>NC_141703.1:58542752-61064727 GCF_971803275.1 Cyanistes caeruleus
ACAGCTGTACTGCTGTAAATACCAAAGCCCCTTGAAAACATGATGAAGTGCAAAAAAATTATAAAAATACAATTTCAATTTAAGTTGGTTTCCAGATTACTAGTGTAGCTTAAGATGTGGGGACATTTATTCTTTAATATATTCTACAATACCGACATTCTCTTGAAGAAATTCAAAGATCAAACTTTTTTCTCAGTTATACAAAGCAATACTCCAAAGGCAGGAGTTTAAAACTCTTTTTCAGAAGTAAGCTTTATCTAAGCTCTATAAAGAGTAGATGACCCAAGGAAAGATCCAAGATTTGCTGGGTTGAATTGAAATTTTTGGGGGATAGGTAGATGGAGTTCTGTCTCCCACTCCAAGAGACGTCTACACCTCCAATCAAATACCCGCTTAATATAAAATTTTCAAATTCAGACTTTTGTTATGTGAAAAATTCTCTAAGAACTGCAGTAGTCAGACACCTTTTTTGAACTCTCAAATAACACCTTGAGTAAGTGGGGAAAAAATATAAGCAAACCATAATTAAGAGAGATTGAGCTGGCAGAGTCCTAAATTTATGTGAGAATTTAATTTTTCTGCTAGGTTAAAATTTGTGACTGCTAATGTGGGACCAACATAAGGTTCACAAGTTTTCTCAAATATGTCTTAAATTAATCAATTTCAGCCCACAACTGCTGTCAATAACTGTGGGCTTTCATGCTGTTAGAAAATAATTAAAAGCTTTAAACCAATATTTCTGTTCTAAAAGCAAATTATTACTTCAGGTACTAATATGATGTTTCAACATCCTAATGCTAAAGAACATCAAAACCAAAAAAATATAACCTCTGTTTTAAATAGAAACTCTGTGAAATTGTGTAATGGAGTTTCCAGTTTAGCATGTAACATCTGCAAACACAAGGATATAACAATGGCCACAAAACACATTGGCCTTTCTGAAAATTCTCATAGCCCCCATGGAGTCACTATTGTATGTGGGTAGAATTCACACACATCTCAAAAATTTTGTCATACTCCTTCTCTGTGAAAATTTATATTGAAATTACATTATTTCTTAATTGAAGTGACATGAAAAAAACTTAAGACTGTTACAGATAAAATGGGCTGCCGTTCCTCTTGAAATGACAGTTGTAACCAAGAAGACAATAAGGGAGAGAGCCAAGGTAATATAAGAAATACCAGAGCTTCAGGGCTACAAGGGGTGCAGAAAGGGACCAGGAAATATCTGAAGTGACAATAGGTGTCTGTGTTTAGGTATTCCAATTGAGCCTAGCTACCACAGAAAATACATGCTGCTTAAAAAATTCTAATTTATTTTTCCTTCCTCTTTCAAAGATGCAGCGTTCTAACTTTGAAGTAAATTAATTTGGATTGAATTCTATATTGCTACCAAGAACAAGCATGACTCCCATCATATTCTCCCTTCTCTGTGTGACTTGGTGTTGCTGCCTCTGCCTTGCTTCTCTTTTGGATGCCAGGTTATTAATTTAGTGGCCTTGCTACACAATAGAATGCAACAAAAGCAGTGTAAAGCACAACAGAACCCAAAATTTCATGCAGTAACAGTAATTGCAATGTGTTCTTTCTAATATGCATGTCTTTCTCTTGTTCTCCCTTTCTTTGTTCTTATAATTGTGCTTGTTAATGTCATGGTATAACAATGTCAATTCTTCCAAAAATTCAGTCAAAGGAGACCTCATTCACACATGTTTGTAAACAAGATGCAGAAATCCCCCAAGATTTTAGACAATTTGGCAGTATATATATATATACACATATGTGTGTGTATACATGTATATATACTGCTAGACAGCAGAATAACTATTCTGCCATTTCCCTGCTCTGTGTTTTATCCACTAGCATTTCAAAAATTGATGAGCTGAAGAAACAAAGGCAGATTAACCAGCAATACTGGCAAAAGCATTGTCTACCAGGATTCAAAGCGAAGTGAGGAAAAATGCTGTAACTACAAGTAACACGGTCCTCGGAGATTCCAGCAGTGTTAAAAATCAAGTGATTGCCATTTAACTCCTTTCAATCAACTTTGATGTAATAACGTAGCACGAGGGACTGAGAAAAACAGAAGTTAAGGAAAGCAGAGCATTATGTGAATAATAACCCTTTTGTTACAAAAGTGGTTTTTATGACTGAAAGATGATAGCCTCAAATGAAGTCCTCTGTGTCGCAGCAGAGAAAGTTCACTGTGGCCAGTAGTGAAACAAATACTCTCCCTGTGACACCAGTGCCTTAGATTAGGTTGCAAGGTTATCTGTAGGCAGGCTGGATGCACAGGTTTTCTGGGGGAAACTCTATGGCAGGTGGAAGTAGGCAAATTCTTTACAGATAGTGGTGGTAGGGATATTAGGTTTTTTTGAGATTTAAATGAAATGAGTTTAAAAATAAATCTAACTTGTTTAATTAAAATGTAATTTATTTACCGCAATGTGGTCTTATTTATTATAAAAATTGTCATTATCATAATGACTATTAACCACCTTTATAATAATATTTATTCACCATTCAACCTACACCAAATGGAATATGGAACACGAACACTTAAAAGGGCAGAAAATCCTAAGAAATCCTCAGCTTGTCCCAATCTAGCAATCATCTTTATCTGCAACCCCAGTAAAGCAATGTGTCATTAGATCAGCGTGTACTGAGGCAGCAGAAGAGCCTTAATTTGGCCCATTACAAGACACTTGCTTTACAGACTTACCAAGGAAAAGCTGGCATGTCACAGACTAAGTTTCCCTCTTGTCCATAGGAGTTCTGCAATTCTTTAGTATAAATACCAGCCCACATTTTTAAATCTTTGTTTTAGGAACACCTGGGAACTTTTTGCTTTGCATTGAAGAGACTGGAGAGGCAGGATAATGCAAATACAGATGTCTTTAATTTTATGTGGATTGATGAATTGCACAGCACTCTTCCAAATCCAGGTCAAAGGATGCATGTTTCACATGTAGCATTGCCTCAGCAGACACCTTGCAAACACCTGCAGACACAAGCATTGCACAAACTGGACTACTCCAGTACAAAATCACAACTGGGACATTTGCTAAGGTTTAGATGTTTAGATGTGGTGCTTAGGGACATGGTTTAAGGGTGGAATTGGCAATGCTAGGTCATGGTTTGACTCGGTGAGCTCCAGGGTCTCTCCCAGCCTAAATTACTCTACATTCCTATGATTCTGTGTGAGAGCTGTGCACTTAACTAACACTCATGTCAGTGCTTTGCAGGACACTTGGAGTTCTGGTCCCTCAGATATATTGCTTTCAGGCTGTGGAGACTGAAAATGTCCCTAAGCTGCCAAACAGCTGAATGCAGCCCAGAGCCTGAGCAGGGCAGCCTGCTGGTATGACTGCAGATGTGTGTCCTATATGTAACTGGATCTATACGCTCGGAGTTAGCAAATGGAAAGAAAGATTTGATCATCACAGCACTGAGAAAAAACAGAATGTGATATTATTATTTTCCTGCTATTATTTATTATTAATGACTTGATTCCTCTGAGAGGGGTCGACATCAATGTCAGTTGCCAGATCTTGACACTTCTAAGGAAGAGGCCCATTATTAATTAATTATTATTATTTTTGTATTACTGCACCAGCTGTGTGATAGGTGATTTACAGACATATTCAGGCAGGGTCCCTACATGAAATGTTTAAAATCTAAAACATGAAAATTACAAACAGCATTACAGATAAACAAGTGTGGGAGAGAGACAAAATGACAGAAGTGATTATGTTTGTTGCAGGGTCACTGAATAAAACCCTGGGCTCAGGGGAGTCCATGGGAACTTTGCTGTAGAGCCCACAGGCTGAGGAGTTTGCTGCTTAGTTTTGCTTCTCTTGCTGCTGATTCGGGGGCAGAGTTGAGGGTTTCAAGCCTATCTTCAGATGCCACTGAAGCATCAGCTCGGTTATTGGTCAGTGAAATGAGATTAAATGTATCAAGGCATCTGGGTCCCAGGCATAAAGTTCTGAAGAAATAAACCATTGGAAGGACATGAAGATGAGCTTGAGGAAGTAGTTGGCAGTGGAAAACACAAATTATTATGTCCAGTGTACGTGCCATTTTTCCCTCCAGCCCCTAGTACTTTAAAGGAGCACTTTATTCATAGTTATATCCACTTCCTGAAATAGGTGGAACTCTTTTCCTCTCACTTACATATATTTTAACTCAGTGCAAACTCAGTGACTTTAGAGAACTTACTTATTTCACTACATAAGAAAAATGCTGTCTCTGGTTTAATCCAACCTAATTGAGGTTCCTAACAGAAGAGCAGCTTTGCCCAAAGCACTCTCTGCAGTAAATATAGAAAGACAATGACCTCCAGAGCATAATTCTGCCCACCTAGGAGCTACATTGTCCATTGGAGATTTCTGTCTCTCTCCATTCACTATGGAGTTTAGAGTGACCAGATTCCTAACTCCTGCATCTCAGTGAGATGCCTAAATTGTGTAGAATGAACCCACGCCTCTATGCCTATGCATAATTTAAATCTACACCTCCTTGTACCTCTGCTGCAGACCAAGTAATTGCTGAGATATGTGACAGCAAAAGATAGTCAATAGATAGGAAGACCATTAAGAACTGCTTGGATTACTTGTACTTTGCTGGGCTCTTCAAGAGCGCTTTCTGCCCATTAACACTTCACTTCTCCTGTTCTTGAATGTCAGAACCTGACTGGGTTTTTTCTTCATGAAAGGCATATAGACAAGGTTTTTACTCTGTACCATGTTTATTTATTTACAGCCTATTTTGAAAAAAGATTAGTTCAGTCAATCAAGGATTTTAATACATTTATATGGCACAATGGTGTATAAGTTTATTGACTGTGATTTCATGATGTGGAATAGGGAGAAAGCAGTCTTGGAAAAATGTATTGTTATTTTATATGAAATTCATGATGCTATTAAGCTTTTGGTCTCGTATATTGTGGAGTGTAGCATTTCAGAGATAAACTATCTTGATGTTTTCATTTCAAAGACAGGTAATAAGTGGAATACAACAATTTCCTGGAAACCCCAGACAGGCATAATCTGCTTTATGCAACCAGTCACCATCCTGAGGCTCTTAAAAAAGTTTTACTTTATAGCCATTTTGAGAACCTGTAGGATTTGCAATCATGGCACTGGCTGTAGGGTAAAGATGGATTATCTGGGTAATAAATACAGGGAGTGAGACTAAAACCACAAATATATCATGAAAGCAAACGGCACTTGCATTAAGGGAGACAGTACAAAATTGCTGTAAATTGAAGCAGATAAATATAAGAAATTTTGCTTTTCGATGATACTTTATGGATCACTCATAATGACACCACTCAGTTTTCCTTTTCTGCAAGCATGATTCCTTTCTCCCACAGTCTCACAGAGGTGGGAAGCATTTTTTGGCTTCCATGCTGAGTGCTTTTGCACTGTTGTGCCTGCCTCTTATTGATGGGTACATAGATCCAGTTTCTTTTGCTCCTGCTCCAAACTGGCAGGGTGTCATGAGCATTTTCAGACAGCACTGTGTCCAAAGGACTATGCTCCATCAATACAACCCCAGGCACAGTGTCATTTTAGCATTGTTATATATTTCTGAGACAGTGTTACATTAACCCAGTTCAAGTGATGAAAAGAGAAAATCATGTCTACCTGTGACTAACTTCTACAGACACAGAGATTTTGCCAATTTTTTGTCTCAAGCAATATATTTTTCACAGAAGCAGATCTGTTGTGTGCTTGTAAAGTGTCTAGCACTGGACACACTCTATAAAGCAATCTTCTGGAAAATAATCCCATGCTAATAACAATAAAGACTAATTAGTCAGTAAAGGATGATTTAAGCAAAGGGAATGTGATATCAAAATCTAAATACACGGTCATTAAATCCCCAACATGGATATGACTTTAGGATACACTTCTTCATCTTTTTTATTCAAAATGTACATATGACGTCAGTTCCTGAAACACAGGCTCAAATTAGTCTCAACTAAACCATCTACAGTAATGCCAGGAATATCACTATCAAAATCCATCTGATTTACCCTGGCATAACAGGAAACAGAAGTAGTCTGTAATCTCATTTGGAAACACTATGATTGATTATCACCATTTCATTTTTCAGTTACAAAAACACAAACCTGAATTAATTTCAAGGTAAATGAGCTCAGAATTGGGATTTTTGACACTTTTTTTTTTTTTGTATGAAGGAGGAAGGAGGATAACTTCAGGGAAGAACTTTACTCTGAAATGAATTGAAAGAACCTGAAGGGAGATTTACCTGCCTTCACTGACTATGCAGTTTTTTGGGAGTAACTTCAATTCCATATTGCAGATCTTTAGGTTCTTCCTCAAAAGTCCTTCCTCTTAATATAATCTACAATCACAGCAGAAATCTGCAGTGAATCTCTCCAGAGATAGGTCTGAACTATATTTTTGAATGGGAGGTTTAGATGGGCAGTTCAGAGACAATCTTCCATGTGCAGAAAATGCCATTTCAAGGAATACTAACAGGATCTGGAAATGCAAATTGTAGGGAGTAGCTAAAAATGGATTTCACACTAGAAAATAAATTATATACTTAAAAACAAAATATAAAGAGAAACCAAAAAGGCTGTCTTTCAAAACTTACACACTGGATTCTGCCAAGCATCTTTCCCCTTCCTCCTGTTTTTACAGGGGCCAGGCGTGTCAGTATTCACCACAGTCCAGTTCTGCTCTAATCCTAGAACAACTACTTATTTCTTCCCAAACTGGACATTTCTATCTAGTCTGCAGATGAGATGAAGCTGAGCAGTGCAGCTGACATGACAGAAGAAAGTGATACCATCCACAGGAACCTGGACATACTTGAGAAGTGAACCCACAAGAATCTCATGAAGCTCAACAAGTCCAAATGCAAGGTGCTGCATCAATGTAGATGCAAGCTCCAACTGAGAGAAGGGCTCGGGGGTCTCATGGATGAAATGCTCAACTTGAGCCTACAGTGAGCACTCACAGCCCGGAAAGCCTGGGCTCTATCAAAAATTATGCAGCAAACAGGCAGAGGGAGATGATCTTCCTCCTCCTCCTCCAACCTTCCAAAATATCTCACCTAGAATGCTCTCCTAGTATAAGAATGACACTCCCTAATTCAGTGCCCCCTTGCCTGGCACCAAGACTCTCCCAAACCAGAACCGCTCATTCTCTCCCCCCAAATTCCATTCCCTCTTCCTGCTTGAGAAAGAATTGGATTTGAGAATTGGAGGCACAAAAAGGTGAAAATTACCAGTTGAGATAAGAAAGATTTACTGTGAACAACAATGAAATAAGAAAATGAACAGTAACAGCAACAATATTAATAACAAAAGTATACAAAAATAGAGAATGATTCACAGGCAAAAATGCTCACTGCAGAGCCTGATTAGACTGATGCCTTTTTTTTCTGAGCAGGAAAAGGAACGCCTTTCTTCCTGGAAACAAGAGAAAGAGTCCCTTCCCCCCACTTCCTGGCAGTGACCTCAGATGGTATCAAATAACTTTGGGGGGGTTGGTCACACCCACTGGGCACTGCAGCCCAGAACTCCTGGGCTCATCCTGCAGACTCAGCTTCCCACAAAGGTGGGAATACAGGTGTGTGCCACTGCCCCTGCTACTCTAAAAAAAAATAACTCTGTCCTGGCCACAACTAGGACAAGTGCTGAGTCCAGGTCTGGGGCTCTCCAACACAAGAAAGATGTGGACCCATTTTAGAGGATCCAGAGGAAGACCACAAGGATGATCAGAGGGATGGTGCACCTCTCTACAAAGACAGAGACATGGGGTTTTTCCGTGTGTAGAAGTGAAAGCTCCAGGGAGACTGTAGCAGTCTTCCGGTACCTTAGGTGTCTTCTAAAAAGGAGTAGGATGAGCTTTTCATGCAGGCAGAGACTAAAAAGTCAAGGGCAATAGTTTTAAACTGAAAGAGGGCAGGTTTGGATCAGATAGCAGAAAGAAATTTTTTACTCTGAGGATGGCGATGTCACAGTGGGGTTCTGAGACCTCTTGTCCAGTTCAGCCAGGTTGAGCGGAATAAATCGGGACAGGTACGATGGAGTGCCCAAAGTTAGATTTTAATGATCACTCGGGCTGCATGGTCCAAGGGGCTGCATCCAAAGGCCAGGGGCTGTGGTTAACCTAACCCTAATACACAGGGGTACCTGGGAGCAGGTATCCAACCCCAAATGCAGGACAGGGGCTTTGACCTTGTAAGTCTAAGCTCCTGAACCAATGGAAAATTAGAACTAGAAACAAGTCCTATTTTGGGATGACTCCACTAGCATCCCCCCAGCACGCCGCCTCCCAAGGCCTCAGATTTATTCCCTCTGTGTCAGGAACCCGGTCCAAGGTGTGATCTATCCCAGCTGATTCATTTCCCACATAGCGAAGCTGGAGCAGGTTGCCCAAAGAAGCTGTGGGTGTTCCATACCTGGAAGTGATGAAGGACAGCTTGGATGAAACTTTGAGTAGCCTGATCTATAGAACGTGTTCCTGCCCACAGCAGCAGGCGTGGAACCAGGTGATTTTTAAAATCCTTTCCAAACCAAACCATTTCATGTCCCTATCTCACCAAGTGATCTAGTAGACAGAGGTGGCTTTTGATTTTCAAAATTCATAAAAACTTCAGTGGCAAAACTTCCCACATGCATTTTCCACTCAAATAAAATACAAGTAAGACTTTTTTTATTCCCCCTAGAAACTGCTCCGACAACCTTTTTGCGGTAAGATGCACTTACAATTCTCAGTATGGCTAAAGTGTTTCATACCATCTGTTCCATATTTATAATTCTTTAGTTTATATTAAAGAAAACAGTAAACTACAAGGATATTATGCATGCAATTGAGGATTTTATAAGGTTCAATAAATTCCCTCTTAACAATCAGAGTTAAGCCTACATAAATTCTATCTTTCTCCTGCTCCACATTTTACCTCCTCAGTTCCTCAATCAGTTTTCTTTCTCTGTTCTCTACTTTAACATGAAACATCAATTTTGCAACAGGATAAGAGGCTAAACAATCTTTTTGAAGAGAGACTGTGTGGAAGAATTGGAGCACCTAACTAAAACTAAAGTCATGGAAATCACTGATTTTTCGCTTTGGGTGGCAAGTTCAAGAGTCGGAAGGAATAGTCCAAAAGAAAGAGCCTTACAATGCTTTGTTTCTTCTGGACAAATTGTTATTTTGCTGACACTATGCATCTCATTCCCAGAGCTTGAAAGAAACAAATATGATAATGACCTGGATTTTGAAAATTATCAGAAATTGTCTTTTACCCAAAACTTAAGTTCTGTGAGCATAGGTCAAGAGTGTAGGTGATTCAGAGTTAGCTCCCTTCTAGGTGGACTGGAAACACAATAATCCACCATCCGTGAGACTGGACAAATGCTGAGCTGCCTTGGTATCCTTGCAGATCCAAGGGAGTAGAGAGTAGGGACCTGTCGCCCCAGACCCATCAGGTGAGTGTTTTCTTATCCTGACTAGAAAGTTATATCAAATAACTGGTGATGTATTTCACAGAGTTATGTCTTCAGTACCCAGCAATAAAGACAGCTATTTGATCCAGAATCTCTTCCTGAATGGAGAAAATCCAGGTCAGGCTTTTCCACAGGGAAGTCCTTGGCTGCTAGAATGAGCTAGTCTTTGAAAAAAGGTTTCAGCTTTCTCTCTTATTGGAGCTTTTCTGCTTCATATACCACATATAGACACTTACTAAGAGAAATAGCAGAGCAATGAGTCTGGATCTCTAGCCGGAGAGCAGCTCACATCACAGGAGACAGTCCACTCTTTATTCCATTTGTATCTAAATATTTTTACAGGATGAAACAGTATCAGGAATTCCCTAGTAGAGTGAGATTTTTGGACTTCTGGTAAGGATTTAAACACTTCAGCTAGAACAAGGAAGAGACAGCACTTTCTTCTGCATTTTAACCAACCACTTTGCTTCCTGCAGTCCTGGTAAATGAGAATTTGTAATTAATTTTTAATTTTGAAACATGAAGTCAAAACAGTTTCACAAGACATCTGTGCCATTAGGACAATGATGTTCTGTTGCACTGGGCTCTTTTTGAAATGTGAGGGTTTGTTTCATCAGGTCATATACCATTTTCCTCACATTTCTGTGTACATTGTAAATCTAAAATAAATTTCTGTTCTTCTGAAGAATCCCTCTGACTACACTCATTGTTCCTCAGATTTATGACAGATTATGACTCACTGTTCTTCCTGTCATCTAGAAAGACAAGTGAAAAAGGGTTAGTTTTAAATTAACATATGAAGTTTTTCAGTTTCATTCTATTTCTGGTGACACATTCCTTGTCCTCTGGAAATTACATCGAGATTCCCCATGAAAAAGCTTTGGTATCCAAGGAAAGCCTCATTGACAGTAACAATTACGTCCTTAGGCACAGTCTTAAACATGGCACTGTTTCTGATGCAATCTTAAAGCCTAAGTCAGCAGTATGTTCATTGCAGCAAATGGAGAAGCTTGGGGTTTACATCATCACATTGAGAGCAGGATTGGTTCTTCGACATTTTTATGTTCTCATTTCCCCTGGTAGCTGTGCTGTCATAATGTCTGATTCATTTGAGCATACAAATAAAAAGCCAAAAGGAGTAATGTCTTTACTGCACAAGGAAACTTCTGTAGAAGAGATGTAGGCAAAGAACAGGGAAGAGCTGCATGTGTTTTCTTATGGCTTACCAAAGCACCTAGGAGCTTTAATATATGTCTCAAGAAAATAAAGAAAGATTTTACAGAGATCGCTGATTTATAAAAAGAGCTAGATATTGCTTACAATTAGTGAATACTCTCAAATATTTTAGATAGTCATAAAAAATACCATTCCCTAGTAAACCTAGTAAACTAAAAAATAGTGCAATTATTACAGATCAAAGATAGCTCACAACTGGTATATATTTTAAAGACACTGAAGTTTTGGATTGAAGAGAAAGTTCTGCAAGTGGCTGAAAGCACAACAGACTTGTTTTCTTGGAATTTTTAGAAATAAAATCTATGAGAACATTAATGTATGTTATCCTAAGATTTTTTACTAAATAAAAAAAATATTACTTTATTTTTCTTTAAAAAGAGGACATTTGAATATTTGGATTTGTTGAAGACATTAATTAACTATGTAGGTTAACTGTCACTGTAAGCACAAAAGAGATCATTCTAGAAAGGCAAAATTAGTGTTTTGGTGGGGGGCTTTGGAGGAAACAAGGGGATGAGAGAAAGCAAGTGATAGTTCTGCTGGTACCTACTCAGTAAGTTTTAGCAAAGCAAGCCCAACAAGCTAAGAGGTTCATTTGTATTTCACTGCCCTCATGGTCCTCATGGAACACTCATGTGCTGTGTGCCACATTGTGCCATGCTGACCACCACCGCTGGACCATGTCCGCTGACTGCAGGAGGAAAGCCATGGAATTTCCCCTTTCATGTGTGGAAATCTTCTCATGAGTTAGAACACAGACAAGGGCAAAATCATTTGTGGGTTTTGCTCATATGGGTAACTGCAGTTTCTAAATCTGTTCAAATCCCATGTCTTTTTTGTGCAGTATGCAACCTAAACTCTGGGTGCCTCCCACAAGCTAATACAGGAACATGAGCATGCACCTCATCCTCCTTGATAAAAAACAAGGACGGGTTCCTGTCCTTTGCTTGCCTTGGGTAAACAGCACCCTCAAAAATTCTTCATAAGTGTTGTGAGAGCTCCCTCTCCTGTTAGAAATGGCTTTATCAGCTGATTTAAAGTCTCAGTTCTGGTTTACAGGGCTGAATCACAGCTGAGACAGGGCTGAATCACAGCTGAGCTGTCAGGGAAGAAGGCAGGCAGACAAGGACATGGTGCTAGGATCAGCTGCAGAAATCATCTCCCAGAAAAGTGTCAAGCAAAGGAATGTCCCTTTGTCTTTCCAGAAAATGCCCTAGATGCAAGAATGAACTCATATTGTTAGATACTTGATCCATTTTAAGGGGTAGCAGGTGGCAGGGCCATATTTAAAGAGCTTGAGAAGGGATTTAGGCTGTTTACTGCCTGACTTTTATTCAATAATCTGTTATTGCTTATTTGATTTAATTACTTGATACCAAATAGCAACCAAAATATGTCCCTTTCCGTACTAGGTGACATTCAAATGATTCAAAATGATGAAAAGCCATGCAGACAAGTAAAGGGGAAACACAGCTTCCATCTTGTCCAGCTATTTTGTGTTAGTCTCACAGGAAAAGGAAGCAGGAAGCCCAGGGGCCATAAATAGCCCTTTCCTCCCTGGAACACATGCTTTTAAATAATCAACCCAAAAGTAGGGTTTTTTACTGTCAGCTTTTCCAACACATACAGATGGAGCCATGAGTCCACTACTGAGATACCCACACTCCATTAGCCTGACAGAGAGAACTTGAAGTCAAAGGCACCTACAATGACATGGAACTGCAAGAAGAAAGATTTTCCATACAGGCTGATTTAAATGGCCTCTGAAAATAAATTAAGCACCAAGTGCAAGTAAACATTATCAGTCATCCCTCCTTTCATATATCGAGTTCAACTTTCAGCCCCACACTCAAAATGAGAATAAATAGGCTTTCAGATATATCTGGGGGCTGGAAACAAGACACCAAAAAGTTCTGTACTTCTTGGGTGAGGGAAGAAGGTGAGCTTGAACTGCTTTAGCTGGGGAAGTGAGCTGAATCTGCCTCCCATAGCTATGTGAATACTCAGACATGAGGCCATTCTGTGCACATTTTCAAGGAAAGCAGCAGCCAGTGCTGCACATTTGTCACAGATATCTCTGAGGTATGCCATAAGCAGTTTCTAAGAATGCCTGATCAGGCTGAGCCTCTTGGCGGGTGGGCCTGTCTGTGTGGACTTCGGTGAGCGTGAAGCACTTTTCATCTGTCCTCCCCAGGCTGAGCACTTCTGGGTAGGCACAGAAGCAGAACAGGAGGTTCTCAGGGATTTTAAAGGTTAAATACTGAGGCATCTCTAGAGGCAGTTTGTGAGGCTTTTCAAGATTTGGATGAGAGCTGAACAGGGATTTTCAGGTTGCACATTTTGATGTCTGAATTCTTCATAGTTCTCCTTGGAGGTACCAGCATCTTTTTGATTTGCAGGATGTAAGAGCAGGGAGCTTCACTGCCCATGGTGGGACTTCACACCTAAGCACCTGCCTAAATACTTTAGAAAATGTGATTTATAGGTCATGACAGGACTCTTCCACACATTTCTTCTCTCCTACACAAAGCTTGCAATTAAGTAGCAGATAATGAGTACTATAAAACCTGTTTCTGCTGTTTCTGAAGGATTTTTTTAGATGCAGTCCCTCAGTAGAGAGCATTGCAGTCATCTAATCCATATATTGGTGGAGACAAAATAAACAAGCACAGTTGGAAGAGGTAAGCTGCCTTTGTCTCATGTTTGCTTTGTGGGGGAAAAATAATAAAAATACTTTTTTTGCCTCTTGATCTTTTTTGTGGGTAATTGTCAGTTTAAACTGAGACTGTTCTGTCTTTTCCAGATAGTTGAAATAATAGCACAGTTCCTTACCCACAGCAGTTAATTATCAAACAAAACCAGTTGCAAAGCTATTAAATAATTATAACACATTTTACAACTGCTGAAAAATGTATATGAATTTTAGATGGTGACATTATCATATCCCTTGTTAATATTCCTCAGCAGTTTAATAGAATGACTTATGACAATTAAGTGCAGTAAACACCTTTTATTACAGTTTTAACATAATTTTGCACTATATTTTCTACACACTAAATCACAGCTTCAAAGGAATCAAAGTGAAACATTAAAATGTCAATTATCTCAGGATGTTGAAGTGGTAAAGGTGGGAAGTATACTTAGTGCAAGTAAAACTGATTGATCTTTGGGGATGGTCCCTCCTTAGCTCAGGATGGGTTTGAAATGACCCTTAAAGTTCTGAAGATAAATTCTTGATGCAAGCAAATTGAATGAGCTGTGGAAAATATTAGCATGGATCAAATTCATTGCTTTAAAGTCACTCTTACAGAATGGAATCTGATTTCCCCATTTTATAGCAGCAACAATGCTGATTGTTGATTCCCCCAGTATCATGGGATCCCCAGAGCATGCAGGTAGATTTTAACCTTTTGGACCTTTTCTCTTATTTGTTCTGTACTTTCTGAACTGCAGAACATCAACCTCAAGTTCCAGATTTCTGCAACCTTTTTATTCTGCAGGCAAGTCATGGAACTTGTCAGCAACTTGTTGACATCAGCAAATCTTGTTCTGAGGGCTTGCAGCATTTATCATGATTTGGTGCTAGTTAGCAGAGCTGGTAACATAAGTCCGTGAGCTTTAATTTACTGTTTCAGAAATAGATGAATCCTCTGTTCCAAAAACAACAAAAAAGAACTTTGAACAGCTTTTGCACATTCAATGAAACTAAATAGTCAAGCTGCATATACAACCTTTTGAAAATCAAGAAGGTTCAAATTTGTCTAGATGTGTCCAAATAGTACCAACAACAGCATCTGATTGTGAGCACCAAGAATAAGTCAGAAAAGGACAGTGAGATTTGTAGGGATGAGTCACCAGGCATGTACTTTCTGCTTGCTCCTGTGACTAGGGAAAATATAGAATTTACAGAGGAACTACAGGAGCACAGACCCCAGAGGGAATCCAGGTAAAAGAAGAATGAGTGACTTCTGGGGAATCCTGGGGATACCCCAATCCAGGTCCAGGACTATGTACCATACACTTGCACTGTTGCACTGACCCACCTGTCATTTTTCTCCACCCACTTCATTGCTGCCATGAAGCAGGGAAGCCATGCAACTCATAAAAATTCATATGTCTGTGCTTTAATAGTCTCCATGCTGTCATTTGGTCTATAAATGTGCCCAGGGTCATTGGAAAAATGTGTGTAACAGTGCAGAAGGTCTAAAAACTACTGGTTAAAACCACACTAAAACTACATAAAATCCCACTGCAGAAACATCCAAGAGTTCCAAGAACTCAAAAGAAAGGGTAGATATAGTGAGAAATTTATATAACATTAACAAGTAGTATTTGGTCATATTCTGCAAACTGAGAAGTATCAGTACATGAAAAAGGAGAAATGTACCATCCTGTCAAATCATGAGCAATGTATTATTCAGGTCCCAAATGCAGGGGCCTGAGATCTTTGAGCACGGTGGCCACCATTAGTCAGGGAGTTTAAACAGTGATGGGAAAAAGAGGAAAGGAACAGCAATTAAAATAATAAGATTCTCTAGAAATGTAATAAGATTCTATAGGAGCTGTCCCGGAAACATCTATAATTTAACAGACACTCAACAATTAAATTAATCGTTCCTTATTTTGAAATGGCCATTTCAGGGACATACTCATCTGTTAAATGCCACTGTAAGATTTTAAAATAATGTGGTCTTTTTTTGTTTTGTTGTTTGGTTTTGTTTGGGTTCTTTTTTTTGTTTGTTTTTTTAAGAAACAGCTGGGTGATTCTTTACCCATCTTATAAAGAGAAATCAGAAAGGCTGTTGCAGGAGGCCCTGTGAACAACAGGTTTATGCTACTAAACAACAGAAGTCCACTAGCACATAGAAAAATACTTAATTAGATGATTCTGCATTTGATCATCCCAGATATATGCCACCACCACAGAAACAGATGTCTCCATGACAAAGTGTTGAAATAAATCAGTGTAGACCACAGATACAATTCCTTTAGAGGATGAATTTCTCTCAGAAGTTCAAGCCATTCTCCAGTTTGTAAAATTCATTGTTCCCAATTTCCAGGAAAATATTTGGGCTTGCTAGAAAGAGAGATGTCAGTAGGATTCAGCTATAATGGTTACAAACTAGATCTGGAATGCAGGCTGAGCACAAGCTCTGTGGTCTGTCCCAAGCTGTTAGAGTGTTCATTGATTTTGTAGCTGTCCCACCAAGATTTTCCAAGGAGCCTGTGTAGGGCATTAGTGCTAAGCAAGGGGACTGGGAAGCAGTTGGTGTCAGCTGGCCTGGGGGCCTGGCTTCCTTCCACTAGTAGTGTTGTCATAGGCCAAGAGTCCTTATTTGTTGGTGAATTTTCTACATTTCCCACTTTGACTCAACCACCAAGGCAGTGGTTGGGTCACCATCACCATCTTAATAGTCTTGGAGGTCTATTTCAACCTAAAGGATTCTATGATTCTGTGCTTCTTCATTTTCAACACTGACAAGAAGCAGTGTATGTTGAACTCACTTTCACTAGCTGTAGCTGCAGAGCTGTACTGACCTCCCCAGATGTTCTGGTTAGACACCCAAATCACATTTTCCTAAAGCAAGTTCTTCACACATTGGCTCAAAGGCTGATAGGAATTTCCCCACAGACACTTCCAAAAACATCCCAGCACAGACTCTTACAATGCCAGCATGCTGACTGCTAGGTTCCAAAAGATGATTCTTTACAGATTTGCCTGAGGAAAGAGCAGGAAACAAAGCTGTTCAGACAACCAGCAAGGCTCAGCAGAAGGGCATCTCCTGCTGTACCTCTGGGTGGCCCAGCAGTTACAGTCTATCCCACTACATGCTAGAGGATTGCAAAGATATGTCCCAAAACTGGCAGTCAGTTCCCCACGGTGGGCAAGTTGGACCAATCTGTCAAATTACTGATATGCATCTATTAAACTGTCTTTTGTAACTCCCAGTTACACAGAGTAACAAGATAACACTTTGAATAATGCATTTCAGGATAGTAAAACTATAAAATGCAGATGCTTCACTGTCTTACAGTCATATGTCATTCTTCCATCCTACTGCATCTGACAAATTGACTGGTATGATAGTTATATGGGTTCTTTGTTTCCTCATCTGCCTCTTCTCAAACCCAAGACTGAAAATTAACATGACTTTCAATCAATTTTGCAAGTTATTAAGTCTGTTTGCCCCTACAGCAGGTACATGCCAAAAAGTGGTGGATTCACCAAATCTAGATCTTCTACTGAGGGACTTGGTACACCTGTGGTATGTTCCAGGATCCTTTTCAAGTATAATCTTGCATTCTGATCTTTGATGTAATTAGCACAATTGCAAATTTTCGCAAGGGATTCTGTGCTCTTGTCAAAATCTTTACCATAACAACCTTTGAATTACAATACAGCAGTAAGTGTACTACAGCGCTCAGCGGAAGAAAAGATACAGTAGGAACAACTCTAAATGAAATTAATTAGAATGGTTAATGTTCGTGAAGTACTTTGAAGATGGAAAGAGCTATAGTAGTGTTAAATTATAATCATTAGTATGCCAGATCCTGAAGGTCTTACTCATTTATCACCCATTTGTTACACAGACTAAACTTACACTCGCTTCAGCTGAAGATTTGTCTGAATGAGAGACAAAGACAGATTTCAAAATTCATAAAATGGTAATAGTAAATATGGATTATTAAACCAATCAATCTGTAAAAAGTCTGTGTTCATAACCCTTGGTACTTGAGTCTGCTTAGGAAAGACCCACTTGGAAACGTCCTCAGGCCAAAAAGATCTATTTTTCATGTAGTTTGAGGAAAAAATTATATAAACAAGACAATAAAACAGTGTTCTACATTGGATTATATAGGAGCTCTATACTGGGGAAAGGGAAAGGGAAAAGGAAAGGGAAAGGGAAAGGGAAAGGGAAAGGGAAAGGGAAAGGGAAAGGGAAAGGGAAAGGGAAAGGGAAAGGGAAAGGGAAAGGGAAAGGGAAAGGGAAAGGGAAAGGGAAAGGGAAAGGGAAAGGGAAAGGGAAAGGGAAAGGGAAAGGGAAAGGGAAAGGGAAAGGGAAAGGGAAAGGGAAAGGGAAAGGGAAAGGGAAAGGGAAAGGGAAAGGGAAAGGGAAAGGGAGGGCTCCCAAGGACTGGAAAAATTCAAATGGCACACTGAGATATGCAAAAGGAGGATCCTGGGAGCTAAAGACTAGTCAGCCTGGCCTCAATTCTTGTTAAGGTGATGGAGCAAATAATCCCAGAAACCATTTCCAAAAGATATCAAGGTCATTTGAAGTAATCAGCACGGATTTATGAAGGGTAATTCATGTCTGACCAACCTGATAGCCTTGTGCAAAGAAATTTTTAATCTTGTGCATGAGTAGAGAGCAAAAGTAGACTTTAGCAGGCATTTAACAGTCTTCCATAATACCATCACTGACAAACTGATAATGCACAGGCAAGATAAATGGACAGTGAGGCAGACTAAAAACTGGCTGATCCTTCCCCTCTGCTCAGCATTGATGAGACACATCTGGATTGCTGGATACAGTCCTGGGTTCTCCACAAAAGAGACATGGACACACTGGAGAGAGCCCAGAAAAGAGTTTCAAATATGAATAAGGGTCTGGATCCTCTCTAATATAAGGAGAGACTGAGAGAGATCAGACAGTTTGATCTGGAGAAAATAATGCTCTGGAGGAATCATCAGTGTCTATAAGTACCTGAAGGTCAGGTGTAAAGAAGACAGAGCCAGGCTTTTCTAAGTGGTGCCCTGTAAAAGGACCAGGGGCACTGGGGACACACTGAAATACAGGGAAGTCCATCAGAATACAAGAAGACAATTTTGTTTTATGAGGGTGCTCAAATACTGGCACATAGTTTTCAGAGAGGTTTTGAAGTCTCCAAAAGGAAGAGGAACAGGTGGGAAGAAAACACCCTTTGCAGATAGCTGTGATATAGTATAAGAATTCACACATTTGAGCTTAGAAAAATGAAATGCTTTGTGAAAGATTACCAAAGTGACAGCCATGGAAGGTGTGAATGTACATGCACCTCAGACCCCAAGCACTGTCATTTACTAACCCTCTCTTTATTCTTGTGTGTCTCCTTATTTTCCTCAGTGCTTCAGAAAATTCTGTGCAAACGACTGTGACAGAATCCAAGATCAGCAGTAATGTACATCACATATTGTCTTCCAACACCTTCATTCAATGAAGAAAGTTCTTTTATGGGTGAGATGAGTTAATCTATGTTGGTCCAGTATTTCTGTTCACTGCAACAGTAGATCCCATGCCTAGTAGTTACTTGAAAATGGTTTACTTTAGAAAAAGAATTTGCCACATTTAGTAATGCAACCAATTCCTAGTGAAGCTAACCAAATATCTTTGTAAAGATAATCAGAGATATTTTAATTCACATCTTCTAAACCTCATTTTTTTCCTTATGGTATGCTTTCTGCAAATATTACCTATCTCACTCAAAATTTATTTGGTGATCAGCCACCCACAAGAAGCACCCATTAAGTTCTGATTTGCAATGATGTCCAGCTTTTCCAGCACTTTCTAGAGAACTCAGCAGCTCTTCCAGTAGTACTCCAAGGTACAGAAATAAGCTAAACAGAAGGAGCAGCTGGTCAGGATGCCAGGAGAAGAAAACATAAATTTGAAATAAGGTATTTTTTTGCTCTTGTTAGAAGCCATGTTACCAGAGAAGATGCATGTGACAAGGATGGGAGTGTCTGTGAGGAGAAGCTACATGCAGACATCCAGCAGAGAATTTAAAATATTGGTTAGCAGTGTCTCTATTTTGGCTGCATGCAAGTCTTTGCATATTATCTTAGAGACAGGAAAGTACACAACACCTCTGAGTCATATAAAAGTTCTGGTTCCTGCACATAATCTGCATTTAGGCAGAAAGTAATAACTCGTAGAGTGGAGAAGAGCAGATAATAACACCCCCAATAGTATCACACGACAACTTGAGCTGATTTTAGCTCTGTTGTCTCTCTATAGATATATATATAGAGCAAAACTGTCTTGTAAGCCCATTGCAACCCCAAATTCCTGTAGAATTGTATAACTTCAGCACAGCATGCTCCTTTTGAGTCCTGGCAGGACAAATAAGTGCTTTGATCACACAGGTATCCACATTAAACATGGGCATTTAAATTTCGCTGTCTCATGTAGATGCTTACATGAGAATGATGAAGCCCCTACACAGCTGAAGCAGAGACATCACCTCCTAACACAGACTCTTCAGACTTTTGTCCCCTGCCTCCTCATTGTGCAGCAAGCCTGAGATCCTACAGTGGGATTTATCTCACCTAATTTTAGCAATCCAAATATTTAGCTTTTGGCTAAGCTAGCCTCCAAGCTCCTTCTACATTCAGTGCAGAGAGGGATATTTCCAGTTAAATGTTAATGTTCTTATACATCTTGGGGTGGGATAGCTTGCTTTCTCCCAAGGGATCCTTGACAATACATTAAAGCAGTGGCCCACGTGAACAGCTCAGAACAGATGCCTGTAATCTATATATTATATGACATAAAGTGATACAGAAGAATTTTAAAACATGCCAATCATTAAGCAGTGTGAAAATTGATTTGTAACCCCCAAGCTTCAGCACACTTCTAACTACCTTCAGCAGCAGGGAAGAATCATCAGTAATGGAATTAGATGTGTCTTTTATTCTAATACACTATTAAAGCTTTTGGAGGTTTAAACCTTCTAAAAATTATGGAACTGTTGAATTCAGTGGTATAAAACAGATGAGGGTTCAAAGATGTTTCAAAGATGATTAGCAACTTCTCTTATCTGTTTCAAACACTCAGTCCTTAATTAAATTAAGAAGGAAGCTTCATTTAAGAGAGGAAGAGTAGCACATCAGAGGCTCTGACCAATGCTACTTTACTAAGGGCAAAACTTGGAAAATTGTGACATTTATGAAATATTATGAAAATAGTTTGTTGGGAAATGTTAAACTTTTCCAATAAGCTAAACTAGGAAAAAGGGACCAAAAACACACACATTGATATATCTTTCTTTAATAATTTAATATAAAAAGAGAATACAATGAAATGAACTGTCAAGTATAAAAATCCTTTTAGTATTCTCTTTTCATGTTCAAAATCTTTGTTGTGTTTGAGCATCCATAATTGCTTTGCGTCAAGTTCCCTAAGACATTTCCATCTGTCTTTCAGCAAACTTGAAAATGTTTTTTCTACTTTTGGCTTTAGTAAAAATCAGATGTTTGTTTCAGCCAGCAAGGTTACTTCTGGTGATTGTTTATCCTCTGCCATTCTGTTGTGATCACTGGGGCCATCCTTCATTTTGCCATGATACATGTATATTACTGTTTACACCATCACTCACTGCTCATAACTTGGGATAATCCAGAAGGGCATTGCATGCATCATTCCTTCTGTTTAGCCATTGAAATAACTTTACTCAGAATCAAAAGCTGAATGAAACAGCTGAGCCCAGCAAACAGAGCAGCTAACATGGGAGTTTCGGAAGGGTTAGCTTCTACCCTGTGCTCAGAGGTAGAGCAGTTGCAGAAGGTGAGTTGGGAGAGCATTGGTATGCATGTGTGTGTGTGTCTGTGTGTGTGTGTGTGTTTCTGTGCATTATCTATTCAAGTTTTATCCTTTGGGGAAGCCTGGGGAAGTGGGGACAGTCTCACAGTCTCCTATCAGGCTGTACTGATCGGCTTGTCAGAGTTTCTGTGAGACCCATCTGGCCATGACTAGCAGGTCTTTGATCAGAATCAGTGCTTGAAATCATCAAATAGTTAATCCCTCCCAGATTACTGAGGGAATGAGACTCTGCAGAGAGAATTTATATATAAATCATTTGCCTGGTGTCCTTGGAACCAAGCAGATGAAAGAAGAATAAAATGAAAGACAGTGACTTCACATACAGGAGGGATATTTGGAAAAAACACATCTGGAAAGCATCACTGTTGAAGATTCAAGGCAGCAGGGACCCATCACTAAGGAGCAAGATATACAACAAATCAGGGTTTGTAGAACAAGGGACAAGTGTACCATTTTATATACCTGCTCAAGTTCTACAAAATACTCATGTCTGAGCCACTAACACAGCCCTGTGCAAGTGATCTTGAAGGTTTATGGATTAATTTTCCAGCCAATATAGTGCAAGCAGGGGCACAAGCCACCAGCAGTTCCTACCATCATATCCCATTTCAGAGCAGCATCAACAGCTCCTTAAAACCTGCCTGTCCTACATTAAGGAAAAAAAAGCTGAGAAGCTGACATCTTGATGTGAGTGATATATATCAGAGATCTGTCAGTACAAAAACTAGGTTGGAATTTCTGAAAAAAAATACTGACAATTTCATAACTCAAAAAATAATGTCACGGAACGATAAATTTGATTTCATCTTGGCAGATAAAAGGGCACTGATCTAAGAACTAAAAGCAAAGCTTTTTTAGGAGCAAGTCATCATGACTTAATTACATTCATTACGTGCAGACTGAAGAAAAAACGTTCAAATCAGTAATAAATACGGTTGGCGATTTAAAAGAGACAGGTTCATAAAGCTGAAAACAACTATAGGCTGATAGACCTAGAAGAAGGTCTGAATAATTTGGGAGAACTGATTAAATATTTTATTTGATGGCCAAAATGCTACCATCCCACAGCTGAAAAAATAGGTGACATTAGTTATAAAACAACTTGACTTTAGCAGAGAGAATAAAAGCAACTCCAAAAGCTAAAATATATTTGTGATCTGTGTGGGTGTGCATCAGTGGAGAGGGCTTGGGTGAGGGGTAATGAAAAAAAGGTCAACATGACAGAAATATATATGAATTTAGAAGCTAGAAAGTTTGGGAAACTGATTAAGGAAACAAAAAAGTAAAAGAAAAACAAGAGATGATACAGTTGTAAGCAATGAAATACACAAAAATAAGGAATTCTGCCAGATTTTTTATCCTAAATTAATAAAGCAGTGTTGCCAGTAATAATGTAGGAAAGTATTCAAAAATATTCTGGTTTTTATTTGGAAAAAAAGACTATATATTCAGATTACATGAAAATAATGAGTACATTAATAAGAATTTTTTCAGGGGCTTTCTTTGCATTCAAAGGACTATGACAAAGAACAATACAATCTTTGTTATTTACTTTGAAATAAAGAAGGGTTTGAATCATATTTAATCCAAGTTACCTGGATCTATATTTAGATCTATATTTAGAAATGTTATGAACAAGTCATTTGTTAGCCAGAGGGGTCCAGAAGAAACATTAAGCTGGGAGTCTACATTTTTTAGGAAGTCACTTTAAACTCCTAAAGTAGCTTCAAACTCCTAAAGCACTGAACAGATTTACTTCTTCATCTTGAAATGCTGATGCTTTCTTCAGTAGAATGCCTGCTATTTGTTAGGCGCTTCACAAAGTCTCATATAAATTCTTTCTGAGCATCTGATGAGATGTTGTGTTTCTGGCAAGACAGGATGTCAGCGCCTGCTGCTTTTGAAGGCAGATTTTTTGTGGAAGGTTGTATATAAATACATATTAAGGAAGAATGTTTTAACATAACATTTGAGACATAAATATTCATTTCCTGCTGCAAACTATAGATGAACAAGGTGTAATAATTCCTTCTGATTCTTGAGCACTTATTTTTGAAATGTTTGCTACTCCTCCCATCTGTTGCTTCTTGATCCCATGTTTTCTGTACAAAGCAAAATACTTCATTGTAGACTTCCTGGATTTCAGGAAGAAAAACACGTGATGGTGAAGCTGACCGGAGCAGTGGCTACTGCTCTCTTGTTTCCTATATATGAAAGATGCTGCGAATATGATATTCAAATGGTGGTTCTCCCTACCAGCCTGAAATTTTTCCTGAATTCTTGTAGTTTACAAAAGCACCAAGCAAAGCACTGGACAAGGACCAATTCCCCTAAGGGTTTATTTGTGCAGGGTGGGCAGTGTACCGGGACTCTCACCTGAAGTGTTGCACACGAATGACACCGTGGTACCGATGCTGCCAGGCAAGCCAAACCTGAGGCCATAAAATCTGACAAAAGGCTGAGCTCTATGCACAAGCACAAGCTGCTGCATCAATCTGAGGTAAATATCAAGGTCCCTCTTCACTGCAGCTGGAAGTAAAATGGTGTTTTCTGTGGGAGTATTTTATGTCTCACATCAAACCAACACGGGTATTTTTGGTTTACATCTAATTAAAAAAAAAAATCAAAACTGAAACCTTTTCCTCCTATTTTTAGTATTTGAAACACAGACAAAAATCTGTTTTCTCACACATAAGCAGAGGAAGCAAATATTTGCCTCCAAACTTTCCATCTAAAAGAAAAACTGCAGAAGCATTTACATGTTAATAAAAGCAACTCCTTCTACTGGTTATTATCCTCCTTTCTCACTCATGCATATTACAGTGATCCAAGCAGAGAATGAGCAGGCTTTCAGACCTTCCTTAGCATGCAAATGAAGCATTGGCTTATGCATCACCCCTTGCATCTGAAAGCAACTTGTGTCGCTGCATAATATTGTTCAGAAATTTGGGGGATATTCCTTCAGTCCAGCCAGGCAACATTTTCCATGTCTGATGTGTAGGACTAAACCTATTCCAAACAGCAATAAAACTGAGATAGAAGAGCAGGTGAAGATAAGGAAGGAAATTAAAATAGATGGGGTTTTTATGGAAACATTTCAAAAAGGAGGAATTGCAGCGTTTCCCTCCAGCTGTACACTCAAAATCAGATATGAAGGACTATCTGATTACTTCCTAAAGTGTTGCCTGGAAGGATTAAGCACAGGCCATGGAGCAGATCCTCTGCACAGGCAAATCACTCTATGCTTTTACACCAGCTGAAAGACTGGTCCTTCTGCATCCCATCTGCCAAATACACATAGATGCAGAATGAGTGACTGCAGTCCTCCAGAGCAGGTACATCCCCCTTCTACCAGTTGTTTGGTTTGGTTTTTTTATGCACCCAGTGGATTTCAGTACTTGGTTCAGGTCTTTTCCAACTTCATTTCATAGAGAACAGAAGATGGTTTTTGGCAGTGACACTTAGCTGAACTCTGCTTTGTGTGCAGTTAGATTTACTTCTAACACTTTTGGATGTCGTTACCGGCATTGTTGCTTTTGTCCCAAACTCTCTTTTTGTTGGTTGTTTTGTATTGAAATCACAGTTAAGCCATTCAGCATGGTATTTTCTCTACAGAGTGAAAAGTGTGTGAAAGCAGTTGAAGGTCACATCTATTATAACAAAACAAAAGAGAGAAATAATAGGGCATCCATTCTGAAGTCCTCAGACATCCAACATATTATTGCCCTCGTGATTTCAGTGTGGATAAGAGTTGCAAAGGGAAGGAGGCATCTTAATCCAGCTGCTCCTTTCTTTCAGCATATACAATGAGAAGAATGCAGGGGTCTTTTTCCCCAGCCTCTTCCTGCCACTCTGTGTCATGTGCCTGGAGTGGTCTCAAGAGAATATGCCTCTGTGCCAGGGTACCACAGAGGAAAATGTTCCATTTCTGGGTATCTGCAGTAGCACCCCGGAACTCCTCAGCTCATTTGCTTCCCAGACCAGGCTCTGGAAGTCCCATTTCAATTATGCAAATATTCCTGCATGAGACCCGTGACCAGAGACAACAGGCTGAACAATGAGGTTTCTCTGGTAAATATACAGCTTTTTCCTTCACCCCAGAAAATGAGGTGCCTGGGAATATAGTATAAAGCAGAAGAAAAAATAAAGTAGGGATGTATTTTATTACAGTTCTTTCCCCTCTCCAGGTCCCCAACATCTGAGTCAGGAAGAACAACCTGCATTATTTGAAATGTAATTAATTTATTTCTGTGAGGCTCTTGCTAGCCTGCCAATGTACCCAAACCCTTCTCTTATAGTAGATAATAGTTCTTCTTTATTGCATTTACCCTTCAGCAGTATGGGACAAGGAGTAATGATTCTAAAATGAGAAAGTATAGAATTTGGCTCGATATAAGGAAGAGAGTTTTTACAGTGCAGGTGGTGAGGCACTGAAATAGGTTGCCCAGAGAGATGGTGGATGTCCCATCCCTGGAAACATTTAAAGTCAGGCTGGACAGGGTTCTGAGAGACCTCACTAGCTGAGGGATGTCCTACACGTTGGAGCAGGGCTAGACTTGATGACCTCCAAAGAAGCTCTTTCCAACCTAAACTATTTTGTTATTCAATTATTTGGAAACAGGCATTTAACACCTTTGAAGCTCGGAGCAACACCAGCAACACTTGTCTCTTTTAACACTGTCTTTGCATCTTTTTGTAATTACGGTGATTTCTGCTCCACACCAAGTCACTGCTGCTGGCAGAGTCAAGTAGAGAAGAGCCTGCTGAGGTCTGGTTGGTTGGGCTGGTAGGTAGCTATATCCAAAGCAGCTGTGCACACTCCCTAGGCATCCCTAAAAACACTGGTCACAGCTTTAACAGATAAGAGGTTCTCACACAGTTCAGAGACCCTGCTGCAGCTTATCCCTACAGTTCCAAACAGAAGGGGAGGGAAAGGTTGAGTTCACCTTTGCTCCAGCTGACACAGGGAGTGGTCACAGCATTTGTCAGTCACTACAGCTATTTTAGGAGCAATGAGTTCCCAAAACATCCCTTGCTTTCTGAGTCCTTGTCTATTTCCATCTCTCATGGACACCAGTTTTGTCCTCTGCCTGAAAGTCTGAACACTTGGCAACAAAGCCCTAACTCAACATCCAAACAGCTGAGCACAGCCATTAGTCCCAGACCCCATTTTCCCCTAGGCCAGATGTTCCCTCAGATGAAGAATATAATTCCCTCAGTGTATAAAGCACAATGCAGAGCCACGAGCTGGCTTGCAGACCAAAAGAATTAAAGCCACTTCTCCATCTATACAGCATCGTATATATTACATTAGCACAGTAGCATACCCAGGCTAATAAAACCAGTTCTGCATTGGAGATAATAAACCTGCTGGTTGGACTGCAGCCAGTCTCATATTGTAGCTAACCTAAAAGAGGTACCAAAGCTAACAAGTGACAGACCAGATTAAGTATTTGGGTGCTTAGCCTCTACTGAACTCGGTGGTGCAGGAGTTCCATTGCTCTCAACACTTGAGCTAGAGAGTTTAAAGCTTGCTCAGATATGTATTACCAGCTACTGGGGGGGAATATTAAGTGTGACTTGGTGCAAAGCAGGAGAGAAGATTCTCCTCCTTTTTCCTCCCAGAAGTGGAGTTATATATGAGATCATTTGTCTAAGTATATATGGTCCTGCTGTCAGGGCTGGCTGGCAGAGTGACTTTGTGCTTCCACACAGAACTCCAAATCATCAATCCTGGGTCCATACAACAAGGGTATTTCAAACAGGGAGTGTCAATATTAATATCTCATTTCATTGTTTCTAATCAGCTAAAATTATTCAGTCAGGGCAAACTCTGCTCTCTATTATCCTGGTGCAATTCATTGATTTCCACAATGGCCAAGTGTAATTGTGTGCAGAATTTGGCTATTAATGTAATTTTAATAAAAGTTTCTTCATGTATATTTCATAAATCTATTATTTTGCAGTGAGAACTTTCTAATCAGCAGGAAGGTACCTCTAGATACTGTTGCTCATTTGGTAAGGTAGGCAATAAGTAATAAATACCACTGCATTAGAAATGTAAGTGAAAGAGAAAATTGGAAGTTGCTTTCAGATGAAAGTAGATTAAATATAGTACATTTGCTTAAGTATCTTTATAATGTAGCTTGGCTTTTCATCTTGATCTTTGGTTAAAATTACTTTCTCTGAGTTTAACTTTTCTTACATGCTAGAACACCTCTGCACTATTGGAATAAACAAGACTGTTAAATTAAATGCATATTGTGCCAAAACCTTCCCTCAGCAATATATGTGCTTAGGAATTTATAACAGGATTTAAAATCAGAGCTGAAGGTCACCTCTTTTGTATCACAGGCCATTACATTTCTCCCCCATAAGGAAATCCAGTAACTTTTACTCAAATTAAAACATTTCAGCTCCCTTGAGACCTTACTGTTAAGTGCTTCAGACAGACATCAGCTGAAACAGAGCCACCACAAATGCCCACAGCCCTTGCAAAACCACAGCTTTGCAATAACAAAGAGGCACAGTACTCTTTTATAGCAGGAAAAAAGCAGAGTCCCCTGATGCTCTGAGTCAGGAGGAAGCCACCTTTGCCTCTGTGTGTGAACCTGGCAAAGCAGGCAAGGACCAAACCAGAGAGCCCTCTGTACCACATAGGAGCAGTGCCTAGTTTTGCCCTGGGGGACAGTTTTCCTGATCTTGGAGACAAAAACTCATCTGTTTATCAACTCTGTCCTAGTGGGAACACCCAGCTTCTTCTCTTACAGCCTCAGCAGCAAAGAAATGACTGGGAAATTTGTGCGTGCTTTGTGGTATTTGTGTAGCTTGATGCTCTCTCCAAGTGTTAGCAATCCGTGGAAGTCCAGCAGTCCTGATTCCCTGTGTTTAGTCAGAAATTTCTAGAATCTTATTTAAAACTCATTCCTGCAAAGTTACATTTTGTTATTTATGGATGGCTCTTCTACCTTTGGCATTCAGATATAGCACTCTGTTTAGTGTGGGTCAAAAAGTTGGAGCCCTTCTCTATGTCTTCCAGCAAGCAATTAGAGCTCTTCTTTGTAAAGAACTAACTAAATCCAGTGAAAAGTAAAGTCCAGTGACTGCCACTTCTTCAGCAGATAGAAAAGGGTAAGTTCTGATCTTATCCCTGTTAGGTTTTCCATATTCTCCTGGAGATGAGGGCATCTTTTCATAGTACCCCCGACAATGCTGTGTACAGAGAAATAATCACTTCACTAGTTCTGGTCAGCTATCCTCTTTGCATGTGGAAAATCATCTTTTTTTACCCCACAGCAACCCCTTGCATCCAGCGCTGATGACTTAGGCTCACATACCCCAAATTTAATTTATTTTTCAGGAGTCAGTTTCACCTGATAGATTTTGCTTGCTTTCTGAAAGGCAGGAGTCTAAATCCAGATGTGAAAGAAGCAAGGAAAATGGCTTTGAGGACTGAAATCCTCAAAGGCTTTGAGACTGGATCTTTGACTGAAAGATTGCAATTTCTTTCCTGAAGTTGCTGAGAACTGCAGGGATGACCTTGCTTAGTGTAATTTGGGATTTGAGAGAGGTTCCTTAGGTCAGAAGAGTTTGTATTCTCTTTAGCTGCTTATTGTTGCCTAAGGGTTACAAATAAGGGCTCAGGGGAAAAAAACAGTTTGAATACTCACAGTTGCAATGCTGAGACATTTAGGGCATTTGCAACCTAGGTACTTTACATCATCCATGTGACAGATAGAGATTCAGGACTCTTCTCAGGTGTCATCTATAAAACCCTGTGTTTTTGTGTCCTAGGAAAATAGCAACAGTATACCTTATCAAATTGTCATACAACTAGATCAATTAGGAAAACAGAACTTGCATGCTTAGAAAGTGAAGGATATGTAAGCACAAGAAAAACCTTGAAAAAGGGACATTTGTACTGGATCTAGCAGCATGACTTATCACAATTAGTTCAGCACAGTAGCATGTATCATACAAAATGCCATACTGATAGGAAAAAAATACTCAAATGTGTCATGTACCACACAAAAAGGGTGGAACCAAACTGTGAAGTGCTGTGAGATAAAATGTTCAAGGTGCAATATAAGATGAGCCAGAATAGAAAGAGATGACAGCAACCAGACAGCAGACCAAAATAAAATAAAATAAAAAAATGACACGCTGTCTTTGATCCTGTTTACAAGAGGAAGGCAGCAGCACAGTAAAGCTTTCATACTATCACAGAATCTGCAAGTGTAGCAGAGATTGCTTCTGAGAGAGGGCTTGAACCTGGAAGTTTGCATGCAGCTCTGCCATTAACTTCAGCAAGAGCTCGGTGTGCAGGGCGCCTAGAAGATTAGAGTCGAGATAACTCCCTAAGTGGCTTGAGGACAGGAAAGACTTATGCAAAGAAAAACAGCATTGATCAATATCACCCTGCACTGTCCTTCTTTACCCACAAGCTTTGGAGTTAAAGTGCATTTTTAATGAAGCTTCAGTATTATATAAGGCTTTACCACCCTGCAAAAGCAACCACACTGTTTAAGGATTTTAGGATTGCTAGGGTCAGTCCAGGTGTCCAGGAGAGGCAGAGGAAGGGAAGCAGTAATCTTGTACGTGGAAAGTAAGTTTTAGAGGGATCAGCATTGCTACTTACTTGTTGAAAGAGAAACTCTTTTTCAAAAACTAAGTGGTATTAAACACATTATCAAAGTCTTTTACTAGTCAGAGGATTTGCAACACCTGCACAGGGGCAGGGAAGGAGAAAGAAGAAGCATTAAACTACACATTTTCTGATATTTTGCAGCCTCTTCTGTAGCTGAGCTAGTGACCCACATTTTTGCTAGTGCTGCTGTAAAGGAATAATTCTGTCCAACAAATTCAAAACCAGAAAAAAAGCAAGCATTGTACTGAAACCTGTGAGCATTATATGTAAGAGTCATATGTAAAGGTAAACCTCATACTCTGCTTAGCACCAGGTAAAGAAAGTCTCAACGTAATGTCATGTCAGCCACCAGGCATTCATAGTTCAAGACATTGACTGACTAACCTGAAGGACTCCAGAAAAAAATAAAAAAGACCAGAGGTCTAAAAATGACAGCCCAGCTGGAAAGATGGGAAAAATTGGTTTCATTTACTCATGGGACTAAGAGGCCTCCATTTTCAAACATGCAAATGTCTGCTGCCAAAAAGGGACAGAATTAACTGATCTTTCTGTTTAATAGGCAAGACAAGTTAAAAGTTTAAACTATTTCAAAGAAGCTTTAGACAAGACATTAAGAAAATTTTCTTAATGTTAAAGATTGGATGATGCATATGGGGTGGTCTTACAGCTTTTTAAAAGGGATACATGAAAGACAGAAATGTTTGCTCATAGTTATTCTGATTTCAGACTAAGGATGGCCAAAATGGCCTGTCTAAATCATTTGAGTCTAGATCTATGAGCCAAGCTGCTGCTTCTGAAATGAATTACCATTTATTTATTTTAAAATCATACTGCAAAGTTAAGGAGGAAATCTTGACTTTAATTAAAATTGCGGGAGCAGCATGAACAGAAAACATATTTGGAGATTTGGCCTATGTTAAAACAATTTGTCCAGGGAAGCCTTTGAGGGGCATATTAATGTTTTTCAGCAGTAAATATTTTGGCCACTGTCTCACTTCTGAATGTGGAAGATGCAGAAAATCTCTTTCTCCTTGAGGCATTTATGGGGCACGATTTCATTCCTGTTTACTGGACAGATGGCCATGTGTTGACTCTCTAGATGAAGTAGTTCATTCTGCTGCATTAGTTGATTAGCTTTGAAAAACAGTTCTTTGGAGGGGGGGCGGGGGGGTAGAAATTGTTCTAAAGCTTTTTCTCTTTTAGAGGGACTTACTGTTCCAAATTGCTTGCAGCTTTTCTCTCTATATAATGATTATGGAGTTAAACATTAGCGATTCTGTATAAGTAGAATAATGACAATAACTAGAGCAAGGAATGAAAATGTTAAACTAACAAATAAAGTGGTCGATTACTGAAACAGATGAGGAGACAGAGGGCAAATTCTAATACCAAGACATAGCTGGCACAATGATTAGACCACAGGCAAAGCTTACTGAGTTTGGATTCAGAATGTTAAAGCATCAGCAGTGGAAAACAGGGGACTCACAACACAGAAAAAGCACAAAAAAATAACTGGAGGATATATATGAAAGCAGAAGGGAAAACGGTGCAAGTGAAAAATATTATAAGACAGAAAGTCCAAAAAGGACAAGTTTGCCTGAGGATGAGGAATTGAAATGAGAAGCAGCACTCCTAGGGTACAGTGTGGTTCCTTCTGAGGCAGGATCCCCCTCAGCCCTCCCAACCAGCCCCTTCTGACCCTCATCCCCGAAGCACAAGCATGGCAGCAGTGCTGTGATTCCTCAAATTGCCCAGAAAAATGAAACTCTCTGCAGCTACACTTCCTTCAGATAGGATGACAATTTGCATGCAGCGTGCATGTTGCTGATAGGGCTTGGAGACCTCCCTCTGGCCTCACTTATAAGGAATCTGGGTATCCTACCCCTCTCTAAGGCACAGTCTCATACAGTCAGAGGAAAGCAAGCTGCTGTAGATAATGACATGGCAAGGCTTATGCTGTGCAGGGTTGATTGATCTGAATTCAGGTGGTGATGGAGGGGAGCTTCATGGACTAAATCTTTCCATGACTACAAGTGATCACTGGGTAGTGCTAGCAGCAATAAAGTGAAGTCCTTTGGTTTTATTTAGGTTTGAAAAAGCAAGGCAGAGAATGACTGAAGGGCTTGAGTAGGAAAGCAAACCTTGTTAGTTTCTATTTATTTTTACCATCTAATATCTAATGCTTCATAGCTCTTGTGACATTTCAGACACACACGACAATTGCACTAAAATCTAAGCCCATAGAAGTAGGCCAATTTACAGCAACTGAGGAGCTCATTCTTCTAAAGACTACTACTGAGACAAATCATTCTGATTTTTAGGCTTTCCTCCAGCAATCAATATTTTTATTGCTTTACTTGAGACAGAAAACAGTCATATAATAACAAAAGTTGCTGGGTTTTGCTTCGGATTGTTTGTTTTATTTTTTACTGGTTTGTTTTGAGCACAGTGGGATAGCCTCTTTTGAGAGAAAATATGAAAAAGGATGAAAAAATATTTTTACTCTACTTTGAAGGGAAAGGGAAAGGACTTCAGTGCACTGCAGATAGGCTGAGACTCATATTGACTGTTTATTCAGTTTTCAGAGGCTGCATTCTCATCCATGCTGCTCTCTACATGTAAGGACTTGCACTCCTATACAGTCATATGCTGCTGCTTGGTTTCACTTTGTTTTCTGTCCTTGCTCGTCATTCATCTCTTATCAGAATTGGTGTTCCAAATGGAATGCATTGAAATATCTATAGCTGTTACAGACTATACTGCTTTCCATCACAAAATTCATATTAGGCAACTAGCAGGAATAAAAAAATTAAAGTGGCAAGTTCACTGGAGTCAGCTACCCAAACCGCCTTCTCCCTAAATGTATGGCTTTGCACTTCATATGTAGCAAGTGGGTGAGGGATAGCAGTCAGAAGACATTATAGAATCATGATGCTCTGGCCTGGTGACCACAGAACAATCTTAAAAATTTTTGTTGTGCTTTTTGTCACCAATTGCCATGGTTTAACCTCAGCCAGCAATCAGGCCCCTCACAGCCACTCACTCAATTCCCCAACAGCAGGATCAGGGAGAGAATGGGAAGTGTAAAAGCCAGAAAACTCATGGGTTGAGATAAAGGCTGTTTAATAGGGAAAGCAAGAGCTGTACACAAAAGTAAAACCAAGCAAGGAATTAGTTCACTGTTCCCCCTGGATGGGCAGGTGCTCAGCCATCTCCAGGAAAGCAAGACCCCATCACATATAATGGTGACTTGAGAAGACAAATGCCATCACTCCAAATGTCTTCCCCTTCCTCCTTCTTCTATATAGACTGAGCATGATGCCACATGGTCTGAAATATCCCTTTGGTCAGTTTGGGTCACCTGTCCTGGCTGTGTCTTCTCCCAACCTCCTATGTACCCTCAACTTCTTCTACAGTTTGGCAATCCAAAAAGCAGAAAGGGCCTTAGCTCTGTGTAATCCCTGCTCAGCAATAACAAAATCATCTCTGTATTATCAACCCTGTGTTCAGCACAAATCCAAAACACAGCCTCATACCAGCCACTGTGAAGAAAGTTAACTACTCCACCTGAAATCAGCACACCAATCTAAAATTATTCTCTCTGTCAGACCTGTTCTTTGAGGAGATTTTCAACATATCCTTAAGGTGTGTAATACATCTTTTACTGAATAGTACTCATTTTTCTAGCATCACATGCATCAATGCCTGTTTCTCAGCATTTGAGGGAAGATTTAGTTCATTTATCAATTCCTCTATTGAATTCTTTGGAAGGGGACAGATCTTTGAGTTCAGAAGTATAGAAAAATCTTCCCAAATCTTCGCTCCATTTGTTTAGCAATTTGTGGCAAGAAAAGATTAACACAAAAGAGCAGATTAGTTGCTGGCTGGCTGGCAGCTTCTCTGACACTTATAATAGTTAGCTAAACTAGCTTTACCTACATAGCCTGATGTCCAGCTAAACTGGTTTAGATTTTATGCAGTTAAGTAATTGTAAATATAATTAGTTTGTTGCTGGTGTTCTTCCTTATAATTTCAGTTTACTACTTCAGTTTTTTTAAAATGTGAAATCTGTAGACATTTCTGTGAATTTTGCAACAATTTTGTAAAGTCTGGAACATAGCAACAATGAAGTTCTAGAGTAAAGTTCCCAGGCAGAAGCATCTCTACAGAATTACCAGAAAAAAGTAAAGTATCACAAGAGAAATCACAATTGAAGAGAGCCCAAAACATTCTTGCGTTGTCAATAAAAAAAAAGCAGGGTTTGACGATCTCAGCTCTGGTTCAAACACATTGTCTTACCCTGAGCATCTCTCTCCTCCATTTCCCTAACTATAAAATTATAAATTGCCAGGATTAGCTGTTGTGTACAAAAGGCCACTAGTTTACCAAGTGTTAACACATTTTTCTGTTGAGAAAAAAACAAAAACAGAGCTAAATAATATTTTTGAAGGACTGAAAAAAGTAAGCAATACAAATATTCTATTTTTTTTTTATTTCTTATGAAATATTTAATCTGCTAAGATATTGTTCTGACAGCCTTAGCCATTTACCAGTTTGATGTCTGTTTGCAAGGACTGTCCAATTGACACAGAATCATTTTTCCCTTCATAATAATATTTTCATGCCTCATGGCATTCCCACCTGTGGCTTTTTAGTAATTAATGATGTTACAATGCAAATTCTAATCAAGCTGCATATGTATTTTGTTCATTTATTTCCTTATGGGAAACATTTTAATTTCCCCTGGCCTTTATGCAGCAGCTGCATGTCCTTCTGATTATTTCTTCTGTTGAAAAGCGGTCAAAGTGTTGTTCAGGACAAAATTCAGTCCAGCTGTAAACATGTGAAACTTTTGGCCCAGAGTGTCCTAATCCACTATGAGCTATCTAGTTTTATAAAAAGATAGATAAATCATACAATCCTTGAGATGTTAAGTAGTGGCAAGGAAGACAGAGAAAAGAGAATTTTGAGGCTGCTGAAGCAGGCTGCTGTAGTGAGGGTTTTGAAGATTACAGCAACTCTAAGACATAGAAAATAGAAATAAACTTTCCTGCTATACAATGCTGTCTGTTAAGAACATACCTATAAATATCATTCCATTCTTGTTTATGTCTATGAACTAGATGAAAGAATCTAAAATAGAATTTTCTCATTAACACAAAATTTAATGTATTTTGAAAGGAATTTTAATACTTGTCTATTATTTTAAACCTCTGTTTTGCTGCAGGCAAGCATAAAGACAGTCATGCAGCTGAAGCATAAATTGGGGAGTGGTGTGATATACTAAAATCTGTCATGGCCTTTACATTTATTTTACCTCAGTCTAATGAATCTTTCGAGAACTCATTTTAATCTTCTGTAAAATTGAAACAACAGCTCAAACACACATTGCAGGGCTTTGGAAGGCATATTTTTTCAAAGGTACAAAAACATGCTACAAAACATTATAACACTCTAACTATTGCCTTTACACATATCTTCTCTTCAAGGAGATCTGAAGTTGTACCTTCATTATGCCTTAATAGCCTGTATTTTTTTTCTGTTGCTGGAAGCAGTGTTTTAAATTAAGTTCAAAACACTGGGAAAAAAGGCATACTCCTTGTTCTTCCCGAGTTCTCCACACTGCCTTTATCTGTTTTCTCAACTTCACACAGTTTCCACACATGAGGTTTCAGCTGAAGGGAAAAACACACCTGAGCAGTTCTTGTAAACTAGTGACCTATCATGGGCTGTCACCTGTTCTGCAGACATTTTTCATCTGAAAGATGGTGATGAAATGAAATCACTATAACTAGGAGAATAGGTAGGAGACTAGCTGGGAAACCTCAGGTATTAAATTTAAATAAATAGGGAGAGAGAGCTGGGAAATTCCTTCAAGTGGGCATTTTTTAATGAATAAACAAATATTTTGTAATATTAAAAATATTTTATTTTATCCTATTATTTTCTCCTAGGGAAAAAAAATCTGCCTTGAGATCCTGATTGTCTTAAACTTGTCAGTTTTAGCTTTCATGTTCTCTTCTCCACTTAACTTTGGTGGCTACACTGTGGCCACCCCAGGGCCCTAAAATAGTTGTCTGTGAAAATTGAACAAATCTGAACCTTGATACAGTATTTCTAAGAAAGAAGGCTCAACTGTGGATGTTCTTGTCCCATACTTCTGAAGGCAGTATGGGAACTTGAACAGATTCAAAATTGAGCAGGCACATCCAAATACATTTCATAGCCTGGTAAATTCTTTGTTGCTTTTGCAGCCTAGATTTGCAGGACACACTCTGGAGACATTTACAGACCCTTCCAGAAAGCTTCTGTGCTCCGTTTTCACCTTACCCTTTGTTTTAGAGACTTGTTGGAGTCCTGTTTCCTGTATATTAAGGACCTGTAATTCTTCCCTTCTGGTGAGTAATGGCTTTTTTCTGTTCCTCTATCCACTCTGAACACCAAGATGCTCCATTCTCCTCCCACATCTGCGTTCACCTCCTCCAATTCCAGTGCCTCTATGTCTCTCTTCATTATTCTGTTTCCAGTACATCAGAGACCATTGTGCCTTCTGCAATCCATACAGGGTCATTTGCATCTCATTTCCACCTAGGTCTTAATCTCTCCCCTTTCTTCTCTATGAAATCAGATGTTTTGAAACTTGGTTGAGACTCACCTTGCTTTAATGTAAGAAGGTGTTTTTCCACAGACTTGCTTTGTAGTCTGGAGAGAACATCAAGTTTGATAATAGTTGATGGATTTATGCAGCAGATGCCAGGTGGAAGGTGTGCCCCCATCATGTTTTCAGCTTGTCTGTCATTGAAATCCATTGAGCTCTGCCCCATACAGCTTGCTCCTGAGTTTGTGCAGTCAGTGGGAATATCTCTCAAGGAATATCATGGCACCCCCAGACAAACACAGTGTTAATCTGAAGGCCAATCCTCACAATCTCAGCCAGCTCTCCCACCTCTGTGAGTGCAGCAGTAGTCGTGCTGCGCACAAGCAGACAACAAGCTGGAGTGCCAGGCAGCTTGGTAAGTAAAGCTTGTGAAGCTCTGTGTGTAGCTAAGCTCTCCATAGCAGCACTAATGAGCACTGACCTCACTTTGAAAATATACAGTGTGTGTTCCTTCACTCTTTCTCTCCAGTCTCTGCTGATTTCTACTGTGTTCGGCGTTCTTGGAAACTTCTGCCTTGCTGTGAGACCTAGACAATTTCAACTTTAGTTTAGTAGCTCTAAACTCCCAAAAAGTACACTCAAACAGGCACACATGGACTTACAGACACAAAGGCTCACATTACAAAAGAGTTTTTACTCTTTTTCCAGCAGAGGTCTGTTATCATAAATGAGCACTAGCACTGTAGAGCACCACTCGCTTTGTGTATGGATATAAGTCTTTGGGACAGCAAGATCAATTACATTAAAATAATTCAATGACTTTTTTTCAAATTTTAACCTCTCTTTAACTGAAATAAGACTTTAGGAAAAACACTTCATTTTTTCACTTCGTAATAACATTGCTTTATCTCAGTAGGATTCTGTGAAGAAAATTCATTATTCTTGTGAGAGCCTCTACTACCAGAGATAAGGGGTTGTAGAAAAGCCTTTCAAAAACTAGTTGTGTTTGGGCTTATCATTAGTCGTGAGTGAAGTTAAATACATTCATAAGTGCTTGCCATCTTTGGACCAAGATCAAGACGCGTGCAATTAGGCAAAAACACAAAGTTAGGAATTGTTAAAATGAAAATATGATGTTCCAATTCAAGAAATCGATAATTCTGAGGTTAATAAATGGTGCCTACATTTTCAGAATCTGTCTCTCTCTGAGCTCAGATTGGCATTTGCTGGCACAAAGGGGAGAAAGCACATTCAGAAAAGTCAGCCAATGGCATTTCCACGGTTCTGGGTAGACTTATTAACTTATTGTAAGGAATTTTGTTAACACAAGAGTAAGGAATTTTGTTCAGTGCTCTACTGATTCGTTTTGATACATACAGGCAAGGATACATCCTGCCCCAGGCTGCTTCAGAGATACAGAGCCCTTCAATTGATGTTGCAGTTAAAGGCTCGATCTGACCCTCTGGGAAGTACATGGTTACTTCTTCTTCTTCTTTTTTTTTCTTTTTTTCACCTAAGTAGGGATGGTATCAAGGTTCTACAGCAATCTTCATCACACGGCTTTTCACAGAAAGAAGAACAAAAGGTAGAACAAAAAGTACAGGTTGTCAAAGATGCTGTCACTTGGAACATAGTTCTCCTGAGCTGTATCTTAAAGGGGAGATAAAAGAAAAGAAACTAAAATATTTTATGTGTGTTTGAGATGAGCTCAACGTGATTCCTGTTGTTTCTCTGCTAAAACACATCACTGACTAAAGCAACATAAAGCTCAAAATGCCGTCTTTGAAAGTAGTTAGACAAACACTACTTAGAGGCTTGGTTGTTTTGTTGTTTTTTAACTTTGCTTTAGCCTGTCAAACTCTAAAACTGTCTCTCTGTCATTTGCAGATTCTGCCTGTGCCCTCTTGCCATTTACAAGGGTTTAGACAGCTATTGTGAGTCCTTTTCCCCTTTAGTTCTGCCATAAATATCAAGGTGTGGGGCAATGAACATCCACAAATGCCGCTGCACCACAATGCACTAATGCATGAGGACTGCATGGCTTACAGAAAAACAGAGCCAGACATCTTAAAAACTCCTCATTACTGTGTGTCTGTGCATCTGATGGGCAAGTCAAGCCACAGTCACTGTTGCTCTCCCCTGATATCAGCCAGGCCGTATAGGTGATGTGTTATATATGGATGCTATGTGTATGTCTCCTTCCTTTCTAGGAGCAGACAGATGTTTGATCTCTGGTCTGAAGTTTGACATTTTAAGAGTCAGAGCGCCTGAGAGGAGCATGGACACTGCAGGACATGCTGCTGGTTACAGTCTGCTACATCTGTGTCTTATGTCTGCAGTCAACTTTGTGTTCCACTCGGCACCAAGCTCCTGCTACAAAGTTAAGGATTGTATTTTTAAAACAGTAAGGGACAAATTCACTTTCAAACATCGATTTCCTTTTTAATCACCAAGAGCAAGAAAGAAGGAATCCTCCAGGAGTTTGTACTCACACTCCACAGGCACGAAACCATGCAGATAACAAGCAACCTGTTCACCTCCCTAACTGGAAACGTCTGGTCTGAGCTACTTGTCTGGCATATCCACCTGTAGCCAGCAAAGAATGAAAAACTCTGAAGAGGCTGATTTATCCAGTGCTAAAGCAGTTGTCTCAAAAAAGCAGCATGAATTGCCCTCTGGAGCTTATCTCCTCTTGTTAATTATAAGGGTAGCCCAGAAAACTGGTTTAGAGTAGATACTGGACTTGCAGGCAGCTTAAGTTAGATGAGCTGACTTCCAATACTGGTTGAAAGGAGACTACATCAGAATCCTCTCCACTCCTCCTGTAGCAGGCTTTCTGCCTTCCAGAAACTTCAGGCAAAGCCCTGGCTTAATTTAAGTCCTTGGCAACTCTCTAACCAGACTAGGATTTTCCCCGTCATACCTGCCTCTGATTCCTGCACTATTACAGCCTCACAAAACTACCAAGTGGGAAACACTGCAGTAAAACCCTTGTCCAAATATTTCATAGTTTAAGAAAAGAAGTCATGCATTTTTGAACAGTTTGAAAATTCTGTTTCAAAGCTTTTAGCAACCTTGTCTTTATTTTGTAAAATACTATCTTGCTATAAAATAATGCCTTGATTGTTAAAGTGGCTCCATTTTCACTAGACAACATAAAAAAATGGAGTGAGTATTCACTAAAAACCCAAAGACTATTTGGAAGGTTTAAACAGCCTGTGACATAAATGGAGCAGCTCTGGGTTAATTTCCGAATACCAAATTTTAATCCAGTTAATCTATGGTTTACTGGAAAAAGGTGCTGGGTAAAATCAACACGGAAATAAGGAAACAATGAGAAAAGGCAGGAAACAACCTCAGACAAGATACCTCTCAACAGACACGTGGGAGACTTACAAATGCAGGAAGGGGAGATGACTAAAGATTTCTCCATAAAATATGACTCTTGCAGAAGGGGGAGGCTTTTCCCGGGCAGGTAAGGGAGACAGGCAGAGGTTACAGCTCTAACCGCAGGTGTTAGGGCTGACAACGAGCAGGAAGCCTTTTTGGTAGCTCTGTCAGCATTTGGCAGCAGCCCAAGTAAGACAGACATGCAAATTGGCCTGTGTTGTTTTAAACCCCTCGCTCCTTTATCTTACCCGCTGTCTGCTGACTTGCTCACTCCCAGCAGGGATCGAGTTAGCCTGTCAGTCCTGTCCCAGCTATGGCCCTTCCACATATCCACACAGCTTTGCAACTCAGTGGGAGCTGCACCAGAGCTGCAGGTGGGATGCACATCTCCAGAGGGGCCTCCAGCAGGCCCTCCTCACCAGCACGCTGCGGCACATCCCTCCCAACAGCCGGGCTTTGGGCACCTCGAGGCGTGAGGGGAGTTTGCACTGACCCCCAGTGTGCTGGGCAGAGCACACCTCAGAGACAAAGGGGTGAGAGATTCAACTATCTAGCAAGAAATTAATTGGAAATATATGTGTGTATGTGTATATAAATACATAAAATATTCCTGTCTATCTGTTAGTATAAATTTACCCAAAATTTTATGAAGGGTGAATATTAACATTTCCTTCACTCTCAACGCATACTTTTCCCACCAAATTCAACCTGCCTCTAGCTGCCACCCCATTGAATGGACTCAAATGCACTTAAAACAATGAGTCAATAATCAGAACAGCCTTGCCAAGGGCAAAGTAATATCAGTCCTATGGAAGTGATGGCTACCATATCAGTCCTTATGGCAGGGATGAAGTCACACAAGGGTTGTCAGCAGTTATCAAGACAAGCTTCAGGATATCTGTGGTTTGAACCTCAGGCCATCAGCTGCCCAAATGCACTTTGGCCCCTTATCCAGCAGAAAAGCTTCTACTCAGAATATGCGACCGGGACTTTGCTGAGCTTTGAGCGCACACCAGTTGCAGGCATGCTTTACTGCACTCTGCACCTGGGCATTCAAAAGTCACAAATTATCTCTACCACAGTCTCCAAGGAATGGTAGTGTCTAAAAAAAAAAAAAAAAAACATGAAATTTTTAGCAGTCTCATTGAATGCTTGTTTCTTTTAATTAACTCTGTGTTTCTGAGACCACAGGGTGGACTCGGGTCAAGTCGTCAAGGATTTCTGAGGTACCACAAGAACTATAAACCTGTACATTTTTAAAAATTAAATATGAGATATGCCCCCAGAATCTGGGACTTCAAGGAAAAAAACCAAAAAACAAACAAACAAAAAAAAAAACAAACAACAAATATCATGAGACTCCATTAAAAAGCAGAAACTGACAACACTGTGACCCAAAAGTGACATGGAAAAGCCAGCACTATTTATAGGTATAGTAAGATTCACATTGTCAACTTCTGAAATGCCTTCTAGAACAATATCAGACCAAATTAATTTCTGACATATGTAATTTCCCCTGAATAAGGTAAAAATTCACCGGATACGGAATTTCACCAGGCTTGTCTAAGAAAAACTTTGCTACTGTGTTTTTTCTCTGTACATTTGAGTGGAGCACAGACAATTTTCAGAGCAGCATGGTATCTTTTCTGAAAAAAAAAGAAAGAGATGACAGATTTTGGAAACAAAATTATTACTTGCAACTGTGACAGGTTCCATGGTGACACTTACAAGAATTTTTCCTATTAAGCTTTAGCAAGTGCTAGTGCACAATAAATAACCTTTCATACATGGAGGCTTCAGAAGGAACAAATAAGGAATAGTACAAGCAATTCTAGAAGTTTAAAAAAGTATTTCATTACTTCAAACTTAAACCAATAATGCAATAGAAAAGAAGAAAGTGGATGAACTATATGAAATTACTTACCAAGGTGTCCTCTTTCCTAATCTATAATTTATATGCACATTTATTTTACATTTTTGTAAAAATAATTACATGTACTTGGACTCCAAATGAAAAATATCAGATTATATACAAGGCAGCACAGAAGCATCTGAGCTTAGATAACACTCCCAATGAAATGCCTATGAATCTTTTTCATACCCTGTAGTCAACAGGGGATTTTCCTCCCAATTTCCCATTCTACTGAGGCTTCAATCCCTCTTCCCCTGAGAAATTTAGCTTCGTGTGGACAGAAACAAAGAATTTTGAAGGTGGAATAAAATATAAAGTCAACTTAAGTGCTTTCTGCATAGACAAAATGTGCATGCAGCTGAGTTTGCAGAAGGATTTCATAATATCAAGACCCACAGAGATCAAAAGTAATAATAAGGAGTCTCTCAGAATCTGTGGTGGCATGAAAGGATTGTGCATTTGGGAAAAAATTTACATTTTGTTTGTTGATGTCTTGTAGATTGAGCTATGCCAGAGGGATATAAATCAATGAAGATGCTGCTTTAGTATTTGAGTCCATTATTAATATAGTCCAATATGTTTTTATCAGAATAAGTTAAAAAAGAAAAAGAGAGAGAAACATATTTAATTGTTTAAATTCTTGGAGACAAGTTCCATTCCCTACTGTACACATACATATATAACCTGACTGTTTTCCATTTTCAGTTGGTACTACTCAGTCATAGACATGTAAATAAACAAGATAAACTTTTACCAGTGAATACAAAGAAATCCTGTTAGGATGGCAACTGTATAACCAGAATCTTTAACTATAACTAGAATTTCCCTGCATAAAATCACAGACTCCTTGGGTATCTCCCTGGCAGGCATTTAATCTCTCTTCTAAGCAGTCATTTCAATCTTAGCACTGCATTCAAGATTATGACAGAAAAACAAGGAGAAACCTTGTGCTCTTATGGTCCAGGAAAATATTCACAATTTCAACAAGCTATAGCTCCACAATGAAGATACAAGTTGAGAAAAGGAAAGCAGAGTCAAAACATGCAAAAGGAAAAATATAAAATATTTCTGAGCTAGCACTCTAGGTTGTTATATTTTTGGGGTACACTGATTTATGTGAAGAAACAAATGTTTAAATCCTTTTGAAGCTAACTTTAGGATTCATGAAGCAACTACCAAAGTCAGTAGCTAAGATATTCTCAGCCTATAATAATGTTTACAGATAGAACAGAAATAGAAGGAAAAAAGTAAGAGATAAACCTGAAAACAGTGAGTACTGAATCTTGTATCCAACAGAGTAAAGAATGAGTTCATGTAATAAAGCAGTGTAAAGGTTTGGTTAAAAAAGGAGCATTTGAAGGATTTAAGTAAACAAGAGGCAGAAGGCAGAACTTTAATGGAAATCAAGGAAAGCCTGACATGTATAAGGCGTACAAATACAAGAAGTTACCAGGAAAAGTTAGAAGAAAGTATTAAAATCCACCATGTTTTCCAACTCCATTGTTATTAATATTCTCTAGACTAACACGTAAAAGAAAGAAGGAATATGGAAAAGAAAATGTCAAATGAAGTAAACAATTATAGGAGGTTTAAAAAAATCTATTAAATCTGTAAAAGATGGGAAAGCAAACTGACAAAAATATAGTAATTTAGTCTAATAGTTATGTGGAATAAAAAAACCCAGAGAAGTAAAAGAGCAGGATTGATTAAAAAAAATTAAAAATACCCTTATAACATTAAAACTTAATACATAAGGTGAAAGAAAGACACCCACAAATCTAGAAGAGCGAACATTAAATGCATAGAAATGTACAGGAAGATTTTGCTTTAGAAATTAAAATAAAAAGCTATTTTAATTATTAAAATGGTTTCAAAGCTGTCTGAAGCATATGCTGAGCACCACTGCATTATGTGAAAGAGAGGTGGGAGTGCAGCAGAACTAAGACAATAAAAGAAAGGATTCAGACAGGACAGTAAGGAAAAATAAGGTGAATTTCTACTCATATATAGAAGCAGAGGAATAGGCATGTGGAACACAAAACACTGTATTGCCTGCATCTCTCTTTTTATTATAAAAACATGGCTCTGTTAAATGTCAACAGAGCTGCAGCAGTTTAAAACAACAGAGTTTTCTTCACTTTGTAGCAGTATGTATGAAGGGTTCCCTTATTTCCCCCCTAGTCCATTGATGAAACATTTCTGGCATAACCAATCTTTATAAAAATACCTCCATGGAAAGTGGAGTAACTTAGTCACCACTGATGAAGAGAGATTCTCCCTTCAGGGGAATACCTGTGCATGCTCATGTGAAGGTGTTTCTCTTCCACTCTCTTACTTTAGAGACAACCCTTTTAAGGATTTTTAGGGTGAGACAGAGTAGTTTCACAGGTAATGCTCATCCTCGAGCCCTGTGCAGTAGGTTAGCTAACTCCAGAAGACCCTGTGAAGCACAAGTTGTGTCACATACATAAAGCAAGGATTAGTTACAAAGTAATAGGGGACCACAGCTCTAATCAGTATTTTTTTTTTTTTTTTTGTGTCATGCTTGGCAGAGAAAAACTCTTATTTACCTACTGGGTAAATAAGAGAAAAAAATGTCCTATGAAAGTGGCATAAAACTTCCACAAAAATAACTCACTGTGTAAAAGTATTCCAAAATCGAATCTAATAACACTGCATAGAAAAATCTATTCTACCAGCCTGGAATTCAAAGTATCATAAAGCTAGGGAACTGTGCAAGCAACATTAAACAAGACAAACAAAATGTAATCCAGAGCACTTGTAACAAAAGCATAGAATAAGGAATGGGAGAATAAAAGTGTGAAGGCAGCCTAATGCTTCCACAATTAATAGACTCTACTTTAAAAAAAAAAAATCAATTCAGTGCAAAGTTAGAAAGATGTCAGAAAGAAGCAATTATTCATGGCTAATTACTTTTTAGGGGATGATGACAATGGGTTAGTTTTCTCTGGTATTGATGAAGAAAAACCTCTGGGGAAATCATTTGAAAAGGTTACCAAGGGTATGAATTATTCTCTGGTATGTATGAAGTACAAGAATATGAAAGAATGAGTAAAATACTAGTGTAGTGAAGGTCATCAAGACAACTCAGCTAATAGCATAAATTACCACTTTAGAGATTCAAACATGCCATCAATATGTCGAATAATGAATGATCTCCTGGAAGGGATGATTTGTTATGAACTGTTCAGATACTTACTAGAAAGGAGACTTTAGAAAAATTTGCTTCAAGAGAATATAGCAAAAGATAAAATTACAGAATTCAGCCTATAGTTGTCCCTGTCAGTGAATTAAAGAAAAAATAACCAAAACCCCTTGACATAGGACTGTATTGTACTGAGGCCCATTCTCTTCCTGCAACGTGGGGTGATGTAGCACATCCCCTTGTCTTAGACCCACTTACCCCTTCCTCTGCAGAACAGCTACCATAGTCTGCTCCATTTTATCTTCTCTCTCTTACTTGTGGCTTCATTATCAGCTTTCTTTTCAGTATATCCATTCACAGCCATCTTGCCTATACTAGTCTCTCAGACAGATAGCAACAGCTTTATCTCCTGGAAAATTAGCTTGTCTCACAGCCCCCCTGTCCCAGTGGGGTCTCCATCCTAATTTGTTCACAACCCTTATTAGTCGTTCACATCTCTGCTCCAAGTGCCCTATAACATTTGAAAATCTGATTATAGAGTCCATAGCATTCATTATAAATTCTCCTTCTCATCCCTCTCTCCTGCCTTTAAGCTGCCACATCACCACCTCTGCCATTTAGCCTGTCCATTATACCTCTTTGCACCCATTTCTGTGGAGCTCTCCCTTCATGTTTCCATTTGTTCCCACCTTGGCTCTAGTAAGTAGGATAGTCACACACGCTGCTGGCACATTTATATGCAACCTTTGTAATAGCTGAGGGGCTCCACTGTAGCTGTATCAGCTACCAGTTCCTCTATAACTGCCTGCCTGATTGTGCAATTAGGCAGCAGTACCTGGACTCCAGGTAATGAACATACATGAAACCTGCATATGTTATGAGATGTTACCAAATTGCCAGCTCTTCTATTAGAAGACAACAGGAGATCGTTTTTTGGTTTTTTTTTTCATGGAATTATTTTAAAAATAACAGGCTTATTAGCAATTGTGTAGATTTCTGCTGTAAGACAGTGCATAAAAATGCCCTGCCTATACTTACAAAAAGAATAGGCATGTGATACTCCTCTAAATGATGGGATTCATATTCAAATTATAAAGTATAAAAATAAACAAAAGGTCTTGACTGCCATTTTCATGTGTTTTGATTTTCAGTGCTATTTAGCTTGCAGTAAGCAGCTCCACCAGACATGACTTGAATATGCCACCTACTCCTTCCAAAACTTCTTTGTTACAAGGGAGGTCTCATCCCTCCCATGTTAGCAGAAAAGGAAGAACAGCTGGTGAGCAAAACAGGCCATCAATAAAGCCAGGAAAAGGCTGAGCTACCTTTGAGATCTATCACGATGGAGAAGTCTGAGGGCAAGAAGGCTGCAACTGCCTGCCAGGCAGTGCAGGAAAAGGAAAGTGTTTCCCAAACAGCTCACCTGCCTTGGCAGCTAATAAAATCTGTAGTTAAACTGCCATAAAAGTAGCATAGGGGAACCAGACCTTTATAGTAGAAATAGATTTGTGTTCAACCCTATGCATTTCTTGTCACCTAAAATCATAGCCTCCTTAGGACTAGGGTCAGTGCAAAGGGCAGGAAAGTTTTAATGTAAATATTTCAGGTACAAGCAATCAGATTCAAACACAGATGAGTGAAAAGGTTGATATTCAAGCATAATTTCAAAGGTGAAACCTGCTTTTCTTCTAGCGGGGTTACAACACTGCATTTTCCTGTCTCATGAATCTGGTCAGATCACTGGGCAAACAGGTCTCCATGCCCAGAATGATGCAAAGAGGAGCCAGGCTTGGAGAACAGTCATTATCTGAATTCTTTTAAAGACATCTAGCATATATGATTGTAAACACATAGAAAACTAGTAGGGAGATCAATAATAATTCAGACATTAAGTACAGAAACAATCCCTTTTTTATGCAATTGCAATTTAAAATACTCTCATTTGTTGTTTATTTTCATTTCCTCTGACCCACTGGTTATTAATGGTTATTAATCTCTAAAAATATTGTTTGTTCTCTTTTGATTGACAGTCATTTAAAAAAAAAAAAGAAAAGGAGAGGGAGAAAGATAAAGAAAAGGAGGGAGAGAGACAATAAGAAGGAAAAAAGAAAATCCTCCTTGTGGAGGGGCAAGTGTTTGCAGAGACATTTGGACTTCATTAGACATGTTCGTTAGGATCATTAGGTGAAAGTGTCATACTCTTAAAAAGAAAATGAATAGATTTTAGCATATCCAGACCATGTATTAAAATAGTATCAAAAGTTATAAATTCCAAAGCATAATGTTTGACAGTAAGCTGTCATGGAAGCAATAGATTCATTACAAAAATGCTAGAAGTGCATACATCTCATTGACTGTTTATCATTAACCGCATGGGATGCTGATAGGAAATGTCTAGCTATAATTTATATTTCTTATGACTCTCAAATCTATTACTCACTTCTCTCGAGTTTTATAGCTCCTCTGGACAGAATAGAAATTGAACAGGCTGAGTAGGTTTGGGAGGGGAATTTTCTGCTCTTGCTCTTCTCTATTATCTCATTCCTCCAGCCTGAGCTGTCCCTGACATGTGATCAGACCTACACTGCCCAAGTGTTTCTCAGAAAATAAGGTCTGAAAATAAAAAATAAAAGGGAAAGAGAGATATTTAACTACTATCTCCATTTTAAGTCTTGCAGCAACTGTACTCTTAAAAACACATTACAGGTAAAATCTTAAATGTGCGGCATGAAGAAAAATTCTGTTAAGGATAACATGAGTTTTAAGACTATAAAGACCTGAAAAAGAGTCTCCAGGAAAACAAAGAAAATAAATGTGTTAAATATTCAATAAACCAAATATTTATTTGTGGCAAGGTATGGGTCCAGGAAATCTGATTTTCTAAGGAAACCCTTATGTGTGCAGAAACACAGTAACAAAATTAAAGCTAAAACTTGCAACTGAATCCATTCCAATTACCAATTAGAGTTAAAAATTCATATAATGGTGTACTGAGAACTATCTCTGTTTTTTTTAAGTCCTGTAGCTGTTAGATCAATTACCTACCCATTAATTGCAAAAGACTTCATTGAACTTACAAAAGGAAGGGTTTATTCTGTTCTCTTTTGAACTAGTATACATGTTTGTACAGATGAACTTCAGAACACTATTCAATTTCTCATGGCAGACTTTATTTCCTTTTTATTGACTATGCCTATTACATTTCTTCCTTTTACAGCACTCCCACAAACTTTAGAAAGAGGACAGGCAGTAATAGCAGAGCTTAGAGGCGTATTTTCATGTGAATACCAAGTTCTCATGTAGCAAAACTTTGCTAGAGAAATCTGCATTTTCTGTTTTTCCCAGAGGGAGAAAGGGAAACAGTTCTTCTTGCTTCAGACCCCTAAATAATCTAATCTGACAATTAATCCCTGAAAGAAAACACAGAATGCTCATTACATGATCAGCATTCAATAATTGATTTTTATTCAAGCAGAGGTTCATAACAGCTCATGAAAAAGCATTGCATGATGACAGCAGGTATCGACTGTGAAGTGTTCTCTGTATCTGTGAAGGGCTGTGTGAGTGCAGTTCTGCTTCTGTATAAGATTTGAGTTGAATCCTAAACATTTCTTTTAAGAAAAGGTGATTTATATAAATATCTCATGGCAGACCTAATCCAGATTTTACCTTGGAGATAATCAAACAAGTCTAGAATGGAAGCTAAAGCTCCTACACTCATTCCTAGAAAATCTATCTATAAAAAAGATTGTCCCTTCTCTCTTCAATAAAATGATGTTTTAAAATCTAACAAAAGATCTGATGTAGTCATGGAAAGTTTTTTTACACAGTCACTAAGATCAGTCTCCTTTTCGTACCTAATATAAATAAAATATAAAAATGAAAAGATTTTTTTTTTGTAAGATAGTAAGTTATACTGAAAAACTTCTACTGGAAACTAGAATTATATTTTCACTGATAGAGGTATCTTTACTGTGATCTGATGGATGGGAAAGAGGGATCAGGTGTTTAAGCAAGGCATGTTATACAACTGAAATGCCCAAATAATGAAGACATAAAGGTTAAATTACTGTGTAACTACCTACATCTAAGCTATTTTCTTTACAACATAAGAAAGGTTTAAGTGAATGTCAAATGTGGAAATAGCTAGGCAGTAAAATTATTATTCAAAATTGTGTGATGGCAGACTATATCACATACCATAGTTAAAAATAAATTAATCCTCAGCAGGTTGTGTCCAGGTTGCCAGCACTAATATTAAAGCTTTGAAGGGTGTGTTACATCTGGAGCTGAAGCATATAAAAGTGATATGAGTATTTTTCTCTCTCCTGTGACTTATGGGTATTCAAAAACAGCCTTATTACTTGTGGTTCCAGAACACGTTGATTATATAATTCCAGCTGTTGTTTCCATCTCAGCTTACTTGAAGGTCAAAAAAGCCCAAGGGACTTTAACTAAAGACCCACACACAAAAGATTACCATAGAGTCATATCATAAAATCATAGAAGGATTTGGGTTTGAAGGAACCTTAAAAATCACCTAGTTCCAACCCCCTTCCATGGGAAGGTCTACCTTCCACTAGGCCAGGTTGCCCAGGACCACACCCAACCTAGCCTTGAAAACTTCCAGGGATAGAGCATCCACAGCTTCTCTGAGCAACCTGTTCCAGCATCTCAAAGTGGAGTATTTCTTCATAATATTTCATTTAAACCTACCTTGTCCTGTCTCTGTGTATCCATGTAAAAAGTCCATTTCAAGTTCCTTTGCAGCCCCCTTTAGTTTGGGGAAACTAGTAAATGTTCTAAGGTCTCCATGGAGCCTACTCTTCTCCAGGCTGAGTAACCATAACTCTCTCAGCCTGTCCTCATAGGAGAAGTGTTCCAGACCTTGTATCATCTTTGTGGCCTCCTCTGGACTCACTCCAGTAGGTCCATGTCCTTCTTATGTTGGGGATCCCAGAGAGGGAAGCAGCACTGCAGGTGGGGTCTTACAAACAGGTACAACCCCCTCCCTTGACCTGCTGGCCATGTTTCTTTTGATGCAGCCCAGGGTGTGTCTGGCTTTCTGGGCTGGGAGCACACATGGCTGGGTCATGCTGACTTTCTCATCCACCAATACCTCAAAGTCCCTCTTCTTGGGGCTGCTTTCAACCCATCCTCCACCCAGCCTGTACTTGTGCATGGGATTGCCCCATCTCAGTGGAAGAAGCTTCCACTTGGCCTCAAAGAACTTAATAAAGTTGACACTGAAGCCTGTCAAGGTCCCCCTGGATGGAGTGCTTTCCCTCCAGCATGTTGACTGCACCACACAACTTGGTGTCACTGGTAAACTTGCTGAGGGCACAGTCTCACTGTCTATGTCACCAACAAAGATGTTAAGCATATGTTAGAATGTAAAAGAAGTAAAATGCAAGGTTGTCGAAGAAATTGCAGCAGAAATTTATGCAGCATGAAACACAAGTGCCTAATATGCACAAATGTTTTATGAAAAATTTGAAAGGGACACTGGCCATGAAAAAAGAGTTCTTCCCATTAGAAACAGACTAAGTGAGGAAGGATGAAAACAGAAAAGGTGCAGGAGAAACTCACCAGGATGGAATGAAGAAATACATTCAGATACATAGGGGACTTGTCATACCTGATAGCAAAAACTAATTGTCTCATGCCATTCATCTGGACCAAAACACATAGAATAAAGAAGATGCAGAGGAAGATGAAAATATTGCAATGTCCAGCATGGTGAGGAGTTTTGCTGCTGGCTGGACCAGTACCCACAGAGCTTCAGATACTGAAAGAGATTGCATGATTCAATCTGGCAGGTCTAATGCTCTACAAACTTCTCCAGCTGTGGGTAGGATTGGGCAGAAGTTTTTTTAAGTGAGGCACCTTTATCATTATTGTTATTGTATCATCCTGTCAAAACCATACCCTAGCCTCCACATGGTATCCCAGTCTGGTGAAACACCACCAGAAGCATTAAGGCCCTATTCACAGCCTCACTTGGTCCAAGAAACCTGGTGGCTCAGATTTACTTTTGCTTCTCTCTGCCTTACATATATATGTGTCTTACCTATTTATTTCATACCACTTCAGAAGATAAGGGTTTGGTCTTTTTCTAATAAAATATTTTGAAAAGTATGATTTTCATTTTGATACAAAAAATAAAAGGTTTTTTTTTAACACTGACGTTTTTCACAAAACTGTGTGCAGGGAATTTTTGTCAGCCTGCAGCCTCTGTGCTGAAGAGAAAAGTTGTGTTTACCAGTATCACTGGGAAAAAAAGAAAATGGCTTCAGGTGCAAGACAGAATTGGGTGTCATTCCTGGAGGCCTGGTTTGAGTTTCATCTTGGGTAATTAGACATTTTCTGAGGAGGTTTTTTCTTCTTTTCTTCAAAAGAGATCCTATTACAATGATACACAGGTAAAAAAATAAAAAATAAAAAATCTGTCTAGGTCACTGCATTTTGCAGGACTAACCATTACAAATCATCACCATTCCTATATCCAGGCTGCATATGAATACCTGCCACAGAGCCCAGTGCAACACCACTGTAAATTCACCTCCTCCACAAAACATAGTTTTCCTCTCTAACCTGCAGGGAAATAGCAGAATTGCCAGACAATCAAAATACATGTTTTTGAAAAGGTCAAAGGATTCCAGCAAAATATTATATTTCATGTAGTGTACCAACCATGAAAATGTTGATATTTCATTACTGAGAAAAAAATTGTAACAAAAACAGAACCTGACAACATTTTTTTTTCATATTTGGGACAAAGGCTGTGGCAAAAGTAGAAATGGGCAGACAGCTACCATCATCTGAATATATATTTTTTTTTTTGTTTTATAGTAATTTTGTCTTATGTAAAAGCCTTTCAACCACCCAAATCTTTTGTTATCCATCAGAACTTACTCTGTTTCATGGCAGGGCTACCTAATAAAGCCAATACACTAGGAAAAAATTCAACCTGCTATCTCTGACCCAATTCAAGCACAAATGAATCCAATTAACTTTTTTTTTCTTTTTTTTTTAAATCATCTCCGTCATATTGCTGGGGCAGCAAGGCTACCAAGCTTCTTTATTCCCATATATAGTTCTCACCATAGCAATAATGCACTCTACAAGGCATCAAGCCTGTTAATCAGAAAAGCTTTCAGAGCCTCCTTAGTTCTAACAATTTTATTGCAGATATACTTTAGCAGCTCAAACTGCATAAGTTCAGGAGCTGCAGTAACTCAAATAGCCAATCTGGAATAGGAGAAAATTGAATGCACTGTTCTCAGCAGCTCTGTCTCGATTGGGAGAATGGAATTATTCTTCAAGTATTACCATGTGCCAGAAGAAAGCATTACTTAGGACTGACTATCGACTGTCTAATTGCAGCACTGAACCGAGTAATTTGAAATGATAGCTATCTAAAGCCAAATTGTAAAATGAATAGTGAACAAAGCAATAAATAATAGCATTACACGTACTATATGTGATTGCTCATTGAATCAGATTGCCGGTCATAATAAAAGTCAAAAGTAACAATCAGCCTCATTACTACAGAAAAGAGGAAATGCCACTAACTGTTTCTAACTCCTGTCATCAACATGTATTGTGAAAACAACCTGGCAAATCTCTTTTGATTATACTGGACCTAACCTTAACCTTACTCCTTTCTTATTCCTAGGGGCGGGGTGTCTCATACTTTAAGGCTGATTTCATCACTGTATAAACTGTGCATGTAATTCCTTGGTGTCTCACAATACTGGCTGTTTTTACTCAGAAAAGGAGCTGCAAAGCACACCCAAAAGGAAGGAGTAAAGGCACAGGGAAAGAGGAGCATCTCTTGGGTCATGGAAGGTGCTCTCAATTTGTTCTGATAGATGAGACTGCGTGTCTCCAGTGAGATTCTCCCCAGGGACTTGGATGAGCTACAGATATTTGGCTGATATTTGCGATATATATATGTATCTCTCTCTACATGTGTGTATGTGTGCATGTGAGTGTATACACATAAGGAATTCAAATACTGTCTCAGTTTGAGGGTCATCCTTCATTTGCATTAGGTTGAAAAACACCCAATTCAACTGCAACACAAAATAAATAAACTAGAGATACAGTTCTCACTTTGCAGCATGTGCAAATGGAATTCAAGTTTATTTAAGTCTTTCCAGTACAGCAGCAGGGTTACTTGTAAGAGGATGATTTTGCATTTTGCTGTCTGAGAGCTTTTTCTGTATAATTGTTGGTATGTGTGGCAACTGACATTCCAGGCACTGCAAGTCTATTCCTTTCCACTATTACAAGCAATGTCAGAGGAGCTTCATATGTACCTTTTTCTGTTCTCACTGCATTATTTATCAAATGAATATGAAATCAAAATGTTGATGCACAGAACAATATGTTAAACACTCCAGTGTGCAATGCCAGCTTAACCTTGTCAACCTTCCACCATGGGTCAAAGGTAAGTTTCCTACTGTATTAACCAGTATTTACCATTCTTCCTTCTCCTCTTATATTCTTTTTTTTTAAGCTTTTCTGCTTTCTTTTTTCCCTGCACTTCATGTTCAGGAAAAACAAATCCACATAAGCCCTTGGTGGTACATTTTATTTTATAGCTGATGACAACCCTACCCAAGAGATTTCACCACATACACCCTTGCTCCCAACGAACCTAGAGGCAGGTTGAATCTATAATTTACTTCTAACCTTGCCTGAATACTGAGTTTTTAATGAAGTGCTTTCTCTAACTCCCTAATATTTATCTATTTATTTCTTGACATCTCATATCTACTACTGACTTAGTTTCACGTCCAGGTTACTTTCTGAGCACATCAGCACCAATTACTTGTCAGGACTAGGATATGTAGATTACAATAATTTAATGGACACCTTAACTAAATAAATCACATTTTCAGTACACTAAGCATATCCTACAACCAGGTTCTTCTATCATATAGGTTTAAAAATCCGAAACTTGAAGTACAAGTCCAGCAACATGGATTTCTCTAGTGGCTGTTGCACAATTCCTTTCTCGTCAGACCCTGCTTCACTGATTCCTTGTACCATCTAGTACATCAGTATGGAAACTTATGAGAACTGAGGCCTCACTTCAGCAGATCTTGGGAGGTAAATAGAAAAAAAGGATCTCTGACCTAAAGACCATATTGTAGATGCCAACTGTCTTCAAAGCCTCACAAGAAGGTAATTAAAACATGCGAGAGAAGTGATCACTATTGTAGGAAATTATTTCAGATGATTTGCCTTAATAATATGTGGTAGGTTAACCTGACTGGACACCAGGTTCCTACCAAGCAACCCTGTCACTCCCTTTTCCCAGATGGACAGGAGAGACAAAATAAGCTGGAAAACAACTTGTAGGTCAAGATAAGGCAGTATATTAAGCAAAAACAAAAATTTGTGTGTGCACAATCAAAAAGAAAAACCAAAAATTTAATTCCCTACTTCCCATCAGCAAGTGATGTTCAGCCATTTCCCAGGAAGCAGGGCCTCAGCACTTGGGGTGGTTGCTTGGGAAAGCAAACATTGTAAATAACAAATGCCCTGACTTCTACTCCTTTTCTTAACTTTTGTATCTGAGCTGAAGTCATATGGTATGGAATATATCTGCAGTTACTTTAGGCCAGCTTGCCTAGATATTTCCCTTCATAGGATCTTGCCCACCCCAGACTACTGATGGGGGCGAAATGCTGGGGAGACAGTGCTGGTGCTGTGCCAGCCCTGCTCAGCAGCAGTCAAAGCACTGGTGTGTTATCAACACCTTTCCAGCCAACAATGAAAGGCAAAGCACTGCGAGGGGAAAATGAACTCCTTCTCAGTCAGACACAATACAAAATGCCATGTGGTTTTGGGGGCTTCAAAGCAAATTAAGGATAGAGAGGATAAAAAATGTCCACTATATATTTCTCTGCAAAGTACCCAGTCCCCAGTACAGCTGTTAGTTTTAGTCCAAAGTTACTTTCTCCACATAAGAAGTCATACAAGTGCTTGTGTATAGACTTTCTGAAATTACAGTTTGTTACTGGTTAGGGTTTTTTTCTATTCTACTCCAATACAGAATGAGTGAATTGCCACCATCATTTTTAGGTTTTGATTGCACGGATAAATTTGGGTTGTCTGGTTTTGGCTGCTTTTAAGCTAATGGAAATAAGCTTCCATTTTCTCCATACCGTTTGGACACCAAAGACTACCTGATATCGTGCCATTGGCATTCAGACAACACTGAAAAATTCAGATAGTATTGCTGTTATCTTCACTGTGTGAACCTATTTCTCTTTAAATCCTGAGCCTCAGTGATGTCTAATTATTACTGGCATTAATTTCGCCTATAAAATCCCAAGATGCATGTCATTGAAAATTGCCAGTGCCACAAAAAGGCACTGACAAAAAGGAAATTAGGATAAACCAATTAGAACTGAATGCTACATTGCAAACTATTTGGGAGAAGGAACAAAGAAAGCTTTGATCATTTATTGCTTTGATAGGGACCTAAGGAGGATACGGGCTCAGCTTGGACACATTAGCGCTATGCCTGTGACTTCTGTGGAGTTATGTTCTCTGACAGCAGCTACAGAGCTGTTACTACATACTTCCTAACCAAAATTTTAGGTAGATTTGCATTTTATATGCTTTTAAATGTGCTGCTCCCTGTGTATGCTAAAGGCAGTCCTTTCATCATCCAACTACAGATAAAAGCAAACAAATGCGGGAAAACACAACTACATACAAATGGCCTTAGAAAACGTGGATAGAAAAAAATCCAAGGGGAATTCATTGCACTAGCCAGGTTTCAAAATAATTCATTAAACAGCTACCACTTGTCCTGTCACTGACTATCAGTCTGGAAATGGATAATGTTCTAAATGTGTCTGCTTTCATCACATATTCTCCCACTGTCACAGTTGGTAACATTAGCTATGTTCAGGAAGCACTTTACAGTCTCCACTGCTATCTTATCAATACCACCACAAAACGAAGGAAATACATGGGGGAAAAACAATCATAGCAGTCTATGGTTATAGTTGAAAGCATAATGCTTTTGTCTAGCAGACAAAAAAAAAAAAAGCTTGCCCTGTAATCCTACATGTCTGTGGAAAACAGAACTTTAATAATCAGGTTGAGACTTGCCATTTGAGTTTACAGCAGCAAGTCTGTCATATTTGTTGTTAACATTCTGAATAATCCTTAAAAACAGTAATCTGCTTATCATTTATCTTTTAATATAGCATTATTATTTCAGGAAAGCATGCAACGAGGTTGAAATGGCCTTATTCCAACAACAACAACAAAATCAATCCCTTTCTACAAATTTGATATAGGCAGGCGGTGTACTATTTGAAAAAGTTCAGTGAACCATGAAGACTGGCATATGCACCATAAAATTCAAGCTTTATTTGATGAAGTTATTGAGCATTGCATTTACCTCAACTAAGGTTTAAAGCCATCATCCATATTTTTACTGTCGTCTCAAGTAGGAAGATTTGAATATGAAGAAAATCAGATTGCTACTTCTGGGAGTTTCAAAGGGATCTGAGGAGGAGCACAGAACAGATCCTTGGTGTTTAATGAAAAATATCTGTTCAGTTCAATTATGATACTAGAGGCTCAACACAGTGCAAAAAAAAGGGGGGGATGAAAACAGATAAAAAAGACATAGTGTAATAATAACATGAAAGAATTTTGTTCTCTAGCTTTCTGATTAAAAGTGTATTTTCATGTCAGCTTTAAGAGAAATTATGTTCAAAGCCTGTTTGCAACAAAGTCTGTTTTAATTTGTCAAAGGTTTACATTGTATAACTCAACCACATTAATTGCAAAGATTGTCTTCTCTATTGTTTCACTGCACTTTGAAAGGCAAACAAGAGGAATCCAGCTCCTCTGGTACCACCAGGTGTGACAAGCTGTTTTCTTTAGACCAATGCCTGGTCATCACAATTTAGGGATAACTAGTGGGAGCTTGCTAGAGTCCGATATTTTATTATTGTTAATGTCAGTCAAAACATTGGAGGCATCAGTTTTGGGATCAAATTCAAAAGCTCAGGAGATGTGTCTTCCTCATGTGACCAGCTTGACATTGACACCAACGTAACTAGAGAGAGCAGGTAAGTGTTTTAGAGATTATATTCCTCTGCATCAAACAGAGTGACATATAAAAGACTCATCTCTCAGATGGTTACAAATAAGCTTATATTAATTGAGTCTCGCAAAGGTTTAGATTCAACAGAGTACAACAGGGCACAGCAAGGTCATTATGCCTTCCAACACATTGCTCAATAGCAAATTCAGCTTATTAGAGGGTACATGCCTAACACTCTCTGACAGTCCTGAGCAAACATCATCAGTTCCGTGGCAAATTTTTCTTCAATAATCTGGTGTTTTCAGCTATAGCACAAAAGCCTAACTTTAATTGGCTTCTCTGCCAGAGGACATTCTGAGTCACCTCCTCCTACCTTCTACAAGAGTGTGCAAACCACCAAGTGACACCAAGCAGGCTGAACAGAGCTGAGTCCACTTGCCTTTAAGCTTGCCCGTGACATTCTGCCATAGAGCTACATAGACTACAGAGATCTAAACAGAGTACAACATAGGAGACTGAAACTCTTTAGTATAGAGATTAGAGATGTGCAATAGATAGAAACTCCTTGTGTCCTTCCTCTAGGGTGTCATACCAAATATGATGTTGAATTTTTCAGCAGAGCCCAGAACTCAGGACTCATTCAAAACACTGAAGTAGGCATTTGAGTGCTAGCAAGATCACAGTAACCCAATTAATATCTGGGGCCTCTAGGAATTATGAGCAGATCACAGCAAAAACAAACACTGTACAGCAGTGCATTTTACTTTTAAGGGTGACAGAAGCTTTGCAGAGGTTTTTAGGAGCAGAGAAAGAACAGGTGAGGATTTTAGTAACATAGTGGCCCTTAAGGTTAAAGAGTTCACTAGAAGCCATTTTAGTTCTGAAACAATTTTCACAGTCAATATGTTTCTGTGGTAGAGACCCCAGCAGGCATGCAGAATCACTCTTACTCAGAGGCTTTGCTCACTCTGCTGAGAAAAAGAGGATTGAGGTTGAGTATTCACCTCATTGTCCCCATGATTTAACTGTCAGTCCTTAATGTTACACCATGGCAACTAACTCAAACAATTTTCTTGTAAGAAGGTTGTTCTAAGTAGTGTTGACAGGAACCAGTCTGTTTTTGATGTTGCTTGGCTTCTGGGCCAGAAGTCAGTCCTTGGCCCTTGTCTGTGCCAGTTGGTGCACCCAGGAAACACCCATCAGTAATTGTGAGAGCAAGGACCTGTGAAGCAATGGGAACTTTCCAGGTGAGTGAGGGAGTGGGAATGAGCAGACTCCAGAAAACTAACAAGAATGAATTAGGTGGCAAAAGAAGGTTCAATACAAAAATCAGTAAGTAAATAAATGGAGCTGCCTGGAAACAAAGATGTATATCTGATGGCCTACACTGTAAAGCATCAAACCTGTATCACAGCCTCCCCCAAAACCAATACACTGAATAAAGTGTTCCTTCTAGCTCAAATCACCAATTTTTCAGCTAACAGAAGCAAGCAAAGGCAGACACAGCTCATGATCATATGTACTTTGGGACTCCAAACTAATTTTCTATACCTATGTATTGCAGAATATGGCAATGTCCTTAAAGGCAAAAAAAAAAAAAAAAAAGCTTATTTTCTTACTGCAGCCCATTGGAGAAACAATTCTTTGATGCTTTTTGATGTTGCTGTCCCACCATGAATTTAAAGGATATGGATAATTTACAACCTTGATTAACAATCTCAGAGCTGCAATAGCTCATCCTCTTCACATCCCATCCTTTTTATTGAATGTGCTTAAGTATTCATGAACACATGATGGTAATCTTGTTAACACTATGAAAAGCAATGACATCCTCATTATAAACTGCTTGCAAATGCTCATGATCCTTTCACCAGAATGAGCTTTGTACAATTAGAAGCCTGAAAAAGTCACAGGTGCACAACACAGGGTGATAAAATTGTAATTGTAAGATACAATGGCATTGTAAAGTCCAGGACAGTAGATTTTGCAGATACAGACAGAGGGCAGGAAAACCAGTGCTCCTTGTAATACTAATTTCTCTCTTGTGCTCAATTGTGTCCTGCTTGTATATTCAGGCTGAAAAAATCCCGTAGATTTCAGAGGGCAGAAGGTAATTCCACTCAAATCCATTTAAAGGGAGCTATTTAAGACTCCCTGTCTTTCTCATCATGGTGAAAATAAGTTTGTTTTCTGGGATCAAAAATGACCTTAGGATGTTTGACCAATGTCTCTCTTGGTTTCTCTAGAGGTGTAATATACCATTTGTGATCTTTTCATCTTTTCAAATTGGTTAACCGCTTGCTGTGGAAATGTGTGTGATAAAGTTTTAGTCCTGGAAAGGGTTTTTGGGCAACATGCAACAGGAGGTTCAAGTTGGAGTTGATATACTGTCAGAGCTTCTACGTATCTCTTGTATAGTTAGTTCTGGAATTTCAATATATATCCATTTCCTTTTCTTTCCTTTCATTTTCTTACCTTTGTGCATCAGATCTCTGAATTGCTGGATATTGACAACTACAAGAGGCCAAACCCACATTAAAATCTTCTTCCTGCCCTATGCCTACAAGTCAAGACAACCAGAGGCTGGCCTTAAAAACACAAGGGTGTGCCATCACATGCACCTCTCCAGCTGCAGAGGAAGGGGGAGACAGCAGGCATGTAGCAGATTTTAAGGAACACTGAACCCATGTAGTAGCTGGTTTGATATTTTGTGATGCAAGTGAGGCTTTGAGATCTGAATCCCATTTATCATTTTGGCCTTTCAAGAACTGATAGGAAAATAAAGAATTTCAGCTACAGTTCAGCCTTTCCACTTAGGCAGTTAATCAACCCAGCGTTAAGTGGGATAATGGCAATGAAGGAAGAAAAGGTACAGTAAATATGTCACACTCATTCTGGAAGAGTCATATTTGACTTAAATACCTTCACTGGAGAGTTAGCAAAAGATTTCATTTACCTCACTGGAGACTTTCTGTTTAACAATCTCTACAGGCAAATCAAATGAGAGAGAGCAATTTTAAAAAATCACAGAATCATAGAATATGCTGAGTTGAAAGGGACCCACAAAGCAACATCAAGTCCAACTCCTGGCCCTGAAGAGCATCATCCCCAGGAGTCACACCATGTGCCTGAGAGCACTGTCCAAATGTTTCCTGAGCTCTGTCAAGGTTGGATGCTGTGACTGCTTCCTTGAGGAGCCTGTTCCAGCTTCCAACCATCCTCTGGGTGAAGAACATATTCCTGATATCCAACCTAAACCTCTCCTGACACAGCTCCAGGCCATTCCCTGGGGTCCTGTCACTGTCACCACAGAGCAGAGATCAGTGCCCGCCACTCCTGTTCCCCTCATGAGGAAGTTGTAACTGCAATGAGGGCTCCCTTCAGTCTCCTCCAGGCTAAACTGACCAAGTGTCCTCAGCTGCTTCTCACACAGCTTCCCCTCAAGACACTTCACCATGTCCATTGCCCTCCTTTGGACATTCTATAACATTCTATATATTAATGCCTTTCTTACATTGTGGCACCCAAAACTGCCCTCAAGGTGAAGCTGTCTCAGTGCAGAGCAGACTGGGACAATCCCCTCCCTTGCCTGCTGACTCATATTCAAAGTGGTTTATTTAGAAAACTGGACCTGCTTCTCTGCTGTCAGAGAAACCTACATAAGCATAAACTCTCCTGGAAATAGGTGAAGATGTAGCAAACACTTCTGCAAAAGTGTTGCATATTGCATTTTTTTGGCACTTAGCCTGCCTGGATGTACATGAGCACATAAAGCAGAGCAGAATTCAGCCCTGCACTTCCAGTAACGAGAATATACTTTGCATTCAGGAAAGCTTTTAAGCGCATTTTTAAGGTTAAGTGTGGGATTCATCACTCTTCTTCATCCTGGAAGTCATTTCTAGCAACATTTGGGTGCATTCCTGCCAATATAATCTGCCAGAGCTGGGCACATTTTTCTTCCTGTGAATGAACTATTCATATCCCCAAAAAGCAATTTCATCCATTCCAAAACAATTTTATGAATTCAACATTAATTTGACAAATAGTTTCAGCTGGGAAGGGTTTCTAAAACTTAGACTAGCATAAAAAATACCTGAAACAACCACTTTTTTCCTCCAGTTGTCACCAACCATGACACAGGAGCTCTTCTTAAAATGGACTCAAACCCCTATTTTCTGCCTCTAAAGAAAGGTTCCTGCACAGCACAGGGTACATTATCTAAAATTATCAGCTCAATATCTTTTCTTCATACTGTTCAGGTTTGTATAAACTGCTTATGGAATTCCCTGGAGCAGGGGTTGGAAGCCAGGTGTCAGATCTGTTTGCTGGCTCAAAGATCCTGCCAAGTGGTCTACTGCAAACCAACATCCAAAGAAGGAAATTAAGAAAGAAGAATGAATGCTTCAGTGAATCACCACCCTTGTTCCTAAAATCAGGCTTCCTAGATAGGTAGATGTTTCACTCCTCCTGGTGATGGTCAGGACCATCTCCAAATAGCATAATTGATTTCTGTTACATCCTTTGTTTCTCACATCTGATTTACTATTATTTTATTTATTTATTTATTATTCATTTGATCCTAAAACAATCTCTGATGTCACCGACCCTTGAATAGAGGATCCATTTAATCAAACAGAACTAAACACAGATAACTGTGTGAAGTTGTCATTACCCATTAAATGGCTGCCTACTTCCCTGCTGAGGTACTTGTCTTAACAGTCACTAATCCAGTGACACACCTGAAGTCTTTACTGAAGGATCATCTGGATTTATCATCCTCAGTGGTTAAATACCGATATGGAGTAAATCCATTAGGAAACCATTTCGGGTGTGGAGCTGGAATGCAATGTGTAATGCTTACTGCTAATCACAAGGAAAAGAATTTGTATTTAACATGTTTACTGAAGAAGAAAATATTAATGCATTTGAGTAACTATTTTAAAAGGATGCTTTTCTAGGGGATTGTTCTTTTGGTTGGTTTTGAGGTTTGGGGTTGTTTTGGGGATTTGATTCCCAAATTTTAACTTAACCTGAAAGAATTGAGACTTCCAGAGAAAAATGGGTTGAAGACATAAAAAATTGTCTCTGACATGTAGGAGAGAGAGGGAAATATTTATTCTTGGCTAATTCAGGGTCACTTTATGCCAAGCACTCACAGCAGATGTTGTGGAGAAAAAAACCCCGTTAACAGGACACGCTGTGTCCAGAGAACAACCTCTTCTGATCACTTCTTAGCATTGACCCTAAAATCTTTTGGAGCAGCTGCACCTCATCTTAGACTCAAAGTCAGACTTCATGGGATGAAGTCTGTTAAAATAAAGTGTTATAAATATGTGCATCCACTGACTTTTGTCTTTTCCTTTTTAAGTCAAGCACCTTATTCTACGCAAATTTGGAGTCAAAGATGCATTTCAGATGTAATAAAGCCAGTAGGCCCAGGATCAAGAAGTTTCTCAGGTGAAGAAACCAAATCTGCTTATACAAAGGAAAAAGTCTTATCCTGCAGTGTCAGAGTAATATGTTCTTCAAGTCCTGACCATTATGCATTCCATTTATACCACTTCTTTAATCAAAGCTGAACCTGGTGAATTGCAAATAAGAACGAAAATATTAAATGTGAAAGGCCAACTTGCTCATCTATATTTTTTGTCAAAGTGACAGTTTTAAAATTACATAGGTAAAATACTTCACTAAATAGGGTTATAAATGTGTAATTCATCATGGCAGAACATTTTTATGCAGTTTAAAACTACTCTTTTATTTTAAGAGGTGAGGACGCAAAATGGTAGGCTTATTCTTCATCTTTTCATTTTGCAGTTTATTTTTGACATAGCAAAGATGCAGCACAGTTGGAAAAGCTCTTGGAATGGCATTTGTACCCTTCTCTTTCTAAGCTGTTTCTTACCAGTGAGCATATTTCAAAGGTGAGCCTGGTTAGTGTGTGTGCATTCACAGCACAAGGCTGCTACTGCATTAGACCCTCATTGCTTCACAAAGCCCTAGTGCTGGTAAAAATGGGGACACTAATCTGCACATTGGCCCCTCTGCCTGCTCCCACCCCACACACACTGCACACCACACTCCCCACACCCCCTCTTACCTCCTTCCCCAATCCTCTAGTAAGGTACTGAGTTGCTGATACAGGAGAATCAGATTTGTTATCCCACTATTAATGGGAATTCTTGAGTAATCATTCTGCAGCACAGCCTTGGGTATATGGCTCCCTAGTGGCAATGGATTTGTTACTCTTTTAAACATGTATCACTGGTAAAACTTAGAGGAAAAGATAAAAATTAAATCTGAAGAAATAAGGTAAATGCTTTGCTAGAAACTCTCATTGTTTTGCTGTAATTTACCTGGAATCCTTGTTCTTCATTGCAAGTGTGAATTCACATGCTGAGATTGCAACAAAGGATTAAGATAAAACTCCTGGTTATGAGTTGGGGAAGAAAAACATCATTGCAAGGTCACACAGAGAAGAACATCACTGCATCCAGGTAGTCTGCTGCATATGATGTTTTTGAGAGGCTGGCAAGTACAGAGCTTGAGGCAGGATGAGGAACTGTCACAGAGAGAAAGAAAGAAGAAAGGAAAATGTGATCTGACTCCTGTTACATCCCAGGGAGATTGTCTCCAAATTCCACACCGGTACTAGGTCAAACACAAAGACACTGACCCAGAATAATACAACTCAGGTCTAACATTAACCCCAGTGCCTCATGGGTCGTGGTTCAGAGCATTTCACCCGTGTGATTGTGAACATCTGTCAGGGAACTAATTTCTTCCTCCCGTTAAGTTCCCTTGGTGTGAGATTGAGGCCACCATGGAGACCTGAGCAATAAAGTTAACCAACAGCTGCACTTTGATATCAAGATCTTTCAGTTGCATACTCAGTCCCTATACGGCCCCAGTCCCAGAGGGCATTCACCAAAAAATCCCCTGTACATTACATTACATCCATGTACATGTACATTACATCCACATACAAGACTGTGAATCTCTGAGTGCTTTGACATGCATTTAGGGGAAGATGATCTCAGTGCTGCTGCTTTGAACTCTCTGCAGGAAGACATGATGCCCAGATCCTTGAGGAACCTGCTGCCATTCCCAAGAAACTCAATAGTTTACCGCTGACCATGCTTCTTGCCTCAGTTTTCCTTTAGTCAGGATTTAATTACAGGATTTTTTCCCATTTCCCTGTGGCTGGACAGGCAATCTCAGGTGGACAAATTTTCACTGTAGGTAGCAAGAGCTTTCAAAGTAAATGGGTTGACATCACATGTTTTATTATGAAAAGAAAACAAAAATATTTTTTGTGTGTTTTCTGATGCTTTTTTACTTACCTCTGGTAAAAAAGCAAAACAAGCTGTGATGAGGGAGTTGCATAAACCCATAATTTGGCAGCCAATTAGTCTTTGATTTAGACAGTTGCTTTTTGAATATACTTTTTTTTTTAATGTGATTCCTTGCAGCTGAGAAATTTACATTTTAAAAAGTGCTTAATGCCAAGGCAGTAGTGGAATCCCACATTTGTCAAAGAAGTAAACTGAGACAAAATCCAGCCCTTGTTAACATCTTAGGCTGGGACAGCTCTAACAGAAATGAAAGAGAGGAGGGGGAGAATTTTTCTTCTGCTGGTACAGGGCTTGTGGGGACAAACAGGGGAGCCAGATTCCTTGTTGCCACTTCACCCCGGATAGGACAGGACATAAGCAGATGTGCACAGCAGACAGAAATACCTCCCACATCGCTTAGAGCTAAAAAAATTTGACACCAAAGGTGGAGATTTAAAGCAGAACAGAAAAGAGGACATTGTGACTGTAACCTCCTCCTGCTGACTGTCCAGAGAGGCTGCAGACGCAGGTGTGACACTTGAGCTGCAGGTGTGACACAGGATAAAAAAAAACAAGGTAGCCTCTAAATTTAAACTCTACCAGTGCAGGCATCTCGTTTGCAGTCTGGTTACAGCCAGCTCTTGAGGCTGTGTATAGATCTAGTGGCAAGAACAAACTGCAGCTTCTGTCATAAATGCAGATGCTAGGGTTTGCTTCATTTTAAACTCAGTCATGTCAGAACCACACTGCTTTGTACTGAATACAAAAGGGGAGAAAAAATACTTCTGTTCACTCTAATGAGACCCACTGCTGGAAGAAACAGCAGCCTTGCTGGAACAGGAGAAACACCATGAGCATTGAACCCTACTAGAAACAGCAGTTTCTGAGTATGCAAAGCTAGCCAAACAAAGCTATGGCAATTTCCATATGGGTGTACATTTTGGTGAAGAATGGCATTAGGAGTCAGCTCAGTTATAGTGGATGTGGATCAAGAACTGATATCCTTTGAATATCTCTCAAGACACATTTCTGTCTTCTTTTTCAGTTCCCTAACTGGAGGCCTGACACTAGAACACCCACAAAGCTTAGTCCTTATTAAGGCCAAAGTCTTGGTTCCTCACAACTGCAGCACACAGCACAGAGAGAACACCTGATCTTATTTCTCATGCTTGAAAATTTTACAGAGAAAAACCAGAAGTCTAACAGACACAGAGATAATTCCCTTAATAGTTAGTCTGTCAGCTGCTGCTCTTGCACTGCTGTTCTGGGAGACCAAGGGGGAGACCTCTGGTCCTTACACATCCTGGATGGGGTTAGTGGGAATCCAGATCCTGTTGGTGTGTGAGAAGTAGAAGTCTTGCAGGCTGGGGAAGAGAGAGCATCAGAGGGACAATGCAGTCAGTATACCCCAGAACCTGTGAGGGCAACATCAAGAAGATGGAGACAGGCTGTTTACAACAGTACATGGTGGGAGAGGAAGAGCTTCTGAGCAGGTATCAGGAAAGAATTTCTCATTCTCAGGCAAATCAACCAGGGAAAGAGGTTGCCCAGAGAAGGTTTTCCAGATCCAGCTAGATAAAGCCCTGTGCAACCTAATCTGACCCCACAGCTGGCCTTGGGTAGTGTGTTTGATGGAGACCTTTTGAGGTTCACCCCAATCTGAAAGATTTTATAACCTATGCAAGAAATTCCAGAAAGAATAATGATGATGAAGGTGTTGTGGTGGTTTAGGAAGCAGAGGGCAGCACCTCAGAAGAGCCTATAGTCCTGGAGTAGAGGTATCAGCTAGGGGATTCTTTTTGTTTCCAAATTCCTTTGCAGAGGCAGTATGGGATTCACCTCAGCTAGCAGTGAGACCCTCAAAGTTAAATTTCCTGTTTCAGACAGCTCTGATCCCCCTTCATAATCAAGGGGAATAAAGGGAAATTCATCTTGTTATAACAGAGGGTCCAAAATGAGGAACTGGATAGGCACCATCATTTTGGAGGCTACCATGTCTCTTGTCTAGAGAGATGATGCTCAGGTGAATATCTTTAGCACGTATCTTTTGCACAATAAAACCTGAAATGAGTCTTATCCTGAAACTGAGGGAGATGCTGCCTAGTCTCAGACTTGCATTTGGTCAGTGTACTGAGCTGGCTTTGACAGGAGCTGCAGGAGCTCAGAGACACTCTGAGACAGTGACAGCATTTTCTAGAAGTCTGAAAAGCAGAACATGTGAGGGCATAACTCCTGCTATGATCCCCTCCAGCAACTCTGTACAGAGTGACACTCTGGTTAAGCCCCCAGAATTAAGCATGGGAATGTCTACACAACAAGTGCAGGGAGAGCAGGAAAATGCAATTTCAGTGAATTGGCTGGGATGGGATTTTCCAGATTAGCTCAGCACGTATAACTAATTGTGTTTATCCTGCCCAAGCAGCAGGCATCAGTGTAATGTGCCTGGAGTTGTTATGCACTGTATGTTTCTCATCCAGGTTTCCCTAATCCGTTCTACACACACATCCCTTAGGGAATCTGTCTGCTCTAGGTGTAATACTCTAGTTTAATCTCTGCTATCCTTCTGCCAGACCATGCAACTCAAGCCCCATTGGAGTCTCCTATGTCTTCATGAGCTTCCAGGTGTGTAGGAGAGAAAGAATTATGTCTGCTCAGTTCTGGTCAGGCATATAGATCAATTTCTCCTGAGTTCTTGTGCTGACTGTTTAGGACTGATCTAAAAGAGCTGTTAGGTATCTGCAAGAAGCAGCATGTGGGCTGTAGGATGCAAAGACAAAACCTTTCCTTAATTTCTCCTACATTCTCCTAGTTACAAAAGTACCCACATACATTTTTACATCAAACTTCCCTCGGTGCCTGAAGATCTTCTGGGTGTGCACAGATAAACCTTCAGTTCTGATGGCACTGATGAGCTCCATCTCACGCCCAAGCCCAATTAACATTCAGAAACCCACTCTAACTCCTTCTCAGTTTCATGTTTTTCACCTTACACACCTACACAATTAGGGTCTCTATCAAACACTGTGGTTTCCACAGCTTGCTTTGAAAAGGCACCCTTTTCCCTCAAAGAAGAGGAGGTTTCTGTTCCTGCCTCTGCACAGTAGTTACAGGAGGCCTAGATCACAGAGGGGACCTGCATTCAATCCCCATCTTTACCTAAAAGGGTTCAAGCCTACAATAACACCCCAAAAGAGGGTCTGAGGAACACAGAATCTTACACTCAGGTAGTTGGCTGCTTATAGCCCTCAGCCTCTTACTGAAGGTTTTCCACTACAAAGGAAATGGTTAACTTCATAGGTGCTGGAAGCAGAAGGGAAGAGTGCCATGCACCCACTTAGCAGAGCACCAGAACACACATCCCTCAGGGAATGCACTCGTGTTCCTGCTCTGACACCAGTGATGTTTTTTAATGTGCACCATCCTCAGAACAAGTGAAAAGAGGGCTTCCACACTCCAGCACCCCGCAGTCAGGTGTTCACAGTACCTCCAAGGAGCAGTGAGACATGGATTGCAGCCTCCCCAAGGAAATGTGGGAGCTGAGCGTGGGCTGTTGCTTCTTGGGTGACTGCACTGGGCTGTTACATAAGAAGGTGACACAGTTTCAGCAGCATATCTGTATCTGAAAAAAAAAAAAAAAACTTTAAAAAAGAGTGTGAGACCTCTATACCATTTTGAAAGATAAAGGTAAAAATACTCTTAGAGTAAAATAACAAGCTGTGGAGTCCGAGTGTATGAAGGCACCTGCTGCCATGGTAGCATATCTGAGGGGATGAGACCAGTTCTGTCCTTAGATCAGCTCTGGTTTGCAGTGCACTGCTTGCAGAGGTAATAGCTCAGGTCTTGGGAGCACCTTCAGCACCCAGCCCTTTGAAACTTAATTTTCATAGATAAAGCAGCATATGAATTGTGGCCATTCTCCTATTGCTCTGAAGCTAACCCAGCTGGCTCTAGCTGGAACTTTACCCACACCAGGCAGACACGCTGCTTCCTGGCAAATAAATGTTGGGTGTGCTTGTTAGGATCCTCAAGACAGCGAGGCTGAAAAATGTTGCTCCATGAAAAACAATTTTCATTGATTTTAGGGAAGCCAAGCCTACTTTCCTGATTTCTTGCTCTAGAGAGAGCACAAGCATCCAGAAATGAAATCGATGTTATGAGGCCATAATTTTCTTTGCACCCCTTTTTACTCACCTCTGTAAATATATTTAAAGGGTTCACAGAGACCAAAAAAAAAAAAAAAAAAAAAAGACAGGTTTATGATCTTAGGATAAAACTATCACAAAATTGAAAAGTATCCTTGTCATATATTTTTAAATCAAGACACATTTCTCTACTTTTGCCTTTTAAGTATTGTTATATGTTAGAATATTTTTTTATTGCCACTACCTGGAAATAGCTTTTAGAAATGTGCTCTTACTCATTTATGTTTTGATTCCCTTTTTACTCATGGTTCTAATAGACTCTTACTTTCCTGTATATGTCTGCTTGTAATTTAAAAAGATGAAACAAATGCTTTAAACAAAAGTCCTTTTTCAGCCAGAAATTTTTATTTTTGTATAATATTTTACATATAGAAGGCTTAAGAAAAAATAAATTAAAATGCTTTTGCAAGAAGCAGCACAGACTATTAAAGCCGGGTTTTTTTCCGTAAATAGCTCAAATCTGCCATCTACTGATATAAAGCAGAATTAAATGGAACCAGCCAATTGGATTTTTCTCTGGAAAAATCTTGCTTACCTTCCAGACGTGCAAAAACAGTGCCATCTAGTGACTAGTTCCAAGACTACTCAGGAAAAAAATATTTATATATATATATTTATCAAAACATCTATTGCTGCTGGCTGCACAAGCTACTTAGCCATTTTGGAGTGGATTCAATAGGCTTAGTGTCCTGTGACTCCATACAAATCTTTGCAGCCATCCTCTGAGGTGGCATATAAACCTCTACATATATTTGGAGTTTATTTTAACAGCAGCAAAACAAAAGACATTGTGCAAATTGCTTTTCAGGTTAAATGCACCCTTTATTCTTGCTCATTTTTTACTTTTGGTTTGTTGTTACTTTTATATTCCACTTACTGGATCATATAAGCTTTCAGGGATTTTGGAAGGATAAAAAATATTGATGGTTTTTAAGCTTACTTTAAAAGGAGAGGTATCTAGCTCTTTTTTTACAAAAGAAAATATAATTTGTGAAGTTAAGTGATCTGTACTTAGTAGTATGTCACAATAATAAACAAAAGACACAAAAAATATCCACAGTTTTGCTGAGTTTCATATTTCTTCCACCATTTGCTGAGTAGTGCTTCAAAATCACAAATGCATCCTGTCGGGCTCGGTAAACATGAAGAGAGTAATTTTTATTTGTACACACACCACGTACCAGGCTTTCAGATACATTGTTAAAATTAGGGAAAAGGGTCATTGCCATAGACAAGGGCTGCCCCTGGGACTCAGTGCCTAAGTACCTGAAGAATCAAGTAGTCAGTCTCTGGGATTTTCAGATACTTACCTTCAAAATTGCTTTCAACATTTAGGCCATCTTGCTTAAGGGCGAACAAATTCAGATTCAAGTCTGATGATATAGATCTTTTAAATGTACTTTGGTAATGATTCCTCCTGGAATCCAATGCTCACACAGCCTTCTATGCATGTGTTGACTTAGAGGCAGATGAAGATTTCACATTGCTCCCTGGTGCGCCTCTGATCAGAAAAAGAGGTTCACTGCTCACAAAAGAGCTCCATTCTATATTCCCTCCTTCTCTGGGTTAACTTTCCTTAACTTCAGGCTTGCGAAGATTACCAGATGCTCACATCTCATCCAACTGCCTGAGGGCCCTTTTAATGGTTAAGAAAATAAATGGGTGATTTTGACGCATTTTTCTTCTAAAATTTAGATACCTTCTCCTTCCTGTTGAAGTGTATTGAGCCACAAAAGCCCTTTCTACCTCCCCTCAACCACAAAAGAGTGTAGAAGTAGTACTCAGAGGTAAACAGCTCCAGACAATCACAACTGATCAAGTGAAACTGTTTCTGGATAGAACTGGGCGGAGACCTAATTCTTGTCAGGAAATAACGATATTAGTTTTGCTTTTAACAAGTTATCATTAGCCTGAACTAGTTCCACTATTTTCCAAAATCTTTCAGTGTTGTACATGAGAGACTCTCCAGTTAGATGCCAGACAGAAAAGCTGGAGTGCTTATTTTGATAATCAGTTTATCTGGATACATAAAGTTTAAAAAGTGATAGGTCCCTTAGTAGGAATCACCCAACGTTGAATGTCCCTTGAAGCTCATTGGGAAAGACCATGAGGCAAATTTAAAGAAAAAAAAAAAACCAAAAAGGCATTTTTATCTTAACATTAAAAATAACCCTCAAGAAAAAAAAAAAAAAAAAGCAAAAGTGCATCTTTAATTCCAGCATCAAAAAGACTTTGCAAGCTCTCAGAAACTGACACAACTTTCATTTAAACAAGTGTGAAGCCTCAGTTACACAGATGGGGGTATGTGGAGCAACACATTATGTGGCATGGGCCTTCACTCCCATTGAAAGCCCATCAGCATTTGCAGAATCCAAGAAAATAATTCTGCACTGAGCACACCATGTGGGCAGACTAACAGAGCTGCAGTATGGGTGTGAGGGCTCTTTTCATCCATCTCACAATTCTCACCCTAAGAAATACTTTCACTCTCAGCAACAGACACGAGGAATTTGTCATGCATTTGTTGGCACTGTGTCAACAATGTCAACGCCATTCAAAATGTGGTCTCACAAAGGCACAGACTGTTCAGAATGAACTGGTGGAACACACTGGTCAAGAAATAGTGGAGGTGAACTGCATCAGTAGTCAATAGTTCAAGGAGGAGGGGTGTTTTTATATGTAACAGTAATACCAAAAGTGGGAAGGAAAGAAACCTTTTGTGGTCTGCACACTCAAGGGCTAAGCCAGGGCTAAGAGCCCTGAAACTGGACACAGCCATAAATCACACAATGCTCCATCAGAAGGTTGTTGTACAGAACACACACCACTAAGCTAGACCCTGGAGTGAGTTACAGCTGTGCCCAGCAGCAAGAGCTTAGCCCTGGCATACAAGGAAAATCTGACCAGAGCTCTAGCCCTTCTAAAACACTTGCTTGCTTCTGTGAGCAATGCAACAGACAGGTGTTGTATCTGTATCTGACAGACCTTTCAGGCAGCCAAGACAATGCTGCTAGCTTCCAGCCTCTCTTCAGTGACCCTCAGGGACTGGAAATCCATTTTAACTCAATGTGCCAACAGCAGCACAACTCTGGAGGGAAAAGAGCCACAGCCTGGGGGATCTTAAACCCTACATTCTTAGAGGGCATTCCAGGCACTGTGGACTTCCCAGTAGTGAGCACAAGAGATGGGCCTCCCTCACTATTGAAGTTGTACCACCCCATTTGGATGGGTAAGAATGCAAGTCTTTGGACCAGCAGTGAAGACTCAGAGCCTCATTTGAGAGGAGGCATAATCTGAGTAAAATAGCATTTTTCATCCCTTATTTCCTTTCTTATCAGTCACCACCATCATCCTATCCTGCCTGATGCTCAGTCTCAGAGACAGTTTTGCTGCATTTTCAAGTAACAGCTGCCACATTTTCACATGTGCATCCCCCATGACTGTGAAATTATTCCCATAAATTTTAGGAAGACCTCTTTGCAGTTAATTTTCAAGATTCCTCAGTCTTATCATATTATCCCTTTGTACTTCTCACTTGTCTTTAACCACTTCTTCTTTTAGTATTTGGGAAGGGGCTCTCTTTCTGCTCTGTGCTTGTATTGCAGGCAGCATGTGTGAATTCATGTCCCTGAGCAGAGCTCCTGGGAGTACTTAGTGAATCTATAGATATAAAATTGTCATTCTGGACACTGTGGAAACATCTAGTTCATCCATATCAGTTGGAGACTCTGAGATGAAAAGAAAGTTGGCAAAGAACCAAAGATGTAGGTAGTCTTCTTTCAAAAACAGACATTATCACCTCTCTTGTCTTCAAAGTACTTTTGCATGAGAGAGAGGATCAGCAACAGACTGCACACAATTTTGCTTGGGGACAGCTTACAAAATAAAAAGGTGAAGCATTACAAAGCTGAGCAAGTCGGAGCAAAGACAAATAATTCCTGTGGTGAGCAGCTCCTTGCAGAATCAAAATTCATTTGGAAGCATCTTAGCATTGAGTTTTCAGGGCCCTGTATTGACAAATGAGACTACCACCAGCAGACCCAGGGTAGCAGTTTTATAAATGTTCACTGTTCCTCCTGTTTATTGAAGCTTTGCTCATGCATCTAAATGACAGAACTAGAACTTGCTTGCCATTTTAGGACATTGCTGCCTGTATTTCAAAAAATACTTCTACAGTGACCTTGATCAATCAGCTTGCCCCAACTCAGTGCTTTTATCTAAAGAGAGGTATCACAGAGAAAATGTAATGGTACTGAATCAGTGACAAAATGACCACTGCCATGCAGTGCCTTTGTATTTTTTCACACACATCTGCTAAAATCACAAGGAAAAGCAGTATTGGCAAACAAAAGGGACCATGATTAATCTTTTGTTTTCCAGTGTCAACATGTTGCACTGTTGCTACTTTACCTGTGTTAATAGTAATTAAAATCCCTTCCTTTTTCAGCTTTCTTACTTGAAAAACATGTTAGCACATAAGGGAATACTTGGATGATGCATGTACGAAATGTGTTATAAAGTATAGTAAATGCAATTGGGTGTTTTGAAAGAAATTTGGCATGTCAAATGTTTTTAACTGATTATTTTTTCTCCTGGTGTAATGAGTTAGGTGTTGTACCATTCATCACTTTCCATGATTCACTGAGCTTATATAATATCCATTTGCCTAGAACTGCTTATTTGAATACCAGTTCCACCCCTGCAACAAAACCTGCAACCTTCAAAAAAAATCTGTTCCCACATTCATTTTTCACCAAATTCACCTGATGTAAGTAGGATTGTAAGAAGACCATGGCAGCCTAATAAAAATATTTATGAGAACTAGTGATCATAAAATAATAGTTTAAGGCATGTTGAATTTTAATTTTTGTGGAATTTTACAGTAGGCAAAGATATACAATGGAGCCTACTTCAAAACTTTTAATTCCAGACACATTTTGCACAAAAGAGGAGCATGAAATTTATTTCTTCTGCATTCCCTGCCAAAAATCCTACCCACTGAAGTCTTTTTCAAACCTTTCTTGATTAAAATAATGTCTTTCACATTTCCAGTTAAATCATAGCATAGTCAAAGTGTGATTCCTTTAAATTTGGATTGTAATATGCAGTTCATTTAAAAAATATGGAATCCCCATTATATTTTTAAATCTCAGTGCAAAATTAGTAGAGTAGATACTATTAGTAGTGAAGATACTGAAGAATCTCTATTATACCAGAAGCTGAGATAAGGGACTTGGACATGTTTTTATTAGACATCTTCATTCAGGTTCTGTGCCATCTTCAGAAGATCCAACTGCTATCATTTGTGCATTGCCTTCTCACATCCCTCTGGTGAAGGTGTGGTGCAGTGAGCAGATGATGGAGGCCCCAAACAGAAAGCCAATGCTTTCATCTGTCACATTATCAATTATCACATTATCAACATTATCAACCCTGAGATAGATGTACAGTTTCTGAGTCATGAGCCTGCATCTCTCTCCAGCACTGATTCCCAGTCTTCAGGTACCCAAGGCTATTTGAAATTATCCTAGAGATTTCTACTTCTAAGCATTTTTGTATCTTCCTAATCCAGTGCCAAAATTGGAGAGAGAACTGGGAAGGGCCCATGCAAAATTTGGACAATTCTGTCTATATCAAGAAATTGCTAGGGACACCATGTAGGGCCTTACAGAACTCAAGCCCTGCCTCCCAGAAGGGAGCCCCTGCACACCACTTTACCAGGTGTAATTCCTACCACTGCCCGCAAGAATCCTTGCTCTGGAAGAATTTAGTAAGAACTCTAAATTACATCTGTAATAACCAGCTAAAAAGGAACAGGAAGGACTCCTGACCCCAAGATCAAGGATGAAGTTCACAATGTTTTGATTAGCCTCTTACACATTAGTACTTCAAAGAACTGACTGGAGTCCTCTCAGACAGAGCCAGGCAGGAAGATAATAAATGTGGGCAATCAAGGTTCAATTCCTTAATAAGATTTCAGACACTCCTTTGTGCCACCACTGAAAAATGTTCTTTTATCAAGGAAATACGGAAAAACAATAAGCATCTTATTCAAAATAATATGAAGGTCAAGTTGTATTCCCACTCATTGGATTAGAAAAAGCAGACCAGAAGTCCATGTGTTTGTTCATAAGTAGGACCATGTTCAGAAGTGTTTTGAAGCAGCCACAAGATCAGGGCTGAATCTCAAGTGTGATATAGCAGAATCTGCCTCCTTGCATGTCCTGCCAAGGTTATGGCACGTAGTATGTACTGAGACATTCAGAGCTGTCAAGACTTGAGCACTTCCACAAATGCTCACCAGCAAAAATTTACACAATACCAGATTTAGGCAGAAGAAAAGATCTAAACTACAGATTTGAGTACATGCATCCCCTCTGTGAATCTGTCCCTCTGCTTTCACATTGCAAGTACAGTAACCTTCTTCCCACTCTGCCTATTAAGATCCCTAATTATATTAAAGCCTATCATCATTTATTCATGAAAGCATCTCTTTAGCACATCCAATGTGACTGATCCCCAAGGTTAGAGTTACAATGGCAGAGAGGAACTTGTGTGTTTTCACAGAGGCACTCTTCAAATGAGTTTTCTAACATTTTCAGTGAGCAAGGTCAGTTCTATTGGTTTTGTTCAGCTGGAACACTTTAACAGTAGAAAATTTGATTGTGTAATGTATATACTTTGCCACCTGATCTCCAACCTGAGTATGCTACCTAGCTCCAGTGATTTTCTTTAATGAGGTGGAAATGTATATAACAGTTTTAAATATGCAGGCTAACATTTTCCTCCATCTACAATTATGCAAATCGTCATATAGTTGTCTTTGCATGACAGAAGTAATAACATCTTATAGAGACCCTGTTAAAATTCACTGAAATCATCTACACAGATGGATATGATTTTAGAGCAAATGCAACACAGACTCATTAATTAGTTACAAATCACCACCACCACCTCCTAGTAAGCTAGGTGGCACGGACTAATGCGTGTACAGCGTAAAGATACAATTTTGTGTTTGTGGTAGATGACTGAAACATTCCTTAACAGTTAATAAGGTCAAAAGTAACAAGAAAAGTCACAAGCTGTTATTATTTTTCAAGACTTAGAGGAAATACTATATATTTTTCACATACACTCTTGATTTTAGGACAAGCTGTAGGATAATCATCCTTTAGCATTTTATGGAGTGTTTCCAATTCCATTTCATTTAACTTTAATGGCGACATTTTAGGAGGAATTTAATTGATATAAACATTTTTATAAACATTGTCATTCCAAAAAAAATAACATTCAGAATTTTTAAATATCAGGGCTCATGAGCTCTATGTAGAGCACAAATGAGGTGTGAATTGGTATCTCACACCTCCATTTCTAGCTCTTGCTTCATTTTCTCTGTGAGAGAATTCATAGTCCTTCACAGTCTTTAGAAAAGTCCTAAAGCAAAGTCCCCTGATACCAATGTGAAGGAAGAAGATACCTGCAATGGCTCTTCCCTGGCAATGGAAGAAACAGCACCTTACAAGAAGCACAGACTCTTGCTGAAGGCAGAAAACTAACCACAAGAGTTTCACCATGCCCTCAGTAATTATATTTTCCACTTCACCCTTTTTGGCAATGTTAGCCACCTTTTCCCATTAGGGGAGAATACACTCACAAGGGTTTCTGGAGGAAAGAGCAGCTAGCCTTTCAAACTGTCCTGTGGCTCTATGTCTTATCTGTGTGCCCTGTTACCTGAGGAGGCCATAAAAGAGGAGCTGTAGCTTCTTCATCACTGGAGCCTTCAACTCATTTCTGTTATGAAAAGATAAATTCACAGATTCTCTCACCCAGCCCTTGACCTCCCTGCCACTCATGCCCTTCAGAAAGTTCATAAGCTTTACTCATTACCATACAAACCTACATGTTTTAGAGACCTGATCTGCTCCTGGCCAGGACAGGGTTAATTTCTTCAGTAGCTTGGAGGGGGCATGACTGAAACAGGGAGCTATTCCATATCACCTTATTCATTGCTGGGGTCAGGGAGAAGGGACTTGTTTCCTGGAGAAAGGGTTCCTTGGTGTTGACCAAGCATGGCTGAAGGACACATTTGGGTCAGATGGCTCCGGCTGCAGTCTCGTCAGGTTGGGCTTGGTGAGCATTTGGCATATGAATCACTCTCTCTTTCATACACTTAGGTTGTTAATATTGTTGCTGCTACAGTTAATTTTTCTCATCTCATTGGTGTTTCCAGTAAATTATTCTAATCTCAACCAGTGACCTTTGCTTTTTGTGCCTCCAGTTGGAAGGGGGCGGGGGAGTGGCACGTGGCTTTGCAGGAGTACTAAACTGAAGAATAACATTACTAAACTACCACATTCTCATTTCAGGTTCTCTTTTTCCTGCACATACCTCCTTTAGCCTATCTCTAGCCAGTCTAGTGAACTCTAGGGGTCCTTAATTTCACAGGCACCTTCAAGAGAAGTGCTGTTTGAATGAACGTGACATGCCTATCCATGCGACAAACATTCGCACAAGCATAAATACACATCAAGCATGTAAATGCCCTTAAAATGCATGCAAATAATTTCTACATTGACTAAATTTTATCTGCACAGTTTTCAGGGCCATTCAACAAGCTCCAGGCTGTGAGGAAATCTGCACGCTTGGAAGGAGGGACATGCTCTTTGTACACCCACCAATTCAACAGGAAACATGAGCAGAGGAAAGAGGTAGGACACTAATGTCTCGGGACAGGCTGTTTCTGAGGATGAGATGCAGGAAAACACAGGAAAAAGAGAGAGTCTGCAGATGGGGCATTTACTTTGTTCTTCATACCACATAACAGAGCCCAAATATTCCATGGATGAGAGCCTTGAACCTGAGTCATCTTGATCCCTAAATTAACACAGCAACTGAATCTACTTCTCTGGTCTACTAAAAAAAAAAATGCTAACTAATTTTTTACAATTTTTAAGAGCCCTTCCACTGAGGAAACAATAAATGCCTATGTCACAGACCTATAAAAAAAAAAAAAAAGAAGTGCAGATACTTATCTCCAAATTACCTAATAGTTTCATCATCCAGTCATTCCAGTCACACCACTGGGATGTGAAAAACACATATGTTTAAAATACAGAAAATCACTACAGGAAGAAAAGAGCATTATGGTTGGTTTTTAAGGTACAAAATTTCATGTGACAGGAAAATAGCTTCTCACAAAGATGTATTAAAGCTGCCCTTTGTGGAGGAAAGAAAAATCCCAGAGGTCAAGTAGAAGAGAATATGCCTCTAGCTTCAAGAAAAAGAACATGAACTTAATGGAGATCTATTGGAGGACACTGGAGTCTGCTTCAGAGAGACAAAGGCTACAAAGAAAGAGCAGTCTTTTTAATGAGAAACCTCTGCTCATTCTCAGAGTGTCGGGGACTTTGCCATTGACATGCTATTCCTCTTCCTTCTGCTCATCCAGGGCAGGTCCATTGTGCTATTGTTTGCAGATTTAATAGCTATCTGCTCTGGACATCATTAAAAGCGCTGCGGCTTGAGGCAGTAATAAGTCTCGTATCTGTTTATTAAAGACAGTAATCCATAAACAAATAAGTGCATTTTGCATGGAGACTTGCTGTGTCTTAAAAACTCATCTGAGAATAATTTCTGCTTTAAGTTTCTTTTTGTGATGAGTCCTATTAAGTCACAGGAAAAAATAACTTGCACATTCCAGTGGTTATTCAGTGGTTAATGGGTCCCCTACTGTTCATGAAAAGTCTCTCTGTGAGTGCCCTCTTCACTGTAAAACTTACATAGCTCCAAAGCTACTGATGCAGCCAGCTGGAGCAACAGGCTCCTGAAAAGTGACAGATTTAAAGGAAGAAATAGTAGTGGCATGCTAGAGGCAAGTTATTTTAATATAATGCAGCAATGACAGCTCTCTACGTTTAATCATCAAGCTCCTGATTTTCTCCTCAGCACTTGAATTTCACACAAGTTAGGGATTTGGGTAGATACTATTTAACATCCTCCTTCTGGCTGTTGAGCATACCTGCCAGGTTCACTTTGGGAGCCGTGTTTATAACTTTTCCAGCTATTTTAAACAAAACCCTAAATAATGCATGCATGAGAGGACAGGCCTCAGAAGAGTAGCTGATACCGGTTTTCCAGGACATTTGTCTGCTCTGGCGTTTTCAGCATGGTTGAGACACACTGGTTGCACATTATCATCCTTGCCTGTCCCATAAAGAATTTTAACTTTTTAAATATATCTGTGGTGCCTCTCAAATATAACCACAGCTATTTATTCTACTAACAGCCACTATGGTCAAAGAGACATATGAGTCCGGGACTTTGCTTCTTGAGTGTCACAGATTTACACAACAAACCACTGGACTTCATTACAGGTTTTTTTTGCCAAGCAGAATACCAGAATACCTCGTCTTGCACATCAGTGTATATATGTTTTGGAATCTCTGCACCATGAATCTCACATGTAGGGTCATGAAAAAGTGTTAAAATTCTCCTGAATTTGAGTGGCTAATCAGAAAGAAAACAAAGTGTGATAAAAAAAATAAATCAGTGTAGCTTCTTCTTCTTCTTCTTCCTGCAGCTCTTAGAAATAAATTTTAATGTTATGGTGTCTTTGAGATGTAGCACTTCCAGACAAATCATGAAGCACTCCTTTCTCAGCAAGCCAACCTGCAGACTTCTATGCATATCTTCTACCTGGCTCTCTGGTTTCAAGGGAGACATTCCTTTGCTTCCATATCCATTCAGAATTCTCTTTAACTAATTATTTTCCCCAGAAGAATCATCTATATTCATTCTTCCTCTCACCTACTTCATAAAAACTGATATGATTCATCATTCCAGGTGTCTTCCCTCTACATCCAATGTGGAAAGTGAAAAACAAATGACTGAGAAGTCCTACAAGTTACAAAGGCAGGTCCATATTGCCTTTCCTTTGATTTCTGCAATACAAACCTGTTCATCTGAGGCTGTTGCACTCTGGGCTTTTTTAGTAGACTATCCCATGAAAACTTCATTTGCAAATCAAGATTCATCTGACTCCTTTTTTCCTGCCAAGTTTAAGACAAGGTGCAGTTTATATTTCTCCCTAATTTTTTGAAATGCTGCAGATGCTGACAAGCTCCAGTATCCACATGTACTTCGTAGAAGGCAACGCCTGGTTAGACAAACACCAAACTTGATGATCAGAACATCCAGGGTTGAATATGGGGCATCAAGCTGGAGTACAACCCTGGCAAAACAATGAATTCACTAGCAGGGAGACAGGAGAGAATAGAGGAGTTGAACAAATTTTATGTCTGGGCATATGATTCCAAGTAGACAGTGTGAGGCAGAGGACGTAAGGACAGAATCCACATTACTGGGAGAGGTGAATGTGAGAATGAGAGAGTAAGCAAACTCAAGCAGGAAATTGGAGATTGACCTTTGTCCACAAATTTAGAAGACTGGATGATATTCTGAGCATTAAAATAAAACACAAGTCAATACAACAATATAATAGAATGCAACAAAATACAATAAGAATATAATGGAAAGTTTTTATCTTAAAAAATTCTTGTGGCTTTTGAAGTCTGACTAGCAAATTACTCTTTATAACTTTTTGAGGCTGGTAATACCACAGCTCTAAGAGCAAATTCTCAGTTTAAATCAAGCAATATGTTTTTGGCAATTGTTGATAAGTGGGAGGGAATAATTACACTAACAGCAAACACAGAAAAAAAAAAAAAGAAAATAAAAGAAGAAAAGAAAATCCACATTCTGAGAGGGAAGCTATGCAAAACATTGCTTGGCTGTCACTGAGCTCAGACTGCAAAATATCAATGGGAAAGGTCTAAGCTCTTTCTGCTTCCAGCCCTCTGTGTTCCATCACATAACAGAGAAAGCTGTCCACATCTCAGCAGGGGACTCAGCAAATTTGACACAAGATCATGTAAGCTTGTAAGTTTCTATCTTCACTTCCATCTCAGATGAAATATTGCTTTGCACTGGTGCCCTTAAAAATGGAGAAGGCACACAGATTACCATTTCCAGTCACCATGGTCTTTTTTTAGCACATTTCAGGCTTGTGTATCTAGTGAGAAATCCATTTTAAGGAATGGAATAGGAGGGAGACTGTAGACTGCAATTGTAACACATTGATTTGTCTCTCATCTCCTCTTACTGTACTAAAACCTGATGACAAGGAAAATAATGTTCTTTCATTCAGTCCTGCATTCCAACATCCTAAGATGCCTGTCCACTCTTTGCCTTGCTGCTCTGTGAGAATAATGACAATTAAATTTGAACATCCTGGGGTAATATCTATGTGAACATAGTTCTCAAATTGATACCCAGAAGAACAGCAGCCTCCAAAAAGTTTATATACTGTAAACAATAAATAGATGTTAATATATCAGATTCTAAATAATCAAACACCATCAACCTTAATGTCAATAATTCTTTTTTATGTATTACTTAATCTGATTCCTTTCCAGCCAAACAGGCTGACACAGAAAGCCTCCATTCCTTTATGCTGCTGGAGGTTTATATTACACATGGGACTCTCTTCACGTGGCCTTGTCTATCTAAAAGTTAGATAGCCAGTCTCAGATAACTGCCTAGGTTTCATCAGCTGAGAATCTGGAAGATTCATCTAATCTGTCTTCAATATTTATGTACTATTTTATTGGAGAATCTCTACTCCTGTGAGAGGGAACATGAGTGACTAGCTAAAATTAAAGTAATCATAAGGGGGCTAATGTTAACTGAGATTAACCTCTCTGTACTTAAGATAATTTGCCCAGTACATATCAAAGTCTCTCATATCCAGTTTCTCCCTTCAAACATAGAGCAGCATTGGACATTTCAGTCTCACCAACAACAGGATGCTGAACTAGAGATGTCCAAAGATGTCTGCAAAGATGAATTATGCTGTGATCCTATGCTTTCCTGACACTGGCAGATTCCGATGTCTTGGCCTAAGACCGAAGTCAACATCCCATTTTAGAAAATTCTGTGTCCTTGACACCTCTCCCTTTTTGGTTCTATGCTTAGCAGTTCAATGAATGTTTTAAAATTCATCTATTTGTCAATAGAGAGAGGGACATTCAGAATTACTAAGCCTTACAAAAATCAAGCTACATCTTTAAAATTTCTTTACCGACCACGAGCAAATGTTTATATTCTCTGTACTGCAGCTCAGTATGCAACCAGAAGACTCCCTCATCAAATGAATGGTTGTGAGAGGTAATAGAACATTTGAAGCCTCCACATGCTTCCAAGATAAAGTTATTTAGCACAGATGCCTTTGTAATTTTGATGCATTAGGAACAGTCATTGTTCAGTAGAGCTCAGACTCTCGCCTTCACCTGTGGAGAAAGGTGGCCAGCTGCCAATTTCCATCTGCTGCTTCTTGAATGGTACAGAAAGACTGGCTGACTCTCAACCTTTTTTTTTTTTTTACGTTGCCTTCTCTTCTTTATTTAGTTAAATGCTTTCTTTAATTGTTGCTTTCACTTGAAAATAAAGATAAAAAGAAAGCTAACAAAGGTTCTCTACATGGCTGACTTTGCAAGAAAGTGCTGGGGCACATTCGTCGATTGCTTTAAATAAATTCATACAGTCTCACTGTGCTTTCAACTCAGCTAGGCATGGATTAATGTTTTTTTTATTCACATGCTGTAGTGTCTCCCCAGACTTCTGAAACATTATTTAAATGTATATTGTTAAGTAGATAAGGTTTGTAAGTTTTCAGCTAAAGCTGTGTAATACACATTAATTATGCAATTACTGTCTTGGGCCTGAATTTGTATAAGCAATCAATTTACTTAGTTTTTTCTGCACCATTATTGACCAATATGTAGATATGCACTACACATGCATGCAAAATAGTATTATAGATAAATTAAAGGCAGATCTTGCAGATTTTCTTATTCTGCTTGAGCAAAACTTTTGAACATTAAAACTTACTTCACTCAACCTGCAAATTTTTGTTTAACATTTTGTCTACTGTCTTAGCATCAAATATTCCAGAAAATCTGACCAAAAAAAAAAACAAAACAATCAGCTTGGAGTAAAAATAGTGAAAAATTGAGTGGTTGTGGTTTTATTATAGTCCCAGGACAGACTCTAACAAGAGTCACTAGGATGCTAATTTAATCCTAGTTTATATCCAAGATATTGAAATTTCTTTCTCAAGCCACAGCCCTTCAAATGTGGACAATTTCAATTCTATGACAAAAGTACATAAAGACCTCAGCAACAGCCAGTACTCTCCAGTGTGTTACAAAACCCAAGTCTCTGCCTTGTGAACAGGCACAGTGGAATTTCTCACTCCTGCTTTGTTCTGCATGAACACTCTGGGACTTGTCCTCCCTCAAGTAACCCTACACGTAAGTCATGCCCCATATATGCCTCTTATTCAAAAAAAATTCTGACCAACTCGCTCCCAAGACTGCTAACTCTGAGAATAGACCTTATCTGTCTTATTCCCTTTTATTGAACACTGAATGCTCACTCTTTAATGATTACTAAATGCTCAAATTTTGAGTGGATTGTTTGAATTAGAAGCACCTTACTAGGAGGTGGGACATGTAGCTTCAATTTCTTCCTACCAGAGGAGCTGCTGAACTCACAGGCAGGCAATACTCATCCTATGCTTTCAGCTAAGATCTGTCTGTTAGGCAACTTTGGAACACCACAGGATTAAGTTCTGGCCAGAAGCAAAAGGGAGGACGAGAAAAACTCATCAGCCCTACCAAGGCTGCATTATTGACAAGCAATCCCAGCCTATGCAGCTGAAGTGGCAGCTGGGGATCACCTAACCTACTTGAAGCAGCATCACAGACCAATCTTCGGGCCAGTAGATCAACCCATGGATCCTCCACTTGGGCACCTGCCAGCATGGTAGGTGTGTAAGCTCCTGCTAAACATCTGCCCAAAGGACTGATTTCCATAAAGCCAAATGGCAGTAATCAGGATAGTCAAGAGAGCCTGTTAGCCGAGAGAAGACCATTTCTCAATGATGCTGCTTGGATTGGGAGGGGCCCGCACACCTACAGCACTACAGTCTACTTCCTTCTGTCCTACAGTCTGCTTTCTTCCCACTTTGGTGCCTTCTTCTTTTCAGAGACATGGGCATATCAACAGGAACCAGCAAACTTCTGAAAAACTTGTTATATAAAATGTGGGAGCACATCTCATTCTAAAGGGTATAGAAAGGGTATGGTGGTACAGGTAAAGGAGCATTTTTGCACAGCTATGGGTACTAGGATTGAATTTCATGTAAATAAAACATGACCTACAGATGAGATGGTTTAGGACTGAAGCCCTGGAGGTTTTTGCATCTACAGGAGTCTGGCAGAGGGATGGATTCAAGGCTTGACACCAACCCAAACATTCCCAGAGGGCCAGGGTCATGGAATCATAGAATTATAGAATATCTCATGTTGGAAGGGACCCATAAGGACAGAGTCCAACTCCCTGCTGCTCACATGACTATCTAAAGATAACCACCTGACTAAGAGCATCCTCTAGATGCTCCATTAACTCTGACAGGCTTGGTGCCAGAACTCCTTGCTCTGGCTTTAAATTTTAACTGAGCAGAAGTGCCTGGGGGCAGGGATTGGGGCATGGGAGCATTGGCTAATTCTTCTTAAAAAACTTTTTGGAGTTCAGTAATGAGTTAAGCTGCCAACACAGATGTAGCCCTGAGAAAAGGGCAGAGAAACAGAGAAAAAGAGAAGGAATATATTTGCAAATAAAATTAATGTTTTAGCCATTCCATTGTGGCCAATTTTTTTCTCTTTTTAGATAAAAGTAGAATGAGAGAGAACAAGGAAGGATATCTGTGAACTAACAAATTCCAGTGTGAATGGAAATGATGGTATAGTTTGCTTCATATTAGGATAATGTTCAGGATCTGAATATATAAGAATCATTAAAAAATTCTCTGTCAGGGAAGATCTTTGCCTCCTATCCAGCACACAGCATAATAAGGCCCTTGCTCACAGAGCCACATTTCCTAAAACTAGATTGCTCATAAAATCTATTGCTCTCTCAGGTAAGGAAAATTTTAAAGCTTTTCAAGCGGCAGAATTGGCAAGGCTACTTGGTAGTGTTTCTCCTCCTAGGACACTTCTCTGCTGTTGCTTCAATCTGGCAGCCCAGACAAAAAGACAACCTAGGAGAGAATAGATGAGGGACTCTACAGGCAGGGGTAAAAGAATAATTTTCCACCATTCACAAGAATTGGATCCCTCCACTGCACAGGGAGCTAAAATTAGCCTACTCTACAGGCCTTCAACTTTTCAAGCATTTCTAACAACTCACGGACTCAAATCATGCTTTAAAGAGCTGTAAGAATCACCCTTACTGAAATTTTTCTTGCATTGCTAAAGAAAGGAGTGTCAGGAAGGGTGTTAGGAAGTTAGCTTCTCTGCTTTTTTTCTTTTGCCTACTAGTTCCTTGCAGAAGTTCTCTCACAGCAAGGTAAATCTTTTACTGTTTTTCTCCCTCCCTGCTTTTTATTGTTCTGGTTCTCTGTCTCTCTCTCCAAGTGAGATATCAAAAAATCATAAAGATTCATTGGTGTAAATTATGATCAAACAATCACATCTTAGATCTCAGCAAAGATGAGCTGAGAGCCTCATTCAAAAAGATATCTGACCAGTTTTAAAAGAACCTTAATCAGAAGTTTTATTAATCAACAATTAATGAACATTATCATAAATATTTCCAACAAAATGGCATGCATGAAAGTTCATTTGTTCTAGCAGCAGAACCAAAATCAGATTAAAATCTTAATTAAAATATGAAGAAGAGGCTTGTCATGATCTTCAACACTCTGAAATATTCCTTTTTTTGAAAATCAGACTCTCTCTTGCTGTCACATTACACTATGTTGTTAATGAGCCCTCTCGTTTCTCTGTGCACAGCAATACATTTTATCTTAGCTGTATATTTTAAATGATTGATGTTCCCCTAATTACATTTTATGATATATTGTGCTGTGTCACCTCTAATGAGTAGCAAACATGACATTACCTCACTAGTACTGAACCACAGAAATCAATAACTGACATTTATTCAATGAACTGCAAATTGTGATTCACTAGCTTCTCTTTGTGTTGAGTAAATTCGAAGTGTAATTAATTTTCATGCATATTACAAACAGCAAATGCCTGTACAGGCTAACCTTAAAAGTGATTTGCTCCTTCCTTGGCTAATTACAGCACAGCAAAAACTCTCAAGTCATTATTCAGAGGGCTCAGAAAAATCAATGGCTTGACAGAAGCCATCTCCTTAGATGGGTAGAGCACAGTCATGGTTTAAACTTTTGAGAGCACTTCAGAGCCATTTTCTAAAATGTCTTATTGCATGAAGGTGGTATCATTCACAATCTTGCCTACATATATTTCTTTGTGCACAAGGATTCGAAAGAAGCCCCCTGTTAGCCTTCCTAACTGGAAACAAATATCCAACTGTAAGAAATATATAAGTGCTTTTTTCAAAAGAAAAACATTGCCAGGTGTCATCCAGAACTTGTAAGAAGAGAGCTGACTTGCTGCAATTCACAGGTGATGGTTTTGCTTGTAAGCAACATCAAAGTTTAAAAATCTAGTTCTTGTTGCACCTTTCAAAACTTCTGCCTGTGGCTTCAGTTAGCTTGGGATTTCTTCACTGATAATGTCCACTCAAATCAGAGGAGAGCACCAGGAGACTTTAAACTTAATGCTCTGTTTGCACACCAGCTCAGGAGCAGAGGTGTAGAAATTGGTCAAGCATTAAAGCTGAAGGCTCTGAAATTCATAGCAAAAGGTTGTGGGTCACTTTAGGATCAGTGCTGTCCTTTGCACTAAAGCAGAGCCCTTTTTACATGGGCATATACTGATAGGACAAGGGGGACTAAGCTTGATTTAGACTGAAATAGGGTAGGTTTAGATTGGATATTAAGAAGTAATTCTTCACTGAAGGTTGGTGAGGCACTGGAACAGGTTGCCCAGAGAAGATATGCATGCCTCATCCCTGGAATTGTTCAAGGCCAGGTGGGATAGAGTTTGGAGCAACCTTGTTCTGTGGACGATGTCCTTGCTCATGGCAAGTCGTGTGGAACCAGATTGCCTTTAAAGTCCATTCCAACCCAAACCATTCTATGAATCTATGACCTATAATCTGTCAATTTATTTTTCAATTAATCACTTGAAGAAACCTCATTTACAGAATGAATTAGCCACTGCTCATTTCTCAGAGTTACATCAAGTTCAGTGATGTACAGGAGTGATTTAGCTTCAGCTTTCAGTCTATGTCTGATAGTAAGCCAGAATTTTCTTCCTCAGCCCATACAGCACAGGGTTAGTCTTACCTCCAAGAAAGATACTCCTAGTCCTCTTGGCTTCCTTGGGGAGGAAAGCAATCAAGACAGATTGGCAAAGTAGAGTTATCACCATGATTTTAAACTAACTGACTGAATTTTCCTTTAAGCCTTGCCTCCATTTTTAATCTTCTTTTATAAGTGTCCCAAAGACAGAGATGGCCTAGGGCTGGCTCCAGACTAATTGCCAGATCTCAATTTTACATTTGAGGAATGTCAGAAGAACAATCATCTTAGACAGGTTTCTAGACTGTCATTGGACCTTCCACCCATATTTAAGGCAGATGGACAAAAGAGCAAAACTACCAAAACTGTAATCATAACTTTTTTTAGAGAAAAAGCTACTTTGATGCCAGTTTTGACACACTAATTAAGCCACAATAAAACCCCTTCTTAGCTTCTAAAACCTGGTTGAGCTGTGATAGAAGAAAATTACAGATATGTATTTCCAAAGATCCTTCAGCTTCTGTAAAAGATAAAAATAATGTGAATGTATGGAGTTAATTTAACCTACCCTGGGCAAATGCAATCTCTATCAGTCTTGAATGGTTAATCCATAGACAAGCCTGCTAATGAGTCTGCTATTCTGCTGAGGTTAATGAGCCCTAGAGCATCTGGTGAAAGCACTGACACTTAGCAATTAATGTCTTTTATTCAAACCAGCTCACAGGCTAGACAGCAGCTGATTCTCCTTTTTTACTATATTGTTGCCACAGTACCTTGCATGCCAGCTCCGAGCCTGCACATGCTGGTTATGTTGGTTACGAACGGATTACTCCACCCATATGCTGAGCTCAGGGATAAGGCCTTAGGGATTGGATTTGAACCACAATGTCTTCTTTCAGGTCTTTATGGCATAGTAATATATGCATGCATGTCCACAAATCTCAGGAATGAACTCTTCCTCAAGCAAGATCAATTCAGTTCAGCCATCAAAGGTGAAACATGATAGCCAATGCAGCAATAAAATAGGCTCTAGAAAACTATTCTCTATTCCCTATTAGCAATACCAAGATAGCCAAAGATATGCCTATTAGAGCAGTATTCCTTCCTTGCATTCACTGCTCACAGGATATATTTGCTCCTGGAACACAAAGTACATATGGAAGTGTAGGATTTTAAATTGCCTTTGTGCCACTGGAGGAAGCTGTACCTGAAAAACAATTAATATGTAATGAAAGAGTGGGGAGAGAGGAAAAAGAAAAGAAGTACTTTTGCTCCCTCTTAATGGATGATGGAAATGAAGTTCAGAAGGAAGTAAGCCCATCATCCATTTTCAGCTACTTTAGCATCTAACTTGCATGCTCTCAATTGTCCCCTGGAGGATCCTACTTCTTGTCATTGGCTGTATGTGGAAATTGCCTGTCTTACTTACTACCTTTGGACTCTAAATTGTAGCTAAGATAAATCACCACAGCAGCCTAAAATAAATGTTATATATATGCACTTCAAACAAGCCAAGAGTTCTGTTGCAGAGTGACAGCTGCTTCCCCTGGGATGACTCTAGTGACTCTTAATCCTAAATACTCATCCCACCCTTCTCTCAATGTATAAATGTCTCAGCTGGGACATTGCAACTGCAAATGAGGCAGCAACCGTGCTGCCATACTTCACAGGCTTGTTCAGGTAAATGGGCTTCCCCTAATAAACTAGGCTGGTACCTGTGACAATCAAATCTTATTTAATAATGATATTGTGGTAGAACACATATATCAAGCAAGCCACATTATCCTTGCCCTGGTTTCTATTGTACGATACAAGCTGCTGACATTCACGTAACCTATCTAGGATGGTTCATACACTCACACTTGGAAAAAGACTGAAAACACTAAAAAAATAAAAATTATCACATTTAACAGCAATCTCATTTTCAATATAACTTTCATAAATATGTTTATGAATATGTTTATAAATATGGGGCACATGGATCAAACTTCTGACCCTAGACTAAGATTCAGATTTGTATCACATTTCTAAGCACATATGAAGTTAAGAGCCATCATTGAACTCCATGGTTTTAATTCAAGAATTACCTCAGCTTTCAAAAAAGCATATATAATGTTCTTAAGTAAGTACATAATGTAATTAAAAGATAAAAAAGGGCATAATTTAGAAGAATATACAGCAAAAATGCAGCTATGTCTTGGAATGGTTTAAACTAGTCAAGTGGTGTGTAAAGAGTGTCGTAACTCATCCAATAAAATAGCTTACTGGTCCTGAATCATCAATCATTTATATTATACTTTGGATATTTTTTGCATTTTTTTTTGATCTTGTGAAGTGCTTGAGTTATGTCTTTCTGCTGTGAAAAGCAGCTCCCTATAAAATGATCCAGGAAACTACCAGGATAATGTGTGCATTTCCAAATAGGAAATCTTACTCTATTCCTTCTTTATTCAGCTTGAGGGTACAGATCTCAAGGCCTGTCCTCAAATGGTCTTCATCTGGGTCAGTTGGCCTAATAACAGCAGTTTGTTATTAACTTCCCAATTTAAATTAATCTTTTTTAACTAAAATCACTATTAAACTGCTCTAAGATTTTATTTTTCATTGAAAATTGATTTAGCCTTATCTGAAATGAACAGAAACATATACTGAATTAGTTCTTCAGCGTTTTCTGAGAACAAACCTATTGAGATAGGACTGATACTATATGGTATGGAATATACCTTTGGGAATTCCCTTTGGACAGTTTGAATCAACTGTCCTGACTATGTCTGCTCCCAAATTCTTCCACACCACTTTCTCAATCACTTTGGCAATAGAGTGAAAAAATAGAAAGCTTTGAAGATGTGCAAGCATTGTTCATTAATAGACAAAGCATTGCTGTTATTACCAACAATATCCACAAATCCCAAACTTGGAACCATAAGGGCTCCCACGAAGAATGTTAACTGCATCCCAGCCAGACCCCTTACAATCATGAAAATAAATACGTAAAGGTTTTTGTACGTATACAGAGACATATTTTTAATTAGGTTTGTGTCCATTAGTTTCCTAAATAACCTACATTCCTGATCCCTCAAGCACAGCTATTTTCATTATTTTCTTAGTGACCTAATGCTTTTGCTCATGCAGTAGCAGAGAACTCACCCAGCCATGTGGGCATAAAAATCTCCCTGAACTCTTATAGATGCAGACCTAAGGTCAGTTTGACATTATTTTTAAATAGCAAAAAGATATAAATAGACCACCTGCTATATCACACATCAAATACTTCAGAACATGTTTGACTGTAGATGTACACTTAGATCTTTTTATTTATTTACATAACCATTTCAGAAAAAAAGGCATGGTTTGGTTTCATTTACTGTTTCATTCCTAGCAGCAGTAATTGCATGTTTCGCATGGTTTTCACTCAGACTCATTGACAAAATACAGAAGATGATTTTAAGAAGATGATTTATCTAGACACTGATTGATTTTGCCATAATTTAAGTAATGTTTCATCTGGGATTTTATTTACACATCTCAGTTGGCAATACTTTCTCATAAACACAGACAAAAGTACCCAGAGCAGTTTTATGATAGTCTGTGGTATGTTTCCATTGCTCTTTCAGAATGATGTTCCTATTTCAGAGGCACTTAGGAGTAAAGTGTTCTGTGAAGGCTGATTTAACCCTCTGGGCCATCTTTGCAGGCCAGTACCTGGGGTGCTCTGACCATCATTTCAAAACCTTTCAGATATACTCTGCAATCTTTAGGGTTTAGGAATACTCACGTGATACTAACCTTTTGACAGCTTTGGCTGCTGGGGATGAAACTTAGAGTTTCCACACTGCAGTACATGTTAATAAATTGGCATTGTAGAATATGTGATCATTTTCATAATGGAAAGGAAGTGTTATCCTTGCTTTCAGCTGCTAGGAGTAAGAACTGTGATAGCTCTCATTGCATCCTCAAAACTGTTTTCCTTTGCAGAGGATACACTACCTGGAAAGGAAGAAATATTTTGAAGTCCTTCAAATTAACACAAGGTATTTTTCTGGAATTAAACAATCTAAATCACAAACAATTTATAGCAATGGCTGATTTTTAGCAATCTAATCCTTGGGACAACTATATCACACAATAGGTAAATCTTAAGTGTTTCTACTCTATCAAAACAAAGCCATTTATTATATTTACAGTTAAGTACACCTGCATTTCTTTGTGCTGATTTTGCAGGAGATGAGATATATCCTAAAATTACATGAGGATGCTAGATGTTATGCTAGGATCCTAGAAGCCTCTTGTGTGCAGTGAGCTGCAATAAACATATATGTATGTAAGATGTGTTTCAACACTCAACAGTTCAATTGTTCATCTATCTCATTCCTTTTTTTTATTGCGCACATACATACAACATGCACTTTGCAACACACACAGACAGACATGGACCAAACATTTCAGGACTACCTGGTGATTTTAATATCTGCATTTTCTGCTACTCAGGTTCAGGAATCATTAATGAAGCAATGCTCAGCACATGCTCACTCTCAAGCCTCTCTGCAGTGTGCCAAACTGAGCACCCAAATAAGAAGCACTCAGAAACCAGTCATACTGGGGTTTGACAGTGCCATGGAACTGAGTCTCATCCATGTTTACATCATGTGTGTGTAACATCACTGAGATGTTGCACTGGTGACTCAGGGACATTGGCGATTACAGGGTCAACCATCTCTACTTTTCGATCTATCCCTGCCTTTCTTCATCTAGGGACTTTGTAAAGGAGAATTATCAGATTTGTTTCACTTGATTGTCTCCACTTATGTCTTGTACTCGAAAACTGACATGTTAAAGTTTTTACCTTCCAAACTGATTTTCCATCATCTCTGAAGGTGGCTTCTTTAGCCTGCCTCCACTGATAACAGAATGAATGCCTTTAAATTCACTGTCTCCTCTCCTGCTGTCTCTCATGCTCAATTGATCTGGACCTAAATGGGCACTAAAAACAAAGGGAAACTATTAAAATTTTCTTTTCCAGGCACCACAAGAAAATAGTAGTTCCAACTATTAATTTGGCGAAACAGACCTTTACCTTGAATTGGAAGTAGAATTTTCCTCTCCTATAAGAAAAAATATCTTTGCTTATTTCTTTGCATAGATTTAAATATCAATGTGGTGCAAACATGTTTCAGATTAAAAGTGACTGAAGTGCAAGAACTAAAGAAAAGTTCAATAGTAATATAAGTACAGCACAAAATACTTAGCTGTAGCAGACCCTGCATATTTATGCAATGAACAAATCTGGTTTTCTCACTTTAAGATAAAGAAGTTGAAGGACATAAGAATCAGTCATTTGGGCACTGGGTAGCCCAGTCTCTGGAGATCTTCTCCCAGTCCGAAAAATTCAAGTCAAGCACTGGGGAGAGGAGCAACACATCTTCCATGGAAAAGGCACAAAAAACCACAGAGAAGTTTTAGCCTACTCTGATTCAGAGAGGACTTTCCTTCTTGCACACAAATGGCCAGTGGGGCTGAAGACATTGGTTACACCTAGAAAGTGGCAGAAACTTAGTTTCATGAAGTGATGCCAAAAGGAGAAGTGTATCCCCTCTGTATTTGTCTAGCTGTTCCTGAGTTTGTGCATTGTATGCAGCAGTGCATTTACTGTGAAGCAGTTACTCTGCTCCACTTGTTGGCCTCTGGTCCTAGCAACAGTGCCAAAATTATCTTTGAACAAGATCTTTTTATAGGAATCATGAATATTTTTTATCCTATAATCTCTGTACAGAAAAATCTCCCATCTGTGAATGATTTGATTTTCCAATATGTCTTTTTTACTTGATTAAGGCAGGAGGTTTCTTTTAGCCCACCAGGGCTGACAACTGCTGTAGCATTTCGAGATATGCTTTTGACAACAATGTTTTAGCAATTAAGGGCCAACAGTGCATGACTTATCTCTCAGTCTTACTTTTTCATAATCAAGCCTGAGGTGGCAATGTTTTCTGTTAGCTTTTCGGGGACTTGATTCTCTCTGGGATCACACTTGCTCTGGGCTTCATGCCCCCGCAGGCTGACTGACATGGGTGCATGGTCCTCCTGTTATTTTGTGTGTTCTGTAACCAGCCATTTCCAAGCAAAGCAGTGTGTGCTAATGAAGGACATCTGCAGTTTATAAAAAGACATTTTCTGAGGCAAGATCAACGCTACACCCGTGAAGTGACAGGCAGGTTAGAGCAGACACTGTAGATGTGTCCCCTGGGGCATCAAGCATTGACCTGACGTGGATCACACACTCTACAGCTTAATCATAGAATCATTGAACAGTACGGGTCAGATGGGACCTTTAAATGTCATCTAGTGACAACCCACTGCAATGATAAGGGACATCTTCCAGTAAATCATGTTGCTCAGAGCCCCATCCAACCTGACCTTGAATGTTTCCTGGAATGGGGCATCCACCACCTCGTTGGGTTACCTGTGCCAGTGTTTCACCATCCTAAATGTCTTCTGTATATCTAGTCTGAACCAACACTCTTTTAGTTTAAAACCCTTTCCTCTTATCCTGTCACTTATCCCCTGTAAAAAGTCCCTCTCTGACTTTTGTAGCCCTCTTCAGGCACTGGGAAGCTGCTATAAGGTCCCCCAGATCCTTCTCTTCTGGAGGCTGAGCAACCTCAACTCTCTCAGCCTGCCTTCCCAGGGGAGATGCTCCAGCATGCTCGTCATCTTCGTGGCCTTCCTATGGATTTGCCCCAGCAGGCCTGTGTTTTCCTGCGGTGAGTATCCAGCTGTGGTCCCGGGGTTGGATCTGCCGTCGGAGTGATGAGAGTGCCGGAGAAGAGAGACCCAATGTCTTCACCGGGTGGGGCAGGGACACACACACACACACACGCACACAAACACAGACACACACACACACACACAGACACACACACACAAACACACACAGACACACAGACACAGACACACAGACACACACACACACACACAGACACACACACAAACACACACAGACACACACACACTCACACACACACACACAGACACAGACACACACACACACACACACACGCACACAAACACAGACACACACACACACACACAGACACACACACACAAACACACACAGACACACAGACACAGACACACAGACACACACACACACACACAGACACACACACACACACACAAACACACAGACACACACACAGACACACAGACACACACACACACACAAACACACACAGACACACAGACACAGACACAGACACACAGACACAGACACACACAGACACACACACACACAGACACACACAGACACACACACACACACAGACACACACACACACAAACACAGACACACGCACACAAACACAGACACACGCACACAAACACACACAGACACACATACACAGACAAACACACACAGACACACACGCACACACAGACACACAGACACACACACACAGACACAGACACACACGCACACACACACACACAGACACACACACACAGACACACACACACAGACACACACACACAGACACACACACTCACACAGACACACACACAGACACACACACACAGACACACACACACACACACAGACACACACACACAGACACACACACACACACACACACACACACACAGTCCCCCCATTCCCAGGCTGTTGTCCCGCTTGCCACACGCACGGACAGACAAAGGACTCCTTCAGGGCGAATCAGCTCCTGGAGGCCCGCAGAATTCCCCACTCGAACTACAGAGGGAGCCCGGGGCTCTGCTTTGGAGAGCCGAGGGCCGGCGGCGGGCAGCGCTCCGAGCCGCATGCAGCTGCCACCTGGGCCAGCCCTGCTCTCTCCTCCCGGGGCACAGCGAGCGCGGCAAGCCCCGCGGGCAGAGCCTGCCACGGGGCAGGGCGAGAGTGAGCCTGCAGGGCGAGAGTGAGCCTGCAGGGCTGCACAGCGCCCATTTAGCCGCCCTCCCGAGTCTGTTCCCGGCCTCCTTGTGCGCGCTGCGCGTCCGCCAGCTCGAGTCATTGAGTTGTCATTAGCGAATGATTGTCATTAGGGCAATTAACCACGGCGGGGGGATGCCCCAAGCTCCCGGGGCGAGCGTGAGGTGGCTGGTCTTAATAGAACCATAAACTTCTGCAGTGCCGCGGAAACTTCTGCGCCTTTGTTTTCCCTGTGAGGTAAACAGTTTCTATCTGATTTTATCCCTATTTTATATCCTGTAAAACCTGAGCACAATTTGCATTGCTCATCTGCCTGCACATTTTGTAGCTTTTATGGCAGTATGCTCTCATGCGCAATAGCTTCAAGCTTTAAACACCAGGAATGGAAACCATAAAAAGAAAGAGATATATGTGAGAAATAAATCTGAAGGATAGAGTCTGTGGAGTTTTTGTCTTAATTTTATAAGCATTCCTTGAAACAGAACCAGGATTAATAATCTAAACCAAAAGCATACAAATGAGGTATGTCTCAATGTCATATTATCTCACATTTTTATTAAAATCTTTGATATTACGTTCTTTTGTGACTAGGACCAGAGGGTTCAGACTGCTAAAGAAGAAAGATAGCAGTAAAAGTACTCATCTCCTTAATAAAGCGTATTCCAAAAAGATAATTCAGGTTCACACAGAGCTAAATATGCCTGATATTCAGTACCGTCATGGCAGGTTAAAATATAGTTGAGATTACTAAAGCGCAGCAGAGCAGGAACAAATCATCTTTATCAATTCACAGCCATCTTTTCTTTAACTTGGTGGAAATTAAGGAAGACTCAGAATTAATTAGCATCTGGACCAGATGCAGAAGACGATTTCTGGAATTACACCACCTCCATTTTATCTCTAATCTTTTAAGCCTTTTTTATCCAGAAGGCCTTTTCAGACATGCTAAACTGGCAGTATTATAAGGCTGCATCAGGACAGTATTGCTATTCTAATGATTTATAACCAAATACTTTACTTATTAGCAAAGGCTAATACTGGATCCATCAGTCCAGACGCAAGTAAATTAGCCATTAACTTTCTGACACCTAGCATAAAACAACCAGTTAAGTCTAGCCATCCAAGCAATTAATTTAGGTTCTCTTTGTGGACACCATGGGGATTTTAAAGTGGGCTGAAACTACTTGTGTTATCTCTGTTGACTAATTTATATTAAATGCCCATTATTTAGACTATTGAAGCTAGGAAAAAATTAACTCTCTTCTTTTAGCTTTAGTACAAGCCACTTCCACACAGGTCTGTTCCTGCTGGTTTCAGTGGAAGATACTTCAAGGTCTATGCCCAGGTGGCTCCTACACTACACTTTTGACCTTAGTATTATAAATGATTTCACAGAGGAAAACGTCAATTTTGTTACTAACTTTTATATTGGGAAACTAAGGTACAAATTAAATTCAATTCTGTAAAATCCTGTGAAGATTGGATTGAAAATTCCTGTGAAGGGAAATTATTTGTTCTCTCTCCTTTCCAAAACTCAAGAGCATCCAGGGGAACTGGCATACAAGAGATCCAAAACAGGAGTGGGAGCTGCACCCTGGCAAGTGAATCACTGCCTCACAGCAGGGAGGGAAGCTGAAGGCGGAGGCTAAGAGCAAGACAGGCGGAGGCAGTGTCCTCACTGGCAGGAAGACAGTCCCTTTCCTTGGTACAAAGTAGAGCAGCTCTGGGGAAGCCAGGGTCATGTCAGAGCCCTGTGACTACCAGACAGGAGTGCAGAGCATTATGAAGCAAACCTGAAGATATTCAAGGCAGCAAGCCAGGATCAGTGAAGCTGTTCTGATGATGCACTGACAAATATTGCTTTGCACCATACACAAGTAAACTGAGGACTTGTCCCTGTCACTTCATAGTACAGATGCTAAAAGTTTAGCAAACTTAAAAAACTGATAGACAAAATTTATGGGGTAAAAAACCAAACTTTCAAGGGTTGTTAAGTTCAGCACTCCCATCTTCAGTGAAGGAAGTCTTGGCACTTTTACTGATTGGAGCCTTATTGGAGCGGATTCATTCAGGAATACCAGTTACACATTTATCCCAATCCTAATCTTCCCTAGGCTCCTGCCATCAAAACACCCCTGAATAACTGGCCACCACTGAATAACACCACCAGCTTGGCCAGGCAGGCAGAGCTGTGGCACAATACACTGGGTTAATGCCCTTGGCACAGCTCAGAGGTGCTACCAAAACCTCTTCCTTCAGCTCATGGTCCATTGCAACTCAACTGCTTCATTGTCATAAGGAGAGATGCTCCAGTAATACCTACAATACAGCCAGGCTTCCTATCATGTTTTTGGAGGATGTAGCCTATTCTAGCTACTGGGGCTTTTTTCTTGTGTTCAAGACTGTTTTGTCTGCCTGGGGCGATGACAAATGCACAGCCAAACTGAAATGTTGATATATCTACATTAAGAAAATGTATCTATCCCTTTTTTTTACCTAATTAAACCAATTCTTTTTATAGTTATGATCCAAAAATACTACCTGCCTATGAAAATACATATAAACTTACCATGATTTTAGTTCTTCATGCATTTATTTGGTCTATACTCATTTTTGTGTTTTTTGAGGGGGGACACAACAGTGTTCTTTTAGCCCTTCCCAGTTCCTTCTAAATCCATTCACCAGATACAACTACATCAGAAAGTCAAGCAGAAAACATGAAGAAAAACATGAAGAAAAATGCAAAAACATTACATTTTTACAATAAATAGGGACTAAAAAGACATTTTGGAAACGGGGAAGGCTGCAGTGCCAATTGCTTCATGGCTTTTCTGGTGGCTCCATATTCTTCTGGATTTTTGCCATTTAGAAATAGTGATCAGGTTGGATTTTTCTCATAGCTTGGCTGATCAAAGGAGATTATGTATATGTAAAGAGAAATTCTGTAAATTGCAAATGGGTATTGTGCTCCACTTTCCATCCAACTAATTTTAAAAAAGGTCAAAGCTGTCTTCATCAAGAGAGGCATCGTTTACAGAAATATCACAGATTTAATTGTTTTATGTATAGTTTATTTTTGAAATCAGAGGAAGAGATCTTAAAAGATACTCTAAATACTCTCATCTATTTTGCTGCCAAGGCAAGTTTACTTCTACCACATATTTACTAGTGCAGTACTCAAATAACAGTGCTTGGAGCTGCTTCTGTCACAACCACGAAGCATCACTCACTCTTTCAGCTGTGACACCTTCTGCTCCCTATAGCCTAGAACAAGATTCTTGCAGGGTTCCCAGTAGATAGTTCAACCAAGTAAATTCAAAATAGCAAGTATTTGTCTGCAATCCACACAGCTGCTTCTTGTCTTTTTTTGATCATTTTTTTTTTTCTTTTTTGGTATAGCTCCAGTCAGTACCAAAACTGGGGATTACCACAAATTGTGCAGGACCAGACTTCAGGAGGTCCTCAAAAGACTACATCTAAGAGCGCTGCAGGCCACAGGAGAAAATGCAATGCTAATATAAAATCGTTCACCTGGAAAGGGACGAAATACAGCACGGATCACCAAACTACTTCAGTGCTATCCCAAAATTACTTTTGCATGTAGCAATGGCAGCATGAATTTTTAGGAAAAAAACCTGGGGAGGTGCATGTTTCATCAATGAACTTATTAAGTTAGTCATTTTCATACTCACAGGAAACTGGTATTGGTTGCCTGTGTGTCTTCGAATGCTTGTTGGTTTATTTAAAAACGTTTGTGAGTCCTGAACTTCACATTATTCTTGTTTCTCATTATCAGTTAATTGCCATCATTAATCATTGTTTTCTTGATTAAAAAGTAACAGTCAGTTCAATACCATGTGATATGGATGACTAATCACAACTCAGGAGTAATAAAGAGTTGAAATAAGTGTTCACGAACAAGTTGTCATCTGTAATTTGTCCTCATAAACTAGTTGGCAAATACTTATGTGGAATGAATACTTCTATACAAATTAAGATGAGCTTGAATATGATTTATAAACAGGGAAAAAATAGTTAAATTCATCTCATATTTCATTTGCAATAAATAATTTGGACAAATACAGTTATCAGAGGGGGGAGCAGAAGGCCTTCATGGAAAGTATCTACAATGCAAATGAGTTGAAAATCACTTTTGTTATTGCCTTATGCTATCAAATTTTTAAAGTGCCAGGTGCTGATGGAATTTGGCAACACTGTTCCATAATCCTAATAGCACTCCCTCTTCAAAAAGTTTTGCTAGATTTTTTTCTCTCTTAATTATTCCATTGCTCCTTTTGCCACTTGATCTTTCTCTTACAGACATAGGGTGGTAGATGGACTCCTTCATGCAGACTGCCTATTGCTTCTGCATACTTGGTTCCACCAGTATTAAACACTTTTTCAGCAGGATTTGGATATCTGTATTAAGGCATCATCTGTGGCAATCTGAGATTCTTAGACTGGTATAGCAAATGAGACAGGGCTTGTTGGAGAAGAGCTGGAGACCAGCCACAATACCTTGGGCTTCTCGAGTGGTAATAAAAACCTGCAAGGAGGCAGCTGATTGGAAGGAGAAACCTTCATTGCTGTAATGAATCTCAGGAAACCTCACCTGCATGTGGAAGGCATACTAACAAACCTAAGTGGCCTTATCTGGATCAGTACCCAGCCTCCAGAATAATGTGACACGAAACTCACTCAGAGAGACTCCCACCTCCATGCCATAGTCTTGCATTTTTATGTGCCACCTGAAAAAGCATTCTATCTCTGTATTTTCAAGTATTTTCAAAATGATGTGGTTCTTTTGCATTCATTCAACCCTAAGTTATGCATCTAAATTCATTGATTACACGGGTTTTTTACTTTTCCGCAAATGGATCACTCTTTTTTCCATTTTATCTTTTTCTTGACTATACGCCAGAATTCTGAGAGACGTTTTTTTCCTCTATCCACATGCAGACTGAGCCCATTTCCCTTCCCATCCTGGCATAACAAGGTACTGTGGAAACAAGCTGTCTATGTAGTCTCTTAGAAAACTAATTAAGCTATCAGATAAGAGCATGGGTAATGATGTGCCACATGATACAGGGTGCACATCTCTGAATTAGAAAAGGACTCCCCAAAAGCTTCCACAATTTAATTGGGCAAGAAGTACTTTTTCTTTTATGGAGCCTTACAATAGCCAAGTTAGGAACTCACCTGAGTATTTTGATTTTTAAAAAGAGAGTGATCTAATCCATCTCACTTGAATGCTTTACTTGTACCCACATTTAAATTGCCAGGTAAAGCAATTTTTCTGTATTCACTAAAGATGTTTTTGTATTCACTAGGGAGAGGTAGATGCCAGTTAAGACCTCTTGAGGAAGAAAACTGCTTTTCCAGGAGCAGGCAACTTGGTTGGCTGGAACTGTTCTGCCCCTGAAACCTTCAGGGTCATCGACCTCTGTCCTATGAGCATCCAGCACTCTTCAGAAACCTAGTGAAGCATGAATGGGATAATCACCCAAAGAGTCCGTGCCAGTCAGAGCCTGAAACAAGCAAGTTGTGTCCCACCTTTCAGATGTGTTCAGCAATGCTTATTCTTGTATAGAGGGGGCTGTTGCCAACTAAGTAAGCTAGTGATAAATTTCTCTTAAGACATTGATTCTATTTTTTTCACCATGGAAGCAGCAGATAGATTCTGACAGAAGTAGTTACCAGGTTTGTGATTTTTTTTTTTTTCCTTTTGAGCATAAGCCCATTTTCTTTGATACATTTACCATTGCAAAAGTGAAAAAGTGATATCTTGACATTCAGGCATTTTTTAAAAAATCCTTCCTCTGACATGTTCTGTTCTATAAAATTGAAATTATTATCCAAAAAAATTTGATTTTCCAGTATGAGCTTTAAGAGAAGAAAAATATGTGAGTGTAGGCACAAGTGAGAACCTGTGACTGTGTATGTGTAATTTTTCTAGTTAGAGATATCCTGTTCAAAGCTACCTCCAGCAGAGTGATTAGTAATACTATCCAAAGTATAAATCAAGAGATACAAATAGAGAGAAAACATCTTGCCCTCTTTGAATAGCTGCTACAGCAGATTTTTTTGTCGGCCTACAAACTACTCCAGTGTTTAGAAGGGAATGAAATACATCATCTTTTACTATTACCTATTATTGCTACATGCCTGAAGGGATAGAGTAGTGTGTTTCTATTTCAATTACTCAAGCTACTTTACTGGATATGGATTGAGCTGATTTGACCCTATAAGAACAAATGCTGTTATTACATATAATGATTAAAATCCTTCTTGTACTCAGCTAAAATATAAATCAGCAGTTTGGAAGAACAGGCTTCAAGCTAAATAAAATTGCTTTGGGAGGCCAAATAATTCGGGGAATTACCAATGGGCTATTCAGGCTTTCACCTCTCTAACAGGTCACTAATTGGATTTAGACCAGTTTCATAGTGGTGATGTGAATTTGGAACCAAAATTATTATGACTGCTGAGCAGCCTTCAGTGCCTAGTAGTCTCCATCAAATTCCTAGAAAGTAACTATCAGGATGGGCATGACAGAAAATTACTCACCCAGCCATATTAGGTAGCACAGTCAGAGATGTGTCATATTTTCGAGTTGCCTACTTCTCTTCATTAAATAGAGGAAGTATCTAGATTACTAGCCCAGAGCTAGACTTTTTGTTTCTAGATATCTGAAATTAGAGAAAGGTACAGAGTAGTTGGTTGATGAGGGAAATTTTGACATGTGCAGAATTTGGATAAATGCTTTTTTCCTGAACCTCAAAATTCAGAAATTCATAATAATAAGAAAAAAAAAAAAAAACCCAAGAAAAAAGTGTATATATAAAACAAGAAATACCAATATCCTCCTTGTCTCACTATGAAATACTGGATACTAGCAGGATGCTAATAATTTCAGACAAAGCCTTTGATTTTCACATTACTTTCAGGCTAAATTTCAAAAATCCACAGTGATTCAGGATGGAGATGAGGGCAGAATATGTCCCTTCAATATATGGAACACATTTACAGGAGGAGGCAGATTGGTCCATAATACTAAGAATTTATTACTTCTTTATCTGTTCTATCAGCTGATATGTCCTACTTTCCTCCTTCAATTTAGTACAGACTCATAAGTCAGGAAGGGCCCTGCAGGACTATTTTATCCCAGGGGAATGCCAGGATTTCATATCATATCTCTTCAAGCTCCTTTTGATTATAATTGCTTTGTGATTTCATGCAAAACTTCAGCTCTAGTCTGTATTGTTCATCATATGAAGCTTTACTGGAACTAGCCAGTTCTAGACTGGTTTGCTGTGGGGCTTGGTGGGTTTTGTTCAGCTAATGATAGCTTTGCTTAAAGGCTTACATCTTGGATAGGCACACTTTGGTCCTGGGGCAAAGGGGCTCACTGAGTAGTCTGAGCAGTCAGGATGTGAAGGGAGCAAATATCCATTGAATGGTACTTGGCTGGCAAACATTTGGTCAGTGTCATTTCTTCTCCACGGTCTGAATCTGCAGATGGTGTGTGACGATTATTTCTGAGCTTCTAGACAGGGACAAAGCATTTGAACCATTCTGAGGCCATGTCTTTTCTCCAAAACTCTTCTAAACAAGGATTTCAGAAGTCTCTGTTGTAAAGGCTGAAGTGAAAATCTCTTAGAATGCAGTTTGCTCCACATTCACAGTAGAGTTTTTCAGTTGTCTTCCCAACCAAAGCAGTTTAAAGGAACAAAACCAAAAAATACATTGCACAGTACAAGCAAGCACACATGAACATTCCCAGAACTCAGGACCTGCATTGTAGATAGACATTCACTGCTGATAGAAGAGGTCCAGCTATAGGCAGCATCCTATTCTAAATAAAAACAGCATGACAGTGCAGCTCTGTACAAACATGCCAAACATTCCTCAGGACTTCTGACAGCAGGCAGCCAATTACTTTGAAAAGAATGGGTTCTGTCTTATGACTGCAGCAGCAACACAAATGTATCTCCCTTGATCCCAACATCAAGGTAGAGCTTTGCATTTCCAATATTTGAATTCAATACAAAGCAAAGGTTTCAATGTTATTTTTTTTAGATTTTTTTTTAATGGTGAGTGGCAGCTTGTTGGATTTTTCTGCAATCAGATGTAAAAGCGGCAGGGTTAAAAGAGGTATATAAATAATAGATGGCTTCTCTCACCTAAAGAGGGATCTGCCAATTCTTGCCCTCCTTTTAATTTTGGGAAGGGAATATAATTTAAAAGATGACATATTTTTTCCCATCAAGTCAGAGAAGAAGGAAGGCTCCAGAAGAACAATGGCTCATGCCATAGCATGACTATCTGACAGGCTTGAAAAGTGACTGTAAAGTTGCCAACACAACAAGCCTTTTATCTTTGATGATAGTATTTGAAGCTTCTGAATTTCATCCAAGGAATAGGAGGAGATATATTATGTCCTCCCACCACCTCTTTTCTTACTGCTTTAATTATCATTATTTTAAAAAAAATATATAAATATTCACAAAATAGACATCCTTTTTTTTTTTTTAATTCCTCTAAATGAGCTACAGGAATATCATCACTACACTGCTGAACTTGGCTTTATTCCTAACATAAAAATACATAACTCTTTTCAAATTTCTTTGCCTTTATGCCTATTTTCTGAGTAAATGGGTAGCCCTACATGCAAATAATTTTTTTTCTTCACTCCATTCAGATGCAGCAGGGCTTCCCTTTGAGTACAGCCAGATGACTTGGGTCCTACACTGCAGCCTGCCACAACAAAGGGGAAGGTGTGCCATGGTCCCTTGCTAAGACTAGAGCACTCTGACAGCTGCCAGGGTGGAATTCAGACACAGAAATCTGATCTTGGCTTAGGCTTTGGATTTCCCTTGAGAAGAAGGCCTCCACAACAGCTCTCTTCCATACATCTTATCCTGGAAATGGTAAAGCTGGGTACAGTGTCTTCCTCAGACTAACAAGGTTTGAATTTATACCTCCCAGAAGTACTGAAGGGTATATGAATCTGCAGGCTCACCTGGGTAGAAAGATGCCTCCACATCTGTTCAAGCTGAATTTTTGTGCAGCCAGGCATGCAGAATTCATGGCACTCAAAGGAAGAACAGCAGAAGAGCCTAATTCCATACCTGGGAATAAAAACAACTGTGTATCCAGATGTGTTTGCAGAATGCTGTGTGTACATTCTACCCTACATCAGCACTGAAGGGAAAGAATCATCCAGAAAAAATAAAAGAGGCTTTTTCTTCCCCTGGTGAGGCACCTAATATCTAAGCTGGATATATGCTCTTTCTCACCTCTTCTGACTCTGTAAATTTTTCAACCTGCTTTAGAGAGGAAGGATGTAGGGGATCTTCTTAAGATTATATCTGATTTACAGCAAGGATATCCTTCTCAGCTGTACGATCCCTCATCTTAATCTGAACAATGTAAACATTAATTTAAATCCTTGTTCTTCTACTTTCTGACTGAATGCCGCACATTTGGTGGAGTTAATCATCATTTGTACAATAAATTCCACAAGTTCTTAACTGAGGTCGGTGTCATACAAATAACTGAATCCTGGACCCGGCAAACTTACTAATTAGGTTTTATGAGAGAAGATACACATACTTCCACAAGTGGTCTAAGCCAATATTAGTCTCCCAAAAGACTGATTTCAGCCTGTGCTCCACATGTCTGCCTCTTAGAATGCAGGTGGCCATATGGTTGTCAACTTGAAGATCTGGCTGACCGCGGGCACCCACAGAAGTGTCCGTGCTCACACTGGCATTTCACGGGTCTGTGTGCCCAGGGTAGGAGGGGGAACAAGTAGGAACAGGCTTCCCTTTGTGGCACACAGGCTGGCTTAAACTGCCTGTGTCCCATCATTTAATACAAACCAGCAATTATGACCACTGGGTCCCCATCATAAGAAGCAGGAAGCAAGGGAGTTTGCTCCAAAATATCAGTGACATTCTGGGACATAAGCAGGAACTTTCCAATCAGTTCAAAGCAGCTTAGAAGGCGTTTTCTGTGATCATTATCCTCTATTTGGCCTTCCTACATGATATTTTAAGTGCCTGGAGCTGTTATCTTGAATTTGAATCCCCTGTGGAATAAGGAGAGTTAAAATGGGATTACTGGCACACTTCATGCATGGTGGCCGTATGCTGAGCTATAGAGGCAACAGGAAAAATATGTGAAATACTCCCTTTCCAGCTTTAAAAGTAACAGTTCTCAGGATATTTTGTGATTTCTTTTACAAGAACATAAGGAGTGCATCACTGAGTTAGACCAAAGGCATATTCAACCCAGTTCTTGGTTTTGACAGCAACCAATAGCAAAGGCATCAAGAAGACATCAGGAAAGCAAAAAAAACAAAAACAAAAACATGTCAATAGCAAGCCTTCCCTGTTCAACAGCTTAGGGTCTTCTTCAGCCACAGGTTATATCAGATGCTCATGTCTGGCTTTCTAATACAACTCAAGTAGGCTGCAAGAAATATTTCCCCCACAAATCTGTCCTCTGCCCATTCATGTTTAACTCTGGGATCTCCCAGTATCTCTGTTGATGAGTTTCATGGTTCAATGATGTGAATATACTGAATTTGTTTAAGTTTCCCAGGCAACTTCAGTGGGTGTTACATTTATTATTGTCTATTTACTTTTTCCATGGATTTCACTTTTTTCCATACCTGTTTCCCCAGTAGGTCCCTCCCCAGACTGCAGTATTTCCTTCTACAAAATAGCTGGGCCAGACTTTCAACTACCATTGATCATGCCTGGGAATATTTTCTACCTCTTTTTTTTTTTTTTTTTTTTTTTTTAAGGGGTGATGATGAACATTATGCATGAGGAAGAACTGTAAATGATCTGTAACTGAATCCTCACAATCAAGAGTCCTACCCTGCAAATACAGGAGCTCTTTTTGCTCTTGCTTCTAGTCCTGTAGCTGTTGGACACAAATGTTATAAATGTCAACAGATTTACCTCTTCACTTCTTTCCAATGCCACATCTGTTCACTTACAGTTTGCCTGGGATCCTCCTTTGGAGTGAAACAGCTTACTTGCTGCTAAATCTGTTTCTTCCTGCTCTTAACTCCCCTGGTTAAGACCTCAGCAATGGCACCAGGTAAAACTGCACCAAGTTCAGTCCTTCTCTGGCGTTTTAGACAGCACCAGCTATCTCCAGGTTTTTATTTCAGATGCTTGAAATACTAGGGCTACAATGACTCCAGGAGAGCCTGAAGGCCAGCACAGAGGGGCTTGGCACTGAACAGTATGAGTGCAGGACACTGACTTTGGCTTTGGCTGCAAGCACTCCTGTATGAGAATACTGCTGTGCTATCAGATCAGGAGCATAAAGAGCCCTCTGGGAGTGCCTACTACTCCTTTTTTCCTGTGAGGCAGCCTAGATGTGAGCATCTGAAACAGAAGACTGAATCTAAGTCTGTTGACTCCCAGATTAGTGCTCCAGTCTCAAGGTTATTTCTACCTCTCTGAGCTCTGTATTTTGTGCAAAGTCCATCCTGCCAGCTAGGTGGCTCAGATCACGTCTGACAGACTGACACAAGGATGCAACATTGACATTCACAAGTCACAGGTAGACTGAGACCCACAGCCTCTGGGCATCTGTGCAAGCAGAATTTAAACCATGGAGGAAAACAAGTGCTTGCAACTTCTCAGAGACCTAAACAAACTCAGAGATTGAATCCCTCTGTTAAGAGCTCAGTGCTCTTAACAAGTGATGTCAACCAACCATTTATTTTTTTCTAAAAACTCTCATGAATTTAGGATTGTACCAGAATAAAGGGGAAGGAGGTAGTCTCTCTGTATATGTGTACCCATTTACTTTGCACATAAATCTATTGAATATACATTTTGTATTTGTGTACATATGGTACATATATATATGTATGCATGTACACATGTGAGTTTATGTGCATACATACACTAATATATGTGTATATTAATAGAATAGACTTTCTCATTTGGTTATTTAAGACAAGATTTCAGAATGAAAATTGGTGCCAAAACCCCATCAAGTTTTCTGACTTAGTCCCTCTGACTTCTCTTGAAACTCAATATTCAGCAAACAAAACCCTCTATATTCCATTCACAGAAACTCCAGCCTCATCTTCCTGAAGTCTTCATCTGAGCCTTTACATTTTTCTTTCATTTCTTTTTTCCACTTTTTCTTCAATTGCTCTACAGATATTTTAATGGGTTATTATTAGACCTCATTTTTTATCCAGGTTATTCTTCATGTCTTTTCCAGAATGTTTTCATTTGTGGTTCTGATTTCCATCCAACAATGGCAATTTGTGTACAAACTCTGCAGAAATGAGAGGAGATACTACATCACCTCTGGATGCCTCATTCCAGTTTTCTCAGCTATGGGCTTCATCTCCTTGTGCCCTGGAGTCAGCAGAAAGAATTAAACCCCTTCCCAAGGGAACAGGAGTCATTAGTTCTGGAAGTGCCTGCCTGTTTTCCATATGCATAGTACCTGCAGAGCTGTGCCATTTCACTTAGACGCCTACAGTGAGATGCATAAAGCAGAGCTTGACAATTTTTACCTGTCTTGATGACAGTAACTTTTATTCTGAACTGAAATCTTAGACTGAAAACAGGTTTAATTAAAACAGTGAGAGCTTGTGTGTAAACTAGCCCTTAGGCACCTTCACAGAGCCATATAAATCAGAACCATACAAGACATGTTATGCTCCTGAATGCATCTGCCTGTCAGAGGGAGCCCACCCATGCAGGATATCTTGCAGCATTTTATTCAGCCTAGCTTTAAAAAGCCCAAATCATTCCGCCATTTATTCCAACTTGCACAATACACTCAGAGCAAATGCCCTGACTACTTAAGGTCATTTAAAGACCCTACAACACTGTACATAAAAATTGCTACCAGCAGTGTCCTGCTCAATTTACAAATGAGATAATTGCAGCACTATATATATTCTTTTTACAGTTTCAGCTTGTTGCAGTGTTTTTATTTATTATGACTGCTACAGTTTTATAATAACACTTTTATTTTAGTTGTAGCTGTTTGTGACAGCAGTCTAAATATATTGCATAGGGAAATAGGTAATATCATTCCTTTGTAAAGGACTTTGTAAAAACTGCTGCCATGGCAGTGCAGAGCTAGAACTGAATACCAAGGCAGCAGCATAGTTAGGATCATCATTGCTCTACCTGAACTTCAAGACAGCCTAGACCAGGTTATAATGGACATTTTGAAGTAGCAACCATGTTCTACTACTCCCATGAGTAAACTTAACCATTCCCACAGGAAAACTAGTGACATAGAACAGATGAGAGAGGGCAGACATGATGGTTTTTTTAAATTCATTTGGGGGAACACATCAGAACTGACCTCCCCATCCCTGAAAAACCCATATGATCCACCCTCTGCCATCACAAACCTAACAGCCATTTGGCTTCCAAGAGATCTGCCAGACACTGAAGTCATCTCACAGGTGGGTTTAGGTTCCTCTGCAGCTTCATTTTATCCCTCACCTTCCACTGATATTCAGACACAGACAGGGAAAAAAAAATGCAGAAATTAAGAAAGGTAAAAATGTCGTAAGCTACCTCACCAGCTGCAAGTTCTGCAGGAAGGAAAGAATCTCTGCCTAGGAGCTAGTCTAAGTTCATGCAACATGCACCATAAGTCTCCTGGGTGGACTGCAAACACTTTTCTATATCCCATTTTCTGGCACAGAATGTAAACAGAAAGATTGTACTGGTGGACACGTTTGCAGCTGTGTATCAAAACAGACCTACAGGGTCATACTGTACCATAATGTATTACTTCTCTCACAAGACTGCCACAAGTTTTAACTCATTTCCACTTGTAAAGGGAAATTTTGGAAAAGCAGCAGTGAAAAAAAAATTTTAAAAAAGCCATTGATACCACTAAAAAAGAAAAGAAAAAGAGTGCTATGAAAAAAATATGGATGTGAAAAGAGCTGTTTCCAGCAATCATGCAGTGCCTCTGCCATTTATCCACTTCTCTGTCTTCCTCTCTTTCAAGAAGCAGGTGCCCAAATAAATTTGCTCATGTATTCAGATTCCATGTTTCTTTTCAAAATGCTCATCATCAGGCACAAAAAAATAGAAAAGGAGGAAAGAAACCACACCTAGACTTCAGCGAGGCACTGATGAAAGGCTTTTCCTTGATAGTCAGAGAGGGGATACTGAAGGGGGTAATTTAAAAAAAAAAAAAAGGTAGGATGCACTTCACAGTCAGGCTCCAAATAAAAATGGAGTCTGCAAAGCCCGAAAGGGAAGCGAGGTTGTCATTTTAGTGCATCCTGCAGCACTGAACAAGCACAGAAACCATTTTCCTTGCAAATGCTCAGAGAGGAAATTATTTTTGCAAATAAACAGTCTCCAAGCCATGGCTTAAGACAGCATGTAAGAGTGCATATGTTTGAGTGCAGTCACTCCAGATTTTGTTTTACTTGCATTGTAGCATATTGTGACCTACATTAAATGGTTTCCACGCACTGACCACAGAACAAGCAGACTCCAGTGACAGAGCCCAGCATGCAGGCAGCTCCATTTCATTAAGAAAGCAGTGCAGAATGCTGCAGCTTTGCTGTTTGCCATTTTAGAACAGCAATGTACTTCTGCCGCGATACAGACACCACTGGGGAATATTAGCTGGGTACTGCAGCGCTGTGAGGGGGGCTAGAGGGGTCTGTGCTCCTGCCTAAAGTCCCCATCTCATCTGACTTCCGTCCCAAAGATGACAGTGCACCTCGCAGAGCCATGTAGCAGATCAGATGCTAGTGCCCTGTGGATGTTTCTGCAGTGCTCCCATTTTCCACGGAAGCTTACCAGTGGAGGTCAAACACCAAAGGCCACACAGACTCTCCATGTGTTTATTATTATCACATATTCACAGTGCCATATGAGAGGCAGTGAACCTCTGCTCCTAGGCTGGCTTCCATGGTTCCAGCTTTAAAATGTATGGGCAAAAAGCCTGCTAACCCCTTAAACAGATAACAGGGAGTGCAGGCCAATAGTGACAACGTCCAGGTGCTAGTCAGCAGAGCTTGTCCATGGGATTACTGCGAAGAATTCTAAATCCCAGTTTTACAGAAAAGAAACTGAGATGGATAAAGCTAATTGACTTTCCTGCACTGTAGCACAGATATACTAAAAATGAAATATTGTCTTTATTATGGTTTTTTTTTATAATGGAAAGAAATAAAAAATAAGTGGATGTGGACATGAATATATACAGAATAAAATGCATATGTATATTGCAGACATACACAAACAAATGAGTAGAAAATAAACCTGTATAAGAAGAAATGACTGTGTAAATTTAGAAAATGCCAGCTCCAAAATTCTTCCTGTAACCTTCTAGCACTTTAAAGATGCAGCCTTTCATTGCCACAGAAAATGCTAGATTTTTCTCATATGTCAATAATGGCTGTTACTAGGAGTAAATAGGGTTATAAATACCATATATATGCAAAGGGTCAGATGTGGTATTGCAAAAATAAGTTTAATAATAACTCTATTTATTCCTAAATACTGACTTTGCAATCTTACTGTTCACTTAAATGTGTATATTAAACGCAGACAGGTTCACTTTCTGTATTTACACAAATGTACTCTCCACTTTTCTGGAACAAGTACCTTTTGGGACAGACTGGAAATACAAGGACACCGGCAGCTATGTGATATACAGCTGTTCAGCTGTGTTATTTATCTATGTATAGATCCAAAGCCTCCTAAATGTGGTCTGTGGGATAGTTTGGGTCACTTTCTTTGTCCAAATGGTCCATCTGACATGTTCCTCATCACACAGGGTACCGTATGCTGGGGTATGCTCTGAGGACTTGGATCAGATGTTATCAAGCCCTCATGTTCAGTTTGCTTCTGCAAAGTAAAAACAAACACCAGCATGTCCATTTGGACTCAGCTGTGGTATTTCTATTTACCACATCAACTCCAGGCAGCCATCATAATTAGCAACCTCATGACGCTTGTGTAGCATTTGGCTTCCTCCTGCCTGTTTGACTCTGAGCAAATGGAAGGACATTTGGTGTGAGTGGAGCAGACGGGGAGCAGCTGGGGAGGTGTCTGCATTCCCACCTTCATACAAAGGTTCAAAGCTGCCTTTCTCCACCCCACCAGTTCAGTGCCTATGATGACTCTGGACCAGACACAGGGCATCTCTGTGAATACAACAGTCATAACCTGCTCCTCTCTGCAGTGTCCAGACTCCTACACTGTCTTACTCTGAACACTCTCTGCAATGACAGACATTTGATTTTACAATTTTGTTATTTCTGACTCTCAAATAAAAAGATTGGTTTGAGCGCATTTTAACCCTAGGAAAATTCCCTTTACTCTGCTGCTACGTTTTGTCAGCCACTGTAGAAGGGCAGCAGAGATCTTGATCTGCACAGTGTTGTTTTTCAGGCCAGGAAGGTGCAAAAGGTACCTATATGCCCTACACAATCAAAACCTCTGGAAACAGATTGTTCTGTTCCAATGCTCCAGTCTTTCTGCTGCTCATTATGGCAATTAACCGCACTCCTTTCTCACCAAGGAGAGCGTAAAAAGATAGACCTTTAATTTGTAGCAAAGACCAATTTTACATTTAAGAGGACATTGCAAATGAAAGAGTAGGTGCACATCAGAGTTTGCTGCAAGGGGCAGCTGTGAAATCTAGGGTTCATAATGGCTGAGCAATGGAGGGTTTGTAATAGTTGAGAAGACAACACTGTCACCAAAGGTTTAGGTACACCTCACCCTGCCTCACTGCAGATAGTGGCAATAAGCGATTTTTGAGGACCTCTGCAGTCAAACGTTTCTAACATTTTGTCATCTTCCTATCTGCAAGCTTTGTTTAGCTGATCCTGATGAATTTAGCAGAAAGTTTCATCTGTGACACCACCCGCCCCTTGTTCCACAGTACACTTGAAAACAGAATGCTACACAATTCAAACTCATCACTAAAATAATGCATCTATCTCCTACGCAGCGTCAGTGTGAGGAGGAGAAATTCCTAATGAATGTCTCCAGATCCTCAGAGGATGTCAGAAACAACACTAGCCCATTTTTCTTCCAAGCCCACATAAAACTGAGAGGCTATGGTTCTGTAGGAAGGTGGGACGGATATATCTGTTTAACAAGGACAAGCAGACAGTAGAAGGTAAAAAGTAGGGAACAAAATAAGCTTTCAGCATTCCAATTTCTGAGAAGTCTGTGCTGTCAGGAACTTGAAGAACAACATACGGGGACGGTTTCTCCATGATGCTCAGAGAATGGAGTGTTAATCAGAAGAGCAGTTGCAGCTTGTCAGCTATTCACTGAGAATTGCATGTATGAGAGTTTGGGACAGTTTTTCTGATTACAAAATCCACTGTTAACTTTCACATAATTTTACAGCAGCATCCCAAATTCCACACGGAGGAAGTCCAGCACAAAATATTTTGTCACATATGAAGCCTCCATCTCCTTCCCATAAATTCCTTTCCACCACCACCCACAATCTGTAACTCCTGATTCTGCAATCAACAGACTGTGGATATGCTTGGTCTTGTTTGGCATAACATACTCAAGGATGAGCATTCTCGCTAGGATGCTGACCTTGATCTGCAAAAAAAAAAATCATATTTTAGTATTTACGTAGACAGATCCTTGCTGGCAAAGGTGAGAAGAACACTGAGACTACATGCCTCCTGTCTCTAGCAGTAACATGAGAATATGGATAATCCTGCAACATGTCTTCAAACTGTACAATGGAGTTAAAATTTAACAGCTGTACATCAATGTTCATGTAAATCACAGGAGTAAATACAACAGATCTTCCTCCCTTTCCAAAAAATTATCTTATCACTTATAACTATACCTTCTTTGCAAATGCCATATGCCTTTTCTCCACCCACAGTGTTTTTCCTCAGGAATGTCTCTTTCCCTGTATTTCTTCAACAGTGCCCCAAGGAAGACTAATTATTTTTCCTCAAAACAGATGAAGATATAATGATGGCTTTACTATACACAGAAGTGATGCTGCAATTTCTCTGTCATTTTCAGGGTGCTAATAATAAAAATACACGGTTCTACTGCAACCATTATGCCACTGCCTCTTGCCTGTTCTTCAGCCCACTGTGATGACAGGCTGATTTAGATACTGTTCCCAGCAAGATGAAAGAGCAAGGAGAAGCTGTAAACTGTAGGTATGAAATCTAAAATTTCAGAAATTTTTGTGTTGACAGTGAGCTCTTGCAGACTTAGAAAGGCTGAGGTTTCTGGCAGCTGGGATTGCCAGGAAGAGGTGAGTTGGCTGCAGTAATCAACTGCATCATGCATTTGTGGGTCACTGCACATCAAGCCCATAACATTGAAGGTCAAGACAGGAAGTCACATCAGCAAAGCAAGGTCAGCAAAATTAGGGACTGCAGTTTAGCTATAGCAAGGATATAGGACAAGGACTGAGTTTAAATCACAAGATATGGGATGATTCTGTTTGGGAGGGACCTCAGGAGGTTGTCAGTCTGAACTCTTGCTCCAAGCACAGCTGGCTACATTGTCAGAAAAAGTTGCTTGGGACTATCCAGTCAGATCTTGAAAATTTACAGGGATGAAAGCTGTACAGTCTCCCAGGAAACCTTTTCCACTGCTGGACTCTCTTTAGGGATTCTCCTTACATGCATTCTGAATCCATATTTTTTCACCACAAGCCTGTTTTCTCCCATCCTGTCCACACACACACCACTATGAAGAGCCTGGCTCTATCTTATCTGTGCTTCTCATAGGTGCTGAGGGTTCTGTAAGATCCCCACATCCGTGTGATCTCCAGGCTGAACCAGTCCTGTTCCCTTGGCCTCTCATCACAGGGTACATGCTTCAGCACCTGACCATCATAGCAGCCCTGATGAACTTGCTCCAGTTTGTCAATTACTTGCCTGTACTGGTGTATTTGTTCTGGTTTAGGGTAAATTTGGGAGAAAATTTCTGGATGGGGTTTTTCTAGAAAGCAAATTCAAACAGATCTTCTCTTAATTGGTATGGGAAAACATTTTCTTGGAGAAAAGTGGGAAAAATTGTTTGTTTAATAAGTATTTATAAGCATAAAAAATTAATAATATTAAACAATAAAACTTCTTGTTTGAAGAGATAGTAAATTCAGAAAAGTTCTTGTTATAGGGTGTAGTTTGACTTGTTAATTTTCTTATGCGTCCCTCAAGAGTTGGAAAATGTCAAGGCCCAGGCCCTGGTGGGTCACTGGTGTGAGCTCTCAGTGTTTGTCTGGGTTTTTAGTTAGAGTAGGCTTTAATAGATTTAAGAAAAAGGAAAAACACAGTTTGGGAAACTTCTCTGCTTTTGCTAGTTAGAAACTAAAAGCAAAGGAGAGCTCTGTCCCACTGTTTGTCTGTGTTGTAGACAATCCAGTCCGGAAATGCATGCGGGGCAGTGAGTGCCGTTTCTGAAAACAAACTGCGGCTTCTTCTTTCCTCCCTTTTGCTCTTGGAACCAGTCTTAAAGATGTAGAACATAATATCCAGCATAAACAAAACTGACAATTGTGAATATAAGTATTATAAAGTCACCTCAGGACATCTGGGATCTCAGAAGAGGTTGCTGTACCTAGATGTGATCTAAAGAGTGCTGAGTAGGGGGAGAAGGTCACTTCCCTCAGTTCACTGTCTCCACTCCTGTTCATTGAGTGGAGGAGGTGTTTGCCCTCTGTGCTGCAGGGCTCATGTACAGCCTGCTGTCTGTCAGGTCCTCACTTCATAAGGCTCCTGTCAGCCCATTCCACCAGCCTGCCTCTGTGTTTCTCTCTGGCATCTCTGCCCTTGAGGATATTAACAGGTGCCTCCCAGCCAAGCTTGATGAGTGCATCATTTCCTCTAGGTCACTGATAAACATGTTAGACGGGTCAGGACAGAGCAGGACTGATAAACCTCACTGAAGATGTGGTGGTACAAAGGAAAACCACACAATTCAAGAAACTCTGAGCATCCCCTGTAGATGATCCACAGCTTGGAGAATTGAGGAACTGCCTGACAATCAAATAACAAGCAAAAAAGAAACACAGGGAAAAGAGACAGTGGAAAAGGGAAAGAGAAGAGAGGGAACAACAGCCAAACATTTGAGTGAAGAGGTCAGAAATAAAGAAGCAAAATGTGTGCTTAAAAAGATAGAACAAATAGAAACCTGCCACCATGCCCAGGGTGTGTTGTACCACATCTGATTCAGTTAGCATTAACTTTGCATATTTTGTCTGTCACCATGGCTTAAGTATAGATGTGATCTCCAAGCAGACTTTATCACATTTTCCTGAAAACACTGATGACTTTCATTTGAAGGTCATTTTTTGAATATTTACAAAGTAGCATAACAGTAAATGTCTTATAAAAATAGTGGTCTTGTAAATCCAGCTTCCTGTATTCACACTCATGGACAGAACATTTAATCTTGAAGACCAGGAGAAAATCCTCCACTGGTCTCAGGTCCATTTTAGACATTTTTATTTCCTTGACTTTATAAATGTCTGAGTTTGGGTGAGCTCATGATTTGAGGCTCCTTTTATAGTCAGTAGGCAGAAATGCGCACATGCAGAGAGTGATTTATTAGAGCAGTCTTAAATGCAAATCTCCTCTAGAGACTACAATTTCTCTCTTCAGTTTCATTGAAGGGAAGGTCATGTGTCCAGCTCAGACTTAGTTGCCTAACTTGGAACAGAAAGCACGAATCCCTCCTCCTGTAATTACACAGACCATTGTGAATCCCACCTGATCCTTGCTGAGAACAGCTGATCCTTGTGGGAACAAGATTTTTATTGCATAAGACTATAATAGCATCTAAATCCTCCTGTCTGTTTTTTCATTACCTTTGGTTGACAGACACTATTCTAACATATTAAGTCTTAGAGATAATGGGGAAAAACTTGAGGAAAGATGTTGTTGTGCAAGCAGCACATTTAAAAAATTAACACCAGAGATTTCACTATGGCAAAAAAAAATATATCCTCTTTGTATCATAGCAACAACTTGCATCCCATGGTTGTTAAGTGGCAAAAGGAAGGCAAAAGCATTAAAATCACTCATGAACAAGTTCAACATGATTTTCATTCATTTTTGATTCTGTGTCAGAAACACCTGTGCAGAGACTATATCATGTACATGCTCCAGAGAAACATGGAAAAACCACCTTGGAAAAAGTAGGAATCCCAGGTGTCTTTGAGATGCATGAGCCCAGAAAACCAGAAATTTTATTTGGAATTCACTTGATCACATCTAGAGATCTACCACTGATGTCTTGACATCTGAACTAGGCATCTTTTGTACTCAGTGGAGAAAAAGAGATATTTTCTGGGGAACTTCTGAGCTCACAAAAAGCAGACATATAATGCTCAAGTCCATTGTACTTATATAGGTATCTAGTGCCATTTCAGGTGTCCTAGAGGGACTGCAGTATCCAATGGGGTTTTCACATATGACAAAGGACCTGTGTCCTCCTGGAACAGGAGCTAGTAGCCAAGTGGGAGTATCTTAAACTGCAGTAAATGCCACAGTAATGTAGGCACATTGAACTGGATTTTTACATAGCAGGGATGGAATTCAGGTCCAGAACACAGATATTTGAAGTCAGCTGGTCACATGAAGGTATTTCTTTTAGACTGAGACTATTAGCTCTCAAGACTCTCCTGTATTGACTAGACCTTCATCCACTGTGATGAAGGCTTAGACACTTCATTTGCATGCAAACACAAATTTCATTGCCTCAATGTGCATCCACTCTTAGAGTGACTTTGAGCTAAGTGTCATAAAAGATGCCATAAGATGTCCAACTGCTCCAGAAGAACTTGCAACTTTTGTCAGTGATGTCTCTTTCATAAATCAGACCCATATGGGTGTCTGAGAGTCCATCAGGCACCTCAGACTGAATTAAACACTGTATTTTAATGACTGAATTGAACTTCTTGCAAGTTAATGGGATGGTTTCCAAGTCCAGGGCTCACATCAGGAGAATACCAACACATGCCTTGGCTGGTGATATACCTGTACTACAAAATCATTTCTGCACCTCCTCCCTTTCTGCACACACACAGCTGAGACAATAACAGTGAGCTGCAACAGCAGCAAAGGTTGGACAGCAGCAAGAGCGCCTTGGGTACTCCTCCATGTACTTTCCACATGCAAGGTAACATGGAAGAGGAAGGATTTGTCCAATCCTGTTTCAGAAAACACCAGTATTAATTTGATTATGGACTGGGTACCGGGGAGGAATGCATGTTATTATTATAGGGAATTATTAGGGAAGAGTTTACCTGACATTTTCTTTGGTATATCATCATTCTTGCTCTGCAAGTGCCAGCATTCCTTCCCTGCCTGCCAAGGCAGACTACATGACCATTTCAATTGTCTCTACTATGAAAATCAAGATCTGGTCACATTCCCCCTTGCAGGATACAAGAATCTCAGCAGGAAGGTTTCCTCATGTTTTGTCCATCCCTTAGGGAAATGGATAAACTGGCTCAAATAAACTGTTTGGAAAGTCTCCAGTAGGTAATCTTGCCTACACTTCTGCCACTGCTGGACTCCATGAAGAAGATCTGCCTCTGCCTCTCACTGAAGTGCTTTTACTTCATTTTTTTCAAGAAATGCTATGTGAGGAAACTTTTGAGGAAAGACTTTGAGACAGAAATTCATACATATAATCTGTGTGTGTATATGTATAAGCTTCTTCCTCACCATTCCACAGTTCTGCCTAATCCTTTTCAATGGTCCAAAGTTAAAGGAGTTTCATCATTTCCATAGGAATGCTATTCTAACATTTATTACTTTAAAAGTTCAGTCGATAGTTACTCTGTGCTTAGCCTATATTTTATTTCTGTGAGAACTGAAAATGTGTCAAAAGCCAACAGTAAAACAGAAAGAGAAAAAAAGGAAAAAAATGTGTAGAGGCATACAAGAAAGAGCTTGTGGCATATGCATGAGCATAAAACTTCAAGAAAAAGTTAAATTAATGAAGGTAGTTCACAGTTTAAAATTAATTATTTTTGCATTTCTTTTTCTCAAAGGTTCCTCTTCAGTATTCCAAATATAAATGGTGGTGGGATTATTTAGAAACCAAGTACATTATAACTAAGGCCTATAGCAACCTCACTCAGCAGTGAAATTTGTTGTCTCCCTCTGATCCTCAGATTATGGAGATGAGGGGATGAATGTACATCAGTAAGATTCCCTACCGAGATAGTTTTTCACTCTTTTCAGTAAGAAAAAGATCAAAGGGAAAATAGCTAATTAACATACCAAAGGAGACAAAACCCCTAGAGCTTTATCGTTGTTGCAATCCAATAATAAACAGCCAAGTACAAAAAAGATTATTTGATAGTGACACACAGAATTGAAAGCCTTTGAAATGTCAGCTTCTCAAAAAAAAATATTTTTGGAAGGAAAAAAAAATATCCATAATTATACAGAATAATGCTTAAGCATTGGGGAGTAACTCTTCACTCCTATGAGAGCTTGCTTGTAAAACTACTGTGCTTAAGAACAGCTTGGGTTGCCTTTATCTAAAATAAAATAAATTTAAAAAAATACCACACAAAAGGCTTCAAATCCCTTCCTGTGCAAACACTCAATTCTTTTATAAATTAAAAATTAAGTACAGTTGTTCTTGTCCTATTAAAAAATATCATCAATCTCCATTCCCAGACAGTCTTCCTGCTTTTACAGACTTGAGGGCAGTGGAACACCAAGGTTTCAAGTGATGGCTGTGTGGGCTGGTGAACTCCTATTCCATACTGTAAGTTCTAGATACTTTTAGAAAGCCAGAGGCAAAAAAGACAAATTTGAGTAGCAGTAAATAACGTGAAACTCTTCCCTGGGGAAAGCAACTGCTCAGACTACATGGTTGCATCAATATCAATAAAAGTAAAAGAACTGGGGCATGGACCCAAGTATACTAATTTACAGTGGTTTCTCTGGCACACTTCTGGCTCAGAGCAGCTTTCTTTTCACAGCACTATTAAAAAATTATCACCACTCTGAGGCCATTCACAACAGATACTTGGGCACAGACAGCCTGAGTTTGGGGATAATTTTACCTGCATGGATGAGAGCAGTTTCAGAATCACAGAATCATTTAGGTTGTAAAAGACCTCCAACATCATCAAGTCCAGCCTTTGACTGATCACCATCTTATCAATTAGACCAAAGCACTGATAGGATGTGCCTCCAAGTGTTGAGGGATCTGGCTCATTTCAGTACTTTCAATTCTCTTTAAATGATCATGGCAACAGGTACAGGTACCTAAGGAAGGAAGGAAACATCATTCTTGTCTTCAAAAAGGGCAAGAGGGAATGATAGGCCAGTCACATTGATCCCTGGGACGGTGATGGAGCCAATAATCCTGGAAACTAAATCCAGGCCTAGTAAGGACAAGAAAACCATCAGGAATAGTGAGTGTGGATCCATCAAAATGAAGCCATGCTTGACCAACCAATAGGCTGATAGGTTTCTGTGATGAAATAACTGGCCTGGTAGATACAGGAAGAGCAGCGGATATTGTCTGCCTTGATCACAGTAAGTCTTTTAACAGGTGTCCATTAGGATCCTCCTAGAGAAGCTGATGAAGTATAGGCTGGATGAGCAGACTGTGAAGTGCACTGAACACTTTTTTCCATGGCTGGGCCCAGAGGGTGGAAAAAGTCTAGCCAGACTAGGCATCAATTAGCAAGGTACCCCAGCCTGTCACCCTGGGGTACAGGCTCCAATCCTGTTCAACATCTTCATCAATAATGAGGATGACAGAACAAAGTGTGCCCTCGGCATATTTCCCAAAAACACAAAACCAGGAGTGGCTGATACACCAGAGGGTCGAGCTGACATACCAAGCAACTTCAACAAGCTGGAGAAATGGGTTAACAGGAACTTCATGAAGTTCATCAAGAAATGAAAAATCTTGCATCTGGGGAGGAGCAACCCCAGGCAAGAACACATCCTGGGGGTTCACTCAGCTGGAAAGCAAATTCAGATGTGGACACCAGACTGAGTATGGCCCAGCAGTGTGTCCTGTTTGCAAAGGAGGCCAATGGTATCCTAGGCTGCATTACAGAAAATGTCATCAGGTGGAGAGAGCTGATCCTTACCCCCTATCCAACACTGATGTGTCCACACTTGGAGTACTCTATCCAGCTCTGGGCTCCTCAGTACAAGAGAGACATGGGCATACTGAGACTCCAACAAAGGGTCATGGGGATGACTCAGGAACAAGAGCACCTCATGTACAAGGAGAGGGAGAGAGAGCTGGGGCTCTAGCTTGGAGAAGAGAAGGCTTAGGGGGACCTTATCAAGGAATATGAATAACTGAAGGGAGGGTGCAAAGAAGATGCAGCCAGATTCCTCTCTGTGATGCCCAGTGCTACAGAATAGGTAATGTGCACAAACTGAAATACAGGATGGTCCTCCTAAACATGAGGTAACACTTTTTCACTGTAAGGGTGAACTGGAGCAGGTTGCCCATAGAGGCTGCAGAGTCTCCCTCCATGGAGGTGTTCAAAGCCATCTGGACCTTGTCCTGAGAAACTGTCTCTAGGTGATCCTGCTTGAGCAGGGAATTAGACCAATAATCTCTTGAGGTCCCTTCTAACCTCAGTCACTCCGTGGTTCTGCAGTGTCTTCTCACAGCAAAGGTATTTTCCTTTAATTAGGGCTGCCATTGCTGTAGGGGAAAAATTAATTTCCTTTGTGTTTACTCCTCCTACTCTCTGAATAAAGGTAAGTTTCAATTTCTACTAGAACCAGCCATTGCAATAAAAAAATTCTTCATTTCACACTACAATTCCTTAATTTATTCAGTATATTTGTGACTCACTACTGGAGTTTATATATAGGACTACAGATTAGTCCTCATTGACAGCAAAACAACAGGCTGATTTTCTGAACCTTTTTTATGCAAGACAGGGATGCAAAAGAGGTGCAAGGCAACACCCAAGACTCATTGCCTGACTCAGCCATCAAAAGCAGAATCCATATGAGTTCATATGCAGCAAATACTGTGCTTTATCTTTAGATGCTAAAACATCCATAACACTGGCACTAGAGGGTCAAGAAGCAAGAGTGGAGGACCCCAGCTTCTCAATAGAGCCTGGCTCAGTCCGGGCTATTTCAAAACCCAGTCTGCTGGAGAGGAGCTAGCCCCCATGTGAACACAAGCCACATTGTGCCACACAAATCTTGGACCATGGGCTGACCTCTGGATGTCTTTCTACAGCAAAGCGGCAATTTGGTCACAGTCATAAATTACCTCCTTGGGTGAAAAACTGCATCTGTATTCCCAGTTAAAATACAACAGTCCCCAACTTGACGCAGAAAATATTCTAAATTAAACCGGTTGGATCCAAAACTGAACAAAAAAGCCACTTTCAGAGGATCAGTCTTCCAATTCAGCTGTGCCAAGCTTAACATGTCAGCTATTATATTTAGAGACAAAAAGCTTTCCATTGAAAAGACACAATTATCATAAATAAATTCCTGAAAGATGCCCAGGATATGACATTTTAGAGGCTAAATGTGACTACATTGTGTTTTAGTAATGTGTATTGGTTCATAAGTGCAGTGCAGGCTGGCCTGAAGAACCCAAAATAAACACCTGTAGCTGCAGTTGGCAGGATTGCCACTGTCACTAGCCTGATACACAGGTCAAAAGCATCCAAAGGCCACACCTCTGAGTCTGCTCTGATAGTCTGGCAGCAAAGGCCTGCCTTTTACCATACTAGTAAACTCAAGCACACAGAATAATTTAACCTAAAATCCCAAAATAACTGAAAACTCATTCTACTTTTCAGTGAAGAAATCATCCTCATGTAGCCAGCATAAGTGCTAAACCCAAATTGATCTGGAACTGTAAAAACTGTGTTTCAAAAACTCCCTTCTAGTTGTGACTGAGTCACACCCCCTATTTAAAAAGTCAGTCTAGAAAGAAAGGAGGAGAAACTTAGCAGTCAGCAAATAAACAAAAATCTTCATGGATTCTTTGTATGGATGCTTTGGCCAGGCTGTGAGCACACCTCTGCTCTTCCAGAGTTAGTCATTTCAGTGTGAGTGAGATAATAAAAGCACCCAGTTTTAACCTGTATTGTTCTTCTACTTCAAAAAGACTCCAAAGACCCTCAGAACTTCTGCAGGACTGCAAAAATTCTTAATGATATTTGCCTGTGTGTCCCAATTCACCCAAATGTGACATTTGGAACTGCTTTTGCTAAAGCAGAAACCAATGTGTATTACAGACTAGAAGAGATATTATGCCATAATGACTCTTTGGCAAGCTACCAAAATGTAAAAGGCTTCTGACAAATAATATAAGAAGTGGTTTATACAACATAATAATTGCTTTAGCTATCTACAAGACACATTTTTTTTTTATGTTCATTGTCTTTTCACTATAAAAGCATTAGAGAATTTAGAAACATCATGTGTGTATTTTCATGTCTGACTATTCTCATGTGTATTACTAAAAATAATCCTTTCATCAGTCATTAATCATTAGTATTAGTAAAATACTGCTCTCTTCCCAAATAAAAATCACACATATCCTTGTAGATGGCCAAATTAATTCACTTCAGTCCCCATTGTATTTATTTTCTCCCATTGTTTTAGGGAAATGTTCCTAGAGGAAGGAGGATAACTTGAGAAGGGCAACTGTCTATGAATATCAGAAAACAGAGGGCTTAATTTACAACAGAAGATAACTAAATGTTTTTACTATAAACCAAGTTCAGTGTGTTATGACACATTTTAACATGCCACATGACTTACAAGATCATTCAAAACCATCCACATTCTGAATAACAAACACACACAAAGAGTCACTTATGAAATGGAGAATTATTTCCATAAATTAATTTGGAACAGATTTCCTGACGTCTATTCCCACAAAGAAGCAGCCTGTTCCACAGACAGGTTTTTCTTGCTTCAGTATGAGTAAGCAGGAAAGTGTTTGACCCTTGACAAATGATTTTGAAAAACGAATATGTTTTTAAAATATTCCAATCTGCTCATGGGCAAATTCATCAGCAGAACAGCAGGAAAAATATTCTACCTTCATTACATTTTATCATTTAGCCATCTATTCTAACATCTCTTCGAAACCTCACCCTTTATAATGCCCCTGTCCCCTCCCTCTTTAACTCCAACTGCAGCAGTAGAAGCTTTTGTAAAAACCTCCTGTTGATAGCATTCATTACATGTTAGCTTGCAAAGTGATGAGGTAGAGAATGCTTGGAATTAAAATAGGAAAATGATTACTACAGAGGAAATGCAGTGGCAGTAATTATCAAGTACACTAAGTTTTCACTGTTTGATTACGAATCTCAACCAGCTACAATGATTTTGCATTCAGAGGTGATTGGGGTGGAGGAAAAAAGGAGAATGTTTTTTAAGGCTTTGTGAGGCTCCCTCACTTCCTCTTTATGTCAAGCGTACCTCCACAAAAAGAATCTTTAAATGAATATTGCTCGGATTGTAAAGTCAAGCAGTCCAGTAATTCCAGTAAATGCCAAAATTAAGATTTCCTGAAAACATTCATTCAGTCCCTTATACACGTGCATTGTGCCACACTCTTTAATTATTTGATGACGTACTAATTTTTCCACATAGTCCTTGCCTCGTTCTGTACTCATGCTTGATGATGCTCACTTAATGAGTGAGCTATTAAACCTTTTCTTTTATCCTCTATATTCAGTGCAGCCCCAATGCTTTACTTACAGCACACTATTGAAACCCTGCTATGAGGACGGAATTAATTTTCTCATGGGCTTTTCTGTGGCTGTCATCACTATCATATCTTAAATATTCATTAGGCCAGAGAGAGAGAGAGAGAGAGAGAGAGATGCTGTAATTTGGTGTTTGGAAGACTCACCTGGGAGAGACCTCCAACACAGTATCTGCTTCTATGAATACTTAAATAGCATGCATTGAACAGAATATTCCAAAATGAGACACTTACCTGGTATTTGGAAGCTCCTGGTTATAGCAACCATCAGAAGGGTGGGAAACTTGGGTTGGAGACCTTCCCAAGAAGGCAGAAACTGTCCCTAGGGCTTCAGAGGGTCCAATATCAGACTTCTGCTTGCTTTTCCAACAGAAGACTACTGTGGATAAAACACTTAAATACAGGAGGTGCCTTACCACTATGTGAAGAAATGAAAAGCTGGCTTTCCTCTGAAAAATCAAAAAAAGCTGAAGGCAACTCTCCATGGCCTGCTCAGGAACTCCTCAGAAGACTCTCTGTGTTCTTCAGACTCTTCTTGAACATCCAATTCCCTCCATATCCCCTACCAGTGCCCAGCATATAAGATTGTAAGCCTTTAATGGTAAGTCTAAAGTAAGTACCAGTGAAGGACCTAAGCCTAGCCTAGTCCATAAGGACTTAAAACAGGGCAATCCTTCTTCAGACCCACAGTTCCTAGCACTCAGTGCACATGGTGTTACAGCAGTGCATGAGGAGCAAAGGCACCTGCCCCAAGCAGCTCAGCACTCACAGCTCAGCACTCACCTCTTTCTCCATGAGGTGTTTAACAAACATGCACTTGGTGAGTTAATAGCCTCAGAGTGTGGACAGAAGCTTGAAGCTGAAATACACAACTCCTTTTTTTAGGAAAGGAACCAAAGTAAGCTCAAGCATCTCTGTGCTTCTTTCCTCCCATGCTTAGTCACAACCCTGCCGAATCGGTAGCAGTTTCAAAAGGAGGAGAAAATAACACCACCCCAAAACATTTAGAGTCTCTTGACTAAGGTGACTTCCTGCTAAGCATAGTACTGGGTCACATAAGCAGCATTTTTAGCTGGGAGATAGATTAGCAGCTTGTTAGACTGGCTGTAGGGGAATGCAGCTGTATGTGCCTTATAAATTTGTTCTCCCTATGACAGCGGTGAACACCAGTTTTGCAAAGTGAGAGTCAACCTCCACCCCCTTTAATTTAACTTCTTTCTAATTCAAATAAAACTTATTTATGTAATGCCTTCTTCACAGTTTCTTACTCGTTTGAGGGCTTGGTTTCTTAATTGCAAAGGATTGAAATATTTCAACTGATTTTCTTTTGCTGACAAATATATTTTATAAGCAGGTTTCAACTAGCTATCTGTCCTTTTTTTCGACCTTCCATGTCTGCCTGTGCTCCATATAAAACATTTTTGTAGATTTCAGACTATTTTCCTATGGGATTTTCCACCTTTCTATGAAAATCATCCATTTCAGAATTTCAACTGCTCTTTTAATCGTCAGAGTACACATTTAATTTGTCATAGAAACACAAGCTGTCCCACATCTAACATCCCAATTTAAATTTAAATGAACACTGATGGAGACAAAAATAATCTAAAATTTCATCTTCCTGCTGGGGAGCTATTGGAAACATTACAAGAATATGAAAATCTTTTCTCCAAAATTAGTCATAAACACAAAAGCAATCCTGACTCATTTCACCTATGTCTCCCAGCTGGTCATCAGGTGATAGTAACACCTTATCACCATTAACAAGGGTCAGATTTTAACTGGTGTCCTTAACTCTCGATGTTTTCTCTGAAAATTACCAATTCTTTGAACTGTCCAGATGGTTTAATAGGCTCTTTTATTCACTCACATCTAATTACTTGTCCCCTTCAAATATTTGGTTATATTCATTAGAACACTGTGTGCTCAGGAAACACCAGTCAATTCATAAAACCTTTATTGAAGGTTGCAGTTTAAACAGCCTATTGCTACCTCACTGTATTTATCATTCATTGGTCCACATTCCCTCAGCAGGCCACGGGCCAGTGGCATTGAAGGGTGAAGTCTTAGACTATACAGACCTAAAAGTCCAATTATTGTAACTCTGTCACCAAAGGGCATCTGAGAATTGGTACTGTTTAGCAGCTAGACAGTAGCCTAATGAGCAGCATGTCTGAGTTTCATCTCAGGGCTCCACAAAACATATGTGGCACTGTATAAATACTGCATAGGGACAGAAAACAACCAAATAAAGAGCTCCAAGAGATATAATTTGAACTGAACACATGGTGCTGGTAATGATTGGCATTCGAGTGCATGCTGAGCACAGGGTTAAAGGAAAAAACAGATTACACTATAATGGTGGGGAAAAGGATCGTTAGGAGAACACATGACACAATGCATAATGAAGTAATTATTTGTATGGGAAGGTGAGTCATGCCTGACTCTTTGGATGTGTGCTGTGTGCTTCTTCATGAAGAGCAGACAGAACTATGGTTCCTAGGTGCCCTGTGGCCTTAAAAAACGAATCTGTCTTACCCTTCCAGTGCTAAGCCAAGCTGTGCCAGAGGCCTTGTGGTGTCTGCAGGAAATACCAAGCTTGGAGCAGGTTTTTCTCTAAAAAGCCTCAGTTGTCACAGGGTCCCTCAATGTCTGAAGTACAGGAGAGCCAGCAGGAGGAAAAAAAAATGCAGATGACTGCAGAAGCAAATAGCTCTAATTGATCTTTCTTTCTCCCCATCTGTGGCCATACCAACAAATTTGGTATTTGTTGGTACCAAATGTCACTCACATTTATAGTCCCCTGTTCTATTCCTAGTTACTGGAAAAACATAAAATATTTCATTATGGGCTGGTTACAAATAATTTCTTAAGCACATACAGTTTATCTAAATGAAAACTGTAATCAAAATTGTCTATTTACATGTATCAACAGCCTGGAGTCAGATAACAACTGTGTCTAGCTCCTGGGGACCATCACTCTTGCCATGGCCTCATTTTATCTCTAGCAGCCACAGCAGAACCCTGCCCAGCCCCAGAAGTGGCCAGGTCTGCTCTCACCAACACTGAGTAACAAGTGAGTAACAAGCAGGCAGGGAGGAGAAAGACTAACACCTTCTCTTGCTACATGGGCAGGCACAACAGAAGCAGCTGTGAATGAGAATTTGTCTCCCCTTCTTCTGCAAGGCTGGTAACCTGCTCACACTCCCCTCATCTCTCTAGTGAGACCCACACTTCATGGAATGGAGAGCAAGGAGACAGCTGGCTCCTGTAGCACGTTCCAGCTGTCTTCTCCGTGGTGCTCTTGTGTTGTCCTTAGTACCTGAATGGGCATTGCTTCCAAATAGCTTGGGAAAAACATCTTCTGGGAATTTCATACAGGCAAAGAATTCAGCATAGGTTTACTCATTAATGTCAAGGCTGCATCTCCTGCCATCCTGAAAATGTCCAAGCTCCAGAACACACACTTGTTGGAATGATGGGTGTACATCCCAGGGAGTGGAACCTTTTCACCCTGCAGCATTCAGAAAGGAATGAAACCTTTATGGAAGGTTGAGGAGAGGAAGAGGGAAGCAGGTGAGATATGAATTTAGTAATCCAGCTAGTAGCTAGCTCACCTGTGTTCAGTCTGAGCCCTGGGTTCTCAGGACTATGTCCTTCTTCATTTACACTCAGGATGTGTTTAAATAGTGTTAATTCCATAACTGTGAATTCACGAACATTATTGAAAGCAATTCATCACAACTGGCAGCTCAGATTACACTATTCACAATGATGGAAGGTGTGAGTAAGATTCTGTTGTGCTAAGGAGAATCCTAAAAAAAACTTTTCTCCAAAGTGAGTGGTCTAACTACTACATTATTATGCAGAAAACTGCCAGAGATATTGCCTCTTTTGACTGTGGGATTGTGGGGGATTTTTTTCCCAACACAATAACATTTTTACAGCTGCAGGGATTCCAGCTCAGTGCACTGCAAAGGGAGCACAGGGTAATCCCCTGAAACCTGCAGAACTGCTGCAGGAGCATGGGGAAGGGCAGGGGTTCATTCATCTCTTTGCTCAGTGTTCCCCCACTCAGTCAGTCCATGGGTGGGTTTGGATTCCAGCCCAAGGTATTTTGCCTCCCTCATACACAGAGAGGGGAGCACGTATGTCTGCTTGGGGATTGTGTAGTGCATAATGAGAACCAAACACTTCATTTCTAACACCTGGCTTCTCCTGTTGAAGCCACAGTCTTTCACACTCTGATACTAACATATGACCCAGTCTTTCTGAATATTGTGTCATTTCAGAATCATGATTAGTAAAGTTACTGTTTTTATTTCTTTACTGCTTTACACCTAGATCTTTCACAAACATACCTTAGTTTGCAATTTATCTGACTATTTCCTATGCTAACATATCTGTGTCTATGAACTTCTCTGTTTCCCACTAATTTTGAAAATAACTAAAATATATTGATGCTTTCTTTTTCTATCTGGCAGAACATCTTGATTTTGAGGAGGGTAACACCTACAGAAGCATACATTAAAAAATTGCAATTCTCAGATATATATTCTTTTGTTTAAATGTTTTCTCTCGTTATTTCATTCATAGTTATTTTCATCTTTGGTAAATTGTCATTCTTATGGACCCAGCTCAATTAATGATGGTCATGTTTTGTTCAGAACAAGTTCTATCACACTACAGAGCTTCTACAAGTCCCAGGTCCCTGAATGCACAGGTGGCCCTGAGCTGCACTGAGCACATTGGCTTCATCTCAGACCTGCCTTGTCACTGAGGTCTGACAAGTCACTGTCAGTCAGTGTCCTCCATCCTCAGTCCCCGTCACCATAACTTGGAGGGGAGGACACTGTCCCTGCCTGCCTCGACATCACTTCCTTCCACTATCGAGCAGCCCTGTCTGTGCACTGACACCAAGACTTTTATCAAGCCTTTGTGCTCTGGAATTCTGTTTCACGTAATGATTTGATCCCCTGAACTAATTTCTCTTAGCAATCGTGGCATGGGTCCAAGTGACAAGAGTGCACCAAAACCATGAGGACTGTTTCACGAAGAAAGTGCAAAAATACCACTGACCTCAGGCATGGTGGGGCTTTCAGAGCAGTTGTATCTACTGGGATGCCATGACTTTTTCTACTGGGACTGTTCATCTACATCTCTGCACTGCTCAGAGTTGGGGCAGCCCACACAAAACAGTGTGAGTAATTGATTTATCAGTTCAGGCAAAGAAGAGAAAAAGAAAAACAAGCATCATATCAGACCCTTTGCAATTTCTTTCATCTCTTCATCTCCAGAAGAATAAAAAAAAAAAAAAAAAGAAAATATTATCATTGTTCTTTCAGTGTATATCATTATATTCCACTATTAAAATCAAGAGAGAATGAGAGTATTTTGGACACCAAAGATGAGCAAACATCTATTTCTCCCTGAAGAGGGACAGACAAATTCATGAAACTTGCTGGTGATATGATTTCCCCTCATAACTGTCAGTAGAATGGGGGCCAGGGTTTTGCAGTCCTGGATTTAAAAGTCTGCCCTTCTTTATGGTCTTTGAAGCTACATCTCACAGACCCACAGCCTGGGCCACTCTGGGGCTGAGAGCACCCCTGACAGCATTTCTCTATATGTAGTTAGCAGGACACCAACTTAATGTCTCCTTCATCAAGTGGAACAGCTCTGAGAAGAACACTCAACAGCATGGGCCTCCCCAAAACCCTGCTGCTCAGGGCTGTCTAATCAACAGCACACCCAAGCTCAAGGCCAGCTTCTGACCAATTTGTCACAGACAAAAGATCCAAGGTTGCATGTCTTCACTGAACAACCCAATCACTGTGTGTCAGAGTCTCCTGCATGGCCTTCCCTCAAGCAGAAACATCCTGTGTCCTAAAAATTGCAGCACTCCAATGCTCAGGTGAGGATATAAAATGAGGCATTATCCACAGCAGATGAGAACTACCTAGCCCTGGGTAGCCTAACAGGAGGGGCCTTCCCGGGATAGATCAGGAGAAATTAAAATTGTTCCAGTACAGCTGAGGTTGTCAATCCCAAACAACCGAGAATCCGAGCAAATGCTGCACCACCCTATAGTGCTGAGTAAAAGTTGTTTCCTGAATTAAACCTCTCACATCATTCTGTCTCCCACATTATTCTGCCAGATTGACACTGTTAACCCAAGCTTATGACTAGCTTTATGAAAACTAAGATCATATTTTCCAAAGACTTTAACTAGTCACAAAAATAAATACCAATTATCACCTAGGTTTTCTACTTGTTCTACTTAAATAAGTACAGAAAATCATACCAGTCCATGTAAAACAGATTACAGAGATACTTCGAAACCAGTCAACCACCCAAAATCACTTGCACAAGCTCAAAACCAGTGCCAAATGTTAATAATCGAAATTAACAGAATTTTGCAGCCAATTTATATTGGCAAGATGTATTTTAAGAGAGAAAGGCTTCAGACTTATTTATGTCTGTAAAACTGTCTGGATGAGAAAGTACTCACTGCCCTGTTCTCTTTTTCTTGTCATCTCTCTCAGTCACCACCCTAATCATAAACCATCTCTTCAGATTTCCCTCATAAAATGATCTCTACATCTATCTGTCATCCAGCCTTGAGTGAAGTGGCTCTTTCACTCATCTGACAGAAGTAGAGTTGGTTTGCCAAATTTCCATCACTATCACTGCATGGCACAACTCTGGGATATTAATAAATAGTTTATTACCTAGGGCCACCCAACACGGATTACTTTGGAAGCATCTCTTATCTTAGTGCAACAATTATAGCATTTAATAGGTTAAGGGATATAGTGTATGTAGGATTTCAGGAAATCCTTTCACAAGGTTTTCATTCCTTAGTTGAGATGCAGGGCACAACTATATAAGGATTAGCTCGTCCTTCTCCCAACACATGCTTCTTTGATGATACCACATCCTTCTCTCTTCCTCTGTGGAACAGAAATGGAGAATAGTCACGCTAGGGGAATTATTAGCCTCAGCCTCCTTTATACCTTTAAGGCAATTACATTCCAAGACAAGAGTATCTAATGTGCAGCACTTTCAGCATGTGTAACTTAGGTAGTTTTATGAAGTCATGAAAACCTCCAGATATATTCCTCTTTTAAAGACTGCCATATGCTATAAACCTTAAACCAGGTTTAATGCAAGTGTTGATTTTTTTTAATGTTTTGAAGAAGGAACATGTTTTCAAATAAAATATATGGGCATTTTTTTTACTCTGGAAAGAGCTCCATGAACATTTTTTTTCCCCCAGTGAAGAACTAAAGGCAGAATTTCCTAATAACCCAGGATAATTAATTTATTTGTTTTATGTTTTAATTTGACAACTCAGCACCATGGTATCTGAATGGAAAATTGCTGCAATGGAGGAGCATACAAAATTAGTTTATGGAGAGTTACAACTTTCAGTCCACTGCATTAAAGAACTTACATACATGCATCTTTTGCATAGTACCCTGGACTGGGCAGATAATGTATGTGTGACTTCTGCCAGAGATGTCCCAGGGAAAGCTACTCCAATTGCATCAATCTTAGTCAAGATGTAGGGAGGAAACCAGTTCACATATTTCTGAGCAGACATTTCTGGCATCACTGCCTAAAGTGATAGAAGACTGGGCATAATAACAGGCACAGAAGGTGCCAGTGTTCCTCTGTGTTAATCAGGCAGAACTACTTGAAAATTTCCCATCAACATGATCTTCTGAAGGAAAAGATAGTTATGAACAGTTATCTGAAGTGTCAGTTATAAATAGAACACCTCTTTCTATGTATTTTCCTGACTGGCCAGTCCTGATCTTTGTTCATCTTCATCTGCTCAGAATTGCTCTTCTCTCTCATAGGTAGAGCTTCTCAGAATCACACCTCCACTCCCACAGTCAAACTTCTTTCTTGGCACCTTTGCTATGAAGTATTTCTCCCTACTCCCTCTGACCATTCATTTGCTTTCTTTTTGTCTGTCTGTCCTTCTGACTCCAACTTTGTTGAGAAATTTCCCCCTAAATTTCACAAGGTTAAAACCACTTCCTACCAAGTAATCCATCGCTTGGCTAACCCTCCTTGAAGTGCAGAATTAAAAGACTGCTTTGTCCAATGACACTGCCTTTACTGGAAGCCATTCAAGGTTGCTAGAGTTCTGTTGTTATTCATACACTAGATGCAAGAATTTTTCCTATTATAAACCATGGATTTTATTCTAATAGATGAAGAAAAGCATATCAGACAACAAAAACATATCCCAATATGTATTTTTTAGCCAAAAACTTGAATGCATGGCAAATTCCCATTATCAGCCTGACCTAGCCTTTTGTACATAGGCAGGATGTCTTCTCTGGACAAAAATTGTCTCTGTGGGAAAACATCTGTCTTACACACAAACAAACAAACAAACAAACCAACCCACAGCTCCCATCACAAAAACAAAATCAAAACCCTTAATTTTCTTCCTCACAAACAAACATGTTCTCAGTTACAACTTTCCATCCCATCAGGATTTTTCACAGCAAAAAAGACTTGTCTCTCAAGCTGTTGTATCCCAGGGGCTTGCAAGGTCATAGCTGAGTTTCACCTGGCAGCAAACTGGAAGAGAGAGTACAATGCAAGGAAAGTACTATTGCAATGGTATTTAGTGACCAGCCCACTTCTATTTCCAGCAGATATTTATACATCCTTTTAAAGCAGAACATGTTGCAGAAATCTTGCTTGGAACAACAAAGACATGAGTAAGTGTGACAAGCTCCTTGTCAAAGAAAAAAATATGTTTCAGTCCTCTATCAAAATAGATTTCAAAAGACACAATGAGATACATGTTTTGTCTGGAAATGGACACAGAGTGACAGGTCAAGTATGGCTTTTAACTGATGACCACAAAGTAAATAGGAAGAAAATTACTCCAACAGACAATTTAGACACCAACATTATCCAGCTTTGCTGATATGTCCATAACCATTTCTATCTTGCCTAAACTGTTTATCCTATTCAGCTGGGGTCAGGAAACATGAAATTCTTCAACAAAATAAAAAACCAAAGCAGCACTTCCATTAGCAGTGCTGACATCTTTGATGACTCACAGTCTAACCTGGTGGACCAGCTGAGCCTCTGAAGGGAATGAAGTACATCTGACCTTCCAGAGTTTAAGAAGCAGAATATTCCCTTTGAAGAGGAGCAGGTAAAACACCTGTACACATACAGATACATGTGTACTTACACAGTCTGCATTGCCAGAGGGTCATGGTGCTCCAGCCACCCTGGCTCTGCCTGGGTTGTGAGCAGGGTGCACATCTTACCCAGCCTGTGTGGAAGCTGTCATGCCTGTACCCAGCAGTGCAGCACTCTTATTCTCCATGAGACATTGGGGGTACCTCTCCAGCTGCCACTCCAGTACCACTCAAGTCCATAAAACCAGCAGCATATTTCTTATACCTCTGCAGATGTCAGAGGTGCATTCATGTATCTAATACAGGAGAAAAATAAAAAATAAAAAAGAAAACAACACAACTAAACTGTTTCAGGCACCTGTATCATTCCCTTGGGGTAATACTCAGTCTGAGACTACGGCATCTAAATTTAGGAGCAGTATTCAGCTGACTAAACCAAACGGTGCAATGCCATATTCAGGCAGCCTTCAGTATCTAGGACAGTCTGGTGGAGCATCCCGAGGCACCTCTAGTGGCAGGTGTGGCAGGACGTCTACTTCCCCCCACTACCATGGAGAGTTGGTACAACCATACAAATCTCATATAAAGAGACAGCCCAAGCTGAAAGGCTCAGCAAGGGGTCATCTCTGGCACCAAAAGGGTTCAGATCTCAGCTGAGAATCAACATCTTAGTCTGGAGAGCTGATGTGAGAAGGGATAAAGGAAATATTCTTGACTAAGAGACACTGTTTTGCAAACTATAAAAGACACATGAATTATCACAGATGCAGAAGCCTTTTACACACACACCCTGAAAGTGTGGGAGATCTCTCCCCAGAGCCTGGACACAATTTCCATGGTTACTTCCCTGGAGTTGAGGGAAAGGATCGTGATGTGTGCCCCACCAAAAATTGGGTGGTAAGATACTTTGAATCCTAGGTTATATTATTTCTTCGCTAGCTGTAACATCAACAGGTACCTCTAACCTCAGGCTGTACACATCTACTAGTAGTTTCTCTTTTGTCCTTATTCCTGTACAGTATTATTTTGTTTCAAGTCTTATGTCAGTTAGTTTTCTGTCTATTAAATAAATAATTCATTCTATAATAGACTGAATCAGCCATTATCAAAGATCTTTTGAATGTGAGTGGGTTTTGGGGTGCTGGCCACCTCGATAAAGCCACTGCCTGTTGCTAGAGGCCTGGGCAAAAGGCAAGGACTTATCTAAACCCCCACATCTATTCATAACAACAGGACACTATTGTTTGGCTCAAATGTTTACCTGTGACTTGTACAGCTCCCACTATAGTCAATGCAGATCCTGACTCAAGTCAGTTGCACACACATACACTTGGAATTACATTTAAGATGTCCTATAATGTGGAGGACACTCATGTGACAAGGATGGATATGACAGCAGGCCTACAACAACCAATAACTTTCCATAGCAACAAGTGAAAACCAGGGAGGGTATCTCAGGGAACCTAAATTATCACAGAGTCCATGTGTGGGCATTTGAATTCAGTTGCCAGTCAGTACATTCAGCAGGGCCTAGAAAGTGACTCAGGTTAGGATAAAAGCTGAAATAGGGCTTTAATCAGATGATAATAAACACCTTAATTTAGACACATACTTTTAAGCATCTCTATCTGGAGCTGAATCCCATTTTACTGATTAGACAGATGCAGTCAGAGCTCTCAGGATCAAGTTTGTCCACCATTTAACACCAAGTCTAGTTCAGATGGGTCTCTACACCACCCAGCACACTTGAACAGCTGTATAGTCCTCGCAAAAAGGAAAAACTAGGATAAAGTCCTTCCAAGACCACATCTGTTAAAGTGGTGAGGATAGAGACACTGAAGTTCCACTCACTATACAGAGCTGGTAATTAAAATGATCCCAGCAATTGCACTGTTTTTACCACCTATGTGATGACCACATCACTTACTTCAGCTGACCACACAGCTAAGAGTAACTATTAAAGCAAATTATTCCATGAGTCCTGGGGGAAAAAGTAACTGGTTTGCTATAATTTCCGATCTCTGCTGCTTAAGAAAGATTCAGTTTATTACCAAACTACCAGGAGAACATAGTTTCCTTTCCTCTTCTCTCTTTACTATTAAACTGAGTAAATTGGAAGTTACTAAATGGGTAATGAGCACCCCAATGCTATGATAGTTCCCTCCATGACCTGCAGGTGTGCATTAATCTTGGAGAGATGGAACAGACTAATCAGAGAAGATATTAGGTGTGATTACTTTTCATAGATTCCATTGAGATTCCTCTCAAATAAAAATATTTAGGCTGACCTCTACTAGAGGGGAACCAGAGAACTCCTCCTGATACTGTTTAGTCAAGAAGAGAAGTTCGTCCATTGTGGCAGTGAATATCAGTAGGGGTAAGAAAGGACTACTACAGCTGTGCTGGAGTTCCTACATGACTAACAACTGCCTGTGGCCAGGTATGTATAGGGAAACATCACCATTCATAACATCAAACCAACAGTAACACTCCAGTTATTTATAAGTTTTGTGTTTTTCTTGCTTGTGACCTAAATTTACAAGAAGGCTGAGGTTAATTTTCTTCTTGCTGGAGTTCACTGCTTTTGGGAACATTAAATGTTTCATTGTTATGTGGGATTCTGGCTTCTGCAGACTCTACTGTCATTCTGTCACCTCTATGCTTTCCCTTTAGGTGATGTTAGATCTATCATCTATTCCATTCTGCAAATAAACTGCCACTATACTGGCACTTGCTAGTCTACTTTAAAAACCTTTCTTCCAACAGTAGCTGACAAGGACTGGGCAACTAGTCAAAGCCATTCCCCTTTGGGGACCAGGAAGGCTACGCCTAGGAGATGTAAAAGGAAAAGCCAAATTGTGTTAAACTCTGATATTAAGAGAGCCAGGAACCGAAGGAAAGCAGAAAAGAAGGAGCTGGAATTAGTGTAGTAATTGTGTTGTAGTTGTTGATATTATTATTTATAACTAATGTTTATTCCCAAAATCATAAGCATGAAGAATAAACATGCATCTATCCAGATTAGACCAATTTTTTTTTTTAAGTAGCTAAGCTGTGCATATTACTCTAAAGAAACTAAAAAAATTAAAATTAACCTCCATCAAATATTCTGAAAACCCTGCAACAGACAGTGCTGTGTCAGTAAACCTTTTTTACTCTTTGTTCATTATTAAATGAAATATATTTATTATTTACAAGGAGACATTATCTGCCTTAACTGCCTTGGCACTTTAGGACCTTCAGAGTTAACTTACTGTCTTTCGGGACTAACCTTGATAAAAGACACTGAGGTTTTTTTGCCTGCAGAGCCCTGGGGGCTTGCCAGCACTGAGGAAGCCATCACAAATGTACAGACAAACACAGGTTAACTGATGGGGCACTGAATGTTGAAATCCAAGGAGGACAAGGATTGCTTTGTGTCAAACCGCAGCTCAGCAGCAATTAGCTGGCACACACCTAAGCGCTGCGTTGTTTCCAGCTGAAGCAAACGACGAGCATTGCGTTACACAGGAGAGACTAAAACATTGAATTATAAGACCTGCCAGAAGGACCTGTGACCCCTCTCGTGGGCTGCCAGCCCCAAGAGGCTCAGTGGCAGAGGCAGCAAGGCCCGGAGCATCTCTCAGGCCCGGGAAGGCACCCGCAGCTTGACAGAGCTGTGAGAGCAGCCAGTAGATGGTAGCAGCTGTCGGTCACCGCTAACCTGAGCTGGATTCCTGCCACAGCCAGGATGCAAAACCACTCTGCCTTTCCGTATGAGCGCTTTGCAGTCTCGCAGCTAACACAGAGCTTTGCTATAGCTGATTTCAGCTGATAGGGCAAAGGGCTTCAGGAATAATGCTGACCTCAATGTGGGCTTCTTAAGCTACGCTGTTCACTTAAGTCAATATTCAGGGGAGAAGGAACACTGGGGCAGAACTGCATTGTCAGAGTGCTTGAAAATGTTCTGAACAGATGGAAAGACAAGAAGAAAAAGACTGTCTTGTCTATCCGTGGCTTTGAAAGAAGGGAAGTTAATAGAATAAGAACAAAAGGGTTATTACATATGTGCAGAACTTTCAAAAATCTGTATCCCCATGCTTTCAAAAACCTGTCAAGTGTCTTAAACATTAATTATCTTTATAAGGAAAATATAAAAAATGCAATCATCATGCTATGAGGAATACATGAAAGGAGCAAATATCTTACTGTTGGAGAAAATAATGCCAAGATTTCTTTTACAGGAATACTCCCTGGTCCATGATAACTGTTACTGATGAAAAATTATTAGCTTGAAACTACAGGATGTGTCTTATAAAAAAATTTGTAAATTTAATAACATACTTTCTGCATAAATTAAAATATTTTAATAGAATGTACTTGCTAAATAGTTGAATAAATGCTAATTGAGGGAAACATCTGCTCTGAACAAGAGCATTTACCACAGGCAAAGTGCTTGTCTGCAGTGGCAGTTTGCATGAGGAATAACAGGATGCAAAGCCTCAAACTGTATTTTTACTCTGACAGGGAGTTTAAAGATATGGCACATCGAGTTTAACACACATTGTGTCCCTGATTTCCATACCATACTTGCTTAGTTTTCACAGGAAAAGCTGAAGGAGGTGGGAGGAGGTGGGAAGGAGATATTGGAAATGATAAGAGATGACACTCAGAAGCTTAAACTGGGATACTTAAGTCAAACTGTAGTTTTCTGACTCTCCATTTCCTTCATTATCTCCACTAATAAAGGATATTAAACACATCTGTGCATCCTCAGAAACACCTATGTCATGCTCACCCTCTGACTGTGAAGAAAGTACAACTTGCTTAGAGGTCCTGCAAACAGCTTTCTGTCAAAAAGGGGGGCACATGATGCAAAATGCAACCTAAAGAGCCTCCATCAGCCTTCCCAGTTTTTCAGAACTGCCAAGTTACATGGGTTTGGAACCCTTTTTTTCCACCCCCCCCCCCCTCCTTTTAGAAAAGCAGCATCTCTGTCCCTGAATAGACCCAGAGAGCAGAGCTGCTAAGAGGACTGAGAGCTGGTGTAGATAATAGCAAAGCTCTGCCTGCCATTTTCACATCCCTGCTAAGCTGTCTTTAATAAGCATCACAATTAGCTTCTGATAGCTGCTCGGAGGCCTGCACCGAGGCAGGCTGCCTGCCTGAGTGTGGGTCTTATTAGCGAGTTGCCTCTTCACAAAACTGCCTTCACAAGTGACACCCTTCTCAGCAGCCTCCGCCGAAGCGAAGGACTGAACCCATTCAGAGGCTGAGCAGCCTGCAAAGCCCCTACCCTAAAGGACACAATAACAAGAAAATAATGTAAAGGAGAATGAAGGAGCAAGGACAGGAGTGCACAGGAGACACGGCGCTGGTGCCAAACGGAACATGATTGTCATAAGGGTGGTTTTTTTTGACCTCTAAGCTATCAACCTGATCATTTTCTCTTGGGCTAAATATGCTTACAGCCAGTTTCAGCAACAAGCAATTCTCGTGCCAACATCTGTAGCTTTTAGATATGAAAGAAAAAAAATAGCCTCCCTTTAAAACTTTGATTTATTCTCCACAATAAAATAAAATTATGGCGTAGCTGAAAATAACAGCAGCCCACAGTTCTCAAATACCTGGTAAAAACAATTTGGCTGGCTGACCTCTCGCCTGTGTTTCCTGATTATGTTGTCACTAAAATCTAGTTATAATGATATTTTCTTTATTAAATTATGTGCTCCTGGCAGGCGTGCTTGCTTTTGTAAAGGACAAAGAGTATAATGCATGATCTCAATGCAGTTAAACATCTAAGTCCTCTTTAAAATACACATTGCGTAGCACAAAAACAATGCCAAAATGAAAAATGCACATGCATCGAATGAACTAAGTTTAAAGCAGGGGTTGGGGTTTTTGTTTTCTCTTATCATTATTATGTTATGCTATATGTAATGATATTCCAGACATCATCAAGGACTTCTTACAAAATTTTGCATTTATGGAATAATTTTTTTTGAACCTCCAGCTGAGAAAATGTCTTTTAGTTTCATTTAAATCTGATCATTATTTTCCTTCCCTTTCTGCACACAAACTCCCTGACACAAAATCCCTCAACAGAAAAGTGAATGTACAGGTAATTGCAGTGTTTTGTTTGAAGACTTACAGTACATAATTAAAGGTTTAATTCTACTAAATGTCAAAACTGACCAATTTCCAATCTTTTTCTGAAAAATCAAACTTGTTCTCCAGAGTGGCATCTATCATAGAAGCATCAAAGTGAATATAAACCAGAATTTTTTCCCTACCGATGTCATGTATTCTGTAACACTTCTTTGTTGGCTCTATATATACAGGCATGTACATAAATATAGCTGGATTCATACCTACTAGAAATGCTTCCAGCAAATTTAGGAGGGTTACATCAGCTAAGATCTTGACCAATACTTTTGTGCAATGCAAATTCAATATTCTGAAATTGCAATGATGCGGGCACTTCTAATAGGAATAATTATGTTGGCAAGCCCTCCCTGAATGGTAATGTAATAATAGTCTCATTCTGAAATCCGTAAGAACTGTCCTCAGGGGAAGATCAAGGATTCACAGCAGCACAGACAAAATCAAATTTTACTGTCCCAGGAATGAGGACAAATTCTTGCAGTCTCAGTACTCGATAAGGAAATGCAGCGTCGCAGTAGCCCCGAGCTCCACCCTGCTGCAGCCAGTTGCTGAGGATGCAAAGGAGCTGGCACAGGAGAGGGTTGATAGCAGGGGTGGCCATGCAGGCAGTGCAGGGATCATGGCTGGCCACTATGGGGACATGGAGGTCTATCTCTCATGGCATCCTGACTTGCTCCAGAAGGGCCATTCCAGCAGAAAAATCTGCCCTGCCTCGTGAGAGCCTGTATAAGCTCACCTTATGAATTCAGCAGTGCAGTAACCACTATGACACCAAAAACATCCTTCTCATTCCTTCCCTTGTTTTCCTGGTATAATTTTTTGGCTGCCATGCCAATCCTGGACATGTCTGATCATGCTGAAAAGTGCCCCAGAGCAGTAGTTTAGAACAGCTCTCTGGCAAACTGGAGCAACTTGATCAAGTAAGCTCCGCTTCAGATGAGAGCAAAATGTGAAAGTATGAGGCTTTAACAGCCAAGCAAGACAATCAGACAATGCCATCTGACAGAAGTGACCAAAACCAAAGCACACACCAACCCTGGAGGAATTTATTTCTGCACTGAATCATCTCACTTGCTTATCTCCAACAATGACATAAACCAGAGCCATGAAAACAAGCTTTCTTAGGCCTTCTGAAATGTTTGAATCTCAGGGTTTCGGCTCAGTCTGACCCTTGGTGAAATCTTGACATCTGCAAATACAGGCCTTTCACATGCAAATAGAGGGATGTAAATAGGGAGCACAAGCATTTTGGAAATGCTTTGACATATTGGGCCCTTAGACCAACATTTTCTGTGGCCACTTTTTTCTCAGTAGTTAAGAAATGTTAAGACATATGCCATGCAACATTGTCAAGGATTCTTCCCCTCACTAGCCATGTGCCTAATGATTTAGATGGAAACATATTCAAAAGGGTCATTCACCAATCTCCCTGCAGCCTCGAATATTTTCAACTCAGTGTCAAAGGGTACTAGAATGGGAGTGATACTCTGTCCAGTCCTTTTCACAATACAAATCATCCAAGCCATACAAACAGAGAGTGTGTGAAAAAAGCACAGACAAGCCTGATGTTATTTGTAAGGATTCAGTGTTAGCACCCTTGTGCTTGGAAAGGGCTCTGCTCAAGTTCTCCTGTGGTGATGAAAGTTGCCTCTGCATACAGCACATTTCCTGTACCCCTCTAAAGGCAACTGCATGCCTTCACCAGATAATTCAGATTTTCCCTGCACAGGATCCTCTGCTGCAGCACTCACACCCCACTCTCTGTTCAGGTGACAGCCTGAGTGCTAAAACAACTAGTTCTTTGTATGGTGCTTTAAATTTTACTATTTTAAGTCTGAAATTGTCAAAGAGCAGGTTCCAGATGCTCTTAGAGCCTTGCTAAAATCTCATGAGCAATTATGATTTGTTGAAATAACCTTGGTCCTCTCTTTGGGATACTGACTTAGGTTCCTTTCTATCTCATTCCAGCTGATTTCTTTGGTAAACACATGGACCTTGTTATTTAATAACTCCTACCATCTAGTTAATTTAATATTATTGAAATACTGGGATTGGCGCAGAAAACATGCTATAGTCTCATTTTTACTTAGATTCTAATTTCCTCTTTCATGGAACTCACAGCAGTTATAATTTCACCAGTTGAAGAGCCTTTAGCAAGTCAGTTTATTTTTGTGCTTTTGATATCAGATTTATAGTCAAGTCACATAAGAACTTTAATGACCACAAGGTCTTCTCCAGGGAAAGTCTCTCAGTAAGAAAGATTTCTTGGAAGAGTTTTAACCTTTCTTAACCACAAAAGCGTTGTAAAATTCCATCTTAAGGCAATATGTGACTGACAGTTTTTTCCATTTTATTGCAATAATCTTGCAATCCTGCTTTACAATACATCTTAATCTTCCACTTTCTTCTGCACTATTGGATTGAGATCACCAACATCAATAAAGAAGCAGAAACAGCATCTACTTATATTTATCAGGAGGAAAGAATTTCTGTTGACAGTGATGAAGAAAGATTAAATTCTTGTTCACTTTCAGCCTGTTCCTGGGGATTTTCTGATGTATTTTAATCTGATGGATTTTTGCAGGACCTATAAACAAACTCATCTAGAAATCAAAACAAAAAACCCTACAAAGACCCTACTTAACAAAGTTTTTTCTTCATTTCACTGTATAAATCTTTCTCATACACTTTTCCTTACTTTCTCATTTCCAGGTTAGAAGTCAGTGCCTGAATTCCAGACACAAATGTTTTTAAATAGCACTGTAAAATATAGGGGTGGCCAAGACACTTACTACATCTATGGAGTGATAAGTGACAAAGTTGTTTTTGTTGTTGTAACAGATCTATGTAAAGGGAAGGGAAGGAAGGGAGGAAGGGAGGGAAGGAAAGGAGGGAAGGAAGGGAGGGAGGGAAGGGAGGGAGGGAGGGAGGGAGGGAGGGAGGGAGGGAGGGAGGGAGGGAGGCAAGCAGGAAGGCAGGCAGGCAGGAAGGCAGGCAGGAAGGCAGGAAGGAAGGCAGGAAGGCAGGCAGGAAGGCAGGAAGGCAGGCAGGCAGGAAGGCAGGAAGGCAGGCAGGCAGGAAGGAAGGCAGGAAGGCAGGAAGGCAGGAAGGCAGGCAGGAAGGAAGGAAGGCAGGAAGGAAGGAAAGCAGGAAGGAAGGCAGGAAGACAGGAAGGAAGGCAGGAAGGAAGGGAGGGAGGCAGGAAGGCAGGAAGGAAGGCAGGAAGGCAGGCAGGAAGGCAGGAAGGCAGGAAGGCAGGCAGGAAGGCAGGAAGGCAGGCAGGAAGGCAGGCAGGAAGGCAGGCAGGAAGGCAGGCAGGCAGGCAGGCAGGAAGGAAGGAAGGAAGGAAGGAAGGAAGGAAGGAAGGAAGGAAGGAAGGAAGGAAGGAAGGAAGGAAGGAAGGAAGGAAGGAAGGAAGGAAGGAAGGAAGGAAGGAAGGAAGGAAGGAAGGAAGGAAGGAAGGAAGGAAGGAAGGAAGGAATTTGAAAATATGACTGCATGTCCCCAAAGGGTTTAAATTTGGCTTATTTTTTCCATGCAGGTCATAACTCTGCAGAACTAGACAGCATTAGCTTCAGGTCTCTAGAAGCAAACCATTTATTGGATGCAGCAAGCTTGAGTATGTTTAAGGGATGCATACTCCAGTTTCAAATTGGCATGCCCTGACCCTTCCTTCTTCCTGCCAGCTCTGCTGTGATCTTTTAGAGGTGCTCAAAACAGAAAAAATTTTATAGCACCCAAGTTCAAAGAACATCAGGAAAATTTCTTAAAAGTATTTTGTTTATTTGCTTTATTTTTCTTCTTTCCTTCTCCGTTTGAACACATTTTCATCTTCTGTGGAAAGCTTCTGCACTTCAAGTTGGTTTTCTTCTTGGTGGACTAAGGTAATCAGGCCTCTTGTCAAAATCTGGATGTATTTCCAGGAAGATATTATTTCCCCTGGTGTGTATGATCCCACAAGGATGGACTGGCCTGATAATTTTATGTTCTTATGTTACAGAGCATTCACCACTAAGGTAGAGGGGCAAAGTACAGGGGAAGTGTAATTTTACAGTCTTGCAGAAGGGGAATTTAGGCCAATATTAAATATCATCTTAGAATATCATACTCTGTTGTAATAGCCTGAAGAAATGTGCAATACTTGACTTCACAGTCAAGCTGTAAGACAGCAGCACTTCTGTTGGTTTCACTGGCAAGGAGCAGTAGATCCAGCTTAAATTCAGGAGTTAAAATCAAGGAAAACACAGCCTGGAGATTCAGTGGAAAGAAAATACAAGCCTGGCTCACTGCAACTTGCTACCTCATGTAACCATTGTCATTTCTATGGGATGTTGTGTAAATAGGAACATGGGACAATGGAATGTTCTGACCAAGAAATGCTTTGTACCCACATTACATAAATGTCAGACAGAAGAGACTGTGGCTCCTGCACGGCCAAAGTTTGTGTTCAGGGCCATGGGATCTCTCCAAGCCTTTAGCAAGCCTTTTGGACCACTAGAAGTAGATGTACAGGCCTCAGAGATTGGTACAGAGGGGTTTAGGCATCCCAATAAGCATATTTCTCAGTATTTCACTTACAAATAGTTCCAGTCTGGTTCTATGGACTAAGCTCCTGTCTGCAGCTCATGCATAATAGGTGATATCCTCAGTCATCGCTTCCAATTCAGTTCCAAGCTAAAAGAATCATGAATTGATCATGAATGCTGAGATCACTTCATGATAGAAATCAAAGCACAGAACATGATGGAGAGTTAGCTTTTAGGGTTATGGAGAACTCTTGAAGGTTCCTAAGCAGTAGAAACACATTCAACTTATTAATTCCAATAATGCATTTACAGCAGGTAGTGCCTATCACACCAATGACTCCTTCAGTGGTATTAATTGCAATTTGTTATGCATGCATTCATTAGGCCCATTCCTCCAGATCTGGCTGTGCTCTGCTTGATTCAGCACCCGGGTGCAGCATAATTTTCCTTGCACTTTCCGGTGCCTGTACTCATCATTTCAGCCCCTGGCATAATTAGATTCCCTGTTGGGAATTACTGATTCAGTCAGAGATTGCTCAAAGCAACAATGATCCACCATTGCTCTTTCCTTCAGGAAAATTTATCTTGGGGTAAGCTTGGTTCTGCACTAGTCAGGGATTACTCCCAGCTTGGGTAACCTCACAGCAGCTTGAGAAGGACAGGATCAGTTTGATTGTGTATTTCCACATTACCATATATAATATGTCAGTTGCTATTGTTCTGATTTGTTAATCACTGTATATCAGCAGCAGACATTAGGCTTGTGTTCATCATTCCAGATTAAATATAACAACACGCAAAGTTCTAGTTCTCACTTTTTTTCCTACAGCTTGATAAATGTCACAATCCTGTGTGAAACTCTCCCCTTTACATTTATTAATTTTTTGGATATGTCTCTATTCTATGCATGGGATGATTTCTGTAAGAATGTAAAGATGCAGTCCTAAAAGAAAAATTGCCTAGGAAGCTCAGAGCATTTGAAATCAGAAGATGAGAAAAGAAACCATTCTGCAGACTTAATTAAGGCTTTTGCTAGCAGCAAAAACTATAATGCAACATGACAGTTATTTGAATGATTTTTCTTAAGATGACTATTGCTTTTCATTATCTAATTTGACATTAAGGTTGGTGCTGTGTGTCTAGCCTGCAAAACAAAAATAAAAGTTAATAAAACACATGCTAGAAATAGAATACAAGTTCAGAGGGAATGCTCTGGGGGTTAGGCCTTTCTCATGCTTTGGGGAGAAATATACTACCATACCCTTGTCCTAATTTTTTCAGTGAGGTTTAGAAAAGGCCTTATGGCTAATATGTCACATCTAATATAATTTGCTATTTCTGCCTTGCATATTATTGAACCTTACTTTTTCATATTATAACTGCTCTGCTAGAAGGGCTATAGATAAAGTTGTGTCAGCATTTCATTATTAACACTGGCTTTTCAGTGCTTTTCAAGTCAGACATTAACATAATTCTCATCCCTGGCTTTAGACTGGTAGATATTTAAAACTTAGGTGAGAATCATTTGGAATAATTTTTAAAGAAACATTCTGGCCTACTTTTTATCCAAAGATCCATTTTTTCTTCTCAACAAGGAAACAAAGGAGGATTTTTACCCAGTGCTGGAGCTTAAACCACAGCAAAGGCAATTTCTCCCGGTGGTTTAACCTTCCAGGATCTCTTCTTTCCAGTTCTCCAAAATATGCCAAAAGTCTGGTGAATAATAAAGCCTGACCTTTGTGGGTGCTGAGTGCACCTTACACAAAATGAGGATCTAGTGGATCACTCGGACTCAAGACTGTGTGTTCATAGAACAGGGAGATGTCTCTGCAGAGTCTGTAGATCCACATCATTGCCTCCCAGTTCAGTTTCAGGCTTGAAATAAAAAATTAAATGCAATGTTGTCTTAATGATAATATTTTTTAAATAAAATTGCATTACTCCTGAAGGTTTCACTGCATGGGAATAAATGACCAAACCTTCTGGGACTTTTACTAAAAACACAGCAAGAAATAAATAAATAAACACAGTAATTCTCCCGTGAATTATTGAACAATTGAATTGCTTAATACCCTCAATGCCAGCTGCATGAAGAAAATAAATAAAGAAGTATTTTTAATGAAGAAAAAAGGCTCTTGTCTCAACTGTGTGCCCTTCTCACAAGCAACGTAGATGCTGAACTAGAATATTGATTGATAGGTAATTAACAAAACATATCTAATTTAGCTGATGATTAAAGATCTAAGTATCTCTTTCAAGTAGATTAAAAGAAATTCAAATATAAGTATTTCATTTGTGAAACTGTATTGCTTAAGTCATTCTGTATTAATTACTTGCAAATGAGGTATTTTTGTTTCATATGCTTTAAACCTCAACAAATACCCTTAATGAATTAACTGATAATGAGTGTCTTTTTAAAGCAGATCAGATACTAATTTGAAGTAGCTTAATAGGTTCTTACTGCTGATATTGTCACTACCTATTGCAAACATCAGCAAAATAATTTCTTTCCTTTTTTTTTACTGTCTCATTTTACTATTTTCTACTAATGCATTAATATTAGCCCTACAGTAAAGAAGATTTCATTAGTTTATGTCTTCAGTATGATATTTTACAGAATAATAGCAGGAGGCCTTTGTGCACATAATGCAAATGAAAAGAACTTGTACCCCTTATTGATGGACAAATTAAAGAAAAAAATACCATATTTCTATAATTATGTTGGGGAAAAGGGTATGAAATAATAAAGCGGCTGAAGTTGGAAGGCACCTCTGAAATATTCTCATGCGACACCCTGTTCAAGCCAGGGCTGACCTACCTCAGGGCTTGAGAATTTTTAAGGATTGAGATCTGAACACCTCAGAAAACAGAGAATCCTCAAGTTCCCATGTAGTGTTGCAAGAATTTAATCTTCTCTGCCTTTCTCCGTGTATTCTCTGTCTTCTTTTGATGGCCTTCACTAGCCATCCTGCACCTTCTGAGGCAGACCCAGAGCATTCAGTGCCTAGACTCTTCAGCTATTCCATTCACCAGCACTTCCATCTCACCTTTCTCTCATCACAGTATTCACCCTCCAAATTTCCCTGTTTGCTTCTTGGCTTCTGTATCACTTATGGGTAGTAATGGTTTAGAAGTAATGGTTTCCCAACATCTTCCACACCCTTTAGGTCAAGGTCAATATACTTCTAATGTTGTATTCAGATTCTTCATTTGGGTTCTCTTTTGTGCTAGAATACCACATATTCATATCAGTCTTTCTCATTCTCAAAGTTACATTCTAATTTGCAATTAGATGTCGACTTGAAATGCCTACAGTGTTATGAAAAAGAAAAAAAAAAAAAGAAAACAAACACAAAAACCCCAAACCTTCTGGCCAAAAAAACAAACTCTAAATGCTATTAAGTAAAAAAATGAAAATATTTTGGTGAAACTGAGTGATGCTGGCACATAGAATTTAAAACTGCAGTGTCTCATGCTCCAGTTCATGGCCATACTCTATTTCTCGTTACATAAACATCTACTTTGATTTAGCTATTTAGCCAACCCTGATAGTTAGTAGAAACTGGTAGTAGAAGATGGTTCCAGAGAGAGATACAGCCATTTTGCGATGCTTGTCCAAAGGTACTATTATTGCATATGCTTTTCTCTCCTTGCCTCCACCCATGGGCATCTCTGTCCTTTTGAAGATCCTACTGTCTGTCTCTGTACTTTAATAGTAATTGACTTCCAAAGATCTTGAGAGGTTATTTCTAACAAGAAATATCTTGCATCATCAAGTCCCTTGGACCATACTGTTGGCTATTATTCCTAGACACAGCAATCTGTGAAACTGGTTTGGCAGAGCAAATATATGGGAATGACGACTGAAAATTCATTATGCCCAGTCAGTGAAACGTGGGGAAGACAGAATCAAGGCCAAGACAGGATAGAAAGGAAAGGTAAAACTGCTGAAGGCAAAAGAGAAGTATGGTTGATGCAGAGAAGTAGAATGGTCTGAGCAAAGAAAGACATGACAACAAGTCTGAAGTGTGCAGACCTTTAGATAGTGTTGGAGTCTGAGACACAGAGCGTGTGCCCTTGTTTCTGATACTTAATTCTAAGATCCAGAAAAGCACTGAATTTCATAAAACATGAAATTCATGAGCATGTTTTCATGGTGATACATGAAAACAACTGTTGAAGTTAGATAGAAAAGCTAAAAGTGTGAGTGTGTAGATTAGAGAGTTTTCTTGTCACGGGGTGAAAAAGTCAATTTAGAGTTTAAGTTAGTTTAGAAAGCAGAAAGCAAGATGGAGAACTTAGACAGTTGTTTATTTTCCTTCTTTCTTCTTCATGTTCTTCTTCTAGAGGTTTTTGGGCAATAGTAAATGATTGGACAGAAAATGCCTGAGTGCAGCACACAGGTGATGGGTCACTGGGTCATTAAGAAAAATAATATACGTGTCTATTGTTAATTGGATAAGTATAAAGATAAAAGAATTGTGTGGTTCAGGGCCATTTTGTGCTTTCAAAGCCAAAGTGAGCCACAAGGCCATTCTGTACCATCAGAAGAAAATAAGCCAGATTGCAGTGAATTAACCTTGTGCAGCTAGTCTGGAGAGACCTGCCAAGTTTTGTAATGACCTCCTAATAAACACGAGAAACAAGATTCTAATGAGCTCAGGAGTTTTCTTCAAACCTAGAGAACTGAGATAAGTGGGACTCCCCATGAGGGAAGATCCCAAAGGAGCTCAGCTCAGAGGAGACTGAGAAATCCAGGAGGAGAAAGGAAAATACAAAAGAGGTGCAGCAGAATCAGAGAAAAAGAAAAAAGAAACATAAAAGAATTTTATAGAGAAAAGTTACAGATAGAAAGAATGAAACAAAACTCATCCATCAACAGATGACATGACAACTACACATGGAGAGAAGGATGCACAGCCAGAACAATGAAAAAAATTAGGCTGAATATGTCTACCAGTTATTGCTAATTATCAGTATATCACTTCTAAGAGCATCACAGTGATTGCACACAAAGATGTGATAAATTGTTTAGCACAAAGGGAAAGAGATGAAGCAAAACTATTCATAATTGATCCTATAAATATAAATTCAGCATATCTCAGTCTGTGTCCACTGACAGCCAGAAGGTGCATTCAGAGCAGACAATCTTTAAGTGTCGTCAGACATGCAAGATACACGGGCTGGAGATAAAATGGGACCACTTTCCCAAGACAGCTGCCTGGTACAATGTGAATCCACCACTCTCCACAAGAAAGTGAATATAAATCTGCTTCCAATAGACTGCTTCCCCTCTTTCATGTATTCCTTCACAGGCAGGTTACAAACCTCTGGGATTCTGTGACACAAAGCTACTGATTAAACACCTCTATTATGTAGCTCACAGGCACCCTTTGGAGAGCAGCACTTAATTGCATGGTGCAAGAGGAAGAGGACAGAACAGGCTACCAGATTATTTGGGAGAGTTTGTCTCTGCCTCCCCATTCACTCCAGTGAGATTGAAAAAGTCACCTCCCCTCTGCCATGGGGTCCCCACTCTGCAGGACAGGACTGTTCACTGTGTCCTTTTATAAAGAAAGCACTGAAAGAACAGAGTAGAAGGGAAAGAGTATTAAGTGTGCCCCTCATTTAATACAGTTTAACACAAGTGCTGTCTCTCTCTCTCTTGTTTACTCTCTGTATCTTCTGGAGGAGAAGATTCATTTCCAGAAAACTACCTAGCTAAAAATATGATACTTTTGAAGGGGAGATATTAACTGCACTTCTGATAAGAACATATATAAAAACCCCTTTTACAATGATCTTCCTATGATTTCATTGATGCCTTGATTGTTTTATTTGAAATGTTCAACATTCCTTAGACAGAACTATAAGATTTGGCTTTTAGCAAGACAATCAAGGTTTTATTCTTTTAATCACCATCTGTTGCTCAATAAATGTCAAATTGTTCCTAATGTTATCCTCTAGCATACGGGGTTTTAATTTGATTTTGTATTCTGTGTTCATTACTGGCAACTGAGAGCTTGTCATGTAAGATTTTCATTCTTCATACTGTCCAGATTCCAGTAGGAAATAAACATACACATGCATTCATACACAGATAGGCAAGCATGCAAAAGATGGGCATGCTTTTCAAAGCAGAAAGCATACAAATTTTTTCTTTCACTGTGTCTGAGGACCCAACCAAGAATATAAAAAGACCAAGTTAACAACAAATCCCTGCAATACTTTTGAGAAACAGAATTGTTGGACTGCATGTTTCAATCAGAAAGATAAAAAGACATTTTAGATGAATATAGTCTGTATGTCACAGTGAAGTTCAGGGTGCAACCAGAGGACTGTATCCGAGCCACTTAGAGAAAATAAATCAGACATTGACTCAGAAGGTGGTTTGGAAGTCACAGAGAAAAGTCAATACACCCTGAAACACCATGTAATTCCAGACTGGTTGGACTGTGATATTCAATATGAGAAGGTTTTCTTCTGATCACAGCAGAGAAAGCAGAAATAAACTGCTTTTGATGAGCTTCTGCAAATGTCAACAGAGAAAGCAGAAATTCTATGCTGCTCCCTGAGGTGGGATATCAGGTCATCTGACAGTGACTGGTTAAATAATAGGAACACACTCTTTCCTGAAGAGTTTTACAAATATTTCAGGACTCCCTTTCTGAATAATTTTCTTTGCAGTCATCAAGGAGAGGTGAAATACCTTTCAACTGTCAGTGTGCTGCTAACAATTTGAGCTGTACATGACACATCTGATCGCTTAGATCAATTCTGAAATACCCTAAAAAGCCTTGGGAAACTGCATGTAAAGCCATTTGGGACAGATTCAAGGTTAGAAATGCAGAACACTGTATTGTAAGGTAGGACACTGTAAAAAGCATCACAACTAGTCAGGCTGCTACTGCTTAGATCCTCAGGAGGTATAAACTGGTTTAAAAAGCAAAGCAAGATTTCTTGTGAATGTATATAAGACAGTAAATGGAAATTAGCAAAATTCAGGAATGAAGCTGAAGCTCAGTATTAAATCTAATTCTGGAACTGATGTAAGTCAGAAAAAGACAAAACTTATTGATGAGCTACCAGACAGGAAATGGATGCACAAACATGAGAACAAGACTTCTGGCATATTGGGATTTGGAGAAAGGATCCAGGTGAGAAAAGCATGATGCCCAGTGGCAGAGGAAAGGAAGAGGGCTTTAGGGATGGAACTAAGAGCTCCATTTTGTCTGCATTAAGCTCACACTGATGGCTTCAAAAACATAATTGCTTCTAAAACAGTCAAATTGCACATTATGAATACATTATCTCATGCATTTTGATCGCTTTTTCTGTCGACAAATAATTCACAAAACAATCCAGATTTCTGCAAATGTACCCACTTGAAGCTTAGCAAGTGGTCTAAAAACAGGTCTTTCCAGCACAGAGAGAAACCCCTCAGCCAGCTCAGCTCCATTGGTAGGTCAGATAAATAGATCTTCCATTAGACAGTCATTCTCTCTCACACATATACATGCACACGAGTCAGGACATACTGTCCAGCTTCTATATTACAGCAGCCTCCTAAACGTTTCTCAGCTCACAAGAGCAATTGCCATGGAAATGTTGTGACAATCCCCTCAAGGCAAATGAGTGGTCTACACAACAGCATTTCTGAGCTCAAGAGGTCCCTTTTCAAGGCTATATTGAATTGAGTAAGTCACACCATTACTGAGGCAGTCTCAAGACTGGCAGTGCAAAACTATACAGTGATTTGCCAGCCTTAATCGCTTTTCAGCTCTATGCAGCAGCTCTCTGGAAGTCCTGAGACATGCTTTTCCAACACTTCCACACTGTAACTGAAGCATCCATTGTTAAGGGGCTGTTTTCAATTTTTCTTAGCAGTCCCTTTTGTGGCAGGGTCAGCTTTTTAAGGACGGCTAGCACTCCTTTAGTGTCAAAAGGACGCCAGTTTCCAAGAAAAAGATCCCACAAATTAAAAAGAATTAAACAGATTATTTAAATAACCTAATACTGTATTATCACAGCTCAGATTGTGTCTGTCCTCATTCTTCAGCACAGCTACCCTCCTCTCCCATTTCATATAGCTTTCAGGTATGAGTCTTTTAGGGGCTTAGGATTCACTTTATTCTTTCCATTCTTTACCTCTTCACATCTTTTCTTCAGTCATGGTTTCTCTCTCCTGTCATTTGTGTGATTCATAAGTTTTAAAAATTAGTGCTTATCATGACCTGCTGTGCACCATCATCTTCACACTGCCCTAGAGCTGTTATAACCTACCCCAGATCAGAATATTTTCTTATGTCTTTTATGTAGGAGAGACTCCAGTTTTCAGTCATTGCTTGTAACCAGTGCTTCTTTGAGATCAAAGGCCAGGAGCAGTTGAACTGAGAAAGGGGAGCTTGACAGAAATATAGACCCAATTGCAAGCTCTAAGGTCCTGTCTGCTTACACTCCTCTCTGGGGTCTGGTTCAGTGCCATCTCTCTCTGCAAGGGGAGTAACTGCTCACTAGAAGAGCAAGAATGACAGTCTGGGAATTTAGGAGACTTGCTCAGGGACAGAAATGATGTAGCATAAGTAAGAACAAGACAAGGACTTTAGTTCACGGTATGTGTCAATGCTGAGTTTGAGGAAACATACCCATAGGAGTAAAAGACATTAAATCTTCTCTGATGTGTTTGCTGATATACCAAACAATGACAAACATTACAGTGACAATGCTGATGTGGGGATAACCTTTCTTTTAAGAGCCAGGCTGAAAAATAACTCATTTCCCACAAGCTGCCAAATGGCCATTTCCACATGACAGCCCATGGTACGTAGATGGAGGGTTTTGTATTCAAACTGCACTTGCAGACACCCTGCTCAGCCCTGTTAATAACACATACTCTCTTAAGGAGAGGAGTAATGATTATAACAAATGTGAGTAACCTGCCCATAAGGAACTGGTTCTCCTAATTCACTCCCTGAACCTGCCTCCTGCATCGTCACCAGACAAGTCCCTCCTCACCAAATGGCAATGACTTCCAACATCACAACCCAAGCAGAAGCTGGCTCCCTCTTCCCACTCAACAGAGTTGAGCTGACCCTTTCCATGCCTACAAAGCTTGTGTTTACCCACCTCGAGGTGGGCAGACCTGAGATGGTCATGACAAGCTCCAGGATCCCTGTGCCCTCCACCCACATGCACAAAGATGGTCCACCAGCACCCAACTCCAACTATCCCCTATTTCTTCAAGCTGTCATATGCCTGGTCCCACTGTAGCCAGACTCATGAGGAAGGTGCAGGTCCATCTTAAAGTCAGGAGCCTGCTCAGCTGTCCCTTCCTAGAGAAATGTGTAGCTCTGCTTCTTAATTATAAACAACAGGCATGGAAAGGGAAGTGGAAACTTTTGTGACCAAGCTTGGACCCATTTCAAATTTGCCTTGCCTGCCCAAATGTAATACTGTTTTTCTTGAAAGGCTCATTGCTAATATTATAATCCACACTGGCAAATAAATGTACACATCGCATTGATTACTAGAACGACTGAAATGAAATTACTTCCTCACGTCTTTCTTTCTCTCTTATCTCCGCACATGTAATTTTCCACTCTATTGTACTTGCTCTGAACTCTGCTTTGAAGAGTTTTTCCATTTACTGAAATACTAACCAGTCACAACAATTTATTTGCACTTCTATTGTGCCTGCCTCCCCTCAGAGAATATCAACACAAATTACAAACATCAGTGATTTTAGCCTCCATTCACTCCAGCAATATAATCCCCAGCCTACAGATAAGGAAACTAAAGCGTGACTTGTCCAAAGTCATATAGGAAACTCACTCCAGAAATCCATGGTGTCTTAAGGATGCTGGAGGCCATGGGTACTGTGAGCATGTGCATCAGAGACACTCTCTGTACGTGTAGTGAGGCAAGCTCCCTGAGCAGGAGGTGTGGATTCACACCATCTGAGTCTCCAGTCTTGCAGTGCCACTGCCAGAAAGCCTGACCTATTTGGCTGTCAGTCTGCTTTTGAAGGAGAGACACAAAACCTGAGCCTTAATCATAATTAAATCATAATTTAAGAAAACACTTAAAAATCACTTAAAAATCTTATTTTTGGCAGAATCACTGCCAAAAATAAGAATCTGCACAGGTCGCTGCCAGCTGAAGTTTTAGGCCACACTTAAGAAAGTGATGTGCACATCAGCAGAAACTTAATTTCATTTTCTTTTCATCCTAGAGGTGTCTCCAGTCCTTCTATCCCTAACCCTCAGCAGTGGTCTGGAAACAATGTCATTAGATAATTAGAACAGAATCCACTCAATCATCTTGGCTTGTATGTTGAGCTTTAAATGCTAGGCTTATGATGAGGCAAATCTCCTAAATTGTATTTCAGTCCCAAAATAACAAATATGAAATAGTGAAGATTTCAATAGACCTCAAGAGAGGTTATGTACCCAAATCAAGTGACCAAATATAGATGGACTGCATAACATTTCAGAGGTTTTTTCAAAAAATTTATCATTCCCAAATATTTACATAGAAGTCAGCCTTATAAATAATTAATTACTATGAAAGGATCATTTAAACAGCAGCTTAAAACATAAGCTAAAGTTAAATATAAAGTAGGAGAACTTGACCTCATCTTCATCTCGTATGCCAAGTTCAGTTTGTTTTTGTTTTCAATTCAAGCAAAAACACAGGCAAAAATTATTTCCTTAGAAGTCAAAATTATTTCCTTAGAAATCAAAATAATTTTCCATTCATAATCTATTCAGTAAAATTCATCATACAGCCAAGTTTTTTAACACAAATACCACAAGAGCTGAATTTTCAGCCGTTCTTTTACAACATAGAGTCACAGGGAATGAGTTGTCATCTTCCTCTTACAACTGAATTCACACTGTGCTAGTTTCATAAGTTGCCTGCTCACACATCAGATACGGATCTATCCTGAAAATATAGGTGAATAATAGATTTGATAAAATATGTTGTTTTCACATGATAGAACTGTGTAAATTTGATTTGCATTTATTTGACATTTCATTTGAAAAAAATAGGAATGAAACTTTCAAAATGGCACATCTTATTTCAACATTTTCAAAAGGAATCTTTTGCATTTTTTATTTTGAAATGGCTTTTTCATATCAAAATTGACCTCATTTAAAAATAAGAGGATTCAACTATATAGGGAATGGGTGGTTTTAGTTAGTTAAAGTCAGTGGCATAATTATGCCATCATGAAGCAAATCATATTGTTTTGGGGTCCTGCATCTCCCCCAAAAAAAGGAGACCTGCTCCAGTTTGATGTGAGTTGATTTGTCTTTTTCATTTTCCGCAGAGTTTTTTGTCTAAGCCTTGGGTGACATTCACCTCATTCAAATTAATTCCCCCCAAATTCAACAGTGGAATTAAAGATATTTATGTGTAGGTGTCCAGGGTTCCAGTCTCTGCTTCTGAGGTGGTTTTCATCCAAGAGCAAAAGAGAATAGAGCCAACAGAAACTACAAAGGTACTGGGCACAGCTGAGAGTAAACACGTACACCTGGTTATTAAGGAAATCTCCAGTTTCAGTGACACAAACAGTGATGTTTGTTGGTATTCAGTTGCCACCAGTTGTTTAGCAAGCACCTAAGGCTGCTTGAGGTGCCCTAGAAGAGGTACTTGTGAAGGGGCTGTGGGAAATACATCTCCCTAGACCAGACAGAGGCAAGGCAATGTACCCTAGGGCACTTCAAAACAGCCTAAAAATATCAGGGTGGGACACAAGTAAACCCCACATGTTTAATCTAACCCACCCAACATCCAAAAACACTCCAGAGTGTTATCTGGCCTACCTATTTTGACTATTTCATGTTTTCCTTAAGGAGAAGGTGAATCAGTTGGGCAGTGTCTAACTCTCTCCATGTAAAGTGCCTATTCAACTAGCTTAGAGCAATATGTGTTTTAGATTGATAAAGGTGCATAAAATAAATTTTATCCTGTTGGATTCATGTGGCTTTGCAGTACAATAACAAGTGTGAACTTTGAATATTCACAGCAAACTCACCGCACTGAGAAGGACCATGCATGTTACACAACCAGTCACAGCAAGCACTTCATGAGCTATTCATTAATATTTTGCAAAGAGGAAAAGAGGGTTCAGTTTTATAATTAAAGCATCCATGCCAAATCATGTGCTGTATTATAAGAAAACTACTCATTACAGAGTCACAACAGCACTTAGTTTCACTCGTGGAAGCCCAGGCACTGTTCTAAATGGCACTTGGGGGATTCATGTTGCCAGCTTTAGGCATCCCAGCAAAGAGCCTAAATTAGGAGGCCAGTTTCCCTTTGCTCCTTGCATAATCCACAGGGAAAAAACAAACAGAACCAATGTCCCTGTAGGACACCTCAACCTCAAACACCAATCCACTCTTCAGGCTTTAGAGCCCTCTTAGCCCTAAAGATGATTAAAATCATTAATAAATTAGTTTGTGGTTGCTCTCTCATGGGTATTTAGGACCTTGGAACATACCCTGGAGTATCATGGCTACCAGACAGGAAGCACGGACCCCTCTGGAATTGCTGTGGGGACCAGGCACAGCACCTCAGACAGCTCTAGACTTAAACTACATTAAGGTCTGAGTGACTTCACCTCAAAATTCCCAGAAGTTTGTCCTTAATTACCCATGCACACTAAAAAGGAACTCTGTTTTGAGTCTAAGTATTTATTGACTGCCTAAAGCTCTGTTGCAGTCCAGGATTAGGCAGACAGGTGACATTCAGGAGACTAAGTCTCTTGGAAAAGCCCAGTGTATACTGGTCTGGCAGAAATTCCATGGGAAGCCAAATGTCCTTCTTGCTGAAAGGCTCTTTGGTGGCAGACGAAAAAGGTAATGTAACGATTTAACGGTAATGTTTGAAATTCACTTCACTGTGTTTAGGCTTGTTCCCTCCACAATTGCCTCCGCCTTGTCTGGACTGAACAATCCCTGTGATGTAACTATGGAGGTCCTTGAGATGTGCACCATATTTGGGACAAAACAATGCTATTATCATACAAATGATGCTAAAGGGCCTGCCTCTTGTGCAGGCTACACTAAAAAATGAATGAAAAAAAGATTAGATTCTGTGAGATCCTTCCTTGCAGGAACAATGTATTGTAAAGCAGATTTGCTTCATTTCCTTCAAAATCCCTCAGATAATGCAGGACAACGCTTTTCAATGGTTCTCCCTATAAGCACTGCGTGTCTGAGTAAATGGGAACATGGTACACTTCAGAAATCATTGTAAAGAATTACTGTTTATCTGGATAAGGAAGGGTAGTCTTAAGACCTGATTATGCCTACTGATCCGAATGCATTGAAAACTCTGTTCTCATTTTCACATTCCTCAAGTAGCAAAACTTGACATCTGTGCAAAAACTGTCCCACGGAACAAAAAATATGGCTGCTAGTGCAACTAAAAGGGCTAGAGTTTGTTGCTAATGAAACTTTCACCACATTTCTATCTGTCCTTCAGAGGGGTTTGTGGTTATTGTTTTTTTAAAGTTCCCACAGGAAATCTCTGTGGTTTTATCTGCACTCTGAGGGTCATGTAAAAGGTTGGGGCATGTTTGAATGCTGAAGAAATTATTCAGAATGCAGATTTGTAAACGAGGGCGGTTATTTACTCAGAACAATTGAGCCTGGGCATAAAAGCCAGGAAGCACATATACAGTGAGAGGGCTAGATGCCAGCTCTACGTGCTCGCTGCCTATCTGTGGTTCTGGGCAGCACTGAGTATCTCTCAGTCAGTGACACTAATGAGGGATGAGGATTTTCAGCATCTCACAGGCTCCGATTGCTGCAGGGCTGTTTGCATGGACCATTCCAGAGTGTGCATGCCTGCTACAGTTCATGGAAATATGGCAGTGGGGGATGTATCAGCTTGCACCTGGACTTCTGCTCTAGCTTTAAACACATGGCACTGGTCCTGTTGGTGCTGTTATTTGTTCATCCCTTTAACACTAGAACTGCCACAACCACAGTTATCCTCTGTAACTTGATAGTATCCTGGCAACAATTTTAATTAAAGGATGACATCACCAAATATTCCTAAACAGTCTTTCCATCCTGTAAAACATGACTGGTATGTCCCTGGAAGATTTGTATCTGTTTTATGGAGAGAAATGCTGAAGTCAATCATTTGGTCATTTATGTAGTGAAATCAGTTGTCGACTCTAGTAGGGAGCAGGCTGCAAACGGTGCTGATTTCATTATGCACAAAGAGCAGGTATTGAAATGATGCAGCATTCAGGCTCTGCCTCCTAAAGATTGCCCACCACACAAAGCAGAGTAATATAATTGTTAAGAACGGAGGGGTACATTTTCAGAGTGCTTTGCTCAGCAGTTTATTCTCCTGACTCTGATGAAAATTAATGGGAGTCATGCAGCTGAAACCCCATGGATTGCTCATGGTTTGATGACACAATACAGCTGCAAACGAAGGCAGGATTGTGAAGAGTCAGGTACAAAATGGCAATTTTTGCTCCATTTAACCATAATCTCTTTTCCAGCTCTCAGCACATTAACCACTTTTCTGCTGATCATGTCTGAAATGTCTAAAACTAAGCAGTGCTTTTTAGAGTGCCCTATTTCAGCAGTAAAACTGAGACCTTCAATACAAATGAGTCAATACAGCCACTAGTACCTATGGTAACACCTATCTTGTAATTTGTTCCCCCAAGTAGAAGGAATTTTAGAATGTGGATTGATGCAGGATGCTTTTCACCCTGTTGCAGTCTGCTAATAATTCCTTACTAAGATAAGTGAAGGATTAACTCCTGGGAATGCTCCACAGGTGCTACTTCTAAATCCTGTTTAGTGCATTGCTCAATTAACAAACAATATTTTTCACTGTATAAAATAAACTTGTGTGATTTATGGGTACAAAATAATTCTTGGCCAAAACTACATTGTAAATGTTGTGAATGAGCTATAAACACACAATCTTTAAAGGTAAAATGTGTAAAAGTTTACTTAATAAAGTATTTAACTGCCAGGAAATTTTGGTCAAGCATTATTTCTCTTGAAAACTGAAAGTCCAGAAATCTTGTGGCCTGTCCTTGTTATTTGTTCACCCCCTTTTAGGCTTTTCAAAGCCTAATCATTCAAACTCCTTTTCATTTTGATAAAAAACTTGCATCTACCACTTTCACTTTTATCCTGTAAATATAATCTGTAGCCTGCCTTGGACAAACCACTTAGGACACTCAGCCCAAACCCCACCACAGGCTGGCAGTGGAAAAACCTCTTGCTCATGTTTTACGGACACATTCCATTTGAAACTCTGTTTGCCAAGCTTAAAAAATATATATATATATCCATATGATATCCTGTGAGTCATAGAAATCCCAATGCTGGAAGCTGAAACTGTGCACTAAACAGAAGATCTCCACTCATAAATACCCAAGGATGAGGAATCATGCTGCACTGCTGATCATCCACACAGTATTTCCTCACTCCTGTCTCTGCTCTCCAAGCAGATTTCTTCAAGAATCAGCTAGGAAAGAGCTGGGATCTCTCACCAGTATGTCAGTCTGTGTCACTTGGACTCAGCCCTATTCTTCTTGCCATATACATAGTGTCAATTTTTTTCCTGAGGGTTGCAAAAATGGATTTCTGTGATCTGCTTATGAATCCACCTCCATTCCCAGGAGGAATAAGTGCACTTAAAAAGCCATTTATTTATGAATCTAACTATATTCAGATGTTCTTAGGAAGGTTGCTTTGCACCAGAAAGATGTTCCTTGCTCATATTTCTCTGTATAGAAACATGAAGAATTAACACTGGATAAAAATAAAAATCAACAGATCATTCTTTTGTCTTAAGGCTCTTATGCTATGACCGTCACCCCAGATTCCAGATATCACTCCAGGGATCAGAATAAGAAAAATAATTGCCAACCTCCTTGAGCCTTTTTCTGTGCTACAGATGCATGTCTGAATCTCTCTGGGCCAATTCTCTTACAGCTGATACAAAGGGAAAAGAAGGAATTATTCTGAGCTACGGAAAAGAGAAAATACTTCCCATCTCCAGCAGAGAACAGAGACACAGTTAAAGCCCTCAGGCCCTCAATAAGAAGACATCAAAGAATCACTTCCAAAACATAATCCAGTTGCCAAAGATTTGCACTAAGAAAACCCTGCAGGAGCTGGTGATGCCAGAAACAGTACCATTCCCCACCCTGGATCCTGCCCTACACGGCAGGGCACAGTGTGAAGCTGCACAGACTGCACCCCCAAGTTTTTAAGGGAGTCATATTGGTCAAAAGGGAAAAGAGTCTCAGTAGTCTGCAGACAAAAGCCCAGGTGCACACACTTCTTTTGTCCTACAGAAACCTGATTGTCCCCCATTCTGGAAAGCTGCAGATTCTTCAAAGGAAGAGAAGCTATAAAAGGAATGTTTTGCAGATAAAAAGATCTTTCACAACTTCCAGCTGACTTTTCCTCCTCTCCCATTTTTAAAGGCATGGAATTTTGCATGAACATGAGGATTATTATTATATCTTCCCTTCCTCACATTGAGGTTTCCAAGTTAAATTGCTGCCAAGGAAAGACTGGGTGGCCCATAGAGAAAAGCCACTTTATGAAGAGCTAACCATTATTATTCCCATTTTAAAATCCCCAAACTAATCTTTTCCTTTTTCTTAATCTTTAAAATAGACCAAAATGGAGATGCAGAATATCTTAAATCAAGGTGCTTTTTATCACTCCAAACTTTCCTGAGTTCCAAAGACTGGGCATCTTTAATGTCACTGTTTGTTAGGGGTATTTTTCATCACAATAGAACAATTTAGCAGGGAATGTTTCCATTCAAAATATTTCAAATTTCATTTCTGTCAAATGTATAAAACATCCTGTATTATGCATAAGAAGGATTTGTACCTCAGCTTTACTAACATAAAACAGTATTTCCAGTGTAGGCAACTAATAGAACAGGTTAATGTTCTGGGGTCTGTTCATAACACAAATGGTAATGATTTGTGCAGCTTGTGTATGTGCTTCCCACATAAATATCAAGAACCTGAGCTTTTCTCGTCAATATTTCCAACAACGATCTTCCATCACACGGGCAATGGCAGCAACCTTCCATCACCTCGGTCTTTCCAGAGTATTCTTTGGTCCTCCCTGATTACAGATCAGGAGCTACTTAATTGAGTCAGAGGCATGCAAAATGAGCCAACAACCCAGTAGGATAACCAAACTACAGCTCACTAGGTAAAGGCACAAAATTTATTCCCACCCCCAGCTGCAGAGTGTCCAGCACTGAGGAAGTTGCCTGTCGATGTACCCATGTCACACTGCACTGAGGGGCTCGCCAGGAATTTCTAAATGAGCTGGGTCATTTCAATGGCAGAGTGCTTGCACTCTGGAAGCCAGTTAGCCACATTAGCATAGTCTGCTAGCCAAGTGCTCATGTTAGCATCTGCTAAAACAGCTATCCTGTTTTTCAGCTTCAAGAATCCGTCTATTCCGCCAAATGAAAGACAGCAAAGAGGATTCTGTCCTTGCTCCAAGAGGCACTGGCAACTTTGCATCATCGCAGCTGAGTGACTCAAGTGTCACTGTAAGTATCTGCACTGCAGGGCACAGTCACATCTGCAGCTCCCCATGAAACACCGTGAGAGACCTGAGCTTCTCAGAGGAGGATGCAGAACAACCAACAAACACACTGAGCCAGCCAGAAGGAAATGCCAAAGAATGAAATCTCCCAGTAAGTTGGCACTGCAACACTAGGAGTCAGAGCCAAACCCCATACAAATCCACATATCCTTCTACTCTCATTACAGGACAGCAGGGAATAATGCAGGGGCTGGGGTTTGGGTGAAAATTCTCCATTCCCCCTCTGAGAACTGTATTGCCATGCAAGCAGGAATGCAATGTCCTTAAGCCCTAAAGGATAATGACTGCTCGACTCTTCTGCACTTCTCTGAGGAGGAAGTACGAGGCTGGCTCCTCTACAGGGCAGCTTCTCTGTATCTCATGTACACCATTCACGAACATCCAGTGCAGGAGGCAGGCCGTGCAACTCTCCATGTTCAGGATATTGCTTGGGCTAGGGTATTAGCTCTATCTTCCTGGTTTTTTCTCTTGATGGCTCCTTAGTCCTTTCCTTTCAAGCCAGACTGGGCCAAAGCTCATCAGCAATAGAAAAGATGGTGCCAGTTCAAAGTGTTATAAACTACATTAACAGGTAATTGGTCTATTCTCCTAAAAGATGATTAAAAGAGTTGTAGGTCAACTGAAATGAGAATTAACACATATTTTATAAGGTTTAGAAAACTTGACCAAGGTGTAAGGGGCAGGAATATGGACTTCCTTTATCTAGAAAAGAGAAGACATTGTAGCTATATGAAAAGCATTATCTACTACACAAATGGTTGTTACACAGAAGAGAGATAAGAGAACCATGCTTTGAACCTCTTGCAGACAGATCAACAAAACATTCTCAAACTTCAGGCAACAGAAGTCCAGTGGCAGGATTATCGCTGCATCCTTGTCCTGTTGCTATGCACTTCTGCAAAGCCTCTTTTATGGGCCACTGCTATGCAGAGATGCTAGGGCAGCTGAGCCTTTGGTCTCAGCAACATAGTCATGCTTATCTCCTTAAACCCACTTAATTTTCAGCAGAGAAGGTTTATGAAAGATTTCCTACTTGTGAGGGTAGTTAAGGGCCAGAGAGGGCACTAGGGAGACTGTGAAAGCTCCATCATTAGAGGCGTTAAAGAACAGACTACACAAACAGCTGCCAAAGGCAGCTCTGACATATATACTCCTACCTTTGAGCAGAGGGGTGGACAAGGAGACCTCCTGGGACCTGGGTCTAGGATTCTGGCCTCTTTTGCACAGCTCTAGCCAAAAGCAGTACACTCAGGTGTGTTCTTCCAGTGACACTTCCCACCATCAGTAGATCCACTAGCTGTATAACATTGCTGTCCAACACCTCTCTCCAGCATAACACATGGACCCGAGGCAAAGAAGTGTATGTGGGATGGCTGTGTCCAGTTACTCCACAGGAATCACACTTAGCAGGCAGAAGTTAAGGAAGTTTAGGAGCTGCTGAGCTGGGGACTGGGCTGCAGATTTCCGACTTCATTGCTGAGGAAGAGCAATGGTTTAAAGCCAGATTTTTCTTCACGTGTGTTCCAAGGACAAGTAGAGCCAACCTGGCCGAACATACTGGAGAATGCAGGCCAGTGGCAGGAGCCATTCCCTGAAGGCCTGAAAGAAGGGTTGCCCATGCATCCTCCCTCACTCCATTTGCTTCCCTGTACATTGCTGACAGCTTGCAAACTGGCAGCAGCCCAGAAAGCAGAGGGGAAGACACACGCATTCACCCTCACACGTGCTCACTTTTACAAACAGTCATGTTGCAAGTCCTTAATTCTCATCTCTCCAAACCCAACTCACCAACAAAGCGAGCATTTTGTCCTATTAGGAAAACTCCGAGTCCTGCAAAACGACAGGTTGTTTGGCAGTATGAAACAGGTTGTGGCTGCAGACTCTGCACATGGCTCGCATTTGTGCCATTGGTCTGTGGCTTTCAGGGAGCAACTGTTGTGCAGTGACAAAAACGCAAAGAAAGAAGGGAAAGAAACCAAATATTTACAGGAGAAAAAGTGATTCTACCCCACATGGTACAAATTTAGGGCTGCATTGTAGCTACATCATGTGCCTATAGCTACTGAAACAGTTTCCAACAGAATGTTTACACTGTTGTCTGGAAGCATATTGTTTGCCTACTTTTCAAAGCCAATTTATATGCAGCACACATCGCAGCATGCACGAAAATTCAGACAAAAACACAGATGCATGCAACAATCCCTGGCCAACTCTCGTTGTTCCTCATTGTTTGTTTCTCAGAAGTACCCAGGAAAGAGGAGGAAGGTAGCAAAACCCATTATGCTGGGTGCTGTACTACCCCAAACTCAAAGACAGGTATTTCATTTGAGGAACATGCAGTCTCTGTTTAAGACAAGATACAAGAAGTAAATGTAGCAGAGAGTGAGGGAGTGACATACGGGAATGAATAATAAGAGTTTATGTGTGCCAGCTTTATGCGCTCATGTGCCAGCTAATTGAATACACGATGCATATAAATACCAGTCTCCTACTGAAGGCAACAAGCCTGATAAATAATAAGCTAACTGTAGCCAGTTAGCAATTTATCAGGAGCTTCACAGAGAAATTAATGAGAAATTTGAAGTAGTCCAGGCAAGGGCATCCCAGAGAAAAGTGTCAGGTGGGATAAACAGAAGGGCATGTAACAAGGGAGCAGGAGCATGGAGGAGGTTGGCATTGTTACATTATTTAGGCAGAAGAGCAAGAAGGCTTGGGTAACTTGGTTGCTGAGAGGAAAGGATGTGAAAGTCCTGGATCAAAGAATAGAGAGTTTATATCTAACTTACTAAAGAAATAGTGGGACCCAGGAGGAGTGCAAAAGGCAAAAGAGGATGTCACTGCACTTTGAACAGACCAGGCAGAAGAAGGTCAGTGAGTGTAGGAATGCCTGAGTAAGAAGAGTCAGACTGCAGCTTATGTCACTGCAGGCAAAAGCCTTCTCAAGAAACAGTGTAGAGCCACCAAACCAATAAGAGTCCATGCTGGGAAGTATGGGGTAGGGTCTTCACATCCAAGGAAGAATGAAAAGGGGGAATACACCCCAAACAAAGCAGAGGTAAGCACTGGCAACAGATGAGGAGGCAACAGAGACAGCAAGTGAGGCCTGCCCGAGGCTGTGTGCCATGGCCAGCTCAGGAATATGCTTTAATTTTAACAGCCAGCTCTACTGAACCACCTTCAGCCAAGGCCTGAAAGGACAAGTCGAAGAGAGGAAGTGAAAAGATGTATTACTCCCACTTCTTGAAGAGCTCCTCTGCAGAAGATCCCTCTCTCCCTACATGTCATCAATGCATGGATCAGAGCCGAGTCTCCCACCTTAGGTGTCTTGAGATAGGTGGTGTGAAAACCACTCATCAACGAAATTGCCTCTAAGTCCCTGTACTGTAGTTCCCTGTGTCACCACGCAGACAGATGTCCTCTCCACCTACCTCTGTGGCAGGAACTATTTATGTTCAATATTGTTTATAGACCCCAAAACCTCCATGGGGAAATGCCAAGTCAATAGGCTAAGGGCTGAATCTTTGTGTGCTTTTATTTTTTTCTGCTTTTAAAAGTGATCTTTCTACAACTCTGCAAAGCCTCTTATTATTAAGAGAAGCAGTGCTAGTGCCCCAGGGGCACTTCTGTACCTCACTTTCCACCATGCCCACCCACTGAGGCTCCCTCCATCCTGCCCAGAACCCCATGTCAGGCACCAGAGCCATCAGCCCCAAAACAGTGATGCCACATCCAGCTCCCTACAGCCCTGCCCAGCTTTGGACTGTCCCCAGAGGGATGCCCAGTGCCTGGGGCTGCCCCAATCCTGGCGGGGTAGTGGGATGGTCCCTGGCTGCCTGGCCTGCCATGTGGAGTCCCCACTCCACCCTGGCACCTGCCACCTGAGAAATATTAGCACAGGACAAAAATGAAAGGACAAGCTCAGCCTTGCCAGCACTAAAACATCCCAACCCAGCCCCTCTACACAAGATATTTTAAAGTTTTGAAAGTGCAGGGTTGTTTCTGCTTTCCTTCTCATACTGAACTACCAAGGGCCAACCCAGTCATGCTCTTTCTACTCTGCTGTGACATTGACTGGCGTCCTGAAGAGATAGCTGCTGTCATGATCTTTCTCCCTCAGTAGTCACAGCTGGAGCCTAGTGCCAAGCCACACAGTCTGGGCCACACTGCAATTGAGAATGGTGAGCAACCAGAGCATCCCCACCTCCAGCTCACCACGGAAGCCTCCAGACCAGGCCGAATGTGGTTTCCAAATGGGAGAAAACTGTCCCCAGGAATCATAGAACCATAGAATTGTTTGGGTTGGAAGGGACCTTAAAGATCTGCTAGTTCCAAGCCCCCTGCCATGAGTAGGGACACCTTCGACTTGACCAGGTTGCTCAAACCTCCATCCAACCCAGCCTTGAACACTGCCAGGGATGGGGCATCCACAGCTTCTCTGGGCAGCCTATGCTAGTGTCTCACCACATTTACATGAAGAATTTCTTCCTATTACCTAACCAAAATCTACACTTCTTCACCTAAAAGCCATTGAAACATTAAAGACATTGAAGGAAGGACTTGAGAACCACAACTGATCCCCCAGAATCCATTATTTGCATGCTAACATCAACTCCCTCCCTAAAAGGTAAGCTGAGGAGCCTCAAGGCCTATGCTGATAGCATTTCTTGATAATAAGTGGAGAACTATTCACCTTCATTGACACAAACACACAGATGAAGAGGGAAAAAATATTTTTTGCAGTATTTTCTTCTTCCTTTCTCAGCCAAATCCTTATTTGGTCTGTTGCAGATTATTCACACAGCAGCCCTGCCTGTAGTGCCTGATCTGATTACTGCACCAACGCCTCCATGGCTTTCAAATTCATTTCACAGGTTTCCAAGAAACGAATGCTCATACCTGATAAGTGGCAGCACCTGGATTCAAAACATGTTATCAGTTCATCTGCCTCCAATATCTTGAGTAACATCTCAGCTTGATGAAGAAGCGTTGCCCTAACCAGCTAACATATTTTCATGCAGGGAAATAAAGCTCCCCTTCTGTACTTGTTGACACATAGACTCGCACCTTTGTGTTGTTCCTACTTAAGCATACAGAGCCCAAGTCAGTGCAGTGATCCTGTTTCAAATATTTGGTGCTCAGGGTTGCCGTTGCATCCCAGCAGTTACCTATTTGTCACAAATAGCTTTAAATGGCTCTACAGAACAGCTGAGATTCTTTTAAACAGTTCTTTATTAAAACAAAAGCAATCATTTGCATACATGTTCATTTTGATTATCAGAGGACACAGACAGAGTTGCATATGTAAAAGAAGAAAATTAACCACATGAACTGCTTTCTTTGTCATTTCAGAGCTCTGAATTTCAGTGTTTTAGCTTGCTTTCTGACGTGATGAAAATAAGACATAGCTACAATGCACATATTTGGAAACTATCACACAATACCAATTACAAAAAATTAAAACCATATCATATATTCAACTAGTTTGACCAGACTCATGTTTTCCACAAGACCTCTTACTTTGCTGTAAGACAGAATTGCCCAGGGAACAAATTGGAGCCTAGGTTAACAAGGCTCTCAGGAATCTAATTACAGAATGGCAAAAATGTTGAAAAGAGGCATATCAAATAGCACGTCTGTTATTCTATGGCAATGCATTATATACACCAAGAGCCACTCATGGCCAATAAAGTCAATGGGAGGATTTGCATAAACTTAGAAGAGCCTAAAGAAAAGGAAAACTGTGTTCTTTGCACTGCTCTGGCTGGAAAACAGAGTATGTAGCTAGACTGTAGTAAGACCATTCGTAGGGCCAGGTTTAGACACAGAATTAGTAAGGGAAGCAGAGCGGGACAGAAGGGAAATTTGATGAAAACCATATTGACAGTTTTACTTCCACAAGAACTCCAATAGGGCAGCCTGGTATGATGGCAGCCAGGGAGAGTGTTGAACTGCTTGGAGGAAGCTATAGGTGGGGCCCAGGGGCCACTGTCCCACTGCATCACTGCTGTTGAGGGCAGTGAGCCCAGTCCCTTCCACAATGCCCTCTCTTCCCTTCCTGTGGTAGGACTTACACAGCCCAGTGCATTTTTACCTTCCCTCCTAAAGTCTTGAGCCAGATACTACTGACTTCAACTTACAAATGGATTGCTATCTTCCGGCCAAGTCTAATTCCTAATCTATTTTAATCCTTGAATTCATTTCTCTGAGGCCTCATTTCACTCTGATAAAGATCAGTGGAAATTCATTCTGCTTCTGAGTGCCTTGCCTATGTTACTCTGACAAATGCAAATCAGTGGGTAATTAGCTACTCAGTCACTAGATAGTCTGAGCCCAGCTATTTCTGCAAACAAAAAGCACTAAATCTATGCACTGAATCTACCCCCAGAGACACGACTGTAAAACACTGACCACCAGTAAACACAAAGCAAAACCTAAAAAGCCCCATAGTGCCAACTGTTGCCAGCAATATTAGTGCTCAGAGCGGGCAATCTCTTTAAAGAGTGTAAGTACCTGTATGACACCCCCACATACTGTACCTCAGACCAGATGAACTCTGATCTAGCAGTAGCCTTGTCTAAAAGTCCATTTGATCTCTCGTATTGGCTGCTGCCAATTTTATCATATGCATATATCCCTGAGGTACTAAGGCTGAAAAGTGACATCATATCTTACAAGGTAACTATCACTGTAAACATACAGTTTCTGATCTGTGGGGCTATAATCAATACTCTGGATTGTATCTAACTTTTTATCCATAATGATGCTAATTCTACCTTCTTGGCCAGTGCTTGTGTCATACATGTAGAAGATCTCCTCTTTCTTAGTGTTCAGTGGCCTTGTGGCGTAAAGAACACCACATAACATGAAAGCATTGGAAACAGATGGCTTATACTGTCTCGTCTGCCAAGTATTTAGCACATCAAGTGTGGTCTCATTGAGCTTGCTAATCACAATGTTGCCCACGTTATTTTCAGTTGAATATATTACCCATAACCCACTTTCATCCACAGCAAAATCTATGTCCTGCCATGCTACGCCTGCATAAGAGAAGCGGTTACCAATAGCAGCACCTGGAAGCTCCTTCCTCAAAACCTCCCTGTTTGTTTTTATATCATACTTCACCATATATCTCGAAGAATAAGCATGATAGTACAAATGATTTTTATAAAGGGCAGCACCACTTCCTTCCCCATATGTTATTCTCCTTTCATACGTGTATTTAAACAGCAGCAAATCATCAAAGGAACTATAAATTCTGAAGTATTCTAAGTATCTCCCATTGGTGTTCAGTGGTGCAACCCAATAGACTTCCTCCTCTGGGTTAGAGGGATTGTAATCTCTACCCCAGGAGCCATAGGTGTAGGAAAATCCTCTCCAGTTCAGCTTGACAACATAAGGCTGGCTAACATTCATCGGTCCACGGTGAACACAGGTACCTGTAAGAAAGAGAAAAAAAACAAAACATACAGGTTTTTCCAAATGTCATGACTAGGAGAGAAGTTTTGCAGGCCATAGTCTCTAGATCGTGCTTAGCAGAGAACAGCTTTGTGACTAAGCACAGACACAAATGCACAGCTTCATGTGTAAAAGGCTCATTTTGGGCCAAGGTCAGCAACTGGATGGCACCCAGTGTCCCAAGTTGACTGAAAAACTCAGAAAAAAAAAAATAGAGTACATATTATTACACTTATTTGAAAGAGGAGGTGGGGGATTAATTCACAGAAAATAAATGTTCGCTGTGCTGTTCCATACAAGGGACAAATTTCTGTTTTGACCTATTTGAGGCAGGCCAGCCTGCTACATTAGGAAATCCCTTGGAAAATACAATTTCAGAAGCATTTTAGGTTATTTTCTACCTCAGTGGAACTGAAAGCATGGGAGATGGAGGAAAAAAGAATGAGGAGCATCTGATTTCTGTGTATTTCACTGTGGAAGGGGAGAAAGGAGCAGCAGCAGCAGTAATTCCAGAGTCACATTTCAGATTAGCATTCTGCTGTCAGAATCACAGCTTTACAGCTGTGTCACAGCCACATGGTGCCTTCCACCTCAGGCCCTCAAAGAAATCTGCAGACAGTAACAATCACAGACCAGGAAACATAGACTGATATTACTCTGACTTTTCATGTGGGGCAACTCTAAAGAAAATATGACTTCAAGCTGAACCAGAACATCTCTGTTTTACACATATCAACCGCAAAACCATTTTTAGGATCATAGAAAAAAATAATTTTAACACAAAGAACAATTTCCTTTTACTCATGCTGAATTAGTGACATTCCTGTTTCCTGATAAATTCTCAATATTGTAAGTCACTGGTAAGAAAAAAACTCCACTCAAAAATGTCCCTGGGCTTCTGATGAGTGTGAAGCTGCCACTGGCAAAAACCAGCATGCACTTTTCCAAGTGTTAACATTAGCTTTTTGTATTACTGCCACAAAAGTGTCCCAGATTTTTCTCTGTAAGGTTATCTCCACCTGAGGTAATGGAGACAGAGATATCAAGTGGCTGGCACCAGCTCACAAGCCTAGTAGTACTCCAATGTTTCCCAGTTCACCAGGGTGGTTCTAGCCCTAGATAGTCTTCCTTATTAAAGATATATTATAATATGAATAGACACAAGTCTCACACATCAATTAGTGAATAAATTAGTGGCCACAAATGGTGGTGTTAATAATACTTCCCTCAAAACAGAAACTCTGTGCACTGACAGCTATGGTGCTGATGAAAGTCAAGATTATCTTTTGAGGTTTTAATACTTTGAGTGGGAACCATGTCACGATTTCTTGCAACTCTATTACAAGAATGGCTCATAAGCTCAGTCATATGAAAGGATGTCTGGCATATAAATAACTTCTCTCTTCGCACAAAGAAGAAAGAGGAGTAACAGAGAAAGATCTTTTGCCCTCAAAGCTGACCATCCCTAAGCACGGCCAGACAATACTTATGCAGATGAAATGGAAACTCCTGAAACCATGGACAGAAAAAGTCCAGGAGACATTTTGTTCTCAAAGGCTTTGCAGTCTGTCTCACAGAAAGAAGGAAAATTAAAGGCAGACTAATCTGAAGTATTCTACTTGGAAAAATACTGGGAAACAAGATAATTGGTGAAAAAAATGTACAGTTGCAAAAGCAGAGAAATCTTTTTCTTATCTACTTTGCCCAGGAGAAAGGTGCTCTACCAGTGGGACAGGAAAACCTGTATCCTGAATGTTAATAGTGTCCAAGCACTGACATTTGTGCCAATGTGTAAAGTCAGTTTGGGCAGTGAAGCTCTTCATGTCTCCCCCTTTCTCAAAATGTACTCATTTGTATACTCAAATGTATTTCTCTGCTTCTACTACATAGCACCTTCACTCCTCACAGTTTTGTACTGTCTTACGCCAGTGACTGTGACCTGAGTGACATGTGATTCACCAGCAGCCTCCTCTCAATATCTGTGAGGAAGATGGGGAACAGTTTTATATTAAATATAAATCACTATAATGAGATAAATCCTCGTGTCCCTAGGCTACATGTTGGCAACTTCCTTGGGTCAGTATTGCCAATGGGAGCAGCTCCTCATCACTGAGTCTCCATGTGATGGCAGAGAAGGTGGTACAAATTGTAAACACTCCCATCTCCTCCCCCAGACACTTTTGTGTCCTGGGTTTCTTGCAGCTGAAACATGGCATGACCCCGGTTGAACACTACTTTCCTTCGTGCCACCAAGAATCCGTTCGAATCAGCATTCCTGGCTCGGAGCAGATGAGCATTTAAGCATGCACTTAAGTGCTTTACAAAGGACGAGGCCCTGGAGCAGAAACCTCATTTCCAAATATAGCACACAAGGCAGGCACTGCTGTATGGCTGGCCAGGCTGTGTCTGTGGAAATGGCACGTAGCATGTCTAGTAACATGGCCTCAGCACTTGGCACAGCTACCAGCATTTGGAGGTGCTTACACCTCAGCTCATGCAAAGGAAAAAAGCTAAGGCAGCCAGTGCAAAATGGCTTGCAGCCTGCCAACTTCATAAATCAATTTGAACTGTTTTTTTCCTCATATCTCTATTATGTATGGCTACCTCCAGCATAAGGACTTCTTTAAGGCTGGTGACATATTCAATATATTACTGTGCTTAAATCACAATAAACTTATCTCAGAATTAAATGGTTATTAAATGCTCTAAAACTCTTCATTTGTTTAAAAAAATGTAGCAACAAAGCTTGCAGGTACTGAGGCACTGCTAAGCTCATCTATATGCGACCTCAAATAATTTTTCATGTCATTAAGCAGAACACAATTCCAGATTTATTTTAATAATTTATACATTGTTTCATAAATAAAAAACAAACGTGTGTTCAGCAGAGAGACCTTTTTTACAAAAGAAATAATAAATTATTATTTCTTCCCTTAAAGAGATCTCTCTGCTGAACACTTGTTTGGTTTTTATTTATGAAAGAATGAATTATTAAAATAAAGTTAGAAGTGTGTTCCGTTTTAATGACATCAAAAATTGTCTGAGGTTTCTATAGAGTATGTGCTTGATTTTTATTTCCTTGAAAATTCTCCCATAATTATTTTTATTTTTTTTTACGAAAAACCTCTGCGGTAGTTGGGGGTGCTCTGTCTTTCACACAGGTTCAGAAGAATTCATTGTTGTTTATTTAATCTAAACTTGCCTCCCTGTCTACATCTTGTGGGAAAAAAATGCACAAAGGAAACAAAATGTCATGTAATTTTGTAAATATTAGAAGGTACTTGAAATAAATCCATATGCATTATTCAAGTTTTTAACTCCTTTCTCCATTGTTTTGGGCCACAGATAAATGACATCCTGGTATTTCTGCCTTCCTTTGTCTCCTTCTTATGTAGCAAACAGAGAAGGGAAGGACAAGCACAGGTACATACACACGTACTTGTCTCCACATAAAGAACCAGTATTTCAGCTCAATTATATACTAATCCTTCTGATTAATTCTGATTAAGAAAAAGAGCTGACACCTAATTGTCAGGACTGAAGGGAGCCTGACTTGCTTGGCTAATAGGCTGCAGAACTGAGCAGGAGGCACAAACTGCTGGGTCCTGCTTTATCCACTTCACTCTGAAGCACTGGCAGAGCACATCAGCTTCTTAACTCCAACAATACAAGGAAATATTCCAGCAGCCTCCTCCCACCAAGCAGCTGCATCTGATTGCAGAGGAGAAGGGACCACCCTTGGCCTATGCAGCCAAAGGCCACGAGACAAGGTGGGACCCACACTGGAAGGAACTCCCACAAGGGACACAGACACCAGAAGCAGGCTGGTGCTACATTCTCATACATACATGCTCTCAAGCACCAGATGTGCACCTTCCCCTCCCGTCAGATGAACCACCACATCCAGACGTGGGAGCTGTTACCAGCCTTACTGGGGCTTGAGATACCAAAACCAGAGCTCTAAAGGAAAGGCTCATCCTGGCTCTTACTGTCTCACTGGCACAGGAAGACCCACAAAGGCACTCCAATCTTCCATCAGGATCATAGGGGACAGACACGGGCTTGCAGCTGTGTAAAAGAAGACCTGTGGTGGCAACATCTAACAGGGGATGAGGTGGAAGGTGAGCTGAGTTTCATCTGACGTGCCTTAAGGCAAATAAGCACCTAAGGTCCTCCAACTCAGCTCCCCCCAGTGCTAGTGCATAAATGCATATGTATGCAGGGATAGCTCAGGAAGCCCTAGGGAGGACAACTGGCCAGTTCTTTTCAGGTGCCTCTAGGCATACCTCTATCTTTGTGTATGGATGCATTCAGTTCAAAACACAACCCAAAATATAAAAAAATACAGACAGCTTGGGTCCATAGGAGGTAAAACATAAGCTAAGTGTGAAATCACTGTAAGACTCCAATAGGATTGCCTGAGTTTCAGCATTAGGTTACTCCAGGTACTCTTCCTGCTGAGACCTACTCACCAGTAGCTTGAAATATTTAATTTCTGACTGTATAAAATCCAGGAATAAAAAAAAAAAAAGAGGGAAAAAAAAAAACCACTACTCCTTTTTTTCTTTTCTTTCCATTTTGCCTTTGAATTTCATCTGACTCGCTTCTCCCTGCTTTCTCAGATCATTTCAGTGAGGTGTAACAGAGAATCTGCTGCAGAGTCCTCAAAGGACCATCCTGAGGTCTTTTCTCTCTATATCTACACAATGCAGTCACCTGAGATCAGCCCAAAGGAAAACAAATGGATAAATATTTCTTCCTGCTGCAGTAGTGAGGAGAGAGATGCTATGAACCATTGCAGATAGGAAAGCCAGTGACAATGATGGGGATGACTATCTACATATCAGACACTCAGACACACACCTCTCCAGTTAGAGGATAAGCCAGATGGAAACCAGTGATTTTTTTCTGCTATGTTATTTGAGAACAGGCCTGCTCACTCAGAGAAATACAGCAGCAAAAGCCTTGGGGGACAGAGTCAGAGGGGCTGCATACTACAGCAGTGTGAAGCAAGAAGCTTTAATTAAACTTGCATTTAGACTCATGATCTTAGACAGCTTGGGGATTAGCCAAGCTCTCTCTAGTTCATGCTGCCTACCCAAAATATGCAGGAGAGAGGATGAAGGGGAAAAGAAAAAGCAATCTGAAAACAGGACAAAGAGTTCGTTTAATACAAACATTATAAATATAATATGAACTAAAATCGGGGCAAGGCCAAGAGGTTTGGCAGGAATTCAAGGCATTGAAGCTTGCAGAAAAAACATACAGAAATTGTATTCAAACACACAAACAGGGGCTAGAAAGCTCCAGAGACCTACCTGTGAGAGTCCATGCAGCACTTCCAAAATGACCAGCTAGGAGATGCAGCTCTCTCACATACTAACTCCATCTTCCCAAGAAAAAACATCTTACTGCTTCTAAGTGTTTTCAGATACAGTCTGCAGGACATGTAGTTGCTCTACGAAGTCCTCTGTACAAATGATAGTTTCTCCCCACCAGCCACATAAAGTCACAATAGGCTAGTCCTGTGTGGATCAGCAGGGATCTGAGCCTACATAACACCTGGGTTATCTGTAGAGTGAGCATCTTCCCATATGAAGAAAACTTGCCAGCCTACAACAGTTTCTCTGCCTTTTTCTTTCTTCTCAGTCCTTTGTGCCATCCTCAGAGACCACACTCACCCTAAAGGAGGCCATGTGATACTATACACATCCTCCAACCCCTCCCAGGATCCTACCTCTGGACAGAAAAACTCACAGACAGCACCAGAGGTTGTCCTCAGTGGATGTCAGTGCCAGTAACTCTCTGGAAATTGTTATACCAGATAGGGTTTTGACCTCCTTCATTCTTTTCTGCTACAACACAGTGTTTCCATATCCAAAGGTGCCTGAGCTGTCTGACCAGTCAGGAGTAAGGCAATGCTAAAGCAAATACCATTTTGGGACCAAATAAAGTCTATCCATCTCCCTGCCATGCCCTGAGAAACAGTGCTGAATAAGTCTATCACAGTCACCATTACATGCAGTTCCATTTACCCATCCCAGAGCTACCATTCTGCTCTAGACCATGACTTGCCTATCCCTGCAAGGAGCTGCACTCCAAGTGTAGTTTCCCCTTTCCTACATGGTCAAAGCTGCTATGTCCCATAGATATATCACCCAGATGATAAAAGCAGCCCTCTCCTCCATCACTCATGGAAGGACACAGTATTCTTGTTCCAGAGCTCAGTACTTTCTCACCAAAACAAAAGCTTGACAAGAACAAGAACGAGATTGTTTCTTTCCACACACCATCACCCTCAATAAATCAGTGAGATGCCCTTCAAGTACTTCTAAAACATTGTGGGGTTTTTTTTCATTGAAACATTTTAAACCCTTCCTTAAGGACCAGAGAAAGGCCTTGAGATTTTTTACCACAGGTTTTTGTTTCAGATTTCTCTCCTGTCTGATTTCCAGACAAGGTGTTAGTCATGCATTCTGTCAGAGAAACACAGCAACTGCTTTCACCACCATGAAGCCCTAAGGAGGGACTGCTCACCCTAAGGGAAGCTTGTATTTCTGCCTCTCACCTTTCCAATGAGATGTTTTAGTTAGCTGACCTCAAGGTGATGAGAGGTAAATGCTGGTAGGTGCAAATTTGTGCTCCTTGAAAGCACGAGGATATGACTCCTCCTTTATTGTGGGCTCCTCTAGCTGATTGTTAATAAGATTATGTGAAAAAGCAAGAATTTTCCCCTGGGTATTGTATACAACACAGCACTTTTGCTCTTACAACACTGGCTAAAGGAACCCCCTGTGTATAAAACACTCAGGGGACCAACATGGTTTTAGAAATCCTCCAGTCTGTTAGCAACTGGGATTCTTGACCTGGCATATCTAATCTAGTGTCTCCTGAGTGTTTTGCTCCAGTACATCATATCTGACTCTCAAAATTTCTCAGACTACGATTCACTCACAATGGGATTTTTCAAACTGAGCACCACATCAAAACAAAAGTTCTTTCAGTTGCAAACTAATTACCACACACACCGTTACTCTTAACACTATTATATGGACTGCACTCTGGGATCCACTGATCCAGTGGATCCAGTACTCCAATCTTAGTTCCACTAAAATCCGTATTAAAGCTCCTCCTTATCTTCCTGAGACCAGATTTTTTCCCCAGGTCCTTTGACCACCTGTTTTAGAAGCATCTTTTGACTGTGAAGCAAAAGAAATCTTCATGCGAAGTCCTCTCCTGGAGCTTGCATATCAACAGCTTTAGTACATCAAGAGTTGCTCATACATTTTCCAAGCAGCATTAGAGCAATACTGCAATGAACATAGGTCACTTTCACAGGAACTACTAAAAATCAAAGCTAGTTAGTAAAAAAACATCATTTCCCACAAGTAATTGTTCTAAAGAAAAAGAGAAGAGGGCTAGAGATTCACTTCTCACACTACAGGTAAGAGGAAGACTACAACTTCTTCCAGCTACTGTGCTTGTAAGAATTTGATTCCTACCTTTATTTTCCTTTTGAACCATTACTGAAACATTAGGAGCTGTCTGCTCAATTTTTCAAGAGCTAAGGAGTATCATTACAATTGTATTTAATATTAACAAAGGGAAGTCTCTGCATTTACAGTTCTAATTCAGTATTATATTATCTCTTATGTGTTATCCAACAGAAATGCTTACCTGGTAGGAAATAAGGGGGTGGTGTAGTTTTGGTTGCGTTCTCTTCACACTCTTTCAATCGCTTCTGCAGAGACGCAATTTGTCGACGAATTACAAGGACATTATTTTTATCCAGTGACTCTAGCTCACTTACCAGTATAGTCAGATTGGTGATCTAGAGAGGAAAAACAGACAGCAAGTTTAATGTGAACATTATAAATGAAAAATTATAACATTATGAATGATAAATACTGGAATGGTCTGCCCGGGGAGGTGGTGGAGTCACCACCCTGGATGTGTTTAAAAAAAGAGTGGATATGACACTCAGTGCCATGATCTAGTTGAAGTGTTAGGGCATGGGTTGGACTTGGTGATCTGGAAGGTCTCTTCCAACTTAGTTATTCTGTGAATTATTTTACAGATATTTGCAGGCAGTGCTGATCACAGAAGACGCTACAGAAAAAGGTTCTAAGAAATAGGCCTTATCCTCACAGCCTCAGCTTGACATTTCCAGCAGAGTATGTAACCACAAGGATATGCTTTAAGACTAAGTTGTATAACAGTATGCAAAAATAGTATTATTTTACTCGTAGTGTAAAACTATCCAGTAAGTCTTAAGAGTAAAATAGTACTTAGTCCAGCCTTACAAAAGTATCTGCAAATTTTATTGGCAAAGATAAATAGTGGTTTTAATCAGCTGCTTGATGATCTAGAGGACAAAGGAGCAAATGAGATTTCACTTTCCATCTTAAGTAATTATTCTCTCTAGGTGAGTGATTAACTACAATTTTGAAAATGTGATTTATAGTCTGCTAGGAAGGTGATAGTCTTTCCCACTTCTTGATTTCATATTGATTGGGCCACTGCCTTAGCAACAAGCAGCTAATTTTTTAATTATCTAAATTAAAGCACAGAGCCTTTCAAGCATGGCGGTCTGTAAATTAATATTTATTATAATAATTTAATCAGCTTGTGCATTTAACTCTATGCAAAACTTTTAACTTTCAGGTAGATATTTGGCAAAAACAGAGTAAAATCCATTTGCTATGGGGTTTCTTTACTTTTCTGTGCTCTGTATCAAGGAATAAGATGTTAATACACTTAAGGTCAAGCTTTCTTTTAATTTATGCTGATGAAATGCTAAAATAATTCCACTATCTGCAGTAGAGACAGACTGCATTTCCTCAACCTAAACACTAAAGAGAGAATAGACTATCTGTGTATTTGAACCCTCTGTGGCTGATTAAAAGACCTTGGCAATACCTCCAAATATATTTGCTCAACGATGGCATTGCTTCCAACAAGGCTGGGTTTCAGCTGAGTGACCAGTCTCTCTAGGTCACTGATTTCCACTTTCAGCAACTGGAAGTCCAGTTCTGTGTAAGATACACCACCCATCTCCATTTGCTGCACTCTGATGGTTAGATTGAGGATTTTCTGCTGATAGACTTCAATTCGTTTTGAGTACTCCCTGACCTGAAGGAAAGAAAAGAGATACATATTCAAGTCCAGGTTCACAAATAAGACAAGCCTCTTTGACATCCTTATTCTATTTCTGAGTACTCTGTGCATAGTTTCCACATACTTGCCATATATATTCATCACATAAACTCCATAAATGTAATTCTCATCACACACATTAAAAAATATGAAATTTAACCCTCATTTATTGTTGGCAGTTTCACAAAATCCCCTCAGGAATGCCTGGGGATAACTGAAGGCAGAATTTTACTCAGTCTTCCATTTTTTTAATTCATTGCCAATATTGTCTCTGTGAGCTAATTTTATCCTCAGTATGCCAAGAACTTACATTGGTGAAAATTTTATTAGGAAATCTGCAGAGGATTATCTCTCAAAAGCAACCAGAGAAGGCTGCAAAATGCAATAAAGAATTCCCAAGTTTTTCAACATCATTTCCTATTAACTCTGAATCCAAATAGGACTTTACCCTGTGTACATTTGAATTGTGTCAAACGCTGGCAGAACTGATTTGAAGCTTTTCTTTGGGCAGGGAGGAAATATTTAAACACAGTGCTAAAAATCAAATCTGGTTTAAATGAAAGTGTTAAATATATGGCAGGCGTTAGCTGGAGTAATTTATATAGCAGCCTTTTGAGTCTTTGAATCATTAAATAGTTGTCCAGATAAATATATTTTCACACATATCTGCTGAGGTAAAGGTCACAGCACAACATTGTGAAGCAGAATGTTAAGAATATTATATGGACTTGGGACTTCCCTTGGAAATGTTAGTTCCTTAAAATTTAATGCTTTGGTAAAGGGGCATAATTTCCCTCCCATATCCTTCATATATCATTATTTCACAAAAGATAAGTAGGAATAAATATAAATAGTTTGTTGCACTAGTAACTTCATATTTATGCCCTCAGATGGCATTTGTCCCTCTATCTATAGCACTGTCATTTCCATTACTATTATTTCTTCAGCTGAGAGACTTAACCTACATCTTCTCAAGCATTCTTGCATTATCTCAACATTAAATAAAAGTCAGTGCTTTTTTTCCCCATTGTCTTGGAAATCCTGCCATGGTGTGAAGACCTTGGACTCCTTGTTTTTCTTCTCTGGCAGCAGCACTTGAGACAGGGACCCAGAAAAACCCTACACTTATTACATAATTCAATCTTGATGGAACCCCTTGTGTACCAAAGAGGAGGTATAGGAGTTCATGGCATGGAAATTTTTGAAGAGGATCCTTTAAGTCCTTAACATCCTTTAAGATCCTTAACATAAGTTTAGTGATGTGGATTAAGGAGTAGAAGCATAAGAGTAGATCCTCTTTTCAGAAGTATATTTCTCAATAATGGCACAACTACACTATAAATCTTAAACTACTACAAAAACCCTGCATGGACATACACAGTATACACCAAAACCAGGATGCTCAGTTCCATGTATTTAAATCTGAGCTTGAAACAGATCTTCTGTACTAAATGTGTGCAGCCATTTGGAGCTGCTCGAAACTGTCAAGTTTCCACAAGCTGTAGCAGAAACACCCTGGCACACAGCACTGGATGCTCTAGATCTCCCAGACCAAGCCAGGAAAACTTGAAGTTATACAATTAAGAGTCAAAAGTTATACAATTCAAGTTATACAATTAAGAATCAAAACATAACAGCCTAAAAGACTTATACCTAGTTCCTTGTAACTGGCTAGCAGCAGTGATGGCTGGGATTATTTGCCCTGGCTGCCACCATCATCTGTTAGGGAATAGCAGGAAAAACCAATCCTTTTGGAAAAGTCAGAAGTAGCTGGACCTCAAACTTTCACTGATGACCAAAATCAGTTTGGCATTGAAAGAGAACCTCAAAAAAAAAAATCGTCTGGAAAAATTATTCAAAGGCAAATGTTTAAACTGTGTGTCAAGAGTTTGTTCAATGATAACAACAAAAAAATAAATAAAAAATAAATATTATTACAGCCTAAGAAGAATGAAGTAAGTCTATTTTTGAGCAAAATTGCACTGCTGTGTGAAGCTATGTCTGCCACAGAGGCATCCAGAAATCTGTCTAGGTATTAATAACCTTTCTCACAGTAATACTGGTAATGATTAATAACCTTTCTCACAGTAATACTGGTGATAATAATGCAATATAGACCAAATCCGCTAACCACTGAAATAAACAGGCTGCTGCAATTAGTGATGGCTACTCATTAGCGAGAAACCTGTGAATTTGAAGTTTTCTCCAGGGTTTTCAGAGCCTGGACAAAATGCTGAGGGCTGGAACAAGGCACACATAGTTATTTCAGCCCTGACTGCAGAATGCAGACTTGAAGTTCTCCTCCCATATTAGAGGATTTTCACTCAGTCAACCATCTAGGTCATTTAAGGACATGTCAACACCATCCAGCAGAGTATAGCTGAGCCTGAACTAGCACCATCACTCTGCAGTGCTCTGCACAGCCACACCAGTGTCGCAGAGAACTTAAGCTAATAGCTCCCCTGGCGAATTATTGGACAAATAAAATTTTCTCAGCAGTGCTGCACTGACAGGTCTATACTGCTTTTGCAGATAAATCCAGCACATATGTTAAGCACTGAAATGTTCTGTGTGGAGATTCCCACCTGCTCAGATCTGGTTTAGGAGTTTCCATGGGTTAGAAATATCAGATGAAAAAAGATCACGACATTGCTCTGTTGATTGGCAGATAGATTTAAGCAGCCTATAATCTTTGCTCTTCTACTGCATCTACCTGCTATGGACTGGCTGTAGTCTCTTGACAAGCTGGCACAGAAATTCTGTGCATGTCCTATTTTTAGGGATACAGACCAATAACTAGTACTGATTGCTGCTGCATTTGTCATAAAAGTCTCAAGTAGGGTATGATGTGTGCGTAGGGCCTGGATTAGCCCTTTATGGGAAGAAAAGGGGCCCATGTGAGGCATAGGTAAGGTGAAAAAATCCTCAGTTTCAGTTTTTCCTCATTCCAAGCATTGTCACTTTCATTTAATGAAAAGGGCAGGAAAAATCTGCAATGCTCATTTAGTGTGTCATTTACCTGCAACTGGTATTTATCAAAACAGGTTTTGTAGCATGCAAGCAGACATTTCTCCAGCACACATTTGGAGAGTATAGAAGGAGGAAAAAATGTGCAAGATGAAGATTTAAAAGAAAAGATGTGGGAGGAATGAGGGAAGATAAGAAAGAAATTACAAACCCAGCAACTTTCTAAAATCAGTCAGACCAGGACACTGTCTTCAAGCAGGCTTGACCTCTATAGATCCATATAGAGCAAGGCTGGCAGTCTGCCTTCTGAGATGGAGAAGAATTCCATTGCAGGTTAACCTGTTCTGAAAAGCAGGGGGCTTTTTTGCTCCTGTTTCTGTTAAGTGAGAATGTTGTGGCCATCATCGTGTTCTGAAAGGTACTTTCTCTCCTTGTGATCATGTGCTGATCCACCCCTGTTATAGAAGCATCCTCTCCCCTTTCCTATTGAGAGGAACAGCCAATTCCCACTTTGCTTTAAAAGGTTAATTTTGTTCTGTAATCATAATTATGCTGGCAAAGGTTGATGTGACAGAGGAAAAATTAGTCTGGTATTTTCAGCCTACGGTTTGTACTCACTTGGCACATGAGAGCATCTCTTTATCTGCAAGCTTCCTTGCCTGCTGATTCTATAAAAGGACCCCCTTGCTTTTTGAATTAGCCAACAATCAGGCAAAAGGTTAATGATTCAATCAGGTTGTTTATCTGGGACTTTTAGCACATGGAAAGCATTCTTAAGAGGGTCCAATCCTGCAGCTCTTATCCAGGAAAAGTTCCCATGAGCTTCAAAGGGTGTTTTAGAAGAGCAACAAAAGCATGGATTCTCAGAGTCAAAAAAATAAGCATCCACTAGAAATCCCCACTTCTGTGGGGAGGCTACGTTACATCTGAATGCAATTCCCTAGGAATTTTCTCAGGATCATTCCTAATAATGATCAATATTGAAAGCTTATGTTTCCTCCATTTCATTATTTCCTATGGTCTCTATGAGTATTATCACGATAGAAGTAATATACAGGATTGCATAAGAAGCATTTTTTCTACAATTGGAAAGATAAAGAATTTTTTGAGCATGGAGGTTTATGCATGACAGGATCTCAGAATACTTAAGTTCAAATATGAATAGGGTAATGCTCAAAAACTCTCTTCTTTCTACAAAAAAAAAAAAATAGGACATTATGACTGAGAAATCTTACACACATCAATTTACATCAAAATTCAATCTGTTCATTTCAGTTTCTGACCTAAAGTGTCTCTTTACACATATCACACCAAAATATATGTCACACTTCAACTAGATGTATTGTAACACTGCTTGGCTGATTGGTCTCGACAGGATGAAACTCAGTGAAGCCCGAGTTAGGACAAGAATTTTCACTGTCTGCAGCAAGAACTGCAAGTCGAGGTCAGCATCTAGACTGTGGCACACTGCTGAGCACAGAGAACATGCACAGCAGCCAGCACTAGCTGGCATCCTAGAGATTAGATAAAGTCTAGGGTGCAAGCTCAGCCTGAACTTAGAGGTGAGTTTCAGGTACAAATATGGACACCTAATTTTAGCTATCTATAGTAGTAACATGTGTCTTGGTATGAGCAAGATGTTTGAACTCATTGGAGATCTGAGGTTGTCCACACAGAGAGGTCAAGCAGCACTTGAGATGCTCCCATATCTACCTGGCACTAGCCTAAAGGCAACATGCACCATTCTGAGGAAAGTACCAGTAAAAGAGAGGTTACACCAATGCAAGAGACTGGGAAATGTGGTAAACAAGCACCTTGAAGAATCATGCCAATTTTTGGCTGGGAATCATGCCAGCCATCCTGTCCCAGCACAGTTACCTTCAAATGCTGGCACTGACCACACTGGGAACAGTATGGGGGCCTGAAATCTCAGGGATTTTCATGGCTCATTAGCCCTGAACTGCGCTTCCATGCTCCAAGGGATCAGGTAACCCCCGTGCTTGGAGGCAGCAGGACTTATGACAGTTTGTCCTTCATATGCCTGCTGATAGCTGAATGTGTTTCACTGTTAGCTCCAGCTCTTTCAAAACAAACTATTTGAACTGAAAGATCTTACCACAGGATCCTACGCCTGTTGTTGTGGGTTTTATGCACAACTTCTTATCTGTTCTTGATTATACCAGAGGAGGGTTATGAATATTTATGATGAGAATTTATAATTTAATGCTTTGCCTTTTCTGCTGATTAATTCAAGGACACTTCATTTCTTAAGATGCTTGCTTTCCAAAGAAAACACTTTCTGCTGGACATCCAATCTGAATCCTGAATATTTATCCACCATAAAAAGTCAAAGGTAGATTTCTTCACAAGCAGCTTCACCCAGTGCACCTCAGCATGTGTAAGTTTGCCCGAGTTCCTCAAAAAATGGAACTCAATTCATGCAACAAGCAGCCAAAGCAGTATGTGTTTATCTTCAACAGAAATGCATAATTCAGCACTCTCACTGCCACATCTTCAGATGTTGACAAGAAAGATTTTTTTTTAAATTTATTTATTTTTCCCTGTGAGAGCAGAAGCAGTGAAGGGGCAATTATTCACCTACTTCTTCACTCTGGGCTGTGGTGACCTTTCTCCTCTTTCCCTTCACTGCCTTCTCACAATCCGGCTGGCTTGATACAAATAATAACACATGAAAGAGCAGGAGGCTGGCTTCCTATAGCATCGTGGAGCAATCACAACCTAATAAAACTGAGCTAAAAGGAAAAACAACCACTCTTCCAAAACACACCATATGTCTCTAGCTGAAAAGGCCTAGAACCTGAGAATATTCAAATGTATGGCATGTTACAATGTTAAAGATTAGAGATTTAATCACCTTTCTCCTTGTTCTTATGGAGCCCTCTTTCCCACTGTTGGAAAGACACACCACAGAAAAATGCTGACTCCTGTACTTTTTCATAGGCAACCATTCTTCAGAAAAGATGCAAATGTTATTTTTAAGACAAAATAACATCTTACTTTAGAAAGCTCTGCCTCAAACTTCTCCGAGAGCGTTGTGGCTATGATTTCCAGCTGCTCAGCCTTCTGCACTGGAAAGGTGGTATCTGGCAAGTACACAGAGCACTGACAAGTTCCCTCATCATTCACAGAGCCGGACACATTGGCAAAGAGCTGCAAAAACAAATTGGTAAGAAAAAAAGCGTTAGCATTCTTCTCTAGAATCATTACCTAATCATGTCTGGCAATAACATGAGTTGTGCCAATCAGAAGACCTACAATTTCTTTACTAGTCATCTCTCACCTTTTTCTTCCAAGGAACTCAAAATATCTAGCAATTTTTATGACTCATCCTTACAAATCTCTCTAAAAATAGTTAAATGTTGCTTTAAAGATTTTACCGTTGGAAAAATGGAGATAGATAGTAGTCCTTACTTTCCCAATATTGTGGACAATGTTCCTGAGATAATGAAACAACTTTTCCAGCAGATAGAAAAGCAGGCAGCAAAATAAAAGCAGGAAAATAATAATGTAGTAAGTTAGGTCTTACAGCTACTATTCTGTTCATCTAAATTGGACAAAACATTTAGTCATTTACATCACAGAGAGGAAAGCACTGAAATAGAACTAGTAACACGGAATGTTTTGAAAAGAAAAATCTTTCATTTGAAGATTTGCGGCCCGCCACAGCAAACAGACATATGCATTAAATTATACACCACTGAAAGGTGATGAATTAAATATGCAGTTTTGGCCTAGGGTAGAGATTCTTATTTTCTCACAAAATACTGCTCATAACACCCACACATCACAGCCTGCACATCCATCCTTGTGGAGAGTTGGCAAAGCTCTTGCCCATGAATTGCCTTGTCCCAGTTGTCTGCATGCTCACAGCATCATCACTGAGCAATGCGCAGGAGGGACAGAAAGGTCAGGGCTGGCACCTCCTGATCTTGCCATAATTTACAGCCAAGGCACATTGTAGTCTATAAACACCAGGCTGAATACTGAGTGTGTTTGGAACAGCTCTTTTTTGTTTGTACACAAAATGTTTCCAATTCATAAGCCTATCACGAATTTATTAATAAAGATATTTGATGTTACTTTAAAATATTCTAGCACACACTTCAATGCAGCTGCATATTTTAAAGCTACAAACTTGCTCTTTAAAAACACTTTTCTATAATCTCTTCTCCTGCCCTGCAGAAATCACACTGTTATTCCTGTGTTTTCTCTTTTTCCTTCCCTCTTAAAAATAAAAAAAGCAAACAACAAAACTATGTCCTGAGAGCTGACATTTCAGCACTTCTTCACTTGCTTTTTCACAGTGGTTTCAACTAATGTTCTTGCTGAAAAACCAGCCCAGAACACACAGTGATGACTATCAGCAAAGTTGTCTTGATCTGTGAGCCCAAAAAGAGAAGAGCAGCAAGCAGGAATGCTCCCAGTTCACATTTCTGGCAACCTCTTTACTGCAGCCACAGCAAACAGCATGCATCTCATTTTGAAAGAAAGTGTGGAAAGTCATTTTATCTGTGTTATTCAAGCACCATGGGCCTCAAAACTTCACTCAGACTGCTGAAGACATTTAACATGAAAGGAAGCAGAAAAGTATCTTATGGCATTCCAGAATGTCCCAGCCCATAACTTCCATTGATTTCTGTGCCAGGCAAGTTACCAAAGCACTTCTGAAAATCCCACAGAGAACACATTATGTCTAAGTTTCCAAGTATTTTTGAATATATGGCTATCAGTATGTAAATTACTATAAAAAATTAGTTCCTAAGTCACTTAGGTGTTTCTACACCTCCAAGTCCTCAGTGCACTGGCATGGTTGGGATGGTAGGCAAGTTGCTCAGCAATAAAAAAAAGAAACAGATGGGAGAGACCAAAAGAAGAAGTAAACGTGGCTTAGTATATGGCTCCTCTGAGACTGTTGCACATTAGCATGCTAATTTTTGTGTGGAAGGTATTGTGTCCTGTTCCTTCTGTGTGTAACACAAGTATGAGTACATGCATACAAGAGAGAGGATGCTATACACTGTATAGCAATAGCATGTACTATACCTTTGTATGCATTATACACCCTGCTGTAAACTAGTTTCAACTGTATTATACCAATCAGTTTTCTAGACTTACCCTGCCTATTCAATGTGCTAAAAAAAAACATTCATAAATGTATTCAGATATCTCCCAAAAAACCTCAAACTCATGCTTTTAATGTCCCTGTGAAAAACAATCCTTATATTTTAACATTTGAGTTAGGAGGGAGCTTTGAGTTGAAGGCAGAGCTTCACTGCAGTAAGTACAGCTTATATTGAAGCCAACAGCTTCTCCAAAAGAGTGGAAACAGCCTGGGCAGAACTGCTTCCATTCTTCCATTGACATTACAAACACCAGGATCATGATGTTGACAAGAGCAAGAAGCATTGTTTAGTTAAAAGCCCCTTGGGTCAATAAGTGCTTCAATCAAAATGTAATACCAGCCAAATGACAACCATGTAACAAAAATGTCTTCCGTCATCCTGTAGAAAAATACATGAGATAGACTGCTACTTTTGATGGAGTTGTATGGTTTTTAAACTTTAATAATTTATACAGAATGCTTAAAGAGAGAAAACTGTCCTAGCCTACAGCAAGGACTTGACAGCAACATTTCACTCTGCAAAATTAAGCTGTTACATATACATATTTGAAGCTATGAGAAATGTTCCTTTTCCGCATCCCTTCAAATTAACAAAGGGAGTAGGAGCAAGCAGTTGCTCAATTTTCTGAAAATCAGGGTATTTGTCACTGTAGCCTAGTGACATTCACAGCTCTAAATTGGCTATTTGTGCATCCTAAGACAAAGAATGGGATCCAAGAAAGCATACAGCAGGGCCACATTAGGGACAGAAGCCACCTCAGCTGGGCAAGGAGATGGATAAAGTTTGCATTTCGCTAATCACACTCTGAAAGAGAACCCTGTCTCTATTTAACTTTATAAATGCTCTACTGGAGCCAGAGACTCAACTCTGCCTCAGAAGAGGTCCCTCCACACACCCCATATGCCACACTGGGCTTGCCTGGACATACGAAAGACCTGCTGTGAAGCTGAACCTGTGCTTTGGATGAACTTTTTTTTGACAACAATTTGCAGGACCATGCAGAGCAGGTGTGACCCACTGAATCTGCTCGAAAGTGAACATGTTATTAAACAGCCACTGATAGAAAGAGGGAAAGAAACCAAACTCTGAAATCTGCAGGCAGTAGAGTTAAGCACTGTATCACAAGGCACAGAAAAAAGATTCAGGTCCCTCTATTACCAAATAGCTGATAATATTTTAACTTGGTAGAGCAGAGAGAATCAAACTTTTCTCAGTCCCAGCATCTACAATGGGCACTCTTCAAAAGATAATTTCAAGGCCCTGTTCTAGTTTATGAGGGAAGATTTCCTCAGGGAGACTGTAATCACCAAACTGTTTGCCACATTACCATTAAATCCCTAGGGCCCCATCTGTTTCATGTCTGTGGTCCAGTTCAGTAGTCACTGGTTCATGCCAAGGTTTTGGACATGACTCAAGGCACTGAATGACATGGTAACAGGAGCGATGATTGTGGAGATTCACTATTTCCTAAAGTACTGGGTACACAACATATAAATGCTTTTTCCAGGCAGCATAACTGGCTTACCTGTATCAGAGTTAAGTCACTAAGTGACCATGTAGTATTTAAAGAAAAGGACATAGGTTCCTAAACTTGTTCTTATCTGGACTATATTGAAGAATAGTAATGGTTATACCTTTGGGGAAGTGTGCGATTTGCCAACCACATTCCTAGGCTGAGTCAGATATGGAAGCATTGTACTGAGATGAGCACTCTGAAAAGCAAAGGAAAGATTTTTTTAGTGTGATTTCCTGCATAAAGCGTCATCCCTTCCCCACCAGACAGCCCCCATCCTGCAGCTCCAAAGCACTTTGATTTTATTATGGGAGATATTCTGAGCAACTGTAAAATTTCTGATCTGCCGCTGAGGTGAGAGTTTCCCTGGGCACAATGTCACTTCACAGACACCTCTTCTTGAAGAAAGGCTCTGTGTGACCAGAGCGAGCTCAGCCTGTCCAGGAGGTGTGAGCTGAAGACGTGACAAGCAGCTGCACAGCTGCAGCAGATTGCGTGGCAGTTTAAAAGGACAGTGCCATGTGCCTCTGCCCTAAATCCAGAGAATACTGTCCTCCCAGAAGGAATGTCCCCCCCTCACCACCCAGTTCATGCCCCAGCCTCTAAGCAGAGGATTCACTGCCCCAATGGTTGGGAAACTTGTCCCACTCTGCTACTTGCACCATGGAGCTGGCAGCATCCTACCGTGGAGAGGGAGCACTGGAAGAAGACACCACACTGCCAAGGATGCAGCCAGATCCAACTTGGGAGCCTTTTATGCAATAAGAACATATATATACTCCCTATAACTTCCATCTGTGGCTAATGCCTGCCTTCCTGCTGCAGCAAGGACAGCAGCTGTCACCCTGGCACCATACTGGGGGTTACCATGGCCCCACATAGTGTGAAGAGCACAGTGCATTTCTGTGATGCAGCACACTGTAATGGGATCTCACCAAAACCTGGGTCAAACTGGGAATTGGAGCAAGACACCCTCAACATCAAATGGTGTAACAGATGGAGCATCAAATGGGCTTCTCCTGCAACAGGACACTCACTGCTGCGTCTTTCTGCATTTCCCAAATCCCAGCTGGAACCCTGTTCCTGAGCCAGGGGATAGTGGGGAAATCCAAATGGCCGGCAAAGGGCAGGTCTATCAAGTGGCACAGTGTAAACAAGCTTTGTGGGACAATTTGTCAAATAAACCCTCTTGAACAGGCACTTGTGTGCTCATACAATTACATTGAACATGATGGGCAGCTGGTAGCAATTAACAGTGTTAGGGCAGAGAGCATCACAAATTGTGCAAATTACACAAACTGAGGACTAGTTTAAAGCTAAGCAGACTAAGGAGAACTTTCTCCCCTATTAAGCTTTCTACCCTCAGCTTATCAACATATATTTACACCTCCATTTTGAATTTTGCAACTTTTCATTCCTTGAGCAGATAAAAGCACCTTCCCAGGAGGTGCTAACTTCACTGCCTGCAACACTCCACAACACTCCCAAACTTAAAAAAATGCAACTATGGGCACACAGGAATTTTCTGGTTGGTGAATAAACCAGATAATTAGAAAGACTTATCGGGATCCACATTTTTTTTTTCCCCTTCAAATTTTAACTAATAAATATCAAAAAGGCAGTCATTTTTAGTCAAAAAACCCCAAAATTCTTTTCTTCATTTGAAAAAGTTCTTAAGATATTCACAAACTCCTTCTGAAAACTGAAGCTACATTTTAATTTTTTTTTTTTGAAAAAAGGTACAAAATTAAAACTATCTTTCACTAATATAATTTATTGCTTTAAAGAAGTATTTCTCAAAGTTTTCTCCTTCCCCCTTGAATTTGATGTAGCTTTTGGTTGAGGTTATTGTGGGGTTTTCTGATTGATTTGGTCTGCTTTGAATTTCTCTCTGGCCCAACCAGATACAGTTTTTTAGGGGAGAGCACACAACAATAACTGAACAATAGGACTTTCATGTGCCTGGTCACAGAGTGTGACAGCAATCATGCAACTGGAAAAGCTCCCACCTCCCAGTTCCTTCCACATCAAAGATGTGGATCTGTTTCTGCTATAAACCCTTGCTAATTAATTAGAAGCTACACAGAGCATTTAATATCCACTCAGATCCTCACTGGGAGTTGCACTCATCTAACCAAAGGCAGAATTTGACTCTGACTTTAAACCTGTGCCTCACTTCTACATTTATTACCCAGTCCCTATACGTTAGTTGGGGGGAGGATGGAGGAATACTTTGAACTTTCTCCATGCAGAGACCTCAGCATTTGTCTAATAATTTTTCAGTAACCTTAAAAGAATTTTCAGCAATCTAAACTATGTGAGAAGACAAGAAGGCACCAAAGCTCAGGTATGAGACCCCCCATCTTACCACTCCTGCTGCTGGTGTCGTCCCAGCCAGAGCACTCATGCCCTGCACGAGGAATAGCACAGCCACCAGTGTGTGCTTCATCTTCTCAGCCTGCAGATGTAACAGCAAAGGGAGAAAGGATGTCTTTTATAGTACAGTCTGGGGATTTCCCCAACCAAACCTTAAGGAACTTGTGTGATATTTTTAAAGGTTTTGGGTAAGTGACGTCATAAACTCATATAACAATCAAATTAGTAATGTACAAAGAACACGTGAATTACCACCATAAATTAACTACGTCCAGTTTTCTAACAGGAAACCTTTTCTGTGGGGTACAGTATCTGATCTTCATCTAGGTTCTAAAGAACATCAGGTGCTTATTTGCTACAAGAGGTAAACAGACATTCCCCTTACAGTGACTTAGTCATAAAAATTCTTGTAGATTCTCTGATTCTTTTAACTTCAAAGTTATGCAGACAATACACATCTCTGTGGTATTTATTATTTCTTACATGTACAGAGAAGAGCAGGTCAGGCTAGACTGCTCACACACCAGAACCAAGTTTCCCTTTTCCCAAAGGCAACAGACCTTTGCCAATAAGTAAAATACACAAAGGTCTCTACAGTTTTTCAGTTCCCTCGATTCTCACATAGCACAGGCAGGACACAGACTGCCTCCCATTTCATTCCCAGCAGATTTGTATGTCATACATTAACACTACCTGCCCATTAATGCTTACCTGTGCATTAACACTGTATACCCATCTCTCTTCTCATGGAGCTGCATTCCACCTGACCACAACAATTCACTGTCCTGTCTCTAGAGCACTGATCCAGAGAGATGAAGAAGGGTCACATGCAATTAGCATGGCCCCCACTCTCACCAGCTGTGCCACGTCACCCTATGAGAGGCAGTGATTTGCCTGTAGTTCCCACAGCACCCAACCCATCATGGGAATTCTCCACTTCCAACAAGCTACTACCTTGACAGAGTCAGCTGAAAGCCCTCTGTGCAGAAGAAATTAAAATTTCTCTCCCGAGTTCTTTGCTTTGGATCACTGGGAAAATGAGCTCAGTGTTTGGAAGGAAGGTTCTAGTCAGGACTAAGGGAATGGCTATATCTGTGCACTTGTAAAAGTCAAGAAGTCTCTAGACCAAAACATCACTTTCCTTTTCCTTCATTCTGTCAGGCTTAGTTCTTCTACTGAGTCAGCAACAAAAGGCTGTAGCTGTGCCTAAGTGAAGAAAGAGGTTAGGAGACCCTTATTCCTTTCCAAAATTGGTGGGCAAAGGTCAGGGCAGGAGCAGCAGCACTTCTGAGCAGCAGTGCTGCCTCATATGAAACTCATCTCCCTGGTGAGGGGCTCTTAAGGCTTCCTTGAATTACCATAGCACTATCAGCTCCAGGTGGCAATGGGAAAGCTGAGGCTTAGGGCAAATCCATACTAGAGAACTCTCGAGAGAAGCCATGTTCATTGGAGTAACATGTTTTTTAACCACAGCTTTGTATAAGCATAAGCTTCCTGACAAATTCACGAGGCTGGCAGCAGCAGCATCTTGCAGGGTAAGGATATAATAACTTCTTGCAAAGACATTTTTTCACAGTAGAAGCTGCATCTCTACTGGAGGATTTCATGGCTAATAATTCAATGTAAGATAGACAAGACCTGGAAGGCATGTGATAATGTGTAAGCAAAAAGAACCAGAGCCATGCTGGTAGAGCAAGAAAATGAATCCAGGCTTCTTCCTCTCAGGTTACAGTGGTGTGCTTTCCTGGGTAAATCACAATGCTGTCAAGGGAATGGAGAGAATGATGCTGTAAGTACAGTCAGGACTAAAGCTCTGAGCTCCAAAAGAAGCAGATAGGCCCCTGTCTGAGCAGCTGAAGGCTGTGAAATATCCTTTACACAATAAGGAAAACTCTTTGGCCTCACCAAAGCAGAATTCAGGTGCAAAACCAGCACATACATGTTGCAGACAACATGGTAAGCCTATGCTGCCCACCAGGGTAGATTTCTCAGGTTGTGATATCCTGATATTGCAGAATTGCTACTTTCTTCCCAAAGTTTTTTGGGGTTTTTTTTTGAGTGAACCAACTGATCTCCATAGAAAACCGAGGGAAACTCTGGAAACAGGTCACTCCCAAAAGGTGTCATGGATGAGGGTTTGTTCCTTATCAGCCCTGCCTGGTCCTAACCAACCCTCCAACTCCTGACATAAGCTCTGCTATCACATCACTTGCTATGAAAATGCCACCCTGGTAAGCTTCAATCCATGCCTCAGGTTCTTTCTGATGCTCCAAACAAAAAGAAAGACCCATACCAAGAATACCTACACAAACCCACACAGAAAAGTAATGGTCACATCTTAGCACCAAAGGGCCCAGAAGAGATCTGAGAGGACAGGTGTTTCATCATGTCACAAGGGAAATCACTTGGGTTTCCTGTATGGGCTATTGTATGGGAACAAGCTCTGAATAGCATACAGGCCACTTGTCCTCAGGCCCAGGCATTATTCTGAGGGGTGAATGAATTTAGCATGACCGATGAAGCAGCAAGGGAAAGCACAACACAGAGACACAGGTTAGTAGCATGCTCCATGCCCCATGCATGCAACAATTCCTTGTCAGCATGCAAACTGCCTGAAGGCAGCTGCCCACTGCATCTACAACCCCACTGGCTTTGCTAAGGCACCATGAGTCCTGCTTGCTACAGAGGGGGCAACTTTGCAGCACACATGGCCAGACTCACACACTCCACTGGGTAGCAAGCAAGTGAAATTTTGTAGGCAGCTTTGTGCTGTCAGCATAGACATAGCATAGAGTTTGGAGCCTGATATCTAATCAGGAGAAAAACCTGTTTTCTGAGCATAACAGTGAGTTTCTGTTCATTCCAGAGGCTGGGACTAAAAATCACCCACGAGGCAAAAAAATTTCTCAACAGTTTTCCTTTTATGTTTAAAAGGCAGTTCCAAGATAAGAAGCAAATATTAGCTAAGTATATAGTTAATCAGTTGCTTTGGCATTTTCCGCAGTATTTGCGTTTGCACATGACCTTGCAGAGACAATGGGGATCTACATTTTTATTCCTAATCGAAGCATAATTAATGCTGAATAAAAATACTTTCTCTAGATCTATGTAGAACTCTTGATCTGAAAAAATAACTTAGCTCATTTTCTACATTTTAGAGGAGAGAATCTTTGTTTATATGTCATATAGGAAAGTGCACTTACTTAGGAATTTCCACTTGGGAAAACACAAGGATTTTCTCTTGGTATAGCTGCACCCTCACCAGTACTTCCTTATTTGCAACAGTCCTAGTGGACAATTCAGGGCAAAGTCCTTTCTTTTGCAACAGACTTTGTCTTTGATTTCACTGGTAGCTATACAAAAACGGCCTTCTCAAAAGGCACATTCATGTCTCTCAGGCACCTGTTCAGCAGACCCCTCCTCAAACCAGCCTAACTTATCACTGCTTTTATTACAGCAGAGATTATCGTGATTATTATCCAACAGAGAGATAGGCGATTCATATCATCTGCTCTCTAAAGCTTAATCCAAAGTCACGGGAGTCATATATTACTTGATCATGCTTGGTGGTATGAACATAACCTTTTACATCTCAGTTTCCCATCAACATTTGGAAAAGATAGTATTTCCCTGCCCCAGAGACATGTTTTGCAATTATAAGCATTAACAAGACTAAGAGGCATTCAACTATTAGAGAACAGGAACCACATTAAACATGCAAAAACACAAGCAAGAAAATATATAACTTGTCTCAGTTTATTACACCAAAAACAGGATGAATTGAATGTAGGTTATGTATCTAGGTGGTTCTATCTATGAAGTAAACATCCACACATATTTATCCTAGCTGATGTCAGAATTTCAAATTCTGTCTGAATTGTTTGGAACATTCCCAGGACAGGTGTATGACCTGCACTTTCTTAAAACAAGAAAACGAAAATCAGTGGGTCCAAAGTGTGATACAGTACCTCACTGTGCTAACTTGCCAGAATGGTTCAGACAGAAAGTACTGCATTGCACATTACATTTTGCAAGTCTAATGTAAAAGCATTTCTACTGTTTGCCTGCAGACGCGATAAGACTCCGAGCCTCGTGGAATCAGCATTTCAGTGCATGTCGTCCAGTACCCTCCATACTGTGGATTTAGCAAAGCTTGCCTAAAGCTTGTTAAATCCCTCCTCCCACCAAACTATGTATTCCTGAAGTAAAGCCAAAAATATGGAGAAAATATTAATTCAAATTCATCCTATGATACAAGAACATAGCAGCTAATATTCCTTTTTATTTTCTGAAGGTGTCACTTTCTGAAAATAATTAGTCTGGTCTTCTTTGATTATAGGATCATCCTGTAGTGAAATAAGAAGGTTAGGGGGGTCAGCTTTCTTCAGTAAGGTGTTGTGGAACAATTGTCATCATGAAATCCATCTATTTCATTATACCAGTGTTCGACATAGACCTGTTTTACTCTGCTAATCCCTTTACAAATTGCTTGCACTTTTTCCCTCTCCAAGTGATTCACATTTTTATGCAATATATTTTGGTGTCATCTATCATAAAGCTCATCTATTTGGAAGACATTATGCAAATACTTTCATTTAATCCCTTTATCACTAGAATGTCAGGTTAGTGTTTTAAAAAACATCCCTCTGGGCCATGTTCAAAATAAGAAAGTGTATGGGAAATATTAACACCTAGTTTAAAAATTATGTTAGTAAGGGTGAACCTCCATTTTCAGAGACTGTAGGAAAGGGGCATCTTCCTGGAGCAGAATGAGAAACTGAGTAGAATTTGCAGAAAGGGTGAAATTTCCTTTACACCTTTAAAAAGGCCATGGACACCTACTGGGCTGGTTCATCCACCAAAAAGAGAAAGGAAAAAAATTATCCATAACGTCAAAAGAGAAAGACCTTTGCTACAAAAGACATAAGATCAGGACAACAGCAGCTGAGGTACCACCAGCCAGAACGATGATGAGAGATTATTAGCCACAGATTCTGTGGCTCAGCAAAAGAGCTTGTTACCCTGAAACAAAGCAATCCAGAGACTTTTGGATAAATGAATTGAGTCTAACCATAATCTACCTGGGTTCAAAGCCAAAAGGTATCAAGGAAGCATAGTCCTGGTCTTGAAGAACAGGAAGAAAACAGGCAGAAGGGAGAGTGGATGGCAAAATGGTAAGAGCATACATGAAAACTGGCATATTTTGTAAGAGAACATCAAAATGCATGAAAAACAAAATCTAGAAGAGGAGTATAAGGGTGTATACATGGAACACTGACAGCAGTATTAAAATATGCTGGGGTGGTGAGCGAGAACCAATTCCCATTCAAGGACACTTAAGAAGAAATAACTACTTTCTTAAAAGAAACAAGAGCAAACCCAGAGAATAGTGCATATTCATGCAGCATGGCAAAGGAAGGCAGAAGAAAACATCCAGGAGAAGGAGTGTTAGAGGACATTTTGGTTACGAAAGAGGTATACTGCTGCCTTGGGATTATGATAGATTTTCATGGACAGCTAGCCACATGCATAAAGGCAGGAGAAACCTGCATGCAAATTTTATTTAAAGAAGAAGGAATAATTGCTTAACAACTACCTGGGGCAATGACAAGGCAGGGGACATGTTACTGCTGACAACAGAAAACTGCACCTTCAAAAGGCATCTTGGCAACAAACCCAGCATGACATTGAAAGAAATTATTTATTTTGGTATTATGTTGTGGATAAATAATTTTTAAAAGTAAAAGTTGACACAATTAGGAAAGACCTCAAACTAATAATGGTTGCTTTCTCATCTGAGCAGCTATTTGTTTAGCATGTCATTACACTACAGTCCAAACTCTCAGATTCTTGCATTTATTTCTGTCCCTTCCCCCTTAAAGTGTATCCAGTGAAGAGAATTCTTACTTCCTCAGAAAAACTTGTCCTTCATACATATTCCCCAGTCCCAAGGAACACAGGAACATGGCCTGGATGTAATCTCAGTCATTAATATGAACCCAAACACTTACTGGCACCTATCTAATAAAGACTTAGTACAGAAAGGTCCTTTAAACATCTGTTCCACATACCAACAAATTACAAGTCCCAACAAAAATAAGATCTTTATTAAAAAAGAAAAAGCCATTTCTCTAATGCCTGCACTTGCCTGTGGCTGGTGAATATAAATGCAGTCACTTGGCCAGAGGGAGAAGGATCCCAGATGCTTTTTATGGCTTTGCACATTGCAGACAAACTGCTGCCTCTGTCAAGTTGCAGAGCAGCACCAGCCTTATGCACCAGCAGCCCTGTCTGCTCTGTAAACAAGGAATGTGGCTCCAGCCCAGCTTGGAGGTAGCAAGTGTTAGCAACCCCTTGATTAAAACTGCACACACCTCTGTGTGCAGAGTTAAGGGACAAGAAAGAAGAATCTTCTTCTGCACAATAATCCCATGTCTGAAAGCTGTGTCACTCTCCTTCTTACACTTCCTACACATTTTGAATCACAGATCAGGGTTGTCTTGACCAGCCTAAGGAGGTAATGAGAGAAATGTGTTTTCATTATATGAATTCTAGTTCATATGAAGTTCTATGGATACTTTCCTTCTTACAGATGCAAAAAGAATCTCTTCCCTCTCTACAGGGTAAACAATCTAAAGTGTTCAGTCATACCAAAACTATTAATGAACACTTTCTCTTCAATTGACAAAATCTTCTGGGCTTGGCATGGTTGCAAAAAAAAAGGTCCTCCTTCAGATTTTCATCTTCAGCCAAATATCACAATGAAGAGGACATAGAAAATATCTGAGCTGCAATAAGGGATGAGGAAACCTACAGACTATCAGCTGGATACAGCTACAGCTTTATTTAGCCTTTAGCATTTGTGAATATTTTCACAATGCTAAATTAGATATCCCTAAATTAGATATCCCTAAAGAGGCCTGTAGCATGTATTTCAAAGGCCTCATTGATCCCAGGCAAGGAGAATATTCTCATCCCTTTCCCGTGGCAGGCACACAAAAGTTAAACCAATCCTACACCTACTCACTCAGCCTCCTTGGAGCATTGCATCATCACGGTATTATTACATCCAAGATCAAGGTGTGACCATTGTATCTATCCTGTGCCCAACACTTTGTGGCACAGACCTGATCTATTCATGTCAGACAGGCTGTACAGGGGCTTGGCTGTACAAATAGGCCAGAGCAGCAGCTATTCTCTTGACTAGTCCCTTCATTTCAGCAACATTCATCACTCAGGGAAAAGGAAGCTCACACCCAAATAACACTCGACACTGGAGAAGGAAGTCGTCATTTGGTTTTACAAGCTATTCAAATTTTCTATTTTGCAGTACCTGTAGACATGGACACATGTGCTTTGGGCTTTGCAATGATCCATTCTGACCAGATACATAATCTGCATAACACTAACTGCAAGCAATGCCAAAGTAGTCCTGGTCTCCCAGAAATACATAGATGGATCACACAAGAACATGCTTCTTGGGCAGGACAAAGGGTAGTCATGCTCAGAGATATTCTCTGCATCTGATTGACCTGAACTGTAAATATAGTGGCATGCCAGATTTCTGAAAACCTCAGGATAGGATAGGCACCGCGTCACCTGCAGCCGCTATTATGCAACTCAGACTGCTCCTTAGAACAAATTAACATACCAGCTCTCAACTTTTCAGACAACTGAAGGAAACAGAGTTGCCCAAGCAACCCTGGGGATCCTGCAGCAAGGCAAGCTTTCCTCCAATAATGCTCACACTATTAACACACACCCTGATTGCTTTCTCCACTGTTGACTTTCTATGGGCTCCAGAGTTTATTAGTCCAATCCATCCTCAGCTGCAGTGGGCTTAATCCAGTCACAGAGAGAGCACAGGTAATGACCCCTCTATTAAGACATTAAGATATTACTAGGGCAAATGTCTCATTTTCAGTCCTTTGTAATACAGCCAAATTTCAAGTATCTGAGCTCAGCGCCTGCCTTAATGATTTTTTAAGACTCCAGGGAACCAGAACAATTTTTTGTTGCTGTTTTTTGAGAACAAGGTTAAAGGAGAACGGGCAGTTCTTCTGAATGCTATTTTTTTGGCAGAATTCTGAACAGCCTCACTGGCATCCAGAGGAATCTGATATTCAAATGAACCTAGAGCAGGGGATGAAAAACCTTGCTTGTTGACCCCAAGAAAAACCTGATTCCTTTATGGAAAAATATCAAAAACACCATGAAAGATCACTTCTATATGGGAGAAATAATATGAGTCTATAATGCCCAGACCCCAGGTGAGGTACTGAGCCACACCACCTCTCAGGCACCTAGACAAAGTGCTGCACCTTGTTAATCTCACTCCAGCAGTGCTTATGTTGCATCTTGTTTTGGGGTTGCAGCCATTTAGCAACCCCAAAACAAGAGTTAAGAAACCAGACCTGCATCCTCAATCATATTCCAGTTCACAGTCCAGTGTAACTCATGAGTGAATCCAGGTTTGTTCTAAGACAGTACATTCCTCGCTGGAACCTGAATGAGCTGGTGTTCCAGTCTGCTATCTGCCACCCTGGCAGGAACTTCTGACGGACCAACTGTGCTAAATAGCAGAGAAGGTTGGGAAGTGACAAAAATCTTGAATTGCTGTAGGTTGAATTGCACGTGAACACAAGTTGGAGTACTCACAAGAGCTTGCAAATGTAATTCAAAACACATGGTCTGGACTCCCGGGCTTGTTTACACCACAAAGTGTGAGATAGTGTCAGCTTTAAAGAAAAATAAGTTTTTCCTCAATTTTTTGATAGGTTCTCTTATTTTCAAAATAGGTTTAGTCTGAAATAGCTTATACCCATGCCGACTGGAGTTAAGCTAACTCAAAAAGAAGACACTCAATCAGTAGGGTTGTGCATCTGCTGAGAGAATGCATTGCTGTTAATAGATCCCTGTATAGACTAGTCTGAAGAAATGTCTCAAAACATGTATCAGAAACAGGTAAGAGTGTAGCCCCAGATGAAATTATGGCCAAAAGAAAAGAGAAGTAGGGAGAAAATCCAACTTGTTTAAAAAAAAATAAATTTATAATGTTCAGTTATTCAGGCATTAATTCATGAATTTCTGGAAATGCACTTCTTCACATACCTGTCTGAATAATCAAGAAAAAAAACATGCAAAAAAAAGTTAGATTTTTTTTCACACTTCTAGCTTCTGGAACCTGTTTTTTCTTTACAGTCTGGATTTCAGCTTCTCCCTGAAGGTAAATGTGTGTCACACCATAAACTTGACAAGGACCCACCTGCATGTCTATGTATTAAAAACTCAGTCCTCTTCCCATAAGACTCCCAATGGCTGTTTTAGCAGTACAGCAACTAATTTCCAATAGCCTGTGGAAGTTTGCCATTGGGTTTGAAATTTCCTGCCAGGTTGGTTTCTACCAGTTTGTGACAGTATTTATGCAGCTTTATCATTATGATCTCACCAGGAGTCTGAAGCAATAGAAAAATGTATTTACACAGAAACAGACTTTACCTTGTTTCCTCAAAAAGGTACAATATTGTATCAGAATAGTTCAATTTTCCCACCAGAAAATTATTAAATCCTCCATCATGAATGATTCTATAGATTCCTTTATAATAATCATAAATTAATCCTCTATATTTTTCGTTAGCAGTTTTTAAAGAGCAGCATTAGCATCCTAGTCAACTAGGATCTCAGTTCTGATCTCTTCAGTTGTTTAATTAAAAAGTAGATCTTCACCCTTCTTATATATTAAGTTATAGACTCAAAATTAAAGTAGAAAGTCTGCCCCTCCTTTAAAATGCAATTAAAGTTTCTCAACTCAATAGTTTTCATTTTAATTGAAGTATCATTGCTCCCTGGTTGCTTAAAAACAGGAGGGAAACATCCATCCATCTTCTTACACCACTTGTTCAGCTTCTGCCCATCTGGATTCTGTTCTCATTATCAGAGACATGTCAATAGAGATTCCTCAGTGCAAGTCTGAGGTGAAAGGAGAAAAACTCTGCCATCTTTACACACCAAGACAACCTGAAATCTCTGAAAGGCAAGTTGTGGCCATTCTTGGCATGACACTTCTATGGGTTTCTGCCTCCAGCTGTCCCCCACACCACTGTGCTGGCAGTCCCAACATGGCAACCCAGCAGAAAATGTGACCTTCTCCAAGCCTTCTCTGCTCATACCTCAGCTTAAATGGCTGGAGGAGGAAAAGTCTGCATGAAGGATGTGTTACCCTTTTCTTGCTGCCTCTTTAGATTGGAGGGGGGAAGGAGAACATGAGACAGGATCAGAGGTGAAGAACTGATGAGGACTGCAGTGCCTCCCACATGTCTGAAAGCAACAGCCCCAAGCTTCCAAGAAATGGGGTATGCAAGATGGAACAGGAGGACCTGTGGCACCACAGCTCTCAGAAGAACAAAGCATAGTGTGAAATGAGTCTCAGAAAGGGACTCACTTCCCCAGTTCTTTCAGCTGAACTCAGACATCTGACCTGAGAGTGAAGCCATCTCTCCAAGCCCAGTAACAGTGCTGATGGCGGAGGTCATCACAGGTCTCAGACAGTACCATGGGGAAACCAGGGCTGAGAGATGCTTCCTGTTTTCCTGCTACACTCACACCAAATGCACTAGAGATATTATACAAGCAGCTTCCCTTCCGTTGGATTTGCTTGCACCTGTTATAATCAGGAGGAAATTGGACTTCCTTTGCTAGCATCATAAACAGAGGAACATAAATATATAAATCTTTCTCTCAAATTCCTTCTTCTTCTTTTTGAAATGCCAGAAGACTGCCCTGTGAACCCAATGAGCAATTCTGTTTTGCATAGCATGTTGAATAATGGATCAAGTTTATGTCTCCCACAGACGAAAATCATGCTTTTTCTGAAATCTATTCACTGCTTCACAGACCCCAAATCCTCTAGGTGCTATACATTTCAGCTGTCATAAATCCATGTAATGTTCCTCTGCATGACACTATTCATTTAGACCACCAATTTAGTTAAATTGACAGATGTAAAAAAAACACATGTAACCAAACAACTCCCCAGTGATCACACAGCTGCTGATGCTGAAGGGACCGTGAGCTTAATTCAGCGATAGTCAGGCACTTCCATCTACATTTGCCACCTGCTGTCAATATAATGTCAGGTGGAGCTGCGCCACTTTCACTAAGCTTGCTTCTATTCAAGACATTCTCCTTAAAGCTTTTGCAAGCAAATTAAGTGCAGTAGATGGGATCCTGCACCCACTCTCCCTGTGGCTCATAAGAATCTCCCTACTGGTTTGATCAGGACCCACAGAAAGGAAAATTAGCATCTGGTCCTCCTTTCAATTTCTTTGCAAAACACCCTTGTGTGCATCAAAAATAATTCAATGAAAAAAACAGGCAACGCACTGAAGAAAGGGTATTTATTACCCTTATCTTTGAAGTCTAGATTCTGCCACTCACATTACATTTCAACAGTGCTTACTCTTCTTGGAGTCCTGGGCATTCTCAAAGTAGTTTAGGGACCATCTCAAACTCAGCCAGATAAGGTATAGCAAAGCAGATTATTAGACCCCTATTCAGCAATGTCTTTGAGCAAATCCTTATGACCCCTTAATGTAAGTAGCCAAGAGTTTTGACGATTCAGGTCTTCAAACAGCAAGGAAGCCACATTTCAAAGCAGCACAACACATCTCTAAAATGAGCATATGGCTTTTAATGTTTTCTGAAAGGCTTTTGTTTTGCAATATGCATCAATTTATTGTGCAGTATCCAGTTTTCCACAATTTTTAGCACAATGAAAGTCATCAGGAAAAACTAAGTTTGCTTTTCTATAGAATGAAGAAAATGTGTCCAGATTATATTTCTTTTTGGCATACAACAAAGAACAGAGAGAGGATGAGCTTTTTTCTCATAGAATTCACCATTGTCTCGATGTGAAATGGGAGAAATGCATGCTTTTCTGTTCAAATCACTATAAATCAGCTTTCATCATGAACTTTATGCATAATATTAGCCTGCCCAACCATGTAAACAAATAAATGAATCAATGTAACATTGTTTCTATATGGCATATTGTCATCGTCCATTAGTAATTTAATTCTGCATGTGTTCTGCACTTTGATAGACAAGTTGTGCATGGGAAAAAATAACAACATTTTTAAGACTTTGGCACCTACAGCAAAGCTATTAAATTCATACTAATGCGTCAAAATAAGTAATCAGCAACTCTGAAAATCAGGTCATTCATTTTGGTGCCTAAATTTAGATCTAGATGATTAACTTTAGGCATTCACAGTTGAAAAATGTTCATCCAAATGTGTCATCAGGGAGGGTTGAATAGATTTCTAGAAGAAACACTTGAGAAAAATTCTAAACTATAACAATTTGGATGATAAACAGTATTATAATTTATTATTCATAGGGTTCTATTGGTGTGCCTGGCATTCTAAAGGCAAGAGAAGAAATACAGTTAAATATCTTATTCTATATATACTTTAAATGCTAGAACTAAGGCTACAAAGATTTAGAACACAATTACTGGTGTTCAGCTGATTGTAGTATTTTTCAAAGGAAAGGATTTAAACAGACATTTTTCTCTTCTGCCCTATGAAAAGGTAAGATAATACTTGTGAACTTAAACTTCATAAAACAAAATTTTCCAGCTTTAACCTATATCCATAAAGATATTTAGATGCTTAATTTCTATGTCAACATTCAGCTTCACATTGATATCAAGGGATAAACAATGAGAAACGGGGGGGGGGATTCATCTTCAAAATAAGTAGACAGCAAAGTAATTCCAAGAAATGACATGCATCACACTGAGGCAAGCATCTTGGAAAGATTTATGACATGACTCTCCTTTTGTTAATCAGAGAGGAAGAAAGGCAGCTAGTTTCAACTGGACATTTGACTTTCAGAAGTGAAATAAATCCTTTTATTGGTGCCTACATCAAAGTTGGTTTTCTTTAACAAAGATTTACTTCTTTTGGATTGAAGCACTCAAAAACCCCAGCATTTCTAGATGCTGAAATTTAGGAATATTCAGTACCCAAAAATCCTATGGCTTTGTATAAACATTCATGATCTCTCAAGGCCAAGAATAAAAGTATTTTAGTAGACTTTTTAAGTGTCAAGAAACTTTTTCAAAGGGAGCAGTCACACTCTTGACAAAGCAAAAAGCAAGTGTTCACTTGAACAGAGGGGAACAGGTATGAACACCAAGAAAAGATGTGCTCCTTTTTAAAGGTATGTTAAACAGCTCACATTCCTGGTGAATCCCACTCCTGGAAGGCAAACAGTGACCATTTGAGTCTCACTCTGTGCCAGCCTCTGTGTCTGGTATTCCAGCCAGTTTATACAATGGATTACTCTTCCTAAGGATCTAACAGCACTAATGAAGAGGTACTGAACAAGTATAAATGCAAAAGAAAATGCATTACAGCAGGGACATTCACAGAAATAACTTAATAATAACTGCTCATTTTGCAAAGTGGAAGATGGATGTTGTTTAACATGGTCTTTTTGTCAGTAAAGCTCTCATTTCTATCCCTCTAGCAAAATGTGTCACCGTGTGTTACAGAGAACTCGTTCCTTTTGTGTCTAGGGATAAAACAGTTGCAGTGTAAAAATTTCCCATGAAGGCAGTAATGAGGCCAGAACCTGGAAGGCACTTTAGATGTGCACACCTGGATTACAGACAAGAAGAAGTGTTTATAGATTCAAGTCCACCTGTGCTACCAGTCCCTGAGATGACAATGGCAGCAAACCACCTCTTAAGTCTACCTTCAGCAGTGACACCTGTCACTGTTTCTTGGTTTCTTGTGGAGTGTTGCAGTGTTGGACACCACATGTTTTCAGTCAGTACATATGGCAAAGCTGAGGCTCGGGAATCTTAACTATCAATGATGTAGCCACCAAATCCTTTCATAAAAGGGGGAAGCATGAGCTGGTTCAGAGAGGGTCAAGTCTGTCGAAAACAGGCTAGCTTGATCGACTCTCTCTCTCCCCCCACTGGCAGTGGAGTCTAGAGGCAAGCTATCTAATCATAGGCTAGACACCTAATGTTTAGAAAGTAATATTTTGGCAAGACCAAAGCAGGAAATAGCCTACAGCATCTTTAAATTGAAGATTAGGGTAGATTAAGAGTATGTTTTGCTGAAACAAAAGTAATTTGCATAATCTGCTTTCCAAAACAAGGAAAGTAATACAAACACAAGCAAACCTCAAGCAGCACGAGTAAACCAATATATGAGAAGCACACGCTTGTCACACCACCACAAAACAGCATGTAAAGGCCTGCTACCCTCACAGCACAGCTAAACAAGCCATGCATCAGCTGGTTACCAAATCGGAAAAACACAAGCTGTCAGTACTTTCCAGACATCTCTCAACTTCTGCAGGATGCCTCCCATGCCAGCAGAGCCTGTCTTTGTACAGTGCATTTCCCACCAGCAGGTCATACAGCAGTACAGTTGGGAGGGTGCAATGGATACAATGCCAGCTCCTGATCACCCCTGTCACCAACAAAACTGACTACCTTTCCAGAGCTCCCAAGCAGTCATTGATGAGGAACTCCTACTGGGAGTTGTCATTTTGATAGGAGGCATCAATGACCCGCTTTCTCCAACTCTGGCAGAGGTCCCACTCTTCCCTCCATTGTCTTGCACATCTTTGACGAGAATTATTAGCCTCTCCTCAGAGTCCTTTCCACTCAGGCCCTCCTTGCAGCAGGGTGAAATAGAAATAGTGAGACTATTTGATGCAGCAAATATCACTTTTCTTAGGACAGGTCCAGAGAAAACAGAAAAAATAGTTTTACATCTGTAGTCTCCATAAATATCATTATTTGGGTCTAGCTAATCTAGGCCCAGGACAAATATTTTGCGTTTAATTAGACAAATCATCCTCTCCGTAATAAAATCAATATGATAAACAACTGATCCTACAAACAGAAAGCATTGTTTGAAAATTGCAGTGATATTTTACAGTAACTCTATTACAGAGAACACAAACTAAAATTTAATTATTCTATATGTTTCAAACAATTTTTTACCATCTTTTGTCATTTTTATGCACTTGGAAATTTTTGACCACTTACGAAGGCAAATATTCTTTAACCTAGTCAGTGTTGATGGGAAAACAAAATAAAGAGAATGTTTATAGCTACATCTGCTGATGCTGCAGCTCATGAGCCAAACTGATATTATTTAATTGAGTGTAATCTACCATCAGTTAAATACAGTCCTCACAGTTCCTATGCTAAAGAGCTTGAAACTGGGCATATTTGAATCAGGGTTTTAAATTTTGGCCTTCTTGCCTTTCCAGATATTTAAAAAGGAAATTGTAATTTATAACCATAATGGGCTGTTCTGCTGCCAAGCCACTAGGATGAAAAGGAAGAAGTCTTCATACTTACAAGGCCTTCACATAGTTAAGAGCATGTAACCCCACTGACCTGCAACATCAAATGAGAAAACACAAGCTCAGTCTTTCAGCTTTTAGCTTTATGCAATTTGAATCTACAATTAGCTCAATTCTGAGCATCTGGTCTTTTTAACCCCTTACATTCAAAGGTCATTTGATCTTTTAGCAGTCAAGGCTTGCTGATATGACAATCATTTCATCCTTATTAAAAATGGAGACAAGTTAGTGACATGTAAAATTGACTATCACAGGGTTATATGTTTTCCATGTGTCTTCCTGTTATTTGCAATTACATTGAAATCCTAGAAGTAAAAAATGAAAAAAAAAAAAGTAATTCTGTCCATTTGCATGGAACCTCTTCTAGCAAACATGCAATGGTGCCTGATAGAGTTTACACATTGATCAGAGTTACAAAGTATCAGAATTTCGAAGTAGCTTCAGCAGTCTTTTGTCTTTTTTTCAAGCATCTATCATAGAGATTAGCTTGAAGCGACTGGTTTGGTTTGAGCCACTGCAGCTTTTCTAACTCCATTAGGTCCTGGCACAGATGAAAGTAGGTCTCTGCTGCCACTGAAGGCAATAGCAGAGTCTTGAGGTCTGTACTACAAATAATTGGCTGACAGTCATGTTTCTATATTTTCATCCTAAAATTAACCAATATTAAGTATAGTGCCACTGTTTAGACCCCTGCTCAATATGAGTGGAAAAAAATCCAAAAAAAACCAGGTTTCTGTCCCAGATTTTTCAAATACAAAGCTTTTAAAACAAAGCCTGGGAGTCTTAGTGCTTGAGATTCATTTGAGAATGAATCTCATATCTTTAATTCTCCAATAGTATGAAAATATTTTTGTGACTGCTTCAAACAGTAAATGAGTCAATTTGAACATCCATTCATCTTGCTCAGAAACAAACTCTTCATTTTATACTATACAGTTGGTAACTATAAAAGATCCATCACTCTTACAAATATCTAGGTTTTGTTAAACTAGCTCATTGAAGCCAATGGGACTATTAGGTGCACACTTCGAAGCACTTGAGTTCAGCACCTTATTTAGAAGGCTGTGAAAGATATGAGAAAAAATAATCTATTTCACTTAATTTGAGACAGTTCACTGAGGTAATAAGGTAATAAATAGGGAATTCAATAATCTTAAAAGATTTTATGCAACGGATAAAGAAAAGACAGTATCTCCAAAGAACAGTTCTTGTTAAATCACTCTTAGCTGGCATTGTCACACCCCTGGACCAATACTTCAGTGCAGGATTCATAAATAATACCAGAATCAAGTCATCCTTTTCAGCTGCTTCTAGATTACCATTCAAACCAGAATTAGCATATCAAGGTAGGAAGAAATGCATGAATATTTATTATCTTCATTTCTATATGGAAGCTTAAATGAAGAATTTGCAAGAATATGAGGGGCAGACCTACAGATATTCTTTGTATGTTGAAGCAAAACCTTTGAGCTAAAATTCTGATGGCACGGTAATGACTTTGAAGGAGTGAAAAAGCTGTGTCTGTGAGCATGTTATTTCTGTGAGATATCACTGAAATAATGGCAACAATTACTCTAATTGGCTGTACTGACAATGAGTACAATTCATGGAGCCCTTGAAAACAGGCAGCTAGGAAACCAGGGGAAGAGCACAGCTGAAGGCAGCTGAACTATGGCAGTGCACATAAGCCAGGCAATATTTTGGCACAGTGAGGGCACATGAACTCCCAGTCCTTTCTCCTTTTCACCCTTCAAATTTTCAGTGGCAAAACTTCCAACAGGAAGGAGGAGGAGAAGGAGCCCAGCAGCTCCTCCTCATTTCCAAGCCCTCCTTCCCCCTTGCCAGTCACTGCCCTGAGGACCAAAGGGAAGGCTCTACCAGTGTAGATCCTGCTATCAACAACCATCAGACTTTCCATGGAGAGGTTTAGGGTAGAAACCATCCTGTCTCCATTATTTCCATCCTAGATGTCAGATAGCTACGGATAATCCTTCACATTGTCTTAGAATCATGTGGCCCTTCTCAGCCATTCCTGTATCTTAGGCTGGGAAATCTGGTTTGACACTGTGAGACTCCATTCATTTTCTTGAACAAAGAGAGGAACATCTGTAATCCAGGGGGTTTACAGATGTGCCCACCTTTCTCAGGTGTCCACTTTCTCCATTGATTAGAAAGAATGTGTCCCCTGCAGGGGGACAGGGTTATCCCTTCCTCCCAGGTATAGGTAGCAAAAACATAGACACATTTGCACTCAGATTAGGTAAATACCATAGTAATAGTAGATCCCACCTCTAAATACTACACAGGGGTACAATAATGTTTTATTACATCATTTATGATTGTTCCATCACAGAAAATCCCCAGCTGATTCCTGCATTTTGCCTAGTAACCTGTCAATGGACTAAAAATAATGCTATGTATTCATCACATCAGAGCAGCTGGTCCACCTCAGACCAAGCAGCATCTGTTTAGGTTTCAATAGTGGAGAGAGTATGAGAAAAGGGAGCTTTGCAGGAAAGAGAAAGAAGGGGAGGATAGGGAACAGAGACAGCAAAAACAGCACAAGGAGGGGGAGATGAGAAAGAGCGTCACTGAAAGCAACTTTTACTGCAGTTTAAGATTAATGACTGCTCATCCACAGGCACTCTACAATCTGAAGTAAGTGGAAGAAACTGGAGCTGCTACTCAATAGCCAGTGTAGCCCTTTGCAGACATAAAAAGCACTACGCTGATGTTCCCACTCAGACATATAAAACCAATGTGATGTATGTAGCTTTTAAGTGTTGGTGCAGCATAAAAGTTTTATTGCTGCTTTGGCTTGAAGAAAGCTTCAAACCTCAGTTTAGGAATTGCAAGCCCCTGTAAAAATGGTTATGAAAGGCATTTTTCCTAATCACGTTAGCAAACCCTTCTCTCCATTTTCCCTCTCATTAAAAAGCTTAAATATTTTACAGCTATAGTGTGCAGGCTTATGTCCAGATTACCCTTCATTAAATGACTTTTACAGTAACTGGATACAAGCCTTTTCTATTATTACACAGCAGCTAATTATGTCTCCTTTGTTTTCATTTCGTCGTTTTAAACAAAGCTTTTAGGGACCAAGCTACTCTGTGAGAGGTGTTGCCAAGCTGAACACATTTCCAGAAAATCCCAGCTGGGCTGCATTCATTTCATCTGATGATCTTTGCAACATGAAGTAGCTTTTTGGAAAAGATAAAAAAGAAAAAAAAAATTTAAAAAGAGAGAAAAGAAAAAATAAGAGGTAGACAGGAAGGAAGGAGAAGAAAAATAACATCCAAACAATAGTGCTCTTGCACTGCTTTACTGCAAAGACAACTCACTGGGGAAAAATCCATCAGGATGTTAGTGAAGAATGAAATATGATGTACAGCAATTCTAAACATCATAGCTAAGCTATGTGAATGATCAGTTCTATCAGGCATTTTCTGAATTCTGACAGCATTGCTGTTTTCAGATTACCACAGTAATGTTTCCAAAGTGTATTATTACATTCACAGCAAGAAAAGAAGGGGAGGAGGCCTGAAAATTACTTCCCTTCTGGCAATGAATTGTCATTCATGTCCCACATTGAGCCAGCTCCTCGCATTGCCTGGGAAGCCAAGGGAACCAACAAAAAGATATGATTTCCCTAGAGCTGGGGAGCCAAGGGAAATGATCAGGCATCTGAAGACTCCCTAGGGTGCAAAGAGCAATAGCAAAAGGCTTTGCTAAAGAGAGATACTTTTCAGTATCTGTGCAAATAAAATCTACATTTAGATTTTATTTTAATTGCTCATTCTCATCCATGATACACTGAATAATCAAAGGAATCATATCAGAAGTGATAAAAAGATTTGTTATGTGTGTTTCCATATACAAAGCACTATATTGTACCTCCCCAACAGTGTGTAAGATGACTGGCCCTTGCTCCACAGAGCCTTAAAAGCTCACAACTATACGAGTCTTCTTTTCTCCCCCTTTTCTCATGGGCATTTCATAATACTCCTTTAACTTTTTTTTTTTTTTTCATTGTTCCTTCATCCTTTTAAGCCTTTTTTGACCAGGTAGCTTTCTAGACCCTCTTGAGCAGATGGTACTGAACTAGCCCTCGAGGGGAAGCCTTGCATCTTCCTGCTATGGACATTTTTTGGGCCTGTGAGTCCCACCCTTTACTTGCTATATATTTGCAGTTTGGGTCACATGTAAAGCTTTCTAGGATTTAGGGGGTATAAAAACCCAAAATACAGTAAATTTGAAGATCTTGTATTGCTATGAGTCTAGAAATTTATAGGATTCTTAAGAGACTGTTAACCTTTCTAAAATATTTCAAAAAGATGTTACTGTAAGGAATTCAGTAGGAAACTGAAGAGACAGAACACTTGACCTTAACTCTACAGAGCAGAGAAGATGGTTCACAAAATATGTGATGCTTTTCAGTGACATACAGTGCCACCACATATTCTCACTACATACCAATGGGGAACCAATCCTTCTTTGCCTCCTGAGCACTTTCTCATGTAGACAGGAGAAGAAATGAGCAGAAAAAGGCAGTAGATATGACAGAACTTCTTCAACCTTCCTATCTTGTAAAGAGGGTATGCATGGATGGTTTTATTCATGCTTTCCTATTTCAGGCCTTTCTTCAGCTAAATGGGCTAAACCTTCTTCCCCAAAAACACCTCTAGCTGCCTAAATAGTCCCCTACTGCCCTTTGTCCCAAGTATTGCCAGAGCAATGAGACCATTGGTCAGTATGAAGTTTGCCTTCTACTCGAGAAAAGGGTTTATCTCCACCCACTTCACCCACTCTTCTTATGAACACCAAATTTCATGGATTCTTTCAGAAAGACCTGTGAAGTGAGAAGGCACCTTTATCTCCCACTGACAGAAGGCAGGAAACCGCCTCCTGTTCTATTAATCCACAGACCTCCAACCCCATATGCTATATACAACAGCAAAAAGTACAGCACGATTCCCTCCCTTGTTTCAGATTCAGGAAATTAAATAGGAAAATGAAAAATGGTTTAGCAAAAATGTAGCTCTGAAAGACCCTTAGCCAGGTTACCCTTCCAAATCATGCTTGTTTTTCAGAGATATTTGTTCATGGAATGGAAAAATGTGGAAAACAACCCATCTGCCACACATAGGTGTGGCCTTCATTTTCCTCTTAAAAAACCCTGACATTTCTCTCCCTTTTCAGGCCAAAAGGAAAGGGCTAATCACATAAGGGGACCCCCAAAAGCCTGTCTCCTTGTCGCTGTTCCACTGCACGGGCTTTGGCAGAGACACAGCAGGGGTCCGATGCAGCTGTTGGAGATCCTGCCCTGCCTGCCCAGCTTCGCCTCTGCTCCCGCTATTTTGCTCCTATATAAGCAGCATAAATAGCAAAAAGAAAAGCCTGTCAGGCAGACCATTTCCCATTATTTGGAAATTAGCAAGCTTTATACTGTTTCTAAAACTAATTGTTTCCATTATCAGAACACTGCAATGCTGTATGCATCCACAAGAAATCATCACACAAATGTATTTCTTTCTTTAATATACTGGGCTTTTTTTTCTTTTTTTTTTTTTTCTGTGAACAGTTTTCCTCCCTTTTTTTCTGAGATTTCATTTAAGAGAAATATAATAAAAACTCAGGTACAAGAAGACTGTTGGTAATTATTTGCTTGTGCCTTTCAGCACAAGAAAATTTGTTATCCTTAATTTCAAAAGAGAGCAACAATTAATTTAGCTAATGAGAATTACGGAGAAAAGAAAAAAGCAAAAAAAACCACAAATAAGTACTTCAAACGATTTATAACCTATGAAAAAAAAATCTTATTTTGGTCCTGATGCTAAAAAAATAAGTCTTTGCATAAATAGTCTTACTGAAGCTTTATCCTTTAAAACGTATTCCCAGGACTGTGGATTTGGCAAATGCAGGCTTCAAATTGATGTTGTACTGATGAACTGATTTACTTGCAAAGTCCTTTTTTAAGGGAGGATATTATTACCAAGCTAAATGCTAAGACATAAACCCAGGATGCTACCCAGGAGCAAATGGGGCAAATGTTTGTATTTTTTGGCAACAGCACACATACTTTTTGACTGTCACTTTACTAAGGAGAAGAAGAAAAAAGAAGTGCATTCGCTGGTTCAAACATCCCCCTTAGCAGAAAAAGGCCTGCAGGGGAAAAAAAAAACATATAAAAATGCACTGAAGCAAAGTAATGCTCCTTGAAGCTGGCTGTGCCCCTAAACTATGCTCCTGAGATTATATCCCGAGGCAGCAGGGGGCATGGTTAAGAGCAATTCTCCCCGGCTCTGAAAGAATGAAAGCAAGTGTCAGCACTGCCATAAAATCAATGCACGGATGATTGCTCCCAGGATGACTCGAAGCAGCAGTGACATGAGTCTGGACATGGTGCTGGTGAGGAATCAGCCCTAATGGCTTCCCATCTGATCCCTGGCTGCAGGGGTCAGTTCAGCTGCACGGGGCTGAAAAGCGAGGTCACAGATCTGATGTGTCAGCGTGCAGCCAGCTCATGACACTTGTTGAGCTGCAAAGAGAAGATTGCCAAACGGGATGGTGGAGCTTAGGATACAACACAAATCTGGCAGGCTTCCTTGTACTCTATTAATCCACTGTTCCTATGCCTTACAGAGCTCTATTTAGTGGGAGTTTCCTGGTTTTGAGGTCTGAATTACAGCTTTTTCATCAGTTAGATGCTGTTATGAAGGGACAGATTAACATGTATCATCATAATATAGGGGAACTTTTAACCTTTATATTATGGTGATTACCTTGTGTCTAATACCCTTTCCAGGATGTGCTAGCCAGGTCTAGAGAGCATGGACCAGAGTCATACACCACTAACAACATTTCTCTGCTTACTGCCAAGGTGATTGTGTTCTTGCTCGCAAAATTTGCACTGTTGTAATTAAAAATGGTTTTCAGATTGACTCAGCCTTTAGCTAGCACAGCTTCTTTGCACAGGGGCACTTTCATCATCTTAACATCAGGTTAGAGTAGCTAGCACAGGCCTCAGTCCCACGAAGCATTCAAGAGTGCCCTGCTCACCAGCTGCCATCTGTCAACTGAGCCATGACAACAGATTATAAACTCATTCCTGGCCTGCCCCTAGTGTCTAATAAAATGCTGTTAAAAGCCCCACTCTCACTCCTCTGACTGTCTTTTCCAGACCACACAGCACCCTGGGGTATGTCAAGCATAGCTGGGTCTTCTCAAGTCTGCTCTCAGAGCCAACAGAGCAGCTCCCCTCATTCTGCCAACAAGCTTAGTACCTTCAGCTCTTTTCCTTTTCACTGCACTATGCAACAGACCTGGAAATCAAGCCTTTGATGGATACTAGTGACTATTAAGAGTGAATGAGAATTCTAATTACAAGCTCTTCTATTGTGAATGGGGTTAATTTCCCTACACTCCCTGAAGGACATCAGGAGGTGAATGAAGGGAGACATATGCCCTGAAATCCCAAAATGGCAAAACAATTCCCTTTCTTCATTGTATTCTGCCAATCTTCATGAAAGAGATTACAAAAATAGTATGACCACTGGCGCAAATGAACTTCTGGACTCAGCAGCACAAGGACAGTGAGAGACAGATATTTACATCCAGTGAGTAAGCAGGAGACATGCTATGTGTGAGTAACAAGACTTCTAGCCTTCTGATACTGCCATCTTTCTGTATTTTTCACTCTTTGGTTTCTTTGGTAGCATGTTCCTCTGGCCACACAGATCAATCACTGCTGGCAGGTCAAAGCAGGCAGCAGCAGAAGCAACAGGACACCAAGGGGTAATATCAGAGAAGAGGGTGAGGCTGTTAGCAACAGACAGTTTGCACCATTTCTTCATCATACACACATCACAATCCTCAGCACCTGAAGCCACCTCTGACATCCTGGCCTGCTGCCTGCACAGCAGCAGGAGCCAGAGGGACTGCTGGAGAGCAGACAAGAGCAGGCAGCAATAGGACTCAGCAAGAAGCACATCCCATGTGTGTAGGGTTGAAGCAGATCTCGAATTTCAGCCACAGCAGCCCACAGCAGGGCAGCCCCCAGCTGCACAGAGAGCACCTGCCAGAGGATGCCACACAGGTACTGTAAGGCTACCTGCTGTCTACAGCTGCACTCCGTGGCTGCAATGGAGACTTTGGAATCTTCCTGTAAGTGCTCTGGAAATACCAGTATCAAACTAGAAAACTCATACTGGTACACAACAGGTTATACTGAGGAAGGATCTATTCTGGGATTGTAACATGATACCAGTTAAAATAAACTGAGATTTATTTTTATTTAAACCGTAGTAAGCATGGCTTAGATCCTGCAAGCAATGAAATAGTCACATGGGTTTTACTCACATGATTACGTCCCATGGGGCTGGAAGGTCACATTTCCCATGCAAATCAGCAGCAACTTTTCCATTAATTTTATCTGTCATTTTTAAATAGCAGTACCTACAGACTAAGAACAGGATTCATCCCTCTTAATGCTGAATGTCTAAACTCAAGGTGTCTCGTCTGAGTTCACTGCTCCAGGCTAGCCAGACTCTTACCAGTCAATGGTAAGAGTTAAGTACTTGTAGTTGGGCAAGTCATCTCTCATGGAGGTGTTGAAGACATGCCCTTTAGTAGTTTAAGCTCACAAATAGACATCATTTAAACTGCAGACTCTTAGAGGCAGGTGAGATGAATCCTATGCCATATTTTAAAATAATTGGGCCTGAACCCTTTGAAAGTTACCCCTGTAGTATTAAACCTTTCTGTTTTGACTCTTTCCAAAAGGACAATCTAATATTAATGGTAAATAATTTATCTGGGGAATTAGGTCAAGGTGCTCAACATTTTTGAAAAAAAGACATTTGCAGAGCAGCCACATTTACAGTATGTCCCACATCAGTCCTACCCAAATGGCTTCTCTCAGAGATCCTGCAAGCCTCTACCTTTGGCAAACACTATGGCATACCACACTCCCTTGCTTGTGACAGTAGGGTGCCTTAGGCGCCCCAGGCTGTACTTACAGGATTACAGCTCCTTGTAGCAGCCAACCACCCACTGACCCCACTTGTGATATGGCATCCAGACATGACACATTGTCACAGTCCACTAATAAAAGCAGGAGTCGTGAGAGGTTCATTTGAACTCAGAGTGCAAAAAGACACAAAGGGATTTCAGTTTAAATCACAGCAATAGTGCACCTTTATTTTAGTGCCAACAACGGAGGTTATGGTATAGAGGAGAGGGAGAGAGAAAGAGAGAGAGATATAAAGAAAAAGTAAAGAGAGAGAGAAGGGGGAGTTATAGCTACCAATGGATGAGACAGGGTCGCCGGGGTCTTCTTCCGTGGGGAGATCTCAAAGAAAGTGACTTAGAAAATCACTTTTATAGTCTGTTTCAAAAGCAAGGGGCAGCTGGCCAAGAGGTGGGGAGATTTATAGGCTATTGTGATGAGACTCGTTGCTTTGGGAAGCAGGTGTAAGGTACAGAACAGACTGCTTTGCACAAGTCCCTGCTCACCAGGAATGGAAGCAATGTACCGTGGCAGCACAGCAAGCACCCCTGCAAACAATCTCTTAGCCAGCATCCACCTCAACCAGGCCAGAACCCCTGTACAAAGTCCCTTGGGGTCTTCAGGATCTTGCAATGGTCGTGAGACATATGAGGGAAACTTCGGATACGTGAATGCTGAACAACAAATTGCTGTGATGCACCATGACCACTCCCTAAAAGGACAATAAGAAATTAAGGTCTTCTTCCAGGAATGCCAGAGAGAGAATTCACCTTACCAAATCTCCATCTAACAATCTACATCTGGTCTACTAAAATCACCAACTGGAGTGTTTTTCCCTTTCACAGACATGCAACAGCACCATAATGGGAGAGCTTTATCTCAGCTAACTCCAGCTGCCAAGGAATGAAGCATTTGATGTAAGCCACTTGCTCCCTGGGCTTCCTCCTCCAGAGTCACTGTGAAGATATATTTCTTGGTGCTTACTAAAGATCACTGTTTTTTGTGAACAGCTTAAGTAGGGTGAAATGAATCTCATCTGAAATTTGCAAAGCAATTCAGCAAGACTTACTAGAAGACCAGGAACAAATAAGACATGCATTATACTCTCATCTCCATATTAAAAAAGACCAATGTCCACGTGTAGTTATAGAAAGTGGAGACCTTGAACAGGAATATAAAATGTTACATGAATACTTAAGACTACTATGTTTCTGTCTATTTTACTTAGTCACTTATCATAAGATGTAATACTCAGAAAATCTTACCCTGTTCCCTGCCTGTGTTTGTTTTCATAGTCTTTCAGGAACAGGAGGTTTTTCAAAGCAAATGATTACTACAAGGGGAAAAAAAAGGTTACTGCTAGGATGCTATATTAACTTTTTAGAGGCAATCTAATGTACTTAAGAGAAGTAATGCTTTTACTATACTGGAGGGGAAATTCCAATGCAAGTTCTTTTTAGGTCACAGTTTAAAGATCTGCAAGAAAAGGAAAGTGACACCAGGCAAGACACAATCCAGCCTACCTGAATTTGCCTTCTTTTCCTGTCACCTAACCCCTTACTTCTTCAAGAGAGAATCTGTAGATCTAAGCCAGCCTACCAGAAATCAGTCTCCTGCAGCATAAGATGAACCAAGCCACATTGAGCCTGGTGCTGCTGCCACAAGGCCAACACAAATCAGCCACTTTAAAGGCAATGTAGGTCAATTTAGTGGTTCCAAAGGTAACTTAGGTATATAACAGGTACTTATTTGATGCCAACAAGCAAAAAGTACATTGTTGGTGTTTATTGCATCAAAAATCTCATTCCTCACAGCTACCTTTCCAGCTGGAGCTCAGTAGCCAGAATCTACCCCCTGATTAATTAATCCAATTAATTCCTTAAAATTGTTGAATTACTTTTAGCTTTAACAAGTTTGAGGACTTTCAAAGGACAGCATGCTCCTGCTTGCCTTCTATTTTTAATTAGATTAGAGGTAATTTAAGTATTGAAATGAAGAGTAACAGATGTAGATCTGCATGGAAATGCTGAATCAGAAAGTAATCTTCTAGTAAACAGTTAGGCTTTTTACCAATGTTGGCTGTTCAAATCAAATTATAATACGTGCATTTCTAAATATCATTGCCTCAGTCCTCTTTCACTTGAATATAAATATTGATCATGGATACTTAGATCATTTAGTTTTTGATATTTTGGCTGATTTTAAAATCTCCTAATGGAACTAGAAAAATTCACCTTTTCAAGTGATGAGTAATATTTTCTTTATTTTTACACTGAATTTTTGGACAATGATTGTAATTAGGTGTTTCCACCTCAACTATGATTTTATTTATTCTTGGATCCAGTCCACTTCCAGAGTACTTAATTCCAAGCCAAGATCCCTCCCCAGAAGCCTGCAACTGCAGTTTGGCAAATTTTTGACTGAAAAACACATATAAACAAAGGCATTTGAATCCTACTGGGTATGCTTGTTGAGGCACCAGATATTTAAATGGTACCTAGAATAGACAACACAATCTGCAGGAAGAAATTCATTATCCTACTTTGCTTTCTTAGAGGAATAAGTTTGTAGACAATACCATGAATATGTTCTGAAAGGGACTTTGATCAAATTCCAAGCATTCCAGTTGCAAACATAAAAGCTAATTGAAGCAAATGGAATTGCATAGATGGGGATACAGGAGCAACTGCAGTTTTGATCCCAAGTCTCCTTAAATCTCTTACCAAGCTTCTCCTATTTATAGACTTGTTCCAAAGCTTGTTATAGCCAGTCAAAAGACTTCCACTTTCAGAGAATTCAAGAGAGAACCTAAATACATAGGTTAGAATCTGCAAGGGATGTAAGCACACACTTGATTTTAAGTAAGAAAGCAGTGCCACTGCAGTAGGTAGCATTACTGAGAAACTTGAAGACTGACTTGTATTTTTATGCCTGACTGAATCAGGTCATCATTTCTAATTATGATCCTGATTATATTCTGAACTGAAGTCAGTGGGAATAAGAGCAGAGAAGTATGTCTCAGGAGGGTCACATCGACATAAGAATTAAATCAATACCAGCTCCATTCCAATGAAATCACTGGAGTTAACACCAGTAGAGACTGAAAGTGTACAGTGGTAAATCAGATCCAGAGCTTGTTACATGGTTTTGACACATCTTTCAGTTTTATCAGAAATCCAAACACAAAACTTAGCGCTCTGAAACATCAGTGGATTTTAGACACTCCCTGAAGGGCTTTGAGTACTGAAATCAATGAACGGATTGAAAAGGACTGACCTATAAATGTAGTTTTTCAGCTGTGACAAATGAAATATTGATAATGGTCTTCATTTTGCTTAACTCTTTCTCACTCTTTCAAAACATTATGTGTAATAGACCATAACTGAATGGAAATTACTTATAAAAATGTAGCAAGGTTTCACAGAAAGCAACAATGATTTTTATTTCCCTGAGAATCATGTCGCATACCAAGAAATGCAAAAATATATACTGCAAGAGACTGCAGCAATGATTGGGCCAGGACTGGGATTACTGATGGGCTGTATCAATGCTAACACATCTAATTAGGTTGAATTTAATGAATTTGGGGATTCATTATGATGGTGAGTATATGAGCCTTATCCAGCCATGAGTTCTCTTACCTGGATGCCCCCAGGCATCAACATGGTTTTACAGAGGGAGGCTCACAAAACAACAGGGGCCTTCCAGGAACATAAGTGCTACCAGTTGAGTTACTAAGGACTTGCTTAACTCCTAAATAATCTAATATCCTTGAGTATTCAAAGCCTTGTCATAAAAAACTCCATATGTGTGCAAACAAACCTTCTTCAGGCATGGGCTTCACAGCTAAATGGCTGAACTCAAGGATTTTTGATCCCAAGTCCCCCTGATGCTGAACATGACAACATTACAACATCTTTGTGGACATCCTCCTGACGGACCTATCCAAGACTATTCTTACTAGATTACAGAGGCATCTGTGAGATGAAGGAAATCTGATGTTTCTCAGAATAGAAATAACCATGAAAATCTATCACACCAGATATTAGGGAGTGCACCTGGGTTGTTTAGCACATCCAAAACATAAGGTGAGAAATACCTAACCACATTGAAACACTGCAGGTAAGCTGTAGAGACAAATCCATACCCACAGTTTCAGAGGGAAAGAATTGCAAGCCTGAGGCATTGCCACAGTGCTGGTCTCTGAGAAAAATAAGGTCAAATTCACAAGTTAACCAGGCACATCTTCAAAAGCATAAAACGAGATCCTTCATTACAGAATTACCAGGCTATCTCACACAACTATCACTCTCCTTCCACAGTCTATATCTGTTATTCTTTCAAAACAACTGGGTTGAGAAAGAAAACAGGAAATTAGAATAAAATACATAAAAACCTTACAAAACTCTTTCTGATCATTTTCAAATGTATTCCATACACCTCTCCTTCACCCAGCACAATGAGGTTTCATTGTCATCTCTCCACAATATAAAAAGAATTGCCAGACATGAAGTAGCATAAGTAAAGTGGACAGTTAGTGAAGAGCTGGCATGTTCTGAACCCCTATTCATTATTTGGCATGGATTTTTTTTTCTTTTTTTTTTTTTTTCTTTTTTTTTTGGAGGTGGCTTTCAAAACGTTTCCATGGAAAACTGAGAGGAAGGCAGCTATCACAAGCAACAACAGAGGCTACCCAGCAATGTGCTTTTTGGAGCCTCCTTTTTCTCCCCCTCTTGGTTTTGTTTTTTGGGTTTTTTTTTTCACCTCCTTTTCTTGAACTCGTCCAGGCTTAAGTTGAACAGTTTGCACCAGCATATGGCAAAGGTTGAGGTCAGACAGATAAAACGTTTCATTGCACCGAAGAATGGTTAACAACACGTGAATGTAAATTCTAACACATCGTAAAACTGTTGCAGAGCAGGCTGAAAGGGGTCTTTAGTTATGGCAGGAAATCTGCTTCCCAGCCCCACCCCATCCCTTCCAGTTCATTTCAGGTATTGTGGAGCCCGGAGGGGTTTTGGAGTCCCCTCCCCTGGCAATCTGCGCCCGGCCCCGCCAACAGATTTCTAATGACTTTCTGATGAAGATTTAGGAGGTTTTGTGTCCCGGAGCTGTGAAGGATTTCAGCCGAGCACCCCTCTCCGGCAACCGGCCCCAGCCACCTCTTTTGTCCCCTCCTCGCTCCACCGCGCCCCTGGCCCCGTGGCTTCCCTGCAGACCGTCCAGGCGGGAGGGGCCCCTCCGTGCCCAGGGCCCCGAGCTCTCCCTCTCCCGGGCCCGCAGCCACGGCAATTTGTAGCTGTGCTGGTGGCAGGACCACCCCGCCATGGGGCCCGGGCCCCGCCAGGGCCGTGGGACACGGCCTCGCCCCCTCAGAGGCCGCCGCTGCCTCGGGGCCCTCGGGCCGCCCCCGCTCCCTCAGTCTCCCCTCCTGGCCAGGACCCGAAATGCCCTCTCGACCTTGCTCCCCTCCGATGTGGGGTGCAGCCCGCTCCCCAGCTGCGTTTTCCTCACTTCAACCAAAAACAAGGATGGGGAGCCGCGGCCCCACCTCTGCGGGGACCGGTCCTCTGTCTCTGGTGTCTCTGCTTCCTTTTTTTCCCTTCCTTTACCCTTCATTCTTTCCTCCCCCCACCACCTCCCCCGCACCCCCGCCCCATTCCCACATTTTGTCACCATTATTACAATAAATACAAAGGTTCTGCGCCTAAAAAGAGACTACAAAAACATAAATGAATAAATAAATACTTAAATATCGAATGACATGTTTGTGTCAGACATTAGCGCAGGCTCTGGCTTGATGTTTTCGTTTATCATTTGCTCTAAGTTCCTGCAGCTGAAAGAGATAAACCCCGGCTATTCAAAAAGGAAATGTATAAATCATAACAAAGCACCCAGTTAAAAAGCGCTTGTTAAATTTATTTTTTTTTTAATATTTCTCCAGAGATAAGCCACAGAAGCATGGTGCTCAATTTTGCGAAACTATTGAGGTAGTGATAGATCATATATATTGTAGCAATTATTGGAGAGTTTGTTGTTTGTTTGTGACACAGACATGGACGCACACTAACACATGCACAGAGACACTGATCACCTTAATCCCCCAGGCCTCTCTAAACTGCGCCTTGATGTCCTACTTCCCTCTTCAGAGCTGCTCCAAGGCGAGAGTGATTAATGCTCTCTTTTAATCTAGGTAGATGTTAAAAGTGTGAGGGACATTGAATTCAATTATGAAATATGAAATGCTGAGAGGGTCAAGTCTACTCAGGCCCTGCAATGGAAGAAACACTCCCAGGAGACTTTGATTTTTGGTCGGATGACTGATCGTCATGTCCTCAGAAAGAATTAAATTTTATTACCAGCTTTTTGGCAGCATTTAGAGTTTAACGTGGCTAGAATTAAAGAGCACTTAGTCTGATTGTGATTTCTACCCCTTCCCTTTCTGTTCAAAAGATGCTCTATTTTTCTCACTGACTTGGAGATGCCTGTTAGAGAAATGCAGGTGGCAAGTTATCTCTGGAGGGGTTGTACCGCCAGAATGTTATTCACAGCTCATATTTGCATAATCTCTTGTCTCCTCTTAAATCTTCTGTTTTATTCTCTTTCCCTTCTTACTCCCTCATGTAGCCCTCACAACAGTCTGGTTTGGATTTCTTTCCTTCCACGTGCCTCAGTAACACCAATTGTTCTTATCAAGGGGTTGCAAGGCAGTGATCAGTCACACCTTCCTTCCATTCAGTGAGGCAAAAAACACTGCAGATTTTGTTTACTTTTAACATCTGCCAAGACTTTTAATGTCACAGTGCAAGGAAAGCCCCAAAGACAAATCCAAAAATGAGCATATTAATAATGGTTGGCAACCAGGATCCTGCAGGGAACCATCGCTTTACCTTTTGGTGCTGTTTGCCCTTCCTTAAAGTTCTTTTTTGCCCTACGTTATGAAAAGACTTCTGCTGGCTAAGAAGAAACTCACTGGTGTCATTGAGAAACCTGGTAGTAAATGTTAAAATGCTCAGTTTACCGTGCTGAAAACATTAGTGAAAAATCAGCAGAAGGTTTGGGGCTAAAACAGAGGTAATCCACATGCCCATTGCACAGGGAAGCCTTTACTCAGGAAAGAAAGTTACATTCTTAGTTGATATCTTTTTAGTTTAAATATGCATCATTCTTTTTGCTTTTCAAGATTCTGGAGTCTGTTCTGAAGTATGTAGCTTCAGTAACCAAATTAAACAAATACAACAGAAAATCAGAGGAAAGCAAGAGGGGACAAGTAGAGGAAAGGAGAGAAAGTTATCAAGGTAATGACTTTGGATTTACTGCTCCCTCTGTGAGATCAAATCCAGTTGCCAAAATATAGGCAGTTTGTGCTTTCTAAGATACTCATGTCTGCTGAAGCCCCTGCTGCTCCTCCAGAAGAGAACAGGTTTTCTGCCGGTCCTATGCCATATCTGCTTGCCTCTTCAGATTTCCCACTGGCCTCTCAGATGGGACAAGACACTTCTTTGAGCCGTCTGAGTCAAACCCCCATGGGCTATGTAATTAATTAACTCAGAGCACAGTGAGATTCCAGTGCTAACATCTAAATTGAGGTGTCTATTCATTACAGTAAGTGGAGACTGATCAAATGCTCATATTTACATTTGGCTGAACAGATTGTTCTCCATTCTCTGTGGAATATAATGGGAGACAAAACATTTAAGACTCTTCTAGAAATCTAAACCTACTGTTTGGAGCTGGGACTCCCAGACAGAAAAACTGGAATTAATCTGTGAATTCACTGACTTTGGTCCTTTATCACCTCAGGCACTGCATTGTGCTTTACTCCTTCATAATCATCCTGGAAGCAGTTAGCCCTTCCCCCTCTGATGGAAAGATCATTGCAGAACCTCACTGTGTCAACCATTAGGAACATTCTCATAACTCCAAGGCTTAATACATCCACAGCAAGTCTATACCCATGTGATTCTTATGCCAATATCAGCTTTTGCATTAAAAATTCTTTTTTCATTGCTGGTGTTTTACCTTCTGCTCCACATACAGCAGTTATATCCTCCCTCAGTGTTCAGTTTTAGAAGGAAAACAAGCTAGGATATTCTATTTTTCTCTCACGTGATAATCTCCTCCCTTTCCCCAACCACTCGAGCATAAGTCTGTCAGTTCCCAACAAGAAGTTACACAAGGTACTCCAGATAAGGTCTCACAGGAGACTTGTACAACCTTGTCAGTGCTTTGCTATATCACAAAGACTGTTTAAAGTAGAGGAAAAAACTGTATAAAGCCAGTAGAAAATGTGAGGGAAGTTTAATTCTGAAAGGAAATTAATAAGAAATGACACCATATAAAAATATAAAACATCAAAGTATACAGGGAAATACAAATTGTGAATTAATTGTCCACCTAAACTAAAACAGCCACTACATATCAGAAGACAGCTATCAAAGACAGTAGTTGGATGGTTTTTAAATGACCCTAGACTTGTCCAAATAGTACCAGCTCCGGCAATTACAACAGCCAGAATTAGGAAAGAGGCCGAAAATCACTGTTGGTTCATGATACAGGCTAGAAATCTACTGACAGATACAAATAGGAAGGAATTTCTATGAGCATGTTTTGTTTGTATAGCAGACCCTCCCTGCACTCAGAACACCATGGTGGTACTAGACAATGTCCAAAAAGTACTGTGGATGTAACTGCACTGCTGACTTGAGTTGGAAATTTCTGCCTGGGATTCTGATTTGGAAAAATTTTGTGATGCTTCTGTAAGATACTCACAGGGCTGCTGTTCTAAAAAGCTACAAACTTATATAAACAAAAAAATCTATTGCATATTAAAGAGCAACCGAGTAGGATTTACTCAAAATGGAAGAAAAGCCCATCCACTGACTACCCGAGTCATAGTTTAACATGGCAATTTTTGTGGGACAAGGCTGACTTTCTCCATCAATTTTACTTTTGTGAAGAACCCATAAAAATATACACAGCAGCAAGGGAATGTGGAATGTGGAGCAGCAACATCATCATACAAAATGCTGTCACCCCCATTTTCACAAAACTGGCAATTATTCACTGAGATCAAAGATTTGCTTGCATATGGCTCCTCATTTTCCTTGAAAAACATTCTTATTAGGCCAGGTGAGACAAGATGATCAAGAACATTGACATTTTCTTTCCTGCTTCCTACCAAATTCCTGACATTCCAGGTTCCTTTATTCAAACATGCTCAAACTTATGAATCTACCGACTTCCTTTCCATCATAACTCAGCTTTACTATCTCCATCCAATATCAGGGTTTGTCTCTACTTTATAAGAATGTGGCTTAGACAAAGAAAATGTTTGGCATGATACTTACCACAATAGTATGAAAGAGATGCCAAGCTGCCAATGTTATGTTTTCTGTGATGCTCATTTTCATTTAAAAAATGGCAATGAATGAAATTTAAATAGTCTGTACTCCCACTTAACACTTCAGGAAGTAAATACAATGTTACTTAGGATATCTTCATGCAAGGATTGTTGAGGTGGGTTTGGGATGAGCTTTTGTTCATGAGAAAGAAAAAAAGGCTTTGTACCAATAAAAGGATATGTTAAAATGCAGATTTGTTTGATTTTGGGATTCAAAAACATGTTGTTCCACCAGGTGGAAATGCAAACAGTGAGCAGGCACCACATATTCCAGCCTTGTTGTTGGTAAGAACCTGTATTGCCTTGTGAGCAGTAAGAGACAGTGGCACACATTTACAGCAGAGGTTGAGCCAGCCCTGATTTCCAATCATACCATGCCTGTGAGAATTCATCTCCTCTGAATACCTTGCAGCTTTGAAACACAACCACCAGATCAGGATGACCTTACCACATGGAATGCTTCACATTGTATTGACATGAAATGTAAATGTAATTTAATGTTTGTGAGGGTTCTCAGATTAACATGATACTATTTTGTTAAAAAGAAAAGAAACTATGTGAAAATTCATGGATGTGGAGGTAAACCTCTACTTCTCCTAGATTACCCCTATGTACATCTTTCACCTACTGGACTTCAATGCTATTCATAGGTATCATGCTCTTCTGGGTTAACTCCAACATGTACTTCCCAACTACCATCAACCTCCTCTATGGAAATGAAATTGTCCTTGAGACATGTTCGTATCCACAGCATATTGATTTTGCATAACTTTAAATGGTTGGGTCTTCTAATGCAACTCATTTACAGAAATCATGTGAAAATTTGCAGTATGTTTGGCACAAGTGATGTCTTTTCTGGGTTTTTTCCCATCCAGCCTCTAAAAATTCTATACTGAGAAGATCTCCACTGTGTCGTCCCTCCTTTGAAACCTTTCTTCTCACAAAGTTCAGGGACAGGCAACAGGTGGTAACAAATTTTACTCTTAAGAATTTGAGATTTCACCTGAATTCATATAATTCCCCCAACATTATTTCAACTCAAAAGGATACATGATTGGACTGTAGATAGTAACACATATACCTTAAAGGTGAGAAATAAACTTTCAAACCATATTTACTGAAAGACTTTAAAGAAAAAATCAGGCATACATCTTTTCTTGGCAGGAAGAACACAATTTTGATTTATGGATAAAGATTATTCAGTCATAGGTATAGTTTATGTTGGTGCCCTTCCTTATAAATCCTCACTCACTTGCTCACTGGCCTGTGCCCATAATATAGCTATATAACATTACCAGCATCACTAATTCATAAATGTTTCCATTTACTTGAGAGGAAGGGATAATTAAAACTGTAGTTTGGGATTCAGGAAACACAAAACCAGTTCCTGTCTTGGACACAGACTTCCTTTTTAAGCTTTGAAAGCTAGCTATCTCTCTTATGTCCAGTTCCTCACCTCAGAGAAAAATAAAGTGACCCAAACCTATCCTTTGTCTCCTTCTCTAGAAGAGATAATTACTTGGGACAGGAAGTGTTTCAGGTGCAGGGTGCTTCATCAGCAGGGCATTGATCTTCAGAATCATAGTTGCAGAAATGATCAAATACAAGAATATCAAATGCTTAGTCAGCCTATGAAGGGTCTGTGGCTGTTAAGAAGGTACACTGGGCTCAGCAAAGGTACAAATACCAATCAACCTTAGACAGAATAACTAAACTGAACTCTTCATGAGTGGCTTTCTCAAGGTGTCTGAACAGCCCTTTCTTCTTTCACTGTCTCTACCAACCATCAAATGAAATAAATGGTTTGTTCCTCCTTCATAATCAAAGAGGAAAAAGGTCTCTTTAGAGTTTTCTGTGTCATGTTTTCACATGCTCTCTGAGATCTGCTGACACTCACGTCGACAAGTGGCACTCCAAACGAATAGATGATACAGACCTGAGTAGTACATACCTTACTTACGTTTATTGCCGTTTACACATCTGCTAAGTGCTCAGCAGAAGTGGCAGGACTTAATTCCCTAGGCTGTTTTCCAGGAAAGCAATGGAGTTCTCATGTGAATACAGGCTTATCTGTGCAAGTAAAGACTATCTCTTATGAGACTAAATGTCCAGGAGAATAAAATCCAGAACAAAAGAACTTTCTTAGAACTTGCTAAGTGCTTTTCTTAGCAAACATGTTTGGAATCAATTTGCACTCTCTAGTAGTTCACTATTTTTCATTAAATAGATGCAAAAACATTCATCATTTTTCTTTGCTGAATTTGGTTGTGCTTGCAAAAAAAAAAAAAAAAAAAAACCAAAACAAATCAAATACTCATGGAAAATATGCCCATTTAAGGTATGATGAAACTGGGACTTTCTGAGAGTTATCTAAGGTATTTTTATTTGCATGATCTTGAAAGCTGACTAGAAATTCTGAAGTTTTAATAAAAGCATTGTTCCTTGTCTGTCTTATACAAGTTTCTTGAGATCCTGAGAGTCATCAGGGATATGTTATTCTGAGGATGAATAACCTAGCAAAGGCACAGCCTGTATCTTGAATGTTTAAATCAAAGCAAGACAAAGCCATACCAAACAAGCAGAAGGAATAAGAGACTTTAGGCAGTATTGATTGGAAGTTTCATAACACTCAAGAAAAAGCAATGCAATATCACTAAGTACTGTAATGTAGTAAATGACATATTGCTAGCACTGGGAAGATGAAGAGTTTGCTGGGACAAGTGTTAAAAGCAGAACAGTTCTTTCTACCTCAGCTCACCTGGACAACAGAAGCAAAGACCAGTCTCTAGGACACAGTGATAGAGCTTGCAGCACAGAGCAGCATTACAGGAACTTCCATGCCTGCAGGGGTTTATAAGACACTCTTCCAAGCATGTCCTGAACACAGACATAGTCCTGCACTAGTTTCACAGACAGAGCAGCTCTACTTTTCTGCGCCTCTTTGCTCTGAGATGGGATACAGAGAAGTAGGAGAAGGAGTCCATCTCCTGTTCTCAAAGTGGATTTTATAGGAGCCTGCAGGCAAGTGCCATTTCAGCTCTAAAACAGCAGAGGATAAAATGGACAGAAACAAGAGCAGAGCACAGGCAATGCAGCAGAGAGCCTGGCTGATGCTAGGAGTGTGCATTGCAAAGTAGCAGCACTGAATGATGTTACAGTTGTCTGGTACCACACAGAACAGCAGTATTACCTTGATACCTGCAGGCCAGCCCTGGTAAGATGAGACCTGCTAATACGAGAACAGTCAGATGAAGTGCACTGTCAGCAAGTTTCAAGGTTTCAAGTGCAGGTTAGCTCAAGATTTACGGCATTTCTAGCTTTCAGATGGCATGGGAGTACCTTGAGAACAGCTTTTTTTTGCTGTATTCAGCAATCTGTTTCCATTCTGGCCACAGTCCAGAAATACACAAGAAAAAAATGTGAAAAATAAGGATAGGGAGTAACTAAATATTTCAGACCCTTCACAAAGGTTCAGTTTGAGCAAGGCTTTAGAAAAGGGCAAATGGCCAGTGGAGAAGTGGGGTGGATTTTTTTCTTCTAAAAACAATTTGCCCTTTCCCTATCATTTCGGTTAACCAAATTAAACAAGTACCTTCTTGTGCAAGGGTGCTTACAGTTTGAGTGACTTCTTTGTTTTATAAACTGTGATCCTAGTCCGCAGCTTTTCCAGTGGCCATGTTCTCTTTTCTAAGTGGATTCTCTAGTGCCTGCTACTTGGCTCTATTCTCTCTACAGGTTTTCCTTTGGTAGCAGCACTAACCTGCTTGTCTTTCCTCTACTTACCTGCTTGTTTTCACAGAAGTTGCAGTGCCACGATGTCCTAGAGCCTTTACTGCTGTGTTGAATTTGCTTAAAATGGACGTTTCAATTGTTGTTAAAGAGAATACAACAGTAAGGTAAACATAGACTATGGGAGTTTAATTTCCTTAGGAAGCCTGGCTAAGAGTAACCACTAGCATTTCTTTGGAGCATGAACTCTTCCTGGTCCTGTATGAATATCAGTTTTTGAGTCCACAGAGCAGCTCATTTAAGTAGTTTATGTACACATAATCTTCACTCTGCAAAGGTGAATGACGAAGCAAAGGGAATTAGCTCCTTAAGAATTAATGCAATGGCAGGCAAGCACGGAGATTTCTCAGATGGCTTCGGGGACAAAATCCCAGCCTCACTGACACCCAGGCAGGTCAGCACTTGGAAGCGTTTTCTGCACAGCCTCATATGCATCCTCCACAGACACAGCCACCCTACCCCTCTGCACAAAACCATTGTTCGTACAAGAATCACATCAGACTCAAAATGTACACAAAGCCCTCCAGCTCTGTGAGGCGCAGTGATCCAGGAACACAAAGAAATGCAACTGAGCAGTGTCTAGATGGGGAGTCTGATGTGTTTGCCATGCACATACCAGTGGTCAGATTACAGAAAGGAAATGTTTGTAAGCTGACATCCAGGACTTATTTATTAATATAGTCTAAATGACTAATTTATGGCCACATATTTTTAGCCTTTAACAGAGCATCTATTTCATTATTTAAGATGTTTAATTATGCACCTGTATAATTAGTATCTGAAGAAAATAGGTTTCTTTATTACCCTATGTCTTTAGTGAAGAGCAATAAATACTCATATTAACCAAAAACTCTTCTAATACTGACAGCCTTTAAGTTGAAAATATTTAACACCCTTCATGCCATGTGAAATAAGGGAGGCCTGATAGAAGAGTGTTAGTTGCAAAAAACAAAATAATGAAGCTGACCAGCAAAACCACTAAAATTAATGGAAGTTATTTCATTTCAGATTTTTAATTGTTCAGTTCAGGTCCAGAAGACTGATTCCAGTAGGAATTACATTTTATACAGGTGGAACAATTTTGTTCACTCACTGCAGGTGTGTCAGATACAAATCAATATTTTCACACAATGAATCTCCTCTCAAGGTCTGTGGTTCTCTCTTTGGTGCATCTTCTCAAATAGTTTCAGTATAACACTGAGCTTTAAAAAAGAACAAAATGTTCCTGAACTGGAAAAAATCAGTTTCATCCTTAAAATGACAGATCAAATAGAATGAAATATTTTTTTTAAAATAGAGCATTTTATCATATCGGAAAATAAGGGTCTGTACTTTGTCTTGAATAAGTGAGGCAAGCAATATGGGGCAGAATAGGGCTGTAAACCACATCTGTGGCTTTCTGAAGCTCTTCATTGGTGAGAACCACAGGACAATGCAGAGAGCCCTGCCTTGGTCAGAGCAGCCTCCTCCACCTACTCTGTAAGGCACCATCTGCTTGAGCCCTCCAGGAAGCAAGAAGGTACAATCTTAGCATACATGTGCCTGCTTATAACCATAAAGACTGTACTGCCTTCCTTTGAACTAGAAGTGCACATGAAGGAAACAGGAATACTGAACTGCCCAGAAGGAGAGAAGGTAGATTGTAATTTAGGTGGGGGAAAACAAGTACAAAACAAGCAGTCATTTTCTGCTATTTTTATGTTCATACATGCAATGAACTCCTATGGAGTAGGAGAACTACTGTATTTGCTTGTATTACATTCACATGGTAGAGATGAATCCTGTCCTGAAAAGTTAGACCAGATTTTTCAACTGGCTAGGTGTCAAGCTTTTCATCATAATTTTTTTCACTTTGCCCAGATGTAGCTGTTCATCCTTTTGTGGATGAAAACAAATTATGAACTCACAGCCACCTCTACTGCAGATGATTTGAGGGCTACTGTTTATTCCCCACATCACACACATTATTTTTTCCAGGTGCCTGAGCTGAAAACACTCATCTCCATTTTATTTCAGAACACCTGTTATGAGCCATTCACCAAGCCATTGTGTATCCAGGTGTGTGTATAGTTCTATAAAAGGAAAAGTCAGGTCTGCTGATGCTTTCCATTCTGTGATTCTCTATAAATGGTGTGCATGCAACTGCCTGCCCTCAGTGCCAAGGTCTGGGAACTCACTGCATGAAGCATCTCCCACAGAACCAGCACCAGAACACAAGTGGCTTCAGCAAAGAATGCCAGTTGCTCAACATCTTGGCAACTGAATTTTGACATTCATTTTGTTTCAAAATGATTTTTTAGAAGGTTGGACAGTCAATGTGACTGTTCAGCCCTATAAGAAAAGTCCCTTCTCACTCATCCAGTTTGTTACTTGCAGGGTCCCTGTAGAAGCTGAACTAACTCATTAAAATGGCAGAGAAGAAATCCAAAAGAAAATTAAGAAGTTTTGATAATTTCAGCAATTTAGACTGGCTATGGGAAGGGTCTGGTGAATAGGAGTAGAGACAAAGAAACCAGGCATGAGAGCAAAGGAGCTACAGAAAGCTCACCATTTGGCAACAGCAAGCTGCTGTGTGAGTATATTGTATGTTACATGATACCACAGCCTCAGTTTCTTTGTATGCATCCTGCAAATATCTCACTGCATGGACAGGATATTCTGGGGCAAGTGGATCACTAAAACGGAAGGGGGTGCAGAAGGTGAGGGAAGAACATAGTCATCTGTACTGGTAAGGAGAAGGCAGTGGAGGGAAGGGCATAAATTTTTAATATGATGGCTGTAATCCCAAATCTGTCTTCCCTTAGGCGTGCCACTGGAAATATTGTGCTTTCACTCCTACCTCAGAGGACAGATTCTGCTGATGCAGACAGGTTGAAATTGCTGTTTCACTAGAAAAGGCACATGTGGCCTTTATCAGAGCTTGTGGTCTCAGTTTGAGTTCTTACACAAAAGGATTCATTGATCTGTGCCAAGTCATTCCCTGGCATGTTTGTTGCTTAGTGGGACAGTAATGTCTACTTTGTGGGAGATCAGCCTTGTTCTCTGGGAACTGTGATCACTGAGACAACTTTCCACTGTCACGTCCCTCTATCACTATCCCTGCCCCCAGGCACATCCTGGAATTTGCTTGTCTAGCTACCAAGATTCAATGTCTCTGCCAGCTCTCTCTTAGCAGAGGCTTGGATGCCACATGTGGTAGTGCACTGTCCCTGATGACATTTCTCCTGCTTTTGGGGAGCTTCAGCATCTGCTGCTGCAGCCAGTGAAAAACATACCCTTCAGTGCAGGGGTGCCTGAAAGTCCCAGTGCTGTGTGTGCATTCCCCAAGTAGCAGCACAGGTTGGGTGGAGGAACCTATGTGCTCAAACACTGAAACGTGATTCACTTTGTGATAAGTACCACTTGCAAACTTTCCAATGTGCAAATAATCTATTTTGGCCTTGGACAAGTAAAAACAAAGTATCCAGCATTTACCTGTTTACATTTGGGTTGTTCTGCAACTCATGGAATACTAATTACCAGTTACTGGTTTGCTGGCCAAGATTACTTTAAATATTTCATAGGCTATGGATGAATTCTGAAGCAACAGTATTTATGCAAAGTACTTCTTGAGTGTTATACATGGAGATTTGCAACTAGAAATTAATTTTTTGCTTGCCTTACTTGAAAACCCGTTCTTTATGATAACTCAAGGTTACTCATTCCAGTATTTTTTGTTTTGTATTATGATGAAAAGTACATTATTTCATCATAAACCAGGAACCTTTTATCTTCTTTACTGCATCATTACACATGCAGTCACTCTCTTAAAAAAGGCCAAACAGAGGGAAAAGGGCTCTGAGGGAACAGACAAGAGTTTATTTTTTTTTCTGATGAAGCACTTGCACGGGTTACTCGGAGAAATGTGCAAGGCCAGGTCAGATGGGGTTTTCCACTAAAGCAGCAACCTGCTTTAGTGGAAGGTGCCCCTGCCCATGACAGAGGGTTTGAAACTGGATTATCTTTAGAGTCACTTCCAATCCAAGCCATCCTATGATTCTACAATTCTATAATATTTTTTATCCCAGCTGAACTGCAAAGAGATTACAGGCCTCAATTTCATTTTTGTTCCTTCCCACTCTCTGGCTTCAGCAAGATTTTTGTTGGTTTGTGCTTTGAGAAGTCCTTCTTCCACCACTTTCCAGGACAACAGTGAAGCCCCTGCAAAGACATTGTGCCCCTGACTAATCCCACTCCACCCTTTGCCCCTGTTTTGGACCAAGGTTCTTCAGCTGTATGAGAGACCCAAGAGAACATAAGCCTTCAGATAACAAAGATTAATGTCCCTTTTACTGTGGCAAGCAGCATGCAGACAGTGTTAAACTCTCTGTTGGCCTTCTCTGTGCTCAGGGCTGCCACAGCTCCTTCCTCCTGCCTGGCCTTTCTCAGCTTCTCTCCAGAGGCAACTATAGTCTCTTGGTGACTCAAACTTCCCATTCCTCCTGTTCTCCTTCTCACCATCCCATACAAACGCACCCCAGTCTCCTCTGCCAGCACAAGGACACCACTGTCAGAGTAGCTTTCCAGGGAGTCATGCACATGTGCTCACAAATATAATGGAAGCCAAAAGAAGAGGCATCTCTAAAACAGCACTGTAGAGTCTGAAAGTAGGTCAGTCAGTGTCTGGGCACTGGGATAACTGGGCAGCAGAGTTCAGGTCTGTGCCTCGAGCTGTCACAGCCATCAAGCAGTAGGGGGTTGCTGCTGGAAGTGTGTTTGGACCAGTAGAGGAAATGCAGCATCCATGTGGGCATTGGGCCATCTAACCAGCTAGTTTAAATTGGCTGAGCTGAACTCCAGGTTCATGCTGGGCACATGTCAGCAACCCTGCAGAGCACAAACCAGTGCTAGGTGTGTTTCCCCAACAGGCATGATCCTGGCCCTGTGGAAATCAGATGGAGGTTTGTCATGAACTCCAGCTGGAGCAGAGCTGTACCCTTTGTCACTACAATTATTTCAGGTCTACTTCATATGGATTTTAGCAAAAAAATCCCCTCAGGAATTCTCCTTGTTTACAAAATCGCCTCCTGCTCTGACTGAAACATTTGTATCTCAGTTGTTAGCCACAATAATGAGTTGACAATTTCCTCCAATTGGCACATTTCATTCAAGACACATTATTGTAACCACAGCTGCCTAACATACACAAAGCCAGGTTCACCAAAAGTGCTGTTTACCGACACACGAACAGAACAGCCACAAAATCCACTGCTGTCTTCTTGCCTTTTCACTGGGAATGACATTTTCTAGGCAGGTAGGGGAAAAAAAACCTTTAAATATACAGGAGAAAGTAATGCTATGGTGTCTCTGGTGTGAGTTTCTGCTTGTGTTTCCAGCCCAGCTTCAGAAGCAGTTTCAACAGCTCCCACAGACTAGGGTGAGATGTCTCACAACCCTTACAGAGAACTCCTAGTTCAGATGAATGCTGGATCCCCAACAGAACAGGAAAGCCAGCTTCACTGTGAAAGAAAAGAAACAAAATCACTGGACTCCATTTTATCTTCCCAAAGGGTCGGGGAAGGTGAAAGGGTAGGGGGGAAGAATTCCAACTGCAGTGGCTTAAATCTATTTTAATAATGTCTCATGGCTTTGCAGTATACATGAAAGACAATGGGCGTATACAATTAATAATGATTGGTTTGCCATTACAGTGATAAATAACTTTGAATAGCTACTTAGAGCAATGTTTAGGGCCTGTCTTTCCCTCTTTTTTTTTCTTTTTTTTTTTTGGTGGCAGATGGTGTAAAATCCCTGGGCCCTTTGGACCTTGACCTCCTGCAGATGTTGGGATGGGACAAAATGGTCCTCAGGATGGTAGAAAGGGAAAGAAAAAGAAAACCCTCCTAATGTACCGTATCAGGGCTATCAGTGGGGTGGACCACTAACTGCTTTTTTATTACTGTCACTTACCAGTCCTGATTCTTCTGTACTTAAAGAGTTATGTCAGCAATTGTGAGGCAGCTGAAAAGGAGAGTGGATGCATGTGGCGGTGAAGTATTATTGGAAATCAGACCAATAGAGGATGAATGAAAGATTATGAGAGGGGCAAACTACCATAGTTAGCAATGCTGCAACAAACTAGACATTGATATATTGTCCTCTTGGAGATATTCTGACAGCCTATTATAGTTCCCTTAATGAGGTTGTCATGCATTTCTCTTTTTGTAGCTATTAAAATCTTGTCTACATCTGCTGATGTTTGCTTCAGAGAGGTGGAGGAGGGGACACTTGATATTTTGTAGTCTGCCCTTGTTTAGCCAGGGTCATACCTGACCTAGCAGCAGAGAAGGATATTTAAGTTATCCAAGATACAAAAGTCCAGTGGATTTTCAAAGGAAAATAACCCCCACAATAAAAGAAACATTTCCATGGTTGTATCCTCACAGTGAGCTGAAAGAATGATGGATGTTAATATGACTAATGGGAACTTTCTACAACAATTCCCAGATCCACGCAGATGGTGAGATAATGTGGTATGTGAGTCTCATTAAGTATAAAAATCCGGCACATCACCTCTGAATTACAATGTTAGCAAACCGCACTGCTACGTATACTAGCAAGGGTAATCTGACTCTCTCCAAAATAAGGGATGAAAATACTCCCTTAATGGTTTTTTTTTCAAAATAATCAATGATTCCCATTAGTAATATGCATGAAGATAAGTAAGTAGCTGGATAGGCAGATAGGTGAGCAGATATGGCAGATGTGTGAGCACCTTGTGGGTAGTAGGAAGCAAAACTTTCTCTGCATGAACAGCTTTCTTTCACAAGGAAGACAGATAGAATTTAGAACATGAACTTTCCCCCTCTAAGGCACTGACTGTATTGCCTTTGGGTCTAACTTTGGATGTAATTTCTGGCTGTCTCAGGAGAGTGTGATGTACATGAGGGGCCTCCAAGCAGAGTTTTAACTCAGATCCTTGCATATGTTTTGTTAATTAAGTTCTCTGATACAAGGTCAGTCTCTAGGAGTGAATAGGGGAAGGGTATCTATGGCTGATATATGCAACTGGGGAATCTCTAACGGCTCAGAAACTTGCCTGCATCTAAATAAAGTTGGTTTAGGGCCACCAAACTCCAGATGCAGGGCATAAAGCGTCCATTCCTTCTTGCATGCTTTGAACATTTAGGGACTTTCAGATTCATTTTGAATGAAAACTCTTTGTCCCATAAACATTTTCTACTAAAACATGATATACTAGGAAATTCAATACATCAAATCAGATGCAGCAAGTTAATTTCTTGCAATTAGAAATGATACAGTTGGGTAATTGCTCCACAGGGCCAACTGATTTATTCTAAAACCTCTTGGAAAATGTTCTAATACATCCAGTTTGTACATCTTTATTGTAGTTTAATAAACAGAAAGCACACAATATGTGCTGTAATGGCATATCAGACAGCCAGTATATAAAATCATTTGGGATTTGATGCCTAAGTCATCATTAAACTAGGATTTGCAATGAATATGTCAGATGTCTTAACACTGCTCCACAAGCGGTATAGAAAACAAGCTCCTCCTGCTCTAATGAGGCAGAGAGAAATGGGTGAATACATTTTGATACACAATGCATCAGTGTCTGGTTTGTTTTAGTGAAACAGTAACCTCTCTCCCTTTTCCTGGGTAAATGCAGTACAATAGACTAACGCCACATGAATCTATTATGTCTTATAGGGCTTTTAGCGGGAGTATGACTGTTTAACCAGGCAGTGACACGAGAAGAATTACTATCCGACACTCCAGCTGAAAGTAGAGATTTTATTGATTCACTGCACTGGCCTGCCATTTTAGCTTTGATTGAGAGTCTTTCATGAATCCAAAAAGGTAACACTCCTTCATTGAAAACAACAGCAGGCAGTCCAGCCTGGACTCAAACCATCTGCCAGCTTAAAAGAAAGATGAAGGTGTTTCCCAAAGCATCTACTAGCCTAGATCTATCCAGTAGATCTATCACTCCAACTAGCACATATCCAGGCTGACATACAAGAAATGCTTGTGAAGTCTTTGACTGGAGGTTTCATGTAGATCTAATTATCAAAAGTGATATAATCTGGAAACTAATTACACCCAGCAGCACAGTAGCTACAACTTCCCTCTTTCAATCTCACACATCTGAAATCTTCACATCCCAGAAATTAAGGGATATTCTTTTCTTTCCCTTTTTTTTTTCCAAAAGCACTTTTGAAAAATTTTGTCTTTCTTTGTTGTAGATCAGCTGTTTCAATTAAATATTTTCCTAAAAGCAGGATGTTTTATTTTAAACAAAAGAGATTTGCATTCCCAAGCAAGTCTGACTCCAGAGTGGCATGTGAACAGTCTGCTCGTTTACACTTCAGTAGATATTCATGTAGTCCTGGTTCCATGTGCTGCCATTCTGGGCAAAACCAAACTCACAGTGTAGACAGCATTTGATACCTCTAGCTTACGCTTCCTTAGTTTTTTACGATCACAACTAAAACCATTGTAATAAAATGTAAAAAAAACAAAAACAAACAAACAAACAAAACACCTAGAAAATTAAATGTAAAGTCAGTGCAAAGAAATCTAAAGTCAGGTACAGTAAAATACAGGATTTTGGAGTCCCATTGTCACATGACATAAGTCTGAAGCACATTCCATATAAATGCTACCAAAAATAAGCGTGTCCAGCAGCACTTACTCAGAAACTTCTATTTTAAATGAAACAGTCCTTTTCAAATCAGTACAGGACACTGAGGAATTTCAAATCCTGAACATGAACAATTTGGCTATTTGTTACACATTATCAGACAAAAATATTCTTTCTCTATTTTCAGCAAAATCGGGATTTAAAATATCAAAAGCCATGGAGAAAGTTTGGAAAATATACATGCTAGGGAAGAAAGCATGGAGATGTGTGATTCCCTGGGAAAACCAGGACCTGGCACAGACCCAGAGCTAGTGAGCATCATTGTTCCTGGAGTGTCTCCCTACACCCTTCCCCAAGGTGCAGAATTTCCTGACAATTTGTTAACTCGGGTGAGTGTCACTGTCCCAAAAAACTGGTGCTCTGGGTGACACGGGATGGATTTCCTGTGGCACTTTGACCCCAGGTATCAGATGTTATTAGCACTGAGTTTACTTATGGACAAAATGAAGTTTTAGTAACATCTTTGCCCAGCCCTGAGCCAAAAGTAATAAACCCCAGAACTGTGCAGAGTTTATGCAGTCAAAGCCGCACACTAGTGTGGTCACAAGGCTTGCTTTCAGCTCTGAGTGGAGGCAGAATGAGACCAAGCCCACTCAAAATGCAGGCAGACCAATCTCACCTCATTGCCAAGTGCTGCCAAGTGTGAGCTCACATCTGCAGAGTACAAGCAAATCCAGAGCCTTTTCAGGAGCCACACTGGTTTCAGCAGACTGTACAGGAAAATAAGCCAGGGCTAGTGTGAGGTCTTGCTCCCCTCTTCACAGCTGTCTGTACTGGGGAATTCTTAGCACATTCCTTGGTAAGGTTTTTCCCCATAACAATTAACTGTCTCCCACACTATGCCTTAACAGACTGGCATAGACCTTGAATTTTCCTAAAATCCAGTTTTCAGTTTGCATGAGGCTGTTCGTTTTGGAGAGAAAAGGTCCATGGGCACAAGCCAGGTTGTGTCACTTCCCCTCAGAGCCAGCACCCTGTCCTTGGGTTCTGTCTAATCTAATAGCAGAGCTGGGATGAGCATTTTTGTATGGGGCTTACAGAGACACACACAGGCTCCCACCATTCCCAGGGCACGGACACACAGTGCCAACAGGCCTGGGCTGCCTGCAGTGTGCAGGCACCCTGGTGGTGTAAAAGTGACTAAAATGCTTCTCCATCCCTGCTGGGCAAGGAAAGGATATAGCCTTGCTCTGCCACTGCTGTGTCTGAAAGAATAAGCCACACAAGCCAAACTAGTTATGCTCAGAGTCAGCCATGGTGGATCTGCACCCACATGTAACCAGTCTGCAGCCTGCAGACATGAAGCACTGGGAAATAAGTGTACAGCTCTGCAGCAATTAGCCTCAAGAGCTTACAACAAATGCAAGACAATTTAGAATGACAGAAAAATGTTCCAAGAGACACGATAGTTGCACAAAATTTGAAGGCTCCAGAAAGATCTCAGGAACCAGAAATAGCAGAAAATTACACAATGTTTTTGCCCTTTTTTCCTCTCAGCCAAGTTTCAGACCAGGGTATTACAGGAGGCTTATTTCTTAGGCACAGGAGAAAAAGAAAATCCAGGTTTGAAATAAGATCAGCTCTTTGGGTTCAGTACTGCAAATCTGCACTCTAACAAAAATCAAATAATACTTTGGAAGCTGGATAGCAAACATGGGGACAACTGTGCCTGGCTGGAGGCACCAGTGGATCCAGCCTCTCTAGGCTCTTTTTTAACATAGGCTCAATGTTCCAAAGTTCTGAGAATAGCCCACTGTGGATGTGTTACCAGACTTCCAGGGATACATGTCATTCCCTTGCATTCTACTTGCTGAAAATCACAAGTTACTGTCAGATACACAGAATATGTAATCTGAGAAAATGCCACAAATAGCAAACTGTCAGCTCAGGAAAGGTTAACCCAAATGCTCTTCTGTGGCTTGCCGCAGAAACAGAAGCAGTGCCGTGTCTGGGGATCTCAGCATCACAGACAGGACAGAGAAGGCTCCCCAGTATATGTTCATAACTGTCTGGGCTCCTCAGGGGGTGTCAGAGTTGGTAAATGGAAAGCAGTAACTTTATATTCATGCGAGTGACATGCTGTGTTGTATTTCAGTTGTGGTGTGTTATGGAGTGGAAACTTCTTTGAGATAGAAGTTTCTTGTCCCTTTTCTGTTCCTCAGGTTCTTATGGGGATGCAGTCCCTCTGTTTGTTAGCTCCATATGGCCCATCTTCAAGCTGTTTTGAACATCACAGAACACTCAATTCAAAGGAAAGTTCCTGTAAGTTTCCTAAAAATAGGGGCTCTGGTAGAGACATTAATGGCACCATGTAGGAAACTCTGCTGAGAGAGGTCAGTTCTTATTAGACTCTAGATATGTGGGACATGTGGGTTTATGACTGTCTTAATCACAAAGTCACAGTAAGGTTTCCACTACAGCAGAAAAAAAACCCCTTGGGACCCCTCAAGAAATCCTGTCACAGTCGAGGCAGGTGGGTCCTTGGGTGTCACACCGCAGTTCTCCTTAAAAAGTCAACCAACCACAACTCAGTACAAAACAAACAACTACAAGCTAGGGCTGTGCTACATCCTGGGCTCATGCATCTCTTACTTCTTTTGCAATGTAGGTAAGCAGACAGGGAAATAGACTGGAGCAGTTTTCTGCAGCATGACAGATATTCCAGGTGACACTGAAGGCTGGCAGGTAGAGTGTGACACATTTCAGTCTTGGGCAGTTATTCTCTGTCCCTGCAAATACACCATCAGCCTTGTCCAAATGCTGCATAGGAGCAACAGTAGGCCTCCACAGGCTCAGCCTCCCAAAGCCCTAAGAATTGTCCAGGTCTGAGCTTTTCCTATTGTCTGCTAAGGAGAGCTTTGGTAAATGTCACACAACAGTGAGAAGAAATACACTGTTCCTTGTAAATAAGGAAGAGAGAGACCTCTGAGTTTGTCACTGCAATCAAGCTAATGAAGTTCTAAAGAAACCACACTTGTGACCCAGTATCACAGACTGTACAAAATAAATGCACTTTATCAGGCTCCATTGTGGTGGATTTTGCTGTGCTGTCATCTGAGTTCAGCGTTCAGTCATTCTGCAACAGCGAATGCTCACAATGCCACAACTCAGCGATGGACTTGGGGGGAGGCTGCTATCACCAGCTGGATGAGAGATTCACAGCTATCCAGACTATGCTAAAATATGCTGAGAGAAGCTCAACTCCGGCCGCTCTTCCTGTCATCCTTTCACCTCCTTGTTTGTTACTTATTCTTATGCTTTATATTTCAGACCATGCCCTTCAGGGACAAGCGCTTCAATTTCCTCTGCATTTCTCCTGTGTCTGTGGTAATGCAGGTCCCACCCCAGAGGAGCATCTATGCACTGCCACAATGTAAGTGTTGGTGTGAGACAACAAAACTGTCTTGTTATTTCACTGTTTTCAAACATCCAGCTCATAAGTATTCCAGTATCACAGCAATACCTAAAAGGGATCCTGTTGCTGCAGCTAAATTTGTTCAAATTCATTTCACTCAAAAAAGGTACTAAGACTGTCTTCATTCAGCCGTGGCCTCACTTTCATTAATCACCGTCTCGTTCAGGCTGTGTTTTATACACTCAGTTATTCAGTTTTGCCCTGATAATAAGTAAAGTACCATTGTAGGCGAGAATTAAAACGCTTCAGCGCAACCCCTCCATTCCTAATGGATTCTGTGTTTGTTTACATTATACTGTAATAGCTATTGATCTTCACACGATTATGGAATACAGACAGCATTAGAAAATTCATTAATGATGACTATAGAAGCTTTAACCCCGTTTAAAATGTTCTTCACTTTCAGGCTATTCTACATGAATGACAACATCTATTATGGACAAAGGCACTGTAACCACCCCTAATTTGCAAAGCATATTATCTGTGATCAATACTGAATGATAAAGCACAGCTGACTGAAAAGGCCAATTTTGGAATTCAAGCGACATATGGTTTAAATCCCACAGTAACCACCCTGCACTAACTAAACAATAGGGACATACAATATCCAGGATTTCTAACGCAGTGCTCCACAGTTAACACAGCTCTTCCCCTGGGACTAATGCCACTATTTACATTTTTGGTTTTCAAGGGCAGAGAAAGGGTTTGCTGTTTCCTTCATCGCATGTGACAAGGTGTAATGCATAATGAACAAAATGCCATAATTGCTTAGTAAAGGAACTTTATTAAGCATACAGAGTAAATTTATTAAAAAAAAAAAAAAAAAAGGAAAAACACTTCAATGAACATTTTGGACTAACAAGATACTCTTTTCAGGTTTGTTTGTTTTTTTTTTTAAGAAATAAACATTATCCTATAAAAAACCCCTACCCTGTATACAATTGTTTCACAGGGCTTCTTCCTATAGCACTAGTCCTGTACATCTTAATAATACTTTCCAGGAAGTTGTTTGTTTTAGTACTAGCCTACTTTGAAAGATAGGTAATGAGGAAGACTAAAAAGTGCCAAGCTTACTGCTTCATTTATATTCCACAACTGTTGTCCCAGCTCTTTCAAGTTATGTATTAATGACAAAGGGTTATGAAAGGATTTTATTAAACATTAAGTACCTTGGCAATGTAACTAAAGGCATAAACCACGGCAACCTACATGACAATTACATATTGCAACTCTAAAAAATGGAAGCATTTAATAATTATGGCTTTATATAATTCTGATGCCTATAAAAATTCTGGATTAAACTCATCCCAAGTGTAACTCGCTGAGCATATAACAAGGATTAATTTAGTGCTGTGCATTCACGGGAATAGCTTTGCCTGTAAGAAACCAATACATTTTTCAACAAGCCACATAATAGGGACTGACCTGAGCCAAATAATTCACATTTTCATTCCCATGCAAACTTCCACAGAAGGAACTAGATGCATAACTCTGCTTTGGGGAGTACACAGTACAGCACCACATCTTCCAATAAAACCTATCCAGACAGAGCTGCTGCATTTATACAGCTTGTCTCCCAAACTGAAAGTATGGTCATTTAATATGTTTGCACAGCAATGAGCCAAACACGGTCTCTAGGGACATGTTTAGTTTTCCCCACCATGAGGTATCTATGACATAGGTAGGAGCTAAGTCCGTGGGCCATGGTTATATGTTGTGGTTTCCCGTGTGATCTGGTATTGTTCCTGTCACACTGGTCAGTGGAGTCTGGAGAGCTGTTGTGCCTACATCTGGAATAACAGGAGCTCAGACAGTCAGCACAAACGTGCAGTGGTGCTGAAGCTGGGCCAGCCAAACCCCACCCAGCCAAGAGTGCAGGTGTTAAACACATTATATGTACTATGGCAGTTCTTTCCATGTCAAGACCCATTCATAACATGGGTGGTCTGTGAAAAGGCAGGGGCAGGAGGCAGGGGAGAGGATGCTACTATACAGAAATTGAAACACAGAAGAAGCTGCTCCACATCAAGTTTCAGCCCACCTCAACAGGCAGAGCAGGGCCATGCTCTGTAACCAAAATCAGCAGCCAGGAGGAACTACCAGGTCCCACCACTTGGATATAACCATTGTACATCAGGAGATGAGTGTTTGCACAGGGATGTCAGATGAGAAGCACTGGGAGTTTTGGAAGGTGAAGCTGAAGGTGCTGAGAGACAGCAGTGGTGAGAGCTGCACTGACAGATATCCATATCTATGTATTTCTACAGCTACAGATATGTGTATCAATTGCAATTTACATGCATGCAATTTCTGAATTAAGAACAAATTCCCACATTATACAGAAACACTATATGAGCACTCTCTCTCCCACATCACAGTCTTTAGCAAAGATATCATTTTACTCCTTATATACAACCAAAGCAGCTCAAATTCAAAATTATGAACCTAAAGTAAAATTTGTTGGAATACAGCCATTGAGCAATCCAAGGGCTGAAATATATTAGCTTATATATAAGCTTGTAGTTCGCAGAAATTTGTATAAAGTCTCCAGCCTGCTTAAGGATCACAGATTTACAGAAGAAAGCACAAATTCCACTCAATCAAAAAGAGAGCAAAGAAAAACCTAGGGGAAGAAGAAAATACCATAAAAGGAGCGGTCAAAAGTGATCAAAGCTAAACTGATCTGAACTGAAAAAAATCTTGCCAAAAAAACCTCAGCTCCAAACAAAACATGTCTAGAAGCTCTAGGAATAGGAAACTGTTTCCTAGACAAATTTTAGTCCAATCTAAGTGACATTGCTGTGTAAAGCAATCTAAGCAACTTCATGAGTCCAAGAGGATATTAGAAAAAAAAGGTATGTACTTAGCAATTTCAGCCTTAATGTAGCATCAACCACACCAGCAATCATAGCCTTCAACTACCCTGATATGCAAGGTAAGCCACTATGAAGAGAAATTCATACATGGTGAAGATAATGAGGTTAATTTTTCTGTGAGCTATCATGAACATTATTATAGTACGTTATCAGTACTTTGCTAAAATTTTTCTCACTAAGGAAATCAATCTTCCCTTTTTGGCTAGAGCATAAAGGCTGAGATTTATAAAGCCTTTTAAGGTGCCTCTAAAATTAATGGGAATTGGATGTCCTCATTACCTACATGCTTTGAAAAACTCAGCCAAAATGCATAAAATGCATAGACAGTGGCTATCATTAAAACCTCTCCAATTCTGCCTTTGAAAGTGGATAAGGATATCATCATGTTCAAATGATTCCCTGTAAAGAATTTAGCACCAGGAATATTTAGCGAACTCGACAGTGCTCACTGTAAATTACTTTCAAAGGCATTTGCAAAGACTTTATTGGTGCCTACACAAACAACTGCATGAAGTAATTCAGCAAAGTGAATCTCTGGGGATGAGTTCCCAGCACCGCAGTCCTGAAGGAATGGAATTTATTGTATATCCTAAGTAGCCACGTTGTTGCTCCAGTCAGGAAAGGTCTGGTGACATGAGGCTATATATCCTCAAAAGTAATTGTGTGCTGGTATGCAGAATGCAGTCCAAAGGCATGAGTGCAATGGGGCTGTTCCCATTGGTTCTGTTGAGCATGTTATCAAAGTCATGTCTAGTTCCTCTCCACCTGAAGGCCTCATTGAACCATCTGCATTTCACCATTGCCACCCTTGGGGGAAAAAGTTATGCTGTTCTAGATCAGCTCTCTCTCTTAGTCCTTTTTTATCATTTTTCCCTATATTCTGAGTAAAAGGGGCATCCTTGCCAACTGCCTTCTTCCTTGGTCTTGACCATGCCTCCTTTCTCATCCCATCTGGCAGGTAAATAAAAGTGGAACTAAATCCTGTGTCTGAAATGTTAGAGTGAGGGTCACGCAAACTCTGGGCAAAGTTTTTGCTGCTGTTGCTACCTCACTAGCAGAACCCAGATGGACTAGTTTATATCTAGCTCTGGCACTGATATCATAAACATAAGCAATGCAATCACATCCCACAGTGGAGTGCAGATGAGAAAAACCAAAAGAGAAAAGATTCAGCTTTATGTAATTTCCATTATTAAAATCAACAGCAATGTTCAACTAATTGGCCCACCAAGGCCCTTGCATTGGCATAACTTAAATAAGCTTAAAAACAGAACAAGGTTAAAAAACCAGCACCATTTACCTACCAACAGCCTAGGGCTGCACAGTCTCTTCATTGAGTTTTTATTACACAAGGCTTGCTTCCCTCTGCAGGAACCCCACAAAAACTCCCAAGCTTTCTGGTGAAGTGCCCCACTGAAAAGTGAGACTGATCAACGTGTTCATTGTCAGCATCACCAGCCATTACACTTCTGAACAGGGGCACCACATCATTAAGGAACTGCAAGAAGAGGATGGAAACACACATTCTCCTTCTCCTGCTCCATGTCACTGACTTATCTTCATGTATGTCCTGCAGATTCACATGGAGGCAGGAAAACCAGCAGTTTCTCTGCTATAATCACTAAGAGCAATGTGTGTTATATGACCTCATGTGTCATGGAAAAGTGGTTGCATCCCCATGTATTCGTGCACAGGGCAGATGGAGCTTTTCCTATTTCCTATTTCCTATCTGCTTTCAAATTAGTTTCAAAGTATTTGAAAGAAGTCATGGGAATGCTGAGATAGAAGAGGACAAGGTGGGGTTCAAGACATCTCTTTCAAAACCTTTGGTGAGATCTCTATTGAGAAGGTCCTAGGCCATGAGGCAGGCACTAACCTCCCCAAAGGATCCCCTGTAAGACTTTGTCTGCATCTGCCCGGCTCTATCTGATGGAAATAATGATCCAGAAAACAGAGATTTAGGTGAACTTTGTTATATAACTGTCGCTGAACTCACATTTGGAGCGGCAGGGCAGCGGGTGACAGAAACCACTCTGGCAACTGCTAATTGGCCTTAGTAAGGAGTAAGTCAGAGAGATTGGCCTGGGGCAATGTAATTAGCAAAGTCATTGACAGCTTATGCCAACAGTCTAATTTAGAAAGTAATAAATAGTTAAAAACAGCAGTCTCCTGAGGGCAGGAGAACGTACTAGGACAGCTGACACAGTGAAGCAGCTATTGCCCCAGGTGGAACCACACCATCTAGGGGCCAAGCTGCCACCAAGGACCTGACACATCCCCCTGTCAGAGCAAACATCTGCCCCTGGGGGTCCGGGCTGCTGGTGTAGTTTGGAGTGAGGCTGGGGGTCTAATTCATGTGTGTCATACGTCTGCATGTTACAGAACGGAATTCTTGGAATAAAAAAATTGCTTTCCACCCACTAAACTCACCTTGCAAAGTAAAAAAGTTTTAGATGGTGCATCAGTGAGTGGTGTGTGTCTCTTCCTGTGGCCATCCCACCCTGTGCCCTCATTTCAGAGGGTTCAACTGTGATTTAAAATAAGGAGCTGCACAGGAGAAGAGGAACTTCCAGGCTGTGCCTTGCCCAGGCTCGTTTCACTATGCATCCAGCAGGATGAAAACCGGTGGGCATGAGCCCATCTGTCAGCTCACAGAGCTGGGGGCTGTAAGGAGGGGGAAGCAGCAGTGAGGGAATAAAGAGAAGTGGGGAATGGGCTCTGCTCCCAAACACCTTGCTCAGCACAAGGCTTGATGTAATTTGCTGCCCATAGATTAACAGTGAATTATTGTCCCCTGCAGCAAAGCTGAAGCAGGGAGGTGTGCAAGAGACACAGTGTTTCCCAGAGCAATTCCTGAGATGAGGCTGCTACCCAGCTTCTGCATTGCTCAGAGCAAAGCCTTGAGATGCATAGTAGCCCAAAGTAATGAGCCTGGCTCTGGCAATAAAGTGATTGTGGCAGTAAAGTGAAACAGCCATTATGTACTTGGCAACGGCTCTAGCCTTGAGATAACCTGCTTTTTAATTGAGCTGAGGAATGTTTTCATTCTTTCTCAAGTTGCATATTATTTATGGGTACAATGTGTAATAATAAAAATTACATCTCTCGGAAAAAACAATGAGCAGAGAGTCAGCTGGAAGAACACCACACAGCGGGCGCATATTTTCTAGAGAGGTAGTCATCTATTTTAAGTACCATTGTTCTCTGTTTCACTGTGGTAAACCCACACAGAAAGCAGCAGAACACTAGCAATGTTTTTGCATGTACAAAGAAACCCTGTTTAAAAGCACAACCTCAAGGCATGTGCTGTAAAGTACCTCACCTCTGAGTTCCGTGCACTCATCTTTTCACAGACCTCTCCCAATCTGTATTCCAGCAAGGATGCTGGTGGAGGGAACGGTCACAAAAGGTAAACCCCATGCCACTGCTCTGAAGTGTTCACTCTCAGCAGAGCATCTTCCCTCTCCTCCATAAAGGGAGCAGTGAAATTGCTCCCAATTTCCTTCCGTGCTTCAGTGTGCTGAGCACCAGCACCACTGACAGTTGCGGGAAGGGGGAAGAATGCACTGCCTTTATCCATTTTTAATTGCTGGAGACTGTAAAGTTGATCTTCAGGAAATAAATACTTTAATACTTTCCTCTCCCCCTCTCAGCACTCCAGCACATTTGGTTTATCGATGGGCATTTAATAATAACTTTCAATACCGGAATTTTCTCAATTGCTTCTTCAGGTTTTTGCTCCAAACCACTGTGGCTGGATTACTCATGGGAAAAGCTGAGCAAATGGATTTTATGTAGTGTGCGTCTGCACAGAGAGAGAGTGAGAGAGCACAGAACCACTTAAATGATAAATCAAATATTTTTTTTAAGTATTTTCCTTAGTGCAATAACCTTTTATTACAACCCTGCTGTCACAAATAAGCTGTTTAACGCTTTGTGCCCTGTCATACTCTGTGAGCAGTAGAAGCAGCACTGTGCACTGTGCACATTATCTTAAAAAATGTTTGCAGCCAATAGGTCTTGAATTTTAAATGGGAACAGGGCTGCCTACAGGTTTGTTAGCCTGACATCTACTTGTCTTTGGGCCTAGAAACCAAACATGGGGAGAACTGACTGAGGAAAAGAAAAATGAAGGCTGAAAAAGAGAAAGAAAAGGAAAGAATGCTGTACCTATAATGTAAATCTCATGTTTAATTAGGAGGCCTGAAGAATTGTGACCAGGAAAAACATGTTTCTCTGTAAGTGGCTTTGAATAGCACTGAAGATGAATATAACAAGACTGACAAATACACCTTGGAGGGTGACTGCAAGAATAAAATCGATTTATTTAATAATTTAGAAATTGCTTCCAGCCATATCTCCCATTAAAATCTGAAGGCCATTGTATTCTGTATTTCTTTGGTCTTTTTTCTCCACTTTAGTTATGCTCCACCAGCTTTAATAAATAAGTAATACATGGGGGGAAAAACACTTATCTCGAGTGCTTTACCACAACCCTGTAGGGCTCTTTGATTCTTTCTAACTCTAAATAGATCAAGTCAGGAAAATCATCTCCCTGGAGAAGAATGATGTTTCAGAGTTAATACTTTAAATATAAGCATGGAAGTCCAAAAATTAAAATTAAAATTGCATTAATGGCTGTCAGAGATCAAAGCAGGTAAGCAACATATTAAATGCATATTCTACTTCCCAAAACCAAAGGAAAAAAATCACCTGTATATGTAAATAGCAGTCAGTAGCTCCATGTTCTTATGTAGGATGAGTTAAGGAAAAATGAGACATAATGAGAGTAAAAATTAATCCAGGGACAACATTTTTTTATTCTATAACCCATTTTGAAGTTTTCCCTCTATAAATGTTTCTGCAGCTCAAGCTTCCTGATTTTTCCGCTGGTGGTGTTTTGACCTTACTTGTCAGAGATTCTTGTTTTATACTGTGCATTTTAGAAAGAAAATATATTGGACAGTCCTGCTTGTTAATCAATTAAACATTAAGTACTCACCACCTTACTCATGCAAATATAGTCCAGGCACAAGTCTTTTGCAACTATTTTATGCAAAATTCATGGTGTGAATTCTATAAACAATTTATAAAGTCAAGTAGGAGTTTGATATAGGTGCATATCAGCAATGTAGGCCAACTTCATTTACACTGGGAAGTTAAACAAAAGTACAGAAAAAGCCTTTCTGCCCACTTGGGTTTGATGATAAAGTAAGCTGCATGGTCAGAGGGACCTTCCTTGTCTGCTCTGGCAGTTTAATGCTTTCACTTGCAAGACCAATCGAAAAGCTGAACTCTGCTGTAGCAATAGCTATAACAATATTCATTAATTCTTTTCAGTCAAGTACTTCCATTTTCCCCTAATATTGTTCATTTTAGCCATTCTAAAACTAAGTAAAATGGAGAAAGGAAATAGAAAAGAGTGCACACTAAAAGCCACTATAAAAGAGCTGGCTGAATGGATGTCTTTCAATTGATGTCATCAGACTTCAGATAAATAAATGCTAAATTTCATTAACGTGCTCTTACTATTCCCAACATACCAACAGAAAGTAGCTTTAGAAAAGGCTTACATAATAGCCCATGTAGTTTTCCCTCAGCAGCTTGGGCAAGGCAACACTCCCCACCTCAAACTGCTGTTTGGCAAGCCATGAGTGGACCATGGGAGCAGAGCCAGTGGTTCTGATCCATGACAAAACCGTGGTTCGGATGGGATCCAGGCCTGATTACACCCCATCTCCCAACACCCTAACTTCTCTTTTTCACACCTTGGCATTCCCAGACTCTCTTCCCATAGCCTTGGTAACTTTGTCCACACATGGTCTGGGGGAGAAACCAGTCCATCTAGCTGCTTGCCCAGCAAGGCCTGGTGAGTCTAAGACACTGACTCCAGAGATCCCACACCAAAACACTTACAGCTTTTTTGGCTGCACATGGACAAAACCCTGCTGACTGGATGAAGCGATGCCTGAGTTTCTCTGGCAATTGCCAGAGCATGGGTGAAATTTTCCCACATCAGGAACTTGTGGGTTAGAAGAATATGAGGGGAGAAATCCAAACACAGCCCCTCTGCACCCTCATCACCCATAAAGAGGCAGGCATGCAACCCTTTGGCACTGGATGGTTTCAGCTTCTCCTTTTAAGGTCAGGGGCAGTTCTCATCATTCCTGCAGACCTAAGGGGAAGATAGTGAAGGCTGTAACACGACCTCTATGGTTTAGAGGGCAGGGCAGGGACAAGGATCCAGAGCACTGATGTGTGGGTAGATGGGAGACTCACACTCAAAGACAGTCCCTTTGAACAGTCTCACAGTGCTCCTTGCAAGAGCTTTTTTCAGATCTTTAGGGGCTCTCTTCAGCCATCTCCAAGAAGACCCCCATAGCTCCTAGCAGGTCTTGCAGACAGCAACCACTTTAAGGGTTTCTTCCATTAGGGGACCCTTGAGAACTGGTGCTTAGGGCAGACCCTGCAGAGTGGAAACAAACATGGAAACTATCTACTGCTTGTTTTTGTGCTAAGGTCTCATCAGGGAATATAGAGAACCGATTGCTGGGCAGAGAAACAAAAGCAGATGATGGGTGGCTTATGAGCTTTCCTCATCCTCTTTTCCATCTCAGGTAGCTTGCTCCCTTGTCAGGCTTAGCCCAGATAAGCAGTGCAGTAGCTGTGGCCAGCATGGCCAGCATGCCATATTCCAACAGCCAGCTTTCCCTGTAATCCTTATTATTCCTTACTGCTGAAATGGGGGAGGGGAAGGAGGAGGATTTTGCTGCTTTTTGTGCCTGTGCAGGGCTGTGAGTTCTCTCCTGTCTGCACAGGGGCAGGCTCACTGCTCCTGTGTGTGACCTGCAAGAAACCCAGCAAAAGGCAGGAGGAGTCATTGTTGAAGCAAGCAAGAGACAGAAGTGACTTGGTTGCTACTGCTGCTGCTGCTGCAGAGTTGCTAAGGGGAGGCACAAAGGCCCCTGGACATTACCGCTGGAAAGTCATTAGGAAGCTCACGGCCACATCCCCAGCACAGATTGCAAGTCCTTCTCTCCCAAGGCAGACACAAGGCATGGGGGCTCGGGAGGAGGAGGGAGAGGAGTTCAGGAAGGAAATAAGGGGACCAGTCCCTTTCCTAAAAAGATGAAAATGAACTGGAAAGGGGTGGGTGGAGATTAGCGTGGGTAGACTGTGGGTTTTTTGGGATGTGTTTCTTTCTCGTTACAAATTTGCCCCTCCCCTCAGGATATTCTCTTTTTTTTAAAGTTTTATTCATGAGTTGTTAACCGTTTTGTTTAGCAAATCGGTTTATCCCAATGACCTTTCCCTGCTTTAATTTTCCAGATGGCAGATGGCTCTAAAGAAATCCCCCTTAAATGCAGGACCAGACCCAGCCTGTTTTTTCACACACTGGACCTGCATCAACATGCCAAGCACAGCTCCAGAAAAAAGGACAAAGTCCCCAAGAAAGAAGCAGGGAAGGAGAAGGAGGGGGAAGGGGAGAGGGAGACTAGGCAGAGCCCAGGTTGACCATTTTCTGCATTGTTAATTGTCTGGGATTTCTCTCTGGTGCTGTTTGCAATCCCCCACCACTACTCTCTGCTCAGAGGCAACAAGCTCCATGGAGGATGTCCTGTAGAATTGGTATCCCAAGGTGTATGTTGTGAGAGGTTGACATAAGAAGGAGGAGAAACAGCCAGGAGTGAGGGACCTGTACAGGAATGAAAGGCAGGAATACAGAGAGCAGAGGCAATGCTGAACCAAGCTGAGCAGCTGCACTGGTATAAAAACACAAAATGGGAACAGAGGGTTGGAAGGAAGTACAGAAAAAGCAGCCTGAAGCCCTAGCACCCTGAACTGCCAGCTGAGCTTCCTGGTGACTCCTCCTCTGCCACCCATGTGAAGGGCAGAGTGGCTTTCCAAAGGTAATTTATCACAACTTTTGTAGAAGATCTTAGTCCCATTTACCCTTGTTGAAGACATTTTAAGTTTTAACCCATTCAGTTCTTATGGGTGAATAAGTGAAGCATGTTCAAGAGCCACCATTTATCTCTTCCGCATCTCTTTTTGAGAAAAACTTATATGAATTTTCCCATCTGATATCTTTCTTGACTGGTAGTAATACCACCTGGAGACAACAAATTCCAAGAGATTCTGTTCATTTTTGCTCACCACCACATGGCTCTGGTTAAAAATGTGGTCAGAACAGCAACCATTAAAAAAAAAATAAAAAATTAATGATGCGATGCATTCAGGTTCTGCAACACTGGATTCCTCCCTGACCATTTTAAGCTTATGCTTAAAATGAGAGAATCCAAGGAGGGCTTGCAAATGGCAGTGTCAGCTCCTGACTCAAACCAATGCATTCCAGTCTCCAGAGGGGCTGTACAAATACAGTTGTGCTAACCATTTAATCCCATGTTTCATTCCAAGTATTTAAGTGAACCCTATCGCCTTTCATGGCTGGCTTCAGTCATTTTGAGGAGGAAAATTGAGGAGCGGATGCAACCACAGCATGTGACATATCATAGTCCATCAGAACAAAAAAAGACGGGGGGAAGGCACAATCCCCTGCCTCTTCCCTCTCTTTCATTCAACTCTATGGAATTCCATGGGAGAAACACATGTAAGTGCTCTCCTGATCCAATTCCCACCAATAATAAGCCCATAGCCAAGGTATAAGCATTGGGCTACATCACAGGATACTACTTTCTGTGTTTCACTGTTGAGAAACAGTGCATAAGATACCAAGAGCTACAGACAGGATCTTTTTTACCTCAAGAAAGGTGTATGCTATGCCTAGAAAAATGCAAATTGCTACAATTTTAAGCTTCATTGTAGAGTCTCTTGGCTTCTTTTCATTCTGTGTGGTTTGTTTTTCACTTGGCTTTTCAAAGTCTGTCCTGAGATGAGACAGTTGAGCAATATAAAAGGGTCCCAACTGCATCAAAGTCTAAAAGCAGCTCTAAGTCAGTATTGATTAATCTCATGTATGAATCTGTAAGAGCCACTGTCACAGATCAGTCCTAACCCACACACAACAAGGGAACTATTTCTGTTTTGAGGGATGCAAGGTACTCCTCCAGCATAAAAAATCCAACTACCCCCCAGTTGCTTGCTGCAAGTGATGCCAAATAAACCTAAATAAAGTGGCCGCAGTAATATCCCCTCAACAATTCAAAGTTATATCACTACTGAAGAGCAGAGTCAGGCTGTTGACTTCACTGTTTGATCTCATGTCTACCTTCACGTGAACTGTTTGCCTAGCTCAAAACACACCCCAGCCCTGCTACTATTAGAGACAAGTGACCAATTTCCCTCAGTCGTCTTACCTGCTGGGTTGGAGTTTTTTTAGGTTTTGCTTATTCCCAAAATGGATTGTGATTTCCTCAAGTGTTTTCACTCAAACCATTTTTCCCCAGTGTCTGATTTCTGTGTAATGTCAGTTGACTGAGATGGTCCATGATTATTTCTGTTCCCTGACGCTGTTCAGTCTGGAGGTCTATCAAACAAACCACTGTGGCTTCCATTCACTCAAGGAGAGGTAGCAGCAAAACAGCATTTGGAGATTTTATAAAATATTAAACCTCCTGTTTTCTAGGCCACACAGTCCTTGCCTGAGGCAGCATTCATATAAAAAGTTAAGCTATTACAAGATTTATTGCCTGGATGCAAAGGAGCACACAAAATTGAAGTCTATGTCTTAGCCAGTTGGAATGCAAACAGATATTCCTTCTAAGGTGCTCTGAACTGGGCTGGAGACAGGCAACAAGACACGTGCAGTCAGCCCACTTGTGCTGAAATAAAAGCATCAGCCTGGAAGTATTTGTGCTGTATAAAATCTTTTGATTAAAGAGAACACAGCTGGACAGAGCCCAAATACACTGTGCAGCTTCATCAGTGCAAGGGTTTGTCATCACCAGCATGCCGTCAGTCACTAGCATGAGGGATCCTGACAGTGGATGCAAACAGCTGGCTATGGCTATGGCTTCAGTACGTTCATTTGGAGTCATCCATAGAGCCTTCAGTCACCGTAAGTTTAGTCATGCTGTGCTCCAAATGGGCTAAAGATGTGTGGTGTTTGGGAAGGGAAATTACTGCTCTGCCCTCATATGCCAACTGTACTCAACACTGATACAAGCACCAAGCTTCCCAGGGGTGCCTGAGAAAGATACGCGGTTTTAATGCTTTATTTCTTCTCTGTGCTGCTCAGGGTCTCCAGACTGACAGGTGATTTTTTTTCATTACATTCATGTGAGGAATATAGTTTAACAGGAGCTCAGAATCAAGAGGACCATTTTAAAGTGGATTTATGAAGACATATGGAAGCCAGGTCCCTCTATACCCCTGATGAGACTTCTTTTATCCTAACTATTGCACATTAGCTTTCCGCCTCCAAAGTGGTAATTCTCCAGTGCTTGACAAAGCTTTCAACTCAACACTGCAGGGAAGCAGCAGCATGGTGAATCTGCTATACCACCTGTCTCAAACTGAATATTGTAAGATGAACTGTGTGCTCTGAAGAACAGGAGTAGTCTTCATTGGACATGCCCCTCACTGGAAAGACTTTGCCTCCCACAAAGATTTGGTATGTATCCTGGAGCAAGTTTTATCCATCACAAGTGTCACGGTCGCTCATGTACAGAGAGCTAAAACATTCACTAGTTGCAGCAGGAAAAGTATTTCCATTTTTACATGCACACACAGACCCAGATGTACAACAGTGGCAGTTCTTTTTCAAGACAAAGAAACACCTAATGCCATTTCCAACCTTGATTTAGCAATAAATCCCCACAGAATCATAGGCTTAAGATGGAAGGAACCTCAGGGATCACTTCATCCAACCGGCATCCCAGAGCTTGATGCTGAAATCACCAGCTTCAACCTTCGCTGCCACCAGGCTGTTTCCCTTGGCATTGAGATGACAAGCTACTAACTCCAACTGAGAAGGTGTGTTCTGATTCCAAAACCTCCAAATGTTTACAGCTATGCTCACTGAAGAGAGAAAGAAGCTCTTTGTTCTTTTTTTCTTACCCTATTTGTAGAATATACCTTTTCTCTTTGTATTGTCAGCCAAGTAACTGGGTAGTATGACCTCAAAAATATTCTGTAGTAATGATCCAAAATTCAGCAATATCACATAATAAGGTTGACATCTGTGTTGGTCCATCCAGAGAATCATCGAATAATTGAGGTTTGAAGGAGCCTCTAAAGTTCATCTAGTCCAAACGCCCCTGCAATTACCAGAGACATCTTCAACTAGATCAGTTTGCTCAGAGCCACATCCAACCTGGCTTTTATGTTTCCAGAGATGGGATATTTACCACATTTCTCTGGACAGCCTGTGCCAGCGTTTTACCACCTCCATTGTAAAGATTTCTTCCTAATATCTCCTCTAAATAGACCCCCTTATAATTTAAAGCCATTACCCTTTGTCCTACTGCAAAAATCCCTGCTAAAAAGTTTGTCCCTGTCATTCTTATAAGCTCCCTTTAGATACTGAAAGGCCAGAATAAGGTTTCCCCAGAGCCTTCTCCAGGATGAACAGCCTCAATTCTGCCAGCCTGTCTTCACAGCAGAGGTAGTCCATCCCTGTGATCATTTTTGTGACCCTCCTCTAGGCCCACTCCAGCAGGTCCATGTGCTTCCAGTACAGGGGAGTCCAGAGCTGCATGCAGCACTCCAGGTGAGGTCTCACCAGGGCAGAACAGAGGGGCAGAATCCCCACCTTTGTCCTTCTGCTCCTGCAAGCAGCAGGTGTGCTCCCAAGCCACTCTGCTTTTGTTGCAGCCCAGGACAGGTTTGGCTTTCTGGGCTGTAAGCACACATTGCCAGGTCGTGTCCAGTTTTTCATCATCAGCATCTCCAAGTCCTTGTTGGCAGGGCTGATCTCAATCCCCAGCCTGTGCTCCTATGGGGGGTTGCCCTGACCCAAGTGCAGCACCTTGCACTTGGTCTTGTTAAAATTCATGAGGTTTCCACGGCTCCACTTCTCCAGCCTGTCCAGGCTCCTCTGGATGGCATCCCATCCTTTAGGCATGTTAGCTGCACCACTCAGCTTGGTGTCATCTGCAAACTTGCTGAGGGTGCACTTCATTCCACTGCCTATGCCATCGATAAAGATATTAACAGTGCTGGTTCCACTACAAGCCCTGGGAGACACCATTTGTCACCAGTTTCCATCTGGACACTGAACTGTGACCTCTATCCTATGGATGAAACCATTCAAGTAATTCCTTGTCCACTCACCAGTGCACCCATCAAATCCATATGACTCCAATTTGGAGAGAAGGATGTTGTGGGAGATTGTGTCAAAGACCTTACAGAAGTCCAGACAGAACGTATAACAAAGTACAGATAAAGGTTTAAAATGGTTCCTGGGAACATGAAAGGTAAGGTGTTCCTTGCTTACCTTAAAGTATTTTTAAAGAAGTGTGCACAGTGCACAGTATAGAAGTGTAGTTCATAATAATCAATTAAAAAACTGGAGAAAAAAAAAAAAAAAACAGGATTAAGATTAATAACAAAACTCATATGTACCAAGGAAAAATTTACTGCTGGTTCTGCAGCATAAATTTAAATTCACTGCTGCAGTCCTCTCAGTCACATCAGTTGACTGCCTTCTTGGGAAACATTTATGTGACTAGGGGTCAGGATCAGGCCCAATATAAATAATAATATGATCACTTAGAGGGAGTTTTACATCTGTACAAACACTGTCTAATGAATTCCTGATGGAGTTCTGCTGTTGACTAAGGAAATCATGTGAGAACCTCCACAATAAGTGAGGCAGCAACACGTTTTGGATCAAAGAAAATCATACAGAGAAGCACACTAATATACAAAGGGCTGCAGACATTCTTGGCATATTTCCTCCTAAGTCATTTAGACCCTCTTTAGGCACTGCCACTATTTACTTTATAGAAAAATATCCTGGCCTTTGAATTGAAAGACCTTCAGTCTTTGATATCAGAGCTCTCATGTTTAAGCAAGGGGAGAGTCTTCAGGGGGAAGAGGGTGATATATGCAAACTTCAGCTCCGTACAGTGTGAACTCTTTACTGCAGAGGTGACCTTTTCATTTTGCTGTTGTGCAGTGTGAGCACAGCAAGGTCCAGATCCATGTCAAAGATTCCAAGGCACTCAGGAACACAGACAAATAGCTACAGTCCAAATTTAACCAGGGTATGACCACACTAAAACCAAATGCTGTAGCTGGATGCTCTTCTTGAAGTGAATCTCTGTGGAAAGTGCCTGCATTTATACATGGCTTTTAGGAACTACACCATTCCCTGTAACTGCAGGAGCTGTATGTTTTGAGAACCTCCACCAGACTCTATTCTGACTGTCTTCAAGCCACCTGCACAGGACCAGATAAAGGCACAAATAGTGTTTTCAGAGCCAGACCATAAAGGAGAAGTGTCCTGTCAATTTACCTGCTAGATGTCATCAAATCCTTTGCCCTGCTTTTTCACATCTTCCCATGTCCTCTAACTTAGATTCCAGCAACTACCTTATCATATTCTAAAACCCCACTGAAAGATAATTTACTAAAATTACCCACTGTTCATTTTCTGTTGCTTTTAGACCAACAACTGATGTTTAGACACCCAAATATAAGGTGGTATAAACTGGTGCTCAGTCTATCTTATTTCCCTGAGACTGGATGTCAGCCTTCAATGCTGACCAGTTTTTTGTGGTCCAGAGTACGAGACCATTCAGTCTGTAACTCTGGCATGCAGGAGTCTCACCAGCTGGCATGGGGACCTCTTGGCAAGAAGTTTTAGAGCTGCAGAAGTGGGAACTGCAGAAATGGCAAGAGGAAGAGTGAAGATCCATAGTGCCAGACTCAGCATGCACCAAAAAGGCAGGTGAGGGTAAACACATGGATGGGATGCACTGTAATCAAATGAAACCTGCACCCACAGTGACGCAAAAATGTTGAGTGATGAGGTCTAAACAGCAGAGCCCATCCGATACAGATCCAGCCCATAAGGATATAAATATATGGATGAACTGCTAGCCTTGGAACAGGCTAAAGGGAAGTAGATGCTGCAGTTACAGATCAAAGCAGCAGAAAACTCCTAAATTATTTTTTTTTTTAAACAGAGAACTTCAACCACTGTCCAGTAAACTGGTCTCCCGCCTGCAGGGAGAAAATTTAGGGAAATTATTTCTCACCACTTTAATGCTGTAAAATTAGCATTTCCAGGAAATAAGCATGTCAAGAGAAGAGATTATTCTTGCCATAGAGTTAAAACATAGTAGATAATGCTACCTGAACCACTTTACTGGCTGCAAAATAACTAAAATATGTCCAAGGGGTTAGGTTGGTACCAAAAAAGGACCTGCTAACAGCATATTTGAAAACAAAAGACATGTCAGCAAATGAACAGGAAAATATCCTGAAGGTTTAAAGGAAGGAAATTAAATCCTAGGAGGTAGCAAGAATACATCTTTTCATGAGATTGATAAGAAAATCTCCAAGGCATGTATATTGCTGAACATAAAAATAAAATTTAAAAAAGAGGATGAAACACAAAAACAAGAAACTAATGAACACAGCTGCCTGGCTTGGCTCGAGGGCCTCTTTGAACCAGTTAGAAGCCCTTCAGCACTTGGAAATCCGACCAAACTGATGCAAATAACAAGAAGGATAAAGTACAGCAAGGGAGAAGAAAGGAGTGAAAGAAAGAGGCTGAAAGGTTTTCCCAGAGAAGCTATACCTAAAAGTCATAGAAGCTGCTTATCAACAAGAACTCAGTGGGGGAAAATGCAGTGTCTGTTAGATTGTTAGGGATTACAAGAAGTGATTGTTAGGCAGAGATAGAGAAAGCAGGAGCCATACAAGGGATCTCTAAGTTATAACATGACTGTTTTTCTTCATAGATGGACACTTTGAGAATTTCAAGAAACAGTCTTTTATTGTCATGTTTTAAATAGCTTTACAGATTACATGCTCATCTCCAAACACTTGGACAAAGTTTACAGAAACCAGTTATTAGTTATTATTGTTATGATTGTTACATGCACATATTTCCAAACAACTAAATAATTACCATCATGTTTCAATGCAGAATACTTTTTTGCAATCCCAAAACATAATAGCACCAGACACACTGAATAGAGAAATGTATTTTTGATTATGTCTTGGTAATAATTGCTTTCAGTGCTTCATATAAATTGAATATTTAAAATATCCTCATAAATATGGCAACTCTTTAATAGGCATTATCCTCCTCCATAATGGATGTACAGGTCACAGAACATTTTCCTTTCCTCATTACTGATGCTGCTAGAAACCAGGTTGATAACTTCATTGTCACTGCAACATTTCTGGAAGATTTTACAGGTGTCTAAAAATGCAGATATTAACTCCTGCTTTAAGCAATTGCTCACCAACATGTGACTGAGAACCCTCTCTCTAAGAACTCCAGATAAGGTGTTTGGCCTGCAATAAAAGAGCTTTCCCAATTTCTTGGTAAGAGAGAAAAAGAGAGTTCTTTATCGAAAGCATATTAGCATATTTTGCCTCATTAATAACTTCACTGCAGCATTAATTTGCTTAATTATTGCACTTAGAATTCAACATGGTAGCTAATTAATTCAAAGGCTGGGGAAAAAAAAATGAAATCATAACACATACACACACAGCACTGTTTTGGGAGCACAATTTTTGGGAAGATCTTTTTGTTTTTTGTTCTGTTTCATGAAACGCTAAGTCTGTGAATACATTAAGTTATCTTAAAAAGTTGTCTTTTCAATTATTTATTTTAATACGTTTTCCCAGGTTTGTCTATTTAGTCTTCTCTCCTGAAGAATCTTCCTGTAATAAATGGAGTTAATGCACCTCAACAGTCTGCTATTGGGACTTCCAACTCCATGACCTACTATTAAGATCTTGTTCTCTTCCTCTGCAAATCTTTCTGTCTATTTTACTTACAAAGGTCAAAAGGCACACTGAACTCTTGGGAGGTCATTTGAAAACAAAGGTTCACTTCTCTCCAAACAGCCTCAAAAGGGACCAAAATAATCCAACACCAAAACACCACTCTCCATTTCCTTAAGTCTTTCATTGTAGATGAGAAATAAAATCTTGTGCTATGTGGGTCATTTGTAAAATTTTCACCATCAGAATCAGGAATGATATTCCAGTATAGCATCTTCTTAACTGCTTGCTTATCAGTTTTACCACAAGACAAAACCACCAGAAACCAGTTAATGCTCCAGGCTACTCTGAGCTGACTATCTCTTCAGATGATGCTACAAAAGCTGCCCAGCAACTCAGGGGATTCTCGCTGTGGTGCTACAGTGATGTTCACAGAGGCATATGGTTCATAGCTGTGTTAACAGAAAATCTCAACTGAATACAGCTGCATCAGAAAATAACTATTTCCATCCCTGCTACTCTACCTGAAGAAAACAGTTCTATATTGATAACAAGCTGGTATAGCTGGGCTGATCAGCATTTTTGTTGCTGGGGCAGCTCACCTCCCAGTACAGGCACTTTTCTGCTTTAGTCTCTTGCTGTCCTCATCCATCTATGCTTTGTCATGTACCAGCTTGGTGACACAACAGAGGATTTCACAAGGTTCTGGCCTCAACTATCCACATTTTCAGTCTCCAATGTTGTTTGCATTTATACAAGTTTGCTTACCATCAGCTGTACTTTTTAAAGAGATATAACGGGAATGAGGATCGACAGAATCTGCTGAAGGTAACTTGGACCTTTTGAAGTCTGGTGTTGTAGCCCATGTTAGGCTGCAAAAGTGTTGTGTTTAATGAGTCCCTCTGCTTGTACCAGCAATATTTACATAAGGACTAATAAGAGAAGTCCACTGGTGTAGGGGTAATTTTATTAGGGGTTTTGGTGCCCCATTCAAAAGCTATTTAGCCTTGGAAATACCTAAATTCAGCAGGCATTCTCTTTCCAGCTGAAAACATTCACCTTCCAATGGAAAACATTCTAAAAAATTAGAGTTCTGGTTCCTGGCAAACCTAGATCTGCCTCAGGTGTAGGGAGCTCAGCCGTATAGACTAACAAGATGCAGGCAAAATATACAACAAATTAAGTTCCCTGGGCAGCCCTCTCCAAGGCTTACTGTCAAAGCACACCTAACACTCACGTGGTACCAGTGCTCAAGCAATGCACCCTGAGGCATTCTACTTTTAAAAGCATCTGGAAAAGGAGATGCTAAGAGTGGTACCCTTCATCTATAGAATAGCTTAAAGGGGTTTTCACAGAGGTTCACACGGTTGTCTTATCTCTCAAAATCCCTGTACCCTCTTCCATCCCTTCCCCGTGGAATCATGTCTAAGGGTTGTTTTTTTTTCCTGCAATGTTCCTCCCCACTTCATAAACCAATCACCTGGTAGTTGTGACCTACAGATTGAAACCCTCTCCAGAAGAGCAGAGAACAGACCTGGGCCTATAGCTTGGATAGTCATAACCAGGAAGCCACCATGCAAGAGACAGACCCTTTGTCATGTTCTAGATGTCTCTTGCAGAAAAATAAGGAGACTTGTTCCATCCTTTAAAAAAAATTAGAAATTGTTATTTGAAAAGGTCACTGAGATGAGACCTGCTCCTTTACTGCAGCCAGGTGGGCATCTTGGGGCTGCAAGCCAGGAAGGTTTCGAACTTTGCAGCCCTTAGCCACCCATTCCCAGCTCACAAGTCTGGTCAGCCATGGAAATTCCACTGAGAAGCCAAGGCCATAGCCATGTTTGAGAGCTTCAGCTTGGCAAGTGAAAGATGAACAGCAGACCAGCCACATGGGGTTGGAGCACTTCTTCCAGATTTTGCCACTGGTTTTTGGGTACTGCAGTGCCCTGGGCTGGAAATTCTGTAGCATTCAGTGTCACATTCATTACAAAAATGAAGGATGTTTCTAAATTAAACATGAGGATGAATAATGAGAGCACACATGCTGTTATTTATCTGACTTTTTAAATCATTTTGCATATTTTATATATCAGACCACTTCAAGAATGGAATGAATCATAAATTTTTGTGCAGCTAACTCAGTGTCTGCAGCACCAGATTTCCCAATACACCTTCTGTGGGATGACCTGATATCCAGGAAAGAATGGGGTAAATTTGCCACTACCCTGCTAAGAAGTAAGTAGCAAAAAGAGACAGTTTTGCCATTGAAATTAACTTTCCTTTGCTGCATTGATCCAGTTTATGAATGAAACCGATTAAATCCCTTTAGATGAAAACTGTGGCTTGAGGCTATCTAAGTCACTTACTTATGGATAGTCTACTTTTGGTGCATCTTCCCTTTCTGCTGTTTCTCAGGGCAGCTAATTCCCTGGTCACAGTTCTGTGCCATGCTATAGCATCCCCAGCAAGTTCTTTATCAGGGGAATTACAGACTGGACACCCAGGGCAAGCAGAGAGCCAAAGCTGAGCTGAATTAGCAAAAGATCTATTTAAGGAAACATGTCTAGCATCTGTTTTATCGAGCATATGTACTCTGCTTATTGCTGCACACCATTAAGACTTCATGCAGAGATCATAAGGCACACATGAGCACTGCAGAAGCTCCGAGAATTCTATTTTTTTCCTTCTTTACTTTGCCTCATCAAGATTTCATTCAGGACCACTCTAGCCTAAAATTACCCCAGTAGTAAAACTAAAATCCCGCCTGACAATGATCTGAAGGACAAGGAGGCATCAAATACATTTTGATACATTTGAATTTTCAGAGTGACTGATACACATTGGAGACATGACCTTATTTCAGCTACAGGAGTCTGGATAACTGAGGACAGATGCACTACGTTATACATGAAAACACATGTTTAACCACTGTTAGTAATGACAGGATCTAACAAGACAGCATGCTCTGTCCTCTGGTTGTGTTGATCCCAGCAGGAGAATGTCCCAGGTCAGCTTGCCCTCCCACAGACTGAGGGAGGGCATCCAGTGGGAGAACAGTCATCCCTTCCACCTTCCCATGTCCCCTAGATAGTCATTTTCAGGAGCACCTTCACCAAACACAGAGCCTCCTCCCCACCCTACCATCCATGATGGATGGGACAGAGGAAAACTTGTGGAACTGTCCTCTGCCACATGCCTCTGGTCCCTGGCTCTGAACACTGGGAGATCATGGCAAGGAGCCTTTCTCCAGACTATTCCCAGACTAAAGCATCCCAGCTATACTATGTGGAGTCTGAACCAGAAGGGAAGAAACAGCCCTGCTCAAGCTCTGAACTGTCTCACTGCCTTATTTCTGGTGTCAACCCCCCAAAAGGCACACAGGCCAGGAGGTTAATCTAAAATAACAAGAATGTTCAGAAACTGGCAGCTGGATCTCCTCGGGGTTCACAAGGGGCAGATCAGCCACTCATTGCTTTCATTATCTGGATTACAATAAAAAGAGAGAAAAGAGGGTAAGAGGCAGTCACTTCCCTGCAGACTTCTTGCCCAGATGTTAAACCAGCTGGCTATGAAACCCACACAGAGGCTTTGCTGCCAAAGACAGGGTTGACAAGAAGAGATAGAAATACGGCATCTACCTTTTCCTCTCCTGAAAAAAAAACCATATCAAATTATCTGTATCACAGCCTAAATCTGCCACAGCAGATGCCACCTGCTCGTCAGAGTCACACATTACCAGTGGTGCCATGTCCCTCAGGATCTGGAGATCTTTGCCACGTGCACCACCTCTTGCCAGTGGGCCTGGAAGGGCAGTTCCATGAGGATCAGCAGCTGTGGGACCATGTGGCCCACACTTTGCATTGCTTTTGCCCTGAACCTCTGCAGCTCCATCCTCATATGAACTCAAAATGTCTTACACTCCACACCACTACCTCAAGCTGCCACAGTGACCCTCATGAAAAGACTTTTCATCCTTTTTCTATTAAATCTTTATCTTCCCATTTATCCAGCACATGTTTCATGTTTGTTTTTAAAGTATACTGCTCATGAGAAATGCTCTTAGTCGATCAGGCAGGGCAAGAGAGGTAGCTCAAACCTGACACCTGCATTGGAGATAGAATAGTTCTGCCTTCTGGTAATTCATCATATTCCTGGCCATATGCAGCAAATCCTCCTTAGGAAAACTCCCTTGTGTCTCTGAACTGAAGGGCTGGCACTCTGCACCCTGTTCAGACATAAAATCCTGGCTTTCATAACAGGTAAATAAAAACATTATTGCCAAATGCTTCTCCCTTCTTGTTTCAAAATAAAACCCCAGCAGTCTGTTTATAAAAAAATTTGATTTACATAACTATCAACAATCAACCTGATAACACAGAGCAGTCAACACCGATAAGCAGAAATTGGGACGTTTACCAGCTTCAGCATGCTTGAAATCCTGTGTTGTCTCTTTAAAAACAATGAAAAACCATTCTGGATAAAATCTTTCAGAATGTTTTATTTCCTCAAGAGAACAGATCTCTGTTCTTGAAAAAAAAGACTCTCTAATATTAAAATATACTTAACCTGATAGAACAGAACGTCTCCTTTGAAGTTGCTTCAATCTTTTTAAATATCTAAAGGACCTAACCCACACAGGGCTTGCACGTTTTCAGCTTGGAAAAAAAAAAAAAAATCAAAGCTTTCTCCCCTTTTTTCCCCCATGAACACCCGCTTGCCAATTATGGGAATTAGAGAAAAAAAAAATTAGTGTATGAAAGAGGTAGAGCTTTTTACACTTTTGTAATTATGCACAGGATTTAATCATTTGGGGAGAGGGACTGCTTGGGGGGGAGAGGAGAGTTTTATTCCAAGGCACTTTCATCCTGGACCAAGTGTCAGCCACCAGGTGATTTTTCACAGGGATTGCCACACTCCTCTGCTTAACAGCTCATCTCCGATTTGCTCGAACGATCAACAGCTCCTCATCTTCTTTATTAGTCTCTCTGTTTATCTGCCCAGCAATGAGCTCCAGCTCCCACAGCCAGAGAACAAGCCAAGAATATCCAGATCCAGAGCTGTGAAAGATATTCTTCCAGCATCATCTGGCTCCTTGGCAGAGTCTGCAGGCAGCTGTACTCACAGCCCTGTCCCTGCCGCTGGGTATGTCATGTGGCCATGCCATAGTGGTATTGCCTAAGCATCTCTGTCCTCCTGGACACAATTTTCCTTTGACTCACCTTGAATTCAAGAAACCCATTATACAACTGTTATCTCAGATTTGATAAGTAAAGGCGCCTTTTTTTTTTTTTTTTTTTTTTTTTTTTTTTAATTCCTGCCCATAAAAAATAACCAACACCTCTTGTTTCTGCTGTCATACTTTATAAATCTACATGCTGCCTTTCCGGACCATTCCTTCTGCTGTACAGGGTGTACTTCAGTGGCACTTTTTCACAGCACATGACCAGGTTCTTTTCCAGCTGATTTGTAGCACAAGGGCTGGACTTCTTCACTGAGGGATAAACAAAAAGCCTGAAAAAAGAGGCATGGACCAGAGGACAGGAAGGCTACTCAAAGCTGCTCTGGAGATTAGAGCTACATTTGTCAGGCCATGCTTTTCAAAATATATTTACCTTTTTTTTTTTCTTCCAGGAAAACACACCAAAAAATTAAAATAAGCAAAATATTATCCCTGGCTTAAAGGATTAAATCCTACGCAGCTATTGCCCTGTGCTTTTTACTTCCTTCTTTCCCTCTTCCTCCTTTTCTTCCTTTCACAAGAAAGACCAATAAAAACTCTGTGAATATTAGCTACAAGCCTCATCTATAAAAATCGTGTCTTAAAATATTACTCATATCACACTGTTGCATAGTCAAATTTCATAGGAAACAAAGCATTAAATGCAACATAAATTACATCAGCATTACAATTTGAGCATAAATTATCTGAACTAAACAAAATCTGACCTTGCTTCTACTAGTCTGGTCAGTGTCTCCATTTTAGATGCTGCAGGTCATGCTTAAATATAAGTTTGTCCTTTCAGTTGATTTTTACATTTGAATTTATTTAATAAATCTTGACATAACAAGCATTAAAATATAAGCATTTTCTACCTAAAGAACTAGCAGTCTGTCATCTTCAGCAGTAGATGTGACACAGCTGAACACTTGAATCAAAAAAAGGAGAATATTTCCATGGACTGCAACTAATGCAATTGTATACAGGCATTTATTTGTCTGCTTAAAGTTTCAACCCCGATAGTTTTTTCCTTTCTTATTGTATTTGTCTAAATCCAATTGTGAGTTCTTCAGGGCAACAATCTGTCTCCTCATATGTTCATAAAGCACCATCTACACCTATGGCACTCTGTAATAAGTAATTTCTGATCTGTTTATGATTAGAAAGGGATTTCAGGTGAAATATTGTAAATTGAAATAGACAGGCGACGAGGACAGCTTACATTGCCAACATCCTTAGGTCGGACACGGTGCTTCAGCACAGGATGGCAGCCAACATGCTGTGCTATGCACAGTTTGAGCCTGCCTGTGTGCAGCTCCAAATGCATTTTGAGAGCCACCCTACAGCCATCCCCCATGCCCTGACACCATGCCCCTAAACAACACATTCTGCAGCATGGGAGCACTCTCTGTGAAATGCTTTGTGTTGCAATACACATCTGTTTATAAGGATACCTACTGTTTTTTTCCAGGATTGCTCTCTGAGAGCAAGCCAGACACACTGCAGAGTGACTGGAAAGACAGGAATGCACTGTCTCAACAGGAGGTGGAAAGAAAGTGGGACAAGCCACAGAAGAGGGAGCAGAGGGGGAAGGTGAGAATTTATTATATTAATAGAATCACCTGGTGACTTGCTCGAGGGATGAACACATCCAGACCAGTCTGTTCCCCACTTAATGGCAGCTGGTTTGTGCAGGGGATATGTCTAAAGTGAGAGTCCAGCTGCCTGATGCATGCATGGATGAAGCTTCCACCATGCTTAGGATTACCATATTTATGACAGCAAGGAGACTTGTGATAGCCTTCTGGGACCAAGAATCAGATCAGGTCTTTGCCTGCACCCCAGGACAGGATGATGCCTATTGGTGGCACTCCTAAAATCCCCCATCTTTCAGAAACTCAGCCCTACACATGCTCTTGCTGCCCCCCAAAAGAAAGGGATTTTCCTCAGCCCTTCCCAGTCCAAATTCTTCAGCTTCCCAGAAAGTTCTATACCCAACATTTGTATATGAGTAGACTCATACATAAACCATGTATGGGTAGACCTCTTAAACCATCTCAGAGCTCAAATTCCCCAGCTACTTCCAGACGACAGCTCCTATCCTCTCCCACTCCAGCTGCTGTCCCCAAAGCCAGAATTCTCACCATTTCTCTCCCATCACTTTCTCCACCAAGACCTCAGCTCCCCAGACTTCCCCAAACCCCATAACACTCCCCAACCCTGCACCACAGATCTGCCATCTCACAGCTCCCTTTCCTCCCTCCAGAGTATACCCCTATTTTCCCCCTTTCAAACAGTCCCATCGAGTCCCTTTACCACCCAGCCCCCCCACCTGGTCCTCCCTCTCCCACCTTTGCTCACAGCCCAAATTTTCCCATCACCCCATCTCCCTGCTATGTCCTCTCTATACAGAGAGCCCTACCTGTCTGCATCCCTGCCATTTGTATCTGACGTGCTGCTGACATGCTGCTTACATCCCAAGGAGCAGACCTCTAGCTCCCAGCTTCCTCTACCAGATGAAACCCCATGGCTCCCTTTCCCTGCCCACTTCTTCTCAAAAAAAGTCAGTCTGAAGGAAATTCCCATCCATAAAGACTTCACTGAGATTTAGGTGTCTGGAAGGGTTTTAGAAAAATTAAATCAATAGCTTTCATTTGTTCCATTTCAGGATTTCAAAAGGACCTAGCTACAGGCTGAACCCACTGCCCTCTGTGGAGTGCTATTTTAAGGGCAACACAAGGAGATGTCTTGCCCAAGAACACAGAGCCCAAGATCTGAACCTTCAAACACACAAAGCACACCTTAACCAAACTGTGCCTGTGCATCATTTTTGGCTGCCCAAAATGAGTTCTGCACAGCTCTGCTTTAAGGCTCACCTGGGTCTTCAGCCTTTGACCACCTTAGAAGCCTCTTTTCTTCCTCAAAAAGCTGCAGCCTCCAAATAAAGCTTTGCTGCTTTTTATTCTCTAAAGCCACATTCCCCAGGCAGCAAAACAAGAAAGTCCCATGCAGAGGTTTCTTCCTGAAGGCGGGAAGAGCAAAGAAGGTTTACAGCTGCAGGGAAAAAGAGACCAAGAAGGTCACTGTGTATCTGGAGGACAGTAACAAAAGAAGTCACCACCTGGGCAGCCAAAGTTTGTAGCTTAATAAGCAATCACTGATCTAAACCTCCATCATGCCAGCTTGTGTTATTACAGGGCAAACAGGACAGGGTTTTCCCTCCACAGACCTGTATATTTCCACGGCTATGACACCCAAGAGAACTGCTCTGGAAGTACATTGGTAAGACTGCAAAGTCAGGCACTTAAACTAGGAAATATGGGGCCTAAGGTGGTCTTTGCAGCACCAGACATACTGTGATGCAATCCTTATTTGCCCAGAGAAGTGTCACTTCTCCACCATTCTCCTACTCTGCTCCGCAGACCCAAGAGCTTCAGTGGCGTATTCTGGATCCTTGCTCCTTGGTCATCATTTCCTCACATCACTCAAGCCCTGCTCAGGAGGGAAGCAATAATTTACTCATAGACTTTTCTTTGGCCTTCCCTGCTCTTAAATTAGAGTGATTCACAGATGTTAATTATCTTATTTCCATAATGAACCTGTGGAAGGAAGGTGTATCATTAACTCCGCATTACAGCTGGTGAGCTGAGACACAGAGCTTCAAGTTAGTAGATTAATATCTGCTAATTTTGCACACCTAAGCTGAAACACTCAAGGCTAGCTTTCCTTTCACTCTGTAGGGCCTGACATTGCAAAATCCATGATGCTTTATTCACATCTCCCTGGACTTTAAGGTACAGATCCTGGAAAAGCATAACTTCACCACCAGCTCTCCAGCAGTTGTCCCCAGAGTTGCAAACCTTAGGTCCATTGCACAGACCGTGTCCTGCTTGATGAAGCACCGAGCCAAGACCAGCATTGGGCTATCGTGGCCAAACGTTCTAGAAATCAAAAGTATTAGGGATGTTTTGCAAGAGGGTTTTGATGGTTCTTTCCTGATACCAGACAAATAGTTGGCTCTGTCTCTCAAGTAGCCAGAATACCAATTCAAGTTTGTGGCAGACCAGGAAAAAAGAGAGGACAGTTACCTGCTTAATCTCTACTCTACTTAACGCCTACAGGCTGCACTATTTAAAATGTGTAGTCCAGTTGGGTTGAATGCTTACCAAAATGGCACAAGTTACCTGACTGCATCTTCTTGCAAAATGTCAAGTCCTCAAATGAAACCATGAGAACTCCATGATTTAGGGGAAAAAAAGAAAAAAAGAAAAAAAGAAAAATTAAAAAAAAAGAAAAAAAAAAGAGCCTGGATATTTATCCCACAGGCAAAACAACCATAAAAAAAGACAGGGATAATTTTACCCTAGTTTCCATTTTGGAGATAACTAACCTGCTTCAGCTGAAACTTTCTCTTAGAAAGAACTAACAGCCTGAAGTCAACACCAGGATGGAAAATTTCAGCTTATAACAGTTAATACCTGCTGAAGAATAAGCAAGCTCCTGTAGACAGACATCTATCCAGTGTAAGTATTGTTATAACAGGACAGAGTGAGCTCTGAGTGCCTTTCCCCAACACTGCCTGCTGTCTTTGCCTCCACTTTCTTTGCCTGGCTCTCTGCTGCCCCTTCCCAGCCTGGCTCTCCCAAGGCAAGACGTACATTGCCATCAACACAACCCAACCTGACACCAATTTCTCACCATGATTGTTTTATCTGGGGTAAGATAGCACAGCAAACCAAATTCTGGGGAGTCACTAATCCAGAACCTTCAATCCAAGCTACAGCTCTCCTGTATATGCTTGCAGTTCTATATATATTGTACTTTTTACTGTCCTTATCCCCTGCAGGTCTGCCACAGGTTTTTTGGCTGGTTAATGGTTTTTCCCCAAGCTGAGCGCACAATCTCCAGTCATTAGTGAGCTGCATTTGGATGTGGTATATCATCCTCTTTGCAATGCTAGGGGTGTCTTGCACAAGCCTCCCTCACTCTTTTGATGGACTGTAGACAGCTTGCTCATTAGTTTAGTATCTAATTGCATATCAGTCACACTCTCAAGCTCCTCATTACTTCACTTACACAGCTACAGTAATTAGATTTCACATTTCTTTACACTCTCATGGCATTGTTTCAGCCTTCTGAGGAGGCACTCATATATAATACACATATATTATAAATTATCTCCTGTAATTATCATATTCATTATAATATATAACACATGCATATACATACATAATGTTGCTGAGACAAACTCAAACCTCTTCAGTTCTAAATGTTCAGGATGCTCCAAGAGCATCTCCAACTGCTTGTTTGTTAGTTTTAACGTCAGCAAGGCTTCACCCATCTGTGACCCTTCGCTTACAAACCGTGTCTGGTTTCATCATTTCCTACTTTTCCCCCACCTCTCTGGAAAAACAAAGCCTTCAGATCTGCTCACTGCAGAGATGCAAATTCTTCTAGGCAGAAAAATGAATTTGATGTTTAGTACAGCAGCAAACAGAAAAGTCTCTTAAGCCGGCAGCCTTTATCTTTTGGGATAACATAGATTTTATGCCTCTTTTTTGGTCTAATTTGATGCATTTCTTTAGCACCTACTCTCTAAGCCTCCAGCTTTTATGTGAGATCATTCCATACATTTATTATGGCACTTAAGAAGCGATAACAATTTATTTAACTTTTCAGAACAGAATTCTGCAGACTTTGGGGGCAGATTCCTTTTTTTTCCCAGGGTATCACGTGTGAAATATGTGATGGTGTCTGTATTTCCAGATGCAAAAACCACAGACACAGGATACCAGTGTGTGCCTCTTTTTAATAAGTGAAGGCACCAAATGGCTAAACTTGAGAAGGCAAACAGGTAACTCCCCACAAATTGTAAAAGGGCTATATCTTCATAGAATATGTTTGCAGAACTAAACTAAGCGGAGCCAATGCATGGAGCATTTTATTCAGTGTTTTAGATGTAGCCAGAGAGACTGCAGTGGTTTCCAAATTGCCTCCTTGTCCTGCTGTGATGCACATTTACAGGTACAGGAGGGACAGGTGACATTTGGGGACTGACTGACTAACTCCCCAAGATGGGCAAACATGCCTTTCAGGGCTGTGGTACGCACGCATCCTTCAGCCGCAGAAACAGCTCTACTCCTCTCCAGTGTGTCACCAGCTCCAGTTCCAGGTCACATCACCCCAGACCAACATTCTGCCTCCTCAGCCTGACCCCTTCAGTGAAGCATGTGTGGAGAATGAGCAAATGCCATGCACGAAAGACAAACAGTGAGTACAGGAACATTTCATTGGTCTGGAGGTGCTGCAGAGGTCAAAGAATGGCAGACATGGTAAAAAAAAAATGGTCTACCAGTGGCCTCGAAAAGCAGCGTGATCTAATCCTGAGCAACACCCCAAACTCATGAAATGCAGCAGAATGCAGTAGCAGAAAACCTTAAAGCAAAAATCCTGGATGAAATACTCAAGAGCACCCAAATGATTTAAGAATGAGATTTGCCAAGCTTTTGAAAAGTTTGCTTCTCATCAACTCAGTAGCAATATCTAAAGCCTTTCCATCTCTCTTGCAATGGGATGTGTTTGCTCTCCATCCTCCTCTGTACAGCTTTGTGCTGTTTTCCTGCCCTGCTCAGCCTGGAGCTGGCTGCATGTCAGGCAGCAACACCCTGGCAGATATCGAAGATAAAATCCGTCACCCAGCACATTAAGGGTGGGGGCAGAGAGGGACGTTTAACACTGAGCGCCCCTGCACACTGGAAAGGGAGGTGATCCCAAATCCAGGTTGAAGGAGGGCAGCGTGATGGAGGTTACCACCAGTCCCCCCACATCCTTCAGCTGCGGGGTGCTCCCAGCTATGCCGAAATAAACCCGGTGCTGGGCAGACTCCCAGCTCTGGAAGCGGCCGGCTGAGGGAGGATGCTCGCAGAGTGTGCTCCTGCCCTGGCAGGCAGCCAAGTGCGGCAGCCGCCGGCGCCTGAGCTCTTCTCCTGCTCTCACAGCCTCTTCAACAGAAGTGACACGAGGCACACTCTTGCTCACAGCCTGCTGCCGCTCAGGAGCTTGGGAGAAGAAGAGACTTAGTCCTTCACAGCTGGGGGCTCTGACTTTGCAAGCTGAGGCGCGATTAAGATGGAGGACAAGGGGGGAAGCAGGGGGGAGAAGGAGAGGAGAGACGGAGGAAGGGACTCAGGGCACATGTCTGAGTTCCTGATTCTCTGTCGCGTTCCTGCCCCATGCTGCCTCTCCCTGTAATCCTCCGGGAAACAGCCGGGAGCAGAGCAGGGCTAGAACCTGCCGGCCCCCTCAGCCTGGGAATCAGAAGCCGTGGCACTGTGCCCAAGCCCATTAACCCCGCTGCGATATTGGACTAATTAGCTCCAGCATGGCATCATGCTAATGCAGCTTCTCCGTTTCCAGGACCTCAGAGAGGATTGCTTCCCAATGTCCCCCCCTATGCCACAGATGGATCAGTGGAGGGGGTGAGAAATCACATGTGCAGGGTAATACTGAAAACATACAGACAGCAGAGAAATGGGAAGGCTATTTCTATGGGCATAATAAAAATATATTGGCATGTATGTAACTATCCTTGTGCTTGTATAAGGATATGATCTTACTGGGAAGGGCTTCTGAAGCTGTAAGAAGGCGGCAGAGCCCAAAGAGTGACCGGACCGTACTTGTTTAGTGTGGCACTGGCTGGGTGACACTGGCTGGGCAGGGCCAGCAGAAGGACATGCAGAAAGGGACTTTGCACACCAAATAGCCAGAGAGCTCTTTCTCAGAGAAATCAGTGGAACCCATCACAACCACCACACTTAAGTATTTGCAGAGGACTGTACATCTTTCTGGGAGCTAAGAGGTGTATTTCTTCCACCCATTCATCATTTCTAAGAGTCTAAAATTCCAAACAGTCCTTCAAGGAGGAGAGTGTGAATGAGACCCAGGAGGAAACAAGGAGCTGCTGGAGGAAAGCCAAATATATCAGTCCGGACACCTTCAAAGTGCTATGAAAGACATCCCAGCCGGGCATGGAGCAGCAGCCATGGAGCAGGAACACCAATTCACAACAGCCAGGGAGAGAAGCTGTGCAACTCCCCACTTCAATATCCCAATGATCTGATCTGATCAGACCTCAAGCTATGGAGAAGGTAAGCACTTCTCCTAGAGGTCCAGATTTGGGACAGACATGAGTAACTACTCTGCTACCTATACTCCCTAAAACCAAAGGCACCAAGGCAAAATAGCCAGAAGGGACGGGCATAATAAAGGTAGTTATTTCTAAGGGCATCTCTGATCTCCTAACAGCCCTCATGCTGGGCAAACAGCAGGATTTGGGCTGTCACCTGTCCAATGCACCCTGTCTGTAGACATGAGGGGTTGAACCTGAGAGAGCCTCAAGCCTTCAGTCAAGCAAAAATATGTCAAATTTCCACAGCATTCAAAGACAATTGAATACCTAAATATCCCAGACCTTGGTGGGGCTGAGCCGCGCTCCAGATGAGAGGGGAGAACTGAACATGAAAACCTGCCTCCTGGTTTAACATCTTGAAAGCCTCATCTGTCTCTTCTGGGGCAGAAAACATAGAGGGTAAAGAGAGTTGGAGAAGGGGTGGGTGGTGGGAGGGTGGGTGGAAGAGTGGGAAAGGAAAGGGACACCAAGGAGTAAGGTTATGTGGGAGCATAAGGTTAGGAGGCAAAACCTCATTCAGATACCTTGCAGGTAAGACAAAGCCGGAAACACCCCCAAAAAACCTGCATTAGACCCTGGCTGAGGACGACATGGGGAGACCTTTAGGAATGCACTGCCCCAACGATACCTCCAGGCAGCTCACATGAGGCCCAGGCTGTGTGGGGAATGCAGAAAACTGGTCTTTTGTTTCATGCCCCTTTGTTTTAACCTCTTGAATCAAAGACCCCAGCTGCTACTCCGGGAGAAGCTAGAAATTAATCCAATTAAAAAATAAATTCCCTGTGGAATCAAAACTGTTTGCCGGGTGGGGGGTACAGGCACACAATTTCTTTCTTCTGCAAAACAAACTCCTTCTTCTAACCCACATTTCACAGAGGGGAGATGCAGGCAGGGAAGCATTTGTAGCAAATAAACAAATGATCAGAATGATTTATAACCCTGGTACCAACCCGCAGCTCACGGGAAGGTTTGGAGCCGTGTCTCCTATAGCCCGCGTGGCCAGAGACAGAAGCACAATGCCGCATGCTACCCTCCAACACAAACAGTCAGAGAGCAACAAAACCTTTCTCCGCTTCGTTCCACTCTTTTGTTTTCCAGGGGTTTTGGTCAGCCCAGGCTTGTGGAGCTTGACAGGTTAACCCACACTTCCTTAGTTTCAGCAGAAATGATTAAACAGGGGGGATTGTTTAGGCCCTGAAGCAGAAGGAATTCCTTTGTTTTTGTAGATCACTCCAAGGCAGCCAAGCTGTGGGGATGCCCAAGAAGAAAGAGGCAGGGCCTGAGGATGGAGATGAGTTTCCAGGGAGGGAGGGCCATGCCACCACTCTGCAGGCTAAGAGACGAGGGGTGGGGGGACATGTTGCACCTCAACTTCATGTCTGGAGAGCGGGTCAAATAGACCCTCTGGCATGTGGATGAGCTGGACCAGCTGGAGACTATGCCCAGGTAGCCTGACTTCTCCTGAGAGTCAGTCATACCACCCTAGGGCTTGTACCACAAGGGGATCCCACCCCACCACCCCCAGGGCATGCACTCACCATACAGCCGCCTATGTTGAGAGGGCCAGAGAGGGGCACTTCTAATAGCCAAGTGAAAGTGTGATCCTACGATCTTAAGATCTTATGCTCTCCTGGGAACAGGGAAGCACACTGCAGCTTGCATGAAGCTGCACACTCTGCCTCAAGTTACATATGGTCCTGAGATATTGGAAAGGAATTAATGGGAGCCTAACCTTCTCTCACACCCCTAAAACATAAGACCTTCTAGCTTATCTCCAAGAACAGAGATCCCTGGGCAGGATCCCAGGCACCTGTTGAGAGGAGGGAAGTGTCTTACCCTGCTGCACTGGGAACACTTGACACCTTGAGACATATGTGAACCTATTGTGCTGTCAGTGATGGGAAAAAGCAGTTAAGTGTCATAGCTCAGCTGGAGGAGTGAAGAACAAGATGAGATCCTGGGGTTTTGCCACCCATTGTTAGGTAATAACTACCTGGTGAGAGGGAAAAGCACCCACAAACTTTATTCCTAAGTTTATTTCTTTATTTCTGAATCAGGAGAAAAAATAAGTAAGTTTAAAGCTGAAAAAGAGAAACCTGGAGTGATTTGCTGGCAATCACTTACTTGACTGATATTGGCAACAGGCTGGTGGTCTAGGAGTGCTCCCCCTCTTTGGGAGCAACACACTGCTCAAGAACCCAGGTTCACAGAGGTGCATGGGGAAACCTTGCTTTTTTTCTTTGCCTGGCACCCAGCTCTCGGAGCAGCTTTGATTTCTGCGTCTAAAGAGGTACAGAAAGGAGCTTGGCAGCAGAGATCAGACCTCTGGACACCGCAAAACACCTCCTTCTTTGCACGCTCTGAGTCTCTGCAACAACACTAAGTGCAAGAGAGCTGGTAAATTATTAAAACAACCTTGCAACAGCTCCAGAGAAACCACCAGTGCCTCAGATTCAAAGGAAAGGCTGTGGTGTGAGAATCCCCATTAGTAACAATACGCACAGTTTGCAAGAACATATGTCCCCGCATGGAGCAATCAACCAATCTGGGCTGTTTAACCACAATATTTCAAAGAAGTGCTTTTAATGCAGCTGATCCGTATGTTTATTTTGAGCTGTAAAACAGGATTCTTCACTAGCCTTTCAGAACATTTCTGTGGTGGGCTCTACTGGGGAGAAGGCGGAGAGACTGATACATTGGGGTTTTTTTAAAATCAAAGTCACAACGGAAAAAGAATAACCCAAGCAGGCAGAAAGTGCATTTGAACTCTAAAACAAAACTCACATACCAGAAAAAAAAAAAAAAAAATTTAAAAAAAAAAGGGAGGGGGGGAGGGGCGTGAGGAGCAGGATCCCACTGTGTTCCTCTTAAAAATGGGTTTGGATAGAAAGCATGTGAGAGCAGGACCGGGTGGATGGGAAAAGGGAAAGATTTCCAAGCCTTCCCTTCTGATTCAGATACTCGAGCACACATTGAAAATACAGCCCTTTTCACCCTTTTCTCCTGCAAAGTGCGTGGGAGGTGAACACAGGTCCTGGTTTATCGATTGATTGGCTTTTTTTTGTAAAGAATAAGAGCTCCTCGCGGAATAGCCATGCCTTTGCGGAGAGGGGGAGGTGGGGGAAAGGTCTGGTCTCCTTCCCTGCTCGATCTAATCCTAATTAAAAATAAATTACATGCTGTATGGAACTTGAAATGGCAAAGATAATCCTGTTACACACGAGGGGCCGCCCCGCTGCCCACTGCCCGCTCCCGACCAGCGGCCCCGTTCCCAGGCAGCCCGGTCCCAGTCTCTGCACCTCGGACCTCTGCGGGATGCGGACCTCGGCTGGGCTCTGGGCGGCCCGGCCCGAACGCTCCTCGCCCCGCCGGGCGGCCGCCTGCGGAGCTCCCGCGGGCCGGGGAAAAGAGCTCCGCGGAGCTTCGTTCGTATGGAAACGGCGCGTTCTGGGAGCTTTTGTCGGCGGCGGAGCGTGCCCCCCTCCCCGCGCCCCCGCAGCCAGGGCCGAGGCGCGATTTAAATCCCATTTCCATAAGCCGGCGCTGCGGGCAGCCCGCCGCCCCCGCTCGCGTGCCGCCCCGCGCGCTCCCGGATGGAGCCCCCGGGATGCTGCAGCGCCCAACCAGCGCTCCCATCCCAGGCGCTGGGAGAGCCGAGCGGGCTCCGGCCGGAGCGCATTCTGTTTGTCACCCTCTGCCTTCACAATTCATCTCTCCGGCGAGAGGAGAGGAGAGGAGAGGAGAGGAGAGGAGAGGAGAGGAGAGGAGAGGAGAGGAGAGGAGAGGAGAGGAGAGGAGAGGAGAGGAGAGGAGAGGAGAGGAGAGGAGAGGAGAGGAGAGGAGAGGAGAGGAGAGGAGAGGAGAGGAGAGGAGAGGAGAGGAGAGGAGAGGAGAGGAGAGGAGAGGAGAGGAGAGGGAAAGGGAAAGGGAAAGGGAAAGGGAAAGGGAAAGGGAAAGGGAAAGGGAAAGGGAAAAAAGGGAAAGGGAAAGGGAAAAAAGGGAAAGGGAAAGGGAAAGGGAAAAAAGGGAAAGGGAAAGGGAAAGGGAAAGGGAAAGGGAAAGGGAAAGGGAAAAAAGGGAAAGGGAAAAAAGGGAAAGGGAAAAAAGGGAAAGGGAAAGGGAGGGAAAGGGAAAGGGAAGGCATGAGGTTTCCCGGAGAAGCGGTTGCCCCTCAGGACCCCCATCTTCCTCCCCATCAGGCAGCCGCCCTCCCCACGGCTGCTGAGGCCCTGCGGGGCTGGGAGGTTGCAGCGGGCTCCGCGCAGGGCCTCGGTGCCTTGCGGGGCAGATGGTTTCGTTCCCCCCGGTTCATGCCAGGTTTCAGCCTCATGCTGTTATTTTGTTCTTCTGGAACGAGACTGGTGTTGCTTCCCAGAGAGGCCCTATTAGGACAAAAAGAAAATCCTGTGAATAGGCGTAACAGGGCACCAGGAGGGATAGGTCTTAAATGTATTTTAATATGAGCAGGGCATTGTGCGTAATTCAGCGCTCATCATCGTTTAGTCAAAGAGTTATGGCAGTGATTGGGAATGAATAGAGGGACATAATGGATACATGTGGCGTTTGCTCATTATATTCAACTTAGTCCAACTCCTCTGTGGAAACTGTTCAACTTTCTCTCCCTTTAGCCTGTCATAGTGAAATAATACAGACATTGGTTCCTCGAATGGGATAGCCTGCCATGCTATTATATTTCTACAGCTAACGAGGGCTTCATAAGCCTTTGATACAGCCTGATCTTTGAAACCTTTCCAAATCTCCTCAAGCTTATGCTAAATCCTATTTGGAACTTTTTTTTCCCCCTTTTTTTCCTCCTCGCCTGCTAGTGCCCCAGGCTTAAGAAACCCGGGCGGTGACATGCATACTAAAGCATGCGGGGACACCTCCTGAAAGGCGACTTACGGCGCTGATCACAGGCTCTCACGCGAGTGACACACCACTCCGGGCGCAGCTGAATGCCGCCCCCGCCGCCCCCCCGCACCGCGACACAGCGCGACATGCCACGGCACGGCACGGCACGGCACGGCACGGCACGGCACGGCACGGCACGGCACGGCATGCCACGGCACGGCACGGCACGGCACGGCACGGCACGGCACGGCACGGCATGCCACGGCACGGCACGGCACGGCACGGCACCTGTCCCGACTTGTTGGCAGATTAACAAACCCCACCGCGCACTGCGCTCCGTGTTCCCCTCGCCGGCTCCGCTGCCGCGCCTCCGGAGAGAGGGAAGAGACGGGAGAGAGAGGAAAGGGGAGGGGGGGAGCGGGGGGGAAGGAAATAAATAAATGGGGGACAAGAAATAGTGACAGTGCGGGGGAAGGAAAAAAGAAATACGGAAAAAAGAAAAGAAAAGCGCCAGACCCCGCAGAGTTAAAGAAAACAAAGGCGAGCGCCCCGCGACCCCGCTCCCGGCCCGGCCCGGGGAGCGCCGGGGGCCGCCCGCCGCCCGCGCCGCGCCGCCTCCCATTGGCTCCGCCGCCCGCTCATTTGCATAGCGCCGTCTATGAAAGGCGGCGCGGCGGCGCGGGGGCCGCAGACGGCGGCCGAGCCTTCCCGGCACGTCCCGCCCGCACCGCGCCCGTCCCGCCCGCCCGCACCGCGCCGTCGGGCTGAGCCCCGAGCCGCTGCCATGAGCCCCCTGCGGCTGCTGGCCGCCGCCTGCCTGCTGGCCCTGTCCCGCTGCAAGACGGTGAGGTATCGCACCGACGAGGAGGGCGCGCCGGGCACGGTGATCGGTACTCTGGCCGACGAGATGCCGGTGAAGGCGCCGGGGGAGATGAGCTTTCGCCTGATGCGGCAGTTCAGCAACAGCTCGCTGGTGCGGGTGCGGGAGGAGGACGGGCAGCTGAGCATCGGTGAAGCGGGGCTGGACCGGGAGCGGCTGTGCGGCCAAGCCCCGCAGTGTGTCCTCGCCTTCGACGTGGTGAGCTGCTGGCGGGAGCGCTACCGCCTGGTGCACGTGGAACTGGAGGTGCGTGACATCAATGACAATGCACCGCGCTTCCCCCATGCCCAGATGGCGCTGGAGGTGTCGGAGAGTGCTGCACCCGGCACTCGTCTCCCGCTGGAGGTGGCTGTGGATGAGGACGTGGGCTCCAATTCCATCCAGAGCTTCCAGGTCTCCCTCAACAGCCACTTCGGTGTGGAGGCACAGACACGGGCGGATGGGGCACGCTGTGCCGACCTGGTGCTGCTCCAGGAACTGGACCGTGAGCGCCAGCCCTCCTACACCCTGGAGCTGGTGGCCAAGGATGGTGGAAGCCCAGCACGCTCAGGCACGGCCACCGTGCATGTCCGTGTCCTTGACGCCAATGACAATAGTCCAACCTTTGCCCAGAGCTCAGTCACGGTGGAGCTGCCCGAGGATGCGCCGCCCGGCTCCCTGCTGCTCGATCTGGATGCTGCTGACCCCGATGAGGGCCCCAATGGTGAGGTGGTCTATGCCTTCAGCAGCCAGGTGCCCCCTGAGGCACGGCGGCTCTTCCGCCTCGACCCACGCTCGGGCCACCTCACGCTGGAGGCCGCCGTGGACTACGAGCGCACCCGCACCTACGAACTGGACGTGCGTGCCCAGGACCGCGGCGCCAGCCCCCGCGCTGCCACCTGCACCGTCATCGTGCGCCTCACCGACGTCAACGACAACGCTCCGCGCATCAGCATCAGTGCCCTCCGTGGCGCTCCCAGTGCTGCTGGCGTGGCCTATGTCAGCGAGGCGGCAGCCAGTGAGAGCTTCGTGGCCCTCGTCAGCGCCACAGACCGCGACTCGGGCACCAACGGGCAGGTGCGCTGCAGCCTCCGTGGCCATGACCACTTTGCCCTGCAGCGAGCCTACGAGGACAGCTACATGATCGTCACCACGGCGGCACTGGACCGCGAGCGCATCCCTGAGTACAACCTCACCGTGGTGGCTGAGGACCTGGGCTCGCCACCCTTCAAGACCATCCGCCAGTACACGGTGCGGGTGAGTGATGAGAATGACAACGCGCCGCTCTTCGCCAAGCCCCTCTACGAGGTGGCTGTACCAGAGAACAACCCCCCGGGCGCCTATATCACCACAGTGGTGGCTCGTGACCCTGATCTCGGCCACAACGGTAAGGTCACCTACCGGCTTCTGGAGACACAGGTCATGGGGGCCCCCATCTCCACCTACGTCTCGGTGGACCCCGCCACCGGGGCTATCTATGCTCTCAGGACATTCAACTATGAGATCCTCAAGCAGTTGGACCTGAGGATCCAGGCCACTGATGGTGGCTCTCCGCAGCTCTCCAGCAGCACCGTTGTCAAAGTGAGAATGGTGGACCAGAATGACAACCCTCCTATCATCATCCACCCAGTGCTCACCAACGGGACTGTGGAAATCGGTGTGTCCAGCAAGACCTCCCGTGACTCCCTGGTGGCCCAAATCAAAGCTCGAGATGCAGATGATGGGGCCAATGCTGAGCTCACCTTTGCCTTCCTGGAAGAGTCCCAGCAGGACCTGTTCACCATCAACCCAAGTACTGGGGACATTGTGCTGAGGGGTGACCTGTCTGAAGAGCTGGGACAACTATTCAAGGTCATCCTCACTGTGACAGACAATGGCAGACCTCCTCTGGCCACAACTGCAACAGTCAACTTCCTGGTGACCGCCACTGCTCCGTCCAGTATCCAAGACATAGCCAAGCCCAGCTCCTGGGAAGGAAAGGCTTTGCAGTGGGACATCCCTCTGATCGTGATCATTGTCCTGGCAGGCAGCTGCACCCTCCTTCTAGTGGCTATAATCACCATCGCCACCACCTGCAACAGGCGCAAGAAGGGAAACAACATCAAAAGCAACACTGCCTTGAAGGACCAGATAGACATCTCCCACCTGGAAAAGGGCCATCAGGAGGAGGGCAGCCAGAGAGGGAACATGTTTGAGGTACGAACCTTTCCCAGCAAAACCTCTTTCACCAGCCCTGAGCCCTCTCCAGCTGCTGAAGAGATCTCCACCACTGAGAGCGGCAGCGACAGCACTTGCCTCTACGAGGGTCAGAAGAGGCTGAGGGGACAGAGTGGGGAGGTAAGGTCCCACCACAGGGTACAAGGGGTGGGGGGTGTCTTGGAGGTGGTGAGTTGCAGAGGTGCAGTTAATGTTGGTTTACCTTTCACCGTTTCCCTCTCTCATGTCTCCTTTGATTTTCCTCCCCACCAGCAGGGTTTTGCTGCCACTCCGAGCTACAGCAAAGAGCCTGCTCCCCCCGTGGCCATTTGGAAGGGACACTCCTTCAATACCATCTCCAGCCGGGAGGCAGAGAAGTTCAGTGGCAAAGACAGCGGCAAAGGCGACAGTGATTTTAATGACAGCGACTCAGATATCAGTGGAGATGCCCTGAAGAAAGATCTCATCACGCACATGCAGAATGGTAAGGGCTCTGCCCCTGCTCCCCACTGGACCTCAGACAGAAAGATGGGTGGATGGGGAGGTGGATGAAGGGACCCATCCGTGGGGCACAGTGGTCAGGCAGGGCAGCTGGAAGGGGAAGCCAGATACTGCATGGCTCAAACTGCCCGTCTCCTTGTAGCAGGCTGTTAGATGTTGGTTCCTCTCTGTGCCGAGAGCCCAGCACAAATTAGCATCTGCTGGAAGTGCTGTAGGATTGGATTTTCTTCACAAAAAAAAGGTCGCCTGAAAGTTAGAATTTCAAGGAGTGTCCCTAACAAAACATTACCTAACCAAGCACGGGTTTTTGTTATGCTGTAAAGCATCACCTCCCCACTCCTATCGTCAGTACAGTGAATCATCCTGTGACTGGTAACTCTGAGGATTGTGAACAGTGTGGATTTATTCCTGCAGTAACGACAGGTTTCTCCTTCCCTTTCTGTCTCTAGGTCTGTGGGCATGCACAGCTGAATGCAAGATTTTGGGGCACTCCGACCGCTGCTGGAGCCCTTCCTGTGGCCGAGCCAACCCTCACCCCTCTCCACATCCTCCAGCACCCCTCTCCACCTTCTGCAAGAGCACATCCTTGCCCAGGGATCCCCTTCGCAGGGACAACTTTTATCAAGCCCAGCTGCCCAAAACAGTCGGGCTTCAGAGCGTCTATGAGAAGGTGCTGCACAGGGACTTTGACCGGACGATCACACTCCTCTCCCCGCCGCGCCCTGCACGGCTCCCTGACCTTCAGGAGATCGGGGTGCCCCTCTTCCCAGCCCCCTCAACTAGATACCTGGGCCCCCAGACTGAGACGACTGAGAAGGCATAGCCCAGTGAGCTCCCCCTCAAATGCTCCCCTCCCTGCGCACACAACAAGGTCACTCCCGAGAGCCTTTAAGTTATTGACCAGATCCAGTGTCATATGTGTAAATATGCAAGATGTGCCTTAAAAATGAAGTTGTTTGGGAAAGATTTCCAATCAGATCAGTACTGTTTGATATTTGCAAACAAAAAAAAATTGTTTGTAGTTAATGTAATTTTTATGAAATGTGCAGTATTTAAATTTCTTTTCATGTTTTCTACATTGGGGTTTTTTCTTTTGCTTTTGTTTTACCCATGGCCTGCCATTTTTTGTAGTGTTTTTAACCTGTACATTGTGTAATGTAATGTTTGTACATAATGAAAATTTGTTATATTTTTATATAATAAATACTTAAAAATGGGAATTCTTGCCAAAGGAGCTGTCTGAAAGACACAGTAATAACAATTAATAATAATAATAATATCCTGAATATGTAGAATCTTGTAAGGGAAATTCCTCTTTCACGGTGTAATAATAACCTAAGCAACCCAGTGTACTGAGAAGTTTGCCTTGCCAAATGTGACTTGTATTTCTTGAGTCTGTGGTCAACTTAAGTGTTATTTAATTGCCTTTGGTTCCTGTAATCTGTATCACTGATAAACACTAATAAAGGTTTTGTGATGTTCAGAGGTTTCTGTTCATGGATTTCATGCTTCAGAGCATAGAGGTCTTCACAGGTCAACAGAAGTATTTTGTGCTGGGAAATGCAGTGGGAAGCAGCTACTTTTAGTCTTGCCCATCATTGGTCTCTGGCAATACCTCTGGAGGTTTAGCTCAAAAGCTTTTAATGCTGGGTGGGGGGAGGCTGGGTGACAGAGTCAGCCTTTGCTTGTCACTGCCTGGTCTGAGCTCTTCCTTCGCAGGCAGGCACTGCTGTAATTTTAGTGAAGCTCTCTTCATCAGTGGAAACGCTCGTGCTGTGCTGAGGTCTTTGCACCAGCAGCCACCCGAGCGCTTCGCTTTCTGTTCTGGCTGAGACATTGAGTCAGGCTCTACGGGTGTGTGCTCAAATGTTTACCCCTTGTTAAGCAGCCTTACTAAAGGACAGTAGCTTGTGTTTGTGTACATGTATTTATACATCAAGGGAAAGGTGCATAAACAGGAATTAAAAATGTTGATTATATTGACATTTTCTATGATCCATATTTCTTTTCTCCCTGAAATGACTGTCCTGGGGAAAAAAAAAAAAATCATACAGAACTTTGAAATTCCTTCTTATGGGGGTTTCAAGCTAAAAGCAGATCTCAAATCCTTCTGCTGAAATCAGGTATAGAATAGCATTTAATGAAACACACTGAAGCATGAATGTTTCTTCCTGTGTTCAAAAAAGTGCTTACACCAGAAGTAACACTCCTACTGGAGTTTTAATATTTGATTGAAGTTTTCCAAGAAGGAGAATTGTTCCTTATGTATACTACATAATCTCACATTTTGTACAAATCAATAACCAAAAAATCTGTACATGGCAAAGCTTTGGGGTTTTATCATGAATTCTTTAACTATTTATCTACTAAGTATGGAACAGATATATATAAGTTTCACCAAGGAAATATAAAATTTTCTTAGATATACACGAGGCTCTATTTGGCTTTGTTTCTCAAAATGTAAGTAGAAAATATCTCACCCTTAGCCAACAAAAATCCCCTTTCTCCCCCAGTTTCCAGCTTTCTCAAGCCCCTGTAGCAGGAGTGGCAGAAACCAATCAAGTTTTTATGCACAAAGGGTCTGAGTTTTAACTGGGGCTTCATAAAAGCAACAGTGTGAAGATTTGTGGTGGGCAAAGAGTTTCAGAGATTATATTTGAAGGGAATTTAAATCAGGCTGATGCAAGTCTCATTGGGAAGCTATGTTTGTGATACATCTCCTGTGGTCAGAAAAACAGGTGAGCATTTCTGGCAATTCCTCTAAAGTCTGGTAGTAAAAATCATGATGCATCTAATGAGCTTAGAGGGTCATCTTGGTTAAATTTAGAGCTGAAATTGTGGCTGAAGGATGGATGCTGAGAAGGAAAGCTGGTAGCCTCCCTTCTGGCTAATCACCAGTGATGCAGAGCAGCAACGCCTGCATGGGAAGTAATTAGTCATAACTGAGCTCAGTGAGGGAAAGGCTCTCTGTCAAAAAATAAGATGGGCTATCTGATAAGCTGGTTCTTCCTCATCTAGTTCAAAAGCCTGGGTTACACACCCCAACACCTTCACAGCAGTTCCCTAGGCTCCCCTGGCAGGGCCGACAGGAGGCAGTCACAGACGAAGGACAGTTCATCGCACTGGGTTCAGCATCAAATTCCTGCTGTTTCCTGCAACAGAGCTTGTGCCCTTCTGTGAGTGGATTGATGCTCCTCATTGCCTGATCGGGGGTCTGGGCCACCCCAATGCAAGACAACCTTGAAATGGTAGGAAAATAAAGTCACTTGTTCCTGTCCCCAAAACAGCTTTCAGCAGCAAGCAGCTACAGTCTCATTGGGGTTTAGGATCTGTCTGTTCTGGAATCCCACATGCTGTAAAATGTGGGATTTTAGTACTAAATACAACTTAGTATTTAAATCTGAGCCCATCATTTCACAGGGACACTCTGGTTAATGGAAAGATACAGACTTCTGAGAGCTTCTCATCTTGGCCTGGCCAAGCAATGGAGACTATTCAGGTGCATCACTGAAGCTCCTGTTTAAGGGCAAGGGGCAGCAGTCTAGACTCCTATAACTTTTAGATGCCTAAAATTAGATGAGAGGGAAGTGTCCAAGCTCCATCAGGTAAGAGCACACACCACCCAAAGTGCAGCTGAGTGCAGAGGAGAGCCCAAGGATTAGCTCCTGGGCTAAGTCCCTTGGATCAAACATTTGCTCCATTGATGCTATTCACTGTGTATGTCCTAGTTTTTTTCTTTCCGTTTTTGATTATCATAACTGAGATTTTTGCTAGCATACTTCAGAAATTAATACAGCAGTCCTATCAGTTAAATTCCGTTTATCTGCCAAGCACGGCATCCCTATGTCACATGATGAGACTGTATGATCACAAAACCTCTTGCTCACAAAGAGCTACCTTCTCCTGTCTGCTCTTCTCTGGCTCAGAGGGAAGAGGTGAGGAGGGGGTGCCAAGACACAGGACTGACGACAGCACTACTTCACTGAGCCAGCATTAATTCCATGGCCCAAACTGGCTACAGCAGCAGGACATCACAAAATCACTGACACTGAGCTTGAGCCTGCTCCTGCTGAAATCTCTGTAGTCACCTACAATTGAGCCAAGCACCCTCAACACCCTCCACAGTCACTGTGGAGAAACAGGCACTTTTAGGACATGAAATATAGAAGTGGGTAATTCCCACAGGCTCTTTTCCAGGTGTACCTTCAGAGCCATTAAGGTGTAGCTGCAGTACTGATATTCCCCATTGATATTCTGGGACTGTGGGCTTTCATCTGACACCCTGGACACCTTGGGCAGGCCTCCAAATCTGTTTTCACTCTCAATAATTTAAATGAATTTTCATAAAGTCAAGTCTGTTTCACCCATGACAGTAATTGGTAAGTGATCTCTCTGTGTCTATCTCGACCCATGAGCTTTTTTCATCTGATTTTCCACCCCTGTTTTGTTGAGGACATAAGAGTGCATGAGAAATGGGGAGAGGGTCTGACTGCTGACCAAGGTCTACCCACCACACACACCAAGGAGACAAGATCCCAGGGATGCTTTCTCTGGTGCTTCAGCCAAAAAATTAGTCAAATTCCCACTGATCTGCTCTTCTGTCCTGTGCTGTTTGAATGCCTTCAAAGATGCTTTATGTATTGAGACATAGTGTGATAGAGACAAACACTACTGAGGTGCCTGATTCTGGTTCCTGCAGTGCGTGCTGTAGGTGCAGGACTCCTCCTAAAAGAGGGTGGCAGCACTCATGCTTGTAAGTGGACATGGCTGTGACCTCTGTGGGGGGGCCTTGATCTTGTGTCCTCAACACATGCAAGACATGTTGGAAATACATCAGAAAATGCTGCCTTGACCAGACCCTGAAAGCAGAGGGACATCAGGTAGGGTTTAGCTGAAAATTCAGACAGATGAGACTTCTGTGGCCAATATGTAGGGTCTACATGAATTACAGGCATCTGCACTCTTGTGACAGACAAGGAGGGATGGTCAGGGGGGGTCTAGGGTGGGGTTGACATCTCACCGTAGGCACCTGCATTCTCTTCAAAATTGCTCTCTAATCTCCCATAACTGTGTTGACTACCTCACCATTGTACACGACAGCAGACTAAGCACCTGCCCAAAACACAGGCACAGACCTTGTGCATATAGAAATTCAGGTGAATGCACTGTCACCTAAGGGGATGGGCACCCTCTCCAGCTCCAGCTTCATTTTTCCCTTACTCCTTTGACAGCACCACCCAGGAAAGTCATCTGCTCATGGACAGATGTACCAAAGTAACAAGATCAGGTAGATTGCTGCACATTTAGCTCATCCAGATGTCAAGCAAATGTTAGGAAGGAGGCAGAGAGAGAAGAGGGCCCCAGGGCCTGGAAAGAAGATAGGATTGTGTTTTTGAGCAGCAGCCAACAAAGTAGATCAGCCAATATGTAACATAAAACCTCTGGAGGTTTCTAATCAATTTCAAGGTTGGTCAAGGAGAAAACATTGCCTTTTGGATAATTTGAAGGCTTAGCATCAGTAGCGGTAATGCCCACTGACTCTCCAACTGTTACCTAAGCCCAAATTTAGCTTGAAGAATGTGGACTAGTAACTGAAGTGTTACTTCCCACCATATACACCAAGGTCTTCAAGTATTCCTTATTTAAATGGATGGTTAGGAGAAACTCCCTAGAGTCAGGTTTCCCCCTCAGCAGTGATACAGATCCCTCTTGCTGGACACAAAAAGCAGATTTCACACTCATGCCCATGATGCCCATGGAAAGGAAGCAGATGGCCGCCAAGTTGAGAAAAGCAATTACTTAGCCTGGGTGTGAGAAGCCAGTGGGTTGATTTAGTTGATAATTATTAATTATTTTTGAGTGGGCATTCGAATCCTCAGGGTCACGGGCATGAGCACTCAGCCTGCGGCAGGCAAACCGCACTTGCCTGTCACCTCCTGCTGCAGTGGATGGCTGGCTGTTGTGCCTAGAGGGTACTTTTTGAGTAAGTAGGACCCACCAGACCCACATCTGAGGTAAGGAAGCAATCCTGTGTGGTGCTATAGTCAAATGCTGCTAAATAATGCATTCTTTATTTATTGTATTTTTGGCAACTTCATCTTTCAGATCTGAAAGCTGTTCCAAGTTGTGTACCTTTGTCTTAACTGGCATCGGATGAACATGCTGAAGACCAGAAGTGGAGACTGCCTCTACCCATTCTCCTAAGTGGATAGCCCAGTGCTGGGTGACAGGAATTACATTTGTACCTGAAGTTGTCTGCTAGGCAGCCCCATCTTTGCAGTCCAGCTCCCAGGACCTTTCACCCCCTTGACTGCTGGCTGCAGCGTTCTGCCAGGGTGATGAGTTCAAGCTCTGTCCGGGTGGCCGCTCTGTAAATGGTCACTGTACCCCAGCCACATGCTCCATCCCCTCAGGATGGGGCAGCTCACTGGAGAACAACCAGCCCAAAAGACCCTGCAGACAAGTTCTCCTTTTTTCCACAGGTTTGTGCTCTGTGTAGAAATAGTCTTTTGTGGTTAAAGCAACATAGCTTCGGGATAGCTTAAATTTGCTCCTGCAAGAAGAGGGGAGTTTCGCGGGATGTCAGCAGAGGTCATGATGATAGAGAGTTCAGAGGGATGGAGAGACACAAAAAGAAGAAAGGGCAACAACTCTCTCCCTTCATGTGGAAAACTCTTCTCCCACTCACAGTGAGAAGACAAAAAAAGCAGGGAGTTTGGGAAGACAGGAGAGAGGGACCCGCATGATGAGGGACTAAGCTGTATAGAGGCTGCAAACACACAAAGGTTTGAGAGGATGATCCCCAGTTAAACAAGCAATTTCATCATGTACAGAGGTTCCTCAGCTTAATTCATCCGCTTTTTCTATGCAAAACATGTCCACTGGTCTTGGAAGAAATTCAAGAACCTTGACTTTCCAGAAGTCCTACAGCAGACACTAAGAGCAGGTTCAGTGGACAACTAGATAGAGAATAGCATGAAGAAGCACCTCTGCAAATCAAGATCTTTTCATTGCTTTTGTCTACAAATTTCCTACCTGAATCTCTGCATGTGGGACAACAGTATACAGTGCTATTTGGGGTGTGACCCCTAAGTGAGAGCATTCCATCCCCAGCTCTCTACTGCAGCTCCTAGAAAATAATTCACTAAGGTCTCCTCCCTCCCTAGAGTTTAATTTCACTTCTGTACCAAAGGCTTTCCTCCTCCCTCCCTCCCTTGGGGGCTAGATCACTTCAGAAACGGGATCTGGCCAGGGCTGGCAGCCTGCTGTGACTTTTGCTTGTTGGAGTAATGTACAATAACAAGAGACCCAAAATACTTCTGAACACACAGCTTGGCAGGATGTTAATTAAAACAGAGTAACACTACCTCTACCCTTTGCAAGGCCGTAGCTGCAAACATTTTATGAACCTCTGGGAGATCAAGGAATATGTTCAAGGCCACACGTCTGCGAGAGAGCTGGGAGTAAATCCAAGTGCATTTTGTTTACATATCAGCATACACCCTGACACATGCAATGAATCCAGGACAAGACCAGATGGATGCACCAGAGACCAGAGGCATGAGAAGGTAGAAAAAATTTCTTCCAGTCAGTTCACTTGAAAGAGAGAGTCTTGCCCCCATCCTCTCTCACCCACACCAGCAGCAAGCCATCACTGTCCAAATTGCCTTTGTAAAAGTCCCCACGGTCCCTCGGTCCTCTGTCAGATGATAACAAAAGAGATTCTGTCTGCCGCTTCCAAATTCATGGCTCCTTTGGGCCCCAGGACGGCGGGGGTACTACTTTGTTTTACCACCCTGGCATGACCTGGGTTTTCTTAGCAGTTATTTATTTTTATTTATTTAACTGCGTAAATTGATTATCCGTGTAACAACTTAAATCAATTATCTGTGGCAAACAACTTCTCTGCAACTTAATTTGCAAAGTTCTTTCCTGACCTAGCAATATCTGATTGCATCATATAAGAGCTTAACTTTGAAATGGCAACACATTTCATTAAAAATAACTAATAGCTGCAGGGTTTAAAGATGTAAATGTTAATTTTCTTAATGAGAAAAAAAAAGGGCATGCAGACTCTACCTGTCTATATTCATTATACTGTGTCCACATGGGATGACTCACATTTGCAGAACTCAGGTTTAATTAACATGCTTATTTTTACAATGATATTTCTCATTATAATAAATTAAATGTTTAAACAGCCAGTGCAAACATTTTGATCCAAGACAAAAATGCTTGCACAGTGCCAGTTTAAGCATTTAATTTATTATAATCCTTTCCATAACAAATGCCTTAGAAGTTGATTTCTTCGCTGTGAAAGGCTATTAGTATTATTTCCTCTGGTAATGTTTAATCCAAGACAATCAGAAGTGTAAGGCGTGAAGGGAACGGGGCTGGAAGGGACGATGCCGGATGCGATAGGGAGGGAACCTGCTCCGGCCGCGGCGGCACGGGAGCCCGCAGCGGGTGCCAGCCCTGCACGGAGCCGGGCCCGGGCACCCGCGCTGCCAGCGCCAGCCCACCCATGAGCCCGTCCGAGCGCATCCATACCCGGAGCGCGTTCGGCACCCGAGGGCGTTTATCCCGCCCACCCCATCCGCCGCCCCGCCGGCGCACCCAGGGCGGGCGGTGTCTCTGAACAGGACCAGCCAGTCAAGGGTTCGCTCTCTCGTAAAGCCCGGCTCCGGCGGGGTCAGGGGTGGGTGCGGTGCCTGAGGCCGGGACGGAGCGGCGGCGCTCCCGGGGCGCTGCCGGCGGGTCCCGCCAGGGGGCGGTGCGGGCCCGGCCCCGCCGCTGGGGCCGTGAGGGGAAGCGCGGGAACGGCGAGGCCGGGAGGCGCCAGCGTCCCCTGCCCGGAAAGCAGAGAGGCAGCGGGACGTGCTACAATCGTAGTGCCTGGTACGACCGAGGAGCTCTCTGGTGACAGAGCTCCTTACTTCCTCGAGGTTCCCAGGCTGGTGCGGGGCAGGAGGCTCAGCCCTGAGCTCGGCCCTCTGCAGCAGGGCTGGGCTGCAGAGGGAGCGCGGGAGCGCCTCTGCTGTGAGGGCGGGCTGGGAGAGCCGGGCGCCCCCAGCCTGGACAAGAGAAAGCTCCGCGGTGACCTTGTAGCACCTTCTCATAGCCCATTATCGCCCTTCTGAAGGGGCTGCGAGAGAGCCGGGGAGCGACTTCTGACAAGGACGTGTAGCGTCAGCACCAGTGAGAATGGCTTTAACCTGAAAGAGGCTGGGTACGCGCTATGTATTAGGAAGAAATGAGGGTGGTGAAGCACTGGAACAGGTTGCCCGTAGAGGTCGTAGATGCCCCATCCCGCGAAGCGGGCCGGGTTGGATGGAGCTCTGAGCAACCTGGTCTAGAGGAAGATATTCCTTCCCATGGCAGTGGAGTTGGAACTGTGATAAAAACAAGGGCATTTTGTTCACTAAGAAAGTAGAATGGAGAATTACTGGTAATGAAATTAAATGTACTATGTGTAACCTTGGTTTTTACTTGTTTAAGGCATGTTAAGACATTGTGGTTTGTGCTTGCTTGTGGTTTATACTTGCTTAAAGCATGTTGCAAGAACATCAGGGAGGCCCGACCAGAGCGAGGCACCTTCACCATATCGGGAGGGGTTTGCGGTCGGAGACCCACCTGGGGGAAACTGCCATCTTTCATCACCACGACTACCAGAAAGCAGAAGAAGACCCCTAGCAGCAAGCGATACATGTGCAGAGTACCAACTAAAAGATGCATAAAAGGAAGAGCGGGAACTGGTTTGGGCGCGGCAGTTGGCGGAGCCCTACGGAACAGAGGCTCCCCTGTCGCCCAGCGCTGGTTTTGCCTATACCTTGCTTCCTTGCTTGCTCTAATGAATAAATTTTCAATTGACCAAACCGATTTGGGTGCATAAATTTATCACAGAACCAGATGGTCTTTAAAGTCCCTTCTGACCCCAAGCATTTTATGATTCTATGATTTCTAAAAAGCTTCTGACCCAGCTCCTGCATGGCCCGGGTCCTGGGAGCCAGCTGGGTCAGGGAACATGTCCTTGTCCCCTTGGTGTAACTTCACCAAAGGCTGTATTATTCCCCAAGCAGATGCCAGCTGTCTGGGCTCTGTCAGCTCTCACTGGGGACTGGGACTGGGACATGAGGCCCTGTGAGAAGCAGAGAAAGCAGACCATGGCAGGGCAGAACAGAGACTCTCCTGGGGCATGGGAAGGAGCAGGGGGGGTGTTGCTCAGCCAGGCTGGGAGCAGTGAGACAGCCTCCATCTGACTTTCCTAGGATTTGTGCTCCCAGGAGACTTTTCCTTCACCTCCTCAGGGGAAGTTTCCACCTCCGAGCTGAAGCAGTGTCTGCAGAAAGAAATGGGCCAGGAGGCAAATTTCTCTTGAAGTAATCCAAGAAGTCTTGTAAGAGCTAAAGCCAAGGCAGGGTGGTGCAATCAGGTGAGAAAAGCCCATGTGTTCAACCTCCCAGCAGCCAGAGAAACACAAGGCAGGGAGCTGCCTGGGCTGGGGATAGGCACGCAACGACCCACTGTGGATCCCCAGTGTAAAGCCACCGGCATCCCCTGTCACCATCCCACCCTTGCACCTGGGAAAGTTCCTAGCCCAGCTTGGGGGCCTGGAACTAGCTTTAAATAACCATGGCTGTACAGGGTATTTCGGTGATGCTAAAAAGTTAGTCTGAAAGACACCCCAGTTTACTTGGTAATTCAAAAGTATATAATTTGAATTCAGAGATAAAACCCTTTAGGGGATCTCATTACTCTGTGAAGAGCATTAGCAAGACACAAGTTGTCAAACACTTTAGCCACCTGACAAGCTACAAACCGGATGATGATCCAGACTGAGCCAAATCAGCAAAGGGGAAGAACAATCTCTCCTGGATTTACCTCCAACGAATGACCAATGGCAAATGACCAGTGATTTTTTTAAAGAAATGGGCATTAGAACATTCATGGACAAATCATCAAATCTCCCCAGACTACTGAATTTAATTTTAGGGGTTACTCATTTTCTGAAAAACGTCCGGCCAGAAGGCGCCCATTTATTTTCCATTGCTTGCTGCCTGACAGATCTCTGGGCTCACAGAATTTCAGCAGATTAATAAGCTGATCCCACTGCTTAACTAATTGGGAAAAGCAAAGAAGTGATTTGAGTAGTAGTGCAATGGTCATTACAAAAATATCCACTGACTTTGGAAAATTGAGGGCACAACATTTTTACCTCAGAGGGCAGATTTATGTAGGCCACAAAGTGCCTTGGGTATTTCTTAGAGTCCTATTTATTCATGTATTATTTCCTCCGAAATTCAGTATATTTTTCCAGAAGGCAAGAAACTGGGGCTTCTATGTACAAGTTTCATCTGCTCAAAATATGAAAAAATATAGATCCCCTTAGCACATTCTGCTACAGTAGAAGCAAAGTGTAAAAGAAAAACTCCAAATATGTAGATTTAAAAATAAAAACACAGAACTCTCCTCCCTAAAAGGGATTTGAAGGGGGAAAAAAAAAATCCCTCAGCTACAGATAGGTCTAGACTTTAATTGTGAAGCTGCCTAAGAAGAATTGTTGGCCTGAGGTCATTTTAATCAGGTTGCATGTCAGCTTGCAAAATCTCCAAATTAGCTTACAGCTTGGGGAGAGAAAGATGTTTTTCTTTCCTGAAGAACGCAAACAGATTGTTGTGACATGTTCTCAGTCATCATGACAGATCAGATCCCTGCTTTGCGCTGCAAGCCGGGAAAGAAGGCAGCCTCTTCTCCGGCTCCTTCAGAGATTTGAGCATCTCCCAGTTTGTCAGAGCTGGGGATGGAGTTTACAGAAATCCTTATGAAAGTGAGGTTTATATGCAAAGACTCTGATAAAAGAGATTGACCTTAATTGGGAAGCAAGTTTCTTTCACATTTTTTAACAACCTCCAGGCCTTCCTAGCAGTCTGATGAAAGGGAAGTTGTGAAAAGAAACAATCTGTATTTATGCAGCAGAAACTATCATATCCTGAGCCACGCAGAGAATGACAAGGAACCGACTCATCCTTTTAAAAAAAGGATTAATTTGCCATTTTCTTCCCGAGGTTGTAAAAAGCAAGGATGTGGGTGGATTTCAAAACAGGCTGAGTACTTTAGTTGGATTTACGGTGAGCTCTGAGCCTGTGTGAGACACTTGCTTTGTGGTGTGGAGTAGGTGACCTGGGGTGATGGCCCTCCCAAGGTGTCCATAGCTTAAGTGTCCGATTCCATCCCTGGGCTGTAGCACATTTGGATACTCTTTTTCATTTTTTTTATTTCTCCATGTTCAGTTTTTCATCAGCATCAGTAGGTGGTTCCAAGGGGATCACAGGGGAAAGAAAAGCAGGAGGACAGGAGCTGAGGCAGTGACTTGGTTTCATCTGGAAAGACTCCCAGAGGGAGAGGCAAGTGACAACTGGCTGGTAGTGGGACATGTCTCATCTGTTTGGTGGCCCCCAAAGGTGTGCATCTGATCCAGCAGCCAGCAGTGTCTCATTCATAGGAGTGAAAGAAATGGGTGTCCCTGAATGGCAAGTCATCCAACTTCTAGCTGCTACCTCCTTCTCTTAACTAGTTCAGGCGCCCTATCTAGGGAAAAGGAATCTGTCCTTGGTAGTGGCCAAGGGCCCAGTACTGCCTGCAGCTGAGAAGAGCTGCAGACAGAAGCCCGAGTCCTGCCTCGAGACCTTGGCACACCACAAACAGGTGCATGCCTGGATAGAGATGGACTTGGGACCACTTTGCCAGGAGAGGATGCCAAGTGCAACAAGCACCCATGCATTTGCCATGAAGGCATCATCCTGAGTAGCTGATAAAGAATCATAGAATCATTTAGGTTGGAAAGACCTTTAAGATCATCAACTCCAGCCCTCAACCCAGCACTGCCAAGTGCACCACTAAACCATTTCCCTAAGTACCACATATACATCTTTAAATACCTTCAGGCCTTCTTCCCACTTCCCTGGGCAGCTTTTTCCATGTTTAGCAACACTTTCTGTGGAAACGTTTTTCCTAATATCCAATCTAAACCTCTCCTGGAGCAGCTTGAAGCCATTACCCCTTTTTCTATTTCTTGTTACTTTGGAAAGGAGATCATCCCCCACCTCACTGCAGCCTCCTTTCAAGGAGTTGTAGAAAGTGGTAAGGTCTCCCCTGAGCCTCCTTTTCTCCAGGCTAAACAACCCCAGGGCCCTCAGACCCTCATAAGCCTTGTGCTCTGGACCCCACCCCAGCTCTGTTGCCCTTCTCTGGACTCACTCCAGCCCCTCAATGTCTTTCTTGTAATGGGGGGGTTCCAGAACCAGACACAGGATCTGAGGTGTGGCCTCACCAGTGCTGAGTACAGGGGGCAATCACTGCCCAGGCCGTGCTGGCCACAGGATTGCCGATACAGGCCAGGATGCCATTGACATTTCTGGCCCCTTGAGCACATCTGGCTCATGTTCAGCTGCTGTTGACCAGCACCCCCAGGTCCTTTTCCACTGGCCAGGTTTCCAGCCACTCTGCCCCCAGCCTGTAGCACTGCCTGGGGTTGTTGTGACCCAAGGGCAGGACCTGGCACTTGGCTTTGCTGTACTTCATACAGACAGCCTTGGCCCATCGATCCAGCCTGTCCAGATCCCTCAGTAGAACATAAGACATAATACTCTCAGGCCTTTAAAACTGGATGGGACAAGATAGTGGGATTGTCTCCATTGGGACAACCCCTGGTGTCAGAAGGGACTGTATTTTCCTGTTCCCCCTCTTTCCTTAGGTGGCTTTGCAAGCCAAGAGAAGTCACAACTGTATGTCTCAGGACAGAAGCTGCCGGTTTATTTCTCCCAACAGCCTCCACATTGACAGCATAAAAATCTTCACCTTCTCTGTTGTAAGAGTTTGGGGAGTTATTTTTTTTGTTTTCTGGCTCCCTGCCATCAGCCCTGGTGGGACCCAGGGCAAGGCAGCAGTGCCACGCAGCCCAGATGTCAGCAAACCATTAATCCCAAGGGACAGACCCCTGGGGTGAGAATCCTGCTGCAACTTCTCCAATTAGACAGCTTACCTCCTGCTTTGCCTCTGCTTTAGCCATTTCAGACCGAACATATTTTATTGTTCAGACTCCTAGTTAAACGGCTGGGAAGCTCTGGATGTAAGCACACATTACTGGTTCAATAATAGAGTCAGGCACGTTGGCTTTACATTGTTTTGCTAATAAAGCTGAAAAATAAAGCTGTTGACTCTTCTTTCATCAGCATCAGCCCCATGAGGCTCTCCCATGTCTCGCCTGGTGATTAGAGCAGAGGACTGGGAACATGGGTCTGGAGTTCAGCCCTTAATGAGCCTCCTGTTCGGTGTGTTTCACTCGGGGCTCTTGACCTCTTTGCACCTCAGCCAACTCAGCTGTAAAACTGGCTGAAGGATGAACCTCGTGGAAACCATCCGTTGTGCCCCAGTTGAGCCTTGAGTCCAGATTCCGTGGGTAAATACAAAATAAAAATCAACAACAATTTGAATCTGCGGTGACCCCGCTCGAATGCCATGAGGACATCAGGCCTTGCCAGTGTAAACAGTGCTCAGTCTCTGGGGTCCCCCATTACAGTGTCAGAGCAAATCTAAGAGCTATCCCTGCAATTTATGCTGCAGTGAAAGAAAGGTGCTGCAGCCTCCAGCACACACAAGGCAACACAACATGGTCCCAGCTCCGGTATCCAGGTACATCAGCACCTGCCACACCGAGCAGTACAGTGAAAACTGGGTGCCACGTGCTGAAGGAAGCAAGGTCCCCCTTACTCTCTAAATCTCTGAGCTACCAGACAGCCAACATCTTATCTACAGAGGCCCCTCATGGAGTAGTTGACATGAACCATGCCAAGGACAGCATTAATACTCTCTCACATTAATAAGCCTTAATACTCTCTCACACCATGTCCAAAATGTTTCCAAACTGTCCCGCAGGCAGGATGGCACCTTTGTCAGCACCCATCACTCAGTGCAACAGAAGGAAGTGAAAGGAGGTGCTGGCACAGCTTGTTTGCTGTGTAACACCTTCCAGGTATGAGAGTGATGCTGACGAGAAGCCTCACCACCTCGCCCTGTCCAGTACACACACACATTTACTCACATAAAACACGGTGATTTCTCTCAAAGTTGAGAGCAATTGAGAGCTTTTCCCTCTGAAGTGGGAAGCTGCGGGTCAGAATTTTAGGTGGCACAGAGGAGCCAGAGCTTCCAAGCTGGCATTTAAGGGTGGGGAGCAATGAAGAAGAGAGAGCCACCATGCCTTGGGATTTCAGCAATGTGGAGGCAATGTGCCGTTTGTCACAGCAGGCTTAGCAAAACTGAGCAAGAAACTGTTTCCAGACAGAGCAAAAGCATCTGGGATCCAGTTAATCCAGTCCTGTGGTAAGGCAATTTGCTCCCAAATGTGCTCTGCACCTTCTCTTACAGTCCTGCACTGTGCAGCCATGCGAAGATAAGACTCCTGACCCAGAAAGCCCTTCCTTGGGCATCAACAAAAATCCCAAGTGTACTTCTCTGTCTATCTTAACATTATCCCACCTTGCACCATATGAGGACATACCCAGCCAAGCACCGGCTTGCAAAAGGCTGAGGTTGAGAACTGTCTTTCAAACATACCAGGTACCTACTCCTTATAACCCTAGATGCCCCACAAAGTACCCTTTAGTGACTGGTGAGTGGTAGGTGTGAAGAAGAGGCTGGAATGAAGCATCCTCTGGAGCTGGAAAGGTGGGTATTTGCACAGTATGATCAGGGATCATGCTGGTGGCTGGGTGTGAGCACAAACTTTCAGTGTACAATGGCAATCTCTGTTCTGGTGTAAGGATCCTTTTGCTGAGGATTTTCCATCCCTTGAGGAAAATATGCTAACAGGTTTTAAATAATTAAACAAATCACATTGCAGGCAAACCCAAGTTGATCTTTAAAATGCATTATCTTCATAAGGCATAGAATTGCTCATAGAAATGTTCAGTCCTTTACTCCCTCCTCAGAGCTCTTCCCACATTAACTAATTCATCACACAAGGGACCACACAGCTGCATCTCCACCACGGAGCAAATGCTGTGCCCGACACCTCCACCTTTAAAACTGTGTTGCCACAGCTGGAGGCCAGGTTTCTTCAGCACCAACAAGCAGAGGCAGTGAGGCAACAAAGCTCTTTTCATCAGGCCAAGTTTGTGCAGAGGACATTACTCCCACAAAGCCACTTGCTGATCCCAGATGGAAGGCATGTTTCCCATGTGGCCACGAGATACTCTGGGGCAGCTGCAGCCACCTCCTTGCAGGAAAGGGGGGTCATGTGTGGTAAGGACCACAAGTTAGGCTTTCCATGGGCATAGGCCAGGAAATTGCTACCTTGAGCATCTCCTCTGGGCCACCGAGGCCATGGACAGTGGAGAGACATTTGGAGGAGAAAGAAGGCAGGAAGCAGAGCAGCTGTAAGGCAGTTCTGTCCACCTAGTATGATGCTACAGAACATATCTATCTGTCTCTCTGTAAGCTAATTGTTCTTATCCCCCAAACCAGCCCCAAAACTGCCTGATGCCAAGTCCTTGCTGTCCCTGACACACTGTGCAAGGACAGGTGAACAGCTTGAGGCAGCAACCAGAAGGTCTGTCAGCCATGAGAAAGCCTGGCTGGTGAGGAGCAGGGACAACCCATGCCCATCCCCAGCCATCCCCAGTGTCCCCCTAGCCAGGTGTGCTGGGCATTGCCTTTGCACTCACAGGACCCTGTGGAGGACAAACCGGTGAACAAAGGGCACTGCCACCCCTTCTCCAATCAGACAGTTTTCCTGTGGTGGTCTTTGTCACCTCCAGCTCTCCCCCATGCCATGCATGGCTCAGAGCAGATGGGCTATAACTTGTGGAGTTTAAATTATTTGACAGATCCCCTTTTGGGATTTGGGAACACCATGGAAATGGCTGCTCGTGGTGCGGTGGAGCACCTGCGCTGAGGAAGCCCTGAGAATGTGCTGGGCATCCTGGAAGCAGCTGCAGCTGTGAGCCCCAGAGCAGCCAGTTCTAGCCAGCAGCTCACAGTTCCTTCTCCAAACTCCTCTGGAATCCAGGGCCACAGGCTGCCATTCCTCCCTCCATCCCCTGCTCTTCCAAGCTGATCAAGGTGAAAAGTCCGCAGCTTTTCTCGTGCTATTTCTCAAGCATTTGTTTCCCTCAGCAGTCCACACTGGACAGACGTAACCCTACTGCCCCAGGCTTACCAAATAATATCTTTGAGACAGGAGATTTGGCCTCAACCAGGACAAAATTGTCATTGCTAGTGCTTCATTTCATAAGGAAAGTGGAGTCATAGCACTGTCTGCTGGACTTTCCAGCAGGAACTCACCCCTTTCCATGTTCCAGCCTAAGCACAGAGATCCTAAGAGGCAATGCAGCTCTCACAGCCTTCAGTGGGGAACAGAGGCCCTGGTACATCATGATGGACATGTTGTAATCTCAGTCATTTCTGAGGGCCAGCAGGCTCAAGAAAAGGGTTTTGAAGACAAAAACCCCACAGCACTAAAATTTCTCATGGTTCTTTCACTCTCCTAGGCTTAGTTTATGAAATGAGATGTGAGGGAGGGATTTTGGAAAAAAAAATATTTTTTTAAGGAAAAAGATCTAATCTGGGGAAGAAATATTGTAGATTGGCCAAAAGAAAAAAAAAAAAACAATCCTGATGTAAGAGGCAAAATAATAGAACAGAGAATAGGTGAAAAAGGATTAAATCTGCTGGAATGAACTCCTGCAAAAGTGTCACAGAGGTGATGAAAGCAAAAAAAAAGTTTAAAGTGTTATCAGAAGGGTGAGTAAAATACACAATTCAGGAGATTGGATTTGTGAAAAACATTCTGGTGCTGCCTGTGGGACAACCTCATTGGAAATATTCCCTAAAGTCAGGTCATGAAATTATTAGGAGAGTAGTGCATAGATCGAAAAAAAAAGAAATATAGTTGATTCATGGGTGCTTTTGGGTGAGGAAAAAAAAAAGAAAGTTAGACTCAGCCTTTGCCACAAAGCAAATAGAGACTTAGCAGATTTCTCATCAAAGTATAAAGAAGCCTCTGGGAAAGAAACAGATTGATGCTACCAAGTTGTTTAAGATAATAACTACCTCCAAAGCACAAAGCTGTGGTTGGAGGTTAAGAAAGACAGTAGCCTATGAGCAATTTGCACAGAACAGCTACAAAAGAGACCACATCGTTAAAAGTAGGAATGAAAGCATGTATTGACAGCCAGTTATCTTATTTTATTTCTTTAATTCAAGGAAAACAGAAGGCACAGCCACTAGCTAAATTAAGAAGAATAAGATGAAGACATATGGATAGATGGGAGCCAGCCCTGAGGAAAAACAAATCAGCCTTTAGTGTCCTGGGGTGAGGAAGAGCAAACCGTGACCAGCCATATGTCCTCACCCGACCACAGGAGAGAAGAGGGAGGATCAGGATGAGCAGCATCCTGCACCCAGCACACTTCAGGCCATCCTGGGGCCAGCTTAGCTGCACTGGGATGTGCTGCTGGGGATGTGTCCCAAGCAGGGCAAACAGGGATGCTCATCTTCTCCAGAGAGTAGTATTAGAGCATGGACCTTGCAGGGCTTTCCAGGGAGAATTTCACAGACTATCAGCAAAAGCAATGGTTTTGGTGTTTGAAATGTCATGAGTTGCTGGTCAGAGAAGGGAGGACTGTGTCAGTGGGGGTGGAGAGGAGGAGAAGCGAGCATCCCTGGAGCAGCAGAGTGTCCGAGGACACCACAGAGATGAGAGCTGTGGTGATGACAAACATAGGTGGGTTTTCATCCTTTGGCCTCACTGCCAGCAAGAAACTTCAGAGTTTATCAAAATTTTTAGGCTGTCACAAGTTAAATAACTGGTTTAGAAGCAAAGGAGCTGTAGGAATGGCTTCTGTGAGAAGCTGCCACAAGCTTCCCCAGTGTCCAATATAGCCAATGCCAGCCAGCTCCAAGACAGATGTACCACTGGCCTTGTCCGAGCCCGTCAGGGACAGCAGTAGCACCTCTGGGGTAACAGAGTTAAGAAAGGAGATGATAAGCTGTCAAAACAGCAAATGGAGACAGGAGTGAGAATCTGTGAGAGAAACAGCTTTGCAGACACCAAGGTCAATGAAGGAGTGGGAGGGAGTGCTCCAGGAGCAAATGGATGCCAAAAGGAGGCTGTGACCATGTGGGAAGCCCACATGGAGTAGGCTCCTAGCAGCACCTGTGGCCTTATGCAGAAGCCCAGCTGGAGCAGGTTTGCTGGCAGGACTTGTGGCCCCATGGGGGGCCCAGCCTGTTCCTGAAGAACTGCACCCGATAAAGGGACCCAGGCTGGATGTGTTTGTGCAGAACTGCAGCCATGGGAAGTTCTCATGCTGGAGAAACTCATGGAGAAGCTCAAGACCACCACAGAAAAACTGTCTCCTGTGGGAGGGACCCCACACTGGAGCAGAGGCAGTGTTTGAGGAGTCCTTTCCCTGAGGAGGAAGGAACAGCAGAGACAACATCTGATGAACTGACCACAGACCCCATTGCTCGTCCCCCTGCACCACTGTGGGAGAGAAGGGAGAAAATGGGGAGTAAGGTTGAGCCTGGAAAGAAGGATGGGGTTGTGGGGAAAATGTTTTTAGGATTTGGTTTAACTTCTCATCATCCTACTTTGATTTGATTGGTACTAAATGAAACTAATCTCACCCTGTCCTTATCTTGACCCATGAGATTTTTGTTATATTTTCTCTCCCCTGTCCAGCCAAGGAGAGAAGTGATGGAGCTTTGGCAGGCACCTGGCATCCAGCCAGGATCAGCCCACCACAATACCAAAGCCAACATTTTTTCTGTAGGACTTTTTTTCCCCCAAGGACTTTGATTATTATTGAAGAGACATCAAGTGTGTGGAACCTGAACTGGCACCATGTTATGGTGGTGTAAAGCCATGAAAAAGCAGAGCAGTGAATCAGGTGCCCAGTCTCAGTAACTCTCACAGATTTTCACTCAGGCCATAACGGAGTTCCAACAGCTGTTTAGACCACTTAGAAAATGAGGATGAAATGCATAAGGCACCACAAGTGACTTTCAGAAAGGCAAACAGCATGACCAAATCCTTCTCATTTTTAATATTTCTATTTCTTCTTATAAACTTTTTCTTTAAACTTGAAAATAATGAGAAAATGTGCTTCCTTGAGACAAGCCAGTACTATCAGCTAAACAGCCTCACATTCATTGTAGCACTCCAAGTGCTCTGGAATGCTTTTCAGCCCAGAGGATAATAGTATTAGACGACCAGAAAGGCTGTCCTGTAAAAGACTGTTATTAAGATTTCCAGTCTCAGAAGTTGGCTTAATCCAGCTGAGCACACACATGTTATTTAGAGAGGAGACTGAGCTCAGACACTGCTATCACCGTCATCTTTATTGCAAATGAAAGGTTCAGCCAGTGAAAGGCAAGTCACGTTTTTTTTTTTTGTCCTAAGCCCTGCAAACAGTGGCTGTTGCAATCGTCTTTGCACTCTGCAGCGAGAGTCTGGAGCTGCTGAATGCGGAACTGTTTGCACAGATTTGCATCTGCCTAGGAACTTCTGTTTTCTCTCTTGCCACCTAATCAATCAAATGGCAAAAGATGCACTCTCTGCACCCTCCAAGGAAAACAGCTCTGTGCCCGCACAAAAGGCAAAGCATGAGCGCAGGGGTTAACTAGAGGTGGTAAACTGTGAACCCTGTAACAGGAACAGGTTTTTTTCACTGCTTGAAATTTCATGCTGCTCTTCCTCTGTCTGTGGAACAAAAGAAGAGGCAGTGATGCTCTGTATTGGGAAAAAATATAATCTGGGATTGTTCCCTGCATGAGAAAATATGCTTGGAGGATTACTTGGGGAATTTGCACCTTGACTTGGGGAGGAAACGCTGCACAGCTTCTTCCCAGGGTTTAGGCAGAACAGCTCCCTCCCAAAGGACTGGCTCTCCTACCCACACCTCCCCAGGTGAGCAGGACCCATCTCACACCGCAGCCTGCCAAGGACCAGCAGCCAGGCACCAATCCCTGCAGGTCAGCTTGCAGCTGGCACCACTGCTTGGAATTGCTCGAATCTCCCATACCAAAACCTGCCAGGGCCACTGCTGCCCCATCAGTAGGTGGGGGTAAGCCTTATGGCCCTATCCTTTTTGCTCCAGGGGGGATATTGCATTTCACCACACAGCACTGGAGTGAAGGCCCCTCCGTGAATGTCCAGCACAGAATTCCACCTATTCAGTCTTGCACTGGTAGTGTCTTTGCTAACAGTCCTTGTCACACTTTAGCAAGACAAAACAGCTCGGCCTCCCTCTGTCCTCCCAAGAAAGGAACCACTGGGCACTCAGATTCATGGCAGGATGGGAGAGACAGCAGCTTCCTCTCCTTAGTCTCAGGGAAGCAGCTCAAAGAAGCTGAACCCCAGTGAGCAGCAGCTCTTCCTGGGCAAGCACTCCTTCCCTGGCACATTTTCCCATGGGAGACAAGCACAGGGGCCTTAAAATAAATCTGTCTTTTTAAAGCAGTGATGCTAAATGAAGGTTTGAGATCAAAGGCTGGGATTCTCACATTTTGCCAAGATAGACATATCCATTCACGAGATTTTTTGTGCAACAAAATACTTGCTAATGAAGAGGATCATAATCTTATTATTAGCCCGAACTACCACAGCATGTCATTCAAGAGCGGGTTGGAATATGTCCTAGTTTAGGAAGTTGCACAGTGGGCTTTGCTTTTGATTTAATGAGCTGTGATTGTGTTTATTTTCAGCAGCAACTATGCCTGTTAAATTTTGGTTGAAGGTCTGATCGTTAACGACAGTAATCGAAGGAAAGGATGAATTTAGGTTGAAGGGGAAGAAAATGGGAATCGTATGTCTCTGGGATTCAGTCCCCAAGCAAGCAAACACAAGGTGGTCAGGGGAGCCCGAGCTTTCTCTGCTTTTGCAGTCCTCGATGATGGGTTTTTAACTACTGGTTAAGTCACTTAAGGGGATTCAGACATGAAAAAACAAAGATTTCCGCTGTTACGGAGTGGGGCACAGAGGGCAGTCATATGTAGGCAATCAACAGTGGGGGCCAGATTTTCCTTTTGTGGGATGAGCCATGGTGGGCCAAGGTCATCAGCTGGCTTCCACTATCAAGATCCCAGAAATTCTAAGATGCGGGGGACGTGTCAGTAGTGTGTAACAACTGAACAACCTGCCAGATGAGCAAAATGGAGAAGAAAGGGGAAGAGAAATATAAATAGAGACACATACTTTGAAAAAAAATATTGCTGCAGCAGAGCTGGTCAGTGTAGGCTCTGTTCTGGAGTGAAATGGGGCCCCATTGTGGCAGGGTCTCCCCAGATGAACCCCCCATCACTGCTGCCTGTCTGGGTAACTCGAGCTGGGCCACTGAGCAAGAAGGGCAGGCAGGGCAGGACAGGTCACAACTCAGACCCACCCCCCATCACACTCCTTTTGCAGGTGGTGTTTGTGTCTCTGTTTCCAGCCTTACCAAGGATGCTGTGCTTTGTGTTTGACACCATCAGCCCCAAAGGGATCCAGCACAGTTTCTTTTCCAGCATCAAAGCATGCAGACACAGACACACGCATGTGCGTGTATGTACAGGCAGGACATGAATAAGGGGTGTGAAGCAAACACAGACATGGACAGACAGATGGATAAACACACATAGCTAGCTGTAGCCCTTAAAAGCTTTCCATGTACAGCATTAGAATGAGCCAACAGATGCAGATGAGCATTCCTTCCAGCCAAAATTTATATACCTACTATACCTCAGATATTAAAAAAAAAGCCCAGCTGAGCATGGTGAGCGACAGGAAACAGAAGAAATCCTAGGGATACATCTACTTCAGGTATAAAGGTGCAAGGTATCCTTATTAAATGAAAAGATGAAATTACCCCCTCACTGCCTCCGCTTAGCCTGCCGCAGGCCTGGGCTCGCTGCTCCCTTTCCCAGGTTGTGCCCAGCCCGGACACGGGGCTCAGCCGGCGGCTGCTGGCTTGTGCCAGGCAGCGAGGTGTTTCGCGGAGCAGTCACCGGCCAGCAGCTTGTCAGCTCCGGCGCCTGTGAATTCCTGTGGCAAGTGTGAAAAATCACTTAACACGTTGTTCTATTTGAAAAGCTGGGTTTTTTCATGACGGCCGTCTGTGTGACGGGGCACCCCTCCTCTCCGCCACGGCGTGCGGGGGATGCGTGTCCCCTACACTCCCGAGCCCCGTGTCCAACACCCCCGAGCTCCTGCTGGGAAGCTGCAGACGAGACCCGGGGCCGATTGGAGGGGACAGCGATGGGGCGGGAGGGCACAGCCCCGGGGAGCTCCGGGGCTCATTGTGGCCGGGACTGGGCGGTGCTGCCCGCCCCACGGGCCGGGGCCGGGGCTGGGAGCGGGGCGGGCCGGGGCGGTGCAGCCCCGCAGAGGCCGCGGCCGGGCCTGGGCAGGTCTCGCTGCCGCGGCAGCCATGGCAGAGGGCTCCGAGAAGGTGCCCATCGCCCGAGTGGGGCCCGACGATGTGGAGCTGTGCCTGCCCCCCGTGAGTGCTGCCGGCAGGCGCCGGGCGGGACGCGCTGGGATCGGGACAACGCGTGTGGGCATGAGCTGGGATGGAAACGGGACCGAGCGGGTCGGGACGGGACGGGACGGGACCGAGGGCGTCGGGTTGGTTTGGGACGGTAGGGAACGGGTGGGGTCGGGACAGGTCGCGATGTACCGGGACGGGACGGGACGGGACGGGACGGGTCGGGTCAGGCCGGGTCGGGTCCGGCGGGGCCCGGGGCTCCCTGCCCGCTCCCACCCCTGCTCTCCACAGGCGTACGCGGCGGCCGCGCCCCCCGGGCCGGGCCGGCTGCTGAAGGCCGGGGCCGCGGTGCTGATCGCCGGGGCCCTCCTGCTGCTGGCCGGGGCCATCGGCGCCTTCTACTTCTGGAAAGCCACGGAGCGGCAGGTGAGCGGCCGGGCCCACAGCGCGTCCGCACCCGGGGCCCGTGGGCGGGGAGCTCTCGCACGCAGGGAGAGGCACGGGCTGGGAGCGCTTCTTGCGAGGTCTATAAAGAGGTCTTTAAGCAGACCTGTAGGGCTTTTTTCCATGCTTTCAAAAATCCCAAACATCTAAAACCCGCATCCATAATCACTGTCTTTGGTGGCTGTGTGGATGAAGCTTCCTGGAAGCACATTTACACGAAACACATCTTTGAGAGCACAGACTCTACATTGATTTCTGCTCACAAATCCTCAGTGAACTCAAACCCCAACAAGTCCCCAGGGATTCACATCCTGGGCAAACTCCAGCTCTCAGGACAAAGAAAGCATTGAAATGTGTAAATTCTTTTCTCACAACATCTGCATTCTCGGTCCAGATTCTACCTGGACCCTCAAGTATGTAATGCTATAATTAACCCATTAACAGGCACCGTTGGTTCTGGTGCTTTGTATGACTGTGCACACGCTTAGGTTTGCAGCTGTGGAGCAGTTTTTAAAGTTTTATTATTTACAGTTTCTGGGGTACACGGGAAACGCTTTATGCAAAGAATGAAACTGAGAAGATGGTGATCAGTTAGAGACCCAAACTTCAGAGCATTAGAACATGCCTACAGATTAACTTTTCTTTCAGTTTACACAGAATTTGTGTTTAAAACATATTTGAAACATGATGGTACATACATATGAATGTAACTTTCTCCATAAATTAAATTAGTACCTTTGAATTTACTTTGGAAGAAGTTTTGTGCTGCCTCCAGTCACACGCCAGCCCTCATCAAGGAGCGCCTTGTGTGAATTCCAGCAGTCAGAGCAAAGGTGGCCCTGTGAGATACACCCCTACACATAGGGATAATTCAGATCATTAGAAAGAAAAGTACAAGGTTTTACAGCAAAAAGACATGACACACTGGTGACCTCCAAGATGTGCTGCAAGAACCATGTGCTTCTCTAGGCTTTTGAAAAGGGAGAGGGATGCATACAGGCAGGGGACAGTGCTTTCAGCTCTGAGCAGGTGGGTGCATTTGTGGAGTACAGGACAGTGCTTCCCTTTGTTAATGCTCCTGTCATCTAAATTCAGCCATACAAAAAATGTCACATTCACAGCTTTCATTAAGCTTCAAAGTTGAGCTGTAGGTGAAGACACTGGGAAAGCTGAGAGTTATTTTTCCAAGCTGCCTTCAAACTCAGAAAGTTTGAACGTGACTTGCGAACATTTAGGAAGCAAGTGCAAAAATTATATCCAAAAAAATAAGGCAATTTTAAAATTCTTGTTTTTATTTTATATCTTTAAATTCTTCCCTAACTGACAGGGGTATCAAAGTCTCAACTCTAGCTCAGCCCCTATCAGGGGGAGACCACATACACTGGTCTAGTCTTATGGACCACCTTCAACAGGAGTCCTAGAAAGCAGAAATATAGGAGTGGCTGTGTATAACTGAAGAACCATAAATCTTTAGCACCTTAGACTTCCCTGAGTGAAGGTGAGAGAAGAAGAAATTTGTCTCTAGCTGTCAGTGTAAGTTTTTCATTAAAATGCTGTAAAGGCTTTAAGACCCAAAATAAACTGCTTGTGCAGCACTTTTAGCAGAGCTGCACAAGAGAATCACAAAACCCCTCCACAGATTGTGGTCTTCCAGCAAATACAAACCACGCTGTAGCTCTCCTCATTGAAAATAGGATAAGGGCAAATACGCTGACAAGGAAAATACGAGACTGTACAACTTCACATCCAATTTAAACAAAGTTCACATCCATTACAAGCTGGGAAGTATGTTCGTATTCGAGAGGAACCTGTTTTCCTGTGCCTCAGCAGAACATCCTAAGAGATAAATAGGGGTTGGCCTCCTTCAGGGAAGGACATTCACATCTGGTGTCCTTTGGGAATGATGCCAGCATAACAAATAATTCCTAAAATGTCCTAGAAGAAGGTTTTTAGGTTAGAGTGAACATGGGTGTGGACTCACCCCGTATCGTAAAACTATAGGCACTCCATGGAAGGGGGATCTCAGGTCTTCAGTCATACCTGATGCTCAGAGCAGGGACAGCTGTGGGGTCAGAGATGGTTGCTCAGGACTTTATCCAGTCAGGCCTTGAAAACTTCCAAGGATGGAGACAGAACAACCACTCAGAGCTGACTGCCCCACTGCCAGCCTGCCCCACTGCCAGCCTGCCCCAACGCTGATGTAGCGCAGTGTTGGTTGTTGGAGGGTTATCAAAGGCCTACAGAAGCAAAATTTAGAAGCTAAATAGGGATATGAGAGTCAGATTGACCCATTGCCTGGTGTAGGAGGGAGGCAATAAGTAATTACTGGCATGTGCTACCGCTCTTTTATTGATTGCAGGTGTACAATGTTCACTATACTATGAGCATTAATGGAAAAGTACAAGATGGATCAATGGAAATAGATGCTGGAAACAACTTAGAGACATTCAAAACAGGAAGTGGGAGTGAAGAGGCTGTTGAAGTCCATGATTTTCAGATCGTAAGTAGTGCCACTCTTGTCCTTCAGGTAACACACTCCAGTGCTGGACTCTTAAGGACACCTTGCTCTGCCCTGACTTCTCTGCCCAAGTCGATCTCAGGTTCCAGCCTCCAACCATCCACACAAACATTTTTGCTCTCCTGGCTTGCTTTCACAGGGAGGCAGGCAGTTTCCTCCAAAACAAAAATCTCAGTGCTTTTTGGAGATCAGCCATGCCAGGTACCACTCCAGGAAGTGGTGTGGCTGCATCAGGTTTGGCTCCATGTAAATACTTCGCATTTTCAAACCACCGAGCAGAAGTGTGACATGTGACCTTGGGGTCTTACTAGAAAAACATTGTCAGGCTGTGACACAACCCTCTCATGATTTCATGTGGTTTGAACTGGCAAAAACACCTCCCCCAGACATCCCTGTTTGAGGAGCATAGGGTCAACACAGTAAGCCAAGGAGACACCAAGGAGAGAGCACTCTACAATGCTTGACTTGCAGAGCTTCTTTTGCCCTGAGGTCAAAGATGGGAGCTGCTCTCCACAGCTTGGCCTGGGTTCATCCCCATGGCAGAGGATGGAGGCATTCAGCACAGTTTATGCATCCGTGTACCAAATGCCAGGTGCTGGGCCACTTGGGCTGACAGCAAACACTCTTGGGCATCCCAGAAACTTGTGGCTGCTCAGCACAGAGCCTGGACTAAAGATGCCAAACCTCAGCAGAGCTCAGCAGCTCAGATAGAGTGGGTCTCTGAGCTGCCCTGAGCTACTAAGGCACATCTATATGAGGCTGCAGAAACTCATATACAGGGCACAGATGCTGCAGTTAAATGTTCTCAGGTGCAAAACACTCAACTTCAGAGTTAAGACTTCTGTAAGTCAAAGCAGCACCTAAAATAAAGATGCTGCTGCTAGGAAGCATCTCTGCTTCTGGAGCAGCCACCTTTCCCTTGCTGGATGTAGAAAGGCAAGGAAATCCAGCCTCTTGACTTTTCAACAAGAACAAATCTGTGCCAGGAGATGCTGAACCCCAACTTTCCCAACAGCTGTGGTTCTGCCTTTATGTAACTCTCATTAGCATCGTCATAGCAACATTATTAGCAGCTGAGTAAGAGCATCCACAGCGAGTTCTTCTCACTTGCATTTGCCATTTCACATCTGCACAAAAGCAGCAGTCCACTTGAAAGATGCTGAACTCATTTTGCCTCCATGTGTGTTGCTGGTGAGATACTGCTGGTCACAACCAGGTGACAAATCAGTTCCTAACACCAACCAGCTAAAGGGACCTCCCAGGGATGGTTCCTGCTTGTAATTACAGAGGGCCAGGGGCAACCTCAGCAAAGAGATGATGCCACATGAGTTTTCAGCCAAGAATACACACAAAGGAGGAAGCAGCTGAAGAGATGTGCTTCCAACAGACTGGTATTTACATTAGCAGTTTTGGATTGACTGGCACTGTTGGAATGACTGCATGGTCAGAGAAGGCTTGAATTTGGCAATATTAGGGTATTCCTTGCACATCTGATACACCACAAAGCCTTATGTCCTAATGCACCTATCCTTTCACAGCCATCCCCCCTCTCACTGCTTTTTGTAGTAATTTTGTTTTGAAGGGGGTGTGTCTGGACCTGCAGACACGCAGGACATGGCTCAAGTGCCCCAGTACCATCCATCTCATGTTGCACTAGATCACAATGTGCTGAGTTGGAAGGGACACACAAGGATCATCGAGTCCAGCTCCTGGCACAGCACTATCCCCAAGTGTCACACCCTGTGCCTGAGAGCATTGTCCAAACACTTCTTGGTCTCTGTCAGGCTGGTGCTGTGACCACTTACCTGGGGTGCCTGTTCCAGTGCCCAAACACCCTCTGGGTGAAGAACATTTTCCTGATATCCAACCCAAACCTCCCAGCACAACTTCAGGCCATTCCCTGGGGTCCTGTCACTGTCACTACAGAGTAGAGATCAGTGCCTGCTGCTCCTGTTCCCCTCATGAGGAAGTTGTAACTGCAATGAGGTCTTCCTTCAGTCTCCTCCAGGCTAAACTGACCAAGTGACTTCAGCTGCTCCTCACATGGCTTCCCTTCAAGGCCCTTCACCATCCTTGTTGCCCCCCCCTTTGGAGACTCCCTAACATTTTAATGTCTTTCTTACACTGTGACATCCAAAACTGCACACAAAGGCATCCATGATTCCCCTTCAAGGCAGATGAGAGGGGTCATGCTGACACCCACACCCCTTTCTCCTGGCAGCTAGAGGCCAGGCAGAAAACCAGCACAATTTAAAAGGGCACTAGGTAGTTATATTTTGGTGGTTGACTGGAGCTTGTGCAACCACATGAAAAACACAGAAGTTTTGCCATTTATAACCAGGTATCTAAATCTATAATGCAGAAGAGAGCTCTTTCATGGATACCCAAAAACCTACAGTAGAAAGGTAGAAACTACAGACATAGCAAAATGTCGATGCCCGAGGTCCTGGCACAGGGCTGGAAAGTACGTCCCAGGACTTACAGGAGACTTGTCCCTTCTCTTGCTTAAAACTATACATCTATGGTTTATGCAATTGCATTTCACCCTAGTAGGCCAGACAAAGTCCCACACACAGATTTCTGCACCAAATTGCTCATCACAAACTTCCCTTTGCTGTCAGTCACTTATTTGTACAAACTGAACCAAGCTGCACCCACATTCTTGTAAAACTGTGTCACAAGGGTGCCACACCACCAACTAACACAATTTCAAGACTGCCTATGTTAGGTGCTAAATTACAGTTCAAATCATGTCAACTACTTCCTTAACAGAGCTACTCCAAGTAGCCTACAGCGTGCATGGAAGCACTTACATAAAACACCCCCCTCTCAGAAATCAAGGAAAAACTTCTAGACCAGTTCGACCAAAATTGTTAAGCTGAAGCGATGAACGAAGAGCGTTTTATTGCTTCTGGTTTTAAATAAGATTAACCTTCAGACTGAAAATTCAGTGGCAATTTTAGCAGAGCTGAGGCACTGTCTTGGAGGTGGTGAGGAGCTGGAGGGCTGTGCACAACCCCCTGCCTTCTGCTTTTACAGGGCATAACTGGGATCCGTTTTGCTGAAGGAGAGAAGTGTTACATCAAAGCTCAGCCAAAAGCTCACATCCCTGAAGTTGATGCTATGGCTAAAGTGAGCCTCTCATCTGAGCTGGTAAGGGGGGTAGTTTGTTGGGGTTTTTTTTAATTAATCTTTGTACAGAGAGAGCCTAAAGAAGGTACTTAAATACAAATAAAAATGGCATTTGAAAGCCACTCTGGCTCCTGGTAGGGTTGTTGAACATAGGGTAGGATAGCTGAGGATTCATTGACTGGTTGCAAGGAGTCTTTGAAAGGTAAGAAAAACAAGATTGGTCAGACATTGTCACTGTGTCCAGGGACATTGTAAAAAGCTGCAGATTAGTGAGTGGGTGAGGAAGCCACAGGAGACCTCCATGACAAGAGCACCTGCCTGAGACCAAGGCTGAAAGGGAAGCCACAGAAGAAGCAGCTGCTCTAGTCAATGCAAAGAAGGACTCTGGTAGATCCCAGCAGATTTCTATCAATGGTCTTGAGCAGAAGCACAAAGTCCATCACTAGTCAGTAAAAGGGAATTGTGGAAAACATGGCCAAAATTAAAATAACTCAGAAGAAATAATTTATTTTAAAAAATAGGACTTTTCCTTCTTAGCATAAATCTTAATTTTACATGTTAACTACATTTCATATTTGCATCACAACCAGCATAGAAGCTGCAGATACCACCAAACCTCCTCACATTTGCCCAAAAAGCCGATTGCTTTATGTGCTCAAAGCCTGAGTTTCCCAGACCCCCAAACTCATTGATCACACAGGAGTGGCTCCAGTGACTTGAGTCCAGCTGTGCCTGGATGCTGCTGGGGGTTCAGTCACTGCCAGGATAACCCAGGAGATCCACAGCCCCTTTCTCTGGGTTTGCTCTGCTCCTGGGAGAATAAAAGCAGATACAATTAGCTGGGAGAGAGGCGCTGTTAAGGCTTCACCTCCTTACAGTGGTGCTGTGACTACTGAACATCTGCTTTAAAATGAAGGGGAAGAAGATCTCTCCTAATAGAATCAGAAGGGCTGACAAATATTACAGAGCCTCCTGAAGCTGGTAGGATTTTCCACATGATGGGAAAGAGAGCTCCATCTTTCCTGCCTTGCCTTATTTTGTAGGCTGCTGGCCTTGACTTAATTGGCACTATTGCTTGAAGTCAAAGTTTGAATTCTCCATCTTTTTATAAAAACAAAGTCACAGACCTGAAGACATCATCCTAAACAATCGAAAAGTTATTTATAATTCTACCTGGTGACAGTAAAACTATTTCCTTGTCCTGTTTTTTGTTCATCTTTTCCAAAGACGCATCACCTGTGACTGTTGCAATGAATCGCACGCACCAAGCAGCTGCCTTGGTGTTACCACTAAGATGTTAACTTTTCCCTGTCACTTGATTTTCCAGGCCAGATGTACTACAGGAATGGCAAAGTAGCATTTATTTTTCTAGGCCAAGTCATGTCTCTGATATGGAAGTATTTAGGAGAAAGTATTCATGTGCCATTTTCCTACAATGGGTATCATAACAACACTGCCTACAAAAATTGTTGAGTAAAATGAGTTTTATAGATACCCAAGTTCTGGCTGCTCACAGGTCAGGATCATTTCAAACAGAAACAAAGGATATTTTTATTTCTGAAAATTAGATTTAGATATTTATGATGTTGATAAAAGCTTAAGTGGGAGAATATAAATAAAGAGCAGTAGACAGATTGGATAGCAAACTTAAATGACTTTAGACCTACAAAATAAATCAATAAACACACCAAAGAAACAACAACTCAAGGGAATAAATTGATCTAGTCAGTTATATAACAAGACTTGATGACTTTTATGAAAGCAATTTAGAATTTTAACTTTGAAATCATGCTGGTTTTCATGATTCAAAAGTTAGTTTTCTTTTAATATTTCACCGTTGCTATAAAATACTTACACATTTTATGTAAAATAATACTTTGAACTAACAACTTTAAAGAATCAATCACTGGCATTTTCCTACACTACTTTGAAGATACGAACCAAAAACCTGCAGGGTACACTTCAAAAAGGCAGGCTCCTTTAACTTGCACTTCAAGCTTTTGGTCAATTGAATTGCTTTTACCAAACAAGACCTTTAATCAGACGGATCACATTGACATAAAACTGGAAGCTGGAGCAGTTCTCAAGCTATAATCCTCTCTAAAACTTTTGAACACCCCTCACCCTCCCTACACACATTGTAAATACAGTTATATATTGGGAGTATGTTAAATGAGAACAGGGCATAAGAAAAGATGAGGGGCTTGGGTTTTGCTGGTATTGCACTGCTGCTTTGCTGAAGGTGGTAGGTCTTTGGTTTCTACTACCTGAAATTCTGGTGCTTTGGGCTGAAAGATCTGACACCCAGCCCTCATGCATGGGGCAGAAGCCTTCCAGGAGTGAGATGGGTGAAATCATAGCCCCAGCAAAGCTGACAGTAGCTTTGCCCTTCACTTCAGTGGTGGCAGCCTTTCCCCGGGCTTTGGCTCAGCACAGTCCATTCACATTCATGACATGGAAGGATGCTCGGTATTAGTTGCAGCGGATAATTATACAGTTTGGTGCTCAAGAATTAACAGCAAGCAGGCACATGACTGCTCACTGAGCAGCAAAGGATTTATGCTCTTCTATTTGCAGGAAGATGAAATCATGCCTGTGAGATTTGACAAAAACTCCCTTATCTGGGTGGCTGCAGATGAGCCTATCAAGCATAACAGCTTCCTAAGCCCCAAAATTTTAGAGCTTTGCAGGGATCTTCCAATTTTCTGGCTGCGACCAACATATCCTAAAGGTAACATTTCTTTTATTTGAAAAGTATGTTATCCCTCCCTTCATCTTAATGCCTTCCCTCCATCAGGTTTGCTACTGAAACTAGCACATCTGGGAAACCAGACTCCTTTCCTCCTGTGCCCACGCCTTCCTGGGCTTTTGCCAAGATTGTGGGTTTGGAGTTTATCCCCTAGATGGATTCCATCCTTCTATTTACTCAATTTGCATAGCCTGAGTGGGTGACTTGCTAGGAGATGAAACATTTCCAGAGAGGTCAGCCTCCTTTTAGAGAGGGACAAGACAACAGCTTAAACTAGCCCCCCAGTGTGTAGGCAGCTGACACCAGCTATAAGAATCCTGGCCAGGAACTGGGGACCATAGCCTGTCCTGTTTTCTACCCTGCTTCCCCAGAAGAACTCAGCAAAGTGGAAGGAAGATGCTTTAAGCCAGCCAGCTGGTTTATGGGTGCTGGGGCAATCCCAGCTCTGAACTTGGAGCCTATAGGCAAGCTTAGCAAAGGTGTTCAGGAGTCACCAGGAAGATGGCAACTCCACCAGGTAACTTCCAAGGAGGAGAGAAGACTCAAAAATATTTATTCCTCCTTGGTCCAGTTAATATCAGAGCACTTGGGTGGGACAACACATGTGAAAAAAAAAATTACCACATTTTAGAGCACCTGTGGATCCAAGTTACCCAATATTTTACTTCATGATCTTCCATGTCCCACTGGGCAACAAAATAGCAGTATCAAAGCTATCTAGAACCAGATGTTCTTGAGAGCAGGGCACCATCCCACCATAAAAGCATTTTTAAAAAGAGATGTGTACAGCTGGTCTTGCTAGTGCTGGAAACTGTTGCTGGGTTAGTATCAGTGACTACAGGCTGGGTCAAAAAAACCCCAACAAATCCCCTCACACACATTTTGCTTCAAGGAGAGGAGGGAGCGGGGAAAAGCAATCACACTGCTTTGGACTGGCATTGGCTGCAAACACAATGTAGGAAGCTCCCATGGCAATGCACATCAAGTTTGCCAAAGCAGTTTTGGCTTTCTCTCTGCCCTCCATCCTCTCATTTTTTTAACAGTTGCAGAAATCACTGAAATATTAGGTAAGTACAAGGACACACTCAAAATTGTCCTCCGGTGATTATTTCTTCAGATAACCAAAGGAGAGAAATGAAGAGGAACAAGCGCCAATCAGAACGAAACTTTGACGAGGAAGACTTGGAAGCTGCTTCTGAAGAAGTAAACCCCAGGTCACGCACCGTGCAGCTGACTCAAGAGCTTGGCCACCAGGCTAATGAAACCAGGCCAATGGCACAAGAAACTGATCAAACATTTAATCCAGACAACCCATACAATGTAAGTATTTGCGCTGTAATCTTCTTTCAGAGCCCGGGACTGTGTTGGACAGGTAACACTTGTAATGTGGGGCTTGTCTTTTATTTTTTTCCTTAATCTGCCTAATCTTTGCTTGTTCAGCTTTTCTAGGAAATAACAGACCAGTAAAACACTTAAGAAGCTAAAAAATGTCTTCCCTCTGTCCTCTTCTTCCAGTTTGCATTTGATTTCAAGCACAAATGCTTGAGGTCACAAGGTTAAGGCAAGTTGATGCCAAATTGCTTTTTGAGGTTTCCAGATCCATATGGAAACAGCACTGGAGATCTGACAAGGGTAGCATCTTCTAGAAACAAACCAAAGCTGGTCTTGATCAGACAGCTGAGACCCATCAATTACTATGTGAAGAGAGTCCAGTAGCTAGAAACGTGCTTTGCTCTCAAACAGAAATTAGCACCAGACACGACTGCTGCAAGGGAACACAGCAGAAGTGTCTGGCTGCAAAGAGATAAAGGTCCAGCCAAATCATTTTCTTTCTCATGCTCTTCTCTGTGAAGGTAAGCAACCCTAGACTAGCAAGAACCTGACAGAGAAGAATCTGTTTTGAGACAGCAGCAGTGGGTGGAGGATGACTGTCATAAAACTTGTTCTCACCCTTCAAGAAGCAGCAGCCCCCCGAAAGAGCAGAGGAGCCACCCCGCTGTTTCCCAACACCTCAGCCGTGCTGCAGGAACACTGGCTGTGCAGGAGGCACCTTCCAGTCTGCTGCACCAGCGCCAGACAATTTACACCCACCATTTGGTGCAGCAGGAGTAAGTCATTTTAATACAACACTGTCACAAGATAAATGCCTCCTGCTTTGGAAGTAAGTCCCAGCTTTGACTTGACATTTATGCAACAGCAGGAGATCATTATACTGTGACAGCATTCTGCCAAGTTGACATCCCTTAATTAAACTTAAATTAATCACTCCAAATAAAGTGGATTTAAATCGACTCTCTCACGAGGTCAGTAAAACAGCAGTGGCACTGGAATGTAGCTTCTCCTCACAGCTACTAACGTGACCATCTCCATGGTGTCAGAGCTGCTCTGCCTCTGGAGGCAGAACAACTGCCACAGGTCTGCTCTTCCAGCCAGAGGGCAGCTGGGCCAAATGGAGAACGGCCAGACAGATGCAGCCATCAGACTTCCCTCAGCCGGCAGGGTGGGATTCGCCTCCGCCAGCAGCTACTGCACCGATGCCTATTGCCAGGCTTTCTTAGAGACTGAGCCATTGGACTGACAAGGACCATTAATTATGCTCTAGGCCTTTCCTGAAGGTTGTAATGAATCCTCCCTAGAGCTATTCCTCTTTACTCACTCTCAGTGGAGCCTGGACGATAAGCTGAGGTGATGTTCATGGTGCAGGTATCTGAATTCAAGGATGATGAATCCCAACAAAGAAAACATCTTCCCTGCTCTCAGGACTGGAAAGAGTTGCTGGGATCCCTAAAACCACCCAGCTGTCACTAGTGTCCTGTACAAGCCCAGACAAAGGGTGGCACCTTTCTGTGTCACTTTTTTTGTTGTGCTGCTACTTCTCAAAAAGGAATGAAAAATGCTCAGGTGAAAAGCTAACGGGTACTTCAGCATTTGTGCATTACTGCTGCTTTTCTTGAAATAACACCAATGGGCAAAGAACAACCCAAGTTTCCAAAAGCAGAGTATCCGGTTACCTTTTTTTCACAGAAATGAGGAAAGGAATTTTGAAGGGTAAAGGCATTTAGGTATTTTGTGCATGCTTTGTTCCGTTTAACTCCTTACTGTCAGCTACAGAACAGGCAGAATTCTCACTGTCCATGATGCCCTTTGGTGTGGCAGGGTGGGAAGGAAAGAACCACACTGAGAGATAAGAGCCAAATCCTCAGAAAACTGCAGGGGACCAGAGGAAAAATTTCCTAAAAATGCTGTAAAAAGCATTAAAATACAGAAACTGAAACTCATAATAAAAATCACACCATACATTTCAAGAATCCTCAATTACATGAAAGATTCAGGTAACTGTCTTGAAATCTTTTCCATCACTAATATTTAAAGTTTGGGAGGAGCTTACTGTTGCTGGAGCTTTTGCAAGGACTGTAGAATAAAAATAATGAAATTAGAACTGCCTGTTTTTCTTTCCATTTTATAAGGGTGATGGCACCAATTCTATGCTTCTGCCAAACAGAACAAGACAAAATTAAAAATAATCAAGCAAGATACACGGGTCACTAAGTGGGAGTTTTGTCAACTTCCACAGGCCCAAGACTACAGGTTTTACCCTTTGTGGGGTTAACAGGAGCAAGGATGTATTCTGCTATTCCATAAGAATGAGAGCACCGGGATGACATTTAATATTTTACATTCCAGCAGCTGGAAGGGGAAGGGATGTCTTTTGACCCCATGCTGGATCACCTGGGCGTGTGCTGCATTGAGTGCCGGCGAAGTTACACCCAGTGCCAGCGGATCTGCGAGCCCCTCATGGGCTACCACCCGTGGCCTTACAACTACCAGGGCTGCCGCACCGCCTGCCGCATCATCATGCCCTGCAGCTGGTGGGTTGCGCGTATCATGGGCGTCGTGTGAGAAAATCCCTTGACCAAAAAAGGCAAAGGAAAACCAAAACTGGAACCTTGACAAAATAAGCAGGAATACAATGAACTGGTAAGACTAAAACCAAAGCAGCGGTACCAATCCCGCCTTAAAAAATCAGAACTTGTTTTTCTGCACCAAAAGCAAGGTCAGATATTCCAACTGCAAATAAAAATCTCAATTTAATATTCCATTAGCTTTAGCAGAGGCAAGGGTATACTAGCACTTGCTGAATTAAAAAACTGAGACATCCCAAAAAAAGACAATATTAAACTTTGCTCAGAATTGGTTTAGCAGTCCAGAAGCTTGCCCTGTAAATTCAGCCTTTCAAAACGAACTCCTCTCTTTCCAAGCTATATGTGAAAATTTACATCCAATTAAGCAACTAGCTCAACTTGTACACGCGGGAGTGCCTTTAATCCACGTAGCTTACTTAAATAAAACACAAGTTAAGTTGCTCCCCGTTGCTATTCAGTTGTTGCTATCCAGTTGCTATTCAGAGTTGCCGGGTCATTATGAATGGTTATAAAGCAATTACAGCATACCTTTCCCACAAAGCTGCTCCAGGGGACACGGGAAAGCACACATTGTGCTAAATCGGAAACAAACAGCAGGAAAAGGGGCTGTAGAAGGGAATGTGCGTGGCTGCAGAATCAAAACCCTTTGCACATCCCAACATCAAAGAAGCCCCAGCATCAAGAATCCTGTATCCATGATACTACTGTAGTGTCTAACAAGTATCTGCTATCCAGCTACTACAGCAAAAGTATTTACATGCAGTTGCAGACCAAGGAGTCTCAAGACCCTTCAGAATCTACAACAGCCACTGTTATTTATAAATCCTTGAACTAGACACTTTTGACACAAGATTACAACCCTGCTTTATTTCTCATGGATAACAGCCATTCACACCAGTTCCTTTAGCTTTGCTGAAACTCACATCCCTTCTCCACAAGAGAAATTGTTTACCAAAGGGAGGGGAAAAAAAAGAAAGCTTTTTTTTATTTCCTCACCTCACCCTTTTTGCTGAGGCAAATTCTGCAATTATTTGGATTGATTCCATTACACATTAAATCTGTAAGGTAGGTATTAAGCTGAAACACTCAGAGGTGGAACAACTTAATATTTCTAGCCTTGAAAAACAAAAATAGCAGTATTACACTGCCTTTATCCATACTATGCATCTTGAACCCTACCACTGAGTTTATGGAGCCATCTACATCATCTTTATTAGCAAAATGGTTCAATTTTTCTTAAAGTTTGCTTTCTGGAGCACTCATTTTTGTGACTAAACAGCTCTTGAGATGTTGCAAGCCCAGTAATGTTATTAACACTGTGTGACACGCAGAAAAGAGGAATTAATTTGACATAATCGTGGCTTAAAGAAAATAAAGACAACTTCATGTGGAATGCTAAACTGCATATCTAAAAAGCAAAGTATTAAAGGAGAATAAGATGAGAATAGAATTCAGTATTTTGTTCTATTGTAGCTTTTTAGTATAAACTTCACCTTCTCTTAATCTGAAGGACAGACTTGCTTTGAAATATTTAAATTATAAACTTCTTAAAGTGGGATTTCAAGGCCTGTTACATTTGAGTTTCTGCTTTTTAAACTGAAAGTGACCTTGATCATTATGTTGTTTTAGAAGTACGTCTATCATATGCTTAGAAAAGTCAGTTTTCCTTTTTTTTTTTTTTACTGCGGATTAAACAAACACATTAAAAAACCCCAGTTGCTTTCTGTGCTTTTTTCAATGTAGAAGGTGTAACAATTCTTTCACATACTCATTCAAGAACTGTCTGAAGAGGAAAAGAAGGGCATCAGCAAGTGAAACACTGGAGGCAAAGAGAGAGAAATGTGACTAACTATATGTCTGAACTAGACTGTTGCTCTCCCTTGCATCTTGAGCCAACCTGTCATCTGCTTCTGTGTCCCCCAATAAAAGAAACATCCATTTTCTGAAGACAAAAAAAGAAACTTTGTTGTAGGTGATTTTCATGTCTACACATGCTTAAAAAAATTAATTTTTCCTGAACAAAAGCTTGTAATCATTTGCTTCCTAAAGGCAGTCACAAAGCATGTAAGAAGTAAAAAAAGCATCCTTCTCATGGATATAGAGCTGTCACACAGGCATGTACGTCTCAAGAACACATCTGTACACACCGTGACACAAAAGCCCCAATGACCATAACATTTATCTATTTCCAAAAGATAGGTAACAAAATGCCTTCTCCAACTCAAGCTTCAAGCAAGCAAATTCCTGTTTACCTTCATTTCTGATTCAAAGAGAGAAAAGTAAAGATCTCGTGCTGCAGCAAGGTTGGAAAAAAATCCTACTTCAGCATAACATCTGATTTTGAAGGAAAAGTTCTGAGGCAACACAGGGATGGCAGTAAAACCAAAAAGCCAACGGTGTGAAAAGATGTTGTGATATTCCCTGCAGCTGTGGCTCAGACTCCAACTCTAACAACCCACAGTGATCCTTTCACTACTGTACAGTATTTATCACCAGTGTCGAAGTTTCTCGCTGCCATCACTCACGCAATACCGTGGCATGCTAAAGAGGTTACAACACCTCAGCATTTGGGAAGTATGGAGCAGGGTGTTCCTTCAATCTGACCCTGGGCCAGATTTTTCAGCAGAGAACAGCTGAAAGCCTTCCTCTGGCCAAAGCTTAGGGATGGAGAAGAGGAATGAGTTTGTCATCAACAGTGTCTCCCACCACAGGTGCGTGGATGTTTGTCACAGCACTGCAGTTCTACTATCCTTAACACTTAATTACCCATTTTACTAGGAGGATTAGAATGGCAGAGCAGATTACATCAGAAAAAGGGGATAAATTCAGGCTGATGAAAAAGAGATGGAAAACAGGGAGCAATCCCATGTGGTGAAATAGATTGAAAGCCAGTGATATGAAGGCAGGAGGAATCTTTTTTCTAAATCTAGAGTTCCCTTTCTCCCCACTTATAAACAAATAAATCCACTGTCCTTTTTCATACAGGAATCCTCCACTCATACCTACACTGAGAAAGCAAAAAGAACCTGGGAGGCATGGAAGGGGGGCGATCTGGCTTCTACCTTCCATGTAACATTTCACCCATACTGCAGCAGAAAAAAAAATCCAAGGAAGTTTCAATGAAGAACAGACTAATCACTTTTTCCATGCAGTGCATGTGAAGCATAAAACTACAGTTGGCGATGATCTGATTGCTGATTGACATGTCTGGGTGGACAGAATCTCTGCTCAGAAAGGGCAAAAGAGAGACTGAACCAAGAGCACCATCTTCTGCTTCCGAGAGGCTCAGCTGGCCTTTTACAAACACAGATCTACAAACTGGTCTTTCACAAGGACATATACCAAAAATGAGAGAGGCAGCCTTAACCTGCAGCAGGCATCTTCCCGAGAGCAGGAGCAGAGAGCAATCCCATCCATGGTATTAAATGGGAACTGTTAACATCTTGCTGTCCTATTCCAGTATTTGCATCAGTACAAATCAGAGCACTGAGCTGAAACTGCCTCAGTCTACAGACGACCAAAAGGCTTGGGAAAAAAAACCCTCAAGCAGTTTGAACACAATTGAAACATCATCCACTCTTGTCCTTGTAGGCAGTTCTCTTCCTTCAGCCAACTCATTATCAATACTGCTACATATTCCACTCACCCTCTCCAGTCCCAAAGGACATTTTCTTTGTCACTGGCTTTTTTCAGAGCCTCTATTCAATGCCCAAGCTACTGCTAGCATTCTCTTGATCAGCAGCTTCTAGTACCATTTTGTGTGTGGGTGTTTTAACACGAACAAAATACACTGTTCACGAAGTTCATGAAGCACCTTCCCTTCAGCTTTCTAAGGAAATTTTGCCTGCTGATTTAATCCAATCCTCTCCAAACAAAAGAACCCACACACACATTCCCTCTGCCCGTAAGGCAACAGGACCTACCATTATTGATTAACCTAAACTTGAAGGAGAAACACACACGGATTATCTGCCTGTGCTCAGAAACATGCTGGAATTACGTCTAGACCTGCAAACTTGGTTTACAGGATTGAGATGGACAGGGAGCTCTACCACTTGATTGCTACAAGTTTTAGCCTGAAGCTAAAGCATTATATTTGCATTACATATGCCTCAAGAGTACGTAAGTAGCAATGCTTTTTATTTTACTTTTTGCCTTAAGCTAAGTGAATTGAATCTCAAAGCAGTGAAACAGTACCCACTTAATACAAGAATATATATTGTGTTTATCTGACATAATACTCCCATGGTCTTTTAGTAAGTGAAAGACAGAGGAACCTCTGCAATGTTCTCTTCTGTAAGTAAGAGCAATCTGACTGGCAGAAAACATCTTCAAATTACTTTTTAATTTCTATTTAAGAGATTTTTACCTAGGCTTTTCCCCACAGCAAGCCTTTGCTAAGTTCTGTTAAGTACTCTGAATGACATTTATAAAGCAAGGCTGGCCAAGAGACAAGAACCCAATTTTGTGACAAAGTGAAGCACTCAGACATTTGTCTTCCTTCTACATTAAAAACTAAGAAATGCTTTTGCGCATAAATAAAAAGCAGCAAAGCACTTATCTGGGAGAATGGAGTTCAAGTACCTATTCCAAATCAAATCAACTCCGATGTTAGCATCCCATATGGATGGGCAAATGCTCTACATATCAAGCAACCAGCTACTCAGAATTCTCTGAAGGTCAAGAAAAGCCTCACACCAAAGCTAAAAAATCTTCACTGAAACATGTCCAAAGTATCTGCTTTGAGAAACTCTTCCAAGAAGCAGACACTGTTCAGTAAATATCAAGAGGTAAGGCACACAAAACCCTTCCTTAAATCCAGTCCACCCTGGTTCATTGCATTCAAAGAGCAGGGTAACATTCAGTTGTGAAGGTTATCAAATTTGAGCTTTGGAAAACATGTATCAATTCCGAATCCAGAACTAATGCAAAAGAAAACACTGCCCAGCCTGCACTGCAGGATAACCATGATCTCAGTGCATCAAGAAACTGCAATTATGTCAAGACTTGTAGTCATAGTCTACCTCCAAAAAACCCCTCTTTTTTTTAACATTTGTGGGATTTTAAAGTCTTGGTACCTCTCTACTGCACAGGCTGAGTAACAATAGTGGGAAAAAAACCACTGCACTTTCCCAGCATCACTGTAAAATCTACGTTCCTATTCCTCAGGAGGAACAGAATATATCCTTCTTTCCTCCTCTTTAATTTTCAATCATCATTTAATACCTAACAGCTGCAGACTTCACTCATCCTATTAAAAACACCTGTTCTAACAGCCTTTCTATTTTACCAAGCTCATCCAATTGACACTGTAGGAAAATAACACATCCAATACAAAGACAACAGGCAGAATAACAAACAGTTGGGAAAAACCCACATAATTAGGAAAGCAAGGAAAAGTAGCAAACTTGAAACAGCATCCAATGGTTCACAAGGAATGAAGTGGCTTTCATGGTGCTGTCAATATTTGCAATTCATGGTGTTTCTATGATGACAGAACATTTGGCTACGTCTGAATTCCCAAGAGACAGTGGCACACGGACAAGGCACGTTTCGCACAACTTTCATCTCTCATGGAATCACAGAAGGGCTGAGGTTGGAAGGTAGCCCTGGAAGTGGACTCCCACTCAAAAAGGGGGATCTCGAGCCAGATGCCCAGGAGCATATCCAGATGGCTTCTGAGCATCTCTAGCTCCCGGCAAACTTGTATTCGGGAAGTACAAGCACAGACAGTAAACAGATTCTAAATTATTTTTCTTTTTCTCTATTGTTATTTACAATTTGTTCGTGACAATAAAGCTGCAGTGATGGAAACAATTAAGGACATACAAGTTGTTCTTTACAGTTTCTAGTAATCAAAAATCATATAACTTAAAGCAACTGCTTTCTGGCTTTGATTCCAGGTAAATTTATTTTGAATTTAGAAGGTAGACCGAGGACCTACTTTTCTATAAAAATTTCCAGTCACAACAAATTTGCTATCTTCCGTGACTGTGACTACAGTTCAACTTATCACACAGGTGGAAGGACTTCCAAAGTGGAGTGTTGTGTCTGCATCAAGCATAGTAATCTCATCCTCCTCACTGACTGCACATTTTGCTCCTATACATGCCAGCTTTTCATTTGAGGCAGTACATTCACATCCTTACCTTATCCTTACCTATATGCTTTAAGTGATTCCCCTATCAAAAAACAATACTAAAAATGAAATAAAGCAACTTCCTTATAGAAAAAGTTGTATTTACAGTTTTATTTAGCAGAGTTAAGAAGCAACCAATTTTAACACTGTTGTGCAAAGTATTTTTACCCAAAATTGCCAAGATCTAATAAGTTATTGAACAGAAATACCAGGTGTAAGGCAATAATCCTGACCAGCCATTAGAGATCACCCTATCCCAAAGAGCAGAGCTGATAAAGGTGGTAGAAAATTTGGACTGATGGACTCAATTTCCAGAAATTAAGACAGAGATGATAAAAATAGGGATCCACTCTTGAGTATATCTTTAACATCTGCAGATGAAGGAATTTCTAAAGCACGCAAAATGTACAGACAATTCCTGTTTTCAAGGGAACATTCAGTGCTTTGAATCCAAGAATGCTATGTCCATACATAGTGGTCAGTACATGACTATGGCAACACATAGATGGTAAAGATCAGAAACAGGATTAAAACTTTTTCCATTCCATGTCATCAGGAGGATTTACTTCTACCTTCCTTTTACCAACATCAGACCAGTTGGTGCTCAGAACTGTGCCACCAGACTCCATCTGCAATATGAGAGAGAGCTTGTTTAGTTTGCTGAGAATTCTAGTAATATAAAAGCCACATTTCCTACAGCAAACTTCAAAGAGTAGTGATTACACAGAAATTGTATACCTATGAAATAAAACTTGACAGAGCCATAATTCCATGATCTCCAGCCCAACAGTACTTTTATCATTACTGGACACAGTGAGCTGCTGCTTCATTAACAAGAAGCTTTTAAAGGGTCAGTCACATTCTTGCTTGTGATGACTATAAATTAAACTAGATTCACGCAATCAAGAGGAATTTGATCCTTTCACGCCCCCTGGCAAGTCTTCAAGTTCTACATGAGCCAAACCTCTACTTCCTTTGATAACACTGATTGAAATGAAGAGACCAGTGACAAAGCACAACCTTGGACTTAAAGTCACATTCATTAGTGTACAGCCCTATAGCTTTCAGTGAGAGTAGCTGTACCAGTATCACCAACAGAACCATGGCCAAAATTTATTCATTTATAGGCCCAGAATTTTGGTAATGGACCCTTTTCCCAACATATGCAAAGTTTAGTAAATCATATCAGTGTGCAAAAGTCACACATTTCTTCAGAGAAAAGAATGAAGACTTACGAACGATTTGTTCATGGCACGTTTTACTTCATCTGTACCATCTGAATAGATTTGCTGGAAGAGTTTATTTAAAGCAGCATCTCCTTCTAACTTCTCATTTTTCTCCTCTTCTTTGATTTCAACTACCAGTTTGTCCCAATTCCTTGTATAGTGAGACGATGATGGGTATAAGTGTTGGGTATCTGAAAACAGAAGTGTTAGTTAACTGAGCATTTTCTCACGACTTTGAGAGCAGCAGAGAATACAGAGACATGCACCTGATGAATCACACTTGATAATGGAACATGAAAATGCAAATGGACTCTTCTGAACTGATATAAGCATTGCAGTTACAAAAATAAAGGAAACTAAGAAATGCAAAAGTTTACTTTTAGGTAAACAGAGTTATATAATTTTGTTATCCAACACACACAAAAAAAGCTGGTGAACCGCAACACAGAATTTAAATCAAAATGAGGCAAGAGATATTGGCTGACAGAAGAAAAAACCGAAACAGCAGCCTAGAGCCACAGAATAAGTTGAGCTAAATTTAAAAAAAAATCTGAAATCAATAAATCCGGAAATTCAGATTCTGTCAAAGACAGAATATTTATCTGTATTGAAAAACTCCAATGTATTAGTTTCCAAGAGAAATACAATACTTAAGGAAATAATAATTAGTTAAGCAACAGGTAACAGCATAACAACTGCTGTCCTGGGTCTGGCCAAGACCGAGTTGATTTTTTGCAGAAGTGGTGAGGGGTGGAGAGCCTGAAGCTCCGCAGGCATGGCCAGGGAGATAACTCTACACCGTGACACATCATTGCTGGGACAGCAGTAAGGGACTCCGGCATCCCAGAAGAAGGGCAGGGCTTCCAGTCAAGAACAACTTGCATGGAGGGGGAAGCCATCCATCATCAGGTCATTCTCACCGAGCATCCCCGGGAGCATTCTGCATGTAAATCACTCTCTCTTTTGTAGCCTTTTGTTATTAATATTGTTGCTGTTACTGTTTGTTTTCTAATTTAATTGCTGTTTCCAGTAAACTTTTTATCTCAACCCTTCACCTATTGTGCCTCCAGTTCCCAAATCCATCCCACTGCAGTGAGAAACCCCTGAATTGGGAGGTACCAGTCCTAAACCACAAAACACTTAACAACATACAGAACTGCAAAACAGGGACCCAAACAGATAAGCAGAATTAATGACAGGCATAGACACTTAACAATTCATCAGATTAACAGAAGTTATGACTAAATTTAATTACTATGTTTCACTAATGGCTTGCAGACTTTCTGTCAATTCTTGGCAGTGCAAAACAGGACTATAAGGCTTTTCACTGTAAATATGAAGCTGCGATTTTATGAACAATATTTAACACAAAGCTATTATTAATAACCGTAACTCACTCAATACAAATAAACCATTTAATACTTCATAGTTCAGAGAACAAACCTGGTGTAAATTGTTTTAACTTAGGAGAATCTCCCTGGCCCTCCAGCTTCTCCCATCTTACAGCCTCTGGCTTCTTCATTTTTATCTCAACCTACAAAACACAAGACCAGAATAAATTAATCCAGATGCAGACAATTCTGCCAAGCAGCTCCAAAGTAGCTGGATCCTGTAGCTGTAAGAACATACATTCGGTTTTAGAAACATAGCCTCTAATATGAAGCCTGTATCACAGCCAAATTTACCTACCTTACAAGATGAATTTACTCAATTCACACATCAAACAAGCTCCCATGTGCCTGTGCAGCTTCTGTATCAGATTTCTACCCTTTTGTTTAGGGCCACTTAACTTTCTTTTGCTTACTATTCACTTGATTCTCTTCGTAAATTATGGCATCCCAAAAGTAATGATTAGTCCCAATGTCTCTACACTGCCAGGCTCTGAGGTACTGCCTTTCAAGCATCCCTTTCTTGGCAGTCAGCTCTAATAAGTAACAGTTTTGAAAGGCTACAAAATCCAACTTTATCTAAGTTTACATTTCATTTACCAAAAAATTCCATGTTTGATGTGTAGTACACAAACCCAAGAAACACCCTGGGACTATGCAGATCTTCCCACTGGAGAAGTTCAGAAGCTGTATTCATTTGGTTCAATGAACAAACACAGCTATGGAGAAAATTGTCGAGTATTCATTGACAAAACTGGCAATTAAAAATGGATGTGGTTGCAATTATCATAGGAGAAACAAAATTAAGTGAAGTATGTCATGCCCTATTCACAACTTCACATAATCCCTTTAGACAACCATACTGAAATGTTTTTTTCTCAATTAACCTTCTCCTTTGGTTACAGGGTTACAAAGTTGCAAAACAATGTCTGCAAAACAAGGACTGTCTAATGTCACTCCAATTCACTTAAGGAGATGTCACAAAGTTCATATGATGTTATTAATTAACTGAAAAGAGTGCTTGCTAAACTTCAGTGCTTCCTTATGTGTGAACAGCTCAGCAGAAGCAAGTTCTTAGTTCTACCTAAAGCCACTACAACCTGGGGATCCCTGCAGACCCAAGAACAAAGGCACCACTGTAAAAGCTAACCATAGATTCAAACAGCAAGCTCGTTGCACAGCATCATGTTGATCTGAAGTTTGAACTTGATTTAATCCATTGTTCAAATCAATCACTAATAAGCAACAGACTGAGATATCTTACCAAAATTAAAAAAAAATAGCTCATTGACATTTCAATGCTTCCCTGTTTGCAATCAGGATGATTTTTAAGAAACAGAATATTCAATTATGAATAATTCTTTTTATTTTTTATCCCTCAGGAAGCTAAAAATTCACAAGGTAAGTTTAAATACTTATTTTCCACCACTAACATGTAGTGAGAATAACAAAAAGTTTAAGATAGGAGGTGAGAAATGTTCTTCAAGGCAGGGGAGAACTTTTAAGTCCAACATCCATGTGTGTCTGATTTCCTACTCCCTGCATCTGTTGGATTTTCCTATATTTTCAGCCACTTTACAAGTCCCAAATTAGGCATCAGAGTACCCATTTTTAAATAATACCACAGAACCAAAAATAACCAAATAAAATCAAAATGCCATTAGTCTGGATGACCACCCTATCATCCCTAAAAAAGGTCTGTATTCCAGAGCTTTAATATTGCAATCTGTAAGGATGCAGAGATTTCTGTTAAACTATGCAGAATTATTATTCTTCAGTAGAACAAAGTAAGTCAGTAAAGCCACCTCCACTGGACTCTTTTAAAAGCACTTTGAAAATTGCAACATTAAAATTAATTTTTAGCACCTACATTCATAAATGTAATGCTCTTACTAGCTTAAGGAAGCAAAAAATATTTGGATATCTACATGTAAGACAATCAAGCAGTTCCACAAGTGGCAGAACTCTGTTTTTTTCCCCCAGTGGATTTGGATCTCCTGAGCCAAACATTTAAGTTAATTAGCTACTTACAAAGGAACTAATTAGTTACAAGTGAAACATGAGTATTAATTTTAAACCACTCTCATCTGTTTTTTATATAAACTCCTCTCAACCTGATGAGACTATTATCAACTGAGTTGTGCATTTCAGTTGAGGCTCTAATGTTAAGATTTTGTACTCTACTTATTAGCGCATCCCCCAAAATGTTTCAGGGGAAGGGAAAAAAAAAAAACCACCAATGCTTGATACTGAAACTGCTCTCCTCTATACCTCTTCAACTTCTCTGTTTATTTTTTCTTTCACTAGCTCCTCTTGCCCTTACATTTTAGGCTTTCCACCAATACCTACCAGTATCTCAAGCACAGATTATTTCATCCACACCAAAAATTACCTCTAATGCAATATAATGCTTGATGTGAACTACACTAAACATGGACTTTTTTCTTCCTGAATACAATCCTGTTCAACGAGTCCTTATAAAGACTATTGGCTAACAGTCCTTTGGCTATTCATCACAGCAGTCTACCCATGCATAAAAAGAAGAAAATAAGGCAGAACTTTTTTTGCTGCTCCAGTAATCCCCCTTCTTATTTTCTCATCTGCTAGCTCTTATATTTTCCTCTCTGAAACTGTCCCTAAACTAGTACTGCACGATAAACATCCCTAAGGAGAAGCCAATAACACAAATTAATTCCCAGTGTAAGATGCAGATTTCTTAACTCTAAACCATTTCAACCCTGCCAAGCTGGAAGTGCACACACTGAAGAACTGAGACAGAATGTATTTCTGACACGATTAAACTTCTACTCTCCCTACTACATCCACTTCAATTGAAGTTACTCATTAGGCGAAGTGGCAGGCAGGAGCAGAGCTAGGGAAATCATTAACTTCATACCATTATACAACCATATTTTCCAAAAATATAAAGCTATAAAGTTCTGCTTGTGAAGGCGCGTATTTCTTCAACTTGAGAGCTCTATTTGATGTAAAAAGCAACAACTTTCTGACTCCCAATTATGTGCACAAATGGAAATAAATGCATTTTAATGAAGGTTTTAAGTACAGATACTGATAGCTATCACACAGAAAAGTAATACATCAGCACAGACATTTGTGTCATATCTAGCAAAAAAGTACTGTTAGCTTTTCCCTCTCCTTTGAAAAAAATTCATTTGGGCAAGAGAAATACATCAACACTTCACCAACTACTTTGATTCAACATTTATATTTCATAAAACGCAGGCCTGTGTGCCTTGTGCCAACTTTAGTATGTAAGACAGGAAAATTTAATTGCAAATTAAATGCTCTGCATGCCACTTAAGGACAATCCTAATTCCTCAGCTTCTCCTTGTAGCTCAAGCCGTGCAGCCACCTGACCATCTTGGCAACCCTGTGCTAGGACTTGCTTCACTACATCAGTGTCTTTCTTGCAATGGTAAGCCTACAATGGGAACACAGTACTCCAGATTTATAAAAAATCCCAATGCAGATATAATACGCTTTCTCTTTGAAGTCTTTCGTGTTCTGGGTTCAAAGAGAGCAAAGCAAAAAGGAAAAGACACATGGAAGTCTGAGAGTAATTTGTGCACTACTTGTTTGAAATACCATCTTGAGAGAAACCTACCCCTCTGAGAAGAGGGTCAAAACTCCACCCACTCCTGGGAAAGGACACAGGTAAATTTCTACTCAGAGTTTTCTAGTCATAAAAGTAATCAATTTTTTAAAGTCTACCAGAGATTTGGACATGCTTGTTTGTGGCTTAATCTAAGTGCTAGCTGTCAGAAAAGACACCACAATTACTCTCAAAAGCTATTCTGAACCATTTCATTGATTGCATAAAAATGAAACAACACCACCTTATTTTAAGATGACTGGCATAAAAGCATTTAATCCAGTTTTAAGAAATAATTCCTCCCCTTTGGTAAAGATCAACATAACACTAGCTGGCCAACATTTATTTTCTAGGTACATATTTAAGGTTAAAAAGTTTAAACCTCCAATCAACTTGATTTCACCTGAACTTATATTCTGGGACAGACAGTGTCAGTCTAACTGAGATACAGGGGAAAAAAGGGGAAGAATTTTTATCTTCCACCCTAAAAGGAGATTCTGGTGTACAATGACAAACTCCAAGTTGTTGTTTTTTTTCCTAATTTCTACTGTGTTTTATATTTTACAGTCCATGGTAATGGAAAGTTCATTTACCACTGGCAAATTTCTGTCAAGCTCTGATCAGATAGATGAAGAAAACCAGAACTGGCAATGCATAAGCAACAGTCCAGCCATTAATTTCAAGACACATCAAAAATACCCTTTTCAATTCTGGTGTTCTGCTGTATCAAACACATGAAAACAAGAATTCAATTTTTCTAATCAACTATTATTTACTGTACTACTGACTGCCTTCTCTAAGTCATAAATTTTAAGTGATTAGAGTTGTCCTTTTGTGCTCATCCTATGAATTTTGTAGGATAGAACAATAGAACAATCTTCTAAAAAATATAAGACCTATTCATAAGTACTTCTATGAGCACATGTGCCTACAGTTTTGGTGTCCTAATTATTCAAAGACCTTTTATGTACTGCTTGTAGTCTAAATACCAAGATTTTTGGTCCATAACTTTAAACAAAATATAGTAAGATGAAAATAATTCTATAGTGTTATCAAATACAAATGATAATTAAGAAATTTATTCTATCAGTATACTGCAACAGAAGGAATTTATTTTGTTTCTTTGCCAGCTACATAGCATGGGGAACTGGGGGAAAAGCGTTCAAATCTCCTCTGACTGATATTACATAGCCAACACAAAATTTCTGAATTTTAGAGGAGAAGCTAGCAACACAGATCATTTTTGTATTCTAAAGCTATTTGTCACTTTATTCTCTATGTAAACCATCATTATTCCAATAGTTCTCTAGACAGATAAACCCCCTTATGCATCATTTTATTTTATGCACTTATATAAAGCATGGGCACTGACTTATACGCTTATATAAAATAATAGTTCTCAGAGTATTAGCAAGTTTAAATCTGTCTCACATCCATCTTCATTCACACAGAAGGAAAAGAATAAAATCAAATTTGTTAAAGAAGTAAATATCACACCAATCATAATGAAGGTTTCTGTATGATCTCTCAAAGAAATTGCTCCAACTAGCCCCGCCTGAAAGATGCAAGAAATTTCAGAAAATTATCCATTATTCTTAAGTATTAGCTTATAATTTATAGAAAATGCTCAAGAATATACATGGGAGATCTCAATCTGCATGAAACCTTCACAGGAAAAACAAGTACACAAGAGCAGCCAAGTCTGCATTCAAGTGCCTACAAGCAATTTAATGCAAGTACCCTAAACAGGAAAGTATCTCTCAAGGATCAGATTGCAATGGTAAGACACAACTTCAGTTAAAATAAATCTGTTCCTCTCTTTATCTATTTGTGCACATTTGCCTCTGAATACAGACTATAATGACAGTCCAAGAGCATGTGAAACAGTTCCACTCTACCTTTTCCCTGACATTCAGCAACAGGCATCAGTTCCAGTTAGCTTCACAGGGTATTTCAGCATTTGCAAAGCAAAATATTGGTTCAAGGAAAAAACCAACATTCCACTGATGTACACAACCATATTCTTGGCATGAAGCTGCTGAGAGTGTGCTTCTACCTCAGACATCTCTATTAAGCAACAAATGTCAACTGTAAAAGGGACTGAAGCTTTCTAATACCTCCCCAGTTTGCAGTACAACTTTGATCTCTAATTGAAGGGCAGTTCTGGGGTAAAGAAACCACTTTTTACTGCTTTTTCAAATGGATCTACACTGCTACAATGTATTGCTTGCAAAAAGCCCAAGGAACTACAAAATGAAAACTCACAGTAATTGTCCTCAGGCTATCTGTAGATAGAGAGAAAACCAGAAAGCACTATCCCAAGTTTCCTTCAAGGTCATAAGCACAAATGCTAAAAGCACATAGTCATCTTCACTCTCCTATGTCTGAGAAGATAACCCCAAGCACCACCTAGAACTCACTAGAAGACCTACAGAAACTGTTCATGTTACACAAGGTTTTGGGAGAACATAGCAGAATATTCCCTGGAATCCCAAATACACTGACTGAGAGACTGAGCAGAAGAGGGGAAAGAAAGTGAGACTGACTGTGCATGTTTAATAACAGTAGAAACCCTTATACTATTTGTACATTTCTGATTTGCTGATATATTTTCTGGACAGATACACATTGCTAAATTTTTCCTAAACATCTTCAGTCACTCATTCAAATTTTTTATGCCTTTTTCTTTCTATGAAGGGAGCATGATGACAGTAAACACACTGAGCCACAGGATAACTGCACCCAGGCAACTTGCAAAGAGCAAACCTAATCCAGCCTTTACATTTTGGCTCCCTCTTCTGGAAAGAAGTAAAAGACCAAGTAGCACGACTGAAGGTGCATTCCTCCTGTGAAATGCTGAATGCAACAGTTTTCAGCAACACAGTAATTTCAGCAAATTACAAATTTCTCCACTGCTTTTAGAAGCAGCTGTTACTTTTTGCTTGATCAGATTGCTACAGTCAAACACCTCTGACAGATGAGGAGTACAATCAATAACATCAACTGAGCTAGTTATGATCTATCAGCTGTGCTGTTCATGTACAAAATGCTATGCAGATACAGCACTACCTGCAAGAGAAGGGCTCAGTTCAGTGGTATTCAGCACTTTCTAACACAAACAGTAATCTGAGTCCTTAGATCATCAGAATTAAATGCTGAACAACAAGAGGCAACTCCAAGTAACTTGCCACTAAATGTGAGCAGGAACTATTATCAACTCAAAGCTGAATTTGCCAGCAGTGTTATCTACTGAAAAGCAAGTAAATTTTCTTGTTTAAAAAAAAAAAAAAAAGCTCCAAGTATGGCAGTAATAGATACAGTCCCTGTTAAAAAACTGTTGACAATTGGAGAATATAAAATACTAGAGGATGCATGAAGACAAATTTAAGTTTATCTCAAAACTGGACTTCATCCACAATTATGCTGTTCCTGAGTTGGCATCAAATATTTTACATCTTCGAGTTCACAACTTGAAGTCTGCAGATGACAAACACTAATTTATTTCTGCTCAAACAGAAACTATTGAAACAGCTCAAAACATCTATCTATGCTACCTCTGCAACACTTGTTAGTCCTGTTTTTTCCCAAACAGACTTTGTATCTCAGAGCTTGACACAGCATGGATTAATAAAAAAGTGTAAGTTTAATTTCCTTGCTGGGAAAGAAACAATCCTTATGTTAGCAATTGTATTTTTCACCTCTGTCAATGCTCGCTGAAAAAACCAATTCAGGAGTTTGTGAGTTCTGTCTGCTCTTTGCAGTCACTTTAGAATTTGTAGTTTTGTAAATACTGTTTTCTCTTCATGAATTTGCATCTTTACCTTCATGCCTTTGAATTTGTCAAGTGACACTGAATTAATTTCAAGCAGTATTGAGAAAACCCTCTACAGCTCCTCTTAGTTCCAAAATATGCAGGATTGCTCTCCTTTCTGCCAGTTCTGCTGTTTCATTCTCTATTCATTAAACTTTTTAGCTGTACAAAGTTCATGGACCCAAACTATCCACTACACAGCCTGCTCATACATTCCATTGTTTCCTCATATATTTTCTCATATAAATGAAAAAGAAATGCCAGTCTTTGTTGCCCAGTGATGACTACACAATACTAGTGACAACGTGGCTCACACATTCAAAGCAGCAGCACAAAATAAAGCAGTATGAACAAATCAAGTTACTCTCACCTGAAATTACTAATCTGCAGATATAGATCTGTTTCTATCCCATGAAAACTCAACTTCTTTAGGAGTGCATAGTAACAAGTTCATGTAATTGGGAGCATAATGAGATTATGTCTTTCTTTCCAAGTCCTTACAAAAGGACTTCATGTAAATAGTAAAAAATAATATGTGAATGGTATGAGAAGTTTTAATCAGTAAGATTAATTTACTCAATGTACTATCTGCCTATTTTCCATGCCATTCCATAAAAGCCAAGTATATACACAAAACTAAGAAAAGAAAACTGCATTTCTGGTAATCAAACACTAAGGCTGCATCATTCCCTTACAGTGCTTCATATTTTTCTAAGGAAAAGAGAAACCTGTAAAGAAGTCTTACATACTTAACAAAGAGCTGCTTTTAATTTTTTTCTTCTAGACTCCATCTGGTGGTCAATGGTTTAAATTGTATTCCTTCACTATGACCTTACAGACAGCTTTACACTACTCCTTTCTGCAAAAGTAAGGACATGCTGAAGCTGACTTCTGCAGTTAGAACAGCTTCTGTATTACCTCTTATCTGTTTTGTCTCAAAAATAGTCTTTCACAAGTATTTACAAACAACAATATTTGAAAATAAATACAAAATATTTACTGTTCAGACAGTTATGTCTGAACATAACTCAAGCTTTCACCCCAGTTTCGGAACCTCAGAGTAAACCAGGTGGTAGACTACTGAAGATTATTTCAGATATAAGCCTAGGCTAGAGATGGCAGTGTGGAAAAGACAAAGTCAAATGAACTTCACAGTGCTCAGTTCATGTAGCTGCTTCCTAATAAAGTAACGAAAAACTTCAAGACAAAATTAAAAGTGTAACACAAACTAGGTAAGCACATAAAGAAAACAGGACCTCACAGCTACTGTTCCTGACAAGGTCTGTCCTCATTCCACTCAAATTTATACAAATACTAATGGACTATCAGATTTTCTATATACTTTGAGCCATGTAAGCTCTTACACTGTGGGGGGTAAGTAAAGTGCTCAATCACACAACCTGCCCAGGTTTCTTTGCACAAGGAGTAGAAAAACAAGTCTAACTTTCTGTGGTAATCCTCTCATGCCATCCTGAAGTCCCTCTTCCATGAAATGATGCAAGAACTATTATAGGTACCTTTCTGAGAACAGAACAGATAAAATGAAACATGAGTACACAAGAGAATTTCCATAAGCTCTGCAGAACCACTGCTAAAATACGAGAAAAGAATCAACATCATATTCCAGCACTGGGGATTCAGGCTTGGCTCTGTGGACAAAGCATATGTCTGTCTATCCATTATGCCAACAAGAAATGCTATGCCAGACCACTCTTTCTTATTTTTCAATACTGATAGTATAAAAGAAGAAAAATACTGAGATGGAAGCATTCTCTCACACCACACCATTTTCAAGCATCCTTAGGCATGTACTATTTCCTGGAACAGCACAGAATAGTATGGAATACGTTCTCTTGAAAAGCCATGGGCAGTTAACTGCATGGTGAACCATTACCAGTAGGAAGCCATGAAAGGGTAGAAATAGTTTCACTGAAATCTTCCAAGTCTGCCTTTTATTTCTCAGGCACACAAAGATAACAATGCTTCATCAGGCAAGACTGGCTCCTGAAAGTTTCGAAAAGGAGTGTTCATGCTTTCCAAATACCTGGATTTTAATAGTGAGGATCAGTCTTCTTCCTTTAGCAACAAGTGAAAGAATCATCAACATAACTCATTTGCACTTCAGTAAGCACTATCATAATACTATTTCTTACATGATATTATTATTTCTGATATTTGCAAAAATTTAGAAAGCCTCTCACCAGCTGAAAGACCCTGAAGAAAGAAAAAACATTTCTATATGAAAAGCAAGACACTATGACTGTTGTAGAGAGACAATAGAACAGAAACATTTTCAGGATTGCAACCGTCAAAGAAACGATCTGCACCTTAAGAAGCTTACCTTTGTTGAAAGCACTTTAAATGTACTTTGCTCTGGCACTATAGAATGAAGAAGATCAAGCTTTAAGTTGAAGTCTTCACCAGATGGGAGTCTCACTGATGCATTCATCTGTTAAAAGTCAAAAACACGTCTCTGGTCATCTTTGACAGCAGCTCCATTTTCAAGTAAAGGACAGTCATTTCACACAGAGATTAAGTGATTAAATTAATATAATTTCAGGCCATGTCATTACACTACTGCATTATTGGACAAGATGTTTCTAAGAAACTAGAAAACGAACAAAAGATTTCAGTTCTTGCTACATGTACTCAATATCTTGTCAGCTTGATCTGAAGTCTTTAGGGAAGGAATTATACAACAAATGGAATATCAACATATAATGGAACAAGAAAACAATCTACAGCCTCTCTTCTAATACAAACAAACTACAGAGCAAGTGCTCAGACTATCTTAACAACCTAAAGCAGATAATAATAACCAAGTACTTCTGTTATTTCATGAAGTATCAAGTTAGTTGAGAATAAGAACCTAACTTTTCAATATTGTCAGCTAAATTAAACATGAAATTCATTGATACAACACATGGTACTTCATTAAAGAGATTACTGTACTTCCTTTAAAAATATATTTTGCTGCCACAATTTCAATGGTGCCAAAAGGAAGAAAAACCCACCCACCAATATTCAGTCTACTTCTGTAACTGTCGTAGAGCAAAGTATTACTCATTCATATCTATTTTGAGAATACCTTGTTTCTGCCCAGTCCTGCTCCAGATGCATGTACAGTCTAATGTTTAAATCCAGATTACTTCTTCCTCCACACAGGCAGCTGAAACCCAGGTGTTCCCTTGCAGCATGCACACCTCATACTGCTTGTGTTTAAGTCCTACACAGTAGGACACGGCTGTGGCCACTGATCCCCAATCACCTGACTGGACATACACTCATGTGCAGCACAACTGTACAGAAGAGAAGCTCAGGCAGAACAGCTCCCACCCCATTCTTTTCATGCTACTGCAACATATAATGCTTGTTCACTGGCTTGAGTACTGCATCTCAGGGAAATTTATGGATGAGTATCAATAACCAATACAAATCACCTTTCTCTCCAGAAACTGCACACTGACATCATCCTTCTGTGCATTCTTGATCATTATGGTCACAATTACTTGAGATTCTGTTTGGTACCAGTCATATCTTTAAAAAAGAAAAAAGAAGGAACAATTTTTTTTTTTGTTTTAGACCACACAGCATATAAAACTAGATCACTTTCCTAAACCATTTGCTTTTTAGTCCAGAATCTTTAATCTATCTCAAAAACATTACCTATACCAGGCACAATGTAACAGGCTTTGAATTAAGCTCAGCATGAGAATGAGAAAACTGAAGTCACAATGCTGATGCTATTCCCCTCTCCCCTGGTTAGGTTTAACCTCCTGAAAATACCATTTAGTCTGAACAAAAGTGATAGCACTGAGAAATATTTTACTTGGACTGCCACATTTCTAAAGTTACCTCAAAAAAAACTCCTACAGTCATTATCCTGCATCTCTAATCCCCAAGCCAAAGAACAGAAATGTCAATTACTTTAAATTTCACAGTAAAGCTAAAGTCAACTTACTTGATCTTTGGTGGCAGAGGCTGCTGCTGTGTATTCTAGTTGAAGCACATTCAGTCGGAAAGAGAGTTACATAAGTGTAAGTGAAAATATACCATGAAGTACTTCTCAAGGCACAAATCATTTTCACCCACTGCTCCCCTTTTTTTGATTCCAACTGCTTCCCTTCCTTGATTTATGTGTGAACATGAACTTACAGGTGAAGCTTTTCACTGTTTAGTTATTCATGGCAGATCACAAATTAAAAAGTTTAAACTTACATTAAATATGTCAGTCTGCAACTTGAATACATTTTATAAATAACAATTAAGTTCAACTTAAACTCATTTCTTCCTGGATAAGTTGCATACTTATGTATATGTGACTATCCTACTAATCTATAAATCATGAAGGAAACCTGAAATAGGTCTGAGAACTCAAGGTTTAACTTTTAAATATAAAATCCTTCGAAATCTAAGATTTGTCTTTACATACTATCACCATGCTTCCTGTACATTTTTTTCCTCTACCTTATTTTTAAAATGTGAAAAATTAGGTAACTATTAAAGAGTGAGCAGAAAATCCAATGCAAAGTCCTCATTTTTTTTTGTCCCAAGGGAAAAAAAAACAAAAAACCAACAACAAGAACAAAAAAAAAACAGAAGGAGAGTTCAATTTCAACACTTCTTATGAAGACTTCCAATAAAAAAAAAAAAGGAAACAAAGTTGAGCAGGTTATAATAGAAGAAATGTCTGTACAAACAACTTGCAAGCTTCTGGAAAAGAAAAGTTACTTTCTAACAGTCCCAATCCAATTAGTACTGACAACACAATTAACCACAACTGGTTAACTTGTAAATTAGGCTGTGAGCCAGAAAGTTAAAATTTGCCTTAAATGAATGCAAGTAATTGCCAGATTTGTTAACCATTCCTAAGAGCTTTCAGGGTTCAAATTTTGCAGCCTTGGTCTCAAAAGCAGTCATGATTAGAAGAAAAATGAAATGCTTCAGAATTGCATGCAATAAGAAAGATTCTTTTTAAAGCTTGGAAGTGAAGTCACTGAAGGAGAAAATATATTATAGCATAACAAAAAAGTCAAAATAGTAAACATATTAATGAAAACATCTTACCAAATCAGTCTGTGATGCTGAAAAAAAAAAAATAAAATTGCATTTTCAGAAAAAGACATATTGAACTTACAAGGCACAATCTTACCCTAGCTTGATTGAGTTACTCGAGACATCCTTCATTCACTCTAGTCTCAACAGCAGAGGAGGTAAAAACACATCAGTTCTACCTCTAGTGTTTTGCTTTCATGACACTCTACTTTTTAATCAGACTTCAATCAGCAACTTGCGCAAACCAACTCTAATATACATCATGTTCTGGTTAATTAAATCAACAATCTTTCCATTGCATTCCCTTGCTTGCCTGAAACTGATACAGGCCTTTTTTAATGAAAAAAAAATCACAGAAAACAAAAGTTAAAAAAAAAATCAGTTTCTGGGAGTCTGCACTAAGTTTATCATCCATCCATCCCCAGGAATAGCACAAAGCTCTCATCACATTTTTATCTCATGCTAGAGAAGCCCCACTGGGGAATGAGATGGAAATCTGGCAGAGAAATCCACTCACATGACCCTAAATATACTGTAGTACTTGTATCTAAACTATAGCTTAGTATCCCCTCTTCAAAGTATTTTTTTTCTAAAATATTTCAGATTAAATAGGTTTGAAAAGAAAAGCTTTCTCTTTGCTTCTTTATAATACACACTGACAAAAAGAGAATAAAATACTAAGCTGCAATGAAGAAATCAGAGTTACTGCTTTGTTGGCCAGTTTGGTTGCTTTGTTTTGCTGGTGTATCAGAGGATTAAGAAAATGGTTCAAGAATGACAAGACAGTGAATATTCAGGATAAAACAGGAAAACCTAGCTGGACCAGACAAAACACTGCAAAATATAAATATAAATATGACATTAAAGAAAAAGGTGTATTATAAACTCTTTCAGAAGAAATTGTCACCCAAAGTAATTCTTTGCAAAAAAGACCATGCATGCCAATCACTTAAGTAATTCCTTCAAATAAAATTAAACCTAGCAAGACATGTCTCACAACACAGGAATCTGCTCATTCCCTATGCAACACAAAAGGCTTCTCCTCTATTTGGTTTTTAGCCAACACATTAACACAAATTTGTTCTACTGTCCCATTCCCCAGTGTGCAGCACAGAAAGGAAGGAAAGTCACAACCGGCAGAGGAAAGGAGTTATTCTGCTCTCTTTCATCAAAATCCCTAGGCAGCTTAAGCTCTGTAGATGAGTTAATTGTCAGGGCTGGCTAGCTGTAGACATGAAAGGAAACTACGCTCACGCTCAGTGACTACCATGGGTAAGTCACCAAAACAGCCATTAGCACCTATGGAACTTTCCACATAGAATGAAGGAGTAAAATCTCCAAATTTCTACCTCTTTCCAACTTTATCTTCTGCAAAGCTTGAAAACTTATTTTGATGTAGGCTTTAGATAGCAAGCTGACACACTTCTACAGTTAAAATTGGTTCACAGTTGTGTATGAAAATAAGTTAAAATTAATTATGATTGTCTGATCTTTAAATAGGTACTCTCCTGGCACAGCTAATTATTACATTAAAAACCCAATGAAAATGTTCCTATAAATCTAAATGAAGCATACAAACGCTAAGAGTGTCTACTCTAAGAGAAACAAGAGACAGAAAAACATAACTTCTGAAAAAGAAAAAACAAATTATTTTGTTCTAAATAAGAGGAAAGCTGTGAATCTTTGAAAAACATAACACAGCTTCCAAGCACAGGGCATATCAAATCCCTCACTAAGTAAATATGTTTTTCCTTACCATTTAGTGTTTCTTCACATCTTTTAATCCAAATAGTAAAGGTATCATCTACATCTAGAAGAGATCAAATACAGTAACATTAAAACTCTTCAAGTTTTACATGTATTGCATGAAGAAAAAGTCCTCTCAGTTTACAACTGGAACAAATGCATCCCAAACTTGTATCAATTTACTAAAAAAGCTGTTATTTCCTATTACCTTCCTGTAACCTCTGTCATTCCACTCAGGCTTTCAGTATTTTTGTACAACTTCACTATGTGCTATATTTAATTAAATTCTAATTAATTTGTAGGAGACTAGATTTTGTCTGACACAAATATGCTATTGCTTTCCAGTCTGTTCAATCCCTGTGTAGCTGTTTAGAAAGCAAAAAGTACAGTTTTACACGTTTCCATTCTTCTTTAAATTACTTTTTCAAACAGTCACACACGTCCTCTCCAGAGAAATGTCAGGAGAGATGGTCTGGTGTGTGGACAACCCAGAGTTGTGCAACTTTGGACAAACATCAAGTATTCTCTCCTGGAAGCAAGCCTCCCAGATAGAAATTAATGCACTGGAAAACAGCTAAAAATATGGTAGTGTAATCATCTTATTTCAACAATATTCAACAATAAGGCAAGAGGAACTGAAAAAAATCTGCATGGATCACACGGTTGAAGGAAAGGAGTATTGCTTTCTAATGTTATTTCATAAAATAAAAAAACATTGTGTATAATGTTCCAGCTCACCAAGTCCTACTTCAATATCCTTGTAGGCGGGTAATGGAAAGGTTGCTGTGGTACCCAGGGCCTGTCAGAAGTACCAGTGATGAGCACAAGTAGGAAGCTTATCCTTTTCAGCATTCCAGACAGAAATTTAAAACAGCCCTTACATTAGCAAAGAACAGAAACTTGTACACATGTACTTCTGCCCATCTGTGTGGCAAAGAAATAAGCTTTGCCAGCAAAGAATTCCCCACCACAGCAATTCTTCCCAAGGCAGCAACAGCTGAAGTCTCTCTTCATTACCTGCTTAGCGTATGTCACAAATTTTCCCTCTGTGCTTTGTTTATTTTGCACTAGCTGCATTTACCTGGAAGTTAATTGTGTTTCCAAAATGCCTATGCTCACAATTGTTTTCACCTGGGATCCATGAAACATTCCACAAAGGTAAATTCTGTTACTGATACAAACTTGCCAGCAAATTAGGTAATATATGAAAGAGACTCAACTAAGTCTGTAATTTTAAAAGGCCTTCAGCAGACTCCTCATCTCACAGCAGGCCACAGAATTTTGTAATGAGATAGAGGAAGCACAGCAGAAAGTATCTCCAGATAAGAGAGTAATCAGGAAGTGCTACGAAGCCTCAGAAGCTCTTCAACTGAGTAAGCAGCAAAACAACAGCAAATTAAATTCAAACAGGTAGAAATGAAGCAATTCAACACAGGAAAACTGACTTAGCTAAAAAGGTATCTGCAGCTCTGTGCTGTACTCTACAACATAAACAGAATGTGAGGTTATCCATGTGCATGAAAAACCTCAAACTGATACTGGTTGCCTGGGGTGGGGCAAGAGTATAAAAAATAAAGATCAGTCATTCAATTAAATTCAGCAGTGATGAGCTTGGAGATGTACAAAAAGTTACCTGCCAAGTAAGGAAAGCAACATGTAGGTCAGTGGAAGGAATCTCTCTTCCTTTCACAGAAAGTTACTAAACAGAGAACTTGATTAGACTGCAAAGACAGATCTGTTTCTCAACTGTAAAATTCGTGGAGACCAACAAGTCATCTAAACTACCAATATAGAAAGAGCTGAATGAAATCTCTTATTTTCAGCTCCTGTTCCAGGGCAGTCTAAACTGTCAGCTGTGGGTTGCTGCAATTATACCACATTCCCCTTCTATTGCTAGCCCAACACTGCTCTGCCACTTCACTTTTGATGACTTCAGCACTCAGACCCTTTGTTGGGCCATTTCAACACATTCATCCAGGAGGAAGGATTAAAAATTGTAGCTTTCTGCAGACTTAATGCACTGAAAGAAGAGGCTAAACAAGCATAAGAGCAATAAGGAGCATGATCATTTGGCATCAAGCACAAACTAACTTACACGTCCATGAAACTCCACTTTGAAATCACAGGATTAGATCATTTATTTGGGGGATGCAAAACAATTAAATTTTTGCTAAGCTTACATGTCCCAGCCACTACTATTACAGATAAGACAACACACTGAAAAGATCTGGACTAATCTTATCAGATTAGTGCACTTTGCTCTGCATAACCTTTCAAGGGTACCTTTTTTACATCTTTTCTTATTGCTTGGAAGACAGGATAAGGTTTTATTTATAACAGGGGATAGGAGAGAAAGGCATCACAACCATCTTGCAATTGCTTTGTTTTGTGCTTCCCCATGTGTTCTACCAAAGCTTTGTTTTAAACTACTCCTTTCCTGCTTACTGAATAAAGTCAGGTTTTAAAAAAGTTCTAAGTGTTCCCAAACTAAAAAGTGCCCAAGTCCAGCTGGAAAACCAACACCTCAAGTAGAAGAAACAAACATAAATAAATATGCTTCTGTAATTAAGTAGTATGTAATGTAAGATAAAAAACTACTTTGTCAGTCTGAATACCCACCAAGTTGCACATTCTTTCTAAAGACTGATCTATCAAACTGTTTAAGAATAAATTCCAGCTATATGTAAAAAGCCTGCTCTATTAAAAAAAATTTCTATGACACTTAGCACTACAACATTGCCACTATTTATCTTCAAGACCTCCAGGAAGTAGGAAAACACTCCCCATTTTCCAAAGAAAAAATAAATCAGCTACTGTCAGGGCACGACATTGGTGGCTGGCTTTTTGCCCAGGACCGAGATTAACGAGAGAGGCTGTTTTCTTGTGTTCGGACTTGGTTGTTTATTCTTTCCTTATCTGTATTACATATATACAGAGTACAAGGAGATACATACACTAAGATAGAGAGGTGCAAAATGGAGAGTGAAGAATCTTTCCAAGGTCTTTGATGTGTCTTTTTGTCCAATAATCAAATGCCAAGTAAATTATTTCTCTTAGTGACCCAGTGACTTGACACCTGTGGGCTGCATTGCGAATTCTTTCATCCAATCACTCATTATTACCCAAAAACCTTCAGAAGAAGATGATGAACAAGGAAGGAGAAGGACAAAGGGACAATGCCCTAAATCCTCCATGTTGTCTCTTATTCACTAATATAGGTTAAACCCTAAACTCTAACTTACACATTCACACTATTAGTTTCTTTACTTAACTTTAAAAGCTGTCTCCACAGTTTTAGACTAAACTCAGTGCTCTCTTGGGTGTCAAAGCCAGGCACCATAGACAAGGGCCTATTTTCTGTGCCTCTAACCCCAACAAGCTACCAATTGCTAAGAACTTTGATACACATTTTTAAGCAGTTTAACACTTTCATGCAGTGAGTGCAACAAGGTTCCCTGAAGTCAGACAGCTGATGTTAGGAACCCAGTACATTAGCCTTGAAAAAGAATCTTTAGTCTTTGTTTCAATCTAACACATTACCCATTATTTTAACATAAGGAGTACTGTACACACAAGAAACTTTAATACTTACTGTCCAGCCTCTGTCCCTCTCTGAAAGACTCTAAAGCAGATGCATAGTTTTTGATATGATATTCACCTAACCTGACACAAATAAAGAAAACCACAAGAAAACAATGATTACTTTTCAGTGTACTCCACATTCTATAGATAACATGTTGTATTGGTTAAAATGATGTGCGAGAACTTACCCAAAAGGTGTGTTTTTGAAATGGCGAGGACATTAAATAATCACCCCAAACAAAATGGCTTTATTACAAATGGGTTGCAAGCAACACAGCTTTGAATTTATTCATTCTTAGTGTTGCAAAAATAGCTTGCACAGAACCATAATCCAAAACTCTAGTACTGACTTACAGACTATCACAGTATTCCCAAAGTACCATAAATGATACATACCCTTTTCTAAGGAGCGCTACAGCATTATTTGGGTTGATCTCCAGAGATTTTTTTGCATCTGCTACTGCATCTGTTGAAAGTCAATTTAAAGTTGAGAAACATAATAATGTTATAAAAAGCAGTGAACTGTCAAGTCTTTAAGTAGTAAAATTTTTCTAGGATGTATGATGTTATCTTAGCTTGCACACAAATCACACTGTTTGAATTAAGTCTAGCCACAACTGCCACACATGAATCCCTCACAGAGCTGCAGAGCTCTTATGTAAGATGAAGCATAACTTTCATTCAGTGAATTCCTCTGCTTAGATCTGAAATGTGATTCTGTTTGTTTGGTTTTAAGTGAAAGAAAAAACAAACCAGATCTTATTCAGTCCATCTTTTGCCCAGGCATTATTCACGTATCACACTCCTACCATGACAGGATTCAGTCTCTACCAAGAACACAACCATGGAAGACACAATGCAAAAATCTCAAAATCTGCCTAAAAATTCTGCTTATAAAAAGCTTCCAAGATAATACTAGACTGAAATAAAAAAGAAAGCTGGGAGTCTAGAACACCCATTTCACTGAAAGTTTTGCTGTAACAAAACAATTTAAGTAAATGACAAGACTATGTATTAACACCAAAAGCAGCATATTAAGTTACAGGTAACACTTTCTCTCGTTACTGTATTTGGCTTCAGAGTGAAGACATCGCCTGTAAAACACATATTATGATACACTTGTAAAAGAATTCTTAGACTGAAGATATTACCAGCATATTTCTGTAGAAGAATATGAGCATAAGCTCGTTGACAATAACACTCGGCATCATCTGGATTCTTTTCCAAAGCTGTTGTCAGTTCCTGTAAACACACATATAAAAAAAATGAAATGGTACTTTGGAAATCCTTATAAAAACACAGTATCAAACTCTGTCAACTAAGAGACATTTCAGAAGATAAAATCCTAACTGGCATTTGTTTTTACCTGTTGCTTAGTTCTCATGCACAAAGCTAAACATCAGAGCCTGAAGTACAAGGAACCTGCCAATTATACCAAATTCAAGCAGATTGTTTCTTACTGCAAAGGAAGTGGGATTTCAAATGCTCTAAACATGAAGTCTAACACAGATGATCCTCTCTATTCCAAAAACCTTCATAAAATTCTCAGCATACTTGTACACAGGTCTGTTGGATTTGAGAGAGGAGTGCAGTATTAGGAATTTGGAAGTCAATGCACAGTATGTCAGAACATTTGTGTGGAGATAAGATGCTATGAAATACCATGTAACACATATAATAGTGCATAAAAGATTGTTTCAATTTATGCTGAGTACAAAAGCAGGAGAAGGAAAGATTTATGGAGCACAGGGCTCAGAGGAGATATTGCACAATGGAAATAAGTATAAAGTAGTCCTTTGTTAAGGGAATCACTGGATATATGGATTGAAATAATAATACATTGCTTTCTCTGAGAAAAGTTCATGAATAAAAGCACAGCAACTTGAAGCAAACACGTGGAAAAAGAGCATCTCCAATTCTCTCTGTATTGGCAAGAGAAGTTCTTCCCTCTCCTAGAAGCCAGCCAGTCTTCCAACAACAACTACAGTACGCTGCTACAGTATAGTAACTCTGTTTACTAAGCTGACTTCTACTCAGACTTCCACCTGGAATCTAGCAAGCATGAATGTAGCTAAGATACAAGCTTTAAACCTGCAGAAATATTTGTACAGCACAGTTGCCAAAACTCTGTCCCACCAAGCCAGAGAAAAAAGAAGGAAAGGCGGACTTGCCTTAGTTCGAATTCAGACCAGTGTATTTTTCTAACAGATGTCACATAAAGTGTTTATGCCATGTGGGACTTACGGGGCCAGAACAGCTTCTTCTAGCAGTGGCACGAGTTCTTACAATGCAATTTACACACACACCTATACAGAGGTACAGCACATAAATCTAAATCCTTGGGGGTCTCTGAAGAAAGGGGCAGTAGAAGAAAGTAGACGGCAGTAACTTGATCTGATTGTACCAATCAATGCCTTCTTGAGATTTAAAGTCATTCAAAAGCAGCTGTCATCATGGAACTACTCATGGCTACAGGTATTCCACATGGCAGAGATGTGAGGCAATGCGCATATTAAAATTGGTTTGCACTATGCTAAGTGGAGAAGTACTTCTGACACTCAAAATCAAGCAAGGTCTGACTCTGACACTGAACATCACAGGCACATCCAGGTTCAGAGGCACTGCTTTGACAGATCACCTCTCCCCCAAGACATTATTTCCTGTGATTTATGTTGATGACAGAGGCACCAACTAGAGCCAGCAACATATGAAAGGATCCTCCTAAAAAACTAACCCTCACCGCAGGAAAGCAAAGCAAACCAAAGCCAAACATTTTCAACAGTATGAAACTTTTCTCTTTGTGTGCTTTTTATCAGTAAGTCACCACACCTCATTCAGGCACACACATGAAGCAAGTACCTCCAGTGAACTATCTGAGAGGCCAAGTAATGCTGGACTAGCACTGGGAACTCCAGATTATGGACATCAGCAACAGTTACTCAGAATAAGCTTAGACTTTGTCCTCGCACTCAAGTATGTGCTTTCTACATATTTTGACTCTAAAGGCACCTACCATGTGACCAAACTGCAGATCTGTTTCTAAATACACTAGAAAATTTGATAAAGAGTCTGCATGAATTACAGGTGTCTTATGTCTCCACACAGTAGCCTACATTTTCAATTTAAAATGAGAAGTCATTCATGAGTTCACAGCTTTATCATTCAGCCAGTATTAAAAGATCAGTGATGGTCTTTGAATTGCATCAGATCCAGGTGCAGAAAGCCAAAGCACAACCTCCAGGAATTAAAGCAATCAAAAATCCTTAGGACACAGTGCAGAAATTCCAGGCCAACTGGACAGAAGTCTAGCCAGATATGAAATATCTAATATGAAAACATTGCACAGCATCATTTCTACAGAATTGTCACCATGCAAGCACAGTGTAGCACCTGGAGACCTGAGTCCCTAAGTCAGCAAAATGCTACTCTGAGCTGTGGGTCTTACTAGTTCAGAGACTACCAAACACAATCTGCCTACTCAATCCAGGAAATTGAAAACAAGGCCTTAACAACTGACACCAATATTACTGTGTCAGGTATTAAATACTGTCTATAGAATGTGTTACATCATGCTCTGAATGCACAAAGAACTGAAATATAAGCTAGAAAAGCAAAACAATTATATTAATCCAGGAAAAAAAACCAGAAAAGCACATTCTGACAGTACTCCTTAACACTTCTGAAGACCTTTTGGTGTAAAGGATTCTTGGTTTATTTGCTGGTGGGTTTTTTTAAACACAAAATGTGAAACTTACTTTTATTTTTAGATCTTGAATTAGTTTTATTATGCCATATAGATTTAGCTATTCCAAACTGGATTTTAAATATCATTTATCTTTTGAAAAAACTTACGCAAGTTACAGCCTAAACCCCTAATAACCAAAAAATTTAGCTTTATCATTTTCTTTGCAGAAAAATAATTTAGTATAATTTTATGGTTCTACCACCCACTCTCTTCAAGCAGTACTAACCATTTACATACTCTCCCCTCGCAAGTAGTTAAATAGAAATACTTATCCACCCTCCAGTTCTGTCTTCTCATCAACCGTCTGTTTCAAGTAAAAATAACCTTAGAAAACACATTAAAACAAATTTACTGATAAAGTCATAGGCCAGGTTGGAAGGCCTGTTCTCATCTCATCTAATCTTTCATGGGAAAGCCTGCCTAAATCAGAGTATCTAGCAACCTGCCCATTCGTTCCCTGAAAACTACCAGTGATGGGGACTCGACCACTGGTCCGTGGGGAGGATGTTTCAGAGAGTGATCATTCTCACCACATAAAAATTATTTTCTGCGGAGATGAAAGGAAGATCAGTCGAGGTGCCCACAAAATATAGGGAGGGGGGAAAAAGCAGACCAGGGCAGAATAAAAACCAAGACGGAATACCTCTCTTCAACAAGCTTGGAGGTTTTATACCTACAAATCTTAGCTGTTTCAGTTGCGTGAACTACCATCTACCTACAAGGAAGAGAAAGTTGGTTTGTTTTGCTCCCCCCCCACACCCCTTCTTTGCCACACAGGTAGCACGAGTGCTGTGCCAGGTCTGCGCCGGGCTCCCCTGCAGCCATACTTCACCCAAGCCAGGCTCTCGGGACTGCCGCCCGCCCCCGGCCCAGCCCGGCCCTCACCTGCGCCGCCGCCCCCGGGTCCCGGTCGACGTCCGCGTCCGAGAACCTGCCGAGGAAACACAACGCCGTCAGCGGGCGGGCGGGCGGGCTGCGGGGCCGCGGGAGAAGCAGGGCCAGGCAGGACGCTCACCGCGGTGGGGCCGCTCCCGATGCCGCTCCCGCCGCCTCCTCCATGTCGCCCGTCGCCCCCGGGAAACTTCTGGAGCCGCCGAGGCGCCCGCGCCGCACGCACCGCGCAAGGCCGCGCCGCGCGAGGGCTGCCGGGAGGAGCGGGGGAGCGGCCGCGCAGGCCCTGCCCGGCCCGGCCCGGCCCGGCCCCGGCCCCGGAGCGGCCCTGCCCGCCCCTTCCTGCCCCGCAGCGCCCGCCCCCTGCCTCCCTGCCGCGGGGAAGCTCGGCCTCTAGGGCTGTGAGCTGCTGGGGATTTGTATGGAATTCTGCGTTTTCTCCAGTTGTTAACCGGTAGCTGTAGCTGGCCCAGTGATGACTGAGTAGCTGCGCAGTTGCGCTGTGAGCATGGTACGCGTGGCTGATCTTTCGTTTTAAAGGAAAAGGGAGAAGAGTCAGCAGAGGAATTGTCTGGCTGGGCGGGAGCCGCCAGCAGTGAAGTCAGCAGGAGTGGGCAGTAACTGGGGGAAAGGTGATGGCGGCAGTGGGACATCGGGACCACCGAGCCCCTGAGCACCTCCTCGGGGCGGACCCCAGGCTCGGAGGGAGGGGAGAACTCACGCAGGCGTGAGAAGCAAAGATCGCAGAATCAGTTTGGCTGGAAAGGACCTCTGAGATCATCGAGCCCAGCCCCTGACTGAACACTGCCATGTGAACCAGGCCAAGTCCAGTATTTCCTTAAACACTAATTTATTTCTAATTAATGAAAAAGTTCTATAATTTGTAGCCAGTGAAGACTTATGCCTTTGTTAAAATTTATAACTGGTGTGAAGTTATAGTAATTAGAGAAACAAACAGCCTTTTGTGGGTTACCACCTAGCTCCCTACTTTGTGCAAATCAGAATACAAAACAGAAATACCTCTCAGTGTGTGAGCTGATGCTGTGCACCAGGTACCCAGCCTATGTTCAGGACAACAGGGTGGTGATTTGCAATCCTCCAGGAGGAGGATGGCATTTCCTTTCGTCAAATGTCTCAGAAATAATAAAAAAAAAAAGGCCTTTTTCTCCTCCATGGATTTACGCATGTGTGGAAAAGAACTGAGGCCTCAATTTTTATTTTCTGACTCAGAAGTGACTAGGATTTTAGCTGTCGTGTTTTGTTTGGCTGCTGCCACGGGCACAAAGGCAGCTATGACAGGGGAGGCGTTGCTCAAACTCCCAATGTGAGCTCTCATTTTATGATTTACTCCAGCTTCTCCCTTCCTTTGCCATACCAAAGAGAGTTCAAAGTACAGATCCACCCGGCTGGCACACCAGAGCCCAAGGGATATGGGGAGGGAGTGATTTCCATTTACTGTCTGTTACACAACAGTCTGCTGCTGGAGACACGTTACTGCTGCTGGAGATTTTCTCCACTTCTCCAACTGAAATAAACGAAACTGACAAATCATTTTCCATGTGTAATAGCTGCATTTATGGCATGAAGTTTTGTTGGTAAAGCTGTAACCTTATGGTGCAATTTTTCCCCCCCCACATTTCCAATAAACACCAAATCAACTTCCCTGTATCTAAAAACACTAATGTCAGTCAAGTATTATCACTTCAGGTTTCCTAGAATTATGAAATACTTGTAGTATAGGAAAACATCCCTATGTTACAGTTTGATTAAAAAAACCAGCCTCCCTCTCTAGTGCTTCTGACAATCTAATATAGCCCTTGGGATGAGGACTGTTACCAAACATGCTTCCACAGTGCTTATCCACATTCCTGAAAATATTGCCAGTGCTCCTCAGCTGCAGGGAGCACTGCCAGATAAACAACCACCAGTGTGGGTATGACCAGCCTTCCTGTAAATGGGGTGAGGCGCTGGGTTTGCAGGTGGACTGCTGAGTCAGAGGGAAGAAACACTGAATTAACATGGCAGCTGTGGCAGAGAACTGCTTGTTCAATAGTTTGTAGAGTTTCTTCTGTCAAGCAGTAAGACCACACTCTCTCTGCCACAATTCTGCTCCTATTAGTTTTTCTAGTACTAGTGCTTGAAGTTATTTTTAACCTTACCTACCAATCAATAAAACTCCAACATTATTTCAGCCATAGAAAGTCATATGCCCTTTCATTTTATATTGATAGAATCATAATACCAGGCATTGTATTTATTATTAACTTATCCTCTGCTTAAAAACTGCAACATGCAAGTTTTTGAAGCCCTAATAGTTTGGGCTGTCAGTTGTATCATACAAGCTAGAACAAGCTTTGTGAATTATGCTCAAAATTTTGTGTTTGTCTGTAACGTACTGGGAAGTGATGGAAAAGAAGTAGTTTAAGTCCAGTTCCTGGATTTAGTTCAACCTTCACTTCAGCTACAAAAATATAGATTACTGCTGTTTCAAAGGATACTGACAGCACACTGACTGTGTTAAAGTCTATTCAGAAGTGATTTGTAAATTGCTTGTGTTCCACCACAGACCCACACTGACTAATCACATTGTCCTGTTTCTCACTATTTTAGTTATTTATGATAATTGTCAAAACATTATAATAATAAAAAACATTTCAAAGTAAATACAAAAAATATTTTTGCATTTGATTTATTTTCATAATAAACCAATTAAAAATACAAAAGAAGGGCCCATGGTTCACTGGGCTCCATCATTTAAAAATTTGTCTTTAAATACAAAGTCACTCAGTAATATGAATACATATAACATTAGACCTCTAAACATAACGATCTTATTGATCTTATTTGCATCTATCAAAAATTTGTATGGAAAAAAATTAGCTGAAAAAACTTCCCTGCAACATTGAATATACAGTATTTACAATCAAAACCAAGAACTCTTAGCAGTATTAATCTCCAAAAACCTGCATAAATTGTATATATTTAATTTCCCTCCCCCCTTACAAAATAATCTGAAGTAGAAAGCAAGATTGTTAAGCTTCATAGCTGCAAAATGGCATGAAACATTTGCACCTGTAGTGATGCCGTTAGCTTCTGTAATTAAATATATCTGATGTTTTCATATAAAATATAGACATGGCATTGTCCATTACTGGAATATATGTTTCGAGTACTCTCAATAGGAGTGTATATTCAATTTTGCATGCACAAGAGCTTGTGCTGCAAAAAATGCAAGAGGATAGCTGGTTATCAAAGTCTAAAACTGATGTCATTCACTGATATGAAACAGATACTCGATCATAAAAATTCAAACACATGGAATGAAACTGTCTTACTAAAACTAACTGCTGCTTCCAAAGGTGATACACGTACAGATTAAACAGAAAAGGTTACAATAACATTACTGCAATGTAAATCGGCAACAGACTGACAACAAAATAATAGAGAAGTTTGAAACTTTGGCCAACAACCTCAGGAGAAAGTCTTCATAGCATAGAAAGCATGTTCCTTCATGCCTGTATTTTGAAAAATGAGTAATATATAATTTTATTTATATGATAACATTTAACAATTAACAGAAAATCAAAATCCATCCTAAAGCATGAATTCTAAGAATTAACTGCAGAAATTAAGTAGCTTTGCAACATCATGCTTCAGAATCAAATCATATATACATAACTGAAAAGGTCCCATCACATTTATGAAAATAATCATCCACAGGGTCTTTTATTTTTTTTTTTAATTATTTAATTATCAATACGAATTGGGTTCCAATGGCTCATTTTCTTGCTTCACTTGCACGTTAGATGGGAAATTATTTGAACTGGACACTACCATCACAAATGGTTGCTGCTGGATTCTCTGCTCCGACTGCTCAGTATCTTCTACTTTGTCACTCTCCTCCTTTTCCTCTTCTTGTAGGCCAACCTGCTTCGTGTCTGGTGCTTTAATGACTGAAGTGATCACCGTGCCCGATGGCTGAGACACCACCTGTGAGCTGCTGGGCGAGAACGTCACCACAGGGGTGGTGGCACTGAAGGATGGAGATGAGGCCATGTTGACTGTTCCATTGCAAATTGTCTGCACGCTGCTGGTGAGCACCTGCTGAACTTGTGCTGGGCTCAGCACAATCGAGGAAGGAGGTGAGACTGGCTTCTGAGACTGTAGCATGATGTTTTCTTTAAGAACCGTCATGGGCTGGGAAGTAGGAATGGCTTGTAAAATGAATTTCTGTGCTGCTGGTACTGAGGCTGGATCTGTGCTGGCTATCACTGTAGTAAGAGGCACTGTCTGGAGTGTTACAGTATGCAGCTGCTGATTTCCAGGAGAAACAACCACTGGAACCTGGGTTGGAGTCTGTAAAGTCCTGGTAAGGTTAGAGAAGATTATTGGGTCAGAACACTTCCATGCTGCATCTTGAAAAAATAATTATAGATTTACTACAGAAAAAACAGTTGGGATCAAAAACATTTAATTTACCCAACATTTCCAAAACAGGTAGCAGAATCTCTCCTAATAAAACAAGAACTGGACCTGACCCATGAATTCAGCAGGACAGTTCCCAAAGTAAAGGTACCCTGCATGAACAATACTGCCAGTGCTGAACAGCCTACCTTTGAAACATTCAGTTGGTTCATCAGGAAACCTGGGAATCACATCCAAGACCTTCATCTCAAGCACTGACCAATATCAAAAGCACAACCCACTAGACATCTGCCATCAGTTTCAAAAATTACACCAAGTAATTAATAAATCATAAGCCTAAATAATTAATAAGTCAGGCCTTAAGATTGTCCTGACATCCACATATACATTTAACTATATTCAAAAGTATCCACATGGTAGCAATAGCAAGTAGTAGTGGCTGGGCACAACCTTCCCACATTCACAGGACACAGCATTCTCCGTCTGCCAGGCTCACACACACCTTCTGGTAAAACAACTGATCAGAACCTGCTTCAAAAACATCATTTTAAGTTAGGGTGATGCCATCAGTTGCAGGCTAACAGACTTGGGTACCACGTTACTGTCAATAGATGTAGAGCTGTGGGGACATCAGAGGATTAAAGGCTGTATTGCTGCAGTACACAGTGCTGACGTAAATGTGGAAACATGCTCCAGTCACACAAATTAAAGCAAAAGAAAACAAAAACCTCAGAAAACATAAATGGTTACCAGGGGAGGGAGAAAGGAAGGGACGGAAGGGTAACTGCCACAGCTTGTGGCATCAAAAAAGCATCAAAAGTGTCAGAAGAGATACCAAGCCAGTTCTTTAATCCATGAGGAAATTTACCTGAGTTTGAAGGATTATGAATGACTCAATAGCTGCAATTTTGAAAGCAGGGGCTGAATCTGCTAACCTGTGCTGGTATGCCCTCCAAGAATTACCTTGAAGCTACTTCCTTGTTCTGTTGTTGTTTTGTAAAAATAAAAGCTGCTAGCTGCCAAGTGGCTTTGAAGGATAAGCTCAAAAATGTGTGAACTGCATCTAATCAATGCAGGGATCTATCTGTAAAGCACCAGGAGCAACAGCTCTGAGAGACATTTGTCTCAGCACACTCTAGTATCTGCACATTAATCTTAAGCCATTTTATTTCTCTTGAAAGGCAGTCCCGTGCCTTTTACTCCAGATGTGTTGTCTTCTCCATCAGCCAAAATACCAATATATGATACACACATGTATCGACCTGTTCATACACACACAGTGGGAACTTACTACAAGAGAAGCATGCAGCAGATATCTGTACAAGAATATTTATTTATGCTAATAGTGGCCAAGCAAAACATTTGTCTTAATTGTTAAACCTGATTACTAACTAAAAATCTATCTGCCTAAACAATTTGCCTTAAATACTATTGGAAAGGATACAGCTTGGTTAATCATTTTGTCTGTTTTACAAAAAAAAAGTACACAAAAATTAAGGCAATTTATTAACACTGTGCTACACTATTTTAGGTGCTTTTAAGTCTATATTTTGCTATGTTTCTGAATTTCACTGGCATTTTGCTAACAGCCTTTCTTCTCAAAGGTACAAATCTTTTGGGTGATTATTTTAAGAGTTGCTGCTGAGGTTTCAAAAAGAACAAGAACATTGAGCAACAGTGATGGAAAGGAAATGCTGCCATAAAACAATCTGATTACAACTGAGAAAAGAATGACAAAAATTCTGAAGTCATTTTAGCTTGGCAGAAAATGATCATGTATTTGTTAGGCCATTTTTTACCATTAATGGCCTAGAATTGTGCAACATCTTATTAGCTCATCAAGAGGTAAATAGTGACAGGCAAGAAAAACAAGTTTATTTATGGTAATTTATGTTAAATATATGAGATGGAGAAGATACCAAAAATACTGAGGCAAGCCAAGGTAAACCAAGTATTTCACAGCACAGTAATAAAATGAAACAAAGCAATGTTAAGAAATACAGAAAGAGAGGTAAGAGAGGACAGAGGCAGAGGACTCAGTGCTCAAGGTGTCTTTTTTACTGAACCACAAAGTCTAACAGTCTTCTTTCCAGAATTCTTCAAAACTGCACAGTTACCAGAATTTAAACTTAGGAACTTTGCTACTAACAGACCTGCAGAAGGTCCACCTCTTTCAGCAGTGCCAAAGACATGGCAAAATAGCTCCTATGGATATCTTCTTATTGTGTAGAAAAGCAATTAATCTGATTAAATGACACTATAGTCCTTTCTGTCAATAAGCAGCTGCCTTCTTGAATATCTCAGAAATTAAATCAGAAGTGGGCTTAAGAAAAGGTCTTCTTCAGCTGCAGGAAAATCAAAATGTTTGGCTAAAACCAAAGTCTTTGCTGTGATAGAAGTTGTCCATATTGGAAATGTGTTCTGAGAAACACGCCCTGTTGTAAGCTAAATCACAGTTTCTTGTAGAAGCTCACTGAGACCACATCAGCCTATTTCTGCACCTCCCTCAGGAAGGACATTTTTCCTCAGCAACCTGAAACCTGGATTGCAGTCAAGCCTTCACTTAAGAGATTACAGAGCTGAGCTCTTTGTAACAGTCCCATTTCCCTTCCTTTGGGGAAGGCTATGGCAGCAGTGAGCCAGATCCAACAATACCTACTAGTCAGTGTGCTGGAGAGCTTTTAAAACTGCAGGCTTGCATTTGGAACACTGACAGAATACTGCTGGCTAAAGACAAACAGAAGCAAAGCACATGCACTGATGGTGGCAAATCAAAGGAAGGTCTTCAGAAGCTGTTTCTGGTTATCTGGAAGTCCTTAGCTGCTGTTGTCATCTTTTGCCCATGTTCCCCATCAAGTCCCAGGGAGCCCTTTACCAAGACGTACACCTGTGATGGTTTTTATTCAGGAGACCTATAGAAATGGCACAGGAGTGATGAGCTGCCAACTGACATCATGCAGATGGGACTCTTGCTCTTATTCAAGAAAAAGGGACTGAAATTGGATGGTCAATGCAAAATCTCAGTTGGACAGTGACAGACTGGTTCTCTGTGTCTGTGGGATTATGTGAGCTTAAGCAAAAGCCAATAGAGATAGGGTGTGAAGGATCATTACAGAAAATAATGGTGACATTCACTGTGCAACTTATGCAAGACAATGTCTATATAAAGTATGAGATGAAGACACTTCATTTGAAATAGCAGCTGGAATCACATTTTCATAGTTGATAAACTCCTGCTAGACAATTTTATTTTTTTTTCAGCATCAGCATTGCTGCAGTCAGACCACCAAAGCATCACAGCCTAGACACAGAAACAGATTTGGGAACAACAGCAGAAAGCATGTGTTTCCTTGGGTACACATGACCTTCAAAGGCAATTGACTCTGCTTACTGGGACCAATACATGGTGCTGGTGAATTCTTGGCTTCATCACTGTTACACAGAATGCTCATGCCCTGAAAAAACATGGTTCATGTTCAGCTACTTCCTCCTCCCCTTGAATCAGGATCCTGACACTGCAATGTGTACTTGTATCACCTTCAGAAGTAATTTTCTACCTTGAAGGTTGCAAAAAGATCAAGACAAAAACTGTGGCTGATTCATCATGTCAAGGTTCTCCCGTTCAGAAGTGAACACAGAGAGCATATTCCATTGATCCTCTGTGCTCTGTATTAGCTTTCTCCCAGCTACAAAACTGAGTCAGGATTCTGGTCTTCTAATGTGCTCTGTCCAAGCTATCACAATGACAACTTGCAAGTGCAGAAAAGAAACAGTAAGCTGAATTTTGACAGAAACAGATTAAAGCCTGAAATGTGCTGAAACATTGCACAGGGCCTGTCAGAAGTCAGCTAATTGCAAGTTTCTTGGTATATGGATCTGCCAGCTAGAATGTTCAGCCATGTCCCATATAGCCAGTAACAGAGACAGGCATATAACTTAAAATTACTCCCTATATGATATTCTCTGAACTGAAAGTAACATAAGAATCTCTTTTCACTCCATCTTAAATCACTACTACTCTAGATTAAAGGTAAATGAAAATGCATCTGTCTTTATCTGCAGTCTTCATCATTTACGGGAGAAATTTACTTGTTCAAACATGGACAAGCCTTGTAGGATGCCCTAGGCAAGGTAAGTCACCACCCCAACAGGAGAGGTACACTTTCTGCAGCAAGAGAAAGGATGCCCTTTAATGCTCATAATGAGCCAATGTACACATAGATGAATGCCAGGCTAGTGCCTCCTAATTTCAAGGGAAAAAGCAATTACTCCAATAATCCAGGTATTCTGGTTAACCTATATCAGTTATTCTGCTTTAAACAGAATAATTTTACAAGCACAAAACTCAAAGAAACTTTTTCTTCCTCAAAAAAGGTGGCTCATCAGAAAAAGTAAGCAATAAAATGCTCATCCAGAGAAGCATTTTTGGTTTTATCTTCTCATTGGAAACGTGGTACCAAACTCAGCTCTCAGCTGCACAACTGGAGTCTGCAGTTACTGTGCCTGCACATACCGAGCCAGAACAGTTAGACCTGCAGAACAGCAGGGTGTTTACAATTCTGAATATTCCCACTGGGGATACCAGATGTTTTCCTCAGTCAGCAAAACCCAATTTACTTGACCTGACCCTGCTCCTGCCCTGTTTCCCAAGCCTCAGTTAGCACATCACAGCCTTTCTGTTTAAGCACTGGGGCTGAAGAAGAGACTTTTATCCTTTGTAAGTAACACTTCTTGTCTTCTTTTCATAGAGCAGCACTAAAACTTGTCCAAAAAGCAGATCAAAAGCCATCCAAAAGCCAAGACCTTTCCACTTCAGGGTAAGATACAAGCTTTGTGCAGCTATAAATGAAGTCACTGCCTGTTTTGTGAAGAGCCAACCACAGATTTACATTGACATGCCCATTCCTTTGAGAAATGCCAGGAGGCCTTGGGGAACTTGGGCTGCAACACTCTCCCAGTGATGCTTTGGAAGTGGTCTGTACCAGGCAGTGCTGCCTAGTGCAGGTCAGGGATGATGACGCAAGCACTTCATAACAACCTTCAAATATGATTCTTTTACCAAGTCACTTAGCAGAGAAGATGCACGTTCAAACATTCTCTGAAGGCTGTGGTTAAGTGTTAAGAAACCAATTGTTTTGACCTCAAAGATGCTCAATAATTTCTCTATTATTTTTTTCTTCTCACAACAGAACAGAAGCAAATTGCTGCAGAAGGGAAAACATTCATTTCCATGAAGAAGACGGGTGAACATTTACATGAGTAAAACTTCAGAAATTAAATTGCATAAGACAAATTATATGGGTTCAAGATGTTCATGCTTCAAGGCAGAACCCAACCATTAACCATCAGAAAACCTTTTGAGGATCATTACCAGATCCTTGTTGCTGTTTTGCCGAAATGATCTCGACTATTTACATGCCCCAGCCACTGAACAGCAACTGGCAACCAAAGCTGCTATTTGTCCTCATGCTTCCCACAGTATAAAGTGACTCCAACCACAACCCCACAGAGTGTGTGCATACATCAGGTTTGAAAGTTCTTAGTCTACAATGGCAGTCATACCATTGTATACCATATACATGTATATATATACACACATATATATATACATAATATAAATGTACATACCATGTACATTTTCAAATCATGCAAACCATTCATTTCAGGGCTTATGGAAGCCCTGCTGCAGCAATTCAGAATGTGTATACAAACACATTCATCTGCCGAAGATTTACAACTGTCTGAACAAACTTTTGTTTCAGCCTTATTATAAAACAAGACCTAAAATATATGCTCTGAACTATGTTGTGTCATTCTACCTCAACTAACTATCTGAAGCTTGCCCTTTGAAGCTGAGCAGAAATATATCCGTCATAAATTGTATTTGAGAACCTGGAATGGGCACTGTCTACTGCACAGGAGACATCGGCACCTAATTTGCAGCTTGTCCCACCCTCGTTAAAAGCACGCCAAAAAGGTCTGGATTGTAGTTTGTATTTTCACTCTAACTGCTCAGACCCTTTAGTATAAACTTTCTTAATCAGCAGTACTTCTATACCATTCTGAAAAGGTTTGATGCTTCTTTTTTAACTCCTTCACTTTGTCATCTTGGCTAAGTACAGCTGGAGACTTCATAGAATAATGTTCTGGTTAAAAACAATGGATGAGAACCAACGTAATACAGAACTCTAAGGATTTAAGGCTTCTGTTTCATTTGAACTTCACACATGTATCATCTCTACTATTTTTTCCCTTAGTTTATTATCCAAGGTCTGACTGGGAGATACTGTAATGCAATAATTGGATGTCATAATGTCACTGAATAGTTTTCCAAATGTTAGGCTGGACTTCTTGCCTGCCTTAAGTCTTACAGATACTTCTGTTATTGTTGTTCCCATTCCTCATACCATCTATATTACTGATATTGTCGGTCATCCATTATTTAGTGTAGGTCTAGCCTGAAGCTATTTAACTCTGCAAATTGCTGAACTTTACCACTATGCATGTTTAGTATTATTGTTCTGCTGACTTTTATGGTTTGGTATAGCCTCAATTATGTTTGTACTACTTTCCTTTTACTATATTGCCCTTGTCCATTTTTAAAAGTAAATCCTGCTTTTAAGGGGTAGGTGCAGAAGAGTCATGATGTGCTCACAAATTAAGCATGGAAGCATGACTGTCTCCCAAATGTCTGCAGATGCACAGCTCTCAAAGGACTGTTCTGTTAATTGTTTCCCAAAATCAGAAGAACTTTTTCTTGTAACAGCAGCAAAATGCTAGAGCAGATAATAAGGAGCTTTTCCTTGTAAGTAGGGACAATACAAAATATGCAAAAGATGACAAAAATTCTTACAAAGAAAAACAATTTTGAAGGTATCATGCAGACCTACCATGTAAAATTCAAAAGCAAAGACACCAGTGTAAAAACAGACATGAAAGCATAGCTTCTACTGTGGGACAGAACTGACCATGTCAATTTTAAAGAGAAGTTGTGTACTTTTACTTTCTAAATGATATGCATCAGGCCTAACACCATGGGAAAGATGAGCTTCCCTTCACCCCAGGCAGTACACTTACGTGTGTACCTGTCATATTATGCTGTAAGTAACTTCAAATTCCTAGGATGAGCCACAAAAAAATCATTTCACTTCAATCAAACTGGAATACTAGCATTTCTTGGAAATAAAACAAAGAATCAAGTATATCTAGCCATCATCCAGTGAATTTACTATTATTCAAATATTTATTTTCTGTACATTTTCTTACCTTATATTCTGAACTGAGGAATTTAACGACTCATCTGGAACATTACTGGTTACAGCTGCTTGTCCTTCTGTGAGGGGCTGCAATGGCTGCATTACATGAACTGTCCGAAAAAGCTGAGTGGGTTGCACTGGCTGTGGAGATTGCATTGTCCTCAAAACTTCAGAAGTCAAGCCAGGTGTCTGCTGCTGTACAACTTCTACTTGCTCCTTCAGCTTAGCAGGCTTTGAGTTTCCTGTTTTTACCGCTGAGGTTGATCCTCCCTTTGTTCCTGCATTTGCAGACGCTCTAGTTCTGCTTGATTGGTTTCTGTTGGCCACAGCAGGTGAGAGCAGAGTTGAATCTGACGATTCATTGCTAGGGCTTGCATCTTCATCATCAATATAGATGAGATCTTTTGGCATGTCTTTAAATTGATATACCAGGCGCTGACCTTCTACTTTAGCAAGGATTCCTCTTTGGTAATAGTATCTGTTTAAAGTGCATCCACATCAAGTTACACAGGTTTTTTGCCAAAAACAAAACCAAACAACCAAACTCCCAGAAAATAAACACAGCACCAGCAAATCAAAAAATTTTTATGTGTCTAGTTTCTTCATTATAAAAAATGGCCTATGTAATAGTGTACTTTCTTCCCCTCAAGCAACTCTTTTTTTACTGATATTTCATGCCACCTTTTAACTTCAAACATAGATAACTCTAAGGAGAGAGAGAACTCCGTGACTTGGCAGATCTGCTATTAACTCACACTTTGTAAAAAGTTGCACAAAACTTTCAATTCTCCTTTTGACTCCTGCAGTTCTTCCAATTATCAGAATTTGTGTTTATTCACCAGCGAGCACATGCAGACATTTTCGCTACAACAAAGTGAACAGGACAGGAGGGTACTGTTTCTGTTATATTTACAAACTAGTAAGACAACTTGAAATTATTCACACCAAGGTGAGGGGAAATGAAATGCATGCAGCTCAGTTGGACAGTTATCAATCAGCTGCTAAGACTGAAGCTCCATGGTTGTCTACTTAGTTTGCACAGATTTTGTGTATGAGAAAACTCCCAGCCTGACAGGCAGTGGCACATAATTCTATGTTTTAGAACTGTATGCACACAAAAGTTCAGAGAAGTGAAGCCAGAACTGAATTCTAAAAATGTATTTTCCACTGGAGATGGAATCATATGCAACAAGTAGAAATAATTTGATGAAAACACATGAATGTTGGTGATATTTTACAAAAGATTCTAATTTTATATAAAAGATTTGCCCCACTTGAAATCTTCAGCCTCTTACTTAAGTCTGTGTCTGACTGTGAAGATGCAGTTTTGCAGCAGTACTGAAAAACGCCTATGCCGAAACTGAAGGTGACTTATTTGGAGTTGAGGTTAGTGAGGGTTACTTTTAGTTAGCTATTTTGCTGAAATAACATTTTCATTTCCCAAACTAACAGAATACTAGGTTTTTCTGTTATTCAAATTAGATGAGACATTTAATGGAACAAAAACAGTCTACTATTAAAAATGCACATACCTGAGAGCTCTACCCATTGTTTCATAATTCATGTCAGGTTTGTTTTTGTGTTTTCCCCACAACCTGGACACAGCTTTGGAATCGACCAGTTTGAAAATGCCCTTCTCTCTTTGAGTCCATTTGATATATTTAGGACATGTAGCTTTGTCCTGGAGCAGTGCTAGTAAGAACTCCCAGAGATAAATTGTATTTCCTAGAATAAAAGAATTTCAGAAATGAAACAAAAAAAAAACACACAAAAAAAAAAAAACCAGCAACAACAAAAAAGTTACTTGGCCATATTTTATATAATCATGCAAATAATCTTAAAATTAAGAAGTTGGTATCTTTACAAAATACATTATAATATATAATCAAGACTAGGAAATAGTGATGGAAGAGCATGGGAAGGGAAGTTATTATAATCCTGTGAGTTATCATAATCTAGGTGTCCAAATACCCCAGCCACTCTGTAACCTACTGCCACTCCATTAGGACCACCAACAGCATTAGTCACCCATGTGCCCATTTCCCTCCTGCCTAATCCAATTACAGAAGCAGTCACTTTACCTTGAAAAGGAACATGTTCAGTTCTATCCCCTAAAAATGCTGGAAATTAAGCTGTTGCTTAAATGCTTTGCTGAATCGAGGTGAGTGTTATAATCCTTTAAAAGGCTAAACAAGATCCTTGCCTTTAACAATGAGATTTATGTGGAACAATCAGTGATATGTGCTGAGGCAGGCAAACCTTCAACAACAAAGTATAGAAAAAGGTAATTTTTTTTTAATCCAGTGAATGTTTGTGCTTGCTGGTAGACAACATTCAAATTTCATTTTACAAATAAGCAGGGACAAACACTTCTATATGGAAATCCATCACATCTGTTCAGTGTTTACCACATATAAAGAAAGAGTATTAAAATCACAGATTGTGAATACTTAAAACTCACACAAAATTTGCATTTTTTTCTTTCAAAACCACATTTAAGGAGTCTAAAATCATACAGCTAATGAGACCCTTTTTCCTGCTTTTTTTAAAGGCTTTTGGTATTTGATGTTCTTTTGGGAATCTGACGCTTCACATAAGCTTCTTAGTTGTTAGTCTGAGAAACCAAGAAAAAACGTGTATCACCTCCCACAAGTAGCTGTGCAAAAACAGCAAGGATAGCATGTGCTGAAGTTTCACAAAAAATTATACCCAGCAGATCAGAAGGTGACAGGATCTCTTTTCATAGCTTCAATTTAGCCCAGCAGATTTTTTTCAACTTTAAGGACCATCAATCCGACCTTTTTTTCAATGAGAAAAAATGAAAACCCTATAATACGATATTATAAAGTACATTTAGCAAATATTCATCAAAATCATCAGCACTGCCAATGCAAAAATGTTAGCAGCTCCTTCAGCAGGTGGAAGCTTGAAAAATGAGCATTCCTAGAGAAAAAAACACTGCCTTTGCAACAAATGTCTCCCATCTTACATAAACCAGCCTCCTGGCCCTCAGATACCCCAAAGGCAAAGACAGACTGCTTAGGCAAGACAATGTCAGGAGTGAGAGCATTCCCAGCCATTTACCACCTAATCCAGGGTGCTTTTGTTGTAGTCTAGACTAAAAATGCTCAACTGCATCAAGGGAACCTGAAAATTTGTTACTGCCTATCCACTAAAAATCACTGTGGAGAGGACTGGGCACAAAAAAAAGGTTTGCTCTACTGACTGACAGAATATTCAACTTTCTCTGAGTCACAGCAGAAAAATATGTGGAAAATACAATTTTCTCTATGCATTGTATCATGTAATTGTATGGAGAGCTTGTAATTTTAGCATACAAGTTCTCCCTAAGTAACAGACAGGCCGCTCTTGTGCTTTTCTAGCTGCTTCCCTGTCATGGATGGCCATATTACTGTGTTTTTACATCAATTCTCTGTTCCTAAAAATGCAAAACAAATGGTTTTCATAACAGGCAGTGGTTTCAGGCAACATGCTCCATTTTACTCCCTTCAGAATTAGCAATTTTGTAACAATGGACAAATGTGAATTATGGAGCATCCTTGCTATCATCGACAGATACTGTTAGACTCTTCCTCCTTTTAATTTTGTGGCTAGCTGCTTCCATATTTTCTATGATTTCATTTGAGCACCACTTGAATATTCCTCTGATACTCCTCTCATTTTTACGTAAAAATCGGGTTTTAATTAAAAAAAAAAAAAGAAGAGACAACAATGCATATTTAAAATTGACAGCATTAACATGTAAAATTATTTATTGATTGCCAACAGGTTTTTCTTCCTGTTATTGCAGAAAATGCCTCTTCCAAAGGTAAAAAAAAGCCAACATACTCATTTGTCAGAGCAGAGATTATTCTGACTTCAAGAGTGTGATATTCTTTTGCCACTGGATATTCTATGTCCAGGACTGGCTGGGCTGCTGTCCTGGCAAGCACTGCATGCACGCGAGCACATCTGTCCCCAGGTGTACCAGCAGGCACTTGTGACACGGGAGGTCACTCAGCTCCCACTGAGTGCAGCACAGCTCGCTGGGGCTGGGAATCAGCCTTCCCTTTAAACACCAGCCTAGGCACGGGGGCAGTGTTGGACCCCATAGCAAGGCAACCCAGCTGCTGACAAAACTCACAGGCACTACTGAACAGCTCAGGCTGAGCAAATGATTTATTGTATCAGTTATGTGGCATTTATTTTTATTTCTACCTTTTAAATACAGAAGAATGAAAGTATCAAACCCCCAAGTTTTTCTGCCCAAGTGTTCAAGCTGTGCTATTACTTTTTTTCGAAATTCAGGACTTGGTAGTTCCTGCTGCCAATTGGCAGCCTTGCTTAGCCTCATGCAGAATTAGACACATACAGATGGAACACATTTTCAAAGATCATCTGTCAAAATAACCACAGCCTAAGAAGCATTAATAAAATGCAAAGCACTCCCCAAGACTTCATTCAAAACACAGCAAACTCTGCAGGGATGTTGAAGAGTTTCCAAGAACCCTTGCAACTAAAGTGACAAATACGTTGTTCTTCCAAGGAACTGAGTATTTCAACAAGAAAACTCATGTGCTCATCTTTTCCTTGCCTTGAGATGTTAACCACCACTGAACATAAAACCTATGTTTACATCAGAAATGAACTGGTGTATTTTTTCTTTTTACAGATCATTCAGAAACAATGCTCTCCTAAAAATTCTGGACACAACTATTTTGACTTACCCTTTCCATCTTTGTTTTTCTTTTTCACAGATATGTTTGGAGTTGTAGTAGGGGACTCAGAACGAGATGGTTTTGGTTTCTTCCCTGAAATAAATCACCAGTAAGTCAACTGCAGCTTAAGAAAAAAAAAAAAAAAAAAAGAAGAAAAAGAAGAAAGTAAGGAAGAAGAGGGAAGGGGAGGAGGTAGAAGGGGAAGGAAAGAGATTTGTTTCTCCAATTTAAAAAAAAAATCAATTGCTAGTAAGTTGGGAACTTAGTTCTGTGCTGAACCTCTTTTTCTATGGCAGGAGGGACCTCCTATGCTCCTACCGTACTTCTAAAAAAAGACTACACTATGCACTTTCCTGAAGTCCATGTAAATTGGAAATTTCTTTGTCTATTCAGGTACTTTTAAGAGTACTTGAAACAGACAAGATGAGAAAAATAAGCTATTAAGTATGTCTAAGGGCTTAGACAGGAAAAGGTAGATAAAATACAGAGCACTATCATGTTCACTCATTGCCAGAATGGAAGTTAGGGACAAAACAAGCTTGTCTCCTTGTTTAATCTATTGCAAGTGTACACTGACAGCAAACAAACATTTTTTTTCAGTCCTGTTGTCTTTTACACCTTTTCTAGAGTGACTGCAGATAAAGGGAAGTCCCTTGTTTATGAAGATCAGAAGAACCAGCAACGGGCTCTGAAAAACTACCAGTTTTTAAAGTCATAAGCATGGTGGCTCTCTGGTGAGGAAGACTGAAAAGAAGAAGTTACTTAGAACTGATCACAAAAATGAAGGGCACTTGTTTGAAAATGTTGAAAAATTAACTGCCAACACAAAAGGGAACAAAAAAGCTAAGTCATGTTGAAATATTTTTCAGTATAAAACCCTGCACTTATTCTTTTATTAGTTCTCATTCCCTGCAATGGCAGCTTTTACAGGTGGTGTAATTAATCAGAAACCTTCAGAACTTCTTTATGTAATAAGAATTTATCTTACCAGGTTTTGCAGTGACCCATTACTACACTGACATTACCTATATTATTACCTATAATCTTTTAAGAGGTAGAATAGACTAAGAATACACAAGACTCAGAGGAACACCTTTCTAGTTCAGATAGAATACTGCCATAGTTAAAAATCTAAAGGAAATTTTCTTTTCTCTCTATTTATTGCATTTCCAAAGAATTGATGTTCTAAAGAGGCAAGAACCAAAAGGTCTGGGCAAGCCCATACACTGTAATTTTCCAGTTTTGGTTTTGTTTTGAGGGGCTGTTTTAGTAAGGAAACAGCTCTGCTGCAGACTGAGAGAGGGTTTTTCACTAGCTCTGAAAATTAAAAAAAAACAGCTCATTGCCAGTCTGCACTATTTCCTTCCTCTTAAACTTCCAGTATCTACTGAGAAATCATAAGAAACTTTGGCTTAAGCACTCACTTTTTGACATTAGCAGTCTTGTTAAGTCCATCTTTGTACCTTTTCTTTCTTTTGACAGTGCATGGGGGAGGAGAGGCATGGGACAGATAGTTGAGAGAGCTATAGTAAGTAAACTAAACCTGGAGTCCTCCAATTTTCTTGCTTTCATCATTCACAGGATTCATGACTGAGAATGGGACACAAATGACACCCACTGTTTTGGCCAGTAATGTTGTCCTTGATTTGAAATAAGGTAGGAAAACTTCTGACATTGTTTTCTTCATAGATCATGATATGAAAGAATAAAGAACTACTGGAGTACATTTTTAGCAGCTTTTCTCCACTGCAAGTTGCAGAAATGTCTGTTTTACCTAAAATGTCCTAGATGAAGTCACTCGCATGGATGAGCTTCTAACCCACAAGAAGTCCCTCAGAGTAAATTTGGCTAAGTGCTTTCCCCCATTAGAGCTGTGGGAGGACTCTGTTGTCTCATTTCCCCTCCTGAACAGGTGTAAATGTAGCCATTAAGAACTAGAGAGTATTATTTTGATATCAGTAATTTAGACATTATGTCTAAATGAGTTCAGTTCTTCAAAGGAAATGAAGTGGATAAGAGCTGAATTAGGTCACAACTGAACTGCTCTTAGTACTGATCCCATATAATTTATGCACTTCTGATTAGAGATAACCTAGGCTACTACATATGAATAGGACTGCAAGAGCAATTCTAGGCTCTCTTTCTTCAGCCTAGACTACTTCAGGACTCTGTAAGAAGACCATCCAAAATTAGAAATCCAGTGAAGGATTTGAAACTTGTTTACGGCAATGTGTTGCTGTTACTGCTGTGTATCTGGGCTAGAGATACTTTATTTGGATAGTTTTAGATTACACTGTGAGCTATAATCTCCAGGCACTGACTGATACCATCAAAAACCCAGCTAACAGAGACACATCAGATATGTTTCCTTTGTTTAAAATAAGATATTTTTTAAAAGCACATTAAGCACTAGCATGCTTCCTCCTTTGCTTCAATATTCAAATTCAAGCATGAATTATTGTTTTTCAGACTACATCACTAAATTCCTTTTTAGGAGAGAATTCTACAAAGAGGAAGGATAAAAATGTACAAGAGCTAAGCTTTATGTGGGCCTACCATAATTTTAGATAGTTCATTGGATTTACAATTGGTATTTTCACTTTCCTATTTCCATGGCTGTAAAACACTTCAGGTTAGAAATTCTTGCTACAAATTAAGGTGACATTAGGCAGTCAAATGTTCATTCTGATTAAATATTTTATGCTACACCAGAAAATTTAAAATCCATTTTTCTCATTATGTTCAGTGAGTTGGATTAAAAATATAATTTATGTACAACCAAAATAAATTACATATACCTAAAATATGATGTACATAACTTATGTGACTACCTCCTGCCAGATACCCTCCACAGCAAACACAAATACAAAGAAGGTATTAATATAGCAAATTTCCAAGTTTCTTTGGCTGACATCCCTTTGTTTTTCCTGTCTTTCTGATCCATTGCTGAACAGCTCAGTGTTCAGACATTCATCAACAGTACAAACATCATGCTGAACACGGGCTTGGAGCTGAGCAGATGGGTGGATACAGCTCTCCTGCTGCAGCAATAAGGCCAAAAGGAAAGGAAGTGAAACCACCACATTGCTTCTGGTGAACATTCTCTTGGAGGAGCTCTACTTGGCAGTGCCATTCTGGCGCAGTTAGCTGGCAACGCTCTGCACTGTGAATCCCTCTAAGTTTAGCTAATGGCTTATACATGCTAGAAGTCTATTAAAGAAGTCTATAAAATCTATAGAAATCTTATAAAATCATGACTGATATGGACAGGGCAAAATGATCACCATCCTTTACCACACCTCATAACTGACCAAAGGAAATGAAACTGTACTTAAAAAAAAAAATGCCCTACAAACAAACAAACAAACCTCCAAAAGAATCCCACCACACACTGCACATTATCCAAAAGTGCACTACAAACTTAATAACATTTTGAAGTAATTCTTGTGCAACAATGGCTTAAAAATCCCCAGATATTTTGAAGTAATACTTGTACATCCCTCAGACCATACCATCTATTTTACAAAGCCTCAAGTTCACTGAAAACTAGTACGTAATGATACACTAAGCTGATGTATCCTTCCTAGCATTTTTTTTTTCTAAAACAAATACACATTTTCTGTGAAGCAACTGGTTTTCTAACCTACAGCAAGGGAGGAGGAAGGAGTGGGAGTAAGCAGAAGCACAACACAAAAGCATCAAACCAAAGAGGTTAAATGTATGGCAGACAGCAGCTCCCTGTTTTGACCCACACAGTAGCCAACATTTAAAAAGAAGAAGGGAAGAAAAGAAGAATCAAAACCCTCCCAATTTAATTCTCTTACGGCTGGTTATCTCACAGTAGTGTGCACAGCCACAGTACTTCCCCAGAAGCACTTTCAAGGCAGCTGCTGGTAAAGCTCTCCTCCACAGTAGTTTCAGTTCAGCTTTCTTAGGGGAATCAGAGACTTGCTGACCCACACCCATCCCTATGAGACCTTGTGACACACATGGGGCTCAGGAGGCTTCACCAAGATCTTCACGGGCCAATATGGTCTCTCTCACACAAAACAATTCCCAACACTTGGAATTAGCATAAAAAGTCACAGTAAAAATGCACTCCTATTCCACAGGAGTATGGCTGGGTAGCAGAAGCCTTATTCTGGAAGGCTATTACACAGGGGAACCTGTTCAAGTCCTCATATTCTAGGAAGAGCCCTAGGATTAGTTCCAGAAACATAAGCTCCTCTGTTTATTTTTCTTTTTATATTAATTTGTTGCAAGGGCATTTAACATCTATATGTATAGCAAGACTCTCTTTCCCTGCAGACACCAGCTTCAGAGCCTCTAATGGGGTCCACACTGAAGCAGGGTGGGAAAACAGGAGCAGAATGACTAGCTAACACCACTTCATGACTCTTTGGCACAGCACTGACTGCAGTGGAACATCCCTACGCTATGGAAATGTAATCTACTACAAATGGGACTTACTGTAGCATGCAGCTACTAATAATAATAAAAAAATCAGTAATATTTAAGAAAAGGCAAAAATCTCTTCCTATTCTCATTCCATATTCTGAACTGATCAAGTATCTTCAGTTGAAGCTAAGTAAAAGCTAATGAAAGTACTTCTGGATTCGCAGCAGCAAAAGCTCCATGGCTTGTATTGCAATTCTGCTCTGAAGAAGAAACTATAAATAGGAACAAGCACAGATTCTTTCTGTAGGATAAGCCATCGGACTTGTACGACATCATTAGTCTAAGCACCCGTACATGTGCTCACTCTAGGCAGGAAGAAAATGCTTTTTCCCTGCATTTCTGGCTGAGCTCACTCAGTTATTTTGGCTTGACACCCAGAATGGTTCCAGACACCCACAAGGAAGCGACCGTGCCACCCACTACTCTCCTGCTCCACACTGCTGTTCTCCAGTAGCATCTTACCTTTTTTCTTCTTTGGCTGTTCAAATTCTGGAGTCTCTGGTGACTCAGTATAAGGGTCTGGGGCTTGGTGAACTTCCACCACTTCGGGGATCCCATCCAGTGTGACCGACACATGTGTGATAGGAGGCACCATTTCTTCCTCTTCCGTTGCACCAAACATAGTTGCTTAAGGGAAAGGGACAAAAGATGTATTTTCACACAGCCAAAAAATTTTAAAAAGCTGGCTTTAGAGCAAAAATTCAAACATAGAATAAAATCAAACAATGACACTTAAGTCTTTCAGGTGAGAGAAGACTGGTTTATAATACAATATATGTACCGACAACATTTTATGCAAGCACAGGCACTACTAAAACAGAACAATTGAATGACAGAACCCACCCCACAAAAAGCACAATTATCTGCTGATCACACACCCATATTTAAGGCAATCTGTAAATGTAAATGTATATTCTTTTATCCAGACAGCATAAACATCAACCAAATAAAACTGCAATCTAAACCATCCAACTTCATTCACACTTTCTCTCTGTAATCTTTGACTCTTTCCTTTCCTGTTCAACTCTAGCATAGCAATGAAATCCTTCACTGTATGCAACACTGGATTTCTGATCCTCAAACTACGTACATAAAGGCTATCTGGAAATTGCAACCATGCTGCAGTGAATCCCTCTTCCTTTCACAAATAAACCTGGCAAATACAGATTGGATTTTCATAAAAAAAACTTACTCATTCTTTTTTCATCCAACATAGGATCAGGGGAGTCCATATTAAGAAGTGCTTCAGCAGCTTCAATTGTTTCCATTGTTTCATCTCCATTATGACAAGATGCTTCAACTAAAAGCAAGGGGAGGAAAAAAAAAATCTTAAGAAGCTACAAACTAGACTTAAAGCTTAACATGATATTTATTCCTATTTAAATCCCAGAAAAAAAAAAAAATGACAGAGATGATATTCTACTAGATGTGTAGCAACAGATAGCTGGGGAGAAAATGCACACTGCAATAATTTTTTTTATTTAGTACAGTACATTTTTCAGACTGCATGTATAAACACCCCCAAACAAATCCTTTGTTTCTGCCTCATCTTTCTAACCCCTCTCTTTGCTGATCAAGCACATGCACTAAAACACAACACCCATGAAACTAAGAAATATCACTACCACAAGCAATATTCCAGAGATTATTATTTAAAAACACAATATTGCTAACTTCTTATGGTGCTCCAATGTCATATCCACAAAAAATCATGTGGATATGACACTTGAAGACATGATTTAATGGTGAACATGGGGGTGGTTCTGGGTTGACAGTAGGACTTGATGATCTGAGGGATCTTTTCCAACCCTAAAAATTCAGTGGTTCTATGAACAGAAGTGAATTCCATAAATAAGAGATGCCCATCAAAACCTCAGTTACTTCTGCAGGCTTTACACCTCTCTCTTTCCCTGTTAGGCTTTGAGGAATTTTGGGTGGGGCAGTCACATTAATAAACAAAACCAAACAAAAAAAACACACTAACAGAGCAAGCAAACATACACATTAAAACACAATGTAATGACATTGAAATATTTCTGCACACAAAAGCAAGTTTGTAACTTATAGAACTTCTCTATTTTAACCTTAAAAATATCACAGCAACAACAAAGCAACCACTTCAATTAGCACTAAGCAATTGCATCATTAAAAAACCAACCAAACAAAATCCCCTAGTTTCATCCCAGATGTTTACAGCTTCAGTAACTGTATCATTAGGAGAGGGTAAAGATGAACGCTGGCATCCACCAGCTGGATCTTCCACCAGCTGTGATTGACAGAAGCCTCCTTACCTTCTGAATTTTTCCTTGAGCCTCTAGTGTAAGAGGATCAGGCTAATACAGAATAAAGTAGACAGGTGCTGGGAACCCCTGATCCACACAGAAACTCACCCTTTTTCTACAGGACCACCTCCACCCTATATCTGGCAAAGACATTCAGACAGTTAAGGATCTGCACCTTCTGGCTGACATCTCCAAACAGTCTTAAAGGATGAGAAACACAGAGCTGGGGAGGAGGATAGCATGAAGAGAAAGTGAGTATGGACTAAGGTCCTGACCTTGGAAGCAGGACAGGGCAGCAAATCGTTGACAATTTTGTCAGGCAGCTGACAGGCTCAGGAGCTCAGACCTGGGGCATCTCAGCCCCAAAAGCCACACAGCATCCCTAGGGAATGCCTGCCCATCAGAAAGGAGAAGACAGAGCATGCCCATCCCACTCAGTCTGTGGCCATGTACACTCTTGGACTGGTGCTGGTGACTTGATGCTTATGGTTCTAAGCTTTATCTGGAGGAGAACTTCCCATATCATTTACCAGCATTATCAAGACGTCAAGAAGGATGTCACATCATACAAATATAAATAAATGCACACAGCACTGCCAAAGCAGCTGTTCTCAGTTACTGACATTGTTTGAGTGGACAGGAATGTTAGCCTGCCACAATCCAGCTCAGTCAAAGTCATGGAGCATGGCTGGCTTATCATGTACAATTTTAAAGCCAGCAGTGGTACTCCCAGGTTCTCAGTTCTGCAGGCAGGGAGGAGAGAGCTGCTGCTGTCTGCTCTTTCCTCAGAGAGGGCTGCAGGAGGGTCAAACCCACTTGCTGACTTTCGAGTACTAAGGTGATGGAGCAGAGCCAATTCTTCACTCAGAACACTAGCAGGTGAGGAAGAGGCTACCAGCTTTATATCACTGTTAGAAGCCATATGGCTAGAAGTTTACCATCCCTATCCGAGACTAATGAAAGGAATTTATAATAGCCATATTAATAATGTAAATATAGAAATTAATATGATTTGCTGCTCAGAAAAATAAAAGCATGTTAAGGAAACTTCCCAGTCTGACCATCCATGAGACTCCCTGGCAGTGACATCCCAAGGCCAGAGACTGCCACTGCTGGGTCAAAGCCCCTCCACAGTGGGCAGCTCCCGTGACTGACGTGTCCTCCTTGGCTCCCCACACACCCACTCCACAGTCAGACCAGGTTTCCCACAGCAGATTCTCAGATGTCTCGTTCCATAAAGCCATTTATTCACAGCACAGTAACACAGGAACAGCCCGTGCTGGTGACCCCAGCCAAAGAACCCCTGGGCTTTTATAGCCTCAGAGTCCATCCACAGGCAGGTCTCCCTCTTGCGCTCTGTGTCCATCCACCCCCTGCCGCTGCTGTCACCTGTCTTCTCCTTTCTTATTCAAAAAACCAGCAATTCTGAACCGGCAGTTCACAGCCTCTTGTGTCTGGCTCCCACCCTGAGCTCAGTCTGCATCTCACTCTGCAGTTTACCAGCAGAGCTACCTGAACCAGAGAACCTGAATTCCTCTACAAGAAGCAGCACTATCTTTCTATCCACAAACACAGGATGGGAAAATTAAGTTCCTTAACCACTTCACTGCTCTTGCCAACACCCTTCAAGCATCTTCCGAGAAGATGACTTCACAGAGTGGTTTGAGACAAGCTAATATTTCCCTGTTGCTGAAAGAACCAAGGGTTACGGTTTTTCCTCCCATCTCTGCCCCTGGTTCATGACCCAAACTTCTGGCACTTAACACATGCCAGGCTTCAGGCTTTTTTGATCACAGAGTGAGACAACTAATCTTTATAAAATGTCTGAGAAAAGGTTTTGGGGGTATGCTGGGTTAGCAAGTTGAATTACAAGAACTCAAGAGCTAATACAAACAAGGTGTGGGGCACCTCAAAGAAAAAGTGAAGGACCACCTCTTTGTCCTTTTAACAGCAAGATGCTCATTTGCATCCTTCAACATGAGACAGTGCTCAAGGATAACCAGCTTAGCTACCAAAGGCAAGCTGGTGTCTCTTATTTTAGCTTTTCTGTAATGCTGCAGAATGGTATTCCAATCACTGGATGTTATGATACAGTCCCAGTTCTCAGAAGAACTGGAATTAAATGGCTTATTTTTTCCTCCTTGCCAAAGTCAGAGCTGAAAAAATGGGGCAGCAGGGAGTGTCATTTCTGCAAAGTATCAGGTTTTAAACGTTATCTGAAATAGAAGCTTTTAAAAAACAAATGAAAATAGGGGGAGGGGGAAGAAAAATGTGGAAGAAAAAAATGAAAAAGGGAAAAAGAGACAGGGAAGAAAAAATGGGTAAGAAAAAAAGAAAAAAGGGAGAAGAAGGGAGAAAAAGAGAAGGGAGGGGAAAAACCACATCTAAAAATATATTCAGTTTTTTCCCAGAGTACTCTATAAGTTTTTGTTTATCTGAGCAAGCCACAAGCGTAAGCCTCTGTATGTGCATGCCAATTTCTGCCCAGTTACTGCAAATCCAGGTTCCTATAAATCATCATTAGCACAACGCTTGCCCAAACACAGCTTTCTGCCCTGAAATTATGCCTCATGTTGGAAGTTCTCCACCTCAATTCAAAGTCCTGCTTTCCCTACTCCTGTCTAGTGCCTTTTCTGAAATTTTTACACCACTTTGGGCAATTCTATCCTGCTCCCATTGCTTCCCTGGAGGCTGGAAGCTCTGGAGAGTGGGCAACATGAGTCTTTGTCCAGACTGAGATAAAGGCTGTGCTAGTCACAGCTGTGTTTAAATTCACTGCTGGTTTTACTAGAGATAAAAACAGGGACTGCAGAACCTCAAAATACTGTCTGAAGAAATCTAAAGTTGCTAATCTAAAGTTGCCATTAGATATGGACAGATTCCCCTTTTGCAGAATAGCTGGCTGTTAAATATAAGCACTTTTTAGTATCCACTCTTAGCTGATTGCTATCTGCCACTGGAAAACTGAGTTTAAAAACACAGATATTTCAGGAGACCTGCAAATCGCCACTTTTGTTTTTTAAATAAGGCTTTACAATTTGTAAAGAAAATTATCTCATTGAGGAGGTATATTAAAAAAATCCCTCCAGTTTTACCAGAGCTACAGGCAGCTGTGAAGAATTTCTTTACAAAGTAACTGAAACCAAAACCTGATTTTTTGCAACTGGCATCTCGTCAACTCACAGTCCTCACAGATTAACACTATAAAGTTCAGTTTCCATCCAACTTGTCCTTTGGATTTTTTTGTAACATCAAAAATGACCACCAAGAAGCTGTGTTTGTGCAGGACTGCTAGATTTTCACAAAATGACGAAGCAAATGGTCCCAAACTTCAAAATTAAGTTATTAAGTACCATTATCCATCTATGAAAATGCACACTTCCATGCTCCCTATTTAGACCAGGGCATGGGACATTTAAATACAAACTTTCTGTCCCTGTTCTCTCATCCCCTCCCCCCGAAATGGTCTCAGTGCAGCCACTTCCCTGATTCCATAAAAACAATGCCAGAATAGGTGAACCACAAAATGGCAGACTTTGATTAACTGTCGATTAAAATCACCAAACATGACAAAGTTAAAAAAACAAAACAAAAAAATGTTTTCAGGAATTACATAATCCAATTAGTTCCTCCTTCCTGTGCACCTTATATCCATAACTAGCCACATTAATAAGATCTACAAAGTGTAGCAAATCGTACCATCTGACAAGTTGGCCTAGAGTTCTTCTGCACAAAAACATTATCCCCTGTATTTTTCAGAGAAAAAATATTTCAAAATTCCCATTAGAGATAAAACTTCATTCAAAGCCAAATGCTCCAATTTATTTTGTTAATCACCCTTTACTACATGATGGTTAATCATTTAAAATCCTATAAGACTGGCAACAAACCGACCATAAAATTGCCAACACAGTTCTTCCAGGGAAAAGTATTTTTAAAGAGGAGGGTGATAAGGCACATCTGCCTATTCAATACAAAAGAAATTACAGCATGAGCATTAACATAGCTAAAAAGTTGACTTCTGGCCATGTCTCAGCAGGGTTTCACATGCAATAGATGCCATTCTTATAGTTTTCTGCAGGTTATCATTTATCTGACAGGTAAGTAATCACCAACATGTGATAGATGTGCTTTTGAAGGGCTGAAGCTACATCCTACAGTTGAAAGAACCTATCAGCGTCCGCTATTCTGCAGATAGACCCCTAAAAACTAATTGCTTCAGTTTCATGACGACTACTGCTAATTTCTGTTAATCTAGGAAAAGAGAGAAGCCCAGTGTATGACAGTCATAAAACAGTACTGAAAAACTAGTAACTTAAAAAAAACCTAAATACTTCATATTAAGCAGCCATCGCTCAGTACTGTTTAGTCATAAATTACAGTGGTTTCAGTTTTGTTTTGCTGTGAACTTCAGTCTTATAAATATTTTAATGTGGAATTAGTACAGTCTTTATGATGTCTGATCCTCTCTCAAAGGTATAATGTTGAAGTGACTGAAAAGACTGGTACTAACTTCAAAGAGCAAAACAACACATTTCACTGCTGAGAGCAAACAAAATCAAGGAGGAAACTTCAAAGAAGAGAGACAAGAAAAAAAGCAGCTGAAAAACAGAGTAGGTGGGAAAATTGAGCTATGATTAGCCCCATTTCAGAGGCAGCCTACAGCAAGCTATACTTGAACTGGGGTCTCTCCCACACAGCAGTCTTGCAGTTCAACAGGGCAGCTGTGGCCACAGCCAGTGTTTGTCCGCAGTGGGCAGGGAGGTAACAGGGGCCTCCCTCCCCAGTGTCCTCTTGTCTCTTCCTGTGGGGTGCCTTCACATCCCTGGGCCCCAAATTCCACCCCACTAGAGTCAGGCTGGATAGTTTCCTGCCAGAGACCAGTGGCTGAGTTGCCAGTGTTGCCTGCCTAGTCCTGAGCAGATTTCCAGCCACAGTGTTGGTCCTGGGTCAACTTGCATTCATCCCCTTTCCCTTTCCATGCTAAGGAAATCCACTGCACGCACACGATGGACACTGAAACAGGTAATTCATTATCATCACAACAATTATCTCTGCAAAGTGGCAGGTCTCAATTTCTAAGGACTTTGCCTTTAAAGAAAACCAGATTTCTTGAACTATAATGGATGATGGGAACAATACTGTACTTGTCTGCCTCCAAAGTATCCCAGAAACCCTTGGACACCATCAGTTACAAGGATTAAATATTTTCAGTTTCTGGCAGCAATTTGCAAAACCTTCTCATGTGACCAGCAATGAAAAAAAAAAAAAAAAAGGTTTACAAGGGCATTCACAAAAGTGGAGCTTCATGATTACTCATGCATGTAAAAATTCACACACAATATATTACAGTGAATATGGATTCACAAAAATGATCCACTATGAAATTCACACGGACGCATTAAGTGGTGCTTAAGTAACACACTGGGGATATGCCAGTTGTAGTGTGAATAATTAATATGAACAGCAAGTTGGCAAGAGGTCTCAATATGAAATACTGTTTGAGTATGGAAAACCTTCTTGAATAATAACCTAACTTATTTGTATGGTCACAGTCTGTTCACAGATAATTCACTACTATGGAAAAAAAAGGAGCCATACTCATCAGATAAAACCATTTACTGAGAGCAGCTCATGTCAATTTACTCTGTGAACTGTTCCTCATGTCAGGTTATGTTGAGTTCTTGTTTTGCTTTTTGTAGTAAAAGATTGTATCAGAGCATGTCTTTGGAAATAATGTCAAAAGTATTGAGTGAAACCAGCAAGCTGTCTCTCTCCCTGGACACAGTCCAGGTGTGAAGCCTAGTGGCTAAAACAAAACTTCTCTCTGTAAAGTATCTACCCCACCTCTGAGACTTTTTCTACAAAAACACTTCAAATACATGCATTCAGTGAGGAGTTGCTTTTAAAACACGTGACAGGTCTTTGAGCTTTTCTCTTGACAATTGTTTGTTCTTTAGGGCTACCTTTTCTAACAGTATTTACAAAAAATATCTGTATTTTAGGTGTGAATCATTACTAGAGATCCAAGATTAATACTACGCTGAGTATACTTACACCAATAAGTCACGCTAGCACACACATTTTAATTTATTACTGTATACCTTCGGGAAGTTAAAAGCAGTACATCTACTCAAGCTGCACATTCCTGCTTTTTGGTATATATGTTTACTTAGGAATGCACCACCTATTAAGTAAAAGCAAACAAAACCTATGAAGAACAAAGAAAAACTTTGTTGGTACTCTGAGCAGGACTCTGCTTTAATCACTGTTGATGGATGAAACTTCACCATTATCAGCTGTGCAACTAGGATTGCAAGCCACCTGCTAACAATACTAATGCCATTTTCTCTGTCTTGTATAGAATTAACAACATTCAATTCCACTATTTTTCTCCCTGCTTTTTGTCATTAAACTTTCTTCCTCCATTAGTCACAGCCATCTTGGTGCAAAGACATGGCAGAGAGATGGTTTTATTGCCAACCTGTGAGGGTGATATCATCATCTTCTATGATTTGCTCTTCTGCGACATCCAGAGAGTTCTCGGTGATCATGTCACTAGGTTCATCCACGCAGGTTAAGCCAGAGTAGTTATGCAGGAGTTCTGCACTAGGAACATGCTCCACGATGACAGCAGGGAAAATGGATGGATCACCAAGCTGGGGGTGGAGAAAAAAATAAACAAGACATTAGTTAGACTGCTTCCAATCTAGCCACTTAATGATTTATACTTCAACAGACCTGTACTAAACCACCTAGATATTAAAGAGTCAGGAGGGAGCACTAAAGGAAAAGATGATTTTTAACATCTGAAAGCAAATTGCAGCAGTGTTCCACCAGGAGCCAGAGACTGAATATTGCTGAAGTATCTACTGTACTGACTGTACTTGAGTATATAACACCAGACTTGCATGACACAGTTTTGCAGCGTGAAAGCTGACAATACAGAGGAGTGGCAAGGCACAATAAGTGCTACATCTTGCTGGCAATAATACTGGGTGAGCAACTTGCTGCAAACACCTTCACCTTTTGCTCTTCCCATCAAGCTGAGAGTGAAGGAGTCCTGTGGCTGTGAGGACTGGACAAAGCTCTCACAGGCATCATATTTCCTATGAGACAGTATTTGAAAAATCACTATTTTAGGGGACACTTGCTACAGAAGGAAGGGGTGTAACAGGTTGATCTAAGTGCTCTAATTCTTATAGCTTTAGTCATTTGACATCACTCACACCACACCCCGCCTCGCCACCTAAGTCTACTTTTAGACATTGTCCTTTGGTCTTGATAGTTATTTTGCATCAGATACAGAAGAAAAGAGGCACCTGGAAAACAGAAATCAAACCTAAGAGCAATAATAGCAAGATGCACACTCTCTGACAAGGCAACCGCTCAACAGGAAGAGGTTTTCAGCAAATAACATCTACTACAGACACTGCATTTTTCAAAGTGAGTCTTTTAAAATGTCATTTGCAGGAAGAAAGTTATAGTAGAACTGATAGAACCTGATAGAACAGGTTCAATGAAAGTCTAGTGTAACTCTAAGGTTTCCTCCTACAAAAATGAAACACATTATTAATGTGTGTCAAGCTTAAAAACAAGAAAAAAACCTAAAAAGTTGCTAAAACATTTCTGAGAAAACCAGTATATGTACATTTGGTCCCACCCTCCACAGAAGAGCACAGATATGTACAGATCTTATAATCATAGAATGGCCTGGGCTGGAAGAAACTTTAAAATCATCTAGTTCCAATCCCCCTGCCATGGATAGGGATACCTTCCACTACACATCAGGTTATTCAGAGTTCCATCCAGCCTGGCCTTAAATATTTCAAGGGATGGGGAATCCACAGCTGTTCTGAACAACTTGTTCCAGTACCCTTCTACCTTCACAGTAAAGATTTTTTCCTACTATCTAATCTAAACCTACCATCTTTTAAGTTTGAAGTAATTTCCATCTGTGCTGTCACCACATGCTCTTGTAAATAGTCTGTCTCTCTTGCAGGTTCCCTTCAGGTATTGGAAGGAAGATCAAGTAGTTTTTTTAACCACACAAGTTAAAAACCCAAGGCAAAAAAACAACTGTATGATTATGCCGTTGTTTAAGAATTACTCATCTCTCACAGTGATGGAAAATGGTATCAGAGCTATCTACTCAACCCAGACAACAGCTAGAGGAGTAAGCCTCCCCTAGGGAAGAGTCTGGACCATAAGTACGGAAAGTAGAAAGTGCAATTAGAAATTTTAAAAGGCAGTAATTACCACTTTAAATGGCCCTGTGTTTTGTAAAACAGGTCTCAGCAAAAACTGTGGTAAAGGGCAACCAGGAAAAAAAGAAGAACTAAAAACCAAAAATAGTATTTTAATGGGTTTCCATCATGGACAGTCTCCTAAACAAAAAGAAAACAAAACAAACAAACAAACAAACACCCAAAAAAACCCCAAAAAGGTCAACAAAACCAAAACTGAAAAAAAAAAACCAAACAACAAATAATGACGTAGTCTATGAAACATGTTTCAAAAGAGAGCAATATGGTAGAAAATCAATAAAAATGAACAAAGTACAGACCAATTAAAGCCCTCTTGTGCAATCTTATCCCCAGGTATTTATCAAGTCAAGCAATGGGACAGCTGCTACCCCACACCTTTGTGGGCACCTCTAACCAATGCTGCATCATGCTGGAGCTGAGAAAACAGAAATCGTTGATGGGCAAGAGGTCCCAACTGTTCCTCAGAAAAAGTCATGTTCATGTTTTGCATCCTATTTGTTTGCTGACCTGAACATCCTTGATCCTATTTGCTTCCAGGCAAGAATAAACAAATATATTTAATTAAATAAAAGCCACATTAAAAAAAAAAAATATATATATAAAGCACTGTAAAGAGAGAGGAAAAGTAAAAAGCTATATACATTAAAAAAGTTTTATTTTCAACAATACATTCATAAGCTACAAGGCAGATGGTCCATTACAACTCCTTCCTAAGATACAATTATGTTCTAAAAATAGTTTAAATACCTCAGTTTCAGTAATATGCCTCGATACATAACTTTTGGGATTTAAGTTACAGACAGCTGTGATGCAGGCACTTGGACATGAGCTAGGAACCCCCAAGTTTCCTTCCCATCCAACAGACAGAGATGGTATTTCTAGGGCACAATTTCCCTGCCCAGTTTTAGCCTCCTGTGCTACAATAGGATGTCATGCCCTAAAAACACCTATTTCTCTGCATTGACTATGAAATGGTGGAGGTGTTGGGGTGCTTGTTTCTGGTGTAGGCATCTGTGTCCTGCACACTCATCAGCAAGTGGCCAGCTTCCTCCTCCCCACCACATCTGGGCAGCAAGGCGCGCTCCTCTCGCCCCACTTCCGCCCCTGCACCAGCTCAAAAGCTGCAGTGTCTGCAGCCACAGATCAGGTTGCCTGTGCTCAAGATAAGCCTTACATTAGCTTCTTCTGAAGAAGAAAATTACTTTGGCTCAGCACTGCCTTCTTTAATGACTGATGCTCATGCCACTGGCTTGGCCTCTGAGAGGACTAGTTATAGAAAAATGTTTCAGAATAATAAACAAAATACAGATAAAATCAACTGATTGTCACATGTTTTCAGATCAGTTTCTCAAAGCCCTACTTATATTACACCCTACTCACTTTGCTATGAAACCTAGTTACAAAAGCCCAAACAAATACACTTCACTACTGACCAGAATGTTTCCTGTGGTACTGAACTGTGCTGCTTCATGCAGCTCAGAAGTGGTTTGATCCATATGAACTGCTCTGCAAGGTTAAACTGTGTTTTGACTGTATCTAGAAACAACCATCATGCACACACACTGATATTGTTGCTTTGTTTGTCTGCGGGCAGAGAAACCCCCACAGCAGGGCAAGACCTCGTCACCTGAACTTGGTGCTGGACTACGCAGGGAAGCTGCTGACACACTATGCTTTCAAAAGACTGGAGATGAACAGAAAAGCATTCACTCATGGTAAGACATTTTGAATGTGCTTTTCTTTACCTTAATCACAGTTTTGAACTGGGAGAATCAGAGTAAACATCACTTCTTGAGGCCTCTTATTTTAAAGCTATTGTTATAACTGCATCCAACTCATACCTACAGCAGTACAATGTATGGACTTTCCTTCCTGCCATGGCTGTGAAAAGGAAAGAACAAATTCTAATATGCTACTGTTGAGAAAAGTATTCACACAACTGCAAACCAATTTAATCTGAAATGCATTTTTGTGGAAGTGGTCACTGCTTTTTTGTACATTATTTGCAATTGGTTATTATTTAATTAACAAGCCTTTCATTTAGTTTTAAAAGCTAATACTAATGTACACAGATGTACACATGACTGTGAGATAATCTCACCTTGGTACTTCTATAATGTTCTAAATTTCACTGGAAGTGCCTGAATCCCAATTGAGAGCCAAACTAAACTTTCCTCTAGCTCTGTTGTTTTGTAAGACATAAAAATAACTGTACATATTTGGAAGTGCAAAAGAGCCCTTTTTTACTACAGCTCCCTTCAAATCTAGTGTGTAATGAGAATTACACACAGGGAAAGCATTAAGTTAAGAACTACAGGGTAGTGATTCAATTAACACAATTTAAATTGTCTAATACCAAGATCACAAAATAATTTATTTCTAATACAAACATGCCCTAGCAAAAAATATAGTGCAAACTATCCCAAAGTTTCAAAAAAGTCCCAAATTAAAGTTTTGGCAATGATTTTCAAGAAATCAATACAGATATCTATAGAACAATTTGTGTATTTTTAAATTTCTCCTACTTCTACTGCTTCATCTTTCTTTTATAAAATACAGGTAAAATAGGACACCCTAGCTCCAGCAAAGCTTTGACTTGGCTCCAACTCATCTCCCACATCTGCTGGACACATAAAACAATTGAGCTACTGCTAAAACCTTCCCAAATCTTAAGACACCAAATCCCTGTAGACCAACCTTTACCAATTCAGAGGAGTGCAAATTTCATACAGATGCTGAAAGCCCATGGAAAGTCCCATGAGCAGGTCCCTGAAAGCATTGATTATATTCCACAATCCCCTGAGAAATGAACCCAGTCCTCCTCCAGGGTCTAAAGGCAGCAATCTTCCTTCCTGCTCTCTAATTCTTTTAGTGTGTTTGACATGCTGACAAGGTGTTTCTTTTTTTCTCTGAAAATTGTCTCATGAACTGTCACCAACTGACAGAAGATCAAAACACCATCCTGGCCACAGAAATGGAAAATAAGGAAGGGGATTTCTTCTGCTTTGGAGGTACTGTCTTCTCATACTACAAGTCTTTAAGGATGACAACTTGTCCCAAGAATAAAGTGACTATCTTTTAACTGGTGTGAAATAATTTTGGTGCAAGTGAGTGATGGGTGGGAAGAAACACATGAAATAGATAGCAGAAGGGAAAAGCTACATGTGAAAAAAAAAAAAAGGAGAAAGCAACCTCAGGGAAAGAACAAGTGTCTTTTTAACCAAAGGACAGCATTCAGACTTGCAATACAGATGGCCATTCCTATAAAAAAATAAACAAACAACCCCCCCTCCCCACAAAGAACAAATAAAACACCCAAAAAAACTAAACAGTATTAGAGGAAGTGATAGTGACTTAGTGACTAGAAAATAGCCTTGGGTTTTCCCTTGCTGACAGTCCCTGTGCAGAGGCAGTTTCTCAACTTTAAAGGTGTTCCCACTACCAGCATCAGAGAAGGGACCAAATTGCACAGAGGGATGCTGCAGGCAGACACATGCAGCTCACTCTTCTGGGAAGACAACCTCATCACAGATTTCATATTTTCCCTTATGTCTTAATAAATCTGCAAGAGAGTAAGAGGGAGGAATATTCTGCAGGAGCTGGAAATAGCAAAAATATGTAGATCTTCATCTTGACCAGGTGGCTTAATCTTTCTGAAAGCCCATGATGATATCAGGGAACATGGAAGAGAAAATGCAGGCATCAGATGATGGTGCAGAAGTCATGGCTCAACCTAAGGTGTCAGACCCTTCTTTATCAAAAGAAAGGAAGAGAGAAACAAACGCCAGAGGTACAGAAGGGGTCTTCAGGCACAAGTTGCTACAAGCAACACAGCACAGCCCAACACAGAGCAGTCATGCTGGGAACCATGTTAGCAATTTAATGGTTGTAATGATTCAACTTCTCCCTGGCACCATTTAAAACTTCCTGCTAGGGATTTAGCCACTGTGGCTGCTTTTATTCAGCTTCTTAAATTAAAAATGTCCTGATCAAATATCACATTAGCTGTAAGTCCACAAAGGAATAAATGAAAAGGCACTGAGAGAAGAAGCTGCAGATAGGAGGAGAAGCAGGTTTAGGCAGCAGTGTTGACTCAGCCAAAGCCTGCAGGAACTCCTGCCCAGTTTTATGTGTGAAGTCTCACAACAACAAGAAGAAAACCCAAACAAACAAAAAAAAAACACAGAAAAGATGAAAAAGAAAAGCAAACTCTATTTTAACTAGATCCCTAACTTGTAGCAGAAGCCAGACAGGTTATCAGTAGCTTTAGCCCAAGCCTCTCGTTCCCTTCTGAAAATCATAAGGATATTTTCATTTCACTTCTTCCTCACCACAGATCTACTATGTGATAAATGAACCCTCCAAGAATAAAAAATTAAAAAATTATTATTTTCTAAACTGCAAAGGATAAAGCTGATAAGAGTGAGCCTTTCCCGTTCACACGATTCCATGCGTTTGAGCCCCTCCCGTTGGCATCTGCCACTGAACGCTGAATGCTTACATTTGCAAATGGACTGTTCATAATTTATGGTTGTTTAACCAAGATTTAAAAAAAAAAAAATAAAATTAAACAAAATAGCCATGAATTATGACTTCCCTGAAATACTGAGCATAGTTGCCACTTAGACCTTGAACCTCTCCCCACAGCTGTTCCATGTCCCAAGAGCTCTTGGCACAAGACAGCTCCAGGCAAAACTTTGACAAGAAGAAAAGTACCAAAGTTCTTAAAATGCCAGCTTGTGAGGGCACTGCAAAAATAATTATCCAAAGATGAGTTAAATTACACTTTTTGTATACGATGAAGATCCAAGAAAATGCTTTTGCCCAATACAGAGCACTCACAGAGCTAAAATTTTTGCAAAGTACACAGATTGTGTTATCCATACCTAAATACAACTTATCTAAGAATTTAAAAACTTTAGGAGTAGCAATAGCTCCTGTGTAGTAAGAAGCAGGTCATTCAAGTATAAGAAAGAAGCAGGCTTTTTGCGCTACTGTGCTATGAACCCTCAGTCAAACTGAGCCTTGTTCCAGCTTCCCAGGTCTTCACCTGTGGCAGGACTTCTTTTGTACAACTGAGTATTTAAGATTTACCTTCAGGCAGCCAGCTAGCTGGCTACCTGCATCTTTGATATCTGAACTAAGTGAACCCAGTAATTTAAAAGGAGCTTACATCTGGCTGCAGCAATGGACTTCCTGCAATGCACCCTCTATCTCCGGCCTTTCACATCTTTGATTTCACCACCTTTAGGGTATGCTACAGGACATCTTTTCTTAGACTTCATCTAGAGCAGAATTTAGTGGACTTATGAAAGAAACATCAAGGTTGAGTTTGTTCTGAAGCTGGAGAAACAACATGGGGTGACAAGAAAGATCTGTTTAGAAAGGTTTTACTGTCCTGTTGAGCACTCTTTAGTATTTTTAAAGTTTCTCAGTTAAGCATCTAAATAAACTGCAGGAAGCAGAATGCACGGCTAAACAAAACAAAACTGTATCTGCTCTCACTACCCCTCCCAGGAACCACACTGAGGTAGCCCTCCCTGCCTCAATTCTTCCCTCTTCTATTGGCTTGTAAAGTAAAGCCAGCAATGAACAACCAGCAGAGGTATTAAGTAAGGCCTGTTTTCAACTACACTTGTGCAATTCCCATATCTAAATCCCCAGGCTACCACAAGCTCTGGAAAAATACAGGGAAGGAAGTTACATTACTAATTCCACCCAAAACTGAGCTAGCACTTTAGACAGACAACACTCAGTTCATTGAAATGATCGCATGACTCTGGCAGCAGAAACAGGCCAGTGACCCAGCCAGATATTAAGCCATACAGAAAACCAGAGACAAGATTATAAAGCCAAAAGCAAAGTTTTTTTTAAGAGAGGAGAATAAATGCTTTTTACGTTAACAAAAAAGATCAGTTTGCCATGGCACTTAGCCTTTTAAAAAGGCTCAGGCACCTTATTTCTTGTTAATAAGTGCAAGCTCTAATATTAACCGCCATCTATAGAGAAGCCACATGATTTTTACAATAGAAATCCTACTGAAGCTTCAACACTTACAGGATGTGGTTTAAATAATCAACACCTAACTGAGAGTCTGCTCAGGTAGAAACTGACATATTTTCCCTGTAGTGTAAAAAAACCAATTTAAATTACTTTCAAGCTGATTTCTGAATAACCAGCATGCAGTAATACAATTTAGAAAACAATCTGTAAATAACAGTGAGGAGGTACATACTGCCCCTTCCAGTCACCTGCAGTGCAACCATTACTTCTACTCAGAATTTTATCCTAGCACACTAGAGAAGTTAAAACTATAAAGCACCGTAATTTTGGGAATTCTACATTATACATTCATGGGTTCTACTGGCACAAATCAGCAAAACAGGAAAAATATTTTTGGAGGAGGATGTCTCCGCAATACTGCAGAGGTTATAACATTTCAACCAATTTCTGTTCTGTGCATGAAAGTTACAGGAAGCAACAGGAAGCTTTTGAAAGAGCACAAAGATCTGCTGCAACAATAATGACCTCAATGTTTCCCTTTTGTGTTTTACACCACATTTTTTTCCTCGTGTTTCATAAAACTCTTAGCACGAACTTGTACAAATATGGTTTCTTACACCATCCCATACCTGCTGCTCATCCTCCATGACGTTGCTGGCAAATTCAAACACGAGCTCATTCTGCTGTACAACTGCTGCCATAATAACGCATTCCCAGGTCTCAGCTCCACATACAAAGAAAAATGTTCTTGAATGTCAAAGAACAGAGGTCCAGCTGGGCAGAAAGGCAGGTTCACAAAATGAATCGATGTTCCTGTTTCTTAGATCATCAGTGTTTCTGGGCTCTCGTTTTCTCTAAGCAAAACAAACCAAGGCAAATCCTTTCCTGAGTTGTTCTTCCCACCTCGAGAGTCTTTACCACTGTGGAGAGAATAAAAAAAAAGATTATCATTAAAAAACTGTTACTTTAGCAATGTGAAATAGTAGCAGTGGCAATAAAGCTTTCCATGTATTAAACTGTTCTATCTACATCCAAGGAAGTCAAGATACTTTTGTGTCTCCAAAGGTATTACTTTTACTGATTAATGTACGAGAACTTTCATTACCCGAAACAGAACTGTTTCAGGAAATAAGACATCAGTTTCAAAGTGTTTCATATTAAAAGCATGAGACTAAGGAAAAATTTAAAAAGTTAACAAAAAGAAAATCCACATTTTCATATGACTCAGGTATGCAGTTTTCACATTCTTTAGTATCTCTCATCTTCACAGTTTATTCAAAGTAAAAATAAAAATTCAGACCGACCTACTCTGCTGTAGGACACCCCAAGTATGTCACATTTGTTCTCACACACAGTTCAAATTTAGCAAAGTTGTTGTTTTGCAAGTGAAATTCTCTGGAAGTTGAATCCCCTTGAATGTAAAAATGACGAAACCAATAAATAAATTCTTTTCACAATGCAGAGAGTGCCTGCATTCTACATGAAGCAGATCTTCAGCTCCATGTTAAAAATGCACTGTAAATGTACCCTTATCTCTACCAGAGGCTCGCAAGCGGCCGGAAGGAAACAGTACTGACCACATCATGGCAAATTAGTACCATCAAAAAAAACTGCAGAGTACAAAGAAAAAAATCCCCAACTACAGAATGTAAACAGCTTCAGTGAAGGGATGTGTGCCTACAGTTCCCATGCTTTTACTTACTCATCAGTGCCAAAGGTAAACACGGTTAGGGCTGAGCTGACCAATAGGAAGCTGCACCACCTCTGGGGAAAGAGGCAAGCGCAGAAAGAACTCTTCGTATACAACTCAGGTGACCCAGACATTACTTAAAAAATCTGTAATTTCAAAATAGTAATGGGAACAGGTGTTTAAAATTAGGAACTTAAGGAGTATGTTGGTGCCTAGTAATTAAAATCAATGTATTTTAAAGGAAGAAAAATGTGTGGTTCCTAGTGTTTTGAGCAAAATTCTTTAAACGGTCTTTGATTAAGAGCTGTTGTGACAAAGAATAAGGGACAGAGGTCTAACATGTACCCATCCAGAGCGAGACCCCCAGGAAAATACATGTCAGTGTCATTCATGATGATTAGCATCTTCCTTTGTACAGCAGGTTTAACTTTGCCTTCTTCTTGCAGTAGGCTGAAACTCAAAAAAATGAAGAGCATCTTCCTCTCCCCAGTGCCAAGCAATTTAATTAGGGAGGATCATGTCAGAGACTTGTACTCCCTCACTCTAGGAAATGTAACAGCTGCTTTTCCTATATAGATTTGTGGTATTCCCAAATTCCTAAGTAGTGATGGCAGAGCATTCAGGCATTTAAGTCACTAGATCCTACCCTTCTAAGAAATCAGGAAACCCAAGATTATGCAAACAGGAGAACCTCCCCAACTTCCAAAGCATACTCTAATTAGCTGTTAAAAGGTTTGTAATAGTAGCCACAACCTTAACTACAGAATATTTGCTTTAATGAGAGTTGCACGCATGAACAGAGCAGGAAGTGCTGTAAGGAAACATTTCAACCTCAGCACTTGCCATTTTACTGGATGACTTAAATACTTAACAAGACTTTCACCACACTTGGGCAGGGTTATGGCACTGTAAGCATTACATGCAACCATATAATCCTGGGTGACTTCCCTATATCTAATTATTTGGCCTTGCCTTTTAGAAGATGTGGATGCCATTAGGAAGCAGATACATAATCCCAACATTGTGGGAGTAAGCACAGTTTAGCCCATCCTAGACTCCTACCAGCCTGAAAATAAAGTATATAACTATATAATATAGAGTTTAATATTGCCTTACAGACAGCAATTTAAGTGGGCCAATCTATGCCAACAGGGATATACTAACTTTTTCAGAAGAGAAGACAGGTATGGGAATTCATTGAAGTACAACTTCTATTTCGGTTCCTGCTTAGGAATAAATTGTAACTGTCCAAGAAGATTAAATAATATTTTAAGTCACACCCTCTAATCAGTGAAGAGCAACTTCACTATAAAGGCTCATAAGGCAAATAGGGAAATACAAGAACATCCTCACTCGTCCAAATGGAGACTTCTGTTTAAATGGGGGTTAAGCTAATTGTCCACAGCCAGAATACTGCAAGGACTTATAATCATGGACATTACACTGACTGAAGCCACATGTATCAACAAAGCTACAAGTTCTTAAGACCCAGTAATTTTCTAAGGTCAATGACAACTAACAGAGTCAATGTAAAATCGGGATAAAGGACATGCTGGAGACACAGGCTACCCAGTAAGCTCTTAAATTTAAGAAAAACTGGAGGTCAAGCTACCCCAAAAATTTTGAAAGTTCCCCATATGGGAACTGACATTTTCTTCTATTAGTGCCAGGTTATTCATTATTCTATAAAACATTAATATTTTACAGTAGATACTACAATACCAAAATGGACACTGAATGCCTAAGATCCAAAATGTGTGGCAGTAAACTTACTAAAAGCCATAATATATTTCCTTACTTTTTATTTTAAAAAAAGAAACAACTAAATTCTCAATGCAAAACAAATTATTGTGATTTAGTATCATTTAAGAGACTGCAGCAGTGTAACGTAATTTGATCCACACAAACACTGCTTAAACCAGTCACACTTCATGCTAACATGGAACTCCTAATCATCTGATGCCACAGTAGGAATGGTCTATCAAAAGCTGTTTTATGAGTTCTGCACTGCTGTGATACAGTGATGTGAGGCTGCTCCTTCCCCCCTACACCCCATCCCCAAAACCACCAAGGGCTCTATAGATAAAGTCAAGTGATATATTCTTTTCAGAAGAGAAACGTCTAACCACAACATTAGTACCAAATCCCAAGACAAGTGAACAGGCTTTAGTGAGCTTTTATACCTAACCTTATAAAGCTTGGGGACTCAGACTACTACTGTTTGCGCAACATTTTTTCATTACTTCTGTTGTAGTGCATAGTAATAGTGAATGATCTCCATTGGGCAACAATAGCACAGCAGAACATTGCAAAAGTGCTTTCCTTTGATCCATATCACTTTCTTTGCCACAAAGAAAACAAGAGCAGCTCTTCACAGAAGTCAGCAGAATTCTAAAGCAGCTATATTTTCCTTCATATCTAGTTTTATAAAGTGTGCTTTCATTATTCCAGCTATCGGAGGGCCCTGCTTTCTATAGGCTAACACAAACACAACTATTGTTTTTGCTGTTTAATGCCTCTTATCCCCTGCCTGATTTTACATACATCTACCAGTAGAAAATAAGTTATTTGCAAAGAGCATAAAATGTGTAAATTCTATTCAAATACACAGTAAACTTGACTACACACAAATAATCCTAAGAGAAAGGGAACCCAATATATATTATCATAAATTTTACATCGAATTTTCAGAACTGCAGAGGAAGTAAGGTTTTGCTTTCATTTTTACTAATTGTTGTACAAATATATTATAAAAAGCACCATTAAGACACAACAATATAAACAAACTTCTTAATTCTGCTTAATCCTTGAAACTGAACTCAAATTATTTCAATATGCCTGGAAACTCCCCTCATCCACTGATTTCAACATCTAAAAACAAGCTCCTCAATCAGTCTGTCAAAAAGCACATTCAGTTAATCTAAGCCTTAGTACCTGCTACTCTGGTATCCCAGAAGATGCACTGTAGCATTCTGTCCTAGACATCAATTAGACATCATAACTTTTTCCCCACCACTCTTCACCATTTAGACCCCCCCAGTTAATCCTAGTCCATTGAGGACTAACTGAGACAGTTCAACAAAGCTTCTAAGAAATACCTCCAGAACCAATGTTTTTGGTCCCAATGGTGAAGCTGCAATATTGCAATTAGGCACCATGTTGGAATCCACAAATTCTCCTTCAAATCTTGATAATATGAGCCAGTATAGGCCACACTACCTCAATCAAGCACTGTAATGCAGAACACCAAAATAAGATAATGGCACCACACTGGAGCAGGCATAGCAGGCATCACAGTACCAGGCAGAAAACCAAAAATTTGCTAAAGGTCAGCTGTGAGCTTAGAAAACAAGTCTTGGTACAGAGAGCATCCCAGATGAGCTGAAAGATGCCTCCAGAAAGCTACTGGATCCAGTCCCATTTAGGGTTACTAAAGATGACGGTAATCATCCTGCACTGACTTTCTCATGAAATTAATAAGATCATTTTTACATTTAAAATAAGAACCAGCTTAGCTGGTTTAAGATTCAAGTGCAGATCTGAGTTCTCAGTACTGATGAAACAGTTCCACTCATTCAACACAGGGACAAATCACTTGATACTGTAATTCCCCACTGACTTCCTAAGACAGTCTGCAGCATTAGCACTAGCCTAGAAATACCAAAGTTGTGACTTAACAGAAATGCCAAGGTGAACCTCCCCTTCTCTACACAATCTTGCATACAGGGAAAAGAGGGGACTGAATGAGAGGAAAGAGAAGATTAAAGATATCACCTGGAAATCTGAACAGAAGGACCAAAAACCATCTCAGGTGAGGACAAACACATGGATGGTAACCACACCATTTCACTCCAATTTCTAACTCTATTCTACCAGTGGAGGTTAGCCACTGGTAGAACCACCATAGTTCAACCCCAGAGTCAGTTCACCTTCTGAAGAGTAACATCCCTTTAAGATAATGAACAAGTAGCATCATAAGTCAGGTTTTCTTAAAAAGGAGGGCAAACCTGAATGATATTGTAGTTCTCAATGCAGAAATCCCAGACCAAAAACAATCTTTATATATAGTCCACACCAAGCAAAAAAGTTAACAGTTTAGTATTCTGTGTCATTCTTCATAGATCAACTTTTAGTATTCAGTAATACTACAAATTTTCACAGGACAAGGGATTTGAAACATGTCCTTAGACCCAGGGCATCTGCACTGATGAAATGACAAGAAGAATTAATTAATATATGTCACTTGGCACAAAAAGTTTCTGAAGGCTCAGTATTTCAACTGCTCACACAAATTAAAGGAGATAGAAAAACAACATGGTTAAGAGGGTAGCACTGACGAAGGAAAGAAACAACATAAGGAACAGACTCAAGTCTTCTGAGAGCATCCATGCTGCCTAGGGCAAACTGTGCAAAGGGCAGCTGACATAATAAAAGCCAACAGAGTGACCTTTGCTGAGCTTTCATTAAGGACAAAGAAATCATCACTATCAATAAATCCCTGTTTTGCAGCCCGTCTGGAAACCACAGGCTCTCTATGCATATACAGCAAGGAGGACAAAGAGTAAGAGGGTTTATCTTTTAAATATAAACAAGCATAAAACCCCAAAACTGACAGAAAATCCAGTCAATATCAAAGAAATTAAATTAACCCACTTGACATAAAAACAGAAGTTTACTCCAAAGAGAGCAAAAAACACAAACGCAAGCAACAAGCTCTCTGCCATCACAAAAAATTTAAAAAAAATTTTAAAAAATCACATTTTCATCTCTTTTTTTTGTAACTATCTCTTTTAGCCTGAACATTTAATTTGAGGCAAGATTCCTTTCCAGACTATTAACAGTAATGGCCCCAGCACTGTTTACAAACTCCCCCACCCCTGAAAACCCTTTTCTTCCAATCTCCCATGTTCCCTCATATTTTTTAAGTTCCTTTTATTCAGCACATTTATGTAACACAGCTGTTATACACAACCCCAGCAACCTGGCAGAGCACTGCTGGGAAAGCTGAAAAAAATTAAAGCATGGTTGAGGCTTTTTTTCCTCTGTATCCTCTCTCGCCAGCAGGCTCAATGTGTCAAGGCAGCCCCAAATCAGTGTAGGTGTGTAGATGTAAAGCACTGTAAGTAATTAATATATGCTGTAGCAACAAAAGATCAGCCCACTACCAACAGGCCAGGCCTAGAGAGCAACCTAAAAGATACTGAGGAGAGACAGGCTTTCCCCAGCTTTAGTACAAAAGCTCCTAAGCTCCAAAAAAAAGTATTTGAGCATCTGTTAAGAGCAAGCCTCCCTAATTTGATCAGACAAGGAAAGGCCAGGCTGGGTTTTAGTCACTTCTCTGCAATGTTTGCTCCAGAAAAGTAGAACCAACTCAACAGGAAAAGTTAGCTGACCTAAAGCAAGGGAGCAAAGACACTCCAGGGGGAGTAGATGGTCCAAATCCACTCTCCTGCTTCCCTACTCCCCAAGCATGAAAAGAATTGAATTTTGCATTTCCATAGACTAGCTGCATAGTATAAGAAGAGGTTAAGGAGATGGGACACGACCCATCCTCCATGATGGGACAACTCCATCCCACCTCTCCTCCCCAGATCATGTGAGAGTTTGGACCTCTTTTCCTCCTTGCTTGCCAGCCCTCAGCTCTCCTTCCATCCCAGTCAAAACTGTTTAGTGGATTCAAACATAATTTTGCAGCTTCCTGACCTTTGGCACACTAGACACGAAAAAGAAAAGAGCAGAGTAAATTTTTGGAAGTGTTTAAGCCATAACCTGGCTACTCATACAGCTTTGAAACATTTCAATTCAAAGTAACCCAAATGAAATTTGGGTTACTGATGCGTCAGGTCACAGATAAATCACTTATTTCAACTACAGGAAGATAAAAGCCACATAACATTGCTTCACTGCACAGCCCCTACTCTACCTGCCTGCACGGACACATGGACCCAGGTACACACAAACCAGCTGCAGTTGCATGAAAACACATCATATCCGTGTGCACGTGCATTACATACACACCAAAGCAGCACATGTATGAAATGTGTGCCCTTCTACTACTAATTGACTTTTAACTTCTGGTGCAGCTGTTTTGCCTACCGAAGATTAGAAAAAAACCCCACCATCTCCCACATCTCCATACAACAAGGGGATCTGCAAAAGTCCTCCTTCGCTGCTTCCAGTTCAGCCACCTCCACCCACTGCTGCTCATCAACACCCCAGTGCTGCTGGGAAAATACTTAGCTTGATCTTCTCTCATCCCCTGAAAGTCAAATACAAGCAAGATGAACTGCCCACACCCCCACCTCCAAAAAAAGAGGACATCTAAAAGGACAGTGTCCCCCAGGCAGTGCATGGGTCAGCACATGGTTTGCCAAGCCTGAAAGAATTCCACAGTCTGTTTTCCAGACAGGGAATGGAGCAGCACCAATATCTCAGGGCAGTACAAACATCTTGGTCTTGGAAAGCTAACATCTGTGCATAGCCATTATCAAAAAGGAGAGAGGAGTGTAAGTCAGGCCTTTACCACCTCAAAAATGCTGGCCACAAGCACACCATCACACCAAGCTCCCTGGCAACCGACAGCATGACTGCCCATCTTTCTATGAATTCTCTGTAGGGCTACCTAAAGGTCTCTTATCCTAACAAAACCATCAGGTTTTGTTATGGAGAATGTTTCTGAAAGCATGGCCTTGTTCAGCAACTTAATATGGATCCAAGGACCAGATGAAAACATAACATTCATAGCAAAGACTCCTCTTGCTACTGCATAATGGCACACAAACATGCTAATGTCCCGTAAATGCAGAGACTGGGAAGTGTGGTTTGCTGGTCCAAAACTCTTGGCAGTCACTAGCTTGGTCTGCCCCTTGATTCTGACTTTTGTAGTTAAATCATCATTATTGGTAAAGTAAGGAAAAAAAATCAAGTGATCATATTTCTCAACTAATAAAATGAGAACAAGGAGACATTCAATTAAGTCAAGAAGCAACCAGTTTTGAAAGGATGAAAGGAAAGCAATTAAAAATGCATCAGCCTAGAGGTACTTGCTCAAACTCCTTGCTACAGACATGACAGAAGTCAAAAGCTTAGGAAAATTGTAAAATGTTTTAAAAACAGCTCAATGTAATTAGACCAAACCAGCCCCACTACATAAGGATTTATTTTTAAACAATGAAAAAGAGCTGTCTTAACACAAGACAAACCTTCAGTATTGCAGATTGCAATCACATCTCTAAATGAAGGATTTTGCTGCTATTTTTTATTTTTTATTATTTATAGCATTTCTGGATTTACATATTCTCCACCAGACAAACAGTAATATATTAAACATTGCAAAACCAGAATAGACGGACTACAAATAGATACGACACTGCAAATGTCCACTTAGTCTAGCTCATCAAGTGGTAAGTGATACTAATTATGGAGAGAAAGGAAAACAAAAGATCTCTCATTACTACTTCTCCTACCACAATTAGTACATGCTATTTTATCCAATAGTAAATTTGCAGAGACAGGACTGGTTTTATGTCTTGTAACAAGATAACCAAATTACCAGCATTAATAAGTAACATTAGTATCAAATATATCTTCCTATTTTTTAAACTGCAGAAAAATCTCAAAAAGCTGTTTTAAAAAAATATAACCAGAAAACAGTAAATTTATGGAATCCTAAATCCAGTTCAGAAATCTTTGCAAACTAAATGTATTTTTCCAGTGACACAAAATAAACGTCTTAAAAGGCACCTTTAAGTGGTTTCTGGCATTTAATAGCACCTTTTATGGAGCATTAAGACCACAAGACTATAAGCATCTGTAGCAATAGAGCTGCAGATAAGTCAAATTTCACTAGGGAAAGATCCCAACACAGAAAGAGCGTAAGGGCTGAGCTCCAAGACAGCTAAAACAAGATATGAGGAAACCTGTAAAAGAGGGGTGGAGGGGGGAAGAACTGTTTGACCCTGGAAGATTTTGCTCTTTTGATTAACACATACAGACAGGAAAATGAAGTAGTGGCTCTGGGAGGAAGAAAGATCAGAGAAACAAAATATAATTGCTTTGGAAGGATGCCAAACTTCACAAATTACCAGTTGCCAGTCTGTACCCAATACTGACATAAAACTGTCAATCGTTCCCTAAAAACTATTTTGCCCATAAATTAGCAACAGTCACTATTTTTAAATCACCTGCATGTAAAAGTTAAATTTATCAAAGAAAAATGGATGGCAAAAAAAAAGAATTTTTTTTTTAGCTGCACTATAAATGAGCATATATATATATATATATATACACACACACACACATATATATATTAAAGAGGAAAAGGAAAAAAAAGAGGCCAGCAGAGATCAAGTTCTATTTAAAAGTTTCTTATTCCAGGCAACCTCTTCCAGCCAAGCATCAGTAATTCTAGATTAGGGAGTTAAACTCCCACAGGACTTTTTCTGCATTCTGCAAAAGTTGCTACAGGACCCAGCTCATTAAAATTCCAATTACAACTTCTGCAACACAGATTTTTAGCATTCTGTGGATTTCATTTTGCAATTCATTTTTAAAAAAAAACTCTTCTAACTGGACTGTCGAAAGCAACAAACAAAATACTTTAATAGGTTCAAAACTACTCTCTGACATAGCCATAGAAGTGCTGTGTGATTTGCATTTCTGTGTTTGAGTACTTGAGCAATTTCAGAAATCTGAATTTAATTGATATGCACCAGCCAGAAAGGGGCACAAACTAATCCACACAGAACCTGCTGAGGCCTCCCCTTTCCCAAACACACAGACCTGGACTTCAAGCCTCAGTTTGGTACTTTGCTCTTGTCAGTGATGTTTATGTTCAAGGTTGCATTTGGCAAGTGCCAGGCTGAGAAATATAAAGGGTCTTACCTTTGCAGTGTCTTTAAAAAATCTGGGTATGAACACAGAGCAGATTAGGCCATGTTTCTGTTGTTTGCCTCTCATTTGCTGTCAGCTGTCAGCAAAATGAACAGTCAAAAGCCTCTGGAGCAGGCTGGTATTAGTCAGCTAGACTTGAATTTCCAGTTCTTTTACATTGCTGTCTATTTTCCTCCATTAGGTTAGCCTGTCCTGCCCTGGTATCAGATTACAGGGAGCCAACATTTATAGCACCTTGCAAAACAGTCGAACATATCACATACCTAAGTCTGCCTATACCTGTTGCCCCCAATGCTTAACCCTTTCTACCAACAGAAGAAACATTTATTCTAGACTCTATCACCTACAAAACATTTGCAGCAGAGGAATTGTTTTTCCTTCTTACCTCACAGCTACAGGATACAGTGAGATTTCATTTTAGGAACTGCAGAACACAGGCAGGCTACGCCAAGAACAGAGGCCCCAAGATGCTGGCAAGAACAAACCTGCACCTGCTGACCCTACCTCCAACGAGAACCCTGTTCTGGAAGCACTTGCCGCTTACCTCAGCGGGTCTGAAAAACCCCAATCCCCATTCTGGGTTCAAGATCATGTAATCCCACGGATTCCTTGTCTCCCCTCAGACCCTGCTGCTAGAGCAGGAGGCAGGCAGGTGTGTTCCCAGCGCGTAACTGGAATGGCACAAGGTGATGGTGTTTCCAGCCCACAGCTCTCCCAGCATCACCAGCTTTCTTCTGCCCAGCCAGCACGTGGTGCTGCCCTGGGCTTGGCTGCTCCACCATCTCCCTGATAGCTTTTAGCCCAGCTTCCCTTTCTGGAAGGTGTCCTTCCAACCCTATTTCCACAGACTAGGGCCTATAATTTAGACAGTGGCAAGTCAAACCCTGCAATGCTGAAACAAAAGAAGGAGCAATTTCCCTCTTTACACAAGAGGTATGGCCATCCCTGGGCCATCAGCTACAGTGGTAATGCTTCAGAGGACTGCATCAGGTATTTTATGTGTTCTTGTATGACAGGTGCCTTAGCTTTCCTACAAGTTCATCATGCATCTTGGACTTAAACAGTTTTAACAAATGAATATGTATATTCTTACAACTCATCCAGGGTTGTTCAGGCATCCTTCTTCTTTGGACCAGTGGTCTATTTCGTTAAAGCTGAGAATATAGGGTGGAACACCATTACACTCTTACAAGCAAGCTAACTCAAGAGACCAGAGATGAAAGACACAAGAAGAACTTTAATTACATGCTGCATTAACTTAAATCTTTACTTAAGTAGCTTTTACTCCTTTAGATAAGAATTGCAGACCCAATCAAGGCAAAGCAAAAAATAAATGGCTAAGAGGGCTTGTAATGAGAAACAGTACAGCTCATACCACAAAGCACTGCAACTAATACTTATCTATAAGCTGCTCTAACTCAGCACTAGACAAGCATTTTGGTCTTTGAGATTCTACTCATTTACAAGAACACTTTTATTTATACTTGTTAGCACTGTGGTTAACAATGACACGTGAGTAAAATATAGATACATATTTCAGTCTTATTTATAAAGCTTATCAGTTAAAACATGTTTTTGCAAACCATGCCTGAAGCTTTTTAGCTATTTGCCACAAAGATCCTCATTTAACTTTGCCCATAAATACAAGAAATTAAATACTCAGTCACACATTTATATACCACAGGAATAAATCAGTGAGAAATTTTGCATCAGGCATGAAGTCACCTGTTTTCTCCAATAATTTCTCTCTGTAACCAGCCAGAGCACCTATACAGTGCCACAACACACACCTTCGCTAAACATCCCCAAAGGTCCATTTTATCACCCATTCAGTCACAACAACTGAGATTACTCCTCTTCAGAAGTTTTTTCTGAAATAGTTTGATGAGTGAACTAAAGCAAGTAGTATTGTGAATTTTTGGGTTTCAATGGCTTGGGGAGTCCAACATTATTCCTAACACAGGCAGGGATTTACTAATGGGTTTGGGATGGGAGAGACAAATCTCCATCAGCAAATCTCTTGGAAAAATAAAGGCACATCTCCTACTCTCAAAATCACAAATACTTGCACTGAGCTTTCATATAAATTCAAAAACCCCAAAAAGCAACAAAAATGCCCAACCCAAGAAAAGGTGGTAACACCTCCTAGTATCTCACAAGTGGAATTACTTCATTCAAAAGTCTGTAGAAATGGCAATGGAAGGTAATTTAAGAAGTGCAAAGTACCAAACCATACCTACAATCTGGCAGACTGATAAAGAACAGCTGCACACAGGGAAGTCAGAGCCATCAGTCAGACTTCTGAATTCCCTCTCACGAACCTCCAAGTCAGAGGTAGTCTTTTTGACTGTTTGTCTTTTCTAATATAATTGTCTGGAGTTTTTTAGCACAAGAGCATTCAGCTTAATTTTTGGCTTAAACAGCCAAATTTTTGGCTTAAAAACTTTGGTTTTTTACAGTAGCTCAGACAGCATTTATGTAGGCCAAGTAGACTTGGTCTCTTAAAACAAACCACATCTTTAAGAGAGTTTCCCAAAGCAAGATGTTTGTTACTCCTTTCTGAGGTGAAATCTTCTGTCTGATTTCTGTATGATAATTTACAGACCACTGTAGCTGCAACTCACATATCACCCAAAGCCTAACAAAAAAATTTGAAATTTATTGAAAATTATGGTTATAAGCTTTTAAATTCACAGGTAGAAGGGTGAAGGCTAATTTGGGTTATAAGGCTGTAACTGTATATTTTCCCTCTGCATGAGTCACAGCTCTGAGCTGGGACGTGCTTTCTGCATGGGCAGTTTGTACCAGCGTCACAGCTCACCAAAGAGAAAGACAAGAAGGAACTCCTGTTCCTTCAAAATACTCCAGACATTCTCAAGTAAAAAACAATAGGTAACATTTGCACCATGCAGGAAAGGGAGCAAAGTCACCTGCTGACCAGTTTGCTCTGAATTCAAATACTTTCAAAACATTAGCCTAAAACTGAGCTTCAGATGGGATACAGCTTTAAGAAAGTACCAACACACACACAGCAGTGAGACATGGAGGGAGGAACATGGTCTTGGTTAGAAAATATGAGTATTACATAGCCAGAGGGACTTCAAAAAACAAAACAAAGAAAAAAAAAAACCAAACCAACAAAACCCAGACCTTAGGCTCTTGCTGTAACTTGTTTGGTACACAAACCACCTTGTTACTAGACAGCCAACTACTTAAGGGTGTGGAGCACATAGCACAAAGAGTTCTATGTGCAGGTTATACCAATAATCTTATCCACTGTAGACACACTGAGTATCTCCCCACCGTACATGGAAAGAAGCAACACAATTCACTTGTCTCTAAACCTTCCAGAGATTACTCCGTCACCCCTGTAGAGAAGCTGCAGATTTGAGCTTTTTATCTCCAGTCTTGGTCATCATCTTTCCTTCTTTCTCCCTACTAGCATCTTCAGCATTACTCACTTGATATGCCTTAAGAACAACATTTTCAGAGGCAAATCCTTCTATCCTGTTCTTATTTTCCTCTTGCATATGTTTGTCTCATTTCAGCCAGCTTTTCAAAAGGTAATTACCTTTCAGGTTCCAAGACAGAAATTCACTGAATTGTGTTCTTTTCACAGAATCATGGAAGTGTGGGCTCCCAGGAAAGCAGAGCAGAGGGGCAGAATCATACCCCTCACCCTGCTGTCCACACTGCTTTTGATGCAGGCCAAGATACAATTGGCTTTCAGGGCTGCAAACACACATTGTTGGGTGATGTGCAGCTTTTCATCCCCCAGTCCCTGGACTTGGAGTATGATGGTGCCTTTGCTTCTTAATCCTGCACAGTAAGAATCCTGAACCAAATGCCTTTTTAAAAACAAGGCCCTTCACCTATTTGTTCAGTATTGCCCTTCCCAAAAAGCCACTCCTGGGTTAAATCAATGGGGTGCTGAAGACTGCCTGAACTGGAGAAGCAGCATTAACAGTATGAAGAGTACAAACATTTTTGCAGTACTGAACATCTGTCCAGGACATAACATGTTACAGACCCAAGTAATTCAAAACTATACAGAAAAAAATCTTAATTAAAGAACCAAATAGGGAATATCTAAAATCATGACTTTAAAACCTCCTCAAGGTGAGAGACTGCTTACACAGTTGTAGTGGAGAACATTCACACAAGACATAATTAAGAGTTAGCTTTTTGGGCTTTTAAGCTCCCAATTGTAATGCGCTCTGAAATGCAATATATTCATTCAGGTTATTCTAAGAATGCATATGCTTCATGATGTTCAGCATAATTACAATAATAAATACATTAACTTGCAGCTATGCAGAATAAGACAGAAACTAATATTCCCATGCCATTTGAACATTTTTCTTTTTACAGAAATAAATGTTGCCTAAATTCATGTTCTAAAGTATTTGCATGGGGTAGGATTAAGAAGGGAGACTATTAGTCTGGGGAATTTCAAACTATTGAACTTGGCTATTAAGAGAATATAAATTATCTTCTGATTTGTTGTTAGACTAACAATTCCTGCCATGGGGTTTCAAACAGTGACAAAGCACAACTTAAAGACCAACAAGATTAAAATAAAAAAGCAAAAATATTTTTCTTAAGAGTGCTATGGAAAAGGAATAGGGTCTGCAAAGGTCCCTCCAGGGAAGGCAGTGTCTGGACAGGCCAGTATTTCTCATTTCGTAATGTCTGGGGAAGTGTACACTGAAGCCTAAGTAAGTCACTCTCATATGAGCACACACCTGCTCCTGGGAGACACAGAAATTCACTGCTAATGAAATGAACTTGACACAGAATTTATGAGTGTTGCATGAAAACACCTACAGGATCAGCGCATTCTGGAAACTTTCAGAGCTCCCACAAACCAGGTGTAGAGAAATTCAAGCCTCTCTTCTTCCTCATTTCATCATTCATGTTCCTATGTCTTTTGCAGAACTAAGTAAGGCATCAGAGGTGGCTGCTGCCCATGTCCCTGTGCTATCCAGCTACCACTAGGCTCTGTGAGCCAGCCTGACTGCCCTGGAAGGAAGCAAGGCAGCAGGCAGGGCTGGGGGGGGAACGAAATCACCTGGGGAAAATGCAAAATCACTCCATCACCTTGTGCTGAATTGTGTGCTCAACTTGGTCTCATTCTGCAAAAGAAAGCAGCACAATTTCACTGCAGCTAGTGGCTCACAAACCTGGAGACCTCCTTCTTCCTCCCCTTGGCTCTGCAGAGCGAATAATACAGATATTTCAGTATGCACTTGCCCCCTCTCTCAGGCATTGTCTGAATGGGGCTGTTGCACAAGCACACTCATGCTTCCCAAAAGAGAAACCCTTACAGTGTCATACACAGAAGGGGAACTGAGGAGACGTATTTCTCCTACAGCAACTTTTCCTATTTTAACCCATAAGGATAAGGTTGTTCCTACCTTTCCTTCAGTCTAAGAACCTCTAACGCTTCCATAAGAAAGGACGGAGACTACTCTAAATTTTCCATATAATGAATGGGAGCAAAGGCAGGTTTCAACTCCTGAAGGTGAAAGGTCTTTCCTTAGGTCACATCTGACTTCACTAAATTATCAAGAGTTGATGCAGGCCCAATGCAGAGAACCAGAAAATGGTTTGAATTAGAAAGGACCTTTGAAGATCATCGAAGTCCAATCCCACTGCCGGAAGCAGGGACATCTGTCACTAGATCACATTGCTCACAGCGCCATCCAACCTAAGCTTGAACACTTCCACGGATAGGGCATCCACAACTTCTCTGAACAAGCTGTGCCAGTGCCTCTCCACCCTCATTGTCAAAAATGTCTTTCTTACATCCAATCTGAATCAATGTTCTTTCAGTCAAAAACCACTGTCCCTTTTCCTAGCACTACAGGACTCGGTAAAACATCTCTATCCGTCTTGTAAGTCCCATCTATACACTGAAAGGCTGCAATAAGATCTCTCTGGAGTCTTCTCTTTTCTGGGCTGAATAATTCTCTTAGATTTTCTTCACAGGACAGCTGTTCCAGCCTTCTGACAATTTTCGTTTAGTTCTCTGGGAAAACAAACATTCCAGCTTTTCTTGCAGCACCACAGCCTCATCACGCAAGAAGCTCCTCGGCAGACATCATCTCTGTTATGAAAACCCACAAATTATCATAGGAACCAGAGGCAGAATTGTTTTTTATGCATCACTTCCAATCTACCCTTTCCTCTCCCAGTACAACATTCAACCCAGAGTCAGGAGGAAAAAAAAGAAAAAAAGAAAAAAGAATAAAAAAATAACAACCCACCTTACACCACAAAACAAACAAAACCCAAACAAACAAAAAAGCAAAACAAAAAAAATCCAATGAAACAAACAAAAAACTATATGGTAAAAACCCCCACAATAAAGAACTTAAAAAAATAAAAAAGCACCAAAAAAAAGCAAAAGAAGAAAACACAAGGGAAAGCTGAGTGATAGATGGAAAATTAACTAGTACAATAAACAAGGTAATGAAGAGACAGACTGTTTTACATAGTTTCTAATCCATTCTTTAATTTATCCTCCACTCTCATTTTTTAATTTCTGTTGTCTAACATTTCACCTGCTTCTGTGAAGTCTCAGTGGTTTACTGTGACCATAGATACAATGAAATAGTATCAGAATTGGGGGTGGGTAAAATCCCACACATCTATGCATTTTTTCAAGATGCCATACACTTCAAGCAGTTTTGTGCAGGTTTTACTATGCGTTCCCCTCAGGGGTTGTGCCCTGTTTGTATCTTTCCTTTCTCAAACATGACAGTACTGAGAACAACAGTGCTCAAAAACTGAAAGTGAGAAAGGCCAGCAGAATCATCCCATCGCTGTGAAAAGCATCCAGAGCAGCTATGGTAGAAATGTGAGAGCTGGTGCCTTTCACAGAGGCAAAATGCCGAGCTTTGCCTTTGTGGTGCTGGCTCCTGGCCCTGCAGAAACCCAGGGGACCAGGAGCTCAGAGCGGTGCCTGCCTCTGTGAGAGCAGCTCTTCTCTGTATGCAAAATCTCTCATGTGGGCTGCGATGCAGAGCGCCCCACAGCCCAACACAAGACAGCAGGAAAAAACCTAAACCAACTGCAACAAAAAAACCCCAAACCCCTTACCCATCCAATCTCACTGTCCCTACAACCTTTCTACTCTTCCCTACCCTGAGGAATGCGTCCCTCAGGTGAGACCCTCTATTTTAAAGAGCATATAGTACAGAAACATTTTATCACATGGCAAAGACATACCTACTCAACGCTGGCTAGTCAACAAACATACAGTTTAAGAGAAAAAAACAATATTCTGGGAGCTATGCTGTCACATAAGGAAGAAAAGGTCACCACATGAGACAAAAAGACTGAAATGTATGCACAGTTTCAGTTCTAAAATAAGTTTCATGTGCAGAGTACTCGGTTCTCTAAAATATGATGCTGGGGTAGACACTACGAGAGTTCTAGTTTCAATAAATTAATTATGTTGCAATAACATAAATATCTTCAGAAATCATGCAACCTACATTAAAAATTTACATCATTTACAATAGAAGGTTTTAAGTGCTTTTTCTGTGCACTTCTAAAAAGCTGCTTAACTGAAAGCCAGAGCTGTCTCAAAACCACAAGTGTATTAAGATGAAAAAATTAATAATTAAAAAGAAAAAAAAGCCCACTCGAAAGTCAGATTTTACAATAAAAGCTGGTCAGGTAACACAGCAATTACCTGCCCAGAAAGATATTAGTGAAATTGGACAACTTGAGGCCCAACCTGCCTGTTTCTCAGACGCATTTACAAACTCCCACACTAGCTGTGGAAAACAAAACACCAGACCTCAGCTCTCACTGTGCTAAGACAACTCTCATGGTTACTCTCATACAATTCACGCTTCACAAGTTCAAGTCCTGCTTTCTGTTGAACTGAATAAACCCTGATCTTTACTCTGAGGTGTCTAAAGAAGGGTCTGGGAGGCACAGCAAGGCCCCTGGCGCGTGGGCGCGGAGCATGCCGCAGCCAAGAGAGCAGGTTACACAATGGCTGCCTGGGGCAGGCGGCGTTGTTGCCATCTCTGGCGCATCTGCGCCCCTGCTCGTGGTTTAACCGACAGGAAGCGCGGCCCAAGATACCCGGGCGCAGCCGCCAGCGCTTCCTGCAAGCACTGCCACCCCTGTCCCCCCGAGCCCAACGTGGCCACCCGTGAGGAGCACAGACTCTGTGACACCTTCTGAAGATACAGGGGGAAAAAATGGAGTAAATTAGGCCCCCATGCAGAAAGCCAGCCAGATGGATGGATGAAGAAGCAAACAGGTCAAGCGTATTGAAATGTGGCCCCAGAAGGCCACCAAAGCAGTGTACAAAACAGTGGTGGCAAGTTCTCCCCAGGACAACAGGCAGGACAGCTGTGGAGGTTTTTGAGTCTGGTCTTCCTCAACCAGGCTTATACACCACCAAGAAACCAAGTAACTTTACTTAACAGATGAAATCTTCTAAGATTATTTCTGAAATCTTCAGATGTGAACCAAAATCAGTGGCAAAAAAACCCATTGCCAGATACAGTACCAGCCTTTTCTATGACCACCCTGTCCTAGAAATGGGGACAAGTTAACGATCTACAAGGCTTTTCTAACTCTAATACGTACAGTAACACACCTATTAGCCTACTGCAAAATTGAAACCCTGAAGAAGCATTTGGTACCCACATGGTAAGCACAAAAACCAACTGCTAGACAAAGCAGAACTTCAGTGAAAAGCAGAAACTCCAGCACAGCTAGAATTTCTATAGAAACTTTATTTTCAGGTAGGATGGGAAATTAAGATGGCCTCATATCCTTCCCCCATCAATGGCCAACTGGTGGTATAAAACGGAGGAAAACCAATTTTGTGTTGTTATCTCCAGGGCTACCAATTAAAGCAATACATGTCAGTCATGTAATTAATTGGGGAAATATATCAACCAGTAGATATTTAGTTGATTTAACGCTATCACATACTGCTGTAGTCTAGGAGAATTTTCTGCATAAACTTAAAAGCAGTACACATCCTCACTGGATTTCAAGGAGTATCTGACACATTTTACACTTCATGGAACCAAGGTGCTCCATCCTATCATGGTCTCCATCCCTATCCCAAAGCGGTTCAAGATAGAAACACCTTCATTTGGTGACTGCCACTCTTAGTAGAACTGCCACCTCAAAGTCAGAGGTTTGCAATTCCCTGAAAAAGAACAGGGTCCAAATTCTCCTAATTTCCAACTCAGAAATATTAGGTTACTCTGACAGAGCATATTTTGTCCCTGGCTTCCATGTTCCCACATGAGCTCTGTGACCACGTGAGTTATTCCACAGAACCACAGTTGTCCCCTGCCTCAGAAGACAAGACTACATCACTCCGTGTCACCGAATGCTTGATCTCTTCATGCCTTGGAAATCAGAATGAAAGCCCTAAACTAGGACCCATCAGACACTAAGAAAACATTTGCTTCGGCAGCACTTCTGACATCCACTTAAAACACGTGTCCCACCCTTGACAAGTACTCAAGTAATCCCAAGCAGCCAACAAATTAAAAAAATAAAATACAAAAAGTAATGGTTGCTCAAAAGCCTTTCTGAACAAAAAAAGCCTTTCAGCATGAACTGAACCTTACTAAATTTGCTGGACTGGCAAAAGGAGAACTGAAAAAAAAAAAGAAAAAAAAAAAAGAAGTCTTTTCCATCTCAGATTCCAACAATACTATGTAGCCAACAGCATTTTGCAGACTTGCTTCTTAGTTCTTAAGTCACATTGGTCATATCTTGCAACATGTACTGGCAGGATTCAATGTTTTCCTAAGAAAACTGGGGTGGCAGATTCTGACACTGGTCCAGAAATTATTTGCTCTCAAGCTGGATATTCTTTTTAACCCTGAAAGTTCATCTGTGTCCTGCTACAGAACAACAGATTTTATCACAGCAAACATTTCAAAATTCTCATATTTATTTTCATGGTGTATTACTATGGTACTAGCTCTAAGCATAACAACACAAAAAGTAATATTTACATGCAAATTCTTATCTATTACATGAATTATAGATTACTGACTTAGACATTTAATGTAAGACGCATAGGGCTAATATAAGAGGGGGAGGACAAAAATCAGGATGACTTAATTCTTAAAAGATTGCAAATTTGTTCCTTGAGACGGTTGCTGCACGGCATCAGCAAGGTAGCCACATGCTCCTGCATTTGTTCTTCTGACTCAGTTACAGCTAACACAGGAGGAGTGGTCTCCACAGAACAGCTTTTCCAGCACAACAGCTATGAGTCAACCTGCCTCACGGCTCTGCACTTAACAGCCCAACTGCCTCGCTCCGGTGTGTTTTTGGGGAAGGTGGGGGGACCACACCACACCAAAGCACTGTGAAAAGAGAGGAGCAAAAGTGAAACTGAGCTGACCGACAACCACTGACCGGGCTCCCCAAACAGACTGCCTTCATGGATTTCTACTGGTTTTAACCAGCTTCAGCAAAGGGGAACATGGTTTTTAATTCTACCATATCCCTTTAATAAACACCCCAAAGAAGACATTTTCCAGATAACTGAGGAATTTTTTACAGTGTTGACTTACCAAGCAGAGCACAATAACCAGCTATTCTGTTTGCACTACAAGGCAGTACAGTGCAATGAGTTAATAATTTATCATGGCATTGCTCTTGGCAACTGACCATAATCAACTTCTAAAATTCTTCCTCATTCTTACATTTTCAGTCTCAGCACGAATATGGCACCCTTAGAACTCCGGCCCTACCAGAACACTTCTTAGCTGAGGTAAGAGGTTTAATCTTCTCGAACACCTGCTTTCCTTCTGGATTGTTTCAGGCTCAGAGCAAAGGTCATCATTTCGTTACAATAACCTAATTTAGCAAACAGGAATAACTAAAATATTTTTAAACAAAGCAAGAAGTTAACATTCTTTCAAAACTGCAGCAATGCAGTTCTCATCCCTGCATTTCCTTCCCCTTCTCCTCACTTTACTTCTCCGAAGTAAAAAGAACAAAAAGCCCAAGCTTCTGCCTTCAACGAAAGCTTTTATTTCCACATGAACCCAAACTAACAACAGACAACTTTTCCTCCCATTTTACATTATTAAGTCTCATGCCTTTACATAACTTTGGGCAATACTTAATTTATTAGTTAACACATTCCTCTTCTCAATCAGGAGCATCCAGCTGTGGTGTTCAGATAATTAACTGGAAAACAAGTTTTAATGTGATGTGTAGAAGAAAGTTGGTCAATCATTCTAAGAACTGCTTTTCTGAAACACTGGCCATGAAAAATGGTCCTTTTCCAAGGACTACTGTGCTACTTCATCCTTCCTTCTATTGCTCAACCCCAGCTCTTACAAACTCCACAGTTCCACCACTCTGAAATCAGTCCCTAACCTGGTTCAGTCAACCAGCCCAGCAACTTCTGTGGCATCGACATCTGACTTGCCAACTTGGCCCATCTTGGCTGAACCAGATAAGGAAAAGGTTGCTCTCGCAAACAGCTTGGACTGCAGATAGGAGGGGAAGGCAATAAAGCACTAAGAAACAATCCATGCTGTCAGCAAGAAAAAATGAGGATAGGAGTCCTCAAGCAGCTGGATGAGTGCTACTGCCAAGGAAACATCCAGGAATGACCATGCCCACCACTGACAGATTCACTAAAGGCACATTTTAAATTAAATTAGACTAGTGCAGGCTCACATGCTCACAAAAACATAGGTCTAGTGTTTAAACTGCAACTTTACCTCAAGTAATACAGTTTTCCTGTTGAGTCTTACCTAAGGGCAAGCTAAGGGCCTGGGCAGATGCTAAATGAGCTGTTTAAGGATTTACAACCCATCACCTCCCGGACAGTTCACTATCCAACCTGCATAGCACAAACCTCCCGCCTGTGCTCTAGGGCACATCCATGCAAACCGCTGCTGCCTGGGTTTAATGGGATGTGCCACCAAATCAGCAGGGAAGTTACATACGCTGCCTTCACTTAGGAGTGAAAAAGCAGCTGGTGTGAGGCTGAAGCACTGTGCTCCAAAGCTCTGTAAGCACACGGTGTGAGAAAATACCAGAGCCAGCATCAAGGCACTAGCATTATTCTCCCATCTAGTTAATAAATACCAGGCTTGTTCATGACAGTGTAACAGGTTCTCCAAAGGCAGCCTCTGTCAGAAAGAAACTGCTTTCTCCACACAGTAGAAGTTTCACCCCACCTAGAGATCCTCATTTAAGGCAGAAAAAATGAACCCACCAAACTTCTCACTGATTTTTTTCCCTTTCCTTTATTTACTGCCATGTTACATCTGTGCAGCATGCATTCATCAGTAGTCCTGGGTTTCCTCTCTCAAGGCAATATGATTTTACCCAGCTAGCTATTTGCAAGCAATAACTGCTACCGTCTCTCCCCTCAAATGCACAGATTTCACGTCATCATATATCAATAAATGTCATCACAGCTTTTCTGTTTATCAAGTCTAAAAGCACAAATTAACATAACACTTCCAAAGCCCACCTAAACATATGGCACCCATAAGAGAGGCTTTAAACATTACAAACACCAGAATCTAGATGCAAAAGATACCCTTCTAGCTACATTGCTTCAAAAGTATTCACCCTTTTCTGCAAATACCCCTGTTATAATTTAAAAAAAAAAAACAAAAACCAAAAAACATTTGCAAGTCCAAGCTCTTTTCTTGTAGTTTGGCAAAAGTTTTTCAATATTTCTTACTGTTGAGAATTATTTCTAGTCCAGTACCACTGAAACAAGATTTAATACGTGTCATTTAAAGGACCATTCTAAAAGACAATTAGGTCTTTATAAAAACAAATGGTAGAATGTTGCATTACATCAAGCATTCAAAATCAGATACATGTATTTCAGAAGTACCCAAACAGGAAAATATTCTCCTAAAAGTAACTTTCTTGCTGCTTTTTCCTCTGGAAATCCCTTCATAGTCCATATTTAAATGGTCTAAATCAATGGTTTCTGTGCAAGAATCATAGAATAGTTCCTGTCAGAAGGGACCTTTAAAGGTCATCTAGTCCGCCTCCCTACTGCGAGCAGGGACATCCTCAACTAGATCAGGTTGCTCAGATTACAGCCCTTCAGACAAATTAAAACTGTGTTCACTTAGTTGCTTCAAAAGTAACTTATTTCATTGTTGCTTTGAACTGATCCTAAAAGAAATACACTTTTTGCACTGAAAAGGAGCAGCACTTTTGAAAATGCTGCAAGCCGTCCTCTGCAAACTTTAGACAGTTTTTCAACACAGAAAGTTTCATTTTCATTCATATGACTAAACTATCTTTTTTCTGTAAAGAAGAAAGATCCCCAGATAGACACTTCCTCTCTATAGTTCCTTTTCTCTCCTTGAAATAAGCATTAGTTGGTCTTTAAAAAAAAACAAACTCGAAACAACTGGATGGCCTCTCAATAGCTCAGCACCAAGAGTACCTGGAGCCCTTTGCTGGGCACATGTAGCTCTCAACAAGCTCGGTCAGAGGCACCATGAGACAGGGAAGCGAATTCTTGCAATGTGCGCTGTTTGCGACCCTTTGCCCTCCACAGCCTGTAAGCTTCACAATTATTTTCTCAATAGCTAATACTCTCATTTGCATGCTCAATTTACAGGCATCGGGACAAAGCTTGAATAGCTACAGAGAGTAAATAGTTTAAAGAGGCTCTGGAGGCAGAGGAATGACAGCCCAAAACACAAGACTCGTGAAGAGGATGCAATGGACAATGTAACCAGCACCTCCAAGGACAATACCAGGCAAGTTCTGTCATCAGCAGACAATGTGCAAGCCCTGGTGCCTTCAAGACACAGTTTTTATGAAAGCTCTTCCTACGAGGGTCATCTTCTGGTTGGAAAGCCAGCCTCCACTAAAAACAAACCATGTCATCACATCCTTGGGAAACTATTCTTGTAAGCTCCAAAATTATGTAGGGCAGCACATGTAGCAGACACAAATAGGGGGAAACTGTCCTTGTCAATTTGCTCTTAACTTGAAATTGAGTCTGGTTGGAAGGGCAAGTTAAACATTAATTTTCTGACAGTGGTCAGCACTGGGTATCACAAATTGTAACTGCAGTTTCACAATTATATTTTGCTGCTTCTTTCTCTAGCTGCAACTTAAAATTGAATAAACACCAAGATAGCTAAAAACTGGAGAACAGCAGAAATTACTTGATACAAAGCTCAGCAGACCAAGGTAGTTTTCTGCTAACCTGTTAGCTTTATTCACTCCACCAAAGGATCTCACAAAAAACACAAGAAACTCTAGAGGAACATACAGCATGACAAAACAGTATATGCAGCCAAAATAAGTAAAAATGTTTCTTTCTCTCAAGAGCAGATAAAAATTCGAATCACCCAAGCTCACTCCTGTCTTCCAACACAGAAACTCAAGACTTGTGTGGTATGACATTTAAACTGAACCCACTACAGAAGTCAAACCACTACCACGCTAGGAGGTGAAAGAAATGCGGAAGGAGCTCACAAGTGCAGCGGTGAAACCGTTAGTACACTAACGGCAGCATTCAAGAAGTGCAGCACATTCCCCTCAAAACAAAAAATGGATTTGGTATATTCACACAGAAATGTTGACGATGAGTTAAATATAGTGTGTTCTAGGAATAGACTAAAATATCTAATTATAGATGAAAAGGGTGACATTCAATCCATCCCAAATCAACTCTTTCCCACAGTTTCCAACCTATGTACTTAGCATTCCTATTCCCAGCAAATTATCCTAACCAATAGTATCTTTTCCCCAATTTTAGAGACAAATAATTTTTACACACAAATTTAGGAATTGGGGATTCTTTCCAGGCTAACCAAACTACTATCAGTTTCACATTGAAGCCTGCTTGAACCTTGAACAAACTCCACATGACACAAGAGGAGTGAGCTCTTTAAGGACAAACACATGACCTGAGCTCTAGCCTCTGATTCAACACTGAAGATGGCTGACAGGTAAAGCCTAAAGCAGACCAAGGTAAGAATGCATACACTTTGGTCCCTATCCAATGGGATCCTCTCAGTACAACCATGGAATCAGTGGGAAGCTTTGCCAAAGGACAGGCTCATATTGAAGAATAAATCATTTTTACGTCTACATAGATTAGCCAGGTCAGGTCAGGAAAGTGAAAACATCCAGAGCCTTTCACACGGCTGCTGCAGACTTTTGATAAGCAAAAGACTTAAAATTCCAGCATCTAAAGTCTCTGTCAACTACTTTATCTGTGGAGAAACACTTAGGTAAGATTTAAGAAAGCAAGATTTAAGAATACAAATAATCTCTAAAACACGTCAGTGGCATTAAAATTATAAGCACCATAAATCACTGGCATATGGTAGCAAAGTTTCAGAGCTTATGGTGCAGATTGTAACCAAGGCTGGAGAGGTGAACTCCACCTTCTGCCACTCCTGTGCTGAATCACTGTGGTGGGGAAAGTCCTTGCTCCTTCTCACACACCCAACAAAACTTCAGGGAGTTACCAAAACTGTCAGTGGAAACAACAAAATCTGCAAGCAAAAGCTGAGAATTTTTTGCAACACCTGCAAGAAGAGAAAGCTGTTTTGGAGATCAAAGCTTCTCTTCTGATACAGAGGGAAATCCTCCTTTTTTCTTTCTTTTCTATCAGCTCACTGAGTATAGTCCTGTCACAGTTCCCCCCCCGTGAATACAGCTGCGCTGAAATACACCTCATGTATTTGGCTTTTTCATACATCAAGTGTCCAAAAAAGTTAAGACACACAACTGAAGTACAAGTTTGCAGCAACCCTGAAACATCAGGCTATACCAGGCCAACAACATTCTTCAGATCTGGATGTCTACCTCTTTTCTTCTCATTTGAGGACCAAGACCATGGACTTGACAATTCTAATATTCAACAAATGAGAAAAGAACACATTAGAAAACCAGCACTTCTGAAAAAGCAGGGATCTGGCAATAATGTTCAATCTAACTGGCATCTAATGACACCACTCCCATGGCTCTCTCAACAATCACAAACTCAATTCAAACTGAAAGACCTCTGCCTTGAGGGTGTGGGGGGTTGAGGGGCGGAAAAGTAGGAATTTTTTTTTTTATTTATTTTTTTTTTTTGAGACAAACATGAGCTTCAGCTATATAAAAAATAACACCATTTCTCTGTACCTTCTAATCCACTTCTCTGCTTCTAGATCTGTCCAAGCGGTCAACTCTAAGTCTTGGGAGGACTTTCAAATCACTTTTTCCTAGCTCCACCACTGTACCATAGACGTGTCTGTGGCCCTGGCAAAGTTCTTGTACGGCAGCAAGAGACTGAACATGGCAGCTTTTGCCTTCAAAGAGGAACTGCTCCTCTGTGAAGCCCTGATCAAGAGAAAGCAGCAGCAGCCACTTACCCTTTAGAACACAGAAAGCCTTCTGCCCAAGATAAGCAGCTGCAGCTTTGGAGATGACTTAGAAAGAAAAACTTAAAACCTCAAGTTTTTAGGGCTGGATGTCTCAACAGGGTCTGGTGCAAAAGAAAGAAAAGGAGAAAAGAGATAAGGAAAGGGAGGGTCATGTTATACCAGTTGCAAGCAGAGAGCCCTAGGATCTGAAAATAAAAGTCATGATGATAAAAAGAAAGATACAAATATATTTAATAATTTTTCAGGAAAAAACCTCTATTATTATCTCAAAATATTTTTTTTCAAGTGGTTCCTCTGTAATTTAATCTGTGATTTTTCAACATGTAACAATGCACCAAATAAATCTTCTGAACACTTGTAAAACTTGTTGCTTTTAGAAAGAAAAAAAAAGCAAAACGTTAAATGAAAGATAGTGAAAACACTATTGTACTGTAAGATGCCGAAGGAAGATATGGCTGAACACTGGGAAGGCTGAAAGCAAGAGACAGCCTCACCCAAAACATGACCATTTACTTAATGGTTGCCTCCCTCTCTCCCTCCTCTGCAACTGATCACACTACTAAGCAAGACTTCATTATACTTCTCAGACACAGGCTCTAGAGTAAATGAACCTGGAAAGTATTCCCCTGTGCACAACAGCTCAAGTGCCCTGTCATTTAATTTTCAGTAAGAAGATATCGAATTTGATTTCTCAAGTGACAGACTGAAGTATAGGGTCCAAAGTTATACACTCAGACAAAACTTCTAAAGAAGAACATTTCCGTTCAATGAAAGTGGAAACATTGATTCTTTTTCAAAATACTTTGCTAAAGTTCAGAAGTACATAATTGGGAGAATCAAGGTGGCTTTCAACCACTCAAAGTTTATGAAGCAATTTGACGCACCACAATTACCTCCAAGATTTTCTTCTCCCATTACAACTACCATTAAGCCCATTTTCTAATCGGTCTGCCACGTATGGTGGTGGTCTACACCATCACCATAACTTCCATTTTTTAATAATTTTCAGGAAAAGGTGAGTACCTGCCCGCATAACAACTTCTATTTAGAAACGACACCGCGGTGGCTGCCGTTAATGGCTCTGTTCCGGCAGAAAGGGAACTTCAATTTAAGGGCGCAGAGAGTGAGCTGTCTTCGAAATGATATTTTAAATCTGCCATTTTAAAGTCTCCACGGACCACACCGGGCTATCAGCAGCGGAGCGAAGGTGCTCAAAGCCGCAGCGCTGGTAGCCAACACTTTGCCCGAAACGCTCTAGACCGAGCTCTGCTCCGTGCTAGCCGAGTCCAGGCACACGCAGCTTCAGAATAAATAAAATACGTGTATTTTACAGTCCGCTGAGCGGCGGCTGGAGGGCTCAGACCGGCAGCCTGCCTGGCACCGCCGCACGCTTAAAAGGAGACAAAAGTATAAAACGCAGCAGAATTACAAGCCAGCTGTCACACTCGTGCAGCGCGCTGCTCAGAGAAGCACAGCCGCGGTGCCCTTTGCCCGCAGCAACAGGCTCAGCTTCAGGCAGCTCACGGCGTTGCTGCCCCGAGACGTCCCTTTACTCACGGCCCAACTTATATTTCGCTTTTCCCTGGCGCTGCGCTTTTCCAGAAGTTCCCTCTTCCCCGCAGTTTCTCCCGACGGCTGCGGAGCGCAGCCCCGGGCGCGGCCGCACGTCGAGGCAGCGGCAGCCGCCGCCCGCAGCCCGGGGCGCCGCGCTGCCCCTGCCCGCCCGCCCGCCCCTCGCTCCCCGGGCAGCACGTACCGCCCGGCCGCGGGGCCCGCGGCGCCGCCCCGGCCTCCCCGCAGCGTCGTGCAGCTAAAATGGCTCCTGTCGAGAGGGGGAAGTGGTGCCCGGGCCCCGGACGGTGACTCACGGCGGGGCCGGGCGGCTCGGCTCGGAACGACACGACACGCCCCGGGGCGGCGGCCGGCGCTCCGCCGGGCCCGGCCCGCAGGTGGCGGCGGGGTGGGACGGGCCGGCGGCGGCCTCGTGACCCGCCCGGGCTCCGCTCGGCCCGGCCCGGCCCGGCTCCCGCGTGTGCGGAGCGCGCCCGACCCGCCCCGCGCCGCCCTGCTCCCGCCCGGCTCCCCGCCGCTGCCTCCGATCCTTACGAAACATCCCCCCGCTCCCCACCATGAGTAATAATTCACAGACTCAATTAGGTCGGAAAATACCTCTGAGATCATCGTGTCTGACCCACGACCAAACAACCCCCTGTCAACTACACCATGGCATCAAGTGCCACCTCCAGGGACGATAACTCTGCCACCTCCTTAGGTAGCCCATTCCAATGGCTAACCACCCCTTCTGCGATAAAATTCTTCCTAATGTCCAACCTAAACCTCCCCTGGCACGGTTTAAAACTGTGTTCTGTCATCCTAAATTAAATGAACAAACATATTTCTGCAGAACATCTCATCTTTTCAAGTAATATCATCTTGCTCACACCAAACCGATTAGCCCCTGAAAAACAGTGAAACTTTGGAGGGACAAAATGCTTGGGGAAATTTAGTTAAAGTGCAGCATCCAGTGGAGCACGGACAGACAGCCAATACCAGAGCCAGTAAATTTCTGATACGCTCTTCATGTTCTTTAAACAAACCCTTGTGCCTAGTAATTACACCCTAAAAGCCGCCTAGCCCACAGCAGTGCAGGTGCTTGGGATGGGCTCTACAATCACACAGGCCACTCTGAATGGCCTGAAAGAAGTGTAATCTTAAAAATGTGGTGCAGAGGGTGAGGACAGAGTTACTTCTACCTTGTTTGTGTAGGAAGAGTATGCTCATGCTCTGTTTGTAGGCTGGCACATGCACTGGTTTTTCACAAATTCCCAGAGAAAGGCAGAGTCCAAAGCAGTGCACTGGCCATAAGGGAAGGAGTGACACAGAGACCCAAGCTGAACAGCCAACTGAGAGGGTGTAGCGGCAGGGCAAGGAGCTGGGAACCAAGGAAGCAGCAGGAGCAACCTTGCAGTGAGCAGGGAAGATGAGAGTAAGAAAAACCTGAAGCTACTTCTAGCAAACACATTGAGATAAATTCCAATACATTTCAGGACAGCTGTCATTAACGCTGCCAGTAATAATTAAACAGTAGTCCCATAATTTCACACTGCATAAAGCCCATAGTTTTATGGACATTAATATCTCCAACTACTAGTTATGTTTAATTACCAAGAAGAAAATTTTGGGGTTACTTCCAAGTAATTGAGTCCTTATGACACCTGCATGTCACTTAAAAGCAAAACTGGGTCCCAGCTTATTGTTTACAGGGCAGTTACCCATGTATGATTTTATTAGATGTCGTTTATCATCCTGTCTTTGCAGCCTGCTTTAGGGGAAGATCTGAAAAAAGAAGCAGCAGTACACTTTTTATGACTTACTGATTAAAAGTATTAATTAAGTCAGTACTAAAATATCTTCACTACAGCTCTTTATCAAAATATGACTTCATTAGTATTTCTCAGTTGAAAAAAGTCCATGAGGAGAAAACACTGTGTCATTATTTTAGTCACTATATATTTTCCACCTCTCAGAACAGATGCATATTTCCTTCTCTCCAACAACTTAAGTCTAATCCAATCTTACATCTAAAAGCATTTGTTTCTTGTGCTGCAAAACCCTTTGTAAATCATGGGGCATAGAGGGAAGAAATCTGACCCAGGTGCACAGTGGTTACAGGAACTGTAACACTGGCGCAGGGAGAGCACCATTTTAATAATTAAAGTCTAATAGTTATGTTTTAGGGAGGAAAGAAACAACACATTCTTATTCAGGCAATCAACTGAATTGAAAAATTATTTCGTAGTGATGTACTAGCACAAGCTATGCAAACATTGTGCCATTTCTAAGCTAAATTTGGAAGCAGTATTTTTTAAAAAAGCATATGTAAAATGTAAACATATTTAGCAAGAGAGAATGCAGGTGGATGTTCATCCCTGGAACTATATCAGGTTTCTCGCTAATTATAATTTTGGCTTAAAACAGTGACCGTGCCCATTGCTCGGATGAGTATTTCCACGAAACTTAGATCACTGTTTGCCCAAAAGACATAGCTAGACTCTGACCAACAGCACAGCTTAAGCCAATTTAAACAGCTTTAGCCCTCTACTCCATCCCAGCCTCATATTCCTCGCATGGAGCTGCTCCCCCCACTGTTTCCCAGAGCAAATATTTGTGCAGCCGCACAGCGTGGCAGAGGGTGGAGCCCACCAGCAGAAAAGTTAAGGCTGCACAAATAAATAAATAAATAAACAAATAATGCACAACACAGATTTCACGCTGCTGCTGGCCCCAGCTCCTAGAGAAACACATGCCAAATCATGTGCTCCAAGGGGAGCAGCACAGCCCAGCAGGCTTGGGGTGGCAGAGACCTGGATGTGGCTCACACTTCTGCTGGGCTCAAGTGAAAACCCATGCTGCTTCTCTTTTCACACCCTGCTTTGCTAATCACCTCCTCCTTCATAAGTGGCTTTGAAAGCTACAGGTCTGCAAGGGTGGGATGAGATGGGCTGTCAGAAAGTACAGGAGAAGAACAGCTCTCCTGAACAAGGGGCAGCCTGAAACTCTGAAGCCATGAGAGGACACACCAGAATGATGTGCTCTGGAGGTATCCTGCCCCACCTGAAAAACATATCACTTAGTCTTATAAAAACAAGCCAAAAGGAAGGTTTGTGACTGTGTTCAGCTTTCAGTTTTGGATGAGGGCTGAGGAGGAGCAAATACAGTTTTGATGAAGGAAAGGGAGCAGAAAATGAAGATCCAAAAGCTCCTAGCTTTTTATTTTTCTGCTATGTTATACACAAATTCACCACATGAGAAGCCCTAGCAAGCCCCCATTTATGTGACACCCTGTGGTACCACTCCTAAAGCAGCTCAAGATGCTCCACCTCCTTTCCACTCCTGCAAGAAGAGATCCCACCACCCTGCTCCCAGCTCAGGCTCATACGATCACCTCATACAGACTTGGGGCTTCATCACACTGCCTCAAGACTGGATAGCAATCTGATTTAAGAAGTTTCTGGTTTGTATTTGTGTTTGTAGGATCTCAGGCTTTGCAAAATAGTTCATCTCGGGTGTCTCTGGAAGGGAAGGAAATATTCCCACAATCCCATTCACAAGCACAGCCCTGAAGAACACCTGAGCAATGGATATGCCCAACATGACACTGTGTATGGAAGGACAACACTTGAACCAGCTTACCAGCTTTCACCCAAGCCTTAACACCCAAACTCCTGCACCTTCTTTTCTCCTTGTGTACAATACAAAGAAACACCAGTAGTGGTGCTATCACATTTTAATCCAATAAATATGATCTGCATCTATCACAGTGTTACTGTTCCAGTACTTTGGGTTTGCCGGCCAGCACCTCCCGTGGGGGTAGATACCACATACAACACAGACTGACACTGCTGTGGGTTTCTAATGCTGCCAGATGCATAATGACCTAAATATTTACACATGGAGAAATTGCATCAGGAGATTATAAGGTAACTTCCTCCTATGCCCAAAGGAAGTCTCTGCTAGGACTTCAGGCCCAGAAAAATTTCTACCATTGTGTTATTTAAAAACTTAATCACAAATTCAGGCAATACACTTCTGATATTTTTAAGACAACTGTTTGTCATCTACAAACTTGCATTTTGAAAGATTTCAGTAGAAAAGAATCTCAGAGAAGAAATATGGATGATACCTGGAGAGGAGCTATCAGTTCTTAATTTGCAATTTAAAGGTATGGTTCAGTGATATTATAGTGCACACTGAAAGTAGAGCACAATGAATTTGAGAAAATACAGTCTACTTTTACACTGTGCTCATCTTCTGAACTTTAGTTGAATTGTTGGAAAGGAAAGGTGGTAGTAAACAACATGCATATAAAAAGGCCACTAGACTTTTCAAAAATTGAGACGCAAGGTATCTGGCCATCTCTGTTTAGCTGGAATCCTTCAGATAGTAAGTCATCTTTCAAAATACAAGGGAGTGTTTCTCAAGTCCAGCATAACTCTCCAGAAATGATTCCTTGGTAGCAGAAAGGCTGGAGGTGTCTGAAATTAAATGGATTCACAATCAAGAACCAGGCAGCTTTAACCTTGACCATTTTGTCGACCAACTGCGCCTCCAGTGTTTCCTAGTGAAGGCAGATTCGGCACAGCCACTGCCTTTGCCAGCAGTACAGCAACATCCCACACAGCTACAAATCCCTGTCCTTGTACAGCCTTGCACAAACTCCTCTTGGATCACCTCTAAGTTATTCCTAGGTCACATCCCAGCAATGTCAAGCCTCTAGGAAAATCTACTTCTCCTCACTCTTTCAAGTTCCTTCCTTCCTCCTTTTGTTACAGGTTTGCCTCTATTGAGAAATAATGTTTCTCAATATTTCTGAGAATAGTTTAAAATCTGGGTATATTCTCCTTTCTACTGATAAGCTAGCTGTGGAGGAAAAAAATTGCAAAAATTGTTGTAGATACAGCTCTGACATGGGATAATCTCTGATTCACTCTCAGCCAGAAACTACAGGCTCCAACTTGTCCCTGGTGCTTCTTTACCAATCCAAACCACACTTTTCCCTTCCCATCCTCTCCGTACACTGGTTCTGATCCATGTGGTACCTGTTAAGCCCTCCAATGATCCTATTAAATGCCTTACTGTAGCAGAAAGCTGGCCGGGGCAGATGGGGAATGCTGGCTGCTCTTGAACTAGATCAGGCTGTGATAAGCACTGCCATCCAAGGACATCAGGCCTCCCTCTGTGGTAGTAATAACTACTACACTGGGCCAGCACTCAGGTACATTTTTCACCTTAAGATTCACATGATTGCACAACAGTCACAAAGAAAGAAAAAAAAAAAAGAAAAAAAAAATCAATATTATTTGGGAATGCTACAGGCAGAGGGAAGGGACAGAGGTACTGCTTAACCCATGACTTTATGACCTGATCTAGCTCTTGCTCTTTCCTCCCTCTGCACACTCCTTGCCCATTTGTTTCAGAAAGTGCACTGAAAGTTAACATCCTATAAATATCCCTGGCAGTAGGTGTGACAGAAGTCACACTTGTAAACCCACAGCTTGAAGGCAAGTCACGCAAAGAAATGAAAATAGAGATGGGACAAATTTATACCCCATGCTACTTCTCTCAGTGAGCTTTAAACCTCACAAAAATCATGAAACAAAAGGAATTAAACCATGATCTGAAAATATTTGCAAAATACAATGCAGTGTTACCAAGTTTTCCCAGGAGAAAAATAAGAAATTGTCACACGTCACCTAATGCTATTGGTAAGCACATTCAGACAGTTAAAGCTTTGGCATCCTAAAATCCAACTCACTTATAATTTGCTAATTTCCAGTTCTTCATTCAGAGTCACTAAACTGATCCAAAAAGGCCAACTTTCCTTACATCTTTGAATGCCATCTGCACAAACTGTTCCAGCACACACCCTACAAGAAACAAAGCAACTAACCAGAAGGAAATGGACAGAGGAATGCGTTTCATACCAACAAAGAGCTAAATCTATCTGGATTTACGTTTTTTTTTTTAATCTAGAAGAACTTACTGTTTGAAAACACACAACCTGTTTCTGAAACAAGGCAGAAAACAGTATAATTCTAATCAAGGCCCAAGTACAGCTTTGCATTGTAAAGGCAATGCCATTTTATATACAAAACACCTCACTACAACATCCTTGCAACAAACAAAGCCAAAATGAATTAATTTTTGTTACTGAATTACTGAATATCCCAACAGAACCAACAAGGGCATAGCAATATCATGTCTTTATTCCAAATTCTCCCACAGTATGCGTATCAGCCCTGAAAATTCCTTTAAAACATACTTTAATAAATACAAATCTGTACAATCCTGACTGCAGTAAGATTGTGCTGGATCCTTAACTTTACAAAGGAAATGATCACTTGTGGGTACAGCTGGTTTGAAAGACAAGTATTAGGTTGCCTATCTCTACAGATTTGCACTCAAAGCTTTTAAGCAAATATGAATTTCCCACTATTGTACAAGTAAGATACAAAGGTAAGGAGATACAAGACATGAAGTAAAATTCATAAATCTTACAAAATTCAAAAACATATGAATGAAAGAAAAGTCCAGACTTTCCAAGAATAAGAACTGATCTTTCCAGAAAGAGAGACAGTTTTGAATGAAAGAAAAGTCCAGACTTTCCAAGAATAAGAACTGATCTTTCCAGAAAGAGAGACAGTTTTGATTCTTGAAGTAGAACAGCACACCCAACATCATCTCACAAGCTTCAGATCCCCCACTATTATACTTCTTCATAGCTATGCTACATTAACAGGACGGTTGTATTTGCTCTGGAATCCTTGCAAGGATAGTTTTTGAAGAATACTAGCTTAATCTGGAAGCATTAGAGATGTTACTACACCAGTAGTGGTAAACTTGGCCTTTGCTCTTTTACTTTCTTACACACACAAACACAAAATCAAAAACTATTTGTAAACATGTTGTTCTCTAGTTTTTCTTTTTGATGTCAGAATGTTGTAATCCCTGATACAAGAAAGAAAAAAAAAAATCAGGGATGTGAATGAACAGAAATATATCCTAAGTGAAACTATGTTGCAAATACATCCAGAAGGAACATAAAACCAAGGACTGGGCAAATTTTATATAGTTCAACAGTGGTTTCTCAACTGGGACACTTTGTAGTTGGCTAAGAAATCCTCATTAAAAAGCTTTAACTGTATTTTTTCTTCTGCTCATTCTGTGAGTCACATTACATTTCTGGATGTTGCAACACAGTCATGAATAATAATCGCATACTGGGAAGAAGAAAAAAAACCAAAACAGTGTTCACAGTGGATTTTTTTAATGTCTGTATTTATCAGTCTAAAAATCAAGAGTGAAGCTGAGATTTTCAGAAGTTTCTATGCAAGGAATGCTATTAATCACAGACAAAGTATTTGGTACACCCAGACACTAGCACACAGACACATGCCAAAGTTACACAGCCGTGTCTGTATTGCTGTTATTGTTTGGCCTCTTTATAGGGTGGGAGCAGAGGGGGAGGGATCACCATGTTCCCCATCAAACCCTCTCCTGAGGGAGAACAGCTAGGCACCGCCCTTAGCTAGACAGTTCTGGACCCAAAGCTGCACTTCTGCAGCTGCCTCTTTTTTTTTTTTTTTTAATTGATTTTCTTTTAAAGACCAGAGAGTTAGGGTGCGGAGGCTGCGCAGTCCCAGAAAGCCATCCACACTACAGGAAATTACTGTTGATGTCTTAAAGAAGTACCAGGGAATTATTTATCCACATCTGTGTTTTAGACTATAACAAAAAAAGCATCTGACAGATGCACATGTCAGGGTGGTTGCTGCAAGTTTTTCTACAGCTCCAGTTAGATGAGAAAGTGTTTACTTCTATTCCAATTTCTTTTATTCTTTCAATCCCACCGCCTTATGCAGGCCACACTGGCTACCTCAAACACTTGTGCTGACTCCCTATATGGATGCAGACCAAATTCATGGAATTAAAGGAAATCCAGATAAACATCATTTTTAGAAAAATGTCGAGTTAGAGTTCCACAAATGTTTTAGACGCTTACAAGAATACAACAGGGTATTTCTGCACTGCTCAGGATGTGAACACAAAGGAAAGGAAAACATGTTTATTACTGCTCTTCCAGCTGCTCTAATTAATGGAGAAAGATAAAAGTGATAACTCGAAGAGACAGGAGATAGAAAATAAATTGTGAAAAAAGGTAAGCTCATGTGAATTAATCAATTTTCCATTGCAACTCGCTCAGGCAGAGACCTGGCTATTAAAGAACAGTTAGCTAGAAACACAACCTGGTTACTTGCTTGTTCAGGAAATAATATTTTTAGAAGCAGGCTTACCTATCCAAATACATGCTACATTAACCAATTGGTGAATACATAAATCATGGAGAAGAGAGAGGAAAAAAAATAAAGACTACAGGAAACAAAAAGGAGGGGTGCTGAGGAGCTCAGCTGAGAAACAGAACTGGCTGCTGAAAGACCAACATTTTTATCTCTCAGCTACATTTCAAGTCACAAAAAAACAGCTTCCATCTCTATGCTCATCTTCAGCCAGGCAAGCAGTCCTACCAGCAAATCCTGTAGGACTGAGATCCTGTGGATCAGTCCAAGAAATCGAACCATCACCGCTGCTATTGTCACTTCCCCATAAAAACAAGGTACAACAGTCAGACATATCCTAAACAGGCATGGAGGTTCAGTTCCAGAGAAAATTGCTGCTACTATGATGTGTTTTGCAAAAGCCTCCCAGGAATCATCTTTCTTGGTTCTGTGGTCTAGAGAGCCATGAAACCAAAATTGAGAACCAGAGACTAAGAGAACAAGAAGACATTATGGCAAGCACAGCTTCACACATGTGATTTTCCTCCTGCTTTCTGCTAACAGAGGTCATTCTGTTATTAATGGAAACAGCTCAATATTCTCCCCAAATAACCTGTCATAAAGACTTAGTATTCTCAATGCTACATTCAAAGTACTATATATAATTTATATTTATTATTTTAGTCTAACTTTGTCTCTTTAGCATTTTGATATATATGTTTAACCTTATAATCCATTTTATCCTGCATTTATTGAAGGTTCATCAGCTTTAAAGATACGTATGCTCTGAAAAACACCCCACTAGAATTGACTGATTTCAACTCCATCCACCATCAAGGAACAGGAGTGCTCACGTTCTAGCACAGTAGCCTAAATTCAGACTGTTTCATCTACTGTTCCTCTGTAACTAATTTTATTTCTTGAATTTTCCATTTAATGCTCCCCATTTTTAGCAAGACTCATTAGAAATGTTTTCCAGCTTTGCATAACAGACAAAAATATACCACTAGTGACTGAGATCATAGAAATCTTCCTGTGTAATTGAAGAGTAACATCAAACTAATTTAGTGTTAATATTCAGAATAACAATAATTAAAACAACCTTTTTTAAGACAGTAGTCCATGATCTCATTGAGGAAGGAGAAAGAGCAAAGTAAATTATATTTTTGTTTCTTTTTTCATTAATTGCTCTCATCCTCAGGCCTGTTGGTTTTATGATATGATCCCTTGCTGCTTTGCATAAGCTATCAGCAGCTTACTTCCTGCTACTCTGTTTCATGAGAAAACTAACTCCGTTACCCTAAACAAGCACTCTTTAATTCTTTTATTGCTAATTCTCACCTGCATGCAGCAGGTTGGTGCTTCCCCAGGAGATCCTAAATAGTCTGTCTCAGGGTTGTAGTTGCAGGTGATTGTAACAGTGTTAGGCACATTGCTTCTACTTAACTTTCTGAAAATACACTAATTTTCTTTAATATACTATAACACACTAAGTTTCCCCTTTCTACTCAAGTATATGACAGCATCCAGTGAATGTTTTCAAAGCTACCCAAGTATATTATTTGTGCACCATTCTGGAAAAAGTCAGATTTGGAGGTACAGGATTTATGAAACAAAATTATAATTGCAAACATGATCACAGTACTATGCAAAAGAACAACAATTATGCATTTTCTCCCTCAAATGACACCTGCACAAACACTTCTGCCCATTGAAACACCTATACCAAGACTACTGCTCGGTCTGATAATAACATATACAGAATGGAAACCTGTAACTGAATATACATGTTCCAACTCCAAAAAGAAGACAGGGAGAATTGATATGGTTATCCACCACATCGTAAACCAGAAATTCCAACAAACTACAAAACTGTCTAACTACAAAAGTGTCTAACTATATTTAATGTTGCTACATGTCTTGATGTCAATCTGAAACAGGGAAAGTGTGAATCCAGGAGACCTAGAGAACAAAGGAATGTTAGAAAAAGTAATATTCTTGACAGGTGTTGAGGCAAAGACATGAGATCTTAAACCTAGTCTGAATCTGAAAGTATGTGAAGAAGTACACAATATTCTGCAATAATTCTCCACAGTAAAGGCATTCTCTCTAAAAATACCTTTTATTTTTCCTTCAGGAAAACATTAAATTAGTTGTTTTCTCTGACTAATGTGTACAGATTTGGGAAAAGAAGAAAAACCCCCACCTACATGGTAAACACAATGGAGGGCTTCTACAGTAACAGTTTGACTTGACCTTTCAGCTGCTAGTCACACACAACGATAAAACAGAGACTACAAACCCCCATTTCCGATTCAGCTTTTATTTCATAGGGACAAAACACATCCACAAAAGTTAACATAATGGTTTTCTCACAGAAAACACATGCCCCAAAATGTACATCCAGAGGCAAAGCAAACTGCTACATCAGACTTTAGGTAATGCATTTGCAATAATTCACCTCAAATGAGTTACACAATGATGCAATCACCCCCTCCCAGAAGAGAACAATGACAATAATGATAGAAGTATATTGGTATACTTAAGGACACAAAAACAATTTAACATTGACAGATGCTCCTGGAAAAATTTCACAGTCAGTCATTTGCAAAGGATATAAAAGTATTTCTGTCTCTCGCCATCATGGCTGTAGTACACTTAGGATCAGAAACCAGTTTGTTCATTAATTAAAGTATTGTATCTGTAAGGGCTGCCAAGTTTTGCTACATGACAATATAAACATTTGAAAACTGAATTTTTAAAATTCTTGGTAATCTTTTTATAAATCCTTCAGACCAATTCTGTTAACCCACAAAATTAGGTCAACTAAGAAAACCTGAAAAAAAACCCTAGAGGTTCGTTTTGGATGGTTAAAGATGAAGGTTTCATTCGAATAGCCATCCTATGAAAGACAGCTTCACAGAGTACATGGAAATCCAAACAGTGAGGTAAGCAGGTGCAGGGGGATCTATTCTCTGCTTAAAATTACATGTGGGTATAATTCCCCTCTACCAGAGGGAAACATAAAAGCAAAATGCTGGCATAGGTCTGCCAGCAGAAGGTTGGAGAAAGGTTTACAATTCTAGATTCTGTGGATACATCTCATTTCCAATATCTCCGCTAACATACCACTGATTTCCTTAACCCCTCCCCCAGCAGTTTCTCAGCACAGTCAACAGAACCTGCCTCAGCTTTGCCAACTAAGCTCCCCAGTCCATTTTGAGTGAAATAAATCCACTGTTTTAACCTGGTAAGTTAAGCAAAATAATTTTGGCAGAAACAGAAAGGGTCCTGTTTTCAGCTGGCAGGTCAGAGGCAGTAAATGCAAGCAGAAGATGAGTGACCAGCTGCCAGGGGTGGGGGGGGGGGGTGACTGATGAAGAAGACAAGCAGACATCACAGCTATGGACCATGCTCTAGAGATTCATTGTTCGTTAGACAACACATTATTATCGCAACATAACTAGTTGTTGGATTCAACAATGACAAAGTTGGATCGGTCAGTGTTCCTATGGCAATACATGAACACTAGGTACTGTCACCATCCTTTTTCTGACAAGTCTTTCTGTCCTCTTACCCACAATACCACTTCACTTGTCATTTATCTCAAAAAATACCAAATCCCATGACACTGGATGGCATAACCCAGTCACTTCTTCAGTAAACTGGTGACAAAGTCCACCCTCAGCTTCCCTTAAAACAAACATATCTGCTGTAATTCTCTTGATCAACAGTGGACCTTAAAAACAGACCTTTCAATTTTTCCTAGAGCTTTCCCTTTTAACAGAATGAAAGGACAGAGAACAGATACCAGAATGCTGTTCAATATCCCCTTGGCTGGAAAAGGTCTTTGAAGGTCTGCAGCGAGCTGCTGAATCCTACAGCTTCTCCAACAACAGTTCCACTGCTCCACCACCAGCTCATGCCCCCTCTCTGAAGAGTCCAAACACACGCCAGAATTGTCCAACACAGGCTAACGTGCAAGCTGCTGGAAATGGCACAGTGGCAGCGCCTCTCTGGGCAGCAGCAGATGCTGAAACAGAAGCTGCAGCAGCAGATACCGTGTAAGCAACCTTCTTCCAAGACTTGGAGAGTGCTTGGCTTCCTACCTGAATCTGTGATACGCAAATGAGTCACAGAACAAGGTCAAGCAAGCTGAAACAGCTCATTAAATTTTGCTGATGCCTGTATCACTAGGAACTCCAGACAATGTAACTACTTAATGTCACTATTGTATTCATGGAGGGAAAAAAACCCAGGATATCCATTGCCTAGAGTAGACACGTGGGTTTTAGTACTAGGTTTTAACGAGAAAAAAAGATTTCTGTACACACATCCAAATAAAAGAAGGAAGTTAAATTCTGGAGAGTGGGCAAAATTACATCTTCACTGGCCACAGGTGTGCTGGATTAGGGACCAAATGGGAAGTTTGCACAACAGGTACAGAGTAATGCATTCCATAAAAACACTTGACTATTTTGATTATAGTGACACTTGGCTGTGGTGAGGTGGAAAATCAAACCTGACAGATAACCAAGTCCTACTACTATTTCTAGCATTTGTTAATGCAGAGTGCAAAATTAACCTACACATGAATTTGTGCTGTTAAGCATACAGTCAGCTATATAGCTCAACTATTGAACAGTATTATGTTCAAATTTGATATGCCTCTGAGATGGACACTTAACAATTCTGACAATTTTAATCTCAGCCTCACTGTTTCACCTGACAACCAGCAAGGGAATGAAACTCACTAAATATTACAAGCACTGTAAGATGTCACAAAGTGACACCCATGACTGCACTTTCAAAACAGACACAATGTAGCAATACTCATTATCATATTATATTAACACAAGTTTTAGCCAAATACTGAAACATCAAAATAGAATGCCAAATTTATTATTTGCTGATTATGCCATTTTATGAGAAGAAATTCATTAAAAAGCCTAACTTGAGCTCTTTAAAATTGAAAACATCCAGTCTGATTTGTAATTATATTATTAAGTTGGCTCCTGATGTTCTAGAAATCAATAGTGCATTATTATTAACTCAAACGAATACAGCAACATGCATATGGGCCAAACACTAGAAGGCTGTACAGTCACTGTTTTCTCAAACATGAATATCTCAATAGAGCAGATGAGGAAAGTGTATTTAAAAATCGTGTTTGAGAGGAGTGCTTGAGTATTTCCAAGTCAGTGGAAACACTCATATACGTGCTTTCACACTAAAGATAGTGACTTACAAGAACCCTGTCTCCTCAAGTTACAGTTCTTCTCAAAAAGAAAGCTTCCAGTAAACTAATCCTATATAGAAAATGTCTCATTAAAACCTTTGTAGGATATCTTAAAGTGTGAACGAAAAAGCCAAACCAAAACCACTGTAAAAGTGTGAATATCAGACTTTTGATACTACATATGCTAGAGTACGTAAAATAAAATATGTTTTTTACAGAAAAAATAATAAAATGCTTTAGAGTATATTTGTCCTAGTTCAGCTGCCAGGGTAAAAAAAATGTGTCTGTTTGCTATATCAAAAAAAATGGACTGTGGCATTATAAAGCACCATCTCATAGCTATCTATGCTCAAGTTCAATTCCCAGGCCAAATTAAACCTTCAGGTTTATTGTGAAGCTACCTGAAAAGGAACATTAAAGGTAATGCTTCAACTTGACTCAGGCAGTCAGTCATGTTTCAGGTTACAAAATTATTTCAATGACATACCCTCTGCTGTTTTAGTGACTGCCAGGGGTGTTCTGCTGCCAGGCCATGTGCACACTGCCTGCCTCTGTCTGCTTGCAGCAGATGTGGCTGCAGGAGAGGAACGCCCGAAGGACAGAGGGTTAAGGGGAGAGCAGTGAGCAGCTGACTTCTGAACACTGAGCAATGTCCTTGCCTATCTAAAGGCAGAAAAAATTTTTCTTTCATCCCTGAATACAACTGACAGTATCCTGAACAAAGAAAGATGATACACCAACCTGGGAATAGGAGGGGACTCTTTAAAGTGAGGATCTGATATCCTGTCACCAGCTGCCACCAGGTGTTGATACTCTAGAGGGAAGTACACAATAATTAATCACACTCCCAGCTGTCAAATTAGGCACTGAGAAAAAATGGTCCTCTTGACCCAGGAGAAAACCAGCCAAGTTCTGAAGTATGGCATTTTGTTGTAACCTTGTCCAGGTAGCAACATGTGTTAGAATACATGGAAAGCACTGCAAGTCATGTTGTTTTTTCAATCTAGGGAAAAATGCAGGTGAATGGAGTACAGTCCTTCCCCCTTATACACACACTGGAAACATCCTCCACCAAAGCAAGCGAAAGCACATCTTTGAGAAGAAAACCCCAGCAACTTTAAAAACTCTCAGTAACTGCAAATCCACTACAAACCTTTACTGACCTCATTGCTACTGATTATTTCAAAGTACAACATGCCTAACTTCATCTCTCAGACACTGGATAGTCGAGTAAATATCATCCATTTTCCTTACACACAAGAATGATATATACAGGCACCATTTTCCCTCTCAGATGTACAACCTGCAATTTGTGACATGTGGTCTCCAAACCCTGGATCACTTTTGTCACTGTGTTCGTATTAATATTTCACATCCTTCCTCACGTGTGAGCAGTAAAACCAGACATGGAATTCCTGTGATCTTACTAATGCCATGTACTTTCATACTTCTGTGCAATATTTTTATTGCTACACAGCCAAGACCACACTTCAGTGGCAGCACTGCAATGAAAACTCCCATTAAGATGATTCTATGCACAAATTCTTAAGCCTTCTTTTAATAAATTAGCAGTTTGAGAACAGTCCTCTATCGTGCTAGTGTAACTACAATCCTGGTTCCTTTGTATGTGGCTGCATGAAGAATGCCTTCTGATAGATGCTGATCATTTAAGAAAATGATTTGGAGTATCACCTACTAGTGACTTGTTCCACGCATGCACAAACCCGCAAATAATATGCTGGTATTGATGTGATATCATCACAAAAGCTGCGAATATATTGATATTAACCAGCCTTACACCAAGATCCAGCCCCCAGGGAACCTCACAAGAAACAGCTGCACTCCCATAGAAGAAAGGCACGCCTAAGTGCCTCCCTAAACTAAGAAAGATTTATGAAGCAACTTTGCCAATGTTTGTGGTATTTATTCCACAGTGACTCCACGGCACAATTGTTTTAAACTCACACTTCACTGCAGACTTAATAGATATATCAGGAACACAATATAGGGTGAGTCTGCTACAATAGAGCAGTTGATGAATAGCTTAGGAATTTGGGAGATGTGGGTTTTTTACAATTCAAAACGCTGGGAAGCAATTTGCTTTAGTTCTACTGTAAACTGGTCTTTAACAATCGTTAAGTCATTTTGAAATATTCAGAAGGAGTAAGCTCTGGCTTGTCATTTATTTCAGAGGCTCCATTTTAAAGTTTTCAATTTTTCAGCCAGGAAAACAACAATGAATAATGTACGGAAAATCATTCATAGCATTAGCCAAAGATTAGGTTCCTTTCTCAAAAAGAGAAAAAAAAAATCCAACAAACCAAAAGAACAGTTAGTAGACCAGGTAACCAATCAAATAACCTTGTAATTCAGCAGCATATTTCCATGTACACAGGACTGGTGAAGCTTGTAGCATCGCCTATTAGGCAGCTGCTGAACACTTCCAATGCAAGATGCTGCTTCCAGCTGCTTGTAACTTGGCCAGACTTTGACTGCCTGGGTTGAAATTTTCCAAGCTGAATGTCTGCCTCAGGCTAAATTTTGTTCCATGTGCTGTAGAAGTTACCTCTGAGTGAGGGGTGCAGAAAGAGGCAGACTGGGATTAGAAGAACTCGGCCAAAATACTTGAGCTGTTTTCAGAACAAAACCAGGAAAAATGCTGTCTCCCAACAGCAACAGGCTCTGGCAAACTTGAAAGGCTGTAACACTCTTCCATCTCCTGATGACAGATCGCAATGAAGGGTGGAGCCCATATATTGGAGGTCCCCCTTTTGCTGCCCTCATGAAAAGACCACCTGCATTTGGTCAAATGTCCAAATCCAAACTGCACTGTGTGCATTTTCAGTAGGTGTTTGATAGGCCACATCCACATTGTTCTCAGCTCCTCATGGCGATCTGACAACAAGGGATAGGAACAAGTACAGCAACAGAGACCACAGCCACGACCTGCCACCATTGGTTACCCTCAACAGGGGGCTCTGACAGCAGAGTCCCAGGTGTTACATTAGGAATCCAGCTGATGAAGGACAGTGACACAAATATGCTACCCTAGGCTGCCTATCTGCTTTTTGGTGCTTTTCCTATGGGAAAGAAAATATAGGGAATTGCTTATAAAATGCAGTATTAAAAACATGATAAGCAAAGCAGAATTTAGAAATTATTAGAACTGGTCTACAGTAACTAAAAATGTCTCCTAGCGCTCATATGCATCAATCTCTAATTAGATCAATCTGTATTTGCAACTGACCTGGTCACATTTTTTCCCACTGAAGCTTTGCTATAATTAACACACAAGCTCCTCTTTTTGCCCTTGTTCTCTGGAGCATCAGCACACACTTTCAAATCACAGAGGAAATTATTTCTTTTTTCTCAGGTTCTTATATGGTTCTTATTACTACAGTAATATGTAATATGAAGGATACTGTTGTCCATATATTTTTAATACAGGAAACTAAGACAAAACCACCAAGTGAGCAATTCTAACACTGAAGGGCTTGTATTTCTAACATGCTTAGACATGAAAAATATCTTCTGTACACAGAGCAAACAGACACTCACTTATGTTCCACGTGGTTAAGTTTAGCTTAACTGTGAAGCAGATGCCAGGGACTCAGGTCAGGCTCCCAGAAAACCCAAAAGACCATGGGCAAAAACCTTTCACGTTTATGTGGAAATCAACGGCAAAGGCTGGGGCTGCAAAATCCGATTCTCCAGCTGTCTCAGCCACGAAGATGCCTCTCCCTCTGTGTACAGTTGTTTGCCTCATTCTTGTTACCTCTTCTCTCTGCTGCCCAGCTGCTACACCTTGGGGGACGCACCTCTGGTCCTGATCTGGCCGGGAAGGATGCAGGCACATCCTGTCACGACCAACATCATCGTCGGGCCCGCGGCAGAGAGACGAGCCCGGCATCCTGAGCACTTGGCTTTGTAAACTTACCGACGGGGTAGGGCTGGGCACAGCGGAGAGGCGGTAAATGTATAGAATATATAGAGATCAGCGACATCCACTGGGTGGCAGGCATGTTTCACGGGATCTAGATCCAGTGTGTATACAGAGGTATACAAAACGAAAGTTCCTAATATTGTTCCCTGTCCCAGAAGCAGCAACTGAACGGACAGGGTAAAAAAAAAAAAAAAAAAAAAAAAAAAAAGCTAAAAATCCCATAGAGGGAAGTTAACGTGTTCTGCCTTGACTTTAACACCAGCTTCTTGTCCGCGGTGCTGAGGCATTGGAACTGCCCTGGCACTCGGGGGTTAGAGCTGTGCAGACACACCGTGTCCCATGTCCCTTCTGTAGGTGGGTGCCCTCACTCGAGGTAGCAGGGATCCTGTAAGAGTCTTCAGAGTCTCTGCTGCACTAATTAATAACCAATGCCTACAGAGGCAAAGCCTTTCAACTCTTCCCCAATTTAACAAACTCGGGGGGGAAGGAATTTGTTTGGACTAACAGCTGTAAATGAGTCCATGTGTAAGCAGCTAAACTTTAAACTTGAAAGAAACATAAAAAGCAGTATTTTCCATGGACTTCCACTTAGGATCTAAGCAGAATCATTTCAGAAGTTGCTTAGACGAAGAGGAGGCCGTCAACTGAATTTTAACCCGGGGCATATATTTATAGCCATGTTGCAAACTACATAAAAAGTACACTTATAATGGAAATGCTGACAAATGCAAAACTCCTGCAGCTAGCTACGACAATCTGACCGCAAGCCCTCCTTGCGAGAGGAAAAGGCAACCTCCTCACCTCCCTTCCCAGCCAGCTCGACAGCGAGCCGGGGCGGGGGGTGCTAGCCACAGGTACCACTGCCCTGTCCTTACACGATCCAGGCAACTCTTACTCCCCGTATTTCCCACATGTTGAATGAGCCACCCCCCTGTTTTTGCCATAAACAACCGGAGGGCCTCTTACAGCCATGACTCACTCCGCAGGCTTCTCCTCCACCCCTGTGCGTGACTGTAGCAAACAGGCTGCCAGCTGCAGCCGGTGAATTAACACGACTTTTTTCGCAGAACCGTGGGGAGATCAGTCACACAGGGCGGGGCAGGGGGGGAAAGAGCGGGGGGTGAGGGTGTGCTGTGAAACACCAGCCCGGGGTGAGTTTTATTTGTGGGGGAAGCAGCGGAGGAGGCGATCCGGGGCCAATGTGCCGGGGACGCTCGAGTGTGACCGTGTCGTCCCCGTCCCCCCCAGCCCCGGGACGCCGCCGGCCCTTGCCCCCCTCCTCTCCCCCGGCCCCCGCCGCGGCTGCCCCACGACGGCGGGAGAAGCGGGCGGCCGGGGGGGAAGCAGGCAGGCAGGGAGAGAGGGAGGGCAGGGCGGCGGCGCCAGGGCCAGCGGGGAGAGGGAGGAGGTGAAGCCGGCACGCAGCAGGAGCCCTCTCGACACGCGCGCCGCCGAACTCCCAGAAAAGTTGGCAGCGGCGTCCGGCGGGACGGGGCTCCTCTGGCCGCCGCCCTAGGGCGCGCAGCGCCGCCCGGCCGGGGCCCGCTGCCTCCCCAGCCCCTTCGCACCCTGTCACCGCCCTTCTCCCCACACCTGCCATCTCCCACGGGTGCCGCGGGGCAGGGACTGCCCGGCACGGGGCGCTGCCGGCGGCGGGGCTCGAACCCGTGGCCCCCGGTGTTTCTCCCCAACGCAGGGGAGGCGGCTGAGCCTCCCGGTGCCCCTGAGCGCGGGACTCGAGCGGCGGGCGGCACTCACCGAGCGGCCACGGCTCCTTCTCCCCGTCCGGGCGGCTCCCGCTGAGCGCTCGCCTCCCCGGGGGCGAGGGAGGAGGAGCGGGAGAGGGCAGGGGGTGGAGAAAGGCGGGGCGGAGAGCGCGTCTTGAGCCCTCCCGGCTGCCGTCGCTGCTCTCCCTCCCTCTCCCGGCGCCGCCCCATCCCGCCCCAGCGGCGCGGCGAGCGGAGGGGAGCGCAGGGCAGCGGAGCGGAGCTGCGGCGTTGCTGCTGCTGTCGGGGCAGCGGCGATGTGAGTGCCAGGGGCCGGGAGGGAGCGGGCACAGCCGCTCGCCCTGCGAGCGGGGTCGGGCTCGGCTGGCGGCGTGCGATGCGGGGGCCGGGCCGGGCCCTCGCAGGCCGTGGGGCAGGTCGGGGTCAGTGGGGCTGCGGCCGTGCCCTGGCTGTGGCCGGCAACCCTCGCCCTGCTGAGAGAGGTGTTTAAATATCGCTCCGGTCCCTCTCCTCCCGTCCGGCCTGCCGCTCTCTCCAGGCTGTTTGTTTTTACTGCGCTGTCTTGCTCTTATCGCGCCAACACACGCCGGGCAGCTTCGCCTCCCGCCGGACGCGCTCGGCGTCCCTCAGAACGGGGCGGGGAGGGGAGGGCTGTGGAGGATGGGGCCCCTGGCCCCTCACCCTGCAGCCCCTCTCTGTACCCTTTCTCACCCCCGCTCTCGCCCTCCCTCTCCCCTGCACTTCCCCGTGCTCCCTCCTGCCCCTCACTCCGTCCCCTCGGCCTCCCTCCCTCCCTCTGCCAGGTGCCCTCACTTTGCGGCCTCCTTTGCTGCCTTTGGTTCTGGGCTAGGCGTGAGGAACAAGATTGCCTGTGCCTTGGTTTTACTTGGCCGTCACTGCCCGCTCGAAGTCTTTAATTAAGAAATTTGTGTTAATACCTGACCACTTTTGGGAGAGGGAGATGTGTAAAAATCTAAACTGGTCTCTTTATTAGGTGAGAATGGAATATAGAATGGTATGTCCATTTCCTTGTTTCTGTTACTTTTTTAAATATCCTCACTTCCCTGCTGGGGGAAAAAAAAATCTTAACCAGGTCAAAAAGTTCTCTAGAGGTCTTTCTGTGGGGCAGTACTTGATGGTGAGCTGTGTGAGCCTGCCTTGCAGACTGGTAGTAGGTACAGCAGCGTTCTTAATTTTAGTTATTGCTAAAATTATACCTGAACAGATTTCTGACCCAATTTATGTTGCTGTTTTTTTCCTCTCTTCTAATTCTTATCACAGTCTTCCTGACATAGCCCATATCCTTCTGCATCTACAGCAGCAGACCTCTGCTCTCAGCAGATATCCCTGACTTCAGATATTTAACTTTTGAAAGCTGATTTAGGCAGTTCACTTTAGGTTCCCTGTATAAGGATGAAACACACACCTGAGGAGTTCAATACGCTTCTCAAGTGTCTCTTTAGGATGCAAAGAGTGCTGTTCTTGAGATGACAGTTTCCATCTAGTGACAGGGAGAACTGAGACAGCTCTACCTCACTATTTAGACAACTGAAATTAGAGGAAATGACCTAGAGAATTGGAGGTCCATACATGCAGAAGGCTGCTTTCTCTGATATCTGTGTGCATTCTTGTATGTTAAAAGTATTTGTGGCATTGGAAGTGGTTGAGTCACTATCCCTGGAGGTAGTTAAAAGACACGTAGATGTGTCACTTAGGGACATGGTTTAGTGGCAGATTTCGCAGTACTGGGCTGAGGGTTGGGCTCAATGATCTTAAAGGTCTTTTCCAACCTAAGTGATTCTGTAATTTGCAATTTTGAAAAGAGGTCTGGCAAAGCAGATTCAAGCAAATACAGGTCAGGCTGAGCAGCTCCTGCAGACTCTGTTTGCCATTGGATGTTTTAGTTCGTATGTAGTTCACAAGGGGCTAATATAATGATAAAAGGAAACAGACATTTGTGTTGTGAATTACAGAGGGATTGCAAAAAATAAATTAACTTGAGGACCAGAAGAGCAAAGCCCTTCAGAGAACTGCCATATTTCATGTGGATGAAACTCCCATCCGGTCCTACTCTGTTGGAGCCCATGTATAAACATACATTGTGTGATCTATTAGAAAGCCAGCAAACTGGGGTTAGGCAGAAAGACAGTCCTATGTACTTGAAACATCAGGGATAGTGTCTTCTTTAGACCTCATTTTTACATACCTTAAAAAAACCCAAAAGTTATGAGTCTTTAACTAAGAAGTGTTTTTAGGGTACAGTTATGTACACCATGAATGAACAGAGTTGCTTTGAATTATTGGGGAGGGTGAGTCATTAGTGGCCATGGCACTGGGACCTACTTAACAGTACAAGAAAACATTTTTGATCTTCTCTGCCAATCCTAGCATTGCAATTTTATGTCTCACCAATACTAGGATATTTGAATTAGAATTAGCTGTTCTGGAACAGCTTCCCATATGGAGGAGGGTCTGTTGTGAAGTATGTGGAATTTTTTTTTTTCTTTTGTTTTTTTCTACTTCTTTCTGTTACAGAACTGCTACTTTTGTTCAGAAGTATGCAGTATTTCCAAATAGTGTTCAGAAATAATAACAGATTGTGTCCTTTTGAGTGACTGTTACAGAACAGCCACAATCTCTACCCTGAATTAATTTGCTTGTGCAGTCATGAACTATACAAACCTGTATTCAAAGTGATGATGCACGTAGCAGCTCTTCAGTGCTCAAACTTCCAGAAAGCTGTTAGATGTTAAATTCTTGTCAAGTGTTTGGAGGTTGTATGTATTCAAACCAAAGAAGACACTGAGCCCATGTATACTGTTTTTTATCCCTGAGGGCTTCTGGTTTGGACAGATACATCCCTCATACAAACACCCTGCATCCCTGCCAGATTTCAAGTCAGATATTTTAGAACAGAGCTATTCAAAGCAAATGCTTCCAGATTTTGTTTGTACAATAAAATTCTTTTTCATTGCGTTCAGAACCACCTAAACCAGTTGTGTTTCTCCTCCTTCCTTGATTTCAGTGCATGGTAGGAGCAAATCCTCCAACCCAATCTCCATGTAAAGTTTGGCAAAGCTGTGTCAGCTCAAGATAGCTACTTTACAAGGGTTTTTAAGCTTCCCTGTATACGGAAAGCTGTTTGCATCACCTGTTGAAACATTAGTGGTACGGTAACTTGTGGGGAGAAGCAGCCTGCAGGTTGAGGGTTCAGGACCCTGGACTCAAATACTTGAGTTACTCTGCAGCTTACTTCCTGAACCTGCGCTTCTTGCGTACTTCCAAATATGTGGTTCCTGCACTGGGATGTGTAACCTGGTAACACTGCAGCGTAGGCTGCTTGATTATCCTGGCTCAAGAAATGTCTTATGCAGAATATAAATACCTGAGTTTCAGTGCTTTCTCTCTGAGTTTCATCATTTTAATATCTTTTGGAATGGCAAACAGGACAAGCATTGTCAATGTAGAGTTGCTACTTGTTCTTTCTTGTCTTCTTGTTCACTCTGATGTTTTAAATTAATTTCAGAAATCTGAAAATGTTTTTAACATTGATCAATTTGCACTCTGCTGTTTGCAGCCAAGACTTTACCATCTCATGGGTTTCAAAAAACCGTCATGTTCATTTCCTCTTTTTCTTTCCTTCGTTTTCCTTTACCCCCTAAAATGTTGTACATTCTTCTCATGAGTAGTATGACCAGTAAAAGTTGAAAGAAAATCACTGTTCTGGAGGAGACACAAATTGGTTGCGAATTAGTATGGGATTTCCAAGGCTGGGTGTGTCTACAGCAGTTTGTCCAGAAGTTGCCCAGTACCCATCTGTATTGGTGCTGCCCTGTTCCCTGGTAGCAGGCTATCAAGCTGTCTTGCTCAGCCAGCTCTGGAAAGCCAGGCTCCAAAGAGCCAGAGTCCAGAACCCTTCCCCTGAGTTAGAGCTTCGCAGTAAAACTGGCACACACTTCTCTGGGTCTGTGTCACCAAGCTCCCTTTTGGGAGCCACACCTGGTGAAATGTGTGCAGTGCTAAATCTCAACCCTGCAAACTTGGACAAGGCAGGTGTGATGTACTCTAGACTGTCTCCTCGTTTCAGTGAAAGGAAAAAACGAGTTGTACTGGTGCTGGCCGGGTGGCCAGCTTTCTAGTCCTTAGGAGGCTGGCCCAGCTGTAGAGCTGAAAACAAGAATCAACCTTAACTTTATTGCTGACAGAAAACAAGGAGTCTTAAAAGCTGTACCATTTTGACTGCAATGACTTTATAAAATAACTGAATTTCCCATGACTTGCACAAAATTGTTCAAGAATAAAAAACCTCTATACTATTTTAAGAGCATCTAGTCCCAAGCCTGTATTTGTCAGATTGATAAAAAAAACAGACTTAAAAAATTGTCATGGATCTGAATTGTCAATGGAGCCCATGAAGCACTTGTAGCATCTCAACAAAGTGGAGTTTCACTTCAGTTACTGCTCCTTTCCAAATATTCCTCTTTGTTTTGCTTTCCTTGCAGCACCACTGAAACCTAGCAGATTCTGCTGTTATTACAGTGGCAGATGTTATTTGATGGAAGAATTTTTTTCTGAGTTGTGTGAACTCAAGTAGAAAATCTTCAAGAGAATTTTTTGGTATATAAGGTTCCTCATGCTCTTAAGTATGAGTATGTAAGAATTCCTCATGCCACAGAACTGAGATCGTAAGTTACACAATTTCATTAATCATTAAATGCAGGATTTAAGGTTCTTAGGATATCTGTGCACACTACCATTTACATTTATTTTATATGTAAGAGTAGAGAGACAGCCCCAGTTTTTATGCAAACCAATAGGAGATGAAGCTAGAAGACTTTTATTGGGATGTGGATTTGTACTGAAGCCACAGGTGTGCCCTCAGGTTCTCCAGAGTGATTACTCTTATGTATTGCTACAGTGGTTTGAAACTGATCTGCTGACCAGCAGCATTTAGGAAAGAAATTGGTGTCAAATAGAGGTGTGAAAATACATCTCGTCAAATTCTCAGGTCTTGACTTGTGGTTGCAGCTGTACAGGCTTGATTTTAATACTTACATATGATTCTGTTGAAGAGAAGGAGCCTTCTGTCTTAGGTTAAACTTGGAAAAAGGCAGAGGTTCTTGCACATCCAAAACATGAGTGAGGCTTTTTTTAAAGTTTATGTTTTCTGTCAAAATTGGTCCACTGCCGTAGGAAGTTTACCTCTGCATTTAGCTGGAAATTTATTGTAGATCATGTCTAAGGGTTTAGAGACAATTTATAGCTCAAGCAGGAAAAAGGATCTTGAGGCATTTCTGAGCTTTGAATTTCTTCCTCCCACTCAACTGGTTTTCCAGCCAGAGCATTAGATTTCTTGGGCTTTGCCCCCAGTATGTTTGGGTATAAGTCTCAAAAAAACCCTTTTAATTAAATGTGTGACTGAGTCATCACATAGTTCTAAAGTACACCATTTAGGGATGAGCGGATTTCTGTTTAAACTGGGGAAAGCCCAGCTGCTTCCTTCAATTTCCAGGAAATTGCTTGAAAAGCTGTACATTGCTAACACACTGTTGCTTATAGGTTGATACATTTTTGCAGAGTGCATCCTTTGTACTTAGACTTTGAAATAATCATAGCCTCCTGGTAATTGTATTTATGTGTGAAGCACTAGTGGGAGAGAGTGTTTCGATACCTGCTTAAATTGTAGGTGTTAAGTTGATCAGATCTGTTTCTGTAATTAAAGTCTGCTCACACATATAGGAATTGAGGGTGCTATTGTTGTGCATGGAAGAAGTTCTGGTTTTATTGAGCAAGAATGTCAGTAAGTATTTTCCTTGAACTTTGTACCGTGGTCTTCAGACAAAAGACCAAGATTCAATTTTTCTGATGTTCTCAGTGTAATTGTGAATATTTTTTAAATTTTGTCCCTCATCCTTTGTCATTTTAACTTAAAAACATAGAAATCTTGCTCGAATATGTTCTGGTGAACCAAAGCATTGTGTCTGTTGCTGCAAGCCAGTGAGAAATAGTATTGCTTCTACACAAGTCTCATCTGGCATTAGAAGCTGGGTTTTGATGAAGAAACAGCCCTTGGAGGTTGCTTGTTTTATTGTTAAATATTTCGACATGTTAACTTTTCAGCTCTGAAGAGTTTTCCCCATGTTTCCTTGCTTATTTAATTACTTGGTTCAGAAATTCCTACATTTTTACATTGAAACATCCAAACAATTTGCTGCTGTGTGTGTGACCCCACAGGTCAGAATCTGGTCTGGGATTCACTCCCCACAGTAGCTCAGCCTTGTCTAGAACTGCACCTTTGTGTTGCTGAGTTCACTGTGTACATTATCCAGCATTTTTATGAAAAACAGTGCAAGTTGCACTTTTCTGACCATTTCATGTTTAAATGGGGTATCTAGAGCTGCTTGTTTATCTCTGGCTTGCTTTGTCTTGTATTTCTGGTTCTTACAGCACCGCCTCAGTTGTAAAAATTCTGCAGTTTTTGGAGGTCAGATGGTCAAAATCCCAGTACTGAACTGTGGTTTATGAGACACAGTTGTTAATACAGCTGCTCTAACTGGCTCCCCAGTCTTGGTTTAAAAAAAAAATCAAACTCTCAGTATTTAATCACACAAAGAAGACTAAATTTCGTTTCTGAAGATATACATAAATATATATGAAAACCTGTGGCTTTGGTTATTGTTTCAGATTATACATCTTTTCTTTTCTTTCCCCAGGGCCGATTACTGGAAATCTCAGCCTAAAAAATTCTGCGATTACTGCAAGTGCTGGATAGCAGACAACAGACCTGTACGATGGTCTACCATACTATGTCCATTTTTGAAATATTAGGAATTTGAATTACAGGCTTTAAACATCACTTTTTGATACTAGTCTGTTGATGCATGAAATTTGTTCTATGAAAACGCCTTTGTAATACCTCTGGGTATTTAAAGTATATCACATCAGAGCCAGATACCCACATACAAGATGGTGTGTGCTGTTCTCCTTGGCAGTACAGATAAGGACTAAATATCTGACCCTGCTTATTCTTTGAGTTCTGTAACTTAACATTTGGTCTGTCTTGAAACTGTCTGCACCTGTCCTTTGCTTTCACGTGCAAGTAGAAAGCAAAACCTGGTGTCTGTACTGTTTGTATGTGGTAGGCACAGTACAGCCAGTGCTCTGGGCTCTTAAAGCAGGTTTCTTTCATTTCACACAGCCCACAGAGGCATTACTGGGTTACAGAAAGGTGTTTCAGACTTGCAGATGCCTTTTGCAAACTACTAGACATGTTGGTGTCCTCCTTAGCAGTAAGTTTTGCATTCCTGTCTGGATGCCAGGGGTGCTTCTAGAGCTGAGCTTCCTCTGGTTTACAGTAAGATACCTAATTAGCTCACATGAACTGCAGGTATCTTCTTGGAGTAAGTGAAGAGAAATATGTGTCAAGAGAGGGATTTGAGCAATTTATGAAGTCTGTCTCTAAACAAGTGAGTCATCCCAAAGTGTGCATCCTCTGCACATCAGGTTGTGCAAAGGTCAGGCTTAGGCATTTAACATCTGAACACCCAAATAAGCACAGATGTTTTTATGTAAGAGCCACGTGAGCACTATCACTGTTATACCTGAGCTTCTGAACTCCTTCCAGTTCCTACTGGCTTCAGTCTTTCTGGCAGCTTTTTGGCTTGCAGACTGTTCTGTTATCCTTAGTTATCCAAGTCTTCCACTTTGCCTTTTCCTCCTTCTCTCTTTTTCAGATCTTTAAACCTTCAGATTAGTTTAAATTCATGAGATATTTCTGAAGTGAAGCATAATGTAATTAAGGGCAGTAGCTAATACTTGGAACACTAAATAACCCATATGGTTTTTAAAAGTGCATGAGAACAGGAAAAAAACCCATGACAATACATGGAAGGATAGCATGAAGAGGGAACCCAGATTCCCTGTTATTTGTCTCTAACACGTGTGCTGAGCAGTATTATTTGAAAAAAAAATAAATCTTATAAATTTCTCTGTTGAATGTTTCTCAGTGTTCTTGTATTCCTATAGCCATTTTAGAGCTGTAGTGTTTGCTGTAAGTGTTCACAGAGCAGGTTACATTTAGGCTTGTTCAACTAAAATTAGTCTTACTAAATTTTAAATAACTAAAATTTACTGTTTTAAAATTGTATAATACATATTACTTTTCTTGGTTTTTTCTTACTTTGAAGAGCATTGAGTTTCATGAAAGAGGAAAGAATCATAAAGAAAATGTGGCAAAGAGAATTAGTGAGGTAATTCAAATATCTTAATTGCACAAATGCTTATTTTTACTCTTTTTCATTATCAGATTGGTTTAATTTATTCTCTTGGGCTTTGTTTTGTTTTAGATTAAGAAGAAAAGCTTGGAAAAGGCAAAAGAAGAAGAAAATATGTCAAAAGAATTTGCAGCAATGGAGGAGGCTGCAATGAAAGCATATCAAGAGGATATGAAAAGGCTTGGAATTAAGCCAGGTAGTTCATATAACTGCCAGAAGATTAAAGACAGAATTGAAAGAATATTGAATAGTAAAGTGTTGTCTTAAATTAGGTTTAGCAGTGAGAGAGGAGGCCTCCAGGACTGTTGCTCATTTTTTAAAAAAAATTGGAGTCTGCAAATTGCCAGTACTAGAAGTTGCAGTGCAGAGTATTTATAGCTGTGGTATCCCCTGATCCATGGAACAGTCAAATTTGGAGTAGAAAAATTAAACAATGCTTTAACAGAAAGTTAGGCTGTAGGTGGTGCTTTGAATCAGCAGTGCAGCTTCCTTTGATTAATTTTATGTTTCACTTTTGCCAGTTGGAGGCAAAAGTTCCCATGAGTAGGAAGAACTGCGTTCCCACTGGTGTGAAACAGTGGAGATGAGAATCTCCTAGTCAGCTTGCAGCTCAGCAAGTACCTTTGTTCTGTACGTTGGAGGCATATTGTCCTTTAAAAACAAGTTTGTAGTTTCAGGCTCCTGTAGCAGCTGTCTTTTTTGTAACTCTTTTAGTTTCTCTTTTGTTGTTTAGTTAGAACTCATTGGCCCTTACGATTTTTCTCTCTACTGATCTTTTTAAATTTGGACATTGTTCTGATGCTATAGTACTGGTACAAAGCAAGATACTTTCAATATAGTCTTTTAAATGCACCTGCTATGAGTATAGCACTAATGTTTTTCACTCATTAGTAAAAATACTCCTTAGAACAAAGTTTCCTGTTTTCTGTTTCCTATTCTTTGTTGTGCAAGAGTGACTAATATTTTAAGTTCAGAATAGTACATTCTTTTTAAAGGATATTATTTTCTCTAAGAAGATGTAGGTTCCAGTTCAACACAGAGTAAAATACAGAGTAACACAGTGGAAACTAAAGGAAAGAAAGAAAAGAAAGAGAAGAAGGAAAAGAAAGAAAAGAAAAAAAAGACACCTCAGGATGCCTCAATGCCACCAAAGATTGAAACGAAGGAGTGGGTGCAAGGGTTATCTCCTGAAGGCTATACATACTACTACAACACAAAAACTGGAGGTAAAACTACTGAGGAGCAAGTGCAGATATAATTATTGAATCTAAGTGAGAAAAGTCTACCTGCATTTTTTTACTTCTCTGCTCTTTCAGTATTATGCTGTTAATTAAAATGTGACCACTCAGATGGAGTTTCAGTATTTAACATTTGAGACTTGGGTATCCAGAATTTCAGACTGGTTTTGCTGTTGATTAATAATGGAAGAATGCAGTAATTCCACAGTTTCTGGAAATGTTTAGCCTGTCAGGGATTAGTACACAAAGATAACCGTATTCTTCCCAAAGAAGCTTTGTGATCAGGGATATGAAATAAACTTATTGTATCTTTCCACATTTACAGGATTTATCTAACTGACTTCTCTTGAGGAGCTGCAGTTGTGATTTACTTTAGAACATAAAAGCAACCCTCATTTATGATTAATTAGAATGTTGCAAACTATTTCTTATGAATTTAAGGATTAATGATATTATTTGCTGTTGTCTTTCATAATTCCATAATTTTTGGGGCTTTTTTAAAACCAAAAGTCGTGTATTTCTGTATCAGGCATAGTAATAGAGTCTGGAGGGTTTTCAGCTCCAGTAAAGCCAGCTGTAATTATGATACTTTGGTTTATTTTTCATACCATAGATTGGTCAAGAATTATTCATATTCCAGCATCATGTGTATATATATATATATATATATATATCTATATAATTTGTTTATATGTATGCACCCAGCAGTGTCATATCCTTTAGATCTATTTTTAGTAAAGATTATAAAAAATAAACCAAATTGAATGATGTGAAATGGTTGAAATATGCTTTTGTTTTTTAAGAATCACAGTGGGAGAAACCTAAAGGATTCCAAGGCAACTCTCAAAATTCACCAACGGTAATCAAATTATTCATGTTTTTCTTTATCTTTGTAAACACTTAAATAATCTAAGCAATTTGCAAGTTGTCTGATTGAGGAAGATGATTTTTTTTCCCTTCATAAACTTAGGAAAATAGAATTTGAATATGTAGAGTCTTTTGTGATAAATTGCATTTTTACTTAGAAGTCCTATTTGGCTAATTTGTCTGTCAAGGGAAGAGAAGTAATTAGTAAAAAAGGGAAGAGGTGGTTGGGTTCCTGCAGAATATACTTCTTTGGTGCTTCGACCCATAAAATTAAAAGCTTTAGGGAAATTCTAAATAAATTCTGTTAAAACTTTTTTAAATTAAATGTAATTATAAAAACAAAATATTACACAGTTGAGATAGTTAAGCTTCCTTTATCTAAGGCAACACTGAGACTGCATTGTCACATAGTTGACAAAAAAAGAATGTCCTTACTTTGTGTTTGCTTACAGTACAGTTACATAATAAATTTTACTGGGTTTCCTATGATCATGGAACCTATATGCAAGTAATTATTCAGTAATATTAGTAATTTAGTACATTTCTTAATTTCCCTTTTTTGAGGCACAGAAAAACTTGCAGAATAGTCAAAAGGCAGAAAAATTTCTTACTATGATTAATGAGTTTTCCCATGATACTTATCACTCCAGGATTTTTGTGCCTCACAGCATTAAAAACAGGATTTTTCCAATGCTCCTGTGAAGTTACATTTCCCTGTTTTCAAGATAGGTGTCATATAAACATTTCAATTTGTTGTCAGTTTTGTTGAGTTTGCCAATGTTGGATTTTACACTAGAGTTCAAAAAAAACTGTTGTTTTTGGACATTCGGAATGCTTGACGTTCTGTAGCTCTGTAACGTCACATCACATGCTACTCTGGCTTTCTGATTCCCTTGTCCTGTGGGTTTGCACAACTTGTTAATCAGCACTTCAACTTTATCTTTCCAGTCAAGGCATAGAGTTGCAATAAGTCAGTCTTACTGTAGCCTTCCACTGAAATATGTGGTCCTGAAATTAATCTCGTATGGTCCTTGGTACATACTTACCCTGACAGTGAACTAGTTCAAGCAGCAGAGGCATCAGAGTTTAGGTTAGTGTTTTGGTGGCTTACTTCCTTGCTATCAGCCTTGTGAATAACCAGGAAAAAATGCCAATGTGGGGAGAGCAGATTGGGGGAGAAGGCACTCCCTTCTTGGCAACAATTTGAAGTTAGCTCATCCTAGCCATATCAGAAGCACACACCTTCAGACCCCAGTATCTCTAACAACACAGCTGTATTTTGCCATTTCTCCCTCACCCTGCTCAGTGTCCTGTCTTATTTTCACTATGGCAAAAAACAAGCATTTGATTGCTCCCTTATTTAGTCTGAGCTAAGGATATTGGGAACATTCCAGATCTCTAACAAGGATTCACTGCCCAGAAATTAAAGGGCATGCTTGCAATATGTCATGCCAGGAGCCCTCCTGATTTTACAGCGCATTAGGTTTTGCTCAGACTTGGTAAGAGGTGGGGAGAACAGGGCAATAAAGGGGCCTGTTGAAGGCTGCCTGTAACCAGTTAGACTGACAGTATGCTTCTTAGCATTTATGTTATGGGACACTTAATGTGCCTAGTGTCAGATATTGGCTGAAAACCTCTAACCAACAGGTCTACAAATGCTCAGGATCTAATTCTTAAAAAAAAAAAAGGAAGGGTTTTACTTAAGACTTTTTTTTATATACTTAAAATGAACTTTCCTTTTGCTTCTTTTGTCAAAAACCAGCACACTGAAACTTCTGAGGGTGAAACCTTGAGAAAACGTGATCCTGAAGGCTTTCATGCCTTTGCCTGCTCTGAACCTACCAGTACAATTTTTTTGTGTTTACACAGTGGGTGCAGGAACTTTAACTTCTGATTGTATTGTGTTTTTATTTTAAAATCCCAATTTTTTAATAAGAGTATTAAGCAAATGTATAGGTGTGCAAAAGCCTGTCTGTATATCTCTGTATATATACACACACATGAATACCAAAATAATGTATGGTGAAGTTGCCCAACACAGAGCTGGCAGTGTTGGTATTTAAGGACTGCTCCTTGTACTTGTGTGTTTAAGATGGGATGAAAACTGGTTTCCTAAGGAAGATGTTAGGGCATGGGTAATGACTGATTATATAGCTGTAGCTGATTCTGAAAAAAAAGATAAATAAATTACATATCCACAAAGAAATACCAGCAAGTTTGGCCACATTTCATGTTTATTTATTAATCAGTGGGGAAAAAGAGTGCATTGTTGAAATTGGTGCTTTAGTAAAGAAGCAAAATTGTTGGCAAGCAAAGTTTGATTCTATAATTATTTGTTGTAATGTTGTATTTTGGGATAAATTTTTATTTGTTTGTGTATATTTAATTTATGATAAAATTAATTTGTACTAGTTTTCTGTAGCCCTCACAGAGACCTAAGTCTCCCAGAGAATATTTTCAGCAGTCTTCACTAAAGACAATTACACAAACAGGAAATTACAGCCTCAGAGATGAGTATTTTGAGAAAACCCAAACATGTAAGATAATGTCCTATATAAAAATTGAAACAGTATGGCATTATTATACAGCCTCATACTAATTATCCACTGTTTGAGAAATAATTGTGTAGGTGCATTTGCAGTATTTTAAGTTATGGAATTCCATCTCATTAAAGTCAAGGGGAATACTTTCTAACAATGTTAGGGGTTCAAGCTTTAAACCAGTAAGGTGATCACAGACAAAAAAGTATTCAGGGATTGAATAGACTTAAAAATGATGCCTTGGCTGATCCTGAAAACTTTTTTTCATGAACTCCTGTATGTTTTTCCTAGGGAGCAGAGTGGGTGGAAGGTGTCACTGAAGATGGTCATACCTATTACTATAACACACAAACTGGAGGTAAGAAGAACTTTCTTTCCAGTTAAGCTCTGTTTCAGGAGAGAGGGTTTTCAGAAAAGTTTTTTGTTTTGCAAATAACTGCATTTTTTAGTAAGTTTTGTATTTTTTAAGCTGCTTTCTTAGTTGAAATGAAATAGTTACTTAAGTCAGCACTGGCTTTTAGGCTGCATTGTCAGTGTGCATACATTTTTGCTTCAGAGGTGGTTTTGGACATTCAACTTGTAATTCTAAATTAGGCATTCGTGTTTACTACACATATATTGAAATTACAGTTTGGAAACTAGAAGGGGGCAGGATTTTGTGTTGACAGGCATGTAGAACTGATGAAGAATCTCCTAAACTTTTCCTCTTGCTGACATAGCATTGATAAGAAAGTCCAGAATCTTACCTCCTACTTATTTTCCACTTTTCTTTCCCTACATGGGGAACTTTGTGGTAACTCCCTCAGAATAGCATCTGTTTTCTAAATCTATTTGAAACATTTTAAGGTCAATGATGCCTCTCTGGAGAGCAAGTGGTTTTTATGCTGGCTATGAGTTTTCCTTCTGCAGTGGGGTATGAAGTGGCATTGCTAATGATGCCAAGAATAGGGGGGACAAAAAAAAAAAAACAACAAACCAAGAAAACCAATCCAAAACCTTTCGGTTTTTCACTGAGCTGCTCCCCTGCCCAAGTGATTTGCAATTTCTTCTGAAAGGGAAAGGAGGTGTTGGTTGTTTTTAAATGTTGCCTTCCAAGTTCAGATACATTTTATGCCTACGTTTGCTGGTTTTTTAAGTACTTCATGGACATACGACACTTGTGAAAAGTGTGTTTCTAATCACATTTGGCAGAATTTTGGCTTTTGAGATTTCAAATTGGTATCTCACTTTTATATAGCTGTAAGTGTCTTGGGGGTGCTTGAAAATTACTTTTCTGTTCTGTTAACAGTAATCCCATCCTCTGATGACAAGACAAATTTCTAACTGATATGAATAGTTGTGTCTCATGTCAGACATGTAACTTAGGGGACTGATGGCTCCTGGTTTGGTGCTACAAGGCTGGGAGGCTGCACTGATTTCACTCTTTATACAGCACCAGGGAAAGTGGAATTGCTCAGTCACTAATCTGAAGTCAGGTGACAGCAGTACCCTTAAGAGACTGCACTGTTCATGCAGAGTTATTCATGGCCAGTTTCTTACATCTTTATTTCTTCAAGGTACATTTAGGCACTTACATGTGTTGTTTGCAGTTAGGAAAAACAATAGGTTTTTTTACATCTGAAAGCTTATATAAAATTATAGACTGAAAATTGGTGTACTTTTGCCTTATTCTTACTAAAACCAGTTTTAAGACCATTGAGTCAACTTTTATTTGAATATTTCTTCCCAGTATATTTACTGGAATACTACTTTTAAATTGAAAATGAGGATATATGTACATATCCTGTATGTACTTCCATCCAGATTGATGTTTGTATTTCCTTGTTTGCTTGAGAGCTCTTTTAATTAGAGACCTGATGTTACTAAGAAGAGTAGCACTAGAAAAGGGTTTAGCTGCCTGGAGACCTGCAGCTTGCAGTTATCGTTCTTTGTTTTATCCTGTCTGTATAATCAATGAACAGCTCAAATCAAATAGGCACATCTACAGGGCAATTAGTTAATTTGTTTGTCATGTGTAAGGATGAGAGGGACCACAGTTTTGTGGGTCACAGTTTGCCGTGTGTGATGTTTTTTGTAAGAGTTAATTAAAACAAGCTTTATCAACAGTGAACTCAGCTGTCCTGACTGTGTCTCTGCTGGGAAGAAATGTTATCTTTCTGATTATGGTTATTAAAACAAATGTACCAAACAAAGGCAAAAGCTTTTTGCTAAATTATTTGCTGTACTTTTGCATAAGACAGTGCTGCTTCTGAAAGGTTATATTGTTGAAGCAATAACAGATCAAAATGAGAAGCATAAATAATGTGGTTGTTCAAATGTCTTGGACAGTATCCACATGGGAGAAACCAGATGGTTTTGTTTCATCTTCAAATGAGAAGGGTCAGCGTGACAAGCCTGAAGAAACAGCATCTGAATCAGACTCAGAAGATAGTGAGAATGAAGTAGAGAGTTCAGAAACAAACTTCAAGGTAAATTTTCTTCAGATTTATTTTACATACATGATCTTACACTAAAAAATTGTAACTGAGTATTTTATGTTTTGTGGCTGTACTTACTGAAATGAGATTAATACGTGTGACTGAAAATAAAATTTTGCAATTATTAATAAAATGAATCTTTATTCAATTATTTGGCTCATTAGTGGCACTGTTCCAGAATAGAAAGCACGATCTTTCCTTCAGCACACCCAGAAGTACCTTGAATTCTACAAGACATGTGATGTTCTCTGAGAAAGGTCACTGTCATCTCTCTGAAATAATCCACAAAATGGTTTGGATTTCAGTGTGAGGATGACTTCAACCTTTCATTGGTAAATGTGACGGCCAGTAGACCTTCAGGGAATGCTTTGGACTGAAAATGGCATGGTTGTAGTTTCCTTATTAAATTGTGAAAAAACATAGCACATAGTACAAAATCTGTATCAATTATATATTTAAAACATAAATTTAAAACTTGAGGTAAAGGGTATGGTAATGTCTCTGTCTGGGTTAGATGGTTTCCCTGGAGCCAGCATATCAGAACAGTCAGACAGTTTAAATACAAAATGTTTTCCTAGACAGGTATTAATTGTAAAACACGTATTTTTGTATCACTGTGCGCCATTATAAACTGCTACCAGGTATTAGCAATAAGTGTGTGCATCTGCATGTAGGGAAAGTTGCATGTGAAATTTTCCCTCTTTGTTTTAAGATATGCTAACCTTTTCTTCAAGCGAGTTTGTAAGTTTGTTAACTTCAGCCTTGGTAGATGGGATTCTCCTGCTTTTATTTCTTGTAACAGTTAAGATTTATTTTTTTTCATCTGTAAAGCTCAAGAAGAAAAATTTGTGGATTATATGAATTTATTGTTTCAAGTTACTCTTGGTTGAAAAAGCATGACTGGTAGATAATAAGTAGATAATAATAGCAAATAAAAGATGTAAAATAAAGCTACATTATGTTTTTATTTAGGCTTTTTTGCTTAAGATGGGTTTTTTCCTCTTTAGAGGAAAGGAGATAATGGTGAAGAATCAGAGGAAGGGAAAAAATCTCCTAAAGCTAAAAAGTTAAGCCCTTATGGGAAATGGCGAGAAGTTAAGTCAGAAGAAACCGTGGATAAAGAGGAGAGTACATCAGCTTCCCAAGAAACCTCTAGTGATGGATCTAACAAGACCAACCCTTATGGAAAATGGAAAGCACTTAAGGAAGTAGGGGAAGAACAAGAAGAAGAAGGAGGGTAAGTATCTTTTTGCTGTCCTTATTTTCATAATGTTGTTTGCAAGAAGTGAAGCTTTTTCCTCTGAATTTTGGCAGAATTAGCACAACTGTGATGGGAAATGTTTCCCAAATACAGTTCTTTTCACAATGGTTATTTTAATAGCTCTCCATTGCAGATAGAGATGGTGTTGTGGGTTTTGTGTAGAAATTCACCATGAGTACAAAGTAAATTGAAGTGATTTAAGAATCATAGTCATGCACTGTTTTTTCAGAGGCTGAGTATCAAATATTTAAATGCTCTTACTCTAAGCTTATGTTCCTTAATATTATCTCCTTCAACAATCTGATTCAGCTGCCCCAAGAGTTCCTGATCTCTCTCTCCCCCATGTCAGACCAATGAACTGCAGATGCTTTCATGAAGTGCATCTGATCAGAAGGGTTGCTTCATTTTTCTGCATAATGCCTGTGGTGCATCTTTTTTTTTTTTTACCTTTTTTTTTTTTTTTTATTGTCAGCTTCTTGTGGGTCCCTCAAGGAGTCTGATGAAAATGGGTTTTGGAGAATGAAAAGTTTTCTTCCTTGTGCTTATTCCATTCTCCAGCATTATTGAGCAGCTAGACCTCTGACAGTGTTCATACTAAATTATGCACTCCTTGGAGATGATAATGTTCACGTAACACTTCCTGAACTGGACCGGCTAAACTGCTCCTTGACTCCTGAGCTGAAAAATTCTTTTGGGTTTTTGGAAAGTACTGTGTCGTAAAAGGTGCTTTCAGCCACTGAACCTGTAGATCAGTCCATACTTTAACAGACAGGCTTGAGATGAACACACGTGTCAATTAGATAAATGCAGTTGTTCATCGTTTACTTTAAATTCAGTGTAGGCACAGTGACACCCACTTCCAGGAAATTTACATTTTTGGGATACTGCAACAACTGCATTTTCTTGACTTGCCATCAGGCTTTGTAACTCCTGTTTGGGTGCTTGAGCAGATCCATGTCTTCCTTGAAGCACGGAACCTCAGACTGGGTGTAGTACATGAGCTGACATCAGACTAACACACAGTAGTGGCGAAAGTGTTCTTGTGTGGCTTGGCCAGTATCTCTGCAGCAGTGTGCTGGTGAGATACCTGTGATTTAGGAAACTTCCTGCCAGCTCTTCAGTTCTTCTCCATTCTCTGTTTGTGCCAGAGGTGACCCTTGTGGAACACAGTGTTTTTTGCTGCTGACCCCCTAAAACTGATAGGTCATTTTTAGTTGTTGTCTTTGATTTGTTTAGATCAGTATTGGCTGTGATTCCCCCCCTCCAAAGCCATCTGTCCCAGCTTAGGGTCACTGTCTGATTTGGTAAGGTGGGTTTCTCTTCTGCTGTGCAGTCCCTTCAGGACAGACACTTGAGGAAAACAACTCAATGGTGTTCTGGCAGTGAACCACTGCTGCTACTTACTGTCCACTGTCTTTCAATATTCTTAAATTTACAGACACACAGCCCTGTTATCTCTTGCAGGACTGTTGACACGATGAGTGCTTGGGCCATGCTATGAGTTCTGAACAGAATGTGTTAGTTTGTTACTTTTTATGGCAGCCCACACAGAAGAAACAAAGAACATGGGTTTTTTCTTGATGCCTGTCATGATGATGACTAAAGACTGCATCTAGCTCAAAGCTGTTTTGTCAAATAAAAATAGCTGTTGCTGTCTGCAGTGCACCATGTTGCTTTCTTCTTTACATTAATCCTTTTACATTTTCCTCTCCTCTCCCAGTGAAAAAGTGGACCTGGAGCTTCCAAGTACAGAGAGTGACAATGTAGCACCCCCAGTGCTAGAGGATCCAGAAGAGGACACAGTCGTATTTAAAGAGAAGACAGTCACCTCCCTTGGAGACCTGACAGAAGGGGTGCCAACGTTTAAGAAGAGAAAATTTGAAAATGGAAAATCTAGAAACTTAAGACAAAGAATGAGTGATCAGTAATACTTAACAAATTATTTTAGATTCTGCTTAAGCTAGAGTGAATCAAAAGTTTAATATTTTAAATGGGCTTTTATAAAGAAAATGTTGGATAGAAGTTAAGGATTTATAGGTATTAAAACATATGTGAGTTTAATATTTTTTTATTTTATTTTGGTGTGATTGGTTTTGGAGTGGAAGTTTGTAATATTGTAAATACCTGTATTCTTTATTTTAACCATGCCATCCAAGTTCTATTTGCTCTGTGTATGCTGTTTTAAATACATTTCATAAGGTTTTTTACTCCTTTTCTAAGTATGTGAGAATGTAGTAATCCTTAATCTGACAAAAATGAAGCAGACCTTTTATTTTCGTAGAGGAACTGGATCAATAGAATATACTAGAGAGTAAAATCATCCCCCAAGATTGTTTATGTGGTGTAGTTTCTCCACTAATGAGTAAAATATTGTGCTTACTAACCTTCGTCTGATTGCTCGCAAAAGAGTGGGTGGTGAGACTGCCAACATTTCAAACTGATCATTTGGAAGCTGTTTTTAGAAGAGTTAGTCACATCAGTGCCACCAATTCCAAATGATGTTCTGAAAAATTATTTGTGTATGTGCATGGTAAATGTATTAAACCTCTGCAGAAGATTTAACCCTGATGAATCCTAACTTGTAGTAACAGCACCAGAGCCACCGCTGTTTGAGTAGGTATTTCTGTGATGTCTCCCTGTCTCCTGCTTTATTGTTGTCTACTTTTACTTATCAAGTTTTCTTTTTTAGTCTTGCTTTCTTTTTGTGTCTTTCCTAGCAAAAAAACATTTGCCTGATACTTTAATGAAAAAAATACTCTAGAGACGTGGCCCTGGTACAGAATACAGGACCATTTTTGAGGTGATTGTGTTTTCTCTGTTGATAAGAGGTGTGTGTTTTATAGTTGCAGTGCTTGATAAGCTGAGAGGGCCTAAGTGTGTTGAAGGTTTGTCATTCTCAGTACCATAGGGAAAGAAACCAGAAGATCAGCAGAGCTGATGGCTGTAGAGTCCAAGATGACTTGGACACTTAAGGATTGTTAATATGATTACTTTAATTGGTGGGATTGATCTGCATTTAGCATCACCAGGATTTGTTTTCTGTGTCAGAATATAGCTGCTCTCATTGCTTCTCTAGCCATCAAACAGTGAACCGTAAAGGTCCAGATAATTAATCTGTTAAAAACTATGTCTCTATTCTTAAAGCTCAGGGTGTTTTGTTCAGGAGAGTCTCAGTCAAAAAAAAAAAATAAAAAGGAATACAGCTAAGGCAGTTGTCAATAGTCCAGCAAAATAGAGTTGGTAACTGCTGAGCTTGAATTTCTTTGAGAAAACAACTATTAATCTGTTGGCTCAATTGAGAAAGGAGTTTAAAACAGGTAATCTGGTTTATTGTGTACTAGAAGTAGTAGAAGTTCTTTTCTATTCTGTGACTTTTATTGTATGTTTAGAAGAGAATTAATTATTGTATTTAATTCCATGTGTTTTCTTGGCTTCCTTAGGGTTGGCGTATTTTGTATGATGTTTGTTCTGATAAATTTGGAAGTTTACTGTAATATCTGACCCTGGATTATCATTTAGAGATGCAGGACACATGCAGGATGCTTCAAAGTCTGAGATGCAGGAATGTACAACATGTACTCCAACATGTACAGGAGAGGGTTTCTTAATCAGATTTTTTAGGGTTTGTTCTTACTTGAACATTACTCTGGGAGCCTGCTCTAGTTTCCTTGTGTTTGTGGCCAGCTTGCTCTTCCAATTTATACAAGTCCTGCCCTTGAGTTAAGTAGCTTTCCTTCATCTTGAATCCATCACATCTCTCTTTGAAATCACAAACAGCGTCCTTGTGTGACAGGATCTTCAGTGTCCCATCAGTGCTTCTCTTCATGCATTCCAGCCTGAGTGTGCCTGGACTACTACACTTGCCTAGATGGATTTCCTTGGATTAGTTCACCTCAATTAAGGCCACGCATAAGGTCACCAATACTTCTTTAGTATATTGGAATTAACTCTTGATACATCCCTAAACCTCATTTGCTTTTTACATGACCCCACATGCTGTCTGCCACCCTTACCAGTGACTTACCACTACATCTGATTCTCTCTGCTCCTTTGCTTTTGCCAGCTGCTGAGTTACCAGCTGGTCATGCTTTCCTTTCAAGCACAATTCTTTTTTTTCTCAGACTTTTTTTTGTACTGCTGTACTCATTCTCCTTCTGTTACTGCAAGCCTAATGTATATGCATTTAATTATGATTTCTGAAAAGTTGTTTTTGTTTGTTAGTACAGTTTTATTGAATAGTATAGTATAGGGTTTTCTTCTATGCTCCACTTTTAATATCCTCTGAGGAAGATAGCTTTCCTTTTTTACTGACATTCCCAAAATACTAGCATCCTTTCTTTAAAATGTTTTGTTACTTTGAAGTGGTCACAGGCAGCAATTTAAGATACCTGTAACTAAATCTCTTGAGCAGATGTTTAAAGACATCTGAATATGAGTGTTCAGAACTTGTTTCTTTGTGGAGCTGCTGTTAGTTGCAATATGAACCAAAGGTCTTTGTATTGTGTTAAATAGACAAACCAGAACATTAGGAAAGAAGATTAAAAGTTTTCTTTGCTCGTAGCTAATAAAGTCAGTTTAAATACCATACATGTGGTTTTAGCTGATGTGACTTCTAAAGCCTGCATTTCACAAAGAAATACAGCACTTTGCTCTCTACTATGTCTTAACGTCAGAGACCCGTTCATTCTTTGCTCTCATGTGTAAGTTATAAAAAGGGCCAGTTGAATGAATTTTAATATATCCTAAACAATTGTTTAATTTTTCACCATGCTGTCATTCAATTTCCTTACCTGATCCTGTGTATCTAAAACATTTTCTGCTCTACACAAAAATGCTGTCTTGTGTGAGATTTAAGGCAGACGTTGCTTTTCCAAGACATCTGTTTTGCACAGATCTTCCTCCCTTCTGTCCTATCTCCCTGCAAACTCTTCTGCTTTTGGAATTTGCTGTAGGAACCCTCTAGGTATTGCTAGTTACGCTCCTCATCTGCTAACCCTTCTTTGGGCTGCACTGGCTTTTGACAGAGGAATGTTCCTTTTACTGTTTCAGCCAAGCGCTCCCTTTTCTGGCTGATCTATTTTCTATCAGAGTGGTTTTATCTGTTTGCCTGTTTTTATTGCAAGCTCCTTGATTGAGGACTGCACCCTTTGTTTTATATGATGTCATAGACATTATGAGCATTATGGGGAGAGCCAGAGAGCAGAGGGGAGTCAAATTGCAATTTCTGATGGTGATTTCTTCTGTGTGGTTTCGAGCCAGTCAGTTCCCTGCTCTGTATTTTTCTTTCCTTGCCTCATGTTTCCATCAACCTTGTCTGCTTAGAAAGGCAGCTTCACAGCATAAGACCTTGTGTATATTTTTACAGCAGGGCCTGCCTAAAGTTGGTGATGGTTTTAGAAGCAAATATATCGCATATACAGAAAAAAGAAAAATTTTGTTGTTGGGCATTTGCTATGCCACGAGTTGTGCAGAGACTGCTCAATTTTACCCATGATATAGAATAATCCTTGTTCCTATTTAGGCTAAAATACATTTTAATGTTTCACCTGGGGATTTGTAGGTTGAAATCCACACTTTCCTAATAGGGTAAAGTTTTATTTGACCCTCATAGATAAAATCTGGGCCTGCAGTATCATCCAGTTCTAATATTCAGTTTTAGAAGTGGGAGGGCTGGTCATGACATGGATCTGCGTTAAATTCACTAACCTGGGCATATATAAAAACATTCCTCCTTTTTCATTTTTCTTCCCTGAAAGAAATTTTATTTCAGTGCAAATTTTGGCATCTCAGAAAGGGAGTAAAAAACAATTTCATGCTGCTTGGTTTCTTTGATTTGTTTTTTGAGTTGTGTCAAAACTTTTTTTAGTACTTTTTTATTATCACTGTCTTCCCCCAGTATTCTCAGATATGCAAATCACTGCTGTGCCGTGTTTCTGGTGTCCTCCTTCTCCCCTGCTCTGCTGAGATTTCCAGAAACCTTTGAGCTCTTCTGTAGGCACCGTCTGTCCAGGTCCCAGCTCCCACGAGCACTTCTGCTGCCTGTTTGCACTGTGCCCCGAAGAACCCTGTCTGTTTTCCAACAATACACAAGCTGTTCCGAGACCTGACTGTATGTGCTCTTTTGATTTCCTTGATTATTACTTTTCCCAGGACAGATTCCATTCCATTCCTTGTACAGGGTTTGCAGCCCTTAGAGCCTTCTGCTTGTTGGTGCAAAAGCTGTCTCTATACCTCCTTCTGTCAGTTGTGGCAACCCTTGGGTTCTGTTCTGTCAGCCAGATCTCTTCAGTCTCTCTTCTATCTACCTCTTAATGCCCCTACCTTCTACCTGCTAAATTATTTAACTTAGAATTTGTGTTAACCATTTGTGTGATTAACAGGTTTAGCTTTGTGAAATGTTTCAGGATAGAACTTGAATAAAAGTTTCTGTACAAAGCAAAAAGTCTTGCAAATTATCATCTCAAAAAGTTAAATTTGCCCAAGATGATTCCTGGAGTCAGATTTCAGAGATTCCTGGAGAATTTGGGGAATTCCCAGGATTCTCAAAAGCAGATTTGATTTTACCTGTAAAACCATAAATAGCCTATGTTAAAAACCAGCAGACAATGTTTTACAGACCATGAGCTGGAGACAGTGCATTTTAATAACTTGCTTGGGATGATTGAAAAGCGTTTGTTTTAGTTTATAAGTAATGTCTGCAAAGTAACAGCTGGTTTCTCTTCTCAGTTCCAATTACAAAATATTGCAGGCTCTTGAAGTGGAATTTATATGAAAATACTGAATAAAGCTTTCCTTTGAACAATCTGCATTACCATCATGCATCCATTCAGGGAGTTTAGGGCGATCTGGGAGATTTAGGGGTGCAGATTCTGTTCAAAATGGGCCCTGGGGTAAATATAAACTAAAATAGGTCTGTAAATATGGAAATGCTTCATAAAAATAAATAAATTTAAAAAATAAATAATAAATATTTTATTTTGTGGCTACCAACAAAATGTCTGTGTGCCTTCCTGTAGCACCTTAAGCAGTAACTGGAAATTGGTTTATTCTGTGCATCAGCTATGAGTAATAAAAACCCTGGTTTAAATTTTTTATTTAAAATTTTTTAACTGAATTGCAGTCACTGTTAGTAACATTCAAAATGAAGCTGAATATATGACCTTTTTGATTATGACTGACTGTGATTCAGTATTACATATCTGTTGGCCTTAGGAACAAAGAGCAGTGCTCTGAGAGTCAGACACAGGCTCGATGAGTCAATGAAAGCAATCGAGGCAAGGCACCTGGGCTGCCCTCCTTTTGCAGAGGCTAAGCATCCATCTCTCCACTGTCATGGAATGGCTGCTGCTTCTAGGCACACACAGCTTTTGTCTGGCTTCCCTGCTGGCTGGCTGAGACGCTGCTGCATGAGACCTCAGCAGAGAAATGAAAGAGATCCAGGAACTATGTTTCCTATGAATCAGCAGGGTCTGCAGAGCGGTGAAGTTGGTGCCTTGCCCGAGCTGTGACGTGACGTGCATGGGTAAGGTCCCCAGACGGTGCTGAGGGGAAGCCAGGTGGAGGGATGGCAGTTTGTTTGTTGTAACACAATTTGACAAGGAATGCTGCAGGAGGAGGCTGCAGAGGAACATCCTCTTGCTCTGTTTTGCTGTCTCCAGGAGCTGTTTGTTTCTCCCCAAGAAACTGTTTTCCCTTTTCTTCCCTGTATTTTGTTACAGTAATTTTTCCTGCTATTGATTTTGCTGCTGAAAGTCCTGATTGCTTGTAGGAACCAAAAAGCCCAAGTTGAAATTATCCATCCTGAAAACACCTCAGAAATACCAGTGTTATCCTGCACATCCCTTCCTTGAGGACAGGTGTCAAGCCATGGTTAAACACAATCTCTCAGCTCTTAGATCCCACAGAAAGGCTGGGATGAAAGAGCTTAGAATAAAACATGGCCAGAAGTATTTCTTAGGTTTGGAGCAAACAGTTTCAAGTAACTTGTTCTCAGTGAGGAGAATCACATACATCTGGTTTTAGTAAAGCAGGGCCCTGCAGGCAGTGGCCTCCAGTAGAAGTGTTTCCTCTCTATCCCAAACTGCCATAGCCATATTTTGCTCATGTACACATGTATATGCAATTGCAGGAAAAGCTTAGGACAAAGACCCTTCAGGATCTCCTGGGTTCAACTTCTAAATTTCAATACCTACATTTGAGACATCCAAAACTTAGTAAAGAGGGGAGCTGCTTCCTGCTTTCCCTCTTCTCATCACTCTGCACAAAACCATCAACAAAAAAGGGCTACAGAAAATTAATCAGTCACAAATATCCATAAGGTCCTGCAGAAATATCACTCTCTTTCTTCCAGTAAAATAAATAAGGCTCATATTTTAAAGTGTTTCAATCATTTTTCATAGTAAAGAACTTCATAGACACTAACTGATCCTGGAAATGGAATCTTATTATTTAAATTTTTTTTAAGAAGTTTCTAAAAGAAACTTAGAAATGTTTGAGAGATATAATTAATAAAACTAATTGGTGCACTTAATTGCATAATGAAAGTGAGACTGATAAGTGGATAACCATGTTAGCTGGATATTCTCCTATTACAGTTGATCATAATAGTTATTGCCAGTCTGTTGGCACTGTAAGAAGTATAAGCTCAATTACAGATCTTTCTGGAGGGTTCTTCTTTCTGGACTGCTTACTGAAAGAAGTCAAAGTCCAAATGAATCCTGAATTGCATGGTAATAAATTTCCTGATTGATTTGCAGAGCTACCAATTAAAAAAAAACAAAACAACCGACCCAACTGAAGCCCCAAAGCTTTGTAATTAAATTGCTGGAAGCAAGAGAGAAATGTTGTTTGTCAGACAAAGCTTGCTGATAAGAACACACAAAAGAATGGAAAAATAATTGCAGAATGGAGGAACCAGTATAATTTTCCTGCTCTCTTCCTGTTACAAATTCTATCTTTCTTAATATAGCTGAATAATGTTACAATTGTTGCTATATATACCGTGTATATATACCCTAACTGCACCCTTTTAGATGAACATTTCCTCACACTGCATCGTTCCTGATTACAAAATACACAAATATAAATCAACCACAAGGCATAATTTAAATTATAACAATGAACTGGCTCGTCCTGTGCAGAAGACAGTGCAGAGCAGCTTTACAGCAGAACCTGGGACAAGCAGGATGAAAAGAAGATGCCATGATGTGGCAAGTGAACCCAGCAGAGCAGAGACCCAATCTTTGTGTCGCCCTGAGTGCAGAGCACTCCCGAGTCAGGCCTAGGACCAGTGCCTGCCTGTGCTCAGTGCCTGCCAGCACTGCACGTGTGCAGAGTCCTGTCAAAGCCAACTGTGCCCTGCAGGCATCTGAATCCCCTCAAGGACAGGCAAAGGCAGACATTCCCAAAGACAGGAGCTGAATTCCAGAGCTACCTGGTTTGCTGAAAGGCATCTGCAGTATGAACTCATTTCCTCTGCCAGGAGGCAGGGAGCTGCCTGTTACCTCATACACTTAGTTGAAAACTAGAGCACGAACTTCTACATGTCATTGCAGTACATGGGCCAGTCCACCACAAGCTGACCCAAGAGTGCCTGGAAGAAATTTAACAGGCTTCTCTTTTAACATCCTGGCTCCTTCACTCGCTTTGCTTTTGTATATTTACTCTAAAAAATACAGTATCATAATACAAAGTTATTTCCAAGGGATTTGATTTAGGAAGCTCACACAATAAGTGAAAAAAAAAATAGTATTCAGGAGACCAGGTTCTAGACTACACTAGGGGAGCTCAGTTTCTTTTACCTGGAGAGGAACATCTCCCACCACCAAACAAAAAGCACACTATGTGGTATTTATTCTGCTCCACCACCACAATTCTGTGCCTTTCCAGTAGTGATACTGTCAAGAGAGGGACCAGCTTAACAAAGCCGTGCTGCCAAGACAAAAGCAGTGTGCACACAGAACTCCAAGCTGATGCTTTTCTGCCAGAGCTGCTGCAATAAATTCAACCCACTTTGCACCAAGATACAAAAAGAATAGTATTACACACTGAAAAACAGAAAAATAGGTTTTAATCAACATAGCATCTAACAAACACATCTGTTTTATTCAGCTATGAAACACAACAATTCTGTTTCAATTCTACCTGAGCTCTTCAGCCTCCTCCTTCTAAGGTCTGCAAATTTTCTAGATATTGGGTGACAGCCTCTATCTCTGCAAACTCCAGCAGTCTGTTGATCAGTTTATCCAGTGCTTCTTTCCCACTTAGAATTTCCTATGGAAAAAAAAAGCAGACAAAAGCATTAAAGCATTACTGACTGTCCTTCAGCATTATTCTGAAACACCAACTACTCAAACCCCTGAAATGGACTTTGCCTGCAGTCACTCCACTCGCTCATCCTTGCAGGCCCCTCCCATGTGAAAGCAGCAGTGGTGGGCAGCAGCAGGACAGCAGCTGAGGCTGCAAGGCACATGGATTCTGGCAGCAACAAAAGCAGCTACTGCCCTGCTTTCATGCAACCCATGCACTTGCAGGAAAATTCCCTGCAAGAACAATGAAGGATTGAAGAACCTCATTCCAATACTGTTGTCCATGGCAAGAGTGAGGCTGTTTTGCAAGCAAAGCTCAACTAACGTTTGTTAGGCAGTTTATGGTTCCAGTTTCCCTCAAGTAAGATACAAACACTAACAACTGACTGGCTAACAAAAGCCACTTTTATGCAATCATGGAACTATTTCCTCTGCTGTGGTATTCTGCACTCCAGTTACTATGAACAATTCCATAGTCACTATGCCCTGCATTCTCTAGAGTTACCCAGGACACCTGTGGGTACAGTCTGAAAGTGTTGCTCCTTATGCAGCAGTACTTACAGCCAACTGGATACCTAAGCCAAAATATTGAGGGATCACCCTAAATTTTGTTTTTCATAAATTTAATACAACAAAAATCCACCATTAGGTTTTTTTTCCCCACTGTAAAAACCCCCAATAAACTGAATGGCGTGGGTTGGAAGGTACAGGAAAGATCATCCAGTTCCAACTGCTAGGGGCAGGGACACTTTTCACTAGACCAGGTTGCTCCAAGACACATCCAACCCAGCTTTGAACACTTTCAGAGATGAGGCACCCAGAGTTTCACTGGGCAGCCTGCTCCAGTGTCTCTCTATGCTCACATTAAAGAAATTTTTTCCAATATCTAATCTAAATATACCCTATTTTAGTTGGAAGCCATTCTCCCTTGTCCTGTCACTACATACTCTTGTAAAATTTTCCTTCTTTCTTGTAGGCTCCCTTTGAGTACCGGAAGGCTGCAGTTAGGTCACCCCAAAGCTTTCTCTTTTCCAGGCTGAACAATCGGTAAGATTCAAGCCATATGCAGATATTTACTCAGAAACAAGATCTCAGATAATCTTGAAATGAAAACATTCAGTTTTGGTTTCTTTTAACTGTGGCCTGTGATGCAAACATAAAAGTTTTTCTTGTTCTTTACTCCACCAGTAGGAGGAGTAAAAATGGCCTAACAAAAATAAGAAGTCCTTCCTGTCAGGGTTTTGGTTTGAATGTACTATGCCTCAAGAATCTCCAATGTCACTTGCTCAGTTTGGCCAAAGGACTCATGGATCTCATTGAGGACTACATGCTTGGTCACTTTTCTCTCATATAGTAGGAGAAAAACACACAGAGATGTAGACCAGTGAGCTACAGCCTGTGCCAGAAATCCCTAAGACTACAAGAAAGCAGGAAAGAAAGTTTAAGCTTTGTAAATCTAGTGTTCTGTCAGAGAACAACTCGCTACTTTCTTCATATATATATATATATATATATATATATATATATATATACATATATATATATCTTAAGTTGTGCTCATTAAGTTTATTTTTTCTTCTAACAGTAAACATAAGTATCTAAATACTCTCTTAAACAACCCTTACCTTGATATTGCGTGCATCATATGAGATCCTGTGGTCAGTGACTCTGTCCTGGGTGAAGTTGTAAGTACGAATTCTCTCTGACTGAGCTCTTGTTCCTAACTGCAACAAAGCAGGAAAAAATAAAATCTGTTGTGTTTTTAAAAAAACCAATACTTCTCTAGAATAGGATACTTAAAATACAGCCTAATGGATCAGCCTGTTCCAACTACCAACCTAGTGGTCGCTGGTTTGGCACACGGGATTTTTTAAAATATTGTGGCATTACTGAACTGTATTGTTAGTGATTCTCTATCACAAACCAAGTTTCTACATCCTCCAGCACATTTCTGTTCCAGCTCTGTAGCTGAAAGAACCACATAACTCTCAGAGGTCGTGTAAGTATGAAAGTCCTTACTTCAAATAATATACAAGTGGGATTTTCTGGGGGGAGGGCTGGGGGAATGTTGTTGTAGCTTCCACACAAAATAATGAAAATAGGCTCCATTAATAACAGAAGCAGCACAGTCAACGTGTGGCTGTCAGAAATTAGCACCAAAAGAGACTCAGATTAAGAAATTAAGTTACCCTCTAGTGGTGAAGTGTGAGAGTGCAAACAGCAATTCTAACTTTTGAAGCAGAACCCAAATGTAGCAGTGTTGGGATTAAACACTTCATTAAACACTGTGGTCCCCACTAAAATGGATAATTAAATGCTAAAAAAACGCTCAGAGAAATAAATGTGTGTCCGTTTCAGTGGGCTTTGGTGAAAATTTCATCTGGACTCAACATGTGCATTTTAGAATATGGAATTTCATGAAAAATTCTGAAACATTAGGAAAGGTAATTTACTTTTGCCTGATTTTTCACACTAGTCATATAAATGTACATAAATATAAATATAAATATAAATATAAATATAAATATAAATATAAATATAAATATAAATATAAATATAAATATAAATATAAATATAAATATAAATATAAATCCTTTATGCAGCTTTGAAGGCTCTCAAACTGAAATTAATAACAAAAGATAAATGGCTCACATTTATGCTTACAAGATCAGGGTTAATAATCTGCAGGGACAGTATGCTTAAATGCAACCTGAAGTAAGTGATTAAATAGCTGCGCTGGAAAATCTGGAGTACTGAGTAATTCTCTAATTCTGAAGCATTTCTATTCCAATAGATCACTGTTGAAGTTTGAACCACAGAAGGGAAAATACTCAAAGAATGGGAAAAGAATGACAGGACATTTTGAGAGAAAAGCACACTTCGCAGCCTAACTTGAGGTAACTCTTCCAGAAGCTGTTTCTTCCTCAAAAGGTTACCTAAACAGTATCAAATAAGCTGCTATTTAACTGCAGAGTGACAGGATTGTTTATTTATTTGCTTCTCTCAAAAGCTTCGTATGGCCTTAAAATATTCTCCTTTAGAAACTTCTGAGAACTCCCAATCCTAGTTTTCACTCATCAGTATCTTTTTTTTACTGATTCTTAATTTGTGTAACTCTGGCCTTGACAGGGGCATTCAGTACACCATGTTGTTGCATTTTCCCTTTTGAAAGATTTCAGCCAGTCTTTTGACTCTTCTTTCCAGCCATGGTTGATGTCTCTTTTCATTGCCTGAGAAGTCTACAATAGCACTGAACTGGGGTAAGCAAAGGCAAACTTACCATTTTAAAGTACAAGATTCTCCTCCCTTGTAAGCACCCCCAGTTACACACACACTCTCACCTGCACTGTCCCCTCTACCCAAAGAAATCAGAAACAAAAAATCTACAACACAGCTCCCTCTGCAGATCTCAGGCACCACTTGTCCTCACCTGCAGCTTCCTGGCGCTCTGCTCTTGGCTGAGCTGCTTTTCAATGACCTGCTGGTACAGCTTAGCTCTCAGTGTCCGCAGAGCTATCTCCTTGTTCGTCTGCTGCGACCGCTCCTGCTGGCACTCAACTGCCAGTCCTTTACAGAGGCATCCAAGAGCCCATTATAACAAAGAACAAACAAGCTGAATTAATTCTAACACATTAGGCAAATGAAACCTACTGGAGTGCTGGTTTGTAGGGCTTTTCAGCTGTAGGATAAAAAATCATTTTAACGCACTGGCCAGAACCATTAGTGAGTTTTAAAACTTGTCACAGATGCACCAGGGAGCTTTGTTCCGTGGTACAGAAAAGTCAGGGATATTTTAAAATTTCATGAAGCAAAGAAGTTTCTGACACTGCCTCTAGAAACTGGGTTCACTCCAATTAGCTGTCATATGTTAAAAATTCAATTTGAACAGTCTACAAGAGCATGTTTAAAAGAGTGTAATGTAAGTTTTTAAAATCTTAGTCCAGATAAACTCTTGAAGACTGGAAAATTCATTATTCTAGGAGAAAGGGGTGCCAAACCAACACTGGTGAGTCTTGAACTTATTTATGAAAAATGAGATAGAACCAAATAAAGGTCTTTAAAAGAAATGTGTAACTTCTCATTTGATTTCTGAAAGAAAAAGGCATCTAGGCAACAGCTGTTTTCAGGTCACTACTGGAATTTCCCATGCCTAAAATGATTCTGCATCTGTACAGAGAGAAGCTCGTTGGGTTTCAATAAAATAAATCCCAAAAAAGACAGTGGTTCACTCGATACAGTACCTTCCCATGAATATACATTTTCCTTTCTATCCAACATATATTAGAATTATCTAGTATTGAATTAAAATCTTCAAGCCTTCTTTTTAATCAGTCATGTAACTACACAGATTCCAGCTAAGCTATGCATGCCCTTGTTTGCCAGTGGCCATTATTGCTGAAGGTACAGAGCACACAGTGTAAATTATTTACATCTTCTACCCCATCCCTGTCACCCTCCATTTGTTCTTTCATCCTTCAAAGACAGTGTATTCATGAAACACTCCCTCTAAAGACAAAACTGGCATAATCACTGTGCCCCTGGTGCACAGCCCCTTTCTCACATTGCCTGGTTACAGGAGGGACAGAACCAGAAGGGGCTACTTCTCTTTTTCTGGTATAACGCCCAGCCCTGCAAGAGACAACTTGCAGGATAACAAGCTTCCTTTTCAAGATACAGATTCAGTGTGATTAAAAGTACAAAGTACAGCCAGACTTACCTGTAGGAAGATGCACAATCCTCACAGCACTATCGGTTTTGTTAACATGTTGCCCTCCTGCTCCTCTGGCTCTGAATGTATCTATACGCAAATCTTTGGGATCCACTTTTATATCAACCTAGAATCAAAGAAAATTACTACTTCCTGCTCATTCTAAATATATTTGGATGTCAGTGACACTCAGCATTACTAAGAAATCACTTCTCAAAAATTTGCTCCTTTACAACTGCTCCTAAGTTACAGCCATAACCATTATAATTTTAAAAATTCCATGTCAAATATTTCTGAAAAGCAAATGATGTCTGAAAGATTTCACTCAGTTTTTCAAACTCTTACTCCAGGTCCTTCACAAAACAAGGTAAGTATGTGTGTGAAACAAAACAAAATCACTGTTTTGCAAAACCACTAGCTTTGGCAGAGAGACTAAGAAATAAGCAAATAATGAAAAACCACTTCTAAACATTAGTGCAAGGATCTTGTTCATGAGTCAAGCCTGAATGATTCTTGCAACAGTTCTTAGAATCATCTGAGGAGAAAATAGGTATATCCAGATTCATTCAAGTAAGGATTGCCATACTGGAAATAGGAGTCCATGATGACCTGGACCATAGTTTGAGCTCAGTGGATGGGAAAGAAACATTCAGATCTGATCAATGTTGCAAGGAAAGTATTATGAAGAAGCAGGAGAAGCTGCAGGAAACGCCTACAGGATCTGGTTTTGCTTATTTTTTGTGTAAATTGGTGGTCTAAGTGAGAATTGTTGGTATCAGCAAGATCTCAGACAGACTAGCCAACACACTCATTCACATTCAAAGGAGACTGTCCTTGATTTACCAGAGAAGGACATCAATAATTTAAATGAAAAAAATAAAATAAAAAAAAAATAATCAAAAGGTGTACAGAACCACATTACTATACAACACTTAGTATTTTCTTGGATATATTCTATGTCTAAATTTGTAATGTAATTTAAAATTGGCTTACTCATAGCAGTGAGCCTTGTCAGTGTTGGGGCTGGAACACTTAATCAAATGATCACTCAAATGCCATTTTAGGCAACAGCAAATCTCTGCAAAGTCGCTTCTGAAGATGCATTTATACATGTAAGGTACAGAGCCAAGGACTATCACCTCCCAGAGTCAGAACACTTGCGGTTCTTTCACTGGGACTTGCACAAAGCACTTGCTTATCAGTGAAATCCCCAGAACAGTAACATGGTTTTAAATAACACCTACTCCAATGTCAAAATGGGTGAGCAAGGGTTCAGCACCACCTTGCCATGCCAATGAACAGCTTACCTCCTCTGGCTGAGGGAGGACAATGACTGACATTGTCCCAGTGTGAATACGCTGCATCCTTGATGACATGCCTGTCTCAGGGATTCGCTGGACTCGGTGAGTTCCTCCTTCATATTTCAGATGCCTGTAGACATTCTCTCCTGAAATATGAGCAGCAGCATGATGCAAGCCTCCTGAAGAGACAAACAGTGTGTGACAAAAACAGCAGAGAACCACTGCTTTCAATTTTATTGTCTTGGTGGAACCACTGAAGAGCTGCTGTACCTATCTCAGCTGGCGTATAGTTCATTATGTCAAAGGTCCAATGTTTGTAGTCGGCATAGCTCTGGTACATCTCAAACATTTCTTTAGTGAACTGTTGGCAGATGTCCCCTAAAAATTAAAAGGCATTACCATATAAACAGTGAACTGTTGGCAGATGTCCCCTAAGCATTAAAAGGCATTACTACATGAACAGCAGTTTTTACACTTAGCTGCAACTCTAACCCCAGTCATTAGGCAGGTTAATGCTCATCTTTAGAAAGTATTACTTTATGCCAATAAAGTATAAAAAAAGAATTAAGAATAACCCATAAGAGGTTTAATGGAGTTGGATGGAGATTGGAAACAATCTTCACTGTAGGGGCTTTGCTGACCTCCAGTTGTTCTGCCAGCTGTCACTTCTAATATGACAGGACTTCTATCATATTTTTCCTTTGGCACTAGAAGCTGGAAAAGCTGAAAAAAAAAAAAAAAAAAAGAAAAAAAAAGAATGACCCTGGATCTTTTCTTAATCAAATTTACAGCCAGCCTTTACAATTGCCACAGCCTGAACACACAAAACCACTGACTTCCTTTGGCAAGCTAGTTAAGTGACTAAAAACTTGGTCCAGTCAGTGTGGAACTGCAACATGCTAGTGCACATGACAGCTAGCTGAAAATCCAGTACTGCCAAGTCAGGTGCCAGGTCACCCACCTCAGCCCCAGCTACCTATGAAGACAAAGTTAACCCAGACAATCTTTACATTAATCTTACTTTTCAGAAAGTCACATTTCATATTATTTTAGTCTGAATATAGAAATGAGCCCAAACACAGTAGTCTCCACTGAATTGTTTCAACTTCTTTGCTTATATTTTCCCCACTCATGGGGTGCTGTCAACTGAAGAGAAAATGAAGGACTTCAAGCTCCAGTCAGAAATCCTTCAAGAGTGCATGCTCCACTGCCACAAACAGTTACTAGGATGTCATATCAAGTCTCAGTAGCACAGACTCACCACTTTTTTAATCCCCTTCAGCATTTGCAGACAGACAAGCAAGCAAGAAAAATTACTCAATTAGTCATCGTCTAAGACACAATTGTCACTAAAAAGCTTACTAATGATTAATGTTGCCAATTCTTTTCAGGGAGAACACAGAAGCTGGACTTCTGTATCATTAAGTTCAAGTGTCAGAATCTATTGGTAAGATCATAAAGGAAAGTTTTTCTGACATCTTTATTTACAAAGCTGTAAAATTTTACCTCAGGCTCACCTTTCTGCACAACATGTTCATTTTTTTATCCAGGCTTTCCTTCTCTTCTAAGGCAAGCTCTAGAAGTTGTTTCTCATCTCTGCTGTCTAGCTCTAAATTCCAACAACAGGAATAGATGTTAGCCAATCTCACCTAGAGCAAATTATAACACAGCTGTCCAAAGACATGCACTGTAGCACAGAAAAGCTAGTAATGTTTTGCCAGCACGAAACACTCAAATAAAGCAGCCCAAGCTAGGATGCACATTGCTAACTCGGTGATCATACTTTCCAGGTGTACTAGAAGGAGCGGAAGATATTTTACCTGTGATTAGACTGCCCCTTCCCACATTTTAGAGCTTACTAACAAACTGTGACACATTCTCAGGTAAAGCTCACAGAAGCTCCAAGCCTTTTCTGCTCCAGTTTACAGTAACAAAAAATGTTGATCAGTTAGCAATAGATTTTGTGCTAAATAGAAACCTAGAAGACAGTTGGAGTCAAGTGGAAAACCTGCCACTGCTTAAACAGGGAATCCCATCTCCTTTTCATCCTTCTTTCCACTTTTCTACTCACCAGAAAGCGAAACAATTTAACTCACTGAAATTAAAAAAGCAAGTCTGGTTGAATAAATGTATGTTTTTAACATGCCAAGTTGAACCAGATTTAAATTAGAACTGGACAATTACTAACACAAATGCGGAGGGAATGGCTGAAGCCAGCTTTGAGCAGCTGGGAGTAAGAGTGAGGGAACAGAGCAACAAAGAGGAGGTGAAAACCTGTTTTGTGGCCAGCATGGAAACCATAGGTTTATCACAGATGCAGCATAAAACAGGACTCTCATTGGCTTCTAGTTGGTCTAAAAAGTATGTTTATTGATCAGTTATACAAACAGTATCAAACTGACAAATGACAGTATCAAATTCTGTCAACATCACTGAGAGATGGTCTAGTGGCGACCAGTGAGCCTGAGGTTCAAAGGGCTGGTATCCCATTCCTGCAAAACACAATTCACTTAACCTAACTCATGACTCACATCACTAGAGGGAAACTGGGAAATATTTTTCTGCTTCACGGAATGTTGCAAATATAAAATCCTACATCAATTGTTAGGAATTCAGGTACCAGAGAGAAGAAGGTCAGTTAGGGATCTAAGTGGAAAACAGTGAACAGCCAAATGAAGGGGACATCTGTATTTTAACTTGACCACAGGATAAATGGTACAGACAGAATAATTTGGGACTATTTAATTAATTTATTTGCTGTAATTTTTTACCATTCTTTTCTCTTCTTTCAACTAGAATTCACTCCATTCCTCCACATCATAGTTTATGGAACAAGAAAAATTTTTCATTATATTTGATCCAAAACCAGCCTTTCTAAGTTGAAATGTGAGTTTTCCAGTTTTCTTAACACTTTTTAATTCTTTCAAGAACGTTTCTTTTTCAGCATTAAATTTTTGTACCTTGTCTCCTTCAGTCTTTCTCCTTTTTTCTCCGGTGAAGAAAATTAGAGGGTTGAGGATTAAAATATTTTAAATAACCACTTTTTTTCCAAAAGCACAAACATCTATTTATTTTTAAAACTAAAGTATACAAATGTTTTCTACCTGTCTAAATAAGTTACATTTACATCTTTATTTCAGGACGGCTCTTACTGTTTTGTCCACACCCCTGGGCTCTCTCTCTGAAAAGCAACATGAACTTTTGTCCTCCTCCATTCACACTGCTGGGTACAGATTTCTCCTACCCTTTGATCTTCCCCTCCTTCACTGCTTTAATGTAAACCCCATTCTCTCCAGGTCAATGTTTCCCTCTCTTGGCTTAATACTTACCACTGTAGCAGAATGGATGCCATTTTTTCCTTCCTACTGTGTGCACCTCCTCATACTTGTAACAATGCTGGAGTTTTTCCCCAAATCTTGTACCATTACTTATTTTGTAAATTCTTTTATTTATTCCCTGTGTACTTTCTTATTTCTAAATGGTACAAAAGCCAGTGACAAATTTTGATTCTTTTTTTACCCAAACTTCTCCTGTAACAGACTACTGAAAAGCAGCAGCTTCTTAAAGAACCATCATTTTTTATTCCTTAAAGGACTCCCCAAATATTTTCCAAGAAATATTAGCTTTTGCCATTTAAATTGGAAACTTACAACTCAGAGCCTAATGAAAGTTCATGTCATTTGCTCAATAAATATCACTGAACTGGTCAGATGGAATCCCATTTTAAATAACACAGCTGAGGTCTGCATCTATCAAAGGTTTTAGGCTTGCTAATTTATTTTCTTCAGTTCAAACTGCTCTCCGTTCAACCAAAAAATAACCTCAAAATGAATGCTCCCTAACTATTACTGTTAGATGGATATTCCTGAGGTTCCAGACAATCCCTGCTCTCCCAAAATTACTATATTAAGAGCTCAAACTAAAGTGATGTGAGAAAAATAGAAGGATGTGGCTGGATGCAGAAAGCCCTTGCAGCACAAAAGCTCCCAGGAGGAGGGAGGACCAGGGAGTGTTCCAGGGCTGGCTGAACTTACAAACTTTCCTCAAAGGCTGAGCAATCAAATTTATCACAGGCACAGCTGCTGTTCTGAAGCAAGCAAGTAGATGTGTTTTCCTTTACCTGTGCACATCGCTTCTAACTCCTGAACTTCTCTTTCAGCCTCTTTGATTTCTTGAAACGCAGCTGCAATGGGGGACAGATCGGCACACCTTCTCCTCAGGGTTCTTTGCTCAAAGTCATTTAATGAGTCTGCAGTTAACTGACAACTAATCTGCTGGTATTCCTTGCTTAGAGTCTCCAGATACTTCTGCACAGCCTCATGCTTCCACAAAGCTTGAGAATTCTGATGTTTTTTCCTGTGCTGACTATTCAAAGACAGAGTGAATCGAGCTGTGTCCAATAAAGGCTTTGGCCTCCAAAATCCATGGCTGTGCAGTCCCACCATGCACCCTATCTTCTTTGCAACTGGAGAGAGAAGACAGCTGTCAAGTTGGCTGTGATAGCAGCAATTAGCAAGCAGGCTCTTGAAAAGACAGACCTTTTGGAAAGGCTTCATTTTGTTTCTTATTTTTCCACCACCTGAAATTAAAAGTACACAGTACATTGGCCAGTGTTTTTATCTAGAAAAAGAAAGCATTCTATTAAGAAAAAACCCACAACAAACAAACACAAGGATGGTATCGAGCCCATATCCTGGTTTAATTACACTGACACAAATGTAACCATCATGGACAAAACTACTCCTGTTTTAGTCACAGTTTAGAGAACAATTTATCACCACCATTGTACTGAGGGTTGGAAAAAGTCTTTTCTCTCTTCTCCTCAGTTTAGTTATACTTTGGAAAAGCTCCTGTGGATGAAACTTTACAGACAATAGCTTAATTTTGCCATATGTCTCATTGGAAAAATCCAGCCATTTCATGCCTTACTGATGAAAGAAAATGTTGCTGAGAAGACAAATCAATACTAGAGGTAAAATATTATATATAGAGAATGTAAGAAATGTCCAGAATTATGTGCCAATTTTATATCCACTACTATAAAAGGAGGACATTAGTAGATAACCATACAACAGATCAGTCAATAGGACTGCAATGCCCTTACAAAAAATCTCTCACGCAACACATGAAGACAGGAGAACTGCTTTATGTCCCCTGTATACTCCTTACTGTGATATATTTACACTTTAGCAATGTAATATTTTCCATCCAAAAGGTAAGAAGCAGGGATTCTGAAATACAACTCTTGTATTTTTCTCAGACACTTACTTGGCTTACAGCTTTATAGGACCCAGGCTCCCCTCAGCATTTCTGCTGCTCTATTGAAGTTCATTTCCTCTTCATTTTATATCATCGACATTGCAAACTATGTTATGAATTACTACTGTGATCTAGAATTTTATATTGGAGCTCAAGACTCTACCAGGAAGACTAAGTTGATACCACACTTATTCTAGGACTACTCACACAGAAAATGTTCAATATATAAAGAAGCATTCCTATAACCCTGCCAGTGCCATGGCCCCATCTGTCCACTGATTTTTACAAAAAAGTGGATTCTGAGAAAGTAAGAGCACGAACCTTTTTGCAATAAAATCTCCCCGAAACACACATTTCAGCTTCCTGACACAATTCGTTTTTTATTCATCAGTGACAAGCTCTTCTGTGCATCTTCATGCATTTTATCAACAAATTTCTGCAACACTAACTACTCAACTCACCCATTATTCTCACCTATTTACTTTCATCCATTTGTCCACAATAAAGAAAGTGCAATATGAAGTAAAAAGAGATCTTATTTGTCTTCTTTTACTACCAACAGAAGGAAGCAAGGACTTTTATTCTACTTCTATACCCTCCCCAGATTCCCCAGCCAGCAGGTGCTATTGAATCCTCAGCAGCAATTTCAAGACTGTTTTAATGTACAGAAAGCAAATTATACCCCTCCTGGATTGCTATAGGGACTAATATCAGCTGCAGCAGAGGGATCCTGCTCCCTTCACCAGGAACACAGCAAAAGGCACAAACCAGGCTTATAATCTATGATCCTGGATTTAGGCAGGAGTGGACTCAGTTCCAAAAGACCTAATTCTGCTAATGAATATGGACTTGCTCCAGATCAGCATGGCCTGTTGTTGCTTGGCTAAGTGCTGACCATCATCAACTCAATTTTAAAATATTAATGTTATATTTTATTTTAATTAATTAATTAAACATATTAATTACAACCATCTAGCTAATTTTTATTGGTGTAGTTAAGAAGAAATGTACCTCAATAACAACAAATTTGTTGTATTGCTTTGCTCGAGAGCTCAGAAATAAAATTCTTGGGTTTAAAAGCATAAAAAAAAAAAGAGTAATGAAATGACAAAGTAGTCAGATCAGAAGTTTCAAAATAATTTTGCTATGTTAAATAAAAAAGGTATTTTCCTTCTCAGAGAGGGGTTGCCACACCACATTTGCATAAAAATAAACAGGCATATAACTTTTACAGAGCTATGAGCATTAGACGACCTATTAAATGGTCCCTAAAATAGATTTTAATAACTTTTTAATGTGATTAAAACTACCTCGTGCACACCACAAATCAAAAACCAGTAAGCGAAAGTGACAATTGTAATAGTCCCATTAAAATAATAATAAAACAATTAATAATAATTTCAAGGCAGGAAAGAGTTCTCAATCTTGCGAACTCTTTCAGAGATTATAAACCGCATTTCCTACAACCCAAGATGTCACCGGCGCCATCTAGCAGCTCTCAGGCACACCCGAATTCGCAGGTACAGGGCAGGAGGAGGCACTCCAATGCACACCGAGTGCATCAGGAACAGCTCCAGGCCGCGTCCCGGGAGCACCTCCCACACACCTCTGCCTCCCACACACCTCTGCCTCCCACACACCTCTGCCTCCCACACACCTCTGCCTCCCACACACCTCTGCCTCCCACCGCGGCCACCCCGAGCAAAGCCCCCGGCAGGGAGCGCCCCGGCAGCTCGGCCCCGCTGGGGACTCACGGGGCAGGGGAAGGCTGGAGCGGGCAGCCAGAGGCAGGAGCGCGCAGGGAAAAGCAGGAGCGGGCAGCCAGAGGCAGGAGCACGGGCGGGGCGGGGGCGGCAGCGCTCCCCGGTACCCGCGGCGGGGCCCCGGCACTCACCGTCCGCAGGCCCGGGCGCCGCACGGATCGCAGCCCGGGCCGCGGGGCCATGGCAGACGGGAAGTGCAGCCGGCGCACTCCAGTCCCACAATGCCTGCGGGAAAACGCGCTTCCCGTCTCCCCGCTGCCGCCGGCAAAGGCAGCCTCCGCCTTCGAATCTGGTTAGTAAAAGATTAATTTCAGAGAAATCTGAATAAAATAACATTAAGCTTCACTTTGTGTCGGGGCTCACTATTCAATTCTATTCAAAACGAATGATTACTATCCTACTAAAGGCAAACAAAATATTAATAAACATTACCATTCTGATTATGATTATGCTAGTTAGCTGAAGCTTCCTCATAAAGAATGTTTTTAAACATACTATGTATGTGGACATTTTAAAAACATTATACCACTATCTCCCTAATTAAAATTTTAAAAACACTTAAACAATGTGTTTTTATACCTATAATCACCAAAATACCTTTCTTCCCAGCCACCATCATTCTACGAAATTAAAAAAAAAAAAAATAAAAAAAAAATAAAAAGGTAGAACTTTTTTTATATTTGGCATATAAAATATCACTGGGATTTGGTGTAGTAAATGTTCCAAAAGACTGAAAACATAATCAATCAATGGGTAGGATTTGGATCAAACCTCAGTGCCTAAATGACAACTAACCACTTGTTTAGACCTGAGGACAGCTTCTGGCTCTGCTCCAGCCATGGGAACAGGAGGCAAGGCAGACAGATGGAAAACCACTTCCAGAGAGAAAAGAAAGGACCCACCCTGCAGCTGGTCCAGTCTTCAAAAGGGCCACAGCAAACAGCACCCTGAAATCTTCACCCGGCCTGAACCCACAATGATGTGCCATTAGAGATGCCATGAGCCTGACACCATTTCCATTCTACCTCACTCTTCTTCCACTATGACTTCTGGGACTCAGTGAAATGAAATAATAAAATTATATTTGCATTGGTACTCTAAATATGCAATTTGATACTTAAAAGTATGGAGAAGGTACTCTGGGAAGACAACCAAGAACCTAGTAACCTGAAACTGCAAGTAGACCTCGTGCTCCAAAATTGGTTTTAAAAGAAGGGGGTAGGCCAAGGAGAATCAAATCAGCTTCTACTCCAGCCAGTAATGGTTCTTGCATTAAATCCTCTGATTAAACATGATCATGATCAGTTTTTATAATGCCTTGTGGGTGAATGTTTTAACTTCAGTGTGAAAACGGAGACTGAAACGAAGTCCTGCTCCCTCCGTACCAGGCAGCAAAGCACTCAGGGGCTACACAGCCAAGACAAGGGCTGGACTCTAGTGCAGACAGCAGGGCTACCAGGGTCCATTCACCACAGGACCTGTCCATGCATCTCATATACAAAACATGTACGGTACACTCTTTCCCTAAGTTTACCATGTGTTTTCAGACTGCAGTATGGGAACTGAGCATGAAGGGTGTGAAATCTGTGCTTCTACCCCTCTAACAATTTGTTTTGATGCCTTAAAATCTGCATGGCTGATGCAGCTGGAGCTGATGAAGATCAGGGGTTATGGGGCATGGGCTATTTGGGGCAGGGTGCCACCACCTTCCTCAGCAGCCCACGGTGACATTGGGTGCAGAAGGGAAGAGTGACAGCAGGAAGACAGCTGGGCTCCTGGGCTTCGGGATAGTTATGGTGGCCCTGTACTTTAAAACCTGGCACTCTTAACCTGCTAATTTAGAAACTGGAGGAAAAGAGATAGCTCATCAGACAGAACAGGCTCCAGGCCTTACAAGGTGCTTGGCTTGAAGTCAGGTCCATGCCAACACGGGGGCCCTTCTCCGCACAGGGGCCCTAAGTGGGTTTAGTGGTGTGCTCCCCGCAACTTGCACAGGAGCAAAGTGACACACACCGCAAAAACAGCAAACTTGTTACAAGGAATGTAATGCTTCAATATCATTCCCCTCCTTTCAGCCCCAACAGTGCAGACTTCGGAAATCTTTCTGTTTGAAGGAGAAAATGGTGACAGAATCATACGCATCTTGAATACAGCCCTGTTTATTAACAAAGCCTGTAGAGAGAGCTTTGTTTTGCCTAGCACAGTGGGATTAAATGACAAGAAGTTTTCTTGACTGTGCTCCCAAACCTCACTTTCAGTTGGAGCTCTGCCTTCCCACAAAGCTCATTTCTTTGTTTATTCTCTCCCAGCTAGCCTAAAAATGTTTTTTATTGCCTCCCTGCTTTCCTTTTCTTGCTGCTTTTAACACAGACTTTTAATATGGACACATCTAGACGCAAATTGAACCCCTACCTCTTCTTTGTAATTTGCCTACTTTTAGATGGCATTCTTTGCAGTGTTTGGACTATCAGGAAACAGAGACCTTTAGGTATCAAGAACAGCCTTATTGCTTCAGATCAAAGGTCTACCTAGCACAGTATTTGTCTGACCATTCTTCATGATGCATCTGTTTACATTCAACCCAACCAGAGGCATAACATGTCTTTTGCTAAGACAGAAACTAGGGTTCATAGAGTCAAGGCTTCAGCTAGTTGTTAAAAGTGCTGAACACATGCAATGGTGCAAACAGGCTCTGAAAATGATGCTGCAGGGCAAAGCCAAGGCTGGCATCCCTGTCAGTAATACTCCTGCTTTGTAAAAATCAGATACCCAATGCAGCAGTGCTACAGCATATAGCAGAAAGAACAGTACAGAACTGGGTACTGCATGTGGAGAACACACGTACTGTGATCGGTGACCCTGCTGACTGACATCATTAGAAGCTGTAATGATTTAGATTCACCAGTTTCATGCCAGCACAAAAAAGAGAGAAATAAACACAATAGAGATATTCCTTATGTCAGACCACACATCTAGACAAATTAACAAAACACTACAGAAACCAACAGCCATTCACAAAAAGTGTCCATAAGCTGCTGGCTTAGCTGTAAAGAACTATAGGAAAACATATACTTTATGTTCTCATCTTTGATATTTTCATCTCAGGAGGCTTCCTAAATATACCACTTTTTTTGTTTGTTTGTTTGTTTTCCCTAATTAGTAGTCCTCAAGTTAGGCTGACATCCAGGTTATTGTCTTCCAATAAATTGTCTACTTTCTTGTTCCCTCACTTAGCTGGAAAGGAAAGCAGCTATCATGTCATCAGCTTTAGCAAGGCTTGTGTCAAGTCAAGGACATGCTGCTTGGGATCTTCAGTCTCATAGCCATCTATTTACTGAGTACCAAATAAAATATATTAAGAACACAAATTTTCTAATCGGCTCCTGTGAGTTACTGTTTCACACACGCTTGCTTTACTTGGGGATGTCTATCATGTTCATCATCTGCAACTGTAGGTGGGTAACCATATTATTACAGACCTAAGATACTTTGAAATAAATGCCAAAATATAATTAATATTTTTAAAGGTTAATTACATAAACAAGAGATTTTAATTGCAGTTGCCTAGTTTGTTTTCCTTGTAAGATGGTCTTTTTAATTGATTGTAACCTTGACAGTTGAATCAATTTTCCTTCTCAGTAATACCCTGGGCCATGTAGTTTTAGTGTTGCTGGTTGTTGGTGGTTTTGGTTTGGTTTTGTTTTAAAGAACGATTTTTGGGAATAACAAGAAAAAAAAATAAAGTATCGTAGACCTCCTTCGGTGAAGGAGCCAAGCGATGAATAAACGCCGCTGTTCTCTGGGCGCACGGTGGTGTCGGGGAGTTTTACATAACCAACTGCTGAAAATGCCTTAATGCGACGGGGGCCGTCCTCGCTCGCTCAAAGCCTGGCTGCCAAGTTTGCTGTTGTTTCCTTAAATACCAGCCAGGGCACTGCAAGCCCGCAGAGCCTCTCCGAGCCCCACCGCCGACAGAGACTGCGCTCCTTCCCAACGCCGCCTCCCTCCCAGGCTTGCGGGCAGCCTGACTCTCCGCAGCGGCCTTTTGAGCGCCGGGAGCGGAGCACTTCAGCAGCCACTCCGGGAATCTCACAGGGAATCACGGAGGGAATCCTCACTCCCTGCCCTGGGGCCGGGCGGGCGCAGGGGGTGTCTGTGAGGGGAGCGCGCTGCGCCTGCGCCGAGGGGACCCCGGCGGCCATTTTGCAGCGTCAGGCGGGCAGCGAGGCGCCCCGGCAGCTGCGCAGAGGGGCCCGGGGGAGCCGGCGGGGAGGGCGGGCGGCGCAGGGCTATGAGTTAAAGAGCCGCCGCCGCCCCGCCGAGTTCGGGCTTTTCCTCCCCGGTGTTCCCCTCCTCCTCCCGTCCCTCGTACCGACAGCCGCCCCTCCCGGGCCGCCCCCACCCCCGCCAGCCGTGCCTGTCCCAGGGCCGCCCGCGCCATGCCGTCCGTGCCGCTGCCGCCCAAGGAGAGCAACCTCTTCAAGCGGATCCTGGTGAGCCACCGGCCCCGCTCTTCTCTCCTCCTCCCGCCGCCGATTCTCCCTCCTCTTCCCTCTCGTACGCCGGCCTCGCTCGGTGCCCTCCGGGTCACTTCGCCCGCCGCCGGAGCTGGCCCCGGCTGAGCGCACACGGATGCGGCGCCCGCGCTCTCTCGGGGGGAGCCGGGCTGCAGTCGTCTCCTTGCCCCGGTTCGTCCCCGCTTCCTTCCTTCCTTTGTCTGGGGCCCGCCGAGCAGGCCGGGCGAGCCGCCCCTGCTCGTGTCGGCGGCCGAGAAGGGCTGGTGTGGCCCCCGGCCGGGCGAGGGCGGGAAGCAGGGAGGGAGCCAGGCAGCCTCCCCGGGCCGCCGAGCGCCTTCCTGCCGCCCGCCGCGGGGACTGCGGGGCGAGCCCGGGCTGCGCCGCCGCTCCCCGCTCCCCTCCCCGAGCAGCGCGGAAGCACAAGACCTCGAAGCACGGCGCGAGCGTAGCAGGATTTGCTGTTGCTTGGTTGATGCCTGTCTGGGTTTCATTATCACCGAGAGCGTCGGTTTTGGTGTGGGGACCGGGTTAAAAGTAGTTCGCTCGCTCAGCAGTTTGAGTGTAGTTGAAGACGTGTGGTGGATTGAAGTATCCTGCTTCTGTGCGTCCTTTGGAGGACTTGTCTCAACTCCTTTGTGCTGGGCGAATTCCGCTCTTTGAGACTTAATAGTGCAAAGGACGTTTAGCGTTTGTGAGAGAACTTTGAAAAAGGAGGTCGCTTTAGCTGTGAGTTTCTAACTCAATCACTGTATACTTTATCATGCTAACACTTTATGGAAAGATAAAGCCCCACTCCTCTCTCCGAGACAAGAAAGCACAGCACTCCCCTTTTCATGAACTTGTCAGTATGATAATAATGGAGTTCCAGCCTCAACAAAATTGTGGTGTTTTGTGTCAGTTTACCACTCTGCAGGCGGAGGACGTCTGTGCAGCACACTAAGTAATCCTGCTGGCAGGCACAAATTTCTTTAGTTCTCTCTGAATTGGGTAGGTAGTTTCAGTACTTAGTGGTTCGGAGGTAGACATTTGGGGCTTCAGGAAGCTGAGCTCAAGTAGTGTGTGTAAGCTCCTGCACTTTGTGTGGAGCTGGTGTGTTTCAGCAGGTGCTTCAGAGCTGTTTTCTTTTGGCTGGTTTATGTAGTATGCTGGTTTTAAAAAACTTACTGGTTCTTAATGGTGATTTGTTGCTTACTGCATGCTTATGGTATGCATCTTAGTAAGTCATTCTAGCACTCCTCTTACTCTCTGCTAAAAATAAGTGACTAATATTAGAACAGTTAAGTGATTATTCTTACTAGCAGCAGACAAGTTCACAGTAGCAGCCACTTCTGAAGTTTTTTTTGATTAGATTATAGATTGGCTTTTCTGGAGATCGTATTTTAGACAATTTTGTTTAAAAAATATCTTAAACAATAGCTAAAACTGTTGTAAATGAGTGCTTAGGCAAGGAGGAGAGATACACAAAACTTCAGTGAAGCTCATACAGAAATTTATTTGCTTTCTAAAACTTCTAGAAGCCTTTAACTGGTGCTATGTAATGGTCAGTTGCAGTTCCTAAAGTGTTGATTACAAAATTACTGGTTTATCTCTTGATAAAGCGTCACTTCTTAAAACTTAATGTCTTACAATTTTTTTTCTGGCTATCTCTGACTCCTTCATGGTGTGCTTCTTTCTGGAATATTGGCATACTACACATGGAACCCTTTGGTTGCTTGACGTCTCAGAGTATTTTTGTTTAGTAGTATAGCTTGTGGTGCTAAAGGCTCTTTAATTGAACCAGCTTTTGCTTACTTTGGCACTGCTAGGATATTTAAAATGCCCATAGCATCCCTAGTAATTTCAAAAATTGGGGGCAGGGATTATGTGGGAGGCTGCATAATAAGGCCCTACAAGCATGTAGTGATTTAATCACTTGGAACAGATGCAAGGGAATTGTACTCATATATTAATTCTGTAGTATTTCTATGAATGCTCTGCAGAGAATTTGCAGTTGTGAGAGGGAAAATTCATTTGGAGATCATGAGAAATCCTGCACAGTGACTTAGTGTATATGTAACATATGTCACAGGTTATCAATGTTCTGAACAAGATGCCCACGTAACAGCAAAGCTGTCAGAGCTGCCATGGCTAGTGTGGCCTCTTGGAATTCAGTGTAAGCTGGGAAGTCTGCCCAAGAAGCTGAGTAAATAGCCTTTAAGTCACATCAGTTTGTGTGCTTGCATGCTTGGCAGTGCTAGAACTAGCTGACTTAAAACTAGCAGGTAGGTGACTAGGGCAGTAATAGCAATTGTAGCGTAGGTAATAGTCCGAGTTGATCAGGACTACTTTAAGGTAGTGCTAAAGCTCCTTTCTTGCTCTATACTGTCTTCCAGCTCTGTTTTGTTTCTTAGGCCATGTTTTCACTCTTCTGCAAAGACTTTTTCAGTCTAGTTGCTCTTCCTCTGGAAGATCTGTTGGTGCTTACAGGTGTGATATTGTTTGGGAGTAAGGGGCTGAGCAGCTTCAGGCTTTTCTCTTCCACTTCACAGCCCCACAGAAGGTGTGGATGGAGTATTTGAATCTGTTCCACTCTCATGGAAGGAGAAAAGCATCATAAATAAGAATTAATATAGGAGTGCTTGTGTTTTTCTTGCTAATTAAAGTCAGTCTTCAGCTTAGATGACTTTTTAAGTGTATGGGGCAGATACAGTCTAAAATAAACATACTCATGGTAACTTAGAAATGCTTCTTGTTGAGGTTGAAGTTTGGTATCATGTATTTGGTGTTTACTTCTAGTAAGCTTAGCCTGATCTTCTATTTTGTGTATTTAAAATTGAGTTGTAAACTTGCCCTCAGAGTATGTTTCAGTTTAAGCAGCTTTGAATATTTTTTTTATTTTTTTTTTTTTGCCTTTCCTTCACCCACGAATCCATACTATAATCTGCCTCAGAATTAGTCTTAAACATTAGCTTTATGGAATCAAATCAGCTGTCTGGACAGGGCATGGCAGTAGTCTTTGTCAGTAGTCTAGTAGGCTTTAGAGAAAAGCCTTGGGGTTCTTGTCATGCTTTCATGGCTTACTTGCCAAGTTGTTTTTTGTTTTTAAGAAATGCTTACTGTTTTCTAGTAAGTGTTGGTGTCAGCCCAGGCTTGTGCGGTGTAAGTTATGGTCTGATGTTTGTTTCATGCCTAATAGAACTCTGGATAGTATCATGCCTGTAAATTACTAATCCTTTTTGTTTCTTAGCAAATTCCTCATATTGCCTAAAATAAGGTTTGCTGCTTTAATTGCAGCTGACTTCAACTAATAAGACACAAAAAGTCTGCAAGTGTATAGCTTTGCAGCAGTGAGTTGTTGCTGCTCAGTTGATTCAGGCATGTATTTTCCGTTTTTTATTAGGGTAAGGAAATGTTAGAAATTACCTGAAGTGCCCTGTTTGAGGACTTGTTCAGCTTCTCTGTAATGTCCCTTTTGTTCTCCAACGTCTTCAATTACTTTGAGATTTATTCTTTGATAAAATATAAATATACAGGTGTTTTTAGGATTTAATTAAATTAATTCTTATGCATAGAATTCTGAAAGCTTTTTTTAAAATTTTATGTAATGAAGTAGTAATGGTGTATAAGCTTGCAACTTGTCAGTCTTGTAAGAACGATGGGGGGGAAGTTACTGAACTATTAAACTCAGTAATTGTGATAATTGTTGTTATGCTAATTAGGGTCTCCCAAATGAGATAAATACCATAGCTGAGGTAGCCGTTATTAATCCACCACTGGAGCAGTGGAATTTTGAAGTCTTTTACATTAAAGATCCATTCATTTTAAAGACAGGAGTTTGGAGCAGTCACTTAAAATCTTCTGGTGTAACTTAAGACTGATTCTTGGTGTGGTTGTTGCTTTGCTGCTGAGCACAGGCTGCCTAGGAAGAGTGTAGGCGGTTCCCTCCATACGGACTTTGAAACGAGGTGGTGAGGCTCCCTGGCCAGCTGCAAATGACTGAAATGACAGAATTTTGGAGGATAGAGGCCAGGCTGATGGTAACTATGTCAGTAAGACTTTCATAAAGGAAAAGTCACATTTCACCTTTGTCAGTGATTTGAGGGAGTCTCATTTGGAGGAAATCTTAAATCAAAAGTATCTGTTTGAGATAATTTTTCAAAAAGAGTTTGTGAAGGTTATCATGCAAGGCTCAGAAAGCAGGCTTCTGTGGAATGCTGTGGGTTGTTTCTTCATTCTGGACTTTTATTCATACTTTTATTTTAAAAAATGGTAATTTTTCAGAGTTTAGTCCCTTTGTGTTTTATGCTGGAATTTTTTCTTATTTGGCTGTTTATATGGAACAGAACAAGCATGACTAGCAGGAAGAGTTTAGTTCTAAACTATTTGTGGCACAAAAAGTGAAGGCCACCTGAAAGCTTCCATGTTTTTGGAGCAAGTTGAGTCATAACAAGTAAAATTGGCTGTAAATGAATGTAAGACTTGGAAGTCCTAATTCAATACAGACCTTGTATGGGCTGTGAGATGGATTACCCCAAGGTTTGAGATTTTTAGAGGTATATGAAGTTTTGTTAAGATAGTTTACCCTATACACTGAAAACTGGTGAATCCTGGGAAAAGGAATATGCTGTTATGCTGCTGCCCAAGTACACTGCAAGTCTACGTTTGCAGTGCAGTGTTCTTTGCTCTTTCTCCTGGTTCCTCCCCAAAGCCTTCTCAGAAGGAGGAGTATGAAATTACCTTCTAGAGGGAGAAAGAACTTCACAAAAGATTCAGAAGTAAAGTAGGTACTTTCCTATTTTCCAGCTATCATGATTCCTTTTGATTCTGGCAGAAATGGTGGCTGCAAAGTAGCAGGCTTCAAATAGTTATTAACAAAAAGGTAGTTATACTGTGGAGCCCTTTGCTGGATGGTGTATTAGCCGTATAAAAAAGCTGGACACTTTGAGGGGTGTGTGGTGGGGACCTTCTTTACTCTTTTTGTGAGTGAAGATAAACCCTTTTACTTGAAGTGTTGGTGAGGCACAAATAACTGGAGGCTGAGAATATTCAGGTGAGAACTGCAGTAGAGCTTGTCTTACTCATAAGGCTCTCTGTCTTCATCCAGCACTTGTATCTTAGCCCTAGTGGCCTGTTCCAGGTGTGTCTGATCTCAGCTCTGATCTGCTGTGATTCATGTAATTTTTGGCTGAATCACTGTGTTGTCAAGTATGGAATGTTGAGATTAAATTGAAGGCTTGCATTGGTAATTGTCTTGAACTTGCTTGAAGATGCCTAAAAAAATTTGTAACTCTTAAAGCCTGATGTTTATTTTTACTGTATTTTGTATCAGATCCCACAAAACAGTGCTGGTGTTCATGGTTTCATTTACTTATGTGCTCTCAGATGCAGTTCCACTAGGTTGTGGAGCCACCTACCTAGTCTGAGTTCTTGCTAAGCAAATTGCAATTCATCCCAAGAGATGTGGCAGATTGGTCTCTTCAGTACTTCTGCACAAAGTGCAGATTGAAAACTACTGGAAAACGTTTGTCAGGGCTATGGCTTGTCTCATTTCTAGTGTTGCTGTTATGGTTTTTGCTTTGCAGGGGCACACACATTCATAAACAGAAGAGAACTGTATGAAGTCAAGCAGTGTATGCAAATGCAAAGTACATGTCAGCAGGACCTCTTTCTACTCTCCTTGTTTCTGCCCTTTTGAAGCAAAGGATATTCTGGGAGTTCCGATTGTATTGAGTGTGTTTGCACAGCATGAAATTACACTAGGCCTTAATTTAAGGCAAGCTTATTGATAATAGCTTCCTCTTTTAAAAGAGGTGTAGTTTATAGGGCTGTTAAAGAGCTCTATGGCAATAAATGATGGAAAAACATTCTCTTAACATGCATGCTCTTTCCCATATTACAATATCAATTTTATTCTGCCAATAATAATACAAACAGCAGTGATTACAACTGTTACTAACAGCTGCATTATCTTTGAAGTTTTGTTTTCTGGTGATTTGAACTTGAATAATTGTGAAAATCTGGTTAAGGGACAAAAACACTGTTGTTGTATACAGAGTATAATGATTGTGAAAGCTTAGATATTACTGTGACATTAATACATTGATCAAAATATTACCACCATGTAGTGCTGGCTGCTTGTTCTGTTGTACACCATTGTCTGTGTTCTGACTCAGCACTGTTCTGTGTTGCTAAGTCCCCAGGTCTGGGGAAGAATGATGTGGCCTGCCCATTTTGACAGTTGAAGCAAGCAAAGGATATATCTAGGTTGTCTTCCTCTTTTTATTTCAGATGTTGAGGTTAGCTGCTCTTACCAGCAGAGTAATAGCAGACATGGGGTGGCCATGCATATATAAAATTGTGGTAGGGTATGGAGAACGGGTAGAAAAACATGATACTCTGGAATGGTTGCCCTGGGACTAGAAATTTAAGATGCTTGGGAGGGCATTAATGTCTTTCTTGGCCTTCATGACCTGAAGCCCCTTCCAGCTGACCCGTTTTTTTCATTCTCTAAAATATCCATTAACTGAAGTCAGTGTGGCAAGAGGGATAGAGGGATGCTGTTTGGAAAACTCATGGATGGGTTTCTAGTATGTCTCTGAACTTCAGTGGTATCACAATGCTTTCTTTCTGTGTATCAGTATTAAAAATATCCATATAGTTTGTAATACGAGGAGCTTTTCTGACACAGATGCTGAACTCCTTCAAACAAGAAGGACAAACCTTGCTATCAAACTGGTGAATAATTTAATAATTATTTATTAGCTTATAAACAGTAACTACTGAGTGTTGCGTAAAATCTGACTAAGGTACTTGACAACTAATTTTTTCAGCTGCTGTAGAAAATAGATTGTCTGTTTTATGCTGATGACATTATTTTATAGATGTGCAGTCAAGCAACAAGGCTTTTTAACAGGTCCGAGTGTTAAATGCCAATTAAGAATACTGACAGTGTGCTGATGTTCCTGTATTGGTTATGTCTGGTTTTGGTCAGAAATGTGTATCAGTAATTTGATCAGCCCCAAAGTACTTGTCAGGTAGCTCCCAGGAAAAGGTGCTGATCAGAGTTTGTGTCATTGATAACTAGGAGGGTTTTTTACTATTGAACTTGATCACCATCGTGACTGGGGGAGATTTCCAGCATAACTGATTTCCAACATTCTTTCCATAAGGCGTGATGTGTTATCCTTGTCCTTTTTCCCTAGGCTCCACTGTTTCACATTTAGTCCTTCATTTCTTTCTTTAAGCAGCACGTCCATCACTGTTACAGAGCATTGAGAACATGAGTAATTTTTTTTTTTAATGAATCCTAGGTATTCCCAAAAATCCTGATTTCTACACCAAAATCTTGGCAACAGGTGCCAAGACTCTGCCTGGCAAGAAGAATGAAACTGTTGAGTGCTGAGAGAGCTGCAGGCAGGATTATATGGAAGTAGAGTAACAGGGAAGACTAAAATAAATGATGTCTTAAGGAAGTCATATTGAGGAGTGGCCAAGGGAGCTGTGATTGTTTAGTGGCTCAAGGGAGACTTTATCATATGCTACAACTACCTGAAGAGTGGTAGTGAGGTCAGAGTCAGTATATTCTCTCAGGTAACAAGCAACAGAACAACAAGAAATGGCCTCAGGTTGCATCAGGGAAAGTTTAGATTAGATATGAGAAAAAAACTTCCACACAGGAAAGGTGGTTAGGTACTGAAACATGCTGTCCTGGGAAGTGGTTGAGCCACCAACCCTGGGTGTATTTACAAGGTCATGTAAATATGGCACTTAGGGACATGGTTCAATGAGAATGTGATGGTTGGATTTGGCAATTATAGAGGTCTTTTCCAACCTAATGTTTCTTTCATTTGTTCTTCTAATAAAACTTGAAACTGTATTTAAGCAACGGTGTTAAAATTGTTTAACTGATGTAAAATACTTATTTGTCTTATTGGTGATTCTGATGCTCTGTCATGTTTCTGGCAAGGCAGCCTGTTGGTGTGCAGGCCTATCTTAACAGAATGTGGGCTGTACAAGTAAGATTAATGTTAAAATGTTGGTGTAGATTTTATGTTTGATAAGTTCTTGTTGAGAGACAGCAGAACCAATTTTTAAATTGTGGTATTTTTGTTAAAGAAGTTGCACATAGAATTGTAGAGTAGCTTGGATTGGTAGAGACCTTTAAAGGCCATGTAGTCCAACCCTCTTCCCCTCCCCTCTGTAGAAGTGACATCTTAAACTAGATCTGGTGGCTCAGAACCCCTTGAATGTTTCCACGAAGGGGTCATCTGTCACCTCTGTGGGCAACCTATTCCAGTGTTTTGCCACTATAATCATAAAACATGTCTTCCTTATGTCTAGTCTGAACTGATCTTTTAGCAATAAAGCATCACCTCTTAGTCTTATCACAAGAGGCCCTGCTAAAAAGTTGTCCCCATCTTTCTGCCAAGCCCCCTTCACACAAGCTCACCATTAGATGGGTCAATGTACAGTTTGGATTGAACTTCACTGCAGCTTTGTTACAGTCACAGGCCATCTTAAGTAACTATAAATTATTAAAACATTTAAGCTGATCAGGGAAGCCTTATTGCTGTGTTTAACACTATTTGGTTTGATGCAGTAGCTATCCTGTGGTACTACTCTTTATCTAGTCTTCACATAAAAATGCTTTGTGAAATAATACATCACTTGAATACCTTCAGTGGCACTGGGGCCCTGGAGTGAGGAAGGGAATTGGTTGCTGCAGCTGCAGTCTCCCTTCCAGTCACCTGTAGAGATAATTTTTTGTTAAGGCAATTTCTTCGAGTGCTAATGTCTGAGGTAATGGGATGTTCTTCAGCCATAAAATTGCCTGTATTGTGTATTAACTATGTATGTGAAAATGTAACTTTCTCTCAATGGTGAGCCTTTTTCAAAGCAGCAGATGCTTTTTCTAGGGAGGTGTAGTTTGTAAAATCATCCCTTCGCTGACCTGATGTCATTGTAAATAGTTAAACATAAGTAAGATATAAATGACATACGTGATTGAGTAATGATATGCCAAGTCCTTCTCTTTTACAAGTAATGCTCATGATTCAGATCCTTGATGCTGTTTATATTTAGCAGTGGAAGGGATTTTAGGTCTTTAAAAATGACATAACACAAAAAAAGTAGAATTTATTAATGGCATTTTCCTAAGTAGATGCAGCAAGGCATTGTAATGCAGGAATCGAGCCTTTTCTTGTTTTTCATTGTTGTATCCTTGTTGGTAGGATTTTTTACCTTCACAGTTACTTCTCAGATGAAGTGCCAGTGTGACATCTGTGTGGAGGCACTTCATACTTATCTGAAAGTACACAAAATGGTATCTAGATTAATTGTATGGCAGTTTACAAGCAGATTATATAATTGAGTTAGTGTTGAAAAAGGGAATAAATGAGATTTTGCCAGACTGTTCTTCCAGGAATATCTTGTAGCAGAAGTTCTGGATAACATTTTGGCCTTGCCACAATTTCCCATTGAGGTTTTAAGCATATAAACATTCATGATTTAGTTTTAGCTTTAGCAGGAAATGATTGCCATAAAGGGTTGATGGGGAGCATCACATTAAGCACTACAGATGAGACAGTTAAAAAAAAAAAAAGCTCAGCAAATTAACTTGAGCTTTTAGTATACCAAAGAGTTAATGCAGTGGGACAGATTCTTGTGAATGCATTTCAGCCACATTTGTCCTGATAAGTAAAAAACTTGAAAACACATATGGAGGCATCAGGCTTTGCAACTAATTCCAGCTCTTAAATGTCCATCTGTGTTACAACTACCTGACAGTTACTCCTGAGAGGAGGCTGTAGTAACAAAGGGGTTGGTCTCTTCTCCTGTCTCTGCTCCTGATACAGCATGCCTTTAACTGTTTTAAACAGTTTTCTCCTAGAAGCTTCAGGATAAGAGGAAATTGCCTCAAGTTACACCAGGGAAGGTTTAAATTTGATACGAGGAAACATTTCTTCATTTGAAGGGGTTGTCCAGCATTAGAAGAGGCTGCCAAGGGAAGCGGTTGGATCACCAACCCTAGAGATACTTGAAAGATGTGTAGATGTGGCACTTAGGGACGTGGTTTAGTGGTGGACTTGGCAGTACTGGATTAAAGTTTGGACTTGGGGCTCTGAGATCTTCTCTTAACCTAAACTAAGGATGCTGGTTGTGTTATCAGCAAGCCAAAAAACTGAATATTGAATTTACATTTCTTCTTGGTGTGGAATGCATTAATTTCTCCCATTCATCTGTTAGGCTTTAGAAAATGTGATCTTGTCTGCCCTCCAAAAATCACATTTGTCTCTAATTATCTTCAGTTCTTATTCTAGGCCCTAGACTGAACTCTATAGGATAAAAATGTCCAAACAAGGATAATGGATCTGATTTTCTCCAGTAGTTAATCTATTTTAAGTGCTCACTTGACTCAAATAGCCTCTGGTTAAGTACTGCTATATATTTGGAGTTTCACTCAACATTGCAAGAGTTGTAGAACTGTGAATGAATGTTCACTATTGTTATTTTTTAGGCATACTTGAATAAGTTTAGAAAGCATACTTAGCACATTGTTGGTATTTTCCTAGGATTCTTTAAAAATTATACTTAGCATAGTCAGTTAACAAAGAAAGTAGATGAATAGGAGAATTTTGCCTTCCCCTAGACGAGACTCCAAATTTGGCCACAACCTAGGTTATTTTTGGTAAAAGGCGTTGAAACTAGTTCTCAGTTAAAAAAAAATAAATCTCAGAGCTTTTCTGTTGCTGTTGCTTAAATGTGAATTCCTATAGTGTAACTGTTTGCTTCTGATGGGAACTCTCTGGCCATCCTGCCAGAAGTCAGTCCAGCAGATCAACCTGACCTAACATCAAGGTTAGCTCTTTTTGTTTTGAGAGTTGATTCTGGTGACCTCCAAGAGTTCCTGCTGACCTAAATTATTCTATGTTTTAATCTGCACTTAGTCTTGGTTAACTGCAAGTGTCTCGAGTTTCAGGCAACAAGAGCCTAAAATCTGTCTGCAATTAAGCCCTTCCTCACAGACTGGGGGGAGGACACTTGTTTTGCTACCTTAGCCAATTACCCCCGAGTGAGAATAGGTATGTTTCGTTATTGCTTTTGCTCTGTGAATTAATGGGATGGTCTGTTTTGATTGCAAAGGAGTATCTATCTCCATATTAATTTAACATAGATTTTGCCTTTGTCCTGGAAGATTGATGGAGTTGGAATGATCAGTGAGAGACTGCTGAAGCACTCAAGCACATAACTGAAATGACGTATCTTCTCCTGAGAAGCAGGAGATTACAGCAGGACAATAGTCTTTACTAACCAAAAACGGTGCCAAGTTAAGCCTGGTTCGGTGGTTTTCCTACAGTTAAAAAGCTTAAGTGACCTCAAATCACTTTCTTGCTTACTGGCGCAGCATGCTTTTAACTGGCTTAAACAGTTTTGTTTTAATGATCCACTGTAGTGATCAGTAGTTGATTTAAATTATTAAAACCTTAGTGATTTAGGTAATGCCTTCCTAAAGAAGAAAAGGGACCCACGTTCACATTTTGTTTCTTCCATGTGTTTCCACAGTTGAACCACACTGTTTGCCAGTTTACCTAGTAATTAGGTAAATTATATTCTAAGTAAATCTATAAGTAGCCCTTAGCTGTACTATTCCAGGTAGAAATTAGATGTTTTATGTTTTTAATATCAAGGTAAATTGTCTCACCCTGATACCTCTATCAATTTCTGAGCTTATGATAAGTCTATCCTACTTCATAGTTTCTGTTCTTTCCAAAAGTCTGTATTAGCAGCTAGGAAAGTCTTGTGTGTTGAGATGTCTTGTTCTGGGAAGTCACTAGGCCAGGGAAATGGGATTTTGAAAGAAGTGTCTAGACTCAGAGATTAATTTTCCTTAAAAGTCCTGTTGAGTCAAGATTTCTGTTTCTGCTTTTTATTTTAAGAATATCTGAATTGAAGTAGATATTGCTATTTCCCTTTCCTATTTCTGTTGAAAAGGAATTACTTTTTTATAAAAAAGTAGATCATGAGGTAGAGTATTTGTTGCATGTTCTGAATGCTGAGAAGAGACAATTTAATATGAATATTTGCCTAGAGTTTGTTAGTGATCTGATCACCATACCTTGCTGGATGAATGACTACATTTAATAGTATGTTAAGGTACTGTGGTTTTAAATGCATTTCAGTGATTTTATTTCACCTCTTTTACAGAAATGTTACGAACAAAAACAGTACAAAAATGGACTCAAGTTCTGCAAGATGATCCTTTCTAATCCAAAATTCGCTGAACATGGAGGTAACTGCAGAATTAAGATTTCTTTTTGTCTCCTGTGAAGAGCTTAAATGTATTATTAGCCTATATCATATTATTGGGAAAGAAAAGAAAGAGCCTGTTGTGGAGTGTTATTCTGTTATGACTGAATAATTACTTTGTATATTCAGTCTTTGTGCATTCAGATCAGGTTTCCATTCTGTCTCAGTCAAACACTCCTGTGCAGTGAGATGTTGAAGATGAAAATATATGGTGGAAGCTGCACTTCAGTGAAGCTTCCAACTTGCCTTTCTAGGTTTCTGGGTCAGAATGCTAGTGTGGGTTTTTCTTACATTCCTATTTAAAGCAAGCCCAGCCTCTTTTTGAATATTAGATGAACGTGTTCTGCCAATGAATTAAAAATCTGGGGTTTTTTTGGTCAAGTTCATAGTCTTAAATTTTCTATACTGCATACCAAGTTGCTGCTTAAAGGGAGCAGAGTTAAGTGTAATACTGCTGCTGTTAATACTTGTAGCTGAAGACAGAATCTGGTGATCCTGCTCTGATAAATATTGTAGGAAACAGGGCAGCAGAATATTGCTTCTATTTACATCTGTTAAATTCTATTTACATCCTCAATAGGATACTCTAGTCTTACTGTATTACAGGTTTCTGTTACATTATTCAGTCTTCCCTTCTGATACAGTGAAATTTTTTAACTGTTGAAGCAACCTAACACTGAGTGTGCATGCACTGTGTCAGTAAAATTATTTTCCTATTTGATGTTGTCAAATCTTGTCAAAATGTTTGATTAATCCTTTTCATGCTTCCATCCATGTCTGCTGTTTCTTTGTATTTGTTACTTCCCTAGAAATAAAAGTGGGTTTATTGTTGCTTTAAAGCTAAAGTAGTTTGTTCAGCTCTGACCTAATGCATTTTTCTCTACTAGGGCTTCTGTTTTTATGATATCCCAGTATAAAGGTCTATCTTTTCTGCTCTTGCTGCCTCTTAAACTTTTCCAGGACAGCTAGCTGCCTTGGCAATCCATATACTACGTGGGCTTTGAGCCACTAATGGCTTTGAAGCTTGAGAGTAAAGCCTGAAATGAACAGCTGAAGCAGAACTAAGCCAGTGAAATGATCTGATGGAAAGTTGCACTTGTCACACTTATCCTCAGAGACAAGGAGTTTCAAAAGTTTAGTGAGAAGGTGGCAAAGCAGATGGATTGGTGTGGCTGGGCAGTTTCCTCCCTGGTGGTGTGAGAAGGCAGGATTAACTTGCTCCCATTCCCACAGTGCAGATACTCTTTTTCAAACATCTTAATATTATTTGAAAGGTATAATTCTGGCTTTCTTCTTACTGTGTGGATGTAGGACAACTGAAAAAACAACCAAAAAAACCCCCTTGACTAATTTTAGGTCATCATTCACTTATAGGTGTACTGTACAGAAAAAACATTAAATGGGTCTAGCAATAAAACTTCAAGCTGCTGTTACAGCTGACCTTGAGATCATGGTCTGTTGCCATTAATACTGGGGAAGAGGTTGTAGTTGGAGGAACACCAGAGCATTATGATGAAAAAAGTGACTAATCTTCTGGCAGGGACCACAACAAGTGGCCTCTTATTTAACAAAAAAAAAAAGTCTGAAATAAGAATCTGGAGCAGCTTTCAGGCATAGTGCATGCGTTACATGCAACTTGCTTGTCTACTGTGTGCCTTGAAGAACAGGGAAGAGGGAGAACAGTAGTCATACCAATGTACTGTTTGAAATCTTGTGCCTCTCAGAATGTTGATAAAAATGTTATTGTGTTGAGGTCTCTTACACTCCTAATATGGTAGCAGTAAATATGCTTCCCTTAACTAATGTTTTGTAAGAAAACTGTAACAAGGTAACTTACTGTGACAGAGGTTTGTTTCTTGTGGTGTGACATAGCCTTTTTTCCCTTGGTCTTTGCATCTGGAACTTAAATACACATTAAGGAACTCTCGATGTTTACTTTAGCTTATTGTTAACTCCCTCGAAGCCAGCTAAGTGTATTTTTTAATTAATAAGAGTTTGTGTTGTCTGTGTTCATCACATCTCTATGATGTGATTAAAAGTGGTCTTTTTAAGACCAGTTTCAAGAAAGAAAATGCTTCTGTGTAATAGTCTTCCCTTGTGCTAGGCTGCTGTCCTGATCTAAATTTATATTTTAATGGGGGCTTCACCATGTAACAGCTTCAAAGGATATCTGCACTGGGAAGCTGGCATATAGGAAATCAGAAATGTAAGTATCTGATACTTCTTACAGAGACACTTGCAATGAAAGGACTGACCTTGAACTGCTTAGGGAAGAAGGAGGAAGCGTATGAATTTGTTCGTAAAGGACTTCGTAATGATGTGAAGAGTCACGTCTGTATCCTTTGTAGTACAAAACCTGATCATTCTGCTGTGGCACACTATTGACAGAAATCTAAGGTGCTGAGATTGTGACAAAGACTTCTGATCCACAAAATGTTAAGTTTTCTTTTTGTCAATGAATCAAGTGGAGCTCTGTTTTTTCCTTACTGTAAAATCTGGAGTCTAATTGAGGTTACAGACACGCAAGAGAGGAAAAGTAGAAATCATACACAAATTCCATTGTTAGAATTAAACACTTCTATGAGTAAGAATTCCTACTGTAATTATGGTAGCATGTTTTAAATAATAAATCTGTGACTAACTCAAAGTCTGGAGTTTGGATAATTTAATTTGTATAATAATGCTCAGGGGGTTCTGAATGTGACTTGAGCAGTAAAATCTCATTAAAAGAAATATTTGAAAGCATTTAATATTTTACACTGTGTTAGTAAAGTCTGGCTGCAGTAATCCATCTTCATTTGTAAAGGTACTGATCTTCTAGTAGATGTAGTAGATGATCTACTGATCTACTGATTCAAGGAAGATGTCAAGTTGTTTGTGCTGTAAGATAAGTGCACTGCAGTTACTTTGTGAAAATTGTGAATGTATCTTCCTTAACCTGCATTAGGCTGGCATGTCTATGGTCTTCTGCAGCGTTCAGATAAGAAATATGATGAAGCCATCAAATGTTACCGGAATGCGCTCAAACTAGATAAAGATAATCTACAGATCTTGAGAGATCTCTCTCTGTTGCAGATTCAGATGAGGGATTTAGAAGGATATAGGGTAAGTATTCTCTTTGAATTCACACTTACTGCTGTTAGCCTTTTCTTGTTCTATTCCACTGTGAAGCCTTTTATTAGTATTTCTGGTGCTACTCTTTTTTTTGTTTCAAAAATGTTTTAACCTATTGTTTAGAAAAAGGGAACAACACTTAAATTAGCAAGTAGAACTATTTAACAAGCAATTGTGAACCCTACAAACGGTGTTTTTGGGTGCAAATGCTGAAGGTGTTTTTGGTAAGAAATATGCTATCACATTTCTTGTTAGTATGTGGGTAACTTGCCCCATGATGACTGATTCTGGAATCCCAGTGATGATTATCGTTATAAATAAAGCCTTAAAATTTGTCCAAAAATCAGTGAGTAGTTTCAAAATGACTGAACTGATTCATATGTTTCTTGTGAAGTAGAGGACTGGACTGTGGGCTTGGCATTAGTTGGTCTCCTTACTAAGAATGTTAATTCTTATGAATTTGCTAATGCAAAAGGATAATAGCATCACTGACCCAAGGATATGATTTGACTTGGGAAGAAGTTCTGAGAAGTGTTGCAGTAGTGTGTGAGGACCTTGTGCGTAGGAAAGTGAGTGCCACTCTTTCTGTGGTAGTGAGCTCCTGCTTTCTGGTGGAGGGGACTTGCTGAGATTTCAAAGCTCTGTCTTTGGGAATAATTTAGGCCCTTAGGAGGTGCTCTTGAAAATGACACCTTCCACTTCTCCACAAATAGATTTTATGCTTTGTTTCATGACTTGGGTATTTAGAATGCAACCTCCAAATTTATCAAACACAAATGTGCTGCTTTTTCCCATGCTGTTAGAATTTCAAAGGTTGCCTAGGGCTTTTAAAAGTTCTTTTAAAATATTAGCTGTCTCGGTGTTAAATTATGATAAATTTGTAGTAACTGGTTAAAAATTCTTCTTTTAAAATTGCTTTTCTTTTACTGAAGGAGACAAGATACCAGCTGCTTCAACTGCGCCCCACACAACGTGCTTCCTGGATTGGATATGCCATTGCATACCACTTACTAAAAGATTATGATATGGCCTTAAAATTACTTGAAGAGTTTAGGAAAACCCAGCAGGTAAGATTTCCTGGTCTGGAAAGAGAACACTTTTTGTATAAGGGATAGAATCTGAGGAATTAGTTCTTTGGAAATAGAAGTCACTTATGAATTAGGAATAAATTTGTTATTTATGGAGCCTTCTGCTTTGAGCAGAGGGATTTCCAGGAGCTTAGCTGCAGAAACAAATTATACAGGAATACTTTTCCCCTGCCTCAGTAAACTGTTGGGGTTGAAAATGAGTCTCATGCGGAGTAACTTAAGGCTTGTGAGACTTTTAGCTAGAGAAGACCTGTGATGATCATGCCCCTTTACAGTAGGTGAAACTACTGCAAATACTTTAATATTTTGGATGTGCTCATTTGCCCTTTCTCCTGCCATGGTCTGGATGCCATTACATCTCTACAAAGAATGTAGTATTGTCAGTGGTTTGTATGCACCTGTCTATAGTACACTTAAAATCAGTGCTTGGTTTCAGAGTAACATGAGCATGTAGCTGAAAATTCTTTGATCAGACTTGGTGTTGCTGAGACCTGAGTAAATCAATGGTACTATCTTAAAATTACTGAGTATAACCTTTTTTGAGAGAGACTGTTCCCTTGTTCTGTTAGTCGTAATGCAGAGCTCTTAAGTCTAAATTAGCAGAACAGAGTGAATGTGTTGATTATTCTGCAGTGTGGAAAGAAAAGGAAACGTGTTTATAGATCCATTTACCTGGGGAGGCATCTTGGAAGTACTGTGTAAAACTACGTAAGATATTACCTGACCACTAGACTGTGTGTTTTTAAAACAAAAATCTCATATCCTTTCTGAGTTGTTATATATGGGATTAAGTGTAAGAAAGGAAACAAATGGCTAGGAGAGACCAGTGTTTTGTCTTGATCACATATCCTGGTCAAAAAAAGGATGTTGCAAGCTGGGTATATATAGCTTGATATTTCAAAAGAGCTGTAACTTCAGCATTGAGTAAAAACTGAAAAGAGTAAGTTTTAGTCAAAAGTGGGTCATCTTGAGTGTTTGACAGCCAAAAAGTCGTCATTCTCAAATGAGTCAGCAGTGCCCTGTCTGAGTTTGGTGTCAAAATGACTGAGTTAGAAAGAAAGAATATGCAGGAGATGGGAAAACAGCAAATGTTGCAGAAGAAACTGAGGCTCTTCAAGTACTAAGAGAGCTTAGTAGTGGTATTGGCCCCTTGGAGAGAATGGAAGTGATGCTGTTAGCGTTGTCTTTTCTAAAAGGTAATGTGTAAACGTGGTTGGTTGAGGGCTATCATGATAGACTGTTCAGTCTAGTGACTAAGCCAAATTTAAATACTGTAGGTGAATGCATTATATCGGTTGAGTTTGCTGTGTTTGCAAATTACCACCATCTCAAGTCTCACCCTAAAACAAAGATGATCCTAAGGTGAGCGCAAGTACTGATGCCATTTTCTAATAAAACTGGAAATTCCTGTAACTAGGAAGACTGCTTGTATTTGTACAGTGAGCTGGTTTAACTGTTCATTAGCATCGTGTCAGTCAGAGGCAAGTGGTGAAGCTGCTTAAGCATTGAAGGACAGAAACATGCTACAAATGTTGGACAACATAGTTTTATAGGAAATCAGTCCTATCAAGCCTGTCCTTTTTTTTTTGAGATTGTTAGAGACAGTTAAGTGGTATATTGTCTTTTCTCCTTCAAAACACTAAAAATACATACGAACACATTACTCCAATTTTTCTTAAAAATAGTCTTGTTCTTTGTTGTGCCAGCTCCGTGATGAGTGCAGGCCAAGGTGGAGCCCCAAACACTGGAAGAGGGAATCAATGTGTTTGGTCCAGAACTGTCAGGAGAACCCAGGCAGATTCGCAGCTCAGTTTTGCCATGTGTTGGCTGTTCCACAACATTCCCCAAATGTACTGGTTTTGCAGTGGCTGGATTTTTCAGTCCCGCAGTTGAAATAATTAAGTTCAGGACATTGCATGGATCTTACAGGAGGCACACATCTTGCTTACTTTCCTTCTCTTCCCTTCCCAAATCTCCCCACTTGGCCTGTAGTTCATAAGAACGCAACTTGATAGATGAACTTCTGTGATGGACTTTACAGAATGCTGCATGTGACTGCAATAGATGAGTAGTAGTTTAAAAGGAGGATTGAAAGACTGAAGGGTATCCAAATGACTCATGAGCAGGACTCTTCAACAAACAGATGTTTTTGAGGAGTTCTATGGCAATCTGTACTAGGCTTGATAGTGTTTACTATTCATGTTAATGAATAGACAAAGAAATGCAACATGCTACATGAAATGCTGCTGTCATAATAATTAATAAATTATGGTAATGTAGGATGATGATATTTATTTACTTTAATTATTCAGGTAGCTCTGTCTTTTCAAATGCGAATGCAAACGGACAAGACCAAGCAGTAAAATTAAGAAAAAAATCAAGGAACTGTCATTTTACTGATTGTAGACGATTATCTGAAGATGCAGTATTACAAAATAATACAGCTAATCTATCTACAAATTGTTGCCAAGACTAGCAATCTGAGCTTTTCCTGTGTGCTTGCACCACTTCCTTGTGCAGCACTAGCTGACTTGTGGAGGGTTGGTTCAGGAAACCTAAGTGCCAGAAAGATAATCAGTCTTTGGAAGGGTTGATCGGCTGAACTGAACAACTGTGAGGTGAGAGGGGAAAGAGGAAGGGGAATAATAGAGGGAAGTGAGCTGTCTTTGTTGATCTAGGCTGCAGTTAGTCTGACTTTACTGTAAAATTGTCCCTCAGGGAAAACTTACGGGTGAAAAGTAAAATACACTCTTAGTTCTGACAAGCAGGGATTTTATCCATAAAGCACTCATTACTGAGAGATCAAGACTTACTGATGAGCCTGTTGTCAGAAAAAGTTAGAAAATGAAAAGAATAATATGGGATAAGACGACTAGAAGGAAATCTGTCTGTGAAGGGCAGAGTCTCTTTCTTTACCGTAAACAGAAAAAAGTCTAGGTGACTTTAATACAAAATGTATGCTGGGTTTGGGAAGAATGATAGCTAGGAAGCTTGCTTAGCAGGGAAAATAAAGGAAGAAGTAGTGTCAGGAAGTTGATCAACAAATTAAAGTGATAAATTGCTTTTTATAATTGACAGTTTTATTTTAGTGGCTAAATTATCACTGGAAATGGTGAATTTTCTGTCTCTTAGTGTGTATGAAGATCAATGTTGCCTGTCATCTGAAAGCTGTAAATTGGCCAGATGCACAATACTTCAGTCGAAAACAGATTATGAGGTTAAAGGTAGACAGACATCCCTGCAGGAAACAGCTTGTACTGTCCTAAGTTAAGTCAGAATGATGTAAGACTCAGTTCAGAATTTAAATTTTGGGAACCAAGGTGTAAAACAACTATGCAATTTGTTTTACTGTTGTATGTCCCATTTTTCCTTTCTTCTTTTCCAGAACAATTTTTTATTCTTAATTTTTATTTTATTCCTAATTTTCGCATCAGGCCCACAAATACTGATATGGACAGAAAACCTCTGGCGTTTTGGGGGTCTGCTCTTAGGTATGTTTTGGCTGCATCTTGTCACATTCTTTCAGTGACAGTTGTTAGGGGACCTGCAGTTCAAAAGTTGATTCTCCTTTGTTCCAGAAGGAGAGGAAGAAATTTATTCTGAAACAGCAGAATTGAGTTCAGGAGAAAGTTGGATATCCTGTGCAAGAATCATAACACTTCTTGGGGGAGGGAGGAGTAAAGATGGATTAAGCAGCAATAACTATGGTGTGGACATTCTCTTTATAGAAGATTTTACTCTGTATAAAACAATCTGATTATTCAGATTAACTACTAGGGTTGTTAACTGCTTGCCTTCTGATGAATTACAGATTTAAAACATCATTAAATTGATGAGATTTCAAAATATCTTTGAAAATGGAATTTTATTAAAATTTCTTTTAGAAATAACTTTTTTAATGGAGTGAGAGTAAGTGCAGTACCTTTCTGGTGGATTTACTCTGTGTAATAATTTAATTAGATTTTTTTTTTTTTCCCTTTGGTGGTTTGGGTTTGGTTTTTTTTAATCCTGCTGAGCCAAAACAGCTGTGATGAGGTCAACTGATACCTGTTTGTGTATTTTTTATGGGTTTTTGGGTAATCTGTTTTGAAGGCCTAAAACCAATTCATGATGTGCCATAAAGCTGTGCTACTTGTGGAATTTGGAATTCAGATATGAGTATTGTGTTGGAGGAAAGGATATTTTTAGGAGGAGGTGAAGGAGAAAGAACTAAATTGGTGCTCTGTAGTTTTGTTCCATGATATTGCAGTAAGGATAAACAGGAAGACATGCTTAATGCCTAACTCCTGTTCCATGTGTCCATTCTGTGAAGCAGTTAAAAACAATTTCCTGGTAACAATGTTTTTATTTGTGGGTAATACAGACTAAAAGTTGAGCAAATGTGGAAATTAAAGTGGAGCTGTAGATAAGAGAGCTACTTTGAGAAGTGGGTAGAATTTCACGTTACCTGCTGTCTAGTGTGTATAAGGTATAGTCTTGTTCCATTAGTGATCATTTGCTATACTGTTAGCTGCTAAAAAAAGTACTTGAATGGTATTATTTTCATAGGAATATTCATTGTCAGATACACACATCTTTACAGTATTTGTTTACTTATACTATCTTTTAGTCCACTTATATGTAAAAGCAAATCTTTCTAAAAATGCCCAGCAATACTGTAAAAGCTGCCTCACAAAATCTGAAAAGCATGTAATTAGAGGTGTTAAATCCTATAAAATCAACTTGTGCCTTGGGAAGGGCTGGAAGTAGTGGTTTAGGACATTATTCTTAAAAATGTTCCTTTCAGCAAGTGTGATGTTTTGGCCTTTTGTGATTACTTTTTTAAAATTATTTATTTATAAAATGATAGTAAACTGTTTTGTGACCGATGTGACTTTAAAGTGTTGGTTGCTCAGGAAGAAACAAAGTATGTAGTGTCGCAGGAAAAAATATTAAATTTGTCAAACTCAACTGCTTCTCATCCTTTATTATGTAAAAGATCATGTTAGACTATAAGTCTCTCTCGGAATTTCTGTTGGGACAGTACATTTCATATAGTTCTGTTGACTGCTGGGCATTTTATGGAGATTGCATTTGCTCTCTAACATTCATGCAGTGGAGTAGCATTTTGTACATTAGTGATGAGCATTTAGTATGAAAGGAATTACTATGCCCCTGGCAACACTTTTCATTGCCTAAATCTGCTTTAGGGAGTTCTCAGAAAGGAATAATTTTGAATGTTACCCTGCTTCCTTGGCTGTTGTAGTGCTGCAAGGCGGATGAGCCACCAGTTGTACTGTAGCCTCTAGAAAGTCCTGCAGCTGCAGGCAGACCTAAAAATAATTATCTGTTGCTTGAAAAACTCTGTATGTTTGTGCACTGTATTTTCTGGGGGATTAAAGTTTACAGAGAGCACTTGGTTAGAGAGAAATACTATAAGCTTCCTATCTGAAAAATTCCAGTAGTCAAGCTATGGGTGGATCATTCCTCTTGGAAATGAGTTCTGATGCAGAACTCTGGTATGCTGAAAATGATACTGTTAGACCCCAGCCATCTGCTCTAGAACTTAAGTCAAATTGTTTTGTAGTGCACAAGTGCTTCAGAAAGAAAATCTATGAAGATCTTTGCTTTCTCTCATACAATTCAGCTTTTAATTAGCTTGCCAAAGGATAGAAAAAAGATATATAAAGGACTTCTAAAATGTTAACTACAAAGGGTATCATGAAAATTAATCTGATTTGATTGTGAATAATGGGAGTTTTACACTTTGAGTATTTAGATGGTGCCTATAAACAGACCTGATTATGTTGTAAATCTTGTGTTCTGTAATACTGCATACATTTGAGGTACAGGTAAATATTAACTAATATATTGTTTTCTTCCTCCCCCCAGGTTCCTCCTAACAAAATAGATTATGAATATAGTGAACTGATTTTGTATCAGAATCAAGTGATGAGAGAGGCAGATCTTTTTCAGGAGTCTTTAGAACATATAGAGACATATGAAAAGCAAATATGTGATAAATTAATAGTAGAAGAAATCAAAGGTAAGTCATTATTATTCTTCTCTTAGTCAATTTTGTTAGAAACTTTTGCTAATGGGTTTCAAATACAATAGAGCAGTAAAAGGAAAAAAACCTAGCATGTAAAGTCTTTAATTTATTTGTAACAATTATTATAGGAAAACTGGTACCAACAGATTGACAGTTTTGTGCACAAGCCAATAACTTTTCCAACCAGAGTAGGTAGTGGGTGCAGGTAGTCTATCTTGGGCTGACACAGGAACAGGGAAAATCTCAGAGATGATACTGATACGCTAGAGTAGCTTTCCGTAAATCAGAACTGTTATAAGCCAGTTTAATCTTACGAAGTTTCATGAAGAATATTGTTTGAAGTACAAACACAAATTTTTCTTTTTTTAACTGGAGTATCAAGTTGTTGTTTCCTTTTCAAGCTTCCTACTGCACTTACTTATTGAAGTGAATATTGAAGTTGACTTCTTTTGGTTAAAAATAACTCACAGTTGTTTTCTGGATTTGAAGTGCTGATACTGAATTCTGAATGTGTGAGTAACAGCACGTGTTCTTCAACTACTCCTTGCATGCACAGTTGTGGTGGGCTCACCCTTACCAGTGGGGTAAGCCCCACACAGCTGCCCATTCACTTCACCCAGCCTTGCTTGTCAGATCAGGAGAGAATAAGAAGAACAAAAGCAAGAGAACTTTTGCATTGAGATAGCTTCAGTGTTGGAAAGGGGAAGGAAGGGAAATCAAACCCAGATCCTCAGCTGATGCAGTCACTGTACACTTCCCACAGGCTGATGCTCAGCTAGTCTCCAGGCAATGGCTACTCTGCCCCAACACCTCCTCAATTTTTATTGCTTAGTAAGAAACTAAATAGCATAAAATATCTCTTTGGCCATTTGGGGTCAGCTGTCCAAGTTGTGTCCACTACTGCCTTATTGTCCACCCTGGTCTACTTGCTGGGTGGCAGAGTGGGGGTAAAAAGACAAAGCCTTGATGGCTTACGAGTACTGCTTAGCAGTGGTGGAAATGTTGGTGTATTTATCAACATTTAGTCACAAATCCCAAAATACAGCCCAGCATCAGCCACTGTGAAATTAATTCCCTGCAAGCTAGACCTGGTAGAACCATTTACTTACTAGCAAACCAGTGTAATTTAACCAGTTAAAAACTAGTAAGTTGATGTGAAAAATGTGCTTAAGTAAGCAGCTTGATTAATAACTGATCTAGTTGTTTGATGAAGTCTTGTAAGGAAGAGTTGCTTGTTTATTTGGTCTTCCCAATAGCTATTTTAAGTACTCGGATACAGACATTAAGGTACACCTTTGTTTTCACAGGTGATGAATATTCTGAGCTCAACATGTGGTGGTTTCAAGTAGCATTTGTAACAAACAGCAACTGCCTTTGGGGAAAATAAGGCATCGTTTTAAGAATCTGTGTATGCTTAAGAACAATTTTATGCATCTAGTATTGTAAGCTTTACTCACAAGTGTTTTCTGATAGAATTCATAGTTCTGTGCCCTGTTATTTCCAGGAGAGATGTTACTCAAGTTAGGAAGATTGAAAGAAGCTGGTGAAGTATACAAAGAGTTAATTGAGCGTAATGCAGAAAACTGGTATTATTATGAAGGCTTGGAAAAGGCCCTACAACCCAGTAAGTTAAGCTATGCAGATACAGTGAAAATATGTATGATATCGGATACGCTTAGAACTCCTGTTTGATATAGTATTGCTTTAGATCAGAAAGTTCTGCTTGGCAGAAAATTAGGTACCTTCTGATCTTGAATATTACGTAGTATGCTCTTTCATTTTTTAAATGTTCACTGAAAAACTTGTATGTGTGAAAATGCCAAATATTTATCTTATTGGAATTAAGGGTGGCATTTGCTGAGATGCTTATATGAAGAACATTCCCTTGCCACATGTGAACTTGGAAACCAAATGGCAATTAATTCCTGTCTAGTAGTTGATTGGTAGACTGCTATCATATGCCACAACATAAACTTGTAATTTTAAAACTTACTTAGGTGATACCTCTTTCTAGGGCCATGTGGGAAATACTCAAATACGTATTTAAAATGGCCTTTTAAGATGGCCCATCTGAAGAAAATACTTTTTTTTTTTAAGTTGGCATCTTAGAAGGTAAAGGTGATAAATGTGCTAAAATCTTTGTCGCTCCAATGCCAGCTCATGTTTCTGCTATTGTATTTTGCTCTTCAGTTTTTCCAGAAAAAATACCTTTTTTCAAAACTACAATATTGCAGCTATTTATGCTATATTAAGTGTTTTGCAGCCATAATTTTCAAGAGTGTTTACATTTGCACAGGAATGGTTTCTTTATATGTGGTTTTTCACTAATTAGTAAAAGTTTATTGGAGTTATTCTGATGACATCATAAATCATAAGCTCGCAATTATATTATTTGTAGATGTTATAGCTGCATTACATTTCTCAACCAACTCTTCTAGAAAGCTTTACCATTAGATCTTATGAGGTCTGAGACTACAGCTAGTGATTGGGTAATGAAAATTATTTAATTTTTACATATATTCAGAGTGTAGTGGTCCCTTTGGAGTGGTTTTCCTGGTCTATCCATAGAGTTGAATCACATGGTTATTGTCTAAGAAATTAAATTACCCAGGAACTCAGTTGTTCTCTCTAAGACAGCAAATATATTGATGAAAGCCTGTAGTTTTTAACAAAGAACCAGTCCAGTAGCTTTTTGCATATTAAAATCCAATGTAGACTAAAACTTTACTAATTCTATAAAACTAATAATGCTACTTTATTTTTTAGGTGGTCTTAGGACTATTTCCTCCCCCATGGTAAGTTCTGGAGCTCCAACTTGTGACTTCAGTTAGGGCTCTTATATGCTTTAGTTCCAGTCCAAACAATATTTTAGTATTTTATATCTCTACATCTCTTGGAGACACTGGGTAATAGATTCCCCCCTCTTCCCCAGCATCTGAGCTCAGTGACAAGAAAAACTGTTTTCCTTTTGAAAGGAAAACAGATAATATTTAATATATATATATTTGTATTCTAGCCTTGATCTGTACATTCCATTTTAAATTGTTTGAATTTAATATTTAAGCAAAATTGACTTAATTCGTATTAAAAATGGCATTTTAAAGCAAAAGATGAGTGTTATTTAAGATGGAACCACATTGGAGCTCCAAAGCATATTATGGGGGAAAGGGGAGGAGTGGGCAGAAAATCTTCAAGTAGCTTTATTTTTGTTAACCGTTAAGGTATAGAGTTCTGGTGCTCAGTACTTACACTGGCAGTATGGCAGTATTGTACCCTGGTTTTGCTGTCACCAGAGGACCTATAATAGAGGCGTGCTTGTATAGTGTGTTATTTGTATACCTATGGTTTAGAAATGCAGCACGTTTCTCTGAATGCTTTATGTGTGTCTGAAATGGGTGTGTAGTAAAAAATAGGTTAATTGAAGCTGTGAATGTAATATAATACATGAATGGGTCTGAACAACATATAACTGAAGGAAACTAAACTCCAGCTCTGTGTAATTGAATGTGCAAGGTAATGGTCTTGTTTACAGTTTATCCTTAGAGTGATTAATGTTGTTAGTTGTGTATTGTATATACAGTGTGTTCTCAGTACAGTTTTTTGGTTTTTGTTTTTTTATGATTAACTAGAAAAAATAACATGAAATGTATAAATTGGTCCAAATCCACATAAGGAGTCTAGCTCAATTAATTCTCAACATTTAAAGACATCTAAAAGAATAGGTTTTTATGTCTGTTACTTATATCTATTGTATTTGCTGATAATAGGCACTTTAGAAGAGAGGCTTCAGATTTATGAAGAAGTTAGTAAAAGACATCCCAGAGCAGTTTCACCTAGAAGATTACCTTTAAACTTTGTTTCAGGTAACAAGTTGCATATCTGTTCTGTAATAGTTTTTTTTTTCTATTTTTTCTGAAGTTTTCATCAGGCTGTTTAATATGCAATTAATACCTACTTGTGCATTTAATAACTACTTGAACATGTAGACAAACCAAATGTACATATTTCTCTTGGATTAGACAAAATTCTTTTATGTTTTAGGAGTTGATAGAAAAATTTTGTACACTCAGATATGATGGTATGAGCTATGTAATATTTGTATTGATAAAACTACAGTACAGAATGATACGAGTTGTAGAAATTCCTGTACATAATTTTTCTGCTTTAAGCAAGTTAATAATCATAAGTTAAAATGTAGGGTATAGTACACTTTAATTCAAGGTGTGAGTTTATACGTATGCATGCATACCCCCTCCTGTATCTTTAATATGCATACTTTTGCTGTAAAAATGTACACCTACTTTCTCGTAGAGCCATTAGAACTTAATTTGACAATAAAAAACTACCTTTGTGCTGCTAATTTTATAAGAAAAGGAAGAAAAGTATCTGCAGAATTATGTAGCCCAAATTGTTTCATTTTATAGCTAAGTTCTTTGACTTGGCCCTTCCAAACGGCACAAATATCCTCAGTTATGGAAGGAAAATATGTATATACTTGTTAAAATAGAAATCTGTATTCTTCCAAAATAGAAGGAAGGAGACTAAATGAAATGGTAAATACCATAAATATATATAATTAGTGTATAGCTGTCTATCTGCTGAAACTCCAGTTTTGGAAAGTATATAAGCTACATATCAAATGTCAAGAAATTTGAGATCAGCTTCAAATTCCCAACATACCTCCTCATGCCACTAAATTTATAAGGTTAGTTTTTAGTGTAGCTCATTTCCTGAGCACCACACTTGTTGGTACCTTTAAATGATCCAGAGCACATCTAGTCCACTCCCCTATTGTTGCTCATGTGTCTGAATGTGCATACGCATTTCCTGGGTAAAATCAAAATATTTTAACTGCTTCATAAGAAGTTGCTGTGCTGCTTGTGTCTTTTATCATCCTGTATACTTCAGTTTCTTTGAAGATACAGGGACAAATTTTAAGGCATTTTAGCTAGATTTGCAAAGCTGGGTGATGAGTAATTGGGTTTTTTTTATGTAATAAAATTGTTATGATAACACAGCAGACCAGGAAACTTGCAAAATGCTTTTCTATATCTTTATTAATAGTGTTTTGCTGTTGACTTAATTTCACTGTGTTTTGCTCTTAGGTTGCCTTACATGCAAGTGCCTGACAGTATCATTTCACAGCTTATGTTCGTTTAAGTAGAAATATGTATAGTAATGAGAGTTAGTTGCTCATGCTGTAACAATTGGTAAATAAAAGCAAAATTCATTATTAGATTGGTCAAGACAAATAACTTGGCTACTTTCTGTAGCATTTTGTAACAAATAAGAATTTTTCAGAGTTAAAACTTATTTCTGCTAACATATTTGTTAAACCTATCAGGCATGAATGTGTAAGACTGTTTTTGATCCCATAGAGATTAAACCATTTACTACATGATCTTCTGTGTATAAAAGTACAGGAGACAAGAATTTCTTTTGGTTGAAATTTGATATTGAGACTGTGAAGGTGTAGAAAGGAACATCTTTGCAGAAAAGTATTTGCAAGTTTCAAGAGGGTAGAATTTCTGGGTAAATGCAGTTACTGTTCCAGTGTGGTCACTGACCAGTTACAGCTGTCACTGTTTGATTCAGAATTAAATTACTCTTAAAAATTAAAATACTCGAAAATCTAGGCTTATATTACAAGGGCAGGTCTTTGTCCAGACCTTGATGTGCATTGCATCCTAACCTTCATTGAGCTGGAACGTACCTTTATCGAGAAAGGCTGTTACCATCAATTTTACTGATCAGGTGTGTGTGCTTGCAGTTTTAGATTTGTTTATGCTCCTGTGGTCAGGTGTGTTCCTCAGACTAAATTGTAACTTGGCTTCTTGTCATAGGTGGGTGCCCAGCTGTTTGCCTTTTTCCTTTAGACTTTGTTTTAAAATTGCTCTGCTTTCTGTAAGTAAATAGGTATTTAATGGAAACTGGGATCTGGCTTTCCTAAATTCTACTTCCAGCAAGATAAATCAGAAGAATTTGACAGGAGAAACAAATGGATTTTTCTCTCTATAGAGGGGAGTTTCTGTAGTGCAAGACACACATTTTAATTAATCTATATATAATAAAGCATGTGCTAGTGCAGTTATGGATTCCCATCCACAGGTAGTAGGAGTTTCTATATAGAGCAGTTTGGTTTAGTACAGCAAGGTGAGAACATGAATTATTTTCATTAGTCACCGTGTTCATTAGCAACACTGCTGATAACAGTAAGCATAGGACAATTGAGAATTGGTAGAAGTAAATGAAAATGTTGTATACAAAGCAATAGTGTCTGCATTTTCTGAATATCTAAAAGCAATCTGTTAATCAAATTTTTAATGTGTTCTTATTGAAGCTACTTCAACAGCTTTGGCAGTTTTATGGGTGCATCTTAGTATTTTGTGAAGTGTGCTACTTGCTTGTTGAGAAAATTAGAGAAGTCCACAGCAGAGGAGGCATTGAAGTGTGGAAAAAGTTCATCCCTATACAAAGCAAGCAAAGTCAATAAAAATAATAGAAAACGATTTATTTTATATTTATTTTTATATATATTATTTATATTTACATATTATATAGTATTTTTATATATTTATAGTATTTTTATATATTTATTATTTAAAAAAAAAAACCAACCAAATAATAACCACTCTCCAGCCACACTTCCCCCCCACAGCTGAAAACCATTACTTTCATCATAGGAAAAAAGATGAAAACAAGCTGTTTTTCTGGCTGGAGGCCTTCTCTTTGAAGTACTGCTTTTTCTTTTTTAAAGAGTATTTCTCAGAAAGGTAGTACTTACTCTCAAGTGCTGTAATTTTTAACTGAAAATATAATTAGTTCAGATTTTTAGCTTTCTGCAGTATATTTTGATGCAGGTGATTCTGTTAAGGTACTTATGTTTCTGAAACGATAAGTCTTGTTTCTAATTCCAGAAACAATCGTATTACAAGTCATGTCCTGCTAATAAAAACAGGTCTAGAAGAGATGCAAAGGGTTCATTTCATCCATCCTTCTTCCTCAAATCAGGATATTTTATATCTGCACTACCCCTAAAACATATTTGTCTAAGTTGCTCATAGAAACCTCCAATGATGGAGCCTTTGCAAGATCTCCATTTTTATTCTTAATATTATAGGGTGTTTTCAGTGTTTGTATAATAGCTTTTGCTGCATCCTCTGTAGTCAGCACTTAATTTTTCTTTTTAATGGACTGCAGGTTTGAGGTCTGTTGCCATGTCTGCCAGCAGACTCCTAAACACAAGCAATTTAAGTGTTTTACTCTTGATTTTTTTAATTTTTATTTTTAAATCAGGAGCATATTTGTCTTACTAAATAACAGGAAAGATTAAAGCCCTTAATTACAGTTTCTTAGTTCCTCTGTTTTCCAGAGTTGCACAGCAGTTAGTGCTTATATTTTTATAACACTTGCAATCACTGACATATAACCAAACACGCTTTTGTTCCTAGGTGAAAAATTTAGAGAACTAACGGATAAGTTCCTGAGGGTTAACTTCAGTAAAGGCTGCCCACCCTTGTTTACCACTTTGAAATCTTTATATTACAATCCAGAAAAGGTAAAATTTAGTATTTATTTGGTTTTAATGAAATCTTCTGTATTGAATTTCTAATAGACTATCAAAGAGTTTTTATGTAGCTTTTTCTGTTACCTACCAAATAGAGTTGTTGAACATTTTTTTCCCTAATGTTATTTTGTCATATGTGAATGATCACTTGATGTTAAAATGCTTGAAGTCAGATTGGTACAGAGTGCACTGAGGTTCTTGAAAAATCAATGATTATTACCTTTGTGTGCTTTGAGTGCAAGTGTTACAGGATTCTTTCAACTTATGGTTTATGATGTCACCAGAAGTAATGCTTTTAAAATAACAGGTGGCTATTGTTTTATGTACATTTCTGAATTGCATGAATGCATTAGTATTTACCACAAAAGTTTGTTTCCTGTTTCAGTCTTTAGCTGAAGCTTGACTGTATAATTTTTGTACTTCTAAACTCAGTTTTGGTATAATTGTGTCACATAAGAACTGTTGTTTCAAATGTAATTCTTCCTTCCAATCTTGACAGTAAGATACACCAAAAATGAACTGAAGCACATTAGTAATGTGTGTAGAAAACAGATCAGTCTCTTCAGATATTATCTTTGCTACAAACACTATGGGTATTCTAATCTGTTCGTGACTAGGTAAACAGAGGGGTTTGTATCTGGAGAAACTCTAAATACGTGATGCAGCTTTCCAACCAGAAGTGAATACTACTTTATTTGGACTAAAATTCTTCTTTTGAAGAGTTTCTTTGCTAGTCTTCTAACATGATATTTTCAGTACATTTCTGTAATCTCTACTTTTTCTATGGTTGACATAATTTTAGTAAATTCTGGTATTGTGTTGTTGCGGTTTAACTTCAACTGGCAACTTAAGTCCCTTGCAGCTGCTTGTGCACTCCACCCCTGCCTGATGGGGAGTAGAATCAGAAACACATAAACTTTGTGGGTTGAGATAAGGACACTTTAATACTGAAACAAAATAAACTGTAATAGTACTAATAATTGTAATGAAAAAGGAGAGGGAAGAATAAAATTCAAAAGAAACAAGTGATGCACAGAACAACTGCTCTCCATTCACTGACCAGTGCCCTGCCTATCCCTGAGTAGTGATTGACAGCTCACAGCCAACTCCTCCTGTTTATATACTGGCCATGACACTGGATATGGAATATATGGAATATCCTTTTGGCTGCTTCAGGTCATCCATCCTGGCCACGCTCCTTCTTGGCTTGTGCCCCTACTGCCTCGTAGAGCGTGGGAACCTGAGCAGTCCTCACCACAGTGTAAGCACACCTTAACAACCAACAGCCAAAACATCAGTGTGTTATCAGTGTTGTACTCATGCTGAGTTCCAAACACAGCACTGTACTGGCTACTAAGAAGCAAATTAACCCTATCCCAGTTGAAAACAGCACTCTTGTATAGTACAGGCTTTTCTACCTTGCTAATTCACACTTACCAATGTAAATGAAATGGAATTAAAATTTTCTACTTTGTTGTACACTGGGTATCTAGATAGAAGTGCAGTCAATGTTAAGAAGTTTTACCTCTGCTATTGGAAGTGTGAAGAGTCTGGATGTTGAAAGATACATATAAACTCATTTGGCATCTGAAGATTTTTAGCACTTAATTTTTGACATGATGGGTCAAAAAAGAGGGCTACCATATTTTGGGGCAGACTTATACAGAAAGGTGCCTTTCTGGTAGTTATCTTCATTATATCAAATCAGTGCTGCTCAAAACTGCTAGCTTAATCCTAAATTAAAATTAAAATCAAGAGTTTCACTTTTTCCAAACGTGCTTGGGATTTGTTTGTGTTGCTAACTTCCAAAAAAGCATTTTTTTTTCATATTTCAAATAATGTCCTTACCAAGGCAGGCTGTCTTTTACATTTCACTTGATTTGGTTTACATATAGCTATAGCATGACAGAAGAATCTTTGAAACTAAAAACTTTAGTTTTAGTCCCTGACAGTTAATTTTAGAATGAGAAAAAATTCAGGGGTTGAGGGCAGAAAATTGTGACAAAATGTGTGCTACACCTTTCAGGAAGTATTCTGTTTTGGTATCTAATTTGTCCAAGTTGGAGCTTGGTATTAGCTTCTCACATAAATCACATATATAGTTTGACTGTGAAAGAAGATTGTAATCAGTATTGTGTTATGCCTTCTAGAAAGAAGGAGATTTCTTTGGAAACAAGTGCAGTTTGCTGTAGTTAGCTGCAGTTGGATTTTGAAGTGGCACAGATATGAAGACTTGATAAAAGAGTTGATATTTTAAGCCTAGAAAGTTCCCTCTTACTAGAGCTCTGGGTGGGTCTGTGAGCATTTATGAACAGCAAGGAGAAGTGGTTGTATAGAAGGCAAATGTTTGTCAGATGCATTTGGGGAAACGCTGTTTATTATCTAATTGCTGTAAGTTGGTCCTCAGGCTTTTGGCTGTGCTAGGTAGGTTTCTTCCCAAAGTATCTATTACATGAACACTTCATCTCTATGAAACTAACTTTGAGGAAGCTTTCCCAGCTGCTTCTGGAAAGAATTAATGAATGCCCCACCAAAAATAAAACTGAAATCACTGAATGCCAACTGGGTGCATGAGATGTTATTTTTTCAGCTCTTGAATTGGAATTTGTTTGCATACTTGTGCCACAATTGGTGTGGTGAAGGGTATGGGTTACAGCTTGCTCTTCATCACTTCATAAAAGAATAAGCCTTACTTTGGTTAAGTAGGAAAGGTAGTTTTAATCTTCCTTCACAGGAAGAACTAGGTAAGTAGAACTGTTTAAGATCCTTTGGGTGAAGTCTCAGAAGGGTACCATAAGTGGGAAATTTAAAGCTGTTAACCTTAATGAATCTTAAGGTTATTGCAGGAAGAAATAGAGCAACAAAGGTCTGTGTATGCTCAGAGACTTGTTTCGAGGTAAATCATTCCTTAATAAATCTGTCTCTAATGAGTTAAAATATACTTCATATTGCATTATACAATGTCTTTCCTTAAATTCTGGAGCAGAAAAAATTATATGTATGTTGGCCTTGTGTTCAGTTGTGATGTGCAGTAGTTTATATTTGGCTACACAATTGGGTTGAAAAGGAAACTGTTCAATATTTGTTAGCTGTGAAACTTGGATGCTTGAGAAAGTAAGAGATGGTGTGGTGAAACCTGGGACAATCGGTACTGGATTTTAACACTCCCTGCAATACTCGTACCTCTTGGGAGGAAATTGCTCACCCACTGATGATCATGTTAAAGAAGACTTTAACCTGATGGGTAGAAAGTGTTAAAAGCTGGTTTTGCTGTAAATTACTTTGCATGCTTTTGCAGCAAGACTCAGTTTCAGGCTTTGTGGTCCATCACTGCTTGCACTTCGGTGATCTTACTTAGGTTCTTCTCTGTAGTTTTGGAATGAAGTTATGCAAGACATGATTAATCCTTCAAAGATCTTCAGATGAGGTTGTGATTTCTTCAGGTTCTGTGCTGTTACGCTATTGTGATTAAGTAGCATGCAAACTGGTTTGCTGTTTCACTGTTCGTTCTTTATCTCCTCCAGCCTAGGTGGCTTGACATAAGTAGTTCAGACTGAAGGGTGAGAAGCCATAAGGAAAGAAGCTAGCAATTGTCTTTTGCCTAGAAACTGTACTGTCATTTTAACTTGATCAATGTATTGTGCTGTGGATAGAATTTTTGATGGTAAAATTACCATATACTTAAAAAAATCATGCCAGCTGTTCAGTATCCTGAGAGCAGTTCTATACTCTGCTGAAGCATAAAATTACTCTAATATTAGAATAAGGAGAGGGGCATTGAATTGCAGGATGAACAGTTGAACAAAGGCCATTTGAGTCAATGTCTGCTTATGGTTTTTTTTATTATATTGGTAATTGATTTTTTATAGGTTATGTGCATGGATAAGGAGTAGAAGGTGTTACGATGTAAAGAGTTCAAGTTATTTCTCAAGTGATATTTGTTACTGTGTTCCCTGTTTGCAGATACCAAAGGCATGCACTAATCACTTCCTAGCTTGATACACTGGTACACAGCCAGATTCTGTGTCTTTCCAACTGAGGACAAGGTCAATTGGAGGGTGATAGAGACTACCAGACTCAGTCCTACATTATTTTTCAGTGTCTCATTCAAAGGAAGTTTATAATATCATATAGACTGTGTTCAGTGGTACCTCATTGCTGATACTGAGTCACAGATCAGTTTTTGTCTGCAGAATATTAGAGAAATCGTTTGATGGAACACAGTCTTGATAGGTTTGTATTTAAAAAAAATACTTGAAGTATGATGTTCATCACTACCAGTTTGTTTCAGAAGATTCTTGAGGTAACCACTGTGTGTTGTGAAGAAATTAGCTATGTTTTCTTTCTATTCGTTACATGGCAGCATGAGGCTTTTTAAATGTGGAAACCCTTGGTCATAATGAAGTAGTGTAAATAAGTCTGGTTACATAAAGGCAAAGTTCACAAATGTAAAAAGCATTGCACCAGATTCTACTCACCCATTAGATCTGCAGAAAGGAAGTAGCTGATCTGAACAAGAGCTGAGAGCTTCCTCTACAGGTTACTGGTATTAAGGAACTTGCATTCTGAGCTTGATACTAATTTTTATCACCTAATCTCAATTTCAGTCACCCTCTCAGATACCAGCCTTTGCCTGTTTGTACAATTTCTCTTGAAACACATTCTTGGTTCTGGCTATTATTTATGACATCCTGAGGGAACCCTGTGAGTGTTCTAGTGCTCTACAAAACTCTTAAGTTCATTTCATGTTTGTTTGTTTCTCAGACTTTTTACGCCCATGTTAACTTTTAGATAATTTCTATCATAAAATGGAAGTATTCTGGGTAAGAGATACCTGTAAAGGCAAATCACTGTGTGATCAACAACATCGTGGTGGTGTTGACACCAAATCTGCTGTTTCAACTTTACTTTTCATAGTTTGCATCTATGGCTTTAATTGGTAGATATAGCACATGCCTCATCTTCCTGGGAGGAAGATCTGTCTCAAGCAGGAACTCTAGTTTTTTTTACCTTCTCTACCCGCATCTTCAAGTCTTCTAGCACCAAGGTAAACACTGGATATGGTGATATTTATCTTTCTATTTTTTAGGGCTCTTGCTCCTCTGATAGCACACTTCTTAAATCAGGAGACTCAATTCAGGCACCTGCATATATTCTGTAATTGTCTGCATACAATAGAGGAGCAGTGCATTGTTCAGCTGATGTTGGCGCATGCAGTGCTGTCTTGATGTGTTTATTCTTTTACATGTCTAAGAGTGGATTCCTGTCCCATATCAAAGAGATGCAGAAGATACCAATGAGGTCAGTGACTTCATTGACAACTGTGCTGTTATGCTAAAAATAAAAGCAGACAAATGAAAATATAACTCCATGCTTCTTCATGAGACAGAATCCAGTAAAATTCAAGACACCTTCCATGATACTGTTTTTTATCTTCTTTTCTAGTAAGATTCTCATTTCAAGCTCAACACTTCTGGTAAATCTTCTGGTAGTCTTCTAAAAGTTGCTGATGAAGTATCAAGTTTGGTGTATCAAGGCAGCAGAGAATGTACACCACTTTTGTGATTTTTGAGGATATGTGAGTGTCACTTGAGTTGCTTTCTTGAATACATGTATCTTGGTACAGAGGATAGAATGTCTAAACATATAGATGTGCACATCAAACTTGATTGGGATGCATCTCCAGCTCTTAGCAGAGCTAGGCAATGTCATTGTACTTCTACTCAGTCTTTGGGAGATCATGATGCATAGAGTTTCCTAAGGTCTGGAGGAGAATGAATGTCTCCTGTTTTCATGTGCAAAAGGAAGTATCTTGGGGACCTATGAGCTAGTCAGGTTAATCTCAATCTTTGTGAAGCTGATAAGACAAATAATCCTGGAAACCATTACCAAACACACAAAAGACAGTAGGTAGGATGGATTTATGAAGGGGAATTCATGCCTGATTAGCTTAATAGCCTTCTCTAACAAAATGACTATCTCGGCATACAAGGGGACAGCAGCTGATCCCTGTGTACTAGCAAGGCTTTTGAGACTACCTGTGATAACACAGACAACATGTTGAGGTACACTTTAGTAAACAGTAATTTGTACTAAAAACTGACTGAATTACCAGGCTCAGTGTTGTCATCTGCTGCATGAACTCCAGCTGGTGTCCCCAAGTAGGTGACACTGGGGCCAGTAGTGGGGAACATCTTTATTACTGACTTAGTTCAGCCTAGAGAAGAGAAGGCTTGGATGGGATCTTATGTATGTAACTAACTGAAGGCAAGAATGAAAAAAGACAGGCAGATGCTTCTCATTGCTGCCCAGAAACAAGGTATTATATGCACAAGTTAAAATATAAGAGAATATTTGAGCAAAAGAAAAGACACTTTCATCACAGAGGTTGTCAAACTTGAGAACAGGTTTTTGAGAGGTAGAAAAGTTGCCTTCTTGGAGATGGTCAAAATGTAACTGGATGTGGCCAGGAATATTCTGCTTCAGCTGTCTCTGTTCTGTAACAAGGGGTTGGACTAGGCAGTCTGTAGAGATCTCTTCAAACCTGCATGATTCTGAATCTTCTTACTGTGTTTCACCTTCGGGTCCAGGACCAGCTTGTAGCCATTTGCTTGCCAGCAGGCAAGCTTGTCTGAACTGCTATTGCAGTGCCAGGGCAATTACATTTTATTTAAGTTTGGAAGCATTGAGACACTACAGCAAACGGTGCAGAAAGGCACAGTAAAGACTGACATGCTGATATATGTGAATGCATATATACAGAAGCCCTGAGATCCCTAATCCAGATAGTGTAATTTGGAGTCTCCAGTTGTGATTTTTTATATCCATTTGCCAGCAGAGCCCTAATCACTTCCTAGAATTTCTTGCTTCAGGCTATTCACAAAGGGAAAAACTTGTCACAGAATCTGCCTTTTAGAAATGGATTAACTTCAAAACACAGCTGGGTAACTGCAGACCCACATTAGGTTTATGTTAAATGTGAGTAAATGCATGGTTCACCAGACTCCCATGAAGCATGTGAAACTGATGCTTCAGGGCAGGCACTTGCCAAACAACTTGTTGTTTATTAAAGACTGCAGTGGGGTTAGGCTGAGGATGTGATCTGCAGATCACATATGATTATTTCTGTACAGTCCTTCATCAGTCTTGATTTTGGAGCTCTGAGTGGCACACATGGCATCTGTCTTTATTGCTGCAAAATTTTCACAGTGCAAATTCTAATAGAAAGTGTTGTGCATTTAGTATTTTGTCAGTGATAATCTGCTTGTAGTCTCAATTAAACAAAAAGAGCTATGTAAAGAATACTTCCAGCTTAGAAATCAGCAATCATTTGGCCAGGCTGTTGATGTAGATACTCACTAAAGATGAGTTTGCCCCATCTAGATGGTGAACGAAAAGTGGAGGACAGAATACTGATAAAAGTCTAGTAAAGTCATAATTGCATCCAGGTTAACTTAGGTTGGGTAGCTAACGTTCACTTGAGTAGGTTTCTGCTGATGGAGTCAGTTCGTTTTAGCAAACCTGCTGGTGTTGGTAGCATTATGCAGGAAGGACTATTGGTGTGACACTGGTGGGGTCAATGTGCTGTTGTCCCTATCCTTGATGTGCTGTGTAAGTGCACAGCTGTTGGGAGGTGATCAGTGGTGTGGTTGTCTAAGGCTTGATGTCGTATTCGAGGTTATAAATATGAGATATTGTGCTTTGGAGATCAGGATTTCAATTTTTAACAACTGTTACATATAGCTGCTGTTCCCAGTACCTGATGCCTTACTCTGATCTACAGTGACAGCTACAGTGGCATATGTTGAAAGAGAAAATGGCCTTTAACCCAAAAATAGCTTGCTTTATGGGAGTTGATAACACAAGTCCCATGAGCTGTCATCCTCATCTTGAAGTTTTAATATATAGGGATTCTGCACCAGAGAAGTTATTGCTTTTTCTATACTGTGTGTTTTGAAGGGGGGAGAATAAAATACACAGAATTTGTAGGACCCCAGCAGATTGTGTTCTTAGGGAACTGATTTATGAGTCTCTCATGCAATTCAGAATGGATTATCTAAGAGCCTTGACTTGTGGACAGAGTACTTCACATTCCCAATTGTCCATTCCACCCTGTCTTTCCACCCTGCTGTTTTTGCTGAAAGAACAGTGCAAGTGTTTGAGTACCAGTGTACTGAGTCTGTACAGCTTTAAATTTGTACTCAATTTTTTTCTTTGTATGTTGTGCTATTAAGCTAAAAATGGAGCTGCTCAACTAAGCGTTTCTGCAATGCCAAACTTGAAAAGATGGATGGATTAAACGCATCCATCTTAAACGCAGGGAAACGCAGGGAAAAAAAGACAATCACTTGCGGTCATAATTTGGAAAGTCCACAGACATGATTAAAAAAAAAATAATCATGTGCTTGTGTGTAGTGGGACCAATTATAATTTTTTAATTGTTTTGAAGAATTGTAGTTATTTCTGAAAAAAGTAGATCCTTAAGAACATTTAAGACATGTAGTTCTCATATTGCTGTTGGAGATTTATTCACTTGATACTGATCTTGCCATAAAATACTAAGGTTTTTGCATCATCAATTTTTAAAGGTACTTGGAGGCAACATGTAGTTTAAAGTGAATTTCTTTGTGACTTTTAGCCAAAAACTAAGTAGTAAGAATTGTAGGTGGCTAATTACAGTGAACTAATTCTAAGCAGCAGAGATACATGGGAGGATAGCAGGGAGGAAATAATAAAAAAACTTTATCTGACATAAAGGAACTTTATGGTTGTTTAACAACTATGTGGTTGTGTTTTGGGGCTTTTATTAACAAGATAACCTGCTTTCCTCTACAACTTTTAATGTTACTTAAAACACAGCTTTTAAAAATATAAATATAGTAGATTTTTTTTTACTTATAGTTGATATTTCTGTTGTGGTATGAAAAATTGAATTTTCATCATTTGTGGAGACTTTTTGGAATAATCACTTAAACTACTACTGTGTGAATGAAAGATTTTGAAATGTAACTGTGTATATGGGGATTTTTATATGCTGAGAAACATGGAGCGTTTACAAGGAAAGTGTCTCAATACAATATAGTCTGAATGTAAATTTAAGTACTGTGATATGGGTGTCTTAGTCTCCTGTGCAGGCAAAGAGATTTACTATTTAGCTGCTGGGCTTTTATGCTACAAGTGGTTTCATGGCTTTTATACACTGCTTAATGCTTTAGTATCTGAAGTTTGTTTACTATTAAAATGTTGGTATCAGCAAGGTATAGCCATTTTCCTTCAGTTTCCTTGAATTATATGAAACCTTTAATTTAAAAAGCCTACTGTATAACATAGAGGATTATTAAATCCTTTTATCAGTCTTTTTTTAGCTTCTGATTAGCAGGAGCACTTGAATATTTAAATGACATCAATCCTGTGTTTCTGCTGGTATAATTCTTATGTCAGGAATGAGCTGTAGGCTTTGTATGTTTGGGAAGCAAAAACAAGTATTTAGGAGTGCTGCTTTATTGCTATGACTTCTGTTGTTTATGCGAAGTTACTGCCCAGAGTGAATGTCACTGGCTCTTGGCAGAACGTTTCTGCAGGAAGCTAATAACCTGAAGTATAAGCAATACATGAGATGAAGTAATTTTCACATTCTATAAGCTACAGTGCAGATGTGTTAGAAATATCTGTGAACAGCCTTGTTTGTTACTCTTCCTCACAAGAAATGGATCTTGGGGTTTTCTCCCCAGAAAATTCTCTTTGTACTTGATCAGTGCTCAGAAAACCTCTTTGGTTCCCCATACCTGCTGATCTCTGTATCCATGAGATAAAATTCCAAAGAGTGAAGATCTTCAATTAGTCAACATCAAGGTTTACGTCGATTGTGTTGCAGGTGCATTGGTTGATTCCATTGAAGCTCGACATTAGTGCACATGTGCCCTTTTTCTGAGTATCTAAAATCATGGAGACTGTGAGGAAATACTGGATGAGAGAAAATGTCTGGCTGGAAGAAACATCAGAAACAACAGTCTCAAAAAAAGGTGTAAGACTGTCTACACAGGAAGGTAGGCTGTCTTCAGTGAAGATCTTTCTTTAACCTTTCTGGAAAGAAGGCATATTTCTTCCTTAATGTGGAAAGCTAAAGCAATATAAAGCAAGTTGCCACTGTTGGTTGATCAGTTATTTTTTATTTTTTTTTTTTTAATTTTTTTTTTTTAGTTAGATGTTCTGTGCAGATTATTGGTGGATTACATAAGGAAGTAGAAAACATTAGTTCTATTAGGAAACTCATTTTAAAAAGAAATAGTTCTGTGAGATTAACCAAGATAACCCTTTGTTCTTACTGGCTCCATCATTTCAAATGTCAGGAAGTAACATCCTTGAGTTAAAATTCCTGGAGGGGTGATCTGGTAAGTGGACTTACCCAGGACCTGGCTGACAACTGGTGCATTCATAGTGAAAGATAGCATTTGTATTGTGCAATTGGATCACCAGAAGGAATAAGGAAATACTTCAAAATAAATAGAGGAAGGAGCAGGCTTGGAAATGTCATTGTAGGTACAGCAAGGATATGATGCTTCCACACTGCATTGAGAATGGGGAGTGTAAAACATGCTGATGTCTGACAGTTTAGGTCTGTGCAGTAACATGTAAGCCAGGAGCTGACAGGTGTAGCAGCTGATTTGTGAACTGCTTTATCAAGAGAGCTTTTTTAGTTTGGGTGATCTATATTGGGATTAACTACTCCAGATAACCCATTTGGAAGCCCACAAGAAATGCTCTAGATATCTCTGCTTCTAGTTGCTCCTATTGATGTTTTGCTCATGTGAAATGATTTGCTTTCTTTAGTGCAGTCCCCAGGCTTGTCCAAAAGATTTCAGAAAACCAGTTTCTCATTAAATTAGTTGTGTGATGATCACAGTGTTGGTTTGCTCTGAATATGTATTTGTATTGTACTACAGCTGCTATAGACTTTCCAATAGATTGTGCTTGTACATAGTATTCTTTGTACAGGCAGGTTGTTTCAGCAGAGCAAGCATACAGAATAGCTGTTACAAGCTACTTTTTGAATGACAAATGCAATTTAGACTCACTTAGATAAATGGGGGAAGTTTTTTCTTAAGTTTAGTGTTTCAGATAGCCTGTATAGTCATTTGTGCTATTGACACTAGAAAAAGTATCACTTATTTCAAGATCAGCTGTTAGCAGTGCTAGCAGCAATGGACACAAATTGGTTTCAAATATGGTAGTGTAAAATTACTGCTTTGTGGTTAGCCTGTCATTACAGGGTGGTAGCTTTGTGGCAAAATTCCTTAGAGCAAATGCCTACTTAACCACCACACACTGAGAAATGCTAAAGCTGGTGACTAGCCATGATACCATAAAATGTGTGTTCTACTGCAGTTGACAGATTTTTGTCTTTGCCTATGTAACATGAGCATATGCACACATTCAAAAATGGTTTTCTCAGGGAAGCAGAAGGGAGTATTGATGGCTCATTTGAATAAATTTAAAAATAGAGATGTACCTACATGTGAATTGCTGTTAGTTTTAAGGGAACTCTTTCACTGAGTGTTACACAAAATAGTAAAGCTACATCCTTGTTATCTGTATATGTCAAAGATAAACAAGAAATTTAAGTGATTTGTGTTAAGTAAAAGGCTGCTTGTTCAGTTTTCCTGGTTTTACTTTCATGGTGTGAAAGTTGTAGAATTTTTTTGATGGTGATTTTTTTTTATTATTGCATTCAGATGTTTGCCTAAGATGTAAGCAGTGGAAATTGTTTGTATGAGGCTGACTAGGCTTTCATAATTGGAGTAATTTATTTTCTGTGGGCTTGCTCATACCACACTGGGTGACGGAAAGCTGTATCTGCTGTATAAAAAGTTGAAGAGAAACTTTTCAAGTGAGACAAAGGAAGCAGTTGCAAGTAAGTTAGTATATAGCTGCTGTGACAGAAAAAGGAAATATTCAGTCATTTGCATACCCTACACCTTTTACTTTTTACACTGATAAATCTGAATGTTAGTATCTTATGTTTGAAAGGAGGTAGATGGGACATTTTTTAAATAATAGAGAAATGTTACTGTAAAAAAAAATCAAAATCAACCAGTCTGAGCCTTGCTGCAGAGTTTGTTTGTTCTTCTCTAAACTGTCTAGGCTTATAGATGCTGTGGTCTTAGATATTAATTTACATAGAATTATAGTAAGTTGTAGGAAATGCAACTTTTTAGGTGGCTGCCCACCTAAACACCGTCCTGTGTGGATTACATTGGGGGAGCATAAACTCAGACCTTTTGTGCAGTGCAAGTGTGCCAGCTGGCTCGTGTGTTTGACATGTTTTATTCTTTGGATAAAAAGTAGATCTCAATTCATGCCAATCAGCTCTTGGCTATAGATGAAGATGCTTCTTGTCTTCATTAGGCTTTTGTAAAACACTTCAGAAAAAGTGTAGCTGCCCTTTCCTCTTGCCCATCTCCCTCCCCCCTCCATGTAGTTAATTGACTTTATGAGTTTTTTGTCTTTTTGAATCTATTGACAGCTTCTTTATTTGAAACTTCCTTCCCTTTTCCATCCAGAAAGGTATGGTCAAAATGCACTGGACTGAAATATCATTAACCATGTGATGGGACTGTGCTAGATAATCAGAAGCATGCCTCTGCTGCCATTCTTAAGTATTTTGGCAAGACTGAAAATTCACAGCTAAGCATCAGCATTTGTAGGGATGGGAATTTCAGATTGCAGGTTTGCCATATGGGCTGAGCTTACCTGTGTCTGAACCTGGCATCCTCTATCACAGTGTTTCTAGAGACCCTTCTCAAGAAGGGAGTAAAAGTTCTTTGCCAGCCCATACGTCTGGCTCATCCATCATAAGCAATCAAGTAACCCTTTCCAGGGAGGCTATGAAAGTGTCTCAGGGAGCAACGGGAGACGTTCTTGTTTGTGCTGTCATTGTGTCAGAGCTTTTTCTAGTGATAAGCTGTTTCTGGGGAAGGTTCTGTTTAAAATGATGCAGAGACCATAGAATCAAAAGAAAAATACGGTACCAGCTTTTATAGTGGGAATCTGCATTGTTTCGTAGGTTCAGCTTTCAGCTCTGTTGTGTTGGCTGGGCTTTGTGTGTGTGAATGATTACCACTGTCTCAGAAATGGACTGATATTGGAGACAGCTCAAGAAAGGCTTAATTTGATGTTAGCTGTGTGCCACACACCAGCTGCAAACCCTGTTCAAACTGTTGTCATCAAAGGCCTCCAGAACTCTGAGCCAGCAACTGCATTATTTTTTTTCAGTCTTAATTTATTTGGTACTAAGCTCATAAATGTTCTTCAGGCTGTATTGATACCACTTCTGCATAATGTGATACCGCTTCATGCACCTTCTTACCACTCTCTTAGGTAACATCTTGTTGTGGCAAGGACTTCAAGTATTGATATAGTACTCTTGTGGACTTTATTTATTGTTGCATGCTCCATTTCCCGTGAGGAATGTAGAGTATTGCTTCAGGGCATGAATGTAGATGTACGTTTCTTTGTGTTGTGAAAGATATTCCTAATTTGGTCACAAGGACTTTCTGTTCACGGTTTTCTGGCGAAAGAACAACACTCAACTGCTGTTAAAAGACTGTCATTCAGTCTCTAGGTATCCTATTTTTTCTAGATGATGAGGACTGACTATTTTGAAGTGTCACAAAAGCTGTTTCCTTTGGGTACTGTGTAGCAAAGCCATTTGCAAATGGTTTCTAAATATCTCAATCTGTTGCTACAGAGATATCTAGATATAGGGGGGTTAGGTGTTTCGAGTGACAAGTTTAATGGATGCTGCTTCTGCTGGGCTGGAAAAGTGGTGCCACAAACTCGACAAAATCCCATATTCCTGAATAATGGATACTATTCTTGTGGAACCAGAAGGTTTTTGCTTTCAGCACCACTATTAGCAACACCAGTGAAGGGAGATACAACTGAATTTTTACAGTATTTTGAGAGGTAAACCAAGGGATTGATTTCTTCAGCTTTGAGATGTACTTTCCTGCTATTAAAGTTGAGGTTTTTGCATCTTTAAGAGTTAGCTTTTCAAATAAGTACTCATTTGATTCAAAGATGTTTGATTTGCTAATGATAAAATAGGTGCTGCTTTGGGATCAGATTCTGTGACCAGCAGGGCCCATGTTGTCAACACCATGCATTATATGCAAGAAACAAGTTTTCTTCAGGAAAGATGCAGGAGAGTTCTCTTTAAGGAGAAATGTTGTTTAATCTGAAGTTTTAAGAGCAGATGACATAACCTCTTCTTGAAGGGCAAGAACACATGCTCTTGTTTCCCCTGTATGCATCATTTTGCCTTAAGTGAAAATGCAACATGTGGAAATACTGCCTTTGAAGGCTGGTTTCTGCAGTCCTGCTCCAGAGCTTCAGAACCTCTTAAATCTTCCCAGTGGTAAAGACCATCCATATAGTCACTTTGAATCATGAGAAGCTGCCTGCTATCTGAGTCAGATTGTCAGAGTACAGATTAGAGAACATCTGTTTTAGGAATCATCCTATTTATCTTCTAGTGCAGAAGACCTTCATCCTGTGCAGGATGAGCAAGTTAATGAAGGGTATCCCCTCTTCCCAGTTATTTTCCCTCTCTTAATTAGGCTTTTCTGCATTAGATGTCCTTTTGCTAGAACAGTAGAAATGCTTTATCAATGTAAGATGATGTTTGTGTGAAATGACTTGCTTATTTTGAAGGAGGGAGAAAAGTTTGGCAGCAAGCTATTGCCCTCCTCAGGAAGCACTACAGTTGTCTTTAAAATTATCTGCATATTGAAATTTAGAAAGGTAATGCTCCATGTAACACTGTCCCCAAAATGAAGGGCCTGTCTGTAGAGAATATATCTGATTCTTGGGTCAAAATATAGTTAGTGTTTTGACTTCCAGGCTGCTAACTATTTGGAAGATACCTGCTCAGTAATACCAGGCAGTTTTGATTGCTGAATGTTACAGGTCTTTTTTCTGTAACTGAAGGTTTTACATGTTTCCGGATTGGATGTCTCAAATGAGTTCTGTTGTGTAGGAGGGGAATAAGAAGCACCCATACTTTCACTCTGGTTTTTCCAGTCTGATACTAGATGGCTTTTGAATGTAGAATGATTCTTCTATGTCATCCTTCCATTACATTTTTGTTCAAGTGCTTTCTGGGACAGATGAAGCTGAGTAGGTGAAATTCTAGTGAAATTTTTATTTTTCTAGTACCTATCTGTTCTAATTATTGTAAATTAAGTACCCAGAAGTTGTTTAAGAGAAGCGTTGTTAGGCCACCTGCTGAAAAATTGTCTAGTTTTTTTCTTCTAGCTCTGTGTAGGAGGTTATGAGAAGGGTTACCTGAAGTGTTCCCACGTGGAAGAGTCTCCAGCTCAAGGGGGTTTTCAGACTTAGAGAATCCATTGAATACTGTTTGGAGAACAAGGTACTGTGTGAGACACTGATAATTCAGAAGCTTGTAGACTTGACCCTGAGGTGAGACTGTTTTCTGAGACAGTAGCATCATCTTCTTAGAGACACTATTTGCCGTTTCGGAGTAGGCTGCAGTGGACTGTGCTTGAAAGAGAATAGACTTTCATTAAAGTAACTGAACAATTAAAACTACTCTGGATGCAGTACAGAACTGTGACTAGCTGGTCTTTAGAAAGTTTGTTATTTAAAAAAAAAAATCCCAAAACAGCCCACAGCATGCAAATATTTAGTTTTTGGTATGTATGTTTATTAGGCATTCCTAAGGAGGAAACATGCCAAGTGGTTTTCTACAGCATCGGTCTCCTACTGTGTGATTATACCCAGAAGTGATCCATCTGATGCATGATGATGGACCATTTCAGTGTTTGAAGTGACACTGTTTTGTGTCTTTTTCACCACTGATAGCGTTCAAGGCACGATAATGTACCCTTTGCCTGAATCAGCAGCGTAATTATGTATGAATTTTGCAAGAGTGAAAACTTTTTATAAAAGCGCATACTAGAACACACATCTTACAGTATTTTTTGGATTTGCCTGTACTAATGCATAACGAATTTTTCTAAGCTTAAGATCACTGTTGCATCTGTATCTGTAGATCAGTAGCATGTTTTCTTGTTTGGGCAGCTTTATTGGGTGCACCTTGAAATTTTACATCTCAGTACCATTATTCAGTTTCCGTTTTGGTCACTTGGCTTTGAAAATGGGCAGATCATACGAACTGTGTCCTCAGGAAGTCAAATGGCAGGGACTCAAACCTGTGCCAAGTGTCAGCACGTGGATTGCCTCCCAAACTACCTTTATATGGTAGCTTTTGACTTGTGTTTGTGCTGGAAGTGCTGGTAACTTCTTATTGAATTTTAATAGGAGCAACTGAAAACAAAAATACTTAAATGAAGTGTTTGTAATTGATAAATTAACAAGCTGAAGTCTTTAAAAAACCTACTGTTGACACAGCTTAAGTGTAACCACTTTATAGTACATTGCAATAATTCAGTTCCTTTTGTTACAGTTGTTTCATTGAAGGAAATACTGTGTTGGTGTTTGGAAGGTTGTCATTGAAACAGATGTCTATTATAATTTTAATAAGATATGGAATTAATTATGTTACTTAGGTTCTATAAATAACCATAGAATTTAAGCCTTTTACTTGAAAAATTTGCATCCTTGCTTTGTGATAGTGGGCTCTTGAGTTCACCTTCCATTATGTATTTCACCTCATGTTTGTTATGGATATTTCTTAACCTTTCTGTATTGCTGTTCTCCTTACTTTTATTCCTTTTATCATTTCATTCTACCTACTTTCTGTGTAGTAGCATGAAATACAGACAGAAAATTAAAATAAAATTTAGGCTACTATAGTTCTTACCTATCATTCTTACCCTTGATAGGCCTTTTTTTGTCTTAAGAAAAATTTCTGGAGCACAAGTCACGTAGTGTATAGCATAGCATGCAGCACAGATTTCCTTCTAATGACTGGCCCATAGATGCCACAGTGATAGCTACAAAAGATGGTAGAAGTATTCTGGTCATCACCTATTTACCTAGAACACAGTCACTTTCCTTAAGCTGTCCCTTACAAAAAAGAACACAAAACATATATTGGTATAATCAGATAATTACAAACTAACACTCACAGAAAATGGTATTTCAGAGTTCGACTTGAAGTAAATTGGATTCTTGTTACTTATAATTTAAAAAGAAATTAAGGGGTGTGTACATTATATTTATTATGATCTGTTTGTATTTCTCAACTATTCATTGTAAGACATTTAGTTGAAGTTTACTTACAAAATTGTCCTTTCTAATGGAAATAAACTGCACAGGAATGGAAGAGCATTGTGACTTCGGTGGAGTCTTTGCTTGAAGAAGTGCCAAGTGTGGAAGGTGCTTTTTTAACTTTCAGGATTACTACAGTTGACAAGAATGTATAATGGTTTGTGAGCATTTACAATTTTAATCTTTAGGGTATAGGAGGAGAAACAAGCACTTCACTTGTTCATGCAAATTAGAAAGGCTAAAGCATTTTCTCCTTCTTGGATTCTTGCTGCTCAACTCATTATTCTTCAATAATGAATGAAAGGTGTAGATAGTGACCTATGAAAGGTTTGAGGCTTGGTTTCTGATTAAGAGGCTTCTGCAACTGGTGACCCCAGGAATTAATTCAGTCTTTTTGTAATGAAATGAGAGATTTGTTGATGAATTCAGCTACACTTTTGTGATACCTTAAGCTTTTTCAACTCAATGTCAAGAGAACAAACACACTGTTTTCCTAGAATTATTCTGTTTGAAATTATCTTTTGGTCTCTGGTATTATATCTTTTGGTATATCTCTGGTATTTCCAGATACCTCAGCTGGATTTTTGAAAATAATGAAAATAATTATAAAATTATGAAGAATGCTGTAGCTTTTAGAAATAATAAAATATTACTGTCTTTAAGGTGGCAGTGGTAACTGTAGAATACAGATAATAGCAAATTCAAGAGACAGATTTTGCAACTAAATTTGCATTTAATATGGACACAGAAATTATGGTTCATATTTCCAGATCATTTGCTCCCTGAAGCAGCACACAAACCTGGAATTATTTTCCTAAATTACTAGCAAGAGACTGAAGCATAAGCATAAAAAGTAAGGGAAAAGGATAATGCTATTTTCATTAAGTATGTCTGCAATAATCCAGCTATACTATTTGCATTTTCTTAGGCGTTGCTTTCACTGAATACTTGTTTCCAAATGTGTTGTTCATACTAGCTTGCAGAATGACAACTACAGTGTATTTTCTTGAGCTGCAAAAGCCATAACCACTGTAGTCTTCTGAATTTCGAAGAACTTGGCATCTTTTACAACAGAATACTTCTTTGTATTCTTCATCTCCTCAAGATTCAGAGTATTTTATTTCACTGTTAATGTCAGCTTACTGAAGACTCTGCCATGAGGATGTCGCAGGTCTGTCCACTGCCAGTGCCTGCTGCTGATTGAATGAGTAATTGGGCATTGGTGCACTGAAGTGGAACAGGGAGGAAATCACTCATAACCACGGATACAGTCACTGGCACTCAGCCAAAGTAGGGACCAGGCACATGTGGCTCAGGGATGGTGATGCCATTCTTTTTGGTGGTAGCTTGGTGTTTGTCCAGATGTGAAGCTGTACTCCAAAGTGTGCAGTCATTGAAACATTTATATATAGTTTGCTGGTGGGGTGTGCTTATTCAAGAAATGAAGCAGTCTTTATCCCTTTACACACAGCTCACCGATTATGAGGTTAGTAGCAGCCAAATGAGGATAACTTTGGGAATACTTGGAAATGGGGGTGAAAATCAGCAAGGAAATAACACTTACAAAGTTGCATATGCACACTGCAACCCTGCTACCTGAAGCAGATGTTTCTGCTTTTAAACTTTTTCTTTAGGGAGAATCTTCGAATATTTTCTGAGGGTGTTGATTTCTTCTGGCAAACAGATGTCTGAGGCAGGCCAGAGAACAACTTAATGCATTTGTTTGCCTTCATCCATTTACTTGTGACTTTTTCACATTCCTTTATTGCTTTGTAGTTACTTCAAGTCCAGTAACATTGTATTATATTATATGAGATTTTGCTACTGAAACTCATTTCTTATGAGATTTGTCCAGAGCTTTCCAGAATGTGTGTGTTTATACATTTTATTACACTTTAGAGATATTTACAGTAGCTGTGTGTGACTTGGGTGTGTCACCTTCTGTGCTCTCTTTGAAACCATTTTTGCCAATTGTGCTGAATTAGGTTAAATAAAGTGGTGTCCTTGAAATTGTATACTCTGATCTTCTAGAACAGGGTTTATTCTCTTCTTTCTCTCACAAAGTATATCTTGAAGTGAATGCATGCACTGTCAATTTGTGCTTTTTTAAAATTTTGCTGTCTCCCTACAATTCTATTTACTCTTGCAAGCAGCTTTTTGAATGTACTATCATCTTACTTTTAACCACTGAAGTTTTAGGTTAGCATCTAGAGATGTTTCCTAATGGTGAATGTAGCCATTATCCTCCGATGTTTAAAGTCAGGTCTTACGTTTTTAAGTCCCCTCTGTGTTTTGAGTGTATATACATAGATCATATTCTTACTGCAATATCGTTCTTGTTACCTGAAGAGACTCATTGGTTACTTGACACATATGGCAGGCATGTTTTGAATGAAGCTATAAAACAGATTGAGCACTTCATAAAATGTTTAGAAATACTAAGTGGCATTTTTGAGCCATGGACCTGGAATTGGAGTAGTTGTCATGAAATGCACAGATACTAACATTTGTACTTACTGTAAATGTCAGACTTGTATAGTGTGAGTTAAAAACTGTATGGATGAATTTTGAGCCTTAGACCGAGGAATGAAAACAAATATTGTTGACAATGTCTGATTTCAGGAAGTATGTTTCTGTTTCAATGCGTAAGAATGAATAGCAAAAATTAAGTTGTATTTTGGAATTTTTATATAAGATACTAATCAGATGCACTTGAAAACCTTCTGCTGTAAGCTGCCTGAGATTAACCCATTTCCCTGCCACATCACTAGTTATAATAGGTGATCAAAAATAGCTGTGAAAGGTGAAGTAAACAATGTGAAGATGCATCAAATTTTTTCCAAATTAAGTAGTTACATAATTTCTCTGCTCAAGTGTTCTTTGCAGTGTATTAGTTTCTGTTAAAGTGATAGTAAAGCAAACCTTAAGCACATACTATTTTTCATATAGGTTTCTACAATCCAGGAACTTGTTACTGGTTATGAAGCCTCTTTGAAAACTTGTGACCTTTTTAGTACCTGTGGTAAGTTTCTATAGTCTTATATTAATTACCCTGTATCTACTAATACTGTTCATGGAAGTTATCAAGAAGCTTTGAAGTGCGGATACTTTTTGCAAAAAAATAGTTACTATATTTTCTAGTAAAAAAATTAATTACAGTAAATATTTGCTGAATTTGCTGAGCTTTGTTTTTGTGTTCATTTTTCAAATGCAGTCTTCAGCTTTACTGGTTATTGTAACCTTTCCCATTTTATTGCAGAAAATGGAGAGAAAGAGCCCCCAACAACACTGCTTTGGGTTCGGTATTTCCTGGCACAGCACTTTGACAAACTTGGCCAGTGTTCTTTGGCCTTGGATTACATTAATGCTGCAATTGCAAGCACTCCAACATTAATAGAGCTATTCTATTTAAAAGCAAAAATTTACAAGGTAAAAGGGGAATTTGGACACGCGGAGTACCTAGTGTATAAAAGAAATCAATTCATCAAAATGCTTTGAATGTGTGGGTAATATTTCAGTTAGCAGTGCTTATGGGCATCAGTTTTCATGTGGGTTTCTTTTTGGGCACTGTTTTGTCAGGAAGAAAATGAAAACCCTTTTGTTTGGGTTTTGCAAAGCCAGTCACAACTTACAGCAAATTGTAATTCTGAAAAGAAGTCTGGAAGTGGGGGGAGTGAGAATAACACTGGCTTTTGGTTCTGATGGAGAGTTAGCAGTAGCAAATACAGATTTTAGGAGATGATCAATAGCAGGCCTCTACTGAAAGTTAACTATTTAATTTCTCCCTAACAGCATGTAGGTAACATCAAGGAAGCTGCCAAATGGATGGATGAAGCACAGTCTTTGGATACTGCAGACAGATTTATCAATTCTAAGTGTGCGAAATACATGCTGCGAGCAAATATGGTGAAGGATGCAGAGGAGATGTGCTCTAAATTCACAAGGGCAAGTATATTGCTTTAATTAAGGGTTGTTTTGCTTGCCTCTGGTGGTTTTCCACTCATAACTTTTGATCAAATATCTTTTATAAATATCCATCTTTTTTATACTGCTTCCATGCCTGGTGGTAAGGAACTACTCGGAATCATAGAACAGTTTGTATTGGAAAGGGCCTTTTAAAGATGAAACAGTCTAATGCTACTGCCATGAGTATGGACATCTTTGGCTAACTCAGGTTGCTCAAAGCTTCATCCATCCCAGTCTTGAACACATCCAGGGATAGGGCATCCACAACCTTCCTGGGAAACTGCAATCCAGTGTGTTGCCATATCCTTACGCTAAAGATTTTTTTCTTCCTTATATCCAGTTTAAGGCTGCCCTCTTCTAGTTCAAATCTTCGCTCCTGTTGATGTTGCCACTGATCCTGGTGGCAAGTCTTTGTCTTACAAACTTCCTTTATATACTGGCAGGCCGCTGTAAGGTCTCCCTGGAGCCTGCTTGCTCTTCTCCAGGGTGAGCCACAGCTCTCCCAGCCTTTTGATTTCTCATGGCCTTTCTCTGAATCTGCTCTAACAGGCCCATGATCCTCTTGTGCTGGGGGCCCTGGAGATAGAGGTGATATTCCAGGTGTCTAGACCCAGTAAATACTGGGAGAAAAAATGGTTGTTCAAAGGTAGTTGTCTAGGATTACTTTTATTGCCATATTTCAAAATACTTTTGAAACTCATCGGATGGATACCTTGTTGTTTCCATGTGGTACCATCTGATCTAACTGCACAGGAATGTGTGCTATATTCATCATGATTTAGTATTAACATAAATTAATAAAATAATATTAAATATATACATAAAATAAATTAATTTAGACTTGAACATTTCATTCCTTTAAGCTTGTATTACACACAAAACTTTTGTTAAAGCAGAGTCAGTCCCTAAAAGATGGGACAAGCACTTTAAATTCCATTTTTTGGACATTGGACAAAATTTGGATTTATAAATATCAGGTTTTTCTATAATTTGTGGAACTAAACATGAAGACTACTTTGTGGGATATCCTGGAGTACATAAATTAGGCTCCTCTGTTCTTGTAAGTTTTAGATGTGGTAACACTTGAAATTCAATTTAAGCTTGCTAGGAGTTTCTAGGAATGATTGAAAATTTGATTACTAAAACTCATCATGTTTGCTTGTCAGAAGTGCTAAAGTAAGAAAGAACTTTATCGTGGATATCGGGAAAGACAGGCTAAATATCATGCTCAGTAACTAAATGTTGAGTGTAGCTGGGTCTTTTTTCTGCTGTAAAGACTTCTGAAAACCTAATGACTTATATTAACAATATATGGGCTGTTTTTCCAGTTCACTTAGTCTAGAGCATTACAATGGTTATAAAATCTCAATCTTAGGATTTTTTTCTTGTCAAAATATCAAATATAAATCTAACTTTGCTTATTTAGACAAACAAGTCCTGAGAAATGTGTAATTGCTCATACTGTGTGATAAAGCAGTGAATATATTGTTGGATTTTTAGACTGGTGGATGCCACTTACCTGATGGGGAAATACAGCTGAAATTATTCGCTTAACTCAAGGAATTTTTTTAAATAATGCTGTTTTCTGCCCCCAAATTGTAGATGTGAGACTGTGTGTACAAGCAGGAGTTAATCTTAAAAACCTGTTGAGATACTAATCTTCAGATAACTGGGATTTTTTAATCATGTCAATCTATTATTTTCTATCTTGGGGAGCATAGAATATCACAAGTGTTATTCTCAGTCACTGGGTCATTTCCTGTTGTATTCCAAGTAAGGTGAAGGATTGATTGTTTGCTCCTGATGGCCTGAAACCAGCCACAGTTGAAAGATGCAGCTGGTAAATTACAATAGCAAAACCTGATTATTTCAGGAAGGAACTTCTGCTATGGAGAACCTTAATGAGATGCAGTGTATGTGGTTCCAGACGGAATGTGCTGCAGCTTATCAAAGGCTAGGGAAGTATGGTGATGCCTTGAAAAAATGTCATGAAGTAGAAAGGGTAAGTAACAAACACCACTCATTCCTTCACCAGTATTTATCATATGCAAATGAAGGTACTTGTTGCTGTAATCAGCACAGTTTTGTATGTTAGAGACATATGAAACTTACAGTATAATGGCTTTCAGCAACAGGTTAATACTTGATGATTTGCTGTAACAGGAGATGTCTTCTCTAGCTATTATGTGAAAGACTATTATTGAAGTCAAAAGGTTTCAGTATAAAATACCATATCTCCTAACTATGCAACTATTCATACATTAATTTTATGCTGACTTTTGACAATTGTGATTTGAATCAGAACAGTCACATTTCAGTTGGCTTTTAGAGTGCCTAAGTCTTTGTATAATCACATTATAAGTTTTGTTAAGAGATTTTTCCCTACTGATAAGTTCTCTTGAACAGTCAGTATTAAAAGGATGTGCCTATGCCTGTTAAGTATTGTCTGTAAATAAATATCAATTGTAACTTTATTCCTCTAATAAAAAGTAGACTAAATAAAGGTTGAGTATGTAAGTGTGTTCTTTCTTTCTTTTAAGCATTTTTTTGAGATAACAGATGATCAATTTGACTTCCACACGTACTGCATGAGAAAGATGACTCTCCGTGCCTATGTAGACCTTCTGAGATTAGAAGATGTGCTCAGGAAACATGCCTTTTACTTCAAGGCTGCCCGATCAGCAATTGAAATTTACTTGAAGCTCCATGATAATCCTCTTACCAATGAAAGCAAAGAGCAAGAAGTGAATTCAGGTATCTTCACTTTAATGAAAGCTCATATGTCTGACACATGTAAAAGGTTAAGCTAAGTAAGTTACATGTTACAGAGTAAATAGAGCACAAGTTTTTCCTCTCTTCTGTCACAATAAATGAAAAGAGATCATACATAATAGGCTACAGTTCTCTGCTCACTTCCCATTACTTTGTAGAACTAGAACATGAATGAACCTAGGTGTAGTTTTGGAGTATTTGGGGAGGAGTGACATTTCAGAACATTAAAATCAGATTCAGTTCAGCCATTAGATAAATATTATTAACTAATGAATTATGAAGCAATTGATAGATTTTGTAGAAAAGCAGTCTGAATTGTAAGAATTTAATTTTGGTCTCATGTATATAAATTATTATATGGCAATACTAGTTACTACTGCATTAAGTTTACCACTTTTCACACAACTTGAGGACCAAAGAATAAATGGGTAAATGTATTAGCAATATTAATACATTTAGAACATTATTTAAAACTAGTATTAAATGGAAAACAGACATTCTTAGGAAGCCAGTGGGGTATGGTTTGGAAATCTGAGGATTCAATGGCAGATTATTTAAGATACTTTTTTTTTTACTTAAGGTAAATAGTTGCTTCTCCTTTAGTGCAATTACAGTTATTGTCAGCCTTGCAGTGGCTGTTGACTAAAGCAGTGAAATTCATGTCTGGCGTTTTGCAAAGGGAAAAATATTTGACATGGGGAAAAAGGGAAGCTAAACCAAATTTGCTTAATATTGCAAATAAAATCTTACCTTTATTCAGAGGTGGCTAAGTTTTTCTATACCTGCCTATGATTAATGAAGAGGTATATTTGAACAGTTGAACTTGCACCTTTTGTTCACTCCAACTTTGTTTCTGTATATAATAATCAGTGTGTGACAGAGGATCTGTCACAGAGGATAGCAGTATATCATAAAGGTGGGTGGTGTCTAAGAAGTCATGCTAGTGCATTTGCCTGCTGCTCATTGGGGTTCAGTAGGCTTATCTATGGGAGAAGGCAGCACTGTGTGGATGGAGTAAAAAGATCACTTGTTTCCCTGTGTCAGAATAGGGATGACCCAAGCAGGGAGGTCATGCTGCCATAGCCACAAAATGATGTGTTAGTCCCTTGGGGAGTCCATTTTTCTTTGTTTTGCCACATTTAGCAAAAATCCTGTTCTCAGTGAAATATCACAGTAAACAGACTGGAAGCTGCAGTATTAGTCTGGCTAAACTGATCATTTCCATTTAGTTATCCCATGGCATTTGCATGAAATCAGTGCAGTTATCATGGCTGTATATTAGTCAGACACTTTTTAACAAAAAATAGCAAGTTTAGCAAGTTTTCAGATGGAGTGCAAATCAATCTGGATTTTTCTAGATGGCATTAGAAGCAAGCTGAATTACAGTCAAAATGAGAGCTTAGTGTTACCATTGTTCATTTTCTGAGGTAAAACCTGTGACAGATGTAACAACTTTATGTAGCTAACCTTTGAAATCACTGAGGTTTCTGTAACAGCCATGTAAGAGAAAATACACAACATGAAGTGCTGTGTTAGGCTGTAAATAGTAATCCAGCAGCAGTGTTGGCCTGTGTAGTGGTGATACTCTGGTGACTTTTGGTGGTTATGGAAATCACTTAAAAGTTTGTCATATTGCCATATTGAGATGGGGAGAAGCATAATGACCTGAGTTGTTTGAGAGAAATAAGATTTTGAATTAAATACTTTATATATTGTCTGTTACTTTAATCTGTAGAAAATCTCTCAGCCAAAGAATTGAAGAAAATGCTTAGTAAACAAAGAAGAGCACAGAAGAAAGCAAAACTTGAAGAAGAAAGAAAGCATGCAGAAAGAGAACGACAGCAAAAAAATCAGAAGAAAAAGAGAGATGAAGAGGAGGAGGAAACTAGTGGACCCAGGGAAGAGTTGGTTCCTGAAAAACTGGAAAGGGTTAGTATGGTCTTTCATGTTAAACTCTTGTGATTATCATAAAAAGCCTAAAATATGGGTTTGCTATCAGATTATCTTAGACAAATCTAGGTGTTTTTATAAAATCATTTTTGCATGCAGAGGTACCTTTTTGTCCATCTCTTTTTACACTGAAGGAAAGTATTTTTCCTCAGTAAATCCAAGTTCTACATTAATGTTGTTACTTTCCTTAAATTTCAGGGTTTTTTTTCCAAACAGTAGGCCATACTTCATTAAAACAGATACTGAACAAAAAGACGTGTTTTACCTGAAGAAATCTGTTTTTCATACAGTGAACAGAGGAAAAAGTAACACAAATTATTTCAATTTACCAAGTCTGAAGGCATGAGCCAGTATTTTGCTATGCATAAAGAGCTACCTCTGTTACCACAGTAAACTTCAAGCTTGTTGTCTAAGGTGGTTGTATTTGTTTCTTAAATGCTAAATTACAACGCTGAGTGCCCAAGCAGTGCCAGAGTTAGCAACGATGCTTTGTCAACATGAAATGATGAATAAACACTTCTAAAAAGCTTGCTGTTTAAATAAAAATGTTGTGGTGCAGTTTAATCCAGAAAGCTAATTTCTGTTCACCTTTGACCTCTGATTACTAAAAGGCTCTGAATAACAGAAACTACTGGTGGATTTTATTTGACATTTACTTTAAGCCATAAATTTCACTGTTCTTCTATTAAAACAGGTAGAAAATCCATTAGAAGAAGCCATTAAGTTCCTTATACCACTTAAGAATCTTATTGGAGATGATATAGAAACACATTTATTAGCATTTGAAATATACTTTAGAAAAGGTAAAGTACTGTTTAATTTTATTTTTGCTCTACAAAATTTTGCTCCTTCATTGCAACCTGTGTTATCCAAGTGTAGTGGAAAATGATCTGGAATAAATACTTAACTGACTGAAGCTGAGGTGTGCATCATATGCAGTAATAATAGGGTAAAAAGTGGTTTTTTTTAGTCATCCTTAAACAAAAAAAAACCGTAAGAGGCAGACTATGTTGTGGTATATACACATAAATACTGTGGAATGTTATTTTTGGGGTGATCTTTAATTATGTAGGGGAAACCAAAGGTAAATAGGTGGTAACATCTGTGCAGTGTTGCTAGAGTTTGAGCAGCAAGAACTTCTGTTTTATTAAGCGATTTGACTGGGAAAAGAAACTTCCTTTCCAATTCTGTATAGAAACTGATGTTTCTAGTATTTGTACTAGATTTACTGAAGAAAACAGTAATTGATAATGAAGAAAAAAGTTCTTCATTCTTGATCTTGGTTTCCTAATATTTGTTTTTTCTCCTTCCCACAGGAAAGTTTCTGTTAATGTTACAGTCTGTCAAAAGAGCTTTTGCTATCAACAGGAATAACCCATGGCTACATGAGTGCTTGATTAAATTCTCTAAAGCTGGTATGTGTGTAGGAAATACATAATTATAAAGATACAAGAAATTACTTTCTGCAAGAATATAATTATATATTTTTGTCATGTGTACTCTTGAAACACAAACTGATACAAAGGAAAATAAAGACAAGGGTTTTTTTTCATGGCAATGCCAAAGAAGACAAAGGCTATGCTACCCATTGTACTCTGTACTGTGTACTGTACAGTGTATTATATTATACTCCTTCCTCCATTAATACACCAGGTGGACCAAACAACTCATTTCGGGTAGATTTCACAGGAAAGTGAGTGTTCTAAGCATCACCCTGGAAAACGTTAAATTTTAAGGAAATAAGTGGCAGATACAGGAGAGAGCATTCTGACTGAAACAATTTGTGTGGTGAACTTGAAAATTTACATGACAGAGCACCCTTTATGAATGTTTCCTCTGTAAATGCATCAGCAATGTTTGTGTTGACACATTTTGATCTGAGATTTGTGTTTCTGTGTGCAAAATTTAAAACTGGGACTTTTAGCAGTGATGTGTGTGGTTTCAGTGTTTTCTACAGTTGTTTAAATGGCATTTTTTTTGATTCTCTCTCCTCTGCCTTCACTCTTCTAGTGTCTGACCATAGTAACCTCCCAGAAATTGTGAGCAAGGTCCTAACTCAAGAAATGCAGAAAATCTTTGTTCATAAAAACTTGGAGAGTTTTAATGAAGAATTTCTCAAACACAATGCTACCTCCATTCAGCACCAACTGTCAGGTTTGTCTGACTTTTTCATGCTCTTTAGAAGGAGGTGATTTAAGTGATATAAATCCAGAACCTTTATCTGCAGTCTGCAAGGACAGGTTGGATGGGGCTTAGAGCATCCTGGTCCAGTGTAAGGTGTCCCATGGTATGGCAGGGCATGTGGAACTAGATGATCTTTTACCAAGATCAAACCATTGTGTGAATTCATACCTAAATTCTAATGAGATGATATGTAAAATTGCATTTGGGGTGGGGGGGTGTCAGGCTGGGTTTTCTATATGCTTGCACCATTTTTTAAACATGAACTACGTTTTTTTTTTTTATTAGACGCATAAGGAACTTGCTCCTTACCTTCAAAAAGTGCAGTCAAACCACCATAGATATTCATGTTGTCAAGCACTGATGTATTTCCTGTTACAGCTTTTTTTTTTTTAAGTATTAAAAAATACAAAACAAAATCCCATATCAATTAGCAAGTGCTTCTCCCTGGTTTTTTTTCAGCTGGAATGTCTCTGTTCCTACTCATAATTTTATCATGTAGCAACAGCATCAATAAAAGTACCATGATGAACTTGTTATGCAGCCTTTGCTTTTCTGCTTCATGGTCAGCAGCGAAATTGTTGAAATCTGACACTCAGACACTGTTTATATAGAAGAGCCACAAGTAGCTGCTGGAGCTAAGTCAAAGGAAGTTGGAATTAAATTAGTACAGAAAGTTTTGGAATATTGATGTGACTTGATAAGCTGGTAGAGAAAGCAAAATGCATTTCCAGCAGTTAAGAGACAAGAGTAAGTGTAGTTTTATCAGGCACTTCAAGTACTGAGTGCTAATTTCACCTGGTCTTTAAAAGTCACCCAGGGTCTGTCCAGAATAACTGGAAGAAGTTAGCTCCAGAGGATTGCTCATTGCTCCTAAAGGAAGATTAGGTGGAGTACCACAGATTTCCATTGGCTTTTATAAAATCTGTGGTTCAGCTTTTTGAAATACCTGGACCCCTTAACTACAAGCAGGCTCAAGATTTGAGAAGTCAAGTACAGATACCTCAGCAGTCAATTGCTTCTAATTCTGAGAGATGTGTTCTTAGGCTCTTGCAAATGTTGAGCATCTCACTGGCTGCTTTACAGGTCTTATTTTCTGATCCTCCAGTGTTATGGAAAATGCCACAGTCACCGGTTAGGTTCTTGGTAGCTTTAGGACTTCAGCTAAGCTCTCAGTCTTCTGTTTATGCTTTGTTTATGGTTTGAGGCAACTGTTTATAGTTTGAGGCAATTGACTTACCTACTTTTCAAGTTTCTTGAACAATTGTCTTTAATTAAAGTTTGCAAATGTGAAGATCTGAAAGACCTAAACCCTAAATCTGAGGGCACAAATATGTTTTTTTCAGCTTAAAATTACTAGTATAAAGCTATAAGCAGACTTATAACCTCTTTCCAATTTCTGTACCATAGCCTCCCTAATTTTAAGCAAGAGTAACTAGGCTAATAGAATTCTTTTGAGAAATAATGGCTCTAAATTGAGTATAGCAATTTATTTTCTTAAACCTACAAAAAGCAGTAAGAACTAGGAAACTGTATTTAATTGGGAAAACTAATAATTGGGGAAATGAATTGAGCAAAACCAAAAGATGGACAAAACATCCAGAATGTGGGGTTTTATTTTTTCCAGTAAAATGATTAAGCTTTTTGGTTTTTGCAGTAGATTACATAGTGGTGTGAGTCTTGTATTTGGGCAAAGGAAAGTACATAAAGTGCCAACACATTTATTAAGATGAGATTTTAAATTAAGGTAGCTATGTATGAATTAAGGAGCAGAATTTTGCTGAGATGCCCAGACCACTTTTGGTAAAGGGTTAGTGGTCCAAGAAGCTGTGTAGTTCCATAAGGCAGCGTTTTCCTTTCCACCAATGTAGTCTGGTCCAGGCAAAGCACCAAACTTGTGTTGTGCTTTCCTTGTACCTGAGCTGTGTCCTTAGCTCCAGCTGAGCAGCCTTGCATTCTGCCATGTGGCCTGGCCTGAATTTCTACTGGGCCATGTTCCACAGTTTAGTAACTGTTGTTCACTTACCTCCAATACTTCTAAATAGAATTCAGTGTGTCTCTGAGAATTACTCACTTCTGCATTTGTTGCATGGATTTCATTTAGCCTGCTGATTTGAAGGGTTTGTCATCAGTGTACTCTGTGATATTTTTCTCTACTGAAGACCTGTCAGTCAAGTGAGGCATGTCCCTTTTGCAGGAATGGATCTCCTGTATTATTCAAACCTTATGCTTCTAATAAATTTCAAAATGGCTTTAGTTTCATTAGTTTTCAGTTACAGATCAGGGAGGAAGATATTGTTTATTAAAGCTTGTAAGAAGTCTAATTCACGTTTATGTATAAGTTCTCAGGTTCTGTGTGTCTGTATATGCAGTATGGCATTTAGGAAAACTAAACACTGTGGCTTTTGTCTTGTGATAAGGTGCAAAGATGATGTATTTCCTGGACAAATCAAGACAAGAAAAAGCAATTGCTGTTGCAACTAGATTGGATAAAAACATGAGAGACAAAAATGTGAAGGTAAAAGATACGATATGTAAAGCCACCAACTGTGTGAGACCTTAAATAGTGTGTAATTTAATGCAGGATAATGTGCATGCTTCATTTGTCATGATAAATTAATACTTGAAAGAGCAAGGTTTCTAATTCTTCCTGTAAGTAAAAGATACGTAAATATCAACAGAGAAACCTGTTTGCTCAGGCTAGTATTGTTTAACACAGTATGTGCCTTTAAAAGTAAAACAATAGTAAATTGCATTTATTGTTGCTTTTGTTTCTTTAGACATTAACAAAGGTTTTTGAGGCATTGCTTGATGGTAGTTTTGGAAGCTGCCACGCTCAGTGTGAAGAATATCAAGCAGCATGTCATAAACTGTTTCCTTTTACATCTGCCTTCATGCCTGCCACAAACGAGGACAACAGCAGCATTGCATCTGTGAATCACACGGCTATTAACCATGATTTGCTGTCCAATGAAATCTGAAGTAGTGTGTGCAAGCCCTGTGTGTGTGTATACTTACATGCACACGTGTATATGAAACTGACTCTCATTACATGCTGGCTGGATACAGATCAGGGTTACTTTTCTGGGTTGTATTTTAATATCTTTAACAGATATCTAAAAAAAAAAAAAATTGGATAGTTAAATGGAGTATGCTCTTAGGGTTTTTTTTCCCTCCCAATGAAAACTGCCAATATTTATGTAAACATGTTTAATCAGCATTTTTCATGTTTATATTTGTACAGGTTTAAGTCTTTTAATAATTCATCAGCCCTCCCTCACAGTAATATGGATATTAAAGACTGCTTTCACTTAAGTGTTGTTACATATGCAGATATATGTGAACATATCTTGTTAATAAATTATCATTTGAGAGGTTTTAGCAGAATAAGACTGAAGTGCTGCTTGAATTGCCCTCTTTGTCCTTACTGTTCTTTAGGGGTTTTTTTTTTTTTCTGGGTTGTTTTGGTTGGACTTCTTTTTTTAATCTTTGGTCAGTTTGGTTTCTTTTGAAGCACAGCAACAATGAAAGCACTGGGGGGTTGCATGTTTTTGTCAGGTGTGTGTCTTATATGGAACCAGTGTTCACAGATATGAAGATACGGTTTGTGTAAAAAAAAAAAAAATCCAAAACAACAACTATCTAAGGCTTTTTGAAAACTATTTCCTCTACCTTGTTTTCCATAGCTATTGTTTCCTTAATTTTATGGTCAGTTTAACATTTTAAGGTTTTAATATCCTGAAGCAATTCCCTGAGAAGACATTAATGAGTTTGAATATTGTTGTTTGTCTTTTTTTCCATCTCCCCTTTCCTCTTCTTTCTTCTGGTTTCTCCCCATCTGTTCATCTATTGACACTTAGAATGAAAAAAGCTGCTCCAATTTTGGGCAAATGCAGAAGGTACAGTAATGGGGAATACAGTTTTTCTCTACATCATAAAAACTCACTGGTGGGTGTGCTGTATTACCTCCATTAAAAGTCTTAGTTGTCTACTTAAGGCCAATACTCCAGAACTTCTCATGCCTAAATGCTATTGCTGTAGGTGCTGCAAGGTAAAACAGTGTGTGAGAAATATGTTCTACATTTTAAAACTGTTTAAGGGAGCACAAAGAGGCTGACTACAAATCATAATGAACCTTTTTCTTACTTTGTATTCTGGTGCATTAACTATTAAATATACAACACATCAAAATGGAAGTTTAAATCTAATATACCTATTTAAAGCATAGCATTGCTAGACAAAATGGCTACATATCACATGACAGCTTTACATTCTATAAGAACTGCTATCAGAACATAATTATACTGTGGCTTGTACAGAAAATCTGTTTTCTGAAAACTGTAATGGAATTATTCAATTTGGTTTGTTTTTATTTCACTGCAATATAAATAATTTCAGTAATATTAACTAGCCCCTCAAAGGCAAATACCAGTTCATGAAGAGGGGATTTTATTAAACAAATAAACTGTTCTAATTAAAATTCTCCTTTGTGTGTCATCTGTTTAGATTAAAAAATTGTTGAATGGAAAATTCACTGTAAAATACTGCCAACATATGTTATGCTGTAATAAATTATTTTGTACACACTTGCCTTTGGTTTGGAATTTTTGCATGTTTATGGACATCAAACTTTAGCCCATCATTCTCATTTTTTTCTATTGAGCTGCAACATTCACTGGTTTAATGTTAACTCTGTAAGTAGTTAAAAAAATTAGTATTTAGCAGATTGAGATGTGTATCTATAAATAGTAATGGCTTCAGACTGCAATCAAGTAGGTTTAGATCAGATAACAGGGAGAAATTCTTTCCTGTGGGGGTGGTGAGGCACTTGAACAGGTTGTCCAGAGAAGCTGTGGATGCCCCATCCTTGGCAGTGTTCAAGGGTTGGATGGGGCTCTGAGCAGCCTGGTCTCATGGAAGGTGTCCCTGTCCATGGCAGGAGGGTTGGAGCCAGATGGTGTTTAAGGTCCCCTACAACCCAGACCATTCTGTGATAGTAACACACTACCCTGAGAAATGGTGATGTGGTCTTGTCCTACGCATTCACCGTGTGCCCTTGGCTGTGCAGTAACTTGCTGAAAGATGTCTCCGGGAAGAGTAGTGAACCATAATGGCATTGTTTTGGCTCAGCAGCACCTGAGAACCACTCTATTGTCAGCACACAGTGACATGAAGTGATAGTGTCTCTTTTTTAGTGCTAACACTGCTCTTGCTAGAGGTTTAATTCAGGCCTTCACAAGAAGGCTGTGGCACTCTAGATAAGAATGCTTATCCAGTCCTTTGCTGTTTGGCTTGACACTTGAAGTCAGATTTCAGCAAAAGCACTCTTCAGTGGTGGATTCCTTGAAAATGTAGATGAATAGTTTTGATATCTAGGCTAAGAGTTGTACTAGGATTCTGGAAATGGAGTCTTCTGTCACTCAGTGCATGGCTTGGTTTTCTCTTAGAATTGCTGGAGGCATGCAGCCTGCTTAGTTTTTCTCAGGGCTGTCATTGCAGGTGTGAACTTATTGGGGTAACAAATGCTTGGCAATCCAATCTCCAAATTTCATCTTTGTTGCAGATGGGCAGGGTGTGCTGTGTATCCTAACTCCCTGCTGCTACCCAACCTTAAGGTGTCCAGACAGAAATAAGGAAAATATGCAAAAGCAGCCTAAGGCTGCTGGCAGAATGCAGGACCTCATTTAACTAAACAAGCCTGGCAGCTTTAGATCGTTCAGAGAGAAGAGCTAAATTGTGCTTGTTGAACTGTTATAAATGTTTGTTTTGGCTGCTCTGATTTCTGGTGATTAATGAGTTCATCAGACAATGACCAGAACCCAGGGCAGGGGAAGTGTGGCAGCAGTGCAGCTCCTCTTCCATTGCAGTGCAGGTGCTGCTGCTGCTTGGGACACTGTGCCAGCACTGTGATCTCTGATGGCTCAGGACTTAGCCATGCTGACTAGCAGGGTATCAAAAATGTTGCACCTCTGGCTTGGCATTTCAGTCAAAAAATGTGGCTGTGCTCTCCCTCAGAGTCTATGAATCCACGTAAGGAAGAGCTGAGAATGATTGGAGTAGCAGCAGTGATTCCTGAATACATAACAGTGTATGTAGGACTAACACCATTGGGATATGTGTGCAACAGGGCTTGGGCACCATTCTGACTTGATCTTGGGTTTGCTGCCCACCTGCAGTACATGTTCTGCAGCCCTTGCATTTATATAGCAGCCCTATGATTGTGTGAAGTATTCTGTGATCTCCTGCTATATATGTTAATTAGGCTTCATTTGCTCTTAGCAACACCTTCAAATTTCCTTCACAGTCTGGATGTGAAGCTATAGATACCTTGATTACGATTGCAGTTACTTAGAGTAATTTACTTACCTGTCTTGTTTTCTAGATCTTTGAAAGCCTTTTATTTTGAGCTGCTTTGGTGTGGGTTTTCTAAAATCCTTTTTTCTCATCCCTGCACCAACCCAAATAATTGTGTTAACAGCATACATGTCAAGAGAACTCACTGACTCAGCATCTGATCTGACATAGGGTCCTGCCATCTCACACAGTACGCCCTTTCTCCTTCTCCTGTTCCCACAGGCAGGCAGGCATACCCTGAGGCTGACAAACTTCTCATCATAGAAAATAAGCTAGTTCTGAACCCAGGCTCTAATGGAAAATCCTGACCTGATAAGTGTATGGATACCAAACATTTAGTCTGGAACTGGCAATTAAGGTGAAAGGGGTGATTTCTCACACCTCTGCAGCTACAGCATCTAGGAAGAGGTCAAGTGTTAAGTGTGACACAGAAGGTTCAAGCATAATCTTGTTGGCGTGTGTGAATGCGCTTGCCACTTGCTGTCTCAACAGCAACATTTTATGTACTTAAAGCATTTGTTTTTTCATGCCTTTACTGCAGCTGCTGATGAAAAATTCTTGGATTTTCCACTAGAGGGAAGCCTTGCATCCAGAATATTTTCATAGTAACAAAACACTGAAGTCTCTTAGGTGTTGTTTTGTAGGAAGAGTGTAGGAAAATGCTTATATTTTTTCCTCTTTTCGGGCACTGGCGTGAGGTTGTTGTTCTGTATGTCCTTAAATGTCTGGATTAGAGTCGTGTTTGTATAACCTAGCTGTCTGTGGGCATTGATGTGGGGATCTTGAGAGCACAGTTGCTTGGACTTCAGACCTTTAGAAAACAGGCATACTGGGAAAAGATGCCTGAGCCCACAGATGATCAGATTGGCTTTTTTGGGAAATCCCGTGTTCTGTGCAAATATTTCACTCAACCCCATTCTTGCCTTCAGGCTGTCGAAGAGAGGCAGAACGTGCTGGCCTTGAAGATTAGCCTTCACTCCGGTTAATTTATCGTGAACTAAACATGTTGTCTGTTCCCCACTTGGACTTTGCTGCTTGAACATATTTCAAGTCTAGACAAAGTATTTGAGAGCATGCTGTTAGCACTTAGGAGGAGGCTCAGGTTTTGAGAGGTTCCTAGATGTATTTTAGGTATGCAGTAAGATGGAAGAACTGATACATGGTAGTTTTAGGACTGATTTCGTATTATAAATGCTCATATTTAAAGCAACACAGGAAGGAGGAAGCAAGGATCAGAGCAGGAGCTGTCTTCTCCATACAGCACAGAGACAAGGGTTTATTCCACGGGTAGTAAACTGCCATAAAGCCTATCTGTAAATGCAAGCAAACTATACCTGCTTGAGGCCAGGCTCTGTAAATAATAGTGCAGGAGACATCCAGGAATCCACAAAAAGCATCAAACACCAAAGGAGTCTGTTCACTGTAACTGAAGGCGTTTAATCGGCTGTTAGCTAATCCATGCATTTGATTGTGTTTAAAATGAGCTCTGATCGTTCCTGAAGTTGGAGGAGCTTTTCTGTTAGTAACACACTCCCTGCATGTCTAAATACCTCTACAGGGAAATTAAAACCACTGGGATGTAGCCATTAGTTTTGCCATGGGTAAGTTTTTTTTGGGGATCTGTAAGAGAGAGCATGATTGATTTGCTCAGGGGTTGGAGGGTTACTTCAGGTGGTGAGCCATGGTGATTAGCTTGGGCATTGCAGAGCATCCATCCCCCAAGTGGTGTAGGAGAGTGAGCAGTCCCTTACTGTTCCTGCTCTGCTCAGGACCACGGCACTCAGCTGTGTCATTTGTGAACACTGAAGGATTCATAAGGTGATTTTCCAGGGGACAGGTAATGAAAACCTAACAGCCCTGTAGTGGTATCAGTAGGTGTAGTCCATCTTCTCTTTGGGAGCTTACACCTTCACTGAAGTCTCTCTGGTTTAATAGGCAATTAATTCACAAAAAATCAGAAGGCTGGACATCTCTTGTATATAGGGGCACCCCTATATCCAGTGCAAAGCTATGGGCACCTCAGGATGCCAGACATCTCTGAATACTTATTGCAGTACTGAGATCTGCAAAGCTGATTTTCTTTTTGCTTTGCCACCTAGACTATAACAAGTTGTGCTGAAAGATGATATATATATCATGATATATCCATGTGATTTCCTGAGCTTATCTGACGATGTGTTGCTAAAAACTTTTTATGTTCTCCCTGCTGTATTTCTCCGGTCTCTCCACTTCAGGCTCTGACATTTGCTGTTTGCTTCTGTGAACAGAATCAAGTCAACAGCTTAGCACAAACATTTCCTGGCAAATGTGGGTTGGTTGTCTACCAATTACAGATGGACAGAAAATGAAAAGATAGCAATGGCTAATCAAGTATTTGATGAGCAGTCCACACATAAGCTTATCAGGCTGTTTTGTACATGGCCTTCCATTCAAGGAAGATTCAAATTCCTCTCAATCAGCTTTTGTCATAGGAAGTGCTTTTCCTAGAAGAAATTGTGATCCTTCTGGGTTTGCTGTGACCATGCCTGGCTCTCCCTACCCTGTTTCACAGGTAATCTCACAATCCCGGTCATCTCAGAGGAGCCAGGCTGGGAGGTAGGGGCACTGTGGAACTGACAGCAACAGGTAAGAAGAAAGTTGTTGCTGCATTTGTCTCTTTATTATTAGAGATAATGAGCACAACTAAGGGCAAGTTGACAGAAGCCCTGGCCTTCCTGAGGAGCAAGGGCCACAGTGGGCAGTGGCCATGCTGATTGGACCAGGTACATGGCCTACCATAATATAAATTGGCTGCAAAGATCCTCCAAAAAATATAAGCTATTTCTGTCTCTGGTGACCACCTCTTTTCCTCTGTTGTCTCCTCCTACTCAGTGAGGGCTTGTAATCTTGCTGTAATAACAGGAAACTCACATTTGTGCCAAGTGCCAAGCGTGGCACCCTGCTTTGTAAGTGTTGAGTAGGTGTGTGCTCCTTGAATGTGCTTTCAGGAAGACCTATGGCCCAAGAAGCCCTGCATACAATGGGACAATACAAATGTTTCTCAGTGCCATGGTGGGATAAATCTGGATGTGCAGAGCTGTGTTTTTTAACTGTCTACAGTGGCAAAGCCTCTGCTTTTGAGTGGTGTTTCATGTTATTTTATTTTTTTGAACTGCCTCCCTGTTGTGTAAATGCTCTGAACTCTAGTCTTGCATGCAAATTCTCTGATGTAGACATACAGCTAGTGGAGCTGGGCAGTATGGAGTGAGCAATTCTGAAAGCCTGTTATTTATGAAATAAGAGTTGAAAATAGAAAATGGGCATATGGAAGAAGTTGCTGTCACAGATCTTCCCTCTGGCTGAGAGAATTAGAGTATGGCTTACTTAACTTCTATTTGTGACAAAAACATGATTCTGCTATGGCTTGTCACAAAATTATTTGAAGCTGAGAAAAATGGAGAAAATATCCACGGCTCAATAATTATTCCTAAAATGAAGTGCATCACTCAGAGGAAAGGGCTGGATGCAATACATGATCACTGGCTGTAACACTGATTTTTTCTTCCCATCTACGCAATCCCCGGTGCACTGGTAACAGGAGAGGCTCCAATGGACTCCAACATTTTTATTTCCCAGCCATAAATATGTGAATTCCTGCCCATTAAAGGGGTGTGAATTACTGGCTAACCAAAGCTCAAGGATTACTGCTTTTGTTTCACATTTGCATGGTGTCTGACTCAATGGGGTCCTGGTCTGTGGCTGGCACTACTGCAACACAAATAATCGAAGAGCTCCTCTCCTGTTCTAACCTCTGTGGCCACATGCCTTCAGCAAGCAGTCTTGGCTTCTCCCTTTGCCTCCTACTGCCCTTCAGCCAACAGAGCTTGGGAGGGAGAGAAAGTCTTGATTTTTCCAGCCTGTTTTGATAGCTTGCTTCAGTGGGATAGATGGGAGCAACACCCAGCACCCCCTGCCATTCCTGACTTCCCTTGTTCTTGTGGCAATACTGGTCTAAGTTTCCTTGAGATTGGTGCAATACACCCTGGAAAACTCAAAATATTGGTTTACTAACACAAGGACAAGGAGAAACAACAAAATGGAAACCAATGTACATTTCTAAAAACAAACCAAAAAGTCTCCACAAAACCCAGAGGGTATTCAGTATTCCTAGGAAAATCTAAATCAAATTCCTAGGAAAATCTAAATCAAATTATCTTGCAAGAAGCATTTTTATTCCTTTAGATGTGGTTAGTATCTTTTTGGCTAGGTATTTTGGCCACAAGTATTTTTTATTATCCTTGTAGTTATTAATTGCATCTATTTAGAATCTCTATTTCCTGGCCAGATTCAAGGCTCTGGAAACACAGAGTCCACAAACAGTGTTGGATAGGAAGTACCAGATGACTGAGCCAAACAGGCTCTGTATGCATGAGTGTGTGAAATATAACAGAAAAAACACTGAATGTGTAATTTTTAGTCACAGCAAATAGCATTAATGTGAAATACATCTACCAGAAAAATTCACTACCTTTTATTTTACTGATGGAGGAGACAAATTGGGAGAGATGTCTAAATTGTTTTAATACATAAGAGCTCCCTTATATGTTTTGCTTCACAGGGCTTTAAATTTACTTCCAATGTGGTTTGTGTGTCAGATATTTTTTGTGAAATACAAGCCTCTCAAGCCTTAAATTCCCATTTTTTTCCTTGTATGTAATCACCCACTGTTGAGTGAACATTCCTTCTCTTCTGGACAAAATTGCCATTTTTTTCCTAAAGTAGCACAGTATCCAGCAATCTTAACTCCTCAATTTATCAACAATTCAGAGCCAAAGCAGGTGGAAACAACAACTGTTTTTCTTTTGTATTTGAAACAGTACAAGTTTCTTGATAGAGTGGTAGTCATGAAAGGTTTTGAAGAAAAACTGGCAGAAAAATAAAGAATTTAGTGTCTCCAGTTCCAGATCCATATATATGATGCTGATACGGTGGAAGCAACATCAGGTAGAGGTAAAGATAGTGGTTTGCCCTGAACTTGAGCCCACAGTCTAACACAGGAAATAAATTTCTTACCTTGCGTTCATAAGTATGCTTTTCCATTCTTTTCCCCCACACTACCCTTTAACACAGGTATTTACTGCTGCTGGACTCTTTTGGATGACTTCTGCTGAGGGAGTACTTAATGGAAGAAGAACAAACCCTTTCCTCTAGTCAGCCTTGTGCAGAGTCTTGTGTGCAACATCCATGTGCAGAAGATATGTGCACAGCCTTGTTTTCCTGAAAACAGAGCCAGAATGGAGGCAATTTCATCACCTCTGATTGCCACACTGCACTCCAAATTCCAGGCTCTCTCCCCCTCCTGGCTTACTGCCGTGGGCCCTTTGCTTACATTTTCTTGGCTTTTTGTCCACTTCTCTCTGCTTGTTCTATGGTGGCTCCTTAGTACTGCAGGGAAAAGACTACCAGACAACATCCACCTCCTTGCATTGAGATCCAGAAACACTAGTACAGCTTTCAAGCACTATAAAATTGGTTGGTTTCTCTAAAATCTGAAGCAGTCTTGCTCTGAAAAGAAGCTTTTTGCCTTTCTCCATTGACACTCCTGTATTATCAACTGTCCCAAAACTTTACAGTCAGTGCATGCTCTGGGCAGTTGGATTTTGAGGATTTTGTGATGGACATAAAGTTTTACTGTGACTTTTAGTGAATTCAAGATTGAAGCTTCCCTCAAACCTGGCTGTAATAGCTATTACAGCCCACTAACTCTTGTAACTCCAATTTTATAATGCAATAAATAAATAAATGATAAATTCTCCAAGAGATTCTGCCTCTAGTTACTGAAAGACAGATAATAGACACAGACCATATCATGTGCACATTTAGGAGGTTAATTTGACAAGCAGAAAATTTAGAAGGATAATGGGCCAGAGAAAGTGAGTTTAGGTTTTGGCAGAATTCAGCAGGAAGGTGTATGGTTTTCTCACAAGGCCAAGGCAGAGAATGGCTGTGAGCAGGTCCATGAGTTTGCATCCACTGTGCATCAGTCAAGGGCAAAGAGAAAACCAAAAGCAAATGCATCAGTCTGTAATGACTCCAGGTTCCAGTTCAAGGTCTGCAGAAGGTGTTGGGAGAAGAGGAAGTAAAGTCTATGAAAGACCTCTGGCAAAAGTTTTTTTATTTGACAGTCTTTCAAGATTAGTGTATGGCTGTAAGTTACTCGCTCTTCCCACTGCTGGTGTGGATTGAGCTACAGGTCATAGGCTTTTATTTAGCCCAGCTGGCAGCAAAAGTAGCAAAACACCCTGAATGGTAATTAGGCAGCCTATGTAAAATGCATGGCTCATCTCTGACAAGGTTTAATTAGGCAGCTCTCCTCATTACAAAACAAGTTCAGCAATTAACTCACATAGGCAATTCCACTTGCAGCATGAAGGATAAAATAGGCTGAAGTGTCAACCACTGCCTCCCTTCAAATGAGCATCCCAAGGGCAAGGTTGTGATGTGCTGCACAGGGACACAAGTTATGCTGGTGATGTTTGGTCTATTCCTGCTCTGCAGCCCAAGGAGTTGGGTTTCCCTGTGTGTCAGCCTGGCTGGCACCTGTGCTTTTTCATCCTCTGGCAGTTTTCGTTTTTCTCTTTGACAGCTGTCTTAATTTTGGGTTCCTTTGCTTCCTTCAGCTAGAAGTTTGGCAATGATGGGCTGTTGTTTGTCATTCACAGGTTTTGAATTATCTACTTCAACAACTTGGTATTGTTACTTATGTAAAGAATTATTATTTTCACAGACTAATAAATATTAAAAGACTTGTGGAAATTAAATATTCAAAACTCCAGGCTGCTCCCATGAGCAGAGATCTGGCACTCTGGCTTTTGTCTAGTATCAATACCAATGAGAAGACAGGTGTAAGTTTCACAACAGATCTGTTTTTAACTCTGGGAATATGGTATTTACTCAACAGAATTGATATTTTGGGTTATTCTTGATCTTTGAAGTGATGAAAAGAAATGGTTCGTTAGACAAAAACTTTTCAGCCATTTCAGATATGAATATTCCCCCTTCTGCAGTTCCAGTTTCTGTGTATGTGCACATGGTGCTACACCTGTACTGTGAATTTTAACCTATTTCCAGTGAATTTCTCAATCTGTTTGTTTTTTGGGTTTTTTTTCCTGTTTTATATGAATGCCTCAGAAGCTGTTTATGGATCTGTGGGCATCTCTGGGCCATGCTTTGGAAGCAGCTAGATTATTCAACCTGCAGCATTAATGCCTTTTTAAACCCATTCTACGAGTCTCTTTGGTGTTTCAACATAATGTGTTGTGTCCCAAATTACTCCATGCTTCGTTTAGAAAACTAGGACTTCATGAGCCTTGCAGCTTGGCTATATCAAAGTGCCTGTTTTAAAAGCCTTTCCCTGGAGCACATTTACAGGCAGGATTTGTTGATTTAAATAGCTGTGTGGCTCACAAGTTTGTGAGGTTACAAATGCAGTAGGAAACCACTGTAAACATCACGTTACCAGCCAAGGAGGATCTGGAGACACTGTGTCGAATGGTCAAGAAGAAATTCACTTTAAATACAGCTTGGATGGCTGCCTAGAAAATGAGAGGGATTCAGTAGCTGAGGTTTACATTAGGAGTTGTGTTGGATGTTTCTCCCCATAAACATGAGCAGCTGGGCGTGTCAGCCTGCAGCCTTTCAGGGCGCCGCACTTAAAAGCGAACTCCTTCGCTTTGCCAGATGTGGGCTGCTCCTGTTGGAATCTGTGGCAAAAGTGCAGCCAGTTCAGCTGGAGCCTTTCAAGAATATTTATGGTTGTGTATGGCTCCACAGTCCATGACATAACCAATAAGCATAAAAGTGAATCTTTGTTTCCTCTTGTATAAGCTAATGGTTTATGTGGAAAATTGAAATTCATCAGCTGTCTTGGTTGCATTCAGCAGAATCAAGGCTGCTTAGGAGAAAACATGAGTATTTACTGAAAGAAATATTAAGAGATTAGTCTGTGGAGCAGTAAACACCACTAAGTAGTTTCAAGCCCAGGTTGTCTTAAGGAAAGATGATTTCTCAAACACATGGCTCTAAAAAAAGGGAAGTTTATAGGATCATTTCTTCAGCAAGCCTAGAAATCATTCTGAAAATGGTCAATTTGAGTGTAAGATAATAACTTAAAGAGAATGCCAGGGATAATTTCTTATGTCACTACAGAAAAGCAGTTGGTTTTTTCCCCTACCTATTCACACCCTCCTTTTAATAGCTTTGCTGAGCTGAGCCCGTTCCACTCAATTCAACAGAAAATCACTCCCTTTCTTGCTGTATTAGTTTTCTGCTGTTCTAACATTGATGAATTGGCTCAACAGCAGATGAGAAAAACCTGCTCCAAAGACATGCAGAAGGTCTAGGCCAGGAGCACAAGAAGAGAGAAGCAGGCAGGTCGTTCCCTTTTGGCAGCAAGGCCCCAAGCAACGCAAACCTTCTTGCGCAGCTTCATCCCCCTTTGTGCTCTTTTCTTGTGACATGACATCCCAAAAGGCTGTGAGATTGCTTGACCATCTTTAAGAGAAACAACAGGAAGGGCACAGGAGCACCTTTAGCCTTTGGTTATTTTGCCTGTGTTCCTCAGAAAATTAACAGATTCAAGCCTAACCTCAAGCACCTTTTGCCCCTAAACCAGGCTGTGCTATAGAAAAAGGACCAGTGCTTGGTGGGGATGTGTGTGGTACAGGTAGGGTTGGTCATATGTGATGGAACAAAAGAGATTTGACATCAGCTGCAGGGCCAGGTCCTTGTCTTTTTGGGCTGTGAGCTGTGCCTAGTTACATCCACTTTCTGCCTTGCATCCATTGTCTTTCCTCCTGCTCGTGCTATTGACGTCACCCCATCGTATCTCCTCGTCCCCTATTTTTTAACCTCGCTTTCCATCTGTGTCACTGTGGTCTTTAAAAAGGATTGTTTGTAGGCACTTTTATTAGCAGAAAGAAAAACAGAGGAAGACCACAGAGAGGAGGAAGCCACAGAATAAATAACAATTGAACTTCACCATGAGAACTTCTTTTGATTCACTGCAAAAATAAATAAATGCCTCCATATCAGCCAGTAAGGAGAGGTGGACAAATCTGTTTTATTGTCTAGGACATTGTTTTTCTCATTTTGAATCTTGCAGGAGCAATGACAGCATGTCTGAAAATGTCAAAAAGTTTCAGAGATGTTTTTTCTTACCTTTCCCTGACTCTTCTAAGTCTAAATATTTTCATCAGCACACAAACATAATCGTAATTGCTGACGCATTCTCATGGAACAGCACCTGATCTCTGTTTTCAGTATGTCTGGCCGTAACTAAATACGAGAGTCTTCCCCAGTGAGTATTTAACAGGACTGGTACTTTAGCTGCTCAGACAGCTTACATTTAAAACGAGCAAGAGACAGCACAAGAGCAACACTCCGCAGCTATAGCATCTATAAACATCAGGTTTGCTTTGTCTTCAGGACAAGTGCTAGAATCCTCCTCCTAAGAAGAAGGAAGGCACTCCATGGAGAACACCCTGGCTGATGGAGCTGGGGCCGTGACTGCCTCTGCCTGAGCGCTCCCTGCGTGTCCCCTGCCACCTGCTCTTCCCCTCGGGTCATCCTCTGGAATTAAGTGGCCCAGCTGCCCCCAGGGCGGTGCCCGCTGCTCACCCATGTCCGGAGCAGGGCAATAACCACGGACAGACGCCGGCCCAGTGCGGTGGCGATGGGGAAGGAAGGGGATCTCGGGGGTGGCCGGGCAGCGCTGCTGTCGCATGCAAAGCCTCGGGCGCTCGCTGCGAGGGAGCTGCTGCCTCCTGGTCGCGCTGTGTGCCCCGTCCTGCCGGCAGTCTTGGGGCTGGGCAAGGCTGCCCCAGTCCTGTGTTCCCGTGGCGCTCCCTCCCTGCAGCCGGGGCTGGGCTTAGCGCAGCGCGACCCTTCCCGAGGAGCCGCGCTCCCTCTGAAGGGCGGCCGCGGGCGGCATTCCCGGCTGGCGCTGGCGCTGGCGCTGTTGGCGGGGCCGCGGCCTCTGGGACAGCCGGCCCGGAGCACCTGCACCGCCCGGGGCCGCCCCGGCCCGCCCCTCCCGGCCCCGGCGCTATAAGAGGCTCGGCAGCGGCGCTGGGGCATCTCCGCCCGCCGCCATGAAGTCTCCTCCAGCCCAGCGCCCGGCGGGGCAAGGTGGGACAGGCTGGCGGGACCCCTTCTCTTCCCCCCCTTCTCTTCTCGCCCATCTCTTCCCTCCTCTCTCCTCCCTCCCTCCCTTTCCCTCTGCCGGGGTGGGGGCGCGGGGGGCGGGCGGGTCCGGTCCGGTCCGGTCCGGTCCGGTTCGGTTCTGACGCCGCTGCCGCCGCCCCGCAGCGCCGGGGGAGGACGGCGGGGGCCTGGCGGAGGCGCTGGGCGAGTTCGACGCGGTGCTGGCCGAGTTCTCCTGCCCCGCCGGCCGGCGCCGCTTCTTCTACGGCGAGCACCTGGAGCGCATGAAGCGGCGGAGCAGCGCCAGCGTCAGCGACAGCAGCGGCCTCAGCGACTCCGAGAGTGAGTGTCCGTCTGTCCGTCCGTCCGTGCCGGCTGTGCGGGGGGCGGCCGGGAGCGAGGCTCCAGAGCGGGCGTCACACCAGCACCCTCTTCGGGAGAGGCAGGGATCCGGGACCCCGTCTGCTTCTATAAAAGCAGCGCCTTCTCCTTTACGTTCTGGGCTTAGAAGTCGCAGGGATGCACGGTCCGGCCCCGCTGGTTTTGCTCGCTGAACAGAGGGGAGAGTTGCTGGAGTAGAGCCTAAAAAGCTGTGGGAGAAGGTAGGGGCTGCCAGCCGGCTGCGGGACACCGGGACGTGCCGATATCCGCAGTGAAAAATGTCTCTCAGCTTCCCAGGGACTGTCCGCTGTGTCTCCAGAACCATCCGGACAGAGCGAGCCAAAACGCGCTTCCCACAACAGGTGGAAACTCACCCAGATTTCCCGTTATAAGAATGGTTATCCATCCATCATCCATCTGGATGGAACACAGGGTTACGGCTGTTTCAGAAGTGCTGACTTTAAGCTTCCTTGTGCCCAATTACACTAGATAGATACCTATGGTGTGTGCAGAACGTGGAACAGGAAGGGTAGGAAGCTAATTGGAGCAAGACAATAAAGAATTGAAATGAAATTTTTTTCTAGCTAATTTGGAAAAGAATTCAACCCCTCTTACTGACTTTACTAATCAGGGAGAGAAAACATCTTTCCTCTTGCAGATCGTGAGGCTGGAAACCGCTGTTCTCAAAGAGAGCAGTAGGTCACTTTCTCAGAAGTAAGTCCTGCTAAATGCAGACTACAACCAGTTGGTCTGGATTTTGTGTTTGGTTTGGCTTTCTTTTTTTCTTTTTTTCTTTTTTTCTTTTTTTCTTTTTTCTTTTTTTCTTTTTTCTTTTTTTTTTTTTTTTTTTTTTTTTTTTAGGTTTAGTTCCAAACTATATGGAAGTTTGGTGAAACTTACCTGTTTTGCAGTATTTATAATAAGACTGCTCCTCTAGTATCTGTTCTGCCTCTTTATCAGTTCAGGGACTCGAGGTGCATTTCTGTTGATTTAGTGCTTAAACACTAATGCTGTCTCCCTAGTACTTGAGCTGTGAGAGCACAGATCCTCACATTATCAGAGCCCTTTATTTCATCATCCAAGGATTACATGGATCATTTAATTCAATTCATTGACAGATATTGTTTTACCTCCCCTGAACTTGGATACCTTGCCTAGCACTGCCTTTGGGTTTTTTTTCTGTGGAAATACACACGCCAGGATGCTGTTTTTCTGTTTCATAATGTAGTGAGTGTAGAACTCCTTCAAAGAATCTCTCTGCCTCCAAGGAGGATTTCAAACTGTGTGCCCAATTTAGACTGAACGTTTTTCTTTTGGATGGCTGAGGTTGTGTAAGGTGAAGTTCTGCCTTTACTGAGTCAAACTGGCAGCCCTAGTGCTACTACTTCTTGTGCAGTGTGTATTGGTGTGATTTGTCAACCTCTCACATACACTTACTGTGTCACACAATTGAGACCCTTGTAATGACAGACCAAAATAGTCTACTGTTGAAAAAATTATAAAAACCCCAACCCTGTATCTAGAACTTACTATTCTTGTATGAAGAAATGCTAAGTAACTACAGATAGCTATCTGCTATGGTTCAAAAAACTTTAATCTTGAAAACTGCCTAAAATTGCTCTCTTAGAATTGGCAAGAAGGATCTTTGGAGGAAGGTTACAGTGCTCTCTGGCATGGCAGAGGGCCTGGTGAGAAAACAGCATGCTCATGTAAACAGGCAGATCAGATCTTCAGGAAGATCTGGAAAATAAAAATCTGTGTGATATATCTGCATGGATTTAGGCTGAAGACAGTAGTGGAGTAGTAGGATAGACAGGGTCTGATGGCTCTATACAAAGTCCTCAAAGATCTTGTATGAGGAATTTGTCAAGTTTTCAAATCCTGTCCCATGCCTGAGTCCCTCCCTTGGTGGTGCATCATGTGAAAGGTGTCTCTAGAGAAGCCAAAATCACTGCCTTCTGGACACTGGCATATAGGGCACCAGGAGGGTGCACCAGAGTCTGTGAGGATATGTTTAAGGGAAAGGAAACAAAACCAGCTAGCTCTGTTTGTGACTCGGGAAAGGCCTGGCAAAACACTTCTTCCTAAAGAAGTCACTCGGTGCAGTCAGCTTTTTATTTTGAAGTTAGAGTAGGATTGGAGAGGAATTGTGGATTTATGAAGAGTTCCTTTTATAACACAGGCTCTGGTGTCTGATGTAATCCAGCTACACTCCCTACATCTATTTTAAGAATAAACGCAGGGAGTTGCCTACTTACCCAGGTTCTTCTGGTTCAAACTCAAGTATTTCTTGAGTTTATTTTCCCTTTGATTTCTGCAATTTAGTGTTAGCCAGTATAGTGCTGAATTCATGACTTTGTTCTTCCTGTGATAAGGCTTAGGTTAAAATACCACTGCAGAATCAAGGGGTAACTGGGCTGAAAGAGTGAAGTTCTGATAACACGAATCTTTAAAAGCCATATCATCTGCAGGTCGTTTGCATGATCATCTTGTTCATGAAGGTTCTTTACATCTTTGAAAAATCCTGTTATCCAGTGCCAAGACTATTGCAAGTACACTTTATCAGGCGTGTATAGAACAGTTCAGACTATTGTGTTTCAGTGCTATCTGTTGTTTGCTGTTCAATCTAATCCTCCTAACTGATGTGGTGTGGCTGAAGGTTAGGCTTACATATCTTTTGGCCACTCCTGCAGTGATATCTTTCCATTCAGGGATGGAACTGTAAGGGGAGGAAACATTTTAAACTGTTGCGACTGTTTGTTTCAGTGTCCCCGAATCAGCCTTAAATTCAGAGTCATGAGAAGCTACCAACAGATATCAAGTGGTTGTACTTGAGCAGTACTGCTTAGTAGGGTAAGGAAAACCTTTACTCTCCTGGGGTTTCTGCCATGAGCATGAGCCCATTTAATTTAACAGAAAAGTTTGCAGAAGATCTCTGTCAATGCAGTTAATCCTGCAAATATTCTGTTACCCTTAAGATCTCCTGAGGCAGCTAGCTCCAAAAATACTGCTTTAAATTCTTATATTACATATTTCTGCCTCTTGAGAAAAGGTAGGGCTTTGAAGACTCTGTGAAAAACGGGTGAAATAGTACTTTGTTCTCCCACATCTTGTCCTGTCATTTGACTAAATGATCTTTGGACGAGGTCTGGCTGGGCTGTGGTGAAGCCTTGTTGGCAGCACAATGGGCTCCAGAGCTCGCGGAGAGGCTCACGCGTGCAGATGTGTGTGATCATCTCGGCCCACGCGTATTACACGAACCACCACAGCTGACTGGGTCAGTGCTGGAAATCATGCTGCAATGCTGAGCTACTCCAGCATTCCAGAGCTTCTGGGCTGAGTGAGTTGTGACTGAAACCAGCTATGTTTCAGCTTGATGTATTCAAACGAATTGGAGTCTAGCAGCTTCATTCTTTAGGTTATTAACTCTGCTGGGGCTTCTAAGCTGGGGAATACTTTATAACTCTTTGCTATTCACCATGTATCTTGGCTGTGATAAAGGAGGATTTGTGCTAGAGAGTGCTGTGCTGGCAGAAGCTGCTAGTGTAGATGCAGCTGTATTAATGAACTTACAGACAGCATTGTCTCCTTGTGTCGGAATAAGCTTGCAAAGAAGAGTGCAGGCTCGCCTGTGTAATGCATGCCCAGCCAGTGCACAGTGCCAGTACAGTATATGGCAGTGTCAGGACAGTCTTCCAAGTCTAGGCTTAGGATAATGAATGGGAAGCTAGATTTTGAGAGGTTGAGAAGAGAAGTGCTTTGTTGTTTCTTGGGCCAAAGTTACAATAACACTGAGAAGCTACATCGTAATCTGTTGTGCTGCCAGAAATGTTGGACACTTGTAGTTCCAGGTGTTCTTGAGGCAGGTTCAGCTTCCTGCCTCTCAGTTAAATGCATTGCAAAATAAGTTTATTAATTCAATTCTTGTGTTCATACAGCCAGCAGTGTTTCTTTGTAGTTATTTTTTTAGTGGTAAGTAAATGGTTTCTGAGCAATGCCTCATGGCTTTTAAACACAAGAAAGAAATCCTGAGTGCATCTAGAACTCTTAGTTTCATGATTTTAAAATTAAGTACATTAACCCCTACATCTGTAGGGGTTGAGCAGGATCTTTTAACACTCAGTGCTTTGTGTAGTGCCAGCACTTGTGTTTATATGGATGTGGCTGTGGATGTCTCCATGTGCTCATGCTAATGCCTAGGCTGTCCAGAGATCACTGGCATCAGCCACTGTTAGTACTGCTGCACTCACCCCAAAAAACCTGTTTACACTATCAGTCTATGTAACCATAAAGAAGGCAACAGAAATTATTGAAGATGTAAAATATTTTCCAAATGCTTAAGTAGTCTGGGACTATCAGGCAAAAAAGAGATGTTTTGGGTGGGGACAATGCAGTCTTCTGGAGAATCCTAAGTGACATTAGGAAAGTGACTGCTACCTCACCAGTATGAGGAAATCAAGTTAAATTAGCATGTTTCAACGAAATGAGGTGTTATTTCTTTCATGAGCAGTTAAAGATACTGCCTTAAGGTATTATTGGTATTACAAGTTCACATACTCAAAAGTAACTTGATAAAATCCCAGCAGGAGGGATGGGGCCATTGGGGACTGCTTGGGCTGGTGCCACTGCTGTCTCAGGACAGAGACTGGTGTGTGCATTGAGAGCACTTGGTTGAGCTCATCCTGCAGCTACCACTGTGTGGCTGCACCACTCTAAAGCTCCTCTACAGGCATCTGCAGTGAGTTGTTGTGAGAGACAGGATGTGAAGTAGATGAGCCTTTGGTCTCTGCAGCAAATGCCAGCCTTGTAACATAAAAAGGAGGTAGATTGTGTCTGTGAACTTCCAATGGCTTGCCTCAAACAAGAAGACAATAAAATGCTTATAACAAAAAAAAAGTGAAGTGAGACTCTTCTAGAGAAAGTCCCTTTTATTGAATGATCTGAGAAATAAATTTTTATTACGTTACTGGTATGTTCAAGGGGAAGAAAAAATTGAAGTTTCAGGTGCATAGCCTTCTCCACAGGTGTTTCAGTGTGCTGAGAAAAGCACTTTTTCATAGGTTTTCCCATTCTTGTCCCTCCAGCACACCCATTGCCCTTACTCATTAGAAATGAAGATTAGTTGAGGGTAGGCTGGAGTTGGAAACTGCCTCGTAGCTCGTAAGCATGGTGGGGAGTGGGAAGGTCAGCTTTGTATGTAATGAGAAGACATGCTTGTACATCTGGATTTCAGGCTTCCTAGAGCCTTCCCTATAGCTATGTAATTTGAAATCCTTTAAATGATGCTTAGATGTGTCAGTAGAGAAAAGGTGTCATTTTTTGGTCAGTATTGGAACAGATGTTTGTTAGCTAGGCAAAATCCCCACAAAAATAAACAATGCAGCCAAGAGAAACTGTGGTGATGGTGATGGTAAAAATGAACACTGTCCGTGGGGGCTGAAACATACGCATTGTGAAACGGGCTTTTTGTATCATAAATATTTCTCACTTCTACTGGTGACATTACAGTTTCCAGATTTTTTGTTCTGCTTTTTTAGCAAGTAGGCTATGTTCTGTTAGGAATTAGTTGTGCAGTCTGCTCATTAAGGGCTGAGTTCCTGTTTTATAATGAATTCGTGGTTTGTGGACACTTGAGTGGGCTTGTGAAGCTTCTCTCTGAAAGCTTTAGGGATGTGCTTTAAACTTTTCCCCTAGAACTTTCCCCACTGAAAACTGCAGTAAAAATTTTACCAACTCCAGTGCTCTTCAAAATTGTACCTTGAGCCATGGTACCAGAAAGAGCATTATATTAAAGAAGCTACACAGCTGAACTTTTCCATCGTCTGTTTTAAAATGAAAAGTTTGAGGTTTTCCTCCTTCAGTCCATTACTGTCGAGAGCCTTTCAATTACTCATTTCATGGGGGCATTTCTATATTTACATGGTGTTGCCATGGTTTATTTTGTGGTTTAACCATATACTGGAACAGTAAAGTTGTACTAACTACAGATTACTTTGCCAAAATAAAAGATACCCATATTTATTCTTACCCCCTAATTTTGCAGTGTAGCTTGACTGATGCAAATCAACTCCCTGATAAAACTCTCAGATTTTAAGGCTTTTTTTTTTTTTAAGAGGCTATTTGAATTTTTTGTTATTTTTTAAACAGCTGAAGTGGCATAGTTTATATATATAAACACAGGGACTAGAATCAATGTACAAAGTGAAAAATAAGTAATGAATTACAAACTTGCAGTGGGAGTGAAGGAGCTGGATGAGGAAGGACAGCAGCAATGAGATCCCTGGCATCAGCCCCATGTTATTGGGTTGCAGAGGATGTTGTATTTTTCTAGCAGTGGAACTCTTCCAAGGGCCATTATTGGAGGTAAATGAGCAAATCTTGGCCTTGGCAGCTGGTAGAGAGCAAAGATTGAAGTGTCCTTTTCCCAGAGCTTTCTGCCCTACAGCCACACTTTGCCAAAGAGGATATTTTTCTGTGGTGGATGTCATAAGTATTTTTTAACACTACATTGTTTTCAGCAGTTATGGTGACCTTGCTGGTGGAGTCAATGCATTCCTCCTTACATCACTAGAATTTCTGATGCTTGGTGGCATGAATAAGCCACAGTCAGTAGCTAAAGTATATTTTTACTTTGAGAAAGATAAATGTTGATATTTTCCTGAAACTATTATAACCCATCAGAAGATAACACTGTTTTGTGAAAACACTTCACCTTTTGAAACTAGAAAGAAAACATTCAGAGATTTAAAGCAACAGTTTTGTCATATTTTATCTTTGCCCAGTTGTAAATATTTCCCAGCATAAGGTTTGTGGAAGCCAGTATGAAATAACATTTTCTCATGTTAACCCAGCCTTGCCACATTTGGTGTCTGGGTGTTAGGAGTAGAGATTTGACATTAAAAATATTCTCAGATTTATAACCATAGATCTCTGTGTTTTTTATTAGTTCAATGAGCTCTAAAACCTTTAAAATATGAATTTTAAGGGAAATTTCTTGTTCCCTTCTTTTCAAATAAATAGCCTGAAAAGTGTTTTATCTTTGGTCTCTTCTGTCAGTGTTTCAGTGAATTACAGTCTTGGCTACAGCTCTGTTTGAGTGAGCTATTACAAGTTACTTGGCTTTTTTAGTGATGGTGGGAGTTTTGTCCTGAACAGCTAGAATTTTCCATTCTGTGTTTTAGTCACTGGGGTTTGCATCTTGGCTGAAAAAAATGTGGCCTTAGTAGGTAATTGGTCTGTAAACTGATTTCAGAGGAAATTTTTCATACCTTTAATGGAGAGAAAGGATCAGTTAATGTACAGGGTTCATGTGTAGTACAGCACTGGTGACACACATCATTACAGAACACTAACAGGTTTCTTTCACCCTTAGGTTATTTTTATTTTTTTTTCTGTTTTTAGGAGCTAATTTTAAAACAGCTTATCTTTTTCCCCCCATTTTTCTGCCTAAAATTGTCTAGTTTCTGCATTGTATATGAAGACACACCTTGATGTCCTAGGCAATGTGCCAAGTACATGGAGACCATGGACATGTTTGTATCACAGTGGTGCCTTTTTGTAGAGCTGCAGTTTTCAGGCCACTGGCTTGAAGCTGCAGGACCAGCAGTTTTAGTGTCTCTAGCAGGATGACATTGCCTCCTTCCAGTGGAGCCAGGATTAATACCTTGGGTGCCCTGTATGTCAAGATGCTTTTTGAGATTAAGGCCTCCTCTAAAATACAAGAACATCAAAATGGTATTGGGGCCTTTTCTATTCCTTTCCAGGACATATAAGGCTTTCTTTGAAAGATCACCTAAAATAAGATTATAAGATATTTTGTGTACCAGTGTACTGTTTCGTGAACTCCAGACAGTCACAGAATAAAATAATTAAAAATGCCATACCTAAAGCAGCAGAGTAATGTGATAATGGGTGAGAGTGATGTGAGTAATGGAGAAAGGAGTGCACTTGCTTTGGGGATAAAGGACATCACTAAATATAGTCTTTATCCTGGGGGGCTGTCCTTGTCCCGGAGCGCTCTATTCAGGATTTTTTGGTAACTTTCAAAAAATTGAGGTAATGGAATTTCCCAGAATATTGTGAATTAGGCAGGTCCTACCAGGTCTAATTTTGCTGATGTGGGATAATCATAATTTCTGTTTCATTTTTCAAATGGTGCTGACTTCAGGGCAAGCTAACACTTTCCTTACTGGGGATGAGGATTGAGACTAGGGCTGCTTTCTTTTTAATAGTAAGAGTGGGAGCAGAAACCTTCAAACAATAAAGGATTTATTTATTCCCTTTTCTGGTTTTGGGGACTTTGAATTCTACAGACTTTGAAGTCTGTTTAGGAAAAGCTGCATTTTGGGTTTCAATTATATTGCAAGCTTGCAAAAGGTGTCAAATTTACTTTATAATGCTGCTCTTTTACAGGTGCAGATTCCCTCTACAGAAATAGTTTCAGTCTCAGTGATGAAAAGCTCAACTCTTCAACTGCATCTACTCCAAGCTTGCCATCCCCTTCTGTAACTCCTTGTAAAGGTATCTTAATTTTAACTGTTGGCATTTCTTCCTAATCCTCAATTATATGGGCTTCTTGCTGGGAACCAGGATTCACATGTTTGCATGGACTTTTTTTTCTTTTGGTGTTTTTTTGCTTTGTTGGTTTTTTTTTTTTGGTTTTACTTTTGTTGCTGTTTTTGGTTTTTTGGTTTTATTTTAATGACAACAAAACTAAGGATTACTGTTGTGCACACTACAGCTCCAATTATTGCTGTCTTGATTGTAAATGGCAATAGCATTCTGTATCTGCACTTGTCAGGTGGCCTGGAAATTCTCTTGGTTTTGAAACACTGAGCTAAAAAATTTGTTTTCTGGCTGATAAGGATTAATTATTAACTTGTGTTACTTCTTTACTGAAGCAACTAAGTGGCTTAAGTGTCCCATTTTTCTATAAAAATGCTCAGCCCGAATGCAGGGGCAGAGGGACTCCTCTGAAGCCATGTACTGCCATTTAACACCATTGCTCAGATCCATACAGACCTCACACAGTGCTTACACAAGCCATGTAGCAGCAATTCCTTCCTCCTTTGAAGCTATGCTGTTTCAGAGAGGCTTCTGTCTTGCAGCTGGTCTGACTTCCAAGGACAGTGTTTCATTCATGCTAATTTGGATTAGCTCTGGAGCAGACATATCCAATAAGTGAACACTCATACATGTGTAGCACATGGTGCTTTTGTTACAACTACTCTCCTCAGCTGTGTGTTCAATGCTTTCATACCTTTTCCACAGTGACCAGTCACAAAAAAACAAATCAAGTGCTTTCTTTTCAATTCGTGGTATATTAGGGAGAAATAATTAGTAACAGTTTCTCTGAAGTAGCAAAAAAAGAGCTCAGTTAAACTGACAGGAAATATTTGGCAAAGAATTACACTAAAGGACAAAATGTTCTTCTTGATGAGAAGACAGAAGGAGTTGGAACTGACTTGGAAAAGATCTCAGAAATGAGATAAAGAAGCAACTTGCTGTAAAAACTACATTGAACGGAACCAGTGGTGTTGCCAGGAGTGGGAAATTTGGTGGATGTTTGGTTCCAAATTTATAGTGTATGGACCAAGATCAAAGCATCTGGCAGTACAGCAAACCCGTGATACTGACATGATTTTAAAGGGCTGAGATTTGAGTAGGACTGGGAGCTCATTTGGATTGATTGGGGGCATGCATCATCTGAAGAGATGAAACAGGAAAGGTGGCCACAGTAGCAAAGACATAGATCAATCGATATGTATCTTTTATTCTTCACTGCAACCCCTTCGTTTTAAGGAGACTACAGAAAGTATTCCTTTGTGTTGCTTCTGTCAAATAGAAAACTATCAAAGCTAGAATTTCAGTTCACTCTCCCATGTTCTCTAAGTGCTTTTGGACATTGCAGCAACTCTACTGAGCTTTGCTGATGATAATCCACAGCATGTTTGGTACCTCTGAAAATTATTTGGAGGCTCGTACATTCCTAGAGTTTCTTCTAGCCAGAGAAAATGTCATGCCTAAGTACTGACCCTTATTTTGCAGCAAAGCTTGGAGACACAAAAGAACTGGAGGACTTCATTGCTGATCTTGACAGGACTCTAGAAAGTGAGTAGATTTTTTTTGCATCTCACTTGGTACTTGTTACAAAGAGTGTTGAAGACCAATCTATAGGGAAAGAGGGAAGGGAAAAATATAAATAGTTTCTATGATGTGGCTTCATTTTAGTTTTCTAGTCCTGTGGATAAGATCTGGATAAGAACTAAACTAAAGTCCTGTGGATCATTATCTGGATAAGAACAGACTCAATTCAGACTGTCTGTATGTTCAAGTTTAGCCTGTGTGACAAAGGCTGAACTCAATGAACCCCTGGTCCCACCTCTGAGTCAGCTGCAATTCACCCCTGTCAAGGATCCCTCCTTGACAGTGGATCAATAAATAAACATCAGTTTCTTAAATACTCAAAACTCAGTTTGAAAACTGATGATCTATTTCTTCATTGTAAAACTAAGTAACTGGAGGAGTATCCTTAGGTGAGGAAAAAACATTTTGTTCTAGGCTTTGCTTTATGAAAGAATTAAGGAGCAGATATCTGTATCTGTTGACTTAATGTCAAAATCCTGTTTGTGATTGTCTTTACCAGGAATGGAATATGGATCACTTTTTCTGCCACTATCTAGAAATTGTATCTTTCAGCTACAGAGATGAATTTCTCATTATGATTTTTAAAGAAAAACAAACAAAAATCTGGCCACCTATTGCCAAACATGTACTCTGCCTATTCCTTTTGCTTCATCCTCTTCTGTTGTGGACATAATACCATTTCTTTTGTGTTTCAGGTTGAAGTTTTTTTTTTGTGTGGAACAAGGCTATAGAGCCCAAACCAACAAGTTGTAGGACTAGACCTAAAAAGCAGCATAAACAAAGCTCTCTCAAACTGTGAACTGAGAGTTTTGTGTATTCATTAGGTATTTTCCCTTCCCTGTATTTCTGGAAGATGTGCACTTAATTCAAGACAGCTGCCCTTATGAGCTCCCTGCTTCCCTGCTGTCTTACTTGCATCTTAATCCTGGTTTCACTTCTCATACTTAAAATACATTTTCTAGTTTCCTGTATTCTGTTGTGGATGTAAGCTTGAGCTAACTCCATCTTTACCACTGAAACGGAATTGATCACTCTTCTGAAAAAAGTCCAAGGTTTAGAAGGTTTGTGTGGGACAATGAAAGGCCAGACAGGTAAATATTTCCACTGCTGTATCTTGCACAGCCATGTTGCAGCTCTAAAGGGGCTGCCTGTTATATGTAGGTTTCATTTTTCCCTTGCAAAAGTACATCAAAGGTGAAGGCAGGAACTACCACCTGCTCTAGTGGTTTTGTGCTTCTATTTTTGGTATGACTTTTTTATTCTTTTTTATATATTTTTTTATTAATCCTAACTAGACAAATCTCCAGTGATCTCAGCAGAGTTTCATTTGTACACTACCACTGTACAGTGAGGAAGAAGTCCAACTTCCATCTGGTATTTATCATCACATTTTTGAGGAGTTGTAGGTATGCTTGAGGTTACACAGAACTTTGTACAGATACCATTTCAAACCTAATGCACTTGTTAGAACAGTACCTGCCTTGGCATTTTTGCACATCAGCATTTCAGCTTTCATGTTAACTTAAAAAAACCCCACGTAATTCGGCTTATCAGGCAGTCTAGCAAGGTGTCTGATATGTCAACAACATGCAATCTTATTTAATAGAGAACTTAATGATCTTTCTTGTTCTGTATTTTCAGGTATGTGAAATGAATTTTCAACATTGTGCTTGCATGTGAATGTCCTCTGAAGGATAAGTGACATCAATCAGTGAGAACTGCTGCCCTTGTCTGATAACTTTGCTCCCCAAGATATCCTCTGAACATAACCTTTGTGGACTCCTACAAGTATTTAACTGGCAACATTGGTGGTTTTTATTTTTTTTTTTTTTTTCACTTTGCAGCAGATGAAATAAGTTAACTTAAATGTTAGAGCTGTATTTTGCTTTAAAATATAGCTTGAATTTTAATTTTAATTTAAAGTTGCTTTTATGCAAATATATTTGTAATTTTATATAGTTGAAAACTTTAATGCTTTTTTCCATTATAATATATTTTTGTATGCAAATAAATCCTGAGCTGGAATCCAGATGTCTGGAAGCTTCCTATGAACATTCAAACTCTGAAATATAAGTGCAAATTAAACTCTTATTGAAAACAACATGTTTCAAAATAGCTTAATAATGGTATATTTCCTGTAAGGCAAAATTTGTTATTCTTGTTTAATGTGGTTGCTTAAATAAGAGAGCTTTGTACTCTGTAAAATTAATACAATCAGGAAAATAATAAATTTGGTCAAACTGTTACTTCAGGTTTGTGTTAATACAAATGAAATAAGACTTACTGGACATTTGAACAGTAACACCTTTTTTAAACACTGTGTAAAAGCTGGTTTTAAACTCTGAGACCATTTGACATGAAGCACTCACTATTTGAAGGTCAGACATTTTGGCTCATCAGTTCAAAGGTATGGAGGTCCTGTACCACTGAGAAATTACTTGTGTCTGGATGGTTCTAACACCAGCCCTTGGGTCTGGAACAGTCAACAACTCTGAAAAGACTTCAGATCAGTGTGCTGCTGAGAGAGGGAAGGTGGACCTGTACTTTTATGAGGAACCTGATTCTTTCCATATGCATTAGGCTCTGGGAATGCCATTATGTGAGCTCTCCTCCTGCTGCTGCAGGCATTACACCTGGCTCTGCTGTCTGTGCTCTCCAGTCTCTTCAGTGAGCTGGGGCTGGGCTGGTTTGAACTCCTGCCTAATTTTGACCAAAGCTGTCTCGTGAGCAGTTGCTTGAACAGCTCAGTTATTGTGCTCCCTTGCTGTGTTATCTTTGAGAGTGTCTGGAGTGTGTGTGTACCTGTGGCACAGCTACCTGCTTAGGGGACCTTAAAGGACACTTAGACCTGCCTTCTGCATCTTGGAGAAAACCTACTGTGTATCCCTAATAGGAACACCATAAGGATATTGCAGATCTATCTCCCTGGATTTTACATTTCCTAAAAATTGACCAAAATATTTGGGTTTTATTAAACACCACAACTTTATTTTTTTTTTTTCTCCCAGTTTTATTCATTAGTAAGAAAATAAAAACTCTGAACTGGGTACATTTTTATCAGTCTGAAAGAGTCTTGAGGTTGTTATGTGAGTTTTTTCCTTCTGTCAGGCATTCACAGTGTGTGGTGAAGTGTGTTCCTGGAGAAGAAACATTCCTTTCAGCATTTCCTACTGCAGGTTCTGTTGGTAAATTGTCCCTTAGACTAGAAAGGGAGTGAAATTAATTAGGAGGGTAAAGTTTCATGCTTGCAGTAGGTTAACTTTCAGATCTGTGAAGGAAATAGTTATGATTCAGGTTTGAGACTGATGTCCTTCTCCTTGCTCTGAGACCTTCTCAGAGGCTCCTGTGTCACAGGAAGTGTAAAATTCACTGCTACTATGCTGTAAGCATACAGGAGCAATTACTGCTTTTTGTTTCCTCTGTGGAACTTGAGGGGGATGTCTGCCCCTCCTGCTCAGTTCCAGATGTGAAGGGATTCCTTTGACTTGTATAGGACTTCTATTAAATGTGGAGACACTGTGCCTTTCAGCGGGAGCTGAGGAAAGGGGAACCGGGACAGCAGGGACAAGTTTGTGCTTCCCTTTTCAGAAACATGCTTAGGATAAGCATGTTTTTAAACCTGCAGGAATAGCAGCAGCAGCTTTGTCTATGTTTCTATATTTTAGTGCTAGCTGATAGTGTGAACAAAGGGGTGGCCACTTCAAGGGATCCTGAGGCGGTGGGAGATGGACCCCTGTTTGCTCCTCTGTTCCTCAGGTTGGATTGTTTGAGGCATGAGTTTTCCACTTCTGCATATTCAGATGTTGCTTGATCCTATTGAATACTCTGTGCCTATAATCAGTATTTAAAGTCAGATGTCTCCCTTTATAGGTTGAAATCAGTACAAATGTGCAGTGCTTTGGAATGGCAATACTTTGTCCTTACAGACACCCAATTTTGAAGGTTTTTCTGGTGTAAGTAAAGGTTTTAGCGAGGTGTGTTCCTCATTTTGTCTAACGTCAGTGGTGATGGAGATGGGGATTAAGTCACCATCTGTTTGGGTTTTTTAATCTTGTTTATGCGTGAACAGGTGGAGACTTCTTGCTTATACAGCAGATCTGGAGATCATCAGCTGCAAATCTGGGAGTATCTTCTGTGGAGCTGTTTATCTGAATTCCTGCCAGTTTAAGTTCAATTTTCAATGTGTCAGAAGAAAGGCACTAACATAGATGTCATTTCACTGGAGGATGCTTATGACTTAAGTTCATCATCTGATTACATATGGCACTGAAAAATGCATTGCTGGTAAAAGTTCTGTCATGCTTTATCCCCAAGGAACATTGCTGGAGACTGCACTGTCCTTATGGGCCTGGCTGACTTTTCAGTCCTTGTTTTGACCTCCCTCTCATGCTGCAATGCTGAGTTTGAATTCAGAAGAGTCTCAGCACTGCTGTGCCAACACCAGGCACCCTGAAATGGAAATGAGCAGCTTAGACTAAGCAGATGTGTTGCCAGAGCTTAACCTGGGGAGGGTGAGGTGAAACAATTACTTGCACGTGTGCTCTTTACCTACTGCAAATTCAAGTTTAACTGGATTAGTTTAACCCTCCACCACCAAGGCTTGAGCTAATGTATCTTATCTTGGGTTTGCTGTTGACTCTGTGTGCCCTTGGTGCAAGCTGATACCGGGTAACACGTTATGCTTGGTAACCTGAATAAGGGAGAGAGACCAGACAAAGGAGGGATTTGTATTTATGTTTTTCCTGGGTTGCCTGTGCATCTGTAGCCACTGCTGATGCACTGACATCCAGGTGAGTTTTTAGAAGGGAGGAAAACGGTTGCATTGGCAGTAATGGAGCTTGGTTGTAAGGGAAGGGCTCAACCCCTGCTGGCTCCCATGGCCCTTGTGCTGGTGCCTTCTTCCCTTCTTTGTTACTGTTATGGGCTTTTTTTGTACATGCTGGGTGTGGAACTGATTCCCAGCAGCATTGCCTAATCTGAAGGGTCAAAGAGGGCAGGAGAATCCATGTTCAGAGCTTCACAGATTAATTTAAGCCTTGGTTTCAGTACTGGATGCTTGCAAAGAAAACTGACACAGGACATTTCTGCCTGCTGGGAAGCATCAGGAATTCACAGTGGGAATTCAGTGGGAAAGGTCCACCCTGCATGGGTCTCCTCTGGAGCTCATCTCAGATGGCTCAGGTGAACCCAGCTGACCATATGAGTGGTATTTACACCACTGGTGCCATAATGGGAGATTTAATTCATCTGAAGATGCTAGACATGACATCTGCTGGAGAAGATGTTGAAGAGAAACTTCCAGAGTTGCAATGTTTGGAAGCAAAGCCAATATGACTGCAGCAGTTCTTGAACTAAATCCAGCTCTGCACACTGACAGCACAAAATCCATATTCTCAATGGGGAAATCTCCTGATTTCCATGTTACTTGCTACATTACTGATTTTTTGCAGCCTGTCCAATAGCTCTAACTCTCTAGATGACTTTACAATAATGTGAGATGATCTTAGCTGCTACATCTCATCAGTTTAGATTCTAAACTGTAAAACAGACCTGTAAACCAGATCTTTTCAGGGTTCTTTACTTTCTTAGAGGTTAAAAGAGCTAACAGTCAAATGCTGTAGATTGACCTGTGGGATTAAAATAGGCCAGCTTTTACAAAGCCACCCCAGGGCTTTGGTCGCTTTTGCTCTTTCACACCTGTGTTTGGAAAGCTAAAATACTTATTGATTTAGCTTTTAAAAGCTACAGACTGGAGGCCTGTGCCTCCATTCTCCCAAGGCATCAGAGCTCACCATTTTCTCTGGGAGGCATGAGGATGCTTAAATAGTCTTCAGACTGGAGGTGAATGTTGCCTTCTCCACAGCTGATGGTTGTAACACCAATTGCTTTGGTTCTGTTGGTAGTGTATTTCAGAACATTAGTTTTAATTAAAACTGTTGCCCTTGTCTTAAAAAAACCCAGAGAATTAAAATATTGTGGTATATATGTAGTCTTCACATTAAAAAAAAAAATCTTGCTACTCTGTTGAATCAGGTCAGGACCAATTTAGCCTGAATTAAGCACTTACATAAACCACTGAGGTTAGGATGTTGCCCTTGGCTCATTTGCCAGCCATTACAGAAAGGAGGGGGGACTGAATTATCCCCTAATGGTGGTCCTTTGCTACAGAAAATATTGTAAATCACTACAGCTAAGCAGGTTTCTCACTTGGGCTCCTTAATCCACTGACTAAAGAAAAGTGTAGGTGTCCAAATAAACTTGCCTACAAATGACCCTAAAGTGTTACAGCTGGTGGGGCTGGAAGAGCAGAGGCAGAAACACCCAGCTGGGCAGAGCTCCTGTGTTTGGGGCTCTGCACTGTGCAAGCACAGCAGCTTGCTTCAGCCCTGGCCCTTGGGGCTCGGTGCTGCTGGGCCAGGCGGGAGGTGCTGGGCACTAAGCCCTTGTGGGATGCCACAGGATGAACCCATGGGAGCTCTGTGCTCTGAAGCAGAGTTGCCAGAACAAGCTGCAGGAGAAGGGCACTCCTCATCCTCACCACTGCCAGCGCACTGCCTGCCCATTCCCACTGTGTTAGGCAGGGTGGGAAGCTCCAGTCGCCTCCTTGGGCAGGAGCAAGGGAACCATGGGGAGGCTCAGGATGGTGCTTGAGTGGCACGGTGCTGACCCCAGGGCCGTGCCCTTTGGCTTTCTGTACCCCCAGAACACACTCTGTCTTCTGCTGCCTCCCACCAGTGCTCCCCATCTGCAGCTCAGCTCAAATCCTTTACCTGCCTGCCCCATGCTCAGTCAGCCCAGCCCTGCTGCTGTAGCAAGATATCTGGAGCTTTGGGGTTGTTTTTTTTTAAAAAAAATGCATTCTAGGACTATGCCAGTGACTCTCTCAGCTGCAGACAATTTCTAGGTTAATTATCTGTAATGTGTGGCTCAGTGGCTGAGGATGGAATGGATGCTGCTGAAGTCCATGGTGAAATCTGCAGGTGGGCTGGGATTTAGCTCTGTGTCAGTGTGCAGCTGGGCTGATGGCTCCCTCAGAGCTCCAGAAAGTATATAAATTTGGGATGTGTCAGCTTTCTTGTGCAACACAGGCAGGAGTTTCTGAACACTATTTAGAACACCTCAGGAGACATTTAGCCTAGTATCTCAGTTAAAATTGAGTGAACGGCCGTGCTGTCCCCTGGTTTTATTCCATCTCTGTGAGAAGCAGGGTGATTCACAAGGGTGGATGGGACTAGATGCTCTTCCCCCCATTGGGTTTGGCAACAGAGCGGTGCTAAAGAGTTTATACCCACAAATATTTTGTGCTTTCAAGCTGTGACTTCAGTGGACTCTCATGCAACATTAAACTCTGATGCTGGCAATCTGTCTCCATAGACTGGTTCTCAAGGCTGTGTATAGTTTAGCAGTTTTATGCTCTTGGAAAACTGATTTATGAACTGTAGCTTTATGTTTGTTTATGTGTAGAGTTTATGATGTGAAGCAGAATACCTGTTTTTCTCAGAGGCCATACAGAACAGCTCAGCTCTTAGTCTCCAAATAGCATCCCAGATAATTTATTTTGTTGACAGCTGGTACAATGTGCTGCTAATACAACAGTAGTTACTACACATTAGCAGCCATACATCAGCTGCCTCAAAGCACTTTGGCATGCTCCAATAAATAAATGCCACTATAAAGCTCAGGGCAGATCTCTCCAGCATGCAGCAGCCACAGTTTGGAGGGAGAGGTGAAAGTTTGGTGCTTGGCCAGAGGAGGCTGGCCGTGTCCACCAGGGATCCAAAGACTGCATTAATGCTGAGTTTAGGATTAGGGCTTCCTGCTCACAGCACTTCATCTTTAAATAATCTTGTAGGAAATGTCATAGCAAGTGTGTCTGACATTTGTGAGCCCTTGCTGAATGAGATTAAGAGAACCAGCTTGGTGAGTTTTTCCTGAACTTGCAACCAGGTAACTCCAGCCCAGGTGATTGCAGAGAAAAGTTACAGAGTTTCAAGAAACTTGTCAAAAAACCATTAGTAACCTTCTTCAGTGTTTTCAGTAATGCTTTCATCAGGGACCATGTGTTTCTTTACACTTCCACCAACCACGAAGGTATAAAGAAATACATGATCCCTGATGAAATACATTACTGAAATGCACCTCCACCAGTAAAGGTATCTCCTAACACAAAACACCTCACATGAATAGTTCTCTTCCCTCTACATTTCTTTGTATCTAACAAACCCCTTTTTACAGAGTGGTCTTCCCAAACAGGACCACAAGATGGGCATTACAGGCTGTCTGACAGCTGGTCCATCCACAGAAAAAGGAAAGTTGAGAGACACAATTAGAGGTTGCAGATTTCTTTTCCTCCATCTTTTTTTTGTGGCTCAAAATTCACATGGTCTTCTCTGGGAAAGAACTGTGAGAGATGTGAGCCTCTTGCTACCTCAGAGGCAGAAAGCAAGCAGAGCCAGAGCTGAGCTAAATGAGACCCTGCTCATCTCTCCAGGTTTCTAAACCTTCTGCATCCCAGCTGGCCTCATCCCCCTGATTTGTGGGGCCATAGGAAAAGTGTGTAAGCATTTAGGTTGTTTCACAGACTATGGCTTTCCCCAGCATCATCAGCACCTTGTTGTCCATCAAGGGGCAGCAGTTCCCTCATCACATCCCTTCTCAGTGGTCAAGGGAGGCTGTGGTGTGACTCTGTTCCTGTCCCTCCCTGCCCTGCCTGGCTCAGCTGCAGCCTTACACACACCTTGGCTATGCTAGAGCAGCAGCAAGCACCAAAACACAGCTTACTGGAATCTGATTTTTTTTTTAATTTGTGATTAAATGGTTCAGCTTCAGAGGATGGCCCCTGGTGTATGTGCTACTTTATTTATCTCTATCAGGGATAGGGATGGAGGGGAATTACCCAAACAATGGGCAATCTGGATTGAAAAACATTTAAATTTTCAGATCTGTTTTAGTGTTTCTTTAATAGGACACATCCACAACAGCTCACATGAGTATATGGACTCATGTTTAAGACTAAAACAAGCATTTCTCACAATGATGGCTGGACCATCTGCCACTCTTCCCTAGTCTTCATGACTGAGTGGTTAAATAAGAAGGAGTCATTCAGAATCTGCCAATTGTGCTTTTCCAGTGACCTTTCAAAAAACTGACTTCTTTTTGACTAAAAATAAATTTTACATTACCAAGCCAATGAGGCAGACTTCCTTATGTATTTTGAATAACATAGTTGTTTTGAAATGTCCCTTGGCTCCCACGTAACAAAAGCCTGATGTTAAAAAAAAAGGTGGTTTGAATTGATTCTGATTATTGGCTGATATTCAAAATACAGTAAGACAGTTAAGCTTCTGTGCTATCCTGTGACATACCATTGTTAGCACCTCATAAAACGAGGGGAAGGGAGAATAAAATCACCCAAACATTTCTGGAAACCTTCTTTGAGCTCATTTTTTTATTCAGGAATTTTTACTTTCAGAGCACCTCTGTTGCAGGCTATTTCCCCATAATGACGTGTCTAGACTTTGATGGAAAAATTTCCAGGCAGCTCTTATTTCTCAGTCTTCTTCTCTCTTTCCATGCAGGGGTGAGCTGTTGGTGTGGTGATGACGATGTCCAAAATGGGAAACAGATTCTGAACTGAGCCAGTTCCTCGAGGAAAGCCTTTCCTTTGGGGGTTTGATGTGCACAGATATGCATACACATAAAAGCCTGGCCTGAAGTAGGATGGTGTAGGTCCTTAAAAAAGTAGCAGAGGTGAAGCTGCATAAACAGGGAAAAGGCGAGGTAGGATTTTGAGGGTGCCAGGCTGTAATGATTTGCTTTCTCAGTTTCTGGCATACAACAAAAGAGCTCTCTGAAGAGCTTTCAGAGGCAGAATTACAGGAGCTGGTGTGTCTGCAGGCAGTACCATGCTAGCAGACTGGAAACTGGGACCCCAAAAGTGCAATTCCTGCTTTATATCTGTACATAAAAATGCATTTGCAGTATGTGTCTGTTAAATCACTAATATAATTTTAGGTGTTTCCTCTACTATTTACAGACCATTTCTTAAAGCTAGACCAGTTCTGTTGTATTTTTTGAAAGTTATAAATACCTTCAAGATCAAGAAATTTTCCTGGCTTTTGTGAGAACCAAATGGCAGGATGAAAGACCTGCCAGCCTTGCAAATGTAGATTTTTTATCAAGAAGAAACACTACTACATGGTAGTGATGTGTGGTTCCAAACTGACCATGCTAAAGGCAGAAGGCAGGAAAAGTGGCTTCTCTCAGCTTTGCTCAATTAAGGGCTCAGCCTCTCATTTTCCTGTTCTTTGGCTTTTCTCCAATTCCTGTTTTTGAACTTTTATTTTCCCCCATAATCACACTGATATCATAGGGATTTGCATGGAAACCGATGCCCTCATCTCATCTCAGTGCCAGAATTACAAGTCTCTTGTTCCTAATGGAAAAAAAAGATGTAAGATTTCCAGACAACCCCAGTTCATGTGGTGAGTGTAGTGAGTATTACTAGCCTATATGCAGAGCCTGGTGTGATGCCTCCATCTAATTTCATGAAACCAGACAAGAAATGGAAAAAAAGTACATGTTAATGTACTGTCTGCATGTGTAAGTGTTAACCAGGTCAGTGTTTCTCTGCTGCCCCATGAGGCCTAGCCTCTGTCACCTTGGCTGTGTGAAGAAATGACCCCAAGATGCTGGGTTTTCCCAGGAGCAAAACCACCGTTGTTTTGGGGCCCTACAGTGACCCTCTGCTGTGTCTAGCTCCCTGCAGACACAAGCAAGTCTCAGCAATGGTTTCTAAGTTTTGCTGAAGTTTTTTGGTACAGTATCCAGTCCTTTTTGGGGTTAGTTTGTTGGTTTAAAGGAAAGTTGACCCCAAATTCTACTATATGAAGTGAACCATTCTTCCTCCATCTAGCAGCAGGTGAAGGGAGGTTCAGGAGATGGTAGGACTGGTAGGATGAAACCCCTCTAAAAGCCTTGTGCCTCTGGCTTGGGTACCCTCATTTGGAATCATCAAAGGAGGGCTGACAGAAATGGATCCTGAACCATTTTCAGATATGCCAGATGGATGGATTATAGTGTTAATGTCATTCATCCAGAGGGAAGAAACTGATGGACAGGCCATGTGTGTCTTGGCCCTTTTAGCATATTTACTTCCTTGCCAAAGCTTGGGGGAAAATAAACTGCTTTTAATGGAAGTTTGCCCAGGCAACACCCAAACACTAACACACGTCTCTGCGTGGCAAGTTTGAATTTATCTGGCTTGTTGGCTTGCCGCTTCAGGAACCAAGCTACAGTGCAAGCAGAGAACAAGTGGTAGTGTAACTCTCCTGCCTGATGCAATGTGAAGCAGCCAATGCAGGAATGTGCACCAGAGAGCCAGCTCAATAGAAATCAAGACCTACTTTCGCATCAAATTATGTATTCTCAGCTTTTAGAGGCTTGGCTTCAGGCTGTTTTTTCATACTTAGCTCACTCTGTGCTTTAACGGGAGCTGAGAAAGTTGCTGACTCCGTCCTGTGAAACCTCAGCCGCCCAGATGAGGAGCTGACCTGACTCACTGCCAGCATCATGCTCAGGCCTACTGCCTGTTCTAAAGACACTGAGTTCCTGTGCCTGACCCCATATGAGAGCCTCTCCCCATCTACAAGCCAGATTAACTCAAGTCCCTACCAGTTCTAGGAAAATAACATTGGCTTGAAATAATGGGCTTGATGTGGGTCCTTTTCCTGGGTCCCTGAGCCTGAGCAGAAGGGTTTTCCTCCTATGTGCACACAGGTATTTTCTCTTTAGAAAACATCTTGAAACAGTAGATACCATTTATGGCTTTTTGTTAAGCTTCCATCTTTGAAGGGTAGAAATTGCTCCTGTGAAAGGAAATAGAGTTTTGAGGTGTGTGTGGGCAGGACTCCTGCCATGTTTTTGGGGATGCTAAAGTTGGCCAATATCTGGGGCTTTTTCACTGTTGGATGTGCAGGAGCTGAGGGAAGGAACAGTGGGTGGACATCTGCAGGTCTCTCCTCCCCTCCATCCTGACATGAAGGGAGTCACTGAGGAGTGTGTGCTCCTCTTGCAGCTGCTGAGATCCACCCCCAGATCCACCAGCATGCACAGCAAAAAAGGTCTATTTCCACAAGTGTCAAAATTAGGGACAGGAAGGTATTTATTTATATACTATGTGTAGGTGCTTTCTGGCTTTCTTTGGAGACACCCTCTCTGCCCGAAATTAATTTTCTCCTCTCCTGCCTCCCATGCTCCCCCTTGCTGCCCCCAGCACCCCCCTCTTCCCTCGCTGCCACTGATGAGTTCCTCCTGCCCCCAGGAATCGGGGCTGGCAGGCTCTTCTGTGGCTGGAGGAATTGGTCTTGGCAGCTGCACGAGAGCCAGGGTGGAGCCCTCCAGACCCCTGAGTCACTGCAGAGGGGCAACCACATCCCTCCTGGGGAGCAAACTGATCCAGTTTGAACTCCAGGCCTCTTCCCACCTCCTTCCCTCCACTTTTGGGCCTTAGGATTCAGAGAAGAGGACCAGGGCTGCAGATGGACATCGTCACTCCCCTGCACGGCATTTGCCACCTGCTCTGCATTTGCCACCTGCTCTGCTTAGGAAAGGCAATGTGGATATTTTTCTCTGCCTGATCATCTGAGTGGTGTTGCTTTGGCATGACTCAGGAGTGATTGACTTTGCCCAAAATAAAGGTTCCTTGCAAGCATGAATCCCTCTTCCAGAAGAATGTGACTCACTGGAGGTTTGCCTCCACCCTCTTTGGTGCAGTCCACAGCTGTGATTCCCTTTGGAACATTTTCTGGGTTTCTTTCACCCTAAAACACAGGTTGACTTTGAGAAGAGGATTTGTGTATCCTGGGCCAAATTCCTCTCCCATGCAGTGTGTATGGGCCAAGTTACTCAGATCCCTGCAGGCCACATCCAAGTTCTCTGTTTTGTATCGAGTTCTCATGTCAGACAGGCATTAAAAGGCACTGTCATGGGCATTTACTCTGATTTTCTGTGCTTAGCATACACCTCAGGATTCCCCCCAATGTTCTGCTCCAAGCCCTTAGTCTTTGGCTGGTTGGGGACACAGTATCCAAGATCTGAGGTGAAGACCTGTCTCTGTGACTGAATATTGGCAGCAACTGATCATAAAATCTTTGCAGTGCATGGAAAGGCTTCCGAAGAGACTCCAGCTGACTCCACCTGGTCATTTCCAATGCACAGCATAGAGGGGATCTAAAACTGTAGCTGCTTTTGCTACCCTTGTTTTGCATACTTGTTTAACTTTAACTAATTGAATCTTATTTAATTCTGGTTTTTTGGATAGTTGATCTGATTATTAATTTATGGCATATCTTGCTGCCTTTGCTGAGCTTTTCATGCCATGTTCCCTCATTTTTATATTCTGATGCTCACTCTCCAAGGACCTGTGCTTCTTCCTGAATAACTTGTTAACCTTGGACACCAGATGCTTGTTCTTTTACCCCAAGGTCCTGAATCACCTCTGGTGAAAGCTGATATTGTCTTAAAACCTCTGAATCCAAAATAAAATGTTCTGGACTTGGAAAGAGGATGCTGTCTGCAGATTTGGCCCAAGCTTCTCATCTCCCCCATTTGTGACTAGAAATGCTCTAGTACCTTCTCCAGCCCCCTCATCATCTGTCTCACATTTTAATGCATCACAAAGGGAGGAAAAAAGCTGTTCAGAACACCACAGCTATAAAATGTTCCAGCCAGAACCAGTTCGTACTGATTTAGCAAAACTTTTGAAAACCTTGGAAACTGCTGGTCCAAGGCTTGCCCCTCCATGGTAAGAAGACTCATGCAACTAGGAGCCTTTGAGGATGTGCCCAGTGAGGAAGGTGCAAACACTCAATTGTGAATATTATGAAATCTGGAGAGCATTTTAAAAGGACATTTAAATATTGAACAATGACAGCGTGGCTCAAAGAACTGCCTGCAGAATAGCTCCCAGTCTCACTGCTGAAGTGCTGTTTGTTAAGAAAGGTCAAATAGCAAACTGCTGAGGACACACACACTGAGCCAAAAGTCATGTTCTCTTTCAGGACGGTGTATCTGATCTGCTCAGGTCAAACAGTCATCCATGTTTTTGTCTGCCTTGCTGAGACAAGAACATTTTAGGAAGCTAAAGCTAAAGCTATGACAAGTATTCAAAACATATCAAGGAGAGACTCCAAACTGTCTCAAACCTGATTTCAGGGCAGACATCAGAAATTATTACAGCATTTTAATCCTTTGCTTGACTTGTGTCATGTTTTAAAAACTTTTTCTGAAACTAGAAGGGCTGGAAGCTTTGCTTAAAAAGGGGGAAATCTCACCTAATGTGAAACTTCTCAAAGCAGACTTCTGAATAAAAAGTGAGGGCTCCAAAATCAGTAAGTTTGAGCTCAGAAGTGGAAAAATAAAAGTGTTTCTTAGATATAACCAACTTAGGCATGGTGGCTCTGACTTTGCCAGGTGTTCTGTCTTTGTTGGTGTTTACTATCTAGACAAGTTTCTTTCTGAAATGCTGTAGGAACTTCTCAGTTTGCACTCTTTTAGTGTGACATTTAAGGAACCGGGCAGTAAGTAATTCTGGACTTCAAATAAGCCTTTGATTTCATTTTAGGCTTCTCAAGCAGATATTGTGACAGGTATGTAGGTTCATGGTAAGCAGTGACAGTCATACAGGTATTTCCAGCTATTTTTGTAGCCCCTTTGTAGCTCTTCCACAGCATTGTGACCTAATCCTCACCTTCCCCTCAAACATTCCCCAGTCATGAGGCACTAATTTTGGATTTATGATTTAGATAGATAAAAGGAAGAATTTCTTCACTATGAGGGTGGTGAGGCACTGGTACAGGTTGCTCAGAGAAACTGTGGATGCCCCATCCCTGGCACTGTTCAAGGCCAGGTTGGATGGAGCTTTGAACAACTTGGTATAGTGGCAGCTGTCCCTGCACATGGCAGGGGATTGGTGTCTTCCAACACAAAATCTGTGGTTCTATGCTGCAAATCACATGCTGCCCCTTCTTGCATTTACCATAAATACAAACCAATGCCTCCCAGAATGTCAAGAGCTGCACTGTCATCTCACAGGAGCTCCCAGATATATTAATCTGTTAATGAGGCTTCACAGCTTTTTCCAAGCTCTAAAATGTAAAATGACTTTCTGTGAGTCCTGCCCTGTACATTCCTTTGCAGTGTTAACCACTGCCTCGATGAAGTGCTCTTCCAGAGGCAAGGTACTCATCCACCTGCAAAGGCAGAAGCTGAAGAAGCTCTTGGTGGGAGAGAGTATTGGGGAAGGGGTGGAAAGAGTCTGGTGAAGGAAGACTTGGTGGTAAAATTATTATTTTTTTACAGGCAGGAGCAGCTGACAAATCCATCCCGTCTGTGCTTTTTGTGCGGCACTACAAAATTAGAAAGTTGTTTTTCAATGAACATGAAACTGCTGAAGAACAGAATCTGGAGTGCTGTAAATAGTGCTGGGCTCTTTGAAGCCACAAAGAGGAGACTGTTCTGCTGGGAGATGCCAGGCCTGGGAACACGGGTTTCCTTTGTCCGTGCGTCATTATGCAGCAGCTGGCGTGCGCTGAGCACGACTCCCAGATTTGCTTCTGCTGCTAACTCGGGACAAAGAGACAGCGGCTGCCTGGGAGTGGTGGCCAAGAGAATTCTAAGTCCTTCAACCCACCTGGCTCAGTGGGGCAATGGTCTTCTATGAATACACGTGGCAGGGTAAAGAACCTGTCTGCAAGCAAAGATTGCTCAAATTATCTGAGATCACGGTTTCTGTTTTGTCTTAGGAGGGATAAAGAAATCCCACTTCTCTCTTTTAGGAGATACAGCTTAGTCTCAAATGTCCTTGTCACCAGTGCCAGTGCTAGGGTTTTGCACTGGGGATGGTGGCAGCTGACATGAGCACCCCCATGGCTTGTCCATGACTCCTGAAAACAGCATTCCAGTGCCCTGTTTGCACAGTTTGTCTTAAAAGGCAGCTGAGGAAGCAACAGGAACTGATGGGGTTAGTCCTGAACCTGGCTGAAACCTCTCTGTGGGTATACCCCAAGGGCAAATCATGGGGTACTTTGACTGGATGCAACTCCAAAAAAGTGTCTCCTCTTCAGAAATGGTTGAACTCAGCCCAAACCCACGAGACAGCTGTAGAAGCTCATTATGTCTTATCTGGTGCAAATGCATATCCTAGGGGAATTCAGACCCCATCCTACACGCCTGTCTGATTTCTGGATGGATGTTGTCTTGCCTTGAAACTTGGAGCTATTTAATTCCACCAGTTGTCCGTGGCTGGGCCTCAGGTTTGCACAGCTCCTGCTCAGCTTTTGGTGTGGAAAGCAAGGAGGGTCATTAAATCCCACTGACCTTCAAAGGAGCCCCAAATGAAACCCTAATAATGTTTTTAATAAAGGTGCTGGCTCTGAAGGGTTTTGTCTCATGTACCTCATGCCAGATAATGGCACAAGAGATGCTTGTAAATGGGAACTTTATTAAACTTTATTAAAGGAGTCACAGGAGCTAGGGCTGCACCTTTCAGCTCTGCCATGGGAGAGCCACTGCAATAAAGCTTAGTTTTTAAATTAAGCTATGGAAAGCAGGTTTAACCACTCACAGTGATTTTATCACAAATGCATGGAAAGATTTTCTTAACTAATGAACACATGGTGAAGTCATTAATTGATTGTAGGTGCCTGAGAGCCTCCATGCATTGCACTGATTAATTGCCTGCTCAGCTTTTAGTCCGTGAACGGCTGCAGGAATTAATGCCCCGTGGAGTCAAGCCTGAGCACAGACAACCACAAAACAAGAGGGTTGCACAGTTTCACCAAGGAACAGTAGCCAAGATCTTGGGGAAAAACCTGCCAAGATCATCAGCTGAAGTAAGTAACTCAAGAAGGAGCTGGGCAACTTTCCAGAGCTGCAGAGTATGAGGTAAAGCCATTAACAGGACTTTTGGTTTTAAGATAATGAGAGATTGGTTAGTGATTGGGATTTCCTGGACTCCTGAGGCTTAGGAAATACTAGAAACACGGATGTGGCCTTGGGGAAGTGGGCTCAGGGGTTGCTCTGTGCCAACAACCAGCCTCCCCTGGCCCAGTGCCCTACAGAAGGAGGCAGGATCTATGTCGTGTTGGTGTTTCCAAAGCCAAGGTAAGGGTGAGCTACTCCATTTGGCCTGGCACTTGAGAGGCATGGGGCAGCAGCTGGTGGTCTGTACCCAGAGGAGGATGGATTACCTCCAAGGCAGGGGGTCTTTCAGCTATTTTTATTATATTCCTCATTTTTCCAGTTGTTTGGACAAAGGAGGCTGTGCTTTACAACGACAAAACTCACAAAACCCAGACAGTGACCGCAAGAGCACAATGAGGCGTCTGCTTACAAATTGAATCTCTTGCGGGCTTAATGCCAAACTCTGTCCTTGCATTTGGAGAAGCCATAGAGAATTTTTTTTATTGTAAGGGTTTTCTGACAGTGTTGTGGTGAAAAGGAGGAGGATTGCATGAAAATGAATTGACCACTGACTGTGGGTTCTAAGTGTAAGCAGAAATGGTCAGCGTGTGCTGGCATCCTGCTGAACAGCCAGCAGAAGCTCGGATGACGATGGATTAGCCATTTCATTGAGCTTCTTACTTGTCTGTGCCCTTTGGTTCCTCCTGTGTATCTGCATGCTGGGGGCTAGAGCTGACCCTCTCAGACCCCACAAGAGATCTGCCATTGTGCTGCCCTTTGGAGCATGGTGGCCTCTGAGTCTTGGAGCCAACATGTTTGCCATGCCCACTAGGAGAGGGAAGAGAACCCCCAAAATCCTCTGATTGCTCTCATCTTGTTCTTTTTTTTAAAATATGCATGAGATACAAATAACATAAATTAACAAAGCCCATCAGCCTAAATAAAGAGAATTATCTTCAGGTGGGTCTGCAAGATGGAGCTGGACTTTTCCTAGAGCACCTTGTTGTAATTAGGTTGTGTGAAACCTGGTACAAACATGTATAATTGCCTCTGGCTGTGCAGGGGTTAATGTGATTCATGCGGTGTCTCATGCCTTTAAATTTTTTCCATAAGCAAATCTCTTGGCATGCTTTGCAGCAATCACCAACAGATCAAATAAATATTAATAAAATAACTAGCTTTTCAGAAAAGCGTTAAACAACACTACCAGCTGTGTCTTCACAAACACCACAGCATCCGAACCACAAAAGTAATGCTCAAACCCCATCTGTAATGGAACAAGTTACTTTCATGCCTATGTATAGAATTTCTGTCTTTGACTCCCTGAGGAGTTTGCTTCATTTTGGCATTTTTCAGTGTTAACCAAGGCTCCATGACTGATGGATACTTGAGAGTTTCAGTTACTAGAAAGGGATTCTCAAATACTTAAATATTTGTATGCATTAGCCTTTGTTAAATTAAAACTGTTTTAATCATGGGTTTGTTACAAGAATCTTAATTCCTGTCTTGACCTCATGTAATCCTGTATCATAATACTTTAAAGCTGAGAAAGTCTCTGCATGTTCCATTTTTCACCATCCTTTCCTGTAGGAGGCATGTCCACCTTACTTTGAGCACACTGACACATCCTCCTTAGCGTGGACAAGGCTGGCTGATTAGTACGCACATGAAAATATCAATCAACTATCAATAAGGTTTTAATTCTTCAATCAATAAGGTTCAGCAAATTCTTCCCACCTGCAGTGATCCTGCTAAAGCAGGAGATATGAAATGGGAAGGAATGGTGTAAGATGGGAGCTGTTACCCTAAGGCAGTGGAGGACAATGTTTGTGGCTGCATCATTCATTATGTACATGGTGGAAAGTCAGCAGTAGTGCATATTGGAGTCTGGAGGGAACTGGGGATTCAGGACTGGAGACTGGTCCCTTATGGCTTGGGTCCAGATCCACCTGAAAATCTGGAGATTAAAAAATATTTAAGGATGGAACAAGTGATGCTTACCTAGTTTTGTACAAGAGTGTGAAACTTGAGTGATTCAAAGGGAATTGGTGAGGTTTGTTTTTTTTTTTATAATCATGTAGTGTTGAATTCCTGTTTTGAGGAAAAATTGACTAAGCTTTGACCTTCACTGCCTTGCCAGTCCAAGTTTCCCACATTCACACATATGCTTTTCCTAGAATAAGTCATCCAGAGCAACAACATGCCTTTTGTTAGGAGCAGCCACTGAGTTAAATAATGCTGCTTTCAGACCCCTCCATGGCACAGAAAGAACTCAGTGCCCTTTTGGTTTGCTGTCTCACATTATCTCAAGTTAGGCTGGGCTTTACAGGCTGAGCTGACAGACAGGAGGCCTCAAGCCCTCTGAAGAGGTGTGTTTGTTTTCTGAAGCGTGCACTGAGCAGCTCTCAGCTGAAAGCCCAGGGAGATGCTGCCCTGCATAGCCTGGGCCTCCAAGGGTGGCTGGGGCAGAGCTGCTGGGTGGGAGATGGAGACGCCAAGTCTGGAGCCTGACACCTACTCAGAGCCACTCTCCACAGCACTTGAGAGGAATAGAGAGAGAAAAGAGCCCTTTTTAGGCTCTCTTCTGCCTCAATCTGTGCCTGGCACACTTATTCTTGGCCATTTGCTTTTGTTTGTGTCAGCTTGGCTTTGACTTGTTTCCTGTCTCTTTCTAGCCAGCCCCTCACATCTATTTCTGCTCTCATTTATTTTAGATAAATAACTTCTCTCCTGGTTTCCCTCTTCATTTTTGGTGGCAGTGGTGAAAGGAAAGATCTTTTCCCTTTTTGTTTTCACAGAGAAACACTGCTACTTCCTTTTTTTTCACCCTGCAAATGAGGCACACTAATGAGGGCACACACCTGTGCTTGAGTAGGAAGCCTTTAAACCCCTGTGGCTGTGTGCTGGCTCCAATTTGTGTAACGGATTTTGGGGCAGATGCCGTGTGGAGGGTGCCAATAAGTCCTCAGAGGCTCATGTGACAGTTCTCTGCAAGGGTCATGCTTAGGTGTCAATGCAGAGACCTGCTGCAGATGCTTGGTGTGCATTATAGTGTCTTGTTTTAGCAAACCACTTGTGCAATATTTTAGCCAAACCGTCCGGAAGAGGCTGAGAAGGGAGTGCAGGGTCTCGTGGAGGGGGCTTGCAGGTGCCAGTGGGTGAGATTTAATTTGTGTTTAACTTGTGAGACTGCCTGTCTCTCCTGAGACACCCCTTAGGAGCTGCACTACACAGGAAGGATGATTGAAAGAAGATAAAGGCTAATGGGCTGTGAGCTGCTTTTCAGCAAACACTGGGATCTTTCAGCTGTTTTGTAAATCATTCAGATGCATTTATGGAAATGTTTTGCTTATATTTTGTGATTCCACGTATTGGATTAACACTCTAAGATGCCGTTTTAAATGATATTTTGACCTTTGTCACTATCTAGTTCTAACTGAGTGATCTATCTGTGATACGCATGAGGATAAAAACTCTCAGTTGATGAAACAGAGGAGAAAGGACACTGTGTTTTCATTGCTTTATAAACTCCTTAATGACTTCAGAGCTTTAATACCACATGATCAAAGCTTTAACAAAATAATTCCTACTTCTCTGCATGCAGTGCACAAGCAGCATCAATGCTGGCCCATGTTTGGGTATGGATGCTGCAGTTCAGGGCTTGGCTCCTGAATATTGGAGTGTGGGGCTTCTGCTGTACTAATCCAGATTTTGTGTGTTTTAAGACTGTCTGCTTTCAACCTATCTTGCCTGCAAAAGACTAGACCCCACAGGCTCCTTGATTTTATAGTACTATTTGCAGCAGAGAGAGGAGTGATTTGAGAGGATGATATTTTTTTTTCTGAGCTGGTGCTAAAGGAGAGTTTTGAGGTCTTAGAGGGAAATCTGCTGTTTTGTGGGCATGGATACCTTTTTGAGTGCAATGGCAATTGAGGTGACTTAAAAATGCGAGAATAAGAGAGAATAAGGCAACTTAAAAATTTTTTTCAGTGGCACTTACAGTGACTGCCCCCACTTCACTGCTCTATCAGTCCATGCCTGTTCAGTGCTCAGATACAACCTTTGCAGCAAATTTTTGAAATCACAACAAGAGCAGGAAACAATCTCTGTCCTCTTCAAACAAGGAGATAACAGCAGAGGAGAAGTCAGTGATGACACGGGGAGCAGCTGCAGTGTGGCATACCCTTGTGTTCCAGGTCAGCATGGCCCTGGGCGAGCATGGGCTCCACTGTTTGCTCTTCCTAATATGATTGCTGCCCTCAGATACCAAGCTGACAGCCAGTTTAGAACATCTCCTCACTAGGGGCTGGTTTGCCAGTCTGTGCCTGCCTGCACAGCCCTTGTCCCATGAAATCTGTGCTTAAAGGTAAACATGGTCCTTTTCCAGGGCCTCAATTACAAATGTATTGATGAATTGATGTCCCTTTTCCTCTCACATCTGGCTTGTTCTCTGGGAACTGTGCCACACTGAAAATGGGTCATGTCAGAAAATTGAGGGAGTGAGGGGGACTATGACAGCTGTATCGCTACTCTGATTTTGCTGTTTTGGTCACAGTATATGACTCCTACATGACTTTCTAAAGGGATGCAGTGAGGTACTCAGTACAGCAGAGAAGGAGGACAGAGTTTCAGTGTTCCCTGTTCACCCTCCTGAAGAAGGCAGCCAAGGGAACTAGAGACAGTAGGGAGTAGTGGAGACATGCAGAGTGATTTCAGATGATTCTGAAAAAATATGGTCATTTTGGTGCATCAAAATTCTGCCACACTTTCTGCTGCTGAATGCAGCACTCAAGGGGAGCATCCCTGCTTTTAACAAATAAATTTCTTTAAAAACCTCCAACTTATTTATAATTATAAACTTGGAAACCAAAGTGGTGATCTTGCACATGCCGAACCAATCCAAGCTGAAATGCAGATGTTGGTGCAGACGGCATGGGGCATGATTTAGTCATGACGACAGCAAAAATATGTGGGACACCATTCTTTATATCACCCTTCAGTATAACACATTTTCCTAACCATGAATGTTATTTGTGGATTTTTTCCAGACCACAGTCTGCATATAATATTGTCATCTCACTCAGCCTGGCCTGAGTAGTTCATATAAAATATTCATTTAATGATTTGAACTGAAAAAGGCTGTTGCTAAGAATGGGCTTTGTATCAAGTTCTGATATAAAAAGATTTTTTTTTTCCTTCATATTTGTGAGATTTGTTTAGTTTATAGGTGCTGAGTGAATATTTCCACCCTCAGTAAGAGGTTCCAGGGACCAATAAATTTTGGCTTGGCTAGAATGAAATTGCATGTGTTTAAAAAGAAAGCTCCTGCAATTTATATGCAGGGAACATAGATGTTGTATTCTAGTCCCCATGCCACTGTTCCATGAGGTTAACAAGCTTCAGTTTGTTCTGAGCACGTGTCTGGGAAGTTTATTTGATGCCTGTTGCTGATGAGGAGGCTTAAGCACAAGAGCTGAAGGGCCAAAGCCTGAGGATCAGCCCTCATGGCTTTGATGTGGTGCCGACTTTGGCAGCTGAGCTCCATCTCTGAGCCTGCCCATCCTCAGCCAGGGTGGGTTTGTGCTGCTTGGTGCCCACAGTGGGGCTTGGCCAGGACATGGCAGCACCTCAGTGCTGCTCTGTGAGCCCAGTGTGCCTCCCCTGGGCCCACTCCTGGCCTGGCACTGGTGTTTTCCATAGGGGTAATTTTACTGCTGTGGCTGTGCCTGGTAGGTGTCTCTGGCTACCTCATCTGCTTTTCTCACCTCCATCCTGATCGTGCCTGCTTTGGTGCTCAAGTCAAGCCAGTTCAGAAAGCTGAGCAGGTTGAAAATGAGGAATTTGTCCTTTTTTCTTCTTTTTGGTCTCTCTCCTTATGTTTCTTTTGGAATTGAGGGAACACTGGTGCCAGATTTCACCCAGCTGGAAGGGATCCACAGCCTCAGGCAACCAGAGTCTGGGTCTAGTTTCCAGCCCTACCTGGATTTGCACAGGTCAGCCCATCCAAAGAAAAACTGTATGTGATGGATGGAAAAAACAGGGTCAATATCTGAAATTTTAGTTTTTTTTTACATTTCCAACTCTCCGTATATTTACTGCAATGAGATTTTTCTTGACTAGGATCACAGCACAAGTGTAGTAGTAGACCTGTGTTCTGATACACAGAATTTTTCTGCATGCAGTCATGCCAGATGTTCAGACTAAGGATGTTGTGAGTAATGTTAAAGTATCTGTTTTTTAAAAATAGATTTTCATTTTCATATGTTTGTCCTGTCAAAAAGTGGAGAATAGATGGTCATGAAAATTAAGATATTCAAATTTTATAATTTTGTCCTTGTCTTTGAAAAATACCCACCATCACCTTCATCCTGGAGAATGTAGAATCTTTTCTGCAATCTTCCCACATACACCTATTTCCCAGAAAATGTAGCTGACTTTAAACATTTTATTCAGTGACAATGCTGTTCACATTAACATAGCAATCTCAAAAACAGAACCACTTCTGAATTAAGCAATTTGTTACCTGTTTATTTTGGTGGTGTAAAGTCTGTCTCCTAGAAAAGGAAATCCTTCAGCTGAACAGTTTGCCTTGCAAGCTATATTTTTGTAGGAGGATTTGTTTGCTACAAATTGTTGTAAATAATCTCACATGCCTGAGTGAGACATCACCTGCATTTGCTCTGACTGAAATCTCATCTGCTTGGACTTTCTGGTTTCTTTTATTTTTTTTAAATTTTTGCACCAAGTTAAATAATAATCCTAAAAGACTGTGTAGTGTTACTAACTGGCTAGTGGGTATGAACACATTACATATAGAAACAGAATTAGACCAAAATCTGCATTACAAGAGGTAATTAAAATCACTACTGCTGATGTGACTAATTCTATTAACGCATTAGTGATAGGTCAGGTCCTGCTCCAACTGGCAGCTCTATTCATTCACTGAAACAGGGCCTTTCCATAAAAACTGATGAGTGCAAAAGTGCCTTATTAAACTGTGAGAAGAGATGAAAAATACCTTAACACGCTTTCAGAAGGGATGAGTGACAGACAAAGCTGGTGCCTGCATTGCAATGAGAGCAGCCACTGGTGCTGTTAGCCAGACAAAACCATGTTACTCTTAAGCATTCCACTAATTAAAAATAAATGCATATTGGGAAGCTCTGCAAATCCCAGGAACATGAAAGAGGAGTGTTTGCTGAATTTTTGAGCAGTGAAATAATACTGCAAGTCCTGGTGAGACAGGGAAAAGCACAGTTGCTTTGATTTCCCTGGGGTAGCGATGGGCATTAAAGCAGGTGAGAGATGTATGGCCTGGGGAAAATTTTGCCCTGAATTTTTATAATTTAGAGAGACACTGTCAGGTCAAATATGTTCTGCAATGAAATATTATTAAAGCCAAAATCCAAACCCTTCCCTTCTGAGCTGAAAATTTTAAAAAAAGCTTTACTCACTTCTTCTCACTTTCTCTCCAAATCCACTGCAGTACCTCTTCCCCTCCACTTTTGACAGACCCCACCTGGAGTGCTGCATCCAGCTCTGGGCCCCAGCACAGTAAGGACACGGACCTGTGGGAGTGAGTCCAGAGGATGGACATCAAGATAGTCAGGGGGCTGGGCCATCTCTCCAGGCTGTGAAGACAGCCTGAGAGACCTGGGGTTGTTCAGACTGGAGAAGGCTCCAGGGAGGCCTTACAGCACCTTCCAGTACCTAAAGGGGGCTCAGGAGAGCTGCAGAGAGACTTTTTACAAGGGCATGTGGCAACAGAACAAGGGGAAACTGAAAGAGGGCAGGTTTAGAACTTCCACCCACCCTCATGGCCAGACCTGGCCCTGGACATGGCTGTATTCTATAGGCCCAAGGAACAAGAGCTGAAACACAACAGACATCTCCTGAAACAAAGAATAAAACCAAACACTACAGAAAGGTTAACTGTAAATTATGTAACTGTAATGAAAGGTAACTGTAAATTATTCTTATACATGAAGTATAATTTAGAGACAAAATCAAGCAAAATATTTAAAACTGGATTAATCACAGTTTTTCCCTTAAATAACACTAATTTTTTTATGTTAAAGATAGCAGTATTTTACTGCATGTAAATCTGAGGTGAGAAAGTTTGTCCACACAGGTCAGGTAGAAAGTGTACAGTGCATTTGCTAATTAATTACAAGAAAAAGCTTATTTTTATCAGGACTGCTGGCAATAAAGGCAGACTTGCTAAAGGGATTTCCATGTAAACACACATTTAGTAAGAGCCTTATTAATGTATCAATTCTTTATTGCATATAGTATTTCATCATATGTTTACAGGACCAAGATACTTTTATTTTGAAGCGCACTTCCCCTTAGTAGCAGCATCTGTGTGTATGTGCGTACAAGTGCATTTGTCCCAGCCAGGGATAACCTTCTCCTCCCAATTCCTTTCTCTCCAAACAGGAACTGCATCTTCAATTTCTTTGTTTTCACTTATATAGTTATCATAACAATGCAAACAAGACTTTGAAAAATGTTTTCCGTCCCCTCTTGTCATTAAGAGTTTGAAAGCTGATCAGACTTTAAAACATCCTAAACAGCGGACATTTTTGATGCTCTGCTTAAGATTTTTTGCTGCAGGACTGATGAAGTAAAGAATGACCACCATAAGCTTAAAACAGCAATGGTTGTATTTAATGAGACCAAATTAATTTGCCTCCTCCCTTCTGAAGATACTGCTCAAGGTGCTGCTTGATCAACTGCAGAACTAGGAAAAATATTAAAAGAATTGCAATTCCTCCTTCAGATTTTTATAAGCGCTCTTCCTGAATGTTCTTTTATTCGGTTACTCTCTAATATCAGCAGAGTATCAGTGATGATGCACATCCCCCACACCAGCTTAATTAAATCATACATTCAATGCATCGAGTATTCCACTGTTCCCAAAGAACTACAAAATATCTCTTCTTTAGTAGATAAGAGGAATTATTGCCTCATGGGACAAACACCAGCTGATTGAATCATAGAATAAGTCTTTGCAATTGACTTGGATATTAAGTACATTCTAACACAGATATCTTGCTAAAATACTTTTTTCTCTTCCTTTATAAAAAAAAAAACAACTTATTTTTTCATGCCTAAACCTCTCTTCCAGTTTCACCTTCAAATGATCCGCGAAAAACAGACCATGAACCTACTCTAGCAAATCACAAGTAATTTTTTTGTCTCCTGATTGAACAGTCACCCCCATGTGCTGTGGCCATCCCAGGGATTCTGTGTAACAGTGAGGTGGTTGCAGCATCACTGGCTGTGCAAAGGAGACATGGCAGGAATTCCCTCCTTGGAAACGCTGCCTCTTGGGTTCTTAAGAGCATTTTGACCATTTCCTCTTACTTTTCATAGGCAGAACTGAACCAATCTATTTTTGTGCTGCTTCACTTCTTAACAGCCACTTTCTCTAGATCTGACAAGTTGGAGCACCGTGCCTGATCAGATAATGAATGTTTACATGTGACAGTCAGTGTTTCCAAACTGCTCCATTGTTCCCAGCAGCAGGGTGAAGCCCTGATGCCCATCAAGACAAGAAAGCAACAGGAAAGGAAGGAAGGATTTCCTGCCTGGCAAGAGCAGTGCTGTTTAAATCAGAGATGGAGTTAACCACCCATTCAAACATATGCACACGAAACACTGACACAGATTGCCTGGATCTGTGCCTTGCACAGGATTACCAAATCTCAGTGAACCATGTTTAATGAAACAGGGTGAGATGATTCCATAGCAGGCAAAGGAATGATCACAGACTGTTCTTTGTTTGTTTGTCCCTCTGGAAAAACATTCATTTTGTTGCCATCCTCTGCCCCCATGCAGCTCTTTGTAATCCCTCAAGAGATTCTGGGGGAAAATTTACACCTGGACGTCATGTAGATTATGGCTGCTTGGCTGATTAGAGAAGGGTTTGTATTTTATTAATAATTGTGTTTATCCTCAGCTTTTGGGTTTGTACCTCCAGCAGGAGTAGGTTTCCTCTTTGAGTTCACACCTGGTGCCATCAGTGATGCTTAGGCACTTGACAACATGGTAGATGTGAAGATCTGCTGCAAAATCTGAGGGATCTCTTTGGTATCCATGGCAATAAAAGACCGACCTGCTGGCAGTGTCCTCTGCAGCCTAAGGAGCAGAATGAGGGGACAAGACACAATTACCACCTCAAATTAGCTTCCCTACCAGAGGACAGAATTCCTCACATTGCTGTCACCATGCAATTAAAGGTTTGGAAAGCAAGAAAGGGAGAAAACACTGAGGGCAGGTAGGGCATAGAGTTCCTTTCAGCAACACAAACAAGAGTGTTTCCAGAAATTTCTACCCATGTCCTCTTTCTGACATGCCAGAAACCCATTTTGATCAAGGTACCAGTGATCCCATGAGGCATCACCACAACTGGTTTGCTAAGGACAGGTACAGATTTACATTGGAAATGAAGATACTTATCCTAAATTGACTACTATGAACCCACAGCTCTTTCAGTTCAACAAATCAAATTATTCTAACAGTGGTCTTTGTATGTCTTCTTTGACATCACTGCAGATACCACAGAAGTGTATTCTTCTGCCAATATTAACCTGACACATTTTTATTTACAGCTTAACCCAACCTTAAATGTCAAATTAAATGCATGTTACAAACCTCATCTCCCTCATGTCCAGTTAGCAGGCTTGGGATTTATTTTTTTCTCTGCTTTTGACAAGAGATTTTGCTCTACACTATTCCTCCAATGCTAAGTAAATTCTCACTTTTAAAATTAGTTTTAAAAAAAAGCTGCAACAGAGAATTCCCTTCTTCCCCCACAGAAGTTACAGGGAGGCTTTGTCTAATTCTGCACTTCCACATACATAGAAATGCATTTCACTGGCAGCATTGTGTGCATTTTCCATACCCAGTGAACTAGGCCATTATAAGATCTCTTACACAGCAGGATATGGTCAAAGATTTTTTTTTTCTTTTTTTAATTTCTATCAAAAGTAAAGAGACTTTCTGTAATTGTAATCTTCTAGAATGGAGTCTGTTTTGATGAATAACACAGCTCTGATGTACAGACCTGCAGCCACAACTCACAGTGTCTGTGCAGTTGTATCTTTCAACCCTTTACTGCTTGAGCACCAGCTCCCTTTCAGATTTCTCTCGCTTTCCTGTAGTTGAGGACTCAAACAGAAACAGAAAAGATACTTGATAGTTGTGGCTATACCAGCTTTTTGCTGCAGGTACTGGTTCTCAGTGGATGTGGAACCTGGAATAACACCTGGCACAACATTTTATTTTTTCCCCCTTGTGCTCAAACATTTTAAAGTGAAATTATGTAGTAGAACTAAACTTAGGCATATTGTCTCAGACATTCCAAAGAATTTATGTCTCTAACACAAGGGGAATATCTGAGTCAAATTTTTGGCTGTTTGGAAGACCAGTTAAGACCAGCATCTTTTGTTTTAACCTCTTTTCTTAGGTCTACACACACTGGAACCATATACTGGGCAATAACAAATGCACCACATCTCTATTATGATTACATGGTGTCACTACATAAGGGTATAGTGCACATCCTGCAGCAGGAGGATGGAATCAGCTGCTCCCTTTGGATGCACAGGATTATTCTGAACTTGCTGGCTATAAGGGATGTCTGCAGGATCCACAAGCCAGTGTCTTTCCCTGACTCAACTCAGAAGCTACAGCTTCGCGCCGGTACATTCATAATGATAACGGTAAGAAAAAATGAGTGAAAACTCCGATATGTCCCATCAATGTGCACTTGCAGCCCACAAAGCCAATGGTACTCTGGCTTTCTTTCATCAAAAGCAGCACAGCCAGCAGGGTGAGTGAGGGGATTCTGCCCCTCTACTCCACTTGGGTTGAGACCCCACCTGGAGTGCTGTGTACAGCTCTGTGGTCCTCAGCATGGGAAAGACGTGGACAGGTTGGAGACAAAAATTGTCAGCAGGATGGAGCACCTCTGCTATGAAGACAGGCTGAGAGAGTTGGGGTTGCTCAGCCTGGAGAGGAAAGTCTAGGGGGGTCTTATTGAGGCCTTTCAATAAATACAGGGGGCTCATAAGGACATGGTGAGAATTTTCACCAGGGCCTGTAATGATAGGATAAGGTGTAGCAGTTTTAAACTGGAAGAGGGTAGATTTAGATTGGAGATATGGAAGAAATTTTTACAATGAGAGTGATGACACACTGGCACAGATCATCCAGAGAAATTGCGTTTGCCATATCTCTGGAAGTGTTCTAAGTTGAGTTGGATGGGGCTTTGAACACTGTGATCTGGTGAAAGAAGTCCCTGCTCATGGCAGGAGGGTTGGAATAGATGGTATTTAAAGGTCCCTTCTAACTCAAACCATTCTATGACTTTATGATACTTTGACCAACACTGCAGTGGAGAACAAAAATACCGCAATAAAAGCACAGTTTAGATTTATGCTGAATGAAAGCAAACAGTACTAGCCATAAACCAAACACGCTTACCTATCTGCCTGGTCTCCCAAGGATCCTATAAATATGGCAAAAGCATTGACTTGAGTGTTGGTGGTCAAGACCTGTGCAAACCTTGACGGCTGAATTCCGTAACGCTCAAGATTTGCGTCACTTAAGACGATAACAAAATACTCATCGGCCTCCTCCTTGGCGATTTCCCGAATGGCATGTTCTGTCCCTTCCAAGGTATGGTCTCCACTCATGCAGAACTGAGCGTGGGCATGCATGGTCTGTGTGCACAGCATAACCACATGGAAACATGTAAGATGACTTTAGGAGCAAGCATTCATTTCAGCTAGCACTGGAGGGAGTAAATACTCGGTACCTCTGTATTAGGGGATCCATCAGAAATGCTCCAGATACAAAAGAAGATGGAGCTTTTTGTACACAGTATGTCATATTTTAAGACAGGCAGCACTTCTTAAAAACACAGTCAAACAATCAAAACCCACACAGGGACTTAATTAGACTGTGCCTTAGGGAAGGTAAAATACTTTGGTCAGCTGCAGTTTGAACAGATACGTTCCTATGTATTTTAGGAAGAAAACAGGGCTTAGTTTCCTAATGCTATGAACGGCTCCTGCATGTTCGTCATTTGCACTGGACTTCCAAATCCTAGTAGTGTCTTAGTTATTATCAAATATCTGATTCCTGACAGTGGCAGTCACATTTAAAAATGATAAAACATTTTGTTTGAGTTGTTACAAAATAAATACACCATATTAATTGAGGAAGCTGTTATCTATGTAGAAGGCCAGGAATTTTAGATGTTACTAAATCAGCTTCTTATAATCAAAGAAGCTATTTTAAAAACAGTTTTTGAAGGAAGCTCAAATACATGCTTCTAGCCTATCAAGCTGCAAACCTGGTAAATCCTACAATATACTCAATTTTAATTCATCCTACTACAGAAAAAAATTTTGGTGAATACACTCACCTTGCCATTGTGATTTAACATGTTTCCAGTTTAGCACTGACACATTTTCCCAATGCTACTGTGATGCATAACTTCTTGAAGGTACCAGACTAAATCACTGACCTGCTATCCCTCTACAGTTTTGAATGAGTCACTTATGCACTAATAATATCACATGATTTGGACACAGCTATCTATATCACTGCATAATCTTTCGAACTTCCCCTATCCTTTGACAGGTAGTCAAAATGACATGTTTAGGGTGCAGCAGTCCAGAATAAGGCACACCCAGCTTCTACTATTTTGGCACAATTTGTTTTCTACCATGTCTCTGAAAGGTCCTGTTTCAATTTTATGCAAATACACAGATTTTTGTTTTCTTGTATTTATTTTACCATCCTCATGTTTTGCATTCTGTCAGCTGCCTATAATTTCATCTTTGCAGTCATAATATCCTTAATTACCAGCATCACATATCAGTAGGATTTACCTTAAGAATCTCCAATCTTTGCTTATTGTTCTTGGGAACTTTGTCACTCCCAACCAAAGCAATGTTGAAGCCATCTCCTGAATGTCCAACAATGTCGTACTACAAGACAGAAACATCATCAGTCACCTGTTAGTCACAAGTGGCCCTTGGCTCACAATGACATAAGACAGATCAAAGGCAATTTGCAATTTTCAACAAAAGACCTCAACTGTTCCCTTTTTCTGTTTATGAGCTGCTTAAGGGAACTACTCACAATTTCTCACTGACACGAAAACATAGGAAAGAATTGCTAAATAATGAAATGAAGGAACAGTTCCTTATTTCCATGGTTTGTTTTTCACATCATCCCACCAACTACAGAGCAGTGATGTGGAGTATCAAGACCTTGCCCTCTCACATTGTCCATGTATTTATTTTAAAGCAGCAATTTTCATTCTCTTGAGTCTGACAAACAAGAAGCACATTGTTTGAGAGTAGCTCCTTGTTTGATGAATCTTTTTGGTGACCTCATTCTGCTCTGAAAAAAAAAAAAATTACAAGTCCCCTTTCTTGAAAATCAGCACTCCTTATTTTTGTGCATAATAGATCAAAGCTACTGCTGAAAGTATGTAGAGGAGCAAATTCCAAGAGCCCCTGTATGTTTTCAAAGGAGATGGTGTGCACATCATTCTCCTGCGAGATGCTGCAAAACTGACATGTAGAAGCACAGTAGTTCAAATATCCTGTTGAACAAATAACACAGTATTGCAAAGGCCTCTGTTTTATGTGAGAGCTTCCTTGTTGTTACATGAAAACCAAGACAAGCTGAGTTATGGCAAGGTCCTGATCTGCCCTTTGTGTTGTGGATGTGGCAGTCACCCCGGGGAGAATTCACGAGCAGGACAAAAATGTATTTAAGAGCTGTCTGCACCAAGCAAGAGAGCATAGTGTACAGAATCTGAGCCCAGAGAGACCTGAGCTGGCAATTCCTCAGCATGAACATGCCTGGATTTTCCCCTGCCTAGCTGGCACAGACCTGTCTTTACTTGACAGGGAGCCCTGATGCGGTATTTTACCTTTCTGTTTCCTTTTTTTCAAGTACTATTACAGGTTCCTGCTGGGTTTGCCATCCCTAATTCCCACATAATAATTTGGTAAAAGGCAGGCCTATTCCTCAAAGTTTTTCTGTCTTTTCTTACCTATTGAAAAACACTTTACTTGGTATAAGTCAGGTCCTAGAGAGAGGAGACATGGCAGTCTTTACAGACAAAGCTCTTTTGGTTTCCACATCACAAATTTGCTTATAAATATATAAAAAGAAAGCTAGAGCAGCTGGAACAACACTTTAAAAGGTGACACCTTGCTCTGTAAAAGAGCAAACGTGCCACATACTGTAAATTATTTCACCCAGGGTCAGACCATTTTGTGACAGCTCCACATAAACCAGACTTCCTTCCCCTAAGAAATCTTTATATAATCTACTCCTCACACAATCTCATTTAGTTCTGCTCTGTTGGATTTTCCCATTTCTGCTCTCCTCAGCTCTCACATGTCTAGTATTTGCTACCCAGCCTCATGTAAAGCTTTTAGTCTGCCACATGCTTTCTCTTCAAAACCTATTTCTTATCACCAATAATGTTTCAGACTCTTTCTTGATGGATATGAACACATGGCAAATGAAAATATACAAATTTTGAGAATAATGCTGAGGTTACATTCAACATACTTCCTAAATAAAACAGGAATATATCCTGTTTAATAAAACCTGAACCATGCACAAGGAATGTGTGCATGAGTATTGTTTTAAAAATTAGAGACTATTTAAATCAGAGGAACTAAATAAAGCAGAGGTTTAATGAAGCAGAAAATATACAGTGCTCGTGGTTCTTATGCAATGTCAGAAATGCCCACACATCTTCAGGGCAGGCTCTTAATTATGAAACCTTGCACATCCTCTGCTGAGCAGTTTTGCATTCAGTATCACTTTGAAATCAACAAACTATGTAAAGCAAAATGCTGCCATTCTCCTGTGTAGAAAGGCCTATCCCTTCATAGAAAGCCCCTTCCTGGCTTTATGGATGTCTCCCACTGGCTGTCTTTGTGTCAGCTCTGCCATACTGAGTTCATGGGAATAGGCCAAACTTTGCTGTTTGGGAATATCCTTGCGGTTCTTGACATACACCAGTAACAGAACAAGCTTTCATTTCAACCAGTCTGAGTTTAAACTCAGTGTGACAGCCTGTGTAAGGGGAATTGCTCTATCTCCTAGATGAAACACTAGATGTTGACCCTACAGTAGGGCCCCTCCACATTCTTGCACAAGGTGGGAACAGACAACTTGGTTACAGGCAAGGTGAGGCTGAAATGATCTGAGCAAACTATTGCAGGCACAGAAAGGCATCCACCTGAGAACATCATGTCCTGTCTGCTCCCTGCTCAGAGAGCTGCTTAGTGTTCTTTGTGTGTGCCCATGCATGCACTCAATATGCATGCTTATCTTTAACAGATGTTATCAGTTTCCTTGTTTCTTTGCTGACAGCTTACTATGCTATTTGTGATTTTAAAATGTGTGGTGAGGCAGCAGGGAAGAAGTAGCTATTTGATTAATCCTGACTGCTGCATTCTGGGTCAAGTAGGGCCTCCTGAAAAACAGAGTGAGGGCTTGCTGTGCGGGGGAATAGAGACTCTGTGGTCAACAGCCCTCGTGCACTGGTCCTCATGGTCCCCTGATCCCTCTGGAAGCCAGGTCAAGGACCAGGAGTAGCCAAAATCTAATGAGTGTGAGAAGCTCAGCTCCCCAAACTTTGAGGTTGGATGAATTCACAGCAAGGGAATGTAGCTGCACTGACTTGGATTGACTTAAATCAACATAAGACTGCAGGGTGGGAGACCATCCCTGAGAAGGGGATGAGAGTAGGCTCACAGAAAAGATCTACAGGTGACAGAAGGGAGATATTTGCCCAGTGGAATGTATGGAGTCTGTCAAAATTTAGGAAAACAGATTTTGGGAGAGGAGAAAAACTGGAGCAAAGCTCACTCTGAAATGGAAAAGAATTAAAATCTCTTTCTTGCAGTAAATGATTATCACCCCCTCTTTTATGTTCTAGTAAATGAATTCTTAGTGATTTCATATTATCTTGGTGCACTTGTTGTAAAGAAAAGGTGCAGACAGCTCCACAGTCCTGGTCAACTGGGAACCCCAACACATGCAGGTGCATGCAGACTGTGTCAAAACCAGTTTCCTTCCTTTGCAGCAGCTAAAGATAAGCACAGAAGAAGGGCCTGTGAAAAGCAAGGATCAAATCTGATGCTATTTTCCCTATAAATTCCCTAAGGAGGATTTATGTGGATGGAGTTATGAGTGAGAGAAAAGCCAAGATACAATCTTACTTGGAACTGACTTTGGTTTTGTTTTACGAAATTGCAAGCAAAGGCTCTCAAGACAAATCCAGCAGCAAAATACATTTGCTGTAGTGCAGCTTAATTGAAATAATAGATTATTGTGGTACACAGGAGCTTGTTTTCCAATAGCCTCAGGTACACTGAGACAAGGAGCCCTCTATTCAGAGTACACAACATGTAAACATGTATCTTGAAATAGCATCATTTTGTTGGTTTCTTTCCATAGGGAAAGGTTAAAACAATCTCTGTTCCACTGTCACATTTTGCACTGAATGGATGGTTGCTGCTGCCTAAAATGGGTAAAATGGAAGACTTTGTCTTCTGCAGCTGCCATGCCAAAAGGTTTCATTTCTGAAGGCATTTAAAAAGCTGAAAGAAGATGTGTGCTGAATGTAAAAGGCAGTGTGGATTAGACTCTGCTGGAGGGCTAGATCTTTATAAATTCATCTCTTCTTTGGACAACGCTGAACTTCCTATTTTTCTGAATTTATTTCAAACCTTTTGTTTATTATTTAAAAGAAACTATTCTGCCAAACGTGGACCATTTCTTCTTTTCCTGAATTAGCAGTGTTGCCTCCACAGTAAATTTTACAAACACAGAATGCTAAAAGAGGCATATAAAATCTTCAATTCCTCTTTAATACAGCTATAAATAACAATTCAGGATTTTCCCACCAGTTACATAATATGCTATTTATTGGGTCACAATATTTTTAAGGCTCCATAAAATTGCTGCTGGATAATTTACTGGACATGCCTCCTCAATCTGCCATAATGTGTGCAAATCATGGTAATCGGGGATGATATAAAAACATACAGTTTGTGACAGACATAGTACTACTTCAGATAAAAAAGAGAATAATCTGCCCTTCTGTGCATTTTCAAACAATTGGCACTTAAGATGGGCTATTCAGAAGATGAGCCTCCTGTTTTCCCCTTGACAAGGAATGATTCACTATCTGCACTTATGGGAAATGCAAGTAGGGCAGATGTCCCACATGAGCATAAAAAGCTGAGAAATACCTGCTGCACTTGTCTGACTTTATAAAAGGTAACTTTATTACCCGCTTGGTGCTGTCACATACCCAATACTCACCTCTCCTGTATAAGAAGGCAAGAAGAAACTATTTTCTACCTTCACTCAGTGCTGTTAAGATCATCAGACAGTCAACATCATCCCTGATACCAAGGGGTACCACCCATGGGGAAAACTCAAGCTGGGTAGGATAAAACAGCCAAGGAAAAGCCAGATCATCTGATTAATTCACAACCATATTTAGCAGAGAAGTAAACTAAGCAGCATCAGAAAAGTCATCCTGAGCAAAAGCCAGGAATTGCTTTTCAAAGTCTGCACTGCAGTTAGACAGCTGAAGAGAACTTTACTATGTAAATCCCCTTTGCTTAACAAGCTAGATGATCCCTTTGGTTCAACACCTGTTTTACAAGATACCCCTCAAATTTGTAGCATATGCTGTTGTGAGCCATGCAGATGGGGCTACAACAGGAACAGATAACAGAAGGCATATCTGAAGGCCAAAAAAGGCCTTTATTTTTATAAAACCAGGGAAGAAGAGAATAAGAAAAAGGAAGGAAGAAAAAAATGATAAACTGCAGATTTTTAATTGCACACTACACAGTTGTGTGTTCTTCTTTTTCAAATGGCTCCTCCCTTAGATATGAGAAATGTATGCTATTTTTGCAGACATACCAAACCTTCAGCTTTGTCCTGGGAAAAAATCAGCAGCATCATGCAAAGTGTCAACAGTTGTACAGAATGGAGTCAGAGATAGTTAAAAAAAAAAAAAAATCACTGCCATTCCTTCTCTCTGAAGCCTGACCATAGATTTTAAAATCTCAGAACTGAAGAGAGTTTGCAATGATCTTAATTAATTCTCCACAATGTACTGGCTGCATGTCTAGTTCTACATGTCATTCCTTTACCATGCACTTGAGTGTTCTGGGCTCTCAGCTTTAGAGCTGCACGAGAAATAAGGACAAATGGTTATCTGCCATTGTGCTATATCCTTCTCCAGTGTTATCGCTTTTTAAGTCATTTTCCTCAGCTGTGTGAATGTAACATAATTCATTGTTTAAAATAAGAGCATAATGAACAATTGTCCCCTGGTCACCATTTCTGTGTTAGTCAAGATTTTATTGGCTCCTTGATTTTTATCTCCTCCACACTGAGCTGCTCTTACTAAGTGACTTGTTTGGTTATTTAGTCACTCCTTGTACAGGGGCACTTCCACACCCTTTGCAATCTTTGTTACCCTCTTCTTTTTCAGTGCTACAAGATTTTTTGTGAGATGGGGGAGCAAAATTGCACACATTACTCCTAATGTGAATGCACTATGGATGTTTATAGCAACATTCTCATGCATTCTCCTTTCTTCTCTCTTCTTTTGGTAATAGTTTAGAACATTCTATTAGCTTTTTTGACAAGAACCACACAACATAATTACAAGATATCTTTGTTGGGCACCAGTCTATAGCTGGGAGTGAGGCCTCACAGAAAGCTGAGACTTTCTCAATTTAAAATCAAAATTATTTTCTTCCACCTGCCGCACTTTACATCTAAAAGCACTCAAACCACGCACTATTTTATTTCCCAGTCATCATTTATGTCCAGGTCCTTCTCCAGCTTCTTACAGCTGGATTTCCATTCTTATTTTCTCAAATAACTTCACATAATTAGCAACTTCCGGCACCTCAGTATTCATCCCTTTTAACAGATCACTTAGAGATATATAGAACAACATAACAGCATGGACTCTGGCACAGATCCCAATACAGCTCCACCACTGAGCCACTAAAAAATAACCAATCAGTTTCCTATATTTTATCAATATTTTCTTTCTCTTAAGGATTTTCCTTTTATCCCCCAAAGTCTCTGACGAGGGATTTTGTCAATTGCTTTTGGCCAAGGTGCCTTTGGCATCACTACCAACCAACCAACCAACCAACCAACCAACCTTGCTTGTCACACACATATAGATACCTTACTTGGCTTTTCAAAACCATGTTGACTACACTACAGTTTATGATATTTATCCTTGTGCCCATTACTTTTCTGTGGGGATGATCCTGCATTTTGCCATACAGTGTGTCGCTCAGATATATCTGATTTACCAAGCTACACAAATCATGCTGTATAATTGCACTGTCACTGTAAATATTTGTCCTTAACTTTTCTATTATCAGTGAGCAGGAGATACATGAACAGCAGAACCAGTAAAGCCCTGATTTCCAATTATTTTTTAAATTACATTGAACTCCCACATGGCTTTTCTGGGCTAAGATAGAAGTTTATGGTTACAGCACTTTCCTCCAACAGGATTAGACTATTTTTATTCTGTTTCCAGGAATGCGGTGACTTTGGGATCAAAACCATATTTTCAAACCAAAATTTGTTTGAAATTCTGCAGCATGCTGTGTTTAAGAAAGTTTAAGGGCAAGAAAGCATTACTGCCAAAGAAGATGGTAGCACGTCTTGTTTTCTTAGGAAAAAACATAATGCCTGTCTCTTTTTATAGACTTTTCTCTTGAAAAATAGAAGTGTGCATGATTGTACTTTAGAAGACATTCTAAAAGCACATGCTTGATTTTGTACATGAGATTCTGTGGAAGAACAGAAACCTGCAGAATTATGTTGTTGGAGGAACAAGGTGAAGCAGACCTGACTGAGTTGATCTGGACTAAGTTTCTATTAAATTTGCTTAGGAGATTCTACATTTTATTCAGATGTATTTTAATTCTTATGTTTGATATGCTCTTTAACAAAGGCAGTGGATTTGTGGATTCTGTCTGTTCATCCATTAAACACAGGGTACGTCCAGAATTACCTGAAGACTGCCATTCCTGTCTTCTTTATGGCTAAAATAACATGGCATAGACTTTGTTTAGGCTTACTGAGACAAAAGGAGTATTACACTTATTTACATTTAATTTTCAGGCTACCATTAAATAACATTTGGAACCTAGTATGTTTCAGTACAAGAAATTATTTCAAGGTTTTAGTTAGCTAGAAGAGAGAAGGGACAAAGAAGTCTGGTCTCTTCCCATGACCAAGTACTGCTGTGTGCACTCTGGGTGGATGGAAGGACGTGGTACCTCTGCATGTCCTGAAGCTCATATTTACTTGTGTTTTGTCGGCTGAAGTGTTTGTTCTCAAAGAAACAGATAAAACCAGAAAAAAAACCCAGAAAATCTCACTAAATCAAAATCTTAGATTGAATACTCCCCTGGTGAAATGTGTAATGTTTCTTACCCTTTCACTAGTATTATTTTTCAGGTTGCTAGAAATAGATTAATGTCCTTATTTCCTTGTGGGAATGAATAATATTCTTTGGCTAGACTGACTGCTGAAACACTTTTTCCACTGCTGCACACAGTCTGTGCAATAACCACAGAGCTCCCAGCCCAGCTGCAATTACCTTGAATTTGTGCTCATAATTCTCAAAAGCTTCCATGACCATGCAGACAGCCTCCATGGAGCGCTCCAGCCGCCCATCCACCCCGTTGAAGCGGTACATGCTGCCGGAAACATCCACCACCAGGCGCAGGCGCTTGGGCTTTTGCTGAGGGCTCCCCAGCTAACAGGGAAACACAACAGAACTAAACCCAGTAGAAATGGGAAAGCCGAACATCAGTAAAGATAAAATATTCCAGACAGAGAACCCAATACACTTCAGAAATCTAGAAAATTTTATCCAGCAAACATTGTTCAGTTTTGTTGTTGGTGTGTTTTTTTTCAGAAACAAAAACACAGCTATTTTTCTCTTTCAAACCAGTTCTTTGAGAGATAGCTCTTTGCTTTCCTGCACCTTCAATGACTGGAAACAAAATACCTCAAAAAATTCCACACATGCTTGTCAGAAAAATACTTTTTCTGTTTCAGTTTTGATTCTTAACATTTTGTTTCAGTAAAGAAACTCTTAAATTTACTCTTTCTGATGAGGTTTATGATGGAAATGCTTTTCCTTCATGTGCTGTACTAACAGGGACTGTATATGACTGTAAAAACTTGTCTGTTGAGGTTAAGAACATTCCAAAAATGTTTGAAATCTTGTTCTGATTAACTACTAGTTCCATCTTCATTCTAATGCTGAAATCATTATTTTTTCCTGAAAACAAATCCCATCTGTTCTAACAATTTTTGGCACAGTACATTCAAGGGAGGTGTTTTATTTAGCATGCAATGAGATGTGTCTGGATTCAAGTATGAAGCTATTAAGGATGATCTGACAAAATAACCAGTCACAATATAAACAAATAGCTAAAATGTTCCTTTTACCTGGAGAGGATTTGTGTACTTTATTCTTTTAACTATTCTTTCAATAGACTGTGACATCCCTGTCCTCCCAGGAACAAAAGAAGAGAAGGCCCATTAAATCCTACATTTATTTTGATTTTTATGCACGCACTTAAAGGTGCCTTTTTTTGCCTAATTGAGTAATTTTTCCAAAGCATTAAAATTGATACATTGAGTAAACACGTTTTGAAACAAATGAGAATTGAGGATTCAATAACTTTTCCCTTACTGATCTTTCACACAAACAGTGCCAAATTCCATAAATCATTCAAAGCAATGTAAGGACCAAACAGCATAAAAAAATAATACTAGGGATTTATCACATGTGGGTAGCTGACATGCAAAAAGATGCTGTACTCAGCCATTTACAAAAAAAACTTAGTGTACTTAAAAACTGCAATCTGACATTAAGTACTACTGTCAAGTATTATGGACTAGCCCCACTAGTTTTGGTCAGGTTTAGTTGGTCTGATTCAAGTGGTTTCTCTGTTGCTGACTCACATAGGTCTAACTGTAAAGCCTTCTAAGAGGATTGGCTGAGTTGGGCCATAGGACAGTCAGCTTTATCATATCTTAATCGCTTTTCCTCACCCTTTTTTTTTCATCATAATTTTTATTCTTGTAAATCCAAGTATCTGTGGAAGTTGAAATTATTTATATACCATGGAATAAGTAAAATGCATTTGTAAACCACTTTTTTTTAAAAAAACTTCCTTGGGGATCAACATATTTGTTAACAAAAATTAAGTTAGTGAGAAAATATTTTCCTTTTTTCTGTAAAAGCAAACAAAATAAATGTTTTCTGCAAATTGCCTCCTGGCCATTAAAATACAAAATAAGAATTTAAAAAACTGTTACATTGGATCAAAATTTAACACTACCTAGATTGGTGTCCTCTCTCTGAGGGTGGCCAACAGGAAATATTCATGCAACACTATATGAAGAGGTACAGAAAACCTTCCATCCTGTGGTTGCCTCTGTGTCAGGCACATCCCAAGCTAGAGATATTTTTTTGAGTTTCTCATCCATATAACCTACTCAAACCCCAAGCACAGACACTATAGAGCCACTATGAAATCAGCAAACTAGTCAAGCTCTTTTCCACCTTTCCCTGGTTCTTGCTGGATACTTACTTGTGGCTCAAGTTCTCCACGTCGTTTATATATGGCTTTTTCTCCTGTCAGCCCATCAATGATTTTGGCATCATCTAGCTCTCCAACAGCTTGGTGTCTCAGCCATTGTCTTTCTTTACCCTTGGCCTACAAAAGAAAAAAAATCTTAGTCAGTGATGTGAGTGTGTGTTAGACAATTTAAGACCTACTGCACATGACATACACGTTAATTTCTTTGTAATGATGTGATAGTTTTGGCATAAGTCAAAGAAAATCCAAACACATGTTCACAGCTGTCCTGGTCTTCTTCTCTGAAAGAAAATTCAACACTGACAAAGAATATATTCCCTCTGTAACTTGGTCTTTTTTCAGTAGTTTCATTTATGAGAGTTTAACTGTGAACAGCAGAAATGTTAACCCTTCCAAATATGCTGAAAATGTGGCAAGCCTGCTCAGAAATACATACAACTGAAGGGACACACATAACTGACCATTTGTTAGGTGTTTTCAATTGACACAGAATAGAAAAAAAGTCATTGGGTGACATAAAGGTGAAACTAAAGAGCATCCACTTTAGGCAATGGTAAACAGTTGCTTTTCAAACAATATTGACAGTATAAATCAATTATGTATTTTAAAAACCTACTTTTAAAATTGTGATTCTCAAAAGACAGTCCACTAAACACTTGTTCTAGTTAAAAGGACATCTGTTATCTGCAGCCCGACCTGATGAAAATACATTACAATTCAGGAACTCAAATATTCATGGAACTCCTGTACACAGAGCATGCAGTTAAGATTGAAGACTCAAGTGTTACGATATCATAAGCAACATGTTTAAGCATATTCTCAAAGGATAGCTTCATCATACATGAGGTAGGATAGGTTCATAATGCATAAGATCCCTCTAGAGACAACAAAGTCTGTATATATATGGTGTTTATGGCTTATTTAATTTCTTTAAATCTTCATGTTAAAATTGCTCATCCTAGTAGGAAATCCAAAAAGGAAAGACAATTTTGAATTTCTGTACATATAACGCTTTTGCCCTCTTAGCAAATTGCTGGTCAGCAACTGGAGGAAAATCAAATATCCAGAAGGACACAAACTGCCTTAAACATTGATTTTCAGGAATGAAAATCAATTCCTCTCTGATGAGCAGGAAATCTTACATCAAAAATCCTCAGTAAGGTGCAGGCCTAGGATTTGAATGGATGAATCTTTACAGTTTTGTATAGTCTGAACAGGCAGGTAATGACTTCTTCAGGTTCACGGAATCTTTGATTTTGCTTCAAGCAAAATGTATGAGTTTTTTGTTTTGGTGTACAGAGGAGTTCTGGACTACAGACTACTGACTATAATTGCTCAAGATTAATAGAATACTTGCCCATGAAAATAAGTAAGCAGAAAGACTACAAAGCCACAGAAAAATGTTTTGATTAACAAAATCAAAGGCTTTACAGATGTTTCCTGATGGGAGACATAAACAATGTTTTCCAAAAAACATGGAAATCACAGACTTTTAGTAAATCACAAAAGGAGAAAGTGGGTAAGATTTTTGAGCTTGAGAATTCAGCCAGTTGTGTTCTCTGATACATTTTCATGGATCACAGTGCGCCACTACAGTAACTCTTTTCACTGGAAGATGTCATAGGTATATTAAATTTATAATTAAAAAAATTACAGCTGTGACTTTACATCTCTGTAAATGTCAGAGAAAAAGTTGTGTATGTGAAGTTATCACATCTAAATATGTAGCTTGTAATGGTAGAGGATGTATTAAACACTGCCAGTTGCGGTCTGCATTTGTTTCTGGGAAAACATTACACAAATGTTCCATTAGCTGCTGAAATCACAAAACTGCTACTGACAGGCCTCAGGGTTTTTCATATTTCCAACTCTCCAAGCCATGCTAATTATAGGACTGCTACTATTTTATTCTTGCTTCTATGACTAGACAGTTCCTGCATGGTGTAAAGCAGACAGTGCCCAGCAGGCTCAGTCACTCAGGCTCAGGTTTGCCCAGTTTAAATGTAGGGGCCTAAATGGTGCTCAGACATCTCAGACAGGGACAGTTGCTCCTAATTCTCTCTGCAATAATCAATAATGAGAGTAGTACTTTCTGGAAAGCAAGTCACCTAACATTGAAGAAGGTCTAAGTGACTGACTGACCATAACCTTTTGAATTTGGAGTTCAGACAGACAAGCTTCAGGGGAGAGAAGAAAGAGCCCATCAGTGACAGGATTTCCTGCACTTCTGGCATTGCTATTTCTACAGAAGATAAACAAAATCTCATTATGTTTTGATAACGTTGTTCAAAGAGCTGACAGAGATCAGTGAGTTATAAAAAGCAAAATGAACAATGAATTTACATTCTCAGACTATGTTTATGTATCACTTTCAAGGATCTGCCTATTCCAAAAATCTTTTTCTGCTGCTACTAACTTTTTGCGAGCCATAGACAACTGGACCTGAATCCCAGCCTCTTGATTCTAGGGAGATAAAATTTAATCAAGTGAATATATTTTAAACAAATCCACAAAAATAGCAATAAAAATAAATAATTAAAATTAACGAAATTAATAAAAATAAATAATTAACAATAGTTAAAAAAAAAACCAACAAAATTAACAATATTGAGGAGAAAATGCAGGAAAATCCAGGAACAACATGGATTAATTATTTGAACACAGTCTGAAACTAAGCAAACTCAAACATTCTTAAAAAGCCAAACACTCTCTCTATTGAAAAGGTAATGTGGGATTTTCACAAAGTTAAAAACACATAGACATCTGGGTTGCAAATTTTACTAGAATGGATTTTTCCATTGGTTTCTTATTTGAGATATGTGGAATGATTAAGTAACTCCTATAATAATTTATCTTCATTTTCCTAGTTCATCTTACCAAAATCTATATAAAAATTCATACAGTTACAAATTTTCTTTTATTTTCTTTCACCATTGCTCTTATTCTATTCCTAGCTTTTTCAAATTCAGTAATTTGTTTTTTTCATCATAATTTAATTTAATTTAATTTAATCTAATTTAATTTAATTTAATTTAATTTATTTCATCATAAATTACATAAATTTCCTAACTTTGTGGTTAGCAGTTACAGGTCTTGGCAGGAAATTAGCAAAGTCTCATAAAACACTGTGGCTTATAAGACTTTGCCTTGACATTAAAATGACCATTTTAAAAAAAGCAAGCAGACATACCTTCTTATATTAAAATATATTATTTTTTTATTATGATTAACATGATCCCTGAACATAAGAATTTTGGTTCCAAGGGATAGATAATGCAAAGACTTAAAACTGAAGATTCACTTACTGATTTTATACCCAGAGTGTGCTTCCAATAGTGTGTGTACTAAAAACATGGCAAAAAATCCACCTAGATATAAATGTTGTAGAAAAAACCCTCAGATTTACATCTGATTTTCTTCTCAACAAAGACCTGTCCTTATAAGCCAAAAGTCTGTGTCCTGAACTGAGACACATATTAAGTGCATGAATCACCTAATCATGAACAACTTAAATGTTCATTACAGGAGGAGTTCTCTGAATTGGTACATTCATAATAAAACTGGCTAATGGTTCTCTGTGTATATATGTGATTATAGTAATACTGTTGTAGCTATAAAGGCTTAAAGGTATAAATAAGGCAAAGAAATATTACCCTTCTGACTTGCAATACCAGGGGATTGGATTTCTTTGTTCAGGAGGAGGCTGTTTATCATACTGAGGGGTTTCTTTTTGTATTTCAGTTTTATTGGTTAAGACACAGCACAGGGACTAATAAACTAAGGTATATATACACTAGTGGTTAGTAGCCCTTAACAGAAATATTTATAATCAAATATGTCTTATAACGAGTAAATCACTTTTCCTTTAATTTTCACTGAAGATTAGCAGATGCCTCCTAGAAACAATGCACTTAAAATTTTATTTACCCTGTCTATGAACACTAATATTAAAAAATCCCAGAGCAACCACCACACCAATTACCAGAAGAAAGGCAAACGGGTCATTTTAGTGAGTTTCCACTTAGGAGATCTGGGCTATATTGATTTCTGTTAGCAGAAGTTAAAAACAAACCTGGGAAAAATCCATGTTTTCAGCTGCCTATGTAGTAAAACTCCTACATGGAGTGGGTGTCTCTTTTAAAATCTATAGCATTTGCACTTCGCAGCTAAAAAATACTCTTTTGGACCAGAGGTAAAGGCAAAGACTGGGCTCTACACATCTTCACAAATTCTTTTCATGTGTAGTAACATTTTCTGTCACAAAACTGTGCTCCTGAGTAAGTAATCTCCGTAAGGTGTGGAATGGGAATACTGTAACTCAGAGATGAGCACTGGGATCCACTTGTAGGCTGTATTTTAAAACAGCAATATGAAACTGCTTTTTCTAACCGATTATAACCTGAACCTGCTTTTAGCCTTCAAAGGTATGACCACCAGATGTTAACAGAATATTAGCAGGACAGTATTTGGGGGCTAATGTAATGACCTACCTGTGTTCCTTTATCAGAGAATCTAAGATTACCTGCAGATTGTCCAAGATGATGCGGAGTGACTGAACTTGACGTCGGACTGCTCCAGAGAACCTTTCATAAGTTGATGCATCATATTCACTCATCTGAATCTCCTTTAATCTAAAGGAAAGAACAAGAAGCTAAGAACAGCTTAGGAAACAAGTGTATCCTCCATTTACTTATGTAAAGTAAAAGTTTATTTACTTTAAGTAAATTTACTTTAAGTGAAATTTAGACTGCAACCAGCACACAGAAGAGACGAATCAGAGAAGTGGCAGCTGCTCTTTTGAATTTTTGATAAGGCAGATGTTCACCAATGTCTACAGGGACTGTATCACATTAAAACTTACTGAAGTTACTAATCTATTACTCTCTCCTAATCTGCTTTAAAGTTTGAGAAGTAAATCAAAGGTTCTGAAAAATGTGATCAAATTTGAAAGGTTTTGTTGTCTCAGGTGCTGCTATCTGTACATAAAAGGATCACGAGTGTCTATTCATTACTTCACTGTTAGGAGTATTTTAGACACAGCCTGATTCATGTTTCAACACAAAGGTTAAGTAAAGACACACTATAAAATCTGTCCTTGAAGACCTACAAATAGTAACTGTCTCAAATACTTATGCTGGTGCTTCATTAAATGAAGAAACCTTGAAACAATAGGGTTTTAAATAAGCACTAACAAAAACGTGCTCCCTCCATAAAAAATGAGTCATGTACTATCCTGTCCAGAGGCCTGTAACAGAGAGTACACCTGCACCATGAAAACAAATGCATGCTTTCTTTACAAGCAAAGATGTGTCTATTTCAAGTTCTGTATCACCTTTTAAACAACATATCTTAGCAGGTGACATTTACCATTGGAATGTATTTACAGAGATCCAACAGTGAAGAAAGAGCTAGGCAACAGGCAGATATGCTGGGAGTGCTCATCATTCAGTATTTGTCATGACCCAACATCGTGCAGAGAGGCAGAAGTTGTGTACCTGCCCACCCCACCCCTCAGCATGTGGCTAGGTTCAGTCCTGAGCTAAAATTTACTGGCCTGTGCCCAGCCCATTTCAAACAAGCACTTCATAACGGCATAATCTCACTCTCAGTGTTGAAAAAGTACTGTGTTTTAAACTGAATTATAAATGGATAGTAAAGTATGTATAGGCTAATTTTATTTCCAATGGCAAGTTTTTATAACACTATCTCAAGCTAATTGTCTGGATCATAAAGTCTACCTGAGAACTGCTGTTTAGACCAACCCTTTGAAGATAATATTAAAATCAAACATCAAATCTTTGTTGTCTCTATCAGGATGTCTTTTTGTATTTACAGTTTTGCATGCACAAAGTCATTATAGCCAACTCTTATTCATTAGAGGTAGGAAAAAGGAACTTTCAGTGCCGCACATTTAATTTTGTGAATCCTGCCAACAGAGTTTGGTATCTTCAGATCTACAAAAGAAATATTTTGTTTCAAACAAAAAGAACCTCACATGGCGTTTTACTTTGTTGCATCCTACATCAGTCCAAAGTGAAAGGTAATTCAGAAAAATACCATTGAAAATACTGCATCTATCCCAGAGTATTTGTTAATTTCATTTTTGTCAAATAAGGCAATTTAAAATGTTTGCCAATAGAAATACTATCTAGCCAGGAAAGCATCAATAGCTTTTATACAAAATTTCTCTTTTCCCCTCTATAAACAAAGCAGTGAAATCTGCAGTTTCCCTTTCTTTTTTGCCAGCCTGTGGACTCCAACCTCTGTATTCTTACCTGTTAGTTCCCACAACTATACAAATGGTACAGAATAATAATTCAATCAAATATGGTTTCATAATAGGCTACACTTGCAGTTGGTACATGCCAGCCCACTTGGGTTTTGCAGGACAGGAATTGTTACCTCATGTACAGATACCCAGATTTTACAGAGCATAGCGGCACTATTCCCACAGCATGCTGCAGTAGCCAGGAATTTCCCCTTTTCTCTGTTTTAGTAAATCACCACACACAGGCAGTAGAAACTCATCTCAAAGCCTGCCAGGTGTGTATATGGACATATGCACAGACAGATGTACAGTATCCAAGACCATATATACCCACTGTTTCTATTATGAAGCAGCTCAGAAGCAATTTTGAAGAGGGGGGAATGCTTTTTTTAATACAAAATACTAGAGATTGACTTGAGAGTTCAGCTGGTAGAAGAAATCTGAATCTCTGTGCACATTCTGGGAAAGGGTTGATCAGTAATCACACATTACACTCATGCTGGGAAGACCTGCTCTTCGTGTTAATCAGCTGCTGAAGCTTAATAGTTCAAATTACAGAATCACAGAATATTCTGAGGTGGAAGTGATCCACAAGGATCCATCAAGTCCATCTCTTAAGTGAATGGCCCATACAGGGATCAAATCCACAGTATTATTAGCACAATGCTCTAACCATCTGGCTATAGATCATTCAAAAAGAAACAATGTGCTTGTTGTGGTCCATTTTGAAAGACACTTGTTAAGTCATTAATTCCTAACAACATACAATCTAGATTCATCATAATTCAAAGAAATTTACATATAATCTTTTTCTTTTTAAAAAGATAAATATTTACCTCAATCTCCTTCTCCATCTAGCTATGTTTTAGCTACCAAATTACACAGTCATTTTAACATTGTGGCTTAATTCAATAAAACATTCCACACATCTTGTCCAGAACACTAAACATGTGCTGGTAATCTCTGTTAAGTGATAATGAACAGGGTAAGGTAGCTGATAAATGCAGTTAAGAAAGAAAATCCTTTTCAGCCATCTTTTTCAAATTCTTCTGGGAAATGGAAAAGAAAAAAAAAAGACTTTCACATTACCTCTGTTTAAAGGCCTTTTCACCCATCTCTCGAGCAGCTCTCTTAACTTCCTCAGGAACAGCATCCTTTTCAGCTTGAGATACTTGGTAGACCCTGTGGCCAGCGTCTAGTCGATAAGGCCCACCTTTGCCACCTAACCCAGCAGTATCTCTCCCACCTAGGATGGTCGAGATAAAAAACCATTAGGAATATACATTTGATAAAAAAATAAAACCACATTTTCTTTAAAGCTTCCACTGTCATCTACACATGTTCTAAAAATGTTGCTAACAATCCCCAGTTGAAATATTTCTCGACAAAGGTTTTCAAAACCAAACAGCTATCATGGTAAAGAAGAACTCCCATGGAATAGTTGTGTTATAGTTTGTTGGGACAAATATTTCTTTTCTCTTCTTTTATTGACAATAAACCAATCCTGTACTGGGTAAAATAGCTCTAGGCAGAGGACAGCTTTGTATTAAACCATTTTTGACTGGCATAGCATCTCCCTTAGGTATCTGTCAATGATGCATTAAAAACAAAACAAAACAAAACATGAATCAATGAAAGACCTGTTCCACCAGCCCACATATTTCCACCAACATGTGGCATGTTGTCTGGATCCACTTTTCCATGTTTAGGGGAGCTGACATCCAAACCACTTTCCCTCTCAATCGTTATCTGTAAGAGAGAAAGAGAGATGTAAACATCTCTTATAGTGAAGAAAACACCCCAACAACCTAATAATAACAACATACTAGATGTGCTGAGTAGCTGCAGGACCACCACCAATAAAGGCAACATTTAACCTCAGAGCAGAGCAGAGTAAACCAGGACTCCTGAGTGGCACATTAGACCCCCAAACAAAGACTACTGCCACATCTGAACCCCTCTACATTCTGTTCATATCCACACTAGAAATTGCTTGCTGATAACTGCCCAACATAACTCAAAATCCCCCTGTAAACAGAATAACCTGCAGCTCAAACACTTCTCAGAGTATTTATTGTATATGCACAGCATTTCACATCCATTTACACATTTCATGTGCACCCAACTGCAGTCCCACATTCCCTGTTGATGGGTAGATGGATGTTTCATGAACAGGGGCTACAGAGATGAGACTGGTCAGCAAATGGCCGGTTCAAATAACAGACTCATGCAATCCTCAGCATCACTTCATGGACCACAGAAGTTCTCCCATGCTGGGTTTTCTAGATGTGTCCACTGAGGGCACTTTCACCACCGATTCACGGCACAGCTGAACATCCAACAGCTGCCAGATGGTCAGGGCTGAGTCACTTTAGGCTGGGGCTGGATTTAAGTGGGTGACTGAAGGCAAAAATACTCCTTCTCATTATTAACTCTGAGTCATGTAGTAAATCAATGAATCATGTGTGAACTGCCCCTTACTAATCTTCTATAATTTAGTGCCACTTTATGTTTGTTTTTAACAAAACCCCATGACTGAGATGGAAAATTAGTGTCTCTAACCACTTAAAATTAACTTTTTTTCTTATCTACTGTAATACATTTAATTCTCCAATGAATTTATGTGTCTCAATAACTACAATTTATTGCCTTCTCAGAAGTTCACTGGTATTATCAGGGTTTTCACTGTACAGCAGCTTAATCCTTGAATTCACTGTCTTGCAGACTCACTGCTGACATGAATTCCACACATGTTTTTGAACTGAAAACATGTGGTCTAACAACACTGTCCTGGCAGCTATTCAAAGCATAATTTTCTTTCCCTTTACAGAATTTATATCAATTCAAAGAGGTACAATACATCCTCTGTGAACCATGTCATGAGTGTAAAATCAAGATCTAATCTGATAAATTACATCCATTTAACATTTGTGTAGGGAGAAACATGTAACCAAAACAGCATGTTATCCTTATGGTTATATACTTTTTTGGTCTAAGAGATTTCCTCCAAAATAAACCATTCTTTTTTTGCAAAACTGGTGGATTTAAAAACGATCAGAAACACTGGTTAACAAAAATTGCTGAGTTTGAAACAAAGTTATAAAATGAAATTGATAGTTCCAGTTTCATGAAACAAATCAAAACATTATTCTATAATGAGAAACATGAAATTAGGCAAAAATTTTACATGTTCATGCTTACATATTCTTTATAGAAAAATATTCCTTCTGTAAAAGAAAGCTCTATGAAACAAACATAACTATAATCAGCAACGCAAATGTCGTATTCTATTTTTGTCAAGTTTTTCCATTTAAAAAATCCACTAGACATTTTGAAATAGAAGCATTTTTTAAATCTTCAGTGAAAAAGTCTGTAGACAAAAGAGCATTATTGCACATATATATTTCTCAAGTATTAGTTGCTCACAAATAGTGTTTCTAGTACACATGCACTAGACATGTTTCTAATAGAAACTTATTTTACAACAGTATTGATCTGATCAGATTTGATTAAATCCAGTACTTGTAACTTCAAAATGGCATGTGGCTAATAGAAAATCTTCTATCCCATAATGATTTTTTTGCTTTCTCTTCTTACAGGACACCAAACATCCAACATTTAATTTCTGTTAAAACTTTGAAAAAAATTGATTGAGAAAGAACAAAAGAAACAAGGATTACAATCCATCATAGCTTAAGAATTCTTCACTAATTTTCTTTTTATGTATAGTTAATGGCTGAATGGATAAAATAATTGAAAATTCAATAATACTGGAATGGAACACCACCAGCAGATGTAAATGTCATGCCAGTGAATTGCAGCAGTTTAATTTATTTTTCTTTTAAGTATCACCTATGCAGACAAAAGGTTGTAGAATTTTGCTAACTCTGAATACTTCAACAAGCAATTTTTATTAGCACTGGTTTGCTGGGACAATTATTTTTCAGATTTACCATATACTTAGAAACTGCATTATATTAGCACACCATAGAATCCTCTGAAGAGAATCTTCTGGATGTACTTTTCTGGTTTTCCTTTGAGCTTTAGATAATTCCCTTAGTGACCTGTCAGACTTTTCTCCTTCCCATTCCCATATCTATGGAAGGTAATTTTACAAGTTTCAAGGTAATTTTCCAGCCAACAAATCGTCTCTACTCTGAAAGCACCTCTATAAACTAGAAGTTAGACAACCAAATACCTATATAAGAATTGAAGATATATTTACAAACAAATAAACAGTAAATCAAAGAGCCTTGACATGAAATCAGAGGGAGGATGAGGAAAAAACTGAAGAGAAAAACTTTTGTACAATGATACATTCTTCAGTATGATAAATTATAAAGAGATGGGAGAGCCATGGGTAAGTCACCCCTCTGAGGACTGGAGGAATTCTTGACATTAGAAACTATTGGAAAGGTAGATTTAAGCAGCAGAATCCAAAACTGGATGGATTAGGAACCTGAGAAACTGAAGAATGCTCAGCAGGAAATATTTAGTTTGTCTGGAGTGAGAAGGAAGACAAGAAAAACAAGTACTAAAAGCAGACAAAGGACTTGAGCAAACCTAAAATCCACACTAGCTTTGCCAAGCTTGTCTGACAGTAATTTCTACAATGAGTTTTCTATTACTGTTGTGATGGGTATTTTTCAAATATATAAATTTCCTTGCTTAAAAGCTGACCTGTCCCCTCCTGAATATTTTCCATTTGAATCTAATCGCAGACTTCTATGAACTTTGTTTCTTTCAACAAGTTTTGATTAACCACAGCTTCTTGACAGAAATCTGTGCTCCTCCTAGCCTTACATGCACTGAAAAGCACTATTCATTACTGCATCATTGTGCAGATTCCATACTGCCTGGTGTGCATATCATGGCTCTGTGAAACAACACACAAATTCAGTCTTGCAGCCTTCAGCTCCAGCTATGAGGCACAGGTCAGAGCAGAATATCTGGAAAACTGAATTTTTCCCTCTGAAAGTTCCTTTTGATTTCCAAAATAACCACTATTTCCAAAACATTCAAGGCACACGTTTCAATTGTAATTGTCATTGTCTAACCCTGTTTACATATACTGGTGATTCACAATCACAGTGTGAAAGCACTCCCCCATTCCCTGGTTCAGCAGCTTTTTCTTCAAAGTCTTCACCACACAAGAAGCACAACTGCCATCCTCTCCTGCAATAGATGATTCTTATTTTATACTCTTTAGAATCCTAATTTTCAGTAATCATCAATGATCTTAGTCTCCATTCTCAAATATTTTTGTTCTCTCATTTTCTTTCTATATTCTCAGGCACTTATAGCAATAGGAAATGGGTACATTCATAAAGACTTTGTGATGCAGGCTCTGTAGGTCTTCCAAATTCAATGAAACAAACAAAAATTTTGGATGAGAATATGAACAGTTCAGGTCAGAAAGATGTCAAAGGAATGTGCTTTTCTTAAGAGGCAATGGCATGAAAGGAGTGCTTAAGAAAAGGGAAATTAAGAAGCAACAACAAATACCACGACCTGTTAATGCTTTGACTTAATTTTCTGGTTCTGCCTCTTATACATCCATTAACTCCTGACAGTAAGGATAGCCAGGTAGGAATAGAACTCAACACTGATTTTTACTCTCAGTGAAAGATACATGGTATATGAAATTGTTCTAGATCAGTTCCTTCCAAAAAATATGAATGTGTGCCAAAATGGTTTTTACATGGCTACACTTTTATTTTATTTTATTTTTTCTGACAACACTGGGATTTTATGAGTGAACTGCATAGGGAAAACTGATACAAGCTCATTCAGTTTGGAAACTAAGTGATCTTATTATCCTGCACGAAGAAGATAAAAAGGCTCAAAAAAGTCCATTACATGATTTACTGCTCTCAACAACACAGAGAAAACAAGTGTTTCACATCTGTGCCACATTTATGCCAAACAGACATTAAACACACCAATCTGTAATAGTGACCACTGTGAAGATGAGTCAAAGGCTGGTAGTTTTGTCTAGACTTCAGCTGGTCATAAACTATGATATATTGTGTACTAAACAAATTTTAACTATTTTGGAAGTGGATGTAGAATCACATTCATGCCAGTTAAGTGAATGTGGGATTGAATTTCATTGAATTCTGATGTGAATTCATCTAATTTAATAACATTAACCCCTGGAGAGTAAGAAGCACTGGCATACTTCTGACACTTTTGTAATCCCTCAGTGAGAGACAGAGGCTGTATTTGTTGAGGATCACACAGCTGACCCAGATACACTGTGAATTGCCCCCACAAGACACAGTCACAGCTATGGGAAGAAAAGAGCTTGCATGAACCCATTAGAAAATAACCCACAATAAAAGCGTGGGAATTATAAAGACAGAAGCTGTACTCTATTATTAAAATTATCGATGTTCCACACATATCCATACTTCATTCTAACATATGAGTTATTTTTACAATACAGTACTTCCCTTTTGATTTCAGAATTAGTTTTCTTCTAATGCATGGCAAAAGAATCTCTCTGGCTCTCTGAATAAAACTGACCAAAAGCATTATCAAATTTAGCTTCATCTGATTTTGTGCAGGTGACCTTAGTGACATTTTAGCATCCAGTAATCTTAATCCTACATTGCAGCAAAACTGAGAAGAAAAAAAAAATCTTTAAAAAGAAGATTCACCATTTAAATAAGAGTCACAAGCAGGACAACTGTGCACTTCTGTATCTTAGCAAGTACATCTGCATTGAATGTATAATAGCCCTATTATAAACATGTTTATAATAGTATCCAATATAATAAGTAAAAGACACTTAGCAAAGTCAGCTGAAATGAATATTTCAGTAGATCTATTATTCAGTCATTCATGTTTTAGAGTATTAGCAACCAAGTATTTTAAGTCATACACCAGCTCTTCATTCTTCAAGTCTGTTACAACTAACTAAAGACTAAAATTCCTCAAGTTGTATTTATTGTGGAAACAGGGAAAGAGAGGGAATTTCATCTCCTTCTGTCTTGTCCCACTTGAAATTTTTATTCCTGGCAGCTTTATGCAAGAGATTGAGCCAATAGCTTTCAGTGTCCAAACCTCCAGTTGTGTAAAAAGCTGACTCTCTAAAACAAGGGTCAGAACATGTACTCAGATTTAACTGCTGGTAGAAAGAGAACTCACGGTTACAGGTTAGGAAATATCTTTTAGAATTTGTAAGCAGATGTCAGACAAGCTTGAACGTATTTCTAGCTTTGAGTAGAAAAGTAATCAACAAGTGACAGCTTCCAGTAAAATGTGAAGGGCTTTTTCCTTAATGCTGACTGGGATGCAGATAATTTTTTTGGTTGTAGATATTCCTGCCATCCTGCCCTGTAACTGACACTGCAACACTGCAAATTGGCCAGAGAGTGGATGGTCTTTAAATAGAGCAGTTTACTTTTGTATCCTGACAGGGTTAACTTCATTAAAATTCCTGAAGGGCACAGGAGGTGTCAGTGCCTCCCATTCAGGATTGCTTGCCAGAAAGCTCCTTTGTGGGGCTCACAGCAACAAAAGCAAGTTTCTGCCTCAGGAATGGCAAAGAAACTCTGGTTTCCAATGGGAGTGAGCTGCCTCATGTACAGGGGAGCAGACCTTTCACCTCTTAGTTTTAATTATTTCTGGCCCTGACAGGGTGAACTCATATCTAATTCTCTCACATAAAACACAGTGCTTATTTAAATACTCCAGGTAGTACAGAAAGGTGGAAAAAACAGAAAAACCCACTTTGATTCCAGTCTAACATCCTGCAGGTGTAAAGGGATTAAATTTTTGCTTTAAAAATAGTCTATATTTCCATTCTTCAAACCTCCCCAAATCAAGTATTTCTTATCCTTTTGGGAATGTTTAAGCAGAGCTGGGCATTCCTTACAGGCTTTTCCATCTTCATAATAGAAATAAATGAAATTCCTCCTTGTTGCATGTGGTGACAAGGAATCAACGTCTCTACTAAGCTCTTTTCAGCATTCAGTGGATCATTCCACATAGGACACAAATACTAAAGATGCAACCAGCAGGATTTCATGTGTCACAACTGAATAAATGCATAAAATTATACAAGCAAACAGGAACACAGCTGCAGTATTTACAGCTGTAAAGAATATTTATGGAGGAAAATCTTTAAAAAGAAAATTTTAGGGTACCCAAATATTGTTTTCACAAGCACATATTCTACTATTAGTGATAATACTGCATTATTAGTTGTTTTTTACTGTTGATCAGAAGAGAATAGGGAAAAGAATGTCTGCACTAAGATTTGAGGTAGAATAAAATTCATACAATTCAGGCGCTTAGTTCAATGTAAATTAAGAAACTGTGCATTAGCTTAATTAGTTGCAAGATCAGACAGTCCTGGAAAGTAGGCAGATGTAGGCTGGCAAGATCCCATTCTTCATTTACATTTTTTTTATCATAAAGGAAACAATTCTTTCAAGATCCAAATGAGAATATATCCACTCTTATCAAAACATGTCTGAGATGTGGAAGGAAAGAGTTAATCTGATACTTTGCCTTTTCATTAACATAAAACATATTAAACAGGACAGTTTCCTGTCAGTGAAGAATATGGGTTACTTTCCATAGGAGGCACTAAATTATTGCTGTAAAATATTAGTTATATGAATATAAACCTACTAGAAAGACTACAAAGTATTTTAGCTCACTTTATCATGTGCTGTAGACAAAGATTGAGCATGTATCAAAAGAATATTGCAAGAGAAGAAGGGAAAACTTTGTAGATTTTTGCCTTATGGGTGATTTGGGAGATGGTAATTTCTTTATCAAAATCAATACAAACCTGCTTTCAGTCTCATACATTATTATGAAAAAAGATTTAACAAAACACAACTGTATTCCATGTGAAAAATGCATTAAGTAATCCATCCCACAGTGGCACAAAGGATTAGGAAATGTATTCCATGGAATGCAGAATGTACTTCTGCAGATGTGCAAAAGATTGATGTTTTCCTGAAACAAAATAATTGCTTTTCTTTTATTCCTGAGCTACTGCAACCTTAAACCCTCAATATTATCCTAGGCTGCATTTAACAGGTCACAAGAACATACCTTCCTCTAACACATTCTTTATCAGCAGCATGAATATATGCATTACATTCTCAAAAAGCAAAGAAGTTCCACATCAGGGAGATCACAGTCTAACCTGCCTGTTCCATTGTGGCTTTAAATTCTACCGTAAAACTGATTCTACTAAAGAGAGAAAGAAAGTTCTATAATCTAATAATAATTGGTGTAATAATCTTACACCAACTAGTGAGAGAAAGGCATAAACAGGCAAAACCCCCTCTAATGGCTTCTATTTTGTTCACTTGTACCATAGAATGTGCAGCTTTTTCCTACATACTAAAAATTAATAGCATAATTTCTATTATGCTACACATAACATAACAGCACAAAACTGAGTTCACTAGTAATTTTTCCACAGAAAATATATTCGGTCTTAGACAATAAAAATGTGTGATATGCATTGTTTCTTCAACTGTATCCTGAAATGAAAAAAAACGTTTATCGCACTGCAGTACGAAACTTTAAATATATTTTCTTTTTTCCATTTGACTTCATTTTGATTTTCTATCTTGTCTGTAAAACTTTGCAAGAGTTCAAACTGAGCTAATGAAGCTTCATGCATCATCTGACTCCTGTGAACATTTAATTCTGAAAGTAGCATTTAAAATTCATGCAGGCATTAAGCTTTTGTCTCAAATACCTGAATTGTTGAAAGCATCATAACTGATGGCATTTTAGAAAAGTGAACCTGGATGGGGAAGAGATGGAGATTTGGAGTGAAACTTATAAAAAGCTATATCTGGCTTACAGATGAAATTTATATACACCAACTAAAAAAACAACACACTGTACAAAATGCTGCTGTGGGCTCTTTTTTGAAATAAATGCTGTCACTTGAAGAACCAACTCAAACACTCTGCACAGCAGATGCATTAGAATATTTTGCCCACATATATTCACTGTGTGACTTAAAAGCTGGAAAAGTAAATATAGTAATAAGTGAATATATTACATTTATACCATCTAATGGATCTTTTGTTATGTAAGCACCTGTGTAAAGTCCATTTTTCCTCTGTCTTTAATAAAAATTCCCTAGTCAATTCTGTTCAACTCAAAGGTGTTAGGTCATCATCTTTTTAGTATTCTAACCCACTATGAAATATTATCAGAGGAGACAGATAATATCTAGCTTAGTCATGACTACTACATACCTCCCAGATCAATGAACTCAGAAAACACCGAATTTGGTTTCTTCTGGAGTACTGTGAATAATCAGCAGCTAGAAAGATTGGATAAGTGAACACAATATTTCAGTTTGGAATAGTCCAGACTGAAAACCATAGGGTAAAAAGAAAGTTGAAAAAAATTATATGCAGAAGGAGAAAAGCCTGATTTTCTGTATACCTAGGACCTTGTCAACACTACCCTTAAGAAGCAGAGGCAGAAGTTTTTTAATATCTACTACACTGTTTTATTTTCTAAAGGAAACCCTCTTAGAATTTGCATTACGGAAGCATATCAGATTATTTTAATTTTCCCTATGTTTGTCCTTTCACTAATCAGGGAATCACTTTCTTAAAGACATAATTATTAGTATACATTTGTCTTCCTGGGACAGCAGGATTTCACTGGTGTTAGGAGCTCCAACCTTTATGTCAGCAATGTGCACTGCTGCAGACTTTTTGACATCTTCAAAAATGTGCTGAGGTAATAATATTTTCTCCCTGAGAACTCTGGGCTTCCACAGAAAGGTTGGGGGATGAAAAGGGACTTTTGTGCTGGATCAGTCTGCTCTAACAGAAAGTTAAGGTTATTCCCCTCCTGCTTTTTGTCCGTCTGCTATAATTAGACTGGAAGATCTCCTTAGGAAAGATAATATATTTTAGACATGTTTGTACAGTGCTTCTGTATAAGGGCCTCATCCAAGCTGAGAAAATTTATAGAAAAGGTGCCTGACAGAGAACCAATGATCTTTATCTGAGTTGCTTTATCCCATCAATACTTGTAGAGATATGCATTTATTTAGCTCTGTGAGTTCACAGCTTTCCAGTCTCATGCTTCCCTATATTCAGATGCCTTCATTCAAGGGCTGGTACACAGCTGTTAGTCCCCAGCTGAATAAATAATATGGTCTACGAAGAGATCACAGACCTAAACTATGGATTTGGGGCTCATGGATCTCAGAACTGTCAATGCTATCAAACTATACCTTGGAATCCACCTACTGATTAGGTAACTCCGCAATCTGCAGTATTTCAAGATTTTCAGGATACTGTGCAGGTCTGCTGAATGCCATCATATGGTTATTCCAAACTTAGAGTAACAATCCACTGCATGTATTTCTCGTAATTCTTGGGGTTTGCACTGAAAGTATTGAAAAGCTGAAGGAAATGACTGTTACTAGCCCACTGATGCCCTCGTGTGGTCAGAAAGACTGCTTGGTGCAAAGTAGAAAATGGCAAGCGGGAGGGTGGTGGGGAGAAGAAATGGCCACTCTTGCTAAAGGTCATGCTTTTGTCTCGATTAAAGAACTGCAGCTTTTCCCAGTTCAGTCTTAACATCAGGAAAAGGCTGGATTTTTGTTACGTTATAAAGTACAATGTCACTTTTTAAAAAGGGAGAAAACCCCCAAACTATCTGTATAGATTAAAGTAGATTCTGAGCAGTAAACATAAACAAGTTGTAATCACTGAAAATCCTGAACTAATTATTCTTTAGATAAATATCCAACCTAAAAAAATAAATATCATCAGGTGGACTTGCATTAACCTGAACTTTAAAGTACAGCTTCGGAAAAAAACAAGAGAAAAAAAGGATGCATTCAATAAAATAGAAAAATATAAGTTCACTTAAGGGGTGAATATTTAATGTAGAGTTCTACATGATTAGCTGCATGGAATACAAATGGGATAAATGAGACTATTCAAGGAAGGGAATAAGACGATCATTATCCAAATTGACTTTCAATTCTTGCTCATTATGAAATACAGTCCCTGTGGGACTGACAACAAGTCAAGTTATGATGATCTCTTCAGGTAATTCTAATTCAAGAGAACCAGTGTTGAGGTAAGACAACTGGGAAAAAAAAATGAGCACGTGTGTGTGTGTGTGTGTGTGTGTGTGCAGATATATACATGTACCTGTGTGTCAACACATAACATACACACACTCAGCTGCATTTGCACACCCTCACCTAATTTAATGTGATTGGCTTCTTTTAACTTTAACAGTAAATGTGAGATTTTTTGCATTATGAATACTTCAGGAATGTACTCAACTTTGACTCCAGTTCAACCTTTATGTCAGGTGAAGTCACAAAACCAAAGTGAGGAAAAAATGTAAGAAAATGTTTCCAGGCTGATCCTTTTCTTTGGAAGGGCCTGGTTTCATACTAAGGTGTCAGTGTCTCTCTCACACACTTCCTTTGGACTGACACACCTACAAAGAAGTATGTAATTTTTTAAGCTGAGTGTTGCCCATCAGGCTTCAGACTAGAGAGCTGGCATGATGTAGATGTTGTATTATTCAGGTTCTACACAGCACGTGCATTTGCTCACGGCTAAATGTACTTTATCTATTTTTAAACAGCTGGTGCACACTTAATTCACATGTACTGTATCTTTGCTCTGCTCAGTCCTACACTGTATGATCTTGACATCATATCGGCTGAACCTGAATCATCTAAGAAACTCAACTGTGCTTCCTAGGGTTATAGAAGACATGACCTGAGTCAAACATTTCAGCTTTTTAAGTTTCTGAGGAAAAACACACATTACACAGAACACTTATGTTACAGTGAGGCTCTGTCAGAGGCCAAAAAGAAATAAGCAATATCCATCCTTGAAGAAGAAGAGTATTGTAGAACAAGCAGGCCTTGACCTTTAAGATCTGGGATGCACCAGGAAATTGTGACCTTGTTTTAGGACAGTAGAATGACAGGAAAATGGAATGAAGTCTCTTGTTTTTTTTTCCTTGCTAACTATTCACTTAGATGTAAATATGAATTAATTTCTAAGTACCCGAATGTTTATGAGGAAGGCTTCCTATACTGAAAATGAGAGAGAACAGTCCACAGGAAATCAAAATAGTTGCAGTCACAACTACTCGACTCATTAGGCCTTTATACATAGCCACAAACAGAAGGCACTACTGCAATTTCAAAAACACACTTCATGCATGTAGGAGATGATACAACTACTGCAGGTTCCACAAGTATATTAAACAACAGACATAAAAAAATCCCTCACCCAAATAAACCCCTAAAAAGCCTTAGTTTACAAGAATTATTATTTTTTTAATCAATCAGATCACTTATTTAGAAGATCTTGGTACTGAAACAAGAGTATGTTCAGCTTCAACATGTCACTTTGCATGGTGATATTACCTAGACCAAAACTACACCTGGATTTCAAAAAATGTTGTGAATTCGATTTAGAGTTCAGATATATATTAGCATAAACTAGATGACAAAGCTTTTGCAATCTTTGATTAAGTACATTTTTATGCACTCTACAGGTCTGGATATGTCCTGGGACTTCTGAAAACAATTCTGAGTACATAACATGAAACATTTTGGACAACAGTTTACAGCAGGAAAACATTAAGTGCAGTGAATACAGAACTAAATGTTTTTGCTAATAATCACAGATAAATGCCTTAACATCTATTGAAATACCTCTAAATGATGCATCTTTTAATTATTTTTATCAAAGCATCATAGTTTATCTAAATGAGACATACCTCTAAATAATGCTTACTTAAAGACAATATCTGAACTATATCAGAATGTAACCAGTGTTCTATTTAATTTCCATCAATAACCCTTGGATGAAAAAAGTAACACAAGCTTATCAGTGTCTGCCTATTGCCATGAAACTTTTAGGGCAAGATTTAAAAAGAAATTGCTTTTCAAATTCCCTTCAGGTATTTGATAATGAAGTGACGTTTTTGTCAGAGGTACCAAACAGTGAAAAACCTCAATGGTTTTTGGAGTAGAGTTCACAGCTTTAGGAAATACAGTATTTTGTCAAGATTTTATATTTTGGATATTCCAGTTTAATAATTTCAGAATACTGTAGTATTATTTTGAGTTTAAAACTTCAATAAATGACAAAATTCCTGACCTAACTGTATAAATACCGGCTTTTGTAAACACATACTATATTTTGATAAACTAATTTAGTGAAGCCTCAAGACTTCAGCAGTTTCTACTCTGCTGAGTACATCAACAATACAAAACAAACGTTGACTGTTTTGAAGATTGCCACAAATTTTATCAAGGGAGCCTAATTACTGATTACAAGTGGAACAGCTGTTTGTTTTCCTCTGTTTCATTGCTTATGTATATCCAGCCTCCTTCTCAGAGCTAACATGTTTGTGAAAGCAAAAATGCAGCCCAGAAAGACAGTACCAATAGTTCCACCCAAAGCCTGGTGGAAGATTTGATTCCAATTCTTTGAAACTATATTTGTATTGAATGACCTTTAATTCTTTTTTTCTCTAAAGGGTCAGGAAAATTCAAAGAGATTGTGTGTGCTTCTGCAGGTCAGTGGTTCCCAACCACATAAACACAGGTCATGGTCTAAGAACACCACACAAAGGGATAATAAGCTTTTCTAAGCCTGTGGCAGTTTTCTGGGATGCAGCAATGGCAGTTTTAAGGGAAGGGGTAATTGGAGGTGGGTGGGTGTAACACTGACAATTCTCTTAAAGTGAGTTTCTGCTACAAGATGATTGGAAATTATGGGTTTAGTCGAAGAAGTAGAGAAACCTCATTAGACTCCAAATTACTTAACATGAGCATGCGCACAAAACATTACACAAAAGGAGGTCATTTTTATACACTTGAAAGATCAGATCGATACATGGCTGCAAAACGTGTCCAATTTTGCAAAAACAGGTATTAGGAAATACTTAGCTGCAGCATTCTTAGCAAAGTAATTGCCCCTGGATTAGGAGACATGTTCTTTCTATGCTCAATTACACAAGGAAGCTACATGAACATATTTTTAAGGTAATAGGATCCTTTCGTTTCCAGAAAAGAATGCCTTAATAAAGTACTGCTTTTATGTCTAGGCCTACTGAGAAATTAAGTAGGAAAGGTGAAGGCCATCATATCCAATCAGCAAAGTACAGAGTTTACACAGCAGCTACACATCTATCATCTTATTTGAGATTACATAAAATTAAGGATCTAATTTATTTCTTATTGCTCTGCAATGCCTGTGTAAACAAAGCTTCTTGGGTCTTGTTATCTTTCTATTCAAAGCAAAGCAAAAAAGTAAAGCAGGGAAACAGAAGCTAGTGATAATCATGCAATTCAGAATATCACATAGGAGGCTTTGTTCCAGCCCTTTAGAACACGTCAAAGAGCATGTTATTTCAGTTCTGACAAACCACTGGTTTGACACAAGAGAAAAGAAAGATATTCTAAGGAGACTGCACCCTAGAGTATGCCTACTAGTGAGGCTGACTGTCAGTGGAGAGAAAGCCTACAGCAGCTTTTGAAAACTGCTTTGTGACTGTGGGAAAGCTTCTTAGCCTTCTTTAAAATGGCTACTTGAGATTTCTAGTTAATTGACTTAAATTTTCTTACGGTGTGTACTTTCCAAACCAGTATTGTCTAATAATTTTTTGGCTATTATTGACAATACAGAAATGTTGCTGAATAAAATAACAAGTTATTAAAAAAAAAAAGGAGAAAGGAAAAAAATAACTATTAAAACTAGTCAAACTGCCTGGGCTGCTGTAAACCGGCTATATCTGACCATAAGATGGTGCTAGTGCTACTGCACTGGCAATGACCATGGCACTGACAAAGCCACAAGTATCAAGCACAAAGGTGCTACTGGGTAACAGTTTCTTTTTCCCATGACTTTTATGAATGGCATTTGCTGAGGTCCTGTAACAAGAACACCTCAGTTCTTGCCCAAGTCTCTGTAACCACAGAACGTCTTGCAGAAAGGGAACTAAGAGTGGGAAAAGAAAGTGAAAGATGCTTTGGCCTAATATATCTAATTCACAAAAAAACCCAACCAAAACCAGAGAGAGATCTAATTAAGAATACTCATTCTATTTTCCCATTCTAATGAAAGATGCATCTGAACAGTCCTGAATGTTCCCTCTGTGTTGCACTGGTGACCACACATATTGGCCAGTACATTAACACTCATATATACACACATACATGCACACACACCATACATGTATATGCTGTGTATTCTCAGCATCTGCCTAAACATTCCACATGACAACATGGCTGTATGGAGAACCTTGCAACTCTGCTCAGCTGGGAAATATCAAGAAATCCATCAAGAATAGCCAAAGGCTCTACTGTGAATTTAAGGCATTTTTCACCTAGGTTTCAAGTTTCTTTTTCAAAGTAAAAGCCAAATGTTTTTTTTTCCCAAGAACTTGAACTCTTGAAAAGTATATAATTTTCTTAAAAATTAATTTCATTATTCTACATTCTGAAAGTTACAGTTAAAAATCAGTAGGAGATAAAGAATTTATTTGCATTTAATTGCACTGGAATTTGGCAAAAATACAAACAGCGTAAGACAAAGAGTCTGTCAGTCACCATAATTACAGGGTTACAAAATGTTTTTAAATTAGGCTACTGTGCCTCTTTTTTTTCAGGGAAGAAGTCTATTAAATTTTTCTCACAGGTGTACTTCTATTTCACAGTGTTTTTCAACACAGCTCTCCCCTCAACTCCTTTCCCAGCTGAAAACTCTTCCATAGCTTATTTTGTTATGTTTTCCAGTTCAGCTTTGAGAAGTCCTACCTGCACAGGACGACCATCTTCTTGGCCAATCATGTTCCTCCAATCCTGCAGTGACCGCTGGAGGCTTTCCAGCCCAGTCTCCCAAAGCCTCACACCTCCTCCCATGTCCACAGTAACCAAACCTACTTTGCCCAGCGGTGCCAGCAAGGCATCAGCATCTGAGATCTTGGAGAGCCAAGATGTATATGGAGAGAGAGACTGTGACCTGAAAAACAAGAATTAATGTGATTTTTCTTGAAGCTGCAATTAAAATTTCTTCAGTTAAGGTGACAATTAAATTAAATTACACCCTCATTTCATGAGAGACTATAACCAAGCCCTGCAGACCCACTATTTATCTGAATCTTTCCACCTACTGTAACTGGACATAACCGAAAGACACCTGAATGTATAAGAAGCAATATAAAAGACCAGGCTGAAAGGCAATATGTTGCCAAAACCACTGCTGTAGTTTAGATACATGGCTGTAGCTGATCTACCTAAAAGTAGTCTGTCTTCAGGAAAAAAACTAATAAGAATATAAAGGAAGTAAAAATGCTACAGAAAAATATAGAACTAAAAAAGAAATAGAGAGACAATGATCTGAGCACTGAGGAAAATACATTTCCATCAACTTAGAGTAACACCTTTCTCTACTGTAAAATATTAAGATTTAAATACTCATTTAACAATGTCACAAGCTTTATGTACAGAGAATAGTAGCAGTTTTTTTAAGAGTCAGCTTGCTGACAAAAATTTACTGCTGAAAGACAGGGCCTAATAAGTACATAATAAGAAGGGAAATTTAGACAATGTAGGGAAGAATCTATGCATTTATCAGTATTATTAATTACACGCATAAATGACTTGACAACCTGCACTAATGGCAAAATTAATAATTAAAAAAAAAATATAAGGAGCAACACATATGCTTCTACCTATGACTGAAACCACCATGTACTAACTCAACAGAAAGAGTTATCTCAGCATTTGACCAGGCTAACTTTGCCAGAAGGAAGAAAGGCTGTTAGATTTTAACAGAGAACTGTTCATACATATATGATGAAAACTTACTTTACTCATCAGTTCTTACTGAAGAACATTTTTAAATCTGGACATCTGCTCAGATCTGCCATACACAGTTTAAATCCTATTGCTAGCTTAAGGGTCCTAATGTTGAAATACGGCTTTGTAATTTCTGCTATCTACTATAAAATCTGAAAAATAAATTACTGAAAAATAAAGTAATTCCTTACTATTTTTATGGTAATGTCTTTCATTTTTGAATGACTGTGTAAAATGTAGGCCAATGGACCAATTATAAATGGTGAACAGTGCAAAAATAATTGTCTATTAATTAAATTTTCCCCCAGATTATTAATGAACCAGGATGAATTTAAATGAGAATAAGTACTGTCCAAATCAACATTGAGAAAATAGTATAAAAAAAAAATTCTTCATGTGTGAGTCTCATACAGGTACTATTTAAACATGCAAAGTGGAGAGAGTGCAATTTAAAACAAAAAATGTTTATTATTATTATTAGAGTAGAAAACGACAATTTGGGACCGAAATATATCTTTATACAATAAAACATTTGCAAATACTCTCTATATTTGTGAGACAGATGTTAAAACCAAACAGAAGCCATAGAATCTGGCTATTTTAATTTATCGTACAAGATACTTGTGTATCATGCAAGATACTTTGGAATATATACCTTCCAAAGGGACAACCACAGAAAAGCTCAAAATATTTTTAAAGTGAACTTTATGTTGGACCAGAACTCGATTTCAAGTTTCCTAAGACCTAGCACTGCATCATTTTGCCTTTCTCAGATCCTAAAGACTGAGTAAAAGAAAAAGAAAATAAAGACTGCAAACGAAGGAGGGTTGAGAATAAAGCGGGTGGAAGAGGGGGAAGGAACAAAGGGAATGACAGTCAGAAGATAAAGCTACCTTTCATATTTACTAATTAATTGCTACATTTTCATCAGGATTACCTAGTAAAACACATAAATAATGTTGACAAAAATGTACTGCGATGTTTGCATAATTTCACATTAGGTATGAATTAGTCTTACTTTCCATATCAAAGGAAATATTTGCTTATCCTGAAGTAATAATAGACACTAAATTCTCTTTGCTCTTCTTCTAAGATGACCGTGTTCTAATCAATAAAATCAGTTACCTAGGAATTGCAATGTATTTGATTTTCTTTGAATTAAGATCTGTTACTTCCAAGTATCCAGAAGCTGGTGGAGGAGTGACATCTGAAAACAAACAAATGTTATTTTCCAGCTGCATGATTAACTGGTTATTGCATTCACATTTAGCAGATTAAATTTAAACATTTTATTATACAGTACCTGTCAGAAAATGATAAGCTTTCTTATTCAATACAGGAATATAACTTGCAAATAAGGAATTGTTTTATTATTACCATAGTGAGTAATCAGACAGTCAGTTACAAAAGAACAATGTATTTGTATGGCAAATGTCAAAATTACATACAAATAAAGCTCTGCTCACAAAAGCACTATTCAAGCTTTATGGCAATACCTCACTCATTGCTTTGATCTGTCACTGAAGATAATGTCAGTTGTATATTTGACTTTAAAAGCATATTGGGGAACATTTCAAAACATTGTGTTTATGATTTCCACTTGAAGACTTCTCAATAATACTAAGCTAAATACTCTTCCCTGAAATTGAACCACTCTTTTTGAAGGCAGATTCTCAGTATGCAAAGGTTTAATAATTTATAGACTCTAGAATATCAAGCATTAAATATTCTGTTTATGGACAGTTTAATTAATACAGCTAATATATGGTCCTTCCTTCAGAAATAAATCTGTGTTTGTGTGTCTACGCTGGCTTTTGCCAATTTATGAGTACATGGTGCCTGGCTCAGAAGCGGCTTCCAGTTAGGAGCTCACTTTAATCTGCATGGAGAAAATTGAAACAGTTTTTCAGAAAAGAAACCACAGCCTGAATCACACTGCTCAGTATGGATACAAAATGTCATTGTCACAAGATAAAAGCAAGTTGAGATTTTCATCTGAAACAATGTGTCTTTCACCTCTTTGAAATGAAGGCATCTGACCTTACCTGTAGAAGTGCTGATGCTTTCATAGAGCACACACAGAAAAGACCAGTAAGATCAGCGGCGTAAAGAGATCTAATACTCAAAGTAGCACACAGAATAACAGCAGCACTTTATGCATATCCAGTGTATTTATATATCTATAGTATACGTGCCTACAGTAGCACATATATTGACTTTGCTCATCTTCATAAAAATGGGAACATCAGAAACAGGGGAAAAAGCTCTGGAAAAATGCAGGTTTGTGGGCCAAAGACCACTTTTGGTTTCCCCTAGATTTTGTTGCTGTTTTAAAATATGTTGTCTTTTGTTAGTAACAAAGAACAAGATACACATTAAAAATTCTGATGAAGATCTAGAACAAGGACAGATACTGAACTAGAAAAGGTGGAACTGTGGGATAAGAATTACAAATTAAGTTAATAAATTAGAGAAAGGACATAAGGCAAACAAATTAAAGACAATAAACAGAAAAAGGATGGCAGAGTAGGAAGCATACAAAAAGGCAATCAAATGTTTAAATGCTACACAAGAACTTCTGGCTAGGCCCCAGACCTGCAGTCAAGAATCTTGATAATGAAACATGAACATCAGACATGAAGAAGTGCAGCTTGTTCTTCTGCCAAAACTCGATGGAGAAGAACAGCTGTGCAAAGCTCCAGACATCACACTTAAAGGAAAACAGGTACAATGCTTAGTTCTGGGCTCCTCAGTACAAGGGAGACATGGAGCTCCCAGAGTGGGTCCAGTGGAGGGCTCTGAAGATGATGAGAAGATTGGAGCGACTCTCTCATGAGTAAAGGCTGAGGGACCAGGGCCTACTCAGCCTCAAGAAAAGAAAACTGAGAAGGGACCTCAGCAATGTCTGTCAGTATCTAAAGGGAGGGCGCTAGAGGAAGGACCAGGCTCTGCTTTGTGGTGCCAAGCAACAGGGCAAGAGGCAACAGACAGAAATTGATGCACAGAAAGTTGCACCTGAACATGAGAACAAACTTTACTGTGATTGTGACTGAGCACTGTAACTGGATGCCCAGAGAGGTTGTAGAGTTTCCTCCCCTGGATAGGAACTGTCTGGACACAATCCTGAGTAACATATTCTAGAGGACCCTGCTGAGCAGGGAGATTGGATCAGATGACCTCAAGTGGTCCCTTCCAATCTTACCCATTCTGTGTTTCTGTGATATGAAATAGTCCTGAGGATGACAAGGCGGTCAGAACAGATGGGCTCTAAGGACAAATGCAAGGATTTTTTTTTTTTTTTTTGTATAAACAGAGGGTTTTTAAAAAAACACATCCAGTCCTACTGAGAAGATCATTATAAAGAGAGCAGTATTATCCTGAGTGAAGGTGACATGAAGTATTCAGTCTTGTTTAGAGAAAGAAAAGATGGATACAACAGAAAGCTTCTCTTAATGCAAGGAGAATGAAGCAATGCAATAGGCCAATTGTTTGACAAATACCAGTTAAGAGACTACATGTGTCATCCTGCCCTTATGTAAACAGGTGGACCAGATGATGTGCCACGACTATTTTGGTAAAATTGTGTGTTACACGCCATATTGTTCCAGTTACTGTCATACTCACAGAGATGCACACTCAGTAATAGGCTGTTACTTTATGTTCATCTATAGAAAGTGCTAAGAACCAAAGTAAATATTTGATCTCAAGCAGTGCCTCATCTCTACAGTCTTGTTTTTAGAATAAACATTAATTCTTCTTTGCTGGATTTTGCCATGATCGCTTGTCTGAGTTTATAGTTTGTGTCCATACATCTATTTGGCAGTCTTTGGGGAAATTATTACTTGTTATAATTTCTTTTCAAATATAACTATGATTTGGTTTACAGTTCCAATAAAACGTATAGGCAATTATTTCTCTGCTTATTGTTCCTGGAACAGCTTCAGTAATACATATCAGAGTATGCAAGAGTTTGGCTGAGTACTTTGAATTATTAATAGAAATGGAGGGCTGTATGCCAGAACTGACCAGTTGTCCAAGAAGATAGGAAAGAAAATCTGATAGATATGGAAACAAAATCAAAAATATAAAACACCTTCTCAAAGGCAACAGAAGACAATAGTGTAAGAACTTCAAGGGACTGACACATACTTGATTTCATGTAGCAGGATGTCTTTGCTTCACTTTACCATCTCCCAGGGAAGAATGCAGCTTTCATAGGTAAGTAACTATGGGTTTCCAATACAGAAACAATGGAGCACAATTAGGAATAAGCAGCACTGAATTACAAGGGACCAAGACTGTTAAGTAGCAACTGGTAGCAGTTAAACGTGTATTCAATCAAATAGTGAGTCAATTAGTGAGACTGAGAGGCAAACTCCAGAAGAAACAACAGCCCAGCAGAGAAGGTTGCATGAACAGAATCTCAAATGGGCATCATAAGGGCTACTGCCTTATTATCTCACCTTCCAAGTGAGCACAAAGACGCATGCTTCTCTTTTTCTGTCTTCCCTTTTTCACTTGGAAATATTTTTGATTTGTGCCATAACAAGGGCAATGCTAGGTCCTTCTAATCTAGTAACCTGTCTCCAAGAGTAGACACTTGAAATGTGTGAGAACAGACAAGTGCACATAGCATTTTCCATGAATCACCAACCAGTTCCAATCTAGGGGCTTCTTAAACTGAATCTGGTGTCTATGTTTTCATATCTGTGTATTTAGTTAACTTTCCAGGAGTTGTCCAGTTTTCTTTTGGATCCACATTTCACCATTCACAACATCCTTTGGGAAGCTGTTTCACAGGTCAGCACCCTATGAAGAACTCTGTCTTGTTTGTTTTGATGAATCTCCTAATAGCTTCATTAGTTGTGCCCTAACTCTGGTACTGAGTGCAAAATTGTTGGTTTTTTCCACATCTCCATGCCATACATATTTTTGTAGAACTCTACCATATGTCCTTCTCTGATCTTGTCTTCACACATTGAGGATTGGCCAATGTGATCTTGCTCATCCATATTGTCTTTTTCTGAACTCATCCTAGTTCAGCCTTCTCCCAACTTGAGACAGAGGACCAAAACTGAACAGTGTTAAGGACAACTTTGTACAACAGCACAAAGAGGTTCTCTGCTTTTTTCTGTTTCTTCCCCAGTAATTCTTAACACTTGATTTGCTTTTTTCAAGTACTACTGAGCTTTGAACTGCTGTCTTAATGGAACTATCTATCATGACAGCAAAATAATGCTTCTAAGATGTTCTCATCATCCCCATCTTTTTAAATGTAGAATTAGGATTTTTTTCTTCCTCCATATATTTATCTATACTGATTTTCAACTGTTATTTTTACTGCATTCAGAATTGTAGTCCTTCTTGTAATTCTTCATGGTAAATCCTTCCTACCATGAATAATAACCATTATCATCAGCACTGTTACCTCAGTGTTAATTAATTTTTTAACTTTTTTCATGACATGCTGAGTAGCACAGGTTGCCATAGGATTTCCCTCATAGCTCCTCCTCCACTAGAAAATCCAGCCATTAACGGATAAATGGAAATGTCTTGAAAAAGTCCTGAAAAAGGCTATGGTACAGAAAATCTATAATCTTGCTCAGGTCCTATTTAATTGAATCAGTAAGGTTATATTAAACACAGTTCAGTTAAAGTAAGTCTTTCTAATCCATGAATTCAAACATCGCCCAGAAAAGAAAAATCAATGATCAAGATCTTCAAGGCATGAAATCTTTCAACTTAAATGGCCATGAAGCACTATACAAATCTCATACAATTTTCTATACATTTAAAGCTAAATTCATATATTTCAACACAGTAGAGAAAAAAATAAAACTGCTTAGTCAGACAGAAGCCAATTCTCAGACTGATAATGCTCATGTTACTAGTATCCTGGATTCATGAAGAATGTCCCCTGGTTTTTAATTATAATAACCTAGCAATACAAGGTGTTACATAACCCAGCAACTTAAAAGGCTTTTAGAAATAGCAGTCAAGATCTCAATTTAGGTATCATTTGGAAGCACTGAGGGAAGATACCTCCCTCATTCCCAAATTAGTAAACTAATTTTAACAAAAGCTCAGAAGATTTACCTTCTAAAACATCTACTTCAGATTCAGATTTTTTTTTTATTATTTCTATGAAGGCCTGAAAAAAAAGTGACCCAGGCTGACCCTTCTGTAGTTTACAAAGTATGAGAAGATTAAACAGCCTGAAGTTGTATAATTAGTTCCAAGATTCTAACTCCAACTAATTTTATTAAGTTTAATCTTTTAAAGAGGTAATCTTTCCCTCAGTTATAAAAGGAGGTAACTGAAATTTTCTACCTTGTTGATATGCTTAACTTGGTTTTCTTAGTCAAGTAAATGTTTTATCCTCTTGGTAATAAATAAAGGGTTTCTCTACATAGGGAAGTTGATCTGTGCTAAATGAGGATAGGCAGATTAGATCATTCATTCTGTTTGAGTTAATTTGGAATAAAATGTTTATTCTAGGACAGAAAGTTCACACAGAGACTAAATCAGGAATAGCTTCTTGTGCTGATGAAATCAAGCCATTCTACCATACACAAATATTTTGGGCATTTTCTCTTTTGAGAGTAAACTTTGGAGATTCCTAAAGGTAATTAATGCAAAACTCACAAATGTTGTTATTTAGCACTCATTAGTACATTTTTAGTTATTGCTTGAAGAAGCTGAAGTTATAATGATAACAGAAAGCTTGGTGTGGCAGCACAAAAAAAATCTGAAGACCTATAGCCTACACCTGCTTTATTAGCGTCAGAACGGAGGATGGTTTTGCTGCATGTGAATGTCATTCATGCAACATTCTCTTGGACAGGAGAAGAACTAAATAGTCTGGGTCTCTTCAATTTGGAGAGAAGGCAGGAGTGACTGGAGTTTGCCAAGTCATGAAAGTGATGGTTAAGGTGAATGCAGAACTGTAACTCACTCAAGCCTGCACCTGATAAATCTGGTAGGAGATCAGTAGATCACAAAAAATCATGAACTTGTGAGTTTGCTGTGGAAGGGCACAGGTTCAAAGAGACACCAGATAAACTTGTGGACAACAAATCTCCATAAAAGGAGACTTAAAGCCTGAGGCAGTGATGTCCTCTGCAACATCCCCAGCAAAATAAGAGCAAATATTGAGAAAGTATGAAGGGAAAGTGGACAGGCTCACATGCATTCCCAAAATAATCTCTCTTATTTTCCCTGCTGAAGATAGAATTCTGAGTTAGTCATACAACAGGTTTATCACTGCATTTCTGTGTGATGCTGAGCAGAAGCTAGAAATACTGGTGAAGGCCAACTGCTGAACTGGAATGATCATATTCTATTACTGGGTTTCCCCTGCAGACAGAGGGAAATCCCATCTACTGAGATATCCATAGTGTAGATACCCTGTTAATTCCTCAGAAGTATAATTCAGCATGCTAATAAGATTCAAATAATTTTAAAACTAAGTGCAACTACACTCATTCCTTCTCAAATACTTGCTCTGTGACTATTTAAGAACATTCAGGAAAAATTAATGAGTGATAGCAGATCACAAAACAAAAAACAAGTGTGTTGCAGCACAAGTATATGAACCTCTTACCTTTTGGATAAATGTCTTTCAGAGGCACATCTCCGGGTGCTAAAATTCGGACTATTTGATTAGAAGCCAATAAAGTAACACAATTGGTTTGTTTTGCAGCTCCTGTTTTCCTCTGGGCTCCATAATAAAGTGGATCAGAAGGAGAAGCACGTTTGTGACTCAGAGAGGAGTTTCTTTTCCAGCTATACACTTCACTTGGAGACTGAAAGAGAGAAGGTGTCTACTGAAGAAAACCTTACTATTATTAAATCTAAGAACAAACACTTCTTGAAAAGTTCCACTTCTTATTTAATTTTGAATTGAATGTGGCTCTTGTGGTTACTTCTTATGCTACCACATGACAAGGAATGACCTGGACTATTTTGTCATCAAAAACTCCTATAGGGATGAAAACCAACAGACCATCTACATGAGTTTTAGGCATCAAGTTGCTCTGAAGATCTGAAGTTGAATCAACTTTTTCTATTTTTATTTTTTTTTAATTGAACCAGGAGCAGAAAGCATTGGAATAACATAATTTGGAATCAAACTATGTAAAAAACTGTTAAGTATCCACTAATATAGATAAATGCAAACAGATATTTCAGTAATAAATTAAAAGCTAATAAGGCTGGGACTTAGCTCCAGGTTCAGAGATTTAAATGTAGGCCTCCACATGAAAGCCAGTGGCTTAATCTCCCACTATGGCTGGAAGAGCCTGGTGAAAAAAATCATCTTGAAGGTCTTAGTGTTTGGTAAACTGAGAACTACTATTACAAATAGGAGCTCAGATACCTTGTTCATGCTAAACACCTACACCACCAGCACTAAACACTGAAAAGGAAGTTTTTCCCCATGGAGTGGATTTGTTGTCCAGTCTTACATTCACCCTTAGCACTACCCCTTTGAAATTCACATGGATATCTAAAACATGCGAGAGGAAAGATGGTAGCTCACTATGAATCAGGCAGAGCTAAAAATGCTTCACCACACGCTTTGGTGTGTTAGTATTGAATTGTGCAGCTTCTTTAGTATTCCCTCCTCTAGACCACCTCCTTTTTCCAACAATTAACTCACATCTATTGTAAGTAATATGAAAAGCTTGTATAAACCACCTGGTAGTATAAAATCAAACCAAGGAAAACTCAAAAGCTAATTGCAAAGACTGTCTTATTGACAAAAACATATTTTTTAATCATTTTGCAATTTGCAAAGAATTTTCTTCTGTCATTTGGCTTTCCCAAAATTCATGTCTGTTAATAGTTACACTTTTGAATTTGCCCCAGTTTGTCAAATAAACATCACATACAATTATTTATTCCATAATCACTATCTTTTTACATACCATTAGGTGGCAAATATAAAAGAAGTCCAAAGAATTAAACATACCTGTATTTTCCCTGTGTTTGTCTTTACCCCTTGCAACAGCCCTAGTCATTAGAATGCTAAGTTTCACTTTCTTTTCTGGTTCTTTTCTATGTCTGTCATGGCAGTGAGCACACATATATGCAGTATTTACACTTAGCTACATTATTCAGTAGTGAAGAAACTTTTTAGTTTTGCTATAATTTTCTGTATTTTTTTTTCTTTTTCCTTAATCTAGTCTTGCTACCTGCTGCACACTGGGCAAGAAGTTCACACTGAACAGTTCAAAATTATACTGATATCCTTTTTTTCAGAGGCTATGCTTAATTAAATAACTGTAAAAACACATGATTAAGAAAATATTACTCTAGCCAGCACTGAGCAGAGCTCACCAAAAATGAATTTTGTCTGTGCTAGACATTGTATTGTCCCATTTCTTATTACCTAAAAAAACACCGACAACCCTCTAGATTAGACTACCATAATAAATAGTGTACACCACATGAATTTGTCCTTTGCTGTCAATTCCCTTCTTTTTCCAAATCATTTGGTAAACAGGTGCTTAACGGGTTACAGAATAAATGAGACCATATTATTTCATTGTACAATAATGCTGAGTATTTACCAAGAGGTCTGGGAAACCAATAACAATAGTAGCATAATTATGCTCATCTGAGAAGATCCTGTTGGGGGAGCTGATCTTTTGTCCCACAGCTGCACTGAGGTTTTCTGAAGATAGCTGGTCAGTTGAAACTGCATGAGGCACACACAATTCTGACACTAAATAGGAAAATTAAACAAAATGAAAGTCATTATATCCAGATGTGAAATAGGAAACAATATTAACTGTAAGAGTGCTGAGCACTGAACACTGACTATTACTTTGAGCATAAAATTACTGAAAAGCAGATCTGATTACACTGTACTATAACACAGAGGAGAAAGAAGTAATCCTATTTTTGTAAAGTCAGGTACTTAAAATCAGGAAATAGTAGCTTTGTAGTTGCTTATACCACTTAATTTTGCCCTCTCCTGTACAAATGAGGCAGGAAGCCTATGGAATAGAACAGAACAGCATACGATCACTTTGAAAACTGTTATAATGCAAATGTACCAAAAGGCAAAATATAGGTTTGGACAGTGTCAATGTGACATTTCTTAGTGACTCTCTTGCTGTCTTTGCAATTTAAATAATGTTGTTTGTAATGCATTTCTGTTAAATAATGGTCTGGTTTTCTTTGTCTTTAAGCTAAGAAAAACTGAATTTTATTCTGTGCATCTGTGAGAGCCCTTTACCTTGCCTCAAATTACCAACAGTCAGAACCTGCTATCTTTAGTTCTGCACTGTTTCCACTTTGATGGGCACAAGACTATCTTGTTTACATGGCAGTGGGAGAAAAATCTTTCCTCCCTCAAAGGATAAATGGTCTGGGTCAGCAGTAAACCCACACTGGTCTACCTTTTTTTAGTTCTCCTGTGACAGATTCTGCATCAAAGAACAACGACAGGCTGAAGATGTTACATTTGGAGTTTGCTGGATTATTTGGAAAAAGGTGGACAGGGGATATGATAACATTTCAGATTGGAAGAGAAAAAACAAGATAACAAAGGATAAAAATAACACAGAAAGCATGCAGCAATAAACTGCCCACAAATACTTTGAGACTGGAAATTATAATAACATTTCTATCCATCTGAGGAATGATACTCCAGAATCGTTTCTAAATAAGGTAGTGGGAGGAAAGAAACTACTGTACTCTGATAGTGCTTAATAAATTGGTAGAGTAAACTGTACTAGAGTTAAAAAGGATTCTAGATATTTAGGCTATGGTTAGTTTTTGGTATCCACCTGGTTGCTGTTTATGTAAATGAAGCCCTATTATTTGTCAATAACATTTTATCTTACCATCTTTACACTGTGTTAATTTCATTTTTCTTACTTATGCTAGCCACAAGAACCAGAATAAAACTTGTTCCTTCTTTAAGAGATATAAAGTGGTTTCTCTGTCTGTTTCCTCTGTCTCTGATATAGAATGACCAAAACCTATGAACTCTTAGGTGGGATGCACATGTGTATTTCCAGTCTTATTAGACAAAACAGACTAAAGATTTTGTGCACCACAATCAAATGCTCAGGGTTGAAAATGCTATCAGATTTGAAGATAGATCTTCAATAGAGAGACAGAATGATGACCACTGCAGATTTCTGCCTTACTGTGTAACAAAGACATGCCTCAATACCTAGCACCATCTGGGAATTTTACTGATCAAAGTCCCCCTATTTTTTAAATGCAAATGTGATGGCCCCAATGGCCTCCTGCACACTATCAACAGAACTACAGAAACTGTGACTTCTGTTTTAACAGTAGGTGGTTTGTATTTTTCTAAGGGGTGGGAAATGTTTTCTAGCTCATCTGAATGTAAGTAGCAGACCTGCAGGAGCTTACAGCTTGGAATCATTAGGATATTTGCTCCCTTCTATTCCTGTCTTAATTCCTGCCTAGTTGTCTTGCTTCCTTTTCCATTCAACGTGTTTGTCTGTTTGCTGTAAGTCCATGACTGAGGGTCTTGAATGCTACAATGAAACAAAAATGCTTTATTCAAACAACTTGAAGTTTGAGCATGGAATGTGCCATGCCTTAAGAAAAGCTGTTATTATTAACCAAACATGATAAGGAGGAAAAAACAGAATCAGAGAGATGGTTACTCAGACCTTTAAAAAGCCTTGTTTGTGCAGCTGCAAACAGAAATGACAAAAATAACAAAAAAAAAAAGGAACCAGCCAAGCTTGCATTCAGTACCTGTTGTTAAGCCAAATCCCACGTCAGCTGGCTCTTCACTCAATGCATGCAGCTGGCAAACTTCACTGTCTTGAGCTTCCATATGGGCACGCTTGGTTAAAAGAAATTTCCTGTGAAAGATACACATTTATAGTAATTCCTGATTAAACTTGTCACTCTAAACAAGGACTTTTATCATCTGAAACAGTGAAAACATTCTACATTTATATAAACAAGGCTATCAACACCTTTTGCTAAAACTAAATATCATTTCCCAAACATCTATGAGATAGGAAAGGGTAGGCCAGCAAGTGCAGATTTGTCTTCTGGTAACTATTTACACACTTTCATTTGCTGTGCACTTATAAAAATGAGACAGCAGAGTAACATTTCTTTCATGTGACCATGAGAATAGAGGAAGCAGACGCTAACTCTGGACAACATGTCTGTATTTCCAGATATAGGTTCACCAACATTCTCATTTCTAAAGATCAGTATCACATCAGTAAAATTAATATTAATATGCATATGATCAGAGCTAGTCTAGACTTTCAGAGGCTGGCATATCCTCTTCATTTCCTACTCTAAAAGTCTACCTGCATTTTCACCACAGCAAATCTGCATATTGAACACCCACTTTTTAAGTCTAGTCAGTTTCACAAACAGGAAAAACCAAGTTTGAGACCAGGAGAGAAACTTCTGAACACAAACAAGACACAAACAACAAATAATGCCATCAAGAAAACCAGGCTGAACTAACTTATTTGTTTCGTTTTCTACCAAGAGCCACCGGTCTTCAGCCACCAGGAAAACAGATTTCAGACTGATTGGAAGTGAGATGGTGTGAGTTTGACCCTCCAATACATCCAGTACAATAAGGTGGTTTCTATAAAATTGGAAGCCAAGAAAAGAGTAATCAGATAGGGATATACACAAGGAGATCTGATAGAAATCAATTTTATACAAGGATATAATTTACTCTCACCCTCTTTCTTTGTAGAACACAAGCCAGTTTTTGTGTGAAAACTCTCGGCACATTTTGTAGTTGCTCTGTATAAAAATACATCATAGGACAATTAGTGTTTGTTAGATTTGTCCCAGAGAGTTTCCCTGACTCTTCTGAAAGTGTACTAGTTTTTGTTCCTTTATTTAAAAGAATCCACAGCTTTAATTACTTCTCAGAATGCTATCTAGCTTGCCTTGTTCCTAGTCATAGATTGTATCATAACTGAGTTCATTATTTTGGACATAATTCATTGTAAAAAATATTCCATTATTTCCAGTTCTAGCCCTAAAAATGGGATATTTAAAAGACACATATCTTTGTTTATATTTTTTATCTCAATAGTCCATAATAGTGCTCTTTTTTGTGTAAGACATTTAAACATACATAAGAGTAAAAAATTAAATGAATGGGCTGTAAAACCAGAAAAAACTTAATGATCCAGTTTTTCCAATACTGACATTTGCTTTTAAAAAAAGCTTAGTATAATAGGGGCAGGTACTATTCCTCACCATCTCTTCTTTACTGTTCCACCAAGATGTTCTCTTAGGAGTGTCTTGAGCATCTGGTGAGAGCAAAAGACGGCGAAGGGCACTGCTTCTGGTATCCAGCAGCAACACAACATTGCTCTATAAATGAAAAGCAGATCCACATACATCTCAAGTTCATTTAAGAGACTACAACAAATCTATCTGAAGCATTTTTGCAACTCGAGCCACTTAGGTAATTTTGAAAAGATGATCTAGATTTTGTTGCAAAATGTAAGCTGGATTCTCTTGGTTCATTTCAAAGTTCATAGAGAAACTCAATTAAAGAGGTTAAATACATGCAAGGGTTGGAATGATATTACAGTTTTTCCACGGCATTTTATCTATACATCTCACATTCACTTCCAGTTCTCTAGGAACTGGACTAGTATGGTTTACATGTCCAAGATGCAGCTACAGATAAGAGACTAGTTCTATCAAGTCACTAAAATATTTAATTTCATTTTTTATGTTTTCTTAACAAATTTCTATTTCACCTATTGCTTAAGTCCCACTAAAGGTGACAAACTGGTGAAAGAAGAAATGGCTTAGTACTTTCTTTCCAAGTTCATTCCTCTGATACTGTGAAGCCTATCAAATATCCCAGGGTGTGACAATCCTTCTGTGACCTGCACTCTGACAACTTTTAGTGTCAGATGTAGGACAGCTGCAGGATGACTCAAAAGGATGGAGACCCAGAAGCAGATGGGATGGTGCAAATCTCCACGTATCACATGAAAAAATGGTGTGCTAAATTTTGAACTTCAGATTTCTCATTTGTCACTTGATGCCCAAGGGTCAACACATGCTATCAAATGATGTGAGCTTTTTAAACATCTTTTTGCAAAGTACTAAAGCTGCCCCTAATGTGTTTAACTAAGAATTTAAGACAATTATCATTCAGGGCCAACCTTAACTGCATCAAATGAAATTCAAAAGGTACAAAGGAATAAGTTAATTAAGCCTTGGGTTCAATATTTTGTTTGCCATTCAAGGAAATGTTCAGTTCTGCAAGGACATTAGGTTCTGCAAGGACTTACTAAAAGTAAACTGCCTACGTACAACATGTGCAATAACGCACAATAGACGTTAAGGAAGTAAAACATAAATTCCCACAAATTCCCCTAAATAAAACAAATACAAACAATCTGAGTCACAGCAGTTTTGTTCTTTTTGGGTACTCTTCATACTTTCACTAGAAATATTTGTGAGAGTTAACTTTAATAATGACAGTAATTTGAAGTTAAATATGGTAAAGCATTTAAAATATTATCGTGTTATTTGGAGCATTTGGGAATTTCAGTTCAAGTTCAATATTTCTAAAAAAAGAAGCTTGCTTATGTATTACAAACCAAAATTATAGAAACACGGTTCAGGAAAAAAAATAGGACATTTGCTTTGGATTTTGATTTTCTGCCATATTTCATTTATACAATTTTGAAACAGCATCAGCCTTCCACGTGAGATAAAGAACACATACAAATCAATTACGTTCTTCCACTTAGTGTTAAATTTATGAGAGCAGTTGGTAGTATAAAAAGCTTTTCTACTCCACCCCTTTTGATGTTAATGGTTTCCTTCTGTGCTAAGTGACTGATGTATATTCTGTCTGTGTTTAAGAATAGATTTTTGCGTCACTTGTGAACACATCCAAGAGCAGCTCTGGCAACTCTTCAAGTGGGCTGGGAGAAGACGTTGGTGTGCAATTCCGCTCTGTTTGTTCTTGACTGGGAGAAAAGTAACCTTTGGGCGACCTCCCAACCCCAATGCCTGGAATTCCAAACTCTGGACAGATGAAATAACCAATCTTGTGAAGATTTGTTATTTATTCTTGTCTTTATTTTTAGTTACAAAGTTTCCCTTTCCTTACTGCTGTTTTTATTTTAGCTAGCATTTTCCTCTAAAAAGTTTTAAAACCAAATAGGGCTGTGACTTCATTTTGCTGGTATGGGAAGTTGTTCCTTATGGTTTTGCAGACAGAGGGGAGAGCTTGGGGAAGATTCAGAGTGGGACAGTGCAAATAACTCAGTTTAACATTCTAGTAATCTCCCCAAATTCACTGTCAGTTTTGATCTGTTCTGCCCTCGATGTTCATGTCCTGAGGAAGCAGGCTTGCAAATGCACTGTCTGCTTCAGACTGAAGCTGATCCTTAGCTTGGCAGGGTAATCATACATCCTCTTGCCTCCTGCCCCACCTTTTCTATTAGAGCTACTCAAAGACCCCTTGAGTGATAGAAACATAACAATCCTGACACTGTAAATATTAGGCACAGATACAAACATAAACACACTGTTCATCAGGTTTAACTGGAAAAGGTCTGCTAAAGAATTTGTGGTTTGGGGCTCAAGCTGTCATATCTTCATAGGTAGGTAAATGTATGCAAGAGGAATACTGGTGTTTACTTAATGCAAGTGGTGTCTTTCACATGATTTGGGAGACTGTACTGTATTTGAGATTTCAGTGAACTGAGAACAATAAGCAGTGGTATAAGCTTTGTGCTTATGGAAAATGAGCCTTCTCTCATTCTATGGAAGGTGCACACATTTCTATATAAGCAGACCCTTACTACAAGGTGAACTCATAGAAAAGGAAAGTCTTATATAATATAAGCAAAAAAAGAAGAGAACTAGTTTTTGAAGAAAATAGGAAAATACACCCTTTGTTCTGAAGACATACATCAGAATATCATGGACACAAGAGGTTACAGAAGTTACTACTACTACTGTGTTACTGGTACTTCCATATTCAGGTCCTCACTTGTACTTCAGGCCAGATCACAAACTGTTAAAAGAAACCTTTTAAAAAATGGTTGTCATCACCTACATATGGTGAGTGAAGTGGATCTTTGTGTCAGTTTCTGTGCCACAGACTCCCCCACTTCCTTGTTATCAGAGAGGTTTGACAGAACTGCAGCAGCACGTGAGACAGGGAAAAGCATTTCCCTCCCTTCCCACCCCACTTCCTGGCCAAGAAAGATAAAAGCAGAGTTAAAGAATGCTGGCAGGACGCTGCCTGAACAAAGCTTGTGAGGTAGACTGTAGGTTACTCTGTTTGTCCAATTGTAGCTTTCAACACAGTAAAGTTCTTGTAAAATCCTGGAAGTGTGCTGTTAATTTATGGGCAAATCAATTCTCCATGAGCGGTTTGCTCCTACAACCCCATATATAATCATGCATAAAAGTTATCAAAATTCTTTTCTCTCTGTACTTGGGCTCCTTCTGAGCAGTGAAAAGGGTAGATGCAGAAAGAAAAGTGCATATGGAAGGCACAAAGATTTAGCAGGAAATAAGAGTATGCCCTGAAGTACTTGTGGGGAGGACAGATGGCAGAGGTATTGCTGCTTTGAAAGATGAATGCAATTCCCATCTTACAAAGAAATTACTTGAGATTTCTGCAGAGCTCTTTCAAAGTCTATGAGTTTAGTTTGAACAAAAAAGATAGAGTCAAAATAGCTTGCACTCACTGAGACCATGAGGAATAAAATCATCTACCCTTTCTTCCAAGAAGATGTAAATGTGGCTTAAAATCAGATAAATCTCCCACTTGTGCCATTAAGTTAAATCCCTGAGGAGTTTACTTTCAGTAAATTTTTATTTAAAAGGACAGGAAGAAATGGTGGTTTCTCTTTTTATTTCACTGGAGGGCTCTGCTGAATCGAGATGGATGTCATCTGGGAACAAGATAAAACACACAAGCTTATTTGAAGAGCCATGATATAATCATTTCATCTTTTCCAATAAGGCTATCATCCATTTAAAATTGCTCTTTTTTAGAACTTAGTCAGAAACATTAATCTCCAAAGACCTTTATTAAAAGAAAAAGATTGAAAAAGCTGCTTTTGGTATTGTCTAATTAATGGGTAATATTGATTATTATGAAATAGCAGTTGTCAAGTGGCCCTTTTATTTAATAATAAATAATAAATAAATAAAATTTAATAATAAGCAAGTGCTTATTTCTACAAATATTGTTAATACTTTCTAGTCTTTTTGCAACTACACACAGATGAATCTCTAAAGCATGAAATATGTAATTTATGTTATTGTTTTTCTTGTTTTGTTTGATGCACCCTGGCACAACCAGCTAACTCTTGTAGCCTTGCTCAAAATGCAGATGCGCCATTAATCTACTTTTCTTAACAAGTGAATGCTGCAAGTTCTGAGTTTATGCCTGCCAGTGATCTTAGTACACCCAAATGTAGCCATCTTGACTATATGCCAAGCCTCCTTCTGTAGACAGTAGAAGGAGAGAGGCACTTCCAGAGGGCCATTAAACATGTTTACTTTAACTGAGATGAAATGCTCTTCAGGTTACCTTTTTTCTCCCAGCAAATAAAGAAGGTACTCAGATTATTATCTTTGACCATGTGCTTACCTGCTAACATCAATGATAATGTATTAAATTCCATACACACCAACATCCACCTTATTTCACAGATGCACAGAGAACAGAATTTTTCCATGGCTTCACTGCAGGAAGAGCTAGGAATAAAACTAAGCTCTGTGTGGAAAAATTACACTTCTTGAGAATCCCTCTTGTGATTCAGTGGGAGCTAGAGATCCTAACACTTGAACCCCAACATAAGGAAGGACAGCAGTGGCTATGAAGTCTACAACAGCAGCACTCATCTAATCTATGTTTTAGTGCCTCGCTTAAGAACCAATCCCAAATAAGTTACAAATGTAGTCCATTGATATGAGCATGCAACATACAAGAGAATAATTTTTCATTTTTTTTTTTTGTTTTCTGTCTATGCTTGCTTAAATTGTCAAGAAGTCTAAAATTGCTTTTGAATGGTGCCCTAAGAAGAGGTCTTTTTGCAAACAAGTTTGTAGTTAAATGAAACATTTTCAGAGACAGTGAGTAAGGTCTACCTTAATAGTAAAAATATGTAAAAAGTCCTAAGATAATGCAAAACATTCAGAATATTTTAATTCTGTATTATTTTCCAGTGTAAAACAGGCTTATTTACAGACAAGATGTATTCACCTGTAGCACTTGCCAAGAAATGCAAGTCTAAAACTGGCAATATTTAAGCTTTGTCAGAGTAAAACATGAGGTTACAGCGTGACTGAAGTCGTCTGGAAAGGGACACTGAACTACCACAGTCTCTCCACAGAATAGATTTTATTTCAGAGTCTGAAAAATATATCTATCATAGCATCACTAAAAGACATACTCCATGAGGATAGCCAAAACCAAACTCTGAGATCATTATCTAAAGATTCATGGAATAATCTTCATTTCTGACACCAGATGCCACCGTGATTTGGTTCAAAACAAAATGGTAGGAATTTTTGAGATTTGGAATGCAAAGAATATTGCTGGCTTTATATTAAAAAGTGTGAGACGTTATAAACATTCTTAGATACAAGACAGACTGCCATCTGTTTTAGTTTCCTGCATCAGCTTCACCAAAGGAAGCCAAGAATTATTTAGATCCAAAAAAAGTGCTATGTGCACTTCAAAATAGCCCATATGGTACTTCTATAGCTGTTCAACAAGCAGGTAACCTCAGAATCATATTGTTTCCAGTTTGCAATGGAAAGTATCCAATAGGCAGCTGCACCTGCATAGGCAGTTCTACCAAAGGCAGAATTGTGTTTCTCATAAGGCACTGAGCTTAACTGCAGTATATGACACCAGAAAGTGGCATCAACACTTGACAAATGTTCCCAGAACAACATTATTGCAGAAATACCTGAAATTACTGAAAACTATTAACACCCTAACTCAGTGTAGGAAAAGTTCTTCTAGTTGAAGTCTCTCACCTACTGAAAAATCGACAGAAGAAATTCAAAGAAAGGAAAAAGCAGCCAACAGTAATTACCAGATTTAATGCCTGTGTCAAACCACAATGCCTGGTAGGTAGCGTAATAAATTATTATTTATATTAAAAAATGAACAGCAGCAGCCCAGTGTATACTCTTGTCTCTTCTCACCCCTGGACAAAGAAGTTTTGAATTGGAAATGTTACAATCAGCTCACGGATAGTAAGGGAAAGTGCAAAGAAAGCAACAGTTGTCTTTAAAAAAGCATTTGAGTCAAACCAGCACTGAAATTGTTAGTAGTTCTCAATTTGCATTGTTGCTGTCAAGGCTTACCTAGTCTTCTAGTCTTGACACTTCACAGGTTACAGAAGAGGAAATACAAGGACTTACAAAATAAATACGGAGCAAATACTAGCAATGTTTTACTTGGTGACTTAGAAAATTTGTCTTTTACATACTAGTTGAAAAGTAAAAGGGGGTCAAGATTGGAGCAGAACCCTAAGTTTAAACCCTAAGTTTACATAAAACATTTTACTCTGTACTTTGTAAACACAGCTGTTTGACTGAGACTCCTGAACTTGACCCACTCTCCCCCTTTTCTGCCATAAAGCAAATCTCCCTCCATCAGTAAGAGAAGATAAGCAGGTAGAACTCAGCTTTAAGAATAGAACAGGACACTGTCCAGCTAAAGAGTTCAAGAGGAAAATCTCCATTTAAAAAACTAAAGCTGAGAGCAACTCCCAAGCTACAAGTACAGCAAAAGAGAACACTCAGCAGGAGGTAGCCTTGTCCAGTCTATAGAGGCAGAATCCCCAGTGACCTACCCTAATAATACTGCTTTGCTCATGACTAAACACTTAGCTGGAATTTAATTTTTTTTACCTCCTCTTCATGTAGAACCACTTGACCTTTAAGTGGATTTCCCAGTGGTGCTGCAGTCACAAGAGGTTGCCAGACACTTCCAACTGTTCTTGGGAAGAGGTCATAAAGATCCACAAAGTATCCAGTCTTACTAGAAATGTTCATGAAGTACAAGGAAACAGGATTGCAAGTAGTAACATACAGAATATTTTCATGTTCCTCTTCTGAAATAAGAAAACAAAATAGTGAAAGGCTACTGACTTTGTGCATTTGTCTTCTGGAAATAGATATATCATAAATTTGGAAGACGATACAGTAAAAAGTACTGAAAAATTACTACTGTTGACAAGGGAGATAAAGAGAAATTATCTATTCATATTAATTAAATGTTAACAGGAAGAACCTTGCCACAATACTATTAACTCTAAACAAGAAATCCAAGACACATATGTGTAGGCATGACTGCAGTCATGTCTGCCAGCTGATAGTATGTTCATCTGATTTTGTTTGTTCATAATCTTGTTTCTTCTTCTTTCTCTATCCTATCATCCCTTTAAATTAATGTATTTAATAATTAAATTATTTTATTATTAATTTAATATTCATAATTAACATAGGTTGAAGGCAAACATTGTACAGAACTTTTCATATAAACCACCTTCCTGAATAATTTCAGATAATTCTTGAAACCAATACAAAGCTACCTAATTTCTGTTTCGTTTCAATGGAAGTATGCTAATGTATTTGCAACTTGGACTGCAAATAGAAAAAGCAGCATTCCAGTATTGATCATTAAAGAACTGTTTACAATACCATAATAACGTTTCCACTAATGCCTTGGAATGGCTACCTAGAACAGTGGCTAGACAGAGTTAGAGAATAAAGTAGGTATTTATCAAAGGCCTTTAACAGATACACCTTGGGCAGTGCAGGAGCCTTGCAGAGGCTACACCCAAGATGGATGATGGTCATGAGTTTTTCAGACATATCTAAGTTTAGTCAATTTGCATATCAGGGGTTAATTGTCCAATTACAGCTTCAGGTAATGAAGCCACATTCCCCTAGTTTGCTTCCCCCCACACCCCCTTTCATTTGGCTCTCAGGCCTGGAAGGATTGTTTTGTCTGACCAAAATGTGATGAAAGCTTCACTAACACTCCGTATGGAGTTCAGTGTTATAAACTAATGCAGTACAGGATCTGAAAAATATAAAAGCTAAAAACTTAAGGCATCAAGACATACTTAATGATGAACCCTAGAAACATTTATAAATATTCCCAATGGTGCAATTCCCTCTGGGACATAAGCTGTAGAGGAAATGAAGGCAGGTTTGGTCTGGTGAGAAAGAATCAGTATGAGCACAGAGGAAAAAAGCACAGCACTCTTCAAGTTAAAAGATTTGTATTAAAACTGAACTGAGAGAGGAAAAGTCAAAGATTTGTTTTTGTCAAGTAATGCAGTGTTGAACTCACAAATTAAACAAACTTGCAATTTTGTGGCTGCGCTCTACTGTAATTACACATCTTTCTCTTAGTTTGAGAAAGATGCATGTCCTTACAATGACCACAATGACTCGGTGAAATTATGTGTCAATTCCAGGGGATTTTTGCATTTCATCTACTATTTTAAAAAAAAAAAAGTGGAAAAAGGTGAGTTATTATTCCTATAGTTTACCCCCATACTGTATATTTTTAATTCCCATATTACAATTCCTAGTATTATTCCTATGCTCTACTGCAACCATATCTGAAATACACAGTTGTAAATACACTGGAGTGTTGTTACTACACTTGAAATCCCTCATATTGCCCTTTTATATTCTGCCACTGGCTATTGGCAAGCACTTACAAAGTCAACAGCCCAGTCCTTCCTCATCTACAGGACATCTCATCTCATCTCTTTGTAACATTGCAGATCATTACAAAAGTCAGTAGCTTTTCTTACTGTACCTTTTGTTACTGTGACATCACAAACTAAGTTAATTTCTTCTAAAGGCAGTGTCCAATAAGCAAGTTCTTCTGTGAAACTGATGGACCTGGCTTCATGCCGTTCCAGTGGAAATCCTTGAATATTTAAGTACACAGGGCCCTAAAACAAATAATAACCATGAAGGCTTCCTAAAGTATTCAACTCCCTATTCTTTATGAAAATACAGAAGTCTTCTTCAAGCATTAATACTATTAACAATAAAAAAAGCTATGAAATAATTTTTTATTACTTAAAAATTAAAGGGAAAAGGAAATGCCTTTTCTATAAACTCTCTGAATGTCCATATTACCATTTACTTTACAGTATAGAAACCTTGTGCCTCTCCTCTTTAGTCTTTTTATGGTTTGGAACCATTATCACTTAGTAGCATGAGGAAATATCATGTACTGACAAAACACAGTTTATACAAGGAAAATACCAGAATATTACTGTTTCAAAGAAATTAGATGTCAATCTCTTATTATATAAAGTTTAAATCTCACCCATACACCACCTTAGAAGTACAGATTTTTCATTACTCACTGGAGTAATAAATACTGAAGTTAAGCCAAAAACTCAGAGCTGAAAAGGACTTAAAACTTTGGCTGCAGATCAAATTGTACCAAAGGTTCAGATTCAGACTTGCTAGTGCCAAAGACCCGCAAGACTTCAGCTCAAGGCAAAATAGAAACAGATAACAGCTTTCTTCTCAGTCTCTGATCTCAGCCAAAAATTGAGATCTGGGGCCTGTAACTAGCCACCCCGGAACATCCAAAACAGCTATGAAGTTTTTTTCAGATAAGGTATTTTCAATATCCTTATAAATACTTATTTTCAGTAACTTCTGGCCAAGCTTAGTGATTTTCAAATACATCTTACGCTGTGAGGGCTAGGTATACAAAACCAGTAATTTTTCTAGTCAGTGTAAAAACTCCAGGAACAAGTGACAAGGACCATGCCTTGTATACACTCTTTTTCCTGAAGAAATTAATCACATTTTAGATTTGTCACATGCCAGTACATAAAACCAGTATTATATCAATAAAAAAAATATTAAAAGACAAACCTTTACATCTATTTTTTGAGTTTCTGATGGACACAGCATTTTCTTTTGTGCATTTCCTGGCTGATCAACTTTCCAGTAGCCCATAAACTTATGATCTGGTAATGGCAGTCTGTCAAATAATGTAGGAACAAATTAATTTTTACATTTATTAACCAGTAAGTGATATGGAATTAATAATTTAGACAACTGCATTTTTCCAATGAAATATATCTGGAGACTCTCTTGCAGAAAGTGTTGCTAAAATATTTCATTCCTTTTTGCATTTTAAGTCACGAAAAATTTAGCCTTCTGGACTACTAATACAGACACAATCTATGCAGTATCATAAAAGAAGAAGCAATGCATATAATACGGCCTCAAAAGGAAAAGTTTTCCAGTGTGAATTATGTGAGATATATCCAAACCCTTTGCTTTATTTTATCTTGCTTTGCTTTATTCAGATCAGGCAGGTTGTGACAGCACCCCTTTAAGGAACTCCTGTCAGTTGCTCACTGTTCTAAAAGACCAGCAGAACAAGCACAGTAAGCACTGTGGCTCATTAACCACACAAAGAAAGTTCCGCGAATTATTTCTGTTTATTTTAACACTGCTCACATGAACAAAGGCAAAGGAATACAGACATGAGGGTATCCCATTGCCTTCTGGCCAGTACAATCTACAGAAAGGACAGGGACATCTTCAAAAGCCACGTTTGCTTGTCTTGGTTTAACTGCTTCATTTCTGTATCTTTTATCTAAGGAAGAAATATGTGGACCACAGCAAAACTCATTTACACAGGAAAAGAAAATGCTGATGTGTGACAATGTAGCATCACAGCAAACTACAGATAGCATAATATTCCTTTCTTTCCTCTGAAATGATTTAGAGCCACTGAAAGCAGTTTGAATTCATTAGTTGGCATAGATACCTTCAAGCTAATGAACGCATAACTTTTGGCTTCTTTTCTTTGGGACCAGTTGCTCCTAAAGAGATCTCCTATCAAAACAGCATTCTGTGTTACACGCTATTGCACATTATTGTACAGCTACAGGACTTGGCAAGAGAACAGAAGACATTCCTTCTCCCAGCTTCTATAAATATCTTCAAAGTCTATTTTAAGGAAGTTCTCTTAGACTGTTTATTAAAAGTATCTGCTTGGTCTCTTCTGTCCTATCCAATGATGCTTGTTCCTACTATTACAATTATTTTCCCTCTCCTCACCAACCAACCTGGCACTTTTACATATTAGAGGTTCTTTTATTTCTTTTCTGTATTATTTTCAGAATAAGAAGGTATAAAAAAAACATAATTAAAGGAACAGGTGGACTATGTAAAAAATTTAGAAAATTTTACTTTTATCTTTCCCCTAAGAATTTATGGGAAAAGTCAGCGAATGAATAAAGATATTCCTTAATCTTTGCTACTCATTCAGGAAAGATGTCTTAACATTTCTTAATGGTATATTCATACCAAATCTCAAGCAACCAGAGGCCAGAAATCATAGGTATTCACTCAGCCTCATCACCATTCTGTGTTTGAACCATCTGCCAATGCAGTCAGACAGCCAAAGACTGCTTTGCAAACAGAAAATGGTTTGGATGCTATAGATCACTGGTGCTCAGAGATAAATAAATGGCCATCTGCCAGCAGTGTGCCACTGGGCACATAATGAGGAAGGAGTATTTCATTAATTCCCTCTCTTAGTCAAAGAACCAGGAGATTCTTCTGTTTGTTTGTTGCCTGACTAAAAATATCAACAGTTATCAATGTTTGCAGAGTGATTAATTTTGCATTTTTCCTCACTTCATTCTGCATTTTTTCCATTCATAGACTTAGCTAGTATTGCCAAAATTCTTCCCAAATGAAGAGAAATTAAGCCAGATTAAAAAACAAAAACAAAACCAAAACCCCTCCAAGTACATGGGGTTTTTACATGACAAATGACAACATTCAAAATCATTAGGAAAAAACATTCATGATGCAGTATTTCAACATATACAAAATTCTTAGATACATTAATTCGTGCAACAAGAAAAACAGGCAAACAGTCAAGTCACTAGACTAAGTGTCAGTTTAGATGTCTATGAACTAGAATTTTACTTCAGGCTTCCATTTGGGTTTCTAAATGATTTGTTGGCAAAGCATTGGCTATGTCTTGAGGCACAAGATGTCTTGTGTGCAAAAAACCCCTGGCGACTTCTTTGTGCTCTAAGACTCTGAGTAGCATAATCTCTGATATGCCTATAATCAGCAATAGTTATTTCCCATTAACTCAGTGGAACATCAGCTTTCACAAGGATTTGGACTTTAGTTTTAATTCCTTACACATTACTCCCATGGACAACATCCTAGAAATCAACAACTTTACTAATGATCATGTGTTACGTGTGGGTTGTGGGTTGGGAGACAGAAATCACTACTCCAGTTCTCTCTTGATCTGAAAATCATGAATAGCTATTAAAATTTAAAACAAAACATATGTTAATAACCAGCTCTAACCAAATACCCTGCTTTTCATAGCAACAGAATTGCACACTGCATTCCCAAATAAACATTTCCACTCTGTTTCAGCTTTCTGGAGATTTTCTTTGCTAATAGTTCCTCTCTTCCCTCAGGAAAACCGATTTATACTTTCTCCTAGATTTTTGAGATTTTGTTCTCTTCCCTGTTTCTGAATGATTTAGTTTCTCTGAGGCAGCAGAGCAAGTCATCATAAATGGCAAAGAGGAGGGAAATGTAGGTCTGAATTTCAGAATAAAACAGAAAGCAGAGTTCATAATACAAAACTCATGTTGCTTAAGGAAAATTCAAAACTGCTTTTGCTTATTCACCCTTAATTTTCAATCTTGGTTTTCTACATGATTACTGCTGTCCATGAAATATATATAGGCAGGTATTTTGTTCAGAAAAGCGATTGCACAAGACCTACAGATGATGGGGCAATTCTACAAAAAATTACTATTTAGCCTAAACTTCTGCATGAACAGCCATCAAAGGCAAAGTGATCTGTTAAAATATAATTCTCTTGTACTGCTAGAAAGCTTTTCAAAGTAAGACCTTTGAACACAATTTAGAACATGATTTCTTTCTATTTTATAGTTTTTATTTATGAAAATAAATTAATTTTAGGGTATTTAAAAAAACCTAAATCATCAAATAACTGTGCTCAAAAAGTCAACAGAACCTGCTTTATAAAGTTATTTGTTTAGCTTTCAGAGAACATACTAGAAGATGGCTATGAATCTTGTAAAACTCAAGTTCCACTAAAAGCAAATTCTTCACTTCCAGACATCAAATTAGTACAGCTGTGGACATGGACTGCGACAGGCAACAAAGCTCCTTAATATATGATCTTGTAAACCAGCTCAGTTCTGGCACAGAATGTATTATTCAAGGTCTCCAGTAACAGCCTGTGCTCTATTTAGCTGAAAAGATTTCCATCCCACGTAACCTTTCTGGACTTAAGTAAGATACAGCTTGAAATCAGGAAAATTCCTTGCCAACCAGTTCTCCATAATTTATCCAAACATATTTTGATTAGAAGACATTCAGAAGACATTCTGAAGTAGATATTCAGAACAGTTGTATGTTAAAACTCCTGTCCCCTGACAATTCCCCTTCCTTAGCTGGGCCTGCAACACACGGTGTTTATCAACAGATACATATGATATGAGACATATCCAATAATTAACTACAGATTACCCGGGGAAAAAAAAGCCACACAAAAGAACAGCCTCAAGAGAAAATCAAAGCTGTTAAAATTTACCTATTTACATTACATATAAAACACCCAGTTAATACAAAACAAATATTGAAGTTATAGGAAGCACCTTGAATTGAACAGCGACAGGAGGAAAAATATGGAATGGCAATTTCATCAAGGATAAATGTCAGAATTAGGATTAAATTCTGTTTTACCTAGAAATTGCAGATGGTCTGAACTGTGCACCAAAATGGCAGATTAACATGAATTCAGAAATAAATGACATAACAGATGTTAATGGGAAAAACAAAATGTAATTGTACACTTAAAGAAAGATTATGAGTTAGTACCATGAATAATTCATTTTACCTACTATGTCTTGGCAAACCATCATAGACAATCCATCTGCTTTACATACAATACTGAGAAAAATTATAAACTTTTGTACAGTTGGTACCAGGAGAGACAGACAGTATTTTAACACCTGACAATAGTGAACATGTCAGTGCCTTGAAGAATGGTTATCCTACCTGGGAAAAAAATGACAGCTGAAGAAAACAAGAAAGACCAAGTAAAGCATCCCTTTACAGGTCTAATATATGATACTAATTTTGCCAATAAATAAATTAGTATCAAAAAATGAATTTCTCTCTTGAAAAAACAAATATTGCAAGAATCATTTTGTTAATGGTCATTACACACCATCTAATATTCCCTTCCAAGGCTAGGTATATTGCCGAGTCTAATCCAAAATTCTCGTAAGGGTCACTGCAAGCATCTGTTCAATTTCCCCTGGATTTCAGCAATTTCAGCTGGACACATACCTAAATAATTTTTCTATTGAGACCCTGTATTTTAGCATGTTGCTTGTGTGTCTCTTTTTTTTTATATTTACAGCAGTTATGTTGCAGTAGCAATTTAAATAATTCTGATTTATACAAGTTTTCTTCTTGATTTAGTAACAGGTGACAGACTTCTCCAAAGCTTATTAAAATAAGAATTCACAAATAATTTAATCCAAGACATGCTAGAGATCTGTATAAAGGAGTCAGCATTTCACTACAACTATTTTCCTGTCCCAGAATCTCCTGGAATGCTTCTGTATTGCAAAATTTAATTGTACAGGATTTGTATTCTTATACAATGATTTTGCTGTTGTATGACTAACACCCTGAGGCAAAATTGGTTTGAACTATTACCCCAGTTTTCATGTTACTTAATAGAACTGCTGAGCAATTTATTATGATAGCTAGCAAGTCTTTAAAGTTTATCAAAAAAAGACTGGGGCACAGAAGTCATCTGTGAGGATATGTTGTCATTGGAACAACACAGAAATAACCTTGAAATCACACCTTCAGATTACCATCTTGTGAGAGCCAAGAAGCAGGTAGGAAAACAAGCTGAAAACAGAAAGTGATCTTCACATGTCATAAAACCAATCTGAAAAAAATCCAATACAGTAAGAAAAATGTAAACGTAGACAAAGTTGATCACATAAAGCAAAGATGGGATAAGAGAGCTATGGAGGGTTTTGCAACAAGGATGTAAAAAGATTTATGTTAATAAAACCAGAGATGAGTTAAATATTGTATAAAATGCAAACATACTGGGATTTTAAAATGTCAATACATTTCTATTTTGTACTCTCATACTACTGTATTTGGCTCCAGCAAAAACAAACTTGACCAGTTTCACACCCAATACTCAATGTTAGACACAGATCAAGTGAAGACAAGGAGCATAAAAGAAAAATAAAACCAAACAGGGACCTTAAAAACAGGGAAGATTGAGAGGTGACTTTCTAGTGCCAAGGCTATTTAGAAACAAGGAAGGTTATAGTACAACATCTCTGAAGGTCTTCAGGCATGAATCATGAAAAAATTAGGTAAGGTTTTAGAATAACCTAGATCATTTCTGAAGGAAGTGGGCTGGACTAGATTGATACCATTATCCTATTCTCAGATTCATGGAAAACAAGAGAGGTCAGTACTCCAGTACCTTTTCTGCACTCCAAACAATATATACCAAATTACCTCAGTGTGTCAGTCCATCATGGTAATTTGCAATATGGGCTGGAACAGATTTGGAGAGATTATCCCAATGTTCTTTAACCTCAAGACAGAATCAACTGTGCCTAAATCTGAAAGATGTGGCTGTAATTCAAGGTGATCTACCTGTGTCTTACAAACTCCATAGGAGTGAATCTCATGACCAAACCCAAGGTTGTCTTACCGTGGAGGGGTAAGAACCTGAAATGCCAGCAGTAGTGGGTGCAAGTGAGGGACTAAGACAAAGACAGCTAGATCATGGAGGCCAAGTGCTCAGCCCAGCATGGTGAGATCTAAGAGAAGGTTGCTCTTATCAGCTGTGTGTGAACTGCTCCTGTAGTTTCTCCTCCCCGGGCCTTCAGTGTACAAATTATGTACTCACAGCTGCCTCTCTAGTGACATTTTTGATGAGCATCTTGTGGGGATCTTGTCTATCTTCCTTGGTATAACCTGTCCTAGAAAACCTCAGTGATTAATTCAAAATGATCAGGTGATTATCTTTAATTCAATATAATTACATTTTTCTTTTATCGTCTCACTTCTAGACTGAGCAGTCCCCAATTACAGCAATCTTTCTCTTATGTTTCCTAAACCTCTGATTGTCTCATTACTAAAGAGTACTCTCCCACATCTAATACTTCTAAAATTATACAAAGAGCAAATTTCTCAAAAACTGTGACAAACATTGTAATTCTTTAAAATAGAAATTACCAAGTGACATTCAGCAAAGAAATTATGGCAAGAGTTTCAAGTGTGGTATGTCAATTTGACAGACTTTGCCATTGCTCAAATACTGGTTCCCCAGGCATGTAATAGTCCTGTCATCAAAATTAAAAGGTACATCACAGGCACTACATTGCCAATCTTTTTTAATAATTAGATGTAGGATGTTAGATAGGATAACAGTGGTGCTGCAGCAGGAGAAACCTATGCATGGGCACAACACCACAGAATGCGTAAGGCTGGAAAGGACCACAGTGCTTAAGCATAGTCACCCTAGAGCATGTGGCACAGGGTTGCATCAAAAGGCTCTTTAATATCTCCAGTAAGAGACACTACACAACCTCTCTGGGCAATTTCATGCCAGTACTCACTCACCCACACCAGAATCACTATCAGTACATCATGCCATAAAAATTAGTCCCTCCTTAGCAAATATAAAGGATGTCATGTGGCAAACTCAGTTTTCCATATATCCATAAATCTTTCTCCACAAAAGGGAAATATTTGTTTCTTCATAAATAAGGTATTAGAGCTCAAGACAGAGTAAGTTTTCTAATTGCTTTTTAATATGATCTACTTAAGCATGTTTTCTGTGAATTTTGGAAGAATGTAGTACATTTGTTTCCCAGAATCATAGAATACTTTGGGTTGTAAGAGACCTTAAAGATAACTGGTTTCAACCCCCCTGCCATGGGAAGGGACACCTTCCACTAGATCAGGTTGCTCAAAGCCCTGTCCAACGTGGTCTTGAACACTGGCAGGGAGGGAGCATCCACAACTCTGAGCAATCTGTTCCAGTGTCTCACCACCCTCAGAGTAAAGAATTTCTTCCTAATATCTGATCTAAACATACCCTCTCAGTTTAAAACCATTCCCCCTTGTCCTATCAATAAAGGCCCTTGTATAAAGTATCTCTCCAGTTTTCTGGTAAGGCCCCTTCAAAGAGTGGGGGGTGGCTTGAAGATGGGAGAACATTACTACATAATGTAGCTGTTTTGATTCTAACCTCTGCAAAAGAAGTATATGGTGTTGTATGTCAAGTAGTAATATATTTAAAGAATAACAGTGATTTACAGATACATGCAAAAGTTGTTCTTGGAGCTTACATGCACTGCTCCATTGAGGAGAAATACTTCTGTAGAGCCCTCTGTGAGCATCAAAGACAAAACCCAACTACCACTGAAGACAACTTTTTTTTTCTGTAGACTTAGGTGATAAGTAACAAGACAGAGATGTATTGCAATTCAATTAAAAACACAGGAGAAGAAACAAGTATTTCCCTTTATTAAGATATACCTGTTTACCTTACAAACTATTAATATGTACATGGACATTATATATTAAATATTAATAATAAGCAAATTCTTGATCATTAAATAATTTATATTGTTGTAACTTATTTGGAAGATTATAAATTTTAACCAGTGGAGGATTGACTTCCAAGAATTCCGAGTTGTTTTTAAATCAATTAGCAGCGAGATAACATGCTATAAAAAGTGATCATGAGAAACATGTCTTCTTAACATATATTTTATGTTATTCTTACTCCTTTGCCAGCTGTACATTGGTCGGTTTTGCTCCAATAGGTATCCCATATTTGTGTAAAGTGTTGTATAAAATTTCACGCATTTCATTGTTGTAGGAGTCAAAGTCGAATACGTTTCGAACAACACTTGCAAGTCCTTCAGATGGAAATTTCTATAAAGAAACAGACCACCAAACTTCTTTTAGTGATTATCTATTAAGTTACAGCATATCATTATGTACTTCTAAAATGAACAATTGTAACAGTAACTTTGATTGAAAGACAAGTGCTGAAGTAATTTTACTTTTTATTTCCAGGACATCATTTCAAGTCAGAATAAAATTACTGACACTAAACTTGATTTAAACAAAAAAAGCATGTGACAATTATTTCACACTAAACACCATTAGCAGTTTAAAGAATTATTCTCATTATATACATAACACATTACCCATAAAAAGATGGTATAATCATTGGAGAATATAATTAATACTAGCCTGTATTTTTAAAATTTGCTTTCTGTAAATCATGAAGATCCTACACAAAGACACACATTCATATAATTCACCCATACAATTAATTTAAAAATTCTGACTCTTAATGTTGAATATAGAGAAGCAGACAATACACTGCTTAGTTAACAAAAACTATTTTAAGTCATGATGGATTTTAGTAGACATAGAAATTCACTTAAGATTCACAAACTTTTTTTTCTTTTTTTTTAAGAGGAAAATACTAGTTGAAATGTGCTATGCACATTTAAAAACCCTATGTATTTATCAGACTTTCATTAGTACCTTTAACAGAAATGAAACATTTGTTACTGTGCTGGACTGATTATTCTGGATGAGGAATTAAATGGTTGGATGGTTGCATCCAGAGGGTAGTGGTCAATGGCTCAAGGTCCTGATGGAAACGTGTGACAAATGGTCAGTACAGACTGGGGGGGAGGGAGGGTCTGTACTGGGACCAGGACTGCTTATTGTCTTCATCAATGACATAGTGGGATTGAGTGCACTCTCAGAAAATTTGCAGATGATACCAAGCTGACTGATACAGCTAACATGCTTGTGGGATGGAATGCTGTCTGGAGAGACCTGGACAGCTGGAGAAGTGGGGCCACAGGAATTTCATGAGGTTCAGCAAGGCTGGGTGAGAGGTCCTCCACCTGGGTTGGGGTAACCACATGCTACCCAACGTATTAGCACAGGCTGAGAGATGAACAAATTGAGAGCAGCTCTGACACGGGCTGGGAAGTGCTGGAAAGTGAGAAGCTGGACATGACCTGGCAATGTGCACTTGCAGTCCAGAAAGCCAAACGTGTCCTTGGCTGCACTGAAAGCAGTACAGGGCAAGGGAGGGGATTCTGCCGCTCTACTCTGTGCTGCTGGGACCCCACTTACAGTGCTGCATCCAGCTCTGGGGTTCTCAACGTAAGAAAGACCCTCTGGATTGAGTCCGTAGGAGGGCCTCAAAGATGATCAGGGAGCTGGAGCACCTCTCCTGTGAAGACAGGCTGAGTGAGTTACTCAGCCTGGAGAAACCTCTAAGGAGACTTTATAACACCTTCTAGTACCTAAAATGGGTTATAAGAGAGATGGAGAGAGACTGGAAAGGCATGTAGTGATAGGAAAAGGGGGAATAGCTTTAAACAGTAAAAAGACAGATTTATATCAGGTATTAGGAAGAAATTCATTGCTATGAGGGTGGTGAGTCACTGGCTCAGAGAAGTTGTAGATGCCCCATTCCTAAAGTGCTCAAGGACAGGTTGGATGGGTCCACTAGTCTAGTGGAAGTTGTCCCTTCCCACAGCAGCAGGGTTAGAACTAGAAAATCTTTTAGGTGCTTTCCAGCCAAAACTATTCTAGGATTTTGTAAGTTCAAATAAGAGAAATGAAGAACTTTTAATATCACAAAACCACTCAGAAAAAACTGATGTCATTGATTAAGAAAGCAACTAAGGTGGAAGACCCCAAGCTGGAGTAGGTATATGCCAAAAGGAGGCAGTGATCTCTGGCTGTGGGAGGCCCACACTGGAGCAGGTTACTGGCAGGACTTGTGGCCCTATGTGGAGAGAAGCCCATGCTGAAGCAGGTTTGCTGGCAGAATTTATTACCCTGTGGAAGGGCCCCAGGCTGGAGCAGTTCCTGCAGAACTGCAGCCAGTGGAAAAGACTCACAATAGAGAAGCTCATGGAGGACTGTCTCCTATGGGAGGGACCCCATTCTGGAGCAGAGGAAGTCCAGGAGCCTCTCCCCAAGGAGAAAGTGGTGGCAGAGACAATGTGTGAAGAACTGATCGCAGCCCCCCTTCCCCATCCTCTTGTGCTGCTGAAGGGGAGGAGGTAGAGAAAGGCTGGAGTGAAGTTGAACTTGGGAATAAGGGAGGAGTAGGGGAAAGGTGTTTTAAGATGTGTCTTTATTGCTCATCTTCCTACTCTGATTTGATTTGCTATAAATTAAACTAATTTCCTCAAGTCAAGTCTGTTTTGTCTGTGACAGTAATTGGTGAGTGATATCTTCCTGCCCTTATCTTGATCTAAAGACATTTCATTATATTTTCTCTTCACAGCTGAGAAGGGGAGTGACAAAATAGATTTTGTGGGCACCTGGCATCCAGCCAGGGTTAGCCCACTGCAGATGCAAATGGAGCAAACCAAATAAAAAGAATTACAAAAAATAATTACCAATTTGCTGTATATCCTAGAACTTTACTGCCTAACACATTTATCTTTTTTTTGGCAAGAGATGGAAGTGAGAATCTTTCATTTAAAAATGTCTCACTTTTTCTCCACAGGCTTTTCACTAAAATACTAGATCTCTCAGACAGAGACCTAGATGCTTCGATCTCAGTATGGCACATTTACAGTGATGAACATAAACTTGTGAAGAGGTATCTTAGGAAGCTGTGGTCATAATTGTTTTTATCCCCATTAGTGAGCTAGGCTGGTACAGAGAACTTGAAAAACAGACTTAAGTGTCAGAGAAGTTTATAAATGTATTAAAAATACAGATATTTGAATCCTGATTAAAAATTAAATCAGAAGAAAACAGAAGATTTTCAGAAATGTTTTGACCTGTACTCTTAATCAAATATCAGCATTAAGAGTTTAACATTTTCTCAACTTTATAAATATCTGATCTTGGCAATAAAATACCTGTGACACTGTCACTGTGATAGACTAGAATACCACTGCTAAGCTTTTTTTACACAAACCTTTTTTTATCTATGGCATACATGGCACAGAATGTTTTAGTACTAGTGTTGCCATAAAAGCATGTTAAATTATGTTCTGCTTTTTGAACCTAAGAGGGACCTATTAGAAGTTTTACTTCACTACAGCTTAGCAAAATACAAGTTGTTGTGGGATAATATAAAATTATTCTACAGCCTTGTTACAATGTTCAGCTCTCATTGAATGATAACAGATACTAAACCCATTCTCCCATCAGTTAATCTAAGTAAACACTGTATAAACATTTCACATGTAAGGTAAATCGAAAAGTTTGTGACTATGTTTAGTAGTGAAAGTGCTACCTTTTGTATTTTTAATTGCACTTGTGAGTCAAAAGTAAGCATCATTTTCAAACAACATTCATATGATGAATCCTGCATTTTCTCTGTTCTTCTCAGTGCAAAGCATAACCAACACACTGGGACCAAGATATCTAATTCACTCATGAACTACGTTTTCACCTGCCCTACACTAGGTACTGCAGAAACCTTGGTCAAGTACTTCAAATATTATCCAGCTTTCCTTAGAAGTCTCCAAGCATATCCACAGTTTTCTGAATCATTGTGTAACTTCTGACATCAATATGCTTTTCTGCAATGAATTGCCTCAATAGTTCCATGCCTCTTGTGTCAGCAGGACACCATAAAAAAATTTCCTGAGGTATAACAGATGGCTTCTGGGAACACAAGCCACTTGTACAAAGGTCCTCTACTTCAGAAATTAAAAAAAAATCACAACTCTCCTGTTTCAACCAGAACAAATCCAATCCCTCTTTAATATCTGCTTGGACAACTGCTTACTGAAGAAAGGAAATGACAGCTCACTTAAAGGGAAAATGAGAAAAAGACAAGAAAACCCAAAAAAGGTTGAATGTTTGTGGTTTGAACTGAACAAAAAAAAAAATCATTAGGTTTCTATTGATTTTTAAAATGAGATTACAACAGAAAATATTGATTTCTTATCAAGTCTGGTTGTCATTCACTGATTCTTCCCCTTACAAGTAACACTTCTATGTCACAACTTAGATTCTTGGCTATTCCTTAAAATAGTAGGTAACATAGTTCTTTGCCTTCAACAATTTTATATTTTTATTTATATATTGTATGCTTTATTTGATACAGAATTTGAATTTGTGAAAAAGCCATATTTTTATGGATCTAACATTCCATGAGGATATGTATTGCTACAGTTTGTGTAAAATCTATGAGTAAAATAGTAATTTTCTAGTAGAAATCAAGAGTCTTAATTCAAATATGCTATACCCATTGACGTCTACTGTACTACTACCACTGCCCTGAAAAGAAAGTGATAAATTATCTGGTATTCAGTCTGTAATGGGTCCAGACTTTTTGTTTCAGACTTCTACCTTGTGTTCTCATTAATGCTCACTTCCCTATGTATCTTGGTGTCTTCAGATATTCGACTGTTTCCATCCTGCCAGCACCATCTCAAAGGCCCACCCTGCACACTCTAAGACCTCTCTGCCTACCTGCTCATTTCCTTGGGCTCTTGGTTTCCCTTTGCACCCACCCCTGATGCCCTTTTACTGAATGTTGCCAGCTCTCTCTGTGCCCCCTCAGCTGTCCTTCAGCAGGGCCAGAAGCACCATGTCTATGGCTCACCCTGAGTGACAAACATACTAATGGATTAACCAGTACTTGTGTCTTTAGTAGGCACCATCTGCTGCCAAATGAAACAGCTGAATCCTCCCCCTGCAATTTCAACCAGTTCCTCTCTGTCACAAAACCACTGATTTTGATTAAGCCTAATTATCTTTGAAAATTGATAACTGAGATCCATTGTGACTGGCCAAAAGTTAGTTGATAAGTAGTTTTCTTTTGAGATTAGGCTGAACATTAAAAAAAAAAACCCACCAAAAAAACCCAAACAAACAAACAAACCAAAAAACACTATCTTACCACAAAATTAACTCACACTAACTGCTCAAAAACCGTTATACTAGTGCCTACTATTAGGAAGCAATCTCAGATATAAACAAGAAAGATGACTGATAAGAAAAAATCTCAGCTTTCCAAAACTAAAAAAGAGTTAGTAAAAAAAGTATTGCCATTTTATCTAGGTTAATGTGGCTTTCCTGACTAACATCTACCAAGGTCTCATGAAAAACAGCATATTAGAGTGCAAAGAAGCAGCCATAGCATACCCTGGTTACAGGCATCTTATGGTAACCCAACAGAGGAAGGGCAGAGTTTCTGAGCTTACCCATAAGCTACTATTAAGGCTTTTGACATTTGACAGTCTGAGACCTGGAGGTGAGCAAGACAAAAAGGCTCTATCCAGGTCACCTGCCAACTAGAGCTGCAAGACCCAAATTCCTGATACAGTATGTGAGGAGGAAAAGTTGCAGCAATCAAGTTAGGTACCTGCATTAGATAATTCTCCCTATGCCTGCAGTTTTGGGTCTTCAAAATATTTCAAAATATCTTCAGAATTCTGGTGCCTCAAGCATCACCAAAAAAACTTTTCCCTAAGAAAAAGTCAGTATAGAGGCAACCTAGCTCTGAGCACAGTGTCTAAACTACAACTGAATTACTACATGTTCCCTACTTGCATAATCTTTATGGGAGGATAATCTTGTAACTACACTCTCTATGTGTATCCTAAATGCTGAAGAACACAATAAGCCAGAGTCAGAGATTAGCCTAACAACATGCTGATAACATAGCAATCAGTATAGTTTTAACTGACTAGTCCTGATGCTCAGATGTTGTCGGACAGCAGTAATCAAAAGCAATTTCTTCCTCCAAAATATCCAATCTTTTTTTACACAAGCAAAAAAATTCTGAAATTATGTGAAAGAAATCAACACAATAGTACAAAGAGAGCAGGGCTGTGGAACTGCTGTAAGGGAAATTGTTTAACACCATGACTAACTTCCCTCCTTCCTTTCCAAGGACCAGCAATTTTATTGACTCATTTCCCTCCTTCCTCTTTTTTATCTACCTGAAGACCTAGAAGTTTCTTACTTTGGAATAACCATTATGTTTATATTCATTGTTTACATTTGGCTACTCCCAGTTTTTTTATTATTCAGATTGAAAAACAAGTTACAGCAAACAAAATGTTGCATTCTTGCTAGGAGACTGGGATCTTGAAAATAAATGTTAAAAACAAGTCAAAGATGCCTATTGGAGATGTATTTGGATATTTACACTTTGAAAGTGGGGAAAGCTTAGCAGATGGGAAACTTCCCCACTGAACTGCACCCAATGTCCAGGTTGAAGTGACTGTACTAATCTGTTTAAGTGAAAGAGACAGAAGCAGACAGTAAGATCCCTTAAGACAATTAGCAATGCAGCTCTTTCAATCTTCAATTAGATGCTGTTCACACTCAAATAAAACAAGAATTAAGTCTTATATTTCTGCACTGGAAAGGTTCACTTTCACTTCAGGTTACTTGGAGATAGATGATGAAGGAAAGAAGCTAGGAAGGAAGGTAGGAACAGCAGGAAGGTATATAGATGAAAAGGAGTTCATCTAACCAACACCCTAAAAAATTAGCTTCTCAGCAGCATAGCAAATATTCCTCAAGTCTGTAATTTTGAATTTTGAATTTTGAATTCAACTGTGTGTTTAGATATCAGCATGTACATGTTCTATCAGCTTGGTAAACAAATACCTACCAGCTGGTAATGGATCCTAATAGACTGCTTTGCTTATGTGTTTATCTGGATTCCTCAGCCTTTAGATTGGAATCTTTACTCTTCGTACAAAGTTACAGAGCACTATTTTTTCATTGTATTATTGATATCATAGTAGTACCAGTTTGTCTTGAGATCTTCTCACACTCTGAAGACCAGAGAGCACAAAAATCTACCCTCCCCAGAAATCCAGATGAAGGTTTTAAAAGCAGTAATTCCAACCTGTAGGATTGGAATGTCTGTGTGTATGGCTGAATGTGTGTGAATATGTTCACGAACACAAACAAAAAACTATCATGCAACCCTGCTATACTATGCAGCATAAAACATAACAGCAGAAGGTCAAAATTTGTGAGGAATTATATTTTAATTGTATTAATTACATTAATTTCCACTATTTTTTTAAAATATAGGATGCAATAATTCAAGAAACAGTCTATAAATTAACAAATTACCAACTTTAGGATTATAAATGGAACAAAATAAAGGCACTGCTATTTCAAATGATTTTATATTTCAAATATTTCAGGCAAAAAAATCTTTCAATTTATAAAGATAGAAGTCAGACTTTACTGTAATTCTTAAAAACCAGATCATCATTAAATCAGAACTCACAGTTTTACAGTTAAATGTGTGTAGGAAGTAATTGTGAATCCTACATATTCCCTTGGTGAATTCTATCCATCTAGCATTTTCCTTAGAAGAAATCGACTATGGATGTATTATTGTTATGCAGCAGGAACTAGTTTTTTCACAGGAAAGGAGTGAATCCACAAAATTTATAGCAAAATAATATGAGCAGTTGCACTGTCCTGGAAGCAGTATATCTTAAATAAGGAATTTTATAATGAGGGCCAGTATGAACATTGCACACTGTATTCACAGTATGTGATTTTTGTTCTCACACAGTAGAAAAACATGCTTACAGGTCTTTTTCTATCTATAAATAAACATGCAGAAAAATTATTTGCCCATGTACATCTGTGATCCTTACCCTCTGACTATCTGAACATCTGAATATTATGCTTCTTTCAAAATGTAAAATGTTTCATAAGAATTAAATAAAAATGCACAAACAATAATGGCATCTTTTTTCTAAAAGGCATTAAAACATTAGTATTGATGAACTCAAGATTTTAATCGAATCTGATATACTGTACCTGTAAATGTTTTACAATGTTCACAACTTCTCTAGTTGAATAGGGGTAGTTAATAATTCCTTGGTCAGCTAAGCTCCTGAGCTCTCCAAAAGCAGCTACCAGTTTCTGCAGAATTGCCTCTGGAACATTGGGACCATACTGTTTAAGCATGGCCAGCTCTGACTGTGGTTTGGGATTATCGACAGCATGACAACTAAAAATGTCCCCTACAAAAAACAAACAAGAAAATAAACAAACAAAGTTAGGTTATTTATAAAGAAGTATCATCACAACAGCCCCTTTAAGTTTAATACTGCACCTTTAATAAAAATTATGAGACCCAAAAATACTGAGTGCCAAGTTGTTAAAACTGTGAAAAATGGGAAGTACAAACTATGAAGAACATCAAGGTTTCTGAAAACACACAGATCTCTCTTGTCATTTTAATGAAGCTGATATCCTAAGGGAGAAATTGCCTTCAAGAAGAAACACAAGTCAAATGAATGCTGGAAAAAATAAGAGAAAAAAGATTTTAAGAAAACCTAACTGGTTGAATGGAACCTGTTTGTGAACCCCTTCAAAACACAATAGAATGCAGGAAAATCTTGAAATGCAGGAAAGCCCTAAAGCAAACCCAATTAAAACGTCTAGAGAAAATACTGAATTTATCTTTTCTCCCTGCCTGTCTTGGAAGTATGGTAAGAAATCTGACATGATATTCTTTCCATAGATGGGCATTATATTGATCCCAATCATATAACCTAAAAATCAATTTTATTCATAAAAATTCTCTAAAAAGTTGTACAAAACTTTAAAGAAGAATTATCAGATACTGCAGAAAAAGAACTTGAATTAAAAGCAGAAGAGACCCTAAGCTGGAAAGACAGTATCCATAAAGAACCCCAAAATCCCAACCACACCTCTGCCAGGTGGATCAAAAGCAGTAACACTGGTATGATTTGCTTTACTTAAAAGGTCCATGTAACGGAGGAAAATAGGCTATGAAAAAGAAATATATTACAACTAATTCTCTTGGGGCAACATAGCTTGGTGAAACTCAGAGCCAGTGAGTTTCAGACAGAGAATGTCCATTCAGTGGGAACCTCACCTGAAAAACAAAGACCTACTAGGTAATACGAAATTGGGTTTGCACCTGCTTTTTTGAGTATGTTATTTCTTGCAGAATAATCATTATGGCCAAAGTTAACAGGCAAAACCACATAAATTAGGTTCCTGCATATAAATGGCTAAGTTAACTTAGATAATACAGTCAGTGGAGTCTGGAGGGTATTCAGTTCACAGCCATCATGTAACAGCAATGCCACAACCTTGCCAGAGCCCACTTAGACTAACACTCAACTATATGGGCCAATGGATGCTTCACCACTTGCTCTTATGCAACTCAATTTCTTGCTTTTGCTGTGAGATGAAGCTCCAGGGAATCTTTGCTGGCACAGAATTTCTGGGACCTACCAGGAGCTTTCCAAAATAAGGCTTCTGTTGATATGAAAATAATTGATGTGGAATTTGGACAGCCTTACCTAACACTGATATGAATTCAGTATCTTGTCAAATATATGTATTTTACTACGACTATCATACATGGCTATATGCATGGAGAACCAAATGAGGATTAAGAAGCAGGTAACTTTCACAGTGCTAGCAGCAAAAAATACAGTAGCCTTTACTGCTGAAATGAAATGAAAGCTACCATCTCTTGTACCAAACAGGACAGCACCCGAACTGTGGCTTGTTTGATATGGGGAAAAAACCAATAGTGAGCAGTTGAGAGAGATGTCAGGTGTCAAGCTTAAGTTAATTTGTTTGCTGTATTTGTATACTCTATACACTCATTAACAAAGATTTCCCATAACCTTCTGTCTGCAATGTCCATCCAGATCCCACAAAACAAAATAGTTTTAACACAGATGATCACATACACCTTTTCCCTTCAGGGCAAGTTCGGGCACTTTTATTAAGATATGTAAATTTACATGATTGTCTTAGTGTCTTACGTGAAACAAAGTATCAATATGCATAAGGGCCCCTTCTCCTCATGAAATCTAATTAATAAAGACAGATATTCTATTAGTGAAGTCTATTAAAGATCATAAAGTAATATGAATCACTTACCTAATGTGCCAAAAAAGTCATTACCCAGGAAAGGAAATCCAGGCCTATTTGCCAGAACTATCATTCTAAAATCAGGATGAATAACTATTACATTTTCTCTCCCATCTACATGAGCATGATCTAGAAAAGAAATAAAATGTATTACTTGCCTCTTTAAGCTTTGCATTACTCAACAAAGAAACATAATTAGATTAGGTGAAGAGTTCTCAGAATTATAAGAAAAAATCTTCTAATTTAAGTAAATTCTTAGAATTAGAAGAACAATTAGGAAAACAAAAGGCTCAATAGCTTCTTACATGTCATTCAACTGAGTTTTCTAGGTTTCATTTCAAAGTTGCATGATTTGTTTCACAAAAATCTAACCAAAGTGTTTAATTGAAAAAACATAAAAACGCATCCACCATTCTTGGGGTGCAGACTAACTGTCCCCTTTATATTTAATTTCTTTAAAATGGTGAAGCCAATGGTGAATAAAATTTGATTTTATATAGGTCTGATATTATTTGGTCTGGGAAGAAAGGACTGAAATTCCTCCTGGTTACTACAAAAATTTGTGAGAAGCCAGAGATGCATTCTTTAACACATGTGAAGATTCTAGTTCTCCAAAACTACTCAGTCTGACCCCATTCAGAACCTTGTTCCTCTTCAGCATTATTCCAGTGGTACATGGTGTTTTGGAATCCTGCCTCTAAAAAATCTGGCTAGGAAAATATTTTAGAATAAGCCCACCTAGAATTTATAATTGTCCTGGGGTGACTTTATGATACTGGTATCCCAAATAGTCTGGTTTATGTTATATATTAAGTTCTTCACCTTTAAGACTGGCTTTGAGAGCATGAGAGGGGGAAGAAGAAGCCACAGTTTGTGTTAAGGAAAAACATCACTCCCACATATCCCGCTCCTGGACTGTGGTGTCTGCAGCACGGACAGACAGCAGGACAGAGCTTCTCTCTGGCTTTTAGTTAGTTTTAGCTAGCTGAGGCAGAAGAGTTCCCTGGACCTTTATTTTTTTTCCCCCTCCTTTTTTTCTCTTGGATTTGTGCAAGCCTGCTCTGGACTGAACACCCAGCCAAACCCCGGGAGCTCACGCCTGTGGCCCACCACGGCCTGGGCCGCGGCACTTTCCAGCGCCAGAGGGACTGATAAGAACCTGAGCGAGCCGAGCTACACCACATGAAAAGGACTTTTCTTCCTAGACTTGCCATGCCATTGAACAGTGAGAGGTTTTATTATTTAATAATATTCAATTACTGTTAAATAAACAGCTTTTTCCACTTCTCTCCAAGAATTTTTATTTATTTATTTATTTATTTATTTTTCCCCAGACCAGTTGGTGGGGAGGGGGAATTTCCCTGGGGAAATTCCAATTTGGAGTTTTCCTCCCTAATTTGCCCTAAACTAGGACAATAATGGCAAGCAAAATTCAGGTGTGCCATGTGAGTGTTGAATGATTGCTACACTCAATCATTATTCCCAATATTGTTAAAATGAAGCTAATTGCATGAAGTATGGTGTCTAGTATCATCAAGATACACCATCAAATATGGTCTTTATTTGAAAAATAATGAAAAATATTTATTTCCTGAAATGCAGATGAACTAAATTCTACCAAATTACAGATACTCTCATCCTGCAGGATATATTTAAATAATGAAGTAAGCATATCATCAAGTAAGCATATGCAATACTTGATTAGATAAAACTCTTAGCAATTTGACCCTAGATATACTCATCTTCATTCTAGACCTGATCCAATGATTCCCCAACTGTCTAGATGGGCATAAACAAGATCATACTTTTATCAACTAGACCTTTGTTTCTTATGGTGAATGAGAAGCAGAGATGTCAAGTTACACTTTGCTGAGTTCCGTTCTTTTTTTAATTCTTCAGCAAAATCCACAAGAATGCTAATTTAAGTAAACCTTTGTGGCTACTGCAAAAGGAGTAAAGAAAATGACTAATTTCTTTAATTGTTAACTTTTTAGCAACAAACAATTTATCCATTTGGACTGTTTTGTGTCACTACTGAGCAATGTAATTGCTGAAAACCAGCAACATGTCACATTTTACTGTAAACAATAAAAATGCTTTCGCTCTACTTACTGGCAACAATTCGTCTTCCGTCTGACAAAACCATTTCCCCACTTTCTACTAAAGTTTTTAATATACAGGTAACATTTGTTGGTGCTTTGTCAGCTTCATCAATTACCAAAATATGTCCGAACTTCACTGCTTTTACCTAGAAGAGAAAGGAATCATAACATCACCACCAGCCAAATCCCTACAAGGAGCTGTGTTACGGATTTCTGAGTGAGCGGCAGTGACACCTCACTGGCACTGAGACAAGAAAGGGACTCAGAACAGGGATAAGCTACGACCAAATCCCAAGCGAAGGAAGAGGAGGCAGGTGAGACAATAAAGTTTCCACTTCTCCTGGACAGGTGTGCTAGGGAGGGAAATGAGGAGACTGACTATGAAGGACTTGGAGTGCAGACAGAGAAGTGCAAAGCCAGTTTGCATCTAGACTGTCAACATGTATCTGAAAGAACTGAAGGATGGCTGCAACAGCTGTTTGGACCAAACTTAGCATGTAGGTGTAAGGTGCTATAAAGGAGAAGGAGGCAAATACCACTCTACCAGTTAGAATGTGTCAGATTAACACTAAATTATTTTCCATAGTCATTTTGTGTGTGGGGACTCCCAAGATTATCATCTTATTCACATTTGGCACAGCAAATGTGACAAATGTGACCAAATAAAAATTAATAAAATGTTGGTTACTATGCTCACTCAATGTGCCATGAAAAATCAAATTACTAACATTTAAAATCAAACACATTCCAAATATAAAATCCAAATGCTACTACTGACCAGTGGTGAATCTTCATATATAATAAGACCATCCTTTACAGAAGGTTGTAGAGTAAGGCTTTGTACAGTGGTATCCCTGAAATGTGGAAAAGCAGATGGTATTAATTAAAAATATGCAGAAATTTTAGTTACAATAAAATGTAAAATGAATAAATGAAAAACTGAATAGTCTCTTTTTCTAAGAAGAAAAAATATCTTATTTTTAGAATATTTGAATAACTGGCAACAACAGTATGCCAGCTTAGTGGTCAAGTGTGAGTATCCCTGCCTCTGCCAGACTTTCACAGTAGTTCTCCATTTCTCATAAACCCTGAAAACAAAACCGCTGAGAAGAGGATCAGTATTTTTTGTATGCAGACATATTATTGATGTTACTATTTCTAGTTAAGTATGCTGAAACTGTCATTTATGTGACAAACAGGAATTTCTACCATTTTAGCTGTTCTTCTCCATATATCATCATGCAAAAAACATATAAACAAACAAATCCAACAAATAATAATGTGCAATTCTTAAATTATTTTTAGTTCTGGCTTGACAGTATCATGAACAGTATAAGCTCTTATACAGGACACAGGCTTTAGAAGCAGGATTTCTTTTTGAAATTTTATTTGTTTGAATTGCTCAATTATCTTTACTAAAAATTTAAAATAATGCTAATTACAATCTTTAATGAGAATATTCCTTAATCTACACTATTTTCATCTATTTTAATCATCTTGGAATGTACAGATAAATATAAACCAGTTGAAATTCAGAAAGGTGAAGCAACAGATATCACCATAATGGATTCATCTACAAAAATTATGTCCATAACCTAAGGAAAGCCTCTGCTGATTGTACAAAATACTTGCCCTGACCTTTGTCAAGATTTGTATAATCAATCCCATTTATTTTGGGGGTCAGAGGGACCAAAGAGCTAGAGAATAATCCAGAGGTGGGTCATGACAGAAGGTTCCCATGACATCCACGCTTTCATAGGCAACAGGAAATTCAGTCTTAGGGCATGTTGGTTTTGCCATCCCTTTCCAGCTGTATTTCAAAATTTGGATTAGTCTGTGCCAAAAGAAAGATGGATTGAGCACAAAAGGACAAAACCCATCAGGAGAACCTCTCCTAACACTGCTTGAGATCCACATATTGGTCCATTGGTAAGGTTGGTAACCTTTGCACTGTATGTAACATTTGATGCGACAAAAATCTCTTACCTTTCACAGCCGTGTTGTTTAACAAAACTGTTTGCTTAAGCCTAGCTGACTCACTCTTCCAAATACCCACTTAGTTCTATCTTTAATTTTGCAACACCTTGTAAAAACCAACAATTCTGATAAGCTCCATGGGTACAGGAAATCAAACAGTGCTGTTTGCACCACACTATTAAGTGGCCAGCTTCCAATTACAGTTTTAAACTGAGAGCATAACTTGCACATTTCCTTTATTTGAAACTGCTGTCAGCAGGATTTCTGTCCCTAATAACTAATAATTTCTTGTTTAGCTTTAAGCCCACAATTTATTTATCCTATAGTTTCCATGCATAGGAATAAAGCAGAGGGCAGAGAGACTTCTAATGTTTATCTACTTGATCTAAACCCAGTCCAGAAGGGGAAAGGTTACAAAGATAGGACCACCTTCATTTCATTTAATGCCATCAAATGTCTGTCAAGTCCCAAATAGTTATATTAACACTGTATTCACTTGCAACATACAATTTTTTTAAATCTCTAAAATAAGCAGTAGCACTAATCTATTATCTTAGAAATCCTACCATGGACACAAAAACAAAGCTTCTCCTGTCATCCTGCGTGTCTAACCAATTTATACACTGGGTAGAGAAATCAATAACGGATCCAAAAATAACAACAAACCAATGATTTTTGTTTCTTGAAGACACATTATTTAGGGACTAAAGTCTCAGATTGTATGTATCAGCCTACCTCCACTATCAGTTAACATTTCTGGTTCAAGCCTATACAGCTGAAGATGCAGAAGAATTTTAAAATGTGTAAACTAAATATATACTCTATACTCATATATTCTGTACTAGCCTATATGAAGGTCACAGTCAAAGGTACTAATTAGTCAGAAATAACTCATGGAAAAATGTTCTGTGCAATTAATACAAGGTAAAAAGGGGAAGAATTTGTTACATTTGAACTGTGATGTCTTTAAGGTAATAGAAAGGTGAGAAAATGAGAGGACCAAGGAAGCATAGGCCAAGAATAATGTAAAGGAAGATGAATTACAGGATGCTTTGCAGATCATAAATTTGCACTTAGGAGCTAATGCATGAAAAACAATAAAGTGAACAGAACACATCCGGAAATAAAGGTATCTAGTGATGCTGTGGATGCTCACAGGTGATGACACCAGAAAAAACAAAAATGTCACATGGTGTCTAACTGTAACACGAAACAGTACTTTACTTTTGCTGAGTGATTTAATCCTCTGGCTCTGCAGAAATTACTTATAACCCTCTAATACGGAATACTAAATTGTACTCAGTATTCCATAATAATCAGCAGCCCACACAAATCCTTAGGATGATCTCATTCTTTGGAGAAGACAGAATTGACATATTTTTGGGGAAAATAAATACTACAAGAGGTAACTGTTCATTCAAATGCTATTACAAAAGTAGCATAATCAGAAAAAATACAGAAGGTATCAAACTAAAATAAAAATTTGACATCCTTAATCTGTCTTCTAATTTTTTTTCTTATTTTATTTTTCTTCTGCTTTGTTGATAATTGGCCTTAATATTTAAGGAAATATATTGGCAGATTTGCAATGTATTACAGAAATTAAATGTAAGTCAAATATTAATTCCATTGGCTTGATAACTTAAGTGAATGTGAAACTCCTGTATTTGCTTAGACTATTACATTCAGACATGTATATAAGAATGATTTTAAAAGGGTTATTACAGATTAATGTTATTTTCCTTTCAGAATCATATGCTATACACTTATATATCATTAATTTCTGTTCTTCAGAACCCTACCATGACCCAAACAAAGTAAAGAATGGCTAAAAATAAACTATCTCCTCAGGGATTTTTCTTAAATTTCCACTTTGTAATGAACTATGTAAATGTAAAGGCACTGAAATATATTAAGATAAAAATACACTAAGTCTGAAATATTTTTGAACAACACAGTAAGCAGTATTTCCTAAATGTAAAATATGTCTGGCACTTAAAATTGCCACCGGAAAGGAACTAAAAACTCCAATTCACTTTCACTTAGAAATAATAGTGCCTTTATATTAACTAACAGGGTCTAACAAAGACATGAATACCAGATCCTCCCAATTTCATAACATTTAGCACCCCAGATGAAAATAGGTCTGACACAAAGAAGGAAGAATGTGGGAACGTAGAAGTGAGTGAGAAAAACTGCCTGATATACTGTCATCTTAACTGAACTGATTTTGTCTTCACCTGATTGTAAAAGAAAAATATGAAAAGCTCACTAATGTCTTTCCTAAGAATGTACTTTTAGTTTTATCAAGGAAGCCATTCTCACAAGTGCTCAATTTAAAAAGAAAAAAAAAGGAAAAAAAAAAAAGGAAGAAAAAAAAGAAAAATATTTACTACTGAAATACAGCAACTCCTCTGACAGGACCACTCAATTCATAGTAGGAGTTCTGAGAATTATTCTCATGTTTGTTATTAGTTCATATCACTGTCTTTTATTTATTTTTTGCTACTGCTGCATTACTTACCCTAAAGGCAGCTATTTCTGAGGTCTGCAGACTGACTCAAACATACTACTGTGACAGTTTCTGTTTCACTGACAGCAGTGCCTTCCTTCTGGGGAACTATGAACTGTGCCAGGAGAAATTTCCATCAACCTCAAAGAGTTAGATGTTATCCTCTAGTTTAACAAAAGGTGTTCCAACACTTTAATTTAAGATTTGAATCCCCAGGAAGGCTTATGCCCAAATACAGAACACAGTGTCAGGGCCCCAGCTAACATCACAAACACTCACATTCCCTGGAATTACTCCATCTTGACAAGTGCAGAAGAATGCAGCCCTGACTTCTATATGTACTTACACTGAGGCTAAAAGGGTAAGAGATTGTTTGTGCAAGGCAGCCTTGTATTTTAGGGATCCTTGCTCATGGTAATGTGGTTACATAAACCAAGCTCAGGTTTGGCTGCCTTCTGATTCAGCACACAAAACTTTTTGGTAGTTGAAAGGAAAAATCAGAGATGCAGAATATATATTCTAGAAATTCTTCTTCACTACTGTGAAGCATCTATTATCTAAATACCTATGTACAAAGATACGTATTTCTTCTCAATTACATGTCACTCAAACATGAATATAGCCATCTGCTGTGACCTAATTTTAAAGAGTATTTGAAAAATAATTAGTCCAAAGGCCATTTGAAGCTGTTAATTGGTCAGTTAATCCATTCATGGATTATCCTGATGAAGAGCAGGCAAATCCCAACACAAAGAATCAATCTGCATGATTTTGACATTTACAAATTAATTTCTTTAGCCAACCCATCACAGAGGCATTGCATTACATGATCTGACTGCTATGTTTAGAAAATTCTGAAATATCTGAACAGGCAACCAGATGTCTCATTGCCCTGTTAAAAATGACCCTGTAAAGGCTTTTTGACTTATCTGCATGCACTGATAATTAAATCCACCTCTTTTTTTTTTTTTTTTTCCCCTGCTAGGCTGCTACAGCTACTCAGCAGGACATAGGTTTGTTTAAAATGCAAGAAATTATTTTGACTATAAAGGCACTGATTACTCAGTATGACTGCAGGTGGCAGAAGAAAGGTCAAAGGGAATTATGTTTAATTCATGTTATATGCTTAAATCTTAAGTTACACAATTACTTGTATGTGATCCATCTGCCAAAACAAGATGCAAAATTCACTCACCCTAATTGTAAAATCCATAAATGGAGAAACATGACACCCTGCAGCTTCCCTTTTGCTTGTAAGAATACATTTAACTGAGTAAACAGTGAGAAACTCTTTCTTCAGCTTTGGAGGAAAATGAAAAAACAGTCTTCTAACCTGAGCTATTTCTCTATAACAGCCATGCAGCAGGATATTAAAGCTCAATTCAACTCCTACAAAAAAGACAAATGAAGTAGCTTTCTAACACCTGGAATCTGACAATAGCAGAGCTAGTCAGCCAGCTTATGAAAAGCTAACATTGGAAACAGGGACCATCGGCTGGCATGAAATCTTGGAAGCTTTGCATTGCAACTCTGTATTGGCTGAAAATGCATTTAAGAAAACAGGGAAAAAACAAGTAAAAAACCATGAAGACACCTATTATACAGTCAATGCACTCAGTGCTTCACAACATAAATCTTCATGATAAAAATGTGTCATCTTATTAGTTATTTCCACACATGAGCTATATAAATAATAAAGAACACACTATATGAAGTACAATATTAAAAGAAAATAATCTAAACATTCATGAATCCTGAGGAAAAATTACCTAGACTTTTGTTGTTTGGCTGCCAACAAACAAAAACACAACACCTCCACCCACCCCTCAGCCTTTGTTGTGTTCAACTGAAATAAACCAGTGCAGTTATAGAACACTTCAACAGCCCACTATGAAGACAGCTTTTCTGTATTGTTCATTTTTAAAAACAGACCTGCAGAGCTATATCACCTCTGCAGATAGCAGAGAGAACTTTTCTGTATTCATTTTTAAAAACAGACCTGCAGAGCTATATCAGCATTTAACTTATTTAATGTAGTCTCATATTCTTTCAAGAGATAATAATCAAATGCAATTCTGAGAACAGTTACACTATAATTCTACTATCCACCTGTGTCTTGGGAAAAGCTGTTTCTTCTGAAACAACTTTTTAAATTAGAATTTAAAAAATCTGAAGTCAATAAAGCTGAAAGGGTAGTTTTAAATTATCCCAATAGGAGAAACAGATAATTAGATTTTATACTGATTACATGCAGTGAAAAAGAGGGAAAGAAAATTAAGATCTAAAGATTAATGCACAGCTTGTAGTAAGTATTACTTGTAGGGACACCACAAGCTCATTTTCCTACCCCAAATTCCCCATTAATTTGATTGTTAAAGATCACAGCAAAATTACATTTGTTTTGAAAAGGATAACATATGCAAACTCAGGTAAGTTTTGGAAAAAAAGATCATCAGATTACTGTAATTTATTAGGGAACTAGAAAAGGCACAACACAAAATACAGTAGATTTTTAAAATGAACCCTGTATCACACTTTCCAATCATCAGTCACTAGAATAAATATAGTAACTCTGACAGGAAGATGTGATATCAAATGCAAGATGTGATAAGCAAATTCTTTGAAAGGAAATGTATTGGGGCATATAGAACAAGATAGTGTAATATCTTGAAAGAGAATAGTAAGATCATCAGATACAAAATAGAATTTCAATAGCGGTTAGTATTCCATTGACAAACATCACATTTACAACAAAGATAAATTGCTGTAGCTTGTATGTAAATGCTTAGAAAAATAAGTTATCTCAACTTGTAAGAAAAAGATATCACATGGAGAACTAAGAATTAACATGCCTAATTTAGGGGTAAAACCTGTTTTATCAAAAGCTTAAGAAAACTTCCTACATTCTCTATTTTCATGAAAAGCCATCACATCGTATTTACAAGCTATTCTATATTTCTTAATCCATAGAGAACAAGCCTCATACACTAAAAAACATTCCCTCTTTTTGTCATATGACTCTGTGAAGATTCATATTATTTTTTTCACAATAAACTAATTTCCTAGAAGATTATTTTCTTGATACACAGGAGAACAATGGAACGGAACTAATAATTTCACATCTTCTTCAGATTCACTGACGTTTTGAGCAGCAGAAAATCCATTCATAGCCATCACTAAATTATTGATGTAGATTACACTGCAGTCTACACATCAAAAGCTTCTATTTCTATAAGTGATGGTGATGTTCTTACGCAGATCCAAAAACATTAGAGCTGAAGTTGACTAGCTTTACTTTTCATGACTTCAGTGGCCACATCTGTAGAAGCTCAGAGGAGGGATCCAATTCTCCCACTAGCTAAGAGTAACCAAGTTCCCATCACAACAGAAAAGGAACAGTACTCTTTATTTCTGATCATTTCCAATTGTATAGAGGAATGTCTGTGATAGACAGTCTGCAGAGGAGATTGTGGGCTCCAAATTTTTCTTTTGCTACGGCTAACCTGTTGCTGACACAGCATGAAGTTGGAAACATATCTGGGAAACTTCTACTTAACAACAACTCATTATTTACATGCATATCATAACAAAAAATAAATTGTCTAGAAGTTATAAAATTTAATCTCATTAACACACTGTGTTCTGAAAACAATGTTGAGTCTGAAACCATTTCTTAATTCTCATAACTTTAACTACTGTTCCTACTTACACATTTGAGCATCAGTTAAGGACTGTGCAAATGGTCTCCCCCATGCAACAACCACTCCTGGATTATATAATTTTATGCAAACTCATTCTAACTTTTTTTTTTTTTAAGACTATAATATTACTACAACATACCTAGAACAAGAGCTAGCTGGGGTCATCCAGCTGCTACCTTTCATAAATTGCTAAATCCCAGAATCAGAGTGGTTGAGGTTGGAAGGCACCTTTAGATGTTGTCTAGTCCAACCCCCCTGCTAAAGAGGGCCACTTAGAGCCAAGTACTCAACAGTATGCAAGACAGTGTCTAGCATTCAGATTTTGAATATCTCAAAAAATTAAGGAGCACAATGTACACCAAACTTTAAAGAATAGGTTCTGACATGAAAAAATTAACTTCATGCCTTCCTGAACTTAACAAACATGTTTCTTAGAACACAGACGTTCTGCAGTTGAGTTTTTGTAAAGGCACTACCAAGACAGAGAGGTTTTTGTTTGCTGTCAGAATAATTAAGAGTACAACTCATGATGGCAGATGATAATTTCAGAGATTTCATGTTACCAGTATCTCTTTTTGACTATGTGACCTAAAGCAAATCCAACACCAGCAGAACAGAGGTGACAGCTTTCACAGGTCTTGAGGTGACACTGTTCTCCCCAGTATTTTTCCAGTTGCCTAAATTAGTATATCAGAATAAACTACACATATTTATTTTTTATTCTTTTGTATTAAGCGTAGCAGTGTATTTTGATGAAAGCTAAGATCAGATAACAAAATTTGACTCCAAAAACGTGATGAGTATGTATTAATCCACATGCCTATGCATTTAGCACCTCATTTACACCACCAGAAACTGCCATAAAAAATGGTGTCACTAGTTTACATCCTCCTAGTCAGGACCTAGGACTTTAGGAAACTTTCTATCAGAAGTCTCTCCACAGTCCCCAAAACAAAACAAAACAAAACAAAACAAAACAAAACAGAACAAAACAAACAAAACCAAAAAATCCTTCAAAAATCCCCAAACTGGAACAATAAATCAGGCTTGCACTGAAAACAAAAGAATAAATGCAGTCATTCTGTATATATAGTCATCACAAAAATAGTAACTGCAAGGAGGAGAAATTATTCTAATTGAAATATAAAAAAATGCTTGAGAGTATGATTTAATTCCAAATAGATTCAAACTTAAATGTTTAAATGACAGATAAAGAACATCTTACCCCAGCAAAACCATTCTTTGTGTGAAATTAGTAATTTGATGGTAAGAGAAGTAAAATTAGTCTTTTTTTTCTTTGATCATATCAAAAGAGACAACTATTTAAAGTTCATGATACTTTCTTCTGACATTTTTATGTAGGAGAGATGGGAGCTTACAGTTTTATACTTATCTATTGCTCTCATCAGTGCTAAGAAGGATTTTACAGTCTTAACAGGGCATGTGTTCTTGCCTGAATCTTCTCTAAAGTTCTACTTTTTTTTTTCTTCTTTCTGTCGAACCTTCTTGGTTTTAGAGACTTTCTAATTCAAAGTAAGATATTATTACAAGGGAATGAAAAAAAGCAAGATATAATTAAACATAAATATACAATAAAGAATAATAAAGCAAGATATCCTCATGAGGGGAAGCAGAGGAGCATGCACTGATCTCTTCTCTGTGGTGACCAGTGACAGGATCCCAGGGAATGGCCTGAAGTTGTGTTGGGGATGTTTAGCTTGGATATTAGAAAAAGGTTCTTCACCCAAAGGGAGGCTGGGCACTGGAACAGCTTCCCCAGGGAACTGGTCACAGTGTGTCTGAGTTCAAGAAGCATTTGGACAATGTTCTCAGGTATATGGTGTGACTCTTGGTCCTGTGCAGGGCCAGCAGCTGGACTTTGATGATCCTAGCTCTTCCCTTCCAACACAGCACATTCTGTGATTCTATGATTATTAGCGTCCATGAAAATTATTTACATGATTTAATGAAATACCAATTTAGTTTAAATCAAATTTCAGATTTATATTTTTTTGTAGAACCACTGGAAAATTCTTTCTACGTCACTCACAGGAGAGATAGCAAAAGCAGTAACAGAAAGGTTCAAAAAATAATGAGTCTTTCCAGGGTTCACTAATTTAGGAGCAACACAAATACTTGACTCTCACATTAGCTTGGAGAACATAAAATTTTCTTACAGACAGTTTTTTAGTTACTGGCTGTAAAAGCAGTACATGTTTAATTTCTATAAAGAACTCTTAAAAGTTCTTTAATATTGGACAAGGTAAAGCTGCTGTTTATTCTGTAACATGTAGCCGGTGTCCTGGGTGAATAAAATGGAGACAACCATACCAGGAAGATAAACAAAATTTTGGATTTCTCTGCTAAAACTTACTCATCTAGGAAAGGAGTGACAGAGAAATCCTGGCAGATGAAAGTTCTTTCTTAACACAGAAAAGCAGCAAAATACTTCAAAAGTGCAGTCTAAGGAAGAAGCTGTGTTAAGCCTGTGCCCTATTACTTGTTTCCATAACCCCACAACTAATGCAATGAGAGAGCTAGTCAACTCCTGATCAGCTGCTAATATTAAGAAGTATGCAAGAGAAAGCAGCCAACTTTTTGAATAATTCATAAGCACACGTTTTTCTTAATTTCTTGGATTCATTATTGAATCTAGTTGCAGCTTCCTTCCATTAAGATTTTCTGCTTTATGGCACCAAAATTATTTATAAGACTTAAAAATTTCAAGACTAACACTTTTCAATGAAATGCTGCATGAAAAGTTAAGAGAAAGGATTTATAACCTCCATAAGCAATCAAAACCTTTAGGTCAGGCTGACCCTTCCCATGTGAATCAGTTGTAGAGCAAGTAAATACAGACATCAGAAAGGAAGTTTAAGGAAAAACATACTCCTTTTTCTGTCTTTTATCTTCTCTCATCCTCTTGAAGTACAAGACATAAAATGTGAGATTATTGCCTCTGAGGTAAGTACTCAGTGTTTGAATGTCATTGTTGTCATTCATAGAGTTAGATCAGCAGAACTCCTTACACTCTTTCATCAAGACAATAAAAAAACCCCAAACCAACAAAAAAACACACTCCAACAAATTTGTCAAGATCAGTAATTCAGGTATACAAGCACCATTAAAATCATTATATTTAGAAATACTTTCCTTGGCATGCTTAAAGTTAGTTCCAGTAGCTAGCTAGGAAACCTGAAGAAACACACAGGACTATCAAAGATGAAGTGCACATTCTAGAATATTTTATAATAAAGTATGCCATAAGCTACTGACTGAATCTCCCCCACAAAGTATGAAAAAGCTTACTAGGAAACTGTTTGGGTTTTTTGCAAACTTGCTCTTACTTTGCTTTGAATCCAGAAGAGTGTACTAACAATACTGTAATCCTTGTTTAAATACCCTGTAAAGTATAACCAAAATATTATATAGACTGAGTTCTTCACACAGCATTCCAAAATGCTATCCAGAAAAGAGAAAATTCTGATTTTTCTATATTCATTAATTATTTTTGTAAAACTGCATAGGACTGCACACCATTTTCTGCTTCATTTTCTACTTCAACCTATCTCTAAACCCTTGCAATCATAAGCAGTACCTTATAGAGACTACAGAACACTGTATTAGCAAGACAATAAATGCATCACTTCCTAGTGATGTCTCAACTAGCATGCTACAACATTCTACAGTCACATGAAAACCCCAAACATGATGCTTATACAATGTTTTCCTGAGCTATATGAATTCATATGAAAGCACTGTTCTGCTTCATCACATCTCACTGAAGAACACTCAAAAGAACAGAAATACTGTAGTACTTTGTGACATAATTGGGATTTGCAAAAGTCAGAGTATTTTATCCAGAAAAAGTGGCTGTTCCAGCCAGGAAAGTTAATGCAAAGCTGAAAGTAGGAGGTCACAAAAGCAGTATTTCATATAGAAGTGATGGAAGTCTAGAATAGTATAGAAGTATAGAATAGTATAAATGAAAACAGCAGCAGAAAAGTAATGAGATAGAGCTATCCAAATATCAGGAATACAAGTACAGGACATTTGAAGACAAAAACCTGGGTGAGAAAGTGGAGAGAAAGTGTTACAGAGACTGTGTTGTTAATAGCAAAATAGCAAAGGTTGACATTTTTATTGGCACTATTTAATAAACAGTGATTATGGAAAGAGACAGGGTGATGAAGCTTGGAAGTTGAAAACAAAGAGAGAAGGATTAGGAATAAAGCTGAAATGGGATTCAGTTCAATTGAAAATGAGTCTTCTAGACATATTTATTCTTTATTTCCATTTATTAGTTTCAAGTTCATGTCATAAAAATCAGGCAGATAATTTCCTATTATTTCAGCTTTTGAATTGTTTTCAGTTGGTTTATTGTCTTGAAGTCTGTTTTTACCTTATGATATAATTTTCTAATCCAAGCTTTTATGAGTGAGAAAGAAATACATGAACTTAGCAGGAGTGCCAAAGGAAAAGCCAAAAAGCCTTTACTATGCAAAATGTTTCTTGTCTGATGCGTGATATATTCAAACACTTTTTCCCTCACACAATACCTCATGCTCAGGGAAGTCTTTCCAGAAATGACCGCAAAATATAACTTGATTTTGAACAAAGTTTAGCATAAGCGCACTTTGACTTCTACTTCCTCGTGTATCAAGAAAGGTGATTGCATCACATTCTTGTACCCACTTCTCAACCTGTCAGTTTATTGCCTCTGACAGACACATTCCTTTGGTCTGTGTGCCACTTCCCATAATAGGGAGTCTTTTTTCAAACAGTAAGAACACATTAAACTTCAGAAACATAAGTTGTAATAACATGAGAAATTTGACTAAAAACAAGAAGTATGTTAATCTAACATATTCTTACCTATGCAGCTGTAAATATTCTCTGGGTCTGTTTAAAAGGTGAAGGAATCTGTCAACAACCTTGTTTTTCCCAACACCCTGCAGTAAACAAATATAATATTAAGATATAATACAGATGTACATGTTTTAGAGTTATAAAGACAGAAAAGGTAACTTGCCAAAATGGTTAGAATGCTCACCATATTCCTTCATAGTACATACAACTTCAATCTATTTCAGAAAATTCTGAACACATTTATTTTATTATATATATGTATATATATGTATATATATATACACACACACACACATATATATATATACACAAAATCTATCTTACTAGAAATAACCAGAAATAGGATTGTGTCCCTAGAGTTATGTCACACATACTGTGCATTCTTTAACTAACACAAGTTTTTCCACTCATTTTATTTCACAAAGGTATTGCAAGGTCAATGCTAGAAGTTGTATTGCACTTAATAGGCAAAGTTAATTCCTGGTGGTCATAGGAAACACCCTGTAACTGTCCCATAGAATTTGGCCACAGCTTTGGTAATAGTTGTTGATCCCATTACACTGGAGTTACAAAAAGAGACCCAGGTGGAATCAGAATTCAGTTGGAGATAAAACGGATCTATAACTCTATTGAAGGATATCTGCATTAGCAAGCTGTGAAAAATTATGACAGTGAATTAGGTGTTGCCAACACCCTGGCGCACTGTATAAAAGCATTTTAGGAACTGGTATTTCAGTCCAGGTCTAACCTGGTCCCAGGGAAGGAATCATCAAAGAGCACGAATTAAGTGGGCTGCTGGGGAATACCCCCCATTTCACTCTCATTCTAAGACAGATGAGCATGTACCAAACTGTAGTAAGGAGATTCCCTTCAAAAGTACATTCTAGATCCGGTCTGAAATGCTAATGTAGATGCAGATCAAGATGACAGCTCACATGCAGAAATTCTTATCCCCCCTGCAAGGAGGTGTCTGCAGACTTGGAAGCTCAGAATGCCAGTGAGAGTGCTACATGTTGCAAAGAAAAAGGAAACAGCAGAATGAAAAACTCAATTACAGACCAGCCAAAAGCTGTTTGACAGGAAACTATCCCTCTGCTGATATTCTCACTCTGACTGCATGAATGTATCTAGTAGTCCACATCAGCGTACAGAAGATAAATATAGCCCGAAGAAAGATTTAAGAGATTAGATTAAACCAATTTGAATTTCACTAATCTGTTTCACTTGGCATTGAAACAGAATAGGAGCCTTCAGAGCTGCAAGTTATGACATTTATGACTGTAAGTTCTAGCTGAGTGATGGTAACTGCCAGCTGCAGAATTGCAAACTGTTTAAGCTTCTTAAAATGGGACCACAGTCTGTCTGCATTTGTAAGAATGGAGAATCATGCACATATGTATAATGAAATCACAGAAGGAGAGTTCTCACTATGAGAGCAGGGGAAAAAATACTGCAGAGAAGACAAAAATAGAACTACCTACATTCTATCTACTGCAGACTTGACTCCCACACAGAAGAGCCAACTCTGTTAGTGCTCTGCCACACGCCTCCTCACAAATCTTCTTCCATCTGATTCTTCAGAAGAATCTATAGATTTATATAGGTGTAGTAGGAAGCTGCATCACACTTAATACCTTTCATCAGTAGTTTCTGAAAACTGTCACCTGAAACAGCTCTCCACTGCTGTGAAAGGGGATGAAATTGTGCTCACAGGTTCTTGAAGGAACTTATAGGACATACCCATCTGGGAGGAAATATGCAAGTTCAGAAATTTTATCAGTGACATTAGAAGTAACCAGAAACAGGCTAAGAATCCCCTAGTGGTACACACAAACAGTTTTATTCACATATGTTTCCTGCTACTTGCAGTCAGATCATAAATGGGTGAATAAACAGGCATATTTCTAATGTCAAGCACAAAACACCCATGCTGAAAGCAGCTTCCTCTCCTAAGAGAGCTAAAGAGAGCTGGGCAGATGTCTGCACATAGTTTCTGTACCGATCCCAAGAAGATTGCCTATCTTGTTTCAGTGCAGAGTGGGACTCCAGCCAACTGTGGCAAGTACAAAGATGATGAAATGGATCAACATACTGAATCAATGTAAAACTTACTTAATAATAAACAAAGTGGTTACTGTAATTGAAAAAAAAAAAAGGCTTTCATGTGCATTAACTGAAAGTGGTTTACTTTAACTGATACATACTAATTAACTGTATGTCGCTTTTATGTTTATGATAGATTCTTAGAATTATGCCTGAAAAAAATATTTTCCCAACTACAAAATAATACTGTTAGTGTTTTTCTTCTTCTCCCGTTCCAATAGAAAGAAGATCAAACAACTGGTTTTGCATATCTGTTCTTATCATCACAAAGCGTATTAAGAGGAGAGCACCTCACTCCTGAGAATCCTCAGAGGACACATGCATGGTGGAGGACCACTGCGGAGGAAGGGAAAGAGCACAGTTACCAAAGCAACCCAGTGAAGTCAGTGGGAGCTGTGCCATGACCACATCTCACCCTTTCTTCATTTTAATCTGTGCATCTCGCCACACTCTCCTCATAGCTCCTTTTATTTAATTATACTTCAATTTCAGAACACCATGCATTTTTTAAAAGGTGCATGCACTATTTAAAAGCCAAAAGGCATTCCCACCAGGTTTTAGCTATTATAAACAAGTTAACATTGCCCAACTTCTAGACTGAACTGCTTCAGAGGGTACATTGTGTGCCTTCACAGAGGCTGTGGTGTACCACATAAAATCTCTGGTTGGCAAAAGTAGCTGGAGCAAAGTTCACATCAAAGGTTTTTGATTCCATCCCTCTACATTCCTACTTCATGACAAGTTACCACTCCTCTTGGTCTCAGCTACTCCACTGAGAAGTAACAATATAATACAAAGGAAGATACAAAGATATTGAGAAAGCTCTTTACCACTATTAAGAAACTGCAAAAAACAAGAGCTTAGATGAGTTTGTTGCTTAAATACTATGTATTAGTGTAAGGCCAAAAAGAGCAGGTTTGTTCCAAATTCACCTAACCTCCATGGCATAAAGAATATGTGTAGTTGTCTTCTTCAGGTGAACAAAACATGGAAAATGCTAATACATTTTGGAAAAAAACAACAAGCCAAACCAACTCTAGTCACAGCCACTTAAGAAATTACAAAAATGGCAACAAAGTCACCCTCCTTTTCTCTGACTATCAAAGATCAAGCTGGATCTTCTGGACACCCACACATAAACATACTAAAAGACTAAGCTGAACTTGGATTGGATTCAGAACATAATCTCATATAATTTTGCAATTATTGCAGCCTAAGGTAACATTCAGAGGACAAGCCAGTTTGCCATTAATACTTTCTGTGTGCTATTTATATACACACTATTGCAGTTACTTAATTTAACAGAAATATAAACATATGCTAATTAGAGAGAAAAGAACATCTGTGTTGGTGTTTCAGCTGAACAGAATAAAAATACTTCAGAAAGTAAATATTAGACATTTTTTACTCCATCAGACATATGGGACAACTGAAATAGAAAAATGGGAAGTAAATATCCGCACTAATGAATAACAAACAAGAAATTATGCAATTAGAAGGCAAAATAATCCCTTAGTTAAAAATCCTTCTGACACTGTAACACTTGCTACCAAGGATAAAATGGCTTAATTTCCTAGCAGAAGCTGCAGTTTCAAATAAAACAAGGTTGTTATAAGTCCCAGGAGGAAGTTTGCAATTCAGGATGCAGACCTGACAGTAGTGGGACAAATTTATCCTCTGCACAGCCCAAATAAAGAAAATAAAGTTACAGTCCAAAGGAACTGGACATAAGCTTTTGAAATTAACAGCCAGCCTCTCAGCAAAAAAAACCTCCCCAAAACAAAAAAACCTCCCCAAACAAACAAACAACTCATTTTTATTTTCTTCTACATGATTTGTAGGTCATACTAAAGCAGCTAAAGAGGTTGCCATATTGTGTTCTTCAGTACTGCCCTTCAGCTGAAACACTGCAATCACACCTTCTTCATATCAGAGCACCTGTTTCATTATAAAAGAATGAAACAAATTTTGAAACTGGTAAAAAAGCAGTTTCATTTTATAATTAATTTTAAAATTGTATTATTAGAGAATGAAAGACAAATTTGAGTTAACAATTTTAGTAAACAGAATCCTCATGTCAAGAGTTCTCCACTTCTAATGTCATATAAAGTACTGTATTAGCATTATCACAGAAACTTCTCGCTGAAATATGAAAATAAAGATAACAAAAAACACCTTTGATAACATGCCATTTCTAACACTGGGTCTGGCACCAAACCACCTTTCATGGCCACACCTTGTATGTTTCTGTCAACAAAGACATTTGCAATGCATGTATTTTGGCTGAGGCTGTGATTTTTATACCAGAGGACTTATCTCTGTCTGGTTTTATAAAAAAATGTACTACTATCAGCAAAGTGACTCGTAGTACCTACACAGAATTATTTCATACACTCCAGGTGTTGAGAAGCCCTACTTGGAACAAATGTGAACAATGCATTTTAATAACTGCAGAAGCTGTGCCAACAGCAGGCTCTAGACAATGCTACCAGAGGACCACTACAATCGACCCTATCATGGCTACCTTCCTTGAATGTTAGCATCAAATTTAAATAATTATCCAAAAGCAGAGTGACTTTAACTCTTGCCCCAGCTGCAATCTACGCATTTATCAATTAAAAAAGTAAGCATTCTGTGGTTTAGTATCTCATTTTTTATTACAAGTTTATCTTGTGAGGCATACAAAAATTATAGTGACAGCAAAAGAAGAAAATCTTACCATAAGAATCAACTTAATTCCCTGGAATTAATTGGAATCATGAATGGAATGCTTTGGATACATCTCTGACTGTAGCTCTAGATAAGCTTGTAGAGTTGTCTTTTTTGACTTTAAGTACAACCAGAGCCCTTCAACCACGTCAGACTAAATACAATCATTGCATTTCCAGTGAGGTAAGAGAACTGTGGTCCAATGGAAAGGAGCATATGAAAAGTTTATGAAGAAAAGAATCTATGAGAAGAAATATCCAAAAGCAAAATCAATTAATTGTTTATTTTTTAATTCTGGTTCTTCAGTTCAATGTGTAAAGGCAGAAAGCAATACTGTAAGCAGAGACACTTTTAAAAAGCATGTCTGTTCTCGTATGTGTACACACTGACTGTACCAAGCCAAAGAAATATTTTCCAAGTTTTCCACAACTGTCATACCTAATTCCCTAGACAAGAAATATCATAGTGTTTGGGCCAATTTAGCACATTTAGAGCTCAGTTTCTTCATGTTCAAAATAATAATAAAAAATTGGTTTAGGATAGTACATTCTTGACTTGCAGAGGAAACTGTCTATTTTTAAACAAGTTTAAGCAGGAAAACAAGACTTATTTCTAGAAAAGTTGAAATGTCAAGCATTTGCTATTTCAAGTTTTTCAATGACTGATATTATTACACTCTTGGTTTGTACTTAATTCAATTTCACTATGAGTTAGGAATAAAAATATTATATTAGAAGAAGAGATCTAATCAAGCATGTAATTTTAAATATCTTTAAGAAAGACTCAATCATTTGTCCTACTAAATTCTTCAAGAATAAAATAAATTCCTAGTGTGAGCCCAAGAATTCATGTAAGTTGATCTCCCAGCTTCAGAAAGGCAGCAGAAAGGATGAAATTACATTCTTCTGTCAGGGAAATATATTAGCAGATGTACCAGAATGCCATTACATTTCTAAGTTCTTTTAATTGCAGAATGGCTTGGGTTGGAAGGGATCTCTGGAGATCATCTAGTCCAAGTGCCCTGCTAAACCTACAGCAGGCTGCACAGGACTGCACTTAGGAGGGTTTTGAGAATCTCCAGGGAAGGAGACTTCATGGCCTCTCTGGGCAGCATGTTCCAATGCTCTTTCACTTTCACAGTAAAGATGTTTTTCCCTATATTCAGATGAAACTTCCTGTGTTTCAGTTTGTTCCCACTGTCCTCATCCAGTTGCTGAGCACCACTGAAATGAATTGGGCCCAAATGTCTTGACATCCACCCTTAATGTATTTATCATTTTAATGATAATGATGTTACATTGACAAGATCCCCTTTTCCAAGCTAAACAGGCCTCGCTTCCTTAACCTTTCCTTGTAAGAGAGATGCTCCAGTCCACACATCACCTTTGTAGGCTGGACACAGTACTCATAATTCACTTCTTTCTGGTAGTCTACTTACTGTGGCTTCATATCAAAACTTTTAACAAGTGCTGCCAGATTTCTTTCAGATTATTTACAATATCTAGCAACTTCATAGAATTCTTCATTCTACCTCTGAACAGCTCACTCAATAAATCACAGCAACAGAGTGATGCCAAATAAAATAACTTCCATTTTGCTTAACATGCTGTTGGGTGTTTTAGAACTTCAAGGCAATAAATTTGGAAGTGAGAGGGTTGTGAGCCTTCTCTATCCAGAAAGGCACAGGTCCTATGTAACTATAAATACTATGTTTGGTATCTTCAAAGACAGCTGATGGTTGCCAAGACCTAACCTATGACTAATAAAGGTGGAAGCTCCCAACACATCTCTTTACATACCTCCAAATACAACAATTCAGGAAATATTATATTTAACATTTAAAATTGTGAGACAAAATGAAATCATTTCAGCCAGTGCTATTTTCCAAGGTTTTCCACATAAACAAATTCTATTTATTAATATAGTTTATCTTGCATTTGCAAAAGAAAATCCAAGGAGACAGTAAAAGACAGCAAAGTAGTGGCCAATCCATGAACTGCATATTGTCCATCAGGAAAAATATCACAAAAACACAGCCTAGTTTTTACTTTCCTAGGTCGTAGGAATCTCTACTCCAGTCTGTCTCATGAAGCTCAAAAGCCACTGCAAGACATGTATTTACTGAGTGGGTGAACAGTCACTGCAACATTTAAATTAGCTGGGGGCTCTTGTGGTTCTTTGTCTGCTGGTGTGAGAGTAATATGCAGCTTCTTACTCTTAGCCAAAGAAGATGCTTTGAAGGTGCTTTGAAAAACTGTAGATGGCCATAGATGGTCTCATTCACAATGAGACTACAGGCTCACTCAGGAAGCCATATCAGAACCCATATTTAAGGCACTGGCATGTCCTTTACTTGGAAGCTATTTCACAGCTGAAAATTCTTATTTATCCACTGAACTCAAAGAAACCTATTCGTTTGTATATGAAATGGAAACACATTCCAGTTAACATCCAAAGTAAATCATTAACCATTGTAAACAAATATTTATATTTCATGCAAAACATTTATGCTATGAAATCCTGGGCCATATAAGCCCCAGGGAACAAACATGAATGAAGCATTGTAAAGTCGTTTACTTCAGAAGCCGAGCACTTCTAAAAATATCTGTTGGCATCTAACATTTGTCTTCAAACTCTCCCCAGTTTCATTAAGAAAGCCAATCCCTAACATCCACCACTAATCATCACAGTCTGTCTTGAAAACAATCTTGGTAAAAGGGTTCTCATCAGTCAGCTCTTAGATTTATAAAAGAAACCAAATTTACAGACTTTGCAAAGACAGAGGCTTTAAGCTTACAGGAATTTTGTGTGTGTTCATGTGTTGTGCAAACAAAAGAGGCAAAGGTGGAAAACCACATTTAGTCAACCAACTAAAACCAAATCCAGACTCCAAAAGAAAGACTACAGGTCAAGCCTTGCACGCTGAGTTACAGTTTAACGGAGATACTTACTGTCATCATTCTGAAAGACCAAATTATGTCCTAAGGTAAATGCCAACTCAATTAAATAACCAGGAAATGACACAAGCATTCAAATAGATGCTAGTCCTATGTTTTGAAATACCTAGGTTCAGAGAATTTGAATTTTCAGTTATTACACTGAATTTCTGAGATTCACTCATTCACTAATAAGAAGTTTAACAGAAAGGAACTCAAAACAGTACTTTGTATCTCCTCAAAATTATTATCTATTTCTTCCAAATGAGAACCACAGGCACACACTGATGTGATATCAAGGAATCAAAAAATCCTAGTTTCTCATACAGATTGAGCTGATAAAAGTAAATGAACAAAAAAAAAAAAAATCAGTTTTTAAAATAATTTTCTTTACAAAAAATGGATAAAAAGTCTAGTATTTTCAATAGGTATCTCCACATACTGCATGGAAGTGCAATTGATGTAATATGGTTTCTTTTAAAGTACTTGAACATGATTCATCACAAGCTGCACAAATTTACAGTAAAATATTTAAGGAATTATCCAAAGAATTTCTAAATGGTTAGTGATCATTCCTGAGAAATGAAGAATGATTGCTGTGGTTCTGAAAGACTGCAGAATGCAGCAGTCTTTCAGAACCACAGCACTTCAAGCTTAAAAACAGTATTTTGAAAGGAAAAGGCATGTTGGCCTTTTCTTAGCCACACATAAAAACTGTGGAACAAATTTGTAAAGAGTAAACCTGGAAGTACTCAAAATTACGTTAGCAATTAAAAAAAACCAACAGTATTGCTGATTTGCTAAAGAGAAAGCTCAGCAAATCAACCAATTTTCCAACTTAATGGTACAGCTGAGCTGATGTCTGGAATCAAAGCAATATGTTCCAATACTTCAATCCAGTCAAATCTTTTACTGCTGTCTTCAATTAGAGACTCAAAAGATGGGAAAAAATATGACATGCATTAAATTACTAGAGAAGAGAATACAGCTGCTGGAAAAATATCTTATATCCTAATAATTGTACTTTCATAGTCTTCAAAACTTTCTGCCAAATGAGGCACATGTCAGACCACCACTGGTCTACACAAGCTCTTTCCCCATGCCTAGGGTTTTACTTGTTGGTATTGAAGGTCAGCTCTGAAATAGTTTTCCTTGCTGGGGTTCCTTTTGCCCCCATGCTTTGGGAGCTGCATTTACACTCAAGCCCATTCCTTGGTTCCTTCCCAACCTGCACTGTGGCAATGCTCTGCTTGGCCCTGTATCTTGTTGATCCCAGCCTAGACCTACTGACTGGACTTCCCAGCTTGATTTCAGACTTGCCTCATTCACCGTGGACCTATCTGGCAGCCACTGAGCACTTGGGTGACCACAGCTGCTGTCCCCAGACCTTCTACTCTTGCTTTGGCACCAAAGGACTGCAAAAGCTGTCATTATGGACTCTGTCCCTGCCTCCATTTTCCTGTGGCTCAGCCTGCTCCTGCTATTCCTTTACTGCAGGTGCTGCAAGCAATCTGTACTACATAACATTTTCACCACCAGCTTGGAAGCAGGCGCAGACAGCACTGCTTATGAAATAGAATAAATAGATGTTGTTTCATTTATGAAATAGATAAATTTTTATTTATGAAGAGATTGAACCTTTGGGAGAAGTTGGCATTATCCATCAAAAGTCTACAGAGGTTTCAAATGCACCATCTTTGTAAATTCAAGTTGATAACAAGGATGCTAAACAGATGGGACTATACTTCAATATACACACATTAATAATAATTAGCATTTTATATTCATTGCCCTGTTGGTTAGATCATTAGTGCTTTGTGTTAGAACATTTTTTAAAGACTATTGCAAACAAAAAGAGAAATATCTGCTAAAAAATGATTGTATTCTATCTAAGGGAGAGCTAAACTAAAGGGAGATTATTGTGAGGTTGTTATTTCTCCCAAAAAGTCAAGTATTGATCAGCAAAGATACTAGTCAAAGAACTATACAAATCTGTCACTCTTAGAGAAAACTAATATTTAGCTATCAATAAGACTTAGGTAATATTGAAGTGTATACCTCTTATCTACCACTAGAGTTTTAAAGGAGTGGTCTGATACATAGTCAAGAAGGATAACCAAAACCATTAACTGAAGATTTTAATGACAATGCTGTTACATATAGCTATTACTATGTCAGGAGAGGTTTAGATTTGATATCAGAAAAAGGTTTTTCACACAGAGAGGGTGTTTGGGCACTGGAACAGGCTCCCCAGCGAAGTGGTCAGGCCTGACAGAGTTCAAGAAGCATTTGGTCAACACTCTCAGGCACAGCAAGTGACTCCTGAGGGTGTCCTTTGCAGGACCAGGAGTTGTACTTTGATAATCCTTATGGGTCCCTTCCAACTCAGACTATTCCATGATTAATGACTTGATTTTTTATTCAGACAGTCATATAAAACGCATATATAGCATTTACATTTTCCACAAATGTGTGCCCATAAAATACTTGGACACTGTTAAATAAGGAATTGAAAAACAGGCCAAATACCTCAGTAGTAGAAATGAATGCAATTAAAAAGAAGTAAAACTGATTTAATTTCATTATTAAATAATGAGTTGTTCCATGCATTGCAAGAAATATTTAACTCACCTGGTTGCCAACTAACAGAAGATGTTCTCCCAGCAGAAAATCCTTGAGCATATCTTCCATTACCATCATATGCTATAGAGACAAAACCACAATTTTCACTTGATTTTATACTCTCAAGTTTATGCATTCACTAATGACAGCGGTACAACAGGAACCTAGCTTCAAGGATTTGGGCCCAAATATTTTTGAACTTTATACTTACAGCTACTTATTTCATAGCAAGAGCTTCTCAGCCAGTAATAGCAGAGACAATATATCCAGTGACTAGAACAATTAAGCACTTATATCCTCTGCTCAAATGCATTGTGAGCACCTGATTTCCCTAAATACTTGTAATTGTCTGTAATCATTCCTTGCATGTTTCCTTTTAGTTTAGCTGAATGCCTGTCACCCAGAGTGTAAGAACTTTCTTTCAGTTTGTGCCAATTTTCCAGCAATATCCTAGTAGAACATTACAAAAATCAGAGAGAATAAAAGGCATGATTTAGTTATACACATATATTTTATTAAACATTAAACACCAGGTTTAACTTAATAACAAATATACTTTTTATGTTCTAATCAAACTTTATTTTCAAGGAAAATAAAGATAGGAAAATGCATGCTTGAGTCTGAAAGTGTTTATATGTGCTTTACAGTCTATGTCTAACTATTCAACTAACTAACTAACTATTTATTAATTATTAGTTCATGTGTGCCTAATTGAAGCCAAAACGCTGGAAGTATATTTTTACATATATCCAGTATCCAATATCATAAAAGGTAACACACACTGTACATCATTTAATCTTAATCTCATTTCTCACAAATGATTTGTTTAAAAGGATAGAAAGGGTTTCAAGATAATGTGGCAATAAAGTCATGTATATTTCTCCACTGTATCTAGTAAAAATAGGTCATCTGTAAGTAGGTCAGTCAGCCTACTTAGAGAAATGAATGATTGTCTTGAAATAAACACAGTATCATCTCATCTCTAGTACTTGATTAAAATAAAAATTAAAAATCAGCAGCTTGCTTATAATTTCTGAGCATAGAAACCCTCAGTTTCTGTGTGAAGGATATTTTAAATTTCCAAATCTCTCTAGAACACAGGCTGGGGGTGGGGAAAGAAACTCTTGTAAACACAGCTTAATACCATGAAATCCTAACCAGGCATTTCAAAAGACTACTGAATACTCAATACACAATTTAAGGAGAGAACTTAAAGGCAAATTATTTTATTTTTTGGCGTGTGTATAGACTAGAAACTTATAACTGAGGAGAATGAATTTGACCAGATACAGGAGAAATTCTAGGAAGACAGTTTACCACACACACTGATTACATTTTTATATTTTATTGCTAAGGCACAAATACGTCCTTTTGATGACTTTTTTATCCTAAATTGAACAAATATGAGTATGGTTCCCCTGCAAAGCACCTTACCCACAAGAAATACTATGTATTGATACTTCTTCTTTGGTTGGTTCATTTTTTTGCACCAGGACTTAAATTAGCATTGTATTATGATGCATGGAGACATTTAATAGTAGCTATTTACGCAAAGAACTTGTAAGTAGACACATCTATCACCTTTATTTATCCATGCTCCCCAATGCCTTGTCTGAAAATGGTATTTGGCATATTACATAAAAAAATTACATCCCTATGCCACCTGTTGCGGAACAACAACTTGTTCCATGGCAATATTAGATTTCACTGTAATGTGAATTGTTTCAAGACCAAACATACAAAGGCAAAAATCTGTATGTTTCATTATACTGTGCAGCACTGCAAAAGGCTGAGGACATATCTTTTTCTCTGTTTTCAGTTTATATCTGTACCTTTCAGGTAATGAAGCAGTGCACTAAACTCAAATCAAATTTGTTTTCCAGCAGGTTTTATTAAATGATCATTACAGCACTTGAATGACCAAGCTACAAAATAGCAATACAGAAAAGAAGAGTAGAATTCATTTAGAAATTGGAACACCTATCCTGACTGGTATTTGGTTGCTGCTTCCTGAATAAAATCTGTTTTGTCTACGGTTTTCTGAAGTTATAACCAAGAAGGTGGAAAAAGCAATGCAGGTGTTAAGCGCTAGAACAATTCAGGATTTCATTTCCAACAGACACAAATTATATGCTTTATCAAAATTGCAACACAGAACAAAATCTCACATGAAATATTAGTAGGGAAGATGAAGTCTGTCATCTGTTTCACCTTGCACGGCTTTTCATTACCTTTAAATGGTGATACCCATGTAACATAGTCTTTCTGGGGCAAAATTAAAAGTGAGGTATGAAAAAATACTAGGAAAAAGAAAGTATGGAAACCCACACTAAGCTCCTAAAAGCAAAGTATTTCACAAGATCATGCTATCAGTGTCGCCTTCCAGTAGCAAAATATTCTAAAGGTAACCAAGAGAGTAAATCTCTTCCTAAGGATACCTTTGTCTAAGAGTTTGGAGGCTTCCACGCTAGATAGAGAAGAAAGCTGCTCTACAAAAGGGGTGCTGGAGAAACAGAAACCAAGAAACCCAAAGACACAAAGCCCATCCTTTTCCTTGTATTCACTAACCACTCTTTACTGCTACTGCTACGAACTAATTGACACTTATGTCAAATTAATAAGCTAAACTATTTTAAAGAAATAATTAATAACTCTAATAACTAATTTACTAAGTACTATTCACCTTGGCTTTTAAACATGCAATATTAATTCTAAAGAAGTGTATTGGGTCTGGCTGAGATGGAGTTGGTTCACAGTCTGGGCATGGAGGATTATAGTGAATGGGGGGACATAAGTCACTAGTGTGGTTCCACAGGGCTCCAACTTAAGCCCTGTGCTCCACAACTGTCAGGATTTTGAGAGGACCACAGGGAGACATCTTAAAGCATGATTTATTATTCTTCTACAGCTCATGAAGTTGTGAGAACGTCTTTACCATGTTCACCAGATGTTCTTGGTCAGTGGTCGCAACACCACAGGTTACAAGGTTTCTTAAAGGTTAATTAGCCAATAAACTTCTGCCACAAAAGAATGCTTCTACTTTTATACCAGCAGTTAATTATTTTGTTTTATATGTCTTTGCCGCAGTGTGGACCTTCTTAGCCAATCATATAATGACACATAAGACAACTTGTTATACCTTAAACTCCTTATTACCTTATTACCAACTCCTTCTATATCTTAACTTTAAAACCTTAAAACTTTCTACAACCTAATTTAATGTATTTTATTTAAACTCACATTCTTGCTTATGATTCTAATCTGGAAGCCTTCTCCAAGGTCTTAAATCAAACCCTGTGTTCATGTCTATGCCTGAGCTTGTATACAAAAGATCTCAAGAACTTTCTGTGCTCGGAAGTCCCATACTCAACATCCTCATAAATGACTTGGAAGGGATACGAATGGACAGGAAGGGGTAGCAAGCAAGTTTGCAGATGATACAAAACTGGGAGGAGTTGTTGACTCCCTTGAGGACAGGGAGTCCTCGCAGAGAGACCTGGACAAATTAGAGAGATGGGTAATCACCACCCTTACTAAGTTTAACAAGGACAAGTGCCAGATTCTACACCTGAATGGGGCAACCCTGGATGTACAGGCAGACTGAGGAATGAGGCCAGAAAGCAGAGCCGTGGAAAGGGACCTGGGGGCTGAACATGAGCCAGCAGTGCCCTGGCAGCCAGGAGGGGCAACCCTGTCCTGGGGGGCATCAGGCACAGCATGGCCAGCTGGGCAAGGTAGGGATTGTCCCACTCTGTCCCACTCTGCTCTGAGCTGGGGCAGCCTCACCTCCAGTGTTGGGGGCAGTTTTGGGTGCCACAATGTAAGAAAGGCATTAATATATAGAATGTTATAGAATGTCCAAAGGAGGGCAATGGACATGGTGAAGTGTCTTGAGGGGAAGCTGTGTGAGAAGCAGCTGAGGACACTTGGTCAGTTTAGCCTGGAGGAGACTGAAGGGAGCCCTCATTGCAGTTACAACTTCCTCATGAGGGGAACAGGAGTGGCGGGCACTGATCTCTGCTCTGTGGTGACAGTGACAGGACCTGAGGGAATGGCCTGGAGCTATATCAGGGGACATTTAGGTTGGATATCAGGAAAAGGCTCTTGAGGATGGCTGGGCACTGGCACAGGCTTCCCAGAGAACTGGTCACAGCACCAGCCTGAGAGAGTTCAGAAAGTGTTTGGGCAATGTTCTCTGATATATGATGTTATTCTTGGGAACGGTCCTGCACAGGGCCAGGAGTTGGACTCAATGATCTTTCCGAGCCCCTTCCAATTCAGCATTTTCTATGATTCTGTGAGTTCACTATCCCATAGCAGCCCTTGGTAGCTGGAAAGGTGTTGATCACACACCTTTGGCTGCTGCTGAGCAGGGCTGGCACAGCACCAGCACTGTCTCCCCAGCATTTCCCCCCCATCAGTAGTCTGGGGTGGGCAAGATCCTGCGACAGGACACACTTAGGCCAACTGAACCAAAGTAACCACAGGTATATTCCATACCATATGACATCAGCTCAGATACAAAAGGAGTAAAAGTGTGGGCATTTGTTATTTACAATGTTTGCTTTCCCAAGCAACCACCCCAAGTGCTAAGGCCCTGCTTCCTGGGAAATGGCTGAACATCACTTTCTGATGGGAAGTAGAGAATTAAATTGTTGGTTTTTCTTTTTGACCATGCACACACAAACTTTTGCTTTGGCTTAATAAACTACCTTATCTCAACTTATGAGTTGTTTTCCAGCTTATTTTGTCTCCCCTGTCCAGCTGGGAAGGGGAAATGATAGAGTGGCTTGATGGGCACCTGGAGTTCAGCCAAGGTCAACCCACCCCAAGGAGGTACAATTTTATGCAACAGACCTGTAAAACACAGTCTCGGGATGCAATCTACAATCCAGCCCCTAAGGGTGGATCAGTCCAGCAGCAGTAAACATAATTAAAATGTTCAACACAATTGTTAAAATCTCTTCACACAGGGATGAAGACATGTCTGAAATACTATGAGAAAAATTTAAGACTAAAGAAACTACTTCAAAAATATATTGTTAAAATTTAGTTAGTACATTATTTACTACATATATGAGCTTACCCATTAGCATACATTTAACAAACTTGTAACTCAGAAATCAGAGATTTGTACTTACTTGTGCATTTTCATAAAACAAAACATCTGGCACTTTCATTTTCTCAGCTGAGTTATAAATTGGCATGGTCACAGACCCTATCTTCAGAATCCCATTGTTTATTTCACCTAGTCGTTTTTCAGGAAACAAGCAAATACATTTCTTTCAGCATCTTCTAAGCAGACAAGCAATCAATACTCAACATTCCCAAGTAACTATTTAGAAATTTTAACAAGGCTGTGATTTGCAGTAAATTATTTCTATCTAAATAAAGACAACACTTGGAAGAGTATCCATTTACAAAAGATTGCATTATCATGAAATTGAATTCTCTTTAAAACTGTAAAGAAGTCTATTATAATAAATTATGAAATGGTGATCTTACAGGAAAAGGACTATAAGAAACAGCAGAAGTTATGACCACTGCCTTGGTTTAATTTCACACTCTCATTGTATTACTGGAACATCACCAATACTGTTAGGCTACATTTCCTCAATCCACAAGATTTCACACTTCCATTCTTCTGTTGTCCTCCCCTGCCCAACTGTGGAGTGAGGTGCAAAGATGAGGTAATGAGTGGCTGTGTGGGTGCTCAGCTGAGAGGGGAGAGCACACCCACATCAACAGTACAGAGCCACTGCTGATTCTCCCTTTCAGCACTGCATAGTTGAAATATCCCTCAACTACAGCTCTGAGAGAAAAAGTATGTTAAAAAAATTCTTGGATCAAAAGAACCACAAATTCAGTACTTAGGAAAACAACAAATGTAAATAATAACATGCAATAAAAATATTTTTCTTTGTACTAATTTCTTAATCTGAAAACACCCTTATTTCTAGACAGATATTTTAAGCTGTTTGCCTCTATGACGTGAAACAGAGAAACACATAAATACTAGGGATGTATCCAGATTAAAAAAAAAAAAAAAAAGTAAGCAGGTAGCATCACACGACTGGCAAGACTTCAAATTATTTTGTATACATAGCTTTAGATGTATATATAAAATGTGAATAAGAGATATGATAATGCATAGATAGATGCAAATATATATGTATATACATATGGCTGCATAGATATTTGTATATAGTTATATACATATTATACTGTATATAATAGAAACTATATATCCATTACTATATTGGTATCTACATATGTACTTCTATATACACCCACATTAATAAATTCATAAAAACAGAATCCACGTGAATTAAAACCAAAGATGTGTTTACCACTGCAAAGATCTAACAGCAAAAATATAGAAATCTAATACATCACAAAACTGGGAACAAACATACAGAACAAGAGCAGAGATAACAGTGGTGAGGCAGAGAAAAGGAAAAACATAGTGAATGGAAAACAGCAAATTGCTCACAGTATGCTGCCTGACAGAAGATATGAAAAGATATACAGCTAGCATGAAGGGGGTCATATAGGAATGAGAAAATAGAAGTGAGAAAAATGGCAGAAGCAGAAATATATGCATAGCCCTGAAGGCTACTACAAATGAGTACAAGTTGGGTAAGTCAAAGAAACAAAGACCTGCTCTATAAAGGTGACATGCAACTATGACAGCAATTTAAAGAGAATAACAAATAAGTGTGTATCAGAATGAAAGCAAATGATAGCACAAAACTTGTAACAAGAATCTCAAAACAGAAAAGTGATTTTAATAGAGGAGAGAAAGAAGCAATTGTAAAAAAACAGACCAGAGAAATAAAAAAACAGATCAAACTAAGGTTGTAACTGTACAGAGGACTAGCTATCAGTGATGAAAAGAAATTAAAAAGCAGTACTAAAAGCCTGAGACATGGATCTTCTAGACTGAGAAACATTTAAACAGGATGGGAAACAAAATTCCATGAGCAGGGAATTCAGCAGACAACACAACATACTGAGAGCAGCAGCTCATTCTGATAGATCAAAGTCAGAGATATAACTGAAGCAAATTACATTTAATTTTGAGGATAACTAATACACCTTTATGATCTAGCACTCTGAATAACATTCATGCAGAGCAGAAAAAAAAATAGCAGAAGCTTACATGTGTAATCCTTTCCCTCTAGTTTCTCTGTATCAACTGGACTTGATTCAATACCAGAATCCTGCAGATTTTTATGTAAAGCTGATCTGGCGAGGTTTGGTAAAAATCTAAAAGAAGGAGAATAATAGGGAGGTTGTATTTTAAGAGTTTTTCTTTTTAAAGTTACCAGTATGTTCTGTAATCTAAAAATCTAAACCTAATGTAATCTGTAAACTAAAATTTAAAATGAAGATTTACTTGAACCTCCAACCTGTGAATGCCTATTCCTTTCACAAAAAGCCTTCTACATTTTACCTTTTCCCAAGGAGAGGAATTGAGCTTCTTTCTTAGGCAATAAACTACACTTGTGGTGGTGTACTCTTTTTAAAAAGCTTCACTGTCATCAAATATTACAGTAGTGTTGTAATATAAGGTGATTTAGAACTGGAGGCATGTAATGTCCTCATTCCATTGCAAGTTAGAGCCACAACAGAAACAATCGGTTTTTGGAAATACCTTTTCTCATTACTCAATTCATTTGGATCTTCTGTTCCAGAGAGAAAGAGTAAGCACTGAGGTGTCTAGAACTAGATCCTTTCAGTTTTCCAAACCTTTTGATAACAACTTGCTTTCTTTTGAAGATCCCCTAAAAAATCCCCAAACCACAAAAGTCCAAACAAACCAAAGCCTACAAAGAAAATCCCAAAGCAAACAAAACCCTCATAACTTTTCTAGATAGAGCTTTTAGAACTGAAACCAAGTGTCCATGAAACATAAGTCAAACTAGACATTAATATGGCCCTGCTTTGAGTGTTTTTAGACAGTGAAGCAATGCTGATAATGATGACCTAATTTATATAGTGTAATGACATATCTTCATAAAGATGGGAAAACCATTCCAAGTCTTTTCTACTTACTTTCCAGGTTTGAGAATACCACAGAAATATTTTTAAAGAAATTACCAACTTCAAGGAGCAAGACAGCAATTGCATTACTTACTAAAACACATTAAAAGCTATCTTGCATGTTAGCAACTGACCAAGAAGCCCTCGAACTTCCACCAAAACTAGCAGTTCTACCTGGAAAGGCAGGCTTTATTAACAGCATCATAAAGGCTTTCATCGGGATGTTGTGACAGTCGACGACAAATTCGCAACAGTTGTCGAGTAGATAAAAATGAGGCCAGTGACTGTGCCTGTCAAAAAATACAGGGTAGTTTAATTATTTAATCCATGTGAGGGATTTAGAGCGAACAAGTCAGGAGAAAAACATAATCCAAAAGGAATTATTTCAACTTTTCTCCTGATTCATAGATGCTTTGTGCCTTCTACAGCAACTCGTGCACTTTAATAGGCAAGCCTGTAATTCTGTATTTTTTGCAGTAAGTCACTGTCATGGAAATCATTATGCCATCAAAAGATTAGCCTTAAAATATCACTTATAAGCAACAGAAAGAAAAAAAAGTACTGTGAACTGAATTCTATGTGCAATATACATCCTAACATGAATATCAGCAAAAAAAGCACGTTAGCTACTGTGAAAGGATCAATGTGCTAAAAACTCATTCGCTCTTCACAAACTGAACATGAGTTCCACATGTAACATTCTGGCAAAAAGGTCTGGCAGGATTCTCAAGACATATAAACAAGACAACACTGGGCAGCAGTACGGAGATTGTATCACCTCTGCACACGCCTTGTGGGCGGGTCATTACTGGAACACTGTGTCCTTTGCTGTTGTCTAGATGTTAAAACAAATGCTAAAAACTGGACATGATTCAGCAAAGATTTATAGAAATTACTCAATGCTAGGGAAGGCAGACCTCAAGCAAACACAGCAGAATTTAAAAAAACAAACAAACAGAACCACAAAACAAGCAACCATGTATTTAAAGATCTAAAGACTGAGAAAGAAATCATTCTATAATTATATCTACCGGATGAAGGTATCTAATACAAATAGGTTCCTTATTTTGGCAGGAAACACACAACAATGAGTGTGATCTGATAAGTCACGCCATGTTTTGCCTGGGTCAAATGAAATATTTTAATTAGATAATTTCAAAATGTTTTATTTGGGCTTATACAAGTTTATACAAGATTTCTAACTGCATTAAAATTGTCTTAATATATGATGCTGTTTCAATGGGAAAAAAAAAATCTTGACATTTTAAATCCAGTGGAAAAAAAGACAGAAAAGCAACACTTAATGAATTTCAGAGCCTTTCTTCCCCTTTATTAATTTTTAAGCAAAAGAAATATCTTAACACTAATTCACCAATTCCGTCCCCCCAAAAACAGTAGTTTTGACAAAAAGGCATTTAAATTTAAAAGAAAAAAAAAAGTCAGTTCTATGAAATCACACAGAACTTCTCTCAAATGACAAAGCATACCTCTTAGCAATGAACAAGAATTATTTAGATTGGGCTAACTGCAAAGATTACTACTCCTGCTCCTCTTGCTTTCACTGACAGAAGATTATGAAGCAACATCTGAACAACCATGGTTTACAACCCAGCACTGTGAACACTGTGATGTAAATGACGGCATTTCACGTGTTACCTCAAGACCTACTCAGCCATGCCTGAAGCAAGGCCAAAAGGGAAGAGTAAATGTTCTGTCCTTACTATTCATAGAGGATAGGCCCATTGAGGAAAAGTTGTATAACAGCTGCGTATTTCCAACTGGTAGTTGAATGTATTGTCAACAAAATTTCCTCCTCTATTACCTGATTTGTTCAGGTTTTTTATATTGAACAACTGCAAACTCAAAATTGTGTTAGTGACAATATTTTAAATATGTATCTGAGGCATCTAATTCAACAGGATCTTGATTGTGGTCTCCAATTCTATTGTAAACCAAGCAAACAATTACAATGACGCAGACAACGCCCACAGAATGAACAGTCTACAGGTATTCTATTGTTAACAAAATCATTTTAAACAATGGTTAATAATACAGGATAATCTCTGGCAGAGACTTATTTACTTAGACAAGTCTATAAATAGCCAAATGTACATAAGGCACACATTCCATCTCTCTCCACAGGTGTGATGTTCCCAACATGTCTCATGTCACTGCTGATGTACAAGAATCCTCTCTGGAACCACACTGTGACTCAGTTCTCATTCAGTATCACATAATTAATTTAGATATTTCACAATTCTGTAGGTATCCATATATTTGGAGAAGATTTTTGTGATGCTCTATTCAGGCATGGTATCTCTCCAAGTATGTCAAAACCAATATATCTATACATTAGATGTAAGAAGCTCAATTGACAGTCCCAACAGTGTACCTAGAAGTCAATTTTGTACTTAATTTTTTAAGCTCAAAAGAACATAACAGTCTCTCTCAACTTCTTAAATAGTAAAACTATAAAAACTATTATCCATGTTAAAATCATGAAAACTAAAAACAATGGATTAAATTTGTGTACTATTTAAGCTGGTACTGCTGGATTCCACTAAAAATGTTTTTAAATTTTACTTATCAAAGGCATGCTGTGTTTTAGCTGCCATAGCTATAATTTCTTTTTCTTCTCACTGTGATTTAACTGTGCATTTTTAAAGAATTCTGTGGTCACTTGGTCAGCAGAACCTATTCTTCTTAACATTACTTCTTTAATAGAATAGCCTATAGCAGCAATGCAGCCAGGAGTTCTGAAGCTTTCTATTTTCTGAATCTCTGCTGCTGCCACTGTCATTTTATAATTACTACATAGCTCCTATGGCCAAAAAGCCCCAATAACTTCAGCTATCAATTTGCCAATTACTAAAGTGAAGTAATAAAAAGATACCTGAACACACATGATTATATCCATACACATCCAAAAGGTACCTCAGCATGTTTCACTGTGAGACACACACCTAAAATCGCTGACACGTGTTTTATTCTTGATTCTCTGGGATTAGTGCAAATTCCTAAAACTTATGGAGCTTCCAAATACATACATCATAAATCACAGAAGTTTATAGTATGCAGCACAGTAATTGCCAGCAATAGCTTTCTGGGGATGGTTTTCCAATTAGGCAGCCTTTGAAATAACACTATAGCTTAGCACATTTCACCTAGCCTTTGTTAAGACAGTCGCAGCAGGAGATAGTAAATTCAAAGAGAAAAAAGAAAAAAAAAAGGCTCACTGTGGCATCATTTGTCTCCCGAAGCTTGTGTGTTACTGACAACAGCTTTTCCACAGCAACACTGGGTACATTTGGAATCTGGTTGAAAGAAAAACAATATTAATCTTACTGCAAGATATTCAAGTTCCACATATGCAATAACCAGAGAGTTGCCAGAGTTGCTTTATGAGAAAGAGTATTTTTTTAGTACAGCAGCATTTAATATTAAAATAAGAATTATGCCATTAAAAGTTAAGCAGGTATGTTGCTTTGATAAGCTTTGAAAATCAGCTCCTTTATGCTACACTGAAATAGCTATATATTTTACATATAGCAAATAATGCTGTTCAGTAAGCAATAGCCACTAAGTGCCTAAATGTACTTACCATTTGTTTAATAACTTCAATTTCTTCACTCTTGCTTAAAGATTGAACATTATGAAAAAGAAACAGTGTCAAAAACTCTGGACCCAGCCATTGTTGGGCACTACTTCCAATGACAGGAGGTTCTGCTAAGACCACTATTCTGAAAGAAGGATGGATAGGAAAGATAGACCTGCAAAAAAAGAGTTTAAAAATGCATTACCTGGCTTAAGGAATGAATATCAGATTTAATATTTACAACTGATGAAAAAAAAGATAAATTGCTGTAGTGAAACATATCATAGTATATTCAGATGGTTTGCAATGCAACTTTATTTTTTAAAAAAATATGCAGGCTGCATAAAGTAACTTGACTTTTTAAATTTACATATTGTTTTATGCTCAGAAGTATACCCAAGTCTCTTCATCTGCAACAGGACCTGTATGCCTCAAGATGGACAAATATCTGAAATGGGCACATCTCACTCATTTCATGGACTTTTACAAATGCTTTACCTATAACAGGGTATCTCACAGTCAACTCAGGGACAAAAGAAGACCTACCGGAGCTGCAGTAATGAGTAACTTCTTTTACTGAATTAGACTGACAGAAAGGATGACACTGTAGAGATTTGCCTACATACTGTGAAGAGCTGAATTTAGTAACAGTTTAGGAACATGCCCTTACAGATGCTCTTTGTGGTTCTTGGATTAGTATGTCTAACTTCGTAACACTCCTGAAAGTTATGCTTCAAAAACCAAACCAATCACTTCACTCCTGGCTTGTTTTAGTCAGCATGAGGAGACAGGTCGCTCCAGTCTTGTAAATAAGATTTACAAGAACTTCAGAATTGCCATCCTGGCTCCTTAAATCAACCAAGAACAAAAATCTAGCTACAACCAGTAGTCTGTCCCTCTCATATTCTTCCAGTTCCCCTCAACCATAACTTCAAAGACATTATAGGATAGATCTTGCTTTAATTTCTCTTTGCCCAAAAAATTTTTCTAATACCGTTCTGAACTTTGCATCTTCATCCTATTTGCCCCCACAGCTTCCTGTGAAAAAACATGTGCTGTTCCCAGCTGTAAAAGGTACTTCTATTATTATTGGTTTTTAAATCTTTATGGGACTGACTTCCTAGCCTAAGTCAGTGTTTCCCAGTTCTCACTTGAGGATTTGGTAACTAACAATCTTGACTCCACTGAAGATAATGGGAACTTGCAACACAAACTTAAATATACAACTTCTAGATGTATATGTTAGGGCACTGAAAAACTGCTGCCTTGGATTTTGATATCTTTGTCTTCTCTACATCTTTTGTATCCCTTATGTCGGTAATATTTTCAGGTCCTTTGACTGGGAACTCATTGGTACTCATTAATCACCACACCTGCAAGATCACAGCATCAGAGATCAGTGAATAGTCTGAGCTGAAAGCAACCCAGAAGGATCAAGTCCAACTCTTAAGTGAATGACCCACACAGAGATCAGACCTGTTATTAGCACCATGTTTTGACCAACTGAAATGATCTCCAGAAGCAGCAGAAACAATAGAGTAACACATCATATACAAAAGCCAATCAAATTTTGTTCAAGAAGGGCCTGTTTTCATCAACTGATTTTACAGTACTCTTATTAGAGGATGTTCATTTGGAAGAAGCAAGTGAAATTTGATTAGGCAGTTTCTACTGCTGTTACCATGTCATTTTCCATACAAATTACTGAAGACATAAATTGACAAACCTACTGCAATGTTGGCTCATCTGTACATCACAATACACCTCTGATACAACAGGACAATTACAGCAGTCTCTTGTATCAAAGCAAACAAAGGTGGTGGTATGAGTTACTCTCAGCTGAAAGTCATAAGCCTGGAAGCTACTCCCTAATTGTTAAAAATAGAACTAGACGTCTGAAAACATGACATGAAGAGGAACCAATGGGAATGTCATTGTCACTAAGCATAAAAGAAGGTCAGGGAACAGTTGGGAATTAGCCAACTTTATTATAGAAGAAAACATTTCCTAGATAGAATAAATACATATACTTTCAGACTTCCCTAACATTACTAAGTAAAAAAGCAACTCTCATCCAGACATTCATCAAATACTGGCCCTTCTGCAACACCATAAGAGAACACGAGAAAGAGTCAACTTTTCAGGTGAAGGAATCTTATTTCTTTAGTATCATTTCCTGGGAAAGGAATCACATTTATTTTGTATCAGTCAACAATCAGTGACTCCTAGTCACTACCCTCAACAGGCTTGATGGGGACAGCCAAGGAGGGCATGGAAAGAAGTGGGAGGAGACGAGATGCAAAGTCAGGGCAAGCTAACTTGGTGATACCAGTTCAATTCACTGATGTGCTCTCTAGACTTGGACGCCACTGCTGCAGGTTTCCAGGTTGTAAACATGAATAAACCTATTTGGCTATTTCAAAAGCCTATTGTTTGAAGTGATGTTTGCAATGCTGAAAATGTCAGGCTAAGTGTACTATTAAACAAATACCATAAATGACTCAGTTCTGCAGTGCTCTGTAAGTTTCCATTTTCCATCAGCACAACTGAAGAGCTTCAAAGTTGTTCCATCACATTACAGATCAAGACTCAAAAAGAAGACAATAAGGAGAGCTCCTACATGGAGCTGTACTTCACAGAAAAGAGATCTTTGATATGACAAGAAATCTCGTGGGTTTTACAGATGAAGACAAAGCAAAGTGTATCTTGTTAAAAACTTGGTATCTTTTAAATTAATGAGCCTCAAACACAGGGAGAAAATTCGATGTTAGCTGATTAATGCATAGAGTCTCTATCTCTCTAGTAAACATTTACTGACAACACAGGCAGCAAAGCACTCTCCTAATAAAATGAGTGTCCTTTTGACATCACTGTTTAATTTCAGACAAGGATTACTACCACTGCTCTTACAAAAAAAGTCATACACATTGATGAGGGTGATTGTAAGGAAAGATTTTCTTGTTATTGACCATGATTCTGAGAAACTGAAGCTTCTCAATAAAAAAATAAAATAAAATAAAATAAAATAAAATAAAATAAAATAAAATAAAATAAAATAAAATAAAATAAAATAAAATAAAATAAAATGCAGAACAGCATTTCTAATGCCACTTTTTGTAAGATCAAACTATTTTTGGTTATGTCTTCCTGTAATATGATTTAATAAATCTCATTTTCTAACAATTTTTTTTTTAAGTTGGGAGTTATTGTAACACTAGGACCAAAATGACCTATTGTTATTTTCATGCTGTTTCTTTTAAATTCCACCACAGTCTAGCATTAACAGATGACTTTATCTTAAAATTCACTAAACTGGAAAAAAGCCAAATCCCTAAACAACAAATGAAGTAAAAGCTAAAAAATGTAAGCAATTAAAAATTGTACTGCTGGTTGAATTCACACCCTGCCACAGTTCATATTTGTCTTATATACTGTGCATTCCCTTCCAACCTAACCACATGGAAAAGAATGGCTTCAAAACCACCCATGCATTATGAGAAACTTCTTTTAGTTTTTGAACTCTCCTACTATGCATCTACTCCTAGATTTTCCTGTAGTAGCTGCCTTTCTGCTCCCCACACCAAGAACTTAGCATTAGTGTGTGTTGAGGGAGTATACCCACACAAACAAGTTAAATACTGCATCCTGAGACAAACAAACACTCCAATGCTTGATTGGTAAAGACTGTGTGCTACTTTTACAGTATCTGTCTCTAGGAATTAATGGGTAATTACAGAAGAAATTCTACGCAGAAATCTCGGATATGCACACTACTTGGACACACTTTCTCTTACTCTCTGAACTTGTTCAGGGAAATGAATCATGCAATCATTAAATGAGTAAGGTATCAGCAGCTATAGTTTCCTTCTGTGTAAAATATCTTTAAGGACCATCTGTCACTTTCTCAAGGGCAGGTTTTTTTCTTCTCATTAAACTCAGAAACATTAATTCTTAATTTCCTCAGAGGTGCAGATGTGTTCTATGACCATTTGCTAACTTAACTTTATAGCCAAACGGGCATAATAAAAAATATAGGAAAAAGACTCTGTGGCCATCACTAGTTACTTTGTAGCTTAGAGACTTTCAGCAGGCCAAGGAGTATCCCAAAATGTCCCAAGAGCAATGCAGTGCTTGCATTTGTCACTCCTGAGAGAACTATTGTACCCACCAGCCTGAAGCCCTTCTTAGAAAAATGCAAATTTTTCTATAAGTATGGATATATAATGAAATAATAGTGAACATATTATTCAATGACAATAATTAACCTAATTTAAAATCAGAATATATTTTATTAGCTCTTACAAAAGTAATAAAACTTCGAAATGTTGTCAAAAATATAACTTATGAATAATACTGCTCTAATCTGCAAAACCAAACCATACTTTCCTCTTTGTCCAGCAGCTCTAATAACACCATCATGGTTTAAGCACATTCACATTCTCTGCTGCAATACTGTTTGTACTTGTACACAGAGGCATGTGATTTCTCTAGATCACAGTATGATCTGAAATACCATCCCTTAAGTAAAAAAACCCAAGCAAGCCTCTTGATCCTCTTCTTCTTTTTCTTCTACTACACGTATGTGTATTCTGACTATTGAAATACTAATGATTAAAGGCATGAAAACTGCAGAAATATATTAATATTCCCTTACTAGAAAATTAGGTACAAAATGTGTCACTCCAACATTGCAAAATCAGTCCCAACAAAACTGAGAATGACATCATATATTCCACAGGCCTGGCAAAAAGCAGTTGCACTGAAATTACTTGAGTCAAATCCAGAAAATCTGGATAAGTAAAGCTGCCTTTTATTTTCAGAAATCTAGCTAAGACCACTAGTCACAGTCACTGGCATGCAGGAAGAGAGACGTCTCTCACCAATATGGAAAGCATCTCCCAGCTGCAATTTAGGTAAGAATTTACCCAACCAATCTGCTGATAAATTTGTATTACAACATAGTCTATGTAGCTTCTCCAAAGACAATATAATGCAGGCAAAGACTGTGATTAAAATCTGTGATTAAATCAGCTGTCAGTACCTCAGATATGATTTGATGGATTAATTCTGCTGGATTCTTCAACACTGGAAGGTACCGAAGTTTGCAGTGACTGGTAACTACTGCTGAAAAGGATGAGTAGCAAGGATGAATACAGTCCCAGAATCAACCAGCAATTACTGACATTGCATCCTGGAGTCAGTTAAAAGGCAGTGATGTTTGCAGAATATGGAAGGCACCAAAACCAGGATGAGGTCCTGGAACACCTTCAGCTCCTCAAGGGCTGATGAGAACAGTACCCTCTCTATAGAGGAGTCAGTCGTGATGCCGAAGTGGCCCAAAGCCAAAACCAAAGAAGAAGTTACATGTTTGCTTTACTTTAACCTAGCTTTTTTAAATAAGTCATTACAGAAAAAAAGGGAAGATTGAACACTTCACCTAGGAGGTAAGGATTCTCAGCAAAATGGACTTCAAATAATTCAGGAGCAAAAATTTTCATCTGCATCCACGATGGTGATAAATGGTCACACTGAGCTTCCAGGTATAAGAATGCCTACACAGTGGGGTATCTGTTTGTTTCTAAGAACAAGTACTAATCTGAAATACATTCTTGTCTAGTACAACAGACACCCTTTGCTTATGGATTAGAAAGTGAAAGTTCACTGTCAGTCAAACAGAAAATTAAGAGCTTAGCAAATCAGAAACATTAAATTACAAATTATTCAGGTGGCTAGATAAAAGCAGCACATCAAGATCTAAAGGAGAGACGGACTTTCAAGGAAAACAAAAAAGTCCCAACTTTTGGAGCCTCTGAAGTAGCCAAAAGCAGTGCACAATTACCACTGAACAGATGAACCAAAAGGTTATTCAATGAGGCTGAAAAGGAAAGTAGATACAGAGGCAACACAAAAGAGAAGGGTCTGCAGAACAATCATTAAAGAAGACAGCTTGGACAGTGCTTATGGGTCTAACAGATAATGAAGATTAAAGGGAGCCCACTGCCAAAACAGCCATCGTTAGAACAAAAAAGGACATGCAGGATCCAGATGTAAATCTCTATTCTTGTGAGATTTGATCCACTAGGAGTGGCAGCTCTGAAGATGAATGTGTGATGAACTGTCCAGGTTTTTGGAGTATATTTTCAATGAACTAAAGGGTACTAGGCAAAACAGTACAGCCACTACAATTCTGTCTGAAAGCACCGTGGACAAGACCATGAACACAGAGCAAAGAGGAGACTGGCACAACAGATATATTTCATAGTACAAAGTCTGATGCAAAGTTGGGATACCATCCCAGATGGGCCCTTGGAGCTTTTTTCTGCTCTTTTCTAAGTCTGTGCTTAAAATCTTGGTAAACGGAACACTTCCCTAATGTATAGTTTTTCACTCAAATAAAACAAATGCAGAAAATGACCATCTAGCTAGGTGTATGGCCTCTGAAGACTGGATTTGCGACAAGTAGGCTTAGAATGAAGTTTAAGTATTTTGTTGGTTTTGTAGGGCAGTTCTTGCCTTTTTTTTTTTTTTAAACCCACTGTATTTTGATTGAAAAGGGAACCAGAAATATGGAAACAACTAGTAAGTAAAAGAAAAGCAGCTTTTCTAAAGCGTGGACTGTGGAAGTCAAAGAAAAAATCAGATTCAGCAAGATAAATGAGAGAAAATATGTGGCACATCATGAATGCCCACCTGCTATAAACCCACCAGGCCTCTTCAAAGTTTAGACACACACACACCCTGCACATAAATACGAGCATGGACATCAGACATAAAATTTCAACTGCCTTTTCAGTGGTTAGATCCATTTCAGAATCACAATATGTTTAGCTCCTTATATATTACTGAATATTAGATAACATTTGTTCTGACATACAACCACCAATATCCCTCCCTTTAACTAAAATCTGTCAGCAGTGTTTGTTCATGTATCAGGTATGGCCCCAGACGACTAGAAAACATTTCTAGCTGTGGAATGTATCTAGCAGACAAGTGGAAGTAAAGGAACAAAGAGAATAAGCATAATGGGTCCCAACCCATCCTTAGGATTTCCTGCCCCATATTAGCTGTAAATTAAATACCAGCTTTCTAGCTCATGAGGCAAAAGAAAATAACTAGTAGTATTTAACTTGATTTTAGCTTTCTTTTCCAAGACTTTTAATAAAATGCTCCAAAAATAAGTGTTATATAGCTTTATATCTATTTTTGTACCAACTTAGAATTTCTCTTTAATTTCTAACTCATTCTCTTAAAGGATATTGCATGTTTTCCTTTTAGTTCAAGCACTCTAAACAGGATATGATTTTTGCCATACCACATAAAGAAATCGAGCTCAGGAGGAACCTGATGTTTGAAAGATGCTTCTCTTAACAATTAGAAGGAATCAGTTAAATAGAAAAGCATTTTGCAGTTTTTTTATTAGGAAGAAAAATTGTAAAATTGAAATGTTGTTTGCATACTATAGTCTTAGATGATACTTTACCTTTCCTGCAGTTTCTCATCAGAGAGCTGCAATTCTTCTTTTAAGTTTTGGTATCTATCTTCCCTTAACAATCTGGTGCCATCATAGAGAGTCAGTTCTCTGTCTTGTATTAATCTGAAAATAAAGAATAAGCTCTATCTTGCCTTTGATTAATTTTTGTAATACATATAACAACTAAGGGTGCTTTTAGAAGCAATCTCAGTTAATGTATGCCTCAGTAAAAATAGAAAATGCTACCAACTCAAGATGCATCCAGGCATGGAGGTAAAATAACATACGTTTTAGCACGTAGTCAATTTAAGTTTAAATGCATATGGTAAGAACATGAAAAACAAAATAATGTGTCTTACCAGTGGAGTGTGCATAAATAGCATGAAACTGGTTTTTTGTTATGCTTGTACCAATTAATATACTTTTATTTCTTGAAATGCTATCTTTCAGCTGGCTTTAATGATTAACATACATACAGACACAGCTTTTATTTTGTGATATGCCAAGTTGATTAGCTATAATGTATGCGAATGTGAGAACTAAAAATCAGAAAGTATCAGAAAGGAAGACTAAAGAGATAGAAAGGCAAAAGAACAGGCAAGTATAAATCTCTGTTCTGTCCCTCTGCAGATATATATAATAAAATAAGAAAATTATTTTGCTACAGCCTGCTTTTAAAGCTCACTATGTCCTTTGATTTGCAAAAGGCAGTATATGATGCATACTTATGAAATGGCATAAGTATTTGACCTGACAATATAAATAATTATTAACATATTATTTGCTATTACTGCTTTGCAAAGTTTAATTTATTTTTTATTGAATTATGAAATAATGTTTAGAAAGAGATCTTTGCAATCAATATAAAGTATGTTGCGTGTAACATATACTATAACATGCTTGTTTAGAAGCAGAATGCACTCAAAGTGTTTCAAATGTTTTCTGACATCTTGTGTTTTAAAACTGTGGCATAAATACTACTAATTTTTAGATTTCATAATCGTAGAATAAAATCTAGCTCATTCCAAAATTCAGACTGACACTCTTCATTTACAACAGACTGAAATTTCCTGTATTATTTTAGGTTTACAAAAAATTAAATAATTTCTTCTGCTCCTAAGTAAAAAAATGAGCACTATATATTCTATGAAACTTCAATGCTCAGCTTGATCTTCACGGTATCCATGAAGTTCCAAAGCCATATTCACCAGCAGGAACTTAAGGTCTCAGTATGCATGCACTCAATACACACATCACATGCACTCAACTTATCCAAGCTCACATCCTGACCTTTGGAGCACAGCTAGAGTGCCTGGGTTAATTCGATGAATGCCATCAAGAAGAACAAGCTTTCCTTCCAGAGCTGCAGTGACAAGTGGCGATGGTCTCCAAGCAGTGTCTCCATTCGGAAGAGTGTACCTTTGCTGTAGCAAATCTCTAGCTGTCATATCCTGGAAGAATCAGTCCATCAGAATATATTTAAGATCTGTTCTCTTAATTTCTGAGTACATGCTTTCTCATTTAAAAAAAATGCATTCTGCTCTTCCCAAGAATATAGACAGATTTGCAGGAAATCTTCAATTACTTTTCCAAAGAGTATTAGAAATACACACACAAAACTACTCACAAAATGCTAAACTGTCTTTGGAAGTTCTAGGCTTACCAATATCACCTCTTCAAAACAAGAGCTAAAGCTTTTCTCTCCCCTGCCCCTTCAACACAACACAAGTATATGGCAACTTGTACACAGCCCTGTGTACAGAAGGGGGCAGCAATTTACACCTGGAGCAAAAAGAATAATTTATTTCATATGGAAGCCACCCGAAAAAGCAAAGATTTTATCATTAATTTTGAACACAATCCAGCATGACATTCCACCTCTCAGCAGGAAAATGCAGTGGAAGCATCACAGAATAATGAACAGGATAAGAAAGTAGCCCGTAACAATCTTTATCAAAAGTACATAGCCTATTACAAAATAATGCTCAAGGAATAAAACCAAAGACAAAATATAGCATATCCTTCAGCACACATATTTTAGATGTTCCATTACAACAGGTAAGCAATAGAGAAATAAAGATATAATGGTAATTTTGTGACCTGGAAGACTAAATTCCTTCCTCAGGCTGTGCTGTGAACACAACCCAAAATCAGATAAAAACATATTTTCTACTGTAATTGTAGCTTTTGCATATGTCTTTTTCACAACTATAAACCTTTTGAACTTTAAAAAATAAAAATAGAATGGATTACGTCATATGGCCTGAATCATTTCCTTTTTCTACATTTCCTTAAAAGCCCTAAAATAACAGGACAAAGCCTGGTTCCTTCAGTGTTTCCACATTTATCTAATTTAAAGTCTCACATTCAAATCTACAAAACCATACTGTATTTTTATTGTTGAATTTCTACTGTTTTACTGCGGTGTTACTCCTTTCTATTTTATTAATGTATTAGACATGAAACATTTTTATAGACGAGAGAGAAAAATGTGGGTTTAGGACTTAAGAACGATGCACTCAGCAGCAAGTAAATGCTGTAATGAATATTTAATTAACACACCTTTGGATAATTCATCTCTAGAGAAATGAACAACATACAGTAGGAATTGACTGGGAGCCTGGTATGCTATACAGCATGTCCATCTCTAATTCCAACAAGGACAACCATGCATTAATTTCCTGCAGATAAACTCAGAAGAGTAGGTTGTGCAAAATATTTTCTGAAATATAACATGAATATAACATTGTTATATAATGGTTGAATGAGATCAAATTAAGGGATGATTAAAAAGGAATACCATTGCTAACACCTGCACAATTTATGTAATGAACTTATTTTATGGCTAAGTGGCTGCCCAGTGTTTTATTGTTTTTATTTATTTACTGTAAACCAATTTTTAATAAATTTTATTCAAATCACTTAATATAGGATATTAAATTAATCTTATAATACTTTAACATTAAAATGGGCTCCCTTTGGAGGGGAGCTAACTGAAATATAAGAATTAATTATTCCTCTTATTTTGGACAAAGCAATGGTAACAATATATTGCCTTGTTAAACAAAAAGCTTATTTTAATTTGTAACAGTCAATATAACTTATCTGTTTTACATTTCGTTGTTTATTTTCTAGAGCAGTTTGAATACAGGGGGAAAAAAAAAAAGTTACCAAGTAGGATAACTTCTGTTGCACTCCCTCTAGCAGCTATACCAACAGAAGTCTCCAACCTAGCCATTTTTCATGGTTTGAAGTACTAATCATGTTCTTGGCAATTATGAGTTGAAGAATCCATGTTTTCCTGCTTTTCATGCCAATTTGGACTCATCATTTGTTAGTATTTTTCAAAGAAAAAACTGGAAGGATCTGGTAAAGAAAAATTATGAGGTCAGGCAAAAAAAAAAAAAGTCCTAGAAACAAAAACATCACAGTACACAAACACTAGTGATGTCCTTACAAAAGTGTCTTTGCTAGGGAAGAAAAGGAGCAAGTTGCTGGAAAACTGTTATAACATCACTTCAACTGTTCCTTTTTTCCCTTCTTTTTTCCCTTCCTTGGGGAAGAAAATATTTTATTTTAAGCAACTTGGATTAAAACTTCCCTAGCTACATTCCACAAAGCACTAGCTGGCTACTGCTTCTCATTTGCTGTTGCTTAACTGCTTTAAGGGACAACTTAAAAACAAACCTTTCCTAATCACAACGGGTTTCCTTTCTCAGCAATTTACCTACATGGAACTGCATATAATGAGAAATCCATATAATGATGTCAGATATCACAAATGAGACAGGAATTGCTCTCTCAGTGAACTGTTAGTATAAGAGATGATCTATGTTCCAAAAGGTTTGCTTTAGGTAAATTTGATTCTCATTTCACAACATAAAAGCTTTTAGAGTCATTTTTCCTGTGAAATCAATATAGGGAGATACACCTTTTCACACTACTCAAGTCCTTAAATCAACTTCAGTTGCAAGCAACAACGAAGCAAATATGCAATGTAAAGACTATATATATATATACAAACATATATAAAAAAAGAGTCCAAGCATTAGTTTCTTCAGTCAGCCTGAGGAGAAATGGTGCTATTGCTTCAGACCAAAGGTAAATGTACCTCTATTCATTTTTCTGCCTGCAAAAATTATCAGAAAGTACATAAGAACCATAGACCAAAGAAAAGTCTCCTTAATTTCAGAAATGGATTCAGGACAGTATGATGTCTCTCTGAAAAAATCAACCAGAAGACACTTTTTTGAATGAAAGTAGAAAAGAATGCTTAATTTACAGCACTATCAAGCTTTTCATAATCTTCACGGCTGAATTAGTGTATGAATTTAACATTTATTCCATCCTTAAATTATCCTATTACTTTGCTATGCAAAGCCCCTGATAGGTATATATTTTAAGAAAAACAAATGCATTCTGAAATTCTTTTTATAGCTCAGCAACATTCAATACTATTTTTATACACTGCTTTTTGTTAAAACTTTTGAGTTTATGTAACACATTGTACATTGGGAAACATTTATATATATAGATACATATGTGGATCTTACCTAGGCTTGGCTACACAGGAATTTACAGTGAACAAGCAGCTATCTGTCATTTATTTGATTTGTTGATACTGTTTTGATATCACCAAAAGCCTTTCTATAAAACCCCTTTGCCCTCTGAGCCTGATCAAACCCTGGTGAAACCAAAGGAAAGGTTCACTTCAGTGGGAAATACCTCAAATCCTTTCCTAGATTTTACTTTTTTTTAATAGGAGCTATAGATCCCTTTCAAAGAAAGATGTTTACTAAATAAATAGTTCCATTGTCAACTCTGCTCATGTGACTCCAAAAATGAAGCTGACTGCTCATATTCGTTAAAGCCATACTAATTAAAAGTAGGAAGTTGAGAAACAGTGGCCATGTTTTCAAGCAAACAATTATTTAATTTTGCTGGTGAATACCAAATATTGCATTGTGTGTAACAACACAAGGATTAGGGTATGCTTGCCCTTAAGCAGGTTTGTCAAGTTGCAGAAGTTATTTTTCTGAGATGATTTAAAACTATGTTTACAGTGATGAGTACAGACAGAAGTATGCAGAGTAGCTGGACACACAGTTCTGGTTCAGAAATCATGCACCTGTTTTAATAGGCCACTACACAAAAGACAGTAGGCAGTGTTGGGAATCCAGGTATATTACTATGAACATGACATAACACTGATGAGGATATGTAGCCCTGGAACCTAACCTCACACCTGGCCACGTTAAAATATTAAGAAAAGGGCAAAACTCATCTGCCTGACTCCAGTTATGCAGACAAAGTCTTCACCCTTATCAGCTGAAGCCACACAGGAGGGGAAGGAAAAGCAGCGGAATCCTGTCTGGGGAGGTTCTCAACAGCGCAGGAAAACACAAAATGGACTGTCTTTTTTCATCATCATCACCATCATCATCAATATTTCTCTTTTCTATTTTCCTCTCTCTTTTTCAACCCATCAACCTCACCCCCCATCTGTCAGTGTTTCTTCCCACATGCCAGTACACTTTCAAATCAGATGCCACTCCCATGTCTTCCTTTGGAGGTCCCCATGCTGGCTGGGAAAAAATTAAAGCAGAAAAGGGATCGAAGAAAGAGACCAGTATGCTGCATTAAATGTGATGCTAATGTTTTCCTGCAGGATTGCCAATCACTTAGAATCGTAAATCCTTTTATATTTGGTTTATGTTGACTCATAAGGTCATAGGAGACCCTTGACTACGTATTTTATTTCAGCACTTTCATTCCTCATGGGTATGGACAAAACCTTACACATATGATCTCTGTGTGAAGAGCTAAAAAATTACTTAATTCTACTTATAAATCTTGGAATTTTTTAGCTTATGCCATGAGGTTAGAGTGTACTACAACCTAAGACAGACAATTCTTTCCAAACAAGTACTGAGTGACTACTGGCTTTGACATCGCTCTTTAGCTTGACAGAGCTTGGGACTTGCAAAAACACCCAACATCTTTAATGCTGTGAGAAAGTCTCTGTTTGAGATCATATTTAAAGCATGATTATCAGAAGATAGTTTCCTTACCTGATATAGCATGATAGGCTCTATGCTGTATCCCAATAAATCAGCAAACTCCTTCGCAATAACTGTTTTGCCACAGCCCTAAAAAGTTAAAAAAATTAATTAGATTGCATTCTAAAGATCACGGGGAAGAACGGAGACTAGAAATTTAAATTCTTACTTTTCCTCCAATTAAACACATATCTTTAACCATATGGGATTGCATCATTTCTGCCAACAGTTGATTATGGCTGGAAGTCCTTATGAAAGTATCTGATCGAGAATGATTTTTTAACATTCCAGTTCCAGCTGGAACCTATAAGAACAAAAAAGTAAATCAAAATGCTAAATAAGCTATACTGTGATAATGCTAAGCTTTGTGCGAACTAGGTTATGCTTGTCCAAAGCTACTGTAATATTTTGATGATAACTGTCATCCATCAAACTTGAAACTGTCAACTGTCACAAAATTAAAGCACCTAATTTCTAATAGACAAATTCCTTCACCCGCTCTTCATGAAAAAAAATTAACAAAATGCGAATCAATACAATTACAGCATTGGGGTATGCAAAGAACTTCAGGCTGTTCATGAAAGAGACAAATAAAACGTCACCAATACTCACTGCTCATCAGAGAAACATGGAAGAGATAGAGCAATTAGTATTGTGAAAATATGAAGGAACTACTTTGACCCAAAGTTTAGGGAGTTTCAATTTTTCACCATGTTAAGGCACTTGCTCTCCATTTCCACTTCCTGCTCTAGTCTGGAAACTGTTTCATCTACAAACTTCTTATGCCCTCCTGTTCAGAAAGCATAAGAGAGACATTCCACAATAGTACTTTCAGAATCTATTTCCTATATGTCAAATGAAAATAAAAATCTTTGCTTCAGAAATGAATTTAATCAAGTTCCTACAGACTCAACTCTTCCTGAAAAATTCCCATTTGCTGTTATTCCCCTCTTCATTTTTTCATGGTACAGACTCTCTAAGGATATTTCTCACCAATATTATAATCTCTTGACTCCCACTAATTCACCTTCTTTACAGACTCTCTAGACTCTCCAAATTCAACATCAACTTCAAATTCTCAGATCAGCATCTGTTTCCTGAGTAAGAACTTATTTCACCACCTAGCAGGTCATAAACTTCACTGGAAGAAACTCAAACTAATCATATTTGATGAGATTACTTTGTTCCATTTTCCCAACATCCTGTGTTGGAACATTAACAAGCACTCATTAGATTTTATTTGAAGTGTAAACAAAGACAGACTATTTTCTTACAAAAAGAAAAAGGGAAAGCAGCATTAAGAGCATCATAAGTACTCTCTGCTATTCCAATCCAATAAAACAAAAAAGAGAAATTGAAAGGCTTTTTTTATATCCAAACTGTAATAAATCACATGGAGGAAACTATGAGTTTATCTATAAATAAAATCATGTGTATCCATACACTAATGTTCCAGTACATAAATGCATCACCAATAAATACCATGTGCTATTCTACCAAAAAAAAAAAATTCAATGCAAATGGCTTTTAGTACCAAGTCTGTCAAATTCTTGAATTCTTGAAGAGATGAAAACAAGTTAGTGATTTTTAAAAACACATTATAGTTGGATAAATATAAAAATTCATACCTGGAATGTCATTTCTTTTTCACCAATTTGGACAGTTACATCAGCCTTGAGCGGTTTGTTTCCATGTACACTTTCTACTCTAGTAATCTTCCTGGGAAACAAGTGTTTTTCTGAATCTTGAAGCTCAAAGCGCTGTAAAATTCAGGGGTGATGAAATTAATTATTAAATACAACTTTCTGTTTGTCAAAACTGTCCCTTCTAAAAATAATGCCGGAAGCATACTCATGATCAATTGCATGTGAATTCCTAAATCCATTTACTTCAACTTTTTACTCCAGATACCTGTGTACTTATCTTACATTTAAAACCAAAGCAGAGAGATTGTATACCAACTACTTATTCAGACTGTAGTGACAGATGTAAAGTGAAAATGTCACATGGTGACTTTGCCAAGTCTTAGCCTGACAGTCTAAAATAACACAAGAAATGAACCATAACCTTTAGCACATGTAATAATAGATCACCTATCTCTGCAGCTCATTATAACCAATTGTAGATTTAAACATCTCATTACCAATAAAAATAACCAGCAAACATTGCATTTACTTAGTTTCATAGCTCCCTCATAGAATGAAAATTGAGGACAACCTGTACAAATTAAGCCTACAGCATATTCTGGTTATATCAAGGCCATAAACCAGGACATATGTTTTCTCAATCCTCTTTTGAGCATTATAATCTTTATTTTTGCTGTACATAGAAAACACAAAACCATTCAAAAACTGTTTGTTAATGAGAGTCATAGTGGGGACTTTATGCACAAAAAAAATTAACTGGAACCACTGAATTCATAGAGCCATTTTATTTAGCAGAATGAAAGCTGAGTAAGAAGCAAGAGAAAAAAGAGTACTGTCCAACTCAGATTTCTTAAGAGTTCTTTAAACAGAAGTCATTAATATAAATTCACTCTTAAAAGGCATATAGTATTGTTACTACTAGGATTCATAGCACTGCCTATTAAAGTTTATAAAGAAAACTGAGATGGATTTGTATAAAAGCTTTTGCTCTTCATCACTTTGTAAATTTCCATTCTGGAGCAAAAGCGCACAAAAATACTATGTTTAAACACATATTTAAGCTAAATGTGCTCTAGTAAAGGGCTACACCTAATAACATTTTTATTATAACACTTGAGTCTATTTCAGATACCATTAAATTCTTAAACAACAAGAGAGGACAGGACTACCACTGAGTACTATCTCCAAGTATGATTCCAAGAAACACTCCAACTATAATTCTGTGAAAGCAACTACCAAATCTTCCCACTCTTATATTCATTAATAAATTCCAATATTCTTACTAAGTTAATGGCATTTTCCATAGAGTCAAGGGTGCATATATTCAAAATTGCCAACTGTTTGTACACTAAATCCAACAAAGAGAAAATAACAGAGTGAGCAGGATTACCTGCACCAAAAGATGCTGGATACTGGGTAACAAGGAATTAGAGACAGTAACAGCAGAACTTGTACACAAAGGTCTTGGGAGTTTAAAATTTCTAAGGTGTTTTTTTGATTGGTTGGGTATTTTTTTGTTTTGGTGGGGCGTTCTTTGTTGTTCTTGAGGGTTCTGTAGCATTTTAGACATTAAGTCAGGACAGTGAAGAGGAATGTCTATGCACAAATTGTTACTGAATTTATACAATTTAAATTCATCCAATTGAAAACTTACCACATGTATCACATAGATATTGCTGAACTGAATACTCTAGTTTAAACAACCTCACACTAGTGAGTAAATACCACACTTACAACTGAACAGGTGCAGCAAACAAAACTGCCTATGGCTTTCAGACCAAGCCAGGTCTCTGACACAGTTCTTCATTTAGAATTACGATAGGCAGAAATGGAATCAGAATGGCACAAAATGGATGTACAACCCACTAAAAACTTCTGCTGAGCCAGAAAAAACTTCCTCTATAAAATGTTCAAGCTGATAGCTCCAAAGGAAAAAATATTTGTGCTTTGAGAGTACAACCACCGAGCACATTCAGTACTGTGGGTGTTTCCCACACTGAAAAAAGACACAAAAAGCATGTGAGAATTAGAAGAGTAAACCCAAAACAGCCAATGAATCTGGAGTAAAATACTAAAAGTTTATGGGACAATGAAGAAATAAGTATAGAAAATGTGGAGTCTCTTTTTTGCCACCATGCCTAAATGAAGCCAATCAGTTTTATAAGAGCTTCTCAGTTGAGCACAGGAAACTCCAGTGCTGTAGGAAACACATCATACATGCTCAAGCTTATTGTTTGACAATGTTTAACTGGAAGCTGTTTTCCTTGAAACCAGAGATATCTCCATATCTCGGTCTTGCAGAGAAAAACCTTAAATATCTTTTTTACTTAATTTTTACAATTATATTTCAAATGTTCATCTGTCAGTCAAAATAATTTGTCATGCTAGTATTTCATGAAGGTACAGAATAATTCTGAAGGCCAAAATTCCAACCAACTCGTATTTTCCTTCATCAGATCTTCTGAGGTAAGGATCATCTTTAAGAATCAGAATATAAATTGATACAGTTGCCAAGGTGCAGAAACTTCAAATAAGGGTAAACAAAGTCAGATCATCAGGCAAGTTTATTGCAGTACTTCTGTTGCAAGCTAGTGAACTAATGAATGCTTCGAACTGTAGCACTTGTGTAAACGCTTTTGTGTGTTAGGCACCTCTAAAGACCACTTATGATGCCGGATTAGTAAGCAATCCTTAAATGTCTTTTTTAATGCTGGTTTGAAATAAGGTGTTACATTTGTATCAAATTAAAAAGCTGTTTGACAGACATCCTTTTTTCTTCAAAACTATTCCAGGTGGGGTATCACCAGAGAGGAACGGAGAGGCAGAATCTCCTCTCTCAACCTGCTGGCCAAGCTGTTTTTGATGCAGCCCAGAGTACAGCTGGCTTTCTGGGCTCAAAACTCACATCGCTGGGTCATATCAAGTTTCTCATCCACAAACACTTCCAAGAAACCACCCTCATTCCCAGGGAAGGTGTAAGTCAGTTTGTCACATTATTTCATTACTGAGAATAAGAATTACAAGTAATGATTAGATCCTGGTGTAGCCTCAGTAAGCAAGGTGTATAAGAAAAGGATTTCTCAAAGTTGAAGATAACATTGGGAAGACAGTGCTTTAAGAATATGATATCTTCAGGAAACATGCACAACATCCAACAGCTGCCAAAACTACCTGTTTGGCATAACTACTGCCTATCTCGTTTTTCAGCTCCAACAGCTGACTGGAAGGGAAAATATCCTGAAATTAGGCTATCACTTATATTACTACATCCCCATATCTACCTCTGAGTCTGACACCTAAACTTTACATTCCATCCTCTGAAATTTGGGGTTTTTTTCTTTAAATGTTATCTGATGTTAAGAAATGATTGAATACACAAATTAATCCATCAATGTCAGCACACTTCCAGTAATTTTTTTTTTCAACTCTTGCTACCACCCAGTTAAGATTAGCCCTTCCTTTTACACAGAAAGAAGTATTCAGTGGCAGTTATTACCTGCACACTCTTAGGAGACCCATAGAAAAGAGGTGTCTTGCTGCTGCTAGACTGCTCTCCCTCACCATTCTTACAGAATGCAAAAAATAATCTCTATTAAAATTTATACGGTTTTGGAGCTGCTATTATTATAACATCATTATAAAGAGACATTCTTCAATACAACCAGTTATTTTCTGTGTTTCTTAAGGTTCACTGCTTAACAAGATTTTTAGTATGCAAATAGAATAAAATTCCAAATAAGATTATATGTAGTTGTTGACATAGTAAGTTTGTGAAGGTAGTGATGAGGAAGATTTTTTAAGCATTTGACTACCTTAACCATACAAGTAACTACTTTCAAATTAATTAACCACTTACTATATAATGAGAACTTTTCTGTAGTCTTTAACTGAGGTCTAAATATTCCGAAGATCCTAGAGGTTTCACCTTTCACTATAATGAAATTAACTAATTTATGTGTGTTTTTTTAAATATGTTATGAAAGTTTTAAGCATCAGCAACAATGTAGCCATTTAATTTACCTAAGATTTCTGTTTTTACACAGAACAATGAAGTACCATGTCCTGGGGTGATTTAATGATGCTGAATTGTATCCCCATTCTTCTGTTTAGCCCAGAAATAAGTTCTGCACCTTTAAAACCAGATCCAAGAATGAAGGGAGGGAGAAGTGGTGGTGCGCAGTTCGTGTGTGCAGAAGCTGCATTTTCACTCCCCTGCATTCCTCACTCTTTCAGTGTTGTCTATAGCACGGACAGTGAGAGAGAGCTCTCTGCTTTTAGTTAGTTTTTTAGCCAGTTGAGGCAGAGAAGTTCCCTGGACTGTGGTTTTTCTTTTCCTTGGAACTGTTCAGTCCTGCACTGGACTGAAACAAACACCAGGAGCTCACACCTGTGGCCCACCGGGGCTCAGGACGCGGCATTTTCCAGTTCAAGAGGGACTGACGATAGACTGAGTGAGCTGAACTACACCCCACGGCAAGGACTCTCTCTCTCTCTCTCTCTCTGAATTTGCCATTTTTTCAGAGCAGCAACAGGTTCCCTTGTTTAGTATTATTCATTTTTCCATGCTTGTGAGTACTTTGCTTGTTAAATAAATGGCTTTTTTCCACTTTTCTCAAAGGAGCTTTATTTCACGAACCAGCTGGGGAAGGGGCTGCTTGAATTTGCTTTCTAGAAAAGACCACTACAGAAGTTTCCTCTTAAAATTTGCCCTAAACCAGGACATACCATTAGCCATAATCCATCACTCCCTAGAATTATAATATAAATATATTGTGCAATACTTACTTTTAACATGTCTTTGACTGCAGTCCTGCCTTCCTTTCCAAGGAAAAGATTATAGGGGTAAAGCCGGTCAATAACATGTTGGACGGACATCATAGGAAAGGAATCCTAATTCAAATTTTAAAAAAATTGAAAAAATTATTGGCTCATTCTTCTCATTCTCATTATTGTCACCAGTCATTAACCCAAATATTCTGCACAGCTTTGAACTCAAAATAAGTCTGTATGGGCAATATACAAAAGACCACTACAAGCAATATTTGACTAGATGTGGAAACAGGCATGCACTTCTCAGGTGTAACTCATTATATATATCATTAAATTATATATATAATATTATAATTAATCATATTAAATATATTAATTATATAATATATAATTAAATAATATATATAATAATATAACTCATTATATAATCTAAATGTCTAAAGCAGATTAGAAGAACTATGTCCCAAGAACTATTTTCTTTCCTGTGCATAAATGGAAGCTATGGTGGCTGGCTCATATATCTAAAGACAAATATCACCAAGAGACAAATACCACCACAGGCAAAAGATTTTCACAGTACTACTAGAAAAGAAACCATATGACAAGAAATCTGTATTTCAACAGTGATCTACACATTCACAGCAATTTATAGTATTTAATTTTGATTCTATTATATTGTACCAATTCTACTTAACAAATCAGTTCATAGAAATTTCTAAACAGTGATTAAAACTGTTTTGTTTTTAAAAGAATAACTGAGTATGCTTGCACTTTCTACAGAAAAAAACTCCAACATTATTTTTTTTATTATTTCCTTGTTAGATTTAAGTACTAACTGTTTTGTCAATTGCTGCTTGAGCTAGAAAAATATTTGACTATATTGCTGCAGCAATAAAGAAAGACTACTGAAGGCACTACTGAAGACACTATGCATAAAGCCTATCCTGGTAGAAAAAAGGCATTTCAAACTTCCTAAGTTAATTAATTAAGTATTGATTGTTTGCTTCAATAATGACTTGCAAATTTTTTAAGGACTACTTGTGTGTAACACTAGTGGAAAACAGTCACTTGACTGGCACTATCTTTTTAAGCCTTCATCAAAGCAAATAAAACAACTAAAATAAAATTAACTGATATTCAGTTATACACTTGGATTTACATAAGCACACAACTGAAAGAAGAGTTCCTTGGAAATGAAGCCAGAAGACACATATTTTATGAGATGTGTAATTGAATTTATAAGGAGTAACACTATTTATAATGTTCCACCTAAAAAAAAAAAAAAAAAATCAGTAGAAATAAACCATTTATTGCACTATAGTAAACGTACAGCTTTAAGGATCCAGAAAACCTTTATTTCATTTTAAAAACCCTCCATCTATGTATAAAGACATACTATGTAATTTTTCCACATTATCTCAAATTAGTAATAATTACAATGTAATGTATAAAATAAGTCTCTTCAGAACAAGACCCTATAAAAAAATTTCCCTTTTGTCAGGTAGCAGTTCTCAAACTAAGAAATTATGTTTTGTGAATGTGTGACTATGACAGAACATAAGAAACTACTCATCACAATGCACTCTCCTCACACTTTTAAACAGTTAGACACGCTAGAAACAGAGTATGGCACTAACCCAGCATACAAAGGAAAAACGATGTCCCGAAATCACTGAGCACAACTAAGAAATCCAAGTGATTAAAACTAATTCTAAAATAAACAGTTTCCATTTAGCTAAAAAAGACACTGTCCTACAATGGTAACATTTCACATCCTCTAATGCAAAATAAAATGCTTCCTTCACTCCATAGTTTAGATAAGAGCTTAGGGCTCATTTTCTTTCAGTTACTCTGAAAGCCATCTGGCATTCATTTAAAAATAAGTTTTTACTTTGTGGCTCAAAGAATAAAAAGTTGCAATTTATTTCAAAATCCAACAATATTTTTTCCCAATGCCCTCCAAATACTACTTCATTTCACTGAACTTGAATTTTATTCACTTCTTAATATCTAATGTAGGACTCCTAATTCAGAAAACTAATTCTGTCTGTAAGTACCCAGCTTACTGAGGGGATTGAGCACCACAGTAACACAAATAATTTATATGCTTTAATGTATACAATCCAATAAAATACACAGGAAGTGATCTGCAGCTGAGTAGTACCATAGGTAAAATGGCTGCACGTGAAACAACAGAGAACTATCCAGAGTTTCTTCTACATACACCTGCACCTGGTAGAGTGGGTCTGAGAAACTCCTGGTATTCTATCCTGCTGGGTTGACCGTACCTTCCTGCATGCAAAAGGGCACCAACCCCTCTCTCTTTATTCAGGTCTCATGTCCCTGACTTCCTTCAGGGGGCATTTCCCATGTTGACTTCTTTGACATTTTACCACATAATCATAAAGTCCAAGGGACAAGAGGACTGTTCAGGAAAGCAGAAAGACTGACACAGCTTTAGTCCTGACCTACCTGAACTGTCACTGTGAACCCCACAGATGTACAATTCCTATTTCCCTCTGGACTTAGATTGTGCACAGCTTGCATCTTCACATAATCCTCCATTTCCGTTTACTCTAAATCCACCAATCAGCCCAAAGACCTATTGTAAGCTTCATCTCATACAATTTAACTGCTTCCTATGTCCACATTTGTTTTGGGTCCTTTAAGGTGTCAGTGGAGAGCAATAGGTGTCTTTGTAATGCAATCAATCTGATTTACATGTGTAACATTAAATCCAAAGCACTTTTAGGTTGTGGTTTTTATTTCTCTCTATCTGTTACCTCAGTGCCATCAGATAAACCCTAGATGTCCTGAAGTCAGGTAAGGTAATTTACCAGAGGGAGAAAAAAAATAAATTGAGCACTAAGATACACTTAATAACAACATAAATCTTATGTTATACCATACTTTGTTCTTCAGTATTATGCTATATGTTTGGTTAAAATACTATCCAGAGATTAATAAACATTAATAAACTAGATCTAATTCTAAGAAATTTTAAACCCATACAGTTTCACAGAATGTGTATGCACATACCAAAATCTGAACTGCAGCAGATAAGCTGTCTAAAGGAAAATCTGGAAGTCCCAGTGTAGAAGATTCCTCAGAGCAGAGAGTTGTAGCAAAAGAAAGGAGCTGAGAAATTCTGCATATGAAAAAATAATAACAGTTTTATACATGCTATCCATATTTAAAATACTAAAGCATCAAAAGTTAAACATAGTAAAAGATGAAACTACTTCTGAGTGCACACAAGTAAGGTGTGACTGAGGTTCTAAAGAACTAAGGATTCATTATATGAGGGCTGCATACATAAAGCTGTGCGTGCATATGCCCACACATATTCACTTCTGGTCTCTATGCAGTGATAGAGACACAAAAATAGCATGGAATCCTAAAAGGACATAGCTTCTTCATTCATTAATTTTATTTCTTTTTTTAATTATGAAAAATTACCTCTCTGGGGATATGTTTGATCCAATTGAATATAACAGCTGAAGATGGTCCTGGAAATAGAACATAAAATCACAGAGTAAATTAATTTTGGCATTATACTGTGGGTCACAGGTCACGATATGAAGAATTTTCTGTCTTTCCCACTAATTTAGACATGAGGATTCTATTCGCTCCTTGCCACACAATTAATTTTATTTAAGGATAACAAAAAAGATCCAATTCTTTCTTTTACGGCTGTGTTACGGAAGTTACTTTTCTGCTGCAGCATTCCATGGCAACTCCAGGACTGCGTGTCAGGAATTTATTATGCAATATGGAAATATAAAAAATGCACTTTAAGATAAATTTATTACCCAAGAATTCTTTTCAGAGGTGAGGTAAGTAAAACATAACATCAGAATCTGTATCTCTACTCAATACAAACGATCCAGTTTTCCGCTACCACACTCACCTTAAAGGGCAGATGATAAACATCTCTCGCTTGAAACCGAGAGCGAAGGGGTGGATCCAAAGGGTTACCAGAGTATTTAGGTACTGGCAGGCCCAAGGCTATCACTCGAAAATCTTCACTAACCCGAACAATCTTCCATGTGTCTAACTCTGATTTTGTATGCTCCTAAATAAATTAAAACAAAGCAACAGGAAGAAAAAAAAAATACACACTGCGTCATTAAAAACTTAATAATGACTAAGCTCCAAGTTAACTAAAAGCCCCAGTCCTTCAGCCTAAATGTGGTAATGTTCTCAAATGTTCTTGTCCTTCATGCAGAGTGACTAGGAAGACTTGAACTGGTCAAATATGTGGATGATAAAAACAAGTTGCCCCAAAATGAACATAGAAAAAAATATTAATTTTTCATAAAAAATATTAATTAATTTCAGACCTGTAGCATTCTGACCAAAAATCCTAGAAATTATGGTGCCTGCTGTGATGTTACATTGCATTACATCTTGTGAAAACATACAAATACAACACTCCTTTTACAAGGGACAGAAAATAAACTGACCACAAAATACATTTTATTCTAAAGTATTTGAAGTGTGTTACAATGAACAAGGCTTTTTCCTTCTTTTTTTTCCCTCTTTTTTAAGTGTAAAGGCAGCTAAAATCTCCATTTTAGAAGCTCCACAAATTATTATTTATTATATAAAACAATACAAAAATAGTCTCCTTTGTGAGGACATTAATTGTTGTACTATGTCAAGCAAAGGATTCTTTGCAGACAAAAATGCTCTCTATCCACATCACAGTTAAGTCCTCCCTGAGACTATGGATGAATACATTTCCTTCAGACTTAAATGGTCAGTAATTATTCACACAGGAGAAGCGAAATTGAACATTAGTTTATATAATACAATCGTCCCCAAACAATAAAATAACAATATTAGATTTAGTACTGTAGCAAGAGATTTATTTAATTCATATACTATTATCAGTGTGCCTGAGGTACTCATTTTGAAATATTTAATCATTAAAAAAGTGTTTAAAAGGAAGAGAGATGTTTTACAATTAAATCTAAGTTTGAACTCTCATTTTCATTCTTTAAATACAACTGTATTTTAAAAGTTTTTGAAATTTAAAAATAATAATGCTTCTAGTAACTGCATCTACTAATTAAATAGTACAAAAAATTTTTTTAAAAGGCATGGATCAGCAAAATTTTAACCACGAATGAAAGGCATAAGAAATAATTATATATTTTCAGAAATTCACTATGGTACTTAAAAACAGCAGGCAACTTTATACAATTGAGGTCAGTGACTGAAGGCTTATTGCAAATTTCCCTGCTGTGCCACATGGGTTTGAATCATACACCTTACCACAGGTGTGACAAACAGAAACATGAGCAAGCAGGTGAAGAAGCAGGTGTCAGACTGACAGGTATGTGACTGTAAACTACAGCAAATGGAACTAAGATACAAAGTACTACTGAAACTATCCAAAAAAAGCCAGAAGGATATCCAGCCAAGCAGTGGGACTCAAAGCCCAAAGAAATTAAAATGGTTTAAAGCAGTAATGACAGCAGAAACTGAAATCCCATTTCCTATCAAAGGAAAAGCCTCTAACCATTTTCTATAGTTTAGATTGCTGTTCATGTATACTTCTGTAAATTAGAGGTGAAACAGCACCAATATAGTGACTGAACATACAGTTACTCGTCTTGAACTCACTCTTTTGGTATCCTAATATTTTAAAAGCTTAGCAACAAGGCTACTGCCATGCTCAAGCATTACCTGAACTTCATGGCAACAATTTCAACTTAAATATCTTTTCACAAGGACATTTTAGTTATTCTTACATAGTGGCTTTCACATTTTAGAAACAAACAGGCTTCATAAAAGGTTAACACGGGCTATTCTTTTTCATACATAGACAACACAGAAAAAAAAATGCTGAAACCTTGGTGAGATTTCCCCCATTTGACTCCTAAGTACTCTCTCCTTCACAATAATATTCCAGCACTACCAAGAAGAAGAGGGGATAAAAAAAAAAAAGAAAATTTCAAATAGCGTTTTCATACCTGCAAAAGTTTGTCATAACGATCTGCAGACATGAGAAAGCGACCATCTTCAAGCTGCATTTCCCTGTTCTCCAGCAAATTGTTCAAAACTGGCAGGACATTCCGCTCAGCCTTCTCCAAGCCTTCCAGAACAAGGATTCTGCCTTCAGTAGCTGCACGAACTGCACACTTTTTTGAAAAAATAAAGCCCCACATTTTAATAGAAATAAACTTTGCATAATTAATTCAATCCTGTTGAAAAAGAACCTCCAAGTTCTGCCAAGAACTTTCCCAAAACAACATTTACTTCTGTGAGAATCAACATGACATATCAGTAGTCATCAGGAAGGCTGACAGCTGACAACCTAAACAGTACTACACATTCATGAGCTGGAGTTTTACTGCCTAACTATTACAGGGACTGACAGAAATAAGTTCCAGTATTTTATACCAACAGAATAAGATACAAAACCTTGCTGAATTTTCAACTAAACACAGTATATATAAATATATGTGGCATCCTTTCTTTTTGATGTCACATAGTATTTTGCATTTTCGGGTATTTTAACACCACCAAACAATTTTGGGATAGCATTTTTAACAGAAAACATACAATCAAGGGGGTTTTACCCATTTAAGATTATATTAAGATGTTTAGAAAAAAGTCCAATATTTCTTTATATTTTTCTGAATATACACCAGCATAACTCATCCTTGGTACATCTCTTTAGTTTCACTAAATGTAAGAATGTAGAATGTTAAGTCTGTAGAAACCAAACAGGGATGAGGAAAGCAAAATATTGCCACAAATAATCAGATTTTTAAGAGAGTGATAAAATTAAAAGAATTAATTCAATTTAAAAATATATTCCCTGACTGAATATGGTGTACAAAACCGGAATAAAAATGCAGCCATTAACTTGTTAATCCTTTGGAGACTTGCAGTTAGAAAATGGTTCCTTTCTACTTTACTGGTTGTTTATATATGGCTGCTTCTTAACGTGGAGCCAAAAGGTAAAATTAACCCCTGGTGCTGATGGTTTTTTCCAACTTTATTACAACGACATTAACTCAGGTGCATTAAGTAGACTTGATATCTAATATTTATAATTACTGCCCAGTAAAAGACTCTGAAATACAATGTATTTTTGTCTTCCAATTTGCAGAGGTTTAAGCTGATAATAATGTAGCAGGTTTGGGCACAGGCAACAGTTAGAGACACCAAAGTCTTTTTTTTTCACTCCTATAATTTGAACACAATTTTAGACACAAGCACAGTTGCAAAGTGAGAACAAATGAAATCTTTTCCCAGCATGTTTCCTATAAACTCCTACAGAAGAACCTGACATATAATGCTAGATGGAAATCTCTGATGAATACAATAGATGCCAAAAAAATAGGTCAGAGAGAAAGAAGGAAGATATGAGAATAATGAAGAAGCACCAGAATACAAAAATAGCCCACCAAAAAATTACATATAAAAGATGTATAAAAGACATGCATACAGATAAATTAAAAACAAAGATGAGTTTTGCACAACAGATTAACTGCTGCATGGGTTTAGAGCATACAACTAACTCAGCTATCTGAGGAGACACAGAAGACACTTGCCCTGGTTTTGGAGAGGGGTCAGAGCTCAGCACCACATGGGCATGGCCAGGCTGCTGTTCCATATCACACAGCTCATCACGAAGCATGGCTTCAGGGGAAGTAAAAGGTGAGCACACATCATGAGTGGGACACTGTCTCCACTCTCTCTCCCTGGGAGCGGTTGCCAGGACCAGCCCTGTGGACCCTGCCCTCCCTCGCACCTGCCCATCCCTTCCCATCCCTCAGGAGAGCACAGCTCTGGGTGATGAAAGCAGCTGAACCCAGTGGAGCCTGGAAAAGCAGTCTGGAAGTGGAGCTGGCACAGAGTCAAACCTCAGCAGAGCCAGTGTGGCACGGTGCCAGTGTGGGAAGTGGCAAAACCAGGATGAGAGGAGCTCAGCCCAAACCAAGCCCCAGAGGCATGGACTGGTCAAAAGCAGCAGTGCCACATGGAACAGAGTCCAGCAGAGCTGTCAAGAAACAGGTGGCACGGCGCAATGTGACCTAGTTCCCAAGGGACCTTCCATCATTGCTTTTCACAGTCTCAGAGCTAGGGAAGGGAAGCACTGACTGTGGGAGCACCCGCCATCTTGCCTTGGTCTGGGGAAGCCAGAACTAAGCTGAGGTGGTGAGCACCTTTTGTGTATAAAGTTCTTTTTTTCTTTTTTTTTTTTTTCTTTTTTTTATTTGTTAGTTTTCCTGCTTTTACTGTGCATTTCTTATTCCATTGCTGCTTGCTTTCAGTAAATTGCTATCTCAACCCATAACTCGGACTTTGTTCCTCTCTCACCAGAGGGGGAAGGGGAGAGGCTTATTTGCAGTTTAATTTCTGTCTGGTGTTAAACCACCACAGCACTAAACCATAAGACTAATTAAGATGCTGCTATGCAATTTAGAAGCATAACTAACAACTGGCAAATTAACTATACAGTGAACTTTTCACATCATTATTAAGATGGAAACAATTCCTAATTACTAATGTATCTAATCTGTACTCAGGCAAATGTTACTGAAAAACAGCACTCATAAATCCTGGTACAGATCTCCAGATCATGTAGATCAAGACCTTCTTAAAAAGAAACCATTTTTATATCTAGCCTCATAATCAGTATCAGAGGAACCTGGAATAAGTTCCTTGAGCAAGGACTAAACCTCAGATTATTTCTCTTCCACTAAACCACTAATTCTTTTTAAAAAGTAATTAATTTTTTTTCTTAATTCAGGACATCATACACTACCTAACAGGCGACATAAAACACCTCTCTCCTCATCTCATAAAATGTGTACAAAGAACAAATTTTCTACTAACATTCTTCCCTAGGAAGGTCATTAGTCATGTCAAAAATCTGCTCCAACCTGCTTGAATAGAAAACCTGAGTCTCCAGCAGACAGTCCAAAACCTGGCATGAACAAAATGCTATTTTGTCTAAATGCAGCTTGGAGACACAGGCAGAACTTTTACAAACAATTTATTTGCCAAGTCGGTTGGATTCTGCATGTTATAAGACTATGAAGACTTTATGACTGATTTTTACTAGCCAGAGGAAAATACACATTCTGTTCATATGGTTTCAAAATATTTTGAGTATCCATAGAATCTTTTTGACTCATGTTGACACACACACTATGGATGTGCTGAAGTAACAGGCTTCCAGTACTAACAAAAATCTCTCTCTTGAACTGGTATATGAAGAAAATCTGCTATAGAGGTAGACAGCAAATATTAGGAAGTGTATAACAATCATTAACTTTGAGAAAGAGAATGCTCTCCATTAGCAATGCAAACTTGAGAAGCAGCTTACTACATACACTGTGCTGACTGCTGATCATCAGCTTACAGGATCAAAATTGAAAAAGTACAGAACTTGGAAACTGTTTGAAGTTTTTACTCAAAATTCTATTTCTCAGGAAAATAAAATTTCAAATTATTTTTGCTTTTCTACATGCACCTTTTACAGTAAGATTCCAGAAAGGTTGAATGCATAGCCATGTTTTTTTATATTCTAATCAAAGACACCTCATAACAATGATACCGCCACCACCACCACCCCCTGGGCACTAATTTACTCTGATGTGCTTTTTCCATCTTCAAAGCATACCTGAACACTGGAAATTGTTCTCTATAATACAATGAAGTAAGTGCACACTTCATCTACCTCTAAAGTTCTTGTTTTAACTAGCATAAAGTCTGCTCTTAAGACCAGGCCAGCTGAAATATCTCTTGCTGAATTATGCTATTTCTGCATTCTGGTTGGTAATGAGTAGTAAATTTTTCTAATAAGCTAGGCATATGACAAGGCATCCTCTGAAAACATCAGTTTTAGCTGTGTATTGATGGATTGGTATAGAAGCTAAAATATATTTTAAAAAATTAGAGGAAAAAAAGTAAATTTACAATCTGTTGCTGAAAATCATTTTTAAAAATGCTACCAAGAAACAAATCTTCCTAATTCTATAATGAGAACCCAGAGGGATTTGCATTGACCCCCTCACTCTTTAGTTTTGTTCACTCTAAATGTCCAACATAAACCACAAATTTGACAAGGGGGGTTTAGACCATGTAACCTTGTTGCTAAATCTGAGATTAAACATATTAATTCGTGTTAAAAAGCCAAGATGGATTTGTTAAACGTTTACTTTCAGATTGATTTTCACTGCAGCAAGGGGACTATTTTGCTCATCAGAGGACAGATGCTGCTGCCTCCCACCTGTGCTCCCAGAGCTCTGGAAGGATGGTAACCTGGATACCTGCTCCAGGGAATACCTGCAGCTACCAGAGGCTGGGAGCAGAAACTCTCCACACAGCACTGCTCTCATTGTAATGCCTTTATGCAACAAATGTATTACGCAGAATGCTTACAATGGTTTCACACTGCACCTACAAAGAAATAAATTTTGTCTTTAAAGGCAAAAAGACCTTAGGACCAAGATAACCCTAAGCAGCCTTTCATTGACTTTTCTGTAGCTTAAGCGTGGCAAGCAGTGCGAAATATGACAAATGCATGAAGCTATAAACCCCAATTTTGACATAAATCACAGTGTATAAGAATATGGATGAAGTTATATAGTGTCAGAACAGGAAGAAAGAGAAAAAAGCTCACCGCAACACACACACTGAAATGCAAAAACATCGGAGAAAGGAAGACATTTTTATATAGCTTACCAAAACAGTTTGTAAAGCCACAGGAATTCTAACAGTATAGTTTTCACATACCAGAACTGAAGTGGTAGCTCTTTTCTCTCAGGAAAATGCTTATTGCACACCAGAAAATTCTGGCTGTCTTGATATCCATGAGGAAGGTTCTTGGGGAACTCCAAAGGACTTTTTTAAATCTAGGCATCATTCAGAATATGATGGACAGGCTACATTTCAGAACTGTTTTATAATTAAAAGGCTAGAAATTGCTCAACAGTAATCAGTAACTGTGTCTTTTACAGGAGCCATCTAAAGGTACATTTTAGGGGTTTTTTAGATGATGACTTTCCCCTGCTCTGAAAATTGGATCCCTGTAATGACATCTCAAGCACAGCAACCATAAGAACTTAGAAAAACAACAGCACAAGCAACTCAGTGAACACAAGAACTAATTAGGTAAGGATTCGCTACATCTGCAGCCTACATTTCAGATGTTCCTTCCAATGCAGTATCTTGCTCCCACCACCCGTACAATATCCCACACAAACTCATCTACCCAATTCTTTCCACTCATTTCTCATAAACATCACAACAGTATACTGTCCAGATGTCACTTATGATGAAAGAGATCCTGAGCAGCCGTCTGGCAAAGACAATACAGAACTTTGGCTGGTTTTGAACTAATACATTGCAGACTGGCTGCAGCAGGCTGAGAAACCTTGAACTGTTAAATACATGGTACAGTCTGTCTTCCATAGATGAGAGATTTGAGTCCCTGTAACCTACCATGCTAACAAATATCACAAAACTCAGAGGAAATTGATATCTTCTAAGTTAATTTCCATGAGTCAAATACAATTAATCAAACCTTTAAAATTCAAATTGTTAAAACTACTCAACAAGTAAAAGATAACAGGAAAAGACAGAGAAGCAGAATGGAATATTAGGAGCTTTTACTGTCTCCTACTGAGGAAACTCCTTTGCTAGGCTTTCAAGATATGTGTAAAAGACATGTCTAATGGTATGTTTCCATCAAAGACTATTTCAAGGTATTTGTTCAGTTTTAAGGCCTCTCAATTCCCTAGCTATTGTTTTCCCTCAGTGGCTGAACAAACTAGAAACCTGTTAGGCCAAACTAAATTAGATGACTACTTACTGGACTGAAGTAATAGAATCCTACAATCACAAATTTGCTCTGACTGTTCTTAGAGATAGGTGTCACATCTGCCAATTTCCAGTCACCTGGGACTTCCAGAGTTAACAAGGACTGCCAGTAAATGACTGAATATGAGAATAGGCTTTCTCCAAAATAAAAGTATCAGCAAAAACTGTGTAGTAAGATAAAGGCCTACTAAAGTAACATTCAGCCACTTGAAAAGCTAAAATGTTACCTTTTAATGAAAACTTAATGTTTTTCCTTAAATATTTTTAAAACTAAACTAAAACTAGTTGTTTAAAATAAAATGTATTCAATAAAAAAGCTATGAATGTATAAGATGAGATGACAAACAGGCCTACTATTCATCAAAAATGTGTATTCTCTCTTTTGTTACAAAATTTTTCACTTTGTACATGATGATAAGCTACAGTTTTGCATTTTTCAACTTAGGCCACAAATATACTGAGTTCCACATATTCCAAATGTGAAGTTCATATTTAATGAAAATCAGTGTAATAGTAACTAATATGATTAGTCAAATTAAAAAGATAACTTAGAAAATAATTCAACCTTTTTCTCCCTCTGTAATGGAGATGGGGACTACATCCTCACTATTCAGTCTACCTCCCCACTGAGTTAATCAAGTGTTTTCTGGGTAGATTTTATAGCTGTTTTTCTCCTGTGAGTTTAGCAAAATTACAGAGCAGATACTGTTATCCACTCCTTTTTTTATTTAAAAACCCACAAAAGACAGAGAAATTGCAGTATACTGGAGTACTGTCAGCCAGGCTAGCTAGTATCCAAAGAGGGAATCCAGCTGTCTGCAGTAGTTAGTGTTTCAGTGAGGATGAATGGCCTGAACTGGTGAACATCTATTTCATGATGCTCTACCATGGCACAGAATGAAAAGCAGCTAAAGAAACAAGCTCCTAAATTTATTCGAGTTTCAAATCAGAAAACTTGGCTAGAAAAGTTTACCCTAGGAAGTGAATCAACATATGATGAGAGCATAAATATGTAAATGTGACAAGAACTGGAACAGTCCTTCATTCCAGTCATTGATTTTTGCTTCCCCAGTCACTGATTTCAACTTCTTCCAGACAATTTCATTTTCTATTTTTGAAGTACCACACATCAAGTGATCTGTTTTAACTCTCATTACCCCTTACCCTAACACGGCAGTCAGGTGTTTTTGCAACATTGTCAGCAAACAGTATTTACAAGAAATTATGTCCCTGCCTTGTCCATCTATTTTAGCTGCTTTACACCAAGTATCTCCTATGAGAGCACAGTTACATCAGATACGTGAAACATTTTGCCTCATGACCAGAAACCAGGCCCAGCAGAAAGTAAACTGAGTTCTTAACATATTTATTAGTAAAAATACCTACAAATAAATCAACCTAGGCAAGTCTTATCTTCCGTACAGGAATAAGGGAGAAGGGCAACTTAAATTTTTCTTCCTGCTGAGTAGCAAAATAAAAATAAAGTTAAATACTTGACAAATATCTAAAAAAAATATGAAGTTAGTTATCACTCTTAAATCATTTTGCTTAGAGCACCATCCATCAAGTCCATATTGCCTATGGATATTACGAACCCACATGTTATGAAGTATTTCTCCTTTCCCCATAGTAGGAAATAACAGCTGAAAACGAAGTGGAATATACATGTAACAGACACAAACAAAAGAAAAAAGAATGTTACACTTTTTATAACGAATTATAAATCCATAATCCTAATATTCCTCACATTACATCACAGACATTCATCTATATGCCCTGTACATCAAAATAAGACACCAGAGTCCAAGCTGCTAGCCTAACAAATCCAGTTAAATGCTGACACTTTAAGAAGCATGAATGAAGTATTGCAAATGATTAAACCAAAATAATTTCTACGAGTTAAGAGGCTTCCATATAGGGGTCCTTAACTTGCATTCTTCTTTTAGATAAAAGATATGTCAACATCAACAATGATTAATGTTGATTTCTACCTAATATTTCCCTTTTTGTCTCCAGTGTTGGAGAAAATAATTAAATTAAACATTCACACTTTTGGAGTGCATTGCTTGTTTCTTTCTACAGCCTTAACTATCTCTTTTCTTGTTCTGGGTACACAGATACTGCAGTGTTAGTCAGTTCATGAAGTTATACTTTGTGACAATGTGCTGTGGCTAACTTACCAACACATCAAAACCCCACTGCTACCTCCAAGGCAGAAAGTTAATAAATCACAAAATCACATGATTTCCACTCAGTGGGTATTTTTTACTAAAAGCTGAATCGTTCTTACACATCTTTTTAGGAAGACATAGAAAGCTTTTTATCTGTTTACACAAACATACATACATATGTAGATATACACACTCTCTCAAATATTATAATCTTGCTCTCCAGTATGATTATAATTTCATTCAATTAATCTCACATCTTATTTTATAATTCCCTTTCTAATCTGCTTTGATTAAACCAAGCCAAACTCAAGTCTGGGTAGTGCTACTCCAGGGAATTTCATGTTATGTTCATTTTACACACAGGACAGTTCAGGCTGTCATTTCAGTCACTCTGGGTGTTTAATTGTTTACTACATGAAGTGTTTCAAGCCATGTCAGAAGATGATTCTTCTGGTATCTTGACAATCAAGATTTACATTTTACCATTGTATAACTTATGATGCTGGTGCAGTTAGGAATGCAAAAATATTGTATTAAAATTAGTATGTTACGTAGTTTAAAGATACTGCGATAATTTTGTACAGACAGAAATGACAGTGATATACATATATATCCACTTAATGGATACAGTTTAATCAGCAAATCTTCAAAAACATGACATCATATATTCAATTTTTCAGCACATAAGCATATGACATCTTTCTACTTATTCTAGCCTTCTTGTCTTGAACAGAAAAGACTGTGCACTTTATTACATGGTTTTGTTTGGGGAGCTTCCTTCATTTAATATAAATGCTGGAAGAAAAAGGGTAAACAAAAATGGGAATTATGGACAATGTGGTTTGCAACACAATCCTAGAGCAATACACCTCTCAAGCATAACCAAGTGGCTTAGCTGCTCTCTCAAATTCACCTGCTACATTAAAAGAATGTAGGATTTCCTTAGATGTATTAATTATTCATCTAAGAGGCTGTAGTAATAAGAGTTGAATCCAGGGATGTGACTTATGTAGCTGTATACACACAATAAAAAGTAAAACTACATCAGAAATGAGGGAAAACAAAATAAAAAAAATAAATCCAAATTCCCTAATTTTTGAAAATACAATAGGCTATTAGAATCTTCTTACTGGTTCAATGAAGTTGACAGCTTAACTCTTAGAGTTATAGAAGCAGAAAACCACTTTGCAAGACAAGCTCATCTGTCAATAAAAGTAAAATATGAAGGTGCCATTTGAATATTTATGTAATATAAAGTAATTCTAACTAATTACATGATATAATTAACCTATGCAATAAATTAGAGAATAAAACCAAGAGGTTACTTAATTAGCTCAGTAACAGCAATAATGATATTTTTGAGGCTTTTAACAGTGAATTACCAGCTGAAAGCCAAAATTAACGCCCTAAAGACAAGAAACCCAAATCTTCTCCTGTCAGTAGATGAATTAAAACAAATAATTCACCATTATCTCATCAAAAGTTCTTTATTTTACATTATTTTAAGTGGCAGTGAATTTGACAATTCAATGTTTACCTTTATTTTAATGATCTATTTCTGAGAGAAATAAAACCTTTTTTTCTCTCCCTCGTTAGATAACTCTTCTAACTAACTAACTCCAATGCTCCCACTTGATTCACTCTAGTACTAAGAAATGCTGATAAGCAAGGATGTTTGATATGCTGGCCCTTCCATATATATTTCAATATGGAATTTCAACAATTGCTTCCAAATCAACACCTCTCCAATATATTTTAAATAAGTAATGGCAATCATATTCCATAAGTTTATGTTAAAATATAGCAGATGTTTTGAAACCTCTGAAATAATAATTTGCAGCTTTTAATCTGTCACTGTTAAATGTGGAGCTATAAACAACCACAGCATCTTCAAGTCACTCAGAGACAACTTTGAAAACCTTTCTGTGTCTGCAAACCTGATGATCCACTAAATTAAAGTTCTTTCTGGTCAAAAGATGCCAGGTTTTTATTACAGTATATTATTATTCAAAGTGTAAAATAACTACATCTCCATATTATGACTTCCTTACAAAGGGCCTCATATAACCTAAACAACAGGTAAGTTTTATTGACCCTATAGAATTCAGATGCAGGATGTTCTGGAAACTAGACTTTCAAGCTCTTCTATCTTCTCTTGGGTGACATGAAGAGCAAGCATGATATTCTACAGGAAAGGAAACGGTATGAAAATTTGAAAAGCAGAGTCTACTATCTTCAGTCCCTCACATGAATTCACCTTCTCTATGTCTCAGCTATGTCCACTGGAGCTCTTTATAGAATATTTTGTTAAGGCTTCCTACTGATACTTTTCTCAGTTAATGGTTTGTAGTTTAAAGAATAATAGTCTTTGGCTTCTGTAATGCTCTGAATTAGCATCTGCAAACCTCAAAATCATTAAATAAACTCATTGAAATTCAGGCAGCAGTGTAATCTGTAAAACTTCGCAGCTCAATAATAGAATGGAATAATTAGATCTATGATAGTTCTAAACATAACTATGTACCATATTTTATGCATCTTTAACTAAAATGTAGGATGAGAAAACTTCAGCTGGAATATCACTGAGATTCATCTTTCATGTTTCCAGTATTTGAAAATTGTTCATCTAAATACCAAGTATTTATTTTCCTAAGTTCTATTCAGAGCTTAAACATACATTAGTTATAAATACGATGAGTAAAACATGAGCTCAGGAAAGATGCAATGATTCCTACTGATTTTAGTTCTTTGGTATCTTGCTAAAGGAAAGTCTTGGTCTGAAGTACTGCTGTGCTGGATTCTGGCAAAAACGTTTCAACTGAAAATTTCTAACTCATTGAGGAAGGTGGTCATCTTAGACCTTGATCCTAAGAAGCAAATCTTCCTAAAGTGTTCATGCTGGAGTGAGATGACTCAAAAGAGATTATACAAAGTGAAGCTGTCTCATACTTACACTGGGATCAAAGTCTACAGACATATGTGGAGGTAACAGACAATCTCACATCTTTAGCTGCTTACAGTCCTCGATACAGTGGCTCTTACAAATGTTAGTTAATTAATGCTCTTACACCATGGGTCAATTACCTTGACTATCCTGTAGCAAGTGTGAGGGATAAGGCTTCTGTAACAGCAGACGGGTGAGGAGCTAACATTAGTCCATGAGTTAATCCCACAACCTACACAAATACTCTTATCCTCTGGTAAATGAGAACCCATTTACAGCCCTACTACACAGTACAGTGCTTCAAATTATCTCCTATTGTGCAATCCTCACATTTCCAGGTAAGCATGAAATAACTTGAAGGAAGTAACTAAAATGAAATATATTTAGATTAACTGTTAATTCTTCATTCTGAGGATCTTCCACTGCTCAAACCATTTATTGTGGTTTCAAGAAAATATTTTTAAAGGTTTCTTCAAAGTTTGGAGGCTGAAAAAGTGATCACTGGGAATTTAAAGAAAAAAAAAAAGGAAAAATATTTAAAAGAGAGAACAAAGCTTTCTGTTTTTTTCTCATGAAACACCTGTATGATGGTGATATCATTAACCTCTATAGCATCACCAACCGAAAACTCTTTTAGATAACTCCTTTAAGTTCATACTACATCACAGAGACTCACCCACCCTATATAACTAGAAACCTAACTTCCATAAAAATTTTAGGAAAACAGACATTTCACATGAAGTGTGTATTTTACCTGCACAATCAGAAAGGAAACATGCCATTGATAACTTATAAAGAGAAATCTTACCTAATCTGAGTCACTCTATGGCTGTGGTAAATCAGCTACTGGTCTGGGGTAATACAGATGGCAGGACTGTTTAAATCATTATTTTATTCCAGATCAGCAGTGAGATTTCAATTCAGATCTACAAATTGTCTCCCTTTATTGTGCTTGGGCTTCACAACACAGAGCAGTCATAAAACACATGCTTTTAAACTAGATCAGAAGATTCACTTCAGGAATACATCTAGTGTGCTGCAAGTGTTGAGGAAGAGACATAGGATGGGTAGTGCTTATCCGATTTGCACAAAATGGATCTTACTCTTATCAAAAATGGTCTGTCTAAATCAACCCTCTAGTACTATTAATAGACAGAGTAATCTTAGGTTTGTGTAAAGATAACATTTATGATAATAATGAGATCATTGTTCAAGAGACTTTCTACTTGGATTAGAAACATGTAAATCCACATACTGATTTTTCATAACATAAAATATGACTTCCTACAAACTACTTGTGATTAATGACTAGGTGATTGTGACTTGCCTGGTCAAGATAAAAAGCACTGCCATCTCGGATCTCTCGTCGCTGTTTGAGGTCAGTTTCTGTGGTGTCCCTCGACAGTGCAATATATTCAACCTCCCGCTTTGTCAGCTCCTGTAGACAACAGTCTAAAGTTATTGCCAAAATAACACTATAACCCCAGTGACTGAACTTTAAGAATATGCCTAATGGTAAAATTGTACAAAAAAGGCAACAGCAAAGTGATCTGAAGTAACTCTGAACAAAATCCAGTATCTCTTATTTTTAAAATGTTAACAATGTGTTACGCCTCAAACAAAATGGTTTGAATTTCTGCTCAATAAACTTTTATTTTCCCCAAACCTATTCTTAAAACAAAATAATCAGCTATATACTCTTTCCATTGAACATCTGTAACATCCTGTAGGTTAACCTTCTGGTTCCGGACTCTGAAAGAAAGCCAGCATCTCCAAGTCACAAATGAAAATCAGAAATTTTCTGTAAAAGATTGAAACATTCAACTCTCACAGTTCAGTAACACTTATACTGCGATGCAGCTGTGATTATTACCTGCACATGCTCTGCCAGTACACTGATGAAATATATTATTCTTACCCTCTCTTCCTTGGCTATCATGAGATGCACTCTGCATCACTATTTAAAAAAGGAGAACCCTCAGGTTATTGTTTTCTTTGTTTTGGTTCAATATGAGGTATACATAGAATTTGCTATCTTAGAGGAATAAGAACAATTCCCCATGTATTTATAACAGATATTTCTGCTACTTCCATACCTGGGTTATCATGAATTCTGCTTAGGAAACATATTCACAATGAAATGCTCTTAGCCCTTACTCCTCAATTAAAGATGTCATTGATTTAACAGACCTCTCTTAAACAGGCAGCTTTCAACTACAGCTATATGAAAAAAATAAAGCAAAGATATAAATCCCAACTGAAACTATTTCCTTTCCACTTTTGCAGTGCCTATTGGGTTACAAAGCCACCAGTTCCTTTATGTTGCAAGTAGATATAGTTGCACTTTCTTTTAATTAAAGGTGGAAAAAAGAGTGGTTTTCAACTATCAGCCCTGTGTAGCAATGCAGAGTAGCTTTCAGCAACAGAAAGTAGAAATTTTCCAGGCTTATATATTTTCATTGAAGGCACCACAGCATGTATCAGCTCACATGGAAAGACCGGCCTTCAAATAACTTTTTGGCATGGCATTGAATCAGTAAGCTTCAGCCTTTCTAATAGATCTCAAGTGCAAACAGTCTGTGGCATAAATAACAAGACACATTCTATATCTTATGCCTAGATATCAGGTGTTTTTCCATATTCTCTTTTTAGGTTATACCAAACTCTTTACCATTTATTTTAAGGAATTCAAACTGTTAAATAGTACATCTAGTTTGCTGAATTAAAAAATCTTCTCTCCTTTACAAAGTTCAAAACATTGTAGCTTTCACTTCTATGCTTTACCTCAGAGATCTAGTCTTTGAATTAACATTTTTTTCATTTCTATAAGAATGTCTGATCTTTATGACAACTGATATGCCTCCATTTGTGATTCCTCTGTTCAACCAGAATCCAGATATATCTCATGGCAGACCAAGTCCTACCCACATCACATTTTAGGGCAGACATTCCCCTCCTGATCATTTAAGAGCATTGACTTATTAAACATGAAATTTTTTACATGGTGCTGCCATGGTTCATGCAGATGGCTGTAGGCACGTCCTTCCCACATTCCAAGAGAGGATCATACATGCATCTACTCTTTCTAATCACTCAGAATAACTGTTCCCAAATGTTACTCAGAACACTTCCCTCCCAAATCCTTTCCTTCATTTCTTTTTTTATGTAATGAAGCAAAAACGATTTGTTGTCTGTAGCACTAGGCAGATATCTTAATCTTCTAACATACATAATGCTGAGAACAAACTGTTTCTCCATTTGTGATAGCATATGGTAACACAGTTTTCCAACTCTTTTTTTTTTTTTTCTCCCCTGGATTTTAAGCAGAAAAACATGTATTAAAATGTCTGCACTTTCTATTTGTCTATAACAAAAACTGAGCTTTGGAAAGGACATTTCCTTTAAGAAAGGAAACATTATGAAAAAACTTATTTACTTGTCTAGTAAAAGAATGACTTACATTAATAACGTCTCCAACACGTTTAAACCAACATACTCACCAGATACTGCATGGCAATCGATCGCCGGAGAGGCCCAGGAGGCCCAATAAGAAAGACATCTTGGCCAAGAAGATCTTTCTGCATTATCCATCTTAAATGGTGGACTACAGACTGGGCCAGAGACTCTGTCACTTTGAAGCACAAAGATAAGAACATGTTATTAAATTCTGAAAACTGTTAGATGCCCAGCCATTCAACACTTTCTTTGAGCTTATCTCCAAAATTAAAATACACAAAGCTGTACTGCCCTAATATGGACAGCTGAAAAGCAGAGAATTCCACACAGAGTTTATATTAGACTACCTAACTTACATATAAAAGTTTATACATCTATCTTACCCATTGTTTTTTTAATCTGCACAACTTCATTCTTCAAAAAAAAAACTAACATAAACCAGAAAAAAAGTTGTGGATTTGTATTTCCCGTTAAACTGATCAACATAGAGACTCATTTTTATTATTCAACATTGAGTGGATTCCCCATCATCAGTTAATATAAATACATTATATACATTTTACATAATATGTAAATACATTTACATAATATGTGTAAAAAATATAATTTGTAAAATATTTATCCAGCCTATATTCCAGCCCATCTGTGAATTGTGAAGCTCAAATAAACCCCAAAAAACTCCGATTGCCCCAGAATAAGACTAGTATTCAGGGAAAAACTTAATTTGTTAATTTTTTAAAAGACAACTTCACTCTTGTTTATATTTTGACACAATAAACCATGGAATTATGAAGGAAATCCATACTTTGTCCTATCACTACATTTATACCATACAGTTTCCAAAATCACAATTAAAATCCAAATCAAAGCAGATCAATTTGCTTCTATTAAGAAATATCATACACATTAATTTAAAAAGCAATAACCTGATGATAATTAAATTAAAACTTTTACCACATGTATACAAATGTTGGCAGCACTGGAAAGCATCATACAGAGACAGCACACTGAAGGAACCATACATCACCCTATCCCCAGAAATGTCCTTCACATACCCACCAGCAAAGCCTGGCTCTTTCTCAGTCACAAGCAAAAAGCACTACTGCAGGAGGAGAAGGTGAACATAAGCAAGTCAGGAGGGAGATTCATGTTTGCATGTATGTGTATGGTTGCTTTCAGAACAGTCTGACAAGATTAATGATGAGGTTTGAAGCTGGAGGCTCAAGGGCAATGACTGGGATGCTGAAATGCAGTAAGAAAGGAGCAAGAGGCCATGAAATCTCCAAAATAATCCTTGGTTATTTACCTTTTCTCAGTGTAATTACTGGGTGCAATTAGAAGCCAACATTTACAAAAACAAATGTTACATCTGATACAGGGCAACCAGTGTGTGCAGGGCAGAGTTAAGGACAGCAGGTAATAGTGGCACTCAGTTCTGAAGAGGTTCAGTTCATTTCTGAATCTTAGCAAGCCAGAATTAAGATCCATTTTTGTAAGACCATAGGAACAGCGTTAAATGACTGTGTGTGAGAATCAAGCAAGATTTTTCAAGCATAAAGGACATTAAGGAGAACTTTAACAAAAACTAACTGAAGGTTTTGGTCTTTGGTCTGGCATTCAGGGAATTCATTTGAAATCATCTGCTTCCAGAGAAATTTACAATATCCTTACTACCAGTGTGAACAGAAACAGTATACACATGCAGGTGAGCAATCTATGCATTAGGATTATCAGATTAATTGTAAACAAACATTTCATGTTTGCCTTATTGTCTAGTTCAGTTTTCTGAACAGCTGTCATTAGCATGTCCAGGATTATCTTTCATATATGGTTGGTGAGATCATATGAATGTAAAATGTTTTCGTCTTCCTCACTGAAATACTGTATTCCAAAAGCAAGGCACATCATACCACACACAGCTGGTCAAGTGCAAAGAAATTCCTCACAGGGAATAACATGCTCCTTTCTACAAGATTTTCAAGGCAATTAGGGAAGTTCCTATTTGATATATTCTTTGGGATATAGAGGGTAATACATCACACCAGAATAACTGTTGTTGTTGTTGTTGCTATTATTATTATTATTATTATTATTATTATTATTATTATTATTATTATCCAAACTTTGCTACTGGACAGGCATGAAAGTTTGAAAAGCACCACACAAAGAAAAAGTATTATCTTTAAGATACAATTAAAATTTTAGGACAGATCTCATATCCATTATTATTTCTGCCTGGATGAAGCCAATGTGCCTCCAGTGTATTTCTACAATAGCTGTTCTTAAAAGAGGAAAAGTACTTTGCTGCAGTGGAAAAATAAGCTTGGAAATCTCTCATGTCAAAATTCATGCATTAGAAGCACACAAAACCTACTTTGACAAAGCCTGACTACAAATGCCTCTGGCATAATTCTCATTAATATGTGTAACTATCTTTTTCATTTTTAGGATGGTCTCAAGAAAAAAACTTGGCTCACACTTCAAAACAGTACCATAAATAGCAACAGGACTTTAGAATGTTCAGCAGCATCTGCAAGAAAAACTATCATGTAAAAACAGCAAGAGTGTACAGCACTCAAAATAATGTACAATTTTAGAAATTAAAACATTAAGGAATTTAAGGGCACTTATATTATCATCATTGTGTTTAAACAGTGCAAATATTCTCTGAAATAGCATTATTAAAAAATACAACTTATAGTCTGAGAATTTCCTGCTTTTTTTGAGAAAAAATCACAAAAGACAATTCCTTATTGATAGGTTTTGTAGAAAAAAGGTTTTCTTGCTTCCCCATTCACATAATTCTCCTCACAAACAGATTACAGCCAGACCAATTATAATACATGTTTTCAATCACAAAGTAGCACATTGGCATCTGCAAACTCAAAGGAAGCCTGTTACAAATGACACCAACAATTCCTAGCTTGCATTCCCTAAGGTAAACTGTCGAGAGAGCAGCTTCCACTTGTCAGTTCCTTCAGTTCTAACATGTAATATCTGTACATTGTTCAGATACTAAACCTACTTCACCTTCCTAGCTGTCTTTTTTAAATTAGAAGAATGTAATATTTTCTTGTACATGCAGTCTGTGCTGCAGTTTCCAAAGCACATTATGCTTTTCAAAAGCAGCCTCAGATGCATATACACAGTAACTTGTATATCATTTATATAATTTTAGACTACTTGTACTGTGTTCTCTGCATTGCAAGTCTTTTAGATTTTCTCTAATATGACTTGAAAAAAAATCCTCTCTATTAAAGAGCTGTATACCAACTTTACCACAAGTATCATATAATAATTTTCTATGACATTTAGAAGACATGGCAAATTCACTGGGGAAAGCATCAGCAAGTATATTACAGCAATTTTTATTAATTACCTTATGAGTCAGATAGCATCTAATAGCAAACTGGGATTGCACAATCTGTTTAGTGGCACTCTGCTGATTTGCAGCAGTTAAATAGTAGGCCCTATATTCTTAATCTGCAGGATGGTGCATAGCAAGCCTCTGCAGTGTATTCTCTAAGACACCATCTGGCACATGTAGGAGAGTAGTTGGTGCTACAATTTGCTATTCCTGTGTACCAAGGACAGACAACAAAAGAAATTGCATTCTATTGATTTGTAATAAGTGATAAGTAGAACAGTACCTAGCAGAATCTGCACAAACATTCTGTAAAGGGAGTAGCTGAAGCTGAACAGAGAAATCCCCAAATAAGAAAAGTAGAAAATATTTTAGATCGATTTTGAAGCAAACACAGCAGCTGCTCTTGTTTGATCCACAAATCAGCTTTTGATAAAGCCAAGACTGAAATGGCTACGCTAGCCTCGGAAATATTCCAGTTCACTCATATTTGAATTCCTGGCACACTCACTGAAGCCATAAGATTCTTTGGAGATACCAGACAGTATCTGCTGGCAAGTCTTTGTGTCCCACCTACAGAAGAAATCCCATAAATGAAGGAAATATGTAACTCTTCCCAGTGTTCAGACAGTTAGGTAAACTGATTCCCAAGAATACCTATTCCAGATGCAGTACAGAATACAGCAGAACTCCTGTCCCTGTGTGACTCTGGTCAATCACATAATAACCAACAGGCACAAGACATCAATATACATAATTTCAGCAGAATAAAAAAAGACCTCTGCATACCCTGAACCTTCACTACAAGGCATGCTCACAGTCTGAAAATGGCTCCTTGTTTCAGGAGAGCTGAAAATTAATGACAGGAACAAGATGTCTCTCCCATCTGAAAACTGAGGAGTCCTGTAGCTGTCTGTGGCTGTCTGTAGTAAATCCAACACAGGGAGCAGCAGCTGAAAAATACAGCTAAGGAAGGAGGAACAAAGAAGGAGGTCTTTGTCTAAAAACATTACATTTCAAAAAGGGAATTTTTATTTTATTTTTTAAACTACCCCACTGAAACTTACTTCACAGCTTGTTCAGGCTAGGGGACAATGAGGAAAGTGAGTGAGTTGGCCTGGACAGGGTGAAGGAGGCAGCATGGCCAAGGTAGAGAGGGAAGCACTCCTATGTGGTCTGCCTTCAGCTGCTGCCATTTAGCAACTAAAACATTGCTGCTCTTTCCATTTTATGCTGATGCATAGAATCCAAAGAGTTTTCAGTCTCATAACATGGTTACATCACAGACAGTTTTCACTGGAATACTATTTTTCCTCATAAATTTTTCATGAGAACACTCTTCATTCCAAAAATTTTTAGTCTTGCGGTGTTGAGGAAACAAGTTGCAAGTTTTTGCAGGGGCTTAGAAAGGAAGAAGCTGCTTCTTGAATGAGACCGTAAACTCATTTATCAATTCCTCTGAGTTGATTACTTCACAGGAAAGTATTAGTTCCACACAGATAAATCATATTTCTCCATGTGAGTAGAAATTTAAAGATAATATAAAGGAAACATGTAAAATCAAATAGCTTTCTGGAAGAAGCCCTGAATGGGATTCTGAAGGCTAAGTTTCTCCCTGTAACACAGACATGGAATAAGTGAAACTATTCCTAGCTGGATGTGCTACTCAGAAAAGTACATAGAACAGTTATCCATAGCTCAGACTCCAACTGGAGTGACATAGTATTTCTGCTTTTGACTACAACAGCTCAGGCCAGCACCAAAATGTATGAGAGAATCTAGGATAAAAAACAAGAAAAATTATCATATGATATTTGAATTGAGTCTAGAAAAGAAATAACTTTTCCAATATGCAAGACAGAATCACCATGAAGAAAAGAAGTTCTCTGCACCAAGGTTATGCTAGATAGAATAAACCCCCAGCAACTAAAAGTATGCCCAAAAAAACTTAAATGAAGCATTCCAACAAGCTTTTGTCACAAAAGAATCCTTAATTACTGGAGCAGAGTGTGCAGAGAAGTTCTGAAATCTGTATCATGAGCACATTTTAAGAACAAGGAGGACAAATATCTCTCAGGAGTAGTTTGGGTTCAGCTGACCTTGCTTTGAAGGACATGGAACAGCTCGGACAACTCCCTGAGCTCCATCCAGACCTCCTCTGTATGTTTCCATGTCCCCATGTATGCCTGTGCCTCTCTCTCAGTACAGACAAAATGGGGTTAACAACGTGAAATGTCCAGAACTCTACTGACAAAAAGCCTTTTTCAGATTCTGGATGAGGTGGTAACACCCAAATAGTAGAACAGTTAGAAACCCACATGAAAACTCAAACTGTTGAAATAATCATCATCTCTGACACCTTCCCTGAGGCTAGGAATGAAGAAATGCAATGACTGAAGTGTTTGTTAGTATGAAATTACAGTCATCCTGCAATACAACCTGTCTCTACTAAGTGTTGCACTCTGACACCCAGTTGTAAAGTTAACACAAAAAAGAACAAGCACACATTCCAGTGAAAATCTGAGCCTACTTAGAGCAAAAACCAAACATACACCAGTCCCAGCTTCGATATGCGACACATACTATTCTGTGAGGACATAGAGATTATTACAGGCACAAACATTCTGTTTGAAATCCTCACAGTAATTACTGTTTCATATATTTCAACTGAAAAAAAAACTTACAAAATTCATCACTTAATCCCTTGTATTAGACACATGTCACTTCTGATCATACACTGGGAGGGGTGTGGGGGGGGTGCTCAGATTGAGGATATCTGGCAAAAATGACACTGTTTGAAATTAATCTTCCACAATTCAATGCAGTTGCATGTGAACTCTCTCAATTGCACTTGCATCTTCACAGAGCAGCAAAGCCCTGTTCCAAAAGAACATCCCTCTTCCAGCCCTAATGAGGACTTCATTGAACAAAATGTTCTGGAAGAGCTGTGTTAGGAGTCGTTTTGTCAAGATTAATAAATAGCTAAAATGTCAAGTACATTGTCATTTTCATAACATTTCCAGAAATCATTAAGGAAAGCAGTACACTGTCATGAACAAAAAAAAAAAATTTTAAAAAAAAGTGCACTCTTGCAACTCAGTCTTAGATCTAAACTACCAAAGAAAGTCATAAAAAGTTTCTGCAAAGTATAATTAAAGAAACAATCATGCCTTCAGACATGGTGAGAATTTTAAAGTGTTTGGCTTATTTTTACTGATAAAAGAAAAAGCAGTGCAAAAATAAGTGCCCACTTTCTAGAATGTGTCAGACACAGTTATGACAGAAATCCCATTAATAAAATTCCCTTGTGCATGACTCATTTCTACTTGTCACTTACAAAAATAACTCAGATTTTATATACCTTTAATTATCATCTTCCAAGAAAAAGCCATTTGCCAACAACAGCAAAATAAACTAATTTTTCACATTAACACACAAAATGGAGCATTTTGTAGCGAACTTGCTAGGGATCTAGGAAAGAACCTGAAAAGCAAAGACTTGGAAACATAGAGCAAGAAGCAGTACCTATCCTGTCTATTACTGCAAAATTTAATAAGGTGCAATAAAGGAGTTAAAATCAGTCTAATTTGGTACCACAAAGAAATCTTTTGGTATCAATTATATGGCAAAATGAAAAATCCAACGTTTTGTAGGTACATAATACATTTACATTCTTTACTGTGTTTATGATTTTTTCAGATTTTTCAGGCTCTTTTTAAGCCTAGAAAACAATGCTGAGTTTAGACTATGTTATGTCTAAAATTTGCTGCAAATTATAGATATGCACTTTCAACATCACCACATTTTAACATGGCTTTTATCTGACAGAAGAACAAAAGCAGAAACATTCTACTCTACATAAATGATGAGCTAGAAAACAATATCATATGCAATACTAGTAAATAAATTGCAATTGCTTCAATCCCCTTCTATTAGTTCTTATTCCACTACAAACATTACAATGTCAGAGACTTTCTCAGGGATATTTCCCAATTAAATGATATAATTATTTCTAATATTAGTTTAAAATAAATTAGGTAAGTACATTTTTAATTTAAATTTAATATTAATTACTAAAATAAATTTTCAAAATATATGATGTTTTTGTTTATAAATTAGTATAAACATGCAATTACTTCCATTTGGTTTACACTAAAACAGCTTGTACCTACAGCAGTCATTCACACAGCAAAAAGAGAAGTACTCTTAAAAGAAGAAAAAAATATGTTAAGTAATGCACATACACTCTCTAAATATCTCACAACTAGATGATAATCAACATGAAGTCAATACAGTCTACTTAACTCCACTACAGGAATATATCTTTGTTATCCATAGTAAGATAACCAAAGAACTTAAACACTAAGGGTTAAAAAAAATTTCAAAGTTTAAATACACAAAGAAACTGCACTCAAGTATTTGAAATAGATTTTTTGCTATGAAATACATTAGTATTCTACCTTACTTAATTTAAACTCATTTAAAACTTAGGTTTACAAGCAAAATTTTGTACCTTAAGCAAGCCTACTTTCAGTAGATGACTGCTAATGAACAACAGTATCCCAAACATGACACAGGCTCCTTTCAGTCATGATTATTAAAAAAAACCCAAAAAACTACTAATAACACATACATTCTAATAAATTTTACTGTTATTTGGTATCAGACTTATGTTAGGAGCAATAACATTATTATTATTATGTGGTATCAGATTTTAGCTAAGATCTCATTATTCTCTACAGTTCCATGCTTAATAATTTTTCACTATCAGTTTTCAACTACTTTTTCCTTCTAAAGTCATTAAATAGAAAAATCTCTCCTTTGATTCTACCAAATGCTTTCATAGCTCTCTTACCTTCTCAATCCAAAGAACTGAAAGAGATGCTGTTAGCGTAACTTAGAGCCAACATTTAACTTGCTGAAAAGTGCAGGTTGAACAAAATATGTAATAGTGACTTGTAAAGCATTGTTATAATTAACACATTTAGTACAGCACAGAAGACAAGAAAGCAAATCAATCTACCAGAATTATAAATAAGTGAAGTGGATTAGCATAGACAACTGATGTTCTTGATGATCAAAATGAGAGAAGAGGCATACAAAATAAAGGGTGAAAAGCAAAAAGCTATTATCTAAGGAGCTGTAACAAGTAATAATACAGTGCAGTATTTCTCAACTGTTTGGCTGCATTCCCAGGGAACTCATGAAGATTGGGAAGAGTTGTTACAGTCTAAAACAATAACCCTTTCTTCATAGGCTACCCTGTAACAAGGGCTGGCACAGGGCACTGGAAATTTTTGGTACCTTGGATCACCTGGTAGGAAAGTGACAGTGTGATGCCTACTGTGCTATGAGACTTCAGCAGCCCACAGTCCAGATGCACATCAGTGATCTGGACCACTAGTCTACTGGCAGATTTCACAACAGTCAAATAGTCAAAGCAAACAAAATCTTCCTCTTAATATTGCCCCCTCAACAACTTGATCTTGCTGAAGATGTCCCTGCTCTTTGCTAGGGGTTTGGACTAAATGACCTTTAAAGGTCCCCTTTCAACTGGAACTGTTCTATGATTCTGTATTTCTGCTACAACTCTCCAAGGGAAAACATTTCAGATGAAATGTTGTGTCACAAAACAGAGGTAAGAAACAATTATCTATACATGCTGATATTACTAGTCTACTATCCCAGTTATAAAATCAGGAATCACAGAAACACAGAATGGTAGAGGTTGGAAGGGAACTCTTGATGTCAAGCTTGTCCAACCTTCCTGCTCAAGCAGGACCACCTAAAGCCTGTCTGATGAACTGCAGTACTATTGCTTAAGAAAACAACATAAACTTTTTATATTGCCAGCTGTGCAGTGGCAAGTCTATTATTTATATTATTAATGCTATCCAAAAAAGACCAGTGCCCCAGTTTTCTTGATTCAAAATGCTATGAAATGAATTTAGACATGCTCCTGGAAAGCAAATCCACTTGAAGTTAATGATTCCACCCACTTTCCATCCAAATAACTGTGCAATAACAGTCATTGGAAGTTCTCAGTGCTTGTCCCTGTGTAAACAGTAGTATAAGATATGCATACCCTTTTAGAATGCCATGTGTGCTTGATTTTTGGTCTGCAAATTTATCTGAATGGAAAAATCAGTTGTTAGTGGATGTTTTTTAACTTGCATTCTGGATATGCAGCAGCCTACATGTGAAAGTACTGAACAAATGGCAACTGATAATTTTGGATCCTCAGGAAACATCTGGCCTGTGTACTGAGAAAAGCCACAACACAAGCATGATTTACTTGTGTTCCATGGTGCGAAAGTAAAAGCTCAAGAAGGATGTATTCTCCATGAAATACATGAAAACAGTCAGGAAATAAGGATGGCTGCAAACCAGTGATGTTTGTAATAAGGTATCAAAAGATAATGTGAATCAATTTTAGTTACATGTGTGTGCATTGTTAATGTGCATAATTGGCTGCGTATTTTCCATGTAGCATTTTTCATGACTGTGCAACTGACTTCTCATTATGAATTTGATTGATTTCTTTGTGATTTGATGGATCACAAAGATCTGTATGTTTGCTGACAATAATTATGTGATAAGCTGGGATTTATAAATATCAAAAAAGTAGAAAAACACTGTATGCATCTGCATCTGCAAACTCCTAGGACATATAATTGTATCACAATTGAATGGTAATTCTAAATGGCCACAGTTTTTATGACCAAACAACTTGAGATTACTTTTAGAAGTAATCCCTGGATAAGAACCCTTTTGAACAAAATAATTAAACATACACAAATGATTCTCTTACTGTCCCATTGACCTATGGGACAGGTTATCTTCAAAGTTAGGATTCCTATACAACCAGCTGAACCAGATATACAGTAATGAACTAAGCAAAGACAGCTTCCCCCAAACTGCATGTTTCTTCAAAATATATTTCTTTGATCATTTCAGTAAAGACAGTGAGGTGACTGAGTGAGTAGAAATTTTTTGAATAAAGCCTTGAAACTCCTTCAAAAGGAAAGCAGATCCTTACTGTAGTTCTGTGGAACAAGTTCTGGGTTCTTCGGTGTTTTGAGTTTAAAAGACACATCTCCAATAGTGACAGTATCACCTAAAATAAAGAAAATAAAGTATTTTAGTTCTTACATACTTGGATACTTTGAAGTATTTAAAGTCCTTAAAATTCAAACCATGGGCCTGCTGTGGCGAGGCTGACTATGTGTTCACAAAGCAGCCTCTAATGTGTTTGTGTTTACTAATTAGGCCCTGCTGCTTTTCAGTAAGTAGATCAGGTACCTGGACAAATTACATTTAATTAATAGTACTTTTTCCTGTTTTTTCTTTTACTGCTGCTCTTAGAAATTTAAGCTGTTGGGAGCTATGGAAATCAAGCCCAGTGTAGAACACAATTCCAGCTACCATTGTTGACTCACTGAAATTAAAACTTAAGCATGTTTGCCTGTAGAGCCATCAGTGACAAACACTTGTAGGGGTGATGATTTTCCTGAGTTTTCAAGAAGCCTGGAACAGTATCTGTTGGAGGTACAAAATGACATATTCATGCCAGTGGGCCCTTCCTGCACCCCCTGACTATATGGCTGCAGAACCTGGTACCTTTCTAAAGTTTGAGTGGTCCCAAACACTTCTTGTTCTGGGTTTCAACAAACATAAAGCATCTGGCCATTTTACTTCATGGTCTTTTCACTAGGACCTGTCTGTCTTATCTATCTTTCTGCAACCACAGGCTTGAATTAAATTGCAGGGCATGGTCTGCGCACTTTCTCATGGAAGTCAAAAGTGAAATATAGTTTGCAGTACAGAAATGGGCAAGCACCAACACAGCAGTAGCCACACTGAAAAACAGCACGACAACCAAAAGCCAGGAAAATGGGGTTTGGACTGGTGGGTACACCAAAGTCTATTCTCCTTCCAGAGTTTGGGCCCTGCAAATGAGTTCACAAGCATCAAGACCATGAAACTAAGATGACTCTAGCAAAATGACATTTTTCCCATTACTGCTGCTAAAGATAACACCACCTCCACTGTACTGTAGTGTATGTGTGAGGATGGAGAGAATTGCTGGAGTAAGACTGCTGCCCAGGTGTTTAGTTTTGCGACAGCAATGATTACACCTCCTTTCCACGAACTGAGACCAAGTTTTGGAATGGTCTCACATGTTTATGCTTTAATCAGAAGTAAGCCGCAGAAAGTACAGAGCCAACAAACAACCTCAAGCAAGTATCTAGTCCTCTTGTAGACCTGTCCCTTGTCTATTCTATCCAAGAGGACCCAATCTATAATTGTCTATCTCCAGCACAAAGAAAGAAGCCAAACAGTTTGGAAGACCAATGCTGGAACCAGAAAGCGAGATGCTGGAGAAGGAGCTTGTCCAAATTAAAAGAAGCAACTAAAACTCCTCCCACACATGCAGCAGTTCTCCTTTCAGTCAGCCATGACTCTAGTTCTGCACTCAAATCCAGTACTCTTCCAGCATACCCAGATGCTACTGCTCATCTCACAGGACTTAGAATCCCCAGGTTCTGACATGGCTCACACAATTCACGGGAAAGGACTAGATTTATAACAGCCAGAGTAGAGTCACCTACAGTAACAAACAGGATGCAGTGAAGAAAGAATTATAGCTGATTTCCTGCTAAATTGAAGGGCTTGACTAGAATGCAGAGACTGGGATTCACAGCTCGATATACATGCCTGCACATGGATCTTTACATTGCTTCTGGAGTCTAAATAATCAGCCCTCCATTCTTCCCTAAAATATTGGCAAAAGGTAGTAAGCTGGTGATTGTTCCCACATTTTATGCAATATAATATAATACATTTTATGCAACAATACAGTTGGAGCAATACAGCTTGTCAGAAAGTAGGACATAGGCAACAGCAGTACTGCCATATAAATGCAGACAAGGATTGACCCCTGGCTCTCAGGGCAAGCAGAACCAAGCAGTTCACACTCACCATGCTAGAACTAAGCACCCTTCTTTGATTGCACAAGAGCCCAGAAATGGAATGGCTCCAAACAGAGCTGGGCTAAGCTAAGAATTAGGCAGCTGTCTAGGGCTTTAGCTCCTTTTCTGGCCCTTGCCAAATTTTTGTTTCAAATGCACTAATGAGTACTGTGCCCTCTCCAGCCTGAAGCATTCAAACAAACACAGTCCAAAAGAAAGTCCTGCAATAGCTTAGAGCCTTGGTCCTGTCTCTGGGAACTCTTGAATAAATTAAAGTCACTGAACAACAGACACAGGCACTGCAGGGACTAAAATCTAGTCTTTGGCCATCCCAGTGTTTTGCCCATTTCTGAGTTTTAAAGAAAAACTATTTTACCAAGAATCATCTCCCTTCCCCTTTCTTTACTGCAGTTCCAAGCTCACTCTTTCTCACTGGGGAACAACTAATAGGGATCATGGCAGGGCACCAACATTTTTGCCATCACACCTTTTTAATCTGGGCTACCCACAGTGATGGGATGAGGGGAAGCCATATGAAGAGTGGCTGAGATCACATGGCTCCTTCAGCCTGGAGGAGACTAAGAGCAGACCTCATTGCAGTCTGCAGCTTCCTCATGAGGGGAAGGGAAGGGGCAAGAACTGATTCTCTTCTCTCTGTTGAACATGGAGGCATGAAGCTGTGTCAGGCGAAATTTAGGAAAAGGTTCTTCAACCCACAGTATGGCTGGGCACTGGAACAGGCTCCCCAGGGAAATGGTCACAGCCTCACAGAACTCAGGAAGTGTTTGGATAATGTTCTCACGCACATGGTGGGATTCTTGGGGCAAATTCCTGTGCAGGGCCAGGAGTTGATGACCATTGTGGATTCCTTCCAGCTCAGGATATTCTCTTTATCTATGGGTCTATGGAAATGCCTCCAAGTTGATGAAAACACCTTAGGAGCCCATTGCTTCCTGCAAAAGTTGCCATCTCTCTTATTAGCTCAGCCTGGAACAACTTTAACATTCTAAAAAGAGTGGGTTGCCTTACATATCCCTAAGAAATTAGTGACAATTTATTTTTGCAGAATTCCCCAGCCAACATGCAATGAGACAGGAGTATATGATTAATTAGCTCCTAGCTGAAATCACCTCAGCTCAATACTAAATACTATTTCATGCATACACAGTCTTCCAAAACCCAGTAGGGCCAAGATGCCAGAACAACAAGATGTCAAACTTTTTCAATACATTGGGATGATGATATCATCTACAGGATAAAACTCCAATTACTTAGTTTATTAGTGTGGTTAAATCAACTAAAGCCTTAGTTGATTCTCTATACTCCCTTAAAAACAAACAAACAAAAAAACTAAAACAAAACAAAAACCCAACAACCAAAACCAAGTTTCATCTAGGTGAAAAATAAATCACTTCTGGTGGTATTTATGTCAGTCTGTATCATGCTAACCCTTGATCAACATATCTAACCATGTTCAAAAATCCCACAAGTATTCCAGACATCAATGGACACTACTTTCATGAAAAATGGACTGGGAGAGAACTATATGTAAGATGTGGTGAGAGCTGAGCATGAAGGATATTTAGCTTTTAATTGGTTTGTTGCTGCCTGGAGACAAATGTTGCCTTCAGCTTGCATCTGTCCAAAAAGCAAAAATATTAGCAGTGTTTAATAGAACCTTAGCAATAATAAACCAAGACAGCAGAGTCCATTTTCCTAGCTAAATGAGCACAGGGAGGATTAGCCCACTAATCTTATCACTCACTTCCACCTGGGCTACATTTTCCCGTCTCAATTTGTTTCTTCTGTACTTGTTTAAAAACTCATGTTTGGTTACCCCATTTCCACTGCATTTCCACACACTTTGAACAGAGATGTCATTCTGGACAGGCTCTTTCTAGTGTTTCACCAGCTGGCAAGGAACTGATAACAGCCTGCTTGGTAAAATGCTGGTGTTAAATCAGCAAAACACATAATTTGAGCACAAGTATCACAAATTGTTTTACTACATAGCAAATTATGCAACAACCCATGTATACTCCAACCCATTCCATCAGCTACTACCACACCATTGTGGACAAGAGCTATATCCACAGGATTTTGTGATGAAGACTTTGTAGGCTGTATCATGCTTGCTTGCAGTGAAGATGTGCTTCCACTTTCTTGTCTCCCACAGAGAAAACAGTGACCTTGGATACCACAGTCTTTGGGGTAAACAGTGGGATTCAAGCAGCGCACAATGTACACAAAGAAATATGGCTGCTGAAACAAAACAAGAACAACATTGGCCAGAATCCAAAAGGTAAAGGGGACATCCTATTCATGAGGCAGACAGGATGCAGTCACAAGAGGTCTTTTGAGAGCCTATGCAATAGGGGTCAAAAATTGAAAGCATATAAAGATCAAAAACAGTAACAGGATCCTGAAAAGACCCTCTGGAAAAAAAAAATATATATATGAAAACAATCTCAATACATGCAATGAGCTCTTTCTACTGCATCTGAAAAAGACAGGTGTGACTTGCACCTCTGGCAATATGGAAATTCACACATGGACATATAGCTACCCAGTAACTGCAGAGCACAGAATTATATGCCCTCTTCTTTAGACCTACACTTTAGACAGAAACAGTATTATTGTCTGTATCTGTTTTTTACAGTAACTGAGAAGAGCTTGCTCTAGAGCTCTTGTTCTTTTCTAGGCCTCTTTCTGAGGTCTGTTTCTTCTACTGTCTGAATAGAAAGGCAGCACCTCCAGCTCTAAGCCCCTGCGCTGCTGAGGAGTTAGCTGGAGGCTGGGAAGGCAGTTTGGCAGGGGACCCCTGCACGAACACCCTGTGCTTTTACTCTGCCCCAGCACCTCCTACTCACTGTTGGCCAATAGGGAACAGTAGGTTTGATGGACCTTTGTTCTGACCCACCATGGATGATGTGACATTACAATCTCAGTGAGAAGGCTTCCTGAACATTCAGTCTCACTGTGCACTTGGCATGTTTGACTGATCTTAAAAGCTAGCAAGTATCACACACCAACTATCCCTCCTCACTGCTCCACCTCCCAGGAAGAGACTATTCCCTAATCCTACTATTTATTCCTATATGCTGAAAATAAAAAACTGCTACTGGTGGTGTCACTGTTGGTGACAGCAACACTGGTCATGTATAAACAGATTGTATATCAACTACACATTAAGAACTTACAAAGTAGGACTTTTATTCTACTTGCCATTTTTCTGGTAAAATAACACATTAATAAAAAAGGATAAAATGAATACATTTGAAATGGTTATTTTAAAATAAAGAAATTAAGAAATCCTACTCTAAAAGAAAACAACCTGAAGACATCTATACATGTATTTAGATTTTTGAGTACACAACATAGATATTTCCAATCTCATGTGTAAATCATATTTGTATTATCTGTGCTTTGTAAGACACTAAAATGAAGCCTCAGGAACATTATGTTTTCAGGTTGCTGAATTTATTGTCTTCTGGCCTCTTTAGTCCTGAAAATAGGTGAGATTAACACATTCTCTTTAGTATATTACACATTCATTTGTGCACAGACATCCATCTGGTTTCAAGAGCCTGCAACAGCAATAGCATATTAAAACTGTGAAGGTGCTAAGCTCTGCTAATAATAATTTCTATGTGATAAAACCACACCCAAAGGAAAGGCTGAAATCTATATTATATTCAAATGTGTATTTCCAGGTCTTAATTTCATTCTAATGTGAAGGAGGGGAAAAAATTATGCTTTGAACTGGTATTTATCCAGCACACTTCCATGAAGAAACAAAGAAGAGTGTCAGCTCTTACTAATGCTTGAGGAGCTGACTTATTTTGAAGAAAAAGAAACTATTCTTTCCAATTTTTTCCTTTTTCCTTAACTTTTCCAAATACACTATTCAGGGGGGAAAAAAAAAAAAAAGGCAGCCCTGTAACTTCTTTTTTACATTTCACAGCAGCTCTTATTGACCGCCTTTATGGCTGCAAACACTACATTCACTGAGCAACATTATTACTTATTCTGCACCTCCTATCAGTATTGGAAACCTCCCAAACACATGAATATGAGGGACAGAAACCTATTCCCTGCACGCACAAGTCTTAGGATTGTTCCTTGACCACCAATGCCTTCACACATAGATGAGGTGGAGCTCAGCTTCTGTCAACAGGACACTGCAGTCTGACAGGTGCTGCTGACTGAAATAGATGAATGACATGGCAAAATCTATCTCCTGGCTAAGCAAAAACATCCACTAAAGTTCTGGTTTTTTATGGACAAAAGGAAGTCTTTCCCTCTAAAAAACCAAAGCAATTGCTTCAAACATAAAATTTAAATATTACTCAATCTCTACTTAATGTTCTTTTTAGACCTTCTATTTTTTTAATTTTCAGGTTTTAAGCTAACACTAGATTTTCCAGTTGTCTATTTTGGGCTGGCTAATGAGTGTCTGTACTGGTTACAGTCCAAGGTGTCATGAAACCAAAACCTTGGAATTTACTCCAGAAAGGTAACATTTTTATTCATTTTTCTGCATTAGTAGAAGATCATCAACATGAAGGAGGAATCTTATCTAACACTGATCTCTGCTCTCTGGTGACCAGTGATAAGATTGTGGCTCTGTCTGACTGAATCTCAAAAACCTTCAAAGACAGATGTGCCACAGTCACTCTAGGCAGTCTCTTCCCCTGCTGTATTCAACAAGACATCACTGCAATCCCACAGCCCTTTCAGCAAAGCTGTTACTCAGCCAGTCCCTTCCCAACAACACTTTAGTCCACTAGCAGATCTTTGTACTTCTTAAACTTTCTGAGGTTTCTGGTGTCCCAGCTCTCGTGTTCATCAGGGTCCTTCTGGACTAAGTGTCTGCACTCTGGCAAGATGGTAGGGATTTTGTCCTTACATACTGAATTGCACTTTTACACTCCTGTCTGTCCTTAATTGCACTTTTGTGTTTAGGTCATTGAGAAGTTCTCTGCTTGGCCAAACAGGACTTCTGCTACTGCTGCATGGTTCATTCCTGAGTTGCCATTAAGTTTTCTTTAAAAATTTTCAAGCTTTCCTGTGCACCTTCCATCTTCATGGTGGTTATCCAAAGGATTCTACCTACCAATCTCCTGAATAAGTGAAAGCTTGTAGTCCTCAAGTCCAGGATCCTAATTCTGCTGCTCACCTTCCCTACCTTCCTCCAGATATGCAACTCAGTCGTGCTCCAGTCACTGAGATCCAGGCTGTCACCTGTGACCAAACTGGTCACAGCTCTTCCCTATTTGAAAGCAGCAGACAGAGTGAAGAATTAACCCTGACTCTGGCATCTGCATTACAAAATTTTTACCAACACAGCCTAGGAAGTACCGAGAGTGCATGCACACTGCCAGATTGCCCTCCTAGTTGATGTCTGCATGGCTGAAATCCCCTGTGAGCATGAAAGCTCATGCGTGGGAGGTTACTGCTAGCTGTCTGCAAAAAGCGATATCCACCAGCTCCTCTCAGTCACACGGTAACAGATGCCCACCACATCGCTAGTGCTCCCTTTCCAATCTCCTGTAGCCAGTGCTACTTTTGTGAAAAATTAGCTCAGAGTGTTTTAAAACTGTACAAAGATTTCTGAAGCACATTTTGCTCAGTGGAGAAAAAAACAGACTATCTATTCTAAACTGAACTTATGTATCAAGTACATTGTTAACGTACATTTACATTGTAATTGTAAATGTACGGGTAATTATACATTAGTATAATTTTAAAAATGTATTTCAACCAAAAAGAATTTACAACTGAAAATCAACAGAAATGTTTTGAAAATTTCACATTTACTGAAAAGCTATCCAAAATTGACAAAACAGCTTTAAAATTAGCTATGACATTGCCTACAACTATCCTGAGTCCCTGAGTATGCCAAGCAGCTACAACTTCAATCTTATGCATTGAGCTGGGCACAACTTGTAGAACACATCAACACATATCAGGCCTGTAACTGTTGTTCAACAGAAAAAAAAAAAAAAATTCAAACAATTGGCAAATATTAACACTCAGAAACTATTTACTGATATCCAGTCATATACCAAAAGTGAAGCCCTACAGAAGTTGACCTGACATTTCACCTCTGTGTTCCAGCTACATCAGCATGTCTAATAAAATACACAATTTCACAATTTTTTTTTACCGTGAACCTTTTCTTTTCCAAATGTTAGAATAATTTGAAATAACACAGGCATAACTCTGCAAACTTTCAGACAACTGGCTTTGAAAATTCTCATCTCCAGTTGATGCCTTCTGAGTTGTGCTGATGGAACAATCGTACACAAGGCTTACCATAAATCAAATCCCTGGAATCACCACAGTGCAGCCCCCTAAGTACAACTACAGAGGTAATGAACAATTATAGGAATGTCATGAGAAAGAAGAAAGAATTAAGTCTCTTTATAAATAGGTTTTGCCAGTGAAAAAATATCATCAGAAATACACTCACAGCTGCCAACATGTGAATTGCAACAAGATAATGACACAGGTAAAATTGGAAAAGGCAATGTGCCAGAAAGCATTTACACCCATCATCAACCAGTTCTCTAGTCTTTGGACAATGATAAACCTGGAAAAAAACCCACACACAGTCAAATTCATAGTCTTCTTTCAGATTATCGATTTTTACCACAATCATTTAGATCCTGTACACTGATGATGAACGATACAGGATTCTGAAGTGTGATGCAATTTTCACAAGTGACTGTGTTTTACTCAGCAAATACACTTGTATGTACTACTGAGATCTTTTAGGCTTTAAACAAGTTTGATGAGGAACTGAAATTGACCAAAAATTTCATATAAGGAAGGAGGAAAGAGTCCTGAACCTGGACAGGCAGTGCTGCAGAAAACAGCAAATGTAGCTAGTATATATTTTGGTCTACAGAAGTGACAAAGCATAAGTTATTGTATGTACACTGAGCAGCAAAGCACAGGAGAGACCTTACTTTGCCTGTAGAATCTGACTGGAAACACTTTTTTTTTTTCCAGCCCTTCAGTTTACATCAATTTCAGCATTTGCTCACTCTAACCCCTTAAAGCAACTCCAATATTGTGTATTCTGTCAGCTTTTTAAAAATTATTCATATTACATATAGATTAAAATAATTAAATAACAGTGAACTTAGCTACGTAGAACTCCACTTTGTTCAGCTCATAGTGCATTTAAATGAATTCATCACAAGTAATTCTACAATAATTTGATACTTTTTAGTATTTTAGAAGGAAACATGAAACCTGCCCTAAAAACTATTCCGACAGTCAGCCTTCTACAACATTTGCTACTATAAATTGTTTCCCTCATTAATTACATTGTGCAACCCCGAACACTTCCTAGATATTCCCATTACCCTTTTGTCGTGCAGTCCCTTTCACTTTTGAGATTTCTCTTAAGCTTTACAGCTTGATAGCTTTAGCAATTCCTCCGCAGCCCCTAGTGAAGCAGAAAGCCACATTCTCTTTCCAAAGACCGAGCTGAAAGGCTAAGAAGGATGGCTTTTTCACATGTAACAGCACAACATCAGGCAACAATTCCTCCTTTACACTCAAAAGGTACCAGGACAGACAGTAAATCCGACCTGGCAGGGATGTTACATCCAAATTACTGTACACACAACGATTTGCTGTTTTGTTGACTCTTAACAACTTCCTGCTTTTTAAGACACATTTTGTTTATTTATGGAAGAGACATACAATCTCAACACCGCTTACAACAAGAATTGTAATTACAGCAGCTGCACAGAAATAGTAAAATCACATATAGCACAAAAAATTTCAGATCATCCTTTATAACTTCAGTATCCTCAAAGAAATGCTAGGGGTCTGCAAGAGGACATGCAAACATTTTAAAACTTAATTTAAAAACCAAAACAAAAACAGGAAAAAACACCAGTATTCTTAATATCATGGTCCCAAATTCACAGAAAAACTGGAAGCACTACAAAAAATGAGATGTCTCAGGTTTAACTGACTCACTACACTGTCAACTTGTTTTCTTTCACCCTAATTTGTTTGATGCTAAATAACTCTAGTCTTTTTAGTACTTTTCACAAATAAAATATTACCTATTCACAAATTCTTGAAGAAATTTTATGGCTATCAATTCCTTAATGGCTTCCTTCTTGAGTAACTTTTCAGAAACTAAACAAAGAAGTGAACTGGTCAACCAATAAACAGATAAAAAAATATTAAAATTGAGAGAAATTGGATTAAAGGGGTGCACTAAGAGCTTAAGCAAGTACTCCCCCATCAGAATCACTTGCAGATCACTGCTCATCACTCACTCTGTACTTAGGAGCTTTGTTGCTTTTGGCGTTCATCCTGAGAAGTGTCAGTTACCACGGGCATATGTCACCCTTTCCAGACGCCACTTCTGCTCTGCACAGGCCCATCACCTGTCTCAAAGGTCACCAGAGGATATTCCAGGGCAGTTCAGGTCATCCTTCACGGCATCTGCAGGCTCAAGGTCAACCCTCTATCTCATTACCATATGCTGCCAGCACACTCAGACACGCACCAGCCCTGGCAGCCCCCGACACAAACACCGAGGCTCTGCCCCGGCCGAAAAAGGAAGCCATGTGATGCAGGAACAGAAAGCAAGGCAAGATGTGGCAGACAAGCACTACAGAGCAGGGCGCTTCTCACAGGGACGAGATGCAGGGCTAGCCCTTGCTTCACTGTGGCTGAAGCACCTGGGCCAGGAGCTTTTACGAGCCACAGTAAGCGTCCCTGCAAGCCGGTGACTGAACTCTTGCCCTTTTCCCTTCGTGCCAGGTTAGAATCAATCAGGTTGGAAGAGACCTCTGAGATCATCGAGTCCAACCTATGACCAAACACCACCATGTCAACCAGACCATGGCACCAAGTGCCACATGCAGTCGTTCCTTAAACCCCTCCAGGAGTGGGGACTCCACCACGTCTCTGGGAAGTCCATTACAATACTTAATCAACCCTCCTGTGAAAAAATCCTTCCTAAAGTCATCCTAAATCACCCCTGGTGCAGCTTGAGGCTATGCCCTCTCATCCTGTCAGTTGTTACCTGGGAGAAGGCCGACCCCCACCTGGCTACAGCCTCCTTTCAGGGATTTGTAGAGAGTGCTAAGGTCCCCCCTGAGCCTCCTGTTCTCCAGGCTAAACAATCCCAGCGCGCTCAGACGCTCCTCATGGGACCTGCACTCCATTGCCCTTCTGCGGACCCCCCGCACTCACGAGCATGACACACAGGGGCGGCAGCGCAGCCTGGACAAGCCTCAGCCCACAAGGTGGTACCTGCCCGCCGGCCTCCCCACGGACCGGTGGCAGCGCCGGGGCTGTGGCCGGAACAGGGGCAGTGGGGGGAGGCTGCGGGGGCCCAGACACCCGGGGGCCGGGGTGAGTTACCTGAGCTGTGCAGCGCCCTGACCTCGGAGCGGCCGTACCGCGCCGCGGCCGCGCCGCCGCCCACCACCTGCCGCAGGAGCAGGCGGACTCTGCGCGCAGCGGGACCCCCGGCCCCGCCGCCCAGGCACAGCACCCGCGACGGCATGGAGACCGCGGGGAGACGGGCACAGCCGGGCCACAGAGACCGGGACCGCCGCGGCCCGGCCGAGCGCGGGGGAAGGGAAGCGCCGCCGCACAAAGTCCCGCCGGAAACCAGGGCCGGGCCGGCGTGGGCCGGTGCCGCCGGGTGCGGGGACGTGCCGGAGCGGGGCCGTGGCACCGCAGCCCGGGGCGGCCCCTCGGGACGGTGCCGGTCAGCTGCGAGGACAGCGAGTTCTCTTTTTATATGAGGGGAACGTTTGAAACAGCCCGCAGAGCCAGGCGGGGCAGCGGTGGCTGAGGTGGATTCGTGCGGCGAAGGTATTTCCTACCTCAGATCTCTCCACCGCCGCTGAGCTCACGGGCCCTCCGGCCCCAGGGCCGCCCCTCGCCTGCCTTCTCGGGATTCAGGCATGTCGTACTTCAGGAGGAATTTGAGTTACTCCGGAGTGACGTTTGGCTTAGATGTGAGATTTTTGTAAAAGGTCACGTTGCAGAAATAGACTTCAAAACCGGCCTATTCCAGCTAAAAGTAATGCTCTTGGATTTATGTGAAAGCTCAGGAATAAGTTTTAGAATAATTTGTGGAAGGCCGAAGCTTTCACGATAACTAAGCCTACTTCCAAGGAAAATCCAGTTGAGACTTGGATCTCGGCACCAGTAGAAAGAGGGACCTTTGTGGAAGTAGAAGCTTCCACAAAGCTGAAGCCACCACCTGTATCAGCTGTACTTCAGGTTTTGGCTGTCTCAGCCGGGAGGTTTTCGCTCCCGTAAACCTCCCATTTCCTGCATGTTTCCAGCTCTGAGCAATTATCCCAAAGGAAAGTCATTAAAGTGGGAGCTAAGCATCAGTTTAAACATAGACAACCTAGACTTCTAAATCCCCATAAGATACTACGAACTAGGAATGTTGGTCTCGTCCTAGATGTTTCTGTAGCTCAGCGTTAGGGGCATTAAACACGAGAGGTGAAATTTCACCATCTTCAGCATTTCCTGTTGGCTAGGGTATTGGTTAGGTATAATTTCTATTCTTAGTACCTAATATAGGTCTGTGAACCTGTTTTCTGGGTCTAAGGCAGGATAAACTAAATTGAAACATCCTTTTATGGATATTGCCCTAATTTCTTGTAAGCTGGAGATCACAAATGCTGGAGGCTAAAGATAGGCGAAGTAACAAGAAGGTCTGCTGGAACAGAGTAGAAGGCCAGTGAGGCAAAATAACAGTGGAGTGGCTTATGAATATATCTCAGCAATCTGGGATATTAAATTAGAAGACTACATCTTTCCTCTTTGTCATAGCTATTTAAAAAAGAATAAATAGCAACAGATATGCAAATGATTCAGTGCATCACCTGAATGCTGAATAGGTTTATGCTATGCTGAAAATAAGGAGACATTTCAGTTTTGTACAGATTCACGATGTTTTCACAGTAATTTCACACTGTGAATGTACAAAGCCTCCTTTTACCTCTCTGTGTGTGTATATACATGCACCTGTCAAGCGAAATGCTTTAAATTTCAGCCCTTTCTGAGTCACGTATCTATAAAATGTTTTGCTTTTTAAAGCATTGTCTTAAAATTCTGAATTAATCAACTTTTACACAACTTCAAATTCAGCCTGGAGTTCAGCCTCCAGCTTTCCATCTGCAGCAAGAGAAAACTATACTTACTGATTTTCAAACTGTTGCTGTGAAAGATATAATGGAAACATTGTTATCTCTGTGCATAATTATGCAGATGGTAATTTTGTTGCACATATACATGTACACACAAACACTTAGATTCACAACTTGAATGTTGTTTTTAGGCTATACACTCAGTCCTGACAGCACTCAAAATTTAATGTAATTGTGTGAATGTATAGAATCAAGCTTTTTCTTGTATACGTGTGAAATTCTATCTGGCTGTACAATAGTAATTTATTGCTGGAGTATGGCATCCACCTCACTTGCTAATTGTAACTGTTGCATACAGGCTTTACATATCTGGTACTTGCTCAATCCTCTCTGTGGAATGCGTGATTTCGTCAGTGGTTTGGTGCTGTCATGAAGTGGAAGGATTTAGCAGTCTGCATCTGGTGCGTTTGTGAAGGCTTTCAGCAAGATTTACAGCACCAGTAACAAACAGCAATTTCATATTTTTATTCCCTGACTTAACAGCACTCTTATTTAGAATGTCAAGTTTCTTAACAAAAATACTTTTTCTTTGATTAAACAGAAAAGGACTTACTCCAGAGTGAGAGCTCTAAAAGCATCCCTCTGAGTTGACAGTTTCTAGACTATTCTCTCTAGTAGCTGTCAAGTATTTTGCTGTGTAGCTCTAGCTGCAAGACTAAATTAGACACAGGTGCAGACTGTAAAGAACAATGCATCACCTCTGCCTAGTTGTAGTCAGTTCTACTACACAAGAACAGAGAAGCTGAGATGAAATCCTAGCTTCATCTGAGCTTCATAGGAAATCTCCCACTGAATGCACTGAGGCCTGAATTTTATGGCTGGACTGCAGTAATAGGAGTAATTCAGTCTTCATTTACTGTTAAAGCTTTGTTTAGAGCACAGGTCTAACATTAAACTCCTTGGAAACTATGTCCAGAGAATATGAAGAAACAAAAAAGGGAAGTCTCTTAGAATTCAGAGAACTCCCTAGTGGTGTGGGTTCCATCTGGTGATACTAACAGAGAAAGTCAAGCCATTGAGGCAGGCCTTGCTTACCACTGATTTTCCATTGAAGAGGATACTTCTGTATAATTTCTTTTCAGTTAGGCAGAATTAGTTTCCTTGGATTAAAACTTAGAGTTGTTCTCCCAAATTAGCTGTAACCACTGATGTCTTTCTTTAGATAGCAGATGTAGAGAGTGCCAGACTTCTGTTGTGAACAAATTTTGAACAAATATAACTATTATTTCCATGGAGCCAATATTATTCACTATTAGTAATCTTTGATATACCAGAAGGTGCTTCTCTTATATGAAATTGATTTGTAACAATATAAATCAGATAAAAATGGAAATGCACAGCTGCTTCTTTGTTGGCTTGAATCCTAAATTTGTCCCCTAGTTTAATACAAGTTGATATTAAGGAAGAAATGGATCCACCAATAAGATGTGGAGGTTCTAATGTAAAGTGTCTTATCTCCTAGTTTTTGCTAAACTGACTTTCATTCATTATGCCTTTCTCTAAATGTAATGGTTATTAGAATATCCACCTCTTTCCTTATACTCTTATAAGCAAGAGTCAGTGCTATAATTCATTCTACAAATGGTGTTTATGATAGATTTCTCACTCCAGAATATATAATTACTACCTTTTTAGTTAAGGATTTAAGTATTTTTGCTATCTGTTTGTATGGCAACTTCCTTCAAGACATTAAAACCGTCTCTATTAAAATCCAATCCATTAGCTTTCTTGGTGTCAGTTCATACCCCTCTGTCTCTGAGTTTCTCTGTGCTGTTTGCACTGTTACACTGAACAAAAACCGTGAGTAAGCATAAAGTCATCATTGATTTTTGTAAGAAATAATGACATTGAGGTAGGGAGGTTCTTGACACCTAGCTGCTGAGTGGAAGGTTGACCTAATAGCCCCTAGCTACTTGGAAGTACATTTCTTGAAGATCAGTATTACAACCAAAAAGCCTGTATTTATTTTTTTTTTTTTAAGGAACACAGAAGTTAATAGAAATGAGAAATGAGTGGTAGTGAACATTTGAGTATGTGTTGCAGTTTGAATGCTTAGAGAGTATAAAGGCCATGAATGATGGCATCTGCAATTTCTTATGCCAAACTCCATCTGTTTTCAGTAGTTACCCTACCATTCTTTAACAGTTTGAGTAGAAATTTCTCATGCTGGATTTCTGCTGCAGGCAGAATGCTTCTTTTGAAAACTTGGGTAAAAATAGCTAAGTCACTTTTCAAAAAAAGAAAAGACAAAGTTTTATTCAGGAGCAGCCATACGCCCTATGCAACTGGGAAGGCTGCATGGCTGGGCAGCCACATCACATGAAGAAAATGCATACTGCTTTCCCTGGTGTTACTGGAGAGTGGAGGGGAGAATAAAGATTAAAATCTTTGTCCTGCTTGATAAATCTGCATCTAGTTTTACTCACATGAAAACAGTTCTAAAAGTAGATACTTCACCAAACATGAGGTTTAGATCAAGGAGTAGAGTTCTGCTAAGACTGTCATTCTGGTTTCAGAAATATGCTTTTTGATGACACTTTTTGTACGTGTGAATCACGAGCTTCTGAAAACTGGGGAAATATATAATAGTTTAACAGGTAGGTCAACATATTCTGTTTATGTGAAGGATGATCTAAAAGAAGACTGCACTGGTTGAGCCAGGCTACCCCCTCTTATTTTTCCTTCATGGCCAGAGAGAATGGCAAAGACAGAGTGGCAAAGACACTCTGATGTACCTTCTTGATTACATCAACAGGCTTCTCTTGATCAATCTGGTGAATTACCTTGTTATAAAAGGAAATTAGGTCTGATAAATGGACTTTCCTGTAATGAAGAAGCTATGCTGGCTGTGACCAATGACTTTATCATCTTTCAGGTGTTTTTCAATAGTAACGAGGGATGAGGTTAAGACAGAGGTTGAAAGGACCATGACCACTGTGTTCTACATCTGAGCACCACTGGAATCCTCAGTTTTCTTCTACTGACAAAAATAGTTATGAAATCCACTGAAAATATGTAGAACTCATTCACTCATGATGTTTGTCTAAGTGGTAGGGGCGTCTCTGCTCTTCTGATAATGCATTACTTGGACTTTGAGGCAGGAGGGTTGTTTTATTTGATTTCTGTAATTATTATTTCTTTTAACTCTAGAAAAAAAAAGTTACAATAAACTAATATAGCAGTTTAGTGATTTCAGAACTGCATGAAGTCAAATGTTCAGGAATTAAATACCAAAATGGTATTGTTACATGAAATATGATAATACTGTTGATATATCACAATATGTGTGAAATATAACTATATTGTTGTTGTTGCTATTGATACAAAATTTTCATAGCGAATTAGTAAGATGACCAGACACTGGGATTTCTTTGGCTTCGCAGATATTCGTAGATTGATAAAGCCTAGCATGCATTGACAATGATCATGTATGAGCTAGTGGATTTAGGGACTACCTAGCATAGTGTTAACACTTCAGGACAATGACCCCTTCAAGAAAAGTGAGCAAGAAAATCCACACATTGAAGATCCTGTTGCTGTCTCACCTCCCAAAGAGGACAGTACCTGGATAGTGACTATTATAATCTGAGGAACTCAAGGATGTGTGTTTTCGAATTATAGACTAATTTAGGTTGGAAAAGACCTGTAGATTGTGTTTGTTTTACTCCAACACTGGCAAATCCAGTGTTAAACCATGTCCCTAAACACCACACCTACGTGTCTTTTGAATACCTCTGTGTCCCTGGACAGCTTGTTCCAAGGCTTGTCAGCGCTTTTGGGAAGAATTTTTTTCTAATATTCAAACTAAACCTCCTCTGGCACAACTTGAGGCTATTTCCTCTTGTCCTATCACTGGTTACTTGGGAGAAGAGTCCAACCCCTACCTGGCTATGGCCTCCTCTCAGGCAGTTGTAGAAAGCAATTAGCTCTCTCCTGAGCAGCCTTTTCTCTGGGCTGAAGACCTCCATATTCCTCACAAGACGTGCTGCTCCTCACAAGACGTGCTCCAGACCCTCCGCCAGCTTTGTTGCCTTCTCTGGACATGCTACAGCACCTCAATGTCTTTCTTGTAGTAAGATACCCAAAGCTGAACACAGGATTCAAGGTGCAGCCTCACCAGTGCCAGGCACAAGGGACAATCACTGCCCTGGTCCTGCTGGCCCCACTATTTCTGATACACATTAATAATCAATGTAGGGTATCAACTTGCTTGTGTTTTACTTGATTAATCTGCTCTTGCATTAGACATATGTTCACTGGCACTGGTGTCCTTCCTGTGTCCTTCATGGCTGTCGTGATCCTCTAAAACAAATCTGGTATCTTCTTCACCCACCTCAACACTGGTGTAAGATATCTGCCAAATAAACTTCACAGGTTTGTATTTAGTGTTTGACTTTATAGCTGGAGTGTTATGCAACTGTGCACAAAGCTGGTTAGCAGAATGGACAGTATAATGGAATAATATCTGGGTAAAATACACTGGTTCCCTCCCAGTCTTATCTGCCTATATTCTAAAACTTTTCCAGATGCAGCCCACAGCTCAAAGGCAGCCACAACGATTAGTAGAGTTGTTAATACATTAAGAGCTAAGCAAAATCTGATCAATGATTCTCCCTTTTCATGTTGAAATGGTAGGTTTCCTTTTTCCTTAAGTTATAAACAACTTGGCTTTTCCTAATGATTGTCTCCATAGACTGCCTTATGCTGTCTACAGAGGATTGCACAGAATAACCTCCAAAGTGTCATTGGTGGCATATGCCATTGACCCAAAATCATTAAGAAAATGCCAGATTTCCTGAAGACAGGAATAATGTTGCTCCCCCATAATTCAGTGTCATCCCTGTGAAGCGCAGGTTAATTCAATGTATCACAAAGGTTAAGTTTCAATAAACTGTGAGGCAATCTCACAAGCTCATGTTTGCTGTTAATGAATACAGCTTTACCATACTCTAGCTGCAAAACTTACAACATTAGTGCAGTAGAGCCTGAGGCCTTTTATGGAGTTTACATGTTCCCAAAAGATGAAAATACTTATTGCCTCATTCCTGAGCCTTTGACCTCTCTGTAGGCATTACTTTTATGTAAAATTGTAAACACATCTGGGTGGTCACAGGGCAGAGCAGCACACAGTGAAATATTTATTCCAGAAGGAAAGCTGAGGTGAGCACCCAGCTGTTCCATTTAGACATTAATATCCCAAGTCCTTGCTTGAGGGAGCTGCCAGTGAATTCCCTGCTGGCATATGTTCTGGGTCCATCTAACAGGAGAGTTCACAGTCAGCAGCCTGACTCCTCGACCTTGTCAATGTAAATAAAATACATGAAATTGTGCCTTCCATGCTGTCATCTGTGGGAAGAGGAATTGTGGCCTGCATGTCATGACTGCATTAGCATTACATGAGCACAGAATGAAAACCTTCACAGGCTATACATGTAAGAAAATACAGATTTAAAATAGCTCTAAATGACCTGGTCTGAGATTTGAAATCCCACAGAGTAGTATTAATATAATCTCTTGTGTTTAATATAAATTAGAATGAATGAGATTACTTTCTTTCTGGGAATTTTAAACTGAAAATTGATTAATTCTGTTTTTAAGAATGGCCTAAAAATTTTGTAAGAAATTAAAAAAAAAAAAAAAAGCCAAGCCAGCTGTCATGAGGCCATGATAGGATTTTCTTTCTAAAAGAAAAGACCTTGAGAAAGTTTGTCATTCATCTCTCAAAGTCTACATCTGAAGTGAAGTACAATCTTCACTTTCTCAGGACAAGATTGTTTGACACAGATCCTCCAGGAAAACTCCAACTTCACTAGAATTCTCTTAGTGTTTTTAATACAGCAGCATTATCTTTTACGCAATAGGCAAAGACAAACCTTTAACAATCTGGCTGTTGTTTCAGCTCTTTGTTTTACTTTTCCATTACATTCAGATGACACACTTCAAATTGAAAATTAGAGTTATTAACTGCATGAAAGGAGGATAGACTTCAAAAAAAGAGGCAGGAGATACAAAAACCTCTTTCTATTTAGGTCAACCAGAGTTTCAGTGTGTATGAGTATGAAAGTTACTTTCACCTGTTCTCTTTGAGGTACTGCAGCTACCTATATAATTTTATCAGTCTGTCTGGGAAGATTCCATTTTATGACAAGTGAAAGAAATGTGAAAATGATAATTATGAAGAGATTAAACTACCTGTACTTGGTTAGCTCATACATTAGGAGGTGGATTTTTTTCCCGTGTTTTACAAGTGGCAATATGGTAAAATAAGCACTTTTTAAGTCCACAATGGAGCCTCTTAAATAAGAAAAGACCTCCAATTCCTCTGAATGTATTTTCAGAATTGAAATATTATATGTCGCTGAGTTGGACAGAGTAACCCAACTCATCTCAACTTTCACTTGCTGTCCTCAGCAATGGTCTTTTTCTGTCCTAATATCTTAAATGGATTAATGTTCTAAGAATGCTTAAATGGGATTGTGGAGCTTTTGTTTACACTTGGGACAATATTCCTCTTCATTGAAAAATTTTCTCTCAGTGTTCATTGTTTGTTCTTTCTGAAGGTCAGTTTAAGGACATCTTAAAAACCTTACCTCCATTTCTACTTTTATTTCCTTGCTTCATAGTGTGCTAAAGTAGTTCAAGAGCAGCACAAAGCATGTCTAATGCAGTTTTGTCTTCAAAAGCTCAGAATTTAAGGGCTTAAGCCAGTTTGCATGCAACTAGTCAGTCATACTTTGATTTCAAAGAATGAGTACAGTTATTCAAGTGGGTAGGCGTTAGCAGAATCGGTCCAAGGAGAAGAATTACACAAGTTCACGGGAGAGAGGATTTTTTTTTGTTAAAACTTGAGAGTGCTTTGGCTGTGTTTTCTATTACACAAACAGTGGCTGACAATCTAATTACCACTGTGTTGTGTGCTATGGAAGCAGGGAGTACAGTAGGTAAGGAAGGCAAGGTACTAATGCCCTCTTACACAATTTTTCAATCCAGATCAACCCCTGAAATCCCTTGCCAAGTTGACTCCCAAGGGGAGTGGGAATGGGTATGAGCTCCTTTCTCCACTCTCTAAGCTGGTGAAAGATGAATCAGCTTGCTGCCATTTGAGGGAATTGGCAAAAATTGGAAAGGGCCCAATTAAAAGTGTGGTGGCTTAGTATCTCAGTATACAGAAACTTGGAGGTGAGGGTTTTTGCTGTTGTTCTTAATTATTATTCCCATAAGTATTAGAAGGAATTTGAAGAAGGGAAGGTGGGAGTCCAGTGAACAGGGAACAAATAAACCTGGGTGTAATTTCACAAGTAGTTGTGAAGTACAGCTCACACCACTTATCTAACTTCAGATTTAATTGTGCAGTTAATTGCTTAATTACAACAGAATCTATTTTATGTCCTACTTGAACAGTGTTATCTGTTATCAGTGCTATCTGGCATACAAAGCACAAAAGGAAAGAAAATAAACAGTACAATTTGGATGTATTCACAGGAAGAAACTTCTGCTCTGGAAGAGTTGTGCCCGTTCAAACATAGTAGTACCGGTGGTCATGAGATTTTCCTTCTTCATATCTGTGTTTGTAAACCTGAAAACTTTTCTTTGCCCATAAAATACAGCAGTCACAAAGATGTTTGACAGCCTGTGCTAATACAAATAATATTCAGCAACAGTTCAACTATCAATTCTTATTTGCTTCTTCCATTCCCACCTTCCCTTTGCCAAGTCCAGTTTTTGGCTGCTCCATCTTTTGTAGTGTAAGATCTTTGAGAAAGGAAATAAGCCTTTTTGCTGTGGTTAATAGATGTTAAGCACAGAAGGGCTCTTATCCACCACAGAAACACTAAGATCACAATGTAGATGATATAAATAAGTCCAAGACAGATTCTGTGTTGTTTATAATTAAATATATTCTTCCCCAAATTACATATTGATCCTTTGAAAGATTAGTCTAGGCCATATTGTCTTATATTCATCAAGCAATAGAATATTTATCTTTGTTGCTGAAATATCATGCTTGCTACAGGCCTTTGCTTAGACAAAGCATTCCATATTTGTGAAGTGATTTAACTGTACCTAGCTTTATTTTGTTTCACCAGGTCCTAATCTAGACCATTTAAAAGGCTGCTTTACATAGGCCTCTACTGATCCAGTCCCTGAACTCATCTAGAAGACAGAAGAATGACCAAAAAGCCATACAGTAATTGTATTTTTTTTAAATGAGAAGAGGATGAAGAATACTTTACATGAATTGTAGCCTAGACAGCTGATACCTGGGGCAAAAGGAACAAATGTAAGTTTAAACTATGCAGTCATCAGGAATGAAATAGAGTAATTGCTGTGTATAGATTATTCAATTATTATAATAACATTATAGCCACACAGTACCAGTGATGGAAAAATTGAAAATTGAAAAAAAGTATCTACTGACACACAAAAGGCACGATCCACTAGAGGGAGACAAACTGAACAAACTATTGCAGTTGAAATCACCAAAGAAATTAAGTGGGGCCAACAGGAAAAGTGTTTAGACAACTAAATATAGCGAACTTTTTTTTGTGCATGTGTATGTAAGTAAATCATCATTTTTACTTTGTTTACTTCCTTGTCAGTATCAGGGAATGTGTAATTTAATTTTAATTTCTTGCCAAGTATGTTAGTTCAGGCAAAAAGTTGCCACTAAAAATATGACATCTGTATTTCACAAACCCTATTGCTTGGTTCTGTAAAGATTTGTCATTATTAACAAGTCCACAGCAAAGAGCCATCATTTAGATTCCTTCTGCTTCTTGATGGAAGAAATGGTAGTGACAAATATGTTTAATGATAGCAGTATTTCAGATTGCGTTTATAGCTCCCAGGGTTCGTAAACATTTATTTAGCAATCTTTTTATTCAACAGGTTGATCAACATACAAAGTCCTCTTGACAAGTAGGTGAAATAGAGGATTTTAGTCAAGACTGACCAATGCATAAAGTTGCTCAGTTCCACTTTATGTGGTGAATTGACCTTAGCCAAGTGCAAATATCTACACAGATGCTTGTTTATTCCCTGTTTCATGTGAGAGGAGGATAAATGAGTAGCTGTGTGGGTGTTCAGGTGTTGGCTAGGGTTCACTCACCACAGACCTCAGTACAATAGTCTTCCTCATCTCAACAAGGTATTGATGCTTTCTGTGGTGACAGTGCATATCCTGGGTTGCCTAGTATTGCTCTACCCTGAGCAAATAGAAACGTCACCAAAGTTTGAGCAGCCAGCAGAAGGTCCACCTTAGAGAAGAAAAACAGACAGCCTGAAAGAACGGTTCCTCTTAATCTAAGGCAGGTACAGTTCAGATGAACTGTTACTTTGAAACATCTATTTCCTTCCCATGGGAACTTTGCCTCACTCACTCAGGCTTAAATGGGCTTCTTTAGACACCCAAAGGCAGGTGAGGTGAAGCCAACTAACTGCTTACATCTTTGTCTAATTTGAATTGCTCTTTTTTGTAAGCCTTTTGAAACCTCTTCAGCTGTCAAAATAGACATGCCCTGTATTCTAGTTCCCCCTTATCCTAGAATTTTTTCCTGTGTTCTGACACTATTTTTAATAATACATACCACTTTCTTCAGTAGCAGTTATTACATATATTAGCTGTAGCCTGCTGTACTGGTTAAGCTGTAGGCTGAGAAGGCCCAGTAAAAGAAAAAAAAAGCTGAAAATTCATCTGTGACCTGAGCTAAATTTTCTCATGCTTCTGTGCTTACTTCCCCATTTAATAGCTAATCACCATATGTAGCTCTAAGTATTTGCAATCCTCCCTCTTTGCTGATGAAAAGGATATTTTTTGTTGAAGAGCAGAAGGAAAACTTCCCTTACTTGTTTGTCAGGACAAAACACAGATACTGTCCCACTTCTATCCAAAGAAATCCAATAAAAATGTGCCTCATTGTGTGAAATTTTTAGTGCATTTATTTTAATTGAGGTTTTTTGGCACAACTGGAGGCCCTAAAGTTTTGAAGAAATGGAACTTTGCTCAGGAGGAGTTCAGCGTGATCTCCTATATGTTATATCCATTCTTCTTCCTTCTCTAACACTTTTCTCCTTTGTCTGACCCTCCTTCCTTTCCTTCTTTGTTCCTTCTCTCTTCCCTTCCTCCCCTTACTGCTTCTCTTCCAAGTCTTTTAATCTGACAACTGTTTTTTGTTTCCCACATAACTACATAACTTCTCAACATTCTATTTTTCTTTGTACTACCTCTGTTTCTTCTGCTGGACTGCATTATCACTGCTACTCATGCATTGCACATTAGAAATCCCATATCTAAATCTAGTCAGTGAAGTTGGATTCAAAATTTTGATGGAAGGCAGGGCTCCATCCCATTTTACTGGAAACAGCAGACTTAACTGCCTAAAACAATCCAACCCACATTCGAGACCCACATTAGAGCACTGCAGTAGGTTCTGCAACTTTTAACCTGAAAGGCAGGAAGTTACTGGAAAACAAGCTCTTGTTTTGCAGTCCTGGTGGATAACACCCACTTGGATGAAGTTGCCATCTGTTGTTTTCTTGGATTATGTCAGAATATGTGAAATAATCTGGAAGAAAGAGAAGCAAAATGACAGAAAAATGCAAGAGGGAAATAATGTCTGGAAAATTACTGTTGGGGTTCTGCAAAGCAAGACAAGGACAGAAAATATTCTGCTTTAGATCTGGAAAATACCTGCTGGAGCAATAAATGTGATTGCATCAATCACCAAACTGGCTGGAGAATAAATAAAGATCCCTGGCTGTCATAGATCCAACATTGTTATTCTCTATTTCTTTTTCATATAGCTTCCTAAGCATAAATGGACTGAATACTTAGTGGAGAGTGGGACCAGAATCATCCATTAACCTGTGGCAAGAAGGACAAAGAAAGAAGCAGAGTAAATAGCATACTGACCTAATGATGGGAACTGAAAGTGTGACATTCCTATTAGCCTCTTCCTTCCAGCAAAACTGAATTGTAATAAAGAATCCAGTCTACATCTTCTAGCCTGTCTCCAGTTACAAGGCAGGAAAAGGGGACAGTTTGAGGTATAGGGTTACTATCATAAGTTTCATCAGTTTGGTGATACCATATATATTTTCAATTTAAATAAATTTAAATTTTAAATAAAGTGGTTTAGGATTCAAAACCAAATAACATGGTCTCTGCTGATGAAAATGAAATAATGTTGTTTATCCTCATAAGCTTTTTTTTTGTTTGTTTTTTCTCCTCCAAGCTATCAAGGAATACACCCCCATAATATACAAAGAACATACAGATACATATTATGTGCAGTGTTGTACAAGACCCAAAATTGCTGTATTGTACAGAACATACATGTCCTGAAAATATTTTAAAAAATGTTTAATAGCAAATGTTTCATCAATCTGTTATATCATGTTGTATATGGAAAGAAGACTAACACAGAGCTAATTAATCTGTTCGCTTCCAAATTTAAGCAAACACTTAATATACCACTAATATTTATTGTTTTTTTAAATGTTAGGCATGTCTCTAAGTGGTATTTGAATCTGATTCTCTTAAGCTGAAACAGTTTTACTGACTCAATGATACAAGCATTTCCTGAAAAGAAGGACATATTTCCTGTATATTGTTAATATTTGACAGCACTGATCCTAAACGAGTAGAAACATGACAGTGATTTGCAACACAGACTTTAAAATACAGTTGAAATTCTGTACTATTGTATCCCACGTAAACTCATTTACCGAGCAACAATTACATAATAAATTACATTTAAACCCAAAAATAGACCCGTTGTCCTTATTTCAGTGATAGAATTAAACAGAGTTAGAAAGGAGAAATGATCCTGCAAATGTGCTCTCAGCTGACAATACTTTGTGCCTGTGCACTGAGAACTGTTCCTCAGTTTCAGAGTAGACAATCTGCAGAAGTCAGCTCCATGCTTTGGGCTCCTCAAAGTTTTGCCCTTAGTTTTAAAATAAAACTCCCCAAATCCCAAGAAAACTTCTTAACCAATCTACACAGAAGGGACAAGGCTAACTTTCGGTTACATACTGAGGTGTGGTAAGCTTTCTAATGCAAATACCAGTATTTGCAGCAGCATTCTAGGTTCTACAGAGAGACGGTGGGAAGTTTGGGATCAAAGAACAGACGATTGCTTGGTGATACTCAGCAGGAACATCTTGTCTATGAATTTGCAGTGCATCAAGTCAAATTTGTGCCGTCACAGGATAATCCTTAGTCTGAAGTTACATGTCTGCTAGCACACACACTAAAATAATTGAATTAATAAAAGTGGAAAGAAACACATATGCACTATTTTCAGAAACAGGCCCCACTTTTTTGTCACAGCTTTCCTCCTCACTGGGGACACAAGGAGATACTTTTGCATTAACCATTGCCAAAACACAAATATCAGAAAAGAGCCCCTTGGGCCTTCTTCATCCCACAAGAAAAAAAATAAAAAAAATGCATTTAGTAGGAGCCTATAGTGGTCAAGAGAGTAAAAAACAGGTGTTGCTGTAAAACAGTAACAACAAAGCACACTCCAACTGTTGCCTAACAAAAAGTTGTCTTGATCTTGACTTGTCTTGATCACAATTTCTAATTCTCTATACATGGAATAATTCAGTTGGAGAGTCTTTCTTCCTTCACAGAAATATGACAGGAATTCCTATGATCAGAAATTAAGGCTACCTTCAAAGGTGGAACAAATAATTCCAATTGTTTTGGAACCTTTTGATTCTTTTTTTGTGAGTCTAGTGGACATTCACAGTGTTCAGGCCAGTGTCAGTGCTGGCTGCTATATTATAGTGATTGTTCCACCAATGTCAGAGATGATACAGTTTCCTATTATACAGCAAAGATAGTGTCCACCCTTACTAAGAGGATCAGGCTGAGAGCATATGTTCAGTCTCTAGCTTCCATGACCTCAGATGCTTTCCTTCTTTCTTCAATATATTGTTTCGCACATGACTGCCCTAGAACTTTCATAGTTAGTTTAGCAATTAGTTGAGAGGGCTCAGTCACCTGTATTCTGCAGTATTTGCTATTCCTGCAAAAATTTATATCTGGAAACAGTTATAACACAGTATGGCTGATGATAGTGGAGAATAACAGCAAATCCCTTTAGCACCTGAAGCAGCCCTTTAAAGATAAGGCACCTTTCAATCAGTGCAGTTTTAAACCACTGATCATTATCTTAATTTTTTATTGTTCTAAATTCTCAGTTACCTTGCCAAGGTGTCCCAGATGAGATGCCTTATAGAATATGCACACATATCCACACATGCTCTGTGAGCTTTTAGCTTAAAGACTTCATTCCACACTATTTGTAATTATTGCCTTGTTTCCCATTCTAGTCTCCTTAGAAACATGAAGAGTGTTGGAGACTGGGATTCATACAGATCTAGTTTTTCCTAGCATCACACCTCTCTGCCCTAGTGGTCAAAGGATCTCTACAGTGCAAGGTAAAAAACAGGTTCCCATGGACTTTACTGCTGTAAAAGGGTTAAAAAAAATCAATTCCAACTTTGTGGACTGGAGACAAAATAGATGAAAAACAAGAACAGAATTGTGTCCCTAATCTTTGTATCTTTGTAACTTTGATAATATTCAAGTAAATATATAACGTATATCCACTCTCTTTGAATCAGAGAGTCACTATTATGAAGTTAAAAACCCCTAGGTTTTCCTCCAGTGTTATCCAGTAGTTTTAAAATAAATACTAAGTATTTTCACAACAGTACGCTGTGCCCCAGATATCCAATCTAGACTTCCTCAGGTTAAAAGCTTCCCTACTGCCAGAAGATAATAATGTCTGCATGTTTTGTTTTGTACAAAATACTCCCTTTATCCTCTATATAACTCAAATCTGGCATTTTCAGTAAGACTCAATAGGTAAGGGCTTTGAAACTCTCCTAGCAGCTCTTTAAATGCCACTTTATACTGTTGTGTAGAAAGAATCAAGTCCTTTTTCTTGTATTGACAAAAAACTAAAACTACTTGCCTGCTCATGATCCTAGGCATTATACTTTTTCTATTCAAATTATCTCCCTCCTTCCTGTTTCCTTTCTTTAATCTCTTCCCAACATTTCATTTACAGCCAAGGTGAAGTTGTTGATCAGTTGCCTGGGTAACCAGAGCCCATATTGCTACATCAGTCATGGAAGGACAAAGTTCCACGAGAGCTTTTTGCCTACTACTTTCAGGAGAAGGCTGTAAAATAGCCAGTTCTGTGAATAACTGAATTTAAACCTCCAAAATCAGTTCCATATTACTGCATGGGTTTTCTTTAAATCCTTGTTGCAAAGATTTGCGAACTTATTCTTTAGGTTATTAAAACAGAAACTTCTCTCTCCATCAGTGTCTGTGAAATAAAAATTTGGAAATCCCATTTTATATGTATATGTAAGTCTACAAATTTTAGTAAAGATTAGTTAGTCCTATCCTGGGCTGCTTCAATTGTTTTGAAATCTGGATTTGTTTTGCAGTAAAGTAAAAAGTGAAATCACTTTGTGTGTAAACACCATGCCAAGGACAGGGATAGATTTTAAAAGTGTGGTGATAGACGAGTAGTGATGCAAGATAATACCAAATTGCACCACCTACATCGTACCACTTGACACATGGAAGATATTTTTGTAACATCCTGGTGAATAATAGCTTGCAGTCTCTTCCCTTCTTTTCTCCCTTGAGATCCACAATTTCTTGTGAAGGATATTTCAGTTCTCACCAAAAATGCGAACAAAGAGATGAAACTTCAGTCATGAGGCACGAGTGTACCCAGATCATCCTTATATTTTTGATTGATAAGAGCACTTTTTCTCTTAAAAATATTCTCTCTTCAGTCTGCTTCTATTCCTAACAACCTGATATAAAACATAAGTTCGAAATTCAGCAAGTCAAGAGGGGAGTTGTGTGGGTGTCTTAGCAATAGCATTATTCTAAAAAAGGAATCATGCTCACATCAGTGAAGAAAAGCAACCCTACTACATGTGGAAGCAATATTATAACGACCACTAATTCTGTTTAGTTTTGGTCTTTAATAAGATGGGACACTCTTTATTGACAATTGGTTGGCTTGAATTTCTTCAAAATTGGAATGAAATTCAAGTTTCTCTGAAAAAAAGGCAGAAAATATGATTTGCATCAAAAGAAAAATGCAAACAGGTAAAAAATAAAAAATAGTTTAGTATGTTAAGACTGATTCAATGGAAGAGGTTTCTTCAGAATTTTTCCAAACAATATGTCTCGCAGGCATCATCTTTAAAGGAAAAATTGGCAAGGCAAAGCATTAAAAGATACAAAATGGTTTATGTGGAATTTTTCTTCTAGGTGAGCTGGGTGACAACACAGTACTGTGTTGCATCAAGGCATGTAGCATGAGGAAGATGAATTTTGACAAGTTAACATATTATGATGAAATAAATATGTTGCATTCATTTTATGGAAGGAGATGTGTTATTCTCCATATTTCTGTCAGTCTACAGAAGCGCTACCAGGAACTCTTAGAGCAGGTATCACAAAAAAGAAATTAAAATAGACTGCTCTTGTTGAAATTACCTGTTGTCTTTATTTATCATTTGTCAAATATTTTAAAATCACATTTGACAACCTATAATGGCAAGGGAAGCTCCTTAGGACTATCGCTGATTGTCCTTCCCTTTCCTCCTGTACCTGGGAGAGACGCAATATGCATTTTTAAATTAATGTCTGAAATTCAAAGATATGAATGTGTTGTGCAGGTCATTTATTTATAGCAAGCTGGCCAACAAACATGGCTTGGAGGGGATGAAAATGCATTCTACATGCGTGAAAGGCAGCAGATGGATTTATTGACTTCAGATGCAGTCAGAGGACACAAAGTGACATTTATTCCTTAAGAACCAGACACCACAGAATTTACCAGTCTGTGTATCTACACTAACGCAACAGATTGTGACTGAAAGGTTTAGCCTCCTTACGCACTTGTGTTTAATTTAAATCTGTTATTATTGTGTTCAATGTTTATGTTCCTATCCTGCTAATCCGATTTTTCGTGGTTTTTTTGTTTTGATTACTTGGTATGAAACAACCTGAATATAAAGCCTGTTCAATATTAAAGATTATTGACTTCCATTTGTCCTCTACCCCAATGAACTTTTTTTATTCCTTCAGGAAGAAAATCTAAGAACTGAGCCTATGTAGGTGTGATGTACAGCAAAACCTAGCAGATGGATGTCAGATATAAGCTAAGAAAGAACACAAGATAGCAAGTTTGGATTGCCCATTTTCTATCAGAAAGTTGTCTGGTATGATGTGTCTTCTGCCTTTCATGTTATTCTGGTTTTCTTCTGTCTTGAACAAATGAAAATGGGTATAATAACTTGATTTCTTCCTGTACTGCCTGGGCTTGCACAATTCTATTGTATATTTCTAAACTATTTTTCCAGCTTTCTTCAAATGGAGGTAATTTTAAACTTTCATTTTATCACTCTGCAAATATTTTCCCCTTTTTTTTCAAAATAATTCCCTCATTTATACTAAAATTTTTAATCAGATATTTCCTTGAGCTTGCAGAATAACCATGATCTAATAGAAATAAACAAAGCACCTCACCCTTAGGACTGAGCATAAACTATTTACACTGCATTTTATGGATGCCTAAAAATCACTATGCAATACTGTAATCCATGCATGAAGAAGTAATTTCAGCTTCATTGCCTTCTATGGAGCTTCAGAAATGATACATTTAATCTGAAGATGCCAAGAGTGTGAAAGAGTGTCTTTCTTACTTTTTCATTTATTTTGGTCTTCTTGTACTCTCTTGCTTGCTTGAGGTAGAAAGGAATGGTATGGTTGAATGAATTAGAAACTTGTATGTGAAAAAGAGACCTATATACTCTTTTCAATTCTTTGTTGATGGGAAAGCTATGCAGAGGCACAGAGAACAACACCACAGCATTGTCTGATGGATACATACGCTCCTCCTCTATTCAGTCCTGTCTTCCCTTCCCTTTAACTAGCCTTCAGTAGATCCTCATTTGCATTTTCCCTCCTTTGAAATGTCATGTCCTTCCTGCTGCTCGGTTCCGCCAACATACCTCTCCTCATTACTTCCACTTCCCTTCCCATCAGGATAAATATAGCTGAATAACTGCGTGCCACTTTTACATTGTAGTGCCAGTCCCCTGTGGTAACTCTCAGCAGCTCAGTCATACACTGGAGAATTCAAAAGCAGCAGCTCCATGGAAGCAGGAGGAAGTGTGAAAGGAGATGCCTAAGTACAGAAGGTGAAGAGCGCTGGAGTCTTGCCTTTTTATGGCAAAACAAGGATCAGAGTGATGGGACTGATCTTCCCATGTACACCTATGGCCTGAACCAGGTTTGAATGGATGACTGAGGTCTTGCACTTCTCCCCTCTTCTACATCCAGCAAGAGTCAGCTAGAAAATAAAAAGAAACCTGATGCACCCTTGAGAGAAAGTTAGTTGCTAAAATCAATAATGAAGTACCTCTCTTTTGCTGTTTGTCCTCATTTCATTTGCTAAGTGAGAATTTTCCTGGGTCTGTGTGGTGTCTTAATTTAAAAATGTTCCCATTTTTTTGGCAGCTGCAGCTTCCTCAGCTTCAATGATTTAACGTGTAAAATTGCTATCAGCACTAGGCAGGCTCTGCATGCTTTTACCCTGTCTTTTTGGAGGGATAATTATCAGGAGTCTTATCCCTGTAACTGCAGATTACTCAGGCTCCTGAAGAAAGTGGAGGCTACAGACAATTGTGGATAACCTTTGTAAACCGCTTCACTTCGAAGGAGTCATATCTGAGCTAGTATGACACAAATAAGCAACTTGTTTGATCTCATAGTAAACAACCAGCTTATGAAAATAGTGGTGGGGAGGGAAACCATCTTACAGCCTCTGCACAGCCCTGTTTGAAGATCCATGAAATATCGTTAGGTAGAAAACACCAGCTCAGGGCAAAGCTGGCAGTTCTCCTTCTCTACTCCAAAAAGCCTCCGCTCTCTCAAAGACACTGGACTTAAAATAGGCTGGTAGGACTTGTCTTCTTCACACCCCCACAGAAGATGTGTGAAAGGGCTACTTCACCCCTTCAGAGTCCAAACCAAAAGATAGCAACAACCAGGGCAGAGTGTCTGAGGCTGCTTGAAGCTACGGTATTACTTTTTTTTGCCATTAGCCCAGCAGGTTTGAAAGAGGGGAGAGTGGGAGAGATGTTTTGCCTGTTTTAATGCTAAGGGAGGTTCTGTGAAGTTCTGCATGTCAGTGCCTTGTTTGCCCCTGAATCTGTTGTAACCCAATGTAAAGTAGGCCATTTGTGTGGCTTAGGAAACAGTCAAATCATGCAAGTTCTATTTATATGCCTAGATGAGTCTATGAAAAGGGTTAACCGTATCCCAAATACTTGGAATCATTAATAATTGCATCATTAATAGCAGCAGCACCACTTTGCACCCATTTAGACATCTGTTTTTCCATTGATTCCTCAAACAGAATGTCTTTTATGCCCTGTTCAAAGGCTTTGGGAGCTGGGATGTTTTTCTGCAGCCTGGTACTTATGGTTGCTGGCTCATAGAAAAAACACCAACCTGGTATTTAGATGAATATCTACTTCTCCCTGGGACCCGTGCTATAGGATTTGGCTGTCTGAAGCCAAGAAGGATGGAAGGAGGGATATTCACTGAAGAGCTTTGGTGCATTGAGAAGCAGGATTTTGTGCTTCACCTAAGAAAATAACTCCACCTGGTAGTTTAAGGCATACAGCTCTAGAACTTGCTCTAGATATTGCTGATGTAAGAATCAAGTTTTCCTTCCTATGGCAGTTGTGAAGGAAATACTATGTGAGACAGAAAAACTGCTGGTAACATTTGTAGTTTGGATTCCATAATGCTTTCCACTGCTAGGGATACCAGGGCCTTGTTTGAAGGAAGGTGTTTAAAAACACAGCAGGGGAATTCCTTGAAGTGCAGATGATATCAACACAGCTTTGCCACACCACAGAGGGAAGGTATCCAGAGAGGATCAGAGTCAATTTTATTTGCCAAGTAAGCCATGCTCATGCTGACTGACCTCTCTTTTTTTGGATAGCAAGTGTAAGGTAATAAGCTACTAAGAAGAGTTGCTACAAATGATGAATATCAAGAAATATCAAGTGGCTTCTCATCCACGGAATAGCTGGATGTACCTGTAGCTGGAATGAATCAGGAGATAAAATATGTGATGAGACACTGGCTCAGACTAGGCTTTTGAACAACGACCATATTGAGTTTGCACAGACTGCCTTAATTTTGGCATTGCCTACCTCTATGACTGCTTCGTTCTGTAGCCTCAACATTCTTTTAAGGCAATTATTCCACTGTATGCAGTGCACAGCTCATACTGGGAACTTATGCATCTTATTTGTGGAGGCACAGTCTGTCACAGGAAACGTTGAATACCATTTGGGTTAAGGAACATTAAAGAAGAGTCTCTTGAGGGACACATGGGTGGTATTCCCTGGAAAGCATCCCAAAGTATTTTTAGCTATGTATTTTCTCAATGTGGGATGAAAATAAGCCAAAAAAAACCAGGCAAGATTTATCCTATGGTACTGTATGTGTGTATGAAAGACTCTGCATTCGAAACTACAAGAGAATGGAGGTCTTTAATCTCCAAGTAAAAGAAGAAAAAGACCATCAGACTTCCTGCATATTTTTGTTAAGTGGCCTTCAAGGGCCTTCAAAGATTACCTAGTAGCACTGAATTTTGTGCTTTGAGGAGTTGGCATGCCACTGTTCTATCTACCTGGAGGTCAATGGCTCTTCATAAAGACATCAACATTTGTGGATTCACATAATAAAAGATGTGTGAAATTCAGCAGATCAGGGGTGAAATTCCCCTTTCTGGACTATTTCATGCCCTGAAATGAGTTTTTAAAATTAATTTTCAAAATGTAGAGCAGTGACACAGAACTTGATCTGGTTATCACAGAGATATTTTTGTCTGCCTCCATGAAGATGAGTAGTCTCATTCCATAATTACACCACAAAGACTGTGCTCATTATCTGCCCAGTCTTTTTAAAGTTCTTGTTTCTCATGTTTCCTACATCATTAATTCTGATACTGTAATCCCAGACTGGCCAAGACATTCTTCTTTAAAAAACAGTCCACCAAAATCCATTTCTACACTGACCACACGGATGTTTGTATTGCCTGGGTTTTATGAAACACTCCCTCCCAAGCTAATTTCAAAGCAGGTCTTTGTCACAATGTCTTCTTTTGGCTTTTAATAACAGTATAATCACTGTGACCCAACCTCCAACCAGCTCACCTTTATGGTTTCTAAAACTGTTCAGCCAGCTGACAAAGAAGTTATTCATTCTTTGACATCATTCTTTTACCAAGACTACTACCATCCTTAAAAATAATTGTTGTGCCCAGCTCACACAGCATCCTCCCAAACCGCAGAACTCAATGCAGGTCAAACTGGAGGAAATTTAACCTCTTCCAAATAATGCTCTACATCTAAAGACATACAACTTGACTTTGAAAGAACAAGTTCAAAGTAAACCATCCTTACCTCCAGCTCTTTTCCTGAAAGTGTTCCTGTTATGGCTGAAGAATTTCCTTTCCTTTTTTTTTTTTACCTTTTCAGAAATCACTGGCAAATTCAAAGGTATCCCAGGGCTTGGCATTTGTTGCTGGAGAGGAGGCACAATGAGATTACTCTTTGCTATCTCTGTTTACGCTCTCAGTCCAACTTGGCCCTCAAACTGTGGTTTAACAACACAATGAATCAAGTTTATGGGAACTTAATGTCAAATCTCAAAGATACTGTAATCATAAGAATTCATTATACGGGTGCAGAGTCATTCCACTGATTTGTTAAGAATTTTAAGAGAATTTGTCCTAGCAGATTAATGTATATTTTATGTGGAGCAAGTAATTCTCTGTCTAAGAAACTTTAACTTCATGTTGTCTTCCAGAAGCCAGCATAAAATCAACATAAAATTGTAAAGTGAATGTAAACACTGTGCTGTGTGCTCTGGATAAACCAGCTGAAATGTAATCATATGCTCTTGCCTGATTTTTATCAAATTTCTACTGCTAAATGATGTACAACTGTGTAGAGCTGGTATTTAATGATCACAGAACCACTGTCTGAGTAGTCTATCAGAGAAACAACTCTGTGGTTAGAGAATTGAAGACATTTCATCTTAACATCTACTCTACACTGAGAATTACAAGCATCCTCATCAGTGGAAGCTGTCATGTCTAATAAAAAGACAGCTTCAATCATTGCTATCTAGGAGATCATTGGAAGAATGAGATGAAAGATGCAGAAAACGTGCATCAGTTGTAGAATTCTTAGTCTCTGGTTTTTACTGTAACCCCCTTTAATGACAAAATATATTGCTTTTGTGACAGAAAAAGGACATTTGTATGCCCTTATTTGCTCTAATAAAATAGATTTTTTTTCCTAATCTAGAGAAAATATATTATATTTCTGTGATTCTAAACTCAGAAGATCCACTGTTGATTATCTGGTCAGAAAAGGTTATACATCATATATGCTACAGATTTTACTTGTTGTGGTGGGTTGACCCTAGTTGGATGCCAGATACTCACCAAAGCCACTCTTATCGCTCTCCTCTGCAGCATGGCAAGGGAGAGAAAATATAATGAAGGGCTCATGGTTTAATATAAGGATAGGGAGAGATCACTCACCAAATACCATTGTGGGAAAAACAGACTTGAACTGGGAATATTAATTGAAATTATTACTAGCAAAATCAGAGCAAGATAATAAGAAGTAAAATAAACTTAAGAACACCTTGCCCTCACCCGTCCCTCCTTTCCAGCTCTACCTCCTCCCGCAATGGCTCAAAGAGACAAGGAGTGGGGATTATGTTCAGTTTATCACATGTTGTTCCTGCTGCTGCTCAGGGAGAGGAGTCCTTCCTCTGCTCCAGTGTGGGGTCTCCTCCATGGGAGACAGTTCTTCACAGCCTTCTCCAGTGTACCCATCCCATGGGCAACAGTTCTCTACAAACTACTGAAACGTGGGTCACTCTTCCACAGGGTGCAGTTCTTCAGACACAGCCAGCTTCATTGTGGGTCCCCCTCAGGGTCACAAGTCCTACCAGCAAACCTGCTCCAGTGTGGGCTCCTCTCTCCACAGGTCTACAAGTCTCTGCCAGGAGCCTGTTCCACCACGGCTTTCCCATGGGTTCACAGCCTCATTTTAAGCATCCACCTGCTCCATAGTGAGCTCCTCCATGTGCTGTGGGTGGATCTCTGCATCCCTGTGGACCTCTGTGGGCTGAAGGGGGACACACGTTTCACTATGGTCTTTACCACAAGCTGCAGGTGAATCTCAGCTCTGGCACCTGGAGCACCTCCTGCTCCTCCTTGTTCACTGACCTTGGTGTCTGCAGGGCTGTTCCTCTCCTACATCCTCCCCTTGCTCTTCTCTGGCCACAATTAGATCTGCACAATGGCTGTTTTTTCCCTTCTTAAATCTGTTATCAAAGAGGTGTTAACACCATTTCCAATTGGCCCAGCCTTGGCCAGCAGCACATCCATCCTGGAACCATCTGGCTTTGGCTTTGCAGGATATGGGAGAAGCTTCTGGAATCTTCTCACAGAAGCCACCCCTCTAGCCCTATCACTACCAAAATCTGGCCATGTAAACCTAACACAGATAAAGAGAAAAGTGGCAGTTGATTATTTAGTTGTCTAAGGGGCAACTCATAAGATACACTTGAGTTTGAATGAGAACTTCTTTTGAAACAATACACAGTCTTCTGATTAAAAATTTTGAACTCAAACCTTGGTGTGTTATTCCAATGATTACTGTATTATTGGCTTAACATCTGTCCTTGTTTCTAGTGCTACTTTTAAACTTAGATGGAGTTTCTGATAGCCCATACATAGACTGAAGAAACCCCTTGCTCTCTTTCCTGTGTTGTGACCTCCAAGCTTTGATTTACATCATCTTTCAACTTCTCATGTTAATCAAGACAGATTTCCTGAGTCTTTAACTATAAAGAATGTTTTGAGGTCTTTCAGGTGTTTTGCGGGGTCTTCCCTGCACCCTTCCTAAACAGTAATTGTGTATCTTGGATTGTGGACCACAGAACCAGAGGCCATGTTTCAGCTGTGCGTACCTCAGTGCTGAGTACACAGGAAATATTCCTCACATGTATCAGAAATTCTACTCATAAATCAAATTTACCATTTGATTCTGGCTCTAGAACTTGCACAGCTGATTAACGACCACGAGCCCTATGACTTCATCAAAATGGAGACATGACCTTAGGAATCCCTCATAAAGATATATATTTCCTACAAAATTTTTATTTCAGTGCAAAGCTTTGCATTTTTCTGTTTAGAAATGTATTTGCTTATGCTCATCTCACCAGTCAATCCAAATAATTTCTTCCAATGATTTGCCATTTTCATGGTTTATCATCCCCTTGGTCTTTATGACGTCTACAAATATTATCACTTAAAGCCTGCCTGTCTTTAACTCCTTCTCTGCTTGTTTCCATAGGTTTCAGACGCTTTCATCTTAGAAACTGTTGCCTAATAAATCTGGCTGACCATGAGCTGCTCAGATTCTTCTAGGTTCATCAGATTGGTACTTTCCATACAAACCACAAACATTTCCACCTGGCATAGTTTCACCCACCAGGTCACAAAAAAGAAACCCCCTCTAAGTTTCACAAACCTCACACAGGAAAAAAAGTTGCTTGTAAATCATAACACTGTTCCAACATTGTAGTAGTACAGAAGAACATAAAGCATAAAGCATCTTCTAACTTTGTCCTTAATTTGCCCTTTTTCTATTCACCTGGCCAAAAATGTATTTGGTAGTCCCCATTGCCTCATGACGCCATTCCTCACAAGGGCAAATTTAGCTCCTCAGGTATTTCACAGCCTGGTGGATCTGTTTACAGTGCCATGAGAAAACAGATTTGTCTCCCATGCTGCACAGCATCCCAGCAGGATGGAAAAACCTGCCTTTCTCACCACACCACACACTCTGTGGACTGGGCTGGCCTCACCAGCAGTCACAATTCTTCCATCTAGTGATGAGAGATTTCCAGTACCATCAGAAAAATCTGACTAGTCTTATTTCACCACACTGTGAAGTAAGATTTTAGGATCAGCTAAGTTCTTGGGAATATGGCTGGTCCAAAAATATCAAGGAGAGGGTAGAGGTATACATGCCTGGATATGCTTTTATTTGGTAGCAGTAATGCAGATTGGTAAATTCTAGTAATAAACTCCTTAAAGCTGCAAGTCCCTAATAGTGATACATACTTGCTTATTACACCTCATTGTAGTACTAATAATATAAAATTTTTAACTGTGCAACTCTTTAGTAAGAAAATAAAATATATTTTCCTAAAACCAAACACAATTCACATGCAACTTCTGTGGTAAATGGCACAATGATATCCGTCTTCAGGACCCATTAACACCAGTCTTCACCACTGCACATTTCAGCTCTTCTAATCTAAAACATAGAGAAATGTCCTTTTTGATTAGTTTTTCATTTATCTAAATGAGGCTTGGTTGCATCTAGCCAAGTAAGTTCTCCCATTCCCTATGGCTGTTTCATGGAATAAGACTATTTCATTAAATTAGAAATAGAACTTAAATAACACTAAAGTAAAAAAAAAAAAAAAAAAAAAAAAAAAATTCTGGTAAGTCATGTTTCTTTATTAGAAAGTAAAAATAGCTATGCAAACCATCTGATGGGATCCCTTGAAAGTAATGTGGGAAGACTATTAGAGCAATGCCAGAATTTCAACTCCACATTAAGTTAATAGAATCTATGAAAAACTTTGTGGAGCGATTTGTCCCTGAGATAATTGAATTTAAATTACAGGATTTATAGTAAGAATTACTTTAATCTTGTTATACTTGACTCAATTGCTAAAAGCATCCGTTTTACTTAATATTGGTCTTTGTGGAGTAACTAACTTATTTTATTTGTTACTGTCAGAAAAATGTATCATCTTAGAAAAGTAAACAGGCACATCCTTCATTCTATACTGTTCCTCATAGACATTTTCCTTCCTTCCTTTCATACCTTCTTAACACAGCAGATATTTTTCTTCTGAAATCTGTCAATTTGCAAGGTTCCCACTGAGACTGTGTTCTTTCAGCATGTGCTAGAAGTGAAATAAATGGGACAAATTGAATCCTTAAAAGTAAACATACTTCAGTGGCTTGGCCACAGAAATACTCTGGTTTTCAGCACTACATCCTCCAACTCTTGGAAAAACTAGTTTTCTAGTTTTTTTCTTTTCTGCTAGGACAATATCTCAGTATCCCCTAGCTCATCTCCAAAGAAGACCAAGACCATGGATGTGAGACCATCATGTTGCTTATTCAGATTGGCCACACAAATGCATTCACACTCACCCACCACTTCCACACATCCAGTTGCCTCTTCCTTTTACTAGTGCAAGTAATAAAACTCCACGGGGAAAACTCTGTCTCTTTCTTCTGTTAAACAGGGCAGTTGGAGAAAAAAAGATCTGCTTTCATTTTTCATTTGAATATGAACTTTGATAGGCGTAGAAAAGAAAAATTACTGAAGTAGGAACTTTACATACTGATTTGCTGTAATTGGAAAGCAATACTGTGCTTATTAGAACACAATAAAAAAAATGTCTCCATCTCAGTGAGAAGTTGTTGGGTGGACTAAATTCCTTCCTTTTTCTAAATAAATAATTCTGCCACCTACTTTATTCTTTTTCAGTGTTAGGAGCAAAGCTCTTTTCTCTCATTCCTCTTTTTCTTTAGTTTTTTAGAGATTGTTTAACTAATCCTCTACTTTAGTTCTGAGCATTTCAGAAGCAGTATATTTATTAGTTTTTCTGTGATTTTAAAGTTTCACGTCAGTAACCCTCATGCTTTACTAGTCATTTCTTTTTTTGAATAAATGTTTGTCAAAAAGTTGTGTCTGCAAGGTGTGAATGATTTGAAAGTAACGGATAGAAAAGTTTGTGCCAGGCATCCCAAAGTGGGCAACCACAAATACAAAGCTCCATCAGAGGTGTTTGGGTCATATGTAAAAGTGAGGTTAGAATACATCCTGTGTTTAATCATTTCAGGTCTTGTATTATGAAGTGAAACTTTTAAAAAAGGATAAAAAGAAGGAACTTGGGAATTACTGACCCATCACATAAACTTATATTCTTCACAAACTAAAAATAAAATGTTTCTAATTACTTAGAACATAACAGAGAGGGGTGTAACTAATACAGGCTTTTCAAGGACAAATAATGTCAAACAAATCAGGCCTGTGGACAGAGTCACCGAAGCTTTTGACACTGATGTGATATTTTCCTAGGAAACCCTGTTTCACCTGAAATATTCCCTGGTGCTCACAGACCTAAACAGTTGCCACCAGGAGGAAGTCCTGCTTTACACACAAACAGGAAAGATGTCTAAATATCCTCATCAATGGTCAGAATGATCAATCAAGGAGTATGTCCATCACACCTGGGCAAACCCAGGCTGATGTTACTTAAGGTGAGGCCTCAGCTGGAGCATGATGTCCAATGGGCTCTGCATTTCAAGCAAACCACAACCAAAGTCTCTGAAGTGTGAGCTGAGAGGTCAATGATGAGAATGAAATTAGGGTGGTTGAGAGTAAAAGTTTGTGACAACAACCTCTAAACCCACCAAAAGTTATTAGTGAAGACGCACGGAATGGATTCCACATATTTGTGGAGAATGAAATACAAATTGCAGGCAGCAGGTTTAGGCCAATTACTAACTACATCCTCTAGGAGGGATCTAAAGTCCTGGTCAACAGGGGTCTAAGAGATTGGAGTGAGTTACTCTTTCCAAAGGTGTTTTTATGAAACAGAGCTGGGATGTCTTAAGCCTGGCACACCTGAAATATCCTGAAATAAAAGATATGTGGCCTCAGTCAAGAGCACTGGCAAAGGTGGTTAGTGAAGGTAAGCAGCAGTTTGAGCAAGCACATCTACAGCCATCTGTGCTTTCACATCATTTTTCTTCTGACTTTCAGGGTATCTGTTGACCTCAGAAGAAAGTCAGAGAAGTCAAAGGGGTGGGATGACAAAAACAACCAGCCCCCTATATGTCTCAGAATAAAGTCAGTAAGGAAAACACCATTCAACAACATTAGTCCCTGATGTTTGCACTCAGAAGGAGGTGTTGAGGTCCATGCCAGCAGAACAAGCAGGAGGGGCTGACACTGGCAGGGAGTGGGGAATTTAGAAAGGGAAATAAAAACACTGGAGGAGAAATTAAGTGGATGGTGGATTGTCCTTCCATGGCTCTGCTGCTGCTCTAGTAAAACACTTTTTCCCAAGACTTTTTTCTCAATGACTTATTTCTTTCTAGAGCACTTCATTTAGAAAAGAATTTTTCCAGCTGCATAAATAATTTCCCACTTGTAAAACCCCAAAATCAAGGGAGTTGTTCAAAACCATCCTGTTGCTTACAGGTAGGTATGTGCTGAAGCAGTTGTTAGATTAATGAGGAGAATGATAATAATGAAGAAGAACGCACATGTTGGAGGGAGTCCATGAAAGAAAACTGTAGGCTAAAAACATTTCTCAGATGCCAATGTGGGTTCCAGACAGTAGGCCCTGTAAACTGGGAAAAATGCAGAATTTGTTCAATGGTTTAGATGCTCTTATAAACAGAAAGTAGAGGATTTCAAGGCAACTATCAGGATGTTACTGAAAAAATATACCTTTATTTTTTAAATTACCTGTTTTGCTACTTCAGTTCCATCTGGAGGATTGCCAGGGAGGTATCTACATTTTGCTCTGCATGTTACACTTCTCATTTTAATGGCCCACTGCAGGTTGTTACTGCCTGGCTGGCTGGCAGGAACTACCCAACTACCATGTTGAGGAAATTATAACTTTAAATGTTATGCAAAATTATTATTTAAAAAAAAAAAAAAAGGGGCCCACTGGCATGTTTACAGTGAAAAGAATTATGAACAAAATTGCCTTGAAGAATTTACCCAAGTTAGCTTTGAAACTATATGCCAAGTAAAATGGAAATTTCATGTTAGCATAAATTGATACGAATTAGTGTGCACTTGCTAATGTCATATATGCTAAATGAAATGCTGGTAAAAAAAAATACAGAAAAAAAATAAAAAGGCTCATTCTTTTAGTAACTTTCCACCTCAACATAGGAAAAAAAATAGAAAGCTCCTTTCTTCACCCCCAGAGAACAGAAATGCTTTAAGTGGTGGTGACCCTGTGAATGTCCAACCACAGCATTGGAATCAAAGTTCAAATGTTTAAGTGTGTGTAATATATCCAAAATTTTCTTAGAAAATGAAGCCTATTTTCAGTTCACTTCATGTAAAATAAAGTAAATAATGAGACATTTGATTTGTTGTTCAAGTTTTCACTGAGTTATTGAGGGCAGGGAACAAAAAAGACACAGAGAGAGAAGAGGCATCTTTGAACACAGTAGATAGACTACTACCAAGAAATTCAACCCCTAATGTCTAGACTGAGTTGAAAAAATTGGAAAATATTAAAAAAACCCCACCAAAATAGCCAAACAAACAACACAACTTGGAACAAAATGAAATAATCAGAATGAAATGAAATTGACCCCCAGGCTGTTTTGGAGATGTTTTGATGAAGTTTGGTAGACCTGATAGGAGAACCACTGTCTGCTCCTGCTCCAACTGCCTCTGCTGGGTTCTTCTCCCACTCCAACTTCCCATCTTCTCAAGGAAACAGTTGGTCACTCTTTGCTTTAGCAGGCAGCTCCTCTACTCCTCACTAACATATCTTAGGTGTTTTCTTTCCCATAAGGATGGGTTGTCACATCCTTGCCTTGGGCCTGACTTCAGTTCCCTTGGCCCTCTGTAAATGCTGCAGTGTAACCCTGAATAAAAAGACCCAAATAATCCTTTGATTCTGACATCTGTCTTTAAATTACTTGTTGGCTTTGACAGAATTAAATTTTCCAGCAAAATTCCTGGCCTGTGATTTTCAACCAGTTCAGTCAAGCAGCAGAGAGACCTCAGTCTCATCAGGAACTGTGCTCTTCGACTCAGTGAGCAGAGGGAAATCACACAGGGCAGGGCTCCTTAGCAAAGACAGAAATCTGTCACCCTGACAGAAAGAACTGAAAAATCAGATTTGGCATGCAGGAGCCCAGAAGGGCAGGGATGAGCTGAAATACATTGCATAGGTTGCACTTAAACCTAGCAGGATCTGTGCAGCAAGTGATGCCTGTCCTTATTCAACAAGACCTTGAAATACACCTCCAGTCTAAGTAGGTTGTTATAATCTTCTGGGGCCTATACTAGCTTTCCACTTATGGAAACCAAGATTTGAACTCCAGGGGATGAAATGAGGTGAACACAACTGCATATCTAATTACAGGTTTAAGATTCAGGGCAGACAAAACAGAAAATGGGGCCGGAGGCACAGTGAGAATCTGAATTTCAGGGCAAAAGGGGATGTATAGTGTGTGAACTGAAGAAGTAACTTCAAGACTCTTGGAGTTTTAAGAGACTCAATTTTTGTGGTTCAGCAAGCAAGAGAATGCGAGAGACTATATATGACATACGTTTCACGGCAGGTGACTTTTGCCACAAAGCTCCAGCATGACCAAGGCTAAAGAGGCCAGATGTCGAGAGGTATAAACAACCATCATGTGAGATCCTCCAGTGCATCATGAGGAGAGGAGCTGACTAATCTTACTCTGACACTCCTTCTTAGTGTAAAGCCCTTTATAACATTCCTCAGCAGTCTCTCATACTCAGGGAACAAAGGGAAGGAGACCAGACGTCCTTGGGCAACTGTTGCTCACCATTAGCTTTAGAAAGCTGCCTTCCAAAAACCAAAATGCTCTAAGTCATCTTGTTTTCTTCCTTTTGAGGTTACACTCTTGCCATCAAGGCAGTTCATCAACTCATGCTGATAAACTTATTACCAACAAAAATAGTTCCTTTTTCTACATCTGGAAGAAGTGCAGAAATTTCAGTTCCTCAAATGAGCTGAGCTGCTGCGGCAATTCTTTGGGCTTGGCTTACTGGCACACCATCTTAAGTTCATGGGAGTATTTTATAGCCTTAGTTAAATGAGTAGATAAGATTCATCGTTTTAGTACTCCTACATCTTTGTACAGAGATGTATTTTGTAAAAGCTAAAGCTCAGATGTCACTATGTCTTTTCTTTCTATGAAAAAGCATTAAAGCACAAAGAAAATGAAGATATATAAAAATAAAACAATTACAAATACGAATTAAGTTATTTTTTCTTGTGAAGTACAATTTCTTGTCCATGTTTGCAATTACCAAGTAGATCTGAAGATAACTTCTTGTAATCAAACATGGTAGCTGCAAATTGAAAAGGGCAGGCTGAAAGTGAAGAACATTATTTTGGATGGTGACTAGGCTTCATTTTTTTGCTCTCTCCTCCAGACCTACTTTCTCACATATCCCTCTATTTCACAACAACAGGGAGAAACAAATGAATGAAAGTGTTGAGTTCAAAGGAGATACAACATCCACTTTTAGACGTGTAATTCTATGGTTTTTGTCCAAGGGGATGCTGGTATCTAGTAAACTGAGAAAGCTAAAGTATATACACTGTGTTTTAATAAAAGGTGTAATGGAGGGCAGAGAAATCCTGCTGCTCCATAAGGTTGGCGTGGTGGCCCTGGGAATTCGAACCCCCCTGTGTCAGACATGGCCTACACATCAGTGCTGTCTGTTCCACAGTGGCTGTGCCGTGCGAGCCCTGGAAGTGGCTCCAGGGAGTTTGTCCTAACGTGCCCGTGGGACCACCCGGCAACCCTGTGGGGGAACGAGGTGCCTCTTCACGCTCAATTTAACATCCAAAGGGTGTCAAGAGCCCAGTACGGCCCTCTCGGAGCCTTCGCGGAGGAGTGGGACCAGAGGGCAGCGCCAGCGCCAGGGCCTTGACCCCGGCTCGGCTCGGGGCAGGGCGATGCGGGAGCAGCGATTCTCTCTCCGGGGCTCCCCGCAACACCTAGCCGGGCCCTTCGGGGCCGCAGACCCTGCACCGAGGCCGGCGGGGCCGACCAGGGGAGGCGGCGTGTCCCGGCGGGGCAGGCTGGAGGGGGCTTTGTCCCCTCGCCGCGGGACGCATCCCCGCCCGCCGGCCCCTCCGCGGCGCCGACAGCAGGAGCGGCCGTAAACCGGCTTACGGCCGAGGCGATTTGCCCGTGATCCGCTGGGCTTCCCGGGCGGGAGGGGGCCCGGCGTGCGGGGCGCCCGGGACAGCGCGGCGGGCGGGGGGCGGGAGGCGGCGATGATGTGAGCGGCGCGGCAGCTGCAGGCCGGCTCCCCCGGGAGCCGGGGCTGAGCCCGGTGGCCGTGGGAGGGAAAGGAGCCGGGCGGGGAGGGAGGAGGGGGCCTGGACAGAGCCGGGGGAGAAAAGGGAGGAGCGGGGCCGGGGTGGGGGGAGGACGAGCGGCGCCGGGGAAGCGCTGCCAGCCGGAGCGGCGGCGGCGGCGGCGGGAGGGAGGCGCAGCCCGGCGGACCCAGCTCCGCTGCCCGTCGGCGCTGTCCCCGCGGAGGTTGGGGACCTGCTGCGGGGTGATGGAGGAGCATGGGTACCCTTCCTATAGCGCCCGCAGCCCCGCCTGGGAGGAGCTGGTAGGTACATGCGTGCCTTGCCGTTGCACAGGCGTTCCCTACCCTTTTTCCTGCCTGTATTGTTCAGCCTGGGGGTCGGGCTATCATCCTTATCTGTGCCCTCCAGCCCCACCTTCCCTTCTTCCGACCCTGCTCCACGCCAGAGCCCGGCCGCCGGCGCTCGTCCCCTCCCCGCGGGGAGCGGGGGTGGAAGCCTTTCGCCCCCGCCGTGTCTGACCATTTGCTGACGAGCTCATCCCTCTGGGAGACGGGGAGTTCATTGCCCTTTCTGAGTTTCAGTGCCCGGGTGCAAAGCCTGGGATTAGCACCGAGAGCCTTGCCTTCAACTTTGCCGAGGGGGCTGGGTTGGATGTTGACACCCTTGAACTCCTCTTAGCCTAGCAAAAGCAACGTGTCCAAGCAGCGTTGGGAGGCAGTTTCCAGAAGGAGACACACACTTTCCCCCCCTTCTTCTGGAGCTAAGCTGGGAATTGCTCCCATCGCGGCGGCAAAGCGGGACGGGGCTGGGGGTACCCTGCTGTGACCCTGCCTTGTGGGGTGCGGGCAAAGTGCGTGTCTTTGGGCCGCTGCGGAGGGAGGGGAGTGCTCAGACTGGCCAGCGGGGAAAGCTGCGGTGAGCTGCCTTTGAGGTTTGTTTAAGCAACTCGAAGACCCTCCTTCCAACCAAAGGAAATCATGTCACCGGCATCCTCAGCAGGCGATAAAATCAGATTTCCCTTTTCAGGGCAGTCTGGTCCCGCTCCTGGGCTTTTCTCCATTGTGCAAAAACACACACACATCAGGCAGGGAGGGCTAAAAATAGGCTTTGGGTAGCTGCTTGGGAGATTTCAGGCTATCTAAGAGGTCAAGGCTAGGCTGCATCTGGCCCTGAACTTGGCGAGGAAACATGAAGCACGGACCCGTGCCACTGCCAAGCTCCCCATTAGATAGCTGTACCATGTTTTGCTAACTCGTTTTCTTGGTCCAGGTTTTACTTGTAAACCCAGTTTTAAATGGCAAACGGGGGAGACCCATTCTTTGTGTGGCTTGGTGTGCACACCCTCAGGAAAGCAGCAACTGAGCCTTGGAGATACCCACAACAAACTAAGTTCACTCCCTTCCTTGTTAGGATTTATAGACCTCACAAATATATTTTTACTATCCTAATTTTTTGTTGATACGGACATCCCCCTTCGCTGCCCTCTGCAGTCCTCAAGCGCCAAAACTGTTGCTGGAGATGCAGCTGTGATAGGGAAAACAGCTGTATGTGTGTTCCGGTAACATGGAGCTGACATTGAAAGGATCAGGCAAGGGAAACCCGAGATTTTTGCCTGGAGAGATGAAGACATCGTGGGAGGAAGGCAGCAAAGTCAATTCCTGCGAATGCGTTATCCTATTAAACAGTGACATTTAAATTGCTGCCGTCATCCAAAACTCAGCTGAAACTCGGGAGGCAGATGGATCGCAGCCCCTCTCTGCTTGGAAATGCGGCGTCCTGGCTGAAGCATCCAAGCCAGTTTCCTTCTGTGCACACGGCTTAGATAAACAAGGAGCACATCTTTTTTTTCTCCATTTCCCCCTCCCCCAGTAAGGGCCAGGATTTGGGTCATGTTTATCATTTCATTGCTGCATTTGTTAAAGAGTACATCCATGAATGCAGTTTTAAGGCTATCCACTGCACCAATTTCCTCTACAAGACTGTAATTTCAGCTGATCCACTCAATCCTTTACCTGGTAACCTGCTGGTAAAATACATGGTCTTTGTGGCAAGAGCCACATTGTTCTTTACATCTGCTCATAAGCAGGCTCTTTAATATAATGGGGGCAAAGGGAGATTTAGGTGAAGACCTGAATGATGAAACGGAAAACATAGTATACAAACCTCTCTCCCCTGCACTTAAAACACAAAACAAAGAGCAGTAAGATAGGGAAAACTTTTTTTTTTGCAGGTTTCGAATCTGTGCAAATTAATAATCTGTGCAAATTGTCAGATTATGGGGAAGTGCTCTTCCTATAGCTATTCTGAGAAACAAGGAATGGACATTAAATGCAGCCACAAGTCCTTTGCCAATCAGGGTTGGACTTGTCTGTGTACTACTTCAAATTTCTATAAAGTCCTTTCCTTAACTCACAGGACACTTTTTAGTGGAAAAGCTCTTCTTGAATCCAGTAAGTATTGTCTAAGACCCCATGATGGAGCTAAGTAAAAGTGACTCAAAATCTAAGGCTCACCCTGCATTCTTGAGAGGGAGGTTTGATGGCTTTGCAGGCAAAATGTGCATAACACATGACTTACAAAGCTCTAGACACAACTTTCATATTTTATATCAGATCTGAGTCTTGGCTTTCCTTTACTCTGGAAATGCATACATAAGTCCTAACACGTTCACAAAGCATCTGTTTAATTTATTACCTGCCCTGTGGTTTGGACCTTTTTACTCTGAAGCATACAACATAGTTTAGTAGTTTCTTTAATATTGTACCCTACAGGTTACAGGATTCCCTTAGCTAATTCCAAACCAGCCACAAGTGAGGTAGTTACTTTTTTCAGCAGTGGTTTGGATACATGTTGTTATATTTTGGCTTCCTCTTTGCTAAGTAAGGAAGTTAAGAAAGAATAGTATCACAAATTCAATCTGCAGAGGGAGTTCACAGAGGCAGATCTGAAATTAACTTGTTCAAAGTGGGGAGGCCAGTTGAAAACCATAGCTATCACTAACCACCAAAATTAGGAAACATTCAATAAAATCTTTTAAATGTGATGAATAATGCATTACTAATCTGACATGCTATTGATTCAAATTTCCTCAGAACAACTTTCTGAGACGAAGGATAGAAAAGTATTACCCTTGGGTTTATAGATATCAAAGTGACCTAGAAAAAAAGATGTAAAAATGTTACAAGTGGAATCAGTTCTAGGTCTGGAATCTAATAGTGCAGTAATCTGTATTATAATCTTCAGTGCAGCTAGAGTGGATGTGTATTTAGATTTTTTTCTACATTGCATGTACATTTTATCCTATTATTGGGACTCAATACAGTTAAATTGTTCTCACAATGTATACATGTGTATTAAATGTATACAATATCACAGTGTAAATATGTATATATTGTATATAAAGGGCAGCTCATCAGCTGATACTAATTGTGGTAGCACAAATGATGCCAGCAGAGCTGGTTTTTGTTAGTTGAGTATCTTCCTTTAAATGCCAACCTTTCTTTATGCTTTTTACTCCCTTGCTTCAGATAGGAAATTTAAGGTCATTACTAAGAAGTGCGAAACTGTTAAGTGAAAGACACAGCATGTGCAAATACTGTATGTGTTTTCCAGTGGCTGCATATAGTCCCACATTGTTCAAGAGCCCAGCTTGCAGAAGTCTAGTGGTACCACTTGTGCCGGAGTATTTGTAGCTGTGGTCACTGAGCTGAAACATGCTATCCAACATTTCTCATACTGACTCTGACATCAATCACCTGGAAGAAATCCAGGTGTGAAATGAAGGGATAGAAGCCAAGTTGCAAGTCCTTATTGAGGGGAACTTCATGGCTATCATAGACAGCTTTATCTGGGTAAAGGCTGGGACTGGACCCTGATTGTCTATTAATACCTCTGAGAAGAAGAACAAGTGGGAATAGTGATATCTTTAAAACTGTCATTGTGCCTGGGCAATGTATATGTTTGTAGAAACAACCTTCTATACTAACATGTGTGAATAACTTGTGTATTTTCGACGATGCTTAACACTTGTTTTCTCCATTTTGGAGAACTCTGTATACATTAAACAACTGCAGACTTTAGAGCCTGTAATTTCACAGAATCCACTATATACTTCACAGAAACCATGTTCTCATATTCTCACTGAACTGTTCTTGTAGGACATTTCCTATCATTTGCAGACTTAGGTTATTGCTACTAAAATCTTCACATTAAGTAACCCAAGAGAACATTCCTAGTACTTTTTGTTTTTTTCATAGCCCTCTGAAGTTTACCAAGATATGATGGAAGAGACTTGCTTGGAAGTGAAAGGCTAGTGCCTTCTTTCCTGGTAACCACACTTTTGTGTTTGGACAGTCAGGAGTGAGGAAGAGCACGCTGGGGTAGGCCAGATGAAGATGCATGGTGCCCTCTGAGGGGTGGGCTGGAGAGGTTTTCTCTGGAGTGCAGAAACTGTGCAGCAACTAGTGCTCATAGTTAAGTACTAAAAATGAACAGAAACTGAAGACCTGTATTTATTGTAACAGTAACTACTACTGTTCAGCCAGCGCTATTTAATTCAGTTGAATTAAATTTAGTCAGTCTTGCTTGTGTTCTGTTAGCACCAAGTGTTTCTCAAATCACAATTACTATTATGTGCAATAGGGTAGCATTAATTAGGAAACTATGTCTTCTTGTTCCCTTGCAGTAGTCAAGTGACATTTACCTTCCAAAGAATTAAGGAATTACAGTGAGACATGTTCTGGCATAATTTGCTATTCCCAAAATTAAGATGGGGAAGAGGAAGAAAGGAGGGTGGAAAGACACAGTGTGCATAAACATTGCTTTTAACTATCTTTCTTCCTAACTGCGCCCTAAATTAACCTACTGAGAGCAATGCATACCTGCTCAAGCTTGATCCCATGTTTTGAAAAATGGAAAACTCCCTCTCAGGTGAAGAGGAGTGAGATAAGACAAAATCAGTCCTTAGTTTCACAATAATTTTTAACTGTGGTGCTAATGATAGGATTTAGGCCATATTAATATTTTAATAAAGAATGTGGGTAACTTGATCAAAATTCCATTAAAATATAATTTAATAGATATTTTGACTTTTTAAACATTACTTTTGCTATTTTTAAAAATATAACCTCTACAATTGGTCCTATGTGGAGGTGGTTAGTAGAATTGTATTTGAAGTATGTGGTGCAGTAACACAAAAACTAAGCCACAAGAACTCCAAGGCTTCATGGAAACATTTACTTTCCCCTACACTACTAAAAATAAAAACCCCAATAAAAGAAATGGGCTGGACTATAAAAGCTCTGGACTATTTGAAATTCAGACTGTGGCCAGGTATCTGCAGTGTAGGATAGGTTGTAGAGTTGTTTGCTTTTCCTCATTAAATGCTTTGTATTTAGGTACTGTGGAATTATATGAGCACGTTAAGAGATGTCAGTTCCCTTTCTGGAAATATAAATAGAATTGTGGGAATGTAGAAGCCGCAAGTATTGATTGCTTTCTTATGTTGAATCTGGTCCACGCAGCTAGAAGTTGTGTGTTTTATTTAGTATTGCTGTGATTTAAACACTTATTTTGAACACTGACTACATACAAGCCACAATAATTTCGAAGTCCCACAATACAGAACATGTGGTGACATTTCGAGATCGTGCGAGCTGCCAGATCTGAGATGAAAAAGGAAAACTGACCCTTTCTTTTCCCAGAAGTAAGGGCTGCTCTTTCACAAATACAAAAATTGAGCAGAGTAACAAGAAAATTAAGCTGCTGGGAGAAAATCACTGGAAAGCAATAGATGTATTTACTAAAACTGTCCAAGGCTTCGGCGCTGATGGATAGTTATCACGGGGTTGGCTGGCTGTAGGAATAGCACACAGGTAAGGAGCCCATCGCACCGGACGCCGTCCGTCCAAGTCCCGAAGAGACATCCTGCGCTCCCAGGGGAGAGCGGCGCAGCCCTCGGCCGGGACGGGCAAGGGCTGTGCACGGCAGCCGCCCGGTTTCGCTCGGGTGCCGCGTCTCACCTCCCGGCCACGCCGGGACATCCGCGGGAGCCCCGGCAGGTGCGGGGCCGCGGGGCCGCGGGGCCCCCTCCCCGCTCCGCCGCCGTCGCTTGTTCCGCCGCCCGGGCCGGCCCCGGCGCTCACCTGCGGGGCGGGCCCCCTCCCGCCGGGGGCGGCCCGGCCGGCACCGCCGCCGTCGCCCCCTGCAGCCGGCGGCCGCCCCGGGCCGCTGCCCGTCGGCAGGGGCGAAGGGGGCCGGGCCCGTCCGCCCGGCTCCGCTCGCCGGCGGCTTGGCCGTGCCCCGCTCCCTAGGAACGGGCGGAGGCGGCCGGCGCGGCCCCGGCCGCTGCCCGTGGGAGGGGGCGGCGGAAGATGGCGGCCGGGCGGGCGGCCCAGCTCCGCTCCGCCAGAGCCCCGGCCGCCGCCGCCCCCGTCCCCGCCCTCCCGCACCGCCTCTTTCCCCACCCTCCCGCGCCGCCTCCTCCTCCTCCTCCTCCCCGGGGAGGGGAGCGGCAGCGGCTGCCCTGGCTGAGCCGGGCTCGTGTGCTTTCTCTCGGTAGGAGTCCGGGAAGATGGCCGGGGCCGAGTCGGGGATGAGCGGCGCCGGGATCCCGCTGCAGCCCCAGCCCCAGCCCCCGGCGGCAGCGGCGGGGCCGGCGGACGAGTCGTCGGACAGCGAAGGGGAGCACGAGGGCCCCCAGAAACTCATCCGGAAAGTGTCCACCTCGGGCCAGATCCGCAGCAAGGTAAGGGGTGCGGGATCCGGCCAGCCCCGCCGCCTTCACGGCCGGTTTCTCCATCTCCATCCCAAAGAGGGGCTCGCCCGGAGCCGGGGACGGCCGCTGCATCCCGCCCGCATCCCCGGGAGCGACGGCGGCTGCGGGGCGGGGGGGTGTGGGGGGTGAGACAGCCGTGCCTCTTCCTTCCTTTCCTCTCCCCTCCTCCCCGTCCAGCTGTTGCGTCCACATCTGCCCCCGGCTGGCAGGAAGAGCCCCCTGGGGCGGCGGGGCTCCGCTTGGCCGGAGGGGAAGCTGCCTGCCCCGGCAGCCGCCCTGCCCTGCCGGGCGTCCTGGGTGTGGGGGAAGCGGCGGGCTGCCTGCCTGCCTCCCTCCCTCCTTCCCTCCGGCACCTCTTCCTCGGCGGCGGGCACCGCTGCCGGGGGGATCCCGCCCCGCCACCCTGCGGAGCGGGTGGGCTGGCTCAGCGAGCCCTCCCTCGCTAGCCGCCAGCCACCCTCCTTAGTTCACCCCCGGTGCCGGGGCCGCTGCCGTGCGCCCCGCCAGAGCGGCAGGCACCGAGCCCGCGGCGGCACGTCGGGCTCCCCTTCGGGAGCGGGAGTGCCGCCAAGGAGGGAAAGGCGGCTTCCACTTTGAAAGGCACCTCGCGGAAAGAGAAGTAAACTTCTATGCATCCTCGCTCTTGGCACTAGATGCATAAAGCAGCTGTCAAAATTTTAGGCTAATGCAGTTTTTTTGGCTGTCTCGGGCTGACGAAGTTGTCCCAGTGGAACGAACTTTTTTTCATGGATGGTGTGTTTATTTAATTTTTTTTCCCCCTGTAAAATCAACAAGCAGGCATTTGAAAGCATAAAAATAATGAAAAAGGCTTACTTGCTGTGTAGAAGGATCCCATGACTTTCTACAAAGCGTGGTCCACAGTCCGTGATGGGGTCTGCACAAAACCCCATTGGTGAGAGCTTATTGTTGCAATGACATGAAGATCAGGGCTTTTCTGGGAAGTGTCTGTTTTGAGGGATGTAGTGACTCTATGCAGGCCGGGACTGATCACACTTAGGGTTTGATTTCTACACAATGGGTCATGTGGTGTTGTTTCCTCCACAGAGCACCCATTAAAGTTAGTAGTTTGTGAAGTCCTGTCCGGTTGTTGCTGTTCTTCCCTTGGGCTTTTGCTTCATGCACTATGTGCAAAAGGCAGCCACCTTTAAACAGAAAGCGTGGTTGTTAAACAGTAATGTTACTCCATTAAGTAAGGTGGAAAGCAGTTTTTTTCCTGAAACCTCCTGAAGGAGATATGTCATTCCTTTTTGTTGCTAAATGTTAATTTTGCATTTACAGATGTTAGGCCTGGCTGAAAGGTTACTATAGTAAATAATATACAACTGTTGCATTGTGTTGGAAACGTAGTGCAACACAAACTTTCAGCTTCAACATCCTTCTGTGTGGTAGTCTTCAGAATGTTTTAAAAGTTACAGAACATGATGTCTTCATTAGCTGTAGTGGTGTTAGGTGCATTTGAGCGTTTACTCTCATTGAGGTTGATACTTGCATAAGGAAAACATGCCTGTTATGAACTCAGGTTTGTGAGATTGAGATCCTAGCCAATTCTTGCCAACTGTTACAGATGGGTGGGATAGTCTGTATCTGAAGCCTGTGAATGAATGCTAAACTGGGATCGCCTGAATATCTAAGACAGCTCTGCAAGTCTTGCTTTTGCTTAGCTTGAGTCCCAGTTCTATTTCTGTGAATCAGATATCTATAGGAAAAGGAGAATGCTGACATAATTGGAGTTAAAATGTTGCTTTACTGGTTGCAATTTACAATATGCAACTGCAAATATAAACATCTTTCTTTCAATTTAAAGTGATATATCATTGTTAAAGATGAGACCCATGTTAAATAATTCAGTAGCACTTTATTTTATAACTCACAATGCATTATTTAAAAGTAGCTATATTTAGACAGACAACTCCCATTTAGTTTAAGGGTGTTGTATGTTTGCTGTTGTAGTAGTTGGTGATCAGTGGTTACATGAAACCACTAGAGCAAGCAACATCAGGGAGCTGCTCTTTTACCCAGCTAGTCTCTTTCATTCAAATTAGATTTGTTAAGCTTCACTTACTTGGTGGAAGTGTTTGTAAGCTAAGGTTTTAATTAAATGGATTGGGTTTGTCTTACATCTAAGAATAGACTTTTGAAAGAACCCAAAGCATGTATATTGCATTTATCATTGATGCTTGTGGGCCATTTAGGACTGTGCTATTTTTCTCCAGAGGTTGCTTATTTACTTACTTGAAGCATTTCAGTGATGTGGTATTGATTCCTTAGCTCAGAACGATACCCAAAAGTCTCTGCTGGTAATTGTTTTTATTTTACTTAAGGAAGATGTTATTTTTAGATGTTTCGGTACAGTTGATCATTTGTGAAAGCTACCATATGGTGATACTTTGCAGACAGAATCATACAGGAGTGGATTTTTTTACTGTGTGTATTACAAGATTTAGGAAATATATGTACAAGAACAAACCCCTTTCACTAGTACAAACAGAAGCCTAAAATCTTCTAACTTCTGTAGTTCTCAAAGAGTGTTTTTACTCTTGCTCTTTGCTTCCTAAATAAAAGCAATTAATTATTTAGCTAAGGGCAGGGGGTGAATAAGAGAATGAGAAGATGAAAAGCGAGAGTACTGTATTGGCAGATACAATTACACCAAAGTTTATTGCTCGTTTGTGATATGCTAATGATTGGTTCACAGTTCTATTTAGAAGACTGTTGTCCAGTTTTGCCATAGCTTACCCACACTGGATAGCAACTTCCTTGGCAAACTGTTTACTTCTTTTCAGTGGAACTAATTTTGCAGTTGGTTGCTAAGAGAAACAGATTGGTGATATGGCTGGGCATCATTGTAACTTCTGTTATGGGTGTAGTTTTAGTTTATGTATATCTATCGCTTAGATTTTTTGAATACTTTAAAGGCATATCTGTGTCAAAATGTGGCCATTGTTAATTACTCCAAACCGAAAACTTGAAGATCAACATGTGTTGCTGTCTGCCAACTCGAGGAGGAGGGAGCAAATAGTGGTGTAAAGGATGAAAGGGCTATTCTTTAGGCCCATATGTTGTTTGTCACTAGGAACTGTTTGCTAAAGCTCCATACTTGGCTGTAGAGTGACACTGTAGTAGTAGGTGCCTTTAGGGAAATCAGGAGCAAAACTGATTAGGACTTCTGTGAGATTAAAGCCAGCATCTTTAAATGTTGTCCTGGAAGCTTTTGCATTGGTGGAGTTGGTAGATGTTCCATGGAGGAAACACTAGTGAATAAATAGATGACAGGTACCCTGTGAAGTTTGAGCACTTTTGACCCAAAATCCCTAATGGAAACAACTCTTGGTTTTGTAATGTCTACTCATCTTTCCCCCTCATTTTGGGAGACCTGAATATTTAATACAGAAAATGTGTCTTAGTAAAAAAAAACATATTAAGAATATACATTTTGGTTTTATGAGAACTTTGGAAAACTGTAGTCAGACAGTTTTGAAGTAGCATATATGATGATACTGGGTTACAAACAGGGTTACATTGGAGATTGAAGTAATGGAAAGTTTTCCATGTGTGTGTTAAATTTGGCTTCTTCATTTTTAAGGATGCTGGTTAAGACAGGCAGAGTCAGTGCCTTCCTTAAACAGATGACTTCAGTTCTTGGGGCTACGGCCTGAAAACTGCCTGTCATCAGCTGGCTTCTAGTTTCTTTAAAGCTAATTGCTGCAGTGCAAACCACATTCCTTAAAAAGATGGCCTTGCTTCAATTCTTTATAGCAGGAACATGTTGAGATGGGAAGGTTCAAATTAGAGCTCACACTTTTTTCCTTTGAATTCTTCTCACCTTGAGGATCAGCACAAAATTAATAAATGAAACAATCCCTGGACACTTGGAAGTATAGCTGTCAGATGGGCACAGTTGCAGTTCCCACTCTTGTTGGAGTGCAAAAACTGGATATAAAGAGCAGCACTTTTATCACTGACCTGGCTTCCTGTTTTAATGGGTCCATGTCCAGTTAATGCAAAAGCTCTGTTGCATATGTGTTTTGCTCTCAAATCCACATTGAGTATCTGGCCTGTGTTTATTTTTGCATGAAGCAAACATTCTGGAGCAGAAAGTATAATTTAGGAAATGCAAGAAAATGTGGTGTATTGAGTAAGATAAATACACTTGTAAGGTATGTGGGACAAAGTTTTCTTCCTCTCTTTCATCCCCAGTGGTTTTCGTTAGTAATGAAATTGCTGTAACATGGGAGATGTTCAGAAGCATGACTGTGTTATAGTTAGTGGAGATAATATAGTGTTATTTAGTTAAATGGCAAGAGTTGTTGCTTGAATTTTCTCATCTGAGTGGTTGCTTGTTTTTTTTTTTTAGATCTTGAATCATTATGGAGTAATAAAAGTAAATTAATTAAATTCCCCACTGTGGTTTTATTTGCCTTAACACCAGCCATTTAGGAACTGAGCCTTCAAAAAGTTTCTAACCTTTTCCATATGGTGACATTTGACAGTGCCAAGTCCCAGCAGTCACTTCCTGTTTGTTTCTGTTATACATTTCTCTCAGTTTACCATTGCTTGTTAATTCACCTATCTCTGAGTGATACCAGTGTTAAAATGCATGAGCATCATTCTTTGCAACGTAATCTGCTTTTGCTCTTTTTAATGGTTCCCAATTTACTCAGCTAAGTAGCGGTTCATTTCTTTCTGGTTGAGGGAACATGATTTTTTTTATGCACCAGAAGTTCTCAGGAAAATGCCATGGTTGCAAAGTTTACCCCAATGGAGATCTTTGATATGTATTAGGATTGTGTGACTCTGCACAGCTTCAATATGCATTGTGATTCGTGATGAATTCTGCAACTGCAGTAATACGAATAGTGTCACCAGCGAGGAAGTGCACAGCAATCATCCTCAAGTTCTTCGCACCAGGTAGTGTTCAGAGAACAGACTGAAGGGTGCTGCAGGATATCTATTTCCAGTATTTGTATTTTCCATAATTTTCATTCTGCAATTAAATCAATGTACTGTATATCTGTCCTTAGTAAAATATCTCAGCAACTTTTTTTTTTTTTTTTCCCCACAGCTATTGTAAAATCTGGCAAATTTGTTTCTCTCACCACATCCTGGGGTCTTTAACCTATTTTTAAAATGAAATATTCATTGATGTGTATTCCTGATACATACAACACATATATGTATGCACATGGCTATTATTCTGTTCTAGAGTATGCCTGGACAAAGCAAACCAGTTTTTAGCATTAAATGATGTGCAATATTTGTTGCTTCTCATTAACTGCTGTGTGTCTACATAAACTTTCAAAATAGAGTCCATTAAAGGAAAATTTCAGGCGAAGACACAATAGTTTGGGGAAGCTAAAAATGACTGAATACACCATGTAGAGGTAAGCAGGGTTAGAATGGAAAGAGTTACACTATTTAAGGCACAGTGGTCATTACCACTCCAAATTCTGACACATGTTTGTACAAAACTGAAATGAAATCTGTGAAGGCATTTTAGTGATGCATGTATTGGCAAAGTTTAAATTGCTAGCTAAGTACAAGAAAGGAGGAGCATGTAATATTTTTCAGTAGGTATTTGCAAGCAGATCTTCAGAGAATGTTGCTTTTGAGTTTTTTTTTCTGGTGTGTTTTTTTTTTTATTTTATTTTCCTTTTTTTTTTTTTTTCCCCTTTTCTGGAATCTTTAAAGTATTAATACTATTTTGTACCATGAGATAATATGAATTACCCTTTTTTTTTCCCCCCCAGCCAGCTAGGTAAGCTGTGAAGGTGGAAAAAAGATAATCACACTTTCATCTTTAATACAAGATTTTGATTATTTTATGATTTGTTCCAAGGAGCTGGAGAATGCTTTTCTGAGAAAAAGATCAGGTGAAACACTTTGAATTTATTTTGTACTTTAAGGAAAACTTCTGTTTTTTAAGAGGCAAAAGAAGAGACTTATTCAAGAATATATGATGACTGGGAATCCCTTTCTAAGATGCCTTATCTTGTGAACTTCATGTGCAGCATCCTAGAGACACATAACAGCCATGCCAGGGCTCAAGAAACGACTATTCTATAGCTGGGTCTTTCTCCATGTAAGGCTATATAGATCATTTGCAAACATTTTGAATTGTTTCCAGCAGTTACATCAGAATGCAGGATGCAAGACTGTTGTATGACTGCTGTATGACTACTGGATGACTAGCTGGACTCACCAAATTAGTTTGGATATCTAAAGCAGAATACCTAGAATTACAGTGGTTTTGTATTTGAAGTAGTGATTAAAAGAACAGTCTGTCTGGCTATCAAAAGCCTCTTTCTGGAGGGAAGTGTTGAAATTCTCTTCTTTAGCTGAAGACAATAAAAGTCAGCTTAGACCAATGTTCTTGCTCTGGAACACTCAGAAAGGCTATATATATATATATATACTACATATATATTTTTTAAACAATGTTCCTCTCATTTTCTTTGAACTTTGACAAGACACATGCTTCTGGTAAGGGATCTATAGTTCATAAACATACATCGATTGTAGACCTCAAAATCTTAGCAAAGCAAGAAGGTAATGTGTGGATTCATTGATTCTCAGAATGTGGACCTTTGGGTATAATAGAATGCTCTGTAGTCATGCTGTTTTGGTTGTTTTCCTCTGACAGGGATAATTAAGGCATAGTTTGATGTCTTGTGAGAGTTCTTCAGTAGCTTACTTGCAAAGGAACCACAAGACCAGTATTTTGTTCTGGCTGGCCATTAAATTTTTGAGATTTTTTTATTATTATTTGTAGACTATGGGGAAATGATGTCAATACCTTCTTAAAGTTGTTGACAGCATGGCTAGTTTTGTTTGCTGTTTTTTCAGTCTGATACTTTGGTATCTGAACTTTGTCTTTATTAAGAGAGACAACTCCTTCTTTAACCTTTCTATTTGCCACCTTTTTACACTGCTGTTTTATCATTTCCCCTTTGGCTTTGAAAAAATCAGTTACATTTTCCAAAATCTTCTTTTAAAAACTTAAGAACAGGCTACTAAATATGTGCAGTAACCATAGCTGTATAATACTAAGTTCAAGCCATGACTCTCAATTTGCTAGCAATGTCCAAAAAAAAAGGGGCCTGGCTTGGGGGCATCCATAAATTTTATTTTCTATATTGTACTGAAAAGAAGCCTCATTCTTTCTTAATGTAAACATTTCATTTGCATTTATCACAGCAAACAAGCTTAATGCTGATCCAAAATAAATATTATTTCATTGATATGATAAAAATAAGACCACTACATTAGATGCTATTTAAAATGAAGAGATTTATTCTAGTACACCATTTGTGCACATACTGAAATGCTTCAGCCACCCTGTACACTTTTATGTGACTAATTACTTCTTAAAGTTAAGCTGGTGCTTAAGTGTTCATCAGATGTGGGTCATAAAAATTTTGTATATAAAGTCAGATCATAGTTGACTTAAAAAACTTTTACCATGTAGGAATTATCATGATATATTGCACAACTATGAAGAAAGAGAAAAAAAATTACTTTTCTAGCTAAGATTTTTGTTTGAATAATATCCCTGTTTAGGAATATTTTACCACTTGGATACTGAAAGCACATTAACAAAACCTGAGCTTGTACTCTTGGGACAGTTAGCATTATTGTAATGAATTCAGCAAGCTTTTACATTTGATGAGAATTTATTTGTTTATTAGATGGGCAGCATGAGATTTATGATGATTTGGACAATTCATTTCCTTGCCTTTAAGCGCTTGGGGTTTGCAAATTGTGTGAGATCGCACTACTTTATTGTCACTAAGCAACCTGAATAGGGTTTTGAAACTGAGTAGTAGCTTGTGGATGTCAAGTCTTCCTATATATTTTCTGGGTGGGAAGCAGCAGGAGCCCCTCTGTGGGCAGCCATCGGGACGATGCGTGTCCAGAGCTTGCCAGGGTCTTTCTCGATGTGCTCGCCGAGAAGAACCGGCTGTGCCCTCAGTGTCATTTTGCACTTCTGGCATAGTTCCATGCTGGGAAGATCTGCTGAGGTTTTTCATGCCTGCAGAGATTTAAGTGGTTATAAAGGACTGTCATGCTGCTCTGGTCAGTTATGTCCTGTTGTGTGGTTGCTTAAATTTAGTAACTGAGTTTGAAAGGCTTCAGTTTGACTGCTGGTAGTCCTTACTGCTGCTGTGATCCTCTGGAGTGAGAGGAAGGTCAGTGGCTTCTCTGCTTGTAAGAAGGGTGGCTCACTCTGGTTCAGCTAAGGATGTTGGAAAGGATCAGCATGGCTATCCAGCAGGCCCAGATGCCTGTCAGGCAGAGACTTCTTTCCTCCCTGTGCACACTCTCTGTTGACCGTGAGGATGGGCACATACTTCTGTGTTTGTTTTAATGCTCCCATAGAGACATCTTGCTTTGTGTTCTCTCCCTACTTTCCTGCCTGCTGCTGTCATGGTTTCTTCAGGAATTTGAACAGAGAAAGGGTGACATCCCTTTTCCTTTTAGTCTATGCCTCTGCAAGATTTCTCCCAATAATTCCCACAAAGAGAGTAACTGTGAAAGACCACAAAGTTTGTTGGGCGCGGAGTCCTGGAGAGTGTGCAGATATGAGTTTACTTCTTTTAGTAGTTTCACCCTTCACTGCCTCCTCCTTCAGTGGTACTGATCAATCCTGGGAGCAGATGGTTCACTGTGGGACTATTGACTTGAAAATTAATGCACCCTTTTTGCTGATTTTTCAGCTATTGTCATTTTTTGCTTGAAGTGTCACAGAGCTTCACATAAGTTACTCTCTAAACAAACATTGATTGGCCTCAGTCTGAGATCTGTTAAGGTGAACAAAAGAGAGCAGAAAGGGTGAAGGGGGATTTGTGAGTCAAGGATCTGAAAGAATATGGTGGTGTTCATGGTATAAACCAGTAATTTTTAATTTTTTTTTATTCTATATATTGATACATTTATAATATGTGATTTTTGCCTGGAATGAATGCAGAGGGGATTCAGATCTGTAATGGGGAGCTAGTGTGGATTATTTGGATGTGAAATGAAGAACCAATGTTTCTGATTAAATCTTTACTTTCAAGGAAGTAAAAGATATTTTCCCCATTTGCACAGCTTCTCATTACAGACAAAACTAGAAATAGCTTTCAGAACCACCTATCTAACATTAAATTTGATTTTCTTTCCCTAAGGGAAGTTGTTCAAACAAACCTTCATGTAACCTAGCGGTTTGCATTATGAGGGTTTTACAGGGGGAAACCAGAATTTAGGAAAACCTCTTCATGTAGCTTAGTTGACTGAATCTTGGATTTTTTTTTGTTGTTTTTGTTTGTTTTGGTTGTTTTTTTTTAAAAAGTTTTTTTAAAAAAAATTTGGTTATGAATGAATATTGGGCTAATAAACATGATTCTGTGGTGCTTCTGGAAACAAAGAAAGAACTTTTACCTGTACAGAGTCCACTGGACTGTTTGTAGAGAGAACATTGACCAAAATGTGCCTCAAAACTATGTGCAGGTAAGATAAAATTTATACCTGAGATGGTTTGCTGCTGAGGCTGGTGGTCTCCAACCCTCCCTGATCCACTGGCAAATAATCTTTCAGAATTTTAAAGGCATGTTGCACAAGTTAGGGTCTGTGTATGTATATCTTGTCTACTAGAAGGCAAGTTTTTCTCTTGCCCAACTTGATAATTCTATAAAAGGCATAAAGAAGTCCTTCAGGCTTCAGAGGGTTGTCAGGTTTCTATCTATGCCGCTGATGCTGCATTGCAAGGCTCTGTTCTGCTTCTTCTTCAGCATTTCAAAGGAACTCAAGATACTAGTAAGTACAGAACTTCTGACAAGCTCCTGTCAAAAGCAAGCTATTAAATGTGCTGGCAATGTCAAGCTGTATGTTTAAAGACCCATCAGTGCTTTTGTGTATTATCTCATGTTACCTGCTGTTGCCAGGTAAATGCAATTGCAGTGAATAGTTTTAAATTTTATTCTAGCTTCCTTAAGTTTTGCTTTTTTCCACAGTTGTGATTGTACGTGTGCTTCAGATGATCTTCTTGCATAGAGAACAGTATTTAGAGCCCAGTAGTTCATGCAAACCAATACTTTATTTTTTTTTTGCTTGCACTGTTTAGGGTAAAAAAAAGAATTTTTTTTCATATGGTTGCTGTGTGCACCATTGAGAGGGAGATAAAAGGAGTTAACATCATAGATTCTACTCCTTCATCAGCCAGGGATCTGCTGCCAACAGTTTTACAAAGGGCTCATATTTCAAATTGCCCTTTAAGATTTTGATAAATCTATGTCCCTGAGAGGTTGTTTCACAGTGAGGTGTTGGAAATTACAGGGAAATCTTATATTTTTCTATTTGAGTAAAAATAAATAAAAATAAGTCATAGCCAGGGCAAGAGGCATATGAGCTTCTGTTGAATTTTGTTACAGATGATTATACCTTTTCTTTGAAATATACCCCAAGTTATTTGTAGCTGATCTACAGTATAAATTACTGTGTGTAGGTGTGAGAGGTTATAGAGAGGGACTTTTTATAGAAAAAAATATTTATGAATGTGTTTATTTATGAACAGGATCATAACAGTAATCTGGCTTGGAAGACACTTTGGGAGGTCATCTGTTCCACCCCCATGCTCAGAGCTGGGACATTTTCAAGGTAACTTTTGGTTGCCCAGAGCTGGGTCTCCCTGAATGTCTTACAGTGCGATAGATTGTGGTTCCTGATTTATTACAAATTAGGTATTCTCTCTTCCTTTTACATAATTGTTGAGGATAACCTGTGTCTGCTGAGGAAGATTTGTCAGTATTTAAAGGCCTGATTAAATATCTTCAGGAGGAAAAAGAAAAACCAACCAAACCAACAAATACCTCCCTCCCCCCAAAAAATCTCACGACCAAAGCGACTTTAAGAAAAGTCTTAAAAAAGGAAAGTGCCATTCTTCTCCCCTCCCATACCTCATAACATGGCGCAGGAATATGTGGTTGCTGTCTATTTATAGATTCCCTAAGGTGCCAGTGTACACTTATTATACCTAATTAGGAGTATTCTAAAAAAAATGTTGTTTGCATTACAGATACAGCTATATGATTGCAGATCAATGGCATGGAATTATGTCACGCCTTATCAAGGTCTAAAGTCTTTCTCCTCTCTAAATTAAACCTCCCTGTCCTGATTGCTTTTTTTGAAAACTCTCCCTACTATAGCTGTGATTTATTTGCTGTGAGACCGTTTGTATGCTGATTTAGTTAATATTTGAAAGCTAGATTTTGAAGAGGGACTCAGGGCTCCAGGAAGCTGGGATGTGCTATATAAGGAAATTGCAGGAATTTAAGTAATTGCCCCCTTTTATTTTTTTAATTTTATTTTTAATTTTGTTTATTTGTTTGTTTCTGGTGTCATTCTGTATCACATTTGATGACCTAGGATTTGGCAAAGCTGCAGTTCATCAAGATGCAGATGAGGGTGCCTGGATAGTACTAAACCATTTTCACCGTTCTTCCAACATTGCTGGTTTTGGCCATGGAGGTGGATATTCACCTCTTGGAGGTGGTGACAGATGACTCAGAAGTCATGAGTGTGGTACAGAAAAAGACCCAAATAAATACACCAACAAAATGCGTGGCATTGGGACTTGATAAAATGTGGACTTCATGACTTCTTTGCCATTCATTTTCTGGTTATACTTTTAATGCTTTCCCTCTGGTAAGTTGTTTATCATGGAAATGATTATCAAGCTTTTCAAGCTGTGCAGTTTAGTTGATAGACTGTGTCTTTTGTTTGAACCCAGGCTTCATCTTTAATTTTATTTGACCTTTGACCACATAAGCTTTGTCAGTTGTTGCTAACACCACTCGTTGGTTTTACCACAGCATATGATGATGGAGAAATAGTGATTCCAGCTCTTCTCCCCAGGGAGTTAAGCAATACTATACCTCTGATTCTTGGCATGTGCAGAATTTTGTCATGTATAGAGAAGCACTTCTGTGTTTTTCTTCCATTGGAGAGATATGTAGTGTATTTTAAACAAAAAGAAATTTATAGTAAGCTATATGAGAAAAAAATGCAGTATCCAAAGAAAAAAAAAGAGGTAGTTGGTAGCACTGAATTTTGCATGAAAAATTTGATCAATGATATGGGCTTAAGAATATATGCAATGTTGTATTAGAAACACATCTAAAAGAACTTTTGTTCTTTAGGTAGTACACAATGTATAAAATTATTATTCATCTTGATAGTTACAAATAAGGAAAAATGTTCTGACACATAAGGTTTAATGGTGGCTTTTGTTTTAATTGCTAAATTGACTTATTCTTAGATGGAAATGTTGACAATCACTAGCAGTATCTTATAATAGACATAGTTTTTCTGTTCTTTAGAGACTCCTAAATTTCACTGAATCAGAATTTTTACTCTAGGAAATGAAGCTTACAGAGGGCATTTCTATACATGCTATCTGAAAATTGCTTATTTTTAATTTTAACAGACATGCTATGATGTTCTTAATCAATAAAAAAAAATATGTCCTTTTATATATCGGCAATAAAATGAGTTCTAAACTGAAATAAGAATGTGGTCTTGCATGTTTTATTGCTCAGAGTTAATATATAGTGAAAGCTCGTTTGAGAGTATTCAGGAATAAATGCTGCTCATCATTGCAGTCTCTTGGCAACCTGTGCCGGGTTCATTGCATATAGGCAAGCAGCTGCCTGAGCATTGGTGGGAGGTTATCTTTGTTATTTTCACAAGTTGCATGGAGGAGAGTTTGATTTGAAATGTCAGTGTCCTGGGATTTGAACAATGGGGATAGATACGCTTAATGTTCCTAAAAGCTTCAATGTGAAAGAGTGCAGGATGCAAAGGGCACTCTTCACATTTCATCAGTGCAGTTGAAATGGAATTTAATGTGTGGAACAGCTTCCTTTCAAAGATAGATCAAAGCAGAGGCAGAGGATTGTTTGCAAACAAGAAAGTAATTTAAGAACAGATTTTTGGGGCAATGTCTTGGAGTTCTGGAACTACACATCCCAGTGAATACTGAACTTGACTGTCTGTCTCAGTGACCTCTAAGTCTTTTGTCTGGGGCTTGACATGGACATAATGTTGCCAATGAGCAGGACTGTTCTTACAGCTTCTAAGGGTGTCTTCGTGTGTCATCACAGCTAACAGAAGCTTAAGTGAAGGCATAGTGAAGGAGAGGGCGTTCAGTGCATCAGCAAGGAAGGATGTAGTACTTAAATCACTCATGTGTAAGCTCCAGCTTCAGACAGAGAACCAGACACACAGAAATAAGGAGTATCTGTGGAGTAGAAATAAGAGTGAGAAGTGTGATTTTAATGCTTTGTGTAGAGTTTTTAGTATGCACCTAGACTGTGCTCATAGTAAACAGATCAGGCTGCAAAATTTTATAGCAAATAAGAAGCAGGATTTAAGTGCCTGTAGATTTTGCTGGCTGCTGCACATGTGTACCTAGAAATACCATGGGGCAGCTTGCTCAGGAAAATGACCTGTGGAAGTTCCATGTCCAGCTCCATATCAGGTATTGCCTGTTGTAATGGCTTTGTGACAGCTTTTCTCATGGGAGAGACGTGCTTACAGGACAGGCTTTATTCTGTGGGTGGATCTTAAAAGGGACAATATTGCCTTGAGGGCAGTGTTTTGTCTCTGAAATTTTTCATTTTTTTTCTGCAATCTGTAGCTTCTGAGGAGCTCCTTGTTTGTTTTCCCTGTTTTCTTCAGGTGGGTCTCTCCCATGAACTAGTATATTTCTAATTGCTGCTGTTGAAGCCAAATAGTAAAATGTGACTGCTTATCTTAAAAGAGCAGCTACCCCTTTCCATCTTTCAGGAGTGAGATGATGATGTTCTAAGCACTATATGCATTTTGAGGATAAAAATATACTTTGATTTTAAAACATTTCTTGCCCTAATCATTTGCTATGCAAACAGGGAAGTTGTGGTAGGCTGGTGGGATCTGTCAAGAGTGAGCTGTTTGAAGTTGTTTTCTGTTCTTGTGGCTTTTCCAAAACAACTGTATAACTTGAAAGGGCTTATGTTGCAAGTGGACACAAGGGTAGGGTGCTGGGCCACAGTGATGATCAGATATGGCAGAACAACCGGTCAACACCAATTTTCTTGGCTGGGATGGAGCATCATGACCTGTGGTGAAAGCAGCAGTGTAGGAATCTGTGCTTGGGCAGGATCTGTGCTCTGCCTGCTCATCAAATGCGGGAGCTCTCTTCCAACTTTGATGAAACAGCCAGCCTTTTTGGGTTTAAGTGGATGCTCTCACCTTTCTTTTTACAGCATGTATTTCACAACTACTTTCCCAGTAAAACTGTGCCTCTACATGTGATGTTGATGATTATTTTTATTGTATCATGCTTTACCACTTCAGTGGATAATGTCAAGGAGGTGTCTGTCTGGAGGAGAGCAGTGCCACAGTGAGGTGCCCTCAGGAGCCCTAAATGAACTGCTTGCCTTCTGGATCCAGTGCAGCCCTCTTGGGCTTTGTTTCTAACCGAGCTAATTAGCTGGGGTATTACATCATGCTAAAGCAGTTATCTTGCTTCCAGTTCCAACATGCTTCATTTAGCGATAGCTCACATATCTTTGCAAAATACAGCACTGTATTGTTTAAGCCAGTCCCAAAATACTTAGGAGGAGAGATTTATAACAGGATGGGTAGTTCTGCTTTCTTATTTCTTTGGTCTTTGCATAGTGGTGAATCAGCTCCACAGTTTGGGGGGATTTCTTCTATATTGTTTGCAGGCCTGTTTACTACTTCCTCCTTTTTCCTTGTTTGTCTTTGTGTCACAACCAAACTCACCTTTCTGCATTCTAACTAGCCCTTGGTGTTTTGCTCTCTCACTCAAAGTAATGATTGCTCTAGGAGTAGCCTGCCTTCCCTTTTCTTTGTGCTTATTTAGGAGTGTGGTAACTAAAAGATTACATGAGGAGGGACTGGATATTATGTACTTCCACTTGAGAAGAAGAGGAGAATCCAAAGCTTAATGTGTTCTGTGTAGGAACAGTAATTGCCTTTTCCTGCCTGCATGGTACAATGAAGTAATACCAAGCAATGTGCGACAACACTCCAGAAGCATCCTGGTAGTCACCTTACTTCATTCAGGATCTGAGATCAATGGAAGTGGAAAATGGCAGGAGGGTTGGACCTAGATAATCCTTAAGGTCCCTTCCAACCCAAGCTGTTCTAGGACTCTGTGCTTCAGTGAGGAACTGTCTTCTGTTTTCAACCCCTTCATTTTTTTGTAACCTGTGTCCCCAGCAAAGAGTTAGTGTAAAGCTCAAGCAGAAGTAGATTCAGAGTGCCCTAGTCCAAGTAGAAATGCTGGCACTTTGAGATGGTCTAACCAGGATCAGAACTTCCCTGGTACAGAATTTTCCAATGTGTGTTTGTTGCCTTTTTATTTGTTTGCTTTGTTTTTAATTGTCCATTGTCCTAAGAAATACAGTTATTGTAGCTAACAATACTGTTATAACACACAGTGACAAAATCCAGATAACTCGAAGTTGGGCTGACACTTGATCCTTTACTCACACTATTGTTCCATAATATTTTTTCCTCCATGACATCATGAACTATGAAAGTGCCAACATTTTTTTTTAACTGCTTAGCCTTTTCTTCCTTCATTCTATAGCCTTTATATTTAAAAATAATTAATAAACTTAATTTTTTTTTCTTTAATTTATTTTAAAATTTAGTGTACATTTCAGGAGGGACCTGATGGCCATGTGAGAATGTTTAACATCTGTAGTGCTTTACCACCACATATTCCAAGCTGTTGTCACATACATTTATCTGCAGGGGTACAATGACATTTTTCTCAGCAGCTGTATCCATGACAACAACTGTGAAGTTCCATGCCTCCCCTTTAGTTTTCAAAAGAATGCGAATTCTTACCTTCCTAATGAAAGGCCCAGAAGCAAAACTGTTCGATTTTTAATTGTGGCATATTCTGTTCAGTCATTCAATAACGACCACTCCCAAGTGTTTGAGTACCAAGTACAGAGAGAAAGAGCAAGTGTCTGTTTCATGACCTGCTAAAACCAATGAGGAATTATGAAAAGTATTTGAAAAGTGAGGGTACCTGGGGAGTTTATTTTATTTTCAGTATGGAAATCTGTATAAGGTATGTAATTGAAACACTTATGTTCAGAGATGTGCGGTAGAGTGTATCATTTCAAAAGGTGTTTTTGTACCACAGCAGCACCGCTCTCCCTGTGTGCCTAAGAATCAAAGTTGCTCCTCAGTAGTGCACTGTCTGTCTGTCAATGTCATCTTTAAACCCAGTGGGCAGTATGTAAAGTAGTACAGAAGTAGTAGTTGGGTCAGCTCTTCAAAAACACTCAGCATCCAGCAAATCTAAAGTGACTTATCTACATACCTAAATGAGACTTGTTGGTGCTGAATGCTCTTGAAAACTTGAGAGTGTTTAAAGCAGTCTGCAGAGCAGAAGCTGGAGAATCAAACAAGTAACTTTATTTTGCCTTAAACAGAAATCTGGGTTCAAGGACAAGGTTAATATTCACATCCTACTAATGTATGGGCTGCCAAAAAGCAGTAATTTCTTAGGAGATGAGATTTTGATTGCTGTGAAAATTAAGGTATAAGACTTATTGCTTTGGGAGACTTAACATCCATTTTGACACCTCTTCATGATGTCAAAGAACAGTGTACTTTGTATGCTGTTCTCAGAAGTCGTGTCTGGACCTCCAAGCAAAGCAAACTCATACCAGATTTTCAGATCGCTTATTGCTTTAGGAAGCAAGAAACACTATGACAGATGGTAGAAGTATTTAAATAGATTTATTCATAGTTACCTGTACAAATACTGTCTATTTTTTCCTCAGATGAATGGGAGCGTGGGAAGCAGGATAGAAGACAATTTGCTTACTGTTTTCTGCCTCTTGCTTCCTGGTGAGGAGTGGGGAGGGGAAGGCGAATTGGTACCTTTAGTTTTTGGTAAATTGCAGGGCAATTAGAAAGCCATAGAAATGATAGAAGGAGATGAATGGACTTCTGAGAAACGTGTTCAGTTGAGGAAAGCCCTGAGAACTGCCAATGTACAAAGAGATTTACCCTCACTTCTTTCTAGGTAGGTAGTGAGAGGTTTGCATGCAAAGCTTTTAAATGTTTCACTTGGTAGTTCTGAATCTTCACTATTTATAGGTTTATTATACATTATAATGAGGTATTATTTCCAGGGTTGAGTTGTTTTGTGCCTTTTGCTATGCTCACCTGGAGGAAAAGGAGGTGGAGGCTGGCTGGCTAATGGTTCTGTTATACCACCAAAACTCAGTTCTTGACTGCTTAGACTAAGATCAAAAGCTTTTCCATTCTCAGGCAAGAAGAAGAAGAGGCAGCTATGACAAACTCAGGAATCCCAAAGGACAGCCTGGATCCTCCTCCGGAGAAATCATTCCCCAAAAGAGAGAACAGCATGTCTGGAGAGGCTGTTGTAAAGCTATTACATGGAAAATCTGTCTGTTCACCCATCAGGGCATACACAAGCCTGGCTTATCTGATGATTTGTGAGAGAAGTTGGAGGCAAGATAGAAGCCATTGGGAAGGGGAGAGAGAGCCAGATTTATGTGTGTTTTGGAGTGGAACAAAGAGAGGTCTTTTCTACCTCATTATGAAGCTTCTGAACTGTACCAAGAGAGGCAGATCAAAAGACCTCTTGCTGGAAAGGATGTTGGGATGATGTCTGTTTTGTTTTGAGCTCCCAGACTACCAGCAAAAGACTGCTGTAGATCTGCCCCAGTGATTCAAACCCCAAACCTTTAATCTTTTCTTGTGAACATCTTCTCTTGAATTTTAGTGAATGAAGGAAATGGAAGTGCTTAATCTTGGCAAATTCATGGTATGATAGAGAATATGACCCTCTTATCCTTGCATGAAATAAAGAAAGCCTTGGAAACCAATTAATTGGAAAAGCAATTAAAAAGAGATCACTTCTGTTGCACGAGCATAGTTGCCTTTAAGGGAACTTTGATTTTTATTTTGCAAGCAAAAGTGGCAGGGTAAGAACCAGCTGTCCTTTTTGAAATCTCAGTTGCTCAAGTAGTTGATTCTTGTGGAACTTGTGAAATGCCCCTAGTCCTGGTTATGTGTCCACCAACACCTTCTGTTGGAAGTGTATAACCAGAAGCATGTACAGTAAGTTTCCATGAGTTTTCAAAAAGATGACCTTGGATGCAGCAGGTTGTCTGGGCATCTGCCAGGCATTTAAGGTTCCTCTCTGTTTCTCAGCTATGAGTGGCACGGTTGGAGGGGTCAGCTTCCCTTTTCTGGGGGGAACTGACAGGCAGCACCTGCCACAGTGAGTCAGCAGGGCTGGACTGGCATTGGCCGTGGCATTCCCACACCTGTCAGGAGCAGGTGCCAGCCAACCTTTGACAGTGTCAAAGGAAGTAACGATTCAAGAATAGTGGCACACTCCGCAGTTGGTGTCTTACTGCTGTGCCCTGAGCTAGTGACCTAGGAATCTCCTCCCATCCCTGTTATTGGGAGCGCTGTGCTTGCTTCTGTTCCACAGCTTTTCTTTTAGCTTCTACATTTGTTACATCATTTCATTGCGAATGATGTTTGGTTTATGCTGAATGCATACCTGATGGAACTACTCATTTGAGTTCTTGGTCTCTATGCCAATAAACAATATACCTTGGCAGCACCCAGCATTTTTTCCCAGTGAACGTGTCAATGGTTTCAGGGACTGGATGACAGTAAAAACTCATGGATGACCTTGAAATAGGTGTACTTTTAATGATCGCTCCACTTCGCTGGGTTTTTTTTTTCCCCACTTTGCAGCTTTTTGTCCAAAAAAATTATCAAAGCCAGAACCATAAGTTTTCAGAGAAAAAAATTGTATGGAGCCATAATTCAGCAGTTCAATGAACTTCTTAGTTTCAAATTTCAATATTACTTCAGTGAATCAATTTATCAAGAGAACAGGCTATTTCACTAGAAAGATCTGAAAGAGGGATAATTAACTCTGTAGCTGGTTCTGTCTGTCTGTCTTTTGTCCAATGGAGTCTGGAAGCAACTTAATAGAATATAAAGTATTTAAAATTTCATTATCTAAAATTGCTTTCCTTAATTCCATTCACTTTACATGTTGTAACACTGAATTAGTATATATTCTGTTCAGAGCTGCTAATGAACTTCATTCTCTTTACCTGGTTACTCCTAGGCTTCTCTAATAAAGTAATGAACTAATAACCTTCAGAGTTGAGGTACAGCAGATGTATCTGGAAAGGTGTCTGGTAATAATGGTAATAATAAACAAAACAGATCGTCATCTGTTTTGAAAAGAGTCTAAACTATGGGTGTTTTTGGGGGGTTTTCTTGTAGAAAAAGGGAGTCTATTTTCTGATATCAATGTAATTTTCCAGATAAATCTTCTGCCACTTAGGTTCACTTTTTCCACATATCATGTCCATGAAACATTTATTAAAAAGTTTTTTTTTTTTAAATAATTGTTTCATAAGTGCAAATATTAATACATTTTTCATTAGAGAGTTAATACTTTTTATAATGCTTTGCCTTCAAGAAATTGCTTTGTGATGCAAATAAATATAGATAATATCTATCATCTGAAATGCTTTTAACCATCCACCAGATGGAATATAAAACCATAGTGCTTTTTGAGGTGAAAATAGATTGTGAGAAAAGCTATATGAAAAAGCTATGAAAAAGCAATTACTCTCATTTGCAATCCTCATCTTTTGGGCTTCCCTTTTACTTTTACTGTCCTCCAGATTTTACTTTGTCAGTCAGTAGTGGGACTTGCTAGCATGGAGCCTGATGGATGCCAGGGGTTTCTGTAGGATATTGCTTCTTCCCTTATCCCTCATCACAGTAATTTAGTTTGGGTGTGTACTAGCCATTCATTCTCTTCTGCTGTAATGTACGTAACTGCACCAAGTAGTCAGAGGTGATCTATTTCACTTCCAAAAAGGGGACAGGTTTGGTGCTCAGAAGGAAGAGAGTTACAAAGTCCTCCTACCTAGCATTTAGGTCACCTCCTAAAATGTTGTATTAATTACCTTAGAAGAGCTGGTTAAATAAGAACCTGAAAAAGGTAGCTGTGTATTTGGATAGCAAGAGCAATTCAATCACAAATAACTTTCTGAATGCTCACAGTCAGGTTCTCACTCCCTGTTCAAGGCAAATCTCAGAGATCTAATCTTTCTCATGCCCTTTCCCACTACAAAAAAAGACTTTTAATAGGGTAGTTCTACCAGTTTAAGACTGCTGTGTAGAAGTGCACTGTCAAGTGTTTTGTGATTTATTTTGTTAATATCTTCATGGAAGGTATGAATCAAAATAACATGGGAAAGGGAATTGCATTTTCATTTACTAAGTATGTCAGTGTATTGAATTTACACAAGACTTAGGAGCTCCGCTGACTTCTGCAGAAGCAAGCACTGTATATTAGGCATTAAAACTGTTTGCAAAACAGGGAAAATGTATCTTGTAAAGAACATCTGAGCCATTTTACTGTCTTTACATATAAGTAAGTAGATAATATGTGTGGAAGAGGTACATTTAACGAGAACAAAGGCAAATGCCATTCCTTGGTGCTGGAGTATAAATAACTGATTTTCCTTTATTAGAAGATCACTTTAATCATCTCATGTTTTAGACAAGAAGATATAGGATTTTTGTTTTAATATAGGCTCTGGTTACTAGAGGCTTTTAGGATGTGTAGACAAGTTAAGGTGTCATGTCAAGTGGCTGAGGTAACCTGGGAAGGCAGAGGGCTTTTGTTCAGTAAATATTACACTATTTTCACTTCTTTGTGTTGCTTCCATGCTTTTTCATACCCATCCTTCACTCCAGTGCATTTGGACTTCAGTCACTTGTGTCATTGCATCCATTCTCCTATTTTCTTCCTATGTGTCATTATCCTTTCTTTTCTGTATTTTGGGTTCCATCTGTGTCACTTGTGCCCTTCATATTTCAGTCCTTAAATTACCCGTGGGATGGAGGTCATCCATTGCAAGGAGGCTTTTGTAGGAACATGAAAAGCTGGAAATGAGCAGAAATGCTTTATTTTCTGTGTTTCATTTATTTTCTTCATAACCCCCCCATCTATTACTTGTCCCCCTGGGCAGGCAGCGAGGAGGAGCAGGAGTGGCTGTTCCCTCCTTCAAACTCCTGGATGGTTCCATCTCATGTGCCCCTCCAGTCTGAACCATGCCGATGCTGATAAGAAATGCAGATGTTTAAAAATATCTCAAATAGCTGAAAATATTTGGAGTGTAGCTTTTTATTTACTTGTAAATGGAAATTCTCTTTTTCTTCAAATTGTTGTGCTCATGGAACATCCCAGACTGGAAGCTCAAAATATTTCTTTATATAGCAGCGTTTCGCTCTGCAGTTTAACCAATCAGGTGAATCCTTTCTATATTAGATTATGTGGGTAGTAATAAATCTGACTGAGGGCAGTGGCATATAAAAACCTTGAGAGGCAGAATTGCCACAGTACATACTTGAAATCTTCTATTTTGCAGATTTGTGGGAAAACTCCTGGGAATTAAGAATTAGACTAGACTTTTGGTTTTGTCGAAGACATAGTTCTAGAGAATCAGTGAAGCAGTAAGTATTGTAAGAATATTAAGCTTGTTAACTCTTAGGTGTGTGTCTGTAAAACTAGATTTCTCTATAAAGACCAAATGTGTCCTAGAGTGATGGATTTTAACTGAGCTAATATCAGCAGTAACATATAAGTTACTTGTAATAAGTTATATGTTACTTGTTGTAAGTAACATATAAGTAAACTTGTGCAGAGAGCATAATTTCTTCTAAAACAGATGTGTTTTGTAATCATCAGTATGTTGGAGGGAATCACACTTATTCAGTAGTTCTCAGATCTTCTGGTGTTATGTCTAATAATTCTTTATCTTTTCTTTCACTGTAATTTTTTATTATATTTTTGTATTAATCTAGCGGTCTGTCCTTCTATGTGTAATACATGCTATTATCTGTAACTGATTTACCTTAGGAATATGCAGTAGATGTTTTGTTCTTTGTATAGCTCCTGTCTTTGTACATTTTCTTTAATTGGAAGTATATTAATGTCAACAGAAACTATTTTGCCCTCTTCCTCATAGTGTTTTCTTCTCAAACTTTTCATACTCACCAACAATAGCAAAGATACAGAATATTGCTGTGCAGGAATCAAACTTACATCTTTGTGTTGCTGCTTTAGATACAAAAATATTATCCTAGTTTTATTTTGATCCCAATTTTTAGAATCACTTAGTGATGAATGTTTAGTGTAAAACATTGCATAATGAGTTATTACAAGATAAATGCACTATGGTTTGTGGTTGCCTTCATACTAATTTTCTTAATTATTATGTCAATTAAAAAAAAATACATTTTGGCAACAGCTAGATCATCAGCTTTCTCTTGAATCTTTTTACATAAAAGTCAGATACTGTAAATCTTACTTTACTGAAATAACTATGTACTTGACGTTCTTGGAACAGGTATTTAGAACCTGTCAAGGAGACTATTATACTATGTTGCTGAATACTTACTGATGTGTACTAGTAGATAAATTGGTAGTTTAAAATACTTTATTTTCAAAGCACAAAGAAGCAAGGTAAGTTGCCTGTTGAACATACAGCTGCATTCTTTTTTTACCTAAGTTACTCTTAAATGTGACTATTAAATGTCAACTCTAAGCACTGTATAATATTAGACAATTAAATAGGTTTGGTTTATTGATGTTTCTATTATTATGCATATTCTGTCTGCATTGGTATGAAGCAGGCATGTCCTCTGAATATCATCATCAAAAATATCTTTAAATTGTTCATTTCATTAAAGAGCTCTATTTAAAAACTGTAATAAACATAAAATTAAATCAAAGAAAAAAATTTCCCATCTCAGTCTTGACTAAGTTTCCCATGTAAGTACTATAAGAAGTCCTGTGAAAATGGGAAACCCATTTGGAATCAATGAAGTACCATTGATTCCCCAGGAGAAGGGGAAGGTTTATATTCACATATCTTGTTGTGTGTTATCATATAGATGAACAGACAGACTTCCCAAAGATTAAGGTAGGTTAAGCACCTGGGTTGTCTCTGTGATGCTTATGTGGTTATGGAAGATCCACTTGCTAGTATATAGAGTGAAAATGCTGATAGGGATAGGGAAAGAAAGGGAAAACCTGAAAAGAATCCATCAAAAAAGAGCACAAGTAAATGCATTGCATTGGTTGCAGGAAATTCTGGTTAATTCAAACTTGTATTAAAGCCATGAAAATGATCAAGTTCCATTATATAGTGGAGTTTTTCCTGATCCTGTGTTTGATACATCTGCCTTGATAAAGAAGTTACTCCAGTATAGTTAACTAATGAGGTTGCATGATTTGCTAAAATGTTTGAAAATTCCATCTATTTTTTTCTTTTTACTCATCTCAGATTCACTGAACAGCATATTTTATCAGAAACCTTGCCATTTTTCATTGGTTTGGGCAGAGTTTTGCAGAACAATTAGGAATTGCACTTTCCTCTGACTGCAAGAGAGGTTTTGCAAGTTCTTTTTCTTTCATGTCTTCATTGCAGTGTTTTTCACTCAAACTGCCAGGATGGTGAAGCCATACTGATTCTATTAATTATTGGTATCTGCATTCAGAGATGAATCATAGAATCATATAATATTCTGAGTGGGAAGGGACTCACAAATTAATGCCTCCCATGGTGCTTTGCTTTGATGTTTTTTTGTTTGTTTTCTTTAAATTTGATTTTATTTTATTTTGGTGTTGTCAATTGTTTCTTTTAATTATGCTCGTGCAGTTTTATGGTTTTCCCTGTGAATGAGATCTCTGACATGATTTGGGCTGAAAATAATTTAACTTATAAATAACTTTATTTTTTCTTCTTAAAACTCAGTTATTTCATTGATCCAGGCTGAATCACCATGGCTGACAGAGGGGTGGAATACAGGTTAGGATATGGGTCACAGGGAGTTGGAGGGAGAGGGTGAGCACCTTTAGGCTGAGTATGCATGCAGGAGCCAACCTGTTGCGCAACCAAGTTTCCTACCTTGTCAAGAGAGAGCGGAAGATGCCTCTGAAGGCCTCCAGAGGGAGATCCTGTCCACCTCAGTTGAAATGCCCCTCAAGTTTAAAGGATTAAAAGGGATTCAGAGTGGAGCTTATAGTATAATTAAGATTACCAGTAAATTCCATACTGGCTGCTGCAGCTCCATCATTACAAATGTCTAAAATTAAGTGGATTCATTTCCCATCAAAAGAATTGATTTAAATTTCCAAGTTACAATAATAATTTTTATTTTAACTTTATGATGCTAAATTTTACTCCTGAGTTCAGATATTCCTATTTATAAACATGAAACTTCATGTCCCTAAATATATGTAAAACAGGGAATAGGTTTTATTTTTCATCTGTGCTCTATGTCAATATCCAGATTGCTATTTAAGGAAATAAACTGTAAAGGAAGGCAAAACAGCTAAAAATAAGACCCACTAACTAATACACACTCATCCAAGTAGAACATGTGGAAAACTTCCACTGAGCATGCTGGAGATTAATTTTACCCCCCCCAAAAAATAAAAAAAAATTATGTTAAACTGGGGATAAACACGACCTTTTAACGGAGGGGGGGAGCTACGCCAGTATGCTAGTTTAAAACTAGCAAGGAAATGGGGAAAGGAAGAGGGAGGTTTGTGCAGCTTGTGTGGTGAGCTTGGTCTGACTCAAAAATAATTCAAGGAAAAAAATAGGAAGCAGAACCAAGTGAGAAGAAAACTGGGATGTTCTCTTAGGGTGTGTCTGTATATCATGTTGTTTTCATGCCATGTCAGCCCAGTTGTGAATTTAAACAGAGTATCTCCAATTGAGTGATTGGAATTTGGGAAATAAATTAGAAATTTCATGATACCTTTAACTTCACCATCAGAACAAATACTTTAATTCTGTATTTTATAATTTCGGCACACACTTTCTTTTAATATTTTTTTTTTTCTGTCAAAGCAAATGTTTTCATCTAGGTAAAGCATTTTCTGCCCACTGGTGTTAAATATTTTATTGGATTATTAAGTCTAATTAAAAAGGTCAGGTAAAGGAGAAACAATCTGTTTTGAAATGAGATGGGGGAAAAAGATATTAGCAAAAAAAGTAAATACATTTTGGTGAAAAGGCAGAAGATTAGAAAGAATGAGTAAGAGAGAAAGGCATGATCTGTGCTACCAGTGTTGGTTGCTATAACCGAGCAAGTTGAAACAGACCTGCAGTGTACCAGGAAGTGAAGACCAATTATTTGTAGAGCATGAATTGTGTGGGAAGGAGAATAAAGTCCAATCTTTCTGCTTCATTTAACCCAAGTGCTTAAATTTGTACAAAGGCCTGGTTTAACTGCCATTCTGGTTTATCACCAGAGCAAGGATGAGGTTAAAATTTCCATCAAAATAAGGTAGTATTTTGGCAATAGAGTAGATTCCAGTATCTTGGATTGTGTTGTTAATTTAAATTGCAGTTTAATAAGCATACCTCCTTATTTTGTGCTTCTTGATGGTGTAATGTGTCTTCATCACTAGGTTCAGTTCTGCTTTTAGAAATACTAACAAGTTTCTGCAATACAAGAAGTGTAGAACCACAGAATGGTTTGGGTTGGAAGGCACTATTAAAGACCATCCAGTTTCAACCCCACCACTGGATCCACTAGACCGGGTTGGTCAGAGCTCCATCCAGCCTGGCCTTGAACACTTCCAGGGATGGGGCATCCGCAGTTGCTCTGGGCAGCGGTACCAAGGAGCTGCTTTGGGCAGAGGTATGAGTCCAGAGGAAGTCCAACAGGTTGATGTCCATCCTATGTTGGGGAGCCCAGAGCTGGATGCAGTATGACAAAGGGAAGAATTTTTGCCAACAGTTTTAGTATCTTTGCTTTTTTTTTTTTTTCAGAAAACTATTTTTTCAGAAAAAAATATTTTTCATTTATACATTTTTATAGGATGTTGACTTAGTATTCAGGGGAACAATTCCAGCTTTTATGGGACATGAAACAGAGAAAAAAAAATATTTTCTAATTGAGAAAATAATGCAGATTAGATGACTCTTATCAGTAGATAATGTTTGAGGACTGGGATGTTTTATTTCCTAAGAGGGTTTTTCTTGGGTTTTTTGGTTTTCTTTTCTTAAATTTAAAGCCTGTCCTAAATAGACTACCAAGGAATGTTTCCTTATTCATCCAAAGGAGAACAACTGCATGCATGGGACTATATATAAAGTAACTGTACCTTCATATTGCACTGAGGCATTTTACAGTGTATGAAATTCTGATGCACAGAACTGAGCCAGTTGACTGTGCTGATCAATAAAAACATGAAACATGAATTGCTTGAGAAACAATTGAGTGTTTACAATTTGTAGAAAAAAAAGTGATGAATGCAAGCAAAAAGCAATAACTTGTAGGAAATAGAATCGATCGCTGTGGAGGCAGACAGCTCTTGCTATTTGTTGTGAATACTCTGGTTTAATAATTATAACTCATGTTAATTCAGAAAGCAGATGTTAAGCTGATGAGAACAAATCCATTGTTATGTTTTGCCAGTTCTGTTGTGAATTTTCAGTTCAACTTCAGTACATAAAGTCCCAGTGCAGTTAGTGGAAACCCTGGGGTAAGAGTCAAATGAAGCCCCCAGACTCTGCTCAACTTCCCTTAGTGCATTACACAGCTGGATGAAACTCGGCATCAGTGAAATGATGGTGATAACCCTTCCATCTCCCCACAGAATGGGAGCACAGCTCAAGTACATCAGATGGGATGGTCCAGTGAATTGGAGATAATTTGGTACTGCACCCAAATCTACTGCTTGGTTTCATTTTTTTAAAAAATAGTTTATTTATACTGTTCTTTGACTCATCTACTTTGCTTGTAGTGGATTATGTACTTCATGATGAAAAGCAGTGGGTCAGCACCTGACATGTGGAGTAAAAGGCCTGTGTTGTCAAGAAAAAGGATTTTTAAAAATATGGGGTGAGGAGTGACATGTAAGGGTAGAATCTGAGAGCTGAATTTTTTGAGGTGCAAGCAACAGTCAAAGCTGATGTTCCTTGTTTTGAAAACACTTTAATTTTTGATATTTTTCTGATATGTTTTGATAGCTTAAAAAAAATTAAGAGTTTAATCAAATAATAAAGCAATTGAGTTAGAGATGTAAAGAGGCCAGTGAGTAATCCCTCTAAGTCTAAAATGGTAGAGTTGTTTTTTTTTTTTCTTCAATTAACTTTCAGATATTCACTTTCATTAATTTCTAAGCTATGGCTGGTCTATGAATTAATTAGTGCTTTTGGGGACTTTAGAGACAGGAATACAGTGTAGTAGCTCTCCTCATTTCCATGCTTGCCAGTATTGAGCAGCAGTGTGAAAAAGAGGACTAGAAATAAGAGTGACTAATGTGCTGTGGAAGCATGCCACAGTCCAAATCAAATTAATCACATTTTATTTATTTATTTATTTATTTATCTATTTACTATCTAGTTCTCTTCATCCAAAATTTACCTTATCCTTTGGATGCAAACTTTGAGGACTGAGATGACTGTGACTGAGATTTTGTCTCTGTGTGCATATATGTAAACACATTTTTAGGCATATTCACGTATACAGAAATATACACAAAATAAGCATAGCTGTGCTGCTTTTGGTATGGATAGTGTTTTTTGGTGCCCAGTGTGGAGCTTGAAAGGTTTGAGATGACAACAGATTTTGATAGAGTGTTAGATTGAATTTATAGCTGTTATTGCTGTTTAGCTATTAATTGTGAGGCTTCTATGTTTGCCATGGGGCTTGTTGGCCTGTTGGAATCTAGTGCTCATTAGTGGCTGCTTTTTGCAGAGATTGTCATGGTTTACCCCCAGCTAACAACTGAGCACCATGCAGCTGCTCACTCACTCCTCTCCAGTGGATTGGGGAAGAGAAGCGGAAGGCTAAATGTGGGAAAACTCATGGGTTGAGACAAAAACAGTTCAATAGGTAAAGCAAAAGGTGCACACAAACAAAACACAGCAAGGATTTCATTCACCACTTCCCATAGGGAGGCAGAATTTCAGCCATCTCCAGGAAAGCAGGGTTCCATCACATGTAATGGTCACTTAACACCATCATTCTGAATTTTTCCCCCTTCCTCCTTCTTCCCTCAGGGCTCTGTGCTGAGTGTGACACTGTAGAGAGCATCCAAAGGACGGCAACAAAGATGGTGGAGGGCCTTGAGGGGTGGCTGAGATCACTTGGTCTGCTCAGCCTGGAGAAGAGGAGACTGAGGGGAGACCTCATTGCAGTTACAGCTTCCTCAGGAAGGGGAGAGGAGGGCCAGGCACTAGAATAGCCTCCCCAGGGAAGTGGTCATAGCCCCAAGGCCAAGAAGCATTCGGACAATGTCCTCCGGCACATGGTGTGACTCTTGGGGATGGTACTGTGCAGGGCTGGGAGTTGGACTTGATGATCCTTGAGGGTCCCTTCCAGCTCAGCATATTTCTGTGATTTTGTTACATATTATGGGATATTCATTTGGCCAGTTGTGGTCTCCATTCCAGGCTATGTCCCTTCCCAGCTCCTCATGCACCCTCAGCTCACTCTTGGGGTGGCGTGAGAAGCAGAAAAGGCCTTTAAGCTATGTCAGCACTGCTCAGCTGTTACAAAAACATACCTGTTAATGTGTTAATACAGTTTTCAGCAAAAAACTAAGGCTTAGCACCTTCCTAGCTATGTGAAGAACATTATCTCAGTGCAAACCAGCACATTAATTTTTATAGATATTTATATTTTGAGATTTTTTAATATTACATGCATACATAGAGTCTGTACACAGACATACATACATATGTCTGTGTGTATGTATATCTGTGCATGCTAAATGTGTGCATTAGACATGCATGGAAATTTTTAGGGAATTTAGGGATGTTCGGGGTTTTTGACATATTTTGCCAGCAGAGGAGAGTATGGGGATTTTTTTTGTTCTCTGTTTTCCCTGCTTTTCTTTTTCACCCCCAAAAAAGTCATTGAGATGAATTGATATGTAGTGGCATCCCTGCTTTATCTCAAAGAGGAGCAAATTGTTTGGACGTTAATGTTGGTTAGAAAGGCCATGTCTTCATTACAGTTTTTAAACAGATGTGTAATTGGTGGATGGGGTTGACTGCTTTCTGTCAGTATTCTGCGAGTCACGACAGCTGAAAGTTGACAGCATCTACTGTATTGTGGTTGTTTTCTAATTATCTATTTCCAGTGTCTTGCCTTTAATTTAATTAGCCTTTTTGTGTGTGTGTGGTTAAGACTGAGTTAGAGGTATAACTGTCCCCTTAGGTACTGAATTTTCCTTGTAGATGTGTGTGTATATATATATATATATATATTATATAAGAATCTGCTTAGGTGCTATTCAGTAATAACCAATTTTCCATCTGTTTTGGGGGCTGAATAGCTAGTTACAAATGAGAACTGAGGCTAACTTTTCCTTTGACTCTGGAAGGGAGACAGTAAACAGAATCATGGCTTTAAATGATCTTACTGCATTAACTGGGATCCTGTCAGTTTGTTGTAAGAAAATATTAAAACCATTAAAGTGGGTCTGAGGGCAAATGCCTTTTCTTAAACTGCTGATGCATACTGATATGAGGTCCAGTGATAGAGTCAGCTAAGCAGGATAATCAGACTGATAAGTGGAAATTTCCTTTTCACTTATCAACTTGATCGGTTATCTCAAATGATTTTAAAACATATGCTTTAGAAGCAAGTCTTTAGTGCAGTATTTTTGTGAGGTCATTAGTGCAATGTTCCTCACAGTCCATACTAATCTTCACAGTTTAGCATTGTTCCTGCTTTCCATCTAACACACCATTACCTCCAGCCCACAATGCTTTTCAAAACCAGTTGTATGCTGAGTTAAAACATATATAAACTGTGGTCTTCTCTCTGGTTTAGATTTAATCTTAAATTCATTTGCAGTATATTCTGGGTGGTGTGACAAGATAATTGGTTTTGTACATATTTGATCATCTCAATTTTATTGTGCTCATAGTCTACTGACTGATACTATTCATGTTCTACCTTGATTTTGCTAATTTATTTTGCTCATAATCTACTTTGATAACTATTAGTGGGAAAAAAAAACCAAGCCCTAAAAAATTTGTTTTATCTTTGCCTGTTTTGGTTTGCTGAGCTAAGAACTATAAGGCAGTATGTACACTTCTAGCATTAGTCAGAGATATTAAACAAAATTTTAAGAAGTGATCTGTTTCTCTGTTATCTGCTGTATTAATTTTGTCTTCTGTGTTACATTTGTATGTATACAGCAGCAGATACTTTAGCCTAACAACTGGTAGCATCTGGAGGAGCCATCCATGTAATGTTAATGTTACTTTTTTTTTCCTAACAGAAAATACATGCTTAAATAGCTAGAATATTCAAATGGACCTATTTTTAAAATTAATTTCTGCTCACTGATGCTCAGTGATCATTCTGCACATCATTCCTTTGATCTAAATGTTTTTTTAATGTCAAATTGATGTTTTGGTAAAAAAGCTGCTTGTAAATACAGAATGACATAAAAATGTAAATTCTTGAATGTTAGAAAAAGCTATTTTTAAAACTCTGCTTTAATGTTCCAGTGGTTTACTTTAAGGAACAAACAGTTCATTTTTAAACATCCTGCTAGATGCAACTTTTACCAAGTGAGCTGGGCTGGGATTTTTTTACGTGTGTCTCTTCATTGCTGTCATATGCTGGATGTCTGCATACCTTCTCTTTTGAGCACACAACTGTATTTCCACTGTGTGAGGGTGTGTGAAGGCTGACAGATTTCTTAAGCTTGCCTGCAGTGATCTGAAGCACAAGATGAAAGACTGGCTGTCCCCAACAGAAGGAGTAATTGACGTTCTTGGCTTTATTAGACATATGACTGTACATTTTGAAAAGAGTTTAAAATCACATTGCTTTAAATAGTCAATGTATCAGCTCATTTGGTTGGCCCATGTAATATTTCTAATGATGAGAAAGTGCAAGAAATCAGAGAATGTGTTTTTAACCATTGACCAAGTTAATCTTAGATTTCCCACTCGTCAGAATTATTGTTATTGAGATTTTTAGACCAGTTTTGTTTTTTTTTTTACGAAAAATAATTCAGATCTATTTGTGTTTGGGTTCTAGGAATTCTTATTTTGATTTTTGTTTTTATACATATTACTAAAGAACTGTTACTCCTATTCTTATATCTTTGCCTAGAGCCCCTTAATTTCAAAATTGTAATAATTCGGAGGGAAGTGGTTTACATTTTCCATTCCAAGGGAGGCTTCTGCCTTCCTTAGCAGACACTTGTCTTTCAAACCAAGACAATTTGATTTAATCACTGAAGCATATATAAAATAACATAAAATATTTTTTTTCTTCGGGGAGGTCTAATGTAGTTCTTTTAATTCTCTGTATATATTTTTGTAGATGACTGTTATATTCTCCTCTTCCTGTTTTCACTGTCTGTAACCATCCAATGTGAGAATTGATAGATACCTCAGATTAAAAGCAATTTACAGTTATTGTTAGCAATCTGCTGAGGTGTGACCACTAAGATACCTACAAATACTATTTTCAACTACTTCAATCCTAGCCTTAATACATTTTATTAAAGAGGAAGAATGTAAGAGATAAATGATTTGAGTCTGATCTTTCTTATGGACCATTTTCCTTATTCTTCAAAGGGAGAAAGTAACCAAGCAATCTAGGAGCAAAGGAGAAATGAACATATATAATGTACATGCAAAAATCCCAGGAGTCAGAAATTTAATGATGAATACCTACAGTGGGTAGTAATAAATAAAACTGAGATATTTTTATTTATTTATCACTGTTTTGCAGTGACTCTAATCCCTGCATTGGGTGCATCATCAATCTTCCTGGCAATTTGTATGCAGACAGAATTCTGCAAAAACAAGTCATCTGCTTGGATTTTCACTGTCAGGACTGGCTTTCATTTGCCTTGATCAAAATAAATCCTGAACTTTACTGTAACCTAACCCCTGGATCTAAATGTTACATTTATAATTAGCTTTTGTGTTTGTGAGTTGGGTTGGGAGTGGTTATGAGGGTGACTTGTGTTTGGTTGTTTATTGGTTGCTTATTTTATTTTATTTAACTAAGATATGGTACTTTTCATGCAGAGACTCCAACTGACATTTGGTAAGCATGAATATCAGATATTGGAGTTTGTAACTCAGAGATAGAATTGGCAAAAAAAAGCAAACAGAATAAAAAAGGCAAAGCAGAAATGAGTCTAGACCAGCAAAAATGACAGTCACAGCTAATATTCATCTTTCCTAATACTGAGCCAGTCACTTCTACTTTATAATCAGCAGAGAAAAATGGGCACCATTAGGGTGATGTCTGGTCTGGTTTAGACACTTCAGGATAAAACATATAAAATATTTATAATATATAAATATATCAAAGAATAGATTATATAAATAAACAAATATATGAGATATAGAAATATATATAAGAAAAGGATTTTCTAACCTTTTCTCCACTGTTTATCCAGGCAGGCTAGGGGGAGTGGTTGGGATGGATCCCACAGTGCTGTCTCCTACCTGTACCAGCTTTTGCAAGGAGAAGAAAAGGGTATGAAGAGAGGTGCTTTGTCCACGCAGTTCAAGTGCAAGGTCCTGCACCTGTGTCAGGGCAACCCCAGCTATGAGTATGCACTGGGAGAAGAAGTCACTGGCAGTGGCTCTGCAGAACAGGACTTGGAGATTCCTGTGGCTGAAAAGCTGGACATGAGATGCTGAGCATGAGCCAACAGTGTGCACTTGCAGCCCAGAAGACAAGCCACGTCCTGGGCTGCATCAAAAGCAATGTGGCCAGCAAGCTGAGAGAGGTGATTCCCCCTCTCCTCTGCCCTTGTGAGATCCTACCTGGAGAGCTGCATCCAGCTCTGAGGTCCTCAGCACAAAGTTGTGTACCTCATAGGGTGGGTCCAGAGCTGGGCCATGAAGATGGAAAACCTTCTCTACAGCAGAGCAGGCTGTGAGAGCTGGGGTTGTTTGGCATGGGGAAGGCTCCAGGGAGACTTTATTGTAGCCTTACAGTACCTAAAGGAGGCTTATAAAATGGAGAGAGGACTTTTTATAGAGGCAGATAGTGACAGGAAAGAGGCAATGGTTTTAAATGGTAAGAGGAAAGGTTTGGTTTAGATATTAGAAACTTAGTGGGTGGTGAAGCATTAGTGCAGGTTGTCCAGAAAAGTTGTCATCACTCATCGCTGTAAGTGTTCAAGGCCAGATAGGATAAGACTTGGAGCAACCTGATCTAGTGGAACATGTCCCTGGCCCATAGCAGTGGGATTGGAACTAAATGGTCTTTAAGGTCCCCTCCAACCCACTCCAGTCTATGATCTTTATCATATTGCTTCAAGTTAGGCCTGTGGTACAATCACAGGTAGGATTCTGAGTTGCAAAGGAAGCAGTCTAATGACTCACAAAATAAAACTCAGAGGAAAAAGTTTTATATCTTTCAACAATAGGGAGAAGTCTAATGAAGTGATGACAGTGGGTGAAATAACTTTTTCCGTCTTCATTGTGTTAGTAGAGTTCATCCCATCGTTCCAAAAGAGGATTCAGCTGTACTTTTCTGTACATGTTGAAAGCACAGTTAAACATCAGCCACTTTTTTTTTTCTTGAGTGTATTGGTCTAGAGAAAGAGCCTGTGTCTCTTTTGTGACTGTATATTATATTGACTAAATTATTTCTGTGCTTGATGTGAAAAATGAGAGATGATTTCCTCTTGCATAGTTTGATAGATTTTCTTTCCTATACCACTGCTGGAGAATATTTATGAGAGGGATAATGGACATGCTAGTCCCCTTTTATTGTCCCCATCATTACATGTGGGCCACTGATTGCCATAGGGGGAACAGCTATATAGCATTTCTCCACATCCACATTGTGTCTGTATCCAGCTGTGTCACTTCTGTGCTCTCCAATTCCTGTTGCATGGAATGATAGAATGGTGTGTGCTCAAAGGGACCTTAAAAATCATCTGGTTCCAACCCATCTGCCATGGGCAGGGACACATTCCACTAGACCAGGTTATCTGGGGCCCCATCTAACTTGGCCTTCTGTGCTTCTAGGAATGGGACATCAGCAGCTTCTCTGGACAACCTGTGCCAGTGCCTTACCACCCTCCCAGTAAGGAATATCTTCCTCATGTCTAATCTCAACCTATTCTGTTTCTGTTTAAAGCCATTCTCCCTTGTCCTATTCAATTGGACATTCAACATCCGAAATTTATTTTTAGGGACAGCTGAGACCTTGATCATAGTTCTCAAAGAGTTTAATAGACCAAATCATAGCTGTATCAGAGGCTGCCTTCTGTATATGCTTAGCAAAATATATTTAATTCTAGTAGCTAATCAGACATTGGGGGGAAAGTGCTTGAATTTCAAGAGGTAAATTGAATTGTCTAGGCTAAAGATGTGCATTTTGCCCTTGTCCCACGATATGACTAGATGTGCAGAGGAACACAAATCCCTCAAGTCATTAGCAACAGTGCTGTCTCTTTTAGGACAGTCTAAAGGTGCATTGACATTTTAGAGCAGTGAATTCCCTATAATTCAGAGGCAAATCAAACCTGTTGAAAACATTGAAATAATGGAAGTTTTGAAGAAAGATGGCTCTGTGTGGATGTTTTGTAATGCTAAGAGGATGATTTGACAGGATTACTGAAAAGCCAGTTATACGCATTTTTGAAACAATTAATCATTTTTTATAGTCCACATTTTATGGTGGAGAAGGGGTGTTGCTTTCCCCGTGTGTTTAATATTTTGGGCATAAGAACCAAGGAGATTTCAGTGTCACATGTTACGTAAAGTTTGGAGTCTGACTGCGTGACACCTCCCTGCCTTCCCCCTCTCCCTCCCTCCGCTCCCCCTGCCAAGCTGTTTGAAGCTGCATTGTAGAATATTTTCCATAGAAACCTCCATGGAGATGTCTTTGTGCAATTTTCTTTGTAGTTCAACACTTGGGATCAAAATTTTGCTGGTTCTCAGTGGCAGCGGGTGCACTTTTAGGAGCTGCCAATTCAGAGAATGTCACTCTCTCGTAGCGGGTTCCCTCTGCTTTCCCTGCCTTATCTTTGGGCAAAATGGGAACTGTATGCAGAAAATGAACTGTATGCGTGAAATGATACAGCCTCAGACAACTTCATTGTAATTGCATGTAGTTGGGAGACCAGGAACAATATGAGATGGGAAAGTAAGAAATGAGGTCAACATTGCACAGATGTGGAAGTATCATTTCACTGAGGTGAATTTGGGATTTGTACATTATTTGGCCCACGGCTATTGTTTGAATTCAGATTGCAGTTGTCTGATGAAATACCCTTTTAATTATTTTTAAGGGCATCAAGAGTCTGCAGTTGATGCCCTTTTATTCTTGTCTAGGTTGTCTAACCCTTTTCATTAAGAAAGATTTTTGTACCTCTGTTAAGTCTTTTATTTACTGCAGGCCTTTGGAAATCAGCAGAGATAACTGCAAAGCCAAAAATGTGCTTTTTCTTTGTTGCTTGAAATCCTAGAGTGTTGTTTTTTTTAGCTAAGTTACAAAAGACTAAAAACAGATACTCTTTTTCTCTTGTTGCTTTTGTTGTCTGCAGAATTTTGGCAGCTTGTCAAAACACTGCCTGAACACAAATATTCTTATCAAAATTTGGTCCCACACCTGTCAGCAGCGTATGGTGCTTTACTGGGAAGGAGGGAGGAAATTGTATCACTTGGAAGAAGAAAGTTGCATCGCTGCTCCAAGAAGGGCAGGGCTTTCTATTTATTTTATTTTACAATAGATGGTTAGCAGATGGACAGGACTGAAAAAGTTTGGTAAGAGTGAAGGCAAGATGCTGGGGCTGTAGTCTCAAAGTGCCATTTCTCACCATGTGTGTAGGGAAGCCAGAGATTGCAAGGATAGGGAAGCTGATCTTATGAATTAGATGAATGATACACAAAAGAGGGTGTACATGAGCTTTGCTTCCTCTTTAAAGGATTAACTTCCACCACTTTAACATGGATGGTCACTAAAATTGCAAGTTGTCTGCCTTTTGGATGTTATTTATGGAAAAATTGGACTCTTACCATTTCTCCCGAGGTACCTGGGAACATTACATGATAAATCCATCTGTGAACTACAGGAATGAGTGGTCTGTTAAAGTGTGACCAGAGACAAGTTCTGCAGTTCTGTCCCCAGCTCCATCAGTGATTCACTGCCCTTATTTATACAAGGGGAAAGGTATGTTCTTATTGTACAGGACAAATAAGAAAATAACATACACTGATGCTTGAATAATGTGATGGTAAGTGTCTTCTTAAAAGGAAATTAACAGTTCTGAAGCCAACAGGAAGATGGGGTAGTGTAGCGTCCCTAAATGATCAGGATAAAACGAAATACATTATTTTCTTGCTCTTTGAGCAGCTTATATCCTTCTCACTGTCTCACCTGCCTGGAGATGAGGCTCCAGTGGAAAGAAATAGTGTATCATTTTGCAATTGCAGGTATGTAAAAATATTTTGGTCATTTACAGAGCTAAATAATAACTGCTCAGCCAAATTATTCTGGTTTCATAGTGCTTGACTTTGTCACTTGTTCAGTGAATGTAATGTGACAATATTTTTGAAATAAAGGTAGAGTCAGTATAAATACTTGTTTCTTTGCTTCTCTTTCTTCCATTATAATTGTAAAATGCTTCTCATGGTCCAAGTAGTAACATTTGTGTTGCTACTGCTGATTGTATAATCAGAGCTTTTAATTTCCTGTAAGAAAAATGGGAGTGGATTTTTTTTAAATTGTTTTGTGTAAATAGAAAAGTGCTACAGAGCATAATTAGATGTCTCTGCAGGCCTGTCTTATTTCAGGAGCTAGCTTCTCTTCTCTGTATTAAGTCTGGCTAGAAGTGGATATTTTGCAGGCTGAAAGGGGATTGTATCAAACTTTCTCTCAGGCTTCTTTCAGCTAAAGCTCTTTACCAAGAAATTCTAGTAATAATTTTAGTAGGAAAAAATTCTATTTATAGCTCAGCTCTCTCTACTCACATGTTTTGGTGGTTTTTTGTTATTGTTAAGTTCCTAGAGAGCTCTAGGAATGAAGGGAAAGTACATCTACCAAAGTCTTCCTTAAACAGACTTTTTATCTTCTGCTTATTTTCTTCTGCAAAGAAGACATTACCTGTTTTTAGCAGACTTTTCCTTATTGGGATGAACAAATTCCTATTATGAACACATGACCTCCTCATGCTGTTTTGTGGAGAATGGAGCTGGAAATCAGGTACCTGTATTAGAGTGTACCTGTATTGTAGAATTAATCCTCCTCTTCTCTGTATTTAGTTAATTCTTAAAAAATAAGTATTTTGCTTAGTCAAATAAAATTTCTGTGGAAAAGAAAAAATAAATACCTTTGATAAATACTCTTTGATTTAATCACTTTCTGGTTTCCCAGTGAAATGTCTGTGCTTGGTAATTGCACTATGAAGAATTTTTTTGTGAGGCAGTTCTCCAAGCTGCACATGGATATCCAAACCTGTTTAGCTGCTGAACCACCATTTATTGTTTGACTAGACTAAATTTGTTTATAAATCTTCTGGAATTTGGTTACTTGCTGTATAATAAGAATTACTCATTGCCTGAAGATGCAGAGGAGCAGAACATTATCTTCATGTTTCTTTATTTCCTTGTTGAATTTTCTTTTATTTTGTTTCATTTTATGGAGAGGAGAAATAAATTTTAATCTGATTTAAAATAGAATTTGATTCTTTAGATATGCCTTTGTCTGTGGCACCCTAAGTAAACATTGGAAGACTTGTTCATTATAAAAGAAACTGAGAGAGCAATTAATGTCTCTCTCTTTAATGCTTTTCATATAATGACTTGTGAAGCATTCAAATTCTTTCAAGTTCTCTTGGCTGAGTTAGAATTTTCTTTCAGTAGAAATTAGGGCACTGGAGGGTAGTTAACAGAGTTTGGATATGGGAAAGGAAAATAAAAGATGGAATAAAAAAGTTTTAAATTTTGTGGTTTGGTAACCAAGAGAACTGGTCCTTTGCAACTAAACCTTTGATAGCATCACTGAGCCACAGAAAAAAAAGAGAAGTGTAATAAGGAGATATGTTTGGGATTAGGGTGATGTCTTTAGATTTAATATTGTTTAGCAATATTGTGCATTTTCTTCCTTTCCTTAAACATGACCCCTTTGTGCAGATGGCTTAATCAGCAAAATTTAGGTAGCTGTAATCCATTTGGTATACTTTAGTCAAGTTTCTCAGGTGTTTTAGAAGAAAATTATTTGGTTTTCTGAACAAGGAGTTCAGAAAGATCTGCTTCACAAACAGAAAATTCTTTTGGGACTTAATGAAATCCAGGGTACAGGCTTTAGACTTTAGATCTCAGTCACATGTGTTAAATTGGTTATACATGACATACATATGTGAAACTTCAGTCAATAAACTAAAGCACTACTTTACCAAGATACTCCGGCAAAATTGTAGGACCAGGCAATAAGTGCAAAATAGTACTACTACTAACTCTAACTTGAGTAACTACTCAAAATATCATTAATTTTAAAATCTGCTGAATTGTGGCTTTGCTTTTCATCTGCCAGTAGGAGGACTCCAAGGAAAATCATTTAAGTCACAGGTGAGATACCAAATTTTGTTGATGTAATAAAATAAGTCTCTGGCTCTTAGCCATAATTGTACATAGCAGGTGAGGAGGATCATGCCAGCTCTTCAGTTTTTTCTTTTGGTGCTTAAAATCCTTAAAATCTTTTGCATCTCTGCAGGCACAGCTTATACCTTGTGTTCTCAGGCAAATCTGTGGAATGATACACCCTACAATGTATTTTGCTTTATGTACTATTGGCATTTCAATATTTAATTGAAAAACCTGATCAGATACCTGCTGATACTGGTTATTGTGAGAGCCCATATTTTTATGACCTTCAAATTCTTAGAATCTGTAAGTAGTCCATATTGCTTTTTTTAAAGTCACATTTCCATTTATATTTTTCCCAAGCAAAGTTTCCCAGCCACTTTTACAATGATGCAGGACTAACTTCTTGTCTTGTGATGACCATGTCATGAGGGATTGTGAAAATGTTTTGTGAAAATGTCGCTTTACTGTACCCATGGGTATTGTATTTTTTCTGTATTTTACTAAGAAAAAGATTTTGACCATTATTCTTTGGCTCTTTCTTTACCCCTCTTTTTAACAATGAGGATGATGTTTTTCTCCTTGATCTTTCTGAGGGGTATTTCTGACTTCTCAAGTTTATTGCTGATGTTCTGTCATGAATTGTGTCATATTGCAAACAAACATTAAGAACTGATGTCTTTTACTACTTGTTTTGGGGAAGGTACTCACCTTCCTGGGGAGGGGATTTGGAGTCTTCTGCAGGTACTGCTTGCCAGCTCTCATTTTCCAGCATGAGAAAGCTTAATCTCCCTGGAGCAAAATAAGATCTACAGGGTTGTTTTTTTGGGGTTTTTTCTTCACTGCAGTTTTTTTTATTGTGTATTAATTTTGTTTTAATGGCTTGCTACAAATAGAAAAAAAAATACAGTGGAAAAGCTTTCCATATGAAGCAGAGTCTTGGTTAGAATTAGATTAAATGATGAAATGATCATTGTTTAATGGCCAAACAATTTCAAGAATAAATGTCATGTTGCAAAAAATAACCTCTTTAGTGTCCTTTAGTTATGTTAAGGTTATAAGCTCATTTGCCTATGTCTCTGTAGTCTGCAAGTCAGTGTCAGCAGAGATAGCAAGTACAGGCCATAATTACTGGTTCGTGGCAGGATGTTGAGTGTGAAAATAACTGGGTGTCATTGAAGAGGTTAGATTAACTGTTAGAGCTGACAAGATATAATTGCTTATGAACCACTTTCTTTAACAATGAACATTGTGCTACTTGAGGCTGTTTCTTCTTAGCATAGTGTCTGTGTCTGGCTGTGGAACTGGTTTTAATTAGAGCTTGAAACAGCTGAGAATTAAGTGCTAGTTTATTTTTAGCCAGGATAAATATTAACTAAAAGAGATTTTTCTTCAGAATAATATGAATAAAGAGCAATGACAGACAAATATTTGAAAAAGGGAGATACTGGTAGCTTAACTGAGTTTGAAACAAAGGACTTCAAGCTCACAGAGCGTATGTGTGTGTACATATATATATATATATATATATATATAATATCTTAATTGATTTCACCTTCATAGTGCTGACCACAGAAATGATCACAGTTCAACGTGATTTTCTTGAGTGTGGACTCTCAATAGGCCTCTTAGTTGCCTGTTCTTGCATGGCAGGCTGAGGCTATTGGTAGTAAAGTTTAAGCCTCACTTTGTCATAGCTGCCTTACTAGGTGCATGTTTGGGAATGGAGGTTTGGTATATCAGGGCTGCTGGTAGATGTTACCAAAGTTCTGAGATTTTTAAGTTTTGACAAACGACATATACAAAGAGGCCTGAGTTAATTTTTTATGTTGTTCTGGACCAGATTTTATAATCAACTAATAATGCCCGTTTCTTTGTTTTTCCCTTTTGTGGATCAGTACTCAATTCACTGTTGCACTTCACAGGGGCTTAATTTCTTCCGAGACATCAGTCACTGTGATGGCTGACTTTGGGCATCCAGAATCTGTGAGGGTTTTGTGCCCATCTTGCACTAGTGTCTGTGTATCAAAACTTGTGCAGTGGGAAAGAACTCCCGAAAGAACGTAAAAGCCCTTCCCATATTAAGATATTAAGAGTGGTGGCCAGAAATGGCTCACAACACAAAATTGATCCCTGTCTAGCTGGGTGCTATGTGAATTGTTCTGGAAGGTTGTTATGCCTTTTTTGTAGACCTGGGATGACTATGCTTGGTCTACAACATGACAACTTCACCACGTAGCCACATCCTATTTTTTGTGTTCAGCATTCATGTGGTGGATGTACGATGCTTAAAATATTTCATGTGTCAGTCTGGAGTATGTAAGAAAGGTGTTGATCTGCAGCCCATACTCCATGGTCCAAATGCAAATAAGCCTTGTGTTTTGATAAAAATCTAGTATAGAAAGAAGTTTTGTCACTTCTTCTTGAGATGATCAATTTTTATATGATATTTTACAGATTGACCAGCTAATGGTAAACATTCTTATGTTATTTGCATCAATGTTTTATTCTACAGAACCTATATTTTTTTGTTGAAAAGTAGCTCAACTTTCTACTTGATTTTGCAGAAAAATTGTCAATGCTTTTAAAAGGAAAGCATCAATTTTGGACTTACCCCTCTTTTCCAGTCTTTGAAACAACCAGTGAATCCAGAAACATTTTACAGAAAGTTTCTTGGGAACCTTTGGAATGGGTTTTCAAATGAATCATTTTACCTTTCCTTTCTCACTCTGATTGAGCTCTTCATCTCTCTTGTGGTCTGTACCTTCCATGTTTATGTGTCAAGTTAGTTAGGTCTTGAAGCAGTTTTAGAAGAACTGTAGAGCCACAGAGTGATTTGGTTTGAATTGGAAGGGGCTGTCTAAAGATCATCTAGTTCCAGCCCCTCTGCAAAAAGCAGATTACTCAAAGTCCCATGAAACCTGACTCGGGCGCTTACAGGGATGGGACATCCACAGCTCCTCTGGGAAACCTGTGGCAGTGTCTCATCACCCCCATTGTGAAGAATATCTTCTTTATTTCTAATCTAAATCTACCCCTTTGTAATTTAAAAATATTATCACCTGTCCCATTATTTTTTTTCAATACTACGTCAATAAAGCTAAATCTGACCCTCAATTGTTTTTTTTGTTTTTGGGCTCAAATAAAAGAAAAAAAAAGAAAATGAAATCACAGAAGTCCAAAGTCACAATGTCTGGACTTGTAGACAACTTGTATAGATTAATTCAAAACAGCATTTTAAAACAGTATAAATGAACTCGAGCAATCGTGTACTCAATTAAGTTTAAATTTTGTTCATCTCAGTGTATTTTATCATGGTAAAAATACTGATCTGAAGAGAATGTTTGAATTTTAAACTTGTACACATCCTTGGTAAGATCCAAATTAGGGTTTACTTTCCTCTTCACCTTTTAAAAATTTCAATCCATGCTCAAGACATCAATGTAGCATATGTTGGCTGGTAGAAGAAAAAATCTAGAGTGAGTAAAAAAGCCATCAGGTCTGAAAAGTTGCCAGAAATTAATCTCCTCAGTGCTGATTTTAACTGGGCTGATGTGAGACTGCACTCAGAACCAAAGCAGCAGGGGACTGGCAGAAAACTTGCAGTTCATCAGTGAATGCTGCTTTGAGTTCCTCTACTCCTAGTGAGTAAGTAGTCCTGAAATTGTGAGATGACTTTCAAAGATACAAGAAACACTGTCCCAGAAACCTGGTCGTGCCTTAGAAATACAGAAACAGGCTACCCATTAGTGCTTTGAGGCAGACAAGGAACATGAAAGTTTTTACCTTGAAATGTCTAATTTACTTTCCGTGTGATCCTGATGAATAGCTGACCTGGTTAATGTTGATAGGTGGAAATTCAGAGCTACTGTATTGAGGAAGTCTGCATTGTTATCAAAGGATACTTTTCTTTCCTGGTCACAAGCTGGAGTGCCATACAGAAAGTTTAACTGTTAAGATATTAAAGCTGAGCTTTCAAATTCTATTGGCACCATCAGCATGTCTTTTCCTGGGAAGAAATCTCAAGGTGAAATTTTTGAATGGTTTATATTTCCTTTGAGTGACAAAATTATGCTTCTGTAGCCTTTTGGTGAGGAGATATGGGTGGGAGAAAGGTGCTGCAGCTTAGTTGAGGAATTAGAATGGAATGTGCATTTGCAATACTGAAAAGTGAACTAAGGTATTTGATGGCCACACTCTAATTTGCCTTTTCCTGTATGCCTTCTGGTGTTTTTTTTGTTCAGTTTCGTTAAGATTTTTCTTAGAGCAGGGAATCCAAGCCTGTGGATATTGGGAAAGATGGGTAGCATAATGAGCTGTTCAGTGAACATTTTGAGAGCCAAAGGGACTCTTTCTTAGGATCACTTGCCAGGAAACATCTTGTTTTGCTTGTGTGCGAAGCCTTATTGGCAACACTGCCTACGCTGGTGTGTGCATTGTGCAGTGTTAGAAAGCTTGATGTGAGATTTAGAGAGTTCTTCAGAACTACTCAGGCCCAGAGCTTGGGTCTCTTCAAGAGGAGACAGTTTAGGAAGAGAATGTTCCAGCAGAGGTCTCCCATGGGGTCACAAGTGTTACCAGCAAACCTGCTCCAGCATGGGCTCCTCTCTCCATGAGGCCACAGGTCCTGCCTGGAGCCTGCACCAGGGTGGGCTTCTCACAGGATTAGAGTGCATCCACCTGCTCTGCTGGGGGTTCCTCCACGGGCTGCAGGGGGATCTCTGCTCGCCCTGGGACCCCAGTGGGCTGCAGGGGCACAGCTGCCTCCCTGTGGGCTGCACCAGGGGCTGCGGGGGAATCTGCTCTGGTGCCTGGAGCACCTCCTCCCTCTGCTTCTCCACTGACCTCGGTGTGTTTGCAGGACTGTTTCCCCCATGCTCTCAGTCCTGTCTTCTGGAGAGTTCAAGCTAATGTTGGGTCCATGGTGACCTAATACAGTGCATAAATTCCCTAGCTTTTATAATATTCAGGTAAAAAGCTGGGCTGTCCAGCTAGGCAGAAAAGCATCCAGCCGAATAGATGGAGGACTTGACAAATTATCATTTGTCAATCATTTCTTTAGGATAGTTAGACATAAATACTTGCTTTACTGAAGTTGTTGGTGAAGGTGCTTCTGTGCCAAAATACACTTTCAAAATCATTATAACGATGTGTAAAAATACAAATATTTCATAGTAAAACGCCTGTAAATTCAGATGACTGTATTGCAGGTTAACTTCAGGGGTTGCACTTTGGAAGTGTAGATAACCCTTTAATTTAAGATGTTGGTTCTATGGGAAACATCCCTAAATCAGATACTTAATTTGATGCTTTGCTTTGCTAGAGATTGTCTATTTGAGCTATATATTTATTCTATATATTACCTATGTTAGATTGTCTGTCCTTGTTATAATTTTTAATTTTTGTTTAAATTTAAACAACTTGGCAGATATTAATCTAAACAGTCTCAAAACATCCTTTCTGGGGGTCCTGCAGCTAAAATTGTGCTCTTCATCCAAACAGTTCAGGTGAAAATTGTCTGTTTTGTGTAAAATTTTTTAAACACGAACAGAAATGTTGTATATTTAGAAATAAACTGTGTATTGTACTCTTGGAATCCTCTGATTAAAGTTATACTTTCTCCCTTGAGTAAAGTAAAGCAATGCTCCCACATGGATAGTTTGTATAGTAAATTAAGAAAATGATGTTATATATGTAGGCACTGAACTGATTTCCAGAACACAGAAGTATAAAACAACTTTCTTAAACTATTTAGGAGGATATATGGAAAACATCTAATAGGACATGATATTATTTAACGCTGTGTTAAATTCATCATGCCATGCAGTATTTTCACTTCTCATCTGATGTGAATGCTCTTTAAAAAAATAGATACTTCCCTTGTTCAGTAGACTGCAGTATATATTTATGTTGCATAGAAATTATTCGAAGTTTCTGCCAATAACATCTGCCTGTCTTACATACTGGGTACTAGGATATCTCCCATGGCTATTGTATCTGAATGAATCATCAAAATAACGAAATTTATCTTTTCCCTCTTCTATGAATAAAGAAGTATTTTTGCTATTTTTAATTCGGAAACAAAGGTATAAAAGAGAAGTAAGTTACTTAATGCAATAATCAAAAAGCCTATAGCAGATGGGACCCAAATCAGAAGTCATGACTTTGCCACACTTGTCTTTACAGGCTTCTTACACAGTTTTGTAAAATTAATAATTTTTCACTACTGTTTACACTCCAAAAGAAGTCTGTAGTCATTAATTTACTTTCAGTTTGGACATAAGATTGGGCAGTGTATAAATGGTTTCCATCCACTCTTTGTTTCAGGTTCCTCTTTTGTGAGGTGACATTATCAAAGAGCCACTGAAGCCTCTAAATTGACTCAAACACAGTTGTACATGAGATCATTTGGAAGAGATGTGAGGTGTTATTTTTAGAAATATTGTGATAAAGACCAGCTAAGAAAATGAAGTTCAGAATAGAGAAATTATTTGCATGGTCTCTTTTTGAAATTTTTGTTCCTTAAGACCAAATCCCATAGAATAACAACTTTTGTCATTCTTATGTTCTTGGATCAGATCTGATTCTACTGAGAATAATTTTTATGTACATATATATGAGCGTTTTATTATCTACAACAAAAGTGAAAGCCAAGATGCCACAGTCCTAAATAGTATCACTGACAGAAATGTTAATGAAATAAAAATATAACATTAATTTTGTTTCTTAATTATTTATGACTGACATTTTGGCCTTGGTTGCTTGTTTAAAAGAAAGTTTGAGAAACATATTTCAGAAAATAGATATTATTTTAATTCTCAAGAGTTTATACATGTAAGCTGCTATTAAATATGCGGTGTAGTAGGTCTATTGTCTCCCTCTATTTAAAGAAAGAATTAAAACAGGAATGTAATTACTTTTATGTTTCTTTATTTGTCTAGTGTGTGAAACTTCCTTTTTATTTGGTTCTTGCAGACTACAAACAATTTAACAAACACGATTTGCCAACCAGTAACTCGCCAAAGAAATCTGTTTGCAACATTGTCTGAAACAGCTGTTCCCAACCCAGAAAACCATATGATTTTAGTTTGTTGCATTGTTTTTTGCAACACAGAGTCCCAACATTCTGAGTTTAGGTCACAAGAAAGTGAGATGTGATAAGCTGTTCTGGATTAGTCTAAAGTACAGTAGGTGACAGATGGAGTAACACAGATGGTTAATTCTTCATGTGTGTCTGAGTTAACATGAAGTTCTGGAGTGCTCCCAGATTTGCATCTAAGCGGGGCGTGCAGAAATGGAGATTTTTCTGTTCATACACTTGAGCTGAGAATAGGAATGAGATAGGATGCTGTGAATAGCTGTGTATGTCCTGGGAAAAGGTACTTAAAAGGGAAGCTGAATTGTGAGTTCTTTGGGAAGCCAGCCTTCCTCCTCCCATCAAAAACAAAGGAATTTTTGCTGTTGACTTGGAAAGAACCTTGAATAAGATTTGGGCATAACAGATTGCTGTGTCTGCCTTTGGGAATGAGGTATCAAATGCAGAAAAGGAAGAAGCTGTGCTTCCAGTTAGGAGTTCCTGCTGGAAAAAAAGGAATTTGGCAGCTATACTTAGAATTGCTTCCCTGTTCATGACGGTAGTATCTGGATGTATAACACAGGGTGTCATGTGCTTTTGTTGTGCCTTAAACAGATGTAATTAATTATCTTGTTGGCATTAAATAACTCAGTTACTCAGGAAAGCATCTATTTGGGATTATCTGCAGTCTAGATGTTAGTGTTCAACTGGTAAAAGGGGGCTGGGTTTTTTTTTGCCATAGTTCATTTTAAATAAAGAAAAATTTCAGCACACAAAGTACTTGTTGAGGTTAAGAGAGACTTGAGGAGTCATAAACTCATGTGCTAAAACCAGATTATTAATTGATGAATGAGTGTCAAATATAGCATTACACATTCAAAACTAAGTTATTTTTGGGTACTGGTGGTTATTTTAAGGTAAGTGGCATGTTGACAGTGTAAGAACAATAGCGACAGGAAATTCAAAATGTACAGCTGTAAAGCTGGTATGCTAATTCACAAGGTTTTGTGGTCTAAATACATGTATAAAACTATATTTTTATTTTATTCTGGAGGTAAAACTGCTTTTTTTTGATAGAATGCTTTCTTTGAAAGTGTCTGTTGACTCATGGAGTCATGCTGATTTTTCAGAAGCCTTTGGACATGCCTAAATATTTTTTGCCAAGTGGCTCACCTTCAGCTTTGCTGTAAGCAGTTGCCTCATGACCAAACAGTTTCTAGTGAAGTTCCTCCCTTCAGAAGGGACATGCAGCTTTGGGTCCTCTGCAGCTGAAGAATAGAGTGCAATCATGGGTTTCTTGCATCATGGCACAACACATCAAGCTGACCTACTGGAGCATCAATGCTTCTGTATGTCCCTCAATATCAGTGGTTGTGATGGCTCTTCTCTGCTTTCCTGTGGGGCGTATGGTTGTAGGTTTTGTGCGTATTTATTCTGACAGCACCTGCCAGATCAGACACTTCCGGGATATTATGGGAATCCCAAGCCTGTTCTGATGTGTGCATCTGGACCAGGCAGATGTGGCCTGATGTGGGCACTTGTAGAATTTAGCCTCCTTTACAGTACTTTGCTATTTGGAAGCTGAGGAGCCTGAAGAACCAGGTGGTGTGGGGTTTTATTCAGTCAAGTTTTGGGACCTTAAATAGAACTTACTTTGTCCCAAGCCAGAAAAGTTAGCTTCTTATTCTATCAGCTGGAATGTTTATGGAGGGTAATTGTCAGCTATCAGGATCTGGTTTGGTTTTGGTTTTCTTGAGAGAAGAATCTTTCACTTTTTGGGTGCTTTTTCAGCCAAAGTCACAGTGTCTATGAGGTTTTGTTTCTGTGTGTCCCCCTTCATGCTTGGTGGACATGAGGAGAGCAGAGGGGAGACACTTCTTAGAACTTGTGTTGGACAATGTTTTTTAATGAACACAGATTTTAGAAGTGCTTGGTGTACACAGGATAAGCTGATTTGAAAACTATAAGGATGCGTTCCTTATTCATCTTCAGTGCCAAATGGTATGGTTGTATTTTCAAAAGTTCAAAAACAGTACCTGCATCAGTTGTGGTACTTAGAGATACATTAAAGTAGCAGGCATACTTTCAATGACTGTAGAAGTCTATTCTTTTACCTCTTATGCTTCTGTAGAAGCATAAAGAATTGTAGAAAAACACAATAAAAAAAACCCACTCTGGAACATAGCCTTCAGTGTGGTTCTCTAATTTGTCAGGAAGCCCTTAATTTTGCATGTCCACTTTAATTGCTGTTGTGCTGTGATAAACAATCAGACATCGTTGGGATGGGTGGCAGTGCAGACATTTGCATCCTTCTGTATTATTTATTTTAATTTTGATAACATATTTTTTCAGGCTATTACGTGTAGGTTGAAATCTTGTTCAGCATTCAGGTTCTCTAGGTTGCATTTCGTGTGGTTTTACCATGTGGAAAGTACATCCTTACAAGGATGTCTTGAAGTTATATTCATGGCTGAAAGTCAGCAGTTTTACTCAAATGTTTCATATTTAGGAAGCATATGTACATGAGGCTTGTCTTAATGTGTGTTCTAGGTTTGGACTATTGGTAGTGTGATTGTATGAACATTGCTTTTGCCTTATGGCATTTTTTTGAGAGGTTATTAATTCTCCTTCTTTATTTGGTGTCCCCATGCTTTTATAGTTGTTCATTTACCTTCCAGACCTATGATGAAATCCAGTATCATGCCTGTTGCTATTTTCCTCCCCCTTAGAAACACATATGCATGTAAGGTATGTAGCCTATATACTGCTGCTAACATGTAGTTTCTAATGAAGAAAAGCTAGCTTTTCTTATGATTATTTTTGACATTTATCCCCATCTTCTATCTCTGCTGAATGGGATTGTGCTTCTTGTCAAATGCTGTGGCTGTTCACTGAATTAGTATTTCCAGATCTGTCTATATGGGACAACTAGAATTTCTGGAAGTGTCCTCAATGATGTGCCAGATTGTTAAACTCTGTTGTGTTAAATATGACTTTTTTTTGTATATTTCTTTACTGAAGTAATTTGTATCAAAAAAAAGAAATCTCTTTCTTTTGCTGTCCTCACTTTTATTGGTACAACCATAAAAATAGAACATCCATATTAAACATTGGATTTTTCCAATAGCTCCTGTTGTACCTTTTTTCATGCTTGGATTTTCCAGGACAGAGTAAGAGGACCAATAACTTATCTAGTTTATCACTTGAGAATGGAAACCTTGGCACATCACTGTAATCAGAAACGTGATTATGTGAATCATGAGTATTAAATAGACTTGAGATGTCCTTAGGGATTTGAAGGGGGAGATTAGGTTTGGTTTTTTTTTTAAATTTTGCCTTTTTTCACTTTTCCTTTGACATTTTGCCTGTTTGACTCTTAGCAGTGTCAGAATTTTGCCCACTAGGAAACCTCTTTATGTCACTAGTGACAGATAGCTTTTGTTTTGGAGTATTTACATATGCTTTGCATTCTTTGGGAGCACAGTATTTATGATTCCCTTTAGGGACCCATGGTCTGTTCGTGCTTACCCGCGCGTGCACCTTCGGTTAACGAGGCAGTGGGAGTGGCACGGCTGCAGAGGAGGAATGGTTTTTGTAAAGTGGAGAAGTGGAGGTTTTGGCAGCTGCCTTTGGTTCTTGCCTGCCAGCCTTCATCCTTAACCCTACACTAGGCATGAGCTCTGCTCTTTCTCCTAACTGTGCAGGAGGGGTCTTGCTCCCTGTATCCTGTGTTAATCGAATTTGTAAACGCCTGTAAGCAAACACTTCCAGGTCCTCTGTTGAAAAGCTTGCTATTAAACTTTAAGCATTACTAATGCAGCTGTTAAAATGTCAGTTGTCCATCAGCAGTGGGTGTTTTCATGGGAATGAAAAAATCCTGCTTCCAAGAAATGTATAATAGAGTCTTTGCCACTCAACTGTGGACAGAGCAGTGTTTTCTTGATGACGTCTGCTCTTCTTGAGTAACGAAGTTCAAAGCTTTGTCTCATTTCTGGCTGATCACTTGAGGGAAATATGCATGAGGCATGCACATTGTCCCCCTTGTGGAAGTGTGACAGAGATTGGGACTAGATATTTTATGGATACTAAACAAATGTAGTATGACCTGTGCACTTCACTACTGATGTTTAGTTTTGGTTTTCTGGGGGAAGGGGTTTTGAGAGAGAAAATGCTCCACTTAAACTCGGAGCTTAACTAAATCCTCCCACAATGGGTCACATTTTAGCCTTGGCCTCTGTTTCCTGTGACCATGATGCTTAGAGATGTAAGGTTGAGTTATTCCATCATCTTGACATAGCCCTGTGCTGCTGGCTATTATCCAGAAACCTTAAAGAAATATTTTTCCCCTAAAAATAACAGCTTTTGATTTTTAATTTTTTTTTTCCTTGCAGAGATGTGATAATATAATCTGGTTGAGGCCAGATTGCATGCCACCTGAATAAATTAGGTTTGGTGTAGCACTGCTTAGCCCCATTTTTCTTGTACAGTGAGCTAATATTTTCATGTTGTATACCTCAGAGGTTGACTTACTGAATGCTCTTGCTCCTTATAATTTGGTGTTTCATGGCATGAAAAAAAATTAGGATTTTACTTTTGTTTGCAGTTTTAATTGTGTCAAACATTTATAGCAGCTATTGAATGTGTTGGCTGGCTATTTAGAAGCGTTCTGAGTTGCCTGTTCTCTCTACAAAAGTTCACGTCCCACCACCGAACCAAGCAGGTTATGGAATCTTGCCAGTGAGAAATCTTAAGGGAAAAACACTGTGTTCAGAAAATGCTGCTGTATTCGGAATCCTAGGACTTGTTCTAAAAATAAACTTAATTGAAAAGATTTGTTTTCTTTTCTAATGTGGTTTGCATCACTGTTTTATTAATATTTAAATAACAGAATGTCGTAACCCGGAGTACAGAAATACTTCTGTACAGTGCTCCCACCAGAATCTTGGAAACCTTACATGAAGCATTATGATGTTTATTTTGCCACTGGCAATTTTCTTGGTTTAATGTTGCACTACAAAGGAAGATGAAACTCTGAGCTTTCTCCAGAATGAAAACCAGATGATTAATGGGTTAAAAAGGAAAAGTAATTAATTTTGCTAAGTTAATGTGCATAGTCATGAATAAGGCTTTATTTGCCAGGGTTTACTTGTGAGAATCTTTGGAAATTAGAGATCTTTTTTTCTTGAACCAAATCTTACAACCTGACAAGAAGATGAATATAGAGCATGCAAATTTTGATAAATTATATTTTTTATTTGAAATTATTTTACTATATTAAACACACACTGCCTAGCTTCCTATCTGTTTCCAAATAATAATATTGTTTTCCAGTACTTTGAAGAGAAATAATTGGATTGATGCAGAGCTCAATGATTGGCTTGTAAATGAAAATCATTTTTTCAAAAGAAAAACATTATTTTTAGTAACTTTGAAGCTGTAGCTTCAACTGCAAGCTCTGAGCAGGCTGGCCTCTCTTCCAGTGGCTACCTATTTTAATGTGTATCTGTTTAGTGTATTGATTTATTTTTCCCTTTCCCCCTGCTGTATTATCCTCCCATAACCTGCTATGCTTATTATAAATGTAGTCACTACAAAAATAGGTGCTTGATAAATTCTGATGCAATGAATCTAAGGTCAGTTTGACATTATCAGGAGCTTGCTTATGAACAGGTTTATGCCATAGGTTTTATCTTACAAAGCGTGAGTGGGAGTACAGAGCAATTTGGGGACCAGCCAGGGATTTGTATCTGTCTCTTGAGTACTAAAGTAACAGTAAAGCAGAGAGCAGTGGTGCTTTATAGTCATTCTTCAAACAGTTACTTTGTATGTGTGTATAGAAGTTTCAGTTTTGTTATTATTTGATAATTCAGTGTATAAACTTTAGGATTTTCTCTGAATCATTTTTAGCTATGTGAGAAAAAAAGAGTAGACTGAAAATGATGGTAAAAGTGAAAGCTTTTCTTAAGGCCAAAATAAATAATAATTACTTTTTCTAAAGTAAATCATTACTTGAATTGTGATAAAAATGAGCCATTTGGAAACTGCATATTTGTTTCAGCTCCAGGCATCCACCATTGACTGTTCTATTTGAAGTGATGTTGAATGAAGTTGAAGAGGCAAAACTTTTAATGGGCTTCTTTTCCCCTAAACTTTCAGCTGTATTTCTGCTGATTTTAATGGAAGTTATACCACCCTATTATATTTTAAAGACATTTTATTAGAGTTTTAAAATACTGAATTATGTAATTTGGCAGTGTGACTTAGCAGCAGATTGGGATAGAAAGTAAACCAGACTGCAGTCACCTCCACTTAAAAGAACAGTGTATTTTCATTTTCCGCTGTCCAGTGCTTCAGATGAGATGCTATTTTTAGCAAAATACAGTAAAATATTTGCCAGAGATCTCATCTCCACCAAAGTGTAAGATTGCTTTGGTGGAATTAATGAGATGATGGCCTTTCTTTTTCTTTTCATGGTCCCCCCCTTACACTGTGTAGAAAATTCCCCGTCCTCTCCTGTTCATCTGCCTATTTTGAAGAGGGATTAATGTGCATGATATATAATAAGGAATGTTCTTGCTCTGAGTTTTCCTCTCATCCCCTCCAAAAACCAGAATTTCTATGCTTTTATATGTGGTGTACTATTCCTTAAACTTGCCATGAAATTGCCCATGACTTCTTCAAATTTCCAGAAGTTCCTCAAATTTCCCATGAAGTTGTCTACAGATGGTGATTTTTGTAGCAGTTGCCACTTAGGATTTTTTGTTGAGTGGTTTGAACCTACTGATCCCAGATGAAGACAGGTGCCACAAGAAGAAGATGATACTCTTTTCTTGTAGAAAAAAAACCCATCTAGTCTCCCAACGTCTCTTACAGAGGAGATGGGGCTTTGCTGTGTGCAGATACACACTTACAGCATAGATTTTTGTGAGCATTAAGTGCATCACTTGTGTCACCAGCTCCCATTCAGGTGTCCGTATGAAAACTCCTTTTTCATAGTTCATGGTTTCATAGTTCCATAGTTCAGCAGCACTGTAAACTCTGTGCTGTGTTTATCATGTATGAATTTTACTTTTAGTCTAGATGTAAATGTTCAAAAAGGCTGTATTTCCTTTGGAAGCTTTTATTACATTAATTTTTAAATATCATTGAGTTGAAGAAAAAACAATTAAATACAGTTTCTGAAGATCTATTGACGCAATAATCTGTCATAAAGCATCCAATTACTGCAAGCATGGGGTGAAAGTTTAATTTGAAATTGTGACAGAAATGCACACATAGCATCCAAACTTTTCCAGGTTTTATAAGGTTATTGAATTCTAATAAACTCTAATTCACAATTGGAAATGAGAAATTAACTGAAGTGAACCCCTTTAGTGTTTTTGAATGGAAAATTGGGAGAAGTGTTAAAGCCTTCAGAATTTTCAGTCTGCTTTCATACTCATTTTCCAAATAATTTTTTCTTGCTGATTCTAAATTAGGGGTCGTTTATTTGTTTCTAATTTAAAATGGCCTGATGGGTTGAAATTAGCCAAGTTACACAGAATTACTATTGGTTTCCTGGTTTCCTGGTTGCATAAGCCTACCAGGAAGGTTGTGAGAGGTCATGCTGCTGGGGAGAGCGTGGCTGCAGTTTGGGTGTGCTCTGGCTGAACTAATCAGAAAAAAAATGTTTGTAAAGCAGGGAGTGGTTCTGTGTTAGTTTTTGCATGAGGAGAGGAACTACTTGCATCTGTATTTCTGTTTTCTAAGGCAATGAGAGAAGGCACAGGGAATCAGGTTATTTAGTGTCATTTGCATTGCAATGTGGTTTTCATTTATAGGCACCTATAATATCTCTCTGTAGGTTCCTGTAGTGCCATAGGCACATAGTTTTAGGAAATTTTCAGAAGCAGTTTCAGGTACCTGCTGTTCCACATATTTTGTTACAAGTAATGTAGCAATTTGAGGAAGTGATAATTCTTCAAATGTAGTTCAGTTCTATTCCTGTCTTTGCTGTAATACTTTCACCAAACTTCATGCAAAGTCCTCTGCAAGAGAGGATGTACTAAGAGTTGTCTTCTGCCCTTCCTTTGGAATCAGCATTCCTTTTGAAGAGTGAGAAGATGGATAACCTAGGAATATATTCTTTCAGCTGTGAAAGGCAGACCTAGCTCTCTTGTGGATCAAACAGAAATGGAGGAAGTGATTTAGCAAAGCAGCAGTCAAACCCCTAATTTTACTGTGTAGATAGAGATGCAAATTTCTGATGGCAGTAAATAGAATATACTGATTTTTTTTTATTCCACAGTTAGACACATGACACATCAGTGGAAAAAAACCCTGCTCTATTCATGTTTGAAGGCTTTTATTAACTACTGCAGGAGTCTATGTTATTGGGGTAACTGAGAAACAAAAGCAGAAAAATTGCACAAACCCCTGTTTTGTTAGATGCCCCAGAATATGGAAACTATGCACAAACAAGAACTGAAATTATACATTGATGGCTTTATCACACCACTACTTCCTTCTGAAATTATGATGTTTCTGTTACAAGCCCCACACACTTCTCATAATGTTTTCAGGTTTTTGGGGTTTTTTTTAATTGCAAAATTTATCTTTTATTAGACTTTGTCAAACACGATTGTTTTGTGATATGAGCAGTCCTTTTTTAGAAAAAAAATTATCATAAAATATTTTGAGCCAGCAATGAAAAATCATTTATTTTGGTAAACTATGGATCTTTTAACATTCCTTTTTAAGAACACAGTAGTGCTCTGCGTAAGAAGAACCCAGAAGGAGGTGTAAGAATATGTGACATAAAAATGCAGACATAAGAATGTCTGCTTTTGGAGGTCATGACTATAAAGCTGGGTCTTTGAATAAGCAAAAAGTAAAGTCTTCTCTGTGAGTTATGATAATTTGGTTTATATCCATTGCAGGATGCATTGAAAATAACCTGGCACACTGTAAAACACAAAGAGATCAAAGGCTATGTACAAAGGCTAAATAATGACTTCCTTGCCTTCTCTGATGGGTGGAGGCATTGTCTTCTCCTCAAGATCTTCAATACATGTAATGGGAAATGTGGGTGCTGGAAGATGTTAAAGGCATTCCAGGATTACTAAATGAGTCAATAGGGAGGGGTTTTGATTTTGGAAAGTTGATCCCTGTAGTTGTTTTCTAAAGAAAGCCCCCAACAATCTGTACAACAAATTACATAATTGGAAATACCTAAATAAAAATAGGCTTGTTTCAAAATTGTGACTGCCCAACCAATGAATAGTATAATCACATCACTGCCCAGTTTGCTACTCTAGGGTACTCTGTGCTCTGAGTCAGTTTATTTTTTAAAACAAGTATATTATTTCTGAGCAAGAGGATTGCTTTTACCACTACATTAAAAAATGTAGTCTTTAATTCAGAAGTATTTTTTTGTGGAATCGTAGAGTCTGAATTAGCATTTCATGGGGTTTATTTCAATGTTCTCACATTAAATGCATTGCATTTCTTAAAGATTCATGGACAGTTGATATTGGAGTTGTTCTCCTGGAAATGGTACATGAAGGTCTTTAAACTGGATACTGACTCAAACTAATTGAAACCATTTCAGGCTATTTATAACTGAAACCATTCTGGCTATATATAATTATTAAGTGAATGGAGTATACAGTCCCATACTTCTTTACCATCTATTTGACTTTAATTTCTCAAATTTGACTGTTCAAAAACCCATTTTGGACTTGATTCCTTCAAGGGAAGGATTAGGGTTAGATAAGTGCTCTTAGGGAATTCTTCAGCCAGTGTCTGCACATCTGCACAGTGGTTTGGGATCTGTGAAACCCAAGAGAAACTTCTGTCGCTGTGAGGAAGGAATCAGAATGTGATTAATGTTTTCATTAGGAACCTAAACAAACTACCAAAAACCACCAAAAGCTTTCTAGTACAGTTTGTTAAAATTATTTCCTAGTACAGTTTATAATTCTTCAGACAACTGATGTAGTTTATGCTGGCAAAAATTCAGTTTGCTAGTATATGTGTGACTTTCACAGCATCTGTGAAAGTCTGTTGTCACACAGCCACATGTCATTACAGCTCTACCTCCTTCCAGTGCAACTAAAGTTGAGTGGTTTTAAAAGTACTATTTTAAAAACCTTGGGGGAAGTTGTCAGGAGATTTTTCTTCCGTTTCTTTTCTTTCTTCTTGGTTTTGAGTTTTTTCTGCTATAGCACAGCCCTCATGTGCTCACAACTGGCAGCTAATTTTCATCTCTTGAGCAATTGGTAACAGAAAATTTCACACTGATGTCTTTAGAAGGGTGAAGAGGTGATGTGGCCCCATAAACACTGCCTGTTCTCTAATGTTCTGAATTGTGTGATCTTTACTTTTCCTTGGTTTTATAAGTTTTAATTTCCCCACATACTAGGTTTGTTTTAAATATTTTAAATAAATATATCTATTAATATATAATATAATACAATAACATATCTATTAATTATTTTATTATAGTCTTTCAAGTACTTTAAGAGGGCTTCACACTCATGAGGGTGTTCTTTAAACAGTACACTAACCATTTCACAGTCCTCGGAGTGCTTAGCATAACCAGCTGTATCATGCCTCTGATTTTTGTTCTAGCGATGTAACATACAGCTTAAGAAACCTCTGTGTGACAGTTTCCAGGTAGAATTTCACATTTTTTCTACTTCTCATACTGCAAATGATAGTCCATGCAGCTGTAGCCTTGGGAGATATGAGGAAATTGCAACAGAAAGATAAGAAATTCAACTGCTTCCCACATGCAGAAGTTAGATAGATTAACAACTGAGTATTTTGTCCCTTCCATTTGGTTCATTTGTGAATGAAGACATGAAAGAGAATTTTGTAATTGGAGCAAGGCTGGCAAATGTCTGCATTTAAAGCAATGCCAGAAAAGGCTATGTGACTCCCTGGTTCCCTTAAGAGTCAAGTTTTGGGTTCTTTCTTAATCTGGCTAGGCATATCCTTGGTTATCTACCAACCAAACAGAATTGCCTTCTCCCAGCCCTAAGACCTGCACAGCTTCTGCTGTGCAGGGATGGCTTTTCTGCATTAATGACACCCCAGGGAGGCAACTCTTACCACTCTCAGTAAGATTTGAAGCATGAAGTTCGACATATTTAGATATAGTGTAGAAGGAAATCCCTTGGCATTTGTGTAGTCTCTTGATCTGAGTTGTCTATAACAACAAGTTGGAGGCAGAGTAAGACACACTAACCCTACTTTCAGCAGAGAACACTGGAGCTTTCAGTGATCAGGTTCAAGCTAAGATTTATTTTTTTTCCAAACTTCTTAAGTGCTTTTTTTTTTTTTTTTGCAAGACACCTCTCTTGAAGTTGAGAAAATGAACATATCTGTGGCATCATTTATTGGGATCTTTTGGGATTTGAAATGGTCATTTTGTATGAAAAAAGTCAGGTAGATGATTTTTTTTTTCCCCTGAGCCAGAACAGATGTTTCCTGAACAATATCATATGTAATAATGTAATGATATCTATGTTTTAGTTTATGTATTTTGTGATCAGGGTTTTTCTGCAGAAATATATTCCTAAGAAGATGCATTAAAACTATTTCATATCAGTCATGAGGAATGCCCAATTTGACTCATTTATCTAGCATTAAGCAAGGATATCCAATATGACATGGGAAGTGAGATCACAGAAGTTCATTAAAAAGTAATGAAATGTCTCCTTGGTTGATTTACAAGAGTGGGCTGTAACATGAAAAATTCCACTTACAGAAGCAGCTTCATGATTTGAGTGGGTTATTGCATAAAATACAAGCAGAGTAACTGGATGTGGGAAGTGAGTCAATTCAGTAGTTTGAGAATGGGATTAGGATTTCGATCAACTCTTCTGTTGGTGCTGACTCACTGTGACCTTACGCAAGTCAGTGAAATATTCTACATATCAGCAACTCAGCCTAAAAATATGCTATTCCACTCACCTTTGCCTGCAAGCTTTCACTGTTGCAAATGAAAGGGCAGAACTACCTAAAAAAATTATAAGAACTTTTTGAATCTTATTCTTAAAATAAGAATTTCTCTGGTTTCTCTAAGCTGCATTTTCCTTTTTTATTACTGTTTTGCAATGTCTTTCTGTGCTGCACTGTGGAGAGGTTTATAAGGGAAAGAATTGTCTCTTTGCCTTATTTTACAACTAAAGCAACTGTTTTGTAAAATAATTAGCAAACACACAAACTAAAAATATGAATATCTTTTCTAATCCCCTTTGATAATGTTTAACACTGGCATTTTAGTTACTGGGTTATTTTTGCCAGAACAAACTGCTCAGCCTCATCTGGCTTAAAGGGAGGGTATTAACTAAATAAATTAGTTCCTAAGTGATAATATTATTTAATATTAATATTTTTTTATTAAAATAATTCAGAAAAAGTGAGATAACACTGTATTTAACCAGGCAGTTGAAATTCCTGATTAAAAACCTCTCCTTTTTCAGAGACTTAATGTGGCAAATAAGTTTTGTGCTCTTGAATTTTGTTGGTAACTGCTGCTGCTATCCTCACTTGTCTGCTCCATCATTTTTTGTCATGAGATACCTTGCCCCATTCTGAGCTTTTTTATTTCTTTCAGTGTTGATTTAATGAATCATCCTGACAGCAAAGAAATTTGTTAGCTGGAGATTAAGGCAAACAGGAATGTGATGCTTTTGCTTGGGGGTAAGAGTGACTGCACATTGGGTTACTGCTTGGCTGTTACGCTTTTGTGTCAAACACTCCCGTAATGTGCACCAACTCTCAAGTCTGGGCAAGCCCTTAACAATACTTCTTTTGGTTTTAGTACTGTTCACAGATTGTAGGAAGGCAGGAGTTTGACTTGTTAACATATTACTTGCGAAAGCACTGAGGGGAAAAATGGTTGGAGAGGAACAAGGGCTATAGTTCATCTTGGCTTGGCAACTTCAAGACTCCTTTCTTTTCCTGGCTGTATTCTCTTGGCAAGCTCTGACTCTATAATAGTGCTGTGAAATGCATTTGGGACCCCTGTATGTGTAAAGATAATACATATTTGCAATATGTTCTATTATATATCAAAAATAGAATATTAGAGAGTAAAACAATAGAAAGTCTGTGAATCAATGTAGCTGAGTAACAACAAATATACAGCACAATCAGTTTGTTATAATGCTTAGCTGAGTTGTATCTTCTATATACTTAGAGCTATTTATACAGCAAGGAACTACTTTCACCTTTTTTCTCCTCTATCATGTTGTGTACAATACAAATCTAATAAATATTTATATACTTACCTTAAAAAATGCAAGTGACTTTCGCAAGACCAACTTTTTTGAGTTATTTATGATACAGGCTAATGTAACTAAGGGAAAAAAAAGATTGACTATATTTTACACTAAAAAAAAATAGGAATTAACTTGTCTTTTAATAACAGTAAAGCCTGAGCATCCTCTTTCATGTATAGAATATTCAAAAATAAGTGTAAGAACAGAAGCTATTAACCACATATGACTCAGCAACTTGCCTGAGCAAAAATCTTTATACTTCTGTAATTTAGCAACTGAAAATGTCAGCTTTTAGTAAATAAATGCCAAAGCTCTTCTATTTATGTTCTCGCTAAACATTAATTTGAGACTGTTCTGGTTTTCTACAACAAAACCTGTGTAGAATGAAAGGCTAACTTACAACACTTCTTTCCTGAGTCTCAAAAATTTCAGATTTTTGATGCTGCGGTTGTCCATGCATACATACATTCTGTAGTTAAAGTATTTATGCTATAAAGACTCAAAAACCTCTTGCAGAAATGCACTTATTTCACCCAGCCTGAGTGCTTACCCTGCTGTGTGCTGCTGGGCTGCTCTTGAACATTGCATCACACTACTACCCCCGCGTGGTCATTGGCTATAGAACAATTTTTATGACAAAAATAAAAGTTCTTGCTGATTGTTTTAACTTAAAAGGCAGGGATAATTTTTAGAGGGACACAGTGTTCGTGTTTTGCCTTAATATTTGTTTAAGGCATTATATAGAGAGTATTGGGAAACTGCAAAACTCAGTATGTGTTCTCATTTTCACATAATAGTGTGACAAAATATTGCTTAGGAAGTTGCTAGAACTACCTTTTCCAACAACTTTTATGGCTTCATTAGAGAAAAAAACACCTGGAAATTTCAGGCATATATTCTAAAGTAAGTTTAATAAGCTGTAAAACATAAACTGGAATGTATACAAACAACATTGACATGAGATTTCATTGGTATTACCTATTCTTTATTAAAGCTAGGCACAGTACTTATTCTCAAAGTAGTTTTTATGTGCAGAAACATATATGCATTGGAAGTGTCCATGACATTCTGCTATGTAAAAGAGTGGAATTATGAACTGAGTACTCAGAAAGTTCATTGTTTCCTAGTAATTTCTTGCTGTCACAATGTATAATAAATTTTGAAATAATTATAATGTATTTTTTTGAAACACTGCAGAAAACTTTTGCTTTGCAGTGATTTGTTGCTTCATAATGATTTATTTTAGAACTTATAAAAGATATTAAATGATTTTGTGCACGTTAATGTTGTTCCTTTTAAGTCCAAATCATCACTATCATATCTTAATTTAAATCTTACAAAAATTCCTTACAAGTGGGGCTAATTTTGGTAGTGGAGCTGTCTTTGTGTCTTGCACTGTAAGTGAACTCATTAGGTTATTGTGAGTGTATATTCTCACCTATATGTGAGTCCCATGGAAAGGTGATATTTTGTTGCTTCCTATGTACTACTTCCATGCTATCTCCATCATCACTAGTAGTGTAAAAGTACTTTCTAGGATTACAGTCTTTGCCAACCATTGAGATCTGGACTGAATCTGCTGCATTTTTCTTGTAGAAATTAGCACTGTGTACTATGCCAGGGCAGTTTGTGGAGGGGGATTTTTCTTCTGTCATTTTCAAAAACCTGTTACAATCTTCATTAAATAAAAAAAGGTGGTCGGTGATCATAATTTCTTACTCAAATCCTGAGTTGTAGATAAGAATACATGAATCATTCTTAATAGGTGTGAAAAAAAAAGTCTGTATTAATATTATCCAACAATTGTTCTGAAATAAGCAGTGCTTTCCACTCTTTCATTTTTTCCCCCCAGGTTTTACTGTTCATATGTCCATGTATCCTGTAATTGGACTCAGCTCATAGGTTCTTATTTTTCATACTAGGGGAATGTTAATGGAATTTTAAAATTGGTTGTATTTTTACTTTTTTATGGAACTTCTTCAGACAACTCCTTAGTACCAGCTTCCAGCTATCCTCAGAACAGGAATGATCTAGTTTGATATGAAGTGGGGCTTGCTTATCCAGAAAGATGTCCCTACTCTTGATAGTGCACATTATTGCTGTGGTTCAATAGTGATCCTGTTTTCTTATGAAAATGTTTCTAGGTAGGTGAGTTGAACAGCTCAACTGAATTGTATGGTTTCAGGGACACCATATATCCAATAACAAATTCATGCAGAGACTCCAAAATATAGTTTTTCTCAATCATTGATTATTCATGACTGCTGCTGTTCATGTGAATGGCTTGTGGTTATTCATAGCATATCTGAATGGCTGCTGTAAATTGGAGGATGTAGCCTCACACTGCAAGAGACCCTTGTTGATCTGTCCCTTGTGACTTTTCCCATCATTATCGGTGATGTTTGACTTAATAATCTTTTTATTCCTTTTCCTTCTTTTGCACCAGTTCTGCCTTAAGAATCTTCTTTCTCATTTCACTCACATCACACCACCTTCCTCTCTCCATTTAACTGTCTATGGCTATTTTGGCTTTCAAATAGTAATATAACTTTAGTTGGGCCTTAGTGTAAAATGGCATATTCCATCTCAGGGTGTTCTAATAAATCCTTTTCATATCTCAATTGTTTAAAGCTGCTCTTTTGAGTGATAATTCCTTATGGAGTGGACCAGATTCTGCCCAGTTTTTATCCAAATATAAATGGCATCAAAAGGATGCTCCAAGTCACAGCAGCAGCAACAGTGAGGAAAAGAGTTAAGTTTTAGATGGGGAGAGAATAAGGAGATGCTTTATAAGCTGAAATATTTTTCTGTTAAGGCTATGGAGATGGACAATAGTAGTTTGAAAAGACTCCTTTAATTCATGATAGAGTATATTGGGAGGAATGGAGTGTTCAAAGTGTGGATTTTGAGTAAAAGAGAGAGTAATTGTGATACAGTGAAGTGCTGGAACAGAGTGAAGTTTTGAGGCCTTGAAGGCAATGAGAAAACTGTTTTCTAGTGAAGCTCACAGAGACAAATGAAGAAGACTTTTGCCTTTGAATAACTCATCCTTAAAATAATAATCCTTAAAATAGCATCCCTAGACTCATGGCCCATACACACCTCAGAGTGATGTGAAACGGGAAGAGTGAACTCCGATGACAGGATTTCCGGGCAGCTGACATTTCTATTTCAGGGAAATAGAAAACTATAGCAGAAATAGTTTTTCTTGTGAGAAACTCCATAGATTAACAGAAGAAGACTTCTGTTTCTCTACAAAAGCTGATGAAAAGACTCTAGCAAGAATTGGAACTGTTTTAACCACCAAAGTTCTAAAGTTTTTCTGTCTCTATGTTGTCACGTGTACAAAGGAATGGTCAGGTAGTGAGGGATAAAAGAGTATTCTGGAAGTTTATTCTGGTGTTTTTATTCTTGTAGTTTTGTTAATAAACTTTCTTTATTCCTTTTAAGTTTTAAGCCTGTTTTGCTCTTGTTCTAATCCATATTTCACAGCAAGAAATAAGTAATTTTTTTAGTTACTGCTTTAAAACCACGGCAATGATAAGTTCAGGTGATTACTGAGCTGACTCAGAAATTGACTCTTGATATGGATGCTCTGACTTTGTTGTCATGTCTCTTTCATCCAGGTCTTTGTGATCAGCACCTCTGTCTACTGTCTGAAACCAATTAATAAACTCACAGTACTTCTGTGCAAAGGACATTTTCAACTAGTCTTTTTTTCTTAAAATACTCCACTTAAAGGGGTTTTCTAGCAAGAAAAGCATTATAAAAAGTAGCTAGAATTATTTTTCTTGTAGTTAAGATAGCATAAGACCACAATTACCTAGCCTAGTCTTTGAAGCCTGGCTAATTTAAAGGAGAGTGAAGATCATCCTGTAGTTTTAAAATTTTTATCATACAGCTTAGATCTAATTAATGTATTTAAAATTATTTTTATCTGGTTTTATATGACTTTCTCTGCATGTGGAGAACGTTCTAATGTATCTCAGCCTCCAGTGCAAAGATAATGGGATGCTCTGGCTCAGAAGTTTTGGTGGGTTTAGTGCTCAGGAGACCTGCCTTTCTGCTTCAGATTACTGGTCCCAAGGCATGCATGTTGTGCATCGGTCATTGCAGCATCTAAGGGTATTGTCTCAGCTCAGACTGAACTATTGTTGGCTGCTTGACCTGAAACACTCCACAGTGGCTGCACCCTCCCTTCCATGACTGTCATAGCGTGGGAGACAGCAAGATTTTCTAGGGTGTATCTCCCAAAGTTGTTGCAGGGAAAAGACTGCAACTCCAGATGTTCCTTAAGTACTTAATGCTTAGAAATGGAACGGATCTCAGAAGTTTATTGTACCTGTATTAAACACAAGTAAGCAATTATGAGGATAAAATTATTTTAAGCAGATAGAGTAGATACCAAAGAAACATAATCAGGAAGTCTCAGAGGAAATCTGATTAACCATATCTATTTTTAAAAAATATTTTCCATGCTTTTCACATTTATGTGAAAGGACAGTAAAATAAATAGAACACTTGATGCGCTTCCAGAGAAAAGTAGATCTTCTCACTCATAAATGCTGTTGAAGATGATGTGAGAAACTTCTTTGAGAAGCTTCAGAGCATAATCATGTTTACCTTTAGGGCTGTATGTGGAGCTTAGTCTTAGTACATAACAGGACAGAAGACTTCCATAACATACATCCTCTGTGGAAAACAAGTTTCCATCTTTGTTCTTTTAAAAAATACTTCTAGATGTAAATTTGGTTTGAGCATTGATTGGTTAATTGTGAATTACTTTGGTCAAAAAGCAGAACAACCTTATTACTCATTTAATCAGCTGTGTGTTCATATTATTTTCTCCTGCTGAAAAGTTAGTGTGATTTTAACAAAGGAAAGTTGGAGTGTATCAAGTAAAAGGCCATAACAATTGTCCTGTTGAGTGCTTTGTCATTAAAAAGTACTGTGAGTTAGTAACAGCCTTTGAGTTAATTTATGGATTTTTTACATCGGCATCATTGTCCTGCCAAAGCACTTTATGATTTTTAAGTGCAACAAGAAAAGTTTACACAAAGGAATCCATTTAGTTGTAAAGAATCACTGTAACTGAGGGCTTTAGCAAAACATCTTCTGGGAATAGTTCAAGGATAGCTGACAAAGACAGCTGAAGACTTCGTTCAAATAGAGAGAAAAGAGAGACGTTTTTGTAATGACAGATCATGTGAAAACTCAGATTTTAGAGCCCCCATTATTCTATCGACAGATTCTGTGATTGGAAACTGAACACGTGAAGATTATCTTTACAGAAGCAATGAATGCAGGCTTATGAGATGCTGTGTTCAGCTGTGTCACTTCTGTGTTATCCAATTCCTATTGCATGGAATGATAGAATTGTGTGTGTTCAAAGGGACCTTAAAGATCTTCTGGTTCTGTCCCCCCTGCCATCAGCAGGGACACCTTCCACTAGACCAGGCTGCTCAGAGCCCCATCCAGCCTGGCCTTGAACACTGCCAGGGATGGGGAATCTACAACTTCTTTGAGCAACCTGTTCCAGTGTGTCAGCACCCTCACAGTAAAGAATTTCTTCCTTGTATCTAATCTAAATTTATCCTGTTTCAGTTTCAAGCCATTCTCCCTTGTCTGCCATGTCCTGACACTACACACCCTTGTAAAAAGTCCCTCTTTCATAAGCTCCCTTTAAATATTGAAACTCATCAGTACAGGTAATAAGCTGTTTCATAAATTTATAATGGCTCAGTAGGTACATGTGTAATGTTTATATGTAGCTGCATAAACAAGTGAATTTAACAGCATAATGTCTCTGGTTACAGAAGGCTGTTAGTGATCTGGAAGTAAACTTGAGATCTGCTTGGCACTTACTCAGTATTCCATCACAAACTTTAATTTTCTCCAGAATATACGAAGCTATAAAATATTTACCTACTAAATCTAATAACTCCAAAAGAATTAAAATACAGTAACTGGGACTGGAATTTCTGGTGCCAGTTTGACCTCCAGACATTGTCGAGTACTCCTAGATTTTCATAGAAAATCTGCATTGGGAAAAAATTGTGCAAGGAGTAGATTCCTCAGTAGTATTTGTAAGGAATTCTAGGAAAAGCAATCCTAGAAAAAAGGTGCAGTTTTGCTGCAAGGGCTTTCACATTTAGAACTAACAGAAGTTAAAGACAGTGTACTGCATGGGTGAACAGGACACTTACGATAAACCTTACATAAAAAGGAAGCATACAAAAACTGGAAACAATGACAATTGATCTAGAAGGAATTTAGAGAAACTGTCATGTAGGGGTGGGATTAGGAATGCCAAAGCCCACCTGCAATAGAATCAGAATAAGGGATGCGAGGGCCAATAAGAAGGTCTTCTACAGGTACATCAGTAGAAGGAGGAAGAGTGGGGCAAACTCATGGCTGTTGCTGAATGAGGCACGAGACCAGGTGATAGAAGACATGAAAGAAGCCAAGATACTCAATGGCTTCTTTACCCTGGTCATTACTGTTCACACCAGCCCTCTGCAATCCCAGGTGCCCGTGACCAGTTGGAAAGTGGTAGAAGGTGAAGGAACATCAAGTGTGGGAACACTTAAACTGCATGAACACAAGTCCACTGGTCCTTCTGGGCTACACATCTCAGTGCTGAGGGAACTGCTTGATGGCATTGCAAGGCCATTCTCCATTATTTTTCCGAGACTGTAGCTGCTAGGGCAGGTTCCTGAGGACTAGAAAAAAGCAAATGTCACTCATATTCAAGAAAAAGAAGGAAGATCTGGGGAAGTACAGACCAGCTAATCTCTGTTCCTTGGAAGGTGATGGAGCAAAATGTGTGATGATTAGTGACACAAAGTCCAGTTAGAGGTCAGTCACTACTGGTTTACTCCTGGGGTTGTTACTGGAGTCAGTGCTGTGTAACATCTCCATTAAAGCCTGGACGATAATGGAGGGTGTATCTGCAGAGTGTACGGACAATACAAAATGAGGAGAAATGTCTGGTGTGCCAGATGGCTATGCACCCATTCAGAGATGGTTAGGCTGCAGGAATGGCCAGCAGAAACCTCATGAAATTCACCAAAGGCAGTGTCCTACATTTGAGGAGGAAGAATCCTATCCCGCTGTAGCAGTAGACAGGCTGGGGACTGACTGATTGGAAAGCAGTGTGGGAGAGGAGGGTCATGGGACAATGAAGACCAACAGGATGCTGGGCTGTGTTTGGCAGAATTGCCAGCAGGTCAAGGGAGGTGATCTACTCATCCTTGGTGAGGACACACCCAGAGTGCTGTGCCCAGTTCTGCACTATCCAGCACAAGTCAAACATGGACATGCTGGAAAGAGTCCAGTGGCAGGCCACAACAATGATTAAGAGGCTGGAGCATCTTTGATATGACAAGAGGCTGAGATATCTGTGACTGCTTATCCTGAAGAAGAGAAGGCTGAAGGGGATCATATGAATATATACAAATATCTGAGGAGTGTAAGGAAAACAGACTCAGTGGTACCCAGTGACAGGGTAAGAGACAATGGGCACAGATTGAAGTACAGAAACAGCAACATTTAAACAGAAGAAAAAAACCCTATATTTTTTACTTTTTTTTTTTAACCCTCCCTCTTTTTAGGGTGATTGAATGCTAAAAAAAGTTGAACATTTGCCCAGGAAAGTTGTGGAACCTCTGTCCTTGGAGATACTCAGATATATGTATGGAGCTACATAGATATCCTTGGGCAGACTGCTCCAGATGTCTGCTTTGTGAGGTGGGCTGGACTATATGGATCTCCAAAGATCCTTTCCAACCTCTACTATTCTGTGATTCTGCAACAACTATGCCCCTTAACTGTAAATATATTGAACCTGAACGTACAGTACTAGAATTAGTTATAGAGTACAAGTATTAAAAAGTTCTGTGCTATGTCATGTCTTGAAATGCAGTTTTTTGTCCTGCAGCTTTGTTTCCAAGTCTTTGTTTTTCAACATTCTTTCCTATAATTCTCATCTGTAAGAACAGGAATTGTTAATGAATTTATAGTTTTACTTTCATTACATCTGAAGTTCCTATATTTAAAAAAAGCCATCTATGAACATTTTTGACTAAAATAAAATGCCACCCCTAGTGAGATGCTTAATAAAATGGTATCATCATTTTATTATCATTATCATCAGAAATCACAAGAAGACCCACATGGGGAAGAATAAAGGTATTTTTTTCAGTGTGAAGATCATAGAAGACACAATAACTGATTTGCCTCAGGCAGGTCACACATAAAATCTACAGTCAAACTGGGAATAGATTTCCAATCTCTGGAGTAGCTATCCTGTGTTTCTATATTCTCTAAATATTTTTGATGATAATCAAAAGAATTTTTCACTATCTGCAACAAACTAGCCCTTCTAAGTGCTTGTTGCTTGACATTATGAGTTTTTCCCCTGTGGCATATTTCACTAGTATAATTTTACTGTTATCACTCAGATTTCCAGCTTTCTCACTTTAGGATGAATTTTTTGATAGTGGGAAGTACATTAGTATTTGTCTCCATATATACAGGTAAGTGAGAGAGACTTACATTTGAGTTATTATGGAATTAAAGGTTTTGTTGAGTTAGCTATTCTAGAAGTAGAGTGTTATGACTGTTACTGGGAGAATACTAGAAAATGTAACTCAAAACATGATTAATATGTATGCAGGATTTTATCTGCCATAGAGTAAACCAAAATTAGGGCCAATATAGGCTTCCAATGGAGTGAAGCCACTGAATTAGATTAATGTATATGGTCTCTGTATCTGTGGTCATCAGAAACACTATAAAAAATCAGGAGTGCTTGGCTATTTAGTCAATAAACTTCTCTTTTTCTTATTTTAGACATAACAGGATTTTATAGATCACAAGGCACAAAATTACAAGTTTCCCACACAAAATCACAAGATTTCGTAGATCACAAGTTTCACACCTGTGAAACTGGTGTCTTGTCTTTGTGGACTTCTGTATTGAGAAAGACACCAACTGCAATGACCTATCACTATATAACAATGACTGATAGGAAGGTTGAGGTGTGAAGGTTAGGATGGTATTGTTTCATTTTTCATCTCTTCAAAGAAGTGATAAAGATGCTAAGAACTTACTTATTAAAACCACATATGCATGGTACTGAAATTCCTGAAATTGTATCTTTAAAATTTGTATGTTTTGGACTAAATAAAGCCTCTTGGTCCCTTCCAACTGGACAGCTGTATTCTCTTCTACAGCTCTTCTACAGCTCTTCTTGGCTTTGTGGAATTTCTGCTGCTAAAAGCTTTTTATCTTTCTTAACTTGATCAGCAAAAGTCAGATAGAGGTCTGGAAAAAGCCTGCAAGGAGATGAGTTGTTTCCTAGCTTTCCCTGAAGAGCCGCAAGTTCTTAGTGGGTCTGTGTAGGCTCCTCTCTACTGAGTGTAGCTCCTGGGAAGTCTGACAGCATAACTGGAATTTGTTTATAGATTACCAAAATGACAAAAATGAAAACTGCAAGAATTAAAACACAGAAGGTTTGTTGTAACAAGCTTAACTTTGGGTTTGTTTTCAAGAAGGGATTATTTAGAAGTTTGTAGTGGTATTTAGGCTTTTTTATTAAAGGATGCTTCTGTAATTTCCTCAAGTAGTTGATCAACTGTTATTTGCATATTAACAATGGATAGAACTAGAGAAAGATTTTTCTGTGGAAGTGTGTTGGGATTTTTTTTTCTGTATCTTGCTGTGTGAAGTGGAAAAATGGTTTCTTTTGGACTTACTTTGCATATACTTTACTGATTGGCAAGTGTGTTGGGCACTGCAGTTGAGAGAGACTCTAGATTTTTCTGCTAAAGGAAAAAAATCTTTCAAGCTGAATGCTTTGACTCTTTATTTTGAGGGGTTTTTTTTATTATTATTCCTGAAATATGTACCATCTATATTCTTCTGTCTCAAAAGCAGTTAGACTTGGTTTAAATCTCTCTGCTCAGAGCATGAATAATTTTAAAGGAACAACTACTGAAGCGCCAAATGGTAGCAGTGAAATACTGCTCAAAGCTAGCCGAGTTGTGTTACAGCACCAAAACTTAAATCTTTGGCACCAAGCCACAGTCCTATGAAGTGTTTTATACTTTTTTAGTGGGTTTCAGCTGTTTCATGCCCTGATTAATGAGAACAGAGAGTGAGAGCAGCACACTACATATGAGTGGAAATTAGGAGTTGAGATACTTGAACTGCAGAAAAAAGTTTCTTCTGTATTCTCAATCTAGTATCAATTTTATATCTAAAATAGGGTATTTGTTTGTCTATTTTTTAATTCCAAGTGTAATGTTTTATCCTAATATGGCAATATCTTTCTCATATTTGTTATGTGCTACAACCTCTATTTTTAAATCAGTCTGCTAATTCCATTTCACATTGCTATTAAATATTTTTATTATTCCAATTTCCCTGTAATTTCATATTTACTTCGTGTCTTACTGCATTACCATATGTTCCAATTAGAGGAAGCTGAAAACTTTTTATAAATTATTATTTATTTGAACAACAGTAGTGCAAAAATCTGTTTCCTTAGCATAGGCTGGAAGGGATCATGAAGGGAAAATGAGATTGAGGAAGAAGGACACTGTGTGGCTGTGTAATTGCATTTATTTGTATTAGAGTTTTACTTAGGCTAGAGTCCATCCACGTAAATAACCCCAAAATATGGAGTATAAGAATAACTTTGAAGAAACATAGTGTTTATTATTACACAGAAATGGTGGTGTTTAATCACAAGTTAGTGTTTTGGTAAGGTGTGTGGCTGGCTCTCATTCTTAGATTTTATAAAGCTCTTTTCTCACAGCTAGCTGGTCTGGCTTTTTTTTTCATAATAGGACAGGGATAGCTGTCATCAACTGTGACAGACTGAGCACGTGCAACTTGCTGCATTTTGCATTCTGTGATTTTTGTCACTGATGGATCTGGAGGATGTGTTAGCAGCAGCAGCCTGGGGCGTCTCATTTGAGGCAAGTGTTGTGCTTTAGGCACCCCATGATGCAGCTCCACTTGTTCCACTGAGCTACTGGTTCTTGGTGGTACTTGTTTTATTAAGATTTTCTTGATATTAAAACAATGTTACTTAGTCAACATACCAATTTTCAAATTTATTTTTATGATTTTTATCTGCATAAATTCATAGATTCTTTGTTTGGTTTTAATTTTCAAATGTTAGGCTCCCTTCACTGTGAACAGGAATCTTCAATAAAAATGTAACCTTACAAAAAGTAAGCTGCTGCTGAAGTCTTTATTCTTGGTAGATAAAATCTATTTTTATTTTGACATAACTAATGAAAAATCTGTCAGCCTAAGTGACAGTAATGGAAGTTGCTATACAGAGATTGTCAAGAAAATCACAGGCTTGGAGTTCCCGAGTCATAATTTTAATATAAATCAAGTGTTTGATTGTCACATTTTTAATAATAAAAATAATTTTCAATCCACTGAACACATTGAATATTTTAAGGGGTTCTGAGTTAATATGAGCTGTGAGATTTTACCTTGTAAAGTAATGAAGGCACTGTCTGCCTAAAGTCATACCTGTGCAGATGGTGAAAATATTCCAGTACTGAAGAGGGTTTGTTTGATTTCCATACACAGCAAAGTCACAGGGATAGGAAGCATTACAGGAGAGAGTTAATATCAAAGAGTTTCATCATATGATCTCTCTCTCTCTCTCTCTTTCTCTCTCTCTCTTTCTTTATCTTCTTTTCTTTAATCGCCTGGTCTGTCAAGAACGCAAATACGTAACGTAAGTGGACCTAGGCCCACTTACAAATACAAACATCAGACTTGAAAGTAAAAGAGATGCTGTCTACATAGCAGGAGAAATTCAACCTGTGAATTTTTTTGCTTGGTTGCACAGTGATTCACTTTCAGCAGTGGAATAGAAAAGGCTGTTCAGGAGCATCATGCGAGTCTGGTGGCCATCCACTCCCATGGTAGTTCCTCATGGCAAATTCAAGGGACCACACACAGCTACACTGTTCTTGAATTTGTCTATTCTTTTTTCTACGCTTGCTGATGCTGTCTGCCTGCACAATCTCTTGTGACAGCAAGCTTTATAAAATCACTACCTGCTATGTAAAAATGTGCTGTTTTTATCTTTGTTAAACTGATCTCAATATAGTTTTATCACATTCCTCCTTGTAGTAATGTTGTGGGCTTCGGTGAGTTATAGTTCTGCAGTCACCTTACTTTTCCTGAATGCTTTTTTAAACATTATTCATATCTCCCCCTTGGTCTTGTGCTCTTCTCTCTTGTTGTGAGGCAGCTACTGTTCTGTGAATCATTTGTGCTGCCCTTCTCTGTACCTTCTCTTAACTCCATTTCTTGAGTTAGAGAGAGCAGAACTGTCTGATACTCTCCACAACAGTGTTATAAAGCAGCAAAATTATATTGTCTTTGGTTTGTTGCTTTTCTATAAGTGATAGGCAAAATTGTATGGCATTTCTGGCTGTGTGAGCTTAGAGAACTATGAACTGTGACTCACAAATCTCTTCTTTATTCAAAGTTGATGTGAGAATTTTAACGAGGTTTAGATTTTTCCTTGAAACATCTTTTAGTTCACAACATGCCCCTTTTCCCAATTTAGTTCTAATAATATTTCTTCAGTATTCTTTGGTGGGAAGCCTTGTCAAAGGCTTTCTGAAAATCCTGGTCTACAGGGTCTTAATTTATCTACTTGCTTTCCTCTACAGCTCCTGAACACATGGTAGGTAGCAGGGCGGTATTCTCCTTTACAAAAGCTTTGTTGACTTTTTTCCAGTTGAATATGTATGGGATCAGCAATATTCTTTTGTATGGACTCTACTGTCCTACCACAAGTGGATGCTAGTAGCAGTGTATTTTGTTAGTATCAGTATATTTTGGGACCTTCAAGGCTCCCAGGTCAGTACCACCTGGCCCACATGATTTAGTGATTTGCCTGGTCTAGTACTTCCTGTATATGCCCTCCGTGTTGATACAGCTGTTCTGATGTTGTGGAGAACATGCTGTGTGAGATCCCATCTCATCATCTTCATTGGTAAAGACAGATGCTGAGGATTTGATGAGTTTCTTTCTCCTGTGTCCTTCTTATGCTTGAGTACCCTTTTCACACTTCTGTTGGAAAATGATCCTGCCAACCTGCTAGCTGTGTTTCATCTTTCAAAGTTTTATGAACATTTTAGTCTCAGCATGAGCATCTGTTGCAAGGTTATCTTAAAATTCTTTATGCTATTAATTTCCTATTTTCATTTGACTACCCTGTTTTATGGCCTTTCCTATTCTCATTTTCATCCTTCTCACTTTCAGAAATTTCCTCATGTTCTTTTATTCACTCTCCTCTTCATACATTTTGAGCAGCATGTCCACTTACTTACATGAAAAGAAGTAGAGGGTAGACTTTTATCTTTAATAATTTAATGTTTTAGTTTGTAGTTGCCAATAGTGGGTTTACAATTAGTTTATTATTTTCTAAATTTAGAATATTTTCTCCTTTCTTTCTGTCCTTCTGGCAGCAGCAGAAGTAAAAAATTTACCTATGCAGAAATGTGGGGCTTTACAAAGTGAATGAATTAGAAGTAAGGAAATGTGGTTGGTTTCCTTTGAAATAAAAACTGTTAGTTTGACTTTTCAGGTGTTATATACTGGATATTTTTAAATCTACTTATACAAAAGAGGATGTTTCTCATTTGTAGTGACCCGAATACCCACAAATCAATTTTTTTTTTTGTCATTGAGATTTTGGAGATGAAGAGTTGCATTTGACATTCTTGGATAATTGAACACATATGTACTCCTTAATTTTATGAAAAATGGCTGTGTTTTTTATAATTATATTTCTGGAAAATGGAAGTGGAACACTGTGATGTGATTGTAATGTTGTCAATCGCTTTCTTTACTAATGGCTAAAATACTAAAGATTATTAGGGATTCTATTCCATTCTTGTCTAATAGTCCCATACTTCTGGAGGGACACTATCACTAGATGATACGAGATGCAGGATGGGGAAGTTCAGAGGTTTTGGCAAGCTGATGAGAGGTGGTTCTGTAAAAGTGAGAAGTAGTGTGGGATTGTGGGACCTGTACTTCTTCTTTCTCTTAAATTACAGTAGGAAATGAATTAATATAATTGGAGTGATTATTGCTTATGCTTCAGATTTCATGTCCAGCTGAGATTAATTATAAAAAGGCTTCTCAGAACAGTGAGATCTTGGAGCACTGTCTTAATTGCCGTGGGGAGAAAAAGAGCTACTTTCTTAAGGTGTAGTTATAGACTGATCATTGCTTTTGAAAAACTTAACATCACCAGTGTGTAGGCAATAATGAGGACCCAAATTCAAGACCTGAGAGGTTCCTTCCAGTCTCAAATTACAGGAAATGATGTAACTTGGTATAGACTCAGGAAAGCATTGATAATTAGCAGATTACATAGTGATTCAGTTGTCAGATGGAATTTTAAACATTTTAGGTCTAAATAAAGTTAATTAAGGATATTGGGCTAAAGCTTTGTGATCAGTTTTGGTGCCTGCAGCCATGGATTTTTCTATTTGAGATGGTCAAGGTCTCAGCCCAATATAGTCATTTGTGGTAAAATGTAAATTTCATGTGTATGCTTCATTAAGTGCTTCTACTTCTTGGGCAAATGTTTACCAGATTTTTTGAAAATGTTGATGCAAAAATAAATTCTGCAGAGCCTGCAAGATTTTTACAGCCAGCTTTAGGAAGGTAATTTCAAATGACTAACTTGTAAAACAGATTTAATTTTGAAGGTATTGGTTTGATATTAAGGATACTGCTGTTTAAGGATTGAATAGAAACAGGAGACAATGGTTTTGTAGGCATAAAAATGACAAGAAAGAGAACTAAACACTTCTTTAGTGATTAACACTTCAAGATTTAGGGACCTTTATGTTTTTTTAAACAGAGCTTAAAATTGCCAAAAGTATTAAGCATAATATATGTTCTGTGTCTCCTAGTATACTTAGTGCATTTTAAGGAGTGTGGATTTCCTTCCAATTTTCCAAGTAAGTCAGGACTCCCATCCTTGTGATGAGCTTCCAAAATCTCAGAGTGTGATATGAAGCACGGGTGCTGCGTGGCTGCAACAGATAGCTTTGAAGAAGTGCATGTACTTGCTGATTAAGTCTGTCTATATCATGGAAAACTAACTTATCTTGGGGTCTTATCAGAAAATTGCAAAGTGCCTTCAAATGGTGTGTGATGAGCAGACCCTTTCCACTGGGAATTGCTACCCCTTGGCTAGAGCACGAGCGCTGAGACTGAATCCACTCACTGGTCCAGGCTGTTGGCATGTGAAGCTAACTGTGTCAAATCTAAATTCTCATCTAACAATGTTTGATTGGAGAGGGTTGCTTTTTTGAGACCATTAATTCAATTGCTTTGGGATCGTTGGACCGCATTTTTGGTTTGTGACTTTAGGACTGTCTAAATGAGGGGTGCAATCTCTGTGCATAACAGCAGTGTTTCTCATTTCAAGGAAATGGTAGGAACAGTAAAGTGCTTTTTCTGTGTTTTTATTACTTGCATTAAAGTTCAGGAGAATTTCATGTCTGATAATAGATGGTGTTTATGAACTTTAGGTCAGGTCTTGGTTAAGTTTCCAGAAGCTCTAGAATAACTTCAAATGCTGTTTTTCCCACATTGTCTAGAAATTGTATTGTGTCTCTTATCACATTATTACATTACAAATTGGAAATATTCTGGAAATAGTAATTTAGCAATATAATATCCAAACATACTCACTTTTTCTCATACCTCTTGTGTGCTTCAGCACTGAAGAAAACTTGAGACTCATGCAATTAGTATGCTGTGTTCATTTTGTTTTGTCTGATTAAGAGAATTTCTGTAATCAGATGAATCCCACACACACTGATGCAAACAGAATACACCTTTTAAATATACTAATTTGTCTCTTACCTATTTCAAGAAATGGGCTTTATATAGACAGCATTCAGTATCCAATGGAGAGGTTTGGATCAGCGAGTCATTTTTTGCTTAAAAATATCCCTAGCTGTTACTGTTCTCACACTTTCCAGATAATAATTATCTCTAATGGTTAGCTGATTTCATGGTGAAGGCTTCAGTTCAGCAGCACAGTCAAAGTCTTGCATGACTTGCATCAAAATGGATTTTCCCCTCTATTTTAAAGTAATTCTTGTGCTTGAATCAGACACATTTAAGTACCCTGTTGAATTAGTATCTGTGTGGAAATTGTTTTTCTCCTCAACATAATCAGTTTTTTGAACTGGAAATTACCTTCTGTTGATGGTTTTAGTATTTTTTTCTCAAGTTGTGCTACCATCAGTTGTTGCTCATTTTAATATTTGTGGCTTTGCAGCTATCCAGACCATTGAATTATTTAGTGTATATCTTCAGAATAATTATATACCTTTTGACTGCCTTTTCAGTTTACATGTTAAATTAGCATTTTGCAAACATGGTCATTGTTTAAAAAGTAGCAATGCAAAATCTGGTGGTCCAAATAATTATTTATTATACACATCTCTATTTAATGTGAATAAATAAAGTTTAAATTCACAGTTATATGAGGTGCAACATAAATTTTAGAAAGCGTAACTTCATATGTGCAGCTGTTTCTACGCGTTTCTATTTACCTTGGTTTCTGTATTTTAATATTTTTCAGACAAGTATAAAAGAAGGATTACTACTGAAGCAAACCAGCTCTTTTCAGAGGTGGAAAAAGCGTTATTTCAAACTTCGAGGTCGTACTCTTTACTATGCTAAGGATTCAAAGGTAATTCTGTGCTATGTCTAACGCCATTTACTTGTGGCTTTAGTTTTGTTTAGGTTTATAAGTTTAATAAATTTAATAAGTTAAATAATAGTAATAATAATAATGGGGTTTTCACTGTTTTTTTATGTAAAAATTGCTGTATATAGGGTATAATGTGTTAACTTTAAGGAAGATTTGTAATTTATCTTGATTTTTTTAAATGAAGTGTCAGTTATTTTAACCTTTTTGCCTATTCAGACAAATAATAAAGTCATTTTAAGGAGTTGTAGGGTTTTTGGTGGCTCTCAGACAGTCAAAAAAACCCAGACTGGATACTGCTTAGAAGTTATCACTAAGGTTACATTCTATTAAAACTGTTCTGCTCTGATGCACATAGAAATAGTTATGTGAAATCAAGATAGGCTGATTTTCTGCCAAAACTGATATATAAGGGAAAAAGCTGTTTCCCATCTATTGAATTTTTTTGGTGGGAGAATTGGGGGTGGGCAGAGAGGAATACTTATCTTCTCTTAGAAAGGCATTTCCTTCCTCCCTCCCTCCCAAGGCTGGGGCCAAGAGCATTTTGGCTGACTCAGATTGTGCTGTTTCATAGCTGTGGGTGTTGCTCTCCTTTACCCTGTGGGGTTGCAGCATCTTATGGGAGCTGTAGGTGAGGTGCTTCAGGTCTCCATCGTCTTCTACAGCCTTGTTTTCTCAATAAAACTCAGTAAAGGCAGAGAGATCACTCTTTGTGAGGGATGTAGGGCTGTAGCTGCATGGTGCACAGTTGTGTGGCTGTAATGAATCAAGGAGAGCACCATTGCTCCAGAGAGCTCAGCACTGCAGCACCTCTGCTGCCAAGCCTCTCTGCACTTGGTGCGACCACGAGCAGTTTATGCAAAGGATAAGCAGGGCAGATAAGAGCTCTGAGAGGGGAAACCTCAAATCGCAGTATGATGCTGAGATTTCTAAAAATGTGAGCCTGCTTTGTTAGATAAGGAATATGGGATGTTTTGGGTCTCTGTTGGTCTCACTCCAGGAGGCCTTTGCCCTTGCTATCTTGGGCTAACCATGGCACTGCCATGGTTATAGCATGGCCAGAGGAGGACACAAAGATGAGCAGGGGGCTGAAACACCTGTCTTATGAAGACAGAGATCTGAGACCTTATAGCAGCCTTCTAGTACCTAGACGGGGTGCAAGGGGGCTGAAGAGGGGCTTTTTACAAGGACATATGGCCACGGGACAAGGGGGAATGACTTTAAACTGAAAGAGGAGATTGGATATTGAGTAGGAAGATACTCTTTACTGTGAGGATGGTGAGATACTGGCACATGCACATGCTACTCAGAGAAGGTGTGGATGCCACATCCCTGGAAATGTTCAAGGCCAGACTGGATGAGGCTTTGAGCAGCCTGGACCATGGCAGGGGATTTGGAGGTAGATCCTAAAGGTTCCTTCCAACTAAAACCATTCTGTGATTCTATGATAAAGATATCAAAGGGTGTTATGAGTAGGCGATTGTGCCAATACTCTGATATTGAATCCAGACATACTGATGACGCTCCCCCTATATGGATTCTCCTCCCTGTGGCATGGAAGAGGAAAAACTAAAACTAACAACATAGGCATTTTTGTTGAACCATTTTTCTGTGTTACAAAACCCATCATGAGCATAACAGAACCAAACTGATCCTTTGCCAGAGGCTAGAGTGTTTAGAGTAGACATATTTCTCTTGTTTGAACACCAGACAAAGGAGTTGAGGGGATCTCTTCAGCCCTTTGAGATACATTTTCTCATATGGATACTATATCGTAGCTTCCTACATGACTTCAGAGTTCCATCCTAATGCTAAATAATTAATATACATATTATTGTGTGTGAATCTCTTTCCTCTGACACCACATTTGTGCTACACAGTAGACACTCTAAAGCTTTATCTATGTAAGAAGACCCTCTTCCTTTAAAAGAGATTTTAAAGCAATGCAATTATTGAGCCCTTTCTTTTATGCTCTCATGTACTGCTTAGAATAGCAAGTAGGACGATGTTTAGGGGCCAGTTAAGAAATTTTATCCCATCATCAGTATGTTCTATTTTTTCACTACTTTTATTTTCTATTTTTATTTCCTATTCGGAACAGACGCAATGAAATTAAAGCACATTTTGTAAGCATACCTGAAAGTGGACTCAGACTCAATTTAATGCTTCTATCTTCTTTTCCCTTCACAGTCTCTAATATTTGATGAAGTTGACCTGTCAGATGCCAGTGTAGCTGAATCAAGCACAAAAAATGTCAACAACAGCTTCACGGTATGGAACAACCTAATACTGTTTTTGAAGTCTGTGGATAGACTGCTACTAAGAAAATCAAGAATCCTCTCAATTGCTTATTTTCCTCTGTTTGGAAAGAAAATGTCTTTTTTTTTTGGAAATGGTTTAATGTATGAGGACAATACCGTGTCAGCTATAGAAAATTTTATTTCAATGAGCAGAAATGTCAGATGAGAGTTGCTTCAAAAGATGATGATAGAAGGCCTTAAAAATACAACAAAATTCAGTATTAGTACTTAGTACTTGCTAGTACAGCTTGAATTTGTGCTGTAGTTTTTCTTTGGGGTGACATGCTGAATTAAAACAAATGTAATTGTGTTTTTGTTTTAATTTTCTTATAACAGCATTTTTGGTTTCTTCCCATATTGAAATGTATTTCATTTTTCTCACTGCCAGTCATACCCATATATGTTTCCAAGTCACTTGGAAAAGCAGTCCCACCTCGATTCCGATACTGCTGTAAGAAACATAGGGTGTTCATAAATCATTTCTGCAAGTTCACAGGTGTTTATTACACAAATGATCTTTCATTTATTGTTCAGCTGTCTGTTAGAACTAAGTGATAATGTCTGACACATTTCCTCTGCTGAGTCTTAGCCTCTGGGAAAAAAAATTCAAACATGAGCTAATTACCAGGAATACCATTGGTGAAGTTGTCCTTTTGAAGAACATCTTGAGATGTCCCACTGACTATAATGGCATCATTTTCCTTAACCTGCATGTCCCTTTATTCTCTATTAAAACATTGATTTTTCATTTTTCTGATGTTTTTAATTCCCCAGGCGATCCATATTGTTCCATATTACTAATCTTGGTTTTCCTTCTCCAAAGCAGTCAAAATGCAAGCCGCATGAGAGTTTAATAGTTTTTCCTTGCTGTGGTACCTCCCAGGCAGCTGCTGAAGCACTTCAAAGACGTGCTTATGTTGGCCTTTACAGCCCAGTGTGTTGTGTCAATCTGAGCTGCTTTACTGACTGAGAATGCAATTAAAAAAAACACTTTGGCGGAAGGTCTCAGATGAGGTGGTGGCTGGGTAAGGTACTAGCCTGTCTTTTGGAAAAGTTCTTTCTGTTGCCTAGAAGTTCTGCTTCTTCAGAAAAGTGGGATGCTTGGGCTTTTTCTTTTTTTCTTTCTTTTTTTCCCCCTCCTTGTTCAATACCTGGTGTTTCGGTATCCTTTGTAATCCTTTATGTCCTTTCAGCATCTCATCCTTCGTTGAAAGCATAATTTGCTTCTAGTATCAAGAATTCTGGGGAAGACAGTAGTGAAAAAAGAAATCTCTGTCTGCAGCTTTAACAGCTTCAGAGACACTGTTTATTTTCATGTCCTGGGTACTTTAGGGCAAACATTGTTTTCTCTGAGATGTCTTCAAATTCATTTTGAAAAATTATTTGCATGTAAAGCTCTCCTGGATTGAAGAGTCATCTGATTTGACTGTGAAATATGGTAATAGTCGTCATCTTGCTTAATCTTCTGTCTTCTTTCTTTGTGTTTGCCTGACCCAGTCTCCCAGCAACACAGCTCTGTGAAGTGAGACATCTCTGACCTCGCCTGCACTGGGTTGGACTTGGGGGTTGGGGGTGGAGTGAGTGGTTAGCTCTCCAGAAATACTCCTTATAAATAAAAATAAACTTTTCTTTTTGCCTTTTATTTTCTTCCATCTTATAAAGATATTTCTGCCTTTCTTAAAATTATGCGTCTTTTTATTTATGTTCTAAGTGATCTGTTAGTATTCTCTTTGTTAAAAAAAAAGCAAAAATTAAATCCTTAACTTTAGCCTTGTCTAATTAATGTACTCCTCTTTTTCCTTTGTCCCAGTAGATAATATTTTTAACATAAATTGACGTAGATGGAATATGCACCAAATTACTATTTTTCCAGGAAAACACACCTTTAAAATTTTATATATATTAAAAAAAAAAATCTTAACTTTTTGTTTAAAAATGATTTTATCATTTCACTTAAATCCCACCCTCTCCCCTCAATTTCTCACCCCCAGCTTGTAGAAGTTACTGTTTTGCCTTCTTTTGCCATTTTTAGTTTGTCCTTTTGAAGGCAGAGGTGTGTGTGTCAAGTTTTTCCATGTTCTTTTTCTGGATAAAAATCAAGTCCTAAAATTAGTCATAACACACAGATTTAAGGTTGCGTTTATTTCTAATGCACAAGCTTGCAGAATATTTTATGTAACTAAATACCACTGCTTGTTCACCAGAATTACTTTTTCTATCTTTCTGCAAATAAGTTGAGGTTAAAGGGGAAGTTGAGGTACATAATAGCTGCTAATTAAAATGCAGAGCCGATAAACTTAAATCTGCTCATTTGTTTAATTTTTTTCCTTATTGCTGATGATATTACCTTTCAGTGAATGATCAACTCACTTTCAGCAATTAGTTTCTAGTGCACAACCTTGCCTTTTAAGAATTTATGAGTGTTTTGTAGTTCTGAGCATCCTTACCTCAAGGTTAATCAGTAACGTGGAAGGAAAGGTGTCCCTTGACTTCAGAGCCTTTACATAAGACACTCAAGGCTGGATTCTTCCCACTGCCTTGTTAGGTACCGTTGTCCCAAGTCTATGGGAAGAGAGAGAAGAGGTTCAAGCAGCCAATTCAGCCCATGAGAGATTTTCATCACCCTCTCCATCAGCCGCATCAGGAACTCAGGGGGATTTTGCTCAGCCCATGCCCAGTTCAGTGGCACGGGTGAGTGCTGAGTCCTCATAATCATATTGGGTACTCTGCAGAACATGTTTCTCCCCAGAACTTTGCTTCTGCCTTGGAGGGTGGTTTATGTTGTCTCAGCACAGCCAGAGAAGTGTAGTTGCTCAGCGTGTTACCTCTTTGGGGAGGCTCCTGGGATGAATCAGTCTCCCACCCTTATTGCACAGAAGCAGATAGGGTAGTGACCAATTCCGCTGAGAGCTGTAATTCCTTGTGCATTTTGGTTTGCAGGGATGGAATTTGGCTTGTTGATATCTCGAGTGCATTTAGAAAAATCCTCTTTATTGTTCTCAAAATGAGACTCAAGACCAAATGAGGCTGAAGAGTGCTGTCTGGTGTGCAAGTGTGGGCTTGTAGAGCAGTGGTGGTGTGCTTTTGTCCTAACAGGTATAAGGAATGGGCTTTTTAAATCCTAAAAGGATTCTTGAACATGTATATTCAGATAATGAAGTTCCTCGAGGCAGCAAAGGTGACTGTGGATTGTGATTTAAAAGGAAATTATCTTAGGTGAACTTTGGGCTTAAGTTTTTACCTCTGCCTTGCTTTTGATGCTGAAGAACTGATGCACATTGCTGAGGAAAAGAATCTGTAAATGTTAAGCATGCTGCCCCTCAGTAGTTGAGCCACATGGTTGTATAAAATGCTAATAAAATACTATTAATCTATGCTAGAGTCTCATGTTAAATGCACAGGTTTTATGTGGCAGCACATGTATTTTAATCCAACCAAAGTTTCAAACAAAACTTTTAATTCATTTGTGGGTTTTTTGATGGTAAATGTAATGGAAAGTAATAATAACATGGTAAAATACTGGTTTCAAGGCACTACTTAGTATAGCTGGTTTTATCTGATTGCATCTAAGAGTAACAGAGGAAATAATTTCTGTGTCATTCTGGAAGGTCCCCTCCAGGAATATGAGAGTTAACATACTATATATGTATACTAAGGATGGGGATTCAGCTTGCCCTAACTTCTGTATGGGACTTGATGGGTTTATAGGCCCCTAAATTTAGGTATCTAAAAGAAAATTATTAGGTCTTTAAAGCACATTTCTGTAATTGCTCAGTTCAGTTTAGACTCCAATGATTTATTAACTAATTCTCCCCTAGCTACAATAGCAGCTTTGTCATCCAGGGCACCTAAAATGTAGGCCCTTGCTTTCAGCTTTCTGAATCAGATGCTGAATCAAGTGCTTTTTGTTGAGTATGCATCTTCCGAAAGTTGCTGTCTTGAGGGGGAGGAAGCTGCAGTGGGCAGATCTGCTATCCTGGAAAGCCTACTGCGATTTTTAGTAATTAGAAACTGGCTGGAAAGGAGACTTTATGTTCCAGCTAATAACACTGATTACTAGGATTCTGGATATGCTTGCAGAAATGTCTAACATAGTACATTTTTGCTGATGTATTGGTTTTAGCAGTGCTTTAGACCATATAGACTATAAAGTACTGATTCTTTATTTGATTATTTATTCTGTGAAAAAAATGCTTCCTTGGAGAACTTCTAAAGTCCTGGGCTTTAGCAAAGTTTTCTCTTCTAGTGTTATGATGCAAAGGCAGTAGAAACATGTAAACTATCTAATTTTTTTATTTTATATTTTTTATTACCTCCATTTTATTTGACTATTTTCCAAGGTAAATAATCTTTGTCAACATTCTTCTATATTCTTACCTATTCTTACTGTTCTCCTGATTGTTATTCTGCAGCATCATCTTGTAAGTGAAGTTACATGCTTGACACTCAGGGAAGCCCAAGTCACAGACATTTGAGATTATTTTATACATTAATGCTCATTTACATTCCTTATGGATCTCAAGTTTTGTCTGTTTTCTGCAGTGGCATAGTGTGCATTTTTGTGTCCCCTATATTGGTACTAAGATCCTTCTTCTGTTAATTTAGAACTGTCTCTAATTTATAAATATTTAATTCATGCTTCTGTGGTGTGTATTTCTTTGTTTTTACTAACACTGAAATTTTTCAAGTCTCTGTACTATTTAATACATTGCTTGGCTCACTTTGAAGTGCCTTGGAGATCAAGAAGGGGAACTAAGTAATCAAAATTTTGTGCTGTCTGCAAATATTCCTGTATTGCTACTTTGCACTTCTCTTCCACTTTAGGAATTGTACCATAAAATTTTGTTGGATAATAAGCTGCTTATTATCTATTAATCTTTTTTCATATTAAAAATTCTTTCTATTCCTTCTTACTTTTTTTACATCCCTTAGCTTTTCATCTCATTGCATGATGGTGACTAAAATAATTGGTCTTTTCAGTTCAAGGACTGAATTAAACATGATTATGGATCAGCCTGATGTTTTAACTTTTTGAACAGAAGTACTTAATTTTGTTCAAATTAATTCCTTTAATTAATTAATCCCTTTATGTTTTTTTTAATGTATTTTTTCACATTATATTAAAAAATACACAAACAACATGAATAGCATTTCATTAAAGTTAGCCCCTGAATGTAACTTTGTTACAGAAAATAAAAGTGTTTTTTTCCTCTGATTTCCATGTTTTTTGGTCAGACATACCAGTTCACTTGGACTGAAAAGTAGGGAATTTGCCTTAATATGTTTTTGAGCAACAACAACAAGAAAAAAAAAAATATGCAGCTGCCTATGGTTTTCTTGATATTCTATAAATTTGGATAGATCTTGAAAAAACAAAATAATTATATATGCTAATTTTCCTTGGATATATTATTTTTGAAGATTAGTTTTTTTTTCTATAGGTTAGTGAAACCAAATATTCTCTTGGAGCAACAGTGCTTCAAGTGTGGTTAAAATATATTATTGTCTTCTTCTAGTTTATACTGTTTTCTTACAGACCTCTGATTACCTTATTTCCTACATATTACATATTACATGTTTCTGAATGTAGCATATGCTATGTCTTGGTTGGGAATGTAAAGTTTATCGGCATATGACTTACGTGGAACCAGCTTAAAGAATAAAGTAATTATTTTCATCTTTGAATCCTCTTGTACAGCAGCTGTTTTCAATGGGAGATGGCCCAGTTGTACTGGAAGCTCGATTCTTGTTATTTGCCAGGATTTCAAGTTGAATATTGCAACCAGTCCTGAAAGGCGGATTGCTTTTAGCATTTTATTTCAGTCCTGTTGCTTCTGACATCAGTCAGCTCTGTTTTCATCATGGACATTAGCTGCTTCTAATTGATTTTAGAGAACTAACTTTTAATATTCACTCTGGGCTTGGGAGACAGAATATGTTGCCAGAGTTTTGCAGTATGTTTAAGAGATAGTGTTAATTTCTCTGGACTTGGACATATTTTGCTTCTTTCTTGCCACTGAGATTTTTTCAGAGTTGTTGTTGAGACTTTTCTTCAGGGATTACAAAAACTTCAGGGAATGTGAGAACTGCTTAACCTCCCCCAAGCCACATCAGGAAGAAATCAGAAGAGTCTTTTCCCAAGGAGTTTAAAACCTTTCATCTTTGGGTTTGGGCACTCCATTCTGTCTTTTCAAATATTAGAGACAAAGAGAGATATTCCTAAATCTGGGAATAGTTATCCTAAAAGTTGGTGGGTTTTTTTTACAATTTTAATTAGCTAGCATCAGTTCAATTTTTTTTACTGACTCTTGATTTGCCCAAAGTTCAGGCTCGTGAGCTTTATTTAAGTGCAGAAAGCTTATGAATTCTAGTGGATGTATTTCTCTGCTGCTGTCCTGCATGTTTACAAAATCCAATTTACTGCAGTTCCATCTCAGTGGGCATCAGGAGATGGAGATCAGGTTTCTTTACTGATAGCCTCAGGCCTCTTTCAGATGCTCTTCTACCTCAGTCTGTTTTGGTTTTTTTTTTCAAAGGGCTGCTCCCCTGAAGGTTACACAGGCCTTCTCTGATGTTTCTGATGCTTTTCTTTCACTGTCTTTCTTACTTCTTTAGTATGGTGAAATCATCTTGCTACTCCTGTGTTGGCTGGCTCCTAAGATCATGGGGTCAGCAACTACCCTTGAAGTTCCAAACTTGTGGTGGATTTCCTTGATTTCAACTCTTGCTAAGCAAACATTGCCTTGTTTGCAGCCTGGATTGGTTAATATTTCTGGTTTGCTCTGTAAGAATACTCTGGAGCACAGCTATCTGCAATTTTTTTTCTTTGTAAAAATCTATTTTGAGTAAATGTCTACATATAGTCTGTGTTGATGTTCCCTTGAAGAGAGACACTCTTGCTTGACTTGTCCCATTAATAAACCACAGGGACATGAAAAGAATGGTTTTGTGTTTGAAAACATGTTTCTGTTTTTTATCCCTTAGATCTGCAATAATCTCCTGGATTTGGGTATGTTTTGAAATTTCCTGTGCTTTCCAGTTGTGTGTTGATGTTAACAGTATATACTGATGATGCTGGGAGTTCAGACACGTTTGCAGAAGTCTGCTTTAATTACTGTCCTCTGGTGAGCTGAATCCCAGTCTCAGAGGCACTGTATTTTAAATTTTGCCCTTGGGATTATCAGAAGGGTCAGTGCATGGCACTATTTAGAGATGGGGCAGTGGTATATCCAGATGTTCCCCGTGCCCCGTTGGTAGTGTAGAGTAGGGCTGACAAGTCCTGCAGTGACATCTGCAAAGGTGCTGGGGCCTCTTCTTGTCTCCAGAAGGTAAAACATGGCTGGAAATGGCTCAAGTTCCTCTGCTGTCTTCACCAGCATGACTCAGCTTTGGACAAGTAGTAACTCTTGGAATGGATTGAGTTTTCCTCGGTTGTAAACTATCTGCTGTTTCATACAGAAGGTGATTAGACTTCAAGTAATGAAGGCTTTTTGATGCTCGCAGCCTGAGCAACACCCAAACCACAGAAAGAGAGGGGAAGTGCTTTGGATTCCATTTTGTTCAATTTTCTACTCAGGGTTGGGATTTTTTTTTTTTTTTTTTTTTCCTATATTCAGGCAGTTTAGAAGTAAGACAAAAACTGAAATAGCAAATTAATATGCTTAGGAAAAGAAAAATTAGACAAAAGCAATTAGTATGCACTCGAGGTGCATTTAGGGTTTTTTCTTCCATTTAGCACTTGCTCATTTCCCCACCCCCTGCTCCCATCCTCTGACAGTGACAACAAAATGTAATGCAGCTGAGAGCTCTTTGGGTGGGACTTCCAAGTTTTAAGCTCCTTATCTCTGACTTAATGCAGTGTCACTTTCCCTAGAGTATCTGGAGATGTTGAAGCTTTAAGTTTCATTATGAAAAAGCAGTAAAGCATTTCAGCTGTGATGCTAAAAATCCATAGATAAGTTGCTTGAGATTGATCTGTTACAAGGAAGCTGAAGACTATTCAGAGAGAAAAAAGGGGATACTTAAAAATGTGACCATTCTAGTCAAAATTGCACATTTTGATTTTAGTTGCATTTGCCTGGAGCTTGTTTTCCACACATTTCATGCTTGGCAGAAGTTTTTCAAAAATAGCTTGCAGAAAATTTCCCATTTTCACTGGTGAAGCATTGGGATGCCTGGAGAGTAAGGACTGAGGATTGCCAGTTTCATCCTGCACTTTTACACTTCACCTATTCTCTGATGTTGCTTTCTATTCATGCTTTAAAAGTGGTTAAAATACCCATATAAATCTCAGAAAGTATCCCTCACTGAACTTTCTGTTTACCAAATAATTTTATAAAAAAAGTCACTGGCATAAATGTTGAAAAAATTCCTGTTTCCAGTGAAAAATGATCCCTGAATTCAGGCAGCTGAACGATGTTTAAACAGGAATCTGTTATTACAGGCAGAGAAAAAAATAGTCCTTTGCTGGTTTATTTTGTGTAAATTCACACCTTGTGCCATTAAATATGTAACTACATGTTTTCCCTAAAGCAGAGAAGCCACCCCATCTGATAGATGTGTAGTGAGCTGGTGAAACCAGGGCTAAGGTCACAGCAGTGGGAATTGTCCTGACAAATCTTTATGTAAGGACTTAAAGGAAAAAGCAGGCCTTGAACTATATATAGTAGTTTCCAGTTTACATTTACAAGAATGGTTTATTGGTTTTGCTGTATTTAAAATGCTGATTTAAAATAAATTTCTAATTATTTGGTCCAAATCAATGGAACATGGAAGTTTCCTACCCTGCTTCTTGTAACTGTCTTTTTATAAAGTTATACTTCTGCAGGAAGCATGTTTTTTGTTAGCAGTTGGTTGACATTGAGTACATGAGGCTGACTTGGGGAACTGCATTTCTGACAAAGTGATCTTTGCTGGACACTTCTGCAGTTCATGGCTGGACATGTAACTGCATGACTTGATCTACCTGGTTTCTGTTTTCACAGAATCATAGAGTGATTTGGGGTTTGGAAGTGGCCTCTGAAGGTCGTCTGGTCCACCCCTTCTGCTGAAGCAGGGCCACCTTGTCCAGGCTGCCCAGTAGCATGTCTAGGTGTCTTTTTAATGTCTCCAAGGGTGGAGACGTCGCAAGTGCCTTGAGCAACCAGTGACAGTGCTCAGTCACCCCCACTGTAAAATATTGTTTCCTGATATTTACAGAGAGCCTCTGGTGTTTCAGTTTGTGCCCGTTATTTCCTAACTTTTCACTGGGCACCACTGGAAAGAGCCTGGCTCTGTCCTCTTTCCATCTTCCTTTCAGGGATTTACATATATAAGACGACCCTGAACCTTCTCCAGGATAAACAATTGTAGGTTCCTCAGGCTCTCCTCACACACCACATACTCCAGTCCCTTCACTGGAATGTCTGCAGTATGTCCATGTATCTCTTGCAGTGAGCAGCCCAGAACTGGACACAGCACTCCAGGTGAGGCCTCACCAGGACTGAGTAGAGGGGCAGGTTCACTCCCTGGACCTGCACCTTAGGATACCACTGGCCTATTTTGCTGCAAGGACATGTAGCTGGCTTATGCTCCATTTGTTGTGCAACAGTACCCCAGGTCCTTTTCTGCCAAGTTGCTTTCCAGCTGGGTAGCACCCAGGGTACACTGAGGCCTGAGGTTGTTCCTTCACAGGTGCAGGATTTGGGACTTGTTGAACTTCATGAGTTACTGCCAGCTCATTTCTCTAGCCTGTTGAAGTCCCTCTGGATGGCACTGTGACCCTTGGGTGTATCAGCCACTCCTTTCCAGTTTTCTCTCATCAGTAAACCTGCAGAGGATATACTCCACTACATCATCCAGATCATTAACAAAGATGTTAAAAGGCCTGGACACGGTATTGTCCCGTGAGGTACACTGCTGATTACTGGCCTCAAGCCATGCTCTGTGCTGCTGATTACCACCCTTGGGGCCTGGCCATGCAACTGGTTTTCAATACACAGTCTGCTCATCCAGCCTATACTTCATCAGCTTCTCTGGGAGGATCTTAAGTTGTGGCGGCTGGTCCAGGGGTCAGTCCAGGGCTGCCGCAGATTTCATGGGTAGGGTCCTGCAAGAAACAGCCATCCAGGGGTCTCAGGCAGCTTCCAGCCAGGAGTAACCCCTATGAGCTTGGCCCAAAGCTTCAAGTGATCAGCTCTTTTGGATATGATTCCAGCTCTATAGCTATCAGCTCAGTTCATGGGCTGCCCCAGCTGATGTGTGGATGAGAGACCGGAGGCCATGCAGCATTCCACAGAGTCCTTTATTAGCAGGCTTCAGTGAAGGGGGCCAGTCGTGAAGGGGGTCACCTCCCATGAACTGGGCAAAAGCAGGGGTTTTTATAGGGAAGGGCAGAATTGGGGAAAGGACCAATGGTTTAAGACTGGGGTAAAATGACCAATAGTTTACAAGGAGATAACATGGGGTCCCGAAGCAGGAAGGGGTCTACAGCTTAGTCACCATGACTAAGTAGTTTTGTCTTATCTTAGGGAACAGACTTCCAAGGGGGAAGCCTTTTGGAGGACTGGCCTCCCTCCACAACAAGTGATAGTGCTGAAAGCCGTACTGAAGGCAAGGTGAATGATATCCACCTTTGTGTCCTCATCTACCAGCTGAGTTGTTTCATCACAGGTTGATGAAATGTGGCTTCTCTTTGGTGAATGAATCCAAGTTGACTATTCCCAGCTGCTTTCTTGTCTATGTGCCTGATTGTATTCTGGGAGATGCTCCTTCATTTTTGCTCAGTGTGGTGCAAGATAAGCCACCTAAATTACCCAGGCTGGATTCTACTGCAGAATTAGGTCTCTTTGCCTTTTTCAATGATGTAACCATTTTTGTCCTGTCTATCTGTTCTGGTGTTGTACTGGTGCAGGAGATGTTTTGTGAGACTAACCCTTTTTCTTTTTCTTCTTAAGAGTTTTTTACTGTGGGAGCCAAAACCACACATTACATCAATATTAGTGAGCTTGGGAACAGTGAAATAGAAGGCCAGGAAAGAGAGGGAAGCAACGTTTTAGTGGAGAAGACAGAGCTAATTGTTCTGATTATAAATTCTGTATTGTACTCAGGCAAATATAATAACCATTTATTACCCGCCTTGCTTTTAACTCCTCCCCTGTCTTTGTAATTTATACTTTTGTCTGGCTTGACTCATCATGAAAAATAACAGTGACAATTCACTATAAAGCCCCAACTAACTACATCTTTGGCAGTGACAGTACTGTTATAATTCATTTAGCATCCAAGAAATTATGAATACTCTAGAAAGATGTCCAACTGTAAGCACTGTGATTTTTGCAGACAAGTTCTGGAAGGTGTGGAAGCATCAATGACCCCAGCAGTCTAATTCCAGCATTGATGGAGGTGCATTCACCTGCCACACTCATACAGACCCACCTGCACAAGGACAGGGACATGGAGGGGCAGACAAAAAGCAAAGGAGGCAGTGCATGTTATCCTAGTATTTACCCGTACTGACTTGCCAACATCTGTAAGCGCAGACACGTTAGGAAGCATTTAATGTTACACTCCTGCTCCAGGCGTTGAATATGGTCCCTAAGGTGAGAGTTGAGGTGCTCTCTCTGTGTCATCCTCTCTTCATTGTTTCCAGAAAGATATTTTAAAAGTATCCATTTCCCCACCCCATTTGGATACTAAGTGGTATTTCTACATTAGTAATTTAATTCAAGATCAGCCATACAAAGTGCTATTAGTGTAATGCCTGATAATAGCTCAGAGTGGCAGAAGGTGCCTTGATGAAAATATGTTGCAAGAAGCAGAGTGCTTTACAATAGCTGCTTTGTTGCTACTTGGGTATAGAACGCTGTTCTCTTGATTAGCAAACATTGTGTCTGCATTTTGGATTAGTAAGAGAAGCCAGAAATGGAGCCACAAGCTTTGGGAACTGTATTTTCTTATGTATAGCTGATAATAAAAAAATAGATTAAAAATTAGGCAATAGGCTTTAATCAAACTCTCTGATTTTATTTTATAGATTGTAAGTCTAAACCCACTGGGCTGAAAGCATATAGAATGTTGCTGGTTAGGTTATTCCCACTCAGAGAAGAAAGGACTTTCAAATTTACTCTGAATTTGATGACAGTTTTATTTCCTTTCAAGATATTAATCTTGTTCCTGATAAGTGTTGTCTGAAAGAAAAGTTGCAGTAGTGGCCCCAAATTTGACTGCAGAGATGTGATCCAAGTAATTTCAAGATGTGTATGTAAATATATATATGTATATTTTTAGAAGCCTAATTATTGTAGTGTTTGTGTGAAAATCCCAATTTAGTCAAGACCTATATAGCAGAGTGAACAGTGATCTCTTGCTCTCTCCTTCATTCCCTACTCAAAAAAATCCCCCTACTTTTCTGAACAGAACAGGAACATTATTGCAGTAATGGGTAGTTTTGCTTCCCATTCAGACATTCTTTATTTCCTGGGATTTTTTAGGATTTGTGTTGGTTGTCTTCAACTTTTAACACTGTATATGCTCACTCTTTCCCAATGCCTACTGCATTAAAATTGTTTTTTATTCCAACTACCAATATTTTATTACTTTCCAACATACTGCAGTATCTGCTCTTGGTAAGTCTATTTTCCAAAATCAGCAAAGACTTCTTGGATACTTGGCATGGTGAAAATTTTCAAAGGATTGTAATCTTATTTATTTTTTAAGACCTTTTGACTGTCTTCATCTTTTGTGAGTTGTCTCTTGCTTTGTAAGCATGTGAACTATTGGCACCTGAGTTCCTTCAACACTTAAGACTTTTCTTATTCTTATGTTACCTCAGTGGTCTTCCAGTGGTTCCTGTAACACTTCCTTTGCATTGTATTTTAGAGCTTCTCTTTCTCTCTCTTTCTCTTTCTCTCTCTCTCTCTTTCTCTCTTTCTTGCTCTCTCTTTCTTTCTTTCTTTCTCTCTCTCTTTCTTCTTGTCTGTCAAAAATTCAGCATATTCAGAATGATATACAAATAGTAGTATTTGGAGCAGTGAAGATCAAAAAGGTAATATGTAATTGAAGAAAAGATGCTAACTTGGGTCAGTAGAATATGAATACATACAATGAGATAAGACTACTAGTTAAATTCAGATTTACATGGCAGGAAAATTGTTTTGATTATGTCTGTATACAGGTTCAGCTGTCTTTAATGAATGAACTTCAAACATCCCACTTAGTTAATTGTGGCATTGTGTAATCATTCAGAAGAAAGCATGCCATCTGTATAAATGCAAATAAGAAGTCAATCTCAATTTAGGATAAACAAGAAAAGCTATACTGAGTAGTGTAAAACTCTTAAGATCATGTTGAATCAAAGTATAATAATAATAGTAGCAGATACTAAAGAATGAAGTAGAAACATCAGAGCATATACAGTGATTCTTACCTTTGAGTCACTTCTCAGCATTGACTCATTGGATTTTTGAGGACCTGAGAAGTTGAAGATTTCAGGTATTATCTTTTATTATATATGGAACATTTATTTCTGGTGCATTTTTCAAATGCCTTTTTGGACATTTTTGCTTTTCATCTCCTCAGCCTCCTTTGGGAATACTTTTCAAGTTTAAAGAATGCTTTGCATTTAGGGAAAAACACTTCTTGTTGTTGGCTAACAGTTTCCTTGGTTCCCTGAGTTCTTACATTACTTGAAATGTCTAAAAAATAATAAGAGTACATTTTCTCCATGATTTTGTGGACTGAAATGGATGAGAAACCAAATGGGCTTCTTAGTTCCTATTTTATTTTATGTTACTTGAAAAATTCCAAGCATTGCTGATACTTCTTGCATATAATGCATTTTGTCTTTTTTTATGTTACCAGGTACCTTTTTGAAGTTTGTTTTTGCAAATATGTAAATCAAAGAGAATATGTTGTTCTATTGTACTTACAGATATGTATGTCTTCCAGCTTCCAAATTTATTTTTGTGGCACTAATAATAATTGATCCTATAATATAATTGATTCATGTGATTGATAGTATCCTATTGAGCTGTTAGACTGTTGCAACGCTATGAACTTTATTAAGTTTTTTGCACTCTGATTTTTGTAAGAAGGTGGAATATATGAATTTCTGGTATGTTTGCATGCATCGGTTAGTATTTGGTGATGTGATTCGATTGCCAAAAAATGGGTGTGCAGTACATTTTGAGATGAAGTTTGGTGTCCCAGCTCGGTTATTTATAGCTGCTGTTCTGCTCCTCTGTCATATTTACCCCTCCCCTGGCAAAACTTTGGATACCAAAGGGTGTTTTCATTACTACTAGGTAATGGGTGTGAACAACTGGACCAAGGACTTAATTTCTGGGGGAGAGGGTGGAGGGATGCAGAGTGGATTTCTGTGACAAATTGTATTGAATCGGTAGTAATATATATAAATATTACTTGAAAAGATCAAGATTAGTCAGGAGTTTTCAGCAATAAATGCAGCTGTTGTTGCTTAGTGGCATTTTACAATGTCTGGTTACTGGTTATAATCAGTAATGACTGTGGCAGAAGGATGGACGTAATGTGCTGAGTCTTGGGTGGATTTATCGTTATTTAATCTATATTATAATCTCATGCCATATAATAAGAAATAATGTGTGGCTTGTATTTGCCCAAATAAAATTTCTATATCCACTGAAATCTGGAAATTTCAGAAAAATCAGAATGCTGATTGTTGTTGGAGCCAGGGTTGTATTATGATCTATTGACTTTTCTTGGCTTCATTGGATGACCTGGCCTAGGAAAACATTTTGAGGTAATAAAGCATCTGTTTGGCTCCAAACTAATGAGAGAAGCATTGCTCTTTGCATAAACTGTTCTTTAGGAAAAGTGATGGAGAGCTACTAATAAACCTTATTAAATAGCTTAAGCAAGATTGAAGGAAGCAGAAAACAAAGAAACTATTCCCTTCCATGTGAAGTGAGTACATTAAAAAAAAAAAAAAAAAAGGAAAAAAAGAGGCAAGCCGAAAGGGTTTTTGCCTCCCCTCCATGTGACTTGCAGCCTGCTGCACTTCAGTTACGTCGCCTCTGAGATATGTTAAAGTGCAGCTCAGTTTAATGAAGGAGTAGATTGGACAAATCAAGGCTAGAGACAATTTACAGCAGGGATTGGGTAAGTAACTGCAGCTGTAGATAAGTGTTTACTAATATAGTGCAAATGTTGTAATGTCTAGCTTGTAGCATTTAAAATACTCAGAATTATCATTTTTGGGGGGTCCTTTATTTATTTAAGTAATTTGCAAGTGTTGGTGGTACATACTATGTGAGAGATTAATCACTGTATCACATAGTACTGATAAAGAATTTCATTTTATTTTTCAGACTTTCTACAACAAAACAAATAACTTTCTTTATTTTCTTGTACTTGTTTTAAATTATTCTCCATGTAAGTAACTGCTTTGTCTATTTTAATGCAGTGCTCAAAATAATTTCAGTGGGAGTTAGCTGATATAGTTTCTGTTGCCTTCCTGTTATTTTGATTATTTTTCTACTGTTTAGGGAGAGGGGAGAGCAGCTTTTACTCTGAACCTCCTTAGTACTTTCAGTATTAGTATTTTCAGATTTTTAGAATCCTACTCCAGATGACCAACATCAACTTGTTCCAGGAATTCATTCAATTGTCCTAGTAGGATATGATTTCAGCTGTTTGCTTTTGTTCTCTGTGCCTTTTTAGAAAGACTTGTATGTATTCTTATACTGGGTTAATATAGTTGGATATAAAAAGTGTTGTTTTAAATTTTTGTGCGTATAAATTTGTGTAAATATATTGTCAATATACAAGATAGTGAAATATGATGACAGCTTTTGTGATGGTTTAAGACTTCCTGGCTTTTGATTTTGATATGCTTTTGTCTCTAGCAATTGGAATGGACCTTGCAGTTGCTATGATGCAGTTATGAAATAGGATTGCAGTCTTAGTCAATTAGTAATTTCCAGAATGGTTGTTTTAGCATTTCAGTGCCTGCCATTTGAGCATTTAAATCTCAGTGCATGAAGAACTGAGAAGGGGTAATGATCAATGTAGATTTCAGAGACCTGATTTGAATCTTGGGAATTGTACAAGGAAAAACAAACTCTTTTGTTGTTGGTAGGGCATTAAAGAAAATATTTTTAACTGTTTAGTATCTTGCCTTGTAGGGCACGTCATCATTTTGCATCATCTCACAGGGAAGAGTATATTAAATAGCATAGTCTATCATGATTTTTTCCATCTGGATTAATCAGGATGTGTTGTCTTTTTCAGATAATCACTCCATTTAGGAGGCTAATATTGTGTGCTGAGAACAGAAAAGAAATGGAGGACTGGATAAGCTCTCTGAAGTCTGTTCAGTCCAGAGAACACTATGAGGTAAGCTGACATCCCTCTTGGTGCAACCTGTTCTAGCTCAACAAATCAAGCTACAGGACACAGAACTGGAGTATTCCCCCTCCTTAGAGTGAAAAGTGTGTGTAATGTCAGAGTGAAGCTTCATGTTGAGAACTTCACTAGCAAAATATGAGCTTATTATCACACTTTGGTTTAGAATTTCGGAGGGAGAGCAGGCTAAATACCCTTTGGAAAATCCTTTTGGTGAGCGTTTCACTGTTGTCCCCCGTAATACGGAACCATGAGTAATGTCAGTCACCGTAGCTGTGTTCTGTACTTGCAAATTTGTCTTAACTTCTCCTTTACTAGACCGCACAGTTTAATGTGGAACATTTCTCAGGGATGCATAACTGGTACGCCTGCTCCCACGCCCGACCTACCTTCTGTAACGTGTGCAGAGAGAGCCTCTCTGGAGTCACTTCTCACGGCCTGTCTTGTGAAGGTAAAATAATGCTTCCCCTTGGTTATCATGCTGTGTGTGTAGACAGATGGCTGCAAGTTCGGTATGAGTAATGATCCTGACAATAATGAGTAACAAAAGAGCCTGAAGGGAGAAATGTTAACATGAGAGTGACCCTCCTCTGGGCAGAGGGACTGCTAATGATCTGCCTCACCTTCCTGCTGCTCCAGGTGCCTTTTTCAATAGAACACTTCTTTCTGTTGCAGCAATCAGTTTGGAGTGTAAAGGGGAGAGGGTTTGCAAGAAAAGATAGGATTTATTTGATTTGTGCATCAAAAGTGTGGAACAAAATAGTCTGACTGGTTTGCAGAATCAGCACTTCTCAGAAAAAAAAAACAAACCCATGATGGTATTTTCTGCCCCAAATCTAAAAAAATTCTTATCATTGAACAAAGTATTATGACCCTTCCCCTCCAATTCTTATTTGCTCTATTGCTGCTGCCTGATCCTGCAGAACACAGTGATTTACTGCTTAAAAAATTCTCTCATTCTGTGAAGGACTAGAGATGTAGCTGACTGCAGTGATGGTTCAATAGGGGAAATCCAGCACAAATAAAAAGGAAGTGTGGCTAAGTCTTCAGCATTTAGCTGAATAAATAATATTTAATGAACAAAATAATTATAATATAACTGAAACAGCTTATTTATTTTTTCCTGCAAGTTCTGTGGAAAAGTGGTAACAAGTCTGCTTGTTTTAGGAGCCAGCAGAAAATAAAGTGTCGTGTGACCTTATGATATATATGAAACATAGAGATATTTAATTACTAAAATAGCTGACTGCCCAGGAAAGAGTTACAGTTACACCACTCATAATTTGATTTCTTTGGATGTATGTAATCCAACTGCAAATGCGTTTCTGTTATTGATGCTGTTACAATACTTGAGGATAATAACATATATTAAGGAAATCTTACAAAGGAAACATTAACCCACTGTCCTGAATTGTCCATGCTTTTAATGTAGCTAATGGTGCAGTTGCCAAGGAACAGGACAAATCCGTTTTGTAGAAATTAGAAGTAGCTTGGTTACTTCCATCTTCTCTGGCGTATGTTTTCCTCTGTGTGTAAGTCCTTTGGACAGTTTAAAGGCAATTATGGTATTCCCAATGTCTGATATTGGCAGATGGAAGTATCATGTGCTTAACTAAAATGCAGTTGTATTGCCTCTGTGTACAAATACAGTTATATTTGCACAGGCAAAGGAAAGGACTTTCATAAAGCATTTATCTATTCCTAAGTTAGTATTATAGCTATTTTTAAAAAGGATGTTTAGTAAGAATTACTACTGTAAGATTATCAGTAGTAATGTCTGTAGATCACCATTTTATTAGACTTTTCAGTGTCTAATTTTGCATCTAAATATGTTTTTAATATACAGAGGGTTGGCATTAACTTTACATTAGAGAAGTTCCCATAATTTCCAGGTTTGGAGTTTGTCACCTTTCTGTATAATTTATGACAAACTAATGCTACATTTTTCCACAGTTCTGATGACAGTTTTTACAATTAGCTTGTGAAAGTGATTTGGATTTCCTTTCACTGTTCCACATTTCATAATTGTGTATGACCTAGTATGTTTTATATGTAGATACTGTGATATTCTTTAGTCAATGTTTTTCTCCTCTTACTTCTTAGCTTCTATTTTATATCTATTTTCTTCTTTTTTTTTAATAAAATAAAATATATTTTATATCTATTTTCTTATTTTTTTAACTAAAATAAGATCTTTAGTTATATATCTAATCTAAATTATTTGACTATTTTACTCTGGTATTTTATACTTTCTCTGCAACTATGTATACACATTAAAATCCATTATCCTTAATTTCTTCTCCTAAAAACTGCATTTTTGTTTGATACTTGCTTCTGCTGTGCACACTTCTAATGCATTTAATCATCTATTTTTTTCTTTAACTTACCTGTATTCACAGTCTATTTGATTTGAGAGGACAATCTTGGAAGTTTGGAGTCTTAAAATTCCCCAGACTTGTTCTGTGCTGCTTTTCCCCATTACATAATTTTAAAAACCTGTTTAAATATTCATGCCTGGCTTATCAAACCTCCAGCACTGCTTTATACTGGGAATCCATTTATATCTATACTAAATTCAATTATTTGTGTGGTCATTGATCCCAGGCTACTCTATTATGCCTTCTATTGAAAAGCATGAGAAGCTCTTTCAAGAGATAACTGAGCTCCTCCTCCTGTTAGTGGTTTGGGCTACTGGTACACCAAGTTGTCTTGAAAGCAGCTTAGAGTCTTTGGGGTCTGATTCTTGACTCTTAACTATAGGTAAAAATAAACCAAATTGCTGATATCTTGCACTTTTTGATAGTTTAATTGTCTTGTAATATTTTATTCTCTTAAAAATTCTCTGCTGTTTTCCAGCAGCCCTGCAGAACTGGGTTTTTTATGTCTGACCACAAATCAAGCTGCGTTTCTCTGGGAGATGATGGGTGACTTTTTTCTTCAGAGCACCTTCTATCCCAATAGCCTTTGGCAAAGGTTGGCCAAATTAATTGCAGGCCACCCTGAAGATACCCTAAGTCTTGTGGAAATCAGTGTAGAAAAAGATGGTATATCAATGTCTTTGCTAGGTAAAAGACTAGTGTGAACTTGCACCTTTTTAGAAGTGAAAGAATTGATAAGTGTATCAATCCGAAGATGTAAGTTATAACAAACCAGACTTTGTTCTTGCTGCTGCTCAACAAACAATTGACTTCTAAGAAAAATTAATCAAACTCTCCTTTGAGATGCAGAGCTGTTCATCCCACAGGTTCTTTCTTTTGTGTCTTCTCAAAAGATAAGCTACTTTTCCAATATTGTCTGTGTGTTGCGTTGCTCTGGCTAAAAGACTGATCTCTGCATTGTTCATCCAGTCTTTACTAGGACAGAGTAATTATGATCTCTGTGCCTTGCTTTAGAAACTATTCCAAACTAGCTCAACCAAGAAACGGTTTTAGTTTTTATGCTCCTCAGACTTTAGCTTCAATATGGAATGTTTAGGCAAAGAAGCTTAAAGAACGATATATCATTATCTACAAAAACTCTTCCAGAGCTCTCTTAACCTCAGTTACTCTTTACCAATACTGCATTTCTATCTAAGTCATTGCCAGTGGATCACTGCCTTTATGATTAGTCTCAGAAATTTATTTTTGTCATGTAGCATTTTGTTTATCATGAATCTTGATTGTTGAATATCAAGTAAAGCTAGTAAGTGCGAGAAACCTCTCTCTTAAACTGCATTCTCCTGTGACAAATGAACAATGTTGTGAGAACACTTTCGGATGATGAAGTCAAGCAGTAAGAAAATACTGGGATTAAATTACCTCTGCAAATGCACTTTGTGCATTTTGTCTTTTTCCATTATGATTGTGGGGTTTTGTCCACAAAACCCTGTTGTTCTTACCCATTGCCCAGGGAATTGTACAGGCACTACTTGCACAGTCATTGTCTCTGATACTTTTACCACATTCTCTGCACAGTCTGGAGAGTGAATAGTGAATGAGGCAGAAAAAAGGGAAGGGATGTTTGTTGTCTAAGAATGAAGGAGTAGTAGAAAACTATTCTATGACTTTATATAATATGTACCCTTCTGTGATGCTGAGGAAAACATTTAAATAGATTTTTGATCAAATCAGTAGTTGTGCATTGTTTATAAGCTGCAACTTGTATCACAGAAGTGCCATTTTCTATAACTGCAAAAATCAGTTGGAGCTGTTCTGAAGTCCCTGATGCTTTGAAGATATACAGTATTGCAAAAAAGTCTTCATTGTAGTAGTAGTAGCATTACTGGGTGTAACAACAACAACAACATTTTTAAAGATTAAAAATTAATATTGATGAGAAATTAATATTGATGGCTAAAAAGCAGTATTGCATTAGCTTTCAGTCAATAAGGCAAATACCTGTTGAAAATTATTATGAAGCATAGTATGGTGCAACCCCATACTGTTGAGAAAAATTCATAGCATGCAGTGACTGAGAGTCCTGTTCTCTACAACCAACGACTGCACACCTGCATTCACAAACTATATTGCAATGTTAGGTTTCCTGAATAACTGGACTTTTCTCATATTTTAGTATTAATTGGTGAAGTAATGGCAGTTGATGTCTAGCCATCTGTCTCCATGTTTTCCGAAAGATTTCAGATATCAGACTGATTCATGAATGGGATTCAGTGTAATCTGAGAGAAAAGAAGTTAGGTCATAGTAACTAATATTGAGGTTTGATTACAATTTGATTACAATTTTCCTGTCTTTGCTTGCAAGTTACATCTGTGTCTTAAGGTTATTGTTGCTGGTGGTATTTAGTGTTCAGACTAACATAACTTGTTAGTTATGTTAGTTATGAGGTTATAACATAACCTCATGATACTGAGGTTGCAGGGGGTGTGACCCAAAGAGTCTGATCTGAGATTTGGTTGGTAGGTTATTTACAATACTTAAAAAGCAAACATTACCTGTCACTTGCCATCTATAGAGTGGCTTCCTGCAGTTCTTCAGAGCCTGGGATTGATTTTCTCCTTGCCTTGTTGATAAAGAAGCTGAATACAGGGTTCCTAAGATCAAGTTCAATCATATCTCAGTAGGGTTTGTACATCCTATTACTTTGTAATTTGTAATTTTCTATTCCTCTCATCCCTGATTTGTTGTATTTTGATCTGTGTGGCAAAGCAAGATCAAACACTTATCATTTATGAGTAGGGAGCTGAATTCAGTGGCATGTCTTCTCTGAAACATTCAAATGGTGAAAACTGCTCATGGTCCATCACTTGAAAATACAGCCTTTATTTCTGTGCTTCTGTGAGAGCTGGCTTCATTAGATGATTGGAACCAGCTTAGGTTGGCAAACACAGAGAGTGATGCTGAGTTGTTTAGAAAAAGAGTCTACCCTGTTAGTTGACAGTAATGGGATATTTGCATGCTTTGAGTCTGTGCTGGTCTTGCTCCAGTAGGTCCATGCCCTTTCTTAGGTTGGGGGTCATTGACCTATTTGAGTGAGTCCGTAGGAAGACCATGGAGATATCAGAGGGCTGGAGCACCTCTCCAGTGAGGAAAGGCTGAGAGAGTTGGGATTGTTCAGCCTGGAAAAAAGAAGGCTTCGGGGTGATGTAATTGCAGCCTTCCAGTACCTGGAGGGAGCCTGCAAGAAAGATGGAGAGAGACTTTTTACAATGACAGGTAGGAACAGGACAGGGGGAAATGGTTTCAAACTGAGAGTGGGTTGAGATTAGATAGCAGGAAAAAATTCTTTACTCTGATGATGGTGACACACTGGTTACCCAGAGAAGCTGTGAACTCTCCATCACTGAAAGTGTTCAAGGCCAGGCTGGATGGAGCTCTGAGCAACCTGGTTTAGTAAAAGATGTCCCTGTTCACAGCAGGGGAGGTTGGAACTAAATGATCTTTAAATGTCTCTTTCAACCCAAATAATTCTATGATTATAGGAGTTCTATTTTTTGAAATGACTGGGGGAATTCCTGTAAAAGCAATGAAACTTTGTTTACTTTCTTTTTCTTTCTAGAAAATAACAAAGTGAGAGCTAAGCACTTACTTTCACACATCTCCCAGAAGTGAGGTTTGCTCTCAAACTCAGATGTTGCTTACATAGTCCCAATTCACTTTTGAAATTGATCTGGCAATGGATCAGTGGAATTAAAATGGGAAATTTATTATTCACAAGACATTTTGTACCATGGCTTAATGTTTTTTAATGGTAGATAAGCAATGGGCCAAAGCCTCGATAATTCCCTGTCAAATATTTGTTTGAACAGAGGCTACTACTTCTGATCTTTTGGCTAGTTCTCATAAACCTTTAATGGTCTTTGCCAAAATAATTTATATAATGCACTCTAAATAGAATTACATCATGCACTTCCAGTAGAAGAAATATCGACAGTTTGGGTGCGTCAGTCTGTTTGGTCTAATATGGTATCATTACCTAGGCATATTAATTAAGTTGAACAAAATTCAAATAGTTATTAAGTTGTCAGAATGTCTGCCTAACTACACACTTGTGCTGGGTATTCCAATTAGCAGATTTTTAATAAAGAATGCAGTAAAAAGTAAGGTTCTTCCTGATTTGATATGGGCTCTTGGAAAATTTTGTAATCCCCAGTATCCTGAATAAAAATATCACCATGTAAACCATTCACTTTCTCATGTTCTGAGAAAAATAGGCCCAGCATGGTGCCCCAAAGGCATCTTTTGGGCAAAGAAACAGAGCTCCTGATTTGAAATACTTTCGTAAAACTCTCTCCCATGACTTCCTGAAAATTTAAGTCGGATATCTGAGTCTTGTTGAAGGAGGATTGGAAAAGGCAAACCCATAGTTACACATATATTGTACCTTGCACCTGAAAAAATGGGGACTGATGTGGATTTCAGGGCACACTTAGCATGGGCTACAGCTAAGTAGTTAGTTTAACTAAGTTAAACCCAGTTTAGAGAGTTAAAGCTGGAGTGATTATGAACTTTCTCTTTTAAATTGTTCTTTTAGTTGTTTTGTGTAATGTATGCAACACTAAGTGACATGAACTTGGCTATTTTATGGGATGTCTGTGTTTAAATTTTTAAAATTTAAGTGTATTACTGAAATACAGGAAATAAGACAGGATATATATGTTTATCTGTGTCTTGCAGTGTGTAAGTTTAAAGCACATAAAAGATGTGCTGTCCGAGCAACAAATAACTGCAAATGGACTACATTAGCCTCAATTGGAAAAGATATCATTGAAGATGAAGACGGTGTAAGTACTATTCATATTTACATTATTTTCCAAAACTGTTTCTTTTTTAGAGAAAAAAAAAGCCCAACCACAGAAATATTGCCATATGACCCATTGAAATTAATGGCAGGTGGCTATTTCCCTGAACACTGTTCAAGGATTAACATGGTATTTAGAGCAAAAGTTGTATTCCTAAATCACAAGACAAGTCTACAACTGTGGGCACTAGATTGCAGATGTATTACAAGGTTTTAAAGGCCACATGTGGAGAAACTCTGCAGCTGGAGAATTGCTCCCAGAAGTTCCTACTGCTCTTAAGCACAGGTGGTTTTTTACACCGTTACCATGCTGTTTTGGCAATCTATTTTTTGTCCTCTTTACCTGGAGCAATTCCCCAGGAGGGCCGTTTGGAATTCACTGAATTGGGAGGGGTTTTTGGCAATGAAAGCAGGAATTTCAAAAATAGCAGGAGAAACAGAAAAAGCTTTTGAGAGGTTGATTGTGATAAATGGACTATTTTTACAAACACAGCTGTGTATGAACCACGGGTGTGAAGCTTCTTCCTAGAAGGCTGGTACTAAGTTGAACACCTGAGTGTCCTGAGTTGCCCATGGTATTAATGGGACAAAGAGTGCACTGAGTAAAGGTTTGCACTGCATTTGGGACTGCTTTATAGAGCTGTGACTTAACCAGCCATGGTGAGTGGGTAAGTGAAGCGACAGAGGAATTCTGCTGTTCTGCCTATTTTTATGAATTTTAGGTATTTTTTATTGGTTTATGTCATGTAGTCAGCATAACCGAGTGGGAACTTGTTTGTATGATGGAGTCTCTGGACTTAACTGCCCCATTGTGTTATGGTTAGTCACTGCCATGAGTGAGACATGTCTCCTTTCTTCAGGTGTCATGTTTTCTTCCTAGCACGTGGAATGGTCCATTCATCACTGTTGCCTTCTGAGCATCAGTATCCCTTATTCTGGCTGACCAGCATACCTGCTTCTTTGATGAAAGGGCACAGCTGTGAGAAATAGTTGGAATCCACCTATATTTGAGAGACAAAAGCCTTTAATTTCTCTTTCTGGGTATTTAACTCTAATGACTCCTTCTCCACAGATAGCTATGCCTCACCAGTGGTTAGAGGGAAACCTGCCCGTCAGTGCCAAATGCGCAGTCTGCGACAAGACTTGTGGCAGTGTTCTACGCCTGCAAGATTGGAAGTGCCTTTGGTGTAAAGCTATGGTAGGTGTGCTGAACCACATCCAAGCATCTCACAGTTTGACAGCTTTATTGCTTGCCATTATTTTTGTTTTGTCGTTTCACAACCGGCATTTGGATTAAATAGGATCAGGCAGCTTCTGCAAACTCAGGTCTCTCAAGCATTCAGAACTTCTGATGACTGTCCTACTTGCACAGTTAATTCTTAATACACCCACAGATGCAGCTTTTCTTTAATAGCTATCCAATGTGTTTTCTCTGCTTACTTCTAGCTGTAAACTGAATGTCCAGGTCCCTGCTCCTTACACCTAATAATCATATGATACTTTCTTGTATTTTTTATTGTAGCTATTGCCCTATTAATATTTTAGTAATATGTTATATTAATATCTATTAATATTAATGGACTAACTTGTTTATTACTGCAAAATCTTGACTTTCTCTTCTTCAGGACAATCTGTAGGTTGCTGATTGAAATTTTCTAACTCACTCTTTCCCTAATATATAGCTTTCTCTTAATTTTATGAACTTGTCTAAAAAGATGTGTTTCTTATGCGAGTCAAAAGTTTATTTATTGTTGAAGCTTGTGGCAGATAAGTGTCCAAGGCTTTGTGTGTGAGCAGCAGGAAATGATTGGTATCTCCAGAGCTGGCTTGAAATTTAGGTGAAATGCAGCCACCTCTGCATGTGCCTTTCTTTCCAATATCTGTGGAAGAGACCTTTACAATATGGAGTTTATTGGGCCCAACTTTGGGATGGGGGAAGTGTTTCCATTGAAAGGATAATTCTTATCTGCTATAGGGGAAGCTGAAGATGAAGTTCTCCAAAATAATGTTTTCTTGAAATAGTGACAAGGCTCTGTGGTTGAACATTTGGGTTTTTTCCCTAGGTTCACTCCTTTTCCCTCAACGCCCAAATGTTATATATGAGTCCATTTTTGCTACATAGATAAGATAGTATCAGTTGTATTTTCACCTCAAAATTCTGCTGAAGGAAAACAATTTTTTGTTTCTTTTGTAGGTTCACACGGCCTGTAAAGATCTGTATCCTCGAAAATGTCCACTTGGCCAATGTAAGGTATCGATCATCCCTCCAACAGCACTAAACAGTATAGACTCTGATGGTACGTAGTACTGTAGTGTGTTCAGTGATACCTCTGGACTTCCAGTGCCTGTTGAGATCCATGCAAATTAACAAGGCTAAAAATCCTTCTGCTGAGCAGGTGAATGCACTCTGCAAATTTAGAGAGAAGTATAATTTTCTATGTAGATTTTTAGAGAATTATTGTATTGTCATGTTTTTTAAAGTTGCCCCAGCAGAAATTTTCTGCCCTTTTACTTATGACCCTTACAAACATTTCGAGTGAATGATCAGAGTCCTCAGATGAAGTGGGCTGATGCCTGACTGGCATACACCACTCCTTCTGTGAGTTCTCAAATTTTGGGTAATTTTGTGTTATGCAGAGATAAGCTAGCTGAACAGCTCAGATCCAACAACTTTACCAGGCTTAAGAGAGGAATTGCTTCCGTAGCTTCTTTAATTTATATTTTTAAAATACAAGCAGCGTAAAAATGCTGCAGTGCACAGATAAAAACCCAGAAAATGCTCAAAACTCAGAGATACTTTCTGGTGGTTCAGGATAGAGACACATAACAGTGGGAGACTGCACTTCAAGGCAGAGAGTGGATTTAAAAAAGAAATACCACAAAATCTTAACTGCTTTAATTTTATAGTTTGTGTTGATGGCAAAGTAGACCAACAATTTGAATGGAATTCAATGAATTTTTTTACATGAAGTTAGTAAAAGTTATTTGTATGCTGTAGGTATTCACTCTATTTATTTGGTTTGTGGTGTCTTAGACATCATGCTGTCATTTATTACTCGTGCCAGGAAGATTGTTCAATATGTGAAGTTAGTTTTCTTGGCATTTAAATTAATTAATCAAGCCTTACTTGAAATTAAGCATTATTATAATGTGGAATTAAATTAGCATCCCTTAATGAAATTTTTTATTTGTAGCGTTAGTATTTTTTTTAGTAATTGAAAACAACATAATAATTTTAATACTGCCGGAGACAAATGTCAAAACCTATACATGTGATGTCTGATTTTGAAGTGTTGCTGGGAAACCATTACCTCCATGGATGGTCATGTTAGCAGCAACAGTGTCACATTAGTGCTTCTGACTAAGGACTTTGTAGAGAGCCTGCTGTAATTAGTTAAGACCTGCACTGTCTTTAATAAGCTTTGAAACACAGCTGAAGGTCTTTTGTTGTTCAGTGATTCTGTTATACTTTATAGTGTAACCTTAGTCTGAAAAAAGGCTCTTACATGAAGTCTCTCCTCCTGGGAGAAACTGAGTACAAGTAACTTTTAAAATCTGTGAGTGCTCTTAAAAAGTTCAAACAGACATGAATGATCCAGTTCAACCCAGTAAAATTAAAGCAAAAGAAGATTGAAAACCAAACGCTTGTAACTAAAATATATATTCAATTATGTGATAATCTGTGAAGATGAGATTTAAGAAGTATTCTAAAAGGTTAATAGCAGTTGAAAAATAATAAAGCTATTGTCTTCAGGATTTTACTAAATCTAGGCACTGAAAATGCCAGAACCAAAAGAAAAAAAAAAGGCTAGTAAATCTTGGTACAATTATGTTTTCCTTGCAGGACTAATGCTCAGTTCAGCATTTACATTATGCATGATAAAATGTACTCCTTTTGTCCTTCATCCCTATCTTCCTCTTTCCCATGATTTCTTTTTGTGTTGTTCATATTAGGAAACCTTATTTATTTCATTCTTTCTAACTATGTTTACAGGTTTCTGGAAAGCCACATGCCCGCCATCCTGTGCCAGTCCTCTTTTAGTTTTTGTTAACTCAAAGAGTGGAGACAATCAGGGAGTAAAGTTTCTTCGTCGATTCAAACAGTCGTTAAATCCAGCTCAGGTCTTCGATTTAATGAATGGAGGACCTCACTTAGGGTAATGACCTTGGAAATCTTGAGCAAGCCTTTCCACAAGGGAATTAGGTGCAAAGTGTAGTGTTATGTTCCCCTTGTTTTTTATAGTGTTATATCCCCTTGTTGCTATAATTCTACCACCAATATCTACTCTGGCTTCCTAATTAAAATCTAAGAGACAGCAGAATTTCAAAATAAATTCTGGTGCTTGAAGGGGTTGTAGGATAACATTTTCCTTCTAGAAAGGCTCGAAAATTCAAACCCAAAAGCTCTTGGCTAGCTTTGACTTCTGTAATCTGGTAAGGCTCAAAACTGTTATAAATGTTCAGATGTTTTCCTGTATCACAGGAACTTTGATTTTGGCTCTCTGCACAGTTGCCCAGGTGCTTTTCTTCCATTTCACATGCATAATTCTGAAATTCCTCTGACCTTTTTGTATGTAGCTGTGGAATAAAACTATTGTCTAAATGTGCTCTGTATCTTTTAAAATTCTGAAGACAAATGTCAGTAGAAGGGGTCTGCAGTGGGTATTGAACAAGTACATGAAAAATTTTTCATGTGAAAGCCATATCCAAAATATGGTTTATGCAACATATGCAAATAGTCAAGAAAATGACCATCCCACAGAATTTGGAGCAAGAACACAATTAAAATCACCAGGCATTTCTCCCCAAAATCTAAGGACTGATTGTTGGAGAGATAGTGTTGGAATTTGCATAGTGGTAGCCACAACTCAAGCATCTTTGCACATTCATGAAGATTAATTGGTGCCTATATTTCTGTTGCCTAACTGAATTCACACTCAGATATAGTGATGTGGTTAAATGTCCTAATAGTTTCAGCAGCTAGAAGCACTAATTTTTGTACTCGTGAAGACAAAGAATTATATTTAATGATAAAAAGTAGATGAAACAAATCCACAAAAATTCAATTCAAGCAGTGCATAAATAATAAAAATATAATTGATTACAGCTGTGGATTATAATAATTGGTACTGTGTGTTATGGACATGTCATATCGTAACTCTTTGAATTGTAATATTCTTTTCATTATAACCCTGATAATTTGAGTTGAATCTAAGTCACTTTTAGCTAGCATTTTATATGTGTAATTATAATGACATATAACATTTGTCTTAATTGATTAGACAATCTTTGAAAGGAGACAGTCTGAAAAACATGTTTGCAAGTTCTCTTCCGACATATAGCTCTAGCATGGTTGAGGTGGCTCACTTTGATTTTGCACAGAAATTGCAGTTCATGTTGGGTTCTTTAAGTACTCCTCCCAGAGTTTCCAAGGAGAGGAATAACTTAGCAGTTATTCCATCAGGTTGCACTTCTTTCTTTCTAGCTGATCTAAAAAGCAGAGGTGCATTCTATGAGACAGTGTATTTCTAGGGGTTTTCTCCTTTTTCTTGGGGTAAGATAAATTGCTCTGGTATCAACATTTTTTCCTCTTAAATATCTGCTTCTTTTGTTCTGAATAGGTATGTGCCCATCGTATTCAAGTGACATTATTTTCTCTAGAAAACATACAAATGCTTCAAAAATGTTTCCTTTTAGAACTGATTCAGAAATTATTCATATTCTGGAAAATAACATGCATTAAAAATAAATATCTTTGGTTTTAGTATTTTAAGAGTTCATATTTCCAATTTTTTATTTTTACTATTTATTTGTTTTTAAAGTCCCTGTTGTTTTTACCTCTTTGCTGTTTCTTCACATGTCATTCCTGTTTCTTCTGTGTCTCACCTTTCTGCATTTTCTGTCTCTCTTGTCCTCCTTTTCTGTACTGTCCAAATGTTATATTCTGGAGGTGTTAAAAGTCAGAGAACAGGAGGAAGACCAATAGGTAGCAAAGCAACATATGGCTTTAAGGATATAATATGAAATACTTGTATTATTTTTTCTTGTATTTTTGTGATCACCTTATGTTTAAGAATTTCTCTCAGTGGTCCTTACATTTAGTTAGCCCCCTGCTGACATAAGCCCACTTGTATTGTGGAGCACATCCTGTCATTCTCTCTTTACCTTTTCTTGTGAAAAATCCCCAGTGGTGCATTATGCTTCTGGCTGAAGTGAGAAGCATGGAGCAGTTGCAATTTTATCACTTAATTTTTAATTTTTTAAAAAATACTAATAAAATCAATAAAATTGGATTTATAAAATCCTGAAAACAATATCAAGGGATTTTTTTAAAGAATAACTTGGCATGTTATTTATCAGAAATGTCAATATAAGTGGAATATACAGTGACAGATGGGCTGCAGATAGGTTAATTAGGTAGATGGTTGTATCCCCATACCCCACAACAGTAAAAGGATCATAAAAATGCTGTGCATAATATTTTCTTGTAACAATTGCTAATGAATGTCACTGCTCTCTTGCTAATGGATGTAACTAGCTCTGCATTTTCTCTGCAGTTTGCGATTATTTCAGAAGTTTGACAACTTCAGGATCCTTGTGTGTGGTGGCGATGGAAGCGTGGGTTGGGTCTTGTCAGAAATTGATAAGCTCAGCTTGCACAAGCAGGCAAGTGTGCATATTTACTTTCCTCTCCTAGACTGACTAGGCTTAATTTTGTGTGCTTACCTTTTCCTTGGCTTGGTTATTTGTTGTATCTCTGTGTATGGGGTAAACTCAATAGTTACTGTTTAATGAAGGTTTTCATGGTTATAAACAGGATGAATTGTAGCAGAATAGCACAATTTGACTTTCAGGCTTTAGACATCATCTATGAAAGTAACATTTGTTGATTGAAATAACATGCATTTGTAACCACTTATATTTTCTTTCTAGTTTTCAATAGTAGATTTGTTCCTGTGTTGTGTTTCAGTGTCAGTTGGGAGTGTTACCTCTTGGTACTGGAAATGACCTTGCTCGTGTCCTTGGTTGGGGAGGATCCTGTGATGATGATACCCAGCTTCCTCAAATTTTGGAAAAGCTTGAACGAGCCAGCACAAAAATGTTAGACAGGTAAAACTAAATGTGCTTATACATCACTTACGATGAGATTTATATTGTATTTATTTGGGTTTCTGATGGCCTAAAATCCATCTTGGAGACTTGGTGTTCAGTGGGTTTGGTTTTTGAGTGCAGGTCTTAATCATGAAGGAAGCTGCAGTTGTAATTGGAACAGCCCTTTAGCCTGCTTTTTGAGCTAAAGAGTCAGAGGGATGAATGGTTGATGGAACTGGGAAGTGTGATGTCCAAACACGTTCAAAAGTTGACAGCAGATACCCACATTGCACGGTTGAAGGAACTGCATAACTGCCTGTTACAAGAAGATGTGATCATTAAGAAATGGTGTCTGTTCAAAACTGATTTGAGCAATTTTATGGACTCTATGCATGCTTATTAGACACCATTAATGATAGCATCTTTATTTAGAAAACAATTGAGCTCTCTGTCCTTGGATGTGGGGAAAACTCACCTTGAGTGCTTTCACCCTTTCCTGAGGCATCAGCTGTTGACAAGATGCTGGGCTAATTGGATCCATGACTAATACTTCTGTTTGAGGCTTTCTCTTTGTCAAAAAAATGAGATCTTCCCACTCCTTGTTTCGTGTTATTTTCATCCATAAAGAAAAGCAGCAATCCCTATTTAAAAAAAAAAAAATCAGACATGATGATGGTCATGTTGTTACAATGTAAGTCTAGCACTGCTTTTGGGAGGAGTATTTCTTATGCTATTCCTTTCTCTCATGAGTTTTTCTGTTCTTCCTCTAGTTACAAAACACTTGAATGTCATCACAAGGGATTTTACTTTAGGTTATTTTTATGAAGTAGAGAATAAAGCCTTTTTTTATTTTAAGCTGTTCTGCAGACTACTTGATTGCTTTGCTGCAAAGTATGTAGAGAAATGCTTGTTACTGATCCTCAGATTCTGAACAACTTTTAGATTAAATCATGTTTCCCTTTTTCTGTCGTGAAAAAATCCTCTGTTTAATTTTTTGGTCTAATTTCAGTGGACTTGCTCCCAAGGCCCATCTGCAGTGATTACGTGTTCTTTTCAGCAGACTTTGAAAGATGTTGTTGCTATTAGTGGTTTCATACTATCTGTGCTGTCAAGTGCTGTCCTGTACCAGACAAAAAAATATATATATATATGTCAAGGAAGACACTTCATCATTTGCTTTTTCATGCTGCCTCCTCTAGTTGAGATGGAACGCTAATGTCACCTTAAAGATTTTTCTTCAGGAAGATGTCTAGTTTCCTTTGACTTCTGTAGCATGTTTGCACAAATTCTTTTGTAATGTCAATGTTTTTGTTCCAGAAAATCCTTATTGCCTATACTGAATGTCCCATGTTTTTTTTTTAACAAATGAGACTGATAATCAAATCACTAAAAATAATCTGAGCAATAAAACAAATAATTACCTTTAATCTCAGTTAGTTCACCCAATACAGTTTACAACTACAAATTAAGCTGCTTTTTTTTTATACATAGCTGTTCTGTGGTATGACAGTGAATTTTCTTTTTGTTAATATAGTAGAGAGAATGTAAAACTAACAGTCTGGAAACTTATGTTTCTTTCAGGTGGAGTATAATGTCATATGAACTGAAATTACCAGCAAAGCCTTCTATTCTTCCTGCGACTGCAGAAGAGTCAGAGGAGTGCCAGGTGCACTTTTACTTTTGTTTTGTTGTTTTGTGTACTTAACTTGGCACTTCTGGATTGTCAGTAGCCGTAACTGAAGCATTTCTGTGAAAAATAGGTGTTTTGAGATCTTGTAACTGAACTAAGGCCTTTTCTTGCTGTATATCTCAAGCAAGTAATGTTTCCAGTTCTGTATTATTTGCCTAGATGGAATGAAGAAAAGGAGTCTACAGCAAAGCTTTCTGAAAAATTTCTTCCTGCATGTATATGTATATTTTAATATGTATGAGAAAGCTTATTTATGTATCATGTTAGACAAGAGTGTAATGTAGTGTCATATTATTATGTGATATAATAATACTATATATTTTAGGTAATTCTTACATGTTATTCTATATTATATAGAATTTTTAATATAGTATTATAATAAAGTGCTATATTACTGTATAATAATATATATATACTATGATAATATGCATAATTATTTGTAAAATAAGGTATTTTTTTAATATATAAAAGCAAATGTCTGCTATGTTGAGTTTGGATTAAGCATTGAAAAAAAGCCCCCAGCATTTTGGAGGCAAGGGCTGTATTCCTAAAGACAGAAGATTTTGCAGCTTGAGTTTGATCAGGTGATATCACCCAACTTTCTCTTTGTTCTTCGAGAGAGCTCAAAATCCTAAGCTTCATCAAAGAAAAGCTTAGTCTGTCTTCCAGACTAGAATTTTGCTTGTACTAGCTGATGAGGTTTCAGTTTCGAGAGAGGGAGATGCTTTAATCAAATTAATTGGCATGAAAATTTTGACTGAAAAGGAGAAAATAATATATTCCCAAGAAAGTTAATGCATATCAACTGTAGCTCAAAAGTACTTGAGAAGCCATAATTAATCAGTAGTCTCTTGAACAATTTAATTATTCAGGCTCTTTTAATTGGCAAGGTGGTTATAACCTTTGATGGATTGCTGGATAAAGAGATGCAAAGAAGCTGAGATTTTAAGGGGGTTGCTTTGCACACAGCTCTGCTTCTGATGTCAGCAATGCAGATCAAGGCTTTATCACCCCTAATTTTTCAAGACAGTTAAAATTTTCAAGTGTGTCTTCATCATCATTTTGTTCCAGTTATTTCTGGCTTTGAAACTTTTTTTAGCCCCTTCTGAAAATGGAAGGAACTGCTTGCTCATATAAAACTTCTTTTTAGAAAATGTATTCTGTAGGCTATAATACCTGTCATTACTTGAGTTGGACAAAACTGTTTGCTTTTGAGTATCCTGTTCAATCTCTATTTTAATGGGGTTTTTACATTGTTTACTGAGTTAAGCTATTTCAGAAAAAAAAAAAATTAACCTTGTAGTAGGTGTTGGATTATACCACAGTTTGCAAAGCAAATGGAAGTACGTATTTCATTCTTTTCATTTTCCCCTTCCTTCCTCCTGCAGTTTCAGGAGACTAATTCCACTTGATTTCCAGAAATCTTGTACTGATGTTTGAAAAACTGTAGTTAATTCTTACAGATCAGGTGTTTATATTTTGTTTTCTCCTTTGAAATGAAAACTGATTCAATGTCAGAGTCCTACAATGAAGGCTGGGTTTTAGGAGAAAAAACTGAAGTGGTATATCTGTCTGTCCAAAATAAATAACAAAAGCATGGTAAGAGATTTCAAGAGATTCTTAAAGGGAGCTGCCAGACTGCATTTATTTTTAGCTTTGGATTTGGACTTTTGTTAGAATTTTCTTTTAAAATTGGACTCAGAGCTATTTTGAGATAAGGTATGGTGTATGAGGATTCATTTTTGATCCAGTCCAAATATTTTCCTTAGTATTTTTTAATTTGTAATTTTTAATGTTCTTGTAAAGGCTAAGCCCTAAATGGTTTGCTCCTTGAGGATTGGTTTTGATAACATTATACAAGTTTGGCAGCCTCTGTCAGTTGTGGTTTTGTACCCCCTGTCTGTGAGAGTCCACCTGACAGTAAAGTGAAAATTCCAGATCATAACTGCAAACTTTAAATTTATTCTTTTTCTCATTGAGCAATTTGTTTGAGGAAAGCTTTACTTATTTTAGAAGTAAAAGATATTAGATAATAATACTGTAGGTTGTTATAAATCTGAGAAGGTAAATTATTTTCTGCCTCACAGTCTGATTTTAGCCTAGCAATAATGTTTTCTCTACAATAGGAAAAGAATGGTGGAGCAAGATCTCAGATGCAGTCCAACTTGGAATATTTAAAATCCAGCACATAAAATGCAGTATGCACATAGAATCTTTGTTGCCAGACACTTGGTCTTGTATTAGATCTGAAATGGAAATCTTGCTATTTTTGAGGTGTTTAAACCCACTACTTGGGTTAAACTGCTGGAATGAAGTCTCTTTTCTTTCTGTTTTCAGATATCTGCTTATGAGGATTCAGTTGCTGCTCATCTTGCAAAAATTCTCAATTCTGATCAGCATTCAGTTGTCATATCATCTGCCAAGTGAGTCAATTAGTTTTATGTACTATGTGGGGGATAAATTCCCCATGTAACATCATCACCATAATAGCATTCTGTCTAAGCCTGATTTTCTTATGGATGGCCAGCTGGCTTGGCTTAATATATCTTGATTTATATCTTTTAGAGTGGATTTCTTTTCTGCAAAATTTTTAGATGGTACAGTTGTAATGGATGGCTTTATTCTAAATTAAAGCAATAATCGCACATTATCTATATAAAATGGTGTTAAATCATTCCAAATCAATGTGTGACTTAAATATGAAACTAAATAATGCAAAGATGTGATCTGCTTCACAATGCATTCCTTCTGGCTATTTGTTGTAATGCATATGTTTAGAGGACAAACAATTTCATCAGCGTGAAGCAGAATTTTAGCTTAGGTAGCATTGTTGTATTCCAGTCTATATCAGTTCAATCAATACTGATCTACAATATTAATGGGATATTTTCCCCGAATTGAAACATCTTGAAATGAGAGAAATTTGGCAAAATAATCTGAAGTCAGAGCTGTTCTCTGTATACCTTCTCTATGAAAAAACATCATATGCAAAAGACTAGTCACGGAATCTTTTAAAATACATCTGAATACCATTACATCTTTTTTTTTTTTCTTGTAAAAGCAAGTTAACAAAATTTCATTTTTAAACTATATATAGCATATGTAGAAGATAAAACTGCAGGATATTATTAACTCCAGATTCTAAATTTGTTCTGTACCTTGTTAAATCTGTTTAATTTCTGTCAGAAAAATGTCAACCAAATGAACAGTACTAAGCAATTATCGGCACTTCATTAGTAAGTTTGCTGTCTGTCTGCAGTGCAGGTAACAAGAACCAAGTCTTTTTCTGATTTACACAGTGAAAATTCATTGCAGACACTGTAGTTTGCACAGATAAGCTTCAGGGTTGGTTCAAAAGCACGAGCTGTGCAATGGGGATGTATGTGGCCATATGCTTTCATCTAAGAAGTGCTCCTTTAAAGTCAGTAGATTTTCTCCATGGCTTTTAAGCTCCAACTTTGCATGGGAAGTTACCAAATTGAATGCAAGTTTGCTAAGGTCTCTTGTAGGGAAAGCGTACAAGCAAAGGAATGGATAAAATAAGTAACATTAATTTTAGGTAAGAGGCTGAAATACAATGTATGCCAAGGCTTAAGTGAAAAAGTTCTTATTTTAAAGCTTATCACTTCAATTTTGGAAGCTTTCAAAAAGAGTGTCATCTGATTTGCAAGTATGATCATGGAGTTCAGTTTCCAAAAAGAGTGATTTATAACAGTGTACATAAAAATAAATTGCCGTAAGAATTTAATATTCAAAACATACCTATTTTATTTCATTTAATCTCTTCCCCTCTCCTTTTTTTATCTGAAGAATATTATGTGAAACTGTAAAGGACTTTGTTGCCAAAATAGGGAAGACTTACGAAAAACCAACGGAAAATACAGAGGAAGCTGATGCCATGGCCATTAAAGTAAGACTATGACTATGTTCAGGTTTAAAGTTGTTGGGTTCTTAAAGTTTATAGCTCATGGATGTTTAATTTTCACATTGCTCCAGAATGCCCAGCTTGGCTTTCATTTCAACCAGTCACTTCAAAATTCGTCTCTTCTTATTGCATAGAGTTAATTACTTCCAAATCATCTTTAAACTCTGAGATCCCTTTAAACTGTTTATACTTTCTTTCTTCATAAAGGATAAAGTTCATGGTAGCATACATAGACATAAAAGGGTGGTTTTTTTTGCATTAGTTATACTTCTAAGGATTAAGTTAGCTGCAAGAAAACAGTGGGATAATGAAGAGTATGCTGCAAAAATGAAGGGGAGGCAGACCACAATGTTAAAAATAGTGGTTTAAGCTGCAAAATACAGAGATCATGTTGCAAAAACATTGGGAAAGAAAACAACAGTAGGATTTGGTATGAGACACAAAATTTACATGAGCTGAAAAGAAGAAAACAAAATCCTTGATAATACCAGAGTAAGAAAATGTACTTGCTAAGTGGCAATTTGTGGTTCATGTTTCTATCCAATGCACATTTTAGAAAATTAATTTTTAACTGTTCCAAGGCTAGAGAGTGCTTTCTCTTAGGCTCAGAAAATCCTTTCTTTTCCTGTGTACCTAGAGAGAACAATTATTTAGTGCTGGGGAGAGGCATTTGACAGTGTCTGATTCTGGCTTGAGCTGCTTGCTCTGTGACAACTCACTTGCTCAAATACACAGCTGTATGGCAAGAACAGCCCCATGTGTCTCAGTCTAACAGCTGATAGATACCTCTCAAAATTAGGGCACTGAACACCCATGTATGGCTAAACTTCTGATGGTTTTCTGTGCTGCAAATCATTGCAAGAGGAGTAGGATGTAATCTGTGCAGTTATGGGGCAGGCTGAGTGTTAGATTCAAATAACACTCATTAGCATGGAGTGTTATTTGAATCTAAGTGTAGGAGGTTTTTATTATAATTGCTCTAATCTGGTTGAGTGTCACGGGGTCTGCAAAAAGCCCGTGCAGACCTACTCATAATCTGACATTCTAAAGTGTTGAACCTGGGTTTGGATTTTACATGAGGAATTACATAGACACTAAAGACACCTACAATTTCAAATATAATCTGGTGCTGTATTTCCTGAAAATATTCACATGTTCAATGTTGAATTTTTTTTATTTTTATTGATGTGTGTGTGTCTTTTCTACTTTGTCTTAGTGCTCAGAGTTAAATGAAAAGCTGGACCTATTGCTCCAGGCTCTTCACACAGAAGCCCAGGCTGCTCCCATTCTCCCAGGCATTGCTCCTCCCATTGTGGAAGAAGAGCCAGAGGAGTTCTCAAGTGAAGAATCTTTGTCTGAAAGTAAAGAGCAATTAGCAGAGTGTGTCTCAAAGTCTTCCCAGAAGCTCTTCAAACCAAGGGAGCAGTTAATGCTCCGAGCAAATAGCTTGAAGAAGGCTGTGAGGCAGATCATTGAACAAGCTGAAAAAGGTGCACATCAGCAACATTTTGATCCAGACCGGTAGAATAGGATAGGATAATGATGTTTGTTTGTTTGTCAAAATGGAATAAGTTTTCATTACAAAATTTGATTTCTATATCCTTACATAGATAAAATTGTGTGCTTATTACAAGCTGCAAGGAAAAGAAATGCAGCTTCTTTGAATGTTGATGACTCTGCATGTGTGAATACTTATGTATGTATGTGTGTGCACATATAAAAGTACATTTCTTTTAACTATTAGCCTCCACAAAATGAAAATTTCTGACAGTAAATCTTTATTGACTGGTAAAGACTTGACTGACTCTCACTGAATTGACGATAGAACTCTTTTGTTGATATTTTAAAACTAAAAGCTACCCCAAAAAGTGCTTATTTCAGTGTATGCAGTTTTTCTTTAGAATCTTTGAAACTTTGTCTTTTCTCTGAATAACAGTTGTGGATGAGCAGAATGCTCATAGTGAAGAACAAGTGAACCAGTCTCCAGTAGAATACAGCAAAGAATTGGATGAATCCAAAGAAGAGGAAAAAGAGGAAGACACAAAGGAACTTGAGTCTCCATCAAGTGAGTAAATTAGAAGTAAAATAGAAATTTTTCATCTCTTTATAGTTATATTTGGAGCATAATTGGTTCCATTATTAAAAATACTAGCATCCTGTTTGACTGGAAACTACTCACAAATTCTAATATATTTGAATAAATTAAAGTTAAGGGAAAAATGAGGGAAATAATAGATAAGCAGTATTTTGGAATGTATTTACAAAGCTGAGAGGCACTTGTTGGGGAAAGAAGTGCCTGAATTTAATCCAGTGTTTACCCTCACCTTTCTACATGAACCTGAGCAAAGAGTCTAGATGGTGGTGGCAATAGCATGTCTCAGTTGTAGACTGAGATTCTCAAGCTACATAGAAATTTTAGGCAAGCTGCTTCTTAGCAATGGAAATTTCAGTAGTTTCCATATAATTAAAATGGACAGTGATGCATGGCTGGTGAGATGACAAGATGATCTGTGAGTCACATAGAAACAGTGGTAGCTGGTAGGCAGCAAAGCCCATCCTCTAGATACCTGGTGAGCAACTTCTTGGGGCAAAACAAGAAAAGTATTTGGGGATTTGCATCTCCTTTTTTCACCCTAACCCACATTAAAATCCTCAAAAGCTGTCCCCATAAGGCTCTGCTCTGAAGCTGGTGCCTGTGTCTGTAGCTCCTACTTTGGAAATAAGACACTGGGATATTGGGGCTTCTGTTGACCCTGGATCTCATGTTTTCTCCAGAAAGGCTTTCTCCAGTGATTGTCTCCTCACTGGTCCCTTTTATTTTCTGTTGGTTATAGGAATCAATGCATGTTGGTTGTCTCTTTTCAACAGTAGCTCATAGAGGATGCTGGCCCTACAAATGACCAAATCCTACTGTCAGAACTGTATAATAAAGATATACAGGTCTAGAAATTTATTGAACTCCTTGTTTCTTGATGGTATAATTTCTGTAGCTAATGGGGAGCTGTATTATTCTGTCACCGGACAGTTTAAGGACAAAGCATGAAACATGAATTCAATTATCTGCACTGAAACATCAGTTTTACTCATTAAGGCTCTGTTGTTTTTATCAGAGCATTCACAGCAAAAGTTTATCTTTATTGCAGTCATTCCCATGAGTCTCATCTGTCAAATAAAGAGCAACTGCTCTGCTGATTTTCCTATTTAATACAACTGCCTTGTTCACGAGTACAGAGAGAGAGCACAAGAGAAAACAGACTGTGTGAACAGTGTGGGGAATTTTTCAGTAGTATTATGAAAAATGAACGTTACTTTTGTTCTGAGTATTATATTATAGCCTATGAGGGTCTTCCTGGTCATTTAATGAAGATAATGTTTTTCTATATGTTAATACCTTCAACTGAATATTTAATAACTCATAGATATATCTATGACTATCATTAGATATCACTTGCCATTTTTATTCAATTTTATTTTTTGATGTTATTACAGTGTTTTATCATGCATAGATACAAATCAATGTGTTGTTTTTCTACTTCAGCAAGTTATCCAGAAAGGTGTGTAATCTTACTCCAAGGATACAAGAAAGTGAAGAATTTGCCATTCCATTTACAGTTCTATGTTAGATTATCATCACTTAAAAAAACCCCCCATGAATGGACAAATCCTGGCCTGAAGTGATGTGAACACAATATCTAAACCCTTGTTCTAGTTATTCCTTTTGTGTCTAGGGTTTTCCCACTCAACATTTTCTTTCCATTAGTGTCTTTATACAGTACACCCGTGTTACTTTCAGGCTGTTATGATTGACATGACTTGATTTGTCCCACTCCTGACAGGGAAAAGGATGGATTCTTTCCTTCCCACCACATTCCTGACACTGTTTCCCTGCTGTTGTCTTGATGATAGTCCTACAAATTCTATTTTTGCTGGATTAGTTTTCATGTTTTGAGAGGAAAAATCAGATTATCCTGAAATAATTTCATTTTTTTGTTCTGAGCTTCTTCAGATGATCAAGTTTGAAGTTGTCCTAAGATGAAGTAGTTTTAACATGTGAGATAATTTGGAGCAAAGATAGCCAAGAGGTGTCTGTATGTGGCCCTCTGTTGTGCAAGAGTTTTCTACATGCAGATGGAAATGCTATAACAAAGCATTTGGTAATACCCAAACTTTTTCCTTGGGGTGCAGCCGGTTTCTGGGTATGTCTGATGGGGCTGAACCTCACAAAGACTGACTTCCCCAGGCTCTGAAGCAGGCACTGGCATATTCTCTCAGGCTTTATGAAACAGTTTATACCAGGAAAGTAACTTACAGCACCCGAGGTCAGCCCTCTGCAAAGCCAATCCTTCTTCATTGCCTCCCGAGGCAGCCACAGGATAACTGGATAACTGAGCTACCAGCTACTCTTTGTGAATCTCCTCTCTTCCCCCTTGATATTCCTCCCTTTCCTTTTCCTGAGCCTTTGTCAGTAATAGTTACATTAGCTACTAAACATTGATATCTGTCAAGGTTTCACCGGTCCATCTTCTGGAGAATTTTAATAAGGTAATTATTTGGGAAATTGCTGGTTTGTTTGTTTTCTGAGTTTTTCTGTGAAAAAAGATGATAGAAAACTGATGGTTCCCACAATCTCTCTAAATGTAAAAGACAAAGGTCAACATGGCTTTTTCCCTTCCCTTGAAGTTTTCAATTTGGCTGTAAATAAAGATATCAGAATTTTCTCTGATTTTTTTTTTAGATTCGGATGCAGGCATGGGCCCATTTTAGCTGCTTGAAAAAAATAGTGTAGGTGTTGATGAGATAGATACTCTAACCTACAGGCAATGGAACTACCTATATTTTAATTGTTATAAATTATAATCTACTGTATAATATGTGTATATTTATAAGTAAGCATAGATGAAATTTAAGTTTAATTATCTCAGTGATATGTTTATCAGAAGTTTACTGCAGTGTTAAATACTGTTGCATTTTAAGGTGAATATGATACATTTTATGAACATATTTACATTTAATACATATAATACTTTCGCTGGTAGCTTGAAGTATAAGTTGGGAGCTCATCATGTTGAGTGCCATGCACACTTACTCATTTTAATTTGTGTTTATCATTTGGTCTGTTTCTATTTTTCTTACTGTATTTAGAAGAAAAACTGTGATATGAGGAGGAAGGACTTTTGTCATGGAGTGGTAACAGATTAAATTAATGCTTTTGATGTATTTTCAGGGCTGTGAAAACTATGTATTGGTAATGTCATAATAAGTCTAATTATTGTTCTTCTATTTTTTCTGCACAGCTAAAACTGCACCAAGATCTCCTGATAGACGTACAAGCCGAGGTATCCATTCTCAGACAGGTTCTTTCTCCGCTCCAGCTTTGGCAGCAAGCAAGGAAAACCTCCCAGTACTTAACACGAGGATTATCTGCCCAGGTAATTATGATTTTGAAATCTGCTGTTACTCCCCTACTTTAATGTTGTCTTCCAGTCTCCTGCTTGCTGACAAATGACTTTTACTTCATGCCCTGAATTTGTTCAAACTGACATATACATCTTTGTGTTATATTGTATAGGAGGAAATGCTTAATGATGTAGAATATTTCTGACCATTTGGCACAACACCAGAAATAGCAGAAGTGTTGCATTTGATTCTGAAGGGTGAAAAGCAAAATTCAGGATCATAGAATTGCAGAGTGGTTTGGGCTGGAAGAGAACTCTAAAGATGGTCTAGTACAGCTCTCTGCCATGGGCATTGACATCTTTCACTAGATCAGGTTGCTCAGAAAAGCATTCAGCCTGACCTTGGACACTTCCAGTGGTGGGGTTTGTACAGCTTCTCAGGACTGTCTCTTCACACATCTCGCTACCCTCATCCCAAACATTTTCCTCTTTTTGTCCAATATAAACCTACCCCATTTGAGTTTAAAACCACTGCCCTTTCTCCTGTCACTGCAGGCCCTGGTGAAAAGTCTCTCAATCTTTCTTATAAACCTGCTCTATATTTTGAAAAGGCACAGTAAATTCTTCCTGGAGCCTTCTCCTCTCCAGGCTGGACAACCGTAGCTCTCTCAGCCTGTCTTCTCAGGAGAAGTCATCCAGCCCTCTGACCATCTTTAGGGCCCTCTGTGGACCCATTCCAACAGGCCCATGTCCTTCTTATGTTGGGACCCCCAAAGGTGGATGCAGCAGTATAGGTGCAGAGCAGAGAGGCTGAATCCCCTCCCTCACCCTGTGCTGCTTTTGATGCAGCCCAGGACACATTTGGCTTCCAGGGCTGCAAGCTTACATTGCCAGGTTGCATCCAATTTTTCATCCACAGGTACCCCCAAATCCTTCTATCATTTATCCTAATCAATGGATTAGGATGAAGAGGCTGAGGAAAAAAGCTTTGTAAAGTTTAACCCTCTGAGTAAGAACTGTCTGTGGATATCTTTCTGGAAGTGGATAACTGAAACCGCACAAAGCCGCTCTGTAAAACAATTGGAAAAAAATCTGTTCTTACCCAAATGCAATTGACACATGAAAAAATATCTGTTCTGCTCCAAATGTAATTAATTCTAGAGAGCACTAGTAAAACCCCATTTTGATTAACTTTATTAATATAGCAAAATCACAGTAGAACCAAGTTTATGTTTTTTTTCCTTAGGCAAATTTAAGTGAAAGCTGTTAGTATTTTGCTTTGTTTACATGCATTACAGAGCATTTTGTAGAGTGAAATTGGTATTAGTCAAAGCAGACCTGTTGAGGTTGTGTTCAAATTAAGTTAAACTATGGCTCCACCAGTTGTAAAAATGGTAAGAATATTCCTTATGTATGCTTCCAAAGGATAAGACGAAAGAAAAATCATTGAGAGTTCAGAGACGAAGATTAAACTGAATGAAAAGGTCTAGCAGTCTTTTTGAATGTTAGGTCACCCATTTGGTTACTATACCAGCCAGTAAATGTTGGCCTGAAAACCTAAATTTTCTTTGTTTTTTATTTTCTTAATGGTGGTACCTGAAGAGAGCTACCACAACGCAGCACAGCTGCCTTTCTGCTTAAGGGAGCCAGAGACCTGGAAAGATAAGCAATTTTGGTAAAAAACTGAGATGGAATCACAATCTTTCCCTATACAGATTTAATGAATTTTGTTTCCCAGTATGTGGCTTATATTATATGTTTGTCTATTTATCAAATACAAATTTTTTTTTATTATTTTCTTTCTGTTTTGTTTTGTTTTGTTTTGTTTTTTTTCTTTTTTAATCAGGTTTAAGGGCTGGTCTAGCTGCTTCCATTGCAGGAAGTTCAATTATTAGCAAAATGTTGCTAGCAAACATCGATCCATTTGGTGCTACGCCGTTTATTGACCCGGATCCAGATTCCTTGTAAGAAATATTTTTTTTTCTAAATGTACTGTTTTGCTTTCCTTAAGGGTGTCCTTCTTACATTTTTGTAGTCTCTTATTTTTTTGCATTATGAATTTCTTGTTTGCCATCATTTGGCAGTAGACCTCAATGTCTGAAAATGAGCTGGATTGTGCTGCTTTAGTTATGAGCAGTGCAAATATTTTTGCTGCAGCTGAAAATAATGGGAGACATTTGCTCACTTATCCCTTGCTCACCTGGAGGAGTAGGACAGAGTAATCTTTCAGAGCTGGGTTTTTCCACCCAAACCAGTTTACTCAGGAAGATTCAGAGGGAAGATCTCTTGAAGTATCTTAGTTCATATTCTGTTCTGTGACCAATCACAGTCTTGGTCAAAGATGTTTGTGTGTCCATGTTCTGTACAAATGTACACCTGATTTTCTCTTTTCTTCTAACAGGGAGGGATATTCAGAAAAATGTGTCATGAACAACTACTTTGGAATTGGGTTAGATGCAAAAATTTCACTGGAATTTAATAATAAGCGAGAAGAGCACCCTGAAAAATGCAGGTAATATAATTACTCTGTCAGTAACAGAGCCAAGATGTTTCCATTCTTTTCTTTTCCTTACCCTTTTATATGAATTTCTTAATTTTTTCTACAAATACAAGACACAATAATGTGTTTATGTCAATATGTGAATCCTGTTTTGCCTGCTTTCAGAAGTCGAACGAAAAACATGATGTGGTATGGAGTTCTTGGCACAAAAGAGCTATTGCAGAGAACTTACAAGAACTTAGAACAAAAAGTCCAACTTGAGGTAAATTTTATTTATGGAGAGAGTTGCTTGCACAATGTATTGTGAAGAATTAGTGCTTATTTTTGAAACCTCTTATTGTTCTTGTTTCAACCCAAGCTGATCTCAAAGGCTCTGTGTAAAGCTATGCTATGTAAAAGTTGGTTCTCCAAGTCGTGTTTTTGAGTAAAATGTCATACTTAAAGATCACAAAATGCCTAGTATTATGTTTCTTGTAATTTCTGGATTGAAAAAAGATAAGAAATTGTGTAGGTAGAATATATTTCTTAATGTTCACGGTATGAGAAGACAGACCAGGTTTCAAGGGCAACCACAGAAATGCCCATAAAATAAAAAGAAGAAAAGAGATAAGGAGTCTTAATCTTTCAGGTTCAATTTAAATTATCTGAAAGCTGCACATATAGGAGGAGCATGTAAATAGTAAAAAATTCCTGACAAAAGAGAAGAGATTCTGAATATGCATCACAAGGAGCCCAGCTACACCAGTAGAGACTTTGGTAGTCACACAAAAAAGGCAAGATATTATCAAAGCAACAGCAAGTTATATGTCTAAACATAGTTATTTTTTGGCTTCTAAGTTCTAACATGGAATCTGTGGTACTGAGAACTTAAAGGAGATAGAAATGATTCCCAAATGCAGACAAAGACTACAGGATGGTTACTGTTCTTTTCACCCAAAGAATAGCTATGGTGGATTTTGACAGAGAACATATATAATTTCTCTTTTTATTTCATGCTATTTCATATAGAAGTTTAAGATATTTATATGAGGGTAACTTTTGAAGTTGAAAGAATAATTTTAGGTTACTGGAGATCTTTCTCACTCTGAGATTTAGGAGGATTTTGTCTGGTAGCAGCAGATTGCTGTTAGCTAAGGATTGAGTAATTATCAAGGAATTATGCAGTAGTTAGCAAATATAATGACAGGAGAGAAAGTTATGTATACTGCAGATAGAATTCTATTTTAAGGATCTTTTGAATTGGATTCAAATAAGATGTGATAATATTGCTGACCTTTCCATAATTATTTTCTTAATATTCCTGTAGGTAAGTCAGCAAGTAAAAATTCCACATTTACTGTTGTCTTGCATAACATTAGATATATTATGCCTGCATATTCAGGCATTAGAGACAGAATTCTACTGTAATACAAATAGTTGTGCAACATCTATTACTATCACACCATATTTTGAGTACTGTCACATCTTGATTAAAATGTTACATTCAGTCTTGCTGCTAAGATTAAATCACAAAAAGAGAGCATTAAACACATTCTGGAAATAATTTGCATCTCTTTCTCCTCCTGATAAAGATGCTATAGATTTTGTCCTTATTTCTTTAGATTTTCTTTTTTATTTGTATAATTTTAAGATACTTCTGTGGACTGGTCATGTTATCTAGTTATCCAGTTATCTAGTAATCTTCCTTATAGGCAGTTTACAGACTGGCAACTTCATGGTCCATAAAGTGACGCCTGGGTCCAGCATTTACAACCTTGTGTTTGTAACTTGCTTCAATTCCATGCCTGTGGCACTGCTGCAGGACTGCACATTTGACTCCCAGTGGAATGGTTTGAGATCATTGGGCTCCCCGCTGCAGGCAGTTGTCCTGCTCTAAGTCAAGAGTGATTTCACTGATGTCTGTGAATTTACTCTTGGCCAAAAGTGAGATTGATGTCACCCCATGATCGTGTTGAGCAGGACATGGAGTCACTTATGTGTTTTGGGAGCTAAAGCAGTAAGGAGGGACTCAACAGCTGGACATAAGCGTGACCTCTTACCTCCAAAATCAACAACTCCCATCTACAGCCAGGGTGACACCTGTGGGGTCAGTCCTAGATTTGTCTTTGCACTTTTGGGAGGAGAAATAAGTTATTTTTACAGGAATTCAACAATATATGCAAACATTGACAGCTAACCATGTTTATGGCTATGCCAGAAATATTCTTGGATATTCTTGGCACACCCCCGCCCCCAGCTTAAATGGATTTGACTAAACAACAAGTCTGTTGCAATTTTGGGAATGCTGATCTAGGATGGAAGACTAGTTACTGAATGTATAAATGAATCTTTTTGTAAGGTCCTTGGCAGTCTTACTGTGTGCACTCAGGGAGATAGGTTTTCTTAGAGCAAAAATATTTTTAATCCTTGATAGACAGACCATGCTCTAAGTGCATGAGAAATCAAGGGATGTGAAAATGTTTCTTTCAAAACCCATGGACTACCACTGCTGTAGAAAAAGCATGTAGAAAAACATGTTTTTCACCTCTGCAAAAATCAGTGCTAAGATTGGAAAGAAGAGGTCTTTCAGAGGTATTTTAGAGGTGTTACATTGCACGGAGGGAGTAGTCTTGTACCAGACCTCTTAATGACTTTGTCCTCCCCTGCTATGACTGTTGAAGCTTCATGTGCTAAAAATTACTCTTTACTGGTAACTTTTATTGTATTATTTATGTACTGAAGGAGCTTTTATCCATTACAGTGTGATGGACAGTACATCCCCCTTCCAAGCCTGCAAGGCATAGCTGTGCTAAACATTCCCAGCTATGCTGGTGGGACTAATTTCTGGGGTGGAACCAAAGAAGATGATGTAAGTAGCATTAAAGAGACTTAATTTAACCTTCTGGGAAAATCCAGCAAAAAATATAATGAACTGTTCTCCTCACTTGATTTTAATAGTACTAGCATATAGTTTGGATAACAATTCTTATTTGAGGAGGCTGTTTCAGTTCAAACTGTATTGTCCTGCTCATTTTTTAAATTGAAAATATATTCCATGATTTTTTACTGTCCATTGTCTTCCGTCATGTCCATTCCAGCAAAATGTTCATAATAAAACATAATTATTTTGTTTTTTAAATGGTTCTATGAGTATTTTTAGAAACTAATTTTATAAACAGAAGCACAAGTAATTTCTCTCTATATTATTCTACAGATGCTTGTAAATAAAGTTTCTCAAAGCATAGATTCCTCTGTTTGCTATAGTCTTAACAAGCAAGGTGTACAGGATAGTCACTCAAAGTTTATACCTTAATTTTCCTCCTGTTCTTCAAACAGCTTTTCCCTGAGGGATGATGATTCAGAAAATGAAGACTAATAAATTTAGTGACTGAGAATTTAGTGGGGTAGTAAACTGGTTTTTGAATATTATTTTCAATGATCCTTTAAAATACTTCAAGGTATCTTTTTCCCCTCCTTCCTTTCAACTCCTAAGAAACATTTCACCACATGGATCCCTATGTGCCTTACAACCTGGAACAGTTTTGCTGCTGCTGCACAGCGTGCCAACTGTAATTACTAGCAGATTATCCTCATCTGCATGCTCTGATTTAGTGTGTGATGTCTGAATCACCTAAAATTGTAGTTGCAAAATGGCTTGTGATTTTGATGGAGACAATCCAGGACTTTTTTGCCAAAAAGTTTTAGGTTTCTTGTGAGTTGTTATCCTTTTATTTTTTAATACACACATGCAAACATATCTATATATAACATACATAGATTGATATAATTTAAGATCTATTATATATAGTTTCATGTTTATATTATATAATACATATATAATTGCATGTGTATATATGTATGTTTGATATAGGTGTATATATCTACATATATATAAAAGTCAAAAAATAAATTTAGACATGTTTTAGTGTCCTTTTTCTTATTTTTGGTATATGTCAGAGGATGGAAATTATATTTATATTTAGCAATGGATATCTAAAGCTTATATATTCCATGTTCATAGTCAGAACTTGAAAGCTGCTCTACATCTGCTCAGCCCTTGTTCAGGAGTCTGTTATTCTCCCTGGACTTGCTTCAGTGAGAGAAGATCTGTCCCAGGTTTCATACTGGTTTACAGCAAATGCATGTGTCCTGGAATGGTTTTACTGATATTATTAGTCATTATTAGTCTTCTAGTGAGCAGATGTGCCAGCAGAGTGACATGTTTGTTCTAGCCAAAGTTAGGAGCATAATTCAGTGCTTTAGTGCAGTCTTCATCAAGATGCTTCATCAGGATGACTCTTCATCAAGAGGTGGTGGTGGTGGTCTGAAGTGCTGCTGGTTCTGCTTGTCTTGACAAATGAAAGACGTTACCTTGACAGCTCTGACTATTGCTGAAACATTAGCAGTGAGCCAAGCAGGGCATCTGCACCCTGACTGGCTTGAGCACAGCTTGTTAAGGCATGTTATTTTGTTGTCCAGAAGACATGCTGGAAACATGACCTGCAACAGGAAAGGAGTCAATTTGAATGTTGATCCACAGAGATTAGCTTGCCTTAAAAAAAAAAAAAAAAAAGGAGAAAAAAGAGATTGGTTTTCAATACAGATATTACTGGTGGAGAGACAAAGCAGAAGGCTGGGTTGAGTTTTTCCTGTCTTTTTGCTGAAATGGCAACACAAAATAAATGAAATGTTATAAATGCTTTTTCTTAACACATGCCAGAACTAGCCCCGTAAACGTCAGTTACTGGATCAAAACCTCCCCACCCTTTTTCTCGTGGAACAGCAGAATCACCATCTTGGTGTTTTTCAAGACGCTCATATATTCCTATGAAAAATGGGAAAAAAATCCATGGAAACTGGGTGGGAAAAAAAAATTCAGATGGAGAAATTGATTTTCTCCAGTCTGGTCTCAGGTGTTACTGATGCAGTTTACTCTGCCTAATGTGCCAACTGAGGGAGTGCAAGTATTGGTCAGAGAGGCAATCTCTCTACCCATTAAACTCTTACTGGAGTGATTTTCCCTCCTGATTTTTCTCCCTCATTGCTCCCTATTGCATATCAAGATGAAATGGCCAAGCTTCAAGTGACCTGAGCATGGTGTTACCTGCCAGAGTGTCACCAGTGTCAGCTGGAGTCCAGCCTGAGGTCTGTCCTGTGGCTGAGTTCCCCGGCAGCACACCAGGTGGCGAGACTTCCTGCGCTTTGTGTGAGCGTGGGGAAATTCAGCACCTTGGCTGCACAGGACATTTGTTCCATACCGAAGTGGTTTTCCTGTTTACCGTGGATAATTATAGACAGCACAAACAAGATTGTCTTCGTATCAAAGCTGCGTTAAACAAAGCAGAGCATGGACTCAGATGTTTGTTTCCAGAGAATTCAGAATATAAACACATGAGCACTTCTGAGAAGAAAAGGAAAGCATTATTTCTTTCACCTTCAAGAACTTCTTAGATATTAAGTACATTAACCAAGCAGAGATTTCGATTGGCCTTTCATCTTGCCTTGAAAAACATGTTTTAATCTGCATGCTGAAACATGTCATCCTTCCTGTATAAGGATATGCCTTGTCATTCAGATATTTCAAATGGTATCATCATGTTTTAAATTATATTTGCCTGTTGTCTGTGGTATCTTGTTCCTATGACTTTGGAGAAACAGTAGTTATTCTACAGTAAAGAAGTTGGAGCATTTAAATGTTGAAAACAAATCTGCGAATGAATCTGTCTTTCATTGCAATCTAAACACTGGATTGAATACTTTCTTTTCCTCACAGATATTTGGAGCTCCATCGTTTGATGATAAAATCTTAGAAGTTGTTGCTGTGTTTGGCAGCATGCAGATGGCAGTGTCCAGAGTCATCAAACTGCAGCACCACAGGATAGCTCAGGTTTGTTGCTTACTTGCAAGCATGCAGGATGGTTGGCAGCAGTTTGGGATCCTGGCAAGTAGTGGGACTCTTGATGGCCACCACCCTATACATTAATAAAGTGCTGACATTGTTTTGCTTCTAGCGGGTAACAAATTGTCTTCAATGATGAATGAAGTATAGGAGAGCTTAATTCCTGAGACGGTTCTGGAGAGAAGCCACAGCTCCTCGTAATCAACAGATTACAGGTGGCCTGTCAGTCCCACCAGTATTTATTGCCCTACAAAATAATGTGTTTGTTCTTTTCCAGTGCCGGTCAGTAAAGATCACCATACTTGGCGATGAAGGGGTTCCAGTGCAAGTCGATGGAGAGGCATGGATCCAGCCCCCAGGAGTTATTAAGATCATACATAAAAACAGAGCTCAGATGCTGACACGAGACAGAGTATGTTGCAGAAAGAGCTGCCATTGTTAACACTGGTTTCTGTAATAATTTGTTTCAGTTATAACGTGAATAAAACAGTACTTATAAAAATGTTTTATAACTATTTATATAATTCATGCATTTACTGACAGTGATATAGTTTCTATAATGAGCCAGATAGAGAATTATTATTTTGTATAAGTGGCAGTGCTTTGTTAATTTTTATTTGTTTTTTTAGTGCTATTCCTATAGTCTTATTATTGTATAATAAGAATGGTCAACATTTTATCTATTCCTCCCTCCCTCCTTCCCCTTCTACTGCTTCTTTCTTTTTCTCTAGGTGTGTTATATCAGTCACATACTGAAAATTTCAACACAATTGCCTAAATAGATAAGTTCTATACTGTCCATTTTCGAGAATAGTTTTCTGCAGATTTCTCTCTCTGTCCTACCAATCCTCCCTCTCCCCCATGAGCTAGTCTCAGACAGGAGAGACACAAGTCCAACCTAGGCACAAAACCACTGGAGAGTTCATGCTTGTCTAGGACTATTGTGTGAAAGGTACAACTGCCACTCAGTTCTCCATCCACTAGCTGGATCTTGAATTTAGGGTGAAGTTAAGGTAGAATTTGAACTCTATTTTTAGTAAATTTGTTTTTTTAATCCACCATTTTTATTGCTTGAATTCTGTATCAGTTCTGAATTTCAATCTTGCTATCCACACAAAATGTGCTTGCATTAAAGAATCATGAAACTCAAAAATTATTTAGGTTGGAAAATACCTCTAGGATGATTGAGTCCAACCATTATCACTGTTTTAGTGATAATGGAAGACACATTTTGAAGATCATGGGGATGAGACAGAGAACCAGCTTTCAGAAGTGATTTACTCTCTATACTAAGTTTTAAAAAACTGTAGGAGTAAAAATTATTTAATCAAGTAGTATAATTTATATAAGCACTTGTTTATTCGTTAAATTAATTTTAACTAAAATAACATATAATTTAAATTTATATATAATGTAAAACTAAATTTTTTAATGAGTAAGAATACTCCTGAGTGCTGTGAATTGAATATGCAATTCATTTTGATTAGGCCTTTGAAAACACTCTGAAGTCTTGGGAGGACAAACAGAAGTATGATTCCTGCAAACCTGTCATTCGATCTCCCTTGTACCCTCAGCAAGCTGTTGAGTTGGCTACAGAAGAAGAAGTTGCACAGATCCAGTTGTGCTCACAAGCTGCAGAAGAACTTATCACCAGGTACAGTAAAATTAATAAGTTGGATTGGCAACCTAGACACCAATACTGAATTATTAATACAAATTCATACAGAGACTTAGAAATGTAAATTTTCCCTGGTTTTTGATTAAAGTTTTGTTGCCGCTATATCAGTACAGCGTTCTTTTTCTAATTAAAAAAATTTAGAGCCTTATTTTTAAGGTTCAACTTCTTTTTGTGTGCTTTTTCTATGTATTTTTAAAATTTTTTATGTGTTTTTGTGTTGGTTTTTCTTTTTCTTGTAAAAACCAACTTCTGTAGCAGCAGCAGAAATTAAAAACTGGGAAGCTTCTTTGCAAAAATTGAAGCTTCTCTTTTTATGACAAAGCAAAAATATAATTGGGAATAATTGGAAGAAACCCTTTAAAAGTCTGCAGGATGGACACTTCAGTTGTTCATATGGGCTGAGATAAAGAAAAGCTTTTCTTTTTTTCTCCACAACATTTTATAAAGCTGCTATTCAATTTATCATAACAGCTTTAGCATCAAAATCACCAATAATATATAAGAAAGGAAGGGCTACATACTGTTTTTATACTGCAGTCATAGACAAATAGTTTAGTTTGTTAATTACCCAAAGTGAAGTTTAGCCAGGACATCTTAAAAACTTTACTGTTCTAGGGATGGTCTGGAGGCTGTAGTCACAGCTGGACTTCCCATAATCTTAATTGATTGCAGCCAATTTTCATGTCACATCTGGAGGCTATACCTTGTGAAATAGGTGTAAGGGTTTTGAAGATAATTTTGAGTAAATCATTGCAATGTGCTAGAGTTTTCCTCTGTAGTTGTTACTTGAATTAATAGGACCAACATTTTTTGGTCCATTTTTCTTGTATAGCATAACTCTATATATAGTTCTATATATATTTCTATAGCATAGCATATAGTTCTAAGAAAAATAAATGTATCACAGTATTTTGTTGCATCATAAATAATCTGTGTGATGGATATAATTTCTACAAGGTTCTATATTGTTTGAAGAGATACTTGCCTTTCAATTTTTGTTATAAAAAAGAGTGTTTTACGAAACATGTTCTTGTGTATTTTCTCATCTGATGAAGTTGTGAACTCAAGAATTCTTTAAAGAAATTAAGAAATATTTTTCTCCATTCTAAATGTTTTTGTAGGATCTGTGAAGCAGCAAAAGTACATGGTCTCTTGGAGCAGGAGCTTGCTCACGCAGTTAATGCATGTTCACATGCATTAAATAAAGCCAACCCAAGGTTTCCTGAGGTAAAGAAGAACAGAGATTTATGTAAATAAGCTATAAAGTCTGGGTGCACAAGCTTGTGGCACAGGGGCTGTACTGTATTCCCTACTCCCATTTGAAAACAAGCTGGATGAGAAGAAGGAAGATGCAGTTTCTGCATTCACCAGTGTCCTCCCCACCTGGTACTGTGCAGGCATATCCTCAGAGAGGATGGAGGTGTGACAGAGGCTGAACCAGATCTGTTACTATATGAAGGTCAATTTCTGCGGATGCTTTCACAGAAATGCTCATGCTTAATTGCAGTCCAAGTGCTATACAGAGAAGGCAAAGGAGCTGAGGGGAAATGAGTTTCCTAGTTTCTCTCTTCACACTAGATAATCTGAGTGTTTTCAGGGATTGGACCCAGAAATGATTAATTAGGTAGAGGCTATCCATATCTAACCTAAATTGATGCATGGTAAATATGTTGACCTTTGCTTCTTGAAGTATGGTTAGCAACTTGCTTCTGCTGAGGATAAGGTGAAAAATTGAAATCAGTAGTCATTGTTTTCTGCTGGCCTTTGTCATATGTGTATTGATATGGTGGCTGGTTACCTGATGATCTTCAGGACTGTATTAATGTCATACTAAATGAAGTGGAGGAAAAGATAGTAAATAGATACTTCATTTTTGGTTTCTATTCTCATTGTTGAATAGATTGTCAGTTTAGAGCTAAACAGATGTATTTCTCGTAGGAGAAGGCAGTTAAGATCTGTGCTGTAAGGCGAAAGTACTGACTTGCATCACTTCAAAGTATGTTTATGCTTCTTATTCCCCAGAGCCTTACCAGAAACACTGCCATGGAGATAGCTGTCAATGTGAAGGCCTTACACAATGAAACAGAATCTCTGCTAGTAGGAAGAGTTCCTTTGGTAAGGTCACAAAGCACACAGTTTTATTCATTCAGATCATCCATGACTGGTTCTTTGCTGATTTTTGTAAATTGGTGCCAAAGGGAGGACACACTGCAAGAAGCTCTGCAAGGTTAATAGGAGAAGATTACACTGCATTTGTGGTTGGATCAGAATGAGTTTTGAAATCTCTTAGACTGGCATCCATCTTGCCTCACTTCAGATATCTAAGTCATTGCTTGGACTCCTCTTGTTAATAATCAGAGAAATAGGTATCCTTGTGGGGCTGATTCACACTCAGCTCTCTTGGAGGCCTATTTTAGAAGGAGATTATTTATCTTCTGGAGCTGTAGCATTTAAGAGAACTTCTGGAGAACTATTATGTGACCATCTTTAGAGTTTAAGGAGAGCCTGGGGTGAGAGCTGCTTAGACTCATACAATCAATTTCTGCAGACCTAATCTGGGCAAGTAAATATCGCTCTTGTTCTAATACCTGTCAGCAGCTATTTTAGAATCTTCAACTGGTATGTATTCAGTAAACCACTAATGGTACTTGAAGACTTTGTGACTTCTTTGGCAAGTGGTTGTGTCTAAAATGATGAAGGTTTCTCAACAGTTGTATCTGGATGTATAATTAGAAAATTTCTCTATTGACATTGTGAAGAGAAGAAAAATGTCAGGTTTTCTATGCTTGTCCAGTTTTACATTAAGAAGATACTCAGTAGGAGCAGTTACATTTTCTTTAGATTCAAAAGCAGATTTATTACTAACTTGTTTATTTAAGTGTTGTAATTAAAAATAGATATTAATAGGAATATTTTCATTTACCTGAGTTAGAATATAAAACTTACTGCAGGTGCACATACCTTTTTAAGCAAGTGATAAATTGTATGAGTCTGTTTTAGAATAACCAAAAGTGAATATAATCTAAATATAATATTAGTCTAATATATTATATAAATATTAGTCTAAAGGCTAGTAATTGTTTAAGCTATAGAAATAGTCAAAGATTAGGTTCACATGTTTCGTTTTACAGTGTTTTCAAAGGGAAAGCTATTTTATTAGATGTTTTTGTTCGAGAAAAGGGGAAAAAATCTGCTGTTTTTTTTTCAAATTGCTGTTGCTAATCCCATATGTTTCCAATTTAGTGGGAAATTAGCATAGAGATTTTTTTTAAAAAAAAATTAAATAATTTTACCAAAAAAATTAGAAGAAAACATTTAAGCTGGTGATGCCATACTAGGACTGGTGAAATTTATCAAGATAGTTTGGAAATAATGTTATTATGGAAACTTCCCACTGAAACATTACCTTTTCTGCAGCAGGCTGGGATCTTGTGTTGTTGAACTGGGCCCTTCTTCAGGCTCCAAAGCTTAATTTGATTCCTTTTTCCCTTTCTGAATTTTTACGTGTTGTACTGCTTCTGCTTCTTATTGTGGTTGTGCAAATGTCTTCATGAGGCTGCATCAGGCCCTTTTTTTTAATAAAAAGTCTGTTTGGAAGGTACTAAGATAATTTTCCAGAGGTGTCCCATTAAGCTCATTTGACATCACCCTTGCTTAGAGAGGTATGTCACAGTCACAGTAACCAGGCACCCTGGTTAACTTTATTGCCATGTATTTTATAAATGCTGATGTTGCCTGAATGTTGGTCCCTCATGCAATTAAAATAGAGAGAGATGAAGTGGAAGATGTTGCTTGATGCATCAGCCACTCCCATCACAAACTGTTCTCCGAAGGATCTTTCTCCTCTGACAATGACAGACATTCTTTCATATATTCCTCTATTTTTTTGGCATCTTCACTTCTCCCACATCCATTTTTCCTGTGATAAAGCACTTGAGAGAAGTAAACTCATGTCTTTGGTGTTTACACTACTTGGTTTAACCTCAGCCAGCAACTAAATTAGGACACTTGGTAATCTGGTGCTTTGGTTGCCATTTACTGGTGTTGAGTTTTGCTGCTACAGCTCCTGAGGAAGAGGAAAAAAACCAAACTGTAAATAAACATAAAACAAGTCTGTGGTTCCTTCCACCTCCTGTAAGAGCTATGATTAACACAGTTTATACAACAATAGGAACATTAAATCACAACAAATGCTAAAATATAATTTTTAATGAAATGATAATAAAATAGGATCACAGAATGATTTGAGGTGACGTGACCTTAAAGATCTTCTAGTTCCAGCTCCCTTGCCATGAGCAGGGACATCTATGAGATCAGGCTGCTCAAGATGGGACAATGAAGCTGATTTGTGGAATCTCTCAGATGCTTATGGCTGGAATACAGTTTGGAAAAAATTAAAAATACTATCTTTTTTCTAGACACTTTCCAAATGCATCGTTTTTGTTTTTTAATTTTAAAAAGCATTTCCAGTCTGGAACAGAGCACAGTTTTCAAATGCATTAAGGAAAAAGTATGACAAACTCTTTCATTTCAACTGTATAAAATTGTCTAAACTCAGTGAAATACAATATTTTCGTATCAAAAATTTAAATAGAGAATGAATTGAAAAATTCCTTGTTTTTATTTCTTCATTCATAATGACATTTTTTATCTTGGAAATAAGATTTTCCAAGATGTTGTAGGAGGAGAGTTTGCCCAGAACTGCTGATTCTTTCTGTATCAGAATTATTATTTTGAATTTACTTCAGATGCACCATTAGATGAGCATCTTTTTTGTCCCCAGGCAAAATGTTTTCCTCTGAGAATCAAGCAATTAGATAAGTACTTGTTGAGAAAGACATAATTCTTTGCTTCATTATTTTATAGAAAGTAGATGATTTGAGTAATTTGCTCCAAATTAACTGAACTGTTCAAATGGTCAAAAAAAAAAAAAAAAAAAGATAAGTGAAAAGAAAGATCAAAGGCTGCTGATGGACACTGAATTTTCTGAGCTGTAGGAGAGAAAATAACATGATAGCAAAGGGAACTTATATTTCCAGTATCATTATACTGGACAGTAAGATCTTACCAAAGATGGTCTCTCCTTTGAAAGATGGGAACATATGCAGACTACTGCAGCAAAAGAAAGACACTTTTGTTGATAAATGGGGTTTGTAATTTATCACTGAATTCCAACAATGTCAAATTCTTTCTCCAGCACTAGACATCCAAGATTTTCTTACAACTCCGTTTAAAAAATGCATTCACTATGATGTGACAGAGATCTTTGCAGAAGGACATTCTGCATTGCTTTAGTACTACCTTTACTTAAAAGAGAGAAATAGATACTCAGATTGCTTTATTAATGATTCCAAGCAGGATTCAACTCTTTACCTCAAAATGGTGTTTCAACAATCTCAGATGAGCTCAAAAAAGCTTTTCAAGGGATCAGCTGCCTGCTTTACCTCTTCCACATGGGTTTAGTCATGCAACAGCTGCAGAACAGTTTTCAGACTGGAGTTTTAAAGGGAACAGGTATCTCTGTGGGGTATCTCTTTAAGAGAGCCAAATTCACATGTGTTGTCAAGTCCCAGTGTTTTTACACAACTACCACTTTCTTTTTCCTTTTGGCCTTGACTGATGTCCTTGTCTTTTTGTCTCCTGCCAGGGAGTCCTTCCACCCTCAGCCAGCAGCACTGTCTATCTCTCCCTGTCTCTCCTATTTAGAACGGGTAGTGCAGGTAGCATATCACCACTGGAAGACCTTTGGAAATGGAAATCTTCCACAAGATCCATTTCTTCTTACTTGAAAATTAAGGAATGATTTACCATCTGAACACATTTGCAAAAAATAACTGAGGTTTACCACCATCTACTCCATTTTTTTATACCACTTTTTGTACAAAGATTTTTCATCCACTTGCTCTTCTCCTCAGGTTTTCTCTCCCTTCTGTTGATAGTTTCCATTTCCAGTGTGTCCTCATAGTGGTGTTATCAGATAACTCTTGCTCTGTAAAGACTCAGGACTGTAGTGAAGGATGACAGTAATTGACAACTATACCCAGCTGGTCTGCACCTAAAGCCTCAGCTGTCTCAGTCATCCCATTGTGATTTGGACATTACTAAATGTAGATGAAGGTGGTCCCACACATCTCTGAAGGAAAGTCTGATTTTGGAAGATTATTTGTCTTCACCATTTGTTGACACTCACCATGAAGTAGTCATCTGTTGGTGTGTGGTAACAAGATAACTTAAATGTTAAATCTCATTAAACTAAAAGTCGTGTTTTTCTGGCCTGTTTATAAACAGCAGTTGGAAGCTCCCCATGAAGAACTGTTGTCTGATGCTTTACACAGTGTGGAAATAGAGTTGAGAAAACTTGCTGAGATTCCTTGGCTTTATTATGTTTTTCAACCAAATGATGATGAGGTAAGTTTGATTAATACATTCTGATTTTAACTGAACTTAATTTTCTTTTGATAAGGAAAAGTAAATTACAATTTTTCATGATCTCTTGAGGCACTTTCAGTAGTGATGCTGGCTCATTTCTGTATGCCGTGAACAACCTTCTAAGCTTAGTGCTTTGTTTTAGTGTTTTATTCCCTTTCGTGAAAGTAAAGATTTTGATTGATATATAAATAAATGAAACATATATAATTCAAACATATATTGTTAAATCCTGACATTATTCCTTACAGAAGTAAATTTGGGCCTTACTTTTTGAGATTGAATGAATTACCACCACAAGCATAAAGCTTAACTGTTGTTTTCTCTTAAATAAAGGTAACCCTGCCTCTTTTCTCATGCAGGATCCCCCTCTGGACTATGCTAAAAGAAACAATAGAAGTACAGTGTTTCGTATAGTGCCAAAGTTTAAAAAAGAAAAAATTCAGAAGCATAAGACCAGCCCTCAGCCTGGTATGTGTTTTGAAATTGCAAGAAAAGTAGTAGCATTTGCAGTGAATTTGATTTTATGGGATTTTTTTGGTACGAAGTGACATGATTTACCTAGGACTAAAGTCAAAGTGGAAAGCACCTGAGCTAACTGGCATTTTCATTAGGATAAATGCTTCTTTCAGTGCCTTTAGAAAGCATTCAATAGGACCCCAATACTCCCAAGTGAACCAAAGAACTACTGTGAAAATACTTCAAAAGTTTTATCATGCAACAAGCAGGGTGTGTGTCTTCGCTGTTGGTTACATTTGATTTACTCATAGCCATACAAGCCATGGGTAAACACATTGTTTCCCTGTGAAGCTCCAATTCAGGTTTTTCAGGTTAGTTTTAGGTGTGAAATAACTTTTATCACACTGGATTAATTAACCAGTTATTAAATTTTGGGTGGGTTATAGGTTCAGTAAGTGAGACAGATCAAACGAAAAATCATGATAGTCAATACTGATTTTTTAGTTAGAAGTTGAACAAACTCCACCCTCCTCTCTCCCCATTTTTATTCATTTACTCAACAATTTTTTCGACTTTATTTATTCAGCTTACTTCTTTAAGATTATGTCCAGGATGTAATCAGTGATTAGATGGTCCTAAAACTCTGTAATTTTTTTAAAATGAACAGTTGATCACAGTCTGCAAAATCTTGCAGTTGTTGATCAGATTTAAGTTTTGGATTAGACATCAGATTTCTCTTCATTATAAAATGAAGTGTTCAGTATTGAATGAAGTTGCAAAATTATAGCAATAAGTAGCATAACTATTTTTTTAATGTATGTGGTCTTAATGGGACTAATGTGGGCAACTAACTTTAGAGAACAATGTTTTACAGAGAGCTTCTTAATGGCCTGTGTAACACAGTAGCTTAAAGAGTACTTTTTGTCTTAATTAAGAATACTAGAATCTGTTAATTAAAACTGGACTTGCTTGCTGCCATTGCTATATTTGAGGTATGGACGCTATTTTAATTTTACATTTTAATTAGTTTTTGAAGGCTTCTCTTCTTCCTGGATGACTACTAATAAATTAATGGCATAGAGCAACATTAGACTTTGCATCACTGATCCTAAGCTGGTTTAATGTGAATTTGTTGGGACATGAGGTTTTAAAGGCTTTACTGAAGAAACTGGAGTAAAGCTGAAAGCATGGCTGCAAAGCAAAGAACCCCAAGTTTGTTTAGATACTTTCTTGTGTTAACTGCTAACCTGTAACCTGCATGTAAAAGGAAATTGTCAGTTTTTGTGGAAAAGACACCTCTAACCTTTCCCTTTGCTAGCACGGCACTTCTACTCTGTTTTCCACTCTCTTTGGCCTAACCTTTGCTTGTGATGCATTTGAGCATGTAGAAATTAAGGGGGTTTTGCTCTTAACTTTGGTAGTTCAAAAATGGGGCACAGATGAAGTTGCTGCTTGGCTGGATCTGCTCAGTTTGGGAGAGTACAAAGAAATCTTCATCAGCCATGACATCCGAGGCTCTGAGCTTTTACATCTGGAAAGGCGAGATCTTAAGGTATTTCCTTTGTGCTACTTTTCTGCTATTGACCATTTTCTTTGACAAAACAAGAACCAACTTTCTTCTTTCCCTGCACTTGTCATTGCTTGTAGCTTGGCTTACACTGTGCAAATATGCAATAAACTAATATGCGCTGTCCTTGGGCCTGACTTTCTGAAGTGCTGACTTGAACTCACAACTGAAAATATCTGTGTTATCCAAAATTTCTTTTTTTTTTTTTTCCTTTTTTTTCTACTTTGTGTAGGATGATGGTGTTGCAGTTTATGTCAGAAGGCATAGGAGAAGCACATTTGATATCTTACTGGTATCTGTGTAATACAATGTTTTCTTCAAGAGTTCACTGTTTCCATTAAACACTATCAGTATGGATCAGTTGATGATGGTCATAATAATTTTGAATCTATCTCCTGCAGGGGCTGATCTGCTCCACATGATTTATTGTGTATATATTGGACTTAGTGGGTGTGAGAGAGATAAGCAGCTTAATAAATTCCAGTATTTGGCTTTCGTGTTCGTGTGTCAAAATGCTTTTTCTCATTGGTAACCAACCTCTGATGCTGGCTGTATAGATTTTTGAAAAAGAGTATTTTATTTTGACTCCTAAATTATAAAATCTTTTTCCTCTGAGGTCAGATAGGTATGTTTTGCAGGGAGAAACATTACCCAGCAGTGTGAGATGGTTATTTGAGCTTGCTGGTCCTTTTCAGGAATGACTTAAGTGCATCCATTATATGTAATAGCAGCTATATCTTTGGGGATTCATTAAATTACTTTTTCCAGGAACTCAGTAGTAATGAGTTCTTGGTAATGGGTTTTGCAACTGCTTTTAGCACATAAGAGAGGAAATAGGATATTGTATAAATTGTAAACATTTACATTTAGAGTGCAAGCCACAGTGCAGTAGTCTCCAGGTAGAGACAATATTTTCATACAAATGTGTTATTTTATGTGAAGTTTTTTATATAGTGTGAAACCCTGGTATTATAAGGTAGTGCTTGTACTGTTGCAGTAGAAAGTAGCTGCTGAAAATAGCTGTATTTGAGATAATCTGTTTGGCTGTTGTGATTTATTTTGCTCTTTGGTATTAGACTGCCTAAGCTTCTTTCCATGGAAGTTAAATTCCTTTCTTTCAGGATAGTTTCTGACAGGGAAGGACGCTTTCAGGGTAGTCTCTCACTGCAAACATTTAGAAATAGAAGACTGTCCAAGCAATCCACCACAGTGTTCCAGTGATGTTGCAAGTCCCTGTTCTGAATGAGTGCTGAACAAACTTAAAATTCAACTGAGAAATCATATAATGCACAGATACACTGAAATGTTAAGAAAACTTAAGTTTTGGTTTTTGGTTCTGTCCCAACCAACTACGGTTGGTTGGGAATAAATGATGGTGGGTAAGATCAGTGTTAAACTGGACATGGCTTTCTGGCCATGCCTTATTTCTCATAAGTACCAATTTGACTGCCTGCCCAGAGGACTGGCACTTAAACCAAGTTTAATCTGCAGCAGGGTAATTATCAACCCAGTATCCCTGTTGCTAAGGCTCATGCTGGTTCAGTGTAAATAAAATCCCATCACAAAGGTCTATCCCATGAAATATCTAAAGGCTTGTCTTAGAAAAGATAGAGCCTACTGTCTCCTCTCTCCAGTGCTTCCTGGAGTCATGGAGGAGGAGGAGGAGTTGCTCTACACAAGTTGCAAAGGGCATGTCCCAGGCTGACCAAATCTTGCTCCAGAATCGCCCCATGTGCTCGTTAGCAGATGCTGAGAGCTTCCAAATCAGTGCTGTTCATAAGCTAGGCCAGGCTTTTGGCCAGGCAGGCTTGCAGTCTGTGTAACAGCACTGAACTTAAATAGCAGAGTTTAGTGCTCATCCTGCTGATTAAGGGACATGGTCTCTGCAGGGAGCCAATTAAGGGTGGTTCAGGCAGCCTGCAGTTTTCTGCCAGTGACCTGAATTGGTGTCAAGATGTGTAATGTAGTACTTGGGAAATGAGGAACACGTCACAAGCTGCCCTGTGAATCTTTCCTCCCTTTGGCTGTCGAGGTGTGCAGATGAGCCTTCAGTGCTCTTGCAAGCTGTAATCTGTCTACAGCCTCTCCTCCACAAGGTTTGTGTTTCCTGACAAGCTAAATGAGATCACCATTGATTCATGCGCTCCTAACTCATGTACAATACATTTTACCTCTGTTACCTTTCATGTCTGCAGCAGGAAAAATTGCTGCCTGTTTTAATTGAATCCTCTGAGCCTCCCTTTCTTTCTGTGGTCAAAAGTAGAGATAAAAAGCAGTATGGAGAAGGATTTGATGAAGCACTCTTCCTTTGCACACATCACTGGAACAGATTGATATGCTGACAGAGGAATTGGGCACCTCTAATTATATTTCTGCATAACTTGTCTATCCCAGTTTCAGGGAGCTCTGTGTGGCAACTGGCAAATGAAAAACTAGAATATGTGTTTCCACCCAGTCCTTGCAGTAATGACCTTTCTCCAGCCTGATTGATTATGCTTGATTTAATTTAGGGAGATATTAGATATTTACACTCACATTATTTTCTTTTGCTTGATGAATGTCTGGGCAATAAAGTGTGAATTACTCTGCAGAAACTGTAGAAAGAAGACTTGGTGCAACTTTTTTTTTTTTTTTAACCTTATTTTAAAATCAAACTTACTGAAAACTGGACCAACTTTTTCTGAAATAAATATTGGCATTCCTAGCATTGACAGTCATGTTCCTATGCATGTAACTTTAGTCATAATCAGAACTGCAACACATTTGGTAGGACAGGGGGATGATGTCTCCTTAAAGCTCCATAGCAATGTTGGTTTCCCTGGAGAAAGGCTTTCCATGCCACAGATCAACTTGATAAGCAGTGTCAGTCGAACTAAAATCTGTGCCAAGAGCTGCGACACTTCATCCCTGTGTTTTGCAGTAGCATATTTTGAAAAAGTTGTTTTATGGAAAAAGTTTTGTAAGATTTGTTAGATTTCAGACATGCTAAGTGGCTTTTCACACTGGGGATGCAAATAGGGTAGATTTCATGTTTGGAAGAAGTTATTATTAAGGAGTTCTTATATCAATTGTTTGGTAGTGGTGGTACCTTTGGCCAGAAAATCTCCAGGAAATAGCACAGTGGTTAGGGAGAGCAGGAGGAGAGGTGATGCTGTAGTTCTAAGGCCACAGCTGGGGAAAAAAGAAAGGCTATTGTTTTCCTTCAGACTGGCTAGAATTTCTTCTTCAAAACTGTAGTTTAGTCAAATTGAATTCTTTGTAACTAGATATCAATTAGATATGAAAATATTATATTGAGGATGATGAAACCCATGTGTGCACAAATATGCAGAGATGTTTGAAGATCTTGTTCTCTGAGTGATGCATGATATTCTGATGTAGCAGATCCTTTTAGTCTGAGAGGAGAGAATTTCAGCAAACTTTTCTGCATGAGCAGTAAACTGACAATACCAGGTAGCATTTAGTGTTATGACTCTATAAATTCTAGTTTCCACCAAACCAAAAACTATTATAAAAGCATAAAAATCCCAAGTTGGTGGGGTTATTCTCCCCTAGGTGTGTAACAGAAAGGGCTCCCCAAAATGTTTGATGAGGCTTGTGAGATTTGCTGCTCTGATATGCATTACAGCAACTTCAACTGGAAGAGAAATAAACCCAAAATCTCTTGCCTCTGAATCAAAGGTGTTGTGAACTACTTTACAGAGGTTGGTGGGAAAACTGGCTGAGTTTTTTGGGAATTTCATATGTTTCTTTCCTCTCATTTTGAACTCTGGCAGCGTCTCACTATATTGCTTATCCAACAGAAGTTCTACTCATGAAAATATATTTGTTCTGAAGAATTTGTAAATTCTTAAATTGTGTGGTTTGTTGTGGTTTGGAAAGTGTCCTTATGGGTTTTCCCTTATGTAGAATTTTCTCCACATAGCAACTAGGCTATTTCGTTAGTTTCAGCAGTCATGTGTGTTTTTTTTTATTCACTTGAGAATTAAGTTTAACATAAAAAAGACAATATTACAGAAATGTAAAATGATAAATATTAATGTCGTTTTAGGATGAATTTGACTACTACCTACATTAACTCTCTTAACAAAAATTAGTACTACATTTTTTTATAAGTGAGATGTGAAAAAAAAAATTATGTGATGTGGAAAATCAGGTTTTTTTCAGGTAGTTCATGAACAGCACTTGCTTTCGGAACTTTTAGGAACAAATTTTGAACTCCTTAAGGCTGACACCTTTGTGCCAAAGTCCTGTAAAGGATGACCATCCATTTGTAGTGCTGATAGTTTTCAACTGAAGAAACAACCAAACATTTTTTCTCTCTAACATAACCAGAATTCAGTCTTTGCTCTCTGAAAATTAAGCCATCTGTTTAATCTTGGCTGTGCTACCTTTATAATAAAATAATTGATTCATGCCCATTTTACCACCCCTTTCTTCCAAAATTAAATGCATGCTAACATTTTAAAGTACTATAGAATACAGATTTTCTGAGGTCTCTGTGGCTGTAGAAATGTAGATACAGTCTTTGTGAAGAGTATGTGCAGAATAATATATATGGTTTCATTTTTCACTCTTTATGAGAAAAATTTTTTCAAGCTGCCTAATTACACTCCCTTCTTTTTAATATCTTTGTAATGGAAAAATCTTCCCATTAAAATGCAGTTATTTTTATTTCAGAAAAATGGGAAAACTTTTCTAGGTTTTTTTTTTTTAGTTATTTAACCACAATCTATTTATATAGGGTTTATTCTACAAATAACTAGTGTTTGACTCTTCTGATTGCTCAACACCATTGACACATGGATTTTAAAAACTTTTTCATAGCTGAGTTTTACAGATTAGGGAAGCAGATTTCCACCAAACTGAGCTCAAAATTCATTAGTGCGGTGGGAGATCATTAGCACAGCTGGACATCCCATTCTGCTTCTCTGATCATTGGACCAGCCAAAACTGAAAAAGGATGCTGCTAAAGCTATTACTAATACTGGAAGAAGTTTGCTACAAAAAAAATTTGTCTGTTGTTGTGTATAGAGATGGGTCTGGAAACCAACAAAAAAAATATTTCAGCTGATGTGAATGATTTAGTAGCTACAAGGAGATTTACTCTTGTGCTTTTTCCATTTCCTTTGGGATATGACTATCATGTTTCTGAGAATTTTTTTTTCCAGCTCTCTAATCAGGAACATCCATGCTAGGAGACGTAACCTTTTTGGAATGAAAAACAAATGCTTACTCTTTCTATTGCTCTCTAAAGGGAAGTTGTCCTACATGCCTTTAGCCATTACATCCACTTTCCCTTGAGAAACTGGGGATATATGTGTTTGTTGACTAAAGCAGACATCACAGGGCCTCAGATCAACTGAGACTGCTGGACAGAAGTCCCAATCCATCACATCCTACCAAGCATTTGATTGCTGTGTTAGAGAGGAGGGGGAGATTGTTCCCTTTATTTTGCCAGAAATTGTGAAAGATGTTTGTAGCTAGAAGTCAAGCCAAAGATGATTTTGACATATATTGAAGTGCCCTGAGTTGCCACTATTGCAGGTAAGTAATTTTATGTCTGGCAGTCAGAGAGGGATTCACTGTATGCTCTAAGCAGTCTTTTTGAAAAGCAACTCTTGCTAACAGTTCCTGGTTAGTGTTGATTGCAGAGACCACATTTGTAGACATCTGTTGCATGGATAGATCATAATCAATGGAGCTTCTTTTTCTTTCTTTTAAAGTAAACTTCCTTCTTTTTCTTCTCTTTTTTTCTTTTTCTCTTTTAAAATTTTCTGTAGGACCTGGGGATAACGAAAGTGGGTCATATGAAGCGAATTCTCCAGGGAATTAAAGAGCTCAGCAAGAACACCCCTTTGTCAGAAGTGTAATTATGCTGGTGCTTTTCTTAAAGAGAGAAGAGAAAGTTGCTGGAGAAGCAAAGCCGTTGCAGGCACTTGGCTGTCCTTGTAGTTTACTCTATGGAAGAATAAGCACTGGTGTTTGTACAGGCTAGCATCTCTGAACTCTTGTGTGGTGAAGAACTCACAGCAAGAGTACGAAAGGATTTGTGCCAAAACAAGAAGGAAAAGGTGATACGTTCTGTGTTTTCTTGGTGTGCACATTGGCCAGTTTGGATAAGCCCAGTTTCGTAAATTGATTGGTTGATGATCAACTGCACTGACTGGAAAATATAATCAAGAAACGATTGCTTTGCTTACATGCAGCTCAGTATGCCTCTCTTTATGCTGCAGCAAGATGCCACAGTACAGCATGAGGTCATCTGGTTATTCTTCTGAGGAGCAGGTCTGTAAAACCTCCTGTGCAGGAGACCAAGAAGTTTGGAAGGTTCAACACGTGAGCCTGGCAGTGCCGCAGGTATCCAGCACTCGCCGGCCGTGCAGAAGAGGGGAGAGATACCTTGTGATACCATGAATGCAAACTATAATGCATGGTGTGCCTGCCTGAATTGTCTGTTGTTCTGTTGCATGACACATCTGATACTTTAAACACTTGAACAACTTTTTTATTGGTTTGAATGAGATTTAATTTATTGCTACTTGAGTGTCCTTTTTTTTTTTTTTTCCTCCTGTTTCAGGCACTTTTCTATTCTTCAGTGTTGTGTTATGCCTAAAATGTGTTCTATGGCAAAGGGTGTGTGGGTGTGGAAACTTAGCATTTGTGCCATATTCAGCAGATTATATATGATTGAAACACTGTACAGTTAGATTTTTAAATATATCATGTACAGAAAGTTTATCAGGTAACTAACTTATGAGAATTTTTGAAAGACCGGTACCTCACAAAAATGTCAATTGGCTTCCTGCATGGAAAATGATAATGAATCTTCTCATGGTGCATTTTAATGTAGTTATTCAGTTATCTTAAACATCTGTAGCATATTTGAACTTGTAGGCACTAATGGTTTTATTTATTCAATTGTTCAAAAGCAGGTTTAAATATTAATGAAACTTTCTTAAAGGAAAATTTAACTTTATTTATCATACATAAGATATTTAAAATGTAGCAGCTGATTTGATTTTTGTGGGGTAAACTTTTACTTGTTGCTAATTAACTATTAATTTAAAAATGCATCTGTGTGCATTTCTTTAAAAAAGTATCAGTTTGTTTCTTGACAGCACTCTGCCATCAGTAGACCATAAAAACTTAAAAAACCCCCAGACTCTAAGGTTTTAGACTATGCATGCTAAGATGAATCACATGCTAGGTAGTAATCCATGAGTGTAAACAGGTTAAAAAAATTAAAACCATCTTTGTTCAGAAATTGCTCTGGACCAGAGTTTGCAAGGTTATTTACTTAAATGAAACAGGTTCATAATTTAATTTCCTGGTTAACTTTTCACAAAAGTATTAATCTAGTCAGAAGATAAATTTCATATGTCTACAAAAAAGTCCTACCTAAATGTTTGAGATGAGATGACTTTGCACCACCTGCCAGAAACTTGCACAGAACTGCTGTCTCCTTGATGTTCCTAGCAATGTGTCATTGCAGCTCAAGGAACACTTGACTTTCACTTAATCAAGTAGCTTTGATGTTTCTTGCACATTAAAGAGTATCTTAACATCTATTCATGTTTTCCTCATGGGCAGATTTCATTTGGTTTTTACCAAAAGTTATTTTCTTGTATAAAGGGGCCAATGTCAAGTACTGCATCCTGGTTTTGCCCTCCATTTCTCATGCATATGACAGAAGTTGTTCCATGGCAAGTAGATGGGACTCATCCCTTGGAAAGTAAAATCTATTATCCTCATTGTTTTATTGGAGAAAAAAAAGTCAAAACAAACAAAACAGGCTTAATTTGTATATTATTGTAGTTCTTTGTGTTCTTGCTGCTGTAGGTTCAACAGACTCAACTCTGGGAGTTCTGTGATAATGATATTCTGGTAAACAAATGAAAGTAAAAGGCTATTTTCTATTAGGTTTTGCATAAAAAAAAATCAAAATGTCTTTGTTAAATGGTATGATTTTCAGGCTGTTGTATGAAAAACATATGCCAAAAATAGAAAGTTGGGCAGACAATGGAAAGTTTCTTGGTTTTGGTTTTATTTTAATGTACTTGACATTCACCTCTTTAATGATGTTCAGGTGACATCTGTCAAGTCTTTGTGAGCTTTATTTCCTTTTCTCTCTGGCTCTCCATAAGCTACACTATGTTTTAACATGTGACAACATTTTAGCATACTGATGTTACAGTAGACAACATAGCTAATCTTCTGTCTATTCAAGGACATAATACATAGCAGAACTTTCCTTGCTTTCCTGATTGTAAGATACAATCTCTTTACAACTTTCAGCCTTGCTGTCTATAATGCATTAAGATGGGTTACAGAACCAGATCTCTTCAAGTCAAGTGTAGAGGTCTACACTGACTATAGTAAAAAATGGGAGCTGCTTATGGGCAGGGAAAATGGGAAAATGTTGTTTGCAACAAATTTCTTACAGCACTCCTCAAATTACCTCACTAAAGGACAACTGATCAATGATCATTTTTCTAAATGACCACCAAAGAATTTAACTTTGATTGTCCTAAGCAGTTTTTTTAAACATGTGAGTAGGAAAAAACAAAACTGTAAGTATCATTTATGCTGTATTTATTAGATGCCCAGGAGAGCAAATTTTATGCAACTCTATGCCTTAGACTAGTGTTGGCTATGAAGTGCAAATGCATCTGACAAGGAGGCTCAAAATATTTTTACAGGGGTTCTCTGTGGATGTTGTGTGTTGTAACTGTGTTTAAGTGAAGTAGCTTTTCTGAAGGCCTGAACACAGTGTTACTCTCTCATGATTATTCTAAGTATTGGGTTTTTTTCCTTACTGCTGTAAAAGTCCTAGCTCCTAGAGCTAAGTACATAAATAGCTAAATTTTTTAATGAACCATATTTTCTGTAATTTGATCCTTCCGTGAAAAGTGCTTCAAAGTATACATCCCAATATTTCAACAAAACCAAGGTAAACACATCCCTAAAAGGAGTTAGCTTTTTAGAAAACAAGATCCTGAGGAGCCTGATTCAGGATGCTAGATATATCAAGACAATCCCTATACAAAGTTTACTGGATTAATTTCCTCCCCCCGAGTCAAATACATGTGATTCCCTTGGTCAGTATACATTAAAGCCTGAAAGGAATGCAGAGTAATCTGCATTTTTTTGTAGTGGCTGGTATTCATATAGATGGAAAGCTCTACACCTCAGAGAGAGAAACATAAGAACTACACATTTTAAAATGTCAGCAGGTTGCTAAGTGTATTTGCTATTTTGTCATTTTCAAATAGGATTGTCTCAGTTCATTGTATTTGATTGCTGTATCAGCCTCTGATTTTGGTCATGCAAATTTTGCCTTTATAAAGCCTCTTGCCTTCTTTTTAGAAACTGGATGAAATCAAGCCAGCTCATGGTTGTAGGTGTTTGGGATGTTTTGCAATACTTCAAAGAAAAGAAGGTTCAAAAATCGATGTTTTTATAAGATGGCAAGTGAAGATCTTCTTTGATACATTTTTATATCGCTTCCCTTAACTGCTATTCTTTTCTCCTGAATGTTTCTTTCTTTCAAAGAAAAATGCTTTGAACTTGGAAGAACAGCAAAGTGTAAAGCATATGATCAAAAACCCTTCCAGACTATTTCATTCCAGTATTTCTTGTTTTGGGACTGGAATTAACATGCTTGGTCCTGTAAATAATAAATAGAAATCATCTTTCTCTCTCTATCCCTGCCCAAAGTAATTAATACTGCAATGCCACATCACTGTAATTCAAAGGAGAGGTATTGATTTTTTTCTTCATAAATGTCCATTTAGTATTTTCCTATGCTTTTTGCCAGGAAATAGGTAACCTGCCAATTTTATTTTTTAATTGAACTCGCTCATGCTATTAATGAAAATTTCATAAATCCTTGATAATGAACATTGCTTCAAGGGTAAAATTATCAGTGTTTTTCAATGCATCTGGTCTTCATTTCAGGAAGACTGGTAGGATACCTTTTTCACAATGTAATGGAAAATTAATTTATGAAACAAATATGAGAGGATGTTCCATAGTCCTACTTTAAAAATAATGTACATGCAAGACAAAACCCCCTATGGTGATTCCATTTTGCTTGATGCTTCCTGTTAATGATTGCATTAGTAGTGTTTACAGTTGTTTCTGCAGTGCTCTTTGTGCTCCTAAATATTAAATTCTTGCCTATGAGTTCAACAGTTCTGGTAATTAATAATTAGCAGTGCAAAAAGGCTTTGTGAAAGGTAAAGGCACAAGGAATGTATCTCAGAGAGGATAACTGAGCTGGAGCAATTTGTTTAGCTTGCAACCAGGAAATCATCTTGACACTTGTATGAGTAAGTGAGAGTCACAAAAAAATAAAATAAGTAATTTTAAATTTATTTTTTGATCCCAATAACTTAAATACCTCTCAACTGCAGCATACTGTATACATTATAATGCATTATAATGCAGTCTGTCCTGTGTTTTTGATTCTGTTTCCATGGATTGCATGTTTTGTGATATGATTTTCATATCACAATTTTGATGCTGCTTATTCTAACTGCAAAGGTTTAATGTTTGCAAGAATTGTACATGACTATATCACTATCTTAAGGAACAAGTTTTTGATGACTTGAGGAAGCTGAGGAGTTTGGACAGGATTTAGTCTTTGGGCAGGACTTAAAATATCTCTGCTTTATCTTCAGAGATGAATGGTAACATCAGCAGGATTGATAAAGCCACATTTGGTAATTATCAATATAAAATCTTTACTTGTTGTATAAATTCCTATATTTATATCTAGAGTATAGTGTGGAATGGATCTTTTTACAAAAAAAAAAATAAATAAATTTCTAGTTGTTTTCTACTACTGTTGCATTAGGTTTCATAGATCTGTTAAGTGTTAGCTTACTTACTTGAAATGTTTGTTTCTGCCATACAGAAGCCCAGTCTTTTTCTCAAAAATTATAATCCATTTGGAAGCCATCTGGAGACCTTGAGAAGAGAATTTCTGTAGCCAGTTGGAGCTAATACCAAAATTCATAGTCACTTCTGTAGGCTTTATAGTGATCACCTTCAATATTTTAACAAAAAAAATATAAAAATTAAATGTTTGTGACTTTTTCAGTGCATAGAATTAATGCTAAAACACTATCCCCTTGTCATATGTAAATGAAAAAATATTATCATTATTAACACTTGTGCAAAAAAGCAAAATGCTGATGAATACATACCCAAGAGGATTCCTGGACAAATGTTAATCCATTTAGCTGTAGTGGTTAAAGACCTATCACCTTCAGAACAGTCGACAGAAAATTCATATGTGCACATGGTAGAATTACAAACATCTGTTTTAAATAATTAAAGACTTGTTTCCCAGTTGACAAAAATTTGATAAGTTCTCTGACGGGATTTTGAGTTCATATAACCTATTTCTTTAATTAGTGGGGCAGAAGAAGCTGGTGCCTCATTTATGTTTAACACCAGTCATGCCTTTATTAATGTTTTTACATTGCTTCCCAGCTCCCAGAACTGGATGAGTTCCCAGCTTCTGGCAAGATGAGACCCTTGTGTGTCTCTCCATGGCTTCTCTTCAGAAAAGCTGGATGGGCAGGCCAGGAAAAAGCTGTAGGGTGCTCAAGGAGAGCAAAAGACACCAAGATTTCAGGCTCCAAAGTCTAGCATAGCCATAGGAACTAAAATCCTGTATGTTATATTTTTGCAATCCCTGCTAGAAGCTCTGTCTAACAATTAACAGGAGCTACAGCATGCCCTTGGAAAGAGAAGTGTTTTGGCTAACTACCAGCTGTGTAAGACATTGAAAACACTGAACGTTATGGTAGCTATTAGTATGGCAAGTATCCAAGTGGCCAATGAATATTTTATTCATTGGAACAAATACTTTGGAAAAATAAAGTTTTTTAGTATTATTCAAAGACTTGTGTTAGGATTGAAAAGCTACTGAATATAAAAGCAATGTGGTACAAAGTTTAAAGTAATTTGCAACTATTTTTTCCCAAATCTGGTGGAAACAACTATTTTAGGGAGCTGTGTTTGATCCAGGTATAGCTAGACAAGAGCATGTGAACTGGAAGGTAAACAGGGAGAAATGAATTAACAGGAAGAAATAGTAAAATTGGACAGTTTGTTTTCATTATGGAAACTGTGTGAGAAACCAGAAATAAAATCTCCACAGTGCCCCAAATCCCTTCTATGACTTTTTAAACTGAATTAGCATTTTAAATCCTGATTTTTAAAACTAAAGCTCTAATTGTATAAAAATGATTTTAATGTAATTAATAACCTGACAGTGCCATTAACGGGGAAAGAGTTAGAAACACAACTGTGTTTTTCTCCTGGTGTTGAAGTAAGCTCTGCTTAGGACTAATTCTCCTTGCAGTCACAGTCAATTATTTTGTAAATGGGGAGATTGAGCAAAGCCATTCGAAGCTGCTTGGTGTTGCTTTTCAGTGATGGGGAGAGCATGTTTGCTGAAAAGTGGGGCCTGGAGGCTTCTAATGAGAATTTCAAGGATGCAAGATTTTCTAGTTAGATAGTTCAGGAAGGAGCACACAGGAGCACACAGGCATACAGATTCTCAGTGTGAAGGTTCCTAGTAGCACTGTCCTCCCAAAAGATGCCATGGCTATATGTTGAAACAGGCATTTGGACTGTGTGCTTAGCCACATTCCAGAGGATTTTCTACAGGCACCATCTGTCACTTGTGGTGTCCTATTTCTGTCTTGGTTCTATGTCTCCTTAAACTGGGTACCTTGAAAAATATGATTGTCCATATATGACAAAAATTACCATTTTTCCCACTCAAGGAGCACAGCTTGTGAACCAGTCCTGAGATAATTTGTTTCATTAGCCACCTTTCCACATCATATCCTTGGAATCCTAAAAGAGCTGAATCCTAAAAGACCTCCCTAGAGCTGCCAGTTACCTTAGGAATTTAATATGCTTGTATGTTGATGTGATCATCAAAGGGCAAGGTGATATTCACAGTGGCAGATGAGGTGCTCCTGAAAGGTGAAGGGGGCCTGATCTCTGCACTTTCCCTCTGGTTCTTCTTTGTTGGTGTCATCACACACAAATAATTTAATGTCATATAATATTAGAAGCTCCTTGTCTTAATTCTTGGTGACGGCAAGCCTATCAGTCTCTACTAACAAAACTCTTCGCTGTCACATCTGTCTGTCTAGAGCAGGTATCTTCAAATGTTGAGCACTGTGGAATTGCATTAATGCATTTTTAATATGTGTTCTGGCATCTAAGAAAGGTACATTTCACGTAAAGGTATTTCAAAGGTTCTGAGAGGATCCCAGCCAGCATGGGTGGTTTCTGTCATTAGCCAGGCTTGCAACTTACACTGATATTCCAGTCAAGTACAGCTGCTAGGTAGTTCTGTAGTAACATCCATTTACATGCATGAGTGGATGCATGAAGTACACATGGAAGTGTTGCAGAGATATGACAGTGCTCTGCATAACTCATATATATGTGTCTAAATGGCAGTTTGTAGCAAAGAGCTGAAACACATGATTTCCACTCAATCCAAACCTATATTCAATAGAAAATGAAAACATCTAATGTGGTTTGCATGGCTTTAGGTAAAAAGTGGTGTGTACTCAGTACTTTCTGCCCTTTGTTTCCCCTTCTTCCCGTTCATTCCACAGGAAAGTCCATCATCTTTGCAATCATATAGATATTTAGGGACTTAAGGCATATGCTGTGCTTTAAACAGTACTTTAGGCCCCTTGGAGATTGTTCTTGTTCTTGTAGCATTTACATGTAAGTCTACAGATGATTTGCTTGGAGGGAAATTGCTCCTCATATAAAAGTGATCCTCACATTGATCATGGGTAGGCTTTTATATGCCATACCTATGAACGTCATTCTCTTGCCAGTATTTGTGTGGATGTGTATAGTAGATATGTCGTATCTAGTTCGTAGTGTGTATGTGAGAGCACACCTGTACATAGAGATGTATATACATACCCTGCTTTTGCTCAATATAATGATGCCAACTTGTGTGTAGAGCCAAAAAAACTTAAAACTATACAGTGCTTGAGATGCTGCATTGTTTTTATTATAGTATTTTTTATATCAGATGAATTGCAGGATGTTTACAGTTGCTTATTAATATTTAACTTATACAATGGGGTGGCAGGATGTTTATGATCGTTGTCAGCTAAAGAATTGTATGTGATTCTGGGTAAAATTTTGGCTTTTTTGAAATCCTTGGCAAAACTCCCATTGATCTCACTGGGGCCAAGATTAAACCCCTCTGAATCTATTGTTTACTGGCTATTTTCCTACTGTGATAATTTTTTAATGAGTGAAATGTATTTATTTTTTCCCAATGTGAAATCTGCAGTTTCTATTTGGATTTTTCTATGGAACCTGCAAACTACAACACAGGTGGGAATATATGCCTAAGAGAATGTACAGAGTTTTTCATTGATCTGGTCCTTGAATATGTCTAAGAAAATACCTTCTAAAATAACTTTTGTAAGATTTAATACAGAATCATCTAAAAAGAGATCACCTTTCATGCCACTCTCCACAAAGAGGGAATGCAATGTGGCAGGTAAATGTGAAGTATTCACTGATGAATGAAAAGTAGTCCTGTCTGTTTTCTGTACTTACTGATCTCACCTGTCTCTGCAGATCTGGTATGAGACACTTGAAGTACCTTATCCTAAAGTATCTTACTGGGGAAAAAAATGTTACATAGTAAGTATGTGGCTTTAAGCTTTTCATCAAGACTTGGAGGTATCTTCAGAACCAGTGCATTGAATGATTTTTAATATTCCGTGGATCAGTTAAAATTATGAAAATGTTAAGTGGAAAGGCAAGTCAGACAACTGCTTGACATTAGAGAAATCATTTGTCTGAAGGCAGAAGGATCAGTTCTTTAATAGCACAAGGGAGAAAAATATCATAATGCAGCGCTTCCTAAATCCCTTTTCAGGGTATCTTCTAATTATGTATGCTCAAAGTGTATTCTTCCTGTATAAAAACCATATGGCTGTGAAACAGCCAAGTAGATGCATCCTAATTTCTTCACCTAAGGCTAAAATACAATTTTCAAACAGGAGCTGTCATGCACTTTGAAATATATGTGTTGGGAACAGGTAAGTTTATATTTATCATAGATAGTCATCCCAGGGATAGTCGGACTCGTAAAATGAGGTAGTTATGTCAAAGTTATCAGAAGCTGAAGAAATAACAGAGCAGACACCAGACACCTTCCTTCATGAGGCTCTTTCTGAAGACATCTGTGCAAATGCCCACCACTTCTGGGAATCTTTCCCTATAATTTAGTTTAAGGAAGGATCATATTCAGATTCCTATCCTTCCCCTTGCTAATAAGCAGGAAGTATGCACCTTGGTTGAACTTTCTAGGAGTTTGTTGGCTGTAGAAACAGCCTCAAAAGAATAAACATTTAAGGCAATCAGTAGGCTTGCTAAGGATACACAGGGCTCTGTCTGGGCTCATTAGTCTGCTAATGTGGATCTGATCACAGATTAGTGGGGAAAAAGTTCCTATGGTGCTCCTGCCTCACTTGGTGGCAAGGTTTCGTGGTCGTTAGTGGGGCCAGACGCCAGCAGACATCTTTCCTTTTGCGTGTTGATTGCCTTTCTGCAATTCTAATCAGGACTGGAGCTCAGGACACACCTTTATTTGTCTGCAAGGCCATGTGATATCAGAGGAAATGAGGAGGAAGTGGCTGAAGGTCTGGATTCTGCCTTTGGTTTCCTGCCAGTGGAGCTGGTGTAAGGCTGGGGGCAGCGTAGTTAACCTCTGAGTGCCTCACTTTCTCCGCCCAAGGGAATAGGGATGCTCACCACCTCTGTACAGCCCCCTCGAGTCCTGTAGGAGAGCAGTGTTATATAAACCGCTGAGTTTTACCCACACTATTATATGTAGTAAAAATAAATTACTTCTGTCCATAACACTGCAAGAATTGCTTTTCCTAGTTCCAGTTCTCTTTGATGAGCTACTACATCCTGGGTAGTCAGTTTTGAAGCTTAGCAATTGCTCTAATACTTAGAATTACACACATAGCAGGCTCTGTTTGCTGCAGAAAAGAGTAAAACTTTAAACTGCCTGACAAAACTTGCCAATGAAGTATATCTAACAGAGCAGGGGTGTAACTTTTGGCTTTATTTACTTGTAATAATGGTAAGGAACAGTGAATTTTGTTTGTTTACATACTGTTTACAATGGCACAGTTTTATTTTTAATATATAAAAACAATTGAGGTATTTATTGCATATACTATTTTAAAGATGTTTTATGTGTTTTCACCTTTGGAATATATTGTTACATTTCCTTGTACAGATAATTTGGGTGGCTTTGTTAATATAGTTAGTAATTTTTATGACTACTAAGTGACCAGTTTTCCGTGCCTTTTTATTGTTGGATGCATGATTACATATTTATTATTGTATGGAAGTCACTGAGATGTGTATTTTTGTATTCTGCTGGAAGCAATGGTTGATTTTATTGTACCTGATAAGAGATGCCCTCCATAACAGGCACTCGTATGAGATCTTCCTTCTCAAATAAACAGAATGCATTCAATGTATATAAGTCCTTGAATTTATTTTGTGTCTAGAAATCAGTGGAAATACTTGAACATCATGACATTGAATTTTAGATGTTATCCACTCAAAATGTGGGCTGCTACCAATGTCATCAAATCCAAACCAGAATTCCCCATCAAAATCAATACAATGGCAACTTCTTGACACAATATAAGACTTTGGAATTTAAAAGAAAACTCTCTGCATTAAAACTACATAAAATTTGGATGAATGACTATTGAGCGTCATTTCTACTCAGTCTACCAGGGACTGCCTGAAAATTGTTTTAAATTGAGGGCTTTGAATACAGCTCTTATACATCCTCTAAATGGCTATGTGCAAACCCAGATGCAAGCAGGTCACTTGTGCATGTAGGTGTTTACGTTTGCAGGGATCTTCCGCTGGATCTTGCTGCTACACAGCGTATTAAGTGTAAAAACAGATTTGTATTTGCACCTATGGTAACATCAGCCATTAAAACACAGCATTCAGTAGCCTCCATTTTTCCAGGAGTAAGTGGTAGTAAAACAAACACATTTTTTCCCCAGCAGTATGGGCTGTGCCTCCCTAGCACCAACCCTGATAAACACTCACGGGGGTTGATTCCAGAGGGCCGTTCTGCAGGCAAGCATCGGCTGCCGTGTTGTAGGTCACTGAGGTGCTAGGCTGGTACTTTGCACAAGATGTGATGTGAAAGTAACCACAATCACTGGCAGATACAGAAGGAAAATTACAGTGTGCAGGAACCTAAGGCAGCTCATGAAAGCTGTAATCTTGTGATCGATGAAGCTGTCTTGTGGTTGGGATCCCATTGTCCTGAATGATCGTACATTGGAGAGGCAATTTTATGGATAACCCAGAAAGCTTAAAGGTCAGTGCTGAGGGGTCTAATGCACCATGAAATCCAGGTGCTTACAGTTCTCTAAGGATTGAAGCCTGTACTTTAATTTTAGGTGTGTTTTGGGAGGATTCAATTTCTTTAACCAAACTGAAATGGTTGGTTTCTATAATCAAAGCTGTGTTATAAATGAGAGACTGTAGTAGGAGAAATAACTCAAGGGGTAAAGCAGGAGACACCACTAGGGATGGCACTCTGCAGTACATGAGGAGACTGGGTGTGATGGTGCTTGAACACCGGGAACTCTCCAGAATTTCTTCTAGAAGTTAGACTGCACAGTAAGGTAGGCTTCCCACAGTTCATCTTGACCATAAATTAGTTTTCTGAGAATATGAATTCGAAGAATGTAAAAAAAGTAGTTGGATTGTAAGCCTTAACCTGGAAGATGCACTGAGGGAGGTTAAAAATTTTGAGAAAACTTTGGTAAATTAACTGTTCATACCACATATTAGTACTTGTGGCATATAATCAATCCGTTCATGTCAGCAGCACCAAATAGCTGATATGAAGTCTGAAACTGTGCTAACTTTTAATTCCTATCACTAAATTAATGAAATTCTGAAAAAAAAAAAAGGTTGTAGACAGACAAGCATTGAAATTGGAAATGCTGAAGCAAATTTAACAGAGTAATTGCCCAGAATTATTTTATCAAAAAGGGTGGCATGGATGTCTTGTCTAAAACAACATCTAGTAGCAAATTATTTAAAGAGGTTTAGTGGGGATGGCATGATAAACTACAAGGGAAAAATGAAACTGGTTCAGTATTAACATTTCATATTAATATTAAAATATTGGAACAGTGAGCAAGGTAAAAAGTGAGAAGCAAAAATTATTTTTAAATTATGCCATTCAGGCCACTGAAAGTTTGCATTTAGATTAAAATCTGCCCATTCTGGAGGCAGATATAGGAGTATGACATTAGTCTGAATTGGCCGTGTATTTAACTAGTTGTTTGCCCCATTTCCTTGGGAGTTATTGCAGACTGTTTCCTAATGACAGAAATGCAGTTCTGATCATACTTATACTTTTTCAAAATAAAGTATGTCAGTGGAGCCACGGCCTTAATCATCCCCAGCCATCTAATGGTAAGAAGACGTCATGGATTGAATGTGTCTTGAAAGCATGACAAAACACGAGGCAGGTGCAGTAGCTTCTGTCCTGGCCAAATGCTCACAGAAGAGTGAAAGCAGCAGCTGGCCCATGCCCTCCTCATTCAGATGAGAACCGAGGGGATCTACACGGAAGTATATCTTTCTTTTTATAGAGAGACAGATGAGAGATGTCATGGTGATGAAATGGGACATCCTGGGATGTGGCAGATGCCTCACTGAGGCAGTGGGATTTTTTGCTCTAGCTTTAGTTTCCATTTCCTTTCCCTGACAGCAGTGCACAGCTGTGCCTGCACTTGCCCCTCTGAACTCATTCCTCCCCTCTGCCCTTTTGCTGCTATTTGCATCTCCCAAGCCTCAAAGGCTTCAGCCCTTCTCAGATACCTACTGTCACTTCCCAATTGCACTTTGCCAAGTTCAATTTCCTTTCTTCAATTTCATTAAAAAAAATAAAAATCAGAATCCATCTGCTACCTAGTGACATTAATTTAACAGCAGATATGTGTTCTCCTTGCAGTCAGGCTATCTTCTGAGTAGAGCAGTTCATTAATTAGAATCAGATATGTAATACCTCTGAATCCCTAAAGCATGGCCCTTGTAGTAATAATAATAATAATAATAATAATAATAATAATAATAATCTTAATCTGCTAATGGTGTAATGATTCAACCTATGGTGTGTTTTCCCTCCCTCTGAGGGAGCACAGCTTTGCTCAGATTTCCTGGGCACAGTGTTTCCAACCCGCTTTTGAAGCCATCACTACTCTGAAGGTCAAGTCACACAGGAACCTGCAAGTAGTGTAAGAGTATGTTCTTCTGATTATGCCTGATGGCTTGTTTTCCAAATAACTTGCTTAAAAGCATTAATCCAGTCTATCAGAAATCTTAGGGGGCTATGTTCAGGTGAATAAAGAGGAAAAAATGTTCAAGACATTGAAGAGGCCATGGAGCTGTTCCCAAAACATGTTTTTTTTGGAGTGAAGGGAAGCTGCTTTTTTTAAGAATTGTAGGTTCAGAGGCCATTTCAGAGTACCTGCACTAAAAGCTTGGTAGTAAGGTTTTCATGCTGTTCTTCGTCCTTCACCAGCTTCTGTAAACTGTGGGAGAAGCAGGTGGGTTTTGGGGCCAGCTCCTCATCCAAGGTGGAGTGGCAGTTTAGAGGAGAGTGCCTTACCTGGAGTGTGTGGGAAACCCCTTCCTGAAATTAAAACCCAAGAACTTTAATGAAACAGGAAGTCGTAAAATGAGTTTCCTTTTTTGAGCACTGACTTTCTACAAAGATGAGCCTTAGATAATTCTGCTCTGGCATTCCATCTCTCACTTCCTCTCTCTTGGGCCCCCACTTTCCAACCACTGTGTTTTGGGCATCTTCTTTCAGGTACTCCATAGACCGTAAACCCAAGGAAATGTAGGGACAGGAGCAACGTTCTGAATCAAGGAGGAAGAGCATCAAACAGCATGATGTTTGATGAAAAATGTTTTCACATCTTTCATTTATTATCTTACTTCATCAAAATAAAATAATTGAATGTGTTTATATATGAATAAAAATCAAATATGTTCCTTAGAGAATTTATAAAGGAATGAGGCAGCTACACAGGGAGAGATGGAGGAGACAATATCTGTGCCAGCTCTGCTCCACCAAAACATCAAGGAATGAACAGCATAAATTTTACAGTTGCAGTGTAAAACCTTCACAGAGTTGTCTTAGGAAGGTATATACTGCTTTACAAATCAAATGTTCTCAGAATTAAAATTTCAATATATTGCTCTGTGACCAGTTGGCCATGAAAATGACTACTCTGTAATTCCCAGAATCCTAAGCCTATTTAAATTATTGACAGGAGTATTAATTAAATCTTTCAAACACTGTGGAAAGAGTAGCCTGGGCAAAGGAACTTAAATTGTTGAAAACTACAATAACAATTAATTATGTCAGGCCAATCAATCACCATTTATTTCTCAGTCAATAAGAACCATTGTTAATGACTGATTAAGCTCAATTAAGGTTTGATGGAAGTGCTAGTTTTTAAATAGAAATTAAATTATTGTATCATTTACTACCAGGATAAAAAATACATAATGGATTATTTTTTCAATAGAAATCCCCTCTCAAAACATATTTATTTTGAAAACAAGATTCAATGTCCTCAGTTTTCTTAGCTGGCTGGGAAATCTGGGTTTTTATTATAGACTTCTTCCCTTGCTGGATTAAATGGAGAAAAACTTGAAACATAAACCCTTGTGGTTCTTCTACATCGGTTTAGCAAATACCCAGTTTAAATGCTTCTGATATCCAGACTAATCCCTGGGGGAGTAGAAAGAAAGAATACTTTTTCTTAATTTAGAGAAGATTCCTATCCTCTGTAGACCTACTCGCTTTGTGATTTGTGGGAATCTGACCATGGTTGCCTTTGGGTTGGTAGAGGGGGTTTGCCTGGAGAAATCACAGTGCTGAAAAGATGTTACATGACATTTTACCCATCCATTATTGTTCCCATTCTATCTTCCAGGCTCACTTGTTGCTGCCATCAGTTTTCCTCCTCCCAAATTAAACAGAGAAAAATGAGACTTTTAGGGTGCATGCCATGTTAAAATTCTGATGCACCTTAGTTTTGGGCACTGAGTGACTCTAATGTTTAAGGTATCAGTAAGCATAAGATATGTGTAATGATGGTGTTGAAATTTTTTAAATCACTATTTCACCAAAGCTTTGTTTGCTTTCAATATTAATTGATCTTTTCTTTATTTAGTGGTTCAAGTCCTGTATACTGAATCAAAGTTTTCCTTTTGCATTGACTCTTTTTACTGGCCCAGAATAGAAGTCATTCTTTGTGAGAGACAAATTACAACTGTTAGGAGGACTTTCCCAGAAGATATTAAATACTGCAGCTAAAATGCAGTTTCTGTGTCAGAATCTCACACTTTGCAGATCAGCTGCATCTCTTGCCTTCCATTCTCCTTTGGCCTCGGTGTCTTTGAGGGCAGCACTGGTGGTGTCTCTTCCTTCTGACACAGGATTAGAGTTTTACAGAGGTGATGAAGTTTTAGCATGACTAGCATAATGTAAAAAATAGATGCACAACTTGTGCAAATTGTACTTTTCATCTTCTCTCACACAGAAACAGATGGGATTGCCCATTTCCTTTAAAAGCAGGCCACCTAGTGCTCGCAGAGGTTCAGCACAGAGAGAAGCCCACTGCCAGCACAGTGGTTTGCTTCCTCCCTCATTTCACTCCCTTCAAACCACGGAGCTGCTCACCTACTTTTCAAAACACACAGTGCCACAATGCAACTTAATAGAACAGAAACTTTAGGTTGTTGACTTCACAGGCCTGTTTCCTGTCTGGCTCTCTGCTACTTGCTTTGCTTCAGCACTGGGTTTTGTCAGACCCCTCTGTCAACCAGCACGAGTGCCCTAATATGGCCAAGAAGCATCAAGGAACGTGACAGTGTGGTTGGGATCTGCTGGATTAATTAAATAAGCCAAGGGCAGAAGGATCTAGCACCAGGAGTGGCCCAGTGAGGAGGCAGTACTGGGAGAATAGAGGAAAGACAAAAGGGGAAAGAGAGGACAATACTACCTTTTCACCACCAGCAGCAAGCTGGCAGAAACTGCATCTTCAGGTTCACCAGAGAAAAAGAGAATTAAAGTAGAAATACTGACAGCTTCTCATCCTCCAGATTGACACAGGGCACCATAAGAGAGAAAAGTATGCCTCAGTCCTTTATATGGGCTATTAAAAAATGATGAGCCAGTAGTATCCATACTGGAATGTGACATCTCCAAAGAAAGTGCAAAGGCACAGCCTGGAATGATGTTACTAATTCTGTAGCTGTATGACCAGACATGTAACCAGTGTCCCAGGAAGATACTTTATCCCAGCATTTTGCTGGAGCTTCCTTTCCTCCTCCCACTGAGACAAGGAGAAGACTCAGACACCTGCTGCTCCTAATGGTCCTGTGGCACTTACAGAATGTCCAAATTCTGGTGAAGGTAAATCCTGTGTGAATTTTGTTTTGTATAAATTGTATAAATCTCTCTGTGACAGGTGAGTTTGGGGTGTTTTGTGCATGTGTAAGAAGTGTAAATACTGAGCTATGTAGCCCTGGATATTGTATACCACAGCTAAATTCAGTCCTGCATGGCTGCCAATGTATTTGGCAATATTCTTCTTTTAATGTAGGGGCTTAGCCTCTTAGTTAAAATGAAAAATCAGTAACTTTTCATTCTAATCTGCTTATAAAGACTTATAGAGCTCTTATTTTTATTTAAAAAGGGGGGGAAAAAAAGAAATTTAACACTACCTAGAGAATCAATCTGAATCACAAACAAGAACATTTCTGGAAAAGCTATGTCTTAGACTAAGAGACTAAAACTAGAGAAAATTTTTAAATGACAGAAGTTACAAATAAATGTTTCCTATATTTGGTCTGCATTGGATAATGGGCACCTTCACATATCTTTTGTTTACTGTCAAGAATACAGGCTGGACTGTTGAATCTGAGATGGAAATCCTCACATTTCAATAGTGGTAGGAAGTTTAACAGAAAAAGAGTTCTAAACATGCTTCTTTCAAAACAAAAAAGCTGCAGTCTTGCTCCTCAGTGTTTTTTCTTGTTGGCAGAACTTTCCTTTTGACTTAGGATCACTTCACATAGGTTTGTATCATCCCGACAAGTCTTCTTCACCTGCAGTGTGCATCATTATCTTTCCTGAAAGAAAATGGAAAACACCCACACTAAAAAGCCTCAGCAGAACACTTTATTTTAACGAACATATTATATTTTCTCTAGCACAGTGTGTATTTTTCACTCACATACACATATATACTACCCTCAAATACACCATATAGCTGTGTTGTTGCAATTTATTATTCATATTAGTTATAAATATTAATTTCAAGTTTTCAAGTATCTTTAAACTCATCACCTATAAAGCTGTAATCAAGTTTACTTGGAAATCCAGCCTTATAATCAATCATTAATATATATCAGGTTTCTGCAATCTCATCAAATGAATTTACATAGAAAAGTATCCTCCCCTGGCACACCTGAGACAGAAGGGGACCAAAATAACCAGCCTTGAATTAAAAACAAGCCAAGAGAGAGGAAGCTATAATTTGTACTCTGGATCCTGGCACATTTCTCATTTCACACACCAGCTATCAGGAGTGGCCTTGTGTGTTCTAAAAGTGTCCCTCATAAAAAAAAAACCCCTAAACTTCTATTTTTGTGATAGGGAAAGATGAGCCCTAAAGCTACAAAGCTGCAAAAGGCTCCTCCTTCCTGGATAATGAAAGAGACAGGAGGAGAAAGGGTGCCTTTGAGCAAACCTGTCTTGCCAGAGCCTGAGGGAACCAAGATGGGAAAACAAAACATTGGATTGCTTCCTAACAGGAATCTCATGTGAAGTCCTCTGTGATTCTTCTGAAACCCTGGAGTTCTTCCCTACACAAATAATTCATATCCATCAGCTCTCAACCACAAAAAAACCTTTTGATGGCCTGAAAAATGAACACATTTTGCCAATGAATGACCTAAATCAGATCAATATAACTTTGTTTTCTGGTACAAAAATAGTAAAGCTGAGCTTGTAGGGGAAATCCATTCCATTTTTCTCCTTTGGTATAATGTGTTTTAAAGGGTGTATTACTAAAGAATCCATCATCAATATGTTATTGTAACTTACCCTTCAGTGGTTTTATCATACTCATATGATAAGTTCAGCACTTTTGACTATCATAGACCTTTAAGCATAAAGAGATATAAATATTATCAATGCTTCAGCCACTAATTTCTTTCCTGTATCCCACCTTCATTGCCCCCAGGGAACAGAAAATCACAGTTGGTCAATCCTTACATAACTTTTAGTAGCAGGAAAATTGTCAATAAACCTTCTGACTGCAATCTCTCAAGATAACCAACTTGCAGAAATAAGCCTCAACATTTCCATGTATTCAAAGCTGATGAAATTTAAATTTGCTGGTAATTCTGGAAACTTTTTGGCAATTAAATTAATACAACCCAGCTTTCAGGATCAAATTCTGGTTTATCTATAGCACATCTGTTTTATTATGTAATGTATGACCCAGGCAGTTATCTGAAAGCAAATATTAATTCTCATTTTCCATTCATTTATAGGCAGAACAATGTCTTATCAGTTGTAAATGATGACACATTGCTGAAGTTCAAACAATTTGATTTTAAAACACTTTTATTATGTTTTCAAATATTCCTAATGCAGTTTCTTGCAACTGAGCAAAAAGGCAATGGATGAATCCCTTTTTGACTGATTAAAAAGATTTTGACTTCATATACTAAAATATATATTTACATTGTATTTATATCTATCTCCACAGCTTTAAAGCGTAAGTGACCACAAAGAAAATACTTTCCTTTCAACAAAGTTAAAAGTTAACTTCCATAATTACAAGAGTAACTAATACTTCAATGGTACATGAGCTGAAGTACCTAGTAAAATACAATGTTACCAGAATGTATAATTTTTAGCTACATTTTGACTCTTGAAAAACTCAATTTACAGTGTCAATCAAGTGAGTTTCAATTTCAAAACAGTTTAAAAATGAAATTCATTTGGTTCTCAGTAGATCGTGTAAATGTAACATTTCTGTGCTGAGAAACATACAAAAATTTCATTGGGAAAATGAAATTGCCTTCAGTGAAGGTAGCTCAGAAACAGCTACTCAGCAATCTTACAGTGGTAGGGAGGAACTCATACGATTTCTTTTAGGTATTTCTGTTCTGTGTTCCATTTTGGCCAAGCTTTTTTTTTGCTTTCAAACAATAAGTTACAAAGAAGCCCTTGGAATGGAGTGTACAGTGACTTTTTCACAATGACTACCCCACATGATAAAAATCCCCTCTCTCTGACATGAGGTATTCAGGATCCTTCGTATTACAGCCCATGTGGATGGAGGGATGAGGCACTTCTAGTTTGTCTTAGGTGATGGTTTCCTTGTCACTCCTGTTTTTTCTTAGTTTTTGGGAAAAGCTATCAATATTTCTATCTTGCTGAAAAGGTATCACCAAGACATGTAAGGACTTGGTAGTTTCCAGCCAATATTTTATTGGAAAAAGACAGAAACGCTATAATTAAGGCATGCTCATGTTTAAAGAGCATTTCTATTATAGATGGGATCAGAGGGGAAATTAAATCATCTCTAAGTATGCGGCAACACTGAGGAAATCGAGAATCAGAAGGACTCGAATGACACACAGCAGCAGTTACTCATGTGTGGAATATAAACAAGACAAGCCAAATGGTCATATTGAGACTGACTTAAACCTTAAACATATGCTGGAGTAATTTCATCTGAGATGAAGAGTACATTTCAGGATATGCTGCAGCAGCACACAGCACACTGTGCAACAACTCCAGCAGAAATGAAGGAGAAAATGCATCATGAACATTACACTAAACTATTTTCACTGTGAGAAAATACTCACTATGAAAATGATTTCCTGTTCAAGAATAAACACTGTTAAACCAGCAGTAAACCAGACTATGCTTAGAAAATTGAAAGGTCACTGAATTCATTTGGAAGCCAGATACTGTAGCATCTCCGCAGCAGTTGAATTCAAGAGAGACAGTAAGTCAAATTTGTTTACATGTGGAAGGCACAAGATTTGAAATGTGTCTCAGTATAGCATCTGGTTTTCCTCTAATTTCACAGCAGGAATATTAGAGACTATTTAAAGAGATGAAGTTGCAGAAAATTTAATTACCAGTGAACATTTACAAGGAAATTCATTGTTCCCTGGAGTTACCACAGTTGTGGTAAGGATGGTATATGACATCTGTGGCCTTTAAAGAAGAAGTACAGACAGTAACTGGTTGAAAACAAACAAGAGATGTGTACAGCGTGCATCATGTCTGCAGATTTAAGGAATTAATAATTCCTTATTAATAAGGAAATTATTAAAGGAATAAGGAAAGATTTTTCCTATAATAGAAATTATTTAAACATTAAAAAGCAGCAGATATCTTTTATGATGGTGCCATAACTGTGAACAGCAAGAGGGCAAAGATATAATTTTTTTATTTTACAAACTGGTCTGATACCTTTCCAGAAATACAACAAAAGGGAAAAATAACTGGAGCATTACAAGAATCCTGAAATAAAGTTTAGGTTAAGGGTTACACTGAGCAAACAGTTTCAGGACTTGAGCACAGATAGTGCTGACAGAGGAGGGTGCCCTCCATATCAGTGTTGGCCTCCACATCACCGACTTCCCAAGATCAGTATCACTTCCATAGTTCAGAAGGCATTTTTGCCTCGTTATTGCATTTTGGCAAGTTTATCTTAAATTCATCTGCAAATATGGGATGAAGACAAGGAGACTGTGTTATCTGATAGCAGACAAATATTTACTCCAATCTCACACGGTACTGCTTGCAATAACTGTGTAACTCTCATTAGCAGGGCATACACAGGCAGATACCATGAGGTATTGCTGACACACAAGGTTATCTGAATGACAATCACAAAACTAGCAATGAGGGACACTCTGAAAACTCCCTCATGGGTTTGGGTATCATCACTAATCCTTAAGGAAAGTTCTTGGATTTAATCTTCTCATACAAGCAATAGGTATGTGCCTAAGTCACAAGGCAAAAGCTGAAGAAAGAAACACATAAGGAACAGAAAGTGCAGTAGAGTTACATCCTCTCCTGACAGAAGTCAATTATTGAGAGGGTGCTTGGCCATCTTCTAATTGAACAGATTAGCACTGGAATTCTGCATTGCCCTGGTTCCATCCAAACTTTCTACAGAAGCTCTAGCCATGATCTGGCTGTGGCTGCTGGCCAGCATGGCTTCTTACTGTAGCTCAGCTGACTGGCTATACAGCTCCCTGGCATCAGGCCGACTGCTCAGTTGGTTTCTTGGCTTCCCAGGCTTGTCAGCTGGCAAAGAAATCGATAGTTCCATTTTTGCCAGAAAGGCTGCAGAGCCAACATGTTTTGTTCCAGCACTCGATGAAACAAAATATTGACAAGCTGGAATTTCCTGCAGAATAAAAATTTCACTTCCCAGCCAGTTCCAATTATTATTGTATGGTCTTGTGTAACACAGTGATGGCATTTATCGCATCCTCTAATAAACACAATGCACAGAAGGGATGTGAATTCAGGGAGCTTTCCAAGGCTTTGGATAATAATCTCATAGCATCTGCAACCATCTCTATAGAGTACAATGCATCTTTTGATAAAGTTAGCATGGGATGCTTTCCATTCTGCATTAAAAGGCCTCCTAGCCTGGCTCTGAGAACTCGTCTGTCAGCAAGACATGACTGGCCTGCTCAGTACAGAATCTGCGGATGACATCCTCTATGCATATTGTTTTGCAAACTTACAGAGGTTACAGATCAAACTCCAAGGAAAGAGGAACCAGTAATAACTGCAACATAATTACATATATGAAGATTATTGGGTTTTCACTATTGAAAAAAGGAGTTAAAATACCCATAAACATGCAAATGAAAGTGACTCCTCAATTGTGTCACTGGAAACAATGGAGTTGTGAAAGATTTGGTGAAGAGAGACCAAAAATTGCCATCACATTATACCATAATGCCATAAGCCCAACCCTTGCTGGAGACAAACACCATGGTCCAGCCCAAGTTTATGACAAGATGACTCACAGAATTACCCGCTGAGACACAGAGTTCCTGTGTTGGAGGTGTCAGGGGTGCTGGGAGTGTTTTCAAGGAGACACTGAACTGGTACTAAACAACAAAGCAAGTCAGCGCCTGGGTGTGCACTTGCAGCAGAACAAGACCTTTTAAGCTGTGTCTGTTCTCAGCTGTGCCTGTTCTCAGCTGTGCCTGTGCTGTCCTCTGTGCCACGCTGACACATTTATTATGTTGGTGAACTGGATCAGCAAAACGGAAGGAAAGCAGGTTGTTCTCTGGTCCTCTCAGTTCAATCTCATTTATCGCTTGATTTCACAAATGTTCACGCTGGCACAGGCCGGAAACAGTGCAGATACAGGGCAGGGAGCTGGGCTGGAGAGCTGAAGGGTATGTTACAAACAGATAAGCCACTAGAAGTCATACATGAAATTATAACATTGTGAGCTATGAGCTTTAGGTTTTTATTTTGGGGGGTTGGGGAGGGAAGAAGGAGGGTGGGATATTTTCAAGTATGGCAGATCTTCCCCAGCTTGCTGCAAGGGGATCAGTGGAAAAGGCTTACACAGGTTTTAACACCAAAAGAATATGCTCCTCCTGTTAAAGGTAGGAATAATACTATAAATTACTCATCTGCCCTTGAAAAGGCAATCCTTATTATTATAAGTGCAGCTTATAGGATATAATTTAAGGTCTGTCCTGAACTTAATAAAGCTTTAGTTATAGAGGGACATCTTCCAGAGGTAGTACCATCAAAAAAAAAAAAACAACAAAACAACACTGACACAATCATCCAACTGCATGGTTTTCATGTACTGAAGAGAAAAATATAAGTAAGTGACTTGTAAAAAAATAGACAAAATAAAACTCACATAAAACCACAGACTGTTTCTTCAACACCTTTCATAGATCTTCAACACCTTTTATAGAACTGGCATTCAATACCTAAGAGAAATTATATATAACTCACTCTGAGACAGTCTTGGAACAAGTTGTTCCAAGCCAGTGATCCTGAAATATCAAGCTTAATAGACAGGTGCAGCCAGTGAGTCAGGATAGTACCAGGGACATGATAGTAGTTTTGACAAAAAGATTCTAAAGATGCCTACTTCTCATACCAAATGAGCAGGTAGAAAAACATTAGAGGTGCATGGTCAGCTCTGCCTGATGCTGACTCCCTTCATGGGGCCTGATCCTGACCACCACACGTGGACTGGTGTTCCAGCCTGGCCTAGACCCATCCCTGTCCCCACAGGTGCCTGATGCCCCAGGGCTGGGGCTGTGCTGAGCTTGCCCTCCTCCCTGGCTGGGCTCAGTGGGACGGGCTCTGACAGGCCAGACTGTGCCCAGGAAAACAGAAAATGAACAGGATAAAAAATACCAGAGCCGAGAAACCAATACTGTATGCCTTCATAATTAATATAAATTTTAAGCTGACCTGACAAGTTTCCTGTGCTTTACCATTGGCAGTATTTAAATCAATTGTAAAAAAAAATAATTAAAAAAATCATTATTTCAAAGCTATCCCCATTTATATTACTGCAAAGAACTTTTTTTTTTCTTTTTTTTTTTTTTTGTGACAAACAATGGCATGCCATTGGTTATGTTTCATAGTTTCCTGATGAGAGTAAACCTTGATTTTTTTTCAAGGTTTTGGCAGGGAGCCATATGAACTCATTATTCTGAACAGTCTAAGTCTAAGGGGAATTCTAAAACAAGGGGAATAAAAGGCTTGAATTTATTTTTAAAGCATGCTTTTTCATGTTTACATTGCTTCCACAGATACTTTGTTTTGGAAATTTTTTACTTACTGTTGATACATAAAAAACAATGATATATTAAAAACAACAAAACCCTCTTACAGAATTTTTATCTTTTGTGAAAACTAAGAAGTGCATTTAATGATGGAGTTGGCCAAAAGGAGATATTTTGTTGTTAAGCTGAAGATGAGCAAACTGTTAGAATGTCTTTATTCAAAAGACAGTGTATTTCCAAATCAGGCTGGGCTCAACGGGCACTGAAATGACGACTACCTTGAGTAAATTTGAGGCTATTATCCATTTACTTTTTCTTCTTCCCATAGGGACCTGCAGGCCCCGGGAATATTTTATTCATTCCACTTTTGGCATACAGTGTCAAGAACCAATCTTTTATTTCTTTTATCTGTGTAGTCTTTGCATGGCTTTCTGCACAGCTTAGTAGTTTTTAGGGTAAATGTAGTTCACTTACCAGCTGGCAAAAAGGAATATGCACCCCCTGACTTCTGAAGTGTCTAAAATTATTGTAGAACTGAGAAACAGCCCTTCGTGGAAAGCCAAACAAAAATAAAAGCTACAACTTAAGTAAAAACAGAAGGTAGGCAGAAGCAGGAATTATCTAAAGAGTAAGGGAGATCCACAAGCAAAAATATTCTCATATCCTTTTTATAGGTCTTAGGCGGTATCCAGAAGAAACGTGCAATTTATGAGGGGGTTAGGGTAGCTTCTCTCTGTTTGTCTTTGTCTCTGTAAAACGGGGTAGGTTAGTTTGAAACCACCCAGTGCTGAAAAAGCTGTAAGAGTAACATATTTTAATGATTTTTTTTTTCGATTTTTTTTTTTTTTTTTTTTCCTGAATGTAGCTCTGGGGGCTCGCTCTTTTGTGTGCTGCAGAAGCTGCTGCAGGCACACACTCTGCCCGGTCTGACCCTGCGGAACTCCGGCTCTGTCCTTCCTCCCCGAGCTTCATCCTCACATGCCGGGTGTCAGGAAGGCCTGTCCCGATTCCCGGAGCCTCTCCTTTGTGGGGGGACAGGGTTGTGAGCCCACACTGCTCAGACGATCCATTGTGCATTGCTCAGCACCTCGCTGTGTCCCTGCGGCCAGGTTAGCGCCTGGACGAGCTGCTGCTGGGACGGAGTCATGTGCTGGGCAGCGACACGAGATTACAGCCTCCATCCAAACGAAAAGAAACCCCAGGCCCCAACAGCACCTACACTTACACACAGGCACCAGAACAACTCGTGAGGAGGCGAAAATCAATCGCCTATCTGCTGGCTAGAAGCACACCCGATGCCCTGAGGAATCCGGCAGCACTGAATTTAAGGAGTCAGTGTGAAGGAAGAGGGGGGGCACGGGATTTTCAGACAGGGTCTCAAAGCCTCGTCTGAGCCTCGCCTGACTAAAACCGGGCTGCAGCCTACAACCCACGCTGAGGCGGCCGGCCGGCTACGAGAGGCGACCCCGAGCAAGCGGGCTACAGCCCCCAGGCCCTACGGAACAGGCAGGAACAGCCCGGCCCCCTGGCAGGCACACGGCTCCCGGGGCTTTGCCAAGGCCGCGCCCGGACACTCCCCGCGAGGAGGAGGAGGGGCAGGGGCAGGGGCAGGGGCAGGGGCAGGGACAGGGGCAGGGGCAGGGACAGGGGCAGGGAACACAAGGCTCCCCCGCGGGGCGTGACCGGCACGCGCCCTGCGCGGGCTCCGCCGCCGCGGCTGCTTCCGGGGCGGCCGCCATTTTCCCGCCAATGGGAGCGCACGGCGGCGGCGGGGGTGGAGCTGGGCGGGAAGCGTCGCGAGAGCGGGGGCGGGGCGGGGCCGGAGGGGGCGGGGCCCGCGGCGGCCGGGCTGGGGCTGGGGCTGGGGCTGGGGCTGGGGCTGGGGCGGGGGCGGCGGGTCTGGCCGGGTGCTGCGGGGCCATGGCCGCGGGCGGCGGGCGCTGAGGAGGCGGCGGCGGCGGTGGTGGTCGTCGTCGTGGCCACAGCCATAGGTACGGAGCGCCCGCTCTTCATCCCACCCCCTCCGGCCGCTCCCCCACGGGCCGCCCTGCTGGGGAGCTGAGGCGCAGGGCGGGGCGCCGCCGCCGGCCTGTCAGTTGGGGCTCGCTGCCACAGGTGGCCCGGGGGCTCCCGGGGAGGCGCATCCTCCGCCGCCCTTCGCAGGGAAGGTTCCTCTGGGGCCGCGCAGCTCCCGCGGGCCCCACCGGTCACCTGGAGGGGGCCGGGGACGAGGCCGGCGCCCCCTGGACCGCAGCGCGGGGGTGACCCGAGGTGAGAGGGGGGTAGCGCGGCGCTTCGGCTCCGGGACCGGGCGTGCGGGGTTCGCGACCGCGGGTGCCCGCGGTGCCCCCGTGGGGCAGGTCTGTCCGTCCGCAGTCTCGGCTGGGGACTGACTGACTCGTGCTGGTGCAGTCGTGGTCGGTGCACGGAGGCTTCGTGGGTTTACGTTCCCTCCTGCGTTGTTTGGGTTATGGTCGGTGCGCACCGGGGTTAAGTAAGTTCAGCCTGTTCTCAACATTTCGCTGTGAAAGTGTCTCCTCGCCCTCTCTCCCTCCCGCCGCACGTCCTCCTCCCAGTTCCTCTTCTCCCTCAAGGGACGACGAACAAGGGGGGGTTCCTCCTTTGCTTTCTTGGCTCTTTTGAGGGACTTTATTTTCCTTATTACAACCAAAGTGCTTTTCTCTGGTTTTTTAAAAAAAAAATAAAAATCCAGTATTCAAAAGGGAAAGAAAATGGTTGATCCGAACTGTATTTGAAGATAAAGCCTTCTCATCTCTGATGTATTGCCAGAGTGAGATAGGGAGGAAAAAAAATCCTGCTTACATTGTATCTGGAATGATCGGTGATACCGAAATAAATGGTAACAATGCTCAAAATTTATCCAGGGTACACTTGGGAAGAGTCTTACACGGCTTCATGTTTGTAAGATTATTTCAGAATTGTACAGTTAGACTTTATCGACAGATAACACCTATATTTAATTAATCCTGAGAACTAAACAAGGTACTCTGGTGAAATTTTCTGTAGGTGGGAAAAAGTTTTGAGAAGATGCTGCACCTTAGAAAATAATAGCCCCATCTTACTTGGTATGGTTCTGTTATGTACAAAATATACAACAAACTGAAGTACAGGAATTTACAGTTAATTGCATAAGCCACAAAATCCAGACCAATGGATATCCCCAGTGGATACATCAAGTAACATTTTTTTCCCAGGAAGTGTTTGAGAATTGAGACTCAGGACTGGGCGGGGAAAGCTGTGGATGATAACTTGCTTGTGATGATCTAAGAAAAGAAAATGCTTGATTCTTTTGCAATTGCTGCTTCCATGTGACAGAAATACAATATAAGGGAATTAAAACCAAGCGAGAAAGAGAGGACCCAGCCTGTCATTAATGTTCATTTGCTCCTGTGGGTCTGGCTGTGGTTAAGACAACTTGTGTATCATACCTGGACATTTTCAAGACTGCTGACCTGATCAGTAAACTGATAAATCATTAGAAATGAGAAATGGAGAAGGATCCATTAGACTGTTCTGCCTGCTTGTCAGTGTAGACTTGCTTAATTTGGTTTTCACTAGCAATTGTTTGGTCAGGTTATAAATACACATGAAGGACAACCAGGGAATCAGGTCTAATCAATATGGATTTACAAAAGGAAGGTTCTGCTTGACCAATCTGTTTTCCTATGACAAAGTGACCCACTTAGATGAGGGAAAGGTGGCTGTGGATGGTGTCTATCTTGCCTTCAGTAAAGTGTTTGACACCATCTCTCACAGCATCCTCCTGGAAAACCTGGCTGCTCATGGCTTGGATGGGAGTACTCTTCATTGCATAAAAAACTGGCTGTATGTCTGGGTCCAGAGAGTGGTGGTGAATGGAGCTAAACCCTGCTGGAAGCCCATCACTTGTGGTGTCCCCAGGGGTCGGTTCTGGGGCAAGTCCTGTTTAACATCTTTATTGATGATCTGGACATGGGGATTGAGTGCACCCTCAGCACATTTGTTGACAGCACCAAGTGGGATGGGAGTCTTGATCTGATTGAGAGTAGGAGGGCTCTACATGGAGACCTGGACAGGCTGGATCAATGGGCTTAGGCCAGTGGTATGAGGTTCAGCAGGGCCAAGTGCTGGGTTTTGCACTTGGGTCACAACAACCCCACTCCGTGCTGCAGGCTGGGGGAAGAGTGGCTGTAAAGCTGTAGAGAGGGACTTGAGGTTTCTGGTTGACAGTGGCTGAACATGAGCCAGCCGTGCCCAGGTGGCCAAGAAGGCTGATGGTATCCTGACCAGTATCGGCAATACTGATATCAGTGTGGCCAGCAGGAGCAGGGCAGGGATTGTCCACCTGTAATTGGCACTGATAAGGCCACACCTTGAATCCTGTGTTCAGTTTTGGGCCCCTCACTTCGAAAAGGTCACTGAGACACTGGACGACATCTAGAGAAGGGCAACAAGTCTCATGAAATGTGTAGAACACATCTTAAGGGGAGTGGCTGAGGATGCTTAGCCTGGAGTAGAGGAGGCTTTGGGGAGACCTCATTACTTTCCATAACCACCTGAAACAAGGGTGTAGTGAGGTGGGGGACAGTCTCTTCTGCCATGCTTGCAGTGGGACGACCAGAGGAGGTGGATGGTTGGACTACATAATCTTGTAGGCCTCTTCCAACCTTGATGATTTTATGATTCTGGGGTATTTTTAATGATTCTTAAGGTATTTTTAAATTTCATATCTGGAACGAATAATTCAAAACTCAGTGTTTCATTAAGCCTGGCTTTTGCAAATCATCATCAGAGTTCTCTAGGCTGATTCAGGTCTGTGCACTGAAGACAAAAAAAGAGTACTTTTTCTTTAAAAGAAAGATGTCTCTTTTTGCTCTAGTACTACTAAAAATGCCTTTTAAAAACATAATATAGATATATTATTTTCATTGCCTAGAATCTCTTATTTGAAATTTAATGTTAATAAGGTTGTATTACATATATTTTAAATTTATTGTTCAAATTTGTCATAACATGTGTGTGTTTAACATAGATGTGCACATGTCCACATATGCCCCTATATCAAGTGAAGAGATTTACTCAGCAAATTTACAGAAAAAAAATAAAGTTTCTTTTTTTCTACCAGCTAAGGTTTTTCAATATACACTGACTTAAAGTAAATTTAAACATGGGATAGACTTACAGAAAGAGATTAAATCCATGGCAAATTTCCTGTTGGATTCCCTTAAGCTGATTATTTAATTTTGCTCCTTACGTGTATTCAAACAAGAATACATGTATATGGAAAAGTGAGATAAATGCTTATTACATGCTCTGATGAGAAGAGTGTTCTTCAGCAAATCATTGGAAAAAAAGGGTTTATAAATTTATAGGATTCTTTGGGCTAGAAGGGACATTTAAAGGCCATCTAGTCCAATTACCCTACAGAGAATAGGGACATCTACAGCTAGATCAGGTTGGTCAGAGCTCTGTCCAGCCTAACCTTGAATGTTTCTAGGGATGGGGCACCTACAACCTCCAGATAGCCTGCGTCAATGCCTCACCACCCTGACTGGAGAAGATTTCTTGTACCTAATCTAAACCTACCCTCTTCTAGTTTAAAGCCATTCCTCCTTGTTCTACTACAACAGGTGCTGCTAAAAAGTTTGTCCCTGTCATTCTTATAAGCTTCATTTAAATATTGAAAGGCTTCTGTGAGGTCTTCCCAGAGCCTTCTCTAGGCTGAACAACTTCCACTCTTCCATTCTGTCTTCATAGCAGAGGTGCTCCATCCCTCTCATCGTTTTTGTGACCCTGCTTTGGACCTGCTCCAGCAGATCCATGTGTTTCCTGTGCTGAGGACCCCAGAGCTGGAAGCAGCTCTGCAGGTGGGGTTTCACCAAAGCAGAGAATCACTGCTGGCTTTCTTCTGCAGCCCAGGATGTGGTCGACTTTTTGGGTTGTACTCGCACATTGCTGGGTCATGTCCACCTTCTTGTCCACCACCACCCCCCAAAGTCATTCTTCTCAGGGCTGCTCTTAATTGGTTCATTCTACAGCTTGTATTGACACTGGAAATTTTCCCAATTCAGGTGCAGGACCTTGAGTGTGGTCTTGTTGAACCTGATGACTTTCACATGGACCCACTGCTTGAGCTTCTCCAGGTCCTTCTGGATAGTATCCCATCCCTCACACATGTCAACTGCACCACTCAGCTTGGTGTTTTCTGCAAGTTTCCTGAGGGTGCACTTGATTCACATGGCTCATGTCATTAATGAATATACTAAATAACACTGGTCCTGCTGCAAACTGCTAAGGGACACCACCTGTCACCAGTGTCCATCTGGACCTTGAGTTGTTTTCTGCTCTCTTCTGGATGGGTCCATCCAACTAGTTTCTTATCCAATGAACATTCCACCCATCAAATCCATATCTCTCCAATTTGGAAAGAAGGATGTTTTGGGGGATTGTGTCAAAAGCCTTATGGATGTCTAGATAGAGGACATCTGTAGCTCTTTGCTTGTCCATTGATGCAATCACCCCATCACAGAAGGCCACTGGGCTGGTCAGGCAGGACTTGTCCTTGGTGACACTGTGCTGGCTGTCCATAGTCACCTCCCTGTCTCCATGTGTGGAGAAGCACAGCTTCTAGGGGCATCTGTTCCATGATCTTCTCAGGCACAGAGGTGAGACTGACAGGTCAGTAGTTCCCAGGTTCTGCCTTTTTACCCTTTATTGAGGTGGGTACAATGTTTCCCATTTTCCAGTCACCTGAAGGCCATGACTTTTCAGATATGATGGAGCGACTTGATAACTACATCAGCCAGTTCTCTCAGAACTCTGGGACGTGTCTTGACAGGTCATATAGACTTACATACATTCAGGTTCCTCAGGTGGTCACAAACCTGATCTTCTCTTTGCTCTCCCAGTCTGTTCTCTGGAGAGGTGTGGGAAGAGGGATTGCTAGTGAAGACTGAGGCAAAGAAGTTGAGTACCTTAGCCATCTCTTCTGTTATTACCAGTTTACTAGTTGTGTTCATTGGTGGGAATGCATTTTCTTTGAATTTTTCTCTGACATAACAGTACAAGCCCTTCTTATTCTTTGATGCCTTGCCAAGTTCAACTTCAGCTTCACCTTAGCCTTCTGTCCTCATCCCTGCAAAACTGGGCAGTGTCCTTGTACGTTTCCCAGAATACCTGTCCCTGCTTCCACCGCCTGTTCATCTACTTGCCCTGTAGTTTGAGCTCAGCTGCTCTTAGTTTGGTCTCAACTCAACAATTTTAGTGTCATGCCTTCCTTTTCTGATTTCTTACACCCAAGGATTGGTAGCTCTTTGGCCTTATGGAAAGTATCCTTAAAGATCTGCCAGCTCTATCCTGCTCCCATATCTCTGAGGACAGTTTCCCAGGGGGTCCTATGGATTTAGGTGCTTTAACAGCCAGAAACGTGCTATTCCAAAACTTAGGATCCTGAATGTACTCTTTGCCTGTTTCATGTCCCTCAGGTCTGCAAACACCACCAGTGTGTGACTCCTGTGGCCCAGGCTTTCACCAATCTTGTCGTCACTGACTAGCTCACTTAGGTTGGTGGCTAACAGGTCCAGTGTTGCATCCCCTCTGATCAGGATTGTCTATTATGTGTCTTAGGAAGCTATCCTCCATGCGTTCCAGGAGTCCCCTCCTGAAATAGCTTGCTGTGGTACTTTTTCAGTAGATATTGGGGTGATTGAAGGCTTCCAGCAGGATAAGGGCTTGTGAGTAAGATGCTTCCCATAGCTGGAGCAAGAAGGCTTCCTCAGTAGGCTTCCCTGGATCAACCACAAGGTTCTGTCAATACCTTGTTTTGTTTCTTTTGTCAGTGTGCTTTCAGCCTGCTCATGGCTGTTCTTCACAGACAGCTTTTCACACTCCATCCATTTCTTGTTGTAGAGGACAACATTCAGCCACTCCTTCCTAGCCTGTCCCTTCTTAACAGCCTGTACCCATCCACAGCCACACTCCAGCTGTGGGATTTTTCCCTCCAAGTTCCAGTAATGGCAACTAAGTTGTAGCTTCCTAGCAGCACAGAAACTTCCAACTCCTCATGCCTATGGTGTGTGCATTTAAGGTAATCCAACTTGCTAAAAGGGTAAGGATGGTGTGGGTGTTCCTAAATCAGTTGTGTGATCGTTTTTTTTTCCCTTTTTTTGTTTGTCTGATGATACTTAGCAACAGGAAAGTCCCGTTCCTCTTACATGTGATGTTTCTGCCATTTATTCCCTTTTTTGAGTTAACAATAGGAGGAAATTAAATTTAATAGTCAAATTCAATATCCAGAAGTAAAAGCAATTTTAAACGGTAGTTTTAATTTATACAAATGATCTATTTCCAGGCTGTTTTTGTTGTCAGTGCTTTCACTTCCTTTTCAGTTAGTGTTAATGTTTGTGTACTTCTCACATGACTGGACCATTGTTGTATTGAAAATGGATAATAATTTCACATCCAAAAATGTAGAGCTGATGTACCTGTGTGAAAACCCAACTTTTTTGTATAGATTGCTTTTCTTTTGACAAGGAATGTCTTAAGAGTATTTCCCCAGTATGGCTTGGATTTTTACTGAATTAGCCATTTAAGATGGAGCAGTAGGGACAGGTGAAATGAATTTCTTTTTATTGACAGATAATATTTTGTGAATTTTTTTCTTTTAAACACGTGAGTTGTAGGAGAAGCATTGTTGTGTTTAGTCTTCTAGCCATAGCTTACTGTGTAATTAATTTTTTGTTTGTATTTATTATATACATAGTCTGTGGTCATGCACCTCTCTACTTCATGTAATTGTTTTAATTTTCCAAGCTTGAGATAAGCTGTGGTCTAGAATTGAAAATGTTGCAGTTTATTTGCCTAAGTGTAACTTATTTTCTAAGATTCTAGCTATTTCGTCTTTGTGAAGGGAAGCAGAAATCAAAGTGAAATGCAAATAGATATACCTAATAATAACCTCTTGCTATTATATTCTTGAAGTTTTACTTTTAGAGGTGCTGAGGTAGAGAAAGATGAAGAATAGTTGATGACACTGCTGATCTTCTTATTTAAATGACTTATACTCAAGACCAAACCCATATAAAATTTTATTTCCCATGTAAAGGTTAACTATGTGCTTGAGATGTGATCGACAAAACAAGTCTGGTCAATTGTGTGAAGACCCATTCTTTGATGTCGTGATGTTTATTTTCTTTATCTTTGCAATCATTTTTACATATACTTGCTTCTTGCCTGGTTTATTTTGTATAGTCTAGGAATTTTTTTTCCTGATTAAATTGTGTGACCATGGGAAAACAGGAAGTATTCAAACTTCCATAGAACTTAAAAGCTCACCACATGCTTTCTGTCTTTATTAAAATTCGGTTGCCTATTTTGTTGGATGCAAAGATGAATGAAACAAACTGGATCCATTGCTGCTGGTTAAAGAGGGAAACTTAAAGAAAATACCTTCTGTTTTTTTATCTTCTTGGTGTTAGAATTAGGATAAATAAGGGCAGCTGACTCGAGCAGAAACTCTTGTGACCTGCTCAATTGAGGGTGCTGGTAAAAGCATGTGGTCTGCTGTGTTTTGCCAGTAGAGACTGGGCTACCCCGAGGGGAATCAGGGAGCAAGAGTGATGATATGAGTGACAGTGAAACAATATTTAATGAAATGTTCCTCCCCACCCCCAATGCAGCCTTGAAATTCTAGTTAAATGATACCGCTAAGTGTCTGTGTTCTGCATTTCATGCCTGGTTTTGAAGGTCATTTAGGCAGTACTTTTTTAAAGGCAGCTGTCAGTACGGATGGTGTGCTGTTTAATCTTTCCCAGTTTAAAAGTGCTTTTTAATTCTTTTTATTGGTTCTTGTTTTGTCTGCTTGCATTTTTAGAGTGGATGTGAACTAAATGGATAAACATAAAATAATCAAATATAAATGTTTTTTGTAGGCATTTTTGAGCTGACGTCTTTCATCAAGTACCAAAATTGATAAGATCATGGACATGTATGCCAGGGCTCAGGGCAATCGCATGAAATCAAGAATATCTGTTGAAAAGGTAATTATCTGTATTTAAATAAAAAAAGTATTTTAGAGCTTTTCGATCTAATAATTAAGCAAGTGAATTGATTTATTTGGGTTTTTTGTGTGGGTTTTTTTTTCTATGTTGTAATTTTGGTTGTTTGACATTTCAGGGAGGCAAAGAAATCGCTTTTGCTTTGCATTTAGGTATATTTAGTATAATTGGACTGTGAGACAGCATAATTTAAGGAAAGGGTGCTTTTGTCTTTCAAGATGATCTGATAAAATTGTGATGTATTAATTTCCTAGAATTCAACTTGTTTATTAAAATATAGCTTTTATTTTAGAGCAGATTTTTTGAGTTTATATATAATAAATTAAAATATGACTGTATAGTCTTACTGAAATCTGCAAAGCCTGTGTTAGTGCTTGTAGTATCTTCATCTTTAGATCTTGGTGCCTGGTCTGGTTTATCCTTGTGTTTGCATGAACGTTTAGGAAGTGCCTTAGTGAAAAAGAAAATATGTTTAGCACTTACAAAGGATATTAGTGGGGATTTCTAATATTAAATTAAGTTAATTTATTTTTTTAAATTTTGTCACTTGAATTTGGAGAATATAAATGTTCCTAAAATTTTCTTGCAACTTCTATAGGTGCTAAATGAAATGAATTGAAATGAAATGAAATGAAATGAAAGTTGCAGTTTATCCTGAAGGACAAACTAGATTTATTTATGTAATTGTATTTCTTTAGGTAGTTGAACACACATGAGTAATTTTCTGTCTTTTTTGGTTATTAATAGCTTTCTTATTTGCAAATTGCTGCAACAGTAAGAGGAGAAACTGAGCAAGAACGCATCCTGTCAAGTAAAAATTGTATTATTGTATTTCAAGAGCAGATTTTGTTGTTTTAAAGAAACAGTGTCTGTAGTGTATGTCCTGTTCGAAGGCAGAGGAAAGTGTTAGGAGACAGACAGGCAGGTAGCCAGTTGTTCCAGGTCCTGACATGGAATGTTCACTGCTCTATATTAAACAATTTGTAATAATCTTTCACTTTAAGACACATGGCATAAAACTTGTATTTTACTGGTTTATGAAAACTCTTCAGCTCAAATAGAGATCTTCACCACAGTCAAGTAATTTTGCATCCTTAAACTGAACGTAAACTTACTTTTAAAGAACTTCTAAAATCTGTCCTTTATTTCTTTTCCTGTTTCAATTTACTAAACAAAACAAATACCGCCCTCTCTGCCCAGGTTATGGGTTACAGAAGCATCTTTCTAATAATGACAGTGACCAGTGGTTCCTCACTGTAATAGTTGCTTAAAATACTACCTCTGTGAACTACTTCATTAATTGCTATTAAACATTCTGGACTGTGTGGTTCTAGAAAAAATAATTCAACTCTTCTTGCAGAATTCTGCATTTTCCTGCAGCCAGACTCCATTGTTTTGATTTGTGGCTGCCTCCTCTTGATGTTTACCTGTGAGATGTCTATTTAGGTTATGGTGTGGAGCTTTCATTCTCACAGAGCCAGGCAGTAGGGTGGTCAGAACTGCACTGTGTTTCACTTTCTGTTGATTTACAGAAGATTGCAGTCTGATTCCTGTCCTCTTTGTAATACTTTGTCACGGCTAACAGGAATTATTGCAGTAGTAGCTCTTAAAAAGTCAGTGCACAGTTTTGGTATGTATATTTAAAGCTTTAGTTTCTATTTTTACAAAATTACCTCAGAATATTCAGTCCCTTTAAATCTTACAGCAGATGAAATCAGGAAGAGCTGCTTTGTTACTCAGGGTCAGAGGAAGTGTGGCTGTCCAGCACTGCTCTTCATTTCACTAGAGATTGTGGCATCTTATAGGTTGTTGGAAATATTAGAAAACAGTTGGTTTTCAAAACATTTCGTGAGATCAAATATCTACTCCAATGTACTGTGATGATTGATAATTCTTCTTGACTTGCTGAAACACTGCAAATCTTTGAATTGCTCAGTTGAGCTAGAGGTGTGAGAAGGATTTCCACTGTTCATATCTGAGCACCTTGACAGTATTTTTGGTTTTCCCCTGGCACAACTTGGTAAATTTGAAATCTGTGCTTGTGAATGAAATAGGATTTCTTGCAAGACTTTATGTGAGGGAAGAATACCAAGTCCTAGAGGCCTATCAAGTAGAGCTTTATAGATTGCTTTGGTGTTTTTTGCCCATATGTTGATGTACATTGAAAATATACTAGTTATGAAAAAAAATAACATTCTTTCATTGAAGATGACCTCTTGTCCTTACCTGAACTGAGGTGATAGTCTTGGGAACTTGCTAGTTTTCAGCTTTTAATGTAGTTGCATCTCCTAGTTCAGGATTGTGAGAGAACTTGCGTCATTGTCTGTTGCATAGGAAGATTTCTCTGAAATTGGGTCCAGTCCTCTGCTGTCACAAGAACAATTTTGATAAGGATAAGATTATAAAAAAGTTACTAAATATAGCCTCTTAGTTAATGAGGGCTTTGAAACACCTCAATGTTGTAATGCAGTTAGGAAAAATGGTATGACCCAAAAAATGTACCTCCAAAAATGTAGACTTGTAAGTTCTTTCTCTTATCTTGTTCTCCCCAGTTCCCCTTATTGGTTGTGTAAATTCCCCCACACCCCTTTCCCCTGCCTTGAAAAAGGACTGCTTATCTATACCTTTTCCTCTTTCCCTTCTGCATCTCACCCCAAAGGATCCCAAGAAATAAAGCTGCACCTGCAATCTCAGTTAAGGGAAAAAGCTCGTTTTTAGGGTCTCCTCTGGCAAACTAATCTACCTCCCCTGCCTCCCTGGCCGCTGCAGGGCGGACAGTAGTAGCTGAGGGGTAGGGGACCTAGGAATAATAGCACCTCCCCCCAAATTTACCACTGGTTTTATCTTTTTGAACCACACTGTGGTAATGACTGAGACGAATTTCAGGCTGAAGCTCCTCCCAGCAAATTTATACCTGTTTGTTCATGGATACCCTTATTCTTCTGCTTAAATAATTTCTTTTCTTTTGCTGATGTTCATCCTTTGTATTTTTTTTACAATTGGTGATCTGTCCTCTGTTAGCCTTGGTTTTTGGAAACTCTGTAAACTAAGGTTTTAGTCTGCTTCTGTATGAAAGCCTCTGTATTCCAGTGATTATCCTTCATAGTCCTACTTTCTGTGCTTGTTGTGAGTTAATCTTCTTTTTACATGTGGATAATACTGTATGTGAAATTACACAGGATGTCCTTCTCAGTGACTCTGATGTCAGTTCTTTCACTAAAGGATGATGTTTGCTATTTTCAGTGCAGGATCATATTGACCATTCATTCATTGCTGTGCCATGATCAAGAAGTCAAAATCTTTTATTTCTTGTGAATTTGCAATTCAATTGTAAAGCTTGCTTTTAGTTTTTGAGGACATAACTTTGTGTTTCTTATGGTTGTTTTTTAAAACACTCATGCTGAGGAAGTTCTTCCTGTATGGTTTGCTATTCTCCTTTTTAGCTGATGACACCTGCTTACTTCAAATTATCAATCATCTTCATTTCATATTTATTTTCTTGCTCATTAAATTTATTAATGATGATGGTGCTTGGCATCATTTGCAAGATAAATTTTGAAGGAGTTGCTTACTGACCTATATAAACTATTTGCAAAGCTCCCCCTTTGTTATCTCCATCCAGGCAAAGTCCTCATTTCCAAAGACAGCTCTTTTAGTTAATTCTGTCTCTATCTGGTTTTGTTAACTCTTATTATATTTAAGTGATCTACAGAAGTCCAGATAGATGAATTTTTTTCTTCTGTGTATGTTTCTGTTAATTTATATGCTTTCACATTTTAGGGTTTTTTATATTCATTAATATGATCTGCCAAACAATGTACCTTCATTCCTCCTCATTTTACCTATGGATATTTTATCTCTTCAGTTGCATAGTGCCACCATGGGCTACCAGACTTGCATATATCTTGTATGCTGGCCCTCCCAGACCTTAGGGAGAGTTTTCCAGTTGTTTCATCTTTCTTTTTCTTCAACTTAATATTCTCCAAAATGTTGAGTTTTCCTTCACCTCAGTAGTTCATCATACCATACTCTGGTTCTTAGTAATCCATTCTGCCTTTCAGATGTTAACTAGGGAAAGGTACGTTTTTATAAATAAGGTGTGTGTAATAGTTTGTAGCTTTAGAAAAGCCAACTAGAGAATAACAATGATCCCTTCTCAAATTGGAGCACTATCAGATTGCAAAAAAAAGTAGGTCATGTTTTTTTTCTCCCCTAATTACTATTTTTAATGTTGTTACTGATGAAATTATTGTAGAAGCTGAAAATGAGACATTTCAATATGCTTGTTTGTCTTCACAAATTACTTTTGTACAAGATGAATGAAGGAATTACTGGGGAACAGTCTTTGAGCAGCAATTGGTATTGCAGCCTCCTGTAAATTTGGAAGATCCAGAGAATTAGAGAAAGGCATTGACAGCATTCTTTGGAAAGTAGAAAGTGGGAGCAAATTGTAGCTAAACATATGTGGGCAAGGGAATAGATAAAAGTGGAAATTAGGTGAACGCTTCGTTAATTTATTTCAAATGACCCAATAACTGCCTAAAATACTTTAAGAATAGTTTAGCTGTTACTTTTCTAGAAAACTTACTGTTTTGACTTCTTTAGTGTTACTTGACCTTGGCTGTCAGTGTAACAGTCTGAGCCTTGTTGGCTAGCATTCTGAAATGTATTTTGGCAATTTCAAAGATCCCAAAGTTCTGTTTTGTTTTGTCTGTTCATTCTAGAAGTGCCTTCCTAATTTTGTGTTGCCCTGAGCACAACCACAGTGACATTGCTCTAATAATTAGGCTTTCAACATAGTAGTATTTGATACTGATTTTTATACAGAGAAAAAATAAAATCTTTCTTGAGGTTTAACTGTAATATGTAAGATCACTTTTTCCTATAAATGGATGTGGAAGTACCAGAAATGCAAAACATTCTCTGTCCAAATTTGGCTATCTAGCACTTCTGCTATTGTTTGAGAAGCTAGGAAAATTTGAAGTACCTTGTCATAAATTGGACAGATTGATTTCTCATGTAATTTTTAACAGGGCAGTCTTATAGAGAATAATTACTGGGTTAATAATTTTTAACCATCTATGTTCTTACTTGTCTTCTTAACCTTCCAATTTGCTAGAGAAGATGAAAATTTTAAATTAAAAAAAGATTGCTGGGTTCCTAAAACAACTGAGAGGATATTTTCTTTTTTACAAGCTGAGTGAATCAGTTTTTGTTGTTCTGTATTCTTATTTGCCTTCATAGTATTGATTCTTTTGTTCTGCTATGCTTTATTACACTGGGAGAAAGTCTTGGATTCTTCAGCCTTTTTTAGTCATCTCTGGCTGCTTGCATGTCACCATAAGTGTAATTACAAGAAATGTTACAAGTATTTACATGGGATTAAGTCACAGTTGTTTTATGTTCATGGAATGGGTAAGAGTGTATGTGGATTTACTTGGGCGTTTTAGTTTGTTTGTCTTCTTCCCCTCTGACTTTTGAATCCACCTCCATTACTTTTCTTGGCTAAAATTGCTTTTCATCCTATTTAAGGAAAAACTGATGGAAAAGTTCCATATACAGGGTGCAATGCAAGGAATAGATGGGATTTGGATTTCTTCTTGGATTCATCTGTTCTTTTTTTCTTTCTGTTCTCATCTTTCTGTTTTTGTTAAAATATAGAATGTAAAACTATTTTGGAATAAAATATTGCTTGAAGAAAATGTACCTGCTTCAGTTTCATGTCTTGAAGTAAATTTAAACTTCAAACTTGGTGATTTATGTACAAACTAATTTGAAATAATAATCAGAGTAGCAAAACTTGTGGGGAGCAGCAAATAGATGGATGGAGCATGTATCTGAAACTGAACATGCATTTTTTCTTAATTTTTTTTTCATTGTTTTTCAGAGTTTTGGTGAAAGTATCCTGCACTCAATGAAGTCACTGCTACACAGCAGGAAAGAGTTATGCAGTGTATCAGCAGAGGAATGCTTAAATCGGGACGAACAAGATTATTTTATTGAGGTTTGCTGTAATGTTCCCACTTACACGTATTTTGTGGCTACGATTGAAAACGACATCTCTCGAAGCAGTATGGAAAGCTGCAGGATAGTAAATAGGAACAATGCTGCAAGTTACTGGCCTTAAAATCTATGCCCCCTATTGTCATTCCTGAATTTAGTCACTGAAGTCTTACAAAGGCTGTGACATTTCAAGGTGACATTTCTCTGCTTTGGAGGATTTGTGAAACTAGAAAACCAAAGTGTGTAAATAGATGACTTGGGTGTACTGCATTTGTGAGCACTGCATCAAGGTTGTATAGATGGTATCCTAACAAAGTAGCAGAACATTTTGATTCAGGTCTGAAGAAAAAAACTGAACCCTCAGAATTGCAGGTCTAGACTTTATGAAAAAGCTTGAAAGCTGGACAAGGTCTGGAGAGAAGTAGGCCTGACAGAATGTGGGATTATCTAGGTAAATCTCAAGCTGTAAAGAGGAATTACTAGAACTGTTTGAGTTACAAGGCTAACAACAACTTCCCCCAAAGGGAAAAGAAAAAAAGTAAAAGCAAGATGTACCATGTAACTTGTATTATGGGTTTTATGAGACTCCTAATTTGTAATTGACAGATCTGACAAGGAGCTTGGACAGTGAGAGGCTGACCTGAACAGGCCATGCAGTGGGGCTGACATAGAGAGAATTGAAGCAAAGACAACTGAGGAAGTGGTTAGGGAATACTGATAATTGCATGAGCAGTAACAAGAGGCTGATTGATGTGTTAGGGTTGCCTGGATAACACCAGAGGTTGTGTGTGTAACTGAGTGGATACAGTCATGGGTTGACATTTGGGGAGCAGGTAAGAAACTGAATTTGCAAAGGATGAAAGCTATGACAGATTAATGTAAGGCTGAAGGGCTATGCAGTGGAGGTGTGAGCAAAACCTTGTCTTTATCTGATCAGGCAGCCCATACTTTAGAATCTATGAAGGTTTTTTTGTCCTGTAGAAAATACCTGACAAATAGCTGGGAACATGTTTTATATGCCTGCAGTGATGATCCCTGTGGAGAAAGATAGCTGACTATATTTAGTTACCTTATGAGATCAAGCACTTAAGAGCCCTCTGGTTGAAATGTAAGAGGGTCAATATCCTGTCACAGAACAGGTATTTTTTCCCTAGGAAAACACAGGAAAAGATTCTTACATGGACGATGATGTTAGAAAAACTCAGACTTGAGAAAACCAGAATTTAGGTTTTCCTGTACTATTTCCTTTGTACCCATGGTGTAAGCCTTCGAATACAGTGTCTCATACACTTATTTTTACTTTAAAGAAAGGATTTGTGTTACTGATGTCCTTTTTATTTCCTTGGCCTACTCCCCAATAACTTTTGAACTGATCTACTAACTTCAGACATATTCAAGGTGTTAAAAGGTGATTTTTTTTTTTCTGTGAAAACTGGGGTTTGACCACAATAAAGAGATCCAGATTAGCCTTGTCATCACGGCAAAAATAGACAGACTCAGTAGTGTTGTGGTCCCTTTGACAGCTGTCTGCTGATCTCAGTGTAATATTGCCCTTCATAGCTATGACTTCTGCTCACTGCCCTGTCTTTCACGATGAGTTATCCCATGGGAGAAGATAAGGGTTGGAATCATTATCTTGAGAAAGAGGAAGGGACATGTAAGAAGACAAAAAATAAACACTCGTTAAAAAACCAAAGCAAAACTGCCAAAAAAAACCCCAAAAGTAACAAACTCTAGAGCCTCTCAAAATCTTCTTTAGAGAACTAGTTTATTTCCCAGGTAGTTTAAATTGTTTGATATTTTTCCCCTTTTGTGGAGGAATTCAGTTCATATTGTATGTACTGTACAGATAAAAAAATGTAGAAGTTGAAGAATGTCTTGCAGGTGTTGTGCAGATGAATTGTGTAGGAGTAGAAGAGAAGGTGTAGGAGTTGAAGAGTAACATTGCTCAAATAGGATTGTTTCACAGTTAACACAGTGAATATGGTGCTGCAGATGTGTCATTTATCTGGAGCTATTTGGAATGCTACAGAGAAGCATTATTTCCTTTATGATCTTGTCATACCTGACATAAGGATAAGTGGATGTAAGCAGGAAGATATTAACTGGAAGCATAAGATCTTTTTCCTAGCATGAAATCCAGCTCCTGAAATAAACAAGACAGAATTTTTCATAGTATGATTTCAGTTGAAAATAAAATTTGGGGTTTGTATTTTACTCACACTTTGAAAGGACGTATTCAAAACACAAATACTGTTCAGAATAGAATTCTGGCCATTTGTTTTTTCTAGCTCCGTACATGAAGAGATTCTCTGTATATACAAGCAGGTAGCTGAACAAGTTAATAATATATCAGTATAAACATGGTGGTGTTCTTTGGAGTAACTGGAGTAGCTGCTGCAAATTTATGACTTATAGCTTAAAAATCAGTCTATTTTATAGTGGTCTGAAGAAATGGAACCCAAACCATATAAAACTAAATTTCAAACATCAGTGGAAGTACTTAGTCTTTGTCCTTTATTCCATATCTACAAAATGGAAGCAAAAAGCAAATTTTATATTCTGACACCCTTATTTTGAAAATAAATGTCTTGGTGTTTTTTGTTTGTTTTTTTTTTTTTTTTTGGTATGCAGATGGCCTATTGATTTGTTGTTAGGGAAATAATAAATGAGAGCTAAGGAAATCTGGCATTTGAAACAAAGTTTGAGCAGTGACTGACTCTCTTCAGTCTGTGTTGAATGGTACAAAATACCTGTAGACAAAAGAGAGGGGCAATATGTGATAAAATATCTCCCTTTTCCACAAGTGCAAAAAGCTGAGATAAAACTGATATTTCTGCATACTCAAGGTTCCTGAGCCTGACAAGACTTTTTTTTTTTTTTTTTTTGTAGGTTGACTATTTAAATTCTTTTATGTTAGGGTTTGCTTACTTGGCAAAGGCATGCAAACATGTGGCTTAAGTAATCTGTTGTGTTTTGGCCTTAGGCTAATCAATTTACATGGTAAATTGCATAATGTGTTGGCATTATGCTTTATTCAGTATATCCAAATGTGTAACAGTTTATCAGCATAGACGGATTTCAGACTGGAATTGTTTTTGCCCAGCCTGAAGCAAGGATAGATGAGCACTGATCTTTGCAAAATCATCTTTATTTTAACAAATGTAATGAGGCTTGTATGTGTTGCTCTGTATATACCAGACACTAGAATAGTTCCCATGTAGTGAGTTTTAAATGTTGGCTGTGCTCTTCAGTCTGTTCTGACCTTTCTCAAGTCAAATAGTATAACATTACCATTCTTTATGTATGACTGTGTGCTACTGTTTGAGCAAGCTGTGCTGCCCTAAGGTATGTTTTTTGTGGCAGTAGAATAAAGCTTTGACTTAAAGTCTGCTGAATTTTTAACTCTTAAATATCTGCAGGAAACCAAAACCCATTTTTACTGTACTTGACTGTACTCATGTATTTATTTTACAGATTACGTTTATAGGTTTTGTGGAAGAGATGGGTACTGCTCACTTGCAGGTACAGTATATATCTATACTGGAAAATTTCTTCTAAGTAGCACATTACATTACATTAAATTTTTTAAATGTAAGAAATTTGGTGTTCAAGAAATGGAATAGATGTATCTTAGTATTTGGAAACCTAAGTTTCAAATGTCATTGAAAGGTTGAAAAATAATTATTTTAATATGATAATCAGTTATCTGGGTCAGTCTTTGTACTAGGATGTGCTGGAACAACTTAAATGCAGTGGGACAGGATGATTGGATGGGAGGGGTGTTTGGGTGGGAAGGACCTCAGCTGGTTGTGTGGATGCTTTTTTTTTATTTTGGTTTGTTATCTTACACTTAGTTGAGTTGTACTTACTGATATGGTGCAGTTGCATGTGTGAAATTAAACTTTACTGATCTGACCTCTGTAAATTGCTGGTGGAGGTTTAGGAGTCAGTATTATGATTATATCTCAAGATGTTAATCTGGAGATTTAGATAAGGAAATATTATTTTAAAAGGTGTAGTGTAGCAAACTACGAGAGTTAGGGTATGCCATTTTCATAAGTTAAGGATTTAGTCTTCCTGTGCAGTTTACATATCAGTATAATTCATAACACATGTTCAGTAAAATTCCATGTTTCTACTCTGTCTAGATCTTTTTAGACATTGCTTGTAATAAATAGTTTGCTGATGTTTTCAAGTGTAAAGCAGAAACTGTGAATCCATTTGTGTTCCATATTAGATCAATGTTGCTAATTCTTCAAATTATAATACTAGATGTTCTTTCAAGTATGGGTAAGAACTGTTTGATCATTTAGTGTTAGATGGAATTTAGAGACAGTTGGACAGAACGTGTTTGTGGAGATTTGCTTTGAACCACAGGGATAGACAGTGTTTGGGCTGTTGAAAAAGAAAATTGTAACTCTTTCGTAGGCCTTTTTGTTTTAGATAAATCTAAAGGTTTCCAGGGTCATGTTAAAGAAGTGCCTTGCTCATGTTTTTGTGATAGGGAGCCAGAACACTGTTCCAATAAAGCACAAAGAACATGTAGAGATCCATTGAGAACCATCATTAGCTGAGGTTGGTGTAGCTGGGTATTTTGTAGGACATGCAGCTGCTTTTCAGCACATTCAGGGTTCTGCTTTATGACTTTTAGGCATCTTCCAAGTATGGACTGAATTAAATCTTGCTTACACAAGCTTTATATCACAGTTTGAGAGAGTAAGTGGAGGATAGAGTAAGAAGTAGGGAAGAAAAGAAAAACTTGACCAGAATTAGTAGATGTTAGGATTTAGGGGAGGTGTGAAATCAACCCTACTGTCATTTGCATGCTATTTTTTTGATTTTGTATTCTCAATGTTTTCTGTTTAAAATCAGGAGTTGTCAGCTGTTTCTGTAGAGCTTCCAGATGTTCTGAAATCGCTCCAGTTGCGCAAACTAAAAGAAAACGAGGCCATATTTCTAAAAGACATAAAGAAATCCTTGGCAAAACCTTATGTCATGAAAAATCAGGTAAAATTTTTTGTGTCTTCTTGATTGTCAGCAGCATTACATTTTGCCTTCTAAAGACATTAGTCTTATTATTTATTGTTATTGTTAAATTATAATTAATATAAATTAGATAAATATAAATTATGTATATTAATAATAATTATTATTGTTATTTAGTCTAGCTTTTGGTTTTGGGCCATCTTAGCCACAGTAGTATTAACATTATATTTCTGTTGTGTCATGAAAATAAACTGTGCTGTATTGTTTACAGAAAATACTTAACAGGTGTTTAATTACAGTGCTGATCCCATGCTTCTGCTAGGCTATAGTCCTCTTCACTGGCAATTTGGATAGAATATGAAATTTGTCAACTTACCTATTTTTGCTCTGCTCAGATAGCTTTCATCTTCAGTGGACTTTTTTTGTTGAAACAGAGGCGCCCAAAGTTAAGGGAATGTCTGGTGTTCATAAAACTCAGTGATTGCTTTTCCTAAAAAAAAAAAAATTGTAAATGCTATGAATGATATAATTTCCATTATTTTTATTTCTATATTGTTTCCATTATTACCATGCTAATTATATTCATTCCAAGTACAAATATTGCATATAAGATTAAAGGTACCTTGAAGAAATAGATATCCTATAAACTGAAATATTATACAGCATAAACATGCTCTGAAATACTGTGTTCCTCCACAAATTTTTAACAGGAATTTTTGGATACATGTTATCATAGTTGTGTTACATTATTGCAATGATTTATTCAGAATGAAGACCTTACAAAAATGCATAAGTCATTCCAGCTATCTCTCTGCACAAACTGTTGAATTCATTTTCTTGTATTTAAAATATTTTAGAAGTATTTACTCTTCATAAAAATGCATTGAAGGAATCCCTTGAAGATTGCTGTGTTTGTTTTCTCGTTCCTCTCTTTTTCAAGAATCAGCTTCCTGAACTGTTTTGTGTGATGAGACTGTCTCCTTCGTTCCCAAGGATCAAAGTTGATTATATATTTACCTTGCTAAGCAAGTATACCACAGGCATAAGATATGCAGTGGAAATAAACTTTGCACAAAAACATCAAACAGAGACAACCCATGGAGAAGATGATGACACCAATCAGTCAGTTTCTTCAATAGAGGATGATTTTGTCACTGCTTTTGAACACTTAGATGAAGACGAACCTTCAAAGATACTAAGTGCTGGTAAGTTTCTGCACACTTGTAGAAATTGGTATTTGAAAATTAGACTGTTGGGATTGAATAAGAAAATAAATGTAAATAAATTGTAATTTTTTTTACATTAATCATGATTTGTAAAGCGATGTTATGCAATTGAAACATTTATTTTTGCTCTTTTCACAACAGCTAACCAACTCATAAACCGAAGATTTTAATCCCATTGTCAGATGAATATCAAATTAAATCTTGTCCTACTTTGTGTGCTAAAAAATAGTGATTAGATTTGTATAATAGGATTTAAAGAAAACGAAAGATTGCTTTAATCATGAAAGATGAGCTAGCATTTTGCAATAATAGTAAGCCCAGAAGTTGCCACTAAAATCTGTCCAGTTTGCTGTAGTTCTGGAAAGTGGAAATTCTTGGTTCTGAAGCAATCTCTTTTTACCCATTTTTTTTTTTTTTTTTTTTTTTTTTTTTTTTTGTCCAGGTACATGCAGCTTTACTTCTCAAAACCATCGAGATGCTGCTTCACAGACCATCCCTGCTCAATGTTTAGAAGCTGTTGAGTCAAAGATTCTTGTGGGTTCTGCACATCAAAAATCATCTGCCAGATCTTCTACGTTGATTGATATTTTGGCACTTAAGGAGCTGTCCTCAGTGAAGAATTCAGTTACAACTTCAATTTCTGATCCTTGGATACAAAGGAGTTTCTATAAGCCATATAAACCTTCTGATCAAGGTGTTAATTTTTTACGTAAAACGTTGTTTTCTTCCTCTCCAGCTGAATCCTCTGAGTCAGATTGCTCCAGCCCAAGCCCCATCATCTTCTTAGATGAAGAAGGGTATCAAAAAAGCTTGAAGGCAAAACTTCAGCTGCCAAAAATTCCAGTAGTAAAGGATGGTATAGAGGATTCAGACTCAGAAGTGAGTGAATTTTTTGATAGTTTTGATCAGTTTGATGAGCTGGAACAAGCCTTGGAAAACTCTTGTAAAGTTATTAGGGATCCCATCCTAGGGAATCCTGCCCAGAAAAGGAGGACTGCGCGTGAAAAATTGTCTTCTGCAAGCATTACAATGAATCCTCAGAAATTCAAATTTGATCGTCCCACTCTTCCAGCCAATGTAAAGAAACCAACTCCTCGTAAGCCAGAATCACCGTACAGCAGCATCTTTGAGGTCCCAGATTCCCCTCGCCCGGTTAAAACAGCAGGGGAAGAGAATGGAGGCTTCTTCAGCCCCATTAGAACATCGGCCTTCAGCCCTCTAGGGAGTTGCAGTTCTTCTGAATGTTTGTGTCGAATTAATCTTGGTGGAGATGGGACAGGTCAAGGTCACCGTGATGCAGCTTATAACAGTTACTCAGCGTATGCTGACAGTGTTTCATGTGAAATACTGGGTTCTGTTTTTTTTCCTGAGTCCTCATCAGAACAAATGTGTACAGAGAATGATTCAAAGCACAAGAGGGTTACTTCGAAAGAGAAGAAGAGGCAAACTGCTGATCTCAAAATGAAAATTAGTAAGGAACCAGAGAAGCAAGCAAAATCTAAGCATAAGTCACTAATGATAAGGGATAGCATTCAAAAATTTGCAACTGAATTAGTTGAAAAAAGTTTTGGCAGTGCATTTAAAGACCTCCAGAAAGGTGTTTCTTCATGCACAAATGCACTTTGCCATTTGGCTTCTAGGTTGACTTCTTCTGTCTTTCAAATGGCTTTTTATGAGATTGGAAGACGTAGAGCAATCTCGCTAAAGGAGCGTGCCATTAATGGCATAGCAAACTTTTTGGTGAGTGAAGCTATAACTGGTGCTTTGAAAGAATTGCGTCAGGTAAAGAAACAAATATTTACCAACACCGTTGCACGGTTCGCAGCAGACCTCGCTGAAGAACTTGTGTTTGAGGGAATCATGGAAGTATGCCAGTTTTCATATCCGTCAACACCTACTTCACAACCCTCATCATTTGATTATGAAAACAAAGTGGTAAGATCCTATGCCCGAGATTTGTCTGAATCTGTCATTCAGGAGGCATTTATTGAACTATCTCAGGTTGATGTGACCTTCACAACACAAGCAGCCATTAGTGTTTCCATGGACAATATCAAATACGTAAGTGCAGAAAGTATGTTAGAGTCAACACAGACTTCCACAGTTTCTCCTAATTTTAATGATAGGGTAGCACTAAAGCCAATCCAAGACTCCAGTAAGGAATATACAGTACAGCAAGCTCTGTTTTGTACCTCTGGTGTTGTGAGTTCAATACCTGTGCCCTTAGCTGGAAGAGCTCTTTGTCAGCACCAGGTTTCCTCTGATGCTTACAAAGCAAAAGTAACCGCCGTTCCAAATGCTGATTACAGTACAAAAGTATTCAAAGACTCCACTCATCCATTTTTCACAAGCAGAAGGAGAGAGGAGGAAGTTGCTTCTTTCAGAAATATTTATCTAACTTTGGATCACAGTCAAAGTACTGAAAGTACTCCATCACTCTTTTGTAACCAGAATGATACCAAGCTAACAAATAGGATTTCTGGAATGAACAATAATACAGAATTGACAAGTGGGTCAAAAGGCATTAACACTTTCTCTGGAACTATGGTAGATATGATTGTAAATGAAGCTTATGAAACCATAACCTCATCTAGAGTAACAAAAGCAGTAGAAGAGTATTCAGATTTTTTAACAAGAAAAGTAACAGATAAAAAACCTTATGGTCAAGGTACTGGTGAAGACTCCCCCAAGAACATGTTTGCAAATCATTTGGCCAAGTATGTCATAAAACAATCCGTGGAAGAAAGTAAAACTGTGTTATGCAACACCAGTGAGAATTTAACATGTAATGTGAGCTCGCAGATTTACAGAGATACCAATCAAAAAGAACAGTGTGTGATAAAGAAGCAAGAGGCTGAGAAACAAAGTAATGTTTCTATAATTGTTGAACAACAACAGTTGCCTTTGAATAATCCATGTAAATTTCGTACTCCAACTCATTCTGTTCAGTGCTTTTTAGAATCTAAAGATTGTTGGCAGGAACAAAAAGGAAACAAGTTTTCTTCAAAATCACCTCTGCCTTGTTCCACTGTGACTTTTGCTAGGCATGTTCTAGAGGACTGTACTGACACAGGAAGCTGTTCAATAACATGCTTAAACAAGCCTTCCAAAAAAAGCAATACCCAGAAACTATCAGCAGGAGCTTTAAATTACAGGCAGACTGATTGTTTTCTGCATGCAAATAGCTTTTCTTCAGAGATGTTCGGCAGTGAAGGTACTTCGCAGATGGAAGAAAAATCAAGCCTGAAACATGGAAATACCTGTTTAATGCCTGATACACCCCCACCTACTCCTCTGGTACCATGTCAAGGTAGTTCTGAAAGGAACCTAAGAAAGCTGTCCAAGAAACTCAAGGGAGAATTAGCAAAGGAGTTCGCGCCTGCAACGCCACCTTCTACACCCTACAATCCATCCGTTACTGAGTCCTCCGAAACTGAACATGACTCTTTGGAAAACGAGGAATTTATGCTGAAACTCATGCGGTCACTTTCTGAAGAAGTGGAAAGTAGCGAAGATGAAGATCATTCTGAAATGCCTGTTGAGAAGGAAGAGCATTCAGCAAAAACAATTCAGTATGCAGATTGCCTAGCTAGCCACATCATTTCAGTAGCGACTGAAAGGGCTGCTTCCCATTTAGGTGGGAAAACAAATGAAAGAGAAGCTGGTAGGCAGGTTCAGTTAGGGATGCAGAAGAAAAGATGTGGATATACTGCATTTATAAATATCCCAGAAGAGACATGTGATTCCTTGTGGAATTATGCAGGTGGTATGGCAGGAAAAGTCATCAATGAGGCCAAGAAAGTAGTGAAATCGAGGCATTGCAAGCTGTTGAGGTTGAAGCGGGTTAACTGCCAGGTGGATTTCTCATATGTGAGAAAAGGCGACAAAGATGGTAGTTCAAAAGAGTGGCGTGGCCCAGCGCAGGACCAGTGTCTGGGGGAGAGAGATTCATCTGTGCTTCCTTTACCACAAGGCTCAGGCCCAGCAGGTTTGACTTCCAAGTACCCGAGCTGCGAAAGTGTGACTGACGAGTACGCAGATCATGTTATCCGGGTTCTGAAAAGAGAAGGCGGTAATGCTGAGCTGTTAGTGGATCAGTACGCCAGCAGACTTGCTTACAGGTCTATTAAATCAGGCTTGCAGCAAGCTGCTAGAAAAAACAAACTCAGATACAGCAGAAAGACATTTCCTGTGCAAAATGCACAGGTGAATGGTAGGCTGGAGCTGATTAAAGCAGGGAATAAAGATGCAGTACAGCAAGTGAAAAGCAGTGTTCATCGCGGTGAAGACCAAATGTTCGAGAGGAGTGTTGGTGCACAGAGAATGGAACGTACAGAGTTTTTACATTTTTCCGAATCCCTTGCTCACAGTATCACTTGTGATGTCAGGAAGAAACTGAAAATGTCGGGAGCATGTTTGCCAAAGTCTCTAACAGATTCCTGTCTGTATACAAAGACTGAATTTGATGAAGTCACAGGGGATCTCATTAAAACAAGGTTTTCTAGGACATTTCGTCCTTTCTCCCCAGATCATAAACTCTATCATAGTACAGGTAATATAAATGAAAATGGCTACAGTGAAGGCATAATTCAAGCTATAGAACAATATGCTAGGAAAGTAGCAGATGATACTCTAGAAATGAGTTTAGAGTCAGCTTTTCTCCACGTGGCTGAAAACAGAAAAAATGGGGATAAGCTCTCGTATACTGAGAAACTGTCTCCTTTTTCTGGAACTGTCTGCAGATGCTGCAGTATGAAGGAACATCGATACTGTACAGAAAGTATGTCACATCATCTACCTGCACAAGAAACCTGCATTCCAGTGAGGCATTTTCGTCATTCTGGATTGGGTGGTGCCTGTCAAAATTCAAGAGTGTTTCAGGTCGATATTCCCAAAATTCACGTTGATGTAGAACAGAGGACAGTGTTTTCTGACAAGGGGGCTACTGCAGCTGTAGAGAAAGCAGAAAGAGAGCTGAGTTACACAAGTCTGACAGCTGACAGTGGTATTGGACAAGATGGAGTCAGTTTTGCTGAAAGCCTTACTACTGAAATAATGACATCAGCTATGACTAATATTGGTCAGGCAGTTACCATAAGGTAATACTAATTTTCTCTTATTTGTTGCATTTTGTACCAAAAAAAGGATTGTTACTACAAATATGTGCTCAGAAGGAATTTTAATATATATATTCTTAGAAAGATATACATTATGTTCTGAATGTTTTCTTTTTGTTCTTCTGGTTATATTTAATATATAAATGACTCAGAACTAGGGAAAAAAAGCTTTTTTCCACCTTTGTGAGCTTGAAACCAAGGATACTATGTGTATCAGCACATACATGTTCCAGTAGGTGACCAATAAGTGGAACTTAGTGTTTCAATTTCAAAATAGTACCTACAGTTGTACATACTAGTACTAACAGGTTTTGTTGATCTATGAGCCATGATAGAATCCAGGTTTGATCCCTGTTCATACTTCCTCTTCAACATCGGATGCTGATCAAATGAGCCATTGCCTTGTAGTATTAATACTTCATTTTTTATTAGTATTTTTTATTATTTATGGCTGTATTGTAATAGTGTCTTTACTACTAGGAAAGAAAATAACCTATTACTTTAAGAAAACCAACTTGTTAAGCCACACTTTAGCTTATAAAATAGTAATACGATAACGAAGGAATTGACTTTGAAATTCTTGTGTATTTAGCACAGAGTAACATACTGTTGCCTTTAATAGGTCTACAAGTAGGATATTTGCCACAGTAAATTTGTGGCAAACAACTGTTTCCTAAAACAGCTTGTGCTGTAATCAGAGTGAAATCTTTTCTGGTCCAAGAGCAATCCGTACCTTTTTTTCATTTTAATTTTGAAGTAATAATTACGTGCCTACTATATTTTTTTTTTGAGGGGAATTCCTCATACTGGTTTCTTTCTCTGGTGTTTAGAGGGGCATCATGATGAACAATGAATTGGTTTTTATATGTTCAGTGGCAAAAGGCTGCACTGGAACTGAACTAAAATTTTCAAGCTTTGATATGAAATATGTACATACTAACAGCATAAAAGTACTTTTGAGTAGTATATTGTTGGTCTTTGCACAACAGGGTTGAGTCCTTACTCAATGTGTGAAAAGAAAGTCACGTGGTGTTTTTCTATACCTATGGAATCAAAGATGACACTTTATTTAAAAATTATAGTTAGAATATGCCAACAACATTCAAAGAGATACTATTTATTATTAAACTGGGGGCAAGGAGGCAATATTAGAATTTTGCTGTGACAGAATTTATAAATGTTTCTTCTCTTGTCATCTAGTGTGTGGTATGTAATACATATGTTCCTTGAGAAACTGCCCTGTGTTGTGTAGAGAACTGGTGCTGGTATAACTGTAAATAAAAATGGGAAAAAATTACCTTTTTTATTGCCCTGATGGGTTCCAGTTCAGCTACATATTTGTACAGATTTGTGCTCATTGGAGCAAAGTGTTAGGAATGGTGTGGTTAAAGTTGGCTTTTTAAACAGTGAATGTTACTGTGGGTGCCTGCTATGTGGGAGTAGGCTGATTGTTTTTCTTGAGCTTCCTACTTCAGATATATATATATATATATGTGTATATATATATGTGTGTATATATATATAATCACAGTGTGCACATGAAAGTTACTTCATAACTGCATATTCTTGTTTTTTAAGGCTATTTGTTTTGTTTTGCTTTTTTAGGGTTTAGCTTGATTTTTTTTTAATAAGGAGTTCAAACTTCTTTAAATGAAACGTTTAAGGTGTCTTCTAAAGATTAACCTCTATGGAGTACGGTTGCTTGATTGGTTTCTGGATAAAAAAATGAAACTTGCTTCCTGAGGAGAAAAATTCTGTACAAGTCATGCTTTGCTACATTTTCCTGAAGGAGAAAAACAAGCCTTTTTTTTCAGAATCCTTTTCTTAAAAACAGAATCCTAATATTTTAGACACCAGTTTATACTTAATCACCTTGCCCTCAGTAGTAGATGACCTAGCTGCTTGTACTGAAGGCAGACCAGGGAAAATAGCCAAGCAGTCCTAGGGTGAACAAATTCAGAAATGGTGAGTCTTCTGCTTGAAAAGTGTACCTTGATACACAGTCTGGAGAGCTACAGTGCATTCTGTGCTTCATAGCAAGTAGTATTCCAAATGAGACAATTCTCTGTACCACTCTCTTTGATTTCTGATGGAAGATTCCAAATAGCAGTCACTAAGCCTGTTGATGTTTCAGATTAATTTGGTTGCACTATTTCTTGTGTTAAGAATAGGGCACACATTAAGGGATCTCCCACCTTTTCTTTTCCAATGAAATTTAATGTCTTTGGAATGGTGTTAAATTGCTGTGAATGAACTAAACACAGATCAGCATGAAATGCAGTGATGTTTTTGTCTTAAATTTTTGTTTAGCTCTGTTGGAAGAGAAGGATTTCACTCTGTTGAATCTGTTGTTAGCCAGCAGATGAGTCTTAGTATTGGTGATGATAGCACTGGGAGTTGGTCCAATCTAAGTTTTGAAGATGAACATCCTGATGAGAGCAGCAGTTTTCTTCACCTAAGTGACAGGTAATTATAAAGATTTAGTATAGTTAAACAGTTACCTTGACATCAAATAACTTGTCATCAAGTGATATTTCTCCTGGGGTTTGGGGGAGAAGAGATTATTTTTGTCTTCAACACACAATGACTTTTTTATTAAATATGGCTCTAACATTATGATTTTGTTTTCTTACAAAATGTTGTTGGCCATGAATGTTCATACTCTGTTAAATATATGGAGAGTGCATTGTCATTGATACCAGGGAATCACATCAAGTAAAACTGTACATATAAAATTTAAGTATTAGCAAAAGATGTAAGCATTTTAAAAACAACCACACTGTGTAAAATACAGCTTGAGAATACAGTTGTGCTCTAAAATATTAAAACTTAATCCTTGAGAAAATATTTATATCAATTCACTTATTTTTGAATATAAGTAATAGCTTAATTTGCATGATGAGCTTTTACAGCTATTTTTGTCTTTTTTGGGACTGGAATTTATAAACTGCTCTAATTGACATTGGTGGAGTATTTATATACTGCTAACCATGTACTTGCAGGTGTGTAATACTGGAACTTACCTGTTCAAGGTAATAACTTTTTCTACAGAGCTTGTCGCTGCAGTGTCCCTGGCTGATTGATAACTAACAAAGATTAGAATGGCAATTCTAAAATTTGCAATGTATCTGCCTGTTTCCAGGGAGAATTATACAGAGTTGTGTCCCAAGTTTCTATATAAGAAATGTGTGAGGAATGAATAAACTTAGTTTTTTTATGATTGATATTAAAAAGCTCAGCATTTCTGTTGAAGAATAGCAGAAATGGGAGAGAGATTTTTTTCTTTAGTTAGTACTTCGAGCATTGCTGAGATTTAAGAAAGTATGGAAGATATGCTTGCTTAAGTAATATCCAAATAGGCTATTTGGTACCAATGTGAAACTACTCAGTTAAATGTCTGCAGTATTTTTCATGTTTTGCTTAACTAAATAATTTAATCAAGCCACTACTATAATTTATCACTCATAAACCTTAATAATTTTGCAAAGGAATACATTGAGAGTTATTTTAGTAAAACATTTCTTGAACAAGTGAAAATGATGATGAAAATTTGAGTATAAGGAAGAATATTTACTATATTAGCAGTTACAAATACACAATAAAATACAGATTAGTTGATAATGTGAAAAAGTATATAAAAAAAATCTGGACCAGTAGTGCCCGTGCTGTATTTGTTATTTGTTTATCATTCCCAAAAGAGATGTAAATGAAAAGAAGGCAATTTATATAACTTGGAAGAAAATCTGTGGCTCATTAGAGGAGGAGTGACCTGAATTAACATATTACTCATAGAAGTGGAGGCATAATTTGGAAAGCAGGTTGTTGATGGAGGAAACAGGCATGTGCAAATTGATCAGCTGGTTTTACAGAACTAATTGTGGATTGGTAACAGCATGTGTGTTCATCTGTGTTGCTGAGGTTTATCAGGTGGAGGGAAGGATCTGGGGTTGTTGCCCTGTGTAAAAAAAGATAGCCGGGGGAGATCTGTAACAAGACCACATTCAGTAATGGTACCCTGTTGTGGTTTAACCCCAGCTGACAGCTGAGCCCCATCCAGTCAGTCACTCACTCCTGCCAAGGTGGGATGCAGGCAAGAGTTGGAGGAGTGAGTGAAAACGCTCATAGGTTGAGATAAAGATGGTTTAGCAGGTAAAGCAAAAGCCGTGCACAAGCAAAGCAAAACAAGAAATTAATTCACTGCTTCCTGTGGGCAGCTCCATTAAGATTAAAGTTATTTAGAGACCTTGCAAGTTAGTTATGCAGGGAAGTGCTTGTGTCTTCTTCTTTTCATGCCTAAATCTAGTGACTTAGATTTAGAATTAAAAGGTTATTAAGCTTTCTCTCTAGTTGATGTGTAGGTATGAGAATAGGCATATGTAGGTAGACATAGGCTTTTCATCTAGCGTCCAGGTTGGGTTATACTCAGAGCAGAAACCTCTTGTTTGTTATTCTTCTTCTGGCTCCTGTTGAAGAGCAGCATGAACCCTTATAGAGACATTATAATGCCTTTGTCTGTTTATTGCTTGTGGTTACAGGAGTTTATTTTAAAGACTGCTAATTTGGCTGTTAATTAGAAAAAGGGCTCACCCCTTTCTCATACCTCACTGTAATCATATGGTTCAATGTATATGATTATTTCAGACCAACATTGACCTCTGTAAGTGCATTAAGTCTCTCACCTAATCAGAACAGTAGTGTGCAGAGGCTACTCTGTTAGATTACAAATTCTTTATACTTTAGTGTGAGAACCAGGGCAGCTTTTCCTTCTATTTATGTTCTACATCTGTAATTTCCATTGAAAGAGGTGCTGTCAGTGCAAAGTATTGATACCAATAGGCTCTATTAAGTTTTTTTTTATACCTGTAATTTAATGATTTTAAGCCAAATTTGATATTTCATGTAGAGTGTGATAGTCTCACACAGTAGCTCAAGAAATGTTTTTTTAGACCAGGCTTGTATTTTCTGTGAGTTGGTTTCTTCAAAAGCTTCTGCTCTTTAATTTTATTTGTTCTTGTTTGCCTAACAAGCGAACTCTGAATTTTCTTTGGACATGTAGCAACAATATACTGAATAAGGCACTTGCAACTTCTTAAACTTTTTATCATGTTATTTGAGTGTGCTTATATTGTAGACTTCCTAACCTGCTGTTCACTGTTTTGAAATTGGGATCCAAGCAGGCATGCTGCTTGGAGAGCAAGGGACACTGATAGGTGATAATGTTGCTGGCAAACACTTGAAAGACATCAGTGTGTGTCTCTTGAAATGTTTTCTTCCACTGTTTTGCTATTTGCCTTGTGTGGTAAGAGTGGAAATGAGCTTCAACAGTCACATGAGACTTAGGTGGAGAAAGCATCTTCTTGCAGCAGTTGTTCTCTGGAGTTACTGTATGGCTTCTCATGCCATCTCTAGTAGACAGTCTACTTTCTGGAAGAATGCTGGGTATTTGGAAGTCCTGTTCTTGGACAGCTCCCAGACATCCTCTGGGGGAGGTATGAAGTGGGGAATGGAGATTTAATCATATGAGTTGCTCAATCTTGTACATATTGACAAGCTTAACAAACCGTGCTATTTTTAATGATGGAAATTAACAAGTGTAAAAACATGCTCAGTTTTTTCTTTGCATTGGGTTGAATGTAGTCATAGAATAAATGCAGTATTTTTGTGAACTGTGAGTGAAGTAATCTTTTCAGTATTTTCGTAGATTTATGTACCTATTTTTTAAAAGATCAACTTGCAGAACAATTTTAAAAATAAAAATAAAAAAATTTACTTTAGGAATTCCTTCTCATCAGGCTGTTGGAGATTGTTACTGGGGTTTTGGAGTGAGATGGAAGGATTTTGTAAGTGAAGTTGTCTTCACAATACATAATTTTATTCACTATTAGCAGCTCCTTAAGCAAATAATACAGATGTAATCAATTTTCCTATGAGTAATCATTTTGAAATTGTTGAACTTTTATAAATAACAAGTGATGTGCTTAGACCTGAGGACAGAATTCCTGCTGACACTGATCTGAAAAATTAATGAGTACAAATTAATATTTTCACCAGTGTACTGAAACCTGCTATCTTTGCATTATTGTGCACATTGCTGCTCTGGATAGCACTGAGAGTCATGTTTGTTCCAGCAAACCTGTCTAGAAAAGTTTCAGTGCTCTTGCATTAAATGTCATGACAAAAGAGTTGTAAGGAAAATGAAGGTTCTAGTTTGAGCTATTGTTCTTTTCTAGTTCAGCTGTCTTCTCTTCTTCTCCTGGCAGTAATGGTAACAGCAGTAGCTGGAGCAGTCTTGGTTTAGAAGGGGATATGTATGAGGAGAATTTATCCTTTCCAACATCAGACAGGTTGGTTGAGTTGAGAAATACAAATCAGATGGGTTCCTCATAATTAATGCATGAAATCATAATTTTTGAAAATAAAAATACAGTACTTTTTTTTTTTATGCTGATACATTATTCACATTCTTCTCGCTTAATCACAATATGATTTTTTCATTAATTAATCCATCCCTGAATGATTACATTTTTCTGTGCTAAAACTGATGAATATGTTTTGCTTGCAAAAGGTCCCTTTTTTGCATGTTCTTGCCTGCAGTTTTGCAAGTCTTTAGATTCATGTTTTTCATGCAGACTAGAACTTGCTTCCTACAGGATTTCTGGGTTTATTTTTCCCTTTAGCTTGTGTAAACTTTCAGAATTGTTTAGTAATTGGTTTTTATAGACCACTTATGGCTTACCTATAGCTATTCACATCTGTGACATAACATGGCTCAACCTTTTCACTTATGAAGCAAAACTATTAAAATCAATAAGTAGCACCTTTAACACCTTTCTTTTGATTCTCTCTTTTCCCTTTTTTTCCTAAGAGCAAATCTTGAGAAGTTGATGATGTCTGTTTACAACATGAAATGGTGTGAGAAGCAAAGCTGCTTTTCATGATCACTCCTTAATTCTTTTATGATCTTCCTGTTGTTTAACCTTCATTAGAGTCTTAGAATTTACTGTATTCAGTGCATATATTGGATTGTATTCATATTTTTGTTTTCTTAATTAAAAAACAGTGATGGAACAGAAGATAAAGATGAAGACTCCAAGGATGCTGTAGAAGGTAATGTCAGTTCCTGCATATACTACTGTTCTTGTCCTGTGCACTGCACATTAATTTTTTTGTTAATTCTTTGCCTTTGTAGTCTGCAAAACGAGGTGACAACTCTATTATGCCTGCTCGTCATAATGAATGATATTATGAATGATATGATGAATGAATCTAGGAATGCATTCTGACACTTGTCAATCAAGTGTCAGAATGCATTCCTAGATTACTGCCCTACATAATCCTCTTAAGGCACTGAAATTTGCAGCCTTTGGGAAGTGCTAGTTACTGATGCTTACATGAATTTAATAACATAAAGTAGGGAACTTTGATCAGCTTCTTGTAAGTGTGAATTTATATGCAGAGTGTAACATTTAAAAAAAACCTATTTGTTAAGGAGCTATGGCAATGCATCCACATGGCTGCATTCAACATGCTAAGGAAGATACTCCAACTGGACACAATTAGCCTTGGGAAAGAGTAATAACACTAAAAATCTTGGATTCGATGCATTTGCTGTTCTCTCTTCCTTCTTAGTGAAGTATAACATAGGCTCTATCCAGAATCTTGTTACAACTTTGTGGTTTATAGAAGATCTCTGTGCTCTGTTTCCAGTCTGATTGATGTGCCAAAGGTTAGCTAAAATGAAAACAGCCTGAATACGCAGTGTGTGAAGATGATTTTTAAGATGAGCTGATCTTAGAACAAGTTGTAACAGAGCTCTTCTTTGTGTTGGGTATATTTTGAAGATGAATTGTTTGCAGAAACTTGTGCTGCTTCCTGACAGAGGATATTCTTGTGTAACATCTTCAAGTAGTCTTAATGTTAGCAGAAAAATGTGTGGGTTTAGGGTTTCTTTGGTTTTTTTTTTCTCTCTTTTAGCTCCTGGAAAATGTATATAAGGGCCCAACATCTCTTTATTTTATTAAATCAGATGTGACTGTAAGGATGTAAGAAAATAAAGCTAAATTATTGAGTATTTTTTCCTCAGAAAAATTATAATTAAAATATTTTCTGCCCTGTAGCTTTCATCTATTTTATCACTATATCTTTGCTTTCTTTTGGTCTCAGTGTTAAAAGGTTCTGGCATCTCAGATTGCTCAGGATAGTGATTGGATTTTTTCTTTACACAGTTCAGGTGTCACCTACTGTCTGTAGTGCAACAAACTTTTTTATACTGTATTAAGGATTTTCTAGTGAAATTTTTCCAGTGTAAATTCCTCACCTTCTCACCATTGTTTTGAAAAGGCTCTTTCTGTTGTGTAATTGTAGGACTGTTTAAAGAGTGTGCTAGGTAGAAAACCTTTGTACCTGGTCTTGTACATTTGGAAGCTCTGTTCATGTCATACCTGGAAATGTCTGGCTTTTTCTAAGCTGACTGTGCTTTGTTCACCAAGGAATTTGAATCAAAGCCTTATTATCAAATGTACATCTATTTTATAAGTCTAAAAAATGTACCAAAATTTCCCAGCAATGTTACCACAATGCTCTCTACCCACTATCATAATTTTTTAAAAATTGTTCTTTCTCCTATAAAGAAATTAAGTTTTGGGGCTCCTAGAGAAATAATCTGTTATCCACTAAAAACACACTTTTGTTTGACAGTTTTGCTCCTTAATTTTCTCTTACTTCTGGGGGAATCTGTTTCAACTTGCTCAACTTGGCTAGTTAGGAATGAATACCTTACATACCTCAGTTTTCATAACCTTAGAAGAGTACTGAGATTGAGGCAAACTCAACATGAATATATGTTTTTGTTACAAATATATTCCATGTTTCTAGAGTCAAGTTCAGTAGTCTGGAAGAAGTAACTCCAACTTGGAGAGCACTACATATGTGCCTAGTTGTTTCTGGGAGTGTAACAAAGGATCTCTCTGGTAGCTGGATACAGAAACTCAGCTTGGGATCAGAAATTGACAATACTGTAGTTCCTAAGTGTTACAGTAGCACAACTACTCTTCCAATGCTGTACAAATTTTTGGAACTTATGCTGTAAAAGAAATGTTGCAAACCTGGATATGCCTCAGTAAAACCAGCGGTATATTTTGGAATAGTTCAAGAGGCAGTCTGATCAGTGCAGGAAAGAATTCAGAAATACACACCTTTTAAAATCAGTTTGATGAAGGCATAGCAAAAAATAGCAGCTGGAAATGGAAGGAACTGATGGACCATGTGAGAGCCATTGCTATTCACTTTATGAAAGTCTGTGCTAAATTTTTTGTCATTTGGAATATACATTATAGTTTAGGCATCTTTTAATAGTTAGCTATGTTTGCACACAGTTGTAAATGGAATAAACAGTACTTCCTAATGGGAAAGTGCTGAAACACTTGAGACCAATCTAATTTTTTCCTTTCATATTATCTGTGTATACAAAATTGAGTTTTTTTGAGATAATACAGCCTATAAACAAATATCTACTGAGATTTTTTTAAACAATTTGAAGCTATAGATTTGATTATTTTATATTTAATGTTAGGTTTGGAGCAAATGCGAAAGACTTTATCAATAATGAATATTGATCTGGAACCAAATACAGTGGACCCACAGCTCAGAGCAGCACTCCAGTGGCTGGCAGCTTCTGAAACAGAGGTGTCTGATCTTCACTTTCGTGACACTGCTGCAAGGGAATTCGTCTTTGTAAGTACTTTGGTTTGATGGGTGCTGGGAAAGGGGAAGGATTTCCTTGACTTCCATTTGCTATGATACACAAGCTGTTATTTCTTCATTTGCTCTTCAGTGCTGAGAAAAGTCATTATTTAAATCTCAAGAGGTCAAAGTGGAACAGCATATTTAGCCTGTGTATATACCATATATAAACCAGTATTCATCAATGCTGATTGTTTCACTTCTTCACTGACAAATGTTTTACTCCAAAAAGGATGCAATTACATCATTTCTGTTTGGTGAAAATTATATTTTTTCAAGCGTTTTTTACTTAGTATTTGTCTGTAAATTGAATCTTTCTGAGAACTTGGTCATGCAAATTTTTTTTTAACTTAACAAGTTCTGCCTAGGGTTAGTTTTTTTTTATTTTTGGGTTTTTTTTTTTTTTGATAGCAAAGGTACATTTTCTTGTTAGAAGATACCATACAACCAATCAACATTACCTCATTATTGAAAAGCAAACTTAATAGATATATAGGCATTGTCTCTAATGATGAGGTCCATAGGAATGATAATTATATTTTGTCACCTGATAATGTGAAAAAGTGTTAACATGATGACATTAATAGGATTTTGACAATTGAGATTGTGGCAAAAATGACTTAATGTACTTGCCAGTATATTAAGGAAGAAAAAGCTTGCTCTCAGTTCTGAAATTTAATATTGACTCTTTAGCTGGGGCTTTCCAAAGCTTACATCATCATTTCAGGAGAAAAGGGGGGTTACTGGGAGGTAAAGGTCAGTATGACAAAACATTCCCAGAGCTGGATGGATGTGTGCACTGATGGTGCTTGTTACTGGAGACTTGTGGTAAGAATGTGAAAGGCTCCTAGAGGCCAGTCTGGATTGTACCTGGTCTGCATTTTCCTAAGAGAGGCTCCTCCCTTCCTAGCACACAAATGAAATTATAATTTCGGTATGTTTTTCTGCCTATGTAACTGTATGGAATGTGCATTGGATTTTGAGAATAGGAAGTTACGCATTCATATTTGAAATAACCCAGAAAGTTTGGAAAGATTTTTTTACATATACATATATGCCCTATGCTCCTTTTCTGGAGCTTGGTATGCTTGATTTAGAATTATTTCAAGAATATGTTTTATTGTACATTGGCTCTGACAGAGTGGCCTTTGTGCTTCCGTAAACTGGAAGGCAGTTTGAGAATACTTTTCTCCGTATCTGTGCTATTTGAAATTTTTGGTTTTAGTCCTTATATTCATATGTTTCTTCTTTGTTGTGGTTTATAAGTGCCTTAACACAAAAGAGAAAATATATCACTTTTTCTGTTCTCATGGTTGGCTGAGTATTCTCTGCAGGTTTTTTTGGATGTGAACGAGTTTGGTTTAGGGATAACAGTTATTCTGACCTCACAAAGTTTTTTGCCTTCTTCTGAAGATCTGTTCATCTGTTTCATGCTTGTTGTAAATATTCGGGTAGGATAGTGATAGGACCCACAAGTGTTAATAACAGTTTATTTTCTGTGTATCTGAGACATGTGTATCTAAGAGTATAACATGAAAGACAGAAAAGAGATGTCAGGTGCCTCTATTTTAAATTTTTCCTTGAGTCTCTCATTCTTCACCCAGCTGAGTTAAGAGACTACGAAGTTGTGGAATTTGATCTGAGACAATACTCCAGGACTCACAGGAAAGATATTATTAGCTGGCTGTGTTCCTGAGCATGACTCCAGCTACCTTAATGAGAGGACGTACTGAGAAGAGCACTCTGGAAAATAGCAGTGTCTGTTATATGTACCCTCCTAAAAATTTATAACATTTTTGTACTTGACACTTCAGTCATAAATTGATACTGGGTTGACACCTTAAGGTAAGATCTTCTGGCAGGCAGTAGTCATGCAGTCCTGAAAATGCTGCAGTAGTTAATTGTTTAAGTTATTTTTATAGATTATTTTTAGTTCTCCAGATACGGTTAAGTTAAAATAAATTGAGATTTTGTTTCCCTCCTCGGAGGCAGAGAACGATTAGCTGTTTTTTATTCCATCCCGCTTCCCAGCTGGAGCGATCTGTGACCCGGAGCCAGTGAAACCGGGAGCGCATTCCCGGGTCCTGTAAAGCTGAGCGAGCCCCTCCAGAGGGCGCTGCAGCCCAGCAGGAAGCGCGGCCGGTGCCGCGGGCCCTCGGCAGCCGCGGGCCGGGCCTCTCTCGGGGAGCCTCGGGACTCGGCTCGGCCTCCTGGGGAGCCGGCCCGGGGTTAGAGCACGTCGGAAACAGCTGCTTCCTGTACGAGCAGTTGGTGAGTTGTGGAAGGGAGGAAGGGCTCGTGTTAGCTGATCACAGCACGGTAGCGAGCCGCCGATGTGATGTGGCTGCGTGAAAGGCAGAAGTACTCCCGGCATGTGTCAGGCACGGCTGGGTGTGAACTCTTCCTTAGGGGTACTTGTTATGCTCAGCAAGGCAGAAGGAAGCTAAATACCTATGTATGGAACAAAATACATTTGTTAGGAGGATAACAAGAAAATTAGATGGTTCTTGACTTCTGTGAGACGCCTGACAATGTGGGTATGCAAGTGCCTGGATTAAAAAAAATCATATGTATTTAGTTTTTAATCAGACCGTACCTAGTTGTTTTAAGATTCCTATTTTGAGTAAACTGTAATATTTCACTTGTTTGGCAGTAAGAAACAGATTGATCATCTAAAGAAATAGTGAGATTAAACCTTAAATTAAAGCCATGGTGGAAAACTTCTCTGCACAGAAGCTTTATATTGTATTTGTCGAAGTAGGTATTTGGACATTAGCCACACTTTCCTCTGACAGAAGAAAGAAAAATGACCATTCTTTTATAAACCAACAAACATAATTTACAAAATTGCATGTTGTAGGCTATAAAACTCCTACTTCCTGTGCTCTGCTTTAAAATTCACAGAAATAGCTACAGATTTCAGTCTCTTCTTATATAGAAAAGATGCCTTTCTTTTTCCACTAAGAAAAATTTCCAGTGTTCAGAATAAATTAGTCTCAGGATTAGAGAGGATTTTTTTGCTTGTTCAAATTAATGGTTTTCTCAAGAAGTTAATTGTTTGATACATATTTTTATGCCCATGTTCTTTTTGTCAGTCCTACCATCTGCCTTGTTGCAGTTGGAACATCAGCTAGGTAAAGAAGCAGGGGAAGATCGTCTTCCTTTTTTTTTTTAGTAGGACATTATACTGCAATCTGACAGGTCTCATAGTAGAAACTGTGAATTTTTAATTTTGTGGCTGTGGAAAGTATTTCTCTGAATACTGTGGATGACATTTTTAAACTTAATATATGGAATGTCTTAATAGGGGCTATAAAAGAGGGTAAAAATTTACAGCTCCAAAGAAAAAATAGGGTGTCTAAAGTGTGTTCACAAAATGCAGCATTGACAGGTGTCCAGAAAGCTACAGAGAATAGTTTATGGGGGTGTTTGTTTATTTATTTATTTAAACTAAAAATTCTTAGCTTTGTTACTCCTGGGCAAGCTGTCAAATTCATTCTTTCCTTAGGGTAGGCTTTCTTACACATACAGCTGAGCATGGCACATCAGCAATGGAAGATTTTTTTTTCTTTGGATCCTGTGAGAAAATAAATATTTTCAGCTACACTGATCTCTGCTCCTGAGTGGTAGTTTAACTTAATCATCACCTTTTCCTCTTCCTCAAGATGTTATAATTTCCCAACTTTGAAGACACTGTTTTCATTGAGGGTAGTGTCTGTGCCACCCCGACCACACTATATGTTGTGAAAGGAAAATCCACATCCTTTTATTAAGACAGAGTTTTGTCTTTTTATACATGCATTATTGGTGTGGGAGGGGTGGCAAATGTCTTAATCTTGTGTTCAGAATTTCCTGTTTTCTGCAATCTTGATGAACCACAGCCCTCATACCTGTGGCACCACATAATTTGAAAATGGTGCTCACTCCAGAAGAAAGTTTTGTGAAGACTGCCCTGAAGAAAAGTTCTTGAATCTTGCGGAAGTTTTTTGTTTTTATAGATGTGGGAATAATGATTAACTCATTACAACTGATCTCTTATGACCTAATGTTTCAGGAATAACTTCTGTAACTTAATCAGGATGTCCCAATCAAAATATTTTGTTTTGTGTTCCCCTGTGTCCCCTTTAGCTTTCCAGAAGACTGAGAGAAAGAGATTGGAAAGTTGGAGATCTCCTGCAAGCAGTGCTGAAATACTGTGAAATGATAGAGACGGCACCTGATGGAGAGCAAGTTCCAAGTAAATCTTTGGTTGGTTGGCTTCTGGAAAATGTCTGAAAAATCCAAAGATGCAACACTCTTCGCTTCATTCCTCTTCTGAAAGGAGATAGAAGGAACACAGACGTGTAAAGTAAAATTCAACTAGTGAATGTTTAAGTAATAGTCAGCATTAAAAGACTTTGAGGTGAAAGTCAAAATAGCTGTGCTGTGCTTTGTGATACTGTGCACATGGTATGTTTATTCAGTCCATAATTGGTGTTGTCCACCCACGCATAACTTGTATTTACTGCTGTGTTCATACCACTGAGATATTTATGAACAACCCTTGTCTATGATCGTAGTCCACAGAAGACAGTCTTGGACACAATATTCAGGATTCCCCTTGTGCCAGGATAGCTTTTTCTCCCACTCCTATGTATGCTATATTCACAGCAGGACTAAGAGCACTGATTTCAGCAAGAATCTGCTCTGGAATACCTTGGTGCAGACAGTGGAAAAATTATTCATCTTGGCCAGGTGTTATGTGCCCAAGAGCTGCATTGCCAGGAAGAAAATTGTGACCTGCCTGAGCAACCCCTTAATCTGGTCTAGCTTTATCAGTTTTAACTTCATAAGAGGATTGGAGAGTCTGCTCTGAAATTGCTGAGGTGCAAATGCATGAATTCCCATAGAGCTGGTAATTTCTGGTTGAAGGGCAGAGTGAGAAGTTGAGCATAATTTCATATGTAATTCTTCAGCAAGGTTTCCTGAAGCTTGCCAATCAGATTTAAATTGCTAAATTTTTTACTGAGGCTTTTTGTATACAGATACTTCTATGACACTAGTTCTGTGCCAAAAATTTGTACATTAGTCTCTCATTGCAGATCTGTTAAAAGTAGAAGATAGAAATTTCTGAGGATTTTGGCCATCTTTTTGAATAGTTTTAATTCTTTATTTCAAAGCAGCCACATATGAATTTTCTTTTTATGAATGAAGAAAAAATTTTGTTACTCTGTGAGCGCAGAAGTGTTTAGCAAAAAAAGCTAATAAAAATTAATAAAGGGGAAATTTCTTGCAATTGATTTTTCATTTTTGTTAACTACCTTCGCTGAATTTTTTTTAAAGGCACTTTTTAATTGAATATTTTTAGCAGTCTTGTCAGGTTTCTCACCAATGCTGCTGATTTGCTTTTCTGTTTGAAGGGAAATCTGGACCTTCAGTTATCCTGTGGTTTGAAAATATTTTGTGGGATTTGTTTTTTTTTTTATTATATCCTTTGAGAGAAATAGGCATGTGCTGGTGGTTACCAGGTTGCCACCTAAAACTTGGCAAATAGTCATAGAGCATAAATGAGGTTTGGATGAACAAAAAAATTCGTAATAAGTTTTTTCACAGAAAAATATACTGTTGATACGGTGCACAGTTTTGTGATTGCAAACAAGGAGAGATATGGTCTCCAAATCTATTCCTGAATTTTAATGGCCTGTGTACAATTCTGATTTCCCCTACCCCATGAATTGCTATGAAGTGTCACACTGGTAAACTCAAGAGCGCTGTTCTTGCAGTGTATTTGTGTTTCAGAAAGCGTTCCACTGGCCTTTTTGCAGAGACGTGATTGGTTTTAATCCTCTTTTGTCATCTGGATTTCTGCCTTGGATCTCACATAGTTCACCTTTCTCACAGAGCCAAAGATTCTTAATGTTTTTGTATATGCACATACATGTGTTCACACATGTGAATACACACAGATATGTTTATTGTTATCTGTATGAGATCTCACCGCTGTGAACTCCTGGTGCAAACTTCTACCATTAAATTAAAATTCCGTTATGCTCAGTTTATTTCCTCACTTCATGTATCATTTCACTGATTGAAAAATTGATGTATGTGACAAAAAGACCAAAATCCACTTCAAGGTCTTTTGTATTGTTATAGGTAATACAATCCAGGCATCAGGCATGATTTTTTCTCCAGAGCCCAAAGCATGTCAGGGGAAGTTATTTAATTCCTATGTTTGGAAGATAGTTCTAGTAGCAAATATTTTTTAATAATTTTATAAAGGTTGTCTGGATTTTTTCCTGCTCTGCCAAATCTCCATATTCCTTTTTTCCATTTTTTTTATTTTTTAAGGTTGATTTTCAACATTGTTTTTAGACAAAAATTTGAAATAATTCCCTGGTTATAACACCTTCCCCTTAACACCGCAATAATATACTTGTACAGATTTACCCATAAAACTGAAATGTCAAGGAAATGAAATGCTGAAAGCAGTGCCACGTGACTAAATTTTGCTCACCAAGTGGAATTTCAGGGCATGAGGATACAGTACAGTATAGGAAAGTGATTCTGTACAGTGAGAAAGATATTGAAGGTATTGCAAATGTACAAAACCGTACATTTAAAAAAACCTACAACACAACCAACAAAAAGCACTGCAAGAACAGCCATTTTTTAACTCATTTATTCACAATGATGGGTTTTATAAAGTTGGTGAAGTGCTTTTTTCTTTTCATTTATTTTTTGGAGAAAGGCAGAAGATTGCACCATTCACAAAGCTTACAACTATTCAGAAAAAGTTAAGTGGACAACAGTTGCACTGTAAATGGTTTTTATAAATAGAATCCTGTTTTCAGATTGTGTCAAATATGTTGTGTTACATTAAGGAAGAAATGGTTTTATTAGCCTCTGACAAAAATAGCATAGTTTCCAAATTTTCATGAGAAAAATGCTATAAAATACTTCATTTTTACTGAAAACCAGCAAAAAAACCAAACCAATTTTCTACGCAAATTGTTTTAAGTTTATTCTGAATGACTTGACTTTTCTCCTTCTCTATGAAATTAAAAAGAATTAAGCTATCCTGGCAAAATTATTACAATTGAATAATTTTAATAATCTTTGAAAATCTTACTCTGACTATATCTAACCGGTGCTGTCTGCCATATTAGTGGGAAAGCTGTTCCCTGCTAGTGCAAGTCTTAAATTACACTTTTACTGAGTTTGTTTAAAACGCCTGACCACATGTACAGAAATGTAGGTGAAAACTGTAAAAACATGAAGAGCCACATTCTGGTCTCTTTAAAGCAGACAGCTCTGCTTTATAAACAAACATAATGAGGTAAAGTTTGTTTCATCTTGCATTTTGTCTTTATGGGAAACCCTGGTAATTTAATCTTTATGTTGAGGAAAATATATCCCAGGATGTTACTGTTTCAGAAATCACCAAACACTTCATAAATACATTTGGTGTTCTGAAAAATGGAAGTGTTGTGATGTTTTGGAAGATTCTGTAGAAAAAGCACTTTGAGAACTAGTCTCTCTATGAAGCAAGTTGCAAGTGGCCATACTTAAAACAAGTGTAAACATTCAGAATGGGGTGCATAAATAATATAAAGTATGCATAAAGCCTTAAAATAAAAACCAAACAAAACTCAAACCCATATTCTAAAATTAAAGAGAATTTGCTGTCTCAAAACAAGGATGTGAAAAGGCAGCTCAGACGATGTACATGAATGCAATTTCTGTAGTATCTTTGTTCTTGAGTTTTAAAAGATTGTGTAAGCTTTTTAGAAAAAAGCCAGCCAAAACCCCAAAACCCAGAAACCCACATTCCGAGACTAATTAGGTCTCTCAAAAATGGTATCAGATTTTAAATGTTACATTTTCTAATGTAACTCTGTCTGGGACCTTTTCTATGAAGAGGCAAATTGTTGGAGACGGGAACACAGTGAGCAGTAAACACCAGCGCAAACCCCTGTAGTTCTAGACAGTCAATTTGCAAAGAAAAATACAAGATTCAGGAATGATTTTTATTGTAAGAAGTTTGGCTTTTCAGCAAGAGCCACTACTGTCAAGCATTTACTGTACTTGAGCTCTGAAGAAGCAGGTATAGAGCCCAGCCACTGGAGTCACTTTATTTTGTACCATCTTTGTACATTCCTGTTGTATAGCTGGTGTTGTAGTTTTAGAGGGCCTTTGTTCTAATGTCTGAACAGTATTTAATAATAAAATTTATTATAATTTGCTGGAACTGCTGCTTATTTGTGCAGTGTTACAGTAATTCACAGCCCAGTTAGTGATGCAGTTGTATACCAAAAGCAGTTTGAATAACTAAATGTCTATGTAACTGTACTCAATGAATATGAAGGTCTTGTACTGTATAATGGTGACAAGTTTTGCCATTTTAGTAATTTAACTATATTCAGTTTTCAGATTATGAACTCCAGGTTGCACTAAATTTGTCCTTGTTTTAGCAGTGGCTTAAAATAAAACACATTTCACTGGCTTCGAGAGTGCTGTTGTTTCTTTTAAATTCATGGAATATTATTTTTCCTTTCAGTGAACACAGCTAAAACCGGTCTTGTTCGGTGGCTGTGTGAAGGCACTTGAGGAAAGGTATTGTATAGAGTGCATCAGTAGATGGCATACTTCTTACAGAGTTAAATTGGAGTCCTGCAAGGGGTGAGGACCCTGCTTTACTGTCTTTGGGTTGAAAGGTGAACCCGCAGTTCCGCTGACATGCACTAAAGTGTCACATGGACTCTACTCACGGCACGAGGGGGATGTAAGAGCCAGTCAGCTTCATCGTGCCTGGAAGCTGGGTTAATAAGGTTGCCTTGATATTTCCATGTGGACTGAGGTTGGACTTTGGGATATTGTCCAGTATTTGGGATATTAGCTTAGAACTTGGCTGTAATTTTCTGGACAAATCCAAGAATACTCTGCTAATGAAAATGTATCAAACAGGACATTTCACTTCACAGTCCTCAAGTGTTTTGGAATCTTGACAAATCCACCAGACAGCATATTGTCAAGTACCCTGAAATAGTAATGCTGAGCAGAGATGATGTGCACAGGTACCATTTCTAAGATTTAGAAGTACTGCTGTTGCATATAGTTGTCCTAATGTCTTTTGATGTATAAGTTGTGAATCTACTATTCTCAGCTGGGTTTCATTTCAAGGATTTGGTTTGGAATTAGGAAAGGTTTTGCTGAAGTTACTTTAAAACCAATAAGTGTGAGTAACTCTATTATTTTTGCAATGGTTGTTTAAAGGAGGTTTCTTTAGTATTTTGAGATTGCTTTCAAAAGGAGCATTCTTGTGTATCATTGCCATATCTGTTTCAAAGATTTTTTTGTTTGGTTTATGCCCCATGGTCAATCACATGGAAAATGTATGTTAACTGAAGCAAGTAAACAACTTACTCTTCAAATACTGTACATTCAAAAATGGCAAGTAGTGAGTTGAAAACAAAGAAAAGATTTTCATAAAGGGAAAGAAGATATTCATGTGGAAGATAAATCTGAGCTTTTTTCATCCTGCCTTGGACTTTATTTTTCTTTCATTCAGCAATCTGGTTCTGGCTGGCTTCATTCAACCACAGAACAGTATCCATGCACTTTGTTTAACCTTGGTGTATTAAATTGAGAGTTAAGTCTCCAGCTAGTCCATAGTCTTCGCCCAGCATATGTGCTACTCCATCTCTTGCTGCTGTTGGTCAGACCTTCCTCCCAGTCCCTAGCCTGAGCTTCTGGTGTGACTGAATTCCATGCCGGCTATTGCTCAGGACCTCTGATTGGAAGGTGGCTACGGAAAGTGAGTCATGCCAAGGCTGCAGAAATGTACCCAGGTCACTGACCTTACTGGTTATTGAGCACCATATTAATCAAATGCTGTCTCTTTCCACTGCTGTTGAGGCAAACCATGAAGCGTGTGACTGCTTGGGGCAAGGGAACCGACAGTGACAACTATGAGGCCGTGTCTGTGGTCAGGGCATTGGCTCTCTAGTCCATGACCACACAACACCTTTCCACAGAAATTGCAAAAACTGAAATTAGGACCTTTACGGAGTCAGAACATATAGTCTGCATTGCCTTTATCCCTCTGAAAATTGCTGCTGCTTGTAGGACCTTGAGGGAGCTTTGTGTGCATTTACTTGGGTTGGTTGGTTTGTTTTTAATTAAGAAAGGGCAAAAGAGAACACTCGTGCAACTCATTTGACTTAGGTTTTTGAAATTCCAGTGTTTCAACTAGGAATCAGATGAATATTGAGAGAAGAAAGCATGTGATAATGTGGTACTTCTTTCTGCTATTTGCCCCTGTAGCCCACTTAATTACAATCTCTTATTTTTTCCAGCCTCCACCTCATTTCTAAGTTAAATCAGAGGCTCTTCCTACACTTTCCTTAGGGTTGTTGCTGGTTTCTTCCTTTCTTCTGTCCCTTGTCAAGTCTCGTAGTGTAGCTGTCATCTTCAGCTTCTCTTTTGACCCTGCTCTGTTGTCCTGATGTGACTTCTGGCCTTCTCATTCTTGTCTGGTGGAAGTGGTTAAAAACCAGCAAGGGGAGTCTTAGCTGTGAGGCTATGGAATAAGGCTTGCCTACCAGAAATCATCAAGCAGTGAAGAAGAGCTAAACTTGCTTTTGGCTGAGTTTTTCACTCCTGTAGGAAAGTAATCTGTGGTTGCTTTGGTTTGGAACCCAATTTACTGCTTGCAAAACCCTTGGATTTTATGCTGATCTAAAAGTAACTTTTAAGCTGATACTGAAGTATAATGTAACTCTAACATACTCCATAATTCGTGCTGCTGTATGTGCAGTGTGCTGCTGGTTGGCTTCCAGAAACAGAGCAGAACTCAGTCCAGTCCTTTGGAAAGCGGGCAAAATCCCGCTTATCCAGTTACATCAGGTCTCAATTTAGATAGATAGTAACCTTTAATAGCAAATAGTCAAGACCTAAGAAGGTCCTATTTTCATATTATTGCCCTGTGGTATTGTGCTGTGAACAGATGCTTTGACTGGATTGATAACCACACAAAATCAGACATGATGCTATGGAAGTGCTAACAATATGGACAGAAATACAGCAAAGAACCATCTGCTTCTACTGGAAGTTGTAGTTCAGAGGAGACACATGATGTTTCTGTGGGAAATTAAAATATGGCTCTGTAGAAACCAAGTTGTAAAAGCAGAGAAATTATGTCAAGATAAATGGCAATACTCAGGTGTCCTGTTGAACTCTTTGCAGTGTGTTATGCAGTATGTTTCAGAGAGTTAGAGTTCACAGCTAAATCCACTGGAGTTAAAAAGCACTGGGAATAGTAGAGCATCCAAGCTAACTGTTACAGGACTGTGAGATGCTCAACTAATATTTCTGTGGCAACAGATCATACACATTTTTCATTCTTTTAGCTTAGGTAGTTCAGAACTTGGCTTGCATCCTAATTTATTGCTGTAAACCACAATGTGAATATTTTATCTTCAGGGCAATCAGAGTCTTCTAATGGTTAAGCCTGAAACATCCTGACAAGCCTAGTATATGGTGGCATCTTCAACAAAACCTCTTTTCCTGTGACTGCCTGAGAAAATAAAGAGGTGGGTGTTGGAAATTCCCCAAGGAGTCCTCATCAGTATGATCAAAGTGCTTTTGAGAGGCTCCTAGAGACATAGTTTCAGAGAATTTGGTAAATTTTGTTTAAAATTATCTTGTGAGATTTTTTTCACCTTCTGCAAGTGTTGAAATGGCACTGCCTATGGTATATGCCCATCTTGTAGTCTGCGTGTTTAAAATACTACTTCCTTTATTTTTGTTCATGTATTAGCTTGCCACAACTGTTAAGAAAAAATTTAAGTACACAAAAAAGTCATCCTTCCTGCTGCTATACAAATTATACTGGATGAGTGATTTAGATTAGTTAGGGAAATAACCATTAATCTGAATACATGGCAGCAATGAGAAGGTTGGTTTTTTCCATCATTCATTTTCAATTGTTTTTCTTTAAATGTAAACATTTTCCAGTAATTAAACTGGAAGTGCAGTAAAGCTAAAACTCATGAAATTGTCTCTAATTAACAAGGAGAAAATGAAAGAGAATGAAGTGTGGTTGCAAACAGTCTTGACCCTGGAGCTCACTTAATTTGAACTGAAATTAATTTCCTACCAACTGTCTTTTGTTTGCAAGTCAAATGTTCAAACACAGTTGTGTCCTAAATTCCATAGTGTATTCCATGTATTCCATAAATTCCATATCTGTTTTCAAATTTGTGCAGTTTCTACAGTCTTGGGTTGTTGAGAAGAATAAAGTTTGCAAAGGTTTTCTTTCTTTTTGGTTGTAGTGTAAGGACAGTAAGGACTGGGTGGGACTTTTTAACTAATCCACCTTATCTAATACCTTTCAGCAGTGGTTGTGGATTGCATTGTCCCTACATAGCATCCTTGGCACCTATTCCATGGAATTTCTGCATTTTGCTTCCCTGACTTGGTTTTGATACTACTCTCTGGTTCCTAGAAGTTCTCCCAACCTCAAGTCATATGCTGCAGACACTTCATTGACCCTGAAGAAGGTTTGATACTGTCAAAGGAGATGAAATCTGTTGGAATAATGAAACTTGTGAAATGGAATAATGATCCTGGGCTCTTCCAAAGAGTTTTGGGCATTCACAATGACTTGTATTTACCAAATCCCACAATAGTTAGCATTTTTATTACTCTCCCAAATATGATCAAATGAATATTTTACAATTTCAGATACTTTCCTGTAATAACGCCTAAAAACTGTGGGCCTTTTCAGGCAAATCTGAAAATTATTCAGGGACAGTCCCAAACTGGTTGCATGTAGAAAAATCCTCATAATTTGGAAGATAATCACTTTGTAAGTTCAGCTATGAGTCCCCCAACCTAAGGACATGGACCTGCTGGAGTAGGTGCAGAAGAGGCCACTAACATGATCAGGTGGCTGGAGCACTTCTCCTGTGAAGACACACTGAGAGAGCTGTGACTGTCCAGCCTAGAGAGGAGAGGGCTCTGGGGAGGTCTTACAGCACCTTCCAGTACCTAAAGGGGTCTGCAAGAGAGCTGGAAGGGGGCTTTTTATAGGGGCATGTAGTGATAGGAAAAAGGGGAATGGATTTAAACTGAAAAAGGAGAGATTTAATCAAATATTTGGAGGAAAATTTTCACTCTGAGGGTGGTGAGGTGCTGGAACATGTTGCTCAGAAAATTTGTGGATGCCCTGTTCCTGGAATTATTCAAGGCCAGGTTGAGCAACCTGGCCTTGTGGAAGGTGTTCCTACCTATGGCAGAGGGGTTGAAACTGGATGAGTTTTAAGGTCCCTTCTGACCCAAACCATCTTATCCTTCTAAGTACCTGAGTCTGGTTTTTGACCTTTCTGTGGGGAGTCAAAAGGTTGAAGTCTCACCCTGTTCTAAATGATGACTCACCTTTTAAGGCAGTAGCAAACCCATGGCTATGTGAAAGTCTAGGAATTCCCAAAGATAACACTAGAAATAAAAGGATATAATGTTCCACATGACATTATCCCTCTTTGTTTTGTTTCCCCAAAGGCATGACTTTGTAATAAAAGCCACAACAGTAAAGACTGCATTAAGATGTATGATGTTCATAGCATTGTGATTGCCTGGATTAAGGGAATTCTGTGCTCAGCTCTGATACGTGGCTTCTGGGAGATCTTTTGGGTAGGTCTCCTGTCTTCTTTTTTGTTTCTCGCTTTGTGAAGCTGACTGATGCTGCTTGCCCTTTGCTCATGGAGGTGGTGGGAATTGTCTCCCTCGCTTCTCTCCAAAAACAAGAAGTCTCCTGCCAAGCTGAGTTTGATTGATGAGGCTCCAGGGAAAGAGGTCATTGGCAGAGGATGATGTGTGGCAGATGGATGTTAACAGGCATGTTAGGTGGTCATGTGTTAATTAAGGTGCAGAGAGCTAATTTAACAGCTAGTTAACCACCCCTTAAGACCTGAAGTAACCATTTTAGAATTGCAGTCCTTTCCCATTGAGAAAGTATTGGTCATGGGTTGACATGATTGAAAATTGCAGCAAAAAAGGTGTTCTTTGTGTTATGTTTGACAGAAATAGAAAATACTTTGAGTTACATAAATAACTGGGTATTTCCTCTTGGCGTATGGGAGTTCAGACTGAAAGTGCTCCTTGTTAGCCTTAAAATGTGTTCTGACGCTTGCAGCCCCTCCAGAGAATGGTTCTTCGTACACTCTATTTACAGCTGAGCAGAAGAGAGGCCTCTGGGATGGTACTGAAGCACATATAATAGCAACTAGGAGATAAAACCATCCTGGCTGTGCTACTCACCTGACAAATACCGTGCTCTCAAGAAAGCCACAAAAATGTTTTGAAGAAAGCAGCATAACCACTCTCCTGCTGGTGGTTTGGTGAACCTCACGGGGCGGCCCACAATCGGATGTCAGCCATACTTTCCAAGTGGCAGCAGGGCTGGTCAGTGGTTTGACATAAAATGAAGCCAGGCTTGTGCTTTGGCTCCAGGTAACGCCACCACAACCTGTTTAAAATGTTTGCTGTGTGCATGGTTAGTGATGGATGTTTGGGCCGGACCGGACCATGGCAAGCACCTTCACGATGAACTACTTTGCACATATTGCCCCGGTCGTGGTCTTTCTGCCTCAATCTCATGTAAATGCTTGAATTTTCACCCTCATAGAAATACACGGCTTTGATGCTATGGGCTTGCATGGTAGCACACTTTGCCAGGTTTTCAGGCAAGGGCAGTATGTTAAATTATAGTAAATGTAGTGCATGCTTCTCTCTGTAGCTTGATAGCTGTAATTTGTTAGCTAGAAATGCACTATTACATACATACTGAGGTTTTGTGGATTTCCTGGCTTCGTTGTTACAATGAGGACAAGTGATTAATCATGTAACATGTCTAGTGATGAGTGAGTACATCCGGTCCTTTTTTATTGCTGTTTTATTTTGCTCCCTTTTTATGTACCTCTTTAGGTTACACATAGTTTTATACTTCTGCTCAGCTTTAATCTTTGTACTAATCACTGACAATTTCAAAAGCCCTTTAAGGAAAAGAATGGGGTTTGACATTTTGTGAAGTAAATATTTCCTATCAGGTCCTTATTGTGAACTGTATCTATGAGATAGATGTGTCTTTATTTTCAGCAGCCTTAAGTGATCTTCCACATCTTCCACCTACCTCCCACCCTCACTTGACTAAAAACACTGTCAGAAAGACTGAACATCTGCAATATCCCATAAGTACTGTCCTGGGACCATTTAGAGTATATGGGCCCATTTTTAGTTCTTTACATTTTTCTGCATCTCCTTTTAATAACTTTGCTCTGGAAATTAAAATAACACCTGGCTCATAACTGAATTCAAAAATCTTTGCTTTGCTTTAAAACCCCGTCACCTTCCTCCTTATCACAGTAGGAGTGGCCAATTCCAGATTGTGGGAAATTTGTTATGGTTTTGTGATTTCAATTCTAGAATTAAAGAAAATGTAGATTTACCCAGCTGTGAAGATGACAGAGATGGGTTTCTGCAAAGTGGGTTTTCCCGTTTGATACGTGTTGCAAGAGAGTGAGAAGAGCTGTTGGCCAAGGGGTGAATGAGGTTACCCACAGGCACCAGTGGCGCACCCAATATGGCTCAGTTGCTGAACTGTGGGTATATAGGTCAAAGAAAAGGAAGAGATTACTGGAAAAACAAAGAGGTGTTGGAGATGGGGAATTCTAAGTAACAGCAAAAATAGGCACCATAACTTGTCAGAGTTTTAATGCAAAAAATGAAACCAGACAACTCTGCTGTAAGGTGAGTGCTCGATAACAAATCTTTGGAGAAAGGCAGGATCTTTTAGCTTGTGTACATGCACCTCTAACCAGTGTGCAACCAAAGAAGAAAGTGTCACACTTTTCAGAACCAGAAATAAAAATCTGGAGAGAGGTAAAACTACAGGCCTAGTGAAGCCAAATAGAAGTAACAGATTTTCAAAGATGGACGTGCTTAGTACTCACGTCATCAAATCTGGCATTGTCTACTTTATGCCTGTCTGCTTGTTTCTCAAATTGGCTATAATCATAAGCTCACATTTAGCTGAACACCTGAACTGCTATAAATGTGCAAACACCCAGGTTTAAGCCCAGCTGAATATATGCACTTGGTATAAACAGAGTTCTGCATATTTAGCTGTAGGATAAGGACTCTGCCACTGGAAGCTTGTCAGTCCACAGTTTTTAGCTCTTTAGAGGATGTGTGCAGTGTCACCAATCCCAGCTTTTGGCAGAATTTTTTAGATGGAGAGAGAGAAGGAAGATAAACAGTGTTCTCAAATTTGCAGTTTCACAAAGCTTTTGAGTTACTCGGGGAGAAGCATTTGTGTAGGCATCACAGATGGCTGCAGTCTGAGGATTTTAGTGCTGAAAATCCTGGTCCTAATTTCCAATTAGGCAATTATTTAAACTGGAATTCATAGTTATTGGAAAGTTTTTTGAGACTGATGGCATTATGTAAATAAAGGAAGAATATTGGAAGCATAAGAATCATGTGGGAAGATGACACCTTTGCTATTGACTGTAGCTAGAAACATAAAATGAAGCTGACAAGGCTTGTTATTCCTGTGGCTGTTCTTACCTTGAGCTTTTATAAAAGCCAATGCATCTGACAAATGAAGATGACTTAAGGATGGCTGAGATGGAGATGTCTGGCGTCCTTACTACTTAACAGTGAGGTAATTTTCTGCAGAAACCTCTACATACCCTCCAAGGTCTGGCCTCTGTAAAAGGGGTCAGTAAAATGCATTTGTCAAAAAGAGTGCCTGTTTGGAAAATTGCCACTTTGGTAGACTAATGGGTATGAATCAAGAGGAAAATAAATAGCTAGGACTCCTTACTCTGTTATTGGCTTTTTTTAGATTTCAGAATCAGAAATAAACACACAGTGGTGTCATTAGATTTACTTTATGAGACCAAATAATTACTATCAGAATTTAAAATCAGTGTGTTTATGTAGACAAAATCTGTTTCTTCTGTTGGGAGCTAACTTTACAGCACTTAACTTTTACTTCCCAGAAATATTCAGGACAATGTCCTTGGCCTGTGTATAGAAAAACAGTATTTGACAATATAGTAGCACATACTGCTTCATACTGAAAATGATCTTATCAGCCCATTAGAGGAATGCAGACATTTGTCAGCCCAAAGCCCACTGCTGACTACCTCTGTTGTTTTCCTGTCCTCAGGTATGAAGGCAGCTTCGGACCATTGATGGACAGGCTGAGGACTGGCCATGAGTCCTGCTGTGTGCAGACTGCAAACTTCTGCAGAGAGCTTCTGAATGGCTGAGAGGATTAAATACCTGATCTGCTGGATAGCTTTATTTTCTTATAGCACCTCCCCTCCATTCCATTTAGCATGGCTGACAACATAAATCAAATTGGCTCCAGCCAATGAATAGTCAGGCAAGATCTGTATGCTAAGGTGGGCGTGGAAAGACATTTTACAAAGCATTTAAGGCTTAATTTCAGGAATGGGCCTGGGACCCCCTTTTGGCAGCTCTAACACAACTGTTTATGCATTTTCTCTAAAGTAGTTTAAATGAGACCTGTAAAATGCATAAGCAGGCCTAGAAGGGAGGCCAAGACATTCTCTGTTTTCAGAAAAGAAGCAAATTTACGGCGCTACAGTCAGAACGCTCATCTTATTTATACTGCTCTCTCTGACATTCACAGGGTATTTTGCAGTTGGTTAGAACTGTAAAGTCAAATTTTGCATTTTGTGATGAGCAACTCTTGGAGTGCAAGTGCCTTGGTAGTTTAAACCCCCCTCAGAAGAGACAGGCACAGGAGCAAGTGCACTCTTTCTGGGAGCAATGTTCCTACCAAGGAGCAAGTATGAGAACAGCAAGAGATGTCTCAGTTGTCTATGGATCTCCTGTGAGTCCACATCCTTTAGACATTGCTTAAGCAGAATGCTGCTAGCCTCCCCAGTGCATTTCATAAGGTTCTGAATCCTTTCCTTCTCCAGTCTGGAATTACAGCAGTGATTTGGGGTATAGCTGAAATCCCAGCCATAAAACCTGCAATGTAATAGAAGACTTTTCGCCTTGCACTTATGTTGGAATCAGCTGCTATAAGTTCCCTGTAGGACTCAGGAGAAACCAAACCTCCTTCTGGAGCAAGATTTGTCTCTTTTCATGGAGACATTTGAAAACAGAGCAAATGTCTCTATTTCTTTTAACAATCACAGAGAATTATAGAATTGTTAAAGTAGAAAAAGACCCCCGACATCACAGAGTCCAAACATTAACCCAGTACTGTCAGGTCAATCACTAAACCACGTCCCTGAGTGCCAGAACCACATATTTTTGAATGCTTCCAGGGATGGAGATTCCACAATTTCCCTGGGCAGCCTCTTCCAATGCTTGACCATCCTTCCAGTGAAGAAAATGATCCCCATATCCATTCAAAACCTTTCTAGGCCATTTACAGCTTGAGGCCATTTACTCTTGTCCTGTCACTTGTTACCTGGGAGGAGAGTCTGACTCCAACCTTCATACTGCCTCTTTTTTTTTGGTTTGGTTTTTTTTTTTTTCAGGTAAGAAAGGAATGATAAGGTCTTCCTTGAGTGTCCATTTATCCAAGTTAAACAGCCCCAACTCCCTCAGTCACTTCCCATAAAACTTATTCCTCAGTCATTTCACCTGCTTAAAACTATAAAGGAATCTGGATTACTTGTTAATGTGTTGATATGTATCACAGAATCATGGAATAGTCCAGGTTGAAAGAGAACTTGAAAGATCATCTTGTCCAATACTTTGGGGGAAAGGTAGCCTTAATGAGGTTATCTAGCCCCCTGTCCATTCCTAACTGGAAAACCTCCAGTGATAGGAGTATTACCTACTGGTAATAATTAATTAACCTGTGGAGGTTGCTCCAATGAGTGAGGACACTCACTGTAAAACTTTTCTTTCTCATACTGGGATGATTAAATAGTAGTTGTTTGGTGTTAGAAGAGTTGAGTCCCACTCTGGGCATCTGGCCCTTTGGATTAAGTGCTCAGTCCCATAATATATCTGCACTAAATTTCTCTCTATATGACCTGCTTGAAGGACTTATTTTTCTTAATAGTTCTGAGATTACCATATTCCTGGAAGAAACTGGGAGCAGGGAATGGACATCAGTTGTAGTCAGTGTTTGAAGTGAATTGCTTGTTAATTGCTTGTTCGTGCAGAGATACTGCCAAGCAGAAAAGGGACTGGAGTATTTTCTTATGGGAGCTTCTTCCTAGAGTGGCTGCCATAAAAGGACTCTGCACTGCCTTCTCTGGGGCAGGTGGTATTTGTGGACTGCCTGAATCTGCCTGTAAGAGGCAATATAGAAAACCAAATGACTAATCTTGAGACTATTCTATCAGGGAGAGTGTAGAGAACGAAAACACGTTAAAAAATGCAATTTACCTGGGCACTCCTGAAGAATGTACCTTTGCTTACCAGACAACTCAATGCAACTCTAAACTCACCCTGTGTTACTTTCTCCCCAGCCCTTATGATGCAGCTAAGTATTTTGATAGGAAATCCCAACTGCCTAACTTTATTTCCTCCAAGAGGATAATTCCAGAAGTCTACAGCCATAGCACAGAAAGTAATTGAAACCAAACAAACAGCAAGCTGCATGTACTTGTGTTCTTTTCCATCCTGGTCAGTTATCAGTGGTCTTGAAACATTGCAAAAGTTCTGTGGCTAACAAAGTTAATCTTAAAAAAAATAAAAATCGTTATGTCTATCAAGGGAAAAACCTATTTGTTTTACAGTTGATGCTTAAAAAAATAAAATATTCTGATAATGCGGAAGAACATGTCTTGGAGCTGGGAGAGGCTGTCTCACCAAGGAACCTCAGCCCCTAGCATTGGAGGCCTGGCATGAGACAGTAAACCACATGTTCCTTGGGATGAGTGATTATTAGTGACAAACAAAAGCAGTTTTGGCAACCCCAAACTTTCAACACTCATGAGTCAGGACCCCAACCAGTCAAAACTGAGAGATGTGCAAAGAATGTGTCTTGTGTTGTTTTTATTTTCCTGCTGGTGGTTGAGCATTCAGGGCTCACATTTTTGTTTTCTTTGTGAGGTTTGAGACAGTGAACAAATTCTTGCTGATGGGTGTTAGGGGTAAAAGAGCTGGTTATCATGATACCTACAATGAAACCTCAAAAGGTTGCAAACCCACATTGTTTGTTTTGAACCTGAGCTTTCTTTCCATTTGCTAACCATCGATTCCTGATGGTTGTGGATATGTTTTTTAGACATACTTAGGAGTTGCTTGGAAATTCTATCTTAAAAATGGAAAATGTGGTTCTCATAAAAATCAAAATTTACCACAGGAAGATGGTTTAATTTTTTTTTTTTTTCTGACATGTTTCCATCAACACGTAACATTTGTTGGTTGGGAGGATCCAGGATGTTTGGGGAGTTGCTTGACAGAATCCAAATGAAAAAAAAACCCATTAATTTAGTATTAATATTAACTCATGCCTTCTAAAGTTCTAAAGGATTCTTTTTTGAGTTCCAGAACCTCATTTTTTTTCAGAGAGTAGAGCTCTCCTGCTGCCATTTCAGGCTTTTGACATACATCTTCTCTATGAGATGCATCACAGATATCTGTGGCTGTCATACAGCGTGGAGGTATGATCTGACCTGAGAGCCAAGACAGCTGTCTGAGCTATAACTTCCCTAAAATACAAAACTCATGCTTTCTCCCATAGTAGGAAGTATGGTGAGATTTGATCATACTCTGTTTTCTCACTAGAGGGAAAGTCCTCTTTTTCATTAGCTGTAGGTATTCGTAGGTGTTATTGAATCTGTTTACATAAAAGCACTTCTGCATATAGATTGTTGAGAAAAGGCTCATTTTACCTCCTCACAATATAGTTTTGTTATACAAAATGTTGTGGTTTTTTTTATTTTTATTTTTATGATTGCCAACAGAATGAGACAATAATTGAAGCAAATAATGTATTTCTGGATGAAATTTCAGACAAGAAAATATATTCCAAAGTGCTCAAAATGTGATTGACTTTTTAACATCCTCATAAACATGTGATGGCTTTTTGTTAAGGAAACTTCCCAGTCTGAGCATTTGTAAGGCACTGACAGTCGCATTCCAAGGCCACCCAGAGCTCAACTGCAGCTCCCACTGTATCTTCACACTGATCTACCTGGACTGAATGTATTCCTCAACAGTCTTCAAATATTTTGTAAAGAAAAAAAAATTCAAGTCCCACAACAATCTCAGTTTGTTTCTCTCTTTTTTAAGTGGCTAGATTTACAAGATTTAGTTACCAAATTGTTTTGGCTCTCACTATATGCAATGGAGGGATAGAGGCATATCCGAAGGAAGATAAGGCAGCTCTCCCAAAGTTTGAATTGGCTTCTGGATGTACTTGTGCAGTTGCAGAGACAGTGGAAGGATTTTAAGGGTATGTCTACATGGCCAAATAAAAAAGGGCTGGGAAGTGAGCCCCAGTTATCCACAGTGCTGAAGAGCTGGATTGCTCTCCATCACAATTTCAGGCATCCCTCAGAGGTTGTCTTCAGGGAAAACCTGCTATAAACAGGGATCAGATTTGTACAGTAAGGAAAAAAGGCCCATCTGGATCCCACTTCAGGCATTCACCTTCTTTCATTTATCTCTTAAGACACCAAATTGTACAAAAGAGGTAGAAATCTAACACTGAAATGTAGCTAAAATCAACACTCTTCAGAAATCCAGCTCCACATACAAGTAAACACCTATTTGTGCTGTATCAACAATTCACTTTTCTTCTAATAAATTTTTTCTGAGCATTTTTCCAATTTGTCATGATGGATAGACCTAGATTATTCATGAAAAACTCTTTTGACAATGGCCTCTCATTTTCAGTGCCTCAGATATTAAGGGGATTGACTAGAGACCCAGAATTTGGTCTAGGGGAATTTCAAGTAGTTCTTACCTTTACAAGCATTTCTTGGGAAGTAGCATGTTAGATGGGTCTGAGGGGGAAGACATGTATATATGAAATCCCCAGACTTTAAAAATCTTGTTAAGACTTTGGCTACAAAAGCACACAAACAAATGAGAATGAGAATGATGATTGAGAAACACGTTTCCACCTCAGTGGTTCTGGGAAGAGGCAAAGTGATACATAATCCTAATGTGTTAGGTTTTCTATTTCCTGACCATCCCTAGAGACGAGCAGAAAGTGGTCTTTGGCAGTATTTGAGATCAGACTGTCCTTTCATTCTTTAGTGAATTAAATTAGTTGCAGTTCTGCTTCAACAAAATTGCTAAACAGTTTCAACCTGAATTGTTCAGAATGCAGTTTTGTTGTTCTTCTGACTGGTTCCCCTGAATTCATCTCTTTATCACTTCCTTCTTTTTCCCCTGTCTCTCTTCTTGTCATATGCAATCATGGTACAGCAATTAGTATACACTGGCCTGGCAGTCATTATAAATTGCAAGTGCTTCGTATGCTTGGCAATTACGTGCTGGTGAAGCCAAACCAGTCAGGACTGTGTGACAAACCCGTAACATCTGTGTCCTGCCCCATCATATCATTAGAATGTATATATTCACGGAGTATGGTGCGCTGTTGGCTGGGAGTCTGAACAACAAACCATAAATAGGATAATGGCTTTCCTCAGTACATTATCATTATTCAAAAAACAAAACCTCACTTGTTTTTGAGGACCTTTTTGGTTTGTCTAAATTTCTCCATGGATATGGCTTGCTACTAGGGATTGATGACAGAGGTGCGCATTTGTTGTCATCTTAACCACTAAAAGCCCTGTGCCCCGTCTGCGGTGCAGGACATCCTCCCTGTGTCTCCTGTTACGTTTTCCACCCCGCGCTGCACTGTCAGTCTTGGCTCTCTGTCAGGGGGACAGGCAGTCGCCATCAGGTCATCTCCTCTCTGCTTGGGCAAGTTGTTACAGCTATGAAAGGGGGCTCTGTAAATAAGAGCAAACCCTGCTACCTCGAGGTATGAGAAATGACTGCTACTTATTAGTGTATTTTGACTCCAACAAATTCAACCTCCGATGCAAATGGGCATCTGTTGGTTCCAGGGGTAAATGAAGCATGATTCCTCTAAACAAGGAGATAACGAAGAGGTTGCTCAGCTTCTTAGATGGAAGATGCTGGATGGAAGACTTGGTGCATATGCATATGCATTCCCATATTTTCATTTGAAGGAGGCATTTTAGACTTTGTGTATACAGGAAGACATGGCTACATTCACCTCAATTAGGTAAGAGAAATTAAAGCAAAAGCTTTTCTAATAATTCCCTAGGTTTTAATGATATTCTCAGCTTCTTTAAAGATTCATTTTATAGCAAGTCACTCAGTGTATCATGGGGGTCCACAAACTACTCCATAGATTTTAAATGCTGAAAATAATTACAGAAGCCAAACACCAATGTTCTGACTAGAGTCTGCCATTCAGCTCTGGGCCTCACCCTGGCATGTGTACATAGGACATGTAGCAGCAGCTGAAAATCAGATTAAAGCCTTTAAATACATATTTCATTTTTTTTCACTCAGAGAATCCAAGGAAAGATTCATAAATGTGGGTTTTTTCAGTCAGGGAATCCAGGGCAAAATTTGCAAATGTGTATTGTATCACTAAATTGATATGATGACTGGCCCACGCTCTGATCCCTAGCATCTGGGTCCCAAACCTTCCCCCCTATGATGAGATGTCAGAGCATATCTTGCCCTGTCTCATCTCTTGTTGACCTGACATGAATAGCTGGAGCCTTTATGCAGCTGAGTACACTTCATGTTATCAAAAAAGCTGGGCTCCTGCCCCCCTCAACAGGAATGGAAGATCCCGCTTCAGCCTCAGTCTTCGATTATTTCACAGCCCGTGGCTGAGTTTGTGTGCTTGGCTGAGCCTCAATGCATTTGCTCTCCTTTCTCAGTGCATGCTTGGGAACCAAATGGTCTTGTCTTTGAGTCTCATACCTTTACTGGACAGAAGAGTATTGGTATTACATGGTATGTTGCCCATGATTCCCACACACAGTTAGGTAATTGAATTAAACCCATAGGAAAAGATGAATTTCTTTTGGGTGGAACTTTGTAGTAGTGGTTGAGCCTTGTTTTCGTCACTAGCTACTGGCAAATGAGAAACCAAAAGAGAAAGGTTAAAAAATGCCACGTGGGCTCTACCAACTAGCACCACTGGTACCAGTAATCAGCACATAATGTGCAGGCACTGGAGGGTGGTGTGGCCAAGGGACCCTTCCAAATGGAGTGTACAGAAGAAGCAGTGCCATTGTGAGATGGAAGAATTCTTATGGACAGGGATTAATTGTGCTGTGCTTCCAGTCTTTGGGCTGACAGAGCTACTAGAGATGTACCTGGCATAAAATAATTTAGAGAAATATTTAGTATCCTGGGCAGCAAATATTTCCTATCACAGCCTTTACATAACAATGAGATTTTGAAGGAACATGCCTTTCAGCTTTACTCTCATCAGAACATTTTAGAGACTTCTCCAGATGGTATGCTGGAAGTACTCTTGCCTGTAAGAAAAAAAAAAAAGAAAATCAGGAATGTTTTAGACAGCCTATCCTAAGGATGATAAGAGGAGAAGTGACACAGTTCTGACCTGCAGATTGTCTAAGTGGTTTTTGGGGAATTACATACTTGTATGCCTTGCTTTTATCATTGTGTTTCAGTAGTTACAACAGGTAACTTGGTTCATCCTTGAAAACCCTCATACTCTTCCCTGCCACTAGCATTGCTGGTTCCCGATGGTGGGTAGCCATCCCATTCACTTGCTGATAAATATTGTGACAAAAGATGAGCCTAAAGTGCCTGACTTAAAACCAAATGCATTTACTCATCTGTAAAGATGAAAGAAGAAAACTCTTGACACGAGCAAAATGAATCATGCACGGGAATTTTTTTTTTTTCCCAAAACTGCAGTCTTTCACAGAGTTTAGTGCCACAGAAGAGAACTAAAAAACACTTGGATGGGATGGAGAAAAGAACTTTTACTTACCTATAGACACCATCAGCACACTGGGCATGGCCTGATGGCTGAACTGAAGGGATATGTGTCACAAAACAAGGCTGAGCTGCAAGGACAAGAAGTACAATAAGAAGAGGGGACCAAGAGCATTTGAGAGCACTGAAAAGTAGGTCTCAGGTAGAAACTGGAGTGAAAAACTGTCTGATGCAGAGGAGAAAGGGAAAAAGAGAGAAAGATGTTCTCACCTGCAAGAAAGATTGATGGCTTGTGGCTATGGGGGCAGCTGATATCTAAAGCAACAAATGCAGAAGCAAAGATAATTGCATTTCTCAGAGGTAAGACAATGAGGTAGCTGATCAGAACCTCATGCACTAGAAGGCTGTGAGAAAAGTAGAAGGGGTTGCAATGAGGTACGGGACACCTGAGAGAAGCAAATAGATGGGGAGGCCTTTGTTTTGTCCTGTATTGGTCTTCTGTAAGCAGAAAATATGTTCACAAGCCTTGGCAGAGCCAGCAGCACTGTTGGCTCTGGTAGCGTGCAAGAGAAGCCATGACTGAGAATCTTCAAGGGCTTGCACAATGAGTGCATTCAGGTGGGATGTGCTGGCTGGACCCAGGGAAGCTGTAAAGTTGGGGTTTCACATTTCACACAAGGTTTGCCCCCTTGCCAGGCACACCTTGGCCCCCCTGCACCCTCTATCATGCTGGCATTGGGTCTTGCTGCCCCATGGCTGCTCCCTTCTCTTGCTTGAAAATTAATTTAGCAAACATAGTTTAAAAGAACCCAATTTATTGTGGCAGAACACACTTTTGTGTTGGTCTTGTGCCCTCAGAGAGCTGGCCTGGGGGTTGCTACCAGGAAGGCTAGGATTCCTAGCAGGATAGGAAAGCTATCAGTTGCTGGGGAGGAAAAGAAGTTTCCAAAGAGAAACTTTTCAGCCCATCAATTTGTTGAGTGAGACAGCAAATGCAAAGTTACTGGTAGTGGAGCAAGAAACCAAGCCACCAGCCAGGCAGACTTTTTGAGCTTTTTTTCAGAAAACTTTCAAGTGGGTGTTTTTAAGGCCAGGCATGCACTCTTAGCCCTTTTGTGTCAGAGTGAGCTGCCAATAAAACATGGCTCTCAAGATGGATAGCCCATTTGAGACATTGAGGTCCTTTTGGAGCATGAAGTGATAAAATTTCAGGACAGGGTTCAAGGTTATTATTTTTCTTGAGGCTTTGAATGGCAAGCTGTGGATTTATTTTTCTGTATCTTCAGTCAGCACTTTTCAAAGCACTTGGAGGCAGCTATCAGTAAACCAGATGGATGGAAGACACACTCTTATGTTATGACACGTCCTGCCTGTGCCAGGATATTTTGGACCAAAATAGCTATAGGCAGGCTCAAGCAGCTCAGGGGATCATGATGCTGTATCCAGAAGCTGGGATGGACAAGGATTTTTTGGTACAAATGAACACCAACCATTTCATGTTCAGTTTCTAGCTATCTTAATTCCTACCCTATCCACCCACCCCATCCCACTCTGCCTTTGCTTGAAACCAGACTACTCACAGTATCGGTCAGATTTACTCAGATTGAAAGCAAGCAGTGGGGGGCTGTGGAAATTCTGAAAATGGCATATGCCCACCACCCCAAGGCAACAGTGATGTGTGATCCCTCATGGCAGGAAACCTGGAAACTTTCCGTCCTTGATGTGCCACTTCCTTCACAGCATGAGGTTTGCTTGTAGCAATTCACACTGACATGCAAGAAGAGACCGTGGGTCAGCACAAGAATCATTTTGGTTAAACAACTTCCAAATTGGTCTCAAAGAAGTTAATTTAGACTTTAGTTTAATTTAGATAGTTTAGACTATCTGCAGATATTAATTTTAAAGAAAAGTTGGCTAATATGGAAGAACATGTTTCTCAGGTGAGAAACCTTCATCTTCACCTTCATCTTTTGAAGCCTGATAGAAGGCTGGAGATTATGGAAGTCCTCAGAACTTGAAGAACCAGTCAAATTAACAGTGACAAGCAATAGCCCAATTTACTCAAAACCCGTGTCAGACTCCAGCAAATCAAGACATTCGATTAAGAATCATTAGGATCCCAATATCATTACTATTGAACTACTTGTTTATTATCCTTTATACTTACATGTTTTCCCCTCTGTTCCCTTGTGGCTTTTCTCCTGTGATCTCCCTGTGATTACAGTGGCTTTCAGATGAAAGTAGGTGGAATTTTCAGGTAATAAATAACCTCATTCTAGGGTCTAGGGCTTTAAGAAGACAACCAAACATGCTCAGTCCCAACCATTAAACCACAAATACTGGCTACACTTCAAGAGTGATTTAAGAGCTTGGGTTTTCATTTCCAAGTTGTCATAAAGTGATGTTGAAGCCCTCTGGAAAAGAACACAGTCCAAATGGCTCCTCAGAAGCTGCCATGAAAAGCCATTAGGAAAGTCTGGGGATAGGCATACCCAAACTTTCTCTGATTCCACCATCCCCCAGCTGGATAACCAAGAGCTGACGCGGTTGCACTTGCAAACTGATGAGTCTGCATCTCTGTGTAGATTCCATGTTAGCCGTTTTCACTTTCTGGTCAATGAAGAAGGACTCCTATGGCGCTATTAATCTCCATGGCACTTAGAATAGGTCAGAAGAAGAGGGTGGATGACAGTAATAAGAGCCTAACTCAAGAGCTGACTACTGCATGGAACAGATGTAAATCTAGGTGAGATGCCAGGCACAGTCAGTGTCTGTATTTCCATTACTGAAAGCAGGTGAGGAAGCACAGGATACTTTGTGAGGTGTTATAAACACTGAACTGTTTCTTTTCTGTTCTGTTCATTTCTGCTGTGCAGACATGGTTTGCTTGCAAAATGCCACTTTGCCTCTGAGTGGCAATATCTGGTTGATTGCTGTTGATGGAATTTGTGAATCTTGTTTCAAGAGCCCTGCAGATACTACCCATTCCTTGCAGATGCTTTCAGTTAAATTGGTTGGCTATTCTCCTGGCCAAATGAAACACACTAAGTGTCCTGACATTTTTATCTGCTGTTCTCTTAAATCTGAGTTCTTGTTTCTTGCATTAGGTTTACAAAGTCTCCTTTGGACTATCTTACAGAATTAAAACACTGCAAGTTTGCAGATCCAGGCCTGGCTTTCAGTAAAGTTCTAACTGATTTTGTATACTCAGTGAGTACACCCTAGTTAAAATAGACTGTACAGGACTGTATGACAAACCCACAGAGGAGGCCCAACCTGTTAGAGCACTACAACCTGTATTTCTCAATATACAGCACCATGTCTGCTCTGACCCTGAAAAACAAACCATAAATAAGATAATGGATTTCCTCAGTGCAGTATGATTACAGAGACAAAACCTCTGTTATTTTGAGGACCTTTCAGTTTCTCTAAATTACCTCATAAATACTTTGGTCTTTTGACTCTCATTTTCTGCTAAGAACTGATGACAGAGGTGTGTATTTTAACCACCAAAAACTCCCCAGACTCTTTTTGGTACATCACATCCTCCCTAAGTTTCCTCTTAGCAGGTCTGCCCCCATGATGCACACACAGTGTGCAGGCAGGAAGAGGCATGACAAATTACTTTCTTTGGCTTCTGCTTGAAGCTTTTGGGAAACAGGCTACAAAACCAAACCACATGGACAAAGAAGAACCTCATCTTTTCTTATCCATTTCATCGAGGGGGAAGCAGCCATTGCTTCTTTAGGTTCCTCCTTCACATCCAAGACTCCCCAGCAGAAACCTCTGATTTCACCTTATTGAGGGATTGAGCCTTGGGGAAAAAAAAGGAGACCTCCATGATGGGGAAGTTTTAAAAAACAAAAGTGGAAAGGGATACAGATGCTTGTAGGATTTTGGTGCTTAGGAGCGGGGCCCAAACTCTGAGGTGAGCATTCTGGATGCTCTCTATTATGGAGTTACAGGCCATCTCTTGGCATCAAGGATCAAACATGCTCTTGGGAAGCCACTTCCACCCAGTCAGGAGGAAGGACTAGGGATGCAGGAGTGCCTTAGAATCCCCACTCATAGTAATCTTAATCTATTTTTTAAAAAAATCTATGTTACTTCCATAACACAGCCAGAGAGCTGTGGGATCAATAGCTAAGGCAACAGGTCTTCAGTCAGGTCAGGGAGCTACATAGATAATGATCATTGAACCGTGGGTTGGAGAAATGATCAGAACCAGTATAATGCAGGCTGTGGAATGAAGAGATTGGGAGCGGCCCTGACGAGAAGGACTTGGGGATATTGCTGGATGAAAAATTGGACATAAGCCAGCAACATGTGCTCGCAGCCTGCAAAGCAACAATGTCATGGGCTGCATCAAAAACAGAGAGGCCAGCAGGGTGAGGGAGGTAATTCTGACCCTCTGCTCTGCTCTGCTCTGCTCTCCTATGTCCTATTCTGAGTGCTGTGTCCAGCTCTGGAGTTCCCAGCACAAGAAGGACATGGACCTGTTTGAGTGAGTGCAGAGGGAGGTCACTAAGATGATCTGAGGGATAGAACACTTTGCTTATGAGGAAAGGCTGAGGCAATTTGGTTTCTTCAGCCTGGAGAAGAAAAGACTCCAGGGAGACCTTATAGTAGTCTTTTAGTCCCTAAAGAGGGCTAATAAAAAAGACAAAGACAAAATTTTTAGCAGGGCCTGTTGAGGTAGGACAAGGGTTAATGGTTTTAATCAAAAGGAGGGTAAATTTAGGGTCAATTTAGACTGCATATAAGGACAAAATATTTTATGATGAAGGTGGAGAAACGTTGAAACATGTTGCCTAGAGAAGCTGTGGATGCCTCATCACTGGAAATGATGAAATGAAATTCAATTTGAATAGAAAAGAAAGGAATAGAATAGATTGTTCAGTTGGAAGAGACCTACAACGATCATCTAGTCAACCGCCAGACCAGTTCAAGGCTGACCAAAAGTTAAAGCATACAATTAAGGGCATTGTCAAAATGCTTCTTAAACTAAGACAGGCTTGGGGTATTGACCACCTTTTTAGGAAGCCTGTTCCAGCATTTGATTACTCTTTTGGTAAAGAAATGCTTCCTAATGTCCAGTCTAAACCTCCCCTGACACAGCTTTCAACCATTTCCACACATTGTATTACTGGATCCCAGGCAAAAAGCTCAGACCTCCCTCTCCCTTTCTCCTCACTCATGAAGTGAGGTCACAGCTCAGCATCCATCTCTCCAAACCAGAAAAGCCCAAATATCTGTAGCTGCTCTGCACAGGACACTCCTTCTATACCTTTCATCAGTTTTGTTGCCCTTCTCTGGGTGCATTCATGCACCTATTAAGTTGTGGGGCCCAGACCTGTGTGCAGTACCCCAGGTGGGGCTGCACCAGCACTGACTACAGTGGAGTAATCACCTCTCTTGCCTGGCTGGTGATGGCAGGGTGTTTGATGCACCCCAGGATGTGCTTAGTCCTCCTGGCTGCCAGGACACAGCTGGCCCACACTTCAGCTGCTGCCAACCAGCATCCCAGATTACTCCTTTCTGCAGGGCTGCTCCCCAGATAAGAGTTCGATGACAGGTTAGATGGGGCTTCAAGCAACCAGACTGAATGGAAGGTACTCCTGCCCGTGTGGGGGTGTTGGAATTAGATGATTTTTAAAGGTCCCTACTGACTCTAACCATTCTGATTCCATAGTTCTGTGGTCCCTGCCTGCAGTGCTCTCTTGCAGTGCCCTAATGCAGGAGAGAATAGAGGAAAAAATCTAACTCTGTAGCTTCCTAAGATATTGCTTTGTGTCGTGTGTGCTCTGAACACAGACCAGGGTGCTACACTGGGACCCTTGCTGCCTGTGCCCAAGGGTTGACCTGCGTGATGGGCTGATAGAGCAGGACCTCTTGTAGTGGTCCCTGTGAGCCACTCAGCAGTTCTCTATCACAGTCTTGTCTGGCTGAGAGGTGGAAGTCCCTCTCCTTTTGCCCATTTAGGACACGAGGCTGCAAGAAAAGTGCCTCCCTGGCTCAGCCTCCTCAGTCCGGGAAGAGGCATCCAGTCAGCCAGCTGCTCGGGTCATGGAGTAAAGCTCTGGCAAAGTTTTTAATGAGCAAAAACTCAACCAATTGCTGTTGCAAACACTTGGGCTGACTCCCTTCTAGGCTGGAGTCATCTGCTGAAGGCGGCAAGAAGGGAAAGATTTTTCCTTTTTTATCATCAAGCTGCTGCCTGCAGAATGTGAGAGCTCTAACTAGTGTGCTGACTCTGGCAACAAGTCAGCCCCTGTGTCTGCATAGCTGTTGGCAGAGAACAACTGGACTCACAAGTTTTCAAAATATTTTCTTTTTCTCTCCTCCTCATGATTTTCTTTGTTTACCCAGGAGAAAGAGATTTGTTGGTAACCTCTGAAGATATAATAGCGTCATATTTCAATTGAGATCAGGACATGCAAGCCATTTACTCCATTTAAAGTTATTGTATTCCAAGATCTATGAAGTACTGTATAGATTATAATTGCTTTCAACAAATATGTTAGTAAAATTGCAGTGTTTCAGGGTGAACCATATAATCAGTCTTCTTGGAAGTTTTGGAGACAGGAGTTAATAATGGGTTATCTTCTCAGTTATGCTATGATAGACCATTTCCTATCTGGAAATAGGTCATGTCAAATAGTAGCAGCAGTTTATTTTTGCTATTATTTGTAACCATCAGCAGCTGCTATCAAAACAGGAACCTCATTTTACTGTGTGGATTGAACACGTGAGAAGCAAAAGCAGCCTTTAGCCTACAAACTTTGCTAAAAGTAAAATGCAGTAGGTGGATGGACCAAATATTTTGTGGCAGATTAGATGTAGCAGAAACAATAGCAAGGAAAGTATTGTTAGGAATGCTGACTGCATGTGTAAAGCAGTTTTTCAGCTGCTTATCCACTTCCCAACAGCTGAATGGTCTGGTGGTGCCAGAGTGGACATTTGGTTGAACACCCGCCTGGCTGAATGATTTGGCCATGGCTGGAAGGAAATTCCATCAGGCTTTGAAAACTTTACTTGATGTGCTTTGTTTTCCTGCATATAGGGAGGACTGGCTTGAAGTGACCTTTGAACTTCTGGTATTAAAAGGGAAACAATTTATTGGAGTGATTTTAGTATTGGGTTGGTGTTTTTGGGTGGTGTGTCCATAAATTACTTGACTTGATCAAAGGTCAAGTCAAGAGATGTGGGACTCTGCTTTCCTACACTTCTGACACTGAGGCAGGTTATCTGTCACTCAACTAGGAACCACCACAATTCTTCTACATTTCTCAGAAAAGTGACACCTCCCCCACCATGACCAGACAATCCATGGCCTTTCCTGATAAATATGAACTTGGTTGTTGGGAAATGAGCTCAGGCTAAAAGATGGTAGGAATATTTTTTTCAGCATGTAAAGATAAAAGTGCACTCCTCAAGCTACTATAACAGTACTTCTTTTCCTACTTCCATTTATTTATTGATTTTTTTAATATTCTGAGTAAAAAAGAATTTTCAAGGGACTCGGAATTCTCAAATTAATGTGAAGTCATTGTGCTTAAATTGTGCTTCGGCTTTGACAAATGATGCTATAAAACCAGTGATGTGCAGTCCCTTGTTAAAAGTGTCTTTCTGACTCAATGTCATTCACACTCCCTGACAAACAGTTTTATATATAATACAGGAAAGGACGGACATGCACTCTCACAAAGTCATTCTTAGAGACATTATAAGCAGAAATCTTCTTCTCAGAAAATTTTGGCTCCTCATCTTAGTGTAACTACATTCTAGTACAAGACACAGCGGTGGAGGTGACATCTTCCCTTGAAACACCTTGCTTAAGTGATTTCTACTGTTAGAAATACCAAAGCATAAATCAAATTGCAATATAAAACCAAATTCTGATATAGTAAGGGAAGCAAAGTCCCACACCATCTAGTGATGAGTCACATTTCATTGTTTCCGAAAGTTTCGTGCACACCAGCATTTAACCACAGCCAGTCACAGCCAGTCACCTTTGCCAAGAGCATTTCCAGTCATCTACCCCTACCAGCTTAGGTTAAACTGAATCCTCAGAAACCTGAAAATGCCACAAAGAGCTGATATATGTGACATATCACCATAGAAACAGTGGTACAATTCCACATTGAGGACCTCCTTACTAAGTGCAGCCAAATGAAAGAAGTAGAGCTGCTGGAGAATGGCAATGCTTCTTGACTTCATGCTCTGTGTTATTATTGCCCTTCAGATTCTGTAGAGTGTGATCATTCCCTCCAGCAATGTAAGCAAACAAGTGAGTAACTTTTTTAAAAGACAACACTGAACAGGAAACAAATAGAGAAAACCACTATATATTAATTCATCATAGTAAAAATATAATGCACAGTAGGCTACTTGTGGCTTTGCGCAATTCAGGGTTTCCTGATGTGCTCTGACATCTTGGTATGTGAATGAGGTTTTCTGATGCAAGTAAGTGCAATTCCCTAGCTTGATGTTAATCTCATTTAACAGAAGGTGGGGAATGGTAAAAAGTCATTCCGAAGTCTCAGTGTTCACTCTCTTGACTTAAGGACATTCCCACATGGAACACAATAGATTTTTCCTGTACACATAAAAATTTTATCAAAACTCAATGTTCGGTTTTGAACGAAAGTTTTTTTTATTCAACAAAAATATGACCCTTTCCGCTTCACTGTATCAGATATCCCCAATTTGCCTTTTATAATGGATCTTTTCTGGACCCCAGGATCCCATAAAATCCTGGCCATGGTTCTAGAAGTTTGAAATACATTTTTTTCCCTATTAAGAGAAATTCCCTTTTCCCCAAGCACCTCAGTCTTTCCTGGATCAGAAACATTTCCAGCTGGAACACTTGAGGGCTGGTCTGAACAGCAGCTGGCACACAGGTGTTTTAATAATATAAACTGAAATTGTCATTTGGGTGTTCTCTGCCATGTCATTACGCTGTCACCGCCCTCAGATACTCAGAGATCAGTCTTAAAATCCAGGATGTGAGAAGGAAACGAGCAAACGCATCCTGCTGTTCTGCCTGCTTAGGGATTGCGCGGCAGACGTGTCCATGGAGGTCCAGCCATTTCGCCCGCTCTCTAGGAAAGAAGATCCTGCTCACAGCTTGTAATTACTACTGTAAATCTGTCATTTCTTCCCGCATTGCTCTTTCACTCAGCTGTCACTTTTCAGCTGCTCTGGCAGCTTGGTCCTGCCCCCACCAAATCATTCTACTCACTTCTTGCTGGAGCTCCATCTGCTTTCCCTTCTGCAATCTCTTTTCTTGCTCCACACATCCCTGTGTCCCTAAATCCTGCTCTCTCTTGTCCAGCTGTTTCCCTGTCCCCTCTTGGTTCCTCCTTCCTTCCTTCCTTCCACCCAGTCAACACTTCTGGATCAAGCCAGCATCCAGCTGTGGTTTTCTGCTGACTTTTTCATCCTTGTCGGGAATGGACATAGAAAAGGGGGAAGTGTCGTCCCAACCGAGACAGCGAGATAGGATTTCTTCTCGCTGGAAACAAGCAGAGACAGAAACCCTCCTCAGAGGCGGCTCTTTCATTTGTTCCTTCAAAGGTTTGGGAAAGCAGGCAGTGATCTTCCTCTGGACAGACATACTCCTACACTGCAATTCATGGAAACTGTTGACCATTGCGGATGAAAATCACAAAATCATGGGAATATTTCTGGATTTAAGACTATTAAAGGCTCTTTGAAAATTCCCATGTGAACAGAGCTGCCAGAAAAATTTGCTGTGTGGCAACTTCTGAGGTTTCAGTTGTTGTTTCCATTCTGCGCTCACAGGAAAATAAAAGTCTTCATTAAAAATGGGAGGTGGTGGGATATGGTCTAGAGACTGGCAGCTGATAGACAGCTTGGAACAAGGTGAGCACAAGCTCAAGAGATTAATCTGTTTTAGTAAAATCAGAACTGTATGGAGAAGGAAGTAGACTGTGCCTCCCACGAGAAGCTGGCTGTCACCTCCCCTCTCCCTCCACAGACGGAGGAAACTCCCAGGAAATTGTTTCTGCAGTAAACGTGAGTCTTGGAAATGCAGAGTAAAGTGCCAAGTTTATACGGCAGCAGTAATAAACTCAGCCAGAAGGGCTGGGCAGTATTTCTTGATAAATCCAGAAATACTGGGGAAAGTGCAGAAAAAAGGGTAAGATACTTCCAAAACTTGTAAATATTTTGCAAATCTTAAGAATTCATACCTCTTAAGCTTTATAACTCTAATCTCTCTACTGAGTAAATGCAAAAAACCAAACTTTTCACTGTTTTTCACTTAAAAATATATTGAGAAGTCCAAGCCCTTAGAGCTGCATAAAAACACATTTTAAGCTGTGAATCCCAAGAGCCTGAAATATAGAATAAAAAATTCAACTGGATAACTTTTAAAAATGTTGGATTTCTTCTAAAGCTGTTGTAATTTTGGGGTCGCACCTTACTGTTCTCAGATGTCTGAGGTTACCACGTTATGGGTGCCTAGTGGAGGGAAGCTTTGCACCACACAGCTTTGCCTCATGTCACTGGGTGGGTGGAATATCAGCAATGAGGGATTAACTCAACTTGTGCACAAGACATACACAAGAGAGAGAAACAGTAAGAGAGAATGCCACTGGTAGCTGGTAAAAGAAACTTCCTGGCAGTGAGAGCTGTTATTTTGTTGTTATTTTGTCTGACATTAGCAGTGAGATGAACTGAGTGATCTAGGAGTGTTTTGTTATCTCTTACTTCTAGGAACCCTGGAGCCACAATGCCACTTGGTCAGAATTTATGGACAGCTTTTCAAAACAAGCAGACGAAACATGAATGTCCATCCAAAGGAAGCTTGGGGAAAGATGCCTTTGGTTTTCTTTTTTCTTTTTGTGCACTGGTGAAAAGATGACCTTTTAAATGCATGAATAATTAATTTAATTAATTTAAATTTTTCATACACTATAGTGTTAATGTTTCACATGCTGCACACCCTTTCCAATTACTTAGAAACTCCACAAGTATCTCTGTACCTTTTTAAAGAAAGTTGCCATTCAAAAAATAGGAAAAACTATACAATATGATGTTTGAAAGTGGTGGAGTTTCTGTCAGCTCTTTGCCACGTATCCCACAGGTCATTGATTTTTCAACTGCAGCTTTAAGTACTGAAGAGATTTGGCTCCTCTGCAACTGCATATTTGAAAAAAGCAGAGGTTTAAATGTGCATGTGCCTCAACTGATCATTTTCTGTGCTCTTACATATTTGTGTGTGCACTTATGAAGGAGACGTAACTATTTTCAGTTTTTGCAAATCCTCTTTAGGCATTTTTTTTTGCTACTATAATTGTTCTGCTGTTATAGTAAAGCTTGCAGTCTTATAGCTTAAGCCACAGAAATTTAAACATTTAACAGTTTAATTTTATTATTAAAAATAGCCTCACTGGGATAGCATAGGTGTATTTAACATCCATGATAAAACTTTACTCCCATTGTCCATTGCTCATAATGCAAACATGTACATAAAAAATTACTCACTGCCTTGCTCCTTAATATTTCATTAAGCTAAAATTTGGACAATGAATAGCTAAAAATGCTTGAATGGAATTTATCCATTTAGGCAACAAAGCCCTACTGGGAGTGAATATTTAATTCCAGATATTACATGCCAACAGACCTATTCCATGCTGCTCAACTTAAGCATGATGGAAATTTTTTTATAGGTTTACATTTATTAATTTTGAAAGTCATAGTGACTTGGCATCTATAAAAATAAACATGCTATCATTCTACAGTATTTTTACTGCACTTAAAAATATTTACACTTTTGGGATTGGAAATCCTGCTTGCTTAGTTAGAGAATTCAGACTCTTGGGATTTTTGGGGCAGACTTTCCCACATTTGATAGCAATTTTCAGTGGCTTTCTTTCAAGCTCAGCAGTAAATATTTGCATGGGCTTCTTTACATCTTTTGACTTCATGTTGTAGCTGTAGCTTGTTGCCTTTGTCTGTATTTTCTTTGGCTGAGGAGAGGTGGACTATTGAGCACTCCTTTTCCTTTCTTATGATCATTGCTATTAAATCCTTGAAGCTCATCATGCTTTGTCAAAGCAATTTTCATTTCAGTTTTGATTACAGATTTGTATTTCTTAAGCATTTATCTGTAGTCTCGGGGGACTATATTTTAATTCCTTTTTAATGTATTAATACCTCTGCTTTTTAATGCCATTCTAACCGAATGCGTGGGTTTTGTAGTGCTTTTGCACTGAGCACGCATAAATGACTGATTTTGTAAGAGCATGTAGGGAATGGCCTTAGCTCTTCTTACAGTGTTTATGTAAGATTTGTATTAAATATGCCTAGGAAATTCAAAGGCTGCAAACTATCCAGATTAATTGCTTTCCTTTTGCATTGACCTGTCATACTCCTACTGTGTTCAGAATGAGCTTTATGGCACGTGGAGTACACTGCTAGAAAATTGCTATGGAAAAGACATCTATCCTTCGGCAGAGGAAAGCACATGCTGCATCACATGGATTGGGGTAATTACAGTGTATCTGGAGCTGTAGGCATTCAAGATGGCCACAAGCAAAATTCATGTGGGATGCTGCAGAGCATAATACCCTGTGCCATCTATAAATTTATAATATTTAGAGTTGTTATTTTTTTTTTTATTTTTTAAATTTAAAACCAGAACAAAACATTGTTGCCTGCATTTGGGGCCCAGTCCCCCAAACCCTTATGTAAGTCATTCCACAGGCTTGGAAAACTTTGTTTCCTGCTTTTAAAATTTTTATTTTATTTTTAATTTTTGCATTCTTTTAGCATATAACATTCACATAGTAAATACCAAAGGACAAAATACAGCTTGTGCGGACTGTGTCTGTGCTGTTAGAGTAATTACAGGCATGGGCTGACTGCCTCTGTGGCCTCTTGGCTGCTTTAGGCTTTCTGCACATGCAGTCACCTGGTTCACACATGGCAAGGCAGTTTTGTTAAATTAGCTATGCAATTTCACGTGGTATTTTAACACGTGTCTGGAAAAGCTGTGGTGATTTGTGAGAAAAACATTGACTCTAAAAGGATCAGTATGACAGTTTTGTGCATTTAATACTTCCCTTTATAGGAAGGATTACTTATTAAAGGAATACTTCCCTTTATTTAAAGGCAAAAAACTTTGCCTTTATGCTTCTTTCTATAAAGTGCTCCAATATTACCTCACCTGTACACTTGGCTCATAATGGAGCAATGCTAGAAAAGATCAGTCTTCTGCACCACTATCCATCATCTGCATCACACTTAATTCTGTAGCTTTTGGCAGTGTGGATTATTCCTGTTTTGGAGCTACATGATTGTATCACCAATCTGAATGCCACAAATACATGGTTTACTGCCTCCCCTCTCTGGAGTAACCTCATGCTTCCTACCAAAATTAGGCACTTGACGTTGGACTCAAAAATCTCCTTTTTAAAAGAATTTAAACTCTGTGGAGAGCTCTGCATTTATTTATTTTTCTGCCACTGATTAATCCCTTCATTTGGTACAATCTGGCAGAAGAAGCTGTGCAAGACAGGAACCAAAGGCTTGTCAGTAAAGGAAGTCAAGCCAAGAGAGACAAGACTCTTACCTGAAAGGAAATTGTCTCCCCAAACATGCCCATCTAAATCTTGGAATAGAAACTGGAAATGGCTGCATTCATTCTGGCATCTTAAAAGGGGATACAGAATATAACAGTGAATTATATCCCAGAATCTTTCAAAGTAAGTATTTTGAAAGATACCTTCTGGTATCCAAGGTCATAGAGAAAAGCAAAACTCATGCTTCACGGTTTCGTTCCTAAGTTCAGTTCTGAGTAGGATGAGCTTCAGTACTGATAAAAGCCTTCTTGTTTGGAAGACATGCCTTCAATAATTTCTCTGTTTTTTTTTTGCAAACCATGTGCCTATATTTGGTTTGCATAACAAGATTTTGGTAGTGGGGGGCTACAGGGGTGGCTTCTGTGAGACACTGCCAGAAGCTCCTGCTGTGTCTGACAGTCTGCACCAAGTGCGTCCAAGATGGTCACACCCCCAGCCCAGTCCGAGCCCATCGGTGATGGTGGCAGTGCCTCTGGGACCACAGAGCTCCAAAGAGACAAAAATGCTGCACACCAGCAGCTGGGAGCAGGAATGAGAGAAACAGCCTGGCAGGCGCACACAGGCCAGTGAAGAAGGAGGAGAAGGAGCTGCTCCAAGCACCAGAGCTGAGGTTCCCCTGCTCCCTGTGGCATAGACCATGGTGAGGCAGCTGTGCCCCTGCAGCCCATGGGGGTCCCAGGGGAAGCAGAGATCCACCTGCAGCCTGTGGATGTCTCCACACCAGAGCAGGCAGATGCACGAGGGAAGCTGTGAATTCATGGGAATTCCATGCTGGAAGAGAAATCTGGAAGGACCTGTGGTCCCATGGAGAGAGGACCCCACACTGGCGCAGGTTTGCTGGGAGGACTTGTGATCCTATGGGGGACCCTCACTGTACCCCACAGGAGGGGCCTAAGCTGAAACAGTTCATGCAGAACTACAGCCCAGGAGAAGGATGCAGAGAACAGCTCCAGTGCACTGGAGGAGTTTTTGGAGCACTGTCACCTGTGGGAAGGATTCATGCTGGATGAGGGGTAGAGGAGTCCACCCCTTTGAGGAAGAAAGAGTAGCATAGAAAACATGTGATGAAAAGAGCACAACTCCCATCCCCCATATGCCTGTGCTGTGGGGAAAGAGGAGGAAGAGTATTTACATGTGAAGTTGAGCATAGGAAGAAGGGAAGGGTGAGGGCAAGGTATTTTTTTATTTGCTTTTGTTTCTCATGATCCTTCTCTGACTTGATTGGTAATAAATTCAATATGTTTTCCCAAGCTGAGTCTGTTTTGCCCATGATGGTAACTGATGACTGATCTTCCCCTGCCCTTACCATGACCCACGAGTGTTATATTTGCTATATAACATAATCCTGTCCAGCTGAAGAGGGGAGCAGCGACGGAGCAGCTTTAGTGGGCACCTGGCATCCAGCCAGGGTCAACGCACCACAGTCTGTCAGCCTTGGAGATATTTCCCACCAGACCCATCTTCTCTTACCTTTGAACAACCTTATTTTTCTTGGCAAAGGCATTTGGAGAGCTCCAGGGGAGAAGATGATACCCTGAGTGCCACTGCTACCTGACTGCATTCTAGTAAATGAAGAATATTTGTGTCTGGGGGTGGCCTTGCTCCATACTCTCTTGAGGCTGTGTGGATTTATGCGTCTATGTGCATAGACGCTAAATCCTGAACAGAGACTCTAGGAGCACTTTGCAGTTCCCAGATCCAGATGTGTATCCAGCCACATCCTGACTACAATTTTGGGTGAGATTTTCTGCCTTCCCTGTGTTCTTCCTCCTCCTCACTCCTCAGAAATGTTGGTTTCCCATTGGAAAAAGGAAATTCAGTGAGGTGAAGCCTTTGAGAGCTAACAGCATTCTTCATTTGGTCCTGCATCTGGAGTAATCTGGAATATTTCTGCAAAAAAGATTACTCACATGGGGGTTGGTGGTGGAGGGGGGAGTAACATAACACTTATCCTGTCTGAAAGAATAAAGAAAATATGTATTTTCTGTGGGTTTTTCTTGCATTATTATTTTAAAAATCTGTGTGCCCCATTCTTCCTTTTTTTTTTGCCAATAATAATAATGCCACAGATATTACAAGTTTCTTTTTCTGTGCTGTAGATGCTTGCATATTATATCACTTTAAAATAAAATTATAATGAAGAAATGGAGAGTAAAACTCTGAAGAAGTTTCCAAGGCCTTGTTTATTATTTTCTTCAGTATCTTAGTATGTTTTCAAGAAAGAATAATATTCCTTAAGTATATTACTTTTTGCCATAAAGATTAAAAACAGACTAAATGAGATAATTGTTTTATTTTTCTTTTCAAGTAAAAGATTTACAGAATGAGGTTGGAAAATTGTGTGTAGGCTGATGTTTTATGTTGTAGCTGGTTATTACTCAGTGAGTCACTGAGTTTCCAGCGCTTGCCACACCTTAAGGTTAAACTGCCTCAAACCAGGCAGCAAACTGTTAGCCGAGGTGCCTTGAATTACTTTTTTAATGTAAAAAGATATATATTTAACCAATGTGCAAACTTTGCTGAGAATACTCAGATCCTCTTTCCTTATAAAGTTTTCTCTGCACACTCTCTGTTTTCTCTCGAAGAATTAAGCATAACCAAAATAATTATTTAATTGTCATAGTTACCGGTATTTCCTAGGAAGAGTTAGAGGCCTCTCTTTAGGTAGGAAGGAAGCCAGTATTCAACAGCATAGTCACACCAGGTATTTGTTTTGGACTTTAGAAAGACTTGTCAGAAATACACGGTGAACATTGAGTAATCGTGTGCCTATGTCTAACGTGTGAAACAGAGGAAAGGAAATATGTGGAGCGGACATTCATCTTTTCAGCACTGATGCCTCAGTGTCTGCCTGGCTGAACACTGTAGGTGGTAGGCAGAATAAATTCTGCAACAGCCAGCTCTGGAAACATTATTTTAAAAGAAACGTAGTATCAAAATAATTAATAAATATGGATGCAATATCGTGTGCTGTCATCCGCCTATTTCCAGTGGGGGTTTCATTCTGAAAGCTGGATGCTTCAGTAACCAGCCAAACACAGAATATGATCAGCTTAAGGCATATGATTCATTCCCCTAGGCTCTGAGCAAGACCAAAATTGTACTTTTTTGCCTTTGGGTGCTGTGTTCTCAAATGTGAGGTATATTTTGAAGGCATTTTCTAATGCTGTAGAAACACCCCAGAATTTCCTTTCCCCATTATAAAATACAAAAGTTCATAACCCTCCCATTTAAAGCTACTTTAATAATAAAAAGAAAATTTCAAAAAAGAAAAGAAAACAAAATTAAGTAAATAGGTGTTAGGAATATTGTCAGATTAGATGAAAATTGTATTGAATTGAACAAAATAGAGGACGGTATTCACAAGACAAAAGTTTGTCACAGTTAAGAGTTCACAAGAAAGGGTAGCAAAAAAAATCAATAAAATATATAGATAGGGAGAAAATGAAACACTTTCCTCCTTCTGCCCCCTGTTTTTGTTGTTGTTGTTGTTGTTTCTTTTTTTCCCTGGATATTGTCGTGCTGAATTTCAAAGGACTTGCAGAAGCTTTCAGAAATTGTTTATTTTATTGTTGATATGCAGGTGTTGGATGTCCCTATTCTCACTAGTTTCAAGTAGCTACACAGACATATAAATGATGTGAACTAGTAAGTGAAAGAAGGAAAAAATGCCCAGTCCCCCCAGCTACTTACCATGTTTCATCTCTTTGCACATTTAATGGTAGGCAGTGACTATCTTTTAGCACCCAATACTGCAAGCCTTTGCTCTGTAAAGCAGGAGATGGACAAAAGGAAATGTTTTCCTTTTCTTTCCCCCCTTTATGTCCCCTTCCGTTGCTGTCAATGTCTCTTGCTGCTCCTTGGAGTACTTGTTCTGAAAATGGGAACATGTGTGATGGTTTTGAATTGGCTTTCAGTTAGTGGTAAACATTTTTTACTTGGGGTTGTGAGTTAGCCCTTATTTTTCTGGGGCTTTTAAATGTATCTCCAATTTTTAAAAACAACCCTCTCAGGCATAGAGCAGCAGAAGATTAATGAAGAGAAATCTTACCTGGTCCTGTGGAAGGGCTGCTATATGCAAAACACAGTAATGACTTGCTTTTGTAACTTGTTGCATCTTGCTCAAGGGTTTTCTTGGTGGTGTTAATAGAGCTAATACACTTCTTCACAGGGACCCTGAAGGTATGGTGCATTGCACTCGATCAGTGGAATGCCAAGAAAAGCAGTGATGCCTTTGAAGAACCTTGGAGAATAGATTCATTGAGTGGAAAATAGGTTTTCTCTCTGTGTGGATTAAAAGAATACTTTTAATAGCCCCTGCCAGGTTTGCAATCCTCTGTTAATTGCAGCTGAAGCCAAGACCCCTGGAGCTGTTGTACCTCTGTGTTGTCCAGGGTGCTTCCTCTCTGCTGGCCTTGCCACATTTCACTTGGGGGTTGTTCACTGCAGGAGGTATTAATGGGCATCTCATATCATCACAGCCCCTCTACCTCTATTTCTGTGTGATACTGCAAAGCCCACCAGATATAATCTGTCAGGCAATGCTTGCAGAGACCTCTTCGGGGGCTCAACTCATCACAGCCAATGCCACTGAAATTCGGAAATGTTTGAGACTGTGGAATAAAGGATTCATCCTGGAACCTTCCTTCTCAGCAAGAGCTTCTCACAAAAGATGATTGAGTTTTCAGAGCAGGATTTAGTTCTTGGCTGGGAACACTTCTTAGGTCTAAGCACTGATCTTCCTGCACAGCTGCTGGTGGGGTAAAGTGAGCTAGTCAGCCCCATCTTCAGAGTCAAGGCAGCTGCCCAACCAGCCAGACACAGGTGTCTGCCTTAGGGAGAGCAGAACAGCTCTCCAGACTCCTCTGTCCCTATGGACTAGTCTCCACCTGCTATAATGGGAACTGGATCACACGAAGACACCCACATTTAGAAAGTGTATTTATGTGTCTACAGCCTGGACCTGGGTATCAAACAGCTGTGGCTTGGGGATTAGGCTGCCTAAACATAGATGCTATGTGGTGTCTGAGGCATCCAAGGTGTACTTAGGGGTAGGACATGAAGACTGTGAGGGAGCTGTGGGCCAGGAGATGGAGTCCAGGCAGGGCTCTGCAGAGAACATCAAGTGCCTCTAAATATCTGTGTGTGGGCAACAGACCTGAGCCTTTAGTAATAATTTATATTTACAGATACCTTCTAATCTTGTCTCTTCTGTTTAGTCTTCCATTGGCTTATTTTTTTTTTTTTAATTCCCAGTTTTCCATGTCAAGTGGCTATGTAGTCATCAGTAAAGCCAGGAATTTATTTGTGACCAACTACAAAGAGGAAGCTAGAACTTTATTTTACTTGATGCACATTTATTAGAGGCTCCTTGAATGGCTGATTCATGCCCCTCAAAATAGAAGTCTCTTTCCTTGACCTTTACTGTCTTTCCCTCCCAGATAAATCAAGACAGAAGAAGACAGCAGAAGAATGATAAAGCTCCAAAGAGAGGGTGCTCTTTAATTTATACTGAACCATAACTCCTTGCTAAGTTTCTTGTTTTAAAATACTTTTCTGATAATCTGCATCAATACCAGTTGCATATTGAGAAACAGGATAACTCTTGCTTAAGTGGTTTAAGAAACCTCTCAGAACATCTGACATAAGTGAACACATTGAACAAATAAACAGACGTTGAATTTCCCCCCTCAACAGCCTTTCATACAGGATCCTGCAGCTGGAGACAGAGCAAATGTTGAATGACAATGTGGCAGCTACTCCTGTGCTTCCTGATCTGCCATATGGCCAGTTGCATCCTATATGATTTTTCACATGGTGGGAGGAGCACAGCAAGCAGTCTGATAATTTGTGGTCATTTCAGATGTGCCAGAACTGCCATAAAAAGGCATGTAAGAGGGGTGTGGAAGGGGTGATGAGGTGTTAAGGCAGAGAAGCACCTGTAAACATCTTGCTCTGTCTGAAAATTTGGAGGGTTTTTTTTCCAAGCTTTAAAAAGCACCTTAAGTAAGGGTACCTCCATGTCAAGTAGCCATAAAAAGAAGCAGGACACAAAATTTATCTGTCTGCTATTAGGATTAATGCATCTTCTTTCTGCGTGGTGGACAGAGTGTCAGACTTTGTGAAAAACTGAGATATGATTAGAAACATGACAGACCCATCAATGAGAGCTCAAAAAGGTGGGCTAATATTTGCTGCCTTATGACTGTTACCAATAGAAAGGCTAAAAGCATATTTGTTTTTTTCCTTCTTACAATGTTTTTTTTTGTCCTTCCCTGGTGTCCTTGTTCTTTCACAGTTTAATATTCTGTTCACGTCGAAAGGAGTAGGCACAGCCTGAAATTTCCTTTCTGTCGCTGCCTTACAGAAAGCATTAGGACTAAAAGAAGGACAGGATTTCAACATTCACAATAGACTTTAGAATGGAAACATGAAAAGCTCACATCCATAACAGGAGACTCTACAGGCAATTTCTGAGACAAGATAACTCTGATTTTCCAAAGGATGTATTTTCTGTGTTGGTGCTCTCACCATGGGATCCAGAGCTTCACAGCACTTGTCTCCAGGCCATGAGAGGGCTGAAGCTCAATGCCATAAATATGTGGTGTCTCACTGCTGAGGGTGTCTCTTTGAACAAAAATGCAGTCATTGTTCGAATAACAGTGAAACTGAGCACCCTAGTAGTGCCTTGATCCTTGATTTAATGCAATACAGGCAGATTGCAGTAGGACCAGGACTGGAGGTGTTAGCTTGGTCTGTTGACATGACATAATTTACACACAGGTTTACTCTTATGAGTGACTGTAGAAAACAGATAAATAAGATAAATATCTGTATGAATGTTATTTTGCAGCTCAAGATGAAATCTCTTTTGCAATATCTGTGACAGTTCTAAAGTTAAAGATTGGCTACCGGGAAACAGAGGCTGCTTCTTTCCAAGCTTGTGAAAGACCTCAACACAACAAGGGCCAGCTAATTAGGATGAAGAAGGTAAAACCTTGTATTTGTTACAATCAGACAGGTCAGACAATGAGTGGGTCTAAAACCAGCTCGTTCCGTGACGCATGCCTGTGCCAGATTCTGCTGCAGCTTGGAGAAGCAATTATGTAAATATAGATTTGCAAACAATTTCACAAAGTGACGAAAAAAAGTGTTAATTACCAAAAATGTTAGTGATCTGTCTAGCCAACCACAGGGTGATGAAATCATGGCCATGTTAGAAATGAAAGCCTGATGTAACCACCCTGGGTTGTTTGGGTTTTTTTTCAGGAACATTATCTTTCTTCATATCTTGACTTTTAACTCTCAAAAGCATCTGGCTTTATTTATTTTTTTAAACTAAGCCCAGGAAAATTACACGCATGCACACAGAATAATGTCTACTCCTATTGACAGATGAGAACTTTACGAGTACTGCCCCCACAAATCTTCATAGACCTAAAACTCAGTTAATTTGTGCCTAGATTCTCATCCTGAACTAAATAAGATTTTTACTTTGTTTTTGATAGAAAAAAAATTCAGTCTATTTTCTTTCAACAATAGAAAAAGCAGTGTTGATAGTAATGTTTTCATGTTTTTGACTTGCATGGTCCCTTACATCACATTGTAATCACAATATAATAAAGCTCTTCTTTAATATTCATTTGATTCTTTGTCTGCCTCTAAGCACAGCAGTTCAGCTTTACAATTTAAAAGGCTCATTTCTCAAGAACGCAATCAGTATCTTTATTGTACTCATTGGCTACTTGGGCATTAAAAACATAATAGATAAATAGCAAGAGGCAGAGTAGATCCTACTTGTACTAAATACTGGTATCCAGTTACTCTACTTTCCCCAGATTATGGCTATAGATGTCGTACAGGACTGACCTAAAACATTCTTTGGAAGGACTGTAGAAGTTCACATCAAGTTTAGAAAAGGTTCTGGATGCAGTTAACCATAAATAATGGTTATTTTGTAATATTCAGAAACATCTTATTTCCACGGATAAATTACTACCTTCTCTTTCTCTGGTGAAAATTTAAATAGTAGCTTCAAACAAAAGCTGCTTCTATTCCTGCCACAAGCTTATACAACACAGTGTTGATACAATTTAAAGGAGCTGACATACTGCTTAAAATATGGATGCTGCATATGACTTAAATAATACGAATTATATGCTGAAGTCATTACTGAGTTGTTACCCAGGGAAAACATAGTGTTGCTTCAATAAATATTTCAGGATTCAACACTATAATTCTTGGGAGACATTTTACAGAAATAGGATGGGTAGTAACTTAAAAAATGCCGTGGAATTAGTATTTCAGTGTTTAAATATTTAGCCAGCACTTCACTAAAATAGGATTGTTTCTCCACATATTTTTTAACCACATAGTAAATTTCCAAAGCACAGATCATATCTCCTATCTTCTCTGTCCCCCATTAAATGAATATGTAATAAGAATTCATTCCCATTCTTCTAAAAGTCTGGGCAAATCAGTCTTGCTGCCTATGTCATAGCATGAGAGAGAATCCAGATGAGAACGTGTCTGTGAACAAAAGCCCCCTTCTAATCCAGTGTGACCTTTAACCTAACACGTGAAATAAAGTTCTATCTTTTAATCAGAAAGGATTTTCTGTAAAGAACATTTCAGAGACCTGACAGAACATTTAACACACTTTTTATTTCTGTCATACTCAGAAGAGGCTCCATGTCTACAGATGTAGAAATTCAGGTGCAGAGAGAGAGTGTGTTTGATGATAGTCCAAGCCTCTGAGCTCCTGCCTTTCAGTCGCTTTGCCGAGAGGCTCAAGTTTGAATCACAAGATAGGCTTGAAGCTTTCCCAATGCTTCACAGCCAGTGAAGTGCAAACCCCAGGAAAAATAGGTTTGGCATTTCTATGGCTTGTGATCTATAACTAATAAACTGACTAGGAAAGGATGTAACTGGCAGGCAACAGCAGACTTATGTATAGCAGCAAATTTGTCATGCTACAGAGTGGTATTATTCTTCAAAAGATTCTAGCATGCACACCTAAAATGCACATTTAATTCCTGCCTTAACTCCCACCTGCAACATCTGTATGAGTGCCAAAGGCATAACTTTCAGCTGAAAATGACTTAATATTTGTAGAGGATCAGGCTCTTACCTCATATCTATACATGTATTTCCCATAGTGACCAGGTTAATGAGATTTGCAATCTCCAATTATAAAGATAACTGTTATAAAACATCTCCACACTTTGAGATGAGTAATGGAAGGAGGAAACTTTTAAACCTCACTGTTTAATGTAGTAAAGAGTGGTGGCTCTGATCCAAAACTAAGTAATTCAGCAGATTTCTGATTTCTATGGGCTTTGAACCAGGGAATGGTCTTCAAAATGTTCCATGCTTCCTGCTCAGATAGGAGAAGCAGAAACTGAAGGGAGAGACTTTATTCCTTTAGTGTTTGAGATGACTCAGATACAGCCAACTGCTAGGAAATTGTATTTATACCACAAGGACAACACTTATTGCAACTCCTTAGTCATCGGAGAGTGGCAAAATTCAGATGTGAAGTCTGGTACAGGGTCACAGTATGCAGCTTTTGGATTATTAATTGACTTATTTAACATATGGATTTTTAAGATTAATCTTATCTAGGATTTGAAGATGAAGGTGTTTCTAAGATTTATTTAATGCAGAATGTTGTGGATTTAATCCAGAATGTGGGTTATTTCAGTAACACCTATTGATTCCAAAAACTGGGGCAGCAAATCACACGAATGAATCTGACATGGCACTGTTGCCAGACACCACTATATGAAATACTTACCAAGCATCAGAAATAAGAAACTTCCTCTAAAAATTTCCTAACAGAGAAGTGACCCTTGTGTTTAACCTCAATATTAATTCTGTTTGTGTCCTGTTACTCAAAAAGAAAAGCTGCTATGTTTTAATTGTCTTCAGCACTTGTGCAGCTGCCCATCACTTTGGTGCTACATTCACATCTTCCAAGATGGATGCACTATAAATCTCTGCACATCTGAAACCTTTAATTTAGTGGAGTGAGCTCAGCCTTTGAGCCTTTGAGTCTCTGGCTGCAGACTCAAGGATTTCTTTGAAAAAATCCCTTCCGATTTTAATATCTATTTGATATTGACAAAGAGCATTTTGGCTGTGTCATGCTGTGCTAATAGGCTGCAAGATTTCTTGGTCGGTTTGACATTCTGCTGCCCCTAGGTAGCAAAATGCTGCGGTTTCCGAGGACAACCCTCAAAACTCAAAAGAGCTGGGTACTAACTCCCAGCGGGGCTTCCTTTATGTGAACTCAGCCAACCAACAACTCCGTGACTCCAGCAGATGTTTTTGGCCTTCAGATCAGTGGGTGAATTTATCCATCTTCCCTCATTCCCTCAGTAATCTATCTGGCTGAAGCCAGCATGGTTAAACCTGGATCTGTGCCGAGGGCAATCAGGAATGAAGGGCTGGCCCGGTGAGGTTTTCCAGCATGTATCAGGCAGATTGTATTCAGGGGCAAAGGGTCCATGCTATATAAGTGTCTTTGAGCCTGTACCAGTGTTCTTTGCTCCCCATTGGGCTCTCTTTGATTGCAGGTTTTAAATATGTCATGTATTTCCAGATGCATTATTTATGTTTGCTTGTGTTGTGCAATTTGTGGCAGAGTGAGGGGTCTATTGGAAAGCAGCCCTTGGTTTAGTGGGCAGCCCAGTAGCAAAATATTAGAAATAGAGAAATCTGCTGCTCTTAGTGAAATTTGATTTAGACATAGATGACATCAAGTATTCAAATAATTTATTATTTTTTTTTAAATGTTGGCTACCTAAAGGGGTTACCCTAAAGGGGTTACCTAGTATAGCATTTTCTAGGTTTACCTTCTATTTCTTGTTCTATCTTGCCTCTTCTTTTTTCCCTTTCCCTTTCCCTTTCCCTTTCCCTTTCCCTTTCCCTTTCCCTTTCCCTTTCCCTTTCCCTTTCCCTTTCCCTCTCCCTTTCCCTTTCCCTCTTTCCCCTTCCTTTTCATCATGCTTCCTGATAGGAATGAGGACACAAGCTGTGGCTTGATCTGGTGGTGCCCAAGCACTACCAGATGGGGAGAAGTGGGTGGTGGCTGTTCATCCCTGTGGCAGTGGCTCAAATAAATAACTTCTTTTCAGCCAGTCTGGGTAGGAGGCTGTGTCTGCTTCTGAGTCTAGACTCAGATACCAAGAGCTGTGTACACACCAGCTGGAGTTTAGGGAGTACTTCTGCCATAAAACTGTACCTTCACCCCTTCCAGAAAATGAAGCAAAGCACAATCAACATGTGGTGTAATTTAGTGCCAGCTCGTGACAGTGGTGTTTCACAATCAGTCATCCCAGAGTTTATGGTTTCTAGCATAGTTAACTCTATTTGCATTCTGGTTTGATCTGCTCTGCTAAAAAATGGATTCTTGATTCATGCCATATTGCCTTGCAATCAGAGGAAGCATTTGACCAGGACTATCCTGACTTTAAAGAAATGTAGCTTCCAGAAGTGCGTCCTTCATGTTGTATTCTAAATTAGAGCTTTTCCTTTCCTAGAACAACTAGTTTTAGGGTAAGTGCTTATTTATACATTTTGTATATGTTCCAGGAGTTTAGAAGAAAATGTGTACTTAAGGCCAGATAATTTGTGTAGAACATGGTAGCTAGTCTTGAACTTTATATTTGTGTGGCTGGTTCCAAGAATGATTTCATTATTGGTGCAATTTAAGTTTCGGGATACCCTGAAGTGCTTTGTTTCGGAATTGGAACAGTCTGTGAAGTCACAGGAGTGATAAGTGATCATTGCATGAACATGAAAATCTTTTTTATACTTGGCTGACCATTAATTTGTCTTAACTACCACCTTTGTGATCATCCTGCTCTGAATGTTATGTACTGTATACTGAAATTTACCCTACTCATCTGTGTGACCACACAAAGGAATCCCCAGGGCCATCTTTAATTTCACAGTCAAATGCACTACTTGACTAGCAGCCTTGAAACCAGCATGTATCCTACAGTTTGGATCTCCTCTGGGAACAGTATTGAACAGTTAATTCAGCTATTTCCCTTCGTACGTGAATCCCAACAGGAAGATTTTGGAGGGGTGGTGTTGGAGGAATAACAGAGACTGGGAAAAAATATATTAGTTGTATAGTTATATTAAGTTTTAAAAAAAAAAAAAAAAAGAAAAAGAAGAAGATACAGCAGGACCCTTAATGTTTTTTTGAACAAGATGTAATCAGTTGCCATAATACTGTACTGTTTGTTTGACTTTTTTTCAGTGTGGTTACTGTTACTTCATCCCTGAAGCGTTTCCAAGAGAAACAAGGGATTGTCCACAAGATAATCACCGCTGTGTCTGACTCCTCTGTGTGTAGTATGGTGTGTCACTAAGAGAGAGGTATTATCTACATGCAGCCTGTGAACAAAAATCAAGAATACCCACTGGGGATAAAACTTTATGTGCAAATTGTTCTGCAAATGGATGGTTTCTCCAGAAAGAGTTCCTTGCTGCCAGGTAAAAGAAGCCCTATGTCTTTTCCAGCACCTACTCTGTTGAATGTGATGATACCTTCAACACCTTCAGTTTCTTCAGAGGTAGTTTAGGAGAAGGCAGTTCATGATTTCTGAACTGGTTCACCTGGACAGCAGGCACCAAATCCCCTTGTGAGGTTGGGCATGGTGAGCCCACGCTCCTGTGCTCCCAGATCCAGCCAGATCCAGCCAGAGTGCCTGCTGTGAGCTGGACTGTCCCCATGGCTCATTTAATTGTCGCCCTGCTTGTAGTAACTGGCATGGGTCAATCTCCCATCCTACAACATAAAAGGAGGCAAAGTTCCCCAGTGCAGTGCTCCCATTCTGAAATATAACCTTCTTATCAGGTGCAAATCCACACTATGAAAATGGATGAAATGGACACTTATGAAAGTGTCAGCTTTGAGGTGGGGACAGTCCCACAGCACGGGCTGTTATCTGGCAGGGGCTTCAATCTCTAAGAAATACCAAGGATCTCACACAAGCTCACACAGGAGCCACCAGGACCAGCTTTCAGGTGGGAATGTTCACTCAGCAGCCAGAGTAGATTTACATGAGTAAACAGCTATTTTTAATGTTCAATTTGTATATTTACATGGGATCTATTCAGTCCAGCTTAGCAGGGAACTTAAATTTGACTTGCATGATGAAACATTCCCTCCTAGCAGGGTTTTAAAATTCTCTCTACAGTCACCAAGAAGAGGAAAGTACCTCTGGAGACATTCAGAAGATAGAGCTATCACCCGAAGAGGTTTCAAAAAGGCAGGCCGGGTTGTAGTATGTATGAACACACCAGCACTACTTAGGGGAATTTTTAAAAATTTAGGTTCTCATTAACTAAATAAAATGGAATCATGCTAGTCAGTTCATGCTTGAAAGTCCTTCCCTTCACATCAACAGTTTACTTGACTGTCAGATAAGTATACTTCCAGAATTAGATCTATTAGACATCTTGTGGCTTTTGTTATCATTTTGCCAAGAATTATTTATGTTTCAACATTCATCATCAGCTTACTTCTACAATCATAGTAGAAATTGGTGCAATGAGAGATGAGTAGCTGATGGGTCTGCAAGTAAGATCTACAGCTATTCAATTTTAGAGTGATTGTGTTTTCAAAACCCGTGATGTTTGTATCAGAAAAAAGGGGTACATTCTTGATATTTTTAATACTTACTGGATGGACATTACCTAAAATCCAGCACTTAACAAGACAGCATTTATACCCAGTGCCAGGTCTTTACATCTTCACTAGTTTGAGTAGGTTTTTGCTTCACAGCTGATCTCATCAGAGCAAATTGCTGCTTTTTGTGCATCAGCTGGTGAGGTCTGAAGAGTGATGGCTGCTGGCCACTAATGTAAAATCAGACACGAGTTAGTTGTAATCAATTAATAGGTAATCAAGTAACTTTAAATAAATCCATATTAACTATGAAACCCAGTTTTCCAATGTCAGAACACCTTGCACAAAGTTTTCTGTGCCTCTTGATTTTATTAGATTTTCTATGGACCAGTGAAGAGGGTAATATGTTTGATGCATTTTATGCATGTCAGCGCTTTTTGGCTAGAATTGAATAATTGCATACACTCATAGAGAAAATTTGCTTCTGTGCTATGAAAATGTCCTCACAAGCTGTTAATTCTGTGCAAAAATTGAGTGATGATAATTAGCAGAAGTGAGTAAAAAATAGCAGAAAGCAATTATGCAAATTAGCAAAAAAGCTTGTAAAAATGTTGCGTAGGTGCAGCAGCTTGGAAAGAAAGCCTTGACTTTGTTATTCCTTTTCTGTCCCATGACTTAAAATACAAGCCCTCTCTCCTACGTTGATGGGAAAAGCCAAAACATATGCTTTTCAGCTAACAAAAAAACAACACACAAGGCACAATGTTATTGCAAGTGTAAAACTAAATGGAACTTTTCCATAAGCCATATTCAGAGCGGTGTCAATGGCCACAAGGCCAGCTTCAGCTTGCTTCTGGGGGTGTTGGAGCCCACATGGGCCAGCATCCAAACACAGTAGAAATACAATACAACAATGTTTTCGCCTCCCGATGCTTTTCATGAAACCACCAGAAATCCTGCATCAGGATCACAATGTATCAGTCTAGCTCAGGAGTTCAGGCTTGGGAAAACAGCTGGTAAAACTGGTTCATGCATCATGCTTTACAGAACTTGACTGCTTTGCATTTGAAGAGGCACAATTACCTGTGTTAAATATCACTGGTTAGAAGCTGCACTAAAAAAGAACTGACATTTTGATGGGTTGTAAGGGCAGGGACAAGATGAATGATTTTCAGCATTTTGACAAAAAAATAATTGTGTAATTTAGTACCTCAAATTGCATTCTTCAGAGCGACTGTGTGAAAGCGTTGTTTCTCACCCAACGTACTTGTCCTCGATGTGAATTTAGTCATTGCTGCCATTATTAATCAAAAGAAATGTTTGACAGTTTTACATGTAGAAACTCTGCTGAGCCAGAACTGAACGAGGAGGGAGAGCTGAAAGCTTTTGGATTCATTGTCTGTCAGAAGCAGTGTTAAATAAGCAATGACTAACAGTGTCTCAGCCCTTCACCTACAGGCAAAATACTCATATCCTCAGGTGAAATCCTGTGGAATAGGATGGAAAGCAATGGCAAGGAGCATTTCCCCTGTAACACCGCTGCTAGTGGTGTTAATCAGCAAGCCAGGAAAAACATGGCTTGGCTTTTGACTCCTCAGATGTGTTGACAGAGCTGACAGTTAAGAGTTTTCTCTTTTTTTAACTTGTGAAATGCGTGTGTTTTACCTGGAATTACTGAGTCACGACAAATTTGGAAAAACCGCTCCCATGCCATTTCCCAGAGATGAGCGGTAATTTAATAACAGCATGTTTATACAATATTTGTTTCCACTGTCCATGTTAGTGCCTCAAAGCACTTTGCAAATGTTCATAAAAATTTTCATAATTCTTTCTAGCTAAGCAATTTATTTCCGCTTTATTGACTGGAGCCACGAAGACACTGCTAATAGATTTTATCTGTTACATGAAGGACTTCTGACCTGTGGCCTTCCATGTTCCTTGGAAAATAAAAAACAAAACCCAAAAAATAAAAAACAAAACCCAAAGCTTGTTATTATTAAGCCTGTTTTACAAATGAAAAAATAAGGTTTTCAAAAGAACCAGGACTGACTGATGTATGTATAACCAATGATACCTATGTGCATGCACATACACCTCTACATATATAATTTAAAAAAATAATATATTCATGTACCTCAATCATGCAGCCACATCTATTTTCTATTTCTCCAAAGACTTTGAGAGTAAGATTGCTCAGTGGACATGGAAAGCTCCCTCCAACTTTCCATCTTTTGTCTCTAGTCTGAGGGTCTTCTCTTTGGAGATGGTCCATAGAGCTGGTTTGGGATCTGTAGCATTCACCACAAGCCCGAGCACAGCTCAAAAAACCATGGAAGACAGGTGTGATGTCAGGACACTGTTCTTGGACTGAGGGATTGTAAGTGGGGGACTTTGGTCACTGAAGATTTTACTTCAGCATTGAGTCAGAGGAAAAGTCCCTCACCATCAAATGACACACACTTTATTCCTGGCAGGAGGCAAGAAATATTGTTGTTTTGAACAACATCATTGTTATTCTAGGCTGCTGGCAATGACCAGGTTTTTGAGCCAATGGCTTTGGTGCCTTGTTTTGGCCTAGACATCACCTGAAGAACCAGTCAGAGATGGCTTTGACTCCCCATTTTGAATTGGTCCCATCAATCTCTGTTGTATGTCACTGAATTATCCTCTTTTTTTAAAAAAAATATGATATGCAGAAGTGGGTTCTCAGCAATACCCCCTCTTGCCATACTTTTGCCTACATTGATGTAGGTATATTGGTATTGTCAATGCCTTTTGGAGAAAACAAACTCTAATGAGTGTGTGTGGTTCATTTTCTTGGCCTTCTGTAAGGTATTTTGACTTCTGTAACATCACTGTGTAGGTATGCTTTGATCCTCTTACACTGACAATTCTCCCTAAAGTGTTTCTCTAAACTCATAGAACCACAGAATTGTTTGGGTTGGAGGGCACCTTAAAGACCATCTGGTTCCATCCCCCTGCCATGGGCAGGGACACCTTCCAGCAGACCAGGTTGCTCAAAGCCCCATCCAACCTGCCTTGGAACACTTCCAGGATGGAGCATCCACAGCTTCTCTGGGAAACCTGTGACTGTGCCTCACCACCCTCTGGGTAATTTTTTTTTTCCTAATAGCTGATTAAATCACTTCTTCCTTCTTTTAAAATGGTTCTCCCATGTCCCATCACTATCTGCTTGTGCAAAAAGTAATTAATTGGACAGCAGGAAAAAGTCTCTCTTCAAATTTATGCCTTATTCAATGATTTTCATAAAGGGAGGCTGTATTAACCTCTCTCTGTGTGCTGGAGAACCATGCCAAGCAGTCTTGAGACTGAAATATCTCAGGCTCCTGGTTTCACCTTAGAGTCTTTCAAATGACGCTGTCTCACAGTTATTGCATAGAAGACAATTTGAAAAATGTCCCTTCAATGTCCCTTACTACCTGTCAGAAAAAGCTGATAGGTTCAGATCCAGGATGTCTTCACAGAATCAGCCCTCCACCATGAATCCATGTCAATAAACTTTAAATGCAATTACTGGATTTTGAGTTCATGGTCTGTGAAAGTGGTCTCAGAAATGTGCAGAGAAATACCAAGGCTCCTGATTACAAAGTTCATGTGATACTGGTAAATCTCCATTAAAAAAAAACACTAACAACAAAAATGTAGGAAGAGATACATATCAGTTTTAAAAATTATGTTACAGTTTTAAAATAGATCTATTAATTGCATTTTTAGTTTTTTACAGCCAACGTCTACAGATGCAAACAGAGGCTTCATAATATAGGTGGAAAGTAATCCATTGGTGAGATCTTCATGGATAGCTTTCATTCCTGCCCTTTGCAGGTTTTCAAGAATATTTTCATTTGCTAAAAATCCCCACAAGATGGCAGTGCTCAGTTCATTAACAAGCGAAAGCAAAAAAACTACTTTGCTGTACAGCGAAAATGAAATACTGAAAAAAATATCACACACAAGATCAGTGTCTTCTTAACCCTTTCTTCCCATCCCACACAAAGACAATTTCCTTATAAAGAGCACAAGAATGTGTGCATAAAATCCACAGTTTATATCCACAACCCTGAAGAACAGCCAAATCTTGCTTTGTTACCCAGACATACAGAACTGTTTTGCTTAGCAAGCTAATCTTCCAAACAGCGAGACAAAATGAAAATGACACCTGAATTCGTCCCAATTTGTAATATATATATATATATATATCTTGTCTGTGCCTGAGGCTCAGAGCTTCCAATATTACACATACCAAAACTGCAGGACTTTTTTCTTTTTCCAAACAGTGTATAAGACAACAAATAGACAAGCTTAGCCTCCTCTCTGCTTCTCTTTCTGCTTGTTTGGTAATACAGTAAATGCAAGGATTTCCTGCATCATTGCAGTGCAGTATTGTATCATGACATTTTTAAAGAGACTGTGTTTTCCTTAATGAATTTTCCCAATGAGTGCACAACATCTTTATTTGAAAACATCTTCATCCTTTAGCTTGAGAGCCATTCGGAGCATGCCAAGTTAAATATGTAAAAATAGAGAGTATGACTTCTCCTTTTTCTGTGCATCATTTCATAGATGCAGCTAACCAACTGCTGAGAAAACAAAACTCAGTCCAGGTTCCTGGACACCCAGACTTCCACCCAAAGATCGATGCTCAGTTTCTATTTCCTACTTCTTAGCTTATACTCAGTGGCAGGAAAAGGAGCAGAGGAACAAACAAACCTCCTGCCTCTCTCTGTGCTGGAAGGACACAGGTTTAACCCTGCCTGGCTGAAGCAATGCTGCCCTTTAAAACTCTGCCACCAAGCCCCATTCCCTGCCTGTGGTGTGCCCAAGGCCAGGTGGGGTAGGTCAGTCCCTTGTAGGCATACCCACAAGCCGAGCCAGGCACTTGGCACATCTGATGCTTTCATCAGCATCAGTGTGAAGCCATCGAGGGACCACAGCAGGGTCTCCTGAAAAGAATGGGGCCATGGTTTTGGGGGAAAAGGCCCACAAATCACGAACACAATATGTAATGGCTACAGGTACTCAGAGACTTCTATCCAGTGCCAGGGGAAAAATAGGGGCTAAAACCATATGACAGCATCCCAAGAGGCACAGGTTTTCCCCAAATGGACATGCCCAAGTGTGCGTGGGCATCCTTACCTTCTGGAAGGAAGAGGGTAAGGTATTTCTGGGCAACCCAGGATACTTCCAGAGACACAAAACATCTAGCTACCAAATGGTGACTTCCCTTAACTGGAAACACAGTCCTGGGAAGTAAAAAAATGCCCTCCTTCAGTGTCATCCCTCCCCTCACTACAGTCCCCATTGGCAATGGGCTGCAGCTGGCAGGGCATTTAGTGGTGTTCTTCACTTGACAATGAGCTGCTTTTCCCCAAGTTATCAGCTTTTCCCAGCCTTTTCCTCCTGGCAGCAAGCCACCACCTTCAATCTCCAGGCAGGCATGGTAGCCAGACCTTCTTGCAGAAAGAGTCTACTGTGCTCAGCCCCATCCTTGCAGGGTGGAAATGCTCCCTCTGACTGCAGCAGCCTCTCCTCTCTGCCAGAGCAGACTTTGGGCAGATGTAGAGCCTGCATTCTGGCAGAGGATTTCTCCAAATTATTTAACTTCTGCGCTACCTGGCATTGCAGTAAACCCCAGCTCTTCACAGGTGCAGAAAGAGGACAGAAATGTGCTGTTCCCCTTTGCTGCATGATGGTTTGGAACCAGGAGTAGATACCCTGAGAGCTGCATTGAGATCCAAAACCTTGCATCTTTGAGTGATTAAAATAATTCTTTTTTATGCTGGAGCAGACAAATGGTGTATCTGGAACAACAAGGAAATATTTGTTTGTCCTTTTTATTTTTGCTGTGCTAAAAAAAATGGTTAAAAAAAAAATAGCTCCAGTAAAAAAAAAATAAATGGTTTGAAACTCCTACAAGTCCTTCAACTTTTTCTTAAGTTACATTAAATACATTTACCTCACAGCATATTTCTTGCTTTGTTCAGATTTATTCAAAATTATTATGTTATTTCAGTTTGCCAAAAATAAATAATAAAAAAAGGAGAACTGAGTCACCTGGCATACCTATAGAACATTGGCAAAGTAGTAACAGATTCTAAAAATGAAAAGACAACTGTTCCAAAGCCAGCACCTGCTGCTGTGAGTTTGGTATTATTGTTTTTGCTGGTACTTCTATTTCTCATGGTTTGTCAAAGCAGATGTTGCCATTTGGGAAGGTCTCTAGTTAACAAGACCACTCTTAATCAATCTCAGCATTTTTCCAGCAGATTTATTCCTTATGTCAAGGTGTGCAGTTGCACAGAATGTTCACTATGCGCAGGATCAGAGCTGAATGAATGTAACACATCTCCCCAGCCCTCCAAGCAATAATACCAAATGACACAGTTAATGCGGTTCCTCATTAAGAAAATGCAATGACTGATTAACACTTCACTCCTTCACATCTGAGATCACCCACATTCCCACAGGACATCTGAGTATTTCCTTTTATCCTTGTCAAAACTGTGCAGTGGGAAGGGAATGTGGCTGTCTCCCACAGGCTGCTCGGCGATGCTGGCAGTGTTTGAACACGAGGGGCTGTGCCACGATGGCTCATGCTGCAGTTCTGGTCTGCTCACATGGCAGGATTATGAGGCTCATTTTTGCATGGACAAAGTGAACCTGAGGACCCACTCTCTGCTTAGAAACAACACAGCAAATCACTACTGGGATAAATGGAAGCTGAATTTGAGGGAGCACGCAATGTCAGTCTCTGTTGTGGGATTTTAGTACTGCTCAGTTGGACTGCATGGAAAGGCCCAGAGCTTGTCTGGAAAATCCATGACCACACAGAGGAAATGAAACCTAAAGAGTAATTTGTGGTTTTTACCATTGTAGGTAAGGGTGGCATGAAATTAATTGTTTCAAAATTGCGTCTTATCCTAAGAGTGGTTATGACATTCATGGCCAGATGATGTACTTGGAGATGGTGATGCAGGTGTGCCTTGCTATAAGCCTTCCCCCACAGCCACAGCTCTTACACTGTGGCTGTGTAATAGCTGAAGATGATATGGCCCAGCTCCCCTTCCCCTGCCCTTGAATGTCCTTTCCACCCATTTCCAACCCTGGTACCACTGAGTGTGAACAGTAGCAAATCAGTTCAGGAAGCTGATATAACTAAAATCCGACCAGGCATGGTTGTGTGGCAACTTCTTCTGGCAAGAAACCTCCTACAAGTCATTATTTTGTGGGTTGTTTCTGCTAAGCAGTAGCACAAGACACAAACATGGCTTTGCAAGACTTCCCCCTCCTCTGCCCCTTCTCTACCAGTCCTTCTTTGCCTTGGGGTGGCTGAACTGTCATGACACTGGCCACATCCTAGGTTCAGCCTTACTATCAGCTTCCAAATCCCCAAACTTAATTTTCCCTGCTCTGCTGAAAGACTTAAGCTGATGTTGAAGCCAATCTGTGGAAATCCTAAAAAGGATCATAAAAAGAAGAAAATAAAGAAGATCTTAAAGAATGCAGGGAAATGTGATTCAGTAGTAAGTTACTTGTCTAGGGATGTGCTAACATTTTATATCCAATGAGTTTCTTTTTACTGAACCCATCCTTTTCAAATTACTGTTCTCTGTGTGGTGGTAGGAAATCCCCACTTCTCCCATTGATCCTAACTATTCACAGCCACTCTTCTATCCTTTCCCTTCTTAAAAAGTCATTTTATTCAAGGCAATACTGCTCATTCTAAACCTAAATGTTCAGAGCATCACTACCAAAAGGCCAGCTTGCTACTTTTGGCCATGTTTCAGTAGAAATCAGTATGGCCAAATTGAGGGGCAAGGAATTGCCTTCACTGAGAGTTCAGCCCCTGGAACAGGCTGTCTAGGGAAGTGGTCACAACCTGTGACCTGTCAGACCACAGCCTAGCAGAGTTCAGGGAATGTCCAGATGATGCTTTGTGTCGTATGGTTTAGTTTTAGGTAGTCCTAACTACCAGCAGGGAGTTGGGCTTGATGATCCCTTAGGGGTGCCTTCTAACTCAAGATATTCTGTGATTCTGTTTGTATGAACTCTGGTTCAGGCTTTTGTGGGCAAACCTGGAAAGTATAAAATACCAGACAAATCTAATTTTAAATAACTAAGGGATAGCCCAATATATGATATGATATGATATATTTCACTGATGGGAAACAGTGGTGTCCCTGGCCAGAGACTGATCAAGAAACAGTACTCTGTCAAACTGTATTGACAGGACTTCTGGGCTGGATCAACTCTTTTTGGTATTGAAGTGATTAATTCCCCTCTCTCTCCTCTCATTTTGCTACATAACAACTTTGCAACCCCAGGCCTGGATAAAAGAAGTCAGACTTTATGCTTTTCTAGCTTATGTATTTCCATCAAGAGCGAAGATTGCATGCCTGGGACTTGGCAATAATAGTATAGAGCAAGAGGAGAAGCAATAAACTTATTATGTGTGTCAATAAAGTCAGCAAGTAAGTCTTGGAACACACACATGCAATGAAACTGCTGAGTAAGGGAGAGAGACTTTTCCAATTATAACACCCCATTAACACCCATGTCAGAGGTTGAAATATTAAAAAGCAGTTAACAGGTCTCTTGAGAAGCCCTGGTAATGCACAGCAGCTCTGCATACTTGCAGACAATGTAAAAAGCCACAACATTATCCCTTAATACTGCACAGTTAATGTGCAGAGCTCAATTAGTGAAAGCTGTTCAGGAACTGAAATGTTAGTTCTGCTGGGAGATGCCCTGCCTGCGAACAGAAGTAACACCACTGTGCACCCCAGGACCCAAATGTGCACTGCCAGGCTGGGACACTGCTGGAGGCTGTCTGAAATCCAGTAGCTGGAGAAAAAATTTAAAGGTGCTGCTGCCTTTTTACACAGAAAAATGTCTTTATTCATGACTGGCCTTGAGTTGTCTATTGCCACCCACCACAACTGATGTAACAACACTTTGGTTCCAACGATCCTGAACGCAGCTTCCAGCACATCACACACCTCCAACTAGGGCTAGATTTTTTTAATAGAAAAGTCTACCCCCAGTTAGTTATTAAAACTCTTGTATCTCTTGTGGCAGTTATGCAATTATTACTCTCAGCCTACAGACTCTTTTACTGAGCACCATTGGGAAACACAGCACGTGCCCTTTCCAACCTCTAGCTGAAATGTTCTTATCAAATATATTTTCCAGCATGGGTGGCTTAGTGTAAGGGGTGCTAGAGCTGTCAAAAGTACCCCAGGCTCCATGCACACACAACTGAGTCCCACCTATCTCACAGTCCCATGCTATAGATGAGCACATTCTTGCTTCTCTGCCCTACAGCATTTTATGATCTTCACATCTGGCCTGTGGGACATGTGTTGGTGGACTAAGGTCAGTATGGAAGTCCATGATTGTTTCCAGCTTATCTGCTGAATTTGACTCGCTGTTGTACTGCATCCATGCTTGGCCTGCCATTAGGCACACATGTGAAATTGACTGTCCTCCTAGCTATTCACTGGTTTAGGGAGAAACCCCTTGCTAAACAATATTTGCTTGCTTAGTATTGTACTATAATTGCATCTAAGTCACTGGAGAAGAAGCTTTAGTTTGTCTGTAAACTCCATGGCTTTTGTGGTTTTGTTGCAATGATTTCATACCCTGAATTTAAATAAATTGAGAAATAAGAGACTGTTGTAGAGCCCACCCAAAAGATTGGTGGTCTTCCCAGGGCACTGATCAGGCAATAAGAAGGGAATGTAAAACCTACATCTGACCAAAACAATATGAAACCAAAGTTTCTACGCACCATGCCAAAGAAACAAACAAATGCTGAGCCTAGCTATTTTTGCAGTCAATATGCTCCATCATCTACATGATAACTTGGTAGATGCAGTCAGATCAAAGGTTTCCTTTCAGTCCCAAAGCAGAGGAGGTTCAACAGTGAAATCACAACAGTTGCTCCTGCTAAGCAAAGCAGCGCCTGTCTCTGCCTGAGATAAAGCTCTGCCTGTTGGGAGGAAAATCTCAGTCACTGTGGCGATGTCATCCTCACTCTGGGTGGAAGCTGCTTTTATGGGTAGCAGCTGTTATTTTCATTGAAATCTGAAAGACCTGTCCACATGTTTTGGTGTTTTTTTTTCCCCCTCAGTATAGGATGTGAGAGAGGGAAAAATAACCAAATTGACCTTTCAATTGACAGAGATGCAGTGTAAAAAGAACTCCAAGAAATGAATATCCTTACAATTATGCATAGTAAGGCATTCTTACTCGGTTTTTCTCATGTAAAGAAAACCAAGAAAAACAGAGCTATTATGACTTTACCCACCTACAGACAAAGATCTTCTGAGAAGATCCTATTTCTCAGACCTTTGTCAAATTTTCAGTCTATCTAGTGGGAATTCTTTTTCCTCCCTTAAAAGATAAATATGCTAAGTATTCTCAAGGGGCAATGGCTTTTCATCTGAGAAAACAAATGTCATCACTGTTTCTTATTCTCAACCTTGTCTTCCTTTCCCTACTCCATCTTTTCATCCCTATCCCTCTAGCTATGGGACTACATATTCTCCTTTGCCATTAATGCCTTTTCCTGAGATCTTAAAACATTTGAGGACAATATATACTGAGAAAAAAAATTGCACTTTAGGAAAATAGCTTATCTTTTTGCTTGGTTTAAAGTAAAATGTAGTAGAAAAACATTAAAAGAATGAGAGTCTGGCGGCAAGAGAAGGCAAGGCAAGGAAAAGGAAAAGGAAAGGGAAAGGACCTTTAAGAGCCATAGCTAGGAGATATTCAGAGATCTCCACCCCTCACTCTGAAATAGTCTGAGTGCACAGTTGAGGCCCAGAGGACTGAAAAAAATTGTGGAGATACATTTCTGCCCAGTTCCATGGGGTCGCACAACACATTTTCATTGTGGGAGCTGGTCTGGAATTGCTCGAGACTAGGGAGTTTGGCCAGTTCTGCACAACACTGTCTTTTGATGCCTTGCCCAAAATATTTATATCTCCAAATAAGGCTTGCCAGAAAAAAAACCCAACAAAATACTCTAGAGATGAAATTTGTGTATGATTCTGATATATACAAATCATACTATAGTGTATATATGCTCGCCATGTTTCCTAACTTCCTTTTCTATCTTTTTTGTGTTCTTAATAGATTTATGTGTCTCTCTCCTAGATTTTTAAAGACAGAAAATGAAAGGATAGATGTCCCAGTGCTCAGCATCATTGTGCAATGTGAATTTGAAGGACTGGAACATTTCAATCCAGTACATGGGCTTCTGCCATTTGAACTAAGGAAAAAACTGTGTTTGTGGGTAGTGTAACATAATTACAGGGAAAAACACTTTAAAGCCAGATACTGAAACATTTGTAGTGCAAAATGACTTCTTGACTTCTTGACAGCTGATATCTCACTAAACATGTCTAAAATAAATGGGTTTTGACTTTTTTTTTTTCCTTTTTAAAAATTTATCCTTGTCATATCCAAAATCAATAATCTCAGCCTGGAAAATGAAAAGCTAAGACTGATAAAAAGCTAAATTAGATCTGAATGCTGCAACAAAGAGCATTTAGTGAGACTAGAGATAGGCAGAACCACCTTTGGCATCTACCTAGGTGAGGAAACAAGCCCAAGTGCACTTCCAAATCCGGTATTAAGTCACAAGGATGCTGTTTTGTGCAAGAATCTCAATGATCCTATTTACTTTTTCTCTCTTGACCTCTCTCACTTCTGTTCTCTTGAATTCTTTGATAATCATTGCAACATATCTAAAACCAGATTACAAAGCTGGTGTTGGTGAGTCCAGCTCACATTCAGATTTCTTGCTACAGCTGCCTTATTTTGGTGTAGCAGTGACCATAGTGTAGGAGGTATGATTTAGGCTGGTGATTTACCTAAGATGCCCAAACTATGACTTCTTATTCAAGAAACAGAAAGGTGTTAACAGTGCACAGACCCCTACTGCAGGTACCTGACTTGGCATTGACTTCACACTGAGAGCCAGAAAATTGCAGCCTAGACTTCAAATATTCATATCTTTGTGGTGCCATAGACAAAACTGATTTCTCCATGCAGCCTTTTAAACCAGCGAGCTCACGGTAACATCTAGAAGGAAAGCTATGTTTGGGCATTTTCGGTAACCAGCTGTCTTCCCACCACCCCTTCCTTGCCTTCTGGCTTTTGAGTGGGAATTTTCCTCCATGCAATTCCTGCCTGCTTTCAGCTGTCTTTGAGCTGCCTCCTGCAGCTGTACCGAGAGACGTGCTGGCCTGCAGGCTCCTCGATACTATGCAAATTCACCCCTAAGTAGATTACCTGTTACTGTGGGAACAGGCTAACCCGCATCTGCCAGTTTGCTTTCACTTTTACTGGACAAGGTTAATGATGAAAATAAGCTCAATCTGGTAAGAGGTTAAGCAATTTATTACAGAACAGGAAACTGAGTTACAAAGAATGACAAAAATAAAGCAGCGGTGCTGCTGTCTTGACTTGGTTCCTTCTGGGTTTCTTTTAGGCGTTTTGAATTTGGTTACTACTTGGGTTTTGGGAAAGTGGTATTTCCTCATTTTGGCTGATGGATATTCTTCATGTTGGCAGGTAGATATTCTATTCTAGTAAAAACCAGATTTAGTTAATTTCCATGACAAATGCTGCTAATTTAAAATGTATCAGAGAAAATGAATTGCCCACCCCACCTTGTTTTTTGGTCATTTGATTTTGTTTTTTTGTTTGGGTTTTTTGTTTGTTTTATTTTTGGCAGGGTTTTTTTAGGTTTTCTGGGAGGTTTCTTTGGTAATGTGCTGACTGTACCTTCCACAACTACTTTCAGGTTAATTTTAAGCTTAATCTACCTCTTATCCCCACAAATTCAACTAATAGTGAGTCCCATACAGACAGTACAATGAAACTTAAATTTTAACACAGTTTTAGAGTGAACAACACTCTTACCAGAATGGAGAGCTATGCTTGTTTTGTGATAACTAACTCCCCAGGTATTGAGGGCTAATACTGAAAATGGTGTATTGCAAGCAAGTGAAAAGAGCAAATGGAAATTGCACAAACCAATTTGCACTTTTCACTTATGCTTCAGAGCTCTGAATGTCATCTTGGGTTGAAAATGTCTTAGCAGTTTTCTCTAGCCATCTGAAACCATTCTAATATATTGAAAAACGGCCGTGACATTTCCCCAAGATATTTATATGTGTGACACTTGGTCAATCCTAAGCAAGAACTGTTATAAACAACAGAATCCACGTCCTCAGTAGAACAGCTCTTTATTATTCCCGCACAATATATAGATGTTTTGGATTTTGTTTTTTAGAAGAATAATTTTTAAATATTAAAAATACTTTATTAAAAGTACTGTATTTTTAATTCAGAAATATAACTGAAGTAATAAACCACCTCCTCTCCTCTTTTTTTTTTCCTTTATGTAAACCAAACAGCAGTTGCAGTTACAATTCATTCACTTGCCATTCTCTGGTCAGACTGAACAGAGCCTCTGAGGGCAACCTCCTCAATATCAGCAAAGGCATTTGGACTGGCAGACCAAGGGCCTAATTAAAGGGATATTTCCTTTCTCCCCACATGATGGTGACTGAGCTTCAAACAAGCCAGTGAACTTCAGGTGAACTATAAGCATTAGGTGCACATTGGAAATAGATCCAAACCAGCCCTGGAGTAGTCATTTACACACATGCCAAGTTTTCTAATGTTTTGGGGTGTTGCTTTGTGTGGAAGAATGTTTTACCCAGCACCAGACTGACTAAGGAGAGGTCATTTTCATTCTCAGGTCATTTTAGCTTCCCTTGGAGTACCTGGAATAATGCTGGGCATCAAGATATGCTGTTCATGTTGTCATAGCTGAGCAGGCAAAAGGTAGCAACACAGGGTACTATAAATACTTTCTGCTATAAAAATCTACACACATCACCTAGAATCAAGGTGGATTTAGAGCAAGACATGCCCTGGACAAGCTGAATGCTTACATGCTTCTCTTCTGATAGAGTAAGATGACTCCACAGTCTCATGAGAATCTGGTGCCAACTCTCCTATTTCTGAAGACAGAAATATTTTGAGATGAGACAGTGACCTGCTCTGTAAGAATTATCATCACTGCCTCTGAGGTGTTGTAAGCTAAAACATTTCTTGCTGAATTGAGCTACAACCCTTATGCTTTTCTTTTTTTTTCTTGTGTTCAAATATACTAAGAAAATAAAGGAGTAATTTCTTCTGTCAAGAGGAGTCTTAAGTTATTATTTTTCAGGTGATATTTAATTTTGGACTGGGACCAAATTGGAGTCACTTTTATTTCTGTATTTTTCACATACAATCACAGATAAGCATTCACCTTTAACAAACAAGAGGGAAGATTTATTACATAGAAAGTCTATGACCTCCTACCAGAGGTGCTGTTCATGCATATATGATTTTTCATGTACGTGTATGAGCTTCACTCTGTATAGAGCAGAAAAGCAGCTGCAAGAGGAGTGGGGAGAGGACAAATCTTCTGTGTATCACTTCTGAGGGTGAAGCTGAGAAATGGGCACCACCACCTTCAGTGCTGATACTACCTTATATACATAACATCCTTAGTGTTTGTAGTGTAACTGGACATTGGATGCAAAGTAGGGTCAGCAGGTGTGAGGATGCATCCACACCTGTAAAAAAAACCCAGGTGAAGCACAGGAGTGTCCCAATGTAAGTGATGTGAAGCCTTGTCTGAAAGTACCAATAGAGCTGGAAGGCCAAAAAGCTCACTTTGAAACTCTCAGAAGAGGGGCTGTTCCTTATTTGTTGTTTGGGTTTGGTTTTTGGTTTTGTTTTGATTTTGGTTGGGTTGGCTGTTTGATTTTTTTTTTTTTTTTTTATTCAGGGATGTACATGATAATTGGTGTTTATTCAGATAATCAGCTTCACAGACAAATTGGGAGCATAAGCTGGATTTTCATCTTGGCTAGCACATTTTTGAGAGAATCACTAAAGTGATTGTAAGAAAGCACTGGAAACGCAATTCCTGGAAGTAATTCTCAGCTGTCATGTTGAATTATAGAGAGACTTAGAGCTGCTAAGTTTTCTGTGTCTCTGTTTAATCCTCTGTAAAGTGAGCAAAGTAAAACATATCTCAGAAGGATGTAGTAAGTTACCAAAATGATATTGTGAAAGATTTCCTGTCTCTTTGGAAGAGGTGAGCTGTCTAGTGAGAGGTATTAGTGTCCATCTGTGATGAAGCAATCTCCCTCCTAGATAAAACAAGGCAAAATCCTGTAATTTGGTACTTCACTACTGATGACTGACAGCTCACTTTCAATTCATAATTATAGTCAAAACACACATCCATTTTTTCATAATAAGTGTTTGGATTTGTGTGACTGTGCTGTAAGAAAAAAATGTTAACACCACTTCTTTAATTTCTGTAAAGAGGAATAAGGGAATAGCATGACATAATACACCAGTTTCAAAGAAAAACCATCAAAAACATATTTACATTTTGCTTTCCTATATGTTACACATTTTCCAGGTTATGTTAGAAATGCATATTCACTTCATATGTAATGTATTTTCTATTTTCTGGTCTTCTTCCAAGACATTTTGCCATTATCCTGCCAGGACTGTATGTTGTCTGACCACTTCCCCATTGCAATTAAGGATTGAAACCACTTGCTTACGCACAACGGAGACCATCATACCTAACCCCAAAGGAGGCCAGAAACTCCTAGCACACTGCATTTCCCAGACCAACCAGGAGGCCCAGGGCACAGAAGGACAGCATGCTATTTGCAACAAGGGCTGGCATACTGACAATCCACAGGAGTGCAGCTATTCAAAATAAATTTTAAAAACCCCAGAACTTGTGTGTGTGGGGATTTAACACATCTCATAAAGAGATACTGCCTGAACTTCCATAATAAAATGAGATAAACGGCTTCAAAATTAGCTGCAAAGAAGATGCTACCAAAGAACCAGCCTCAAGGAATTATGTTTAACCAGATATTTTTCTTCAAATCATGCAATATATGCTTAGTAGATAATGTGCAGAATTGCAGGCTTGATTTGAACAGGCATCAGAACATGAAGCTTGCACAAGAAACACAGCCTTTCTTAGCAAATTCACTTTGTCCCTCCTACCCCTTACCTGCTTTTTGCCTTTCCTTCTCAGTGCCAAAGCCAAAGACGAGGAGAGATGATGCCTTGGGGTGCTGGAGGTGTGGTGTAAAAGAGAAGTCTCTGACTCTAAATGGAAATATTTAATTGACTTCAGTGTGAAGATTAAAGTGATTGCTGAGTCCAGACTGCAGTTTTCATATATGTGTGTGTGTGTGTGTGTGTGTGTGTGTGTGTGTGTTTGTGTGCATGTGTTTTGTTCTGGGATAGTACTAATAAATCATGTCTATCAACCTATTGGATGAGTCTTTAGTTTTCATAAGGCAAAACTTGTCATACTACAGAGCAACAGTGAAGTGTGTGTGAAGCTGGTAAACTGTGCTGAAAATAATCTTTGCAGCCATCCCCGCTTCAAGCCTAATATTCAAGGACTTCAAACTGAAAATTGGTTTGGATCACCAGAGAATACATGAAAAACTGAGAAGGAACAAATTGTATTTGATAACTAAGTCCACGTGGCAGTATTTTTGAAATGCTCTTGCACAGTTAAAACGTGAGGACATGGTGTTTTCATAGGATTAGGAAACACTGGGAAAGGAAGAACCCTCTCAAATGACATACTGGCACAGACACGAATACATACAGACAGAGACCTTAGGTGGGGGGAGTGCTCTGTCTGTGTGCATACTTAATTTGAAAGTGGTTCTGTAAGAAAATTCCAATTCAACAGTTAAGAGGAAAGATCTTTTTTACCTCTAAATTTTCATATTAGTCTGAAGTGAGCCATGGATAGGAAATAAGGAGCTGTTTGGATTTATTGTGTTCTGGAGCCATTAATTACAGTGAGTCCTGTTTCTGTTTATTTGTCTTAGTTCTGCTTGGTGTTGAAACACTGACGCTCATGGACATAAAAAAGATTATCTAGCTTCATCTGTCTCACCATCCTCTGTGGCTCAAGTCCTTGTGGTAGAGCACTTCCCCAGACTACATGACACAGCCAGATGTAGCAACCAGATACCAGGCTATGAAACAGCACTAATTTCAAGTGTCAGCCTTCACACTCCATAAAACAGGGAGCATATTACAGTGTACATTAAATTCCAGAGCAAAAAATACTTAACATCTATGCATTGTAGATTTGAATAATCTGGCAGACTGTATTTGGAAATATTCTTTAAATTTCCTCTGTCCCTGCCCTGAGACTGTGGTAAGTAGCACAGAGACCAGCTGTCCAGCCTTGTTTTTCTAAGCCATTGACTAAACAGTGAGTTCATGTTCAAGATAACTGTGGGGAACCAGTTCATGAACTTCTTGAACTCTGCTGTCCAAAAGTGTGGAGGTGGGACAGAAAAGCTGCCATTTAATTAATGATGAGTCTTATAGCTCGATATGAATCTTGGGGAAAGTGATGTTTGTTGCTTTTATTTTTTTTGTGTGTTTTTATTTATTTATTAATTACAATATGTCTGGAGAGAAAAAATAAGTAAAAATCATTGACTTTTTATCTGGGAAAGGCATTGCTTCATAAAACAAGTAGATAAAAGCATCACCTGCATAAACAGTCCGAGGACTTGCAGTGCATGTTGGCTGCAATGCCAGAGCATTAAAAAGGAGCAGAACATGTGCTCCTTTCCAGATTCACTTCCCAATTTGCAAAATTATTAGCATGGAGGTCTTTCTACCAGTGGCATCTATTTCAGTGCAAGGGTTTGAAACTTTCCCTTTTCTTGGTGGGATTCAATTTTCTGCTAACAACAGGCACAATAAGTACTGGTCTCCAAGAGAAGAAAGCTGTACAGAACTTAACATCAAAATCTTGTATTGCAGTTTCATTCTCTAAACCTCTCTATTCATGTTGATAATAATACCTAGATATGGGTATTACATACCTATTATATACCTAGAGCCTTTCTCCCATAAATCTGTGCACTATTATAGTTTTAAAACTGCATGAGAAACAGCCTTATTTTATAGATCTAAGGTAGAAACCACTTAATTACTCTGTGCTTCAAGGTACACACACCTTGCACAAGCATAGGATCATCTTCTCCTTTGTATTCAAAAGCTGTTGATATCCAGAAGGAGAAGTCACCAAAGGAGGAGGACTGGAAAAGACCTTTCAAGATAGTTACTTGCTATTGCAAGACTTATAAAACACTCAAATAACTCCTTTCACAGAAAAAGTAAAGTCTATCAAGTGAGGCTTCTGGAAAAACTCCTTGCTCCATTTACTCTAACTGATAGGTTATTCCAGAATATCACTCTTTAAATGGATAAAAAATGAGTTTCATAGCTTCACCAGCTATGAAGCTGGTGAAGGGTCTGGAGCACAAATCTTGGGAGTGAGGAGCAGCTGAGGGAGCTGGGGCTTACCCTGGAGAAAAGGGGCCTCAGGGAGACCTTATCACTCTCTACAACTGCCTGAGAGTGTAGTGAGGTGGGGGATGGCCTTTTCTCTCAAGCAGCTAGGGATAGGATAGGAGGAAATGGGCTCAAATTGCAAAGGGAGAGATTTAGGTTAGATATTAGGAAAAATTTCTTCAACAAAAGGATTGTCAAGTGTGTAGTGCTTAGGGACAAGGCTTAGTGATGGAATTGGCAGTGTTAGGTTGATGGCGGGACTCAATGATCTTAATGGTCTTATCAAAATTGAAGTATTCTATGATTCTGTGAAAGCCTTCTTCTGATTTCCTGCTTAAATAATCATTGACAATTTATATTGATTTGTTTGTCTGTAGACCTTTAAATAACATCCTTTTGCACTTTCATATAACTAAAGTATTGGTGACAAATAATTATACCCCTTTAGCCTTGACGGAAAGCTTTTTATTGCTCTGATACTCTGATAGCACTTCTTTGTTCTTCCTGTTTGAAATTTTTTTTCAGTGTGGGTATCAGATTGGGACAGATTGTGGGCTTTCACCAGGGCTTTAACCTTATCCCTGTGTGTAAATAGATCTGGAACAAGAGCACTGTATTTGGAGTCTCAGCTCCACCACTTGCTGGTAATTGCCTTTGAGGAAATAAAGCAAATGCAAACATTTCAAACTATAATTAGTAGGAAGTTCTCAACAAGCAAAGTATTATTTTCACACTTTGCTTTTATGAGGCATCAAAGTGCTTTATGATACGAAATTAGGACTGAGATCTTCCAAAATGTGGCAGAATAAACAGAATTGTTCCCTGTTTCAGTTCATTCTTTTATTGTGCTTTCATATGATGAAGCAGAACATGATGTGATTGTCTGCAAGTAGTTATTCATGAAGAAACTATCCTATATTTCTTCAGGCTCCAAGGGATGATGAGGGAGTTGCTGCTTTGTACTTGAGTATTTCCTGAAACCACAGCTGATTCTGTGAAGTTCTGATGCATTTGTTGAAGGGTTTATACGAGTTTTAGCACTACAGCCCTACTGATAACTGATCAATACAAAGAAAAGATAGTGCATTTCTTTGCTATTGACTATGCTACATTGGCTATGCTATGTTAGGTGGCCTTAGACTGTGAAACCTGCCTCTACTTTATAATGCTCCTGGGCAGCTTTAACCACAGTCTATTTGAATTTTTAAGTGGTCCTGGCTGCAGGATCAAATGAGGTGATAAAGGAAGAAAAATTTAGTGAATGTGTGTTTCAGCAGGTTACTTCAGCTACTGTGCAGGCTTTGATCATCTGCAGTGCACTGGAGCTGGCACATTGGGCACTGTGACACCAGACGTTATGTTGTCCTCAACAAAGCATGGGGACACTGTCCTGAGCTGGGTCTGCACTCAGTTCTCCATAGCAGGTACTTGGAAAGAAACTCACAAGACCCAGTGCTGAGTGCGAAACTCCTCAGACCCGCATCTGCTTTCAGGATATACATTCAACTTAACATCACAATTCACGTGAAATCTTTCTCCAATTCATGCCATCTCCTTCCTGCACTCAGCATCCTACTATGTTGGAAAGCCCCTATTTGTTTTCCTTCTAATCATTCCAAGCAATGTGGAACAGTTCTGGCAGGTGGGCTTACGCTAATGCATTTGCTCCCACGTCAGAAGAGCGGATGATTGTACTTCTTTTCTGGGGACATGGGACATGCTTCTGTGCCTTCATGGAGGCAGAATTGAAACCAGATGCTCTTGCTCCATGCTTTAACCACTGAAATACGTGGAGAAAAGAGGAAGTATGAGATGAAGGCAGATGTTCCAGATAGATAGATATTATCTCTAAGACAAACACTGCTTTCTATGGGAATACACCTATACCCCACCTCCCTCCATTATTCTTTTCCTCATTTCCTCCCTCTTCAAAATCCTTAAAACTGTGCAAATTGGGAGAACAAATCATTCAACCAGCACACAGATATGTGGTTAGGATTTCTTCCTAGGGATCCTGGAATATTTGTGGGCTTGAATCCCACTGGAAAAAAAGAAATGTGAAGGCAAGTCTCCCACATCCTGTGGAGTGACTGTGGGAGCGCCCAGCATCTCCTCCTCAATGGCTGTTCTGTGCCAAGCCCAAAGAGCACCTACAGACATGACCACTGCCAAGGAGATGAGTGGGAATAAAGTAGTTTGTGAAATTGGATGGGATTTCATGAAAGCACTGTCAAAATTTTAATGGGACGGGTAGAGGCATTGCATTTCCTCTTCTAAAAGGAGATCCTCTTTTGTCCTCCCATATGGCCTGGAATGGCATATCCCTTCTGTAAGACGAAGATTTGTCTACATCAAGTGGACACTTAATTTATCTGAATCAACTTTCCAATATCACTTTGTACTTAGTACTACATGATCTTAAAGGGCCTTTCCAACCCAAGCCTTTCTATGATTTAGTTACATTTTAAGAAGGAGGTTTTTTGGTGTTGACCTGCAAGTGTTTCATTTTTTTCTTTTCCTGTGGGTCTTCATCCAGTACTTCATGTTTCCAGGTCTCTTTTGTTCAATATCCCCTTTAACGGGACCTTTGCTACATCACCTGGTACTCTGTCCCCTCATGTGAGTCACAAGAACTGCTGGGCATGTCTGACAGCTTCTGACTCATATTCCTTGTTGTGAATGTCCTGTGTTATGCCTTTTCTTTCTATGTCACATCTTCTTATCCCTGCCCCATCCAAGACTCAGTTCACACCAAGGCTTCATCGCATGTCCACACACCATCAGAATCTTCAGGCAGTTTCAGGCACAAACTTAAACACAAAGAAATACCGCCACTGACTTAAGGCAGCTCTGTGCCACAAGCTGCTGGAGTGTACTGGGAAGTCTAATTACACGCTTGCCCTGTTCTTTTATTTCTTTCCTGGGCATAAATTGTTGGCCACTCCTACTTCTGAAATCAGAACATTATTCTCCTGTCTTAGCTGAGCTGTCAAACTCACTATTGATTTTGGGTTTCTTAGGCAGCAAGAGTCTGGATATTGAGGGAGTATGAAACTCTTCTGCTCCCTGTCACTGTGGGTGCAGAACTGCTGGTGTTAGTGCATAATCCTGGGTTGGGAGTTTTGGGATTTTTTCCCAAACCAGCCAGTTCAAGAGTCTCAGATCCAGAAATTCCAGCGTGGTGGCTGGAGCTCCAGACTCCACTTGATTAACAAAACCATCCCTGCGAAGGATAGGCACCAGGCAACTGCAGTCTGGTTTCCAAAGAGCAGGGCTTGGGCTAGCCACACTGCTTTCCACAGCTGGACATGGCTACTCCTACTCTACAGCAGCTGCCACCCACACAGGCCAGCGAGCAGCTGGATCTCCATCTGACTCAGTACTGCTCTTGTCCTCCTGTGTGAGAAAGATGCCCTGCAGCACAGCTGCTGCCAACAAATGATTTGTTCTCAATTGCAAACTCAGTATTAACTAAATCTGATCAGTACTAGCAGCACCAGGATCTTCCTTAGCATCAGAGCAATTCCACCACTTCTAGGGAATGCTGAAAGCAGTAGGTGTGTAGTAGCAGCTTGGAAGACAGCCATAGGAAGGTAAAGTTATGCAGTTAAAAAGTCATACAGTTCCTAGCTGCAATGTAAACTGAAATATTTAAATTTAGGCAGCTGATCTTAATAAAAACTTAGGGCTGTGTGTTTTTCAACATAAAATCATGAAGAAGTAAAGGCTGCTCAGTGAAATAAGAAAGTGTTCATCTAATTCTGACAGTATCATTTAATGAAAAATACTATTTCTGAAATACTTTAATACATTCAACTTATTGTATTGTATGATGTTTTGATTTGTTTTATTTGGAAAATAAAATTGAAACACTTTTAATGTGTAGTTTGACCAGAGTGACCTTGCCCAATATACAGCTTTTCTGACCAAAGTGCTTCACTACCTGTGCTCCTGGTATGGATTATAATCACTGGGATGAACTCTCACCTGTCTTTTGACTCCATCTCAGGAGTTTCACAGATCTGTGTGTCACCTGTAACTTGGACATGGACTAGGATACTTGGAATACCGCAAAGAAATGTGCCATGATAGTCAAGTGACACTAAAGAAATCTTTTATATTAAAAAATGTTTCAGCGTATCTGGCTTAAAAAATATCCAGAAAGTCTCTCTTCTGCAAAAGAGGCCTTGAGGGGCTGCAATCCTAATCTGTTAAACCTGTACAACACAAAAATAAATTGTGCAAATCCATGTAAGGTGACCTCAAGCCTTCTTACTGGAGAAACCTGATCCAAAACATATTGAAGTCCTGAAAAACATATTCACCAATTTCTCTGAGCTTCTTAACAGACTCTGAGGACTTTAACTACTGGCAAGTAGTGTGGGGTTTTTTTTGGTTTTACCAAACCTAAAGAGATATGAATTCTCTGTGTATTTTCCCTTACACCCTGCTGCTGTCTTCAGCTCTAAAATAGTGTAAGAATGTTCCTACAACTTCCTTTCAGTTAACTTTTCCTGAACAGGGACAAAGTTACTTCTGTTACCTTAATTTAAGTGTTTTTACATAAATATAAAAGACTAATACACTAATTATTTCTGTTGATATTTCAAAATCAGTTTCATTGTTTTGACCTTTGTAATACCCACTAGAGTAGAAAGAAGCAGAATGGCAATTTGCCGGAAAACTTAAATGACATTTTAATGCATTTTTCCACTCTTTTAGGATAAAGTAATTATTTCCCAGTGTATCAAATGCTGTTTCCCAGAATTTTCTAAGATAGTATTTTAAATAGATGCCTAAATTTTCCCTAAGGCACTCTGTTATTGGTCATATTGTGCCATCCTTCTCTTTATACTTACATATTAACCACTGTAGAGCACGTTGAGAAGTGAAAAAGGAAAAAAAAGAAGGTGAAGTTCATTTCATGATAATTTTGGAAGTTGTAGAATTTCATTCCCTCCTAACATACATGGAATTTCTGCCTATTTTCACTACTTTCATCGAAACATCCCTATTCACACTGAGTAGATCAGAGTTTCAGTACAGGATTCTCTTTATATCCCCTAAGGAGTTTGTGCTGTTCCTTGGAACCCTTACTGTCCAAAATATTGATACAATTCAATTAAACATTTGTGTCAGGTCAAAAACAACCTTTGGCTGATGAAATAATTTCACTGTCAATATTCCAACCAATTGTAATACCAGAAACTTTAATTACAAACATACGTCCACAGGAAAGAAATCTTTTTGGTGTAAGAATATAATACTTGTTTAACTGTTTTACCAAAATGGAATATTTCAGCTGCATAATCTCTCTTGAGGTAAAAAAACACTCTATTCTTTGAAGCAGAGGTCAGGACAAGAACTTTTTGTGATTCTCTGTGTGTTGAAAGAGAACAAACTAAAATTAAAAAGCCTAAATTTTTCCCCCCTTATGTTTTACTTTGACCTGCAGGCTTGTTGCTCTTTGACATTTTCAGATTTTTCAAGACTTTCAACTTTGCAATGAGAATCAGCCTTGCAATGAGAACTACTTTCAACGCAGCCTTTTTATGTAAACACGGTTTCCTGTTTTGCTGCAAAGCAAAATGATGAAAAAATATCCTAGCAGCTATGCAGTCTTATCACAACAGGTACTGTATTTGTGATCATCTCTTGCAACACAAGTATTTTGTAGACAATTGGAAAGAGCTGTGTTCTGCTCAGGGGCCAAGAGTTCACATGGCAGAGCCAGGACTTTGTATATGGGAACTTTTGTGTGTGTCATTAGTCCTCACACAACCCAAACAATGTCACATATTTTAAGAAGAAAGCTTCTATTTAAACTTTATTATATTATAATTATATTAATAACGATAATAAAATATTATTTTATTATGATATTATTTTATTTAAACCTTTAGTAGGCCCACAGAGACAGTTGTGTAAATGAGATATTAGATAAAGCAGATTAACTTTCATGCAGATGAACTACTCTTTGAGTCCAAAGTATAGAGAATTGTAGCTTGTTGCTTTCAATTCCATTTTATTATCTTGATCAGTTGGACATTTGAGAGAAAAGTATTTTCTATTTTGGGAGCAGAAGGTGATCCTGACCCTATTAAGAGTGTAAGTGGTGACAGAAGCGGAGTGGTCAGAGCAAACAGTAACCAAAAAATTACAAAAAAACTAAAGATCAGCAAGACTTAAGAAATAGGGGAAACTCTGAAGTGTTTGTCAAATTAATCTGATATAAAATCCGGTATTTGATAGAGTTGCATGTTTTGGTTCTCTGGCCCATCTTTGGTCTTGCAGTGTTAGGACTGCATGGTTAGAGATGGAGTAGTTGCTTTGGGAATATAATTTTCCAAATGGTAACTGGGTGTCGCTGTTCTTTCCTAATTAGCTGTTCTGTGGTGGATGTTTGGTTTCACCCAGAGAGCTCCTTTAGAGCAGTGAATGCCTTCCGTGCTGCCTATGGCATTTCAGAATGCTCATGTGTAGGATCTGTATATTTTGGTGGTTCTGCTGGAGCAGGTGATTATCATGAGGGCTGTGGCAATATTTGGGTATGATTTTCCTGAGCTATCTGGCTGTAGCCAGCAGAGACTGGTCTGCTGAAACTTGCTTTCAGTGATGGAGCTAATGATAATGAGTGTGGTTTGAAGGGGAGGACGGGTGTTTCTAAGAAAAATAATTTCAAGGTATGATTTCCTTCCAATACAAGCTACAACTCGTCAACATTTTCCAGTATACATTTCTTGCATATTGTGGTATATGATACCCAGCAGGGGATTTCCTCTCTGTATTGCAGTAAGTTTGGAAAAGGTTTAGGTGGCTTCTTCAAATATGCGATCCTAGTGGAGTGTCAGTGTTGGATGAGCATCATCTGTAGCTTTCTGAGGGTGTGTCATGAGTGCTTTCCTCAGAGCAAATGAGGTGATGTCTGTGGGCTATATCAGTTTTTCTAGTGTGTTTTGGATAGCTGATGGTTTGTGGAAGGAGGTGTGTTGGTCTGTGGATTTTCTGCATATGGTATTTTGACGGTTGCTATTTTTTATGTTGACCTTGGTGTCTAGAAAGTTGATGCTGATGTAAGTTTTCCAAAGAGTTTGATGGGCAATTCTGGTTGCTGAATTTGTGGTAGAAATCAATGAGGGAATCTAAGTTTTCAGTACAGATGTCATTTATGTACCCCTAGCATACCCTAGGAACCCGTGTTGGTTTGGTGGGAAGGTTCTTGTTTTACGAGGGGTGACTCCTGATGAGCCTGATGTCCTGCTGCTTGGATACAAACACCTGGGTGCTTGTAGTTGCATCTGAGATTTTGTGAGGGTGAAATGGTTGAGGATGGACATGAACCAGATGGTCTTGATTATTCAATGTCAAGAGATTGGCATATATAAGACACCTAGACATAGGGTCAGCAGTAATGGTTCCCTGGTGTAGCATATGATGGCAATACTAAAGATGGTGCCAGTAAAGAAGATAGTTAATGAAGCAGCGATCCTGGAGGAAGCATGTTTGTCTGGAGAAAGTTGTTTCCATATGTGACAAAGTATTTAAAGATGGTGTCTGCAGATCCTCATAGCTGTTCATTGAAAGTCTCCTTCCCATTCCTTCTGCAAGAATCTAGAAGAGCACCTTAAGGTGGCAAGGGCTGACATATTTTTTTTCCATCTTCATTAGGAAGAAACATTTGAACCCTAGGGTGAAAAAAGCAGAGTACTTTCTTGAGTTCCTTCTCACAGGAAAGCATAGAAAATCATGTGCTAGCATTGCTGATACTATCCTAACTTCTCCTTTATCAATTGTTTAATATGTAATTGTTGACTGGATTTTAAAAACCATGCAGACCCTTAAAAAAACCCCATTTGTACCTCTTAAAAATCCTTTCTGAAAGAATTGTTTTTGTAGAGCAATGTAAAATTGATTTAGGATGGTGCAGCTCACTCTAATGTGAGATTATTTTCATGGTTATTTTACAGGTGATGGTAGCTATTTTGACTTTTTTGACTTTTCTTTTCTTTTTTTTTTTTCCTAGAAAAGTCAAGACACAGTTACAGGAACACTTCCTCCAATTGGACTACAGGCCACAATGCTCCCAGTGCTTCCGAGAATAAAAGTAAGCATTTAGAAAGAAGAAACAGTGGCAAATATTCAAGGCTGGGGCGTTCGTCTCAATGACTTTGTGGTGGGTGATGTTAAGATGCAGGTCCTCTCACCATCATTTCTCAAGTGTGTTGGTGAAGGAATTGCCATTGCACTATTTGGGTTCAGTGCTTCAGTTTCTTTTGATAGTGATTTGTTGCATGGTGTTTTGGTGAGATCCAGTTTCCTTTACTTTGTTGGAGCTTATAATTATGTCTGGTTCCATCAACCTCTCTGGAAGGTAAAATCTTCTCAGTTTCTTAGATTAGAGAGACCTAAACAGGATATTGTGTCATGTATTTGAGTTGAAATACAGACTTTTTTCTCCTACAGACAAGATGATCTGCAAGATGGACCTGTGTCATTCTCACATGTTCCACAAAGCCTGAGCTGGACTTCAACTCGCTTTTATATCTGGCCTAAACAGGACCCCAAGAAGACCATGAGAAAGAAAATGCCTACAAACTGTAGCATGGTTTTATGAAGAAGAGGTTTTGGTATTGAATGTAAGCTGAGACATGTAGAATACCAGAAGATGTTCCTAACCAAGGGTTCAGAAATGTGTCTGTAACAGGCTGGCTGCATATGGGAGATGCGGTGGCTCTGAGCTGGTTTCACTGGCAGCCGGGTGCCAGCACACCTCTGCCATGTCTTTAACCCATTCCTCTAACAAGATTGTGAGCCGCATTGCTTCTTTGGACAGTGAATCTACAGCACTTGTGCTCATTTTAGCCTGGCTTGAGTGAGGAGCGGGTGAGACAGGGAGGGGTTGACAGGTCCTTGGTCCCCTGAGGGCTTGGACCCACCAAAGGCGCAGGAGATGCGCACCCGAGGCGCACGCTGACTTCGGAGACCGGCAGTCTGGGGAAAGGGACCCTCCAGACGCAACCAGGGGCTCAGGGAAGCCTCGGCTGACGGGGCGGCCTGCGTGGAGCGCAAACCTGAGCGGGGTGAGGGTGAGGAGGGGGCAGGAGGCGGCGGGGGCAGGGCTGTCCCCGGCGGCTCAGGGCTCCGCTGCGCGGGGCGGAGCAGCGCCGACCGCCATCCCCGGGCGACCTGCCCGGCGGCGGGGGCCGGGGCACCGGGGGCAGGGCCGGGCCGGGCCGGCGGGGGCCGGTCTGTGCTCGGGGAGGCGAGGCGAGGAGGGGGCGGCGGTGATGTGTGCGGCGGCGGCGGGCGGGAGGGAGGAGGAGGAGGGCGGCAGGGGCGCGCCGCCCGGGGCTGATTGGCCGCCCCGTTTATAAGAGGTGCCCGGCCGGGGCAGCGGGGTTGTTTGCCGGCGCTGGGCAGCTCGCTGGAGCCGTCGGAGCGGAGCGGAGCTGCGATGCGTCGCGCCAGCCGAGACTACACCAAGTACTTGCGCGGCTCCGAGGAGCTGGGCAGCGGCGCCGCCCACGAGAGCGCCCCGGCACCGCCGCCGCCCCCGCCGCCCCCGCCGCCGGCATCCCGCTCCCTCCTCGTCGCCCTCGTCCTCCTGGGGCTGGGGCAGGTGGTCTGCAGCGTCGCCCTCTTCCTCTACTTCCGAGCTCAGGTAAGCGGGGACTGGCGCGGGCGCTTCCCACTGTGGCGAGCGCCGCCTCGCAGCCTGCGGAAGATGGGGAGGCCTTCGTGTAGGTGCGATCGAAGCGATTTATTAAAGAAAAGGAAGCGAAACAAAAAGTTTTAGAACACCCTTGTCTGTCTCTGAAGTCGATCCAGTTCTGAGAGGGGTCGGGCCAATGGGCTCCCAGTGCCCTGCCCAGCTTGTGCTGTCCCCTCATCACCGCAGTCGCTCCAGGTAGCGCTCCGGGCATCGGGCGCCTTTCGGGATACAGGGCTTCGCCGCGAGGTTGGACGGGAGGGGCCACCTGACTTGGGAAATAGGTTAGTCGTGAGCCTTCACCTGGAGTCTTGCGGGGCTTTGGTTTTTAATGATCGGCTTTCAGTTTTCTACTGGGGAGAAGCTTGGCATTAGCTATCGGAGTAAGGTTCCTCACCCCGAGGGTGGTGGGAAACAGGTTCTCCAGGGAAGTGGTCACAGCACCAAGAATGACAGAGCTCCAGAAGTGTTTGGACAACGCTCTCAAGCAAACGGTGTGATTCTTTGAGATGGTGCTGTGCGGGCTAGACTCGATGATCCTTGAGGGTCTCTTCCAACTCCGTATAATCTGTGGTTCTGTGACATGGCTGAGATCTTTGGCTGCCATGAATGTTTCACTAGCAGGAGAAAACGGCTTTAAGGACCAAAAGGGACATCATGCAACACCATTCCTGATGGTTTGTCACTCGGGGGCACTGCCGAGGAGCGGGGTCTGTGCGCTCGTGGGCATCGGCCAGAGGCGCCTGCCGCAGCTCGGGAGGCTTTTTTGGGATTCTGGGGAATTTCTGGGAGAGAGCCGCCCCTCACCTGCCAGGCCTCGAGTGTGCCGGGATGTCTCGGGAGAGGCAGCGGTGCGTGCGGGGAGGTGTCGCTGTGGGGGCAGATAAGGCGAGGGGCGGTTGGGCTTTCGGAGAGAAGAGGAGCCTGCTTCTTGGAAATGGCTCGGCTGCCTGGATTCCCTCGCTGCTGCACCTCTTACCCGGCAAGACTGAGCCCTCTCGGAGGAAGTGGGGAGCTGTCAGCCGGCTGGTTCTCAGGGCTAGGTGTTAGATTTCTGCTTGGCTTTATTGTCGGATGCTAGTTAGTTCTGTTAATGTGGCTCTGACTGCCGTCATGGAAGTGGTACTTCTGTTGTGTGTACTTTTCATTTGAAGTCGGCAGAGACTGGAAACTTGTTTCTTTTGGTTTACTTTCTAGGTAGAGGCACTTGATCTTGAGGTAGCAGGCTGGATTTCTTAACGAAGTGCGCTCTGAAAACAGGTGTTGCACAAGTGTATACCCACTCAGATGAATGACTGTCAAATATACAGTAGCACTGCTGATAATTTATTATGCAGGCTATTTCGTATTTTCTTACTGACAATGGCTTTGTGCTTTCCATTTATCCAAAAATAAAATGTAACGGTAATACAGCAGTTAGTTAATCATAACTTGTGTATTTCAGAAGAGTGACATCTAATTTTTGGGACTCACTGTAAAGTAGCTTAAAGCTACTTGTTTGCTTGACAGTGAAATAAATGAATGCCTGCTTCAACTTGTGACAGGGGAATGTTTTTCACTCCAGATGTTCATGGACCTGAAAAGACATTCTTGTCAAAACATAGCTCAGAGATGTGCAGCTATACATTCATTAGGGGGCTCAAGAGCTGTTGCAATCAAAACAATTAATCAAAGTATATCCCCATTGTAAAGACCCTTTCTGATAGGTACATGTCAGGGTTTCACGTGTGCCTAACAAAGGGTAAAAAGGAACCATAATGGCTATTTTTCTTCCGCTTTCTTGATTTAAAAAATGGCACGGTTTAGGTGCAATTCTGTGTTTGACAGCTTAATTCTCTTGCTAGTTTCTTGTTCCTGTAGATTTGGAGTACTACTATTGAACAGAGTCTTTTGTAAATTTGAATTTCCAAGACATCTAGAAGAGGTGATAAAACTCAGTGTAGGCTTGACTGAAGTCATTGCCTAAAAAAATTTAATGGAGGGAATGTAATCAATGGAAAATAGAATAATAAGTGTACTCTTGAACTAAATACATAATTCACTATAAGAGGATATGATAATTCATATTTGTTCACCACTTCTAATTGTGAAATAAGATAGATGGAAAAACATAGCAGGTCCTGCAGCAGTTAATTCTTATTTTACATTCTCAGAGATTTATTTTATTTAAATGAGACATGATCAGACCTCCTTTTTTAAAAAAAAATATTTCTGTGAAGTTTGACTTTATTAAGCTACTTCAATTTGGCCTTTTTGGTGTAAATTTCAGCTATCTAAATTTGTACTTTAATAACAGAACTTAATTATTTTTAATAAATGTTGTTAAAATAATGAAGCACTAGTAGTAGAAGCTGTGCATGAAAAGATTTTAATTGTTTGCTTGGCAAATTAAGCAAATGTGAATTAGAAAGATGTGACTGTATAGGCTGATATTAAGAAATTATATATCTTAGAAGCGCTTTAAAACCTTATCTAAGAGTCTGAGTAAACTCTGACTCAGTTTTTCCACTCACATTTTGTCTGTATTTGCATAAAATCATTTGGGCTGGATCATGACACAGTATAAGCTGAGACAATAGTTGAGGTTTTGGTTTTTCCTTAATTTTGTTTATTTTGTGGCTTGAGCATTTGGAATTTCACAAGACACATAACTAAGACTGACACTAGGTTTTCACGGGTAAACACATGTTTGTGGCCAAGGAATAATGCAGTGCCATGCAAGTGAGACAATGAACTGGTGTGTCGAAAAAGAAAAAAAAATAAAAAAAAGCAACAAGTTTGAATTTTACCAGTATTCTCATAATAGTGTACTGAAATGTAAACACATTAGCATGTTTTAGCCTTGCTTTTTGGTCCATCCTCTGCAGTGTACTGAATCCAAGAAATGAAACAATAAGAAAATGTATTGTTCTGAAGCATTCATTTTGCTTATGCTTTGGGGAATATTTTCTCATTGTCTGTAAAAATGCCATGCAAATTTAGTTAGGATACTCAGAGCAGCTGGAGGTCAACCCTCTGTAGAGACTCATGCACAGCACAAGGTGAGAGAAGTATTTTCTTTACCTTTGGCTGATAAATGCTGAGGTATAGTCTCCTAAAGCTTTTCTTTCTGGCCCATTATCCTTAGTGCACTTAGATCTCAAAAGAGGAGGAATCTGGTCTAACACTGACTGAGCTGGAAGGCAGTGAAGCAAATTGAAAGTGCTCAAATGTGTGTCTGGGTGTCTAATGCCCACAGTTTAAGCTAGACCTCTAAGAGTGTGCATTTTTCCCATTAAAAAAAAAAAGTCTGTACAAAATTTAAGTATTTCTACCAGATGGAAAAGTTAATACATGGATAAATAGTGACCTGGAAGCCCAGTTTTTATTGTCATTGCATGCTTATTTGGAATTCTGACTTTGTGGTGTGTTTTCAAGCTCTTGCCTTTCAAAAAAGACGAAGTTTTGTGAGCATTGTGGCGAACAGAAAAAACAGCTTGCTGGGGGTCATGAACATCTTCCAGAAGCTGGAAGAACCCCTTATTGGTGCTTAAGAAAGGTCATGGAGAGCAAAGTGATATTTGATAGTCTGGAAAGTGGTTTAAGTTTGAAAACAAGTACAAGTATAGATGTTAAACATTTATTGAATGGATAAGTATTTAGTGCAATATTGTAACAGTGCATAATTGATGCAAAATGTAATAGTAAAGGTGGGCAGAATATATTTTATCTTTTAAAACCAAAATGAATCCTTTTTACATCAGAAAATTGTTTCTTAAGGCTGTAAGTTCATTTAGTCTCACCCATGATGTTGGAGTTCATTTTGGCTGCCCTGAATTGTGTGAATAGAGCCCAGAAATTCAGCTAGAATGATGAGAGATACTGAAAACCAGGGGACACTGAGCAGTCTGATCTGATTTCAAGGTCAGGCTAAACAGATATTAAAAAATATGCTAGACACTCCTATCTTTAAATTCCTCTATGATATTAGGTGACTTCACACTTTATAAAGTTTTCTCCTTTATTTTTGTTTGCATCTTGATGTTTCTTCCAGATATTAAATCTTTAGGACTTTGCTGAAGGTGCCCTGCCCTGCAAGTTAGCAAGCTACTTCTGGTATTTCATCATACTTTTCTTGTTCTTTAGAAGTTCTTCTCAAAACATGTCCTTGGAAGTTTTTCTGTGCATCACTACTTCCCCACAGTTTTGATCTCAGTGCTTGGAAGTGCTTGTTTACAGCCATGGCAGTTTGGTGTGAGTTCTTTGTAAAGACATAAGGTGTGGGATTTCTGAGAATGCCTGTTCAGGCAAGTCAGCTGATTTTCATAGTTAAATGTGGTGAAGACTATTCTTGAAAGTATTCTTTGAAAAAGGTGAGCGCAACAGGTAGGTTAGCTAGTCTCAAAATCAGGTTCCTCTTATCTTATCTGGAGTCTTGCAGTTTTTATCAGGGTGGGCTGCACAGCTCCAAGTTGCTGAAACCATCAGCTGCAGTGTTTCCATTAAGCCTTGAATCTTTTACTTGTAGGTGCAGAGATGCTGGTTTTCTGTCCTAAACCCTGAGCAGATAAACTCAAATCTGAGCAAGTGATTCTGTGCAATCTGCTGTTACTGCTGTGATGCAGTACTGTGTGACACATTTGAATGATCGCTGATAGCAGTGATTTGTCATGCTGGACACTCAGGCCTTCACAAATTTCATGATCTTTGTGCTGTAAAACCTGGTTTTCTTGCCTGTTATTCAGAAGATGTGTTTTAGTAAATCTAAAACTGGGATAAAACTGGGATAAAAATTAGTATTTATTGGCAGTTATTTGCTTTCTCTGTTCTATCCTGTGATTTGTATAGAGGAGAGAAGACTCAGATACCCAGATCTTGTTGGAGACATCAGTTCTGTCAGGTTTCTACTGATCCCATCATGAGAGGTTACATTTGAAATAATGTATCTCATTTTTGGGTCCCTCAGTACCAGAAGTGTATCAACAAACTGGAAGGTGTCCAGCAGAAAACCACTGTGACAGGTAGGAACAATAATGTATAAATGAATGGAGAACTGGATTCTTTGACGAAGAGCAGACTAGGGTGAAGGAAACGAATTACTGTTTTTAGCTACCTAAAGACAGTCAGGCTCTTCAGAAGGGCACAGCAAAAGCAAGAGGCACAGTCATAAACTGCAGCAAGGGTAGCTGTAGCTGGATATAAAACCCAAGGGTTTTTTTACACACTAGAAGTAGTGAAGTTTTAGGACAGTTTGCCCAGAGAAGCTGAAAGTCATCATTGATGGACATTCCCCAAAGGTTGTCTAGAAGGCCTTGGCTTACCTGACCTAAGTTAAAAGTTGGCCCTGCTTCAAGCAGGGGGCTGGACTAGAGATGTCCAAAGGTACCTTCCAACCCAAGTCCTTCTGCATTAACTGCCTTTTGGCAGCTGTTGGTAAACATTTTCTGCTTCTTTTTTTTTTTTTTTTTTCTCTTTAATTATTTTTACTATTATTTTAGTTCGCAGTTGATTTTCTGAGTTCTGAATACAAGTGGAACATAGTGTGAGAGATGCTTTAAGAGTGCAGTTTTTACAGTCAGTTAAAGCTAGTGTTGCCTTCCTGCTATTTCATTCTTATGCCTATCCCTATACCAACTCTGATGCTTGCCTGATACCTGGGATGACTTGGTTTTGGGGAACTAATCTTAAAGGAAATTAGGACATAAAAAATTCCTCCTTTGTTACTGATTTAGAAGAGGGGACTGAAATCCAGGAATTAAGTTCTGTGGTGCAGGGGGGAAGAGCAGAGAAGTGTTGGTTTAGATCTCCTTATGGAGTTCATGAGGCTGCACTGCACTAGCTGACTTTAGAAGGCATTAATGTTGTTTTTTAGGACTTAATTCATTGAGCTGCAGTGACTATACACAGGTTCTGTTTGGGGTTCAGCTGTGTCAGGAAGATGTTGCTGCCTCCAAGCCATTCTGTAACTCATCACTACCCCTCTGCTCAAAGCTGTGGCATCTTATGATCTTTGGGTGAACCTTCTGTGACCTGTTTCATTCTGGATCTGCAGGGATGGCTTGAGACAGATAGACCACACTACAGGATCTGACACTGGTCTGAATGAATTGGGCAAAGAACTTTCCATAGGGAGCCTTGAGCAGAAGGGTGGTGATGGAAGAGGCAGCATTCGGTGCTGCTGTCTGTGCAACAAATGTTTCTCTGCTGTGTGTTGCTATTGGGTGGCTGCCTGAGTGGTGTAGACTTTAGTTCAGCTCTCTAATCCAAACTTTATGCTTTTAAATTAAGTAATTTCTTTTTTGAGGGATTAAGGAGTTGAATTTATGTTCCTGTGAACAAATGATATATTTGATTCCCTTTGGCTGTTTTGTATTGTGAAAAGCTTCCTTTTGATTTGCTGTTTTGTTCAGCTCTGTGTTAAGGGAAACTGAACACTAGGCACTGTCCACAACGTCTTGGTATTCCTGCATTGCAATTGCAAATAGCCTTTTGTAATTCTCAGGTAAAAGTATTTCTTCCAGCTAAAGAGAGATAGAAGTAAATGTTCTTTAATAGGCCAGTTGATACAGTTAGAGAACCTAAAGAAGAGTTTGAGTGCATAAACGTTTTTTTAAGCTTGAAGTAAAAGCAGAATAAATGTGAGTTGCGAACAATTTCTGAGAGTCCTAGGCCATCTCTGAAAGATAGTTGTTAATCTCTTCAGTGTAAAGGATTTGGAGTTTGTGGAAAAAATGGGTAAAATTATTTAAATAGTTTTGTGCAATAAAATTCTGTCAAGGTACAATCCTAATCCTTGGATTATCTTCCAATTTATCTAAGTAATAGATAGAATGCAGGATTTAAAAATATTATTGATTCAGTCACAAAGACTGATTGCTAAAAATGTCTTGCAGATACTCTAAATTTACCATTCCTTGTCCAATGATGCAGAGGTGTCCTGTGGTGAATTTTGGTCATCTTTTGGTCTTTGACTTTTGCTGTCTTGGTGACTATTTCACACAGCAGTATCTCCTGCCACTGTCATGTCTTAATCCCAGCTGGCAACTAAATCTCAGACAGCTGCTCCCTCCCTGATGGGATTATGGGGAGAATTGGAAAAGTGAGAACTCGTGGGTCGAGATAAAGAAAGTTTAAAAGGTAAAGGAAAAGCTGCACACACAAATGAAGCAGAATATGAAAGCATGTGTTCAGCCATCCCTAGGATAGCAGGGCTCCACCACACATAAGTGACTTGGGAAGACAAATGCCATCATTCCAAGTGTTTCCCCTTTCCTCCTCCTTCCCCCACCTTTATATACTGAGCATGATGCCATGTGGTCTGGGATATCCCTTTGGCCAGTTCTGGTCAGCTGTCCAGCCTGTGTCCCCTCCCAGCCCCTTGTGCACCCCCAGCCCTCTCTCTGGTGGGGTGAGAGGCAGAAAAGGTCCTGGCTCAGTGTCAGCTCTGCTCAGCTGTAACAAAAACTTCCCTGTGTTATCAACACTGTTTTGGTCACAAATCCAAAATACAGCCCCATACCAGCCACTGTAAAGAAAATAAACTCTATCCACAATGAGCACATCCAGTTTCAGTAATATCTGACTGACAGCTTCAGTGATATAATTTCAGTGATAAAATGGTTTCAGAGATAACTCCTGTTTCTCCTGTTGAAAATTATGTGCTGTACACACACATACATACTTTGCCCAAGTTTCTTTACTTGACATTCATGTGTCATCTTACAAACAATAGCTTTTGAGAGAGGATAACTGTGTATGTTTCCTGCTAGAATAATTTTGATATTACCCTGAGGGGTTGAAATACGGAATTCAAAATTATTTACTTTACCATAAGAATGGGGTTTATCTTTAACTTTTGAAAGTCACATATCTAGTCTAAGCTAATTAAATAGGCAGCACCAGAAGATAATTAATTCTCCTATCTCACATGACTGTTGGATGAAATAAACCCTGATGTTGGGAACTTTTTCTCTCTACACTGTTTATAATGAGAATTTAGATAATAAACTTAGCCAGTGGCCAAACTTTTAGATGGTTGAAAAGTGTCTCTAACACTTAGAACTGTGGTTGTGCTCATATTTTTGTTTCAGATGGACCCTACTAGAATTTCAAAAGAACATGCACACTGTGTCAGAACCCTCTTTGGACACCAAGAAAGTGCAGATTTGCATGATGCCTCCTTTGAAAGTCAAGAAGCGAAGTTAATGCCAGAATCCTGTAGAAGTGTGAAACAGGCTCTCCAAAGGGCTGTGCAGAGGGTAAGTGGCACAGACAATGTATTTCTTTATTTCATAAATGTCCTGCAGATGAACAGCACCACCACCAGTGGTCCTGTTGGAATTAAAACAATTTTTCCAAAATCTGTACTCAGAGGTAAGTTCTATAAATTATTTCCTGGTGTTTGACATGAAGTTTTATCCATGATTGTATTATATTTGCTGCTGAATCTGGTAGTGGCTAACCAATTCTGTATTCAAGCACATTTTATTTATTTTATTTTTTTTAAGAAAGGAAGACTTCTAGTTATACTAAGAAAACTAATTGAAGTTGAATAATTAGCCATTCTGACATTTGGATGTGCCTGAATGGTAGTAATTTATGCTAATATTTATAGAAGTTTTCCAACACTTTGAATGCTCATAACAAGTGTCAGTTCCACCTTTTTTTCCAAGGAATCTTTCAGACAAGATTCTCTTAAGTCGAGATCAACAGCAAACAAAATCTTGCCTGAAGGAAAAGGAGATGGCATTTGCTCTTGTTTCTTACTCTGCCTGGAGTCAGAAATGAGGGTCAGTTCCTGCTTTGGTTTTGCTCACTTTGCCAGTTCTGTGCAGACCATTCTCACACTGGCAGAAGAGCTACTTTGCCATATCATGATAACTGGGTGGTCTTTGCCCGGGAATCAAGAATGACAGCTTGTTCCCAAACACAAATGACAAAAGAAGTCAGCCGTCATGAAGAAGCCTAGGCAAGCTGGAAATATGCCACAATCCCCTTTTACTGCAGTTGCTGCCTTTGATCTCTTTTTGTGTTCATGATAGTGTTTAGTGCTAATTATGGGCTGTGAAACAGATGGATGTCTGCTATGGTATTTAGTTTTCCTGGCTTATCAGGCCCATTGCAACTTTATTGCCTCACATCTGCTTAGGACTGGCAGTTTTTCATTAAGGGTACTACATTAGGTTTGAGCTGAACTCACATATGCTGTAGCATGAAGTGCACTTGGGTTAAATTTACAGCATTTAAATTGTGTTAATGTGGTATTTGCTTTTAACAGAGAACTCTGAGTGACAGATCTTTTTGTGAACAAAAAAAAAAGACACAGGAGTCCATGTCTCGTCCCTTTTTCTAGCCACCTCCTTCAAGAGCTTAAGGGGGAAACAAAGGGTTATGTCTGTAGGATTGGTTCTTTCCTCCTGCATTTTATAGAGCCTCTCACAGGCTGCAGCTACATATGTGCTGTGTGCTGGGCTGCTCATTCACTCATGGCAGAGTAAGGAGCCTGTTACAGTAAGTCAATGGGGAGCCCTGTGTTCTGGTCATTTGCTGCTGGTTACTCAACAAAGTCGCTGGCTTTAGCTGAGGCTTTACATCCTGCCGGTCTGGATGGTGGTTAAATGCTGCAATGTCCATGGCCACGATAAGTAGTGAGTAGGGATAACTTTTTTGGCTGATGACCATTAGTCTGAGAACAATAAAATTTCCCTTGCCAAAGGAATTAGACTCTGAATTTCCTTTGAATGCAATGGAGTTTATTAAGCAACTGCACCAGTGGTCTGGGTGCTTTGTCATCTTGTATCAATGACAGAGAAAAAAATAGATAGGAAAGTGGTGATCTGAGGCTTTCTACATCTGTTCGGTACATCAGGGAAGTGAAAGTAACAGTGTCAAGGCAGATTTATACTTTATCATCATCTGTAAATTCTGCCTTTCAGTCACCCTTCAACAATGAAGAGCAGAGATGCAGCTGTAACTCGCAGTTGTGATACTCCTGTGTGTGGATCCAGCTAATGTGACTTAAAGGAGGTTTCCTGTTGTCTGTGCTTCCTTCACTTTCCTTGAGGAGAATCTAAATAATCTAACTTCTGTGTGTTTTAAGAACCAGTATCCTTATTTGAACTGTCAGCATGCTAAGTGACTGAAATGGAACACTTCAAGATACCGTTTGTTTTTTGATTTTTCAATATATTGTCTTTTGCAATTCGAGCTGTTAAGGAAATGAAAATAGACAAATTTCTTTTGCTCAGGTCTGGTTACAGCTTCTAGCTTCCTGTGCCAGACCTCATCTGTTTTCTTTGCACACCTGTAGACAGAGTACTTAAATGTAAAGCAGGGATTGATGTTGAAAATGAAAGTGCTCTTATGAAAACCAGTGTAGTAGGGCTGCAAGGTCCAGTCTAGAAATACTTGTCTCCTGGAAAAAAAGAGGTTTTTTTCTTTAAATCAGAATCTAATGATCGATTCCTTAACATATTCCACAATAAAAATTCTGCTTAAGGAGCAGCTTACTAAGTAGAGAGCACATTTTTAATATCGCATATAAGTTTCAAGCAGACAAATAATATACTTTCCTAGCCAGTCTGTTTGCTTAATTTTTTTTCATGTAACCCTAAAAAGCTTTTGGCAGTCCAGATGCTCTAACCACAGTCCTTATGAAGTCTGTTATGAGCCTGAAGTAGAAAGGACTACAAACATATCTTGGGTCAATCCATAAGTAACTTTGCTTGGCAATGCTCCCAGCTTCTAGCTGCTTGTGGAGTTCAAGCGTAAGCTATTTTCCCACATGGCAGCAGAGTGCTTTGCTAGACCTCCAGGGCAGCATTTATAAAGAGATCTATATACTTAGCAGACATTTAAAGAGCACATAGTTATGGACCAAGTAAAGGCTTCACAAGTGATTGCTGCAAGTTGTTAAAATTTCACCTACAATTTTTGTAGGTTTCCATCCTACAATCTTACGTGCCTTTCTTTTCTCTGCCAGCAGTAGACTACTCATTTGGAGAGAGGTTTTATTGCTGGTCTCTAAACTACAGTCTGATGAATATAGGTTCATGTACTTTCTATTTCGCTTCCTTCCTGCTTCAAATTGCTGAATTTCCGGCAAGAGAATAAAGTACTTCTTCCTGGTATCAGCTGTACTTAAAGCACTTGGTAATAAAATAATCAAGTGCATAAAGAAGCTTTAAGACCACATCTGAAGCCATAAGTGACTGTTGAGGGGTTCGTTGGTCTTAAAAGGCTGCTTAGAGCTGCTCAGAGTAGATACTGAGATGAGACAGTAGATGAGAGCTGAAGGAGACTAAAAACCATTCACAAATGTCATATCTTCAGGAGTAGCCTTGTTTCTGCATCCTCAGCATTGGGCATTACTTCAAGAGCAACAGTTATTTTTGCAACCTGCTGTGGATGAGGTAGAGAGCACCTCCCAACTTTTCAGGCATTCAAATCATTAAATCATTAAAACATTATTTTTAGCTTTAAAATGGGAAAGCTTTGGAGCCTCTTAGTGGCTTCTTAATTTTTTTTTTTTTTTTGGATGAAGGGAAGACATGTTTTTCATTTTTGTGACTAGCTCCTTGTCTGTTGTTTAAACAGCAAGTGTGTGGGGGAGGTTGGAATGTGGGAAGCAGGCCAGCAGAGTTGGCTTGGTGGGCAGTGAGCAAATGACAAAGGTGTACAAGTGCAGCTTGTCATAAGATTAAGAGTGGGGTGATTTTTGTGTACAGTTATGCTAAAAATAACTGAAGAGCCTGGTATCACACACGGTTCTGTGGATGGCAGCCTTAAGAGAAGTTGCTGGTAATGTTTGTCAGCAGTTTTCATGCCATTACAGCAGTGTCTTAGTCACGGGTTCTGTTGAGCTATTTCTGCCTCCTTAATGAGCTTCTACATTGTGAGTAAGTATGAGACACCTGAGAACATTCAGGAGCTAAAAAACCGCAGTTGATACTTTGGTGATTTGAGAAATCACAGCTCTTAATTCCTTGCAGTAAGAATACCAGGGGATTTTATAATCCCATTAAGAGGCTACCTTCAAACATCCACTGAAAAATGTCCTTCAGGGTCAGAAGCAAATACATGGTTAAGTGCTTTTCTAAGGTAGGTTGTGTATCAGCACCTTGGAACTGTATGAACATCAAGTTAAGAAAAAAAAATCAATAAGCATTTAACTGCTTATTCTTTAGGATGATATCTACAACTCCATATCTGTTTCCTGGGGACTAGTTAATGTGTTTTATCTTCATTTTGGAACAGAAAGAATATAAGACTTTCATGAGGGTGGTCAGAATCAAGTGAAGAACTTGACACTAGTCCAGAGCACAGAGAACTGCTGGAGGATTTTGTTTTCTGGCCACAGTCTAGCCACTTCTGATCCAATGATAAGCTCACAGAAGAGTCAACAAGCAATTCACGCAAACCCTCAGCCTTGGTTTTATTAGTGCCATGATCTAACCAGTTGAGCTAACCATGAACACCAGGCAAGGAGAGTTGTGGACCCAAGTGTTCCTTGGTAGCTGTCCTTACTGAGTGGTGAAGCTGCAGATGAACAGCACCACCAGCAGTTAGGAGAGCAGCTCAGACTGATTTCATGAGGACCAGAGCCACTCTGTGTGGAAGATGAACTGAGCCAGGCTGCTCAGGTCTCAGAAGGTGAGGTATGCAGCTGCTTAAACTCGAGCATCTTTGTAAATGTGCAGAAACAGAACGGAATGCTCCTAGGAAAAATGTAAGTTAAAAGTAGAATAGCAGTCAACCATTTCAGGGCTTTCAAGGGCTGAGCAGTTACCAACCACAGGATTTTTTTTTTTTTTAGTACAAAACCTAGATAGTAGGAGATTAAAATGTACATGGTTCTTTTGGGATCTGATCAGTAGGCTTTTCAGGCAAGGATATTATCACGTCCTCCCAAAGGAAAGGATGTTAAAACAAACTCCACATCTGAGAAGTTTCCACTAAGAAGGCAAGAAAACAAACGTGTCCCCTTCAAGGGAAGAGGGGTTGGGATAGGTGTGCTGCAATAATCTCTGAGAGTGTGGTCCATCTCCCAGCCTCTTGCTTACATCCTATTCTCTTCAGTGGCTTTTGCCATTTTTCACAGTACCTAGTACTTGCATTCTCTTGTCATCTTACTGTTTCCTACTCAACTGTGGCTAGTGACTGATACTGACATGCAGCTCCTGGAAGTGAACTTTGTTTTCATGCTCCTAGAACTGACATTGAAGTAGGAAGATCAGAGAAGCAAAGTGCATGTGAATGCGGGAAGCGGATGCGAGTTTTGCTGCTTTTGAAGTTGTGATTCTTCTACTTTCTTCTTGTCTCTACAGTAAAAAGCATCTTCATGATTCTTATCTATGAAATCAGCATATCTTAGCTGAAGTATTATGCTTTGATAGTCATACTACAACTTCCATACTGCTGTGGCTTTTCATTTCGGTTTAACATTTAAACACCTACTGAAAGGGGAAAGTGAGAGTAATAAATGCACCAGCCGAGGCACTACATATTACACTGCGGTTGCAGAACTACATAAAAACAGGACTTCAGTTGTTTTCAGAGCAGGATTTCAAATTCTGAAACACCCCAGTGATTGAGAGCACAGTGGGACTTCGCTGATCTGGCCAAATCTATGACTTATTTCATATACACGGATTGAATCAGGCAAACAGCAGTGTGCGTGGCATAAAGGCAGAACAAAGGACTACTCTTAGGTTTCAAAGAGAACATGACTTGCTATCTTCAGTAAAATATTTCCTTTTACTAAACTTCTTGACAGCTCCATGGCATGAGGTATTCAGAATAACAAATATGCTACCCCTGTTTTTTTAGAAAACAGATGGAGAGTTATGGGGAAAAGGGAGATTGAACTGATAGAGCTTAATAGTAAGACTCAGTCTAGCTTTGTAATAAGAACAGGCTGCTTAGATTTTTTGAAATCTGCTGTATCTTTTTCTCAAGAGGAGTACAGGTGTGAATGATTAAAAGCAAAGCTTTTTGTGGTGCTTGATGCCTGCATTTTGTGCTGTTCTTGGGTTTGGGTAGCATAGTTTTCATTCATGTTAAAATTTATCTGCAGCTTTGAAGAATTACATACTTTCCAAGTCTGGGACCCAGTCCCTCTGGTCCAGTATGGATGACAATCCTTTAGTTCCTGCATGCCTTGTTAGAAGTAAGCCTTGATTGTAAAGCCTTACAGCCTTCCAGGTTGGTGGTCAAGTGTGAGGCGTGGAGGTTTCATTCAGCTCACCACAAATGAAATTCAGAAGTTTAGCAATCCTTAGTTGTTAGTGATTACACACTAGTTCCTGTATAGAAATGCCTCTTTCTTTGCCTTTAGACTCCAAGTAGTTAAATCAGTTCATAAATTCCATTGTTTGATGTGATGCCTTCTTATCAATCATTGTTCCATTTTACTTAGAGAAATATTCCAAGTACACTAAGTAGAAAAGGTTTTAAATGTGCTGTCACCACTACTTCAGTAAATAATGCAGCACATACATGCTGTCATTTCTATCCACCTTTATTAGAATTACCAAATTACTAGAAGTAATTTGATTGTGTGTGCCTGTTACATGTATTATCATATTTACATGATTCATATCCCAGGCATCTGAACTGGTGGAATACTGTCCCCAGATACATGCAAAGTATTGTAAGTGTGCAAACTAAACATTAAACATTGTTACAAAACCAACAAGAAAACATCAAAGCAATGTCTCCTTCTCATTTTAGGAAGTCCAGCGTGCTATGGGAAGAACGCCACCAAGACCAGAAAAAGGTAGGTATTGGTTTATGATGAAGAAAAGTTTTAGTTCCATTAAAATTGCCTTTTTGGGATAATGCATTTCTTTTATCTCTAGCTGCAATGGAGGCATTAGGACTTGAACTGTACAAGAGGAACAAACCTGAAAAGCAGCCATTTGCCCATCTCATTATTGATGATAAGAATATTCCATCTGGTAAGTTCAATTTGTAACTGAATACTTTGAATACTAATATAAATGTATAAAACAGTGAAGTATATGAAGATAGTTCAGTAAAACAGCAACAGACTGGGACTTTAGAAATGGCTTTTGATAGTAAGAATAAACTGGATGCATTAAAGGATTTCAGAGGCAGCAGGGGTGGATGGCTCCCCTTTGTATCAGCCTTGTGCTGAATGGCTTCCATTTCAAATTTCCACTTTTCATGATCAACCTCTTAAGGGGCATGTCTTGCCTCTTTGTGCTGTCTTCAGGTGAGGAAGGAAAATCTATGTTGAATCTCTCCTCTGAAGTTTCCCATTTTCCTTTGGCCTGTAGGGCCCATCAGGAGGTTTTCACTCCCACCCCAGCCATGAGGATGTGCCCACACATACAAGCATATACCAGCACAAACATTGCCCAAGCTACAGAGTAGGGGGAAAAAATTGTTCTTGTGGCTTTTATCCGCCCCTGTGGTAAGAGGATGGCATTTTTTAATCTTTCCAGAGCTCTTATTTTCTACACACAAGTATTCAGATGGCTTTGGGAATATCCTTGCTAGTACAATATCAGGGAACAAGACATGAGCCTAAGTTGGAACACTCTCCAGAGGAAAAGATTCATTCCTAAAATTTTAAGATAATGTTAGAACAGTTTTGCTTTTTGCCCTGGGGCACTGTCAGTTGAGATTTTTCGCTGTATTCTCAGTGCTGTATTCTGAACAGCTGGTGTGCTCGAAGTAAACCAGTTTTTTCTGAAGGTATTAGGTAGAGGATCTTAAGAAGGGGTTAATTGATTGCCACTGTCTTTTTTCTCTGAATATTTATATGTTCTACAGGGCTGAACTCATTGTTAATTGAGCAATGCACATTGCTTTTCTGTTTTATATAAGCAAACCAAAGGGGAATGGTGTATTGAGACTTGAAATCTGAGATTTTAGCAGCCTGCATAGTAATACCTTGCTCTTGCTCTATTTAAAGACAAAGCACTTCCATACAGCTTCTTGCCTGGAGGGATGGGATTCTTTCAAGTGCATTGGCATTGCCACAATCCAGAGCTTTATTGCAGAGTGCTTAAACAGCTTGTCAGACGGCAGTCAGAACTTCCATAAGCTTTCTTGTTAGCTCAAATTACTCCTTGACAAGCTTCTATACTTGTCAGATTTTGGCTTTGACCTACTTGTACAGTAGGTCAATAGTAGAGGATTCGGTATCAGTAAACTTGTTTTAGCATTATATCCTTGGAATATTTCAAATAATTTGCTAGTCATAGAAACAGATCACTTATCTGTAGAAGTGGGGTGTGTGTCACTGTCACAGTCTGTGAAATCCTTTTTCTGTGTGGAATTTATTTGCTGCTTACCTGGATGTTGCTGTAAACTGTAATTTTACAACTGTAATTTACAGCAGCTGATAATTTTTACAGCTGTGCATTGCTGCATTAACCTTCAAGGGTGTGGCACAGCACATCTATGGGTCACTACCAGGGAGACATTGTTCTTTTTTGCTGCAGATCAAGTCCTTACCAGTGTGATGAATTGCACATTTACTCCATCCTGGTCTGGCTTTTGCCTCTTTTGGAAGAGCACTGCCAGGAGTTAATCTGCAAGCACAGCTTCTGCAGCCCTTGTGGGCATTGCAGCAGTGAGGGGCTGCATCACTGGCATGAGGCAGAACTCCCTTGGCTGGGTAGCGCACAGATTAGTGACAGGCATAAAGAAAGAAATAATTGCCTGAGGGGTCACCAGGAGTTTTTCCTCTCCCATCTTGTTTTCTCTGACTGCAAATGGCAAGTTCTATTTTCTTCCCCTCATTCTTTGCCCTGCATGTCTGAAATACATCTAAATTGTTTTCTGCCATCCCTGAGTGGACAGATCTGTTCTTAGTATTTTAAGGTTCTCTACTAAGTCATTGCACTCATCCAGAATAAACAGTGCCAGGGAAAAAAGAAAAAAAAATCTTCATCACTGTCAAACAGGATTTTAAGCAGTTTTCTACTGTACACCCTTCATGGAGGGGCGCACTGAGCAGTATCTGAGAGAGAACATTTTGCTTTGACCTGGTTCACAATAATGTCAGGCCTCAAGTGGACTTCTGCAGCTGGGGGAATAATGCAAGGGGGGGGGAAATAACCCTTCCCAGATCTTGGTGTCCCCACCCACCATTTGGCACAGAAACTGTAGTGGTTTGGCTTGCTGTGTGTATTTTTTAAGTTTGCTGCATTAGGTTAGAGCTGGATGCTTGCTGGTTGGTTTTTACCAGAGCTCACTATAAATGCTACCTAGGTCTTAAATAAAAACAGTGACTTTTGGCTTGTAAATTGACTACAGAAATTAGTCATAGTTTAAAGGGGAAAATCACAAACAGAAATAAATATAAATGTTAAATATCATTTGGGGTGTGAATTGATACCTTTAGCTGTCTGAGGAAATGCTGTAGTATTCTGAGCTATTTACAGCTGCAGGTTCGACTTAGCTGCCCTTTGCCTCCAAAAGACTTTTCAGAGCAAAGAGTGCTTTGGTCCCTTTTTCAGGCTTTATTTATACCTGAAAGCTACTAGAATGCAAACAAATTATCGAAATAGGGCTCCTTTCTACCCTGTTTCCCTCACAACATCTTCCATCTTGCTAATTAATTTTATTTAACTCATTTGTATTAGTCTTAGCTCAAGCTCACAAAAAAATAATACATTGTTTTTATTAATCTTCAGTTTTGAGAAAGAGCATGCATTATCTTGAATTCTTAAATAATGCTTTTTGTCCTGTCTGGAAGGCTATTTTACTCATTATCCCCCAGCCACTTCCTTCCTGTCAACAGGACTTACCTTGTGCTGTTTCTTTCATGGTTCCAAAGGAAATTATTTCCCAGAAGATACTGAATTGCAGCACTTTTCACTGTCCCATGGTTTGGGTTATGTGTCAGAGTTTCTGATATGTAACATTCATGGACAGCAGATCAGGCACTAACACGCTCCAGTTTCCTGCATTTCCTGTGTTTCAGGGTACTGATTGTTCTGAGGTCTCCAAATCTGGGTGTGTTACCACCAGAACTGCTGAGAACCTGCTCACTCCTTCCATTACAGTTGCATGGCATAACTCCTACCAGAGCATCTTGGTGCTGTGCTGCTGGCTGTGGTATGCCTCTTCTGAGCTCTGAATTGTGGCAAAATACCTGTCTGCCTCAGCACACGTGCTCATAGCATTCTAATCTAGCTTGGATGTGACTTCTAGAGTTATCTGTACAAATCTTCTGCTCAAAACTGAGAGGGTCCCATCATCTCTTGGCCAGTTCCCCATAGCATCCAAATAGTGTAAACAAAATTCACCCAGAGCCTTTCACTCAATGACAAGTGACTGTGGCACCTATTTGCTCTCTTTATCCTTCTTCAGCAGAAAACCTTCCCAACTAAGAATTTCTTCAAAATTGCAGCTTGACTGGCAACTAAAAAGTTGACTTGTCAGGTAAATAAAATCTGCTTAACAGCCACCCAGTGTGCCACTGGGCAATCACACTTGCCTTTCTGCTCCATCATAGGTGTGCATTCCTGTCCTGTATCTAATGTGCCTCTCCTCGATCCAGGCAGAGATTTCTTGCCTGTCCTCTTCATCTTGAAGTTAGCCCAGTCTCCATGGGGCAGTACTTCTCCCAGACTTAATGCTGTGCACACAAAGTTCTACAACTCCAGCTATTCCCAGTGCTTTAGAGGTGCCCTCTGGTACCCCTAACTCAGCAGATTTTGCAGGTGAATAATTGCGAAGAGACTTAAGGTCTTGATTCTCTTCCAGTTAATGGATGGGTTTCAGGTGCGATTTTTTGAGGCACTGCAGAGAAGGTGGCTTCTCTGTCTGGTTTTGCTTTCATAATTTCTACCTGGCTGCACTAGACCCACAGGGAAGATGGTACATGTGATCGGCCTTTGACAGTGCTTTTGCTTAAGTCTTTGTGGAGAAACAGCAGAGGTTTTTGTTCTGGGCTGCTGTTAAAGTATCCCTCTCACATGGAAAAGTTGCTTGCCCTCGGCAGTTAGGGAAGACATCTCTCTCAAATTTCCCTGTTCCTATTTCCCTTCCCTTTCTGCACAGACCTGGGGGGGTCCTAGGGGGTCCTGGGGCCCTCTGTAGATGCTTGGAGGAGAGGGCACTGTGCCCTGCTGTGTGCCATGGAAAGTTTGCTAAGGATGGACTGTTCTGGTTCGATGCTGGGAGAATAAGGTACTGAATATTTCAAGCACTGGGAGGCTGAGGTATGAGGCTGAGGTCCTCTGTTACCTATGTGAACCCACTGCTGTGAGAGGGAGCAAGTGGAGTCACTCTTGTGTGCTGAAAATTACTGTTGGTTAGAAGGACAAGTTGGCCGCCTCCCATCTGTTGTGTTATGCCCTGGGTATTACTCCAAATAATAGAATGTTAGTGGTTTGTGCCTGTCAGGAAGCTCATCATAAATACTTGAAGTTCTGCATAAAGTCTAGGCAACTTAGTGTGTAGTACTAAAGATGCAAAATTTTTTTGCATTTTTTGCATTTTTTTGGTGCTGTCAAATGAAAATATGCTTACCTTTCTACCACTGCAGTCATACAAATGTAAAATATGGAAGGTTTCATAAGCTTTCTCTTTTGGGAATTGTCAGTTCAGCTTTTTTTTTTCCCCCAGAATTTTAGTTATTCCTTGTCACCACTCGTATGTTAAAGACCAATAACGAGTTTTTCAAGTTTCTCTCAACTTGAATAAAGTTTTAGGTGGAATGCAATGTCTGTGCAGAGCTTGTTGCATGGTTGCTTACCATAATAAAACTATAGGCCAAGCAAATGTTTTGTGCCACAGTCCAGCAGATGTTTTGCTGGGAGGGCGCAGTTATAAATACTAAGCAAAATATAGGTGTGTATGATAAAAAGAGGAAATTCCTTAGGAATTTTTATCATAATTGTTTCCTATTCACTTTAGCCTATAGAACCCTAGCTGCTGTTCATTCTAAAAGCATAGAGGTTGCTTTCTAAATGTTTGTCAAATGTTTATTAATAATCCTTTTTTTTTTTTTTATCTCCAGGAACTGGCAAAGTGAACCTCACATCCTGGCATCATGACAAAGGCCAGGCACACTTATCAAATATGACATTCAGTGATGGAAAACTAATTGTTAATCAAGATGGATTTTACTATCTTTATGCCAATATTTGTTTTAGACATCATGAAACTTCAGGAAACTTGACTAAAAGAGGGCTTCAGTTGATGGTGTATGTGATTAAGACAAACTTTAAAATAAGGCGCTTTGATGTGTTGATGAAGGGAGGAAGCACCCAATACTGGTCAGGGAGCTCAGAATTTCATTTTTATTCTGTAAATGTAGGGGGGTTTTTTAAATTAAAATCCGGTGAAATGATAAGTATCCAGGTATCAAACCCATTGCTACTGGATTCTTCGCAAGAAGCAACTTATTTTGGAGCATTTAAAGTTAGGGATTTAGATTGACTCTTTCTTTAGTGTGCTGAAAATTGTTTGAGTTTTTAGTTGTCCAACAACAACTTGAAGAACTGAAAATCTTCTGCAACCCAGTTACATCTGTGTAAGCCATATATCTCTAAAGACATGTTTTTGTCCCACACAGGCTCCACAGGAGTCCTGCAAATGTATGGAAGGAAAAAATTACACAGTTCTCCTGATTTAGTCTTAAAGCAGTTTTGCTTCATTTGTTTCCACTGGCCTCACAAGAGTCATTGTGCCCTTTGCATTTGTAGTTGAAATCAGAACAATTAATATTATTGAGCTTCTGTTTCCAGGTTCTGCCCTGATTACTAGTTTTGGTGGAAACATAGGGCAGGACAGAGCTTGGCTCCCAACTTGCATTTAGGGCTCCATTTTACTTGGGGTTGAGTATTCTGACCCTGAGACAGCAAAGATTATGGAAGTGTGACTAATCCCATTGCATTTGATGTGGCTTTTCATGTGTTGAATTGGGGCTGATTTTGCTTTGCTGGATTAGGGTTGGAGAGCTCAGACCATGGCAGAAATGGGTTGGAGAACACCTAAACAGTTCAACTTAACTTTTACCTGATTAAAGGGGCCATTCCAGGAAGAAGAGAGATCATCTGGCCTTGCAGTTCTAAAAAAAGTTAATTACAGGTCATGTTATTATTGTTGCACAGTTAATTGCAAATATAGATTGCCAAACTATGGCGTGCCTTTAAAGTATTACATTGTGCCAGAACCTGCAAAGACATTTTTTAAACAAAAAAGTATGTATTTTTATATTCTGTAATATCTAAAGTTATATTTCAGGTGTAATGTTTTGTGTAAAAAAAAAAATGTAAATTATATTGTCCTATAGTATTTGATACAAAATATTTAAAATCTCTTGCTGTTTGTATATTTAATGTTTTAAACTGTTTTTATGTACAGACATGTTAAACTGGTGCACTTTTTAGTCCCAATGGGAAAAAATGCAGCTATAAGAGGTTGTTTGCAATTAGCAAATGTAATATATATCTTTGTTCTTCTTAACTTAATAGATTTCTTTTAAACTTGTCAGTATTAAGGGAGGCGAAATCACACCAATGCCATGAGTAATTACACCAGAATGCTGGTCACTGGGTGCCTTTCAAACCTGGAGGGTAATTAAGCTGGTATTATGTAAAAATGAAATAAAAAAAAAAAAATTAATACATAGTAAGCCCCAGAAATGTTTCAGGGGTATTTATAGTTTCTGAACAGGCATATTTTTCTACAACAAAATCTGCCAGTGTTAAATTCTGCAATTGAACAGTAAGTTTTTTAGCTTAGTTTCCTGAAAAAGTGAAGCTTATGTCATTGCATTGCCTGTTCTTGTCTCCCACTGTAGCTTTTAAAGCTCTGCACCCTTCTGCCAGCTTTGGCAGATGAATGGCAGAGTTAAGAGATATTCTTGCAGGTTTTATGAGGACAGACAGCTGAGAACAACTCAGCCATTTATACATTATTTGTCAGTGGCTGGCCACTGTTCACTTTAGCCAAGAGATTAGCTGGGGAGACTCCTGCAGCGTGAGTTGTCGCTTGTGCAGTGCTTGGCCAGGGAGGTGGGTGGGTGGAATCTGAGGGTGGGTACAGGGGCCAGAGGGGAGGGCTGCAAATACTGAGGTGATTAAATTTAGAGCACATCTGGACAGGGAACAGCAGCTTGGTGGGTAAGAGGATGAGGGAGGGTTTTGAAGTGTTTGTGTGCTCTATGGGTGATGTGGGGAAAGCCCACTATTTATTGCGGTAGGAATCAAATCTGTGGGAACTGGGGCTTCATACAAATCCTCAGGCTTTTAAAATATTTTTTTTTGTTAAAGGAACTGAGTTGAATTCAAGCAATTATTTTATACTGTATAATAAACATTTCTTTTTAATGTTAATATTGTTTTCTGACAAAATATATTTCTAAGAAAAAAACAACTTTGTGATTTCTTCATTTTCATGTGTATGTGTACCCATATTTCTTGTGCAGCTTTGATAATTTTATTCCGATTTCAGAATGTGTAGGCTGGGTATGGTAAAGAAAACGGAGGCATAAATCAACTGTTTTGAGACAATTACAATGAATTTTATGGAGTTTTGATTTGGCTTCAGATCTACATACATGACTTTCAAGTCAGGTTAGATCTTCAGGGGTTAGTAACTCAGCTGAAAATGAGGACTTCCCATTTGTTTCACATCAAACAGCTGTCAGTTCAAACCCAGAAGTAACTGAGGAATCTGGGGCTCTTGTTTTTTTATTTTCAGGAGCTACAGATCACAGTCATTTTTTCTGCTATAGAGGTGTCCAGTAGCAGGATGGGAGAAAAATGTCTATTCTGTGTCTGTCCTGGGGGTTTAAGCCACCCTCTGGAGATGTGGAGATGGGGGTTCAAGTGGTTTGAAGGTAGACTCAGTAGTGATTGCCCACAGACGGTGTAGTATGAAGGCGGGGAGCCACCAGAATTAAATGTCACCTGAATGACAGTGGCTGTGGGCTGTGAGTTACCTGTAGCATGTGTTGACTCCCTGAGCACAGACTTGTTGGTTGTCTGTGCATCTAAGCCACCAGAGCTGAGAAGAGAGTTCCTGAGGCTCAGCTCAGCATGCATGTTCTCAATAGGAGGGTTTTCAGCATCTAAATTTCACAATATGAGGCTTTAAATTTCCCTTGTGTGACAACTTTGAAGCCTAAATGATTTGAGGGTTGTGGTGGTTTTTGGCTTTTTTTCTTCCTTAGCATCTTCTGGCTGCAAGTTGTCCAGCTGTATGATGAACTAGGTGGGAGGGTTGTGATAATGTCCTCCTGGGGCTTTATAGGCTACTGTGAGAGTAACAATTAGAAGCCAAGCCCCTACCCTGTTCTCTACAAAATAGAAATCAAGTATGAGATCTCATTATTCTGCCTGTCATGCCTTGGTCCCTTCTTAGCCTTTATGCATTCAAAAGGAAGCAGGAAGCTCCATGTAGAGCTCTAGGTACAATTTGACTTTGCTTTTTATATCAGAGCAGCCACAGATTGAAAAGCTTCAGTGGTGTCATTTGAGGCAACCTGGGCATGTATTCCAAGATGATGAAACCTACCTGCGCTACCACTGACCTTCCTAAAACCAAGTCTTCTCCCAGAAGTGTCCGTTCCTTTGCATCTGCTTCATTTATTTGATTGCTTCATCAGAACACAATTAATGAAAAGAGCAGACTAATCAATTAATGGAGAGAGTTACCTTGAGAAGAAGGGGATGTGCTTGAGGCCAAGAAAAGTACCTGTGACTCTTATTTTATAATCTTCAACAGGTAATTTTGGTCTGCGGATAGAGGGTGATTATTTGCTGAAAATTGAAGTTAAAAAATTCTTACTTGGAAGTAGTTTATTTGCAATTCAGGGTATTTGTGTGCATGTAAACGTCTGTATATTCTTACCATGTTCTTGCTAAGTTAATTTTTATACATGGGGTTACGATTGCATATTTTGGCACCTGGGTACTCCTCCCCCCGCCTTCCCAAGCTCGGTCCAGCCAGTGGCTGTTTCTTTTTCTGTCTATCCCACTTCCTTTTCTCTGGCTCCTTCCAGCTGCCAGTGTGTTCTGCTCACCCCACTCTTACTGACTTACAGCTCCTTTTCCTGGTGGTAGCAACAGCCTTGGTTCAGATCTAGGTATACTCTCCCTTTTTTGGCCCACTTTCAGGTAGCTTTGCTGTGCCTTTACAAGTAAAAGAACAAGAATTTTGCTTTTCAAAAAGATTTTTGAACCATTGGTGCAAGGACTGAGCTGGATAGGAATGAGGAAAAGTAGTTTGGGAAAAAAGAACCAGCAAGTTGGACACGGGGCATTCTGTGCTGCCCTTTGGTTTGATGTACTGGCTTTGGAAGGGTCCAGACAATAACCACGTGTTTGTATTCTGCTGTTAAAAAATTAGTCTGCAGCAGAACTTAATATAGATGGCTGTGTGAGGCATTTTGCTGTGGTGATTTGAGAAAAATCATGCCTAAGCGAGAAAATGCTCTTGCACATACACACACAGGCAATTTCTTGTTCTTCCTCTCTGTATTGGTGTCTTGTCTAGTATTTCCTGGCTGCTGTATTTGGGTTCACAACTTGCAGACTTTGCCAACTATTTATTTTTTTTTAGCTCACTGGGGTCTGACCCTGTAGATCCCATACCTTTGCCTAATGTCTCCATTTGTGACTAGCTCCAAAGCAAAGCTCAGTCATGGAAAGCTGAGAAACCTGTGTCAGCTTGAGGTTGTTTGAATCAGATTTCAAAAACTTCTTGGCAACTTCAAATGTTTTTTTCTGCTTTTTTTTTAGCCTTAAATCTGGATGTGCTGGGGTTTCTAGCTGTGTTTCCAAGGAAATATTTGTGCTGGGGTGGAGGTGAGGGTTTGGGTATCTTTGATTTAGTGCTGTCTGTTCACAATCCATTTTATGAAGTTTAAGGAGAGCATATTTTCCTTCCATTTGTTCAGCGCTTGAGCAATGTGCTGTTTTACCGCCTGCTCTCTTGTGCCACACTGCTTTTCCCCAGACTGCACATCACCAAATGCCAATCAATTTATGCTTGGCTGTGACAGAAGACAAGCAGGAACCCCATTTGCTTTCAGTTCCTTACATGCTGCAAGTCACAAAATGATAGATTCATTTTCCCAGCCTTCTGGATCTTGATCCATTCACTGCATGAGAAATGCCTGGTTGTTCTTTTTAGGATGCCAGAATCCTCCTTTGACTACTGAGGCACTATTATATCTTCATAATATAGCTTCTTCCTCATCCTATAGGTCCCTAACTCCCTCAGTCCCTGTCTGTATTATCAGCTGTGGATAAGGATACCTTATTGGTGGCAGCTCCTTAATCGATGTACAGCGAATATTGTAATCTGTACGTGCTCATTCTGCCCTCTGGGAACTAGGAATTAATGACACTGCTTTTGTCAGCACCCATTTGCACATTGACTACTCTTTTTCTGTGTAACATCTCCCAGATATAAAGTTTTCTGTGTTACATAGAAGTTATACCATATCCCTGCTTGACCTGTAGCTTTTTGCAATGTTGGTGTCACTAAATGTTGTTCTTTTCCTGCACTGCAGTATCACATGCAGTGACACATCTAAAACAAAACAATGTCCATCTGGTTTAATGTTTTATCACTCATCATGGCTCCAGATCTTTGCTCTGGGAAAACATCTGCAGTTCTGGAAATGGATAGTTAGGTTATTTCTGTCCTGCTAACTGGAAGAGGGCTGGAGTTACGAGGCACTGAGTGGAGGAGAGCCTTGCAGCTTAAGCCAGCTTCCCTCTTAAGCAGAAGATCCTACCAAATTGCAACCCACTAAGTTGTGTTTTTATCACATGAAACTAAGCATATGTGCTGCACGGCCCAGGGCTGTGCAAGCCCTCCAAACAGGTTAAACAGGACTGGCATGAGAGCTAAAATACACCCGTGTGGGCAGCAAAGGTCCAGAGGTCCAGTTCTGAGCCCTTTTATTTTTTTTATTACTGTTGATAGAGAATAATAAATTAGAGAATACGCTGGTAGCACAAAGTATTTTTAATTTGTTAACTATTTCCTGAAAGCAACTGTTGAATTTACTGCCTATTGTCACCTATCACCTCTAAATGTGTAATTGAATTACGATTTATATGAACGTGCATTTTCTCTCAAATCTAACAGACCTATCATACCACTATGTAAAAAGAGAGAATTTTATTTAAATCTCATTAGTCTTATTGTATATATAAAAAGTAGTATTATGATTACTATTTTCACTCACAAGTGTGTTGGTCTGCAGTCCAGCCCTGTGGCACTTTATTCTAGTCTTGCTTTGTTATCTATTTTTTTTTTTCAGTTTGGCTTAAAATTACATTTAAAAAACTTTTTTTTTCCCAAAATATGAGCCAACTAGAAATGCCCCATGATTTATTTGAAAATATCTGCACAAATTTCCTCGATTTTGCTCTTGTCTTCTGATATATGCCATCTGCACACTTGCAGAATTTTGCTGATGTGTGAGATTGTGAAACAAAGCAGCTCACATAAAAAAGATAATTGAGAACTCTATTGGCCCAGCTGTGCTGTGAGACTTGCTGAATGTGAAAAATTCCTCCAAAATACATAAATTGCTTGTTACAATTCATTCAGCTTTATTAATCCTGGTTAATATTGCACTGGAGTGAAAGGGCTGAGCTTCCCACTTTTAAATCAGTGGATGTTTTCATGCTGACATCAATAATATTATCATAAATAATTTTATATGAGACAGTTTCTTTTTAAGCCTTTTAGGGATGATCACTATTTTTATATATACTATATATATTTGATATTTGTCACTGTGCAGTAAAAACTGCTTAAATACAAAGCAACAATGCAAATAATGTTTCTAATGTTATATATATTTCAAGTGTAACATCTACAGTCTACATGCAACTGAGGATAATACAGCCATGAGAAAAACATTTGCTCATTAGTGACATACCTTATTTTTGTACCTATTATGAGGTCTGTCATGAATAAAGATTATTAACTTGTTTGGGCATTTTTATGCCTGTGTTTAAAGAATGTCAGAGACCAAATGTCTCTGACAACATCTACAACAAATGAATAGGTGGTGGAAATGTCTTTGCTCACCACTGTCCATCTTTTGTCAGCATCCCAGACAGGAACAGGCCAGGAATAGGCACAAGGGCTTCTACTTGCTCCATGCCAAGTTTTGAGACTATAATCTAGTGAGGGAGAAGTAATATCACACACCTGACTTGCCAGAGATTTCACACTTCCGTATCTAAGGCACTTGCATTGTTTAAAATAAGACTCAGGCAAAATATTCTGCCTTAGTTCTAAGGAGGCTTTTTTTGTTCTACTTATGTTATTTTTGCCAGTTATTGATGATGCTTACAAAACAGAAAGGTGGCCAGTGGAGGAGGCTCCAGTCAGCATCTGCTGCTCCCCTTGTGAGCCAAATGCCCAGGAGCGCAGATGGCCTTCATGACCATTATGGGCTGGAGGCACATTCAATGAAAAGTAATTTAAGTTCTTACAGAAAAAGAAAAAGTATACGAATGTGGGTTTGTTCCCAACATGAGACAGTCTGAATCAACAATGGGAATGGGCCGGTTACCAAAGAGTCTGCTGGAGCAAGTTCCCGCTGCCAGGGCAGGATCTCCTCTCCCTCTTGGCCATTAGAGGGAGGAAAAAATAACAGACTATAAGAGCCACTAAAATAAGGACCAACACCAAGAATGTACCATGGGTTTAATACCAGCTCCTCCTCTCAGAGTAATTATAGTTGATGTTGCCCTATGGTTACCGATGAACTATCTTTCATCGTGGGCTTTTGTTTGGAGTCAGTAGTTTGGGTTGGACATCAAGACCAGCACACGCTGGTCGGCTTCTCACGGAGAATAAAACAGAACTGAAGGTGACAGGGAGTGTCATGCTGCTTCAGCCATGGAAACAGGCAGCCGAGTTTGGGCTAGACCAAAGCCCGTCCTACATGTTCGTTCCACATTATATAACCTTTATCCAAAAGTTCATCACGGTACTAATGTTAAAGTGAGGAAAAGACCAGGCTAAACAAAATACTGGTATTTCTCATATCATCAACTCCCATGTACTCAAAAATGTGGTATTTGCTAAAAATATAAAGTTGGTAAACTCAGAAGTTTTCTTTGAATTTCATGATGTGACCTAGATTTAGGTGATGCAAGTAACCCTTTCAGTACCATTTTCACCTAACTCATTCCTACTTATGTTCAAAGGAGATGACACGCACTCATCCCTATGGCTTCCCCATACTTGTGTTTGTTGGGCATTAATTTTTTCTTAACAGGAAAATTAACTCAGTACATGCCTCTGAAGGCTCAAATTCTGCATCACTCCTGAATTTCAGTGCTGCATATTTTGGTGTTTCTTCTGCTATTGAAGTGAGATGTTTGTTGGAAGTCTGGCTCATCACTCCAAAGCCACTGATGTGATGAATGTGATCATTGTGTAGCTTTCAATGTAGAGGAACCTCCATTTTAATTACAGCAGTGCTCCTTTGGTTAAACAATATAAACTTGTCTCTCTAGTTATTCCTCTTGTTCATCTGTTTGGATGTGACAATGAGCACTGCACTCAGGTATTTACAGTGTTTAAGGCAGAACCTTATTTAATGCAGTGACAAATTTGGAAAAGTAGTGGGAAATCATGAGGAGATGTCAGTAAATGGTCATCAACAGTTAGGACAAGCTCATGAAGATTTTGATGCCTTTGCTAGAACCACAGCATTTAAGAGAAAAATTGCTTCCAGAAAAGCTGCCAGACCATTTCCATATAGAAGACCCGCCCTCACCATCTGTCTTTGCTTTCAAGGGCGCATATTTTTCTATTTTGGACATGGTTAGAACTGCCCGCGTCTGAGCAACTCCTCCTAGCTCAGGTAGAGATGTAAAGAGAAAGCATGCCAGTGCCCTCTGCCCCAGAGACAATAGGCCAACTGCTGTGCTAACTTCAAGCCACAGGTAAGTCCAGGCTCTGTATTAAGCAGTGTATTTACTCAATATTTAGAGGTGCTTAATTATTCAGCCATGAAGTAGAGAGGCCAGAAAAGCAAGGAAATATTTTCCTCCCTCACTGCATATTAGTGTGAGAAGGAAAATTTGGCACCACACCACACTATGTTTCTCCCAGGTTGGTCCCATGTCAGTAGTGCCAGTCACTCTTTGTGCTCAAGCTTCTTACCCACAGGGCTACCCAGCTGTGTCTTCTGTGGTGGAGTGGTCCTTACATGCCCTTCAGACAACCATCCTTTGCAGAGATCTATAGAAGGTCCCTCAGGCCTTTTTTTGTCATTGGGGCTAAATCTAGGATATCAATCTAATATCCTTAGATACCTCTAAGTTTATTTTTTTCTGTCCTGGACTTTCTAAATTAGGCAAAACTGTTAAGTTTTCAGGGGGCAGATTAAAAGGAGCAATGATTCAAGGTGACAATCCAACTCACTTTTCATGGGGAAAGGATTTCCAGATTTTACAAGGCTGAGTTCAGTGGGTGCAGGCTACCTGTGAAATTAGGTCACATCTTCAAGCTGTAACTTAAACTAGGTCATACTTTCTGACTAGTGAAGAGGAGGAGTATGAGTTTCAAAAGCTCGTAAATTATCATTTCCTGGAAAAGACCAAACGCGATGAAATGCTATCCAAAAATCAACCAAGCCAGCTTGACACATAAGAGGAAGTTCATAAAATATCACTTTATCTTCCTCTGCTTCATGAAAATGGAAATGTATTTCCTTTTCAAAATAATTGGTGGTGCAAACATTGATACTGCTTGTGGTTTTAACTGAGTAATTTAAAATTTTCTGAGCAGGAACATTCAACACATACTTTTCTGGTTGCATTCCTATAAATTGCATAATTAAGGGGAAGGTTTGCTCTGGCAAGTTTGAAAGTCACCTGGGTTTGCAGGGGTCAGAGGAGAAATTTAGAGCTTTCTAATTTCACCAATGAAACATTTTAACATTAATAAGAGTCACAATACCATGCAAAGTAGGTAGCTCCTCAAAATTATCCATGAAAACTGGAATAGTCTATGGGTCCTTTAGACTCGCTGATGGAAGAGGCAGCCTTGGATGCTCCCCACATCTGTGGAATCAATTGACCAAAACTAACTCTTCTGACAATTTGACATATCTGTGCTGATTCTTGCAAGCATTGATTTCTGTGCAAGAAAGGGTTGGTATCTGCAGGTTCTTCTTAACATTCCCAGTAAGTCCTAACTCACTGTCATAGCAAACAGTAAGAGGGACATTATTTAGGATCATAAATAATGCACTTGGCCAAAAGTATCTGAATACAGAATAACAACTGCAGTGACTGATCTGGCTGAGATTTTTGAAGCTGAACTCAGGAGTTTAACTACTAATTTTTCAGAGAGCTGAGCACTGAAATTCTTTCATTGTCCCAGAAAAACCTAGTCCTCTGAATTTTCCTCTTTGCTGTGTGGAATGAGAAGTGCGCATACTATAAGGACTATAGGGAAGAATGAGCAATGCTGGGATGGCTATTGAGAAGAGGTAAAACAGAGCCACATTTTCCCCAAATAGTACCTTAGTCCAGGCCCAGTCTGATGGGGAAAGACCCCACTTCAGTCTGATCCTTGCTGACTTGCGTGACAACACATCTCTCCTCCGCTCAGGGGAAACCCTGCAGCCAGCAGGCTTGAGAACGCGCGCCAGGGACTTTTGCTGCTGCCTTCATTTTCTCTCCCTGTGTCAACTGCTTGCTCACATCCTGCTCCTTGTGGCATCTCTGCCACCCACCTCTGCTCAGCTCAAGAGCCTCCTCTCCTCCATACCCAGTCCCTCTCCCTCTTTCTTAGCTTGCTGTCACACAGCAACCCCTTTGCCACCCTTCAGAAGCCCTGCATCCATTTGGTGCTGAAAGTCTTTGCCACAATGACTTGTTTTTTGGTTTACATCCACTGTGAGCTCTACCTGCCTCCACCAATGCTCTGAAACTGCTTTCTGGTGCCTGTGTAACCCTAGCTGTGGTGAGCTCCTTGGTTAATCCTTCGGCTTTGCTGCAATAATTGCGATCAAAGCTAACTGTGTTTTGCATGGAGCTGAAATAACTTGTCCTAGTGGGTCAGAGACAAGTGGGGTTTTTTTTGACTATACTTATTTGTGCACACTGGAAAGCTTTCCCTCTTTGCAGCACAGACAGGACAGCACACATCCCTGCAAGGGAGGGGGAGCAGTTATTCATCCTCCTCCCTTCCCCAGCATTAGTGCACTAATGACTAAAAACTTGTATCCTCTCAGGGTCCTTCTACCTCTTGTGTTTAAGGAGATGTTAACCCCACTTCTCCAGTGACTGTCCCTGGAAACACCTTTCCTCTGTCTTGTTTTGTGCCAAAATCTAAACACTCTAAGATCAAAGCAGACTTCTCTTTCCTATCAGTCTTCTCCTCAGCCGAAAACACCCAAGTTCCCCAAATGAGATGTACCATAAAGGAATCAGATTTAGGGACCATTGCATTAGCAGCTGTTTCTTAGCAAGCCAGGGGTAGATACTGAGATATTTGCAGTTACTGATTTGGCTTGAGTTGCAGATACAAAGGAAGTATCTGCATTAACCAGGATCTATGCTGCTTATCTCACTCTGAGCCAGCATTCACAGCACTAAAACTGCACCAGAAATCAGCCACTGGCAGACTGGAGTGGTATAACACAGCAAGGCAGCCGCACTACCTAGAATTTCCTCTTCATTTGAAATACCTCACAAAAAATCAGAAGCAGGAAATGGGTTATCTGGTAAAATTTCAAATGATGTTCTTATCTGGTATAACCTCAGCACATGCTAGAATTCATCACCTGCCTTCTAGTCCTGGAAATCAGTTCAATTGTGTCAAGCTGTTATTCATTTAATTTCTCCTAGTAAAGGTGCAGACATTCACACTGCTCTACTTTGTTATTTGTGGGTTATTTCTCCAAAATGCCACTTTCACCAAGGAGCTGAAATTCTCAAAATGTCAATGCAAATTAGGCAGTAGGGTTATGATAAGATACATACCTACATACATACATACATACATATATACATACATATATATATGTTCTTAAATGTTTTCTAGATATACATTCACAAATGAAAATTATCACTTCTGAACTGTTAATTTTGTTTCCCTGGAACATCAGCAGCATGAATGGCTTCAAGAAAACTCTTGTGCTGGCTGATAAAACATATTCCTAATAAATGTTTAAGACTTATGAAGCCAGAGAAACACTACCATTTAACTGCCTAGATAAAATGGACTGCCACTAGTAGGGCACAATGATCCTTAGCCTTTGAAGTGCCAGTCATGTGAGGATTAGGTTTCTGAGATATTTTAAAATCCCATTTTTAATCTTTATACCACCACAGTGGTCCAGGTAGACCTGTTTGCTCCTGGTGGGTACAGCTTTCAGTATCAGTGCCAAATCCCAGGTTTCTGGGGTCACCCCACAGATGAGCAGCTGCACAAGTTGTCAAGAGCAGGGGTACAGCTGTGCTTCCAGAAGATGAAAGCCCAGAGGGAGACATCACCTCTTCCAGTGTCAAAAGGACTAAGGAGTGCTCAGAAGATGCTGTGAGCTCTCCTGGTCAATAGACATGTCTTGAAGTGGTCTGAAGCAAGGTCCTAATCTGTGCCAAAGGGTATGGCTATGCTACTAAATAAAAGAGGGACAGGGCAATAGTTTGATCACAGGCTCCTGTGCTTTGTGTGCTGTCTGGCTGTGGCTCTGCTGTTTGCTGCTGCAGCCCTGCTCTGCACAGGGCAGAGCTGTCTGCAGGATGGCCTGGAACCCACCTGTGGGCTTGGCCCCACACTCATACCGGGAACTCTTCTTTGTGCCAGTGTGGCCTGAAGGACTCAGCAGAAGCAACTTGTGGTCATCCTGGCCTCCTGGAAACTGATGGTTCTTCAGAAGGAAAGACTTTGGCTTAAAAAGAAAAACCAATGTAAACCAAAAAAACATGAAGTAGAGGTGGAGATTACAAAAGAGATGAAGAATCCAAGCCACCTCATGGTGAAGGTTTCTGGCTCTTATTAGTGGGTGTCAGGTGAAACCTGCTGGCAGTTCCCATGTTGCTTGGGGGTAGAAGGAGCAAGGACATGTCCCCATAGCTCTGGCAGCTGTGGCAGGGGCTGCCTACCCTTCCCTCTCGCCCTGTGGCTGGAGATGTGCTGAGCAGGATCCCAGCCAGGCAGAAGGATGAAGAACTTAGCTTTCCTTGCTGGGCATGTAAATGAAGAAGAAGAGCTGACTGGAAGCCAAAGGAGATGAAGAAGCCTTTAGCTTCCCCCTTGGCAGGCTTTGGTTGATTTGACTTATTTCCACCATGAAACACAGCTGAAAGATCTTTCCAGCTGGGCTGCTGTCTGCTCAATTTGCTTGATAGAAGATCAAAACATTTTTTTTTGAACAAAACTGAAAATTTTCTCATGCAAAATTGCCCTTTTATCTTTTTTTTTTCTTTTTGGTGAGGACAATGTTATTTTCCCACTGAAATAATTCCATCCATCTCTGTCTTATTGGTGCAAGGCTGGCAAAATGAATTGTGAAGCAAGAAGTCTGTGTGGGGTGATCCCTTGAGAATGTCTAAGTCCAGAGAGTCGTGACTATTCAAGCTTTTTTGCTCCCTTTTGTCTTTCACACCGGTTTCAACCATACTTCCTTCTGTCATGTTCTCACAGTGTCTTTATCTTCTTTCCTGACAGCGTGTCTCTGCTCCCCCCTTTCCTATATCCCCTTTTGCCATTTGGCTTGGCATTTCCCTGTTCAACCAGGCTGGCCCTCCTGCTGTATCGATGCCATGTGTTCTGTCCTGCCCAGTGGGGGTGGACTATTCTTGTGCTCCAAAATGGTTTTTCACAGCCAACTCTCCTGGGATCTCTGAACAAGGATCTCCCACAAGATCCTGCCTACTACTGCCCTGAAAAAACATTGTTGTCCACTCTCCTTCCATTCATAATAGATTTTTTCTTTGTCTTCCTCACTTCCCTAAGGGTCATGGGCTCTACCAACTCATGGTCCCAGCAGACAAGGGTGCTCTCAGTTATCACATCCTTGGTTAGTCATTCATTATCCACAAGCAGCTGAGCTGGCTGAACACCTCCCTAGATGTTCTGCCTGTTAAAATTGCTTTCAACACATCCCAGAAATATCCTGACTTGCCTAAGCCCCACAGCAGACGCTGGAATGGTTAAACACCACCTTGAGAACCAGAGTCTGAGACAAGAGAATTCATCCAGTTTAAAGAAAGCACCACCTCTTCTTTGAATCTTGACATTTCTTTTGTAATTTCTAATCTGCAGCAGATGCCTAAGGTAGCATCCCCCTGACTGACCCTGGGCCTTCAGCATTATAGTAATGTAGAAAAGAACAACTTGAAAATGTATCCATGCCAAATTATGTCAAATGATATATTCTTGTCACCAGAAAACAACTAGATACAACATTTATTACTGAGAACCAATTCAAATAAAAGACTTTGTACATGGAAACAATACATGCAAGCCACTCAAGAGTCTGCAGATGAGAAAGATAATGATTTATTCTTGAGTGTACACCAGTTCTAATGAAATTTTGATTCCATTGACTACAAACTCAAGTCAGGTTGGCAAACACACAAACCCTGAATTTAATCAGGCCTTTTGCTGTTTGCAAAGCAGTAAATGATATGCTTGGTAAGCAGAGTAGGCAGATCTGTGTGCTGAGCTCTCTGCAATGTGTGATGTGTGCCATGCACAACTGGGCTGTGGCCACTGCTGCCAAACTCCTCTGAGTAAGAGAACAGAGCGTATCAATTTACAGAAATAAAAAGAGCACATCAGACCTCAAACTTTCTGTGTCCTTGGGAAAATATTAAAAAATTCAGCATCTGATGATGGTAAGAAGAAAAATGTAGAGCAGAACAATGCTAGCTGGAGAAAGCTAATCTGAAAGGACAACCATCACCCAGAGCATAGCTAAGGTAAAGAATCACAGTGAGAATCTGGAGATCTTCAAATTAAATGGGTTTGATTTGGACCCCTGTCCAGTTCATGGTGCTTTATAGTCTAATTGTCCTTTCCTGGAAATATCACCTTCTGTGTATGTCTTCCCTAGAGAGATGTTGAGGAATAGTACCTCTATCTGGAAATGTAACGGAGTAAACTGCCTTCCCACCACAGAGCTGTGCAGGAAAAAGGAAAGAGAGAGCACAGAGACAGGAGATGTACAGGGATGTGTCTGTCAAAGAAACCTGGATATCATACAGCTGAACCTCAGAGACGACAACCCCCCACTAATTTCTGAAGCTTTAGGAGCCTAAACATCTTTAAAAAAATCTGTGCAATAAAAGAAATTATTTTGTTTCCCCTCCAGCCTGAGCTCTGGCACTGTCTGCCTGTCTGCATTCTTCAGTTCCTGACTGCAACAGTAATGCCTTCAAGTGCCAGCACTTCTTCTATCTCAGAATATTCTGCTTTATTGTCCTCTGGTGGATCCAGGGGCAGGACAGCAGTGTCTGCACAACACTAGGATTTAGTGCCATGTCCCCAAGGAGGTCAGGGAAAGAGCTGCCAGGGCTTGACCTTCTGATCTCATAGTGTACTGATGTCATGCAGAATTGTAGAGTAATAAGCCTTGAGATGTTATGTTTATCATGACTAAACACAGCCATGATCGAAAATAACACTGACCAGTTTGGGTGCAAATTATTATTTAACATTTACCTGGAAGCAGATTGACTAGTGTCCTATCTCCTTCTACAGTCCCTTCTTGGCCAGAGTGCTCCTGCATGTTTCAAGAACTGCCTAATCCCCTGTTATGGTCCCAGGAGTTGATTGCTTGCTTTCAACCAGCCATGATGCAGCCATAATGGTGATAGCTGTAATGCACAAATATCACTGCTAAGGGCAGCACTTTTCTGTCATCCTGTAATTACCCCTTAACCTTGCACAGCTTTCTATGGGTATCTTTTTTAGAAAAGTGTGACTGAACACCCAATCTTCTTTCAAGGTTGGATCAGATTCTCAGAGGAGCACCTGAGTCATATCCAGGTAGGCATATAATTACTCCTGACAAACTATAAAATTTTTTGTGGCATTCAGAAAATGTTAAGAAACACAGAGGTCATAGTGTTTATGGTTGGAAGGCTTGTTCTGATGGGGCTGGAGTTTCTTTCAGGCCCTCCTTCTGCTCACAGCAATGTGTTGTAATAATTAATCCCAGCAGTGGTGAAAATGTGGATCACAGTGGGAAAGCCTGTATCCATCAGGGGAAAGGTTCTTTATGCAGATTCCATTAGAAAACCTTGTCCCAGAAGTTTTCAGTCTGATATTTTATGTAGTCCATTTGGACATCATGTTGGTAAAATATGAAGCTCTTCCCCCTTACAGAAATGAAAATACTGCATTTCTACCTTATTCTCACTTTCCTTATGTTTCAAAACACAAAAATTCACAAGAAATATTCAGCCATCCATCTGTTTTGATAGGATTTACATCCAGCAGGGAGATGGCGCAGGCAGCCTCAGAAACAGGCATAGCTCTGCACCTTGTGCTGCTGGAGCTCTGGGATGCAGAGAAGTGATCAGCTGCAGGAACCTGCATGGAGAATTTCAGGCTTTGAGTCCCTATCACTGCCACTCAAGAGACAATAAAGCTGATGCCCTAAAATCATCTGCCACATGGATATGTGTGCACACACATTCCTGTATAACATTCATACTTTGCTTGTATCAGGAATTTAATATATGTGGAGTTAAAGCAGTGCCCAAAAGATGGCACTGTTTATTTGTGCTTTTTTCACTCTTAATTGTATACCCTCTCCTAGGCTGGCATATCATCAGACAAAATTAAGACAAGGACTTACATACTCTGTAGAGAAAAGCAGTACAAACACAGCTATTGCTTCAGCATGGCCTTTCCTATAACCTTTAATGTGCAATATTTTAATGGAAATGGGCATATTGATGCTGTGTAGAACTCTAACTACAAAGCAGTTGCCCTTTTATTTCTGTCTAGTATTTTCATCGTAGATATTTCAGACTCATACGTTTCATTTAATGCCTGGTGAATGAAGAATGTGCTTCAGTCATTTCAAAAGAGACAAAATTATTGACAAGAGGAGAATCAGAACCAGAGTGGTGCCTTGAAGGTCCCTGAAAGTTAGTCTGAAAATCTCTGCCAGTGCAGTAATGATTATCTGTATGCACTGAAAATGCCAAATAGCATGACAGCCAAATTGCAGAGAATCAGTTGCCCACATTTCTGTTGAAACAGCTAAATCCCAAGTCCTACCTTAACAGCTTGCTGCAGCCATAGAACAAGAGCAAATGTGGAAATACAGTTTACCTTGCAGCAATGAATTTAATGAAAGGTTTACTGGTAATCATAGCAAATGACAACATTAATTCCCGTATCAGTTGTCAGGTATCTCCAGGCCTTTAAAACTAGAAGGTATGCCAAGCAAGCTGTAATAACAAAACTAGTATTACTAATACCTATGATAATGCCTTATTTTATTTTTATTTTTATTAAATTAAAGCTCTTCACAATCTCAGCATGGGAGTCACTTCACCTAGGACTGACATCTGGCCATTTTCAAAGCAACAACCTTCAGGCATCAGAATACCTGACAGATGGCTGTGGTGGCTTTTGACACCACATTTCCCCAATCCTGTTCAATCCAATCCAATCCAATCCAGTCCAATCCAGTCCAATCCAGTCCAATCCAATCCAATCCAATCCAATCCAATCCAATCCAATCCAATCCAATCCAATCCAATCCAATCCAGTTACTTGTGGCTGCTATATAAACCAGAGGGTACCAACCAGTCATGGCCTGATAGGAAGACAAACTCCATTGCCTCCATCCCTTGCCAGAGCCTTCCTTAGGCCTGGTACCTCCTACAGTGGATAGAGCTGGTCAGTGGAGACAAACACAGAGAAAATCCGCCTTGCTGCTGCTGCTCTCCAGGCTGCAGAGCACCAGTACAGGAGTAAGCTGAAAAAATACCCCTCAGACATAAATCTTGAGGCTTGACAGGTCTAAGTGGGTCATAGCTGCAGCTGCACAAACATTTTCTGGTCTCTCAGACTCCATGGAGTTTCAATGGGGAGCAACCTCCCTGTCCAAAATATATTTCTTCATCATCTGTGTCCTCTTCTGCACTCTCCTGTCCATGATATTTCCTGCTTGCCCTTGCTTCTGACTCCACACTTGCTCAATGCTACGTGTTTGTGGATTTTAAAGAAGTGTGGTGATGTGCAGAGCTAAGACACTTGGCTGCTTAAAACCAGCCTCTGAAGCAGTGTGTGAGCAGAGAGATGGCTTGTGCCCTGGTGATGGCCTCATTGGATGGGCCTTGCTTTCCAAGGTCAGGAGCCCATCAGCTGTGTGGGAAGTAGAAGATGAAAGGCAAAGAGAGGCAGGTTATCTTAAACTCCACCTCTCTTTTGACTAAGGGGCTTGTGAGCAGCTCTGAGACATGGAGACTGCCTGAGTAAAGCTTGCTTCTGAGTCCATCCTCAGCATGAAGAAGCTTGAGGCCATGCTTCCTCAGGAAGACTCCTATCCATCAAGAAAGGCATTGGACACAATTACCCTGCTGAAAAGCCTTTAAAAAATAAGACATATTCAAGGCTCAGGGTTTTACCTCTCATCCACGTTGAACTGTGAGCTCACTCTGGCAGCTCATAAGCTCAATGAGCCCCAAAACACCAAACTCTGGGTCTTGGAAGCCACATCAGCAAACAGAAGATATTAAGTCTCATTATTCAGGCTTTAGTTCCAAGGGTCCTTGTAGTGCATGCGTTTGGTTTTGGGCATCTGTTTTGTTTTGCTTGTTTGTTTTAACCAGTTTTTTCTAACCAGATGTTCCTGGTCTGTCCCACGATGCTTACAACCATTGAGGGGGTGCCTGGCTTCACAAAGAGCTGTCGATGTTTTTTTAGTTGTACTTTAAATTGAATACATAGATGATGCCAAAAGAGCTGAAGTTTGGATCAGGGTGCTCAGTTATTAACTGCCTACAATCACCGGCGGCAAAGTTTGGGCTCGTAATAATGACCATTGTTTTTGAGAATTTACTTCCACATGGAGTTACAATAATATTGTATATTGTAAAATGATATATTGGTTCTTCCTTAGCTAATTTATTCTTGTGTTGAGAAGCTCATTTTTCCATTCAGGAAAAATATGTTCCTCTTTGGGGGTAGTGGGGATGGGTATTTTTTGTTTATATGAAAGTTTCAAGAATCATACGGGTACTGGAAATAAAACCTAAAACCTTCTTTTTATTTTTATTTTTTTTTCCCCCTTTTCTTTTATGCTCCTTATATATCTTCACTGCAACAATAAGGCATTGGAACTCAAAGTTTAGCTAGCATTTTGATGATGCTGCAAGAGGTAGATACAGCTTGCTGTTCAGCTACCCGGCCTCTGCAGAACTGAAAACAGTAAGTGTTTGGTTGTGTCAGTGAATGGAGCTGATAGATCTTGGAAGGTGCATATGGGCCAATTTTCAAAGTAATGCACGGAGCCGGAGCTGCAGAATTCACGACTAACGGGAAGTGAATGTCAGTACTGAAAACTTCAGCCACAGAGAGCAGATCCGTGCAGCAGCACGGTGGCATTTTAAAATCACCCAAATCACCGCTATTTATGGAGGTGTTTTTCTTGGAATGATTGTTTCAAGGGTTGGTGTAGCTAGGCAGCAATGAGCTGGCTGCGTACAGAGCAGGATGTGTAAAGGTGGCTCTGGCATTGCTCCCGTCCCCGTGCCTGCAAAGGGGTGAATTTCCCTACCCAGAGGCAGCTTCCCCAAGGCAGACCTGGGAGCTCAGTATGGGGAAAACTTGTGGAGGTGGCTGATTTTGGAGCTAGATAGATGCACGGGCAGACTGGCAGTGGGTAGCAGCAGAGGAAAAACACGCAGGGATGTTTGCCTCGGGAAATGCAAGCCCCAGGAGCTGGCATCTGCCTGCCCCCACCCCTGCAGCATGGCTTCCTCAGCTCTCCCAGCTGCTGCCTTGTCCTCTTGGAGCCTTCTCTCTTGTCACCCCAGAGCCTGGAGCTGGAAGCAGGGCTGGGACAGTGGTGGTGTGTCTTTGACCTTGCTGTTTCACGACAAAGACCTTGATTCCTATTTAAACACCCCCCACCGAGGAGCACTGTTGCTTGACAGGCTAAATTGTATTTAAACACAGATTCTCAGCTGGCCTCTTTTCTTCACTCAAGTGACAAAGGCACACAGTGCAAACAGCTTGATATATTAGCTGAATCTAAGCTAAGATCTTGTCACAGGCACTGCCAAGCCTGAAAGGAGGGCTGTCTCACTCTGGGTTAGGTTTGGTACAAAGGCTGGACACAGGAACATGGCCAGCACAGATGAATTTGAGGCAGGGCTGGTGTGTGGTTTGCCGCATGTAGTCAGTTTTTACTGGGCACTGCCTTCTTTTAGAGTATGTGCTTCAGTGACTCACCTTGTAAATCAGCTGTGGTCATAAACTGCTTCCTGATGAAATCCATCTTTTTTTGGGTTACCACGCCATAGGGGCGTATAAGGTGCCCTCTGTCCAATCCATGCTTCATTTTCAGACAAGTCCTCTCTCTTCCTTTCTTTTGAGAGTGTCTCCTTTGATACCAGATACTAAAGGGATTGTTTTATGCCATATCTACCCTCTCCAAATAACAGTGGTACTCACAGGACTGCCCAGCTCCAGCCAGATGGCACAACCTTTCCCTCCTGCAAGGACTGCTTCCCACTGAAGGGGAGAGCAAGACCTGTGCCGAGACCTTCACCAATATCCTAGTGGCTGTCTGGCAGTAAGAAGTTACAGAACTCCCTCACCTGACCCCATCCCTGTTGAGGAAATTAATCTCATGAAAATGCATCCAATTTTCACACACCAGGGCGTCAGGCATCCAGAAATTGCTGCTAAATCTGGATTACAAAGATAAAGTACAGGAAGAAGAAAAAAGAAGAGGCATTAGACTGTCTTCTCTCTCTCTTTGCTATTTAACTACTATTTAACACTTTAATCTTCCTGAGGCTTTTTTTTTGCTTTTTACAATAATTCCTTAATATGGTCTGCACTGTTTATAATCATTCTCCTTTCTCATGGATTTAGGTTTACCATTTAAGCTACTTTTTTTACCTTAATTACCTGTTTAACTGTAATCTGTCAGGAACCGTAGACACGTGAGAGAGGAAGCCCTTATGATGAGGCTATCTTCTTGCCCAGGAAAAGCTACTCACAGCAGTCTGCTTTTTAAAGCATTATTTAGCAGGTGAGGCTTAATTGCCTAAGTCAAGAAACTTCTACCATTTCCTTTCAGGTATTAGGCTGCAATAAAATGGAAGTCAGCATCAGGAAAATTTTCTCAGAAAATTTGCAAGTGTTTTGTATCTTCAGTGCATTTACAATCAGCAGGTAGTCCCAGCTGCTTGGCCTGAATGTTTCTGCTCCTAGACCTGGAAGCAATCCTCATCTCCATTAAGCACTTATATGATCTTGTATCATCTCTTAGCTGAACAGCTGAGATAAATTTATCCAGGAAGGAACAGACCAGACCATTGTCCTGGAATCCTGGAGACAGAAAGAGCTGAGGGTGGTCAGCAGAATGGTGGTGAGGCTGCTAAGTGGATCCTCTGGCTCCGGCTGTAATAATGGGGTCTGGTCCTCACAGGTGATAAAGTCTCTGATTTGTGAGAGCTTTGGTGATTATTCTCTGCAGTGATGTAAGGAGGAAGAATCCCAGCATGTGCCAGCATAAGACATATCTTCAGCACCTGCTGAGTGAGCTATTATTTGTTGTTTTGTTTATTGGCTTTCTTTAAATGATGCTTTGGATAGTCTTCATGGGATGCAGCTGTGCCTATCATTGCAGAGTCGTGGGCAGGAGTAGGCAGTGGTTTTCTGCAAAAACAACAGAAATGAGCCTAATAACCACAAAATACCTCCTAGAGCAAATAACTCACAGAAATTTCCATTCCAGAATAATATTTTGAAGTAACTGGAGATCATTTCCTATAATGTTCATCACCTTTTCTGGTGCTCAGAATGACTCAGAACCAGCTGCAAGGCTTCTGTGGTACTGCAAACACTTGAAAATGTATCTTTTGCACAAGCAGCCACTGCACAGTCACAAAATGACTTGTACACTCTCAGCATCTCTTTCTGTGATCCAGCCTTTGCTGCTCAGAAGCTATTTGTTGCTAAGGACTCAATATTTGACAGTCCAGGACAAGTAGGGCTTCTGTTGATGTGTTGTTAATGTTATCTCCAAGACCCATGCCCACATCCAGAAAGACACTCAGGTACTTCAAATGCCAGACAGGTCTCACTGAGGCGTGAGCAATGCGCCTATCCCCTCCTCAGGAGTGAAGACTCAAGTGCTTGCAATTTTGCCTGGCTTTGACAGTCCTGCTTGTATCCATTTTCAGAGCTGCTGCATTTTCAGATGAGTGTAGGATTAGTCTGAAGGTCCTGTGGATCCACAAAGGCTTTCTAGGCTTAAACTCCTGAGCAGTCAGGTTTGGTATATTTGTTATTAGCAGACTTAACTCACACTGGGGAGACTGGTTTCCATTTAAAGCAGAAAAACCACTGCTACATCTTTGTTTATTGGGCTCACAGGACAGTGAGCCATCAAAGTAGCTGTTGTTCAGAAGAAAGGGAAAGTGACATCCACCTTCTGTAACTGACTGAGGTGGTAAAATCATGTTTCTGGTGTCTTCATTGAAAAAAGGGTTGTACATTCTTTTCTCGCAATCCAGGGTACTATGAGAAGTTTCATGTTTGGAGCAAAACAGGAGAAAGATGAAAACTGGATAATTTTAAAACTGAAACTAAAAGAATTGTGAGGCTGGAGGGATACTTGCAAAATCGCCTTGTAGTAAGGGCATTCACTGGAAAGAGCTTCTTCCCTCATCCCCAAAAATAGTTAATGTATTTTTATTGTAAGAGTATGTAACATAAAATGCTCAGGAGCATGGCTATTCCCTCAGAAAGTGAACTCCATGGACATTAGGCTTTAAAGTTTTTTCCATTCTATGAATCTCCCATTCCCTTCTGGATGATGGTTGAGTTTCCAGAGAGGAAAGGGCAGTGCTGTCAGTGTGGTGGTTATGGGCTCTCCCTGCAGCTGCTGTGGGCTGCTGTTGGATGCAGCTCCCTGCCCTGTGATCCCCTGGGTGAACTCTGTGATGTTTCAGGCATGCCTTTCACATTCAGTGAAGTGTGGCACAGAGGTTGATGGAGCCACAGCTGGTCTCAGCATAGTGCTGTGCCTGGCTGGGAGGGAGGACTTCTCTGCTCAGGAGCAGCAGCTACAAATGCACAATGTCAATGCACCAGGTCTGCACTGCACCATTCATGGCTGGTTTAGGATTTTATCTTCCATGAGTCTACCTAGAAGCCAGCTATGGCTCTCTTCTATTATCTTTGGTTAACTATATTTTTGGCCTGTTCATTTGTAGATTCCTTAACTTATGTGAATTCCAGGGAGAACAACAACAACAACAAAAACGCCCTTCATTAGTCAATGTTTCTACAATGCCTTGAAAATATAAAATGCTGCACAAATGATGAGTACTATTTCCTTCAGAGCTAATTTGCCAACCTTTTCTGTATTTTGGGAGCCTTTGGGTTTAGCTGCTCATTTGCTTAATTGCATCTGAATCTTCCAGTTAAAAACACTACACATACAGCATTTATACCATGCCCCAAGAAGAAAACATTTGAGATGATGTTACTGACTCACCAGCCACAATGCCTTCTTCACTCATGTTCTGTATCCCTCCCTCCATTTAACGCCCTGTCCTCACTTCTTCCCACCATCTCCCACAGGTATAGCTGATATAATCATTGACATCGCATACTTTAATAATAATAATAATAATAATAATAATAATAATAATAATAATAATAATTTCTTCTCTCACGTGACTTAATCCTCTGCCTACTCATTACGTGTCTCCTTGGTGCTATTTGTAATTATCTCTGCCAAGTCCTTGAATAAGCTTTGCCTCATTAAGAGTGTGCTGTAAATGATATTTTTTGATAAATTAAGCAATAATCAGAAAAAAATTTCAATATTCTGTAAATTTCCACTAAGTTACAGTCATAGTGACACAATTTGCTGTGCTACAGTTCACACTGAGTTAGCCTTGTTTTCATTACAAACCTCATTATTTAGAGATTTATAACTCATCTATAGAAATTTGCCCTAGGGTGAAACTTGACTCTGTTTCTAGCTCAAAAAAAAGCCCTTTAAAAATAACTAATTCAGTTTGTATTTTGTGACTTTTTAAAGAAAATAGTTCCACCTGTTTCAAGCTTTTTGTGTCATGTAACTAAAAATAGCCTCAATTTCAGAAATGTGGTATTACTTATAGTAATAACAATAATTGATGCTAGTATAAATTCTACTTATGTAGAGAAGATAGGGCTAAAGGGTGCAGACAATAATGAAATTGGGGTATTTACTCACAAGGGTGTACAACCCCTCTACATTTGATAGATGAATATAATTAATTGTCCCTACTACTCTATGCTTCCCTCTGGAATATTGCAAGAAACACAGAAGGAATCAAACCATGGTGGTTCACACATTACTTGCCATGATGGTTTCTCATAGCTTTTCCTGGATATTTGGATCACTTTCTGCACTAATTAGTGCCCTTGCCACTCTGTTCCTTTAGTCTTATTTGAATAATTAAACAGGAGACAGAAGTTTTGAATCAGGAACAGCCAATTGTTGAGGAATGATCAGGCTAAGAATATCTGAGCTGTTCTGGTAGGCAGCTTATACACACAGAAACAGGCACAGTATGAAAACCAAGGCTATAAATGCCAGTGCAGAGCAAGTGCGATTCAAGTATATTTTTGGGATTGTGAACAAATTTATCAGCAGTCTGTTCTGTGTGGTATAGAGTAGCTGGTTCACAGGGATTTATAGACCTCCTTCATGCAGAGCCTCAAGGCATTCCAGCAATGAAGTTCTAGATCCTGCTACACTGATGCAGTGACGAGATTATGATATCAAATATTAATATTCTTATTTAGGGCACTTCATTGACACTGCAAAATTCTTCTGAGTGCTCCAAGTCTATTGGGAGAATTTTCTCATGTTTGGGCATCTGAACTGGAGCCAACTTAGAAAAGTCTGAGTTTTCATTCTGGCCTTTTCCTAGCCTCATGTATGTTGCACCAAAAATAGCTCTGCAGTGTTTCATATTCATTTGTTGACTGTAGTTTCAGAGCCTGCCATACTTAATATTATGTATGCAGCAGACTCAGAGTGCGCTTGTTTGAGGACACACATTCAGCCAATTTGAGCTCGTAAATAAGAGTTTTGTGTTCCCACTTGGGTGGGTAAGGTCATTGGTGCACAACAAAATTAGACCACTAATTATAGAGACTATCTTAAAGTTTGGTCAAAGGCACGTTTTCCCCAGGCAAAGAACTCACTGGGCTCTGTGAGTTTTGAGCATTCAACCTGCAGGAGAAAGCTGATCCTGCACAATGTAAGACCTTTTTTATATCAAGTATAAAATATAGGAGCTGCAGTTTTGCCATCTACCATATTCCCAGGCCTATAAGAACAAAAATAAAAAGACTTAACATTTTGTATAGATGCAGTGACTAATCCTGAGGGCCGTGTCTTTGAGTTCCTAGTACACTCTGGTCAGCTTTTTGGGTCAGAACAGCTCAAAACCAACCTTTTCAGCAGAAACTGAGGAGGAACTGAGTTATCTTAGCAAATAATGGGAATGTCTTGCCTCCATCTGTGTAGCAGATTAATGCTACCCAAGTGGAATGGACTTGGAGATTGTGAGAAGTAATGCTTGAGACTGAAATTTCAGTAATGAAATTTTTAGAAATAGTAGTTCACCAGGAAGTTTTTTCTATGTACATGTGTGATATGAAAGAAACACTGATAGCATTGGGATATAAACTTGATTTCAGTGCTCTATAAACAGTAGTAAAACAGCTTTTTCTGAAATCAGAACAAGGATTAGATTGCTTTTAAGTAGTGTTTGGGACTGATGCTAGGGAAAAGAAATACTCAGATGAAAATTATTGATGCAATGAAAAGAAATTCAGATATTATTTTCTATCTCAGTCTATTTTTCAGGCAAAGTTAGAAGACAACATTCTCCAGGCAAGTGAACTCTAACTGTATATTTGGGGTTCAGCTTTCAAATGTGCATTTTCTGTCTCTACCCACTCCCACTGAAGTTAATGCCTTTGTTTTACTGAATGCCATTGACTTAAGGGTAACACATCTGTGATGTTAAGTAGTTCCCTCACAGATCCTGCTTTTCAGGGATGGAAAATCAGTTTTCTGAAGGTGTCTAGAGACATAATTCACTCTAATCACCTGCATTTTTCTGAGGATCCAGACTAGACCAACCTATCTGCACATGTAAATTATTAACTACAAATGTTGTGCCATCTGAAACAAGGAAGCAATGTCTACCTGTTTTTAAGGATCGTTCCAAGGGGAAAAAAAAAGTTGCAACATCTAAAGTAGGCAGATATAAGGAAAATATCTGAATATGGCTTCAATAGCCCAATTCCTAGGGCCATTCGAAGCTCACTGAACTCACAGGAAGAAAATGCTGGACATTAAAGCAACAAAAAGAAAGCAAAGATAGAAAATGCTTTGGCTTCTTTCAGTGTTATCATTAAGATTTTCTAGTTAATTTAATTAGAGGCACGCATCAATGAGCTGTTTTTCGGAATGGGATCTGCACTCTTACAGTGAACCTGTAGGGACTTGGGAAACTGCATTAGTAACATGCCTGGCCTATGGGCTCTGTAATGGAGTGAATCAGCTCTTGATCAGAAGAAAACAGTGAAGACTGTCACCTTTGTCATAGGAAGACAGCTTTGGAAAGGCAAACCACTGAAGGCAAATGCTGTAATTAAGATGGATGCACAGCAGCCCTCTGTTTCTGCAGGCAGCGACAAGGAAGGACCAAAGAATTCCTCCCAACACCCACACTTCTCATGCAAAATAAATGAACAGAGCATAGGAAGCAAGGTTCCTGATAAATCCTCTGGATAAGACTTCTGCCTCGCATGAGTCACCAGTCAGCTTTGTGCAGAGCACAGTGTTAGAGCGGAGATGCCTCTTCAGCAGGGTGGCCTGCCCCAGCAGTCTGCCCCTCTCTGAGGTCTCACAGTCACAAATGGGAAATAATTACAGTTTCAGAAGCTGCTACAAGTCTTCCTAAAGTGTATAAATCCATCTCTGGATACACTGTTATCTCCATACATACCAACGAGGGTTCATGTGTGGGAATTTCCATAGTTATGCTCCCAACAGCCTGTTTTTAGGAAGAGAAAATGAGACTATTGCAGAATCCCTGAATCCCCCTGCTCGTACAGCTGCTTCAAGCACACACCAGAGGGCAGCTGCGGTTTTGGCATCTTCCTTCCCTATGATGGGACCCATATTGATCACAGAGATCTGGGATGTGTCTGGCTTTTAGGGTCACAGGGGAGAGCAGTACATTTGGACCGGCTGCTTCCACGGAGGATGGTGGGTGCCCTCACTGAGGCAGCAGTGCTGCTCTCTGCACTCCCTGCGCTCTATGGCACTAGCTCACCATCCAGGTTTGACAGCTCCACCTGGCAGGCAGAGCCAGCTGGAATTCTCTTCACTTTTCTAAGCAGAGAAAGTGCCCTCCCATGCCACACACTGCTCTGGGCAGCTCTTCTCAACAGCAGGAGCATAACACAAGAGGAGATGACAGTGGAAGAATTGATGCATCTGAGAGTCAGACAATACAGGACTGAAGATGGGATGTATTTTTTTCTGAGTAGGAAGGAAATTGACGATTTTTTAAAGATTTTTTTCAGTTGTTGGTCTGGATGAGGAAACAGGGGAAGATAGATTACCAGGCAGATGTTGCATGTTTTGCTGAAAAAAATAATGTTTTCTGATAGAGCCCTAATTAAAAATTTGGCAGCAAATAGCTTATTAAATGAGAAATGAGATGCTTCAGATGGAAGGCAAAACACCTTGTCATATTTTTCTGAAGTGTCAAAACACAGATCAATGACTGAGTGTCTGAGCTCTGTTGTGCAGCTGATCACAGTTTGTTCCAAGGAGACAATATTTTCCTTGTCATGGAAGAAGTCTTTCAAAGAACTGTGTGCCACAAAACTTTCTAAGTGATAGGACATGCAGAGGATCTCCTTGTAGCTCATGCCTTGCAACGACTCAGCTGTGGAGCAAATCTCCTGGATAGGAAGATGACATCTGTCCATCTGCCACATGGGACTTGTGACAGCAATAGTGTTGTGTAATATTGTCACCTGGTTATGTCTTAATGCCCTCTCACACAACGTGGGAGGGCAGATTCTAGTAGAATTGACTAAAAAAAAAAAAAAAAAGGATGAAAAGATTTTGAAGGGAATTGCAGATTGGTTAAGAATAACTTAGCAAGGTATTGTTCTGTTAAATTATTTTGAAAGCATGAAAGTTAAAACAGCTGAGTCAGGATGATTATAGCAGCCAAACATTGCAAAACAATTAGTATGATAGATAAAATTCAAAAGTATATATGGGATAACAAGACCAACCCTGCTTGGAGTTTCTGGGTCAAGGAATGATGGCCTGGGGAAAGATGTGGGGTCCTGGACCTTGGGACAAGGGAGGCCTTGAGGGGTGGGCAGGAGCAGTCAGGTCATCAATGTCCCCAGGGTCCAAGCAGGGATTTAAAGCTGTCTGTGAGTACAGCAGAGACAGGAAAATGTAGTTGTTCTTGTACCTCTCCCTGTCACCACCCACATATATGCTTTATCCTCACGTGTGTAAATATTTGCCTGAGAAGCAGCAACGTCGTTATAGTTGGGGCTATTTTGGTCCAAGCCTGTCTCAGGGAGACTGTTTGACCCATACAATTGGAAAAAAACAGATGAAGCTGTTGATCAGCCTCTCTTACATATCACTGGGCCGAACTGTACTTCTGCATTGGAGAGTTTGTCCTGCTGACTTGTCCTATGAATCTTTCTCTTCAGACCATTCATCTTCCTGGTACTTTTTTGCTGGTATGCTCTTTGGTTGTTAACGTTTTTGGCAGTGATAGACATCTGTGTTCCAGGGATTTGCTGTTGTTGGACAAGTTCATTTAGTGTGAACGAGAGCTACAGAAATGCCTTGCTGAGTTACCACTCTTCAGCTACAGCCTGGTGGATGTGTCTTGCCCTCTACTCCTACCTGATGTACTTGCTTCCCAGTGAGTGGTGATCTAACAGAGAATTTCTGCTTGTAAAACATAATACACTACAGTATTCACTGAACATTCATGTATGTTTTCAGAAAGGGCATGGGAAATCACTTCCTGAAGGCTCTTCCATCCATCAGTTGAAGAAATGGTAAGATACATGGTTGGAAATTAAATTCAGCACATTTAAGAAATTAACAAGCAACTTATCAAGACCTAAGGTGAGCTTATCACTGGTGTTTTTTTGGAGGTGAAAATTAGGTTTTTTTGTTTTAAAAATTATATTTTACTTCAGAGAGAAATTGAAACTTGACATGCACAACAGAGGCAAGACTGGGATGCCTTCTGGAACAAATGCAAGAACACAGAAATAGAGAAAGAGAAATGGAAAGTGTTTTGACAGTATAAAAGTGAAAGTCAGTACTGTTAGCAAGAATTCAGTACTATTAGCAAGAATTTCTGGTATAAATTATGCTCCTCAACTAGAAATGAAGAAAATCTGACTGGATAAAGTCCTGGATAGCCTGAACTGCTCTAATAGGTCAAATAGTGCAAAATAGACCCTAATTCAAATATAAGGCTGGACAAAAGGTCTCCCAAGTCACTTCCAGCCTGAATTATTCTCTGATTTGTACAATTCTATGAATCTATGAAAGAAAAGACATACTATATTTGAGCAGGTTATGTGGTGTAAAGTGGAGGTGTGGATTCACACTCCTAAGTCTCATCATCTGTGTTATATGAGCCTCAGTGTGAGCTGGATTGCTGAGATCCCAAGGTACGCAACGAAGATCACATTGTGACAGAAAACGGAGTCTGCAGAGGCTCATTTAAGGTTGAGATTCATAGCTAGCTATGTGCTATGACTGTAATATAGACACACACATACAGACACATAAATTTTGGAGTCCAGTTCTGGAGCTGCATGCCATCAGTCAGGACTATGATATGCCCCTGAAAAAGACAAATGCACCCTCGAGTACTTTGCAAAAAATGTGCTTTCTAGAGGTAAAGTCCCAGTGTTTTTCACTGGGTCTTGCTACCATTTCTCTTTTAGTTGCAGTTTACCATATTCAAGATTAATGACTGAAGAGATAAAGGCTACTGAAATGATCAGTGGAATGTCACAAAAATATTACTATACACAAGGGATTGAGTTGCTCTTATACTTGTTGCATACTTGTTGCAAACTGACAACTATACTTTCTAAATACTTCAGGAGTTAAAACCACAAAGCATCAAGGTAACAGCGCTGACATGAAACGATTTAACCATCATTTGTTTGGGGACTGGATTAAACTTAATTTCCAATCAATATTTTTCTAACTGTCAATCCAGCATAGGCGTGCAAAAAACATTACAAACTTTGGCTAGGTAAAAAAGATTAAGAGTTTAAAATTCTTTGGTGTTAATTGAAAAAGACAAACAAAAATCTTGTTTGCAATTTGCTATTATTTTTACACTCACACATTTCTTGCCCTGGCAAGCAAAAAAATCAACAGATTTCAAAGGCCTCATCTTGAGAAAAGCTCCACAGTGCCTTTAGTTAGATCACTTAATACCCCAGATGTTAATAATTACATATTTATTACATAAATATCAGAATATGTGTATCCTCTTCTACCTATCAAATGTAATTTTTATATTTTTGGCATGCTAATGGGATAATGACCCTACTAATACCTTTAAAAATTCTTTTGTGTTATTATTTCTAACCATATAAATATACAAACTTACTATCATCCATCTTCCTCAGTTTATAAACTCCTTCCAGTACCACAAAATAATGTATTTCAGGTATTATTTTTTTAACCCTTTATATAACAAAACCAACAAAACCATTATATAACCAAACCAAGAACAAAAACCAAATGTCATCTTCTGTGACAAAAAAAAAAAAAAAAAAAAAGAGAAGATTAATAAAAAAGGAAAATGTAGTATCAGTACTGTTTTTTCCAATCTAGGCACTTTCTTATTTCTTTTACAATTAATAATCATGACTTTGGTTTTGCTCTGCACTGGAATGTTTTTTTTTTGCTATAATTCTCATTCATCTTGGATAATTAACCAAAATTCTTCCCGTTTGTTCCTCTGGCCATTTCCTTGCTCTCCACCACTGGTAAACACTTCTCTTCAGTTGTGAACTATGTCCATACCTGCAAACATTTGAGGTCCATGTTAATCCTTGCAAACCATGCGTTGGACTTAAGATGTTTACATCCTCATGGCACATCAGGGGTGGCACTGCACTTGCACACATTTTATGTAGGTTCTGTTTTTAGCAAGACCACTAAATGGGCAGTTGGTAGTTACATAAAAATACCTGTATTTGGGCCAAGCGTTGGTAAAGACATCGGGAATGACGCATAAAGGGCTTTTCAAACAACAACAAATATTTTTGGGATGGGGTGTAGCAGCTCCTGAGACTCCAAGCATTCTTCAAGATATTTTTTCTTACAATGGTCTATATTTAATTGTCACTCTTTTCATGAATATGTATGTGTGTATTTGCTTAATTGTTATATCAGTTCTATTCTATTCTATTCTATTCTATTCTATTCTATTCTATTCATTAACCTGATTTTCTGTTTCATTAAGCTGATGGACTGTTTGATACACAATTAAACTATAAAATCCCTACTTGCCATCAGCACAAGTTGCACTCCTGATTTTGTGCATTCTTTCATTTAGCTGGTCTAAAACATTTACCTCCTAGTGTTAAATTTTAATTGGAGGTTTAGTTCAGTATGAAACTGCACAAACCAATGCTATGTTGTTTTTGTTGACCAAACATGTATTTTAAGGTTTCTTATACAAAATTTTGGAATACTTTAATAAGGGAGATAGCTTTTCCCGCTTTCAGCTATGGGAATATGGGAATATAGCAAAGTTAGCGAAATCAGACCTGTGAAAAGTGCAATGTAAGTTTTTGTGGCTTGGCCCCAAGCTTTTGAGAGTCTGAACTGCAAGTCTGACCTCTGAAAAAGCTCTCACAATAAGCTCTCTTTCCTAGTTCAGAAACTTACAATCAGTCTCCAAATGTGTGGGGACAGAAATAAAATTAATAAATTTGAGTTGGAATTTTTCTTCATTTTCTGAATGACAGAGCTATAAGGCCCTGGAATGAATTTCAAGAAGAAATAGTGAGGAGAAAAAAGCTTGTTTTCTTAAAAATAGAAACCAATGAGTTTCAGCTTAGGATATTTAGTTCAATTGTCCACAAAACCAAGATATCAGTTTAACATATCTCACCTGGTTATGTGTTCTCTGTTCTGAATTCAGAAAAATCCCTTTGGTTCAGTTCTGTACAAGTCAGGCTCACACACTGTGGTCTCTCTGGACTAAGAGGTTATGAATTGTGCTAAATAGCAACATCTATCACTGTCATGTTACTTCTAAACTACTTTGCTTTGCTTTCTAGTATGGACAGATGTCTGTGAAGTCAGTCCTTTACAAGCAGTGGAAAAATCCACAGTAAAAAAGAGTAATTGCAGCAGGTGATCTAACAATCTTTACCTTGACATTATTCGAGCAAGCCAATGAAATGAGAAAAGTTTTTATTAGATTGTGTAAGAGACTAAAGATGTCAGTTATACCTAGGCTGAACACTAACTCTTGTGGCATCCCACTAATCACCTCCCCACAATTTGATGAATGTCTGGTTATCATTACCATTTGTTTATAGACCTCCACACAAAGGAGGATGTTTCGAGAGAATAAATGCTTTATTCCATTCCTGGCCCTAAGAGAAACTACCCCAATGACAGCTGCTCTCAAAGAAGGAAATTGTTTTTGCCAGTTATAGCCAGTCAGGAAGGAAGCCAGCTAAAACCTCTTGTAAACACCAATGAGACTAAGTATAACTGGTTCATTCTGCTTACTATAGCGAGGTCAGCTTTTCCTGTCCCATTTTTGAGGAACTTCATGTCTAATGGGCAGAATGGCAAGATTTCACCTGGCTGAACTGCAAAATACTGCCTGAGAATTTAACATATATTAATAGTCTTCATCTGCTGCAATTTTTCTTCTAGTCAGTGAAAGAAATTGACTCTATAAAAGCTTCAAAAGGATTAGCAAACACTTAAAATCCTCCGTTGTTCTCTTGTTGAGCACCCACATGGTTCCTACTTCAAATAGTTTTCCATCAGCATTTTCATTTCCATCAGTGTTTTTCATTTGAGTCTTTATCGTGCAAAGGAGAGCTGCTTATTTATAAATAGCAAACCATCTAAATAGGTGTGTAGGATGGTGGGGAAAAGTCTATATTCCATACAAAAAATTCTGCCTACATTCCATAATTCCCAGTGCAGACTCCTGTTCTACAGGGAGTAGAACACTGTGCACCATCTCCACTACAAGATGGAGGTTTGATTCAGTATGAATAAAGTCTAGGGGAACAACTTTGTTTCAGAACTCACATCAAGGGAGGTAAGAGATTTATGTAACACTGAAAACAAAATGTTCAGGTTTTTTCATTAAACAGAATGATAAGCAAAAAAAAAAAAAAAAAAAAAAAGAAGAAAGTTTTGTTTGGTACAGAAGAAATGGATGAATTTAGTTTTTAGAATTTAGTTTTTAATAAAGGCAATCCAATTCAAAGGCTCATCTACAAAAGCACCACCCTCCTTGGTCAATAGTGTGGACACTTAATAAAGATGCAGGATGCCTAATAGAAATACTTTTGCTGCTTGATAGGTTTAAATCTGAGCATCCCATGCCTAAGAACAATGCCTATGTTATATGATGGACACACTGGGGAAAAACTACTTGAATAAACATGAATGCTTGCTTGGAAATCGGGTTTGAAACCAAATATATTTCTTTGGCACTTTGTACAGCAGGTTATAAGTTCATTCATGCACACAAAATGTGTCTTTTTCCTTTTCTTTTCCCTACATCCTGGTGAACAAAGTACTTGAGACAAGATTCAGCAATTTTCACAGGAGAAAGTAAGAAACAGCTCAACCTGGAGTACAGAAGAGCAGGGCTGTCACTTAGGAAGATCCAAGGCCCTTTTGGGAAAAGGTGCAATCCAAATCCAGTTTTGCATTCTAAATGAATTCTGTAACTCTAGAGTGAATGGGAGAGGAAAAGGTTTAAGTCCCAATGGACAGAAATGCTCTACTTATCCACAGTTTTCATACATCCCAAACTTACACATAATTTTTCATGTTTTATACATTTTTGTATTTGTGTTCCTAATAATGCTCGATACTTACTTATGGGGCCTGGCAAAGTTGTCCATTTTTCCTTGTAAAGGTACTTCCATTAATTTGTTTGCTCATTGATCTGCACAATTCTGTTCCTGCATTTACTTTTACAACTGCTTTTCTCCATTGTAAACACAGAAAGAAGACACAGATGCGATTTTACAATCAAGGGCCCAGAACATTACAATATAATATGATCAACAGCATCAAACACAAGGTTGTTATCTAGAAGGTGAAACACAGGGAGTGTTGTCCTGAATAATGGCAGCTGAGACAAGGTAATAGAGGTGTCTTGGAGACTATGAGAATCAGAGAAAGACAGTTAAGCCTTGGTGAGTATGAGGCATTTGTTTCATTAATGGATTTACAATAATATAGCAAGATTTGGTTGCGTCTTTCTTCCTAAAAATGCTGATCTCTTCTTTTTACTTCAGGTTTTGGACCACAGCCCAAAACCTTTCTTCTCTAGAAAGCAATTCCCAGCCACTTTTAATGCAGAATGTTTAAGAAGCCAACTATTTCCTTGAATTAGAGCGCTCACTCCCTTTCCCAGCAGGGTCATGGCTCCTTGGGTCAGAAAACGAATTTGTTCTGTTATTTTTACCAGTATCTTGCACCATCAGGCTCTCAGCTTTGCTTTGTGACTTTGTATGTTACTGTGATAAAAAGCATTGTTTATAGCATATAATTTGCAGAAGTCACCTGTGAAATTTCTTGCAGGGGAAATGCTTGTAAGCATCTCAAGGGTAGTTCATTATATTCCTTCTCTTTCCTCTCTCTGTCACTCTACACTGAGATTTCCTTCACCTTTCAGAGGAAGGTTGGTACAGGAAAAGATTTAGGGACTGAGATAAGAGAGAAAAACTAAGAACTATAAAAGAAACATTCAGAAAGCAAAATCTTCCAAGTTAAAAAACTGTGGTGAAGTAGGAAACTATTTTTGAAAATACTTTAAACAATACAGAAACCCAGATTGCAAATATTTAGCAATTTTTCTATAAATATTTGGGGTTTTTGTATCCAAATCCTCCTAGATAAACTACTGGGTGTATTATTCCACTCTTAATTTTCATCCAAATCTGACCAAGGTACAGAGAGGTTAGAGTAAAAACTATGAAGTTATTTGCTGAATCACGGCAGAGAGGGAAACAGTAAAATTCCCTACTCCAGTGTTTTAAGTTATTGTTTTCTTTATGTTGTTGTGTTGTTTGATGGGAGAGGGAGGTTGTTTGTGTGTCTTTTAAAAGATGCCAGAAGCTCACCACCACATGGTGCATTTATCAGGAGAGCTGTGATCACAATGGGCATAAAGCTGCTTCATTCTATTCAAATGCTCTCCTGAGAGTCAAAAGGGTAATGCACAAAGCTGAGGCAGACAGAATGAGCAAAGTTTAGAAACACCAGGCTATCAGTGAATGGAGTATTTGCATGCATTGCAAGTACCCAGGAGTGGAGAACTCAAACCCTGCTTCATCCAGGGAATCCACCTCAAACAACTAAAACTTGCAGGGTTGTTGCATTCCCTTTCCACCCTCCCTAGACAAAATACACCCTTTTTCTTTACTGCCTATCTATCTACAAAACGATGTGAAACACAAAACACACATAGCTCTACTGGGGGCTTACTGCTCAGCATGCTGAAATCAATGAACCTCTTTTGTGAGTAAGTACAGCTCTTCTTTGGCCAGGCAGAAAGGAAACTCTTAGGAAAATATAAGAAAATGAAAGCTGAGATGCTACACTACTGAATTATAAAACTTCCTTTCATTTTATAATCCCCTAGATGTAGACTGATTTTAGAAACAGCTGGTTTCATCAGCTCCTTTATTCTGTTGCAGAGAGCTGACCAAAGTTATTCACAGGTATCTACAAAGAGAACTGTAGTGTGATATAAGTTGTCTGCTAGCCACATGCAAGTGTGTCAGGTGCTGTAGGGAGTCTAGAATAACACTGGGCTTCTGTATTTAAACAGCTGAAGCCATCTCCACAGCAAGCTGTTCTTTTAAAGATTTGCACTTTTAAATTTTTATTTAATCAGATGCACATTTACTGATTCAGAAAAAAAATGTGCACTTATTGTATGGAGGGTGAAACACCATCCCCCCTACCAGTTGCACTGAGCTGTTCAAATTTTGTCAAGAAAAAGTGCAAGTAACTTCCAGTGATCGGTTGCTGTTATTTTTGCCCACAGGCTAGAGAAGCCAGATTTCACCTACGACAGAGCCCAGTAGTCTTCTCATTGTTTGAATGAACAAGAGACCGCTATCTCCTGAAGAAGCTTGCACTCAGTAGACAAAAGTCTTCTTGGTTTCAGCACAAAGTTCAAGTGAAATCTGGTTCTCAGGAAGGGAGCTGCCTGAGAAGCTGTGGAATTGCTGGTTCATCGCTGTCATGGTGAAACAATACAAGGTAAGGGCAGGTTCAGTGTCTCAATGACTTGAGAAATGTCCTATTAGGGAGGGTAACTGACCCTTATTTTTTTTATTCCCAGCAGTCTTTTCTGTAGTGTGCTGAAATTCATATGGGAAAAGCTCTTGGCAAATTCTCTTCTATTTCTCACTTTTTTTTTTTGGTCAGAAACAAGAGCTCTGTAGAACTGCCCACTGCATTCTGGATGTCTCTGCATTCAAGCACCCTTTATCCTATTTTCCTTTAACTGCCAAATGAAGATTCAATTGCAGTTAGAAATAGATTTTTTTTTTTTTCTTTTTTCTCCCATGTGCATAACTATTATCCAGTCAGGGAACGATCTTGCATTTGTGTCAAAATTAATTTTTTAAGCTATTTTAAATTGTCCTCTCTTGTTGCAATTACAGCATTGCATAATGAACCCTTCATATTTCGATATCCAGAGGGAGATAGTTCCATAAATATTTTTAATTGCCCATTTTGTGTTTCACAGAGGTGAGATTCCCAGTACGAAAAATGTCCAGAATGTCTTATTATACTCAGTTCTTTCTCTCATATTAATTTTTACAGTAGCACCTCTGATGGGACATTACCATTCCCCAGGTGCACACACATCTTCTGTATATGCAGCCAATATCTGAATCACCACACAAGGATTTCAGGGACGGGCACTAGGACTTATTATTTGATGCCAGTAAAACATCAAGGCATTTTTGGCTATAATATACTCTGATTCAGTAACGTTCTGTTTGTCTGCTTCAAGAGGCCACTCAGTAAATGTTTATCTTATACTTTTAGAAGCATGAGCTGTTTTCATTTACAATTATAATTTTCAATTGCTTGCTTTTGACAAAATTTCTTTATCTTTTGACAGGTTGAGTCAGAGTCACAAAGTGAGATTTTCTTGCTACTACACATTAATGATTTACTGTGTACAAAACTGATAGGAAGCTTTCACATAGTTTACATTTAGAGGAAGGAACAACCACATAAACTTCACAAGTTGAATTTCCAATGCATCTAGATCCCAAGGATCTTCCTTCTTCCTTCTTTTCCCTATGTTTGTAACTTTTAATGAGGTAGTTCTCAGTCAGTTAAAAATTTCACCTGATTTCTTCTTTTTATCCAGTGTTTTGTTAATTAGACATAGTTATATGTCTTCCTTTCCCTTTTAGGTTTTCAGGCTTTTTTTCCGTCCTTAGTGGTTTGTAATAGATACATTAACAACAGCAGTGCTCCTGTCATTTCCCTTTCCATATGTTTTAAAGAAAAAACAGCTAATTCATAGGTTGAAATTAAAATCTCACATTGAGGGTTAACAAGCTAGGAAATTAACAATATTAACAATACTGAAAGATCATGTATGTCCTTCCCTTTCCCTAACATTCCATTTCCCCCCATCCAAATTTCAATCTGTGTATTGTGAAAGAAGCTGTGTTGTGACCTCTTGCATACTGGAAGACCAGAACTGAAGGATGATGCTATAGGTCTTGGGGCTGAAGATGCTCAGAGAACACCCTCATCAGAGCCAACAAAGAACAAAGGCCACCCAAGAGATGTGCTTGGAGGAGGTCAGCAAGATAGTTCCCGCTCATATAGAATTGAGGGGATTTTTTCTGTTGAGGACAGAGGGAGCAGAAGCAGGTCAAAAGACAGCCAAGATGCACTTTGTGAAAGAGCCCCAGCAGCTATCTGCTGTTTGTACAAGAGTACACTCAAAGGGAAGGACCATGTGTGTAGGGAGGGGTGGGACACTGCCCCAAAGAGGTGATAGCTCTCAGAAGTCTGTCATCAGAGTGGAAATGTCAAGCTACATAATCATCCAAATCTCAAGCATATAAGATAGGAGAGATTGATGGCAAAAAATTGAATTGCCTCCATCTACCAAATGCTCTGTTTTTGCACTTCTGCAAAGTTCTGTTCCGGGTAATTTATACTGCTTTTTCTGGATATCTAAATGTTATGACTTCAGGAGCAGTTGTTTTCCTGGAGAAAGGGCAGAAGGGACAAGCTGTTTAATGCTGAAATCATCTGCATGGATTTATTTCTTGTTCTGTTTATAATCTGTTTCTTGCTTACTGGTTGTATTATTGTAAGAAAAAAAAACCCCAACATTGGATTGACATTGTTGACAGGATGAGGAAATGGCCTAAGCACCAGGAGAGCTCCAGACTCAAGATCAGGAAGAATTTCTTCACTGCAAGGAGAGTCAGACAATGGAAAGGACTGTCCAGGGAGTTGGTGGAATCACTATCCCTGAAACTGTTCAAGAAACAGCTAGACACAATACTTAGTGCTACGGTTTAATTGATGTTATGTTGTTTGGTCAAAGGTTGGACTCAATGATCTTGGATGTCTTTTGACACCTTAATGATTCTATGATTTTATTGCATTGTCTCCAGCATTTATGTTTCTTCCATTTAAAAATAGCACTTGAAGTTTTAATGCTTCTTTGTCATTCTTAAATTGTATGGGTGTGTGTACCTTGTACCCTTTTATCAAACTATTGTTTTTAAGCAAAGGGAAAATCAGTTACTATATAGTTCCAAGGCATAAATTCCAAAAGATCCAATACATTGAATAAATTTTTTCATGTTACAATAAAGAGCTTCATAAAAAAAAAGTTGTGCTGAGAAATCTGCCTGCCTGTCATGCAGAGAGCTTTTTCTGAGTATGTTGATCCAGGTCCCTGCTGTGTAGGATGGCATTCCTCTACCCAAAGAGAGGAAGGAATCCATTCCATCCTTAGGGCTGACACAGAGAAACACAAATACAAAGACAGACTTGTCAACCATTTCTCACTCTGCTCTGAATGGAGTCAGAGATGGGTCTCTGCTGCATTTCATGACACATGAAAGAGTTTTCTTTGCTCCTGCTGTTCCTCAGCCAGTCATGCATCAGGATAGTGATGGGACATGTAAAGGTAATATGAAATTATCTTTATGTAAAAAAGCATAAGGCAACAGATTTGAGAAAAATAAGGCTGGCAGACAGCAACTTGACTTCTGGATCAATAGAACAATGAGGGAGCAGAGAGTGGCAAGATAGTCAGTCCCAGCTTGGGACCATCTGGCCAGAATATCAACCCATAAGCTAGAGAGCAGGGGGAAGAAAATGATTAATTCAGTCAAACAGCTGGAAAATCTGCAAGCCAGCCAACAATCAACAGCATAAGACTTGGCTAAAAGCCTGAAAAACTGCAGATGGTTTTTCAGTGACCTTCACCCGTTGTTTGGGGTTGTCTCCCACCAAATCCAGTGGGAGCTCTAGTGGAGAGGAAGAATGAAGGGAACACTTGTGCCCACACTTGTCAGGCACCCATGGGGAAGATCTCATTTTCACCAGAAAGGTGACATTTCTTAACTTGGTCACGGATTCAGACCTAACCTTCAGTTATGTAAAAGTCCACTCTGGAAGCACAAATGAGGGATCAAGGTTAACACTCTATATGTCCCTAGACCTAGCATTTACCAGCTAATGACCATGATGGAACTGCAGAGAGGTTCTGTTAGATTTATGGATAAGTGCTTAGAAGAGTTTGAATGAGAAGGATTTTTTTTTCTTTCCCTGTACCCTTCCTCCCTTTTTCCTTTTCCCTCACACTCTCTCTGCTCATTATAATGGGTTTTTTTAGAGACACAGGTCCACAAAGCTGGCTAGGATATTCAGTGGTCCTCTCATCCTTTTCTCTGTGTTCCATTATCTCACCTGCACCAATTTCAAGGTTTGGACATCCAAGTGAAAAAGGATTCAAAAGGATAACATATTAACAAGGATATCTCATCTCAAAGGAAAGATACTCATAGGGTGAGAAAGTCCTAGGGAAACTGATGAATCTTCACAGTTCTTTTTCCTTGTAATTATTCCTAGGAACAGGAACTGAGTGTGGATGCCTGTGCTAGAGTGAGGAGCGAGACCATCAGTGAAGACAGCGTTGGGCAGTGGGCTGAGGCTGGCCTGTATCTCTGTGTGCACGTGCAGTACGCGTTCAGTGCGCAGCAGCAACCTGACTGAGCCTCACCAAATGGGCAACATCACATGGCTCCTAACAGGAGTTTTTTAAACTAAAAGAGGTCGATTTAGATCGCAGTGAGGGTGGTGAGGCACCAGTAGAAGTTGTCCAGAGAGGTGGTAGGTGCCCCAAACCCAGAGACACTCAAGATTGGATAGGGCTCTGATCAGTCTGATATAGTGGAAGGTATCCCTGATTGTTGCAGGGTAGGTGGACTAAGAGGCCTTGGAAGGGTCCCTTCCAACCCAAAGGAGTCTATGGTACTATGATTCTGTGAACTGCCACTAGATGGAGAGCTTTGGATATACTCTATGTACATACATCCCTATGCAGAGATTCAGACCCCGAGACTGGAAGGTAGCTCTACTATCCTTATGTCTGAGCTCCAGCAAAAAAAAGGCAGAAAATTTTGCTTAAAGTCTTCCACATTTAGGTCATCATTTCTCACTGTGCCAAAACATAGCTTCTCAGAAAAGAGACATCCTTTATTTAAAGACTTCATACAAGAATCTACTGTTTCTGTACTGAAGGTGTTCAAATGGCTGTTTGAAATATGCACTTAATTTCTCATCTGGTTCTTGTCTGCTTGGAATTCCAGCTATCTCCTGCATAATATTCCTTGGTTTTTTTACAAGTTGTTTTTACAAACATTACATCTATAGTTTATAAATGAGCTTCTATCAGGATTTTTTTCATTTCTGACCCATATTACCTTGAGCTGGTATGTGTAGGAGTTCTTTGGCATTAGTGGAGAAGCTAAGTGTTCTGTATGAGTTTCAACACTCTGAATTTTTAAATTGCATTTTTGTTCTAAAAACACTAATTCCTCACTTATCACAGTTTAGAAGGAGGGGAAAAGGCTTTGCTAAAAACTTCTGTCATTAATTTAACAGGTTCCAGTGAGAGTTCAGTACTGTCTGGTTTAATTTAAGCAGGGTTACCTTGAAATGCAGCGTTCATGACTGCTAATTTCTACTTCAAAAAGAGCTGAAATTCAGTCATTGAATTATTCCATCAAAGTTAAAGCAATGTTAATAACTCTCTTTCTGTCTTGTTCCTTGCAGTTCTGTGAATTATTTGCATTAGGAAGCTGGACCCATATAGCTGTGTCACCTCACCAAGCCTTTTCAGGGCTTTCACTAGAGGCAGAGAAACATGAGTGATGCAGCACAGGAGGCTTCTTACAACAAAACAGCTTTTTTTCTGTGTTTGTTCTAAGTTCAGTCCCACTGCAAATAAGATCAGATGGAAAAATCCTCTGCAGAGCAGAGGGGAAAGGCACCCTGAATGTCCAGGCCTGCCTTAGTCAGGCATATCCTGGCCAAGCAAGGACTGGGACATGTTTGCCCCAAGCACATGGTGTCACAGACCTTGTCACAACTGCCCCACCATCTCTTGCTGAGAGGTCATCTCTTGATCTATGCCCTCCCTATCCAAGTCCTCCCCAAGTCACAGGATGTCATCGTTTGGGTCTTCTTCTGGCCTGCATCAAGCTGTTTGTCTGTGGTGACAGCAAAACCAAATTTCCTAGTGAGGATATAACTGGGCCTGTAGGACTAGCTTCCTTCCTTTGTCCATTTGCTTATCCAGGTGGTGCACTGTCAGAAGCTGGTCACCAACCCTTCCTCTGTGCAGAATGGATGTTGTCAGAAATGCTTTGCTGGGTGGCTTGCTCCTATTACCTTCCCATTCATGTCTGAGACCTCAACCCTCACACCCCTTCCTCTCTTTGCTCTTCATCATTATTTCTCCTCACATCTCTTCTTCCCTTTCCTTCCTCTTCTTCTGAACCCTCTGCCCTTACATCAAAAGAGAAAATGACAGGAAGTCTGCCTGTGATTCCCATTAGAAAAACATTGTTTTGGCTGGCTGTGCCGCAGGAATGTGCCACCAGCTTGTGCCCAACTCCTGCACTCTGAGGCTGCCTCAAGCCCCACGGACATCAACTGGACTCAGTGCTCTGCATTTCATGGGGTTAAGCCTGCTGGACTTTTCTGGACTGTTGAGAAGGATAAAGGATATTGTGTTGAAGAACTGCGTTTGCAGGAAAAATATTTGCAGAGTTGTTTTGGTACCATCAATGTTGAGATGATACCTTCCTCTTTCAAAGAGAAAGGTATTGTTTTCACTGATAGACACACAATATAATGGGACAAGGTTACACGAAGTGTAACTCATGTTCCAAGAAATGCCATCCAGTTGGGAGGAAAGCAGGAGCTGGTGGGGAGCTCAGCAGCAGCCAGTGCAGGAACGTGCTGGCTGTGAGAGGCAATTCCAGCCATAGCTCAATGAGAGCTAGATCCACCCCTTGTTGCTCAAAATAATGAAAATGGGGAGGTTTCAGGAAGGCAGGAAAGAGAAAAATCTGGAGAAGAAGGCAGGTTTTGCTGACTTCTTTCTGTGGGAGGTGTTTTTATGTCCTTAATTTTGCTCCAACCAAAAAGAACCTCAACAATGAAGCATTTGCTTTTGTTCAGTCACTGCTCAAACTCATAAAGGAAAGTTAGACAGGAACCTGATCTTTCTAAAGTCTGCATTTTCATAAATATTCCCCTTTAGGAGTTTGTCAAATTGAATTTTGGTTGATAACCTTGCTTTGTTCACCTAGCCTTATATCCTCAAGAGAACAGTGAGAAAAATGAAAAGACTAACGAAAAGTAATCATGGCAATTCAGTACAATGACAGGGAGACAAAGATAAGATGAGAAATAAGGTACTGTTCTCTCTGCTTTCCTTGTTTCCTCATTTAAGTGATAATTTTCATACCTTACCTTTGAAATATATAATTACAGTAATTGGAGTCTGACTATTCTTGAGAACCTCTGCTGTGCAGTATTTTTTTCCTCTTGATATTTGTGTCCTTTTAACTAATATAAGATCTTTAATCTACTAAATAAATATGTAGGCTCTTATTCTCTGCTATGTCCATGTGCTTTGTACTTCTCAGGCAAGCACAACTTGCTTTAATGCCAGCATAAGAAATCATGTGAGCCCATGCTCTGGAAAAAAGAAGGGTGGTTCAAAACCATCTCAGAATTTCTGGGACCACAGTGTGATACAAGCACTGTTTTGGGATATTTCTTACTTGTCTCTCACCATGTAAACATTAGTCTGGTCAGCTGCTCCTAAGAACAGAATGGGAGAAGAAGGTGAGTCCAGAGGGACAGCTGTTCAAGGAGAGGGGAAAAGAGTTTTTCAGAGTTTTCTTGCAGACTGGGGAAGAGGTAAAGGCAAGATGAGAATGTTGGAGAAATAAGACAGTGAGTCTGCTCAAGATGGTGTGCATGGGTCCTCCTCAGCATGGCTCTGAGAGGGAGGACTGCTCCCAGAGACTCTCCTGGAAGGGTGGGAGACTGCTGCCCTCCAAGTCTTTCAGTTTCTGCAAAGGTTGAGAGTTAGTCGCCTAAACCTGCCCATCTAGTTCTGCTTTAGATGTTTTGTTAGTGTCAGGAGAGACGTTAGTTGCTTCCCCAAGTTTGTGTATGGCCAGGAATTTTCTCCTGCTTTGTCTCTGAGCTGAGATAAATGGAAGTATAAATACTCTGGGGACAAGACCACTGCCAAACCAGCTCTACAATTTGGAAAGGGCAAAAGTCCAGGTTATGTTCCTCATTGTGCTCAGCTGCCTCTTGACCACTTCTCAGAGCATAACCAGTGTACCCACTGTCTTCCACCAACACCATCCTGGGCAACAGCCAGGTTACATGACTTGTGGGCAGTACAAAGAGCCAGTGCTGTCAGCACCAGTGAGCTATAAATAGCCCCTTTAGAGTAACACACTTGCCACCAAAACCTTTAAATTTTAAATCCTACATCTTCAGGCATGAGTATGAAGGCAGGGAGTTTTTGAGCAGCCACAGGAAGTTTTGGGATTTGGGCATATTTTAAAATTTTCCACCCAGGAGTAAGGTTTCTCAAACTTTGTTAGTTGATACCATCAAAAACAGCAGCAGCAGCAGCTACATCAGTGAATTCTGCTGCTGCTGAGGAGAGGTCAGAACCCACATCAGCCCCTATACCTGAAGGTCCCTTCCTGTTGCAATCTTCCTATGATTGCAACCTTTGTTGTCTGTGGCTGGGGCACTGCTCACAGCAGGGCTGAAGGATTGTTGAGGAAGGAGAGCTAATAGGGAGCTACTGGGGTGGCTGGGAACTGAGGCATGCTGTGTGCAAGGAGAGCTGAGGGAGCTTGGCATGTGCAGCCTGAGAAGAGATGGTTTTGCAGGGACCTCACACCAGCCCAGTAGGGACTGTAAAACCAGAAAATGCTGGACCCTTTCAGAGACACACAGAGAGAAGGAAAGTGCAGCAGACATCAGTTGCAGAAAGGTAAGTTCCAGCTCAGTATAGGGGAAAAAGGAGTTCACAAGGTTTTTTAAGATGTGGAAGATTGCCCATAGAAGTTGTGCAATTTGCATTCTTAGAGATAACTCAAAACTCATCTGGAAGGACTGAACTTTAGTGATAATCCTGCTTTCTTCAGGGAATGGAATGATCAGGGATAATACTAGATTATATCCAGAGGTCCTTGTGCACCTGAATCAGGGTTATTTTGGGTATTTCCATATTCATCAGCTGAACTCTTGAACTCTACTTATACATAGGATGTGTTGCCTGTGACACGACACTGTGTCCAGCTACCATGAGTAGTTCTGGTGGTGCATGTGGTCTACTGTATTTTGCCAACTTTCATCCTTATAGAAATAAATTAGAATTTACTACTGTTCTTTTCCCTGAATAATCTTTCTTGTTGATAACCATACAGTACAATTATATCTATTGATTAGGGCTAAAACCAGTTTCCTTGAGACTGATCAAGATTTTGTTTTAATAAGCTAAAGAGTCTTTTGTTCAGCACTGCCTCGAGTCAAAGTTCCTTGTGGGCCAAGGAAAAAGGACTGGGCATGGGTCTGTGTCTGTTCACATTTTTTGGCAACTGTCATACTGGGCAGATTTGGCACCTTGGCATGATCAGGTGCCTTTGTTTGTGATACCTGTCTGGGTCAGAAAGGTTATGCTAGAGCAGATATCCATAGTTTGGCTGTTTCTTAGCTCACTAAAAGTGTGGTTTGTGTCTGAGCTCCTCCTAAGCTAAAGCCAGTGCAAAAGGTCATGGTGTTGTCAGACTGGATTTAATTTTCTGTTATAGATACAGGTTTTGTGTCTGCCCCAGTCTCTGTGCTTTATCTGGGAGATGGAGTAAAGGCTTTGGGGGAATACTGCTGGGATAGGAGGAAGAGAATGGGCTTGGCACTTTTAATGTGCTTTTTGTTCATGCCATTATGGTGTGCGAATAATGTCACTTTACTGAACTTTTTTCACATAAGTTTTACTGAGGTCTTTTTAATGCTTGCCAAATTACTATGTATCTCTCACCACTGAAAGTAATATGAGTGCATGATAATATAATTCAGCTTCACTTGTTTTCCATCCAGTTGTGAGAAAGGAAAGAAAGGTATACCTTGATATCTCCTTCCATTTTAGTAAGTATATTTCAGTAGTTTCTCATTCTGGTTTATTTGGTTTCATCCCTTTGAAAATAATGATGAGGTAGAAAATAATCCTGTAAAAATGAGTAACAATAAAATGATAGTGATTCCAGATGTCTTTTTGGAAGATGACATCTACACTTGTAGGTTAGTTTTAATTCCACTGAGAGTTTCTGTTAGCATTTTCTTGTTTCCTTTAGTGTTTCCCTTTACAGTGTCATGACCCTGGGCTATCTTGGATGATTATCTGTTTGGGAAGGTGTTTCATATGCCAAGAAAGCTTCCAGAGACATCACATGTATGGTTATTCAACAAATGGATTAGTCAGAGTGGGTTTTTTTTAAGTGACTCCTGCTTTTTAAAGCTGTTTTGGACTAGTGTGACTTAAGCACAAGAAAGTGGAGTGACTTCCATATAATCACCCTCTGACTCAGTGGCTCAGTACTCCAGGTTTCCCATATTTTTATTCCAACCATTGAGAAGACCACATGTCTTCCTCTTGCCATGCTTTGAGGTTTCACAGCTGAGAGGTGCATGCTGTAAAGGTTTTTGCTGCTAACATGTGAGCAAATGATTTTAGATAAGAAGTTCTTTAGGTAGGAAGACAGGATCCATCCGGTAGCAATCAGTTGGCTTCTTGTCCATACAATCCCCCTCCTGTCTGTGGAGCTCCACTCAGACATTTTCCTACAGCACTATCACTCACCACATAGTCTCTGCTTACCATGGGAGACAAGAAAATCACCGTGGTTTCTGTTCCCAGGGCTCAATGTCAACCTTCTCTAGCTTTGGCTTGTGAGGTTCGTAGACTCTAACTTTTCTCATCGCTTCAACTTTTGAATGAAACTTCCTCCCTCTTTTCTCTCATCCACACCAAAACCCAAAGCAAAAAATCAGCTGAAATGGCCAATTTTTGCTGTCTTTTAGATGGAAACCATGCAAAACCACAGAGTTTGGCCTGGTGTCTGCCAGAAATTATAAATAGGGCTGCTCGACTGAAACTCATCCCTGTTTTACTCAAGCCACAACCCAAAGTTGTGAGACAGTCTCTGAACCCGGGTGGATGTTTTGGAGTGTGTTGACCAACTATGGTGGCTATAAGAAATTAAAAATTCTGCTGAGTTACCTGCTTGGTTTGGGGTTTCATTGCTGAAGTTCTGTATTTCTGTATTTACGATCTGTATTACGATTTTACAAGCTCTCAAGCTTGTTTCTAGGTGCCTCCTGGCCCTTCTTCAGGCTAGGTAGAGAGCCCTGTAATATTGACTACTGCTTCTCAGCATCGCTGATTCTCAGGTTGCTCAGTGAAGGAGTTCCAATTTTTCCTCAATTTTCCAAGATGCTTTGAAATCAAAGGGTGAATTTGTATTTGCGCATTTTTACTCCAAGCAAAACATGGTTTATTCAAATCCCAGTAATCTGAGGACCTAATCCAATAATCTCAGCATGGTAGGGGGGCTATTGAAGGAAAACATGCTCTTCCCTTCTGTTTAAAACAATGCAAAATGCCAAAATAAAAGTAAGTATTCAGAGTCTAATACTGCACCTGTAACCTCTTAGCATAAGACTCTGCACTGAACTTTTAATATGTTCCAAAGAAGAAGTTAGGCTATAACCGTGTTTGGATCAATACCTTTCCCATAAAGCAAGTAAAACACTTTTTAACCCAGCAATGAAATAACTTAGTACAATTAAATTTGTCCATCCTTAGAAAGAAAATTATTTCATTGTATCCTGCTGTACATTTCTGTCTTTTGCTCCTCCAAATTTTACAGCTAGTGTAGGTTAGCATTTCTGTTGGGTTATAACATGAGACAGGATGCCTTTCCAAATTTTTTCCTCAGCCAAGAGTTTAGGTTTTCAGTTTATTCACCTGAGATAACAACGCATTCTTGTGTTAGCAGAGCTGTCCCACTTAATTTGATAATTTAGAATTTCTTCTTTGGTTTAGTGGATGAGGTGGTTTTGCAAGGCAATGTAACGTAATGAATTTATCTGCCTGGAAGGTGTCACCCAGAATCTCAGAGAGATCTATCTTTATATATTAGTAGATCAGCCTTGACTCTGGAAGCACGTTTAGGTCACAGTGCACTCAAACCACTCCAGTGCTGGGCACGTAAATAGGGAGCAGGAAGGCAGCTCCCAATCCAGCTGTCACACAGGCAGGCCAGAGAAATTAATCACAGGGCCAACAGTGCTTATTGCCTCCCAGCCACGAAATACATAACAAGGACCCCTTGTGAGACCATAAATACTGTGTCTTCCATCAGCAATGAGGGTGACACCACCAAAAACAGAATGTCAGTCTCCAGCTCTCCGTGCAGAGGATGAGGCAGGGTTCCACCTCCTTAATGTCTCTAAGCAGGACACTGAAGTGATGCTTTGTTGTGCTGTTCTTGTTTTCTAGGAGTCTGTCTTCAACCTCAGCTGATTTGTGAGAGAGCTGAGCATTCACAACTGCAAGTGAGTATCAGCAGATACACTTTGAAGGCAGTAATGTGCCAGGCCACAGGAAGCTACAAATGAGAAATCCCCAGGTTAATGGATATTTTTTCTTTATTCTCCCTCTACCCCCTTTCTCTGTCTTTAATAGAGAGGGAATACTATTTCCTCTTCTTATGGGAATCGTGAGGGACTTGAGAACAACAGCAGAGCTGTGGGAACACTAAGTGTTCTACAGGAATTGACTACAACACACTGAAACCTACATCTCTTAATCTAAGAGCATTCATGATTTGGACAAAAAAAAGGGACACATTAATTTTCAACCTTGTTTAGATTCCAAAAGAAAAGGGAAAAAGAAAAAAAAGAAGAAGTTTATTTTTTGGAAATGGTGGGAATGGGCCTGTGGAAATATTTTCATTTTTACTTTCCAGAAGCCTTTTTGTTTGCATCCACTCTTAACTTTCCTTCTGTAAACTATTTTTAAATTAATTGATGAAACTCTCTCATTGTCTTCCCCAAGTTTTTTCTTCTGAGTAGTGTTCCAGGCTCTTTTACTTCAGGCTGGACACAGATTGCTGATGGCATTCTCCCCTCCAGTACCTGGGCATCAAAGGTGGGAAGGATGAAAGAGAATGCCTCCCCCTAATTTCACTCCAGTTTCTGGCTGTGGCTGAAATTGTAGGAAAAATCTCTCTAAGCCCTGGACTGGGGCACAGCCGGAGCACACAAAGCACTGCCAAGCCTCTATTAAGCCTGCACACATGGTAGTTTATCAAAACCTCATAACCTAGCCCCATGAAGACATGATTTTTTGTTTTCTTAACAGCACTGGGCAAGTCCTTGAGCAAGATGAAGCCTTGCTGTCAAATATGAACACCTATAGTCTAGTGACACAAAAGGTGTCTCAGGGAATCACACAGAGAAATTAGTGTTTTGCCTAGCCCCACTCTCAGAAATTGGTGATATTTTTTCAAATACATAGTATATGTCTATCTATCTATAGATAGATAAAACAAACAAAAAGTCTTGGCCTTAAGCAGACACACAGAAAAGGAAATTTCAGTTTAAATGAAAAAATTGGCAAAGGGCAACTAAATCCTGTGTCTGGTTGGGCTGGACTGTACTTTTTTACTCAGTGCTTCTGTTTTTATTCAATTTAACTGTCTAGACTAGCCTTTACTTCTGTACTAAATAACTCTCTTTAAAGGAATACTGAAGTCTTCTGAGCGTGTAGTACAAAACCAGAACATTAAAGGAAAGGGCATTTTAAGGTGACTCTTCAAACAAGGTGTCTCTCTGGATTGTCCTGTTACCTTTATTGCAACTACATCTTTTCTCTGTTTGCTCCCTATGAAATAGATTAAAAGGATGCTGATGGGTCACATGATCCCAGCCCAATCAATTAGCAGCTTTTAAAGATGACTCATTATTTTTGTCTGTAACATAAAACAAAATTACACAGTGAAAAGCCTAACACAGCCTTTTAGAAAAACTCCAGATATCCATTTTTCCATTTGAGGTTTCACTTTTTTTATCTTTCCCCAAAGTCCAAAGCACAGATCTTGATGAACTGATGCAGCATGTGCAAGCTGCAGGCTTTTCATCACATTTCTCCTCACCTCATCTGCAAACACGATTCTAGGCATCAGATTCCCACTCCTTGTCCTGAAACAGCTGGGCTGACCAACAGACCTCAGCTTTTAAACAGACAGTGAAAACAAATCTATGTCAGTGAGAGGACTTTTGTAAGCACCAATCATCCTTTGCATGAATCTGCGGAATCCCAAATGTTTGTTTTCGTTATGTATTTTTTGGATATATTAATTCATGTCAAATCTGTATCTGACTTACGCTTTCAGATGCAAAGAATCTGCAGAAAAGCTGCATTGAAATAAGCTTTTTCCATTTCATGTTATGTTGATAACATCCCATTTTAATTCAGAGGACTTGAAAACAGACTTTCTTGATTGTCACTTTGCATTAGTTTAACTTCAAGTCCTGTAACCTGAATTACATGATATTTTCAGCCCTGGAACCATGCTACAAAGTAATGTGAAAAAAACTCCTCCAAAATTCCCCCAAACAAAACTAAGAAACACAAACAAAAATCTTCTCTCTCAATAAACCAAAAAATGGACTGGAATAAAAAAGAACAAGTTGTCTCTTGCTAGTGAGTGCAACCAGCTGCCTTCTAGATAACTAAACACAGGAAAAAGTATGCCTTTCCCACACCTCCTCCCAGACTTCCATAATTCTTACTAGTTCCCCTTTTTTTTTGCAGACGCACATCAATCCATTGACTACAATGGGTGGAATAGAAAAAGCTTTGTAAGTAGTTGTAGGCATCAGATATGCTTTCCCATGTGAAGAAGGGAAAAAGTAGCCTTTGAGAGCAGAAAAGCTCATAGAGCTTATTTTGTACAGGGTAAGGGAGGCCTGCATGCTGAGCACTCTGCCTGCTGAAAGTGTCTGGTGGGAAATCCACACAGAATCATAGAATTATAGAATGGCCTGGCTTAGACAAGACCATAAAGATCATCTCATTTCAACCCTCCTGCCATGGATGGGGAACATCTCCCATTAGACCAGATTGATCAGAGTTCTGTACAACCTGGCCTTGAACCTTGCCAGGGATGTGGCAACCACAACTTCTCTGGGCAACGTGAGTGAAGGAAAATACTGCCTGAGCCTTCCTTCATCTTTTCTCCCCATACTTTTTCTGGAGACCCCAATGTGTTGCTCTGCCTGAGTGTCCCCTCCTACATGCTTTGAGTGTCTGCTTCAATCTAATGAAGAAAGTTTCTCACTGAGGTGCACCATCAATCACCTCCTCCTGGAAATTATACATACATTATATTCTGCATGAATTAATAATACTTTTGTTTGTTTATTAAAATATTTATTCTCACTTTCTACCATCTCTCTTTACTTATATATAGCAGTGAGTGATGAAAACATCTGTCCTGCACTGAGGACTTTTGCAAATAATACAGAAGGCTTCATTATAATAAAATATTGTTTCCTGTGGTGAATGCTCCTGAAACCCAAAGCAGCACACACCTTTTCAGCTGCCATTAGTGTGCATACAGAACTGACTGATTATACACTAACAAGAATATTTTGCCTGAATCTAAAAGCACACAGTCTGAACCTGAGTGTTTCTGCTATCAGTCTTGGTGCTGCTTTCCCTCATCTGGAGTGTGAGCTGCTGATTACGGGAACATAGGTCTAAAATAATGAGAACATCTTCTTTTCACTCAAAGGCTGATCTTGGTGATCACCTTCCTTTGCTCCATAAATGAACAAAGTTTTCTATCCAATGGGGGGATACTTTACACAGGGGAAATAAAACTACTGTGTTCTCAAGGTGATATGTATTACTTGCTAAACACGCAATTTTTGAGCTTGGAGGAAAATAGGTATCTAAGAAAACAGGTAGTGATTCAGGCTGAGGTGGGGGTGTTGGATGACAGGCATTGTCTGTGCTGTTTGGAATGAAAATGCAAAACATTTTGTCCCTGCAAAAACCTCAGGCTCATTAAGCTGCTCAGGAGAGATCAAAGCACTTCATTTGCTCACAGCAAGGGCTTTGGGGCCTTACAAAAGGGGTCACTTTGGTCTCTTCCAAAGCACAGATTTGTAAGGACAAAGTATTTGACTCCTGCCTCATGTCAAAAGCTTGTGCCTTGCTGGTGATGCTCTGGGCTCAGCTGTTCCCATGACTTCTTCACAGTCTATCCACCAGGCTGAAATGCACTTTTCCCAGCACTTCAGTGTCTCAGCTAGAGCAGGATGACTAACTAATCTCCACAATGCTCTTCCTGTTGGTCTGAGCAGTGGATTTTCATATTATCCAATCACTTAAGGAGGTGAGAGAGGCTGTCTTTTTCTTCAGTGTCTGACTTTGTTTCTTTACCTGTCTCTTTAGCCTTAGCTCAGTAGGATTACTTGATAATGTTTGATTGAATGGACACTTTAAACAGGAATCCTTGGAAAATATCTTGTGGGCAATATTTGTGCCCTTTCGAACATAAGCTCTGAAGAACAGAGATGATGATGTTATTTTTCTACATACAGGTATCTGTTGATATCTAAGCTGTCTGCCCTCTTCTCTCTTCATAGCATTTGCAACAAAATGGGAATTTCTCGTATGATTCACTTTACCCTAGCATAGCTGTCTGTGGTTAGAGAAATTGCTCCCTAAACATACCAATTGTTTTCCACAGTTTAAGGAAGGAGAGTAGGATGAGTTTCCCTAGATGACTACACAGGCAGATATCTAGGGTTAAGTGAAACCCACACAGGCTGTCCTTTTATCTGTGCTGAATTTGGCACATCAGAACTGTGTTTTGCCAGCTGGACTCCAAGACACTGCCATCCTGGAGCTCATCAAGTCTGACAAGGATGCTGAGGGAAGCAGGCACGGGGAAAAGGGGCTCTTCTACAACTCTGAGTTTGTGAGAAATGCTTTTGACTGAGTGATCAATCTCTCAATTGTAAAAATTCCCAGTGTTGCCAGCATTGTGGACACTATTAAATCTGTCTCATCTACTGAGGTGCTGAGGAGATGAAGCTCTTATGCCTAATGCTGTCAGTGACCAGCATGGACTGGCACCCATATGCAACCATAGATGGTCCTTTAATAGCAGGTGAAGATGGCTTGATCTCAGATCACTAAGGCTCCCAGCGTGGTTAGTAAAGCTGATTAGTATCAAAGGCTTGACAAGAGTGGGAGATGCTTCTGTGATGATTTAGTGTAACAATGGCATAGAGAGGTGGCTCAAAAGAGACCCATCCTTCTCACCCTTTTACACTGGGGCTGCTCAGCTGCTTCCTTGCAGTAAAAGAAAAGAGATGTGAGGTCCTGATGGTTTAGTTCCCAGGTACATGAGGTCAGACCTCTCTTGTGTGCAGCTACCAATGGTTATTGTTTCTCCTTTCACTGTCTGCTTCTCCACTGGGCCATCTTTGAGGAGACATTTCTCTGTGATAACACAGGCCCTATCCAGAGAAAATGATCACCATCTTTCAGTAAGTATTTTATTTCTGGGGTTTTAAACATCTATTGAAATTGTCTAATGGTGTTTCCTTCTAGTTTTTTTTTTTATATTTTTAATAAGGTGTCCCTTCATAACCAGAACATAGCATTTCAGAAAGAGAAAGCCTGTTCCCCAGGAAGAGCTGCCGGCAGGGCTTTCAACACCTTCGAGAAATAATGAACTCAATCCAATATGTGTTCATGGCATAGGGTGTTTTATTACCCCTTTGTGTATTTGGAGACTGCGTATTAATCATCACTTAGAAGCAAGAAGAAAATTGTTAGAGTCTCTTGAGGTGAAGGCTGTGTGTAAAGTAGTTGAGGGCTTTGTGGTATATTGTAGTGGTTTGAAAGCTGAATTAACCTGCATTCTTTTATTTTTTTATTTTTTTTTCCCTCCAGCGCAACCAGCCCTGGCTACAGAAATGGATTTCTTGCTGTAGAAAAAGAATTTATATATTTCCTACCAGATCAAAGTGAAGAGAGCTGTAATTTTTCATCCTTTTGGCATGGTGATACAGGATTAAGTGCATTTCCTCTGTGTAGTTTGTGGATTCTGGTGGGCTTTTTATTCAAATTCTAAGGCATTTATCATAACACTGATATGCAGTTTTAATAGTTGAGGGCACAGTTCTGACCTGGTAAAATTTTACTGTTTTTTCTTTGGTCCAAGGATGACCTTTAATCTCATTCAGGTACCTGCAAAAAGCCATCTAGCCTGCATGTGAGGCAGTGTGGAAATTCTGGCAGCTACATACTCACATGAGGAGCTATGCTTTTGCCTCCTGGGTTGTCAATGGGAGAAGACGAAAAGCAAAAGAAAAAAAAAACTGCAAAAGAAAAAAAGCCAAATCAACTTGGTATGTTATTTCAGACCATGAAATGTAATACAAAAATGGCAGGTCAAATAAAATGTTCTTCTAGCCCTGCATACTGGTTCCAATGCTGATTAGAACTGGAGATTTAGAGAGGACTGTTAGAAAAGAAGAGCAATAATAGTATTTTCCTCTAATACTTTCTCATTTTTGAAGTTTTCTGGGCCGGACCGAGGTTTATTAGCCTTCTGTGGATTTCTCCAATCTCTTTAGTCCTCCTCGGAAATTTCTCTGTCTACAACATCCTTCGCAAAGGAATTCTGCTTGTGAAGAATTACTTTCTTTTGTTTATTTTGAATTTCCTTCCTGTTATTTGATGCCTCCTGGTCCTACTATTAAATCTTGGCATTAGTGTGAAGTTACAGGCCCAGCATGGTTAGTTTTGTCTGACAGGATGATTCAGAACGCCAATCCAGGGGCATTTTCACCAATCAAATTCCAGAAGAACTTGCAATTTTCTTGTATTTCCAAAATATGTTTTGGTGTGCCGTTCTGGCCCGTTCCATCAGAGGGCAAACCCAACGCCTAATTACTTGCATTTACCCCTTCTGCTTGCATGTTGTGGTAGCCGCTTACACAAATCAGGCCTAAACTCTTGTTTGCTTAGCTCAGAAAGCTGTGTTAACATGACATCAATCTAATGTCATTGACTGCCTGAGGGAAAAGAACCCACAAGTTAAGCCAAACATGCTGGTTGATTGACTGACGGCAATAAAACCCTCGCATGGGGCTACCACAAAGTTCAGATGGTTTGGCGAGGCCCTCCCAGCTGTATTGTCTCACATTTCTCTCCAGCTGTCTGAGAGCAGACAATTTAATGAACACCCAGTCAAATTTGCCTTCTGCAGAGAGTGGCACCATGCTTCCATGTTGGGTTTTGCCACACGAGAACAGCCCAGACATTTCCTAACAGGGTGATCATTGTGGCAAAAGAGCATGGGAAACCAGAACAGTAAATTACATCACAGCTTCTTAAGAACCTTTCTCTTTCAACAGCTCTAATGCTCTTTTTCATAATGTAAGTTATAAACTGGAAGAGGAAGAAGACGTGTCCTCTTGGCAGCCTAGATAGCACCTAGGATAATGAAGCCTCTTTCCTTCTTATGGCCTATAGACATCACCATAATTTAAATTATTGGTAAAATTATTCTAGCTCATGGTCACAGCATGATTCATTCACGCAAATTGGAAATGCAGCAATTAGCTTTTTTAAAGGAGTTAATAATCAATATTCCTAAATATGTAAAGCTCAGGAAGGATATTTGATTTATTTTCTGAAAATAGAAGGCCTTTGGTCATTAAAAGGATATGAGAAAGGCGTCAAATGAAATCTTCTCGTCTGCCTATGGGTCACATTTCCAAAAGTATTTTGATGGCTAAAGGCTCTGGCAAGAAAAATTCCCCCTCAAGGTTTTTTCTTTGTCTTTTGACGCTGAAGGAGGTACTGTACAAGTGGTGCTGTCATGCTCTGGAAGGAGGCAGCCTGGCCAAAAGGCTGCAGGGCTGGAAGCTGAGCTGTGGTTTCTCTTTCCAGTCACTGATACTGTCCTGCAGTGTTAAAATAAGCTGTAAACTAATCACACCCCCTCCTGCACCTCATTGCTGCCCATTTGTAAACAAGGTGCAGTTTTGTGCACTTGCAGAAAGGCCTTAGGATCAGTGAATGATAAAAAGTGACTATTTTCATTCTGGGGCAAGACTCAGGTTCATTGCCCAAGTCTTGCTGTTTCTGCTGACCTTGCCCAAGATATGCTAAATTGTAAGTTACTGCTAACTGTGATAAGGCTTCTCTGGTGTGAACAAATATTCATTAGGAGCTTAACTGAAGCAATTGCTTCAGTTTAAATAGCTTAACAGCGATCCACTGAATGCAGATTAGGCTACAGATCCTGTAGTGTGGTTCATATTGATATTGAAGATATGCAATTATGAACCCCCCAATCTGTTAATTCTTCTCCCCTAGCTGTGGAAAGTCTTTTTATTTTGAAAAACAACGATCATAGCACCTGGGTTTTCTTATCCGGTGTGCATTCCTGGGGATCAGTTAGGGGTTCTTGCAAAGAAATTCCTTCTGTTGCAGAAAACTTGTGCTGCAGGTATGCCAACTGAATGTGCATATAAGGTGTGGTAATTAGGGGCTGCCATCGTGGAGATGTTTAGATGGCTGGCAGATCAGGGAAGTTTTAAACTTTTACCTTTATTAAGTCCATTTCTTAAGGATAGCCTTTGTGCTCACAGGTAATTGCCAGCCATCGTTTCAACATCATCACCGTGTTTAGCAGCCACACGGTAAGCCAGCTGTGGGTGCTCAGTGCTGCGGGGCTGCTGCCTCACAGCTGGCACTGATGGTTGTGGTCTTCTCTGGACCCTACTTGCCAAGGCTTGGTGATCAAGCTTGAAAGCTCATTTATGAGAGAAGCCAGGCTTGTCATCTTCCTTTTCTCTGTTTATTTTTTATTTGCTTATGCCTGATGGCTTAATGCAGTTTCCTGTTTTCAGTAAGGAAGAACTCACCTCCTCCCAGTATCGCTTACGGTACTTTTTGCTTTGCCAGTCATCCTTCCCATGTAGTATGCAGGTTTTCCTGACTATTTGCAGTCCCATGCTTTATCTCAGTCTCTGTCTGGCAGTTTTTGTTAGCTCAGTGCTACCTACTTGCAACTTCACCCATCTTTGGTAGTCATGTTGGTAGTCATACTTATGCAAAATGCTTATAGATGGCATCTTGCTGGGCTCTGAGTTTTGCAAAATATTTTTATTCTGTTGTTATTTACACCATCCTTGTACATATTTAAAATGAAAACAGGTTTATTAATTACATTCTGATTAATACAACTATAATTTTTAGGTGTTGCAGACCTCTGTTTTGCTACACGTGCATGTTTGCAATGTCATCCACGCTTCCGACCTGTCATTCTGTGGCATACCTTAATTGTAGCCTTTACTCTCTTACTGTAGGAAGCTGGTAGCCACATGGTGTTGTGACTTTGTGAGCAGATAGATATTTTGTTGGCCTCTCCATGGCTATTTCTGCAGATATTGAATCTTCAATAGCTTGTTGGGGGAGAAAAGAAACTATATTCAATTACTAATAAGGTTCTTCATAACTCACCTTAAGGATACAGAATACTTTTTGACTTCTGAGAAAGCCAAATTCTGCCGAAAATAAGGTCAAGGAGTGTGTCTCATCTCTGTCAGTATGATATAGTATTATTTGTAGAAATAATGCTTGGATTAACTGGTAAGTTTGCTGCTTTGCCTTTGAACTCATCCTGTCATTTTGATTTGGGAAGCTGCATTCCTTGGTGGATAGAAAGAATGAGAATGAAATTTTCCTCAGCTTTGTCCCCAATTGTGCCACCATCTTCCCTTGTGACCCTGAACAAACCCTTTGGACATTATTGCAATGTTGGAATAACAGCCAGACAGGGGGAAAAAAAATGCTTTGTAGAAAACATAATTTTATCTTGTTATGATTAGTGTTCCTTGAGATAATTACAGGGAAACTCATTGATCCTGAATGAACACAGCTATCCCAGTGCTCAGGACAATGAGTCTCTGGAGTGGCCTTTTGCTCCTTGGCAGGTCTCCTGGTCAGGACCACACCCCAGAGGACCTCAGGATGTGGAAAGGTGTGCTGCCCACACTTGATGTTTGTTCCCTAACAGCAGGTGAACCTGATCCTCATGCAGCCCTTGAACCATTCTTACTCCTGGCTTGCTCACACCCTCATGAGCAAGGAGAGGCTTACTCATGAAAAGGGAAACGTGACATCCACCTCACAGAAAATGGTAAGATAAAAAAGGCAGCTACTCTTTACATTGGTGTAATCATTCCCTGAGGTCATGCTGGATGATGGGATGGCTGAAATGCTAACTAACTTGTTGCTAGTGTTGTTGTCCCTCCTACCTGATGAGGTGTTTTGTTGTCATCTGGAGGAGTCAAGCGAGCATTCCTCGCCCAAGATTTTCCATTTATCTTCTTTGATAGCCAGGGAAAATACCTTGCAATGGTATTTGGTATGGTATTAATGGTATTAATGGTAGAGCTGGCAGGTAACTGATGGAGTCAAAAGCACTAGGGATACTTTGACCTGAGGAAAGCAAGGTGAAAATGTTACCTCATGGATCATATGGAGAATGTGGTAGCAAGGGTATTTTTTCAATTTAACAGTGTCATCCTATGCATTTCACCAAGTGGGTCACCGCCTGCTGAGCCCATGAAACACTCATGAGCTCTCCTTGTGATTTGAGCCTCATCTTATGACTCTACTGCAGTTTAGTGAACTAGCCATTAAACTACATAAATATTAAAAAGATTCAATTAACTTTGCTTGGATTTGTCTGGCACTAAGAAAGGAAAAATTCTAGGGTTTGAAATATATGACTTGGCATGATTATGTGGTGAAATGAATAATGTTTTAATGAGTGATTTGTAATTATTTAATAATTAAAGAGCTCTTATGAATATTCTTGAACACCCTGTGGAAAAACTAAATTGTATGCTGATTTCATCAAGCATTCAAATCTAATCAGAATATATTTTTATAGCATCATTTTAAACGTAGTCTACAAGAACATTGCCACAATAATGCAGACAGAACAGAAAAGTGTCACACTGTAACAGCTCTGCTTTTTTTAGTATAAGTTCCTGATTCCTCCATGCAAAGAATTTTTCTGCACTAATGAATTGCAGCTGGACTCTATTCCAAGACCTGCAGCAGCCAGTCAGGTTTCATCAGTGGTTCAGTGACAGGTTGAGGGTGCATCAGTTTTGGTTTGTAAACACAGATGAATGGTAGCCATTTGCTGCCGGGGAGATTGGTCCTATTCAACCCTGCCTGGAAACAAAGACAAGGAGAGACCAAAAAGAAAAACAAGAAGGTGCAAAAAGGGAACTCTTTCACACCTGACATGAAATCATTCAGTCTTAGCTTAGTCTCCAGAAATCCAATTTCCTTTAATTTCTCTTCCTATGGTATGTATATTGCAGCTTTGGGCGACATTTTAATAGGATGATGTTTTCTCTGTCTCATCCTAGAAATACCTTTCCCACAAGTATAGCAGAGGTTCAAGAACAAGGTAAATTATGTGAACCACAAATCATCTCAGATTTTTCTTAACTCGAATATTAAGGGTCAGGCAAATTTTTATGCAAAACAGTTTTATGTTAATAAGTCCTCCAACAGATCTGAAAAGGAATAACAGAGGCCTCTGGATGAAGATTGTCAGAGATTCATCAATCTGTTTTTAAAAAAAATGACCCCTACAGGCCAAGAAATGAATCCATAACCTTACACAGAAAGCACAATTTGCTATTAATTTCTGAAAGCATTTTGGTACGCTTATATTTGATGGGATGGAAGAAGGACCAGATGGGGGCCCTCTTCCACATGCATGTCAATACAGTTATTACTTGTGAGGATATAATTGTCCTGTAGCATTGCATGAATAATTCATTTTTAATTCCGTATTACATTAATTTCGTCTCATCCTCTCTTTGTGAATTGTCCTCCAGTAAGTTGTAATTTTCTTGAATATATTTATTATTCAGAATAGACTATAGGACTCATGAGTCATTCATTTCAGGTAGGTGACATTCAGAATTTGAGACTTTCAGGATGGACATACAGGTCTTTTTTGTGCCCTGTTACACAGGCAAAATATTCAGAACCAAGTTTCTACTTCCAACATGTATTTACAAATCTGGAATTCACTTGTTTTTACTATTCCGCAATCCTAATTCTAAATTCACCATCTCATCAATATCTCAGCAGTCTCATTGGCTGAAATATTTGAAAGTAAGAAGAAGTGCTGAAAAAATTCATTAAAAGAATCTTGAAAAAAATATTCATACAGCTTTATATAACACTAAGACTCTGACATTCTGCCAGAGATGAAATAGAGATCTTATTACCCACCATTCAACCTTTCCTTTGATTTTTTTCCTTAACTTTCATTCCTTATATAAATCAAATGTTGCTGATCAAAGTTTACCACTTCAACCTTTTTTCCTCTAAAACACCTATCTTCCCCCATTTTCAACCCACAAAACCACAGAACGATTAAAACCCACAATTTTTGATAACTCCTTAATTTTGCTGAGACTGAAAAGGATTTTCATGTTTACAAAGGGAAACTATTCAGTTGAAAACAAAAGCATTTCTTATACTAGATTTTTTTTTTTATCAGTTGAATTATAGAGTTCTTTCAGCTGATGTTTGTATTCTAGTCATGAAACTCTTGCCTTTTGAAAAGTTTCCTCCATCCAGAACTGGGTTTCCTTCTGTTGCTCAAAAAAAAGGAGCAAAATTCTTTTTTGTGGGATCCTAGCAGCTACTCTGGGATTGTAAATTGAGCCTGTAGTAATTACATGGGCTTTCTAAACAGCCAGTAGAGAATGGGAGGTATATCCAGAGTATCATATACCCAGTGTAATAAAGGCATTGAGAGAACATAAGAAGAAGTTGCTATCATTTGAGGGCCCTACTCAACACCACAGCCTAGATCTGATCACCTTGTTGTCAGGTAAATTGGGGGAAAATGAAGATTACTGTGAAAAGAAATATATGACAGGTGAGTAGAAATGGAGAGACAGAAGAACTTGTCTGGAAAGGGTATACTTCCAGTGCGTCTTCCTTATGTTCCCATGTAGATTGGGAATGGAATAGAGAGGGACAGTTCTCCCCTCTGACTCTCTCCAAACAAACTGAATCATCAGGAGTCTATTGTTGCATTTAGTAGGGGAGGATACACTTTCATCCATGCCTTGAAGCAAGAGCATGCATCATATTGATGCTTAAGCTCAGAGAACTCTTCACCATCCTGTGGGATTTAAATGTCATACCTTATTGTAGACATGGCTCAAGACAGCTATGGCAACCCAGGGCAAACATTTATGGGAGCATTTGTGTTTGGCTTCTGAAAGATAGAGGAGGTAGTTTTGGTACAAGGTTTCAGGTTACAGAGCTCATCTGATATAATCTGAGCAGAGCAAGGTGAAATCAGAATGTCTTTAGCATTCTTTAGCTCTGTGAGGATGAAAAAGGGGTCCCTGTTCACAAGGGGATTGATAAATCACAGAGAAAAGCTGTAGGTAGGTAGCTGGTAGGCATCATGCTGTGTGTCATGTGGGAAGCAAAGGGAGAAACCCCTCAAATATAATCCATTGTTTTCATGTCCTGTTACAGTAAAGGATCCCCAGGAACCTCCTTGACTTCCCTTCACTGATGCATTATATGTGCCCTATATTGCTGCATAAGGAAGCCAGACCCCATGCTCAAAACCCTTGACATAATGAGGTTGACAGGATGATATGAGAAAGGAATGAAAGTTCCAGAAGTTTGAAGTTCCGGACAGGAGTTGGTTCATTAGTACCTGTGTCCTGTAGCTGTTCAGAGCGCAACTAACCTCACCAGCAGCATTGAGCTTAATACCAGATTTTTTTGGTCAACACTGATACACAAAAAGAGAAGCAGAAAAGAAGGAAAAAAAGAGACAGGTGCAAATAAAACAACTGTGTGAAGTAGAGAATAAATGATGAAAAATTTGTTTTGAAATTTTGAAGGAGCCTGTGCTTCAGCCTGTGTTCATGTTCTTCTCCTTTGAGTAAACAGCAGTGACCTTTGTTAACTAATCCAGTCTTTCTCATACATATTTGGTCATTCTGCTTTGTGAAAGAGTCCTGAGTTGGGTAGAAATTACACCATGTGCAGGATTAAGTCTGCCAAAGATTAAGAACCAAGCATTGCAATTTTTGACTGTAGAGTTCTCAAAAACAGAAAAAAACCAGAAGAATAGACACAAAAGCAAAGTCTCACTCCTCTTACCAGAAAACAGAGTATTGTCTCCCTATTATCTCTTATGATTAAAGCGAGTTCGGCATCTCACAGGGATAGTAAAGTACAAAATGAAAGGCAAATGCCAGTAGATATTCAGGATCTCACTTTTTCCCTGTCTTGTGGAAAAAAGTTAAGTTGTGCAAAGCATCAGCATATGAAGAGCACTCATTTAAGAGTCAGATGCCATTTAGGTTATAAGCAGAATTAGTTTGCTGCTGTCATTACAGGCTCCAGTGGGTGCAGTTTTGCTTCAACAATCCGTCTCAATGTGTGGTGCAATGCATCACAATTGGTGGATTCTGCTTTGGATCTGCCTTCAGGAGAGACACTGGCAGTTTTGGCAGGTCAGCCCTGAAAGGTGTGCAGTCCTTTGTGTCTTCCCAAGACTCGGTGTCAAGTGGTTTGTCAGGCCTGGAGTGCAGTGCATTAGTCTGTCTCTGCTGTGAAAGGCTTGTCTCTGCCACAGTATTGGGGATTTTGGGCTGGTGCACACTGTTGCTTTAGGGAAGGAGAACAAAGCGGTTCTGTCAGACCTGAATTAAGATGGATTTTTGTTGAAAGTTCTTGGAATTGATTTCTTTCCAGTTTCCTTATTGGTAAGAGACATCACAGTTGGGCTCAACTTACAAAATATCATTGATTTCTCTCCCCAAGCCACAGATGATTCAGCTTGTAATTTCCTCTACAATTATAGAACAGGTCTCCTTAGAAACTGCTTGTATCCATTCAAAGTTTCATCTTTTGGAAACCACATTTCCCCTCTCTTTGGCCAGATGTGCTTGACACAAGACCAGAAAAAAAAAAAGTGGAGGAAAGCACAATAAACATTTTCCTGTTCTCATTCCCTCTTTTCTGCTTCCTAAAAGGAGATTCACAACATTGCAACTTCATTTGTCTCTGAGTGCCCTGGGATCTCGGGCCATCTCAAGTGGTGGGGATGGCTATGTGTGGGCCTGCTTGTGTCTCTGCCAGTGTGTTGCATAGCCTTTCTTTTCTAGGAGAGTCCAGGGTGCAACACAGAGGTCATGGTTTCTCCCCCCTGACAGCATCATGCCACCAAAGGTGAGTCAAAGCAAGCTGATTTCACAATTGGCTCTGCCTTGGTTGGCTGTCCTGTGTTTCTCCTCGTGCACAACTTCAACAGCACACAGAAGTCTCCACCTTCTCTTTGCATCCCCTGTGACCCTCAAGGGAATGTGTGTTCATGCAGGGGGTCCCTGCTATGGAAATTACTTGGCTTCTGGGTTTGAGGGGGAGTCGCAGATAAACCACAGGATCTGATTTAGACAGATAAATCATAGGACCTGATGACAGTTTGAAGAGTTTTGCAAGAGGGAATCTTGTCTGAGACAAGGTCACACACAGAGGGTCTCTAAAGTCTGCTCTACCCTCAGTGCTTTTTGGAAAAGGTCAAGATGACATTAAATGTCTTTTACATTTTGAAAAATCTCCTCAGGTCTTCTGCCTTAGTAACTGAAAAATAGTTTTGTGCTGGCAATGAAGACAAAAACTGACTCAGATTTCCCATATCTGTTCCTCACTGTGCCATACAGTTTCACTGTGTGAAACCCACAGACTGATCTGAATTCAATCATTATCGTAGCTGTAGATTGACATCTCAGTAAAATATGTTGCAATCACATCTGTTATGTGGAAAACTTTAATCCATACTAGTAAAGTGATAGAGAAGGCGTAAGGAAGAGACACAATTAAAAATAGTGCTCCTATAAGACAAAAAAGTTGCAGCAATGTATGTGTGTGTGCTTACATATACATTGATGGATGTGTATGTATACATGAATGCACTCACATATGGATAACAGCTATGTGGAGGTATTAAAAATATGCAAAGAATATTAAAACCTACCATCTTCTTAATAAACTGAGAGGTATCTAAGAAAGGATATGGTAAAAAGGAGAGAGATGCCAGTTTTGTGGATGTGTGTTCTTCTTCCCTTTCATTCCTTCATCTTGTGTAAGGAGAAAAATATTGGTCCTTGAGGTGTTTATATTATACTAGCTTTTACCAGCATGGTTCTTTTTCCTTGAAAATAAACTCACTTCCAATATTATACATGAAATCTGTTGTACAAATATTTTTCCTCAAACAGGTGGGATCTGGTCTTCCCAATACCTTTCTTTACATTTCTTCAAGTGTCTTTGTGTATCAGGCCCTTAAGCTGAACTATTCATTGTAAAATTATGGGGGTCTGGAGGCCAAGTGCCTGTCTCAGAATGGACAGCAGAGTGGGACACAGCCCAGTATTTCAGTCAGCACTGTACAGCCTTTTAGTGCAGTGAGGCAGATGTGCACATGGGGATTTAATTTCTGTAATTCAGTGTGTGTACTGTGGTGTGGAGAGGTACCTGCTTATCACTGTGTCAGCTGGAGGGCAACACCTAACAAAGATTTTGCATAAACTGTCCCTTTGAGAGAGGATTTTCACATAATGCCAATATTGAGGTCTGCTGGTAAAACAATGTTGTGGGATAGAGCTGAAAAGCTTTTCAAGCTCTATTAAATTTACATAGGCTCTACCCATTTTTAATCCTGTTCAAACATCCTTGTGTACAGCAAATAACTTCCATGATCCCTTAAAAAATGTACTCGTGTGCAGTGCACATTTGCACTGATGTACTTATTTAAAATCCAAATATTTAGTAAAGGGGCTGAAATTGCCTCCATCCTTCCTCTATACAAATACAGACTACAAATACACCACTAGGCCCAGAGAAATCTTTTCCTTAAAATTACTCTTGTCTCCTAATTGTAGATGGGATATGTTTTGGTGACGGCATGCTTTTTACAGACACCACAGACGGGAATCCAGATCTTCCCTAAGTACAGTGTGGATTTTCAAGAGCTTGCTCAGCAATCATCAAGATCTGAATGTCCAGCAGTTTTGGGGACAGTCCATTCTGGGGCATGTCCACAAGCATGGTAGATGCCTCTTACAGAGAGCACAGGAAATGAGATCTAAAATCACACCAGTAATCTCCTAGATAAGCTCCCTGATTTACTGTGTGCAAAACTACACTTGGCTTCAGAAAGCTGCTTTGTTTTCCAAGTAATACAGTGCAGGATGTGTTCTGTCTTTTGTGATGAACATCAGTGGGTGAGGATTATTGTGCTAATACTGGAGAACGAGAGAAAATAAATGGCCAGTGTTTTCTACCCACTCTTCAGTCTCACCACAAAGTTTTTGTACAAGACGTCATTTCTGAGTGCTATCCATTTGATAAACAGCAACCTCCCCACTGCAGCTACAGAGCTGACACATTTCATCACCTCTTTTTTTTATTTGTTGGTTTGTTTGGTTCCTAGAATAATTATGAATTAAGCATGATCATCCCAAACGCATCCAATATTTTGTGCTATTCACTGGACACTTCTGACAAATAATCTTTGGCTTGTGGGCTCCTTGTGAACATCCATATTCCAAATATTCATGGAGGGGTATAAGCCATGCTACATGTGTCATTCTCCTGACCCAGTGTAATTAATTTTCAGCAATAGAGCTTCAGCTTGTGAATTAAAATTTGGGTTCTATTATTATCTTATGGTACTTACTGGAAACTTACAGTTTCACTAACTTGGTATTATGTTTGTGCTAAAGTGGTACAGAAAGTTACAGGGGTCCAGAGATCCCATTGAAAAATAGGATTTTTAGATTTTCAAGATTTTCAACAGACTTCACGACCCACAACCCCCTGATGAAAGTCAGTGGGACACTGTAATTCCATTTCATTAGGACTGAAATGAAATGTTCCGCCTCTGCCTTATTAGCACAGTTGAAACTGGCTTGTTTGAATCACAAAACAATTTCAGAGGATTTTCCTGGGTCTGTTATTTCTGCCTACATGAAGATAACTGTTTGCTGTCTGGTTTGCATAACATGGACATGTTCTCTGCCTGATGTTAGGATGCATGATGCTAGTCGTGTGCACCCCAGCTCTCAGCATCCCAATGCATCCATGCAGAGACAGACTTTGAAGGCTGGACAGGGGTCTCATAGGGAGAATCAGAGCAGGCAGATGCATTGCAAAACAGCAAAGATGCAATCACCTGAAAGAAACAGCGGTGCCATGGCTGAGACTGTGCAAAACACTTAGATCAGTTTCCAAAGCTCTCTGTCACACTTTCTATCTCCTTTTCCTCTAGCCTCATGTTGTTGAGATATTTGTCAACAGAATGGAAATGATACTGTTCCCAAGGAGAGATTGAATTTAATATTAATGTTATCTCCTGTGGAAAAGCGAGAGTGAGTCAGAGCTGAGTAGAGTTTGTTTTATATATGAAGTCTTTCATTCTGGGGAGTAACTGAGAGCACAGAGCTGTGAATTTAATGCTACCAGCTTGGGAAGCTGGTAGGCAAACACAGCAGGTTTTGTGCATTAAGCAGCAACGTGCATTGCTGTAGTCATTAGAAACAGTTTCACTAACAAAGAAATAGGGGTAAAATGCTCATCAAAGTCTTTCTCAGTGGGCAGTATTTGATAAGTTCCACAGAAGCTTTGAATACACACTGGGCTAAAAATGTTTAGTGTCACCTTGCTTTAAATGGACTCTGCTTTGTCTCTGTCTTTCTAGCCTTCTTTATATTTTATATTCTATTTATCTTCCTCCTCAAAATGAAACTTTCAGCAGCTGTGACTCCTATGTTCATGCTGCCCTTATTTCCAAACAAAGTAATATAGCACCATTTAAAATACAAGGATTCAGTAATAAAAAGCTCAGAAAAAGCAGCTTTGTTGTTTTTAAAGTCAACTCCACCTTTCCTTTGAGTGCCTTTTCTGTTATGTCTCATTGGATGTGTCCTATGTCCTGTCATGTCCTGATAACATGCCTTAGCAGATGCTGTTATAAGTAGCTGGTGCTTCCCTGTGCTTTAATTTCCCGTGGGAAAGGAGATTAGCTGCTGAAGGAACCCTGCACAGCTCTGACACTGCTGTATGGATGTCCTGGCAAATGGAAGGCCGTGGCTGTTTCTGTTCTGCTCTGAGAGGCTGCATTCCATGTCTGTGGCCAGGCATGGAAGGCATAAGAGGAAGGAGGAGAGAAAGGATAGCAGAGCTGGAGAAAAATATGGTGTTTTGTTGATGCTTGCAGGATCCAAGGCAGATGGTCAGTCACAGATGGATGCCTTGGGCTGGCAGGTCAGCCACAACAGCTATTGCTCTGGTTGCTGGCTCCCTTCCCCAGTCAACTGTGTGGCCTGGTCAGCTCTCCCTCTCTCTCTCTCTCTCTCAATCCTTTTTACAGATTTTTCCCAGACTGGACAGCTGACTGTGCATGGCTCCTGATATCTCAGCCTTTTGGCTGCAGCACAGCCAGTCTCAAGATGGCTGAAAAGCTGAGTGCAAGATGGAGAGAAAAGGGAGACAATGAAAGAGGAGCTTTGAGGGGAGGGGACACAGAAGGATTGCATGTTTCTGGGTCCTTGCCCATGCAATGGATGTGATTGGGAAGGGTGCCAGTGGGGATCTCATGGAGCCATTGTGATTCCTCATGTCCAAGGAGGCTGTGTTACTGTAGTAGTAGATGCAGGTTGGCCTGTGCCCTTTTTCCTTTTCTCTAAGTCCTTCTTCCCTCCCTCATCAACTTGTCTTCTTTTTTTTTTGTTTTTTTTTGTTTTTTGTTGGTTTTTTTTTAAGGAGGCAAAAATGGACACAGCCTCATCCTTTCATTATCTTATCTCAATTACTCATCTTTTTATAAATTAATTTCTGGTTCCAAGAAATCTCTACACATTCTTTGGGTTTTTCCAGCTGGAGGATTTTATTGGTGTAGCTCAGTATCCTTCTCTTCCTTTTTGCATCTTTGCCATCTATGCTCAGTGTCGAAGACTAACAGAATATTTATAAATCTGCTCTGCACTTCCCAAGCTTCTATTCCCGACTAGTGTAAGGCAGCAAAGACTCAGTCATTACTGTTCTTGCCTGTGGGGTCTCAACAACTGAATTTAAGGAATCCTCATCTTTACTGACACTAATAAAAATTGGTAAAAATATTTTACTGCTTTCTTTCTTTCCCATCTTTGGACTCTTAGTCCCCAGAAAGTGAAGAGTGGCACTGACATGTCATGACACATTGAGTCTTTGAGCTGCTGTTTTTCAGGCTGTTGCCATCTGCCACTCAAAAGCACCAACAGTTTTGGAGGTAACAAACAGGGTCTCTAACAAGTGTTGCATCATGAAAGCAGGCTCCTTGTGGTCTTAAATGGTTAAAATGTTCCCATGCATCTCTCAGTCTATAGTTTTCTTCCCTACTTTTATTCCATGCTTCATTTGATAATATCCCCTGCAAGAGAACAGAGGAAGAAAGATAAAAAAAAAAAAAAAAGAACAAACCTTTTCAAAGCCATGTGAAATTACTTCCGAATCAGATGTAAATTGAGTCGTATTTTTCACGAATTGCTATGTGCAGCCTTTCTGTGATAGGTCCTAAGGCAAGGGCAGAAGAGCTATCTCAACAGCACCATGAAGCTTTATGACAGCAAACCTGTGAGGGAAACACTGTGCCACTGATCCAAGCTCAGCTTCCAGTGGCAGAGCTTACTGGGGAAGTGCCTGATGGCAGCAACATGAGAGCCAGTAACCTGGAGGAATCGGAGCCTGGAGGATAAAGCTGGGGTTGGAGAGGGATGAGGGGAGGCTTACGGACAGTCACCACACACACACAGACCCAGGGGCTATGAGGACCTCTGGGAGCTTATGAATATGAGCCCTCTGTGCCCTTCTCAGCAGAGCTAATGCCGACACCAAGAGGGACAGGTAATGCTTCCTGGGCATAGGGGAATGCTGCTGCTTTCACTGATTCCAAGAGTAGGGCCACAGCACCAGGACTCTGCCAACAACAGAAAGCTCAGCAGCTCCAGCTTTTAACTGTGAACAGGACCTTCATACTCCATCATTCACTCTTGGCAAAGGCCAGACAAATTTACTACCTTCTGCTGCTTTAAGCAGAGCTGCTGTGTCTGAGGTTGAGCCAGCTTTCATGTGCTGCTGGATACTTCTCCTGAACAAGCTCTTCAGCACTTTTAGGCCTTGTGACAGTGGACCACATGTGTCTCCATCTCACAGCAGAATTGTTTTCATCTCCACCACCTGTCATCCAGGTCACATTACCCAAGAATAAGTCACTTTTTTATTTCTCTTTTCTGGACCATGCCTATGAGAGATCCCCTGGGACAGTCTCAGCTAGAAAGAGTATCTCAGTGCAAGGAGTTCAGCTGGGTATGAATCAAATGGATTGTACAGACATAGAGATCCCAAGAAAAGAGAAGTGCTAGCTCCTCTCTGGCCATCACTTTCAGCTGTAGTCTCTGTTTCTGGTGGATATAAAATTAAAGTGATATAAACCTGTGTTATTTCCTTTTGTCCTATTAACATCCAGGAATTAATGTATATAAGTCCTTCCAGGTGCACATGGTATTCTCCATGTTAATCATTAAAAATGTGTTCTTTCTTAAAAAACACCACCAACAAAAATTAATCCAGTTTGCTGTTTTGATCTGTGTGTTGATAAAAGTGATAGAAGACAGATTTGTGATAGGAACAGTCCAGAAATGGTCTGTTACAAAAGACAGCATAAAACTGTTCCCATCTGTCCATGGCAATGACTTAGACTGTGATTTTTAAAGACACACGTGATGTAGTGAGGTGTCTGAAGCCAGAATGCTTTGTCAGGTTCCCAGACTTTAATGTGGGATGAAAAGCATCACTGCATAGCCCACATCTGAAATATTTAACTCTGCTAGAGTTCTGGGGTTTTTTTTTGACCAGCTTTATTTATTTTTGAAGGAAAATTACTTGAATAAGACCCATGTTTTTACTTTCTCTCTGCTCTCCCAATCAGCTACACGTGTAGAAGTGTATTCAGTATATTCACTCCCATTTCAGAGTCTTTTGTGTGAGTCATTATGTCTACTTAAGCCTGGCAGATACATAGATGAGGTAACAGGCTATTCTGCTACTCCGTTCTCTGGAGAACTTTCATCTCTTTCACAAGTTAAAAACCAGATTCCTACCTGAAACAAGAAAGGAACAAGTGAGACTCTTCATTCAATTTCTCCAGCCTTAGACAGAACACCAGTGATCTTACTCTGTGTTTGGACTTCTTGAAAAACACATCAGCCTAACTAATGCTCTTGCAAAATGAAAGAACTCCTTAGATAGGTTTCAAACCTTCCTTCAGGTTTAGGATGTGCCCTCAATGGACTGTTTCCCAGAGAAAGAGATAAAGCAGAGGATGGGGTACAGATGTTCCTGCCAGAAGTGCAGCACCTAAGCAAAACAAAACCAGCACTGCTGATGCCTTTCCTTGCTTCTGTTGTTGAACTATGAAAGAAACATATATAAGGGGTGCCCTAGATGGTAGTTTTTCTGCAAAATGTACTTGCCTAACTATAATTAGTCATAAAGGTTCCATCTACACTGTTTTCCAGAGGAAAACTGAGTTTCCTGAGGGAAGCCTTTGACTTAGAAAGTGTAATCTTTGTTTTGAAGGCAAAATAGGGTATGATATCCTGTTATTCCACTATCCTCCCAACTCCCCCTGCCCTATTTCTCTCAAAAAATACGTAGGCTTGAGTCAAAGAAGAAAACCAGCTGTTTTAAATTGAATAACAAATATTTTCCAAAAGGAGTAAAGAAATTCTTACAAGTTTAATTCATTTCAAATTTGCTAAACCCATCCCTTTGCCCCAGACTAAGACATCTATAAACACGTGCAGGAGTACATTCAAGCAATGTATTAGCAACCTAATAAAAATATTTACTTGCATTGGCTTTGATTCAATTAGAGAGTTATTCTAATTATCCAGCAAAAATTAACTAGCTTGCCTTATTAGACACTAAACACAATAAATTCAATCATTCATTCAATCAACTTGAATAACTCACAGGGGGAAATTGTGTGAAGAACCAAATACCCTATTTGGCCTGGCAAGGGGTGCAGTCTGCTCAGAGCCTTGCAGGATGAAGCCTTCTGCGTGCTCCTGTTCCTGTGGGTTTGCTCTGTAGCTCCCAGCCCTTGCAGGGATCAAGGAGACAGGAAGGGATAATGAAGTCTCTGTCTATACAATTATAAAGGATTGCTAAAAGTATTAGAGTTGCTGTAAATAAATCATTATATCAGGCTCATTTAGCCCGATTCCTACTCTCAGATGGCTTGTAATCGAGTCCTGTCTCTGAAAGTCAGCCATTCCTTTGCAATTAAATTTATCACTAATCAAAAACGGAAGCTATTCTTCCAGCTTTCAATTGCACTTGGAAATACTGTGTTAGGCTCAAGCCTCAAAGCTGAATTGATTCATTTATTCAGATTTTAAAACCACCCATCTGCAAATATTTAAACGTCCGAACTATAAATTAAAACTTACAATGACCATCTGGTGAGGTACAGCATCCACATCAACGCAGACATGACACCACTAAAAGAGCTCCTTTCACCTCCCGTCTCCTGGCAACACCCCTTCCAACTTCCTCAAAACCTCCATTCAGTAAGGAGTTTACAGAAATTGCATCTCTGCAAGATGCAGTTGTCCCTTCTCACAGAGTTTGATGGGATGAGCAGTCTTGTGGGGGCTGTGCAGACAGATTTGCACCAACTGTTCCTGGGGCAGAGCTCCTTTCTGACAGGATTTTGCTCTCCAGGCCACAGGGTACGTGCTCCTGGCTCAAGACTCTCTTAAAAGGTACCTTGCTTTCAGCCCCACACTGTATGTCAGGTTGCACCTGATGCCTGGCTCCCTAGTGAGCAGTGCTTGCCGCTGACCTGCTGGGTTTTGTCTCCTTCGGGTCTCAAATCACCTGCATAGACAAAGAAAGGGGAATTTTATATCCTGGAAGGTCTCAGGCCACTTCAAATTCAGGACCAAATGCTTATGCAGAGGTGAGTACAATCTCTATCCCCGACCGCCAAACACACCCACAAAATCCCAGCTTAGTAAATTCATCTTCTGCCAATGTGTACTTGGCCAGGACACCAAACAACATGCTGCGTGGGTGGATGTAAATAAAATCCCTTTATCATTGCAATCTAGCCATCTCTTGGCAGCCATGGCAACTGAATAACAGTACTCAAATTTTGTCATCAGTGATACAGCATGAAAGTTTATATAACACAGGATGTGTTTACACCAAGTTCCACACAAGAAAGACAAAAGGTAATATTGTATTTTCCTAGAGCTACAGTAGAACCAGGTATGCAGGAGAGAAAAATATCTGGGTATGACCAGATTATATTTAGTAGTTTAATACCTTTCTTATCTTATAAATAGATCTAGGTGTCAAAATACTATTTGAAATTGTTCCTCAGTGAAATTAATTTCAATGATCAGCTTTCTGTTGGTCTGTATACAATGACCAGCATTCCGTGGCTCTGTACACGCAGTCTCCAAAGCTGCTTTGAAAATACTAAAGCGTGTTTCCACCACCATGCCACCCCATGAAATACTGATGTTGGATATACTTCAAATGTAAGCCTTGGTCCCTCAGGGAATGACTACTGAGAGGAAGAAACATATGCCTAGGGACAAGGAATTTATGCCAGCAAGAAGTATTATGTGAAGCAAAAGTCCACTCTGTACAAGGCAGTAACCCAACCCAAATTTCCACCCAAATATCTTCAGAGGTCTGCTCTTCAGGAGAGTACAGTCTTAGCTATTAGCTAGGCACTGGTAAGGGGATAATATTTTTAAAAATCTTTGTCTTTTTTTTTCTGTTGCCCAAAATATAATGCATTGCACAGAAAGGAATAACTTAAACATTCCCTCCTTCTGACTATAATAGGCATATATAAAAGTGAATATAAACTAGAAATATTACTGTAATCTCAAGCTGAAATTTTGTCAAGCATAGTATAATGGTTTTGCAATTTAATTTGGCCACTTCATTGCAACATGTTGCTTGGTAGAGTCCAGTTATTCATAGCTATAACTATTCAGTATATGGAACTAACTGATGTAGCAATTAAGTGGCATCATGCTATAGATTTCAGTAAAGTGTTCACAGTATGCTAATGTTTATATTTACCTGTAGCAGTGTGGACCAAGAAAACTTTTCTGAGCAAAACCATCTTGGACCTGGTGCTGCAGGGTGGGAACATGGCTCTGTCCCTTCTGATGATGTACCAACCACAGACTAGGAAATATCTTGCCTCCAGTGAGAGAAGGTCTTCCCAGCAGAGTAAAACAGGAGTTCCCAAGGTGCTCAGCAACATCCTTTTAATTCTTTCCCCAATCTCTTGGTCTCAAGTGTAAAGTCTCAGTGTAGCTCTGGAATCATGAGGATGAGGTAAAAACTAATCATGAGGGAAGGTGCTGCTACGTGAAGAAACTAAAAAACAGCACCTGAGACAGAGTGCAAAAGTGAAGGAAACTCTCAACTCTCCATAGCATGGCTAGGACCTCACACAAATCCATGCTGCTAATTTCCAGGATAATTCAGTGAATATCTCATTGTTAAAATCTTTCCTAAAACCTGATGGCAAATGCAAATCTATCGGATCCACAAGACCTTACTTCCTGCTGTGTCATAGTCATTTAAACCTCCCTGACATCAGTATTACAGCAATAAACCAAATCCATCATATTTGCATGAAAACCAATAATATACATTGCAACTAAGGAATTTAGCAGAACAATATGTTTCAACAAAACAACAGTTTCAATTGAGCAGAAGCTGCAGGAAATAATTTAGTTTTATTTTAGAAAACTCTTTTTTGCTATTAAAAACATTTTAAAAACTCATAACCATTTGAGTAAATGTGAAGGGAACCTTTTAGTCAGAACTCAGAAAATGAGGAAAGGGATGATTTAAGTTGCAGAACCTATAAACTTGGCCTCCTTGAAGTTACCAAAGCTAGCAGAGAGTCTGATGATAAAAGAGATAATTTAGAAGACTAAGAAAATGTGGTGGAACAAAAGGTACATTAAAGCAGTTATCACTCAACTTGCTGCTGTGCAACACATTAATATATCACAAACTTTACCTGCAGTTTTGTGAATTTAGCAAAAACAAGATGCGGTAATTCTGAAATATTCAGATCAAGTTGAAACATCAGTGACTTGGATATTTGATCTCGGCATCAAGTTCTTAATGCTGGTTGCAAAGGGTCTGTCAGCCTTGTCTGCTACCCCTCAAAATCATTCACTGTTCTCCCGACAATGAAGGATGTCTCACCAGCCAGCACCTCAGTCTGGCTTTGGTACAAAGGCAAGTGGTCTGAACATGGTCCATGTCTATGCTACTAAAATAGAAAAGGTTCAGGTGCCCAGCTGCTGTGCCTCAAGCCTAATAGGGTGGACAATGTCCACAGTGCCTTGCACAGGACCCTACAGAGCAGCCTTGTTTGGGAGAGAGCTGGCTGAGACAAATCATCAGATGAGCCATTTGGATGATCAAAGATGTGATGTTTGACCTTGTTCCCTGATAACACAGATCCATAAAATCTAATCAGCTATGCAACACAGCCCACAGACTGATGTAATAGGAAAAAGAGGAGAAAAAGTCAGATCTACCTGAGAAGGTCAAAGTCTGCATTCTAAACATTAACTTATGCTACAGCTTACAGTATTTATTAACACCTCTATAAATATTGAGAGATTCTCACACAATCAAGATAGTTTCAGTAGCACTTATATTATGAAAGACATCTTTCAAGCTTTACAGAAAACCATGACCTTGCCTTGCAAACTTCTACTTTTTTGTGCTAATGTACAGATACTTTTTCTAATTCCACCTGCTTCCTTTTACAGGAGGCTATGTTTGCTATACTGCAAAAGAGCTAATGAAGGCATTCTTCTAACTAATTCTGAGCTAAAGGGATGAACCAGATGACTCAGAGGCTTTGGTTGCTGCAATTTTGTTAAGCTCATCAATGGCAACATCTGTTTCTTGAGTGTGTGAAGCAGGAAATATTTTCTTTCCTTTTTTAGTCATCAGAATTATTTAAAAGAGGAAGGGTGAAGTAGAGAGCTGGCTCCAGGGTGTCACAGCTACAATATTACTGGCACTTCAATCATTTCATCTGAAGATTGTTCATATCTTTATGCTGGACGCCAGTGAAGGTCAGGCCACTGTGGGTATATCTGGAGGAAAGCAGTGGCAGTTCCACCAACACTTTCCATCTGATGAATCTTCATCCAACATGGAAGTGGTTTATCTCCTAGTTTGAAGAACAGGAAAATTCACCTGTAGTTTTAACTGTGAATTGACACAGAAGTCACATCCCTTTCTCAAACCATATCCACTTCTACCTGCTTCAGAGGAGACAGCACAGGACAGTGGGAATGCAGAGGCTGATGCCATTAGACTTGAAAGCAGCATTGCACAGGCAATGCTTCAGCAGCAGCCGTGTAGATCTAGTCCCAGTCTTACCCTGTATATTTCATACAGGAAGGTCCACCAGCCCTCAAGTAAGAGGCAGACAGAGAACTTCTTTCTTATAAAGAAATGAAAATGTTGATGCAAACAGTTCCAGTGTGACTACTCAAGGAATAGCTCACCTGTGTGAGAAGGAAATCCCTAATTCAGCCACAAACTGAAAACAAGCAGGTAAACAGGAGTCCTTCCCAGAAGTGTTCTTACCACTCTGCCCATGAGCACTTTGACTCTTCCAGGTCTTCTCACTGTAGGGATGGCAGTGGTACATCAGGCACCAAGGAAAGGTCCCTTTTCTGCTCTTGCCTGTTTACACTGAGTGCAGGAACCACACTGAAAGAAAGGAGCGCTAGAAAGTGGTTGAGAAGTAGAAGGGCTTGTCTGGGAGAGCTGAGGAAGGAGAGACACACATAAATCAAAAATAATCATCCACTTTACTAAAATCCAATCACAGAGCTTCCTGTGTCAAGGGGGAGAATAGATAAGCTGGTGTTGGATGCACAACCAAGAGATTCAGAGCTCTAGCAGATATGCAAAATAATTTTCTTCCTAGTTGGGCAGTCCCAGGGTGTCTTTTGTCACACATACATGGGCCAACCCCCAAACTGTGAGGCACGATTTCTATTCTTTGCTCCTTTGAAATTCATCCAGAATCCACACTCTCACCTCAGTGCCACAAAAATGTCAGAATCTGTTCTAGGTAGGAGATATTAAGAGTAGAGCTGACAGAATGAGCTCTAAACATTATTTACCCTTCTCTCACCCATGCCAAAGCAGCGCCACACAGTAAGATTAGACACATTCCTCCTGATACTGGCTGTAATGAGAAACAAGAAGTAATGAGGTGATTTATTATCCCCTGTCTCTCCCAAAGACCTCAAGCTGTTGGCTCTGTCCTGTACTCTTCTGCAGCTGATTTCAGAGGGACAGAACTCTGCTCATTCTTTCGCTGCAGCAAAATATCCTGCCTGATTCCCAACACAAAGCAGTGAGGAGGCGAGGCAAGTCGCCAGGTTCTCAGAACTTTCCCTCATAAAGGCAATATATGTGCTTACTGTTCTTCTAGATTACAAAAATTGGAAAGGAGAAGAGAGAACAGTAAATTGCACACTGCATTTTATGGAATGGAAAACACAGCACGACTGCTGCAGAGAAGTTCGTTTAGCCCATAAACATGTCATGGCTTGATGGAGAGCACCACAGTCACTCAAATGAGTCAGGATTCCCCAAGAGGACTTTCCACCAAGTTCAGCATGATTTACCAGATTTGATGGAGAATGAAGAATTGTGGATTGGCTTCAGACACTCCATCTCTTAAATTCCATCAGTCTTCTGCATTCTCAGGTGCCCCAATGTCTTGGACTAAGAGTTCTGTTGTGCCAAATATTGTCCAGATGGAAATGAACAAACAGACCTTGTCCCAAAGATATCATGAAGCTGTCTTCAGATTTTTTCTCTTTTAAATAATGTGCCTGAGCAGAATCTAAGAAAGGGATGAGATATTTAGAATTAAGAACTTGTGCATGATAGATCAGATTCTTAGGTTATCATGCTAGAATGCTTTCTTCACCCTTAATCCTCTTGATTTCTTTGAGGCTCCTGCTGAAATAAAGGTGTAATAGATCCAAACCATGCTGCTGAAAGGCAGTCACCAGTGTCCTTGGTGATACTGCTGGTACTGCTGAGCATACAAGCAGCAGCAGGATATCCAGGCTGGTCTCGCTGGGTAGGCAGCTCTCCAAAAGAGTGTTATTGGCACAACCTTGGTATAGTGCAAAGTTTAATTAGTGTTTATTCTGCCTCACACTGTGTGGGACAACAAAAGTAGGGTGAGCAACCTCACCTGCCTCCAGCCCACAGATGCCAGGGTCCAACTTCTTATTTCACTGATGGGAAAAAAGTCACAATAACTCAGGCTACTGTGTGTCATTTACCAGCCTGGCTCAGTGGCTGCTTGAAGTCATGAAAAACATCTACTGTGTTCATTGGGTTAGCCTTTGTAAACCCTGCAGGTTCTGATGATACTGAAAGTGGCCCACAGCACCTCGCTTAAATGAGGCAACACTAGTGTCACACCAGCTTGTAGCCACAAAGTGTGCTGGTAGACCTAGTAGTGTTCTTCATTAGAAATAAAAGTTCCATAATGTGCATCTGGGAATCCAAACAGCTTTTTATGTACTAATTAAGTTACAGTGAAAATAAGCAGAGGTAACAAGCTTAAATTTCAAAATAACAGAAAAAAAAACAAACAAGCCCAACAGTCCTCTCAGTATAGAAGACTATTTTGGGAGGCATCCTAAAAATGAAGCTGGCATTCTGTTTGACTCATCTACAGTGTTTATCTCATGCTGGGTTGCAACAAGAAAAATCAGTATTTAAATAAGTATTAAGTAAAAGTATTGAGTAAAAGCTAGCTTAGGATACTTCCATTAATACAGTAGGAAATTAATTTTTAGTCTCTTAGGGCTGCTTTCTTTCCTCTGAAACTCTCTCAGGCTCATATTGGATGAGGGTCTGAGAAACCTGGTCTAGTTGAGGATGTCCCTGCTTGTTGCTGAGCAGGTCCCTTCCAACCCTCACAATTCTATGTCTCTATGACTGTATGAGGCCAACAGGTTTAGTCTGACACCTGATGCTGTTTCTTGCTGTGCAGCAAGGGTATGAAGGAGAAACAACACATTCTCTGTTATGGCTTCCTTAACCCAGCCATACAGTTAGTTCATCTCTGTTTGGGGTCTATTTTGACAGACTGGCTATAAGACACACCTGAAATGTGCCAAAAGGGCTTGGGAGGACAATTCTGAGCCAGCACTGAGCAGGCTTGGTCAGAGTGACCGGTCCAGGACAGCGTCAGCACACGTCCTGGCTCAGTCCCAGCAGAGCTGTGGCTGCATTAGGCTGGTGCTGTGCCCAGAGTAATTAGATCTGCCTCTGAAGAAGAATAAGGAGCTTGGGCTGACTGACACAGCAATGTAATTATACCTCTTCTAGAGCTAATTCAGGGACCACAGCATTAGGCTGAATTGTGTAGCCTAGATATTTCAGAAGTTTCTAATTTTGAATTATCTTTGATAAGAGTTCACAAGGGAGAGATTTAGTGCTGCAGTTGTAGGTTCCATCCATCTTTCCCTTCTGCTTCTGTTAGCAATTCTTCCTGTGGTGTTTTCCCTTCCAGTCCCAAAATCTATAGTGCAGCCACATGAGCCTTACAACCCCTCCAAGCTCCAATCTCCATCAGGAGGCATGGCTCTTTCAGAGGGCATCTGACAATTCTTCCCGTTCAACCTTGGAAAAGATCTTACTCTTTTCAGGACTGCAGAATGGGGAGGTACACCATTAAAGAAATGAAAACAAATGGTGTCAAGCACAATGGAATCAGGTTAGGTTAATGATATTGGAAGGTCATTATTAATTTTTCCTGCCTTTTCAGAGTATTTTTTTTTTCAAAGCAGCTTAGAGACGTTACTGTGATAAGCACAGCACAAATGTTCAGTCAGTCAGACACTGTACCTTCACCTTATTACGTGTGACTGAGACTGCAAACAGCTCAGATCAATCTCAGAGATATTAAATTAGAGCTGAATCTCACTCCATCTCCCATACAGAATGAACTGAGCTAAATCTGAGATAATGCCCATATCAAGAGACATTACAAACCATATTCTATTGTGTGAAGATTTATTTTTAGTTTTTCTACAAAATATTTCTGTTTATATGAACAATGGGAAAGAAGAGAAATTCTCAGCATTAGAAATGCATTGAATCTGTACATGCATTATGTAGCAGCTAGGGGTTCTGTCTTTAAGACAGGACCAAATAATGATTCTTGCATAATGTAATTATATGACGACTAAAAAGAAGCCCCAGGTTGAAATGGGAAGCAGAGAATATTGCAGAATCACAATAACAAGGTCATTTGAAAACGAGGGCAAGTAAGTAAGCAACTAAAGGAAAGAAAATTTGATATAATGAAAAGAAAGGAAACATTCATTATATAGGGTGGGTGCAGAGCAAGGAATAAGTTAGATTTATAAACTAAATTGGCACATACAGGCAATTTTCTCTCTCTGCAGGTTTGAAAAGACTTCTCCCATTTCCTATACTGTTACTGTAGTTCTTAGGGACATAAGAGGACCTTGCATCATAAACACTGAGCTGAGCATCATTGTCATCGTCATGACAATGAAATTGATTTAGGCCATCTCAAATGGCTTAATGACCATGTTCTGGCTACCCCTGCAATGACAAATAGAGCAGAGACAGGTTATAGGCTAACATGCTGTCCTAGGACCACCCAAACTATGTATTGCTAAAATCTCTTTGGCATATTTTTGTCTTTTAGTTCAATTACTTTCCCAGACTTTTACTGGACACAGATGGGGTGAGGGACAGCTTGAATGTGTGCATGCCTTCCTGACAAGCAAGGGGAAAGGTTTTTTATGTGGGGATGAATTGTGCCGTGCCACTTGGCCTCAGGACCAGAGTGTGTTCCTCAGTCTGTTCTATTTGGTAGTGCAAAATGAAGTCTTTGAGAATCATAAAGATCAAATAAGGTACAGAAGACAGGAAAAAAAGACAATCGTAGTTATTCTTCTTAAACAGGGAAAAAATCAGTCAACATCAGTTTCTGGAAAAAAATTCAGAACAAATAAACATATTATGTACAAGGACATGGAGGGTTACCTGAAGGGTAACAAGAAGATAAATAATAGTCCACTGGGATTCATCAAAACTGGATTGCATTATACCAATTTAGCTTCTGTCTATACCAAGATCTTATAATTAGAGTTGAAGCAGTTGATTTGCATTTTTTTTCTGAACACTGTCTCATACAACTTTGTCATTAAAAAATCTACATGACTGTCCGTCTTACACTTGACTGTCCATAAGCAGAAAATGCTCAGTAACTGCATTCTTGAGGAGCATTGTCTGGTTTGGTTTCATCCCAGAGGAAAGGGGGTCATGCATCTCAAGACTGCTCTGTAATGCAAAATAACAATGTTATGTGGTTAAATAAAGACTTGAATAAAGTCAAGCACTTCAAAATATCCTCATAACTGAAATACTAATGCACATGTATACTGCTGGGCATCATAAACTGAAACATAGTTTCCATTAAAAAATGGGAGCCATCAGATCAGATTTTACATGTGGAAAAACAGCTTCCAAAGCATACTGTTTTGTTCCACTTCTTGTAAGAACTCAGCTGAAGCTGTCTGTTTTATTCTGGGTATTAGCAAGAGAAACAAGAGACAATCTAGAAGAAAGTGATGTTGAAAATATGACCTCTTGGGAAAGATTAGAGGACTTGAGATTGTTTAACTTAAAAACTGACTGGGGACATGACAACAGACCACAAACATTTTTAGAGAGAGAGAATAATCTGTTCCTTCTTCCCATAATGGATAGCACAACCAAGAACAAGAGGAAAGTCTCCTAAATCTATGCATGGGGAAGCACTTGCACAGATTGCCTATGGAGAAATGGCAGTGTCTAACAAGGAGGATCAGTAGCAATTACACAAGCAGGAGGTACAAATGACCCTTCCTCAGGCTATGTGGACAGACTAAGGCAGCTTCTTAATGTCCTTCCAATCCAGTTTTTCTATGACTGTGCTCACTCCTCCTGACTTAGTGGAATGTTATTTTTCTCAAATGTCCTTGTTTCAAGCAATGGAGAACAGAATGTTCTTTGTCACAGAACAGTTTAGGATGTTTTCCCTATTACAGTTTGAAGCTGTTAAGGTAAAATCATCCCTAGGAATCCATTTTGCACATCTGACTTCTGTGGAGGTCCCACTCTTGTCGCTGCTGTGGGATGGAAGAGTTGTTTTCCTTCTCTTCAGACCATGATTTCAAATAAATGTGGTTACTCTCAGCTAGGAGAGATCATAGAAGTGCAGATCACATGCAAAAACAGAATTTTAGGTGCCTTGGAAAATGTGTTGCATGTTTATTTGGGCCTTTTGAGGAAGTTTTGAGAAGATTGTAGTGAAGACTGGAACCCGCATGTGCTGTCCTCAAGCTGCTGTGTTTTTGTCAAGTGTCTTCAGTAGAGGAACATAAGGGCAGGAGAGAGTAAAAAAAGCAGAGGTAACTGTAATCACCAGTTACAGTGGTGTATCCTCAGGGCAAATAAAACAAGCACCTGACCCCTGACTGCAGTCCTTATAGAACAGGATACTGTCTGGATTAATCTGGTACTAAACAGCTGTTAAATGCATAATCTTGATGTACAAACATATATGCAAACTCCAAGGGGGAAATGTGGGTTACTATGGATTTCTGTGGTTCCACCTCCCTCTCTAATATGGTCCAAGTGGCAGCAAAAGGATGCCTTTCCTGAAGCCTGCTGCAGCAGGACGCAGGCTTGAGCAGATGATTAGAAGCTCAGAGCACTTTGCCCCTTGCAGAACGAATGCCAGACTTCTCACACATCAGAGGGCAGTTGCTCTTCAGGAAAAACGTGACATTTAGCACTAAGTCAAGAGAAACACAATGGCCTAAGCAGTGCTGTATTACTGTGTTGATGACTAGATGTGCAGTGACATTTAAAAAATGAGCACTGGCTTTTTACTGCTCTACAAACTCCTGATTCTTTAAATCCTCCATGCACGGAATTCACATTGACTTGTGTATATGGAGGACTAGACAGGTCAAGCCCTGAATATTAAATAATCACTTGTCATTCCTGATGTTGTTGCTTAGAGCTGGCATCATATTATTTTGTTTAGGCAGAAATCATTCAAAACTTTTTCATACTCTGGGTTTTACTGAACTGAGAAGACTAATATTTATAAAGTAATTCTTCCAGAAGGAAAACCTGGAGTCTTTTTCACCCCTCAAGAAACTCCCCAAATCTGAAACAAACATAACACTGGCAAAATCTACCAACAAAGTCACCACTGAAACAAATAGTCAATGTTAAAAAGAATATGAGGCCATTCCAAAACAACTTCTTTTTAGGCAGTCTAGACAGTGTGGCGGCAATAACATGGAGAATTTAGCTTTCCCAAGCTACAACATTTATTTGTTTTTTAGCAGCCAAAAAGCTCTATAGGCAAGGAGAACATACAGCCAAGTTTTATTTTGTCAGTGCTGTTAATTTTTTATACACAGTGAAATAAATTGTGAAGCTGTAGGTGTTAGTGGAGCCTGAACACAATGAAGTGGAGAGGTGGGGAAACTGTCTTCTGGCCTCCAGGACTCTGCAGTTTAACTCTGTGATCCATACATTGAAGCCTGACTGAAATCAACTTCTGCTGGAGGCAAGATTTGCCTTGTCCCTAGAGGAGAAACTCCTGGAACTGTAGTGGTCTGAATAGTTTATTTGCCCACCAGGGAAAATACACTGAGAACCTGTAGCTGTGGCATGACTCATCTGCTCACAATGTATGAGGGGCTGGAAATTCCTCCCTTCCATGAAAATAGGGCATGTCCCCTAAGTATCTGGAAAACAGACACAGTGGTTTTCCACCAGGCAAAGTTTTGCTTCTGTAAACCAGAATGAATAAAAATGGAAATGCAGGGATAAGAATGAATGCTGATTTCTAGAAAACTGGGGGACTGCAAATATAATTGACTGAAAGACAGCACACAGAAGCAATGCATCTTTAAGTAGTGGTTGATATACCTATTCAATTTAATTATTTTTTTTTAAAAAAAACCCTACAGCTTAACACATGTAAACAGTCCATAGGGTAAATTCTTATTAGCTGGAAATTTGATCACTATAAGATGAATAGTCAATCAGTAGAAACACTACAGGACCAGACATCATTACATGAATGGCAGATGGCCTGAGCAGCCTTGCAAACTTTATGAAAGTTGTTTTCCATCTGAATGAAAATGAAGTGCAAATGTAATGCAATGAGGTTGTTCTTTCACAATCTATGGGCTGTATCCAGTTCTTGTTGTAGTTGATCATGGTTTTGTTCCATGTATAGTGGCCACCTGCTGTAAATGGCTAGCTGAATTTCAATTTTAGCTATATGTCAGGGTAGAATCTGTGAAGAATGTGGCTCAAGGCTTTCTTTAGAGCAAGGCATTCAGTCTAACTTCCCAGCTCTACAAAAAAGACAGCTAATTCATATTTCTAGAATTTTATTTCCTTCGGGATGATAATACATTTGCTACTATGTGCTTGTTCAGCACACTGTTACCCTGGCTTGGCTGGTGTCCCTGGGCAGTGCCCTCTGACAGATGGCATTAGTAATATTAATGATGAGAAAGAAAGATCACTAGTGACACTATCTTCCTGTGCTGTGGAGAGCCTGAAGGTGTGCAAAGGGCTGGAAGGGGACAGAGGGTGCTGGTACTCTCTTTCCTCTGGCTCAGGCTTAAGGCTGCTGAGGAGCATAAAACCTGCCATGTGCTGTGCATGAAGCATAAATCCTGAGAGATTTAGGTCGTGTCCATTATGAGCACCACATTTATTTGTGGTGTAGCAACAGTAGTAGTTGCAATAGAAGCAGCCATAGCTGTAGTAGTTATAATAGCAACTTGTGGAACAAATTAACTGGCTGCCCTTTTTCAAGGGAGTTGTTATCACTTGGGCATAGAAAAAGGAGGTCTGTGGGGAGTATGGGGTCTTCTAGCTCCACCACACTAATTGCCCCTATTACTGTTATTATTAATCTGCTTGGTTATTTGATTAATCTGTTTGGCTACAGCTAGAATTAAAGTTTAAGGCAGTTTTTCTGTTGTGTAGTTCCCTTGGCTGGGACTCCTCCAATTTCTGGAGCATTTCAAAGTAGCTTTTGTAGCAGCTTTGAGAATACCTCCACTGAGATATGCATAATATGTTATTTACCGAGAAATTCCTAAAGAAAAACCTGCCCTTTAAAATAAACTTTACTAGACCTAGGCAAATAGATTTAGAAACATTAGAGCCAGAGCATTTTTATCTACATGAAAAGATTTTTTTTAACAACCTACAGCTGTGCTTCATGGATAAGCCCCAGCAGAAGATAACATGTCCATAGCTGTTACAGCTACTTTAAAAGGCTATTGCCAATACCTAGTTTTGCCACTTTCTTCTCAGTGTTTTGAAACCTCAAAATAAAATGATTTCTTTTGAATATCCTGTGAACTGAAAAAACATTCCCTTCAGGATTTGCTCTCTAATTTTCTGTACAGAGGCAAGGTGAGTAAACATGGGGCTACTCTAAACCAGAGTATACGAATTTTTCATTTGTAGGAATGTGGAGAGTCCTCTTGTTCAAAACTCAAAGACTTTGGTGAGTTCGTTTGCTAAACACACTTGCTTTCCTGGAAGGCAGTATGGAACTTCATGCAGGTTTTGCTGAGGAAGGAGAATGATTGCACTGTAGTCATTTAAGCTTTCTATATACTTTGGCAGATTCACATTTGAACATTAATTTTCACTTAATTCCCTGATATCAGTTCTCAAGAAGATTCTGACAAGGAGGCCAACAAGAGCAAGCCATAATTTCATTTTCAGGGAAGCTGAACACATTACAAATACTGGCACTATCATCAGCATTGATTGCACTTACTGGTAGCACTGGGGTGAGACAAATCCATACCACAGCTGACCAGGGACACCATTCACCTTGGGAAAAGCCATTTTAAGTCCTCTTCTGCAGGGCTGTTTGCAGTTTTGTCGCCTTGCAGTTGCATACCATGCCATGGGAATGGTACTGCAAACTGTTCAGTGGAGCTTTTGTGGCCCACACACCCCCACTTTGCTCCAAACCCTGTTGTCTCCCATTCAAGAATGCTGCCACTCAGGCCCTGCCTTTGCTCCTCAGAAAAGAGGAGCTTTACCCATCCTGCTTCACTGAGGCATCTACACAGCTGACTCTTTGATCAAACTTCATGTTAAAAAAAACCCTCTGTGAGTAAAACAGAAGTTATATAGAAGTATATAGAAGTATGGTAGATGCAGGGAATGTCCAAGGGACATGAAACCATAAAAGCTGGTTGAGCATTAGCAACATGCAACGCTGGAAATGGCATTGACTGAACTATTGGTAGTATATTGTGCTTATTTGTGGTTGACTGCCTCATCAATTTTCATTTGGGAACTGAAATGGAATTTGGGGGTGGATATGACATTAATTAAGAAGGAAACTGGCTGCAATATGCTTGGAGATAGAAAATCTTTTCTGGTGGGAATCTGGTTTTGCATCCCGTCCAAGTTGTTAAAGATGCATTTTACTGCAAAAGATATTTTTATGCAGTACTGTTAGCTCTCACTGGAGAACAAGTGAATTAAACATGAAGATGATTGGATTAATGGAAAAAAAAAAATTGAAAAAAGACTTTCTGGCTACAATAGATTCTTAAGAATAAAGCTTTCATCGGTAATATTTGCTAATTACCCCATGGGTAGCTCCCACATCTATGTAAGTAGTTAGGCAGTTCGCATCATCATGGTACTTTACATTATTTGTTTGGCCACTCTGAAAAAAGCCTGAGATCATTACAAAATATTCAAAAAGCCACAGATATCTACAACATCTGTTCTATAACTCATAAGTGCCATTGAAGCACATCTTACACACCACCACATATAACGGTGTGCAGTTTTTAAAAGTTAAGGGTCTGATGGTAAATTCTCATTAAGACTTTGTGGCATTGATCAACCTCAGACATAGAAATGGAGCTTCTTCAAACTTTTCAGGTGTTTATTTTCCTTCCCAATTGCAGAGCACCTCTTCCTGCAGTTGAACAGGCCCTGCATGGGATTTCTTGCTCTACTGGGCTCTAAGTGTAAATCAGGGCAACACAACTATAGCAACCAGGCCAGAAAAGAGAAGTTAAAAATTTGAAGGATGTCTGCTGATTACAGTCAGACGTAAATCAATGAAAAACATCACAGGAAAGGAATTAGGGGAAGTGGGATGGAATGCTGTTTGAGAGAGGAAAAGACAGGTTAAAGGATGTGCTAGGAGACTGAAATTTATCAGAGGGGTTGTAAAACACAGGAAAGACTACATCATAGGGAAGAAAAACAAGAAATGACTGAAGGGTGTGAAAAGACTGAGTAGAAATTGTAGAGAGGAACTCTAGTAATCAACAGGAATGTTGAAAGCTGCCAGCAATCCAGGAATTTTAATTCAAGGAGTGAAAGACTAGAGCTAGGCTGACTGTCAACATTAAAACTGAAGTCTGGTCTCCCAAGGAAGGAAAATGAAAGAGGGGATGGGAATTCATGAAAAAAGAAGTCAAACTCATCAGAAGATAGAAAAGGGACAAGTAATTGGATTTCCAAAGACAAGGAAGATAAAAAAGGGAATAGAGAGGGACTTGAGAGGAGAAGGCAGTAAGGGTGGGAGTCTGGCATCTCTGCAGCAACTTTGGGAATCAGAAAACAAGTTCCAGGGCTCAGCAAGACCCAGAAACACAAGAGGCAAGGAAGGAGAGGTCAAAAGGGCCCTTTGGGAAAGTTGACAAAAATCAGGGAGACGGATTAGTGGTGGTCCTAACATCTGTGTGGTACCAGACAACAGTGAGAAAGAGACTGCAGCCAGCAGAGGAGCTAATCTGGGACATCATGATGTGAGTCCAGTTGCTTTGTGGGGAGTTTTGTGGAAAGAACAGTTTTATATTTCCTTTACCAAACTGTATGATCTCAAGACCATCCAGGGCCTGAAAAACTGTGAGTGTGACTTGTGCCTGCTGATTTGAGAAAGAGGTTTTCTTAAGTAAGAGTTTTTACCTTTTATATTAAAACTGTATTTTTTGCATGACAAAAAAATTTGAGAGGGAGAGAGCAAGTGATCAAAAAGTACAACAATTTCCTTGTACTGGTGGAAGATATCAGGCTTTTCTGGAAGCTCAGAATCACAACTCTCCCTAAAGAGCCTCACAAAGAGGAGCTATCTCTTACTCTGATGTGCTCAGCTGGAGAGCTTGCTTTTAGCCACAGCTTTAAAATTAGATGTCAGAAAACTCAAGGTCAAGCTTTTGTTTTTATCAAAGCTTTAAATTATTAAAAACTTTAAGGACACACTTTAGGAAGCACCCATGGTTGGAAAGCTAGTGGAAAATATTTAGCACATCTGCAAAGCAGCTCTACTTATTTATATGGAAGACCTCTTCTGCACCAGAGCAATTTTAGTCCAAAAAATGCTCAAAGATGCAGTGCCACCTTTTGGACAAACTGATGTCATGTTAGGTCAGGCATGGAGTCGAAAGAAGGAGAGAAAAATAGCAGGTGTCATTCAGACCCTGGCCAGAATTGGCTCTCCAAGAAATGACCAGTAGCAAATGGAGAAGATAATTGGAAGCAGTACTCAGAAATGGCTGTCTGCTTTTTCTTTAAGAAATGTATGTGTTTATTTTCCAATTTATTCAAAAAGTATTTTAAGGTCAATGAAGTCCACAGCTGTTAAAAAAAATAAAAATAAAAGCAAAGAAAAAGAGAAAAAAAAGAAGGAAAAAGCATAGTGTAGTCATACAGAACTGGAGTATGGGTGTTAACTCTGGGCCTCACCAGTTGTAATGTCAGAGAAACAGTACCAAACTCTCCAGGGACTGCAAATCTACAGTGCATGATCTTCACAATTTAGAGGAGCACATTCAAACAAATATGTGTGCTGTCACCTAGATCCAAGGGGACTGCTGTCATGGTCTTGGAGATTTAAGGCTGACAACACAGAATCTGTATGTAGTTCTTGTCTAGCAAAGGAATACTTTAAATGATATATCACTCATCCTCAGTGAAATGTAAAGTCTATGTATTACCTGCACTGGCCAGAGCATCAACAAATAAGAAGGAAGTTAACCATACAGAAAGGCGAACTGATTAGTCTGGAAATCACATATCCCCCTCAGTGGTACTGTCCTGCTGTGCTGAACATCCTTCAGGTAATCTCTGTAGGTTAACTATTTCCTCAAAAACACTAAAAGGATATTGTGCAAATAAAGAGGAAAAAAACTTCAAACACTAGTCTTTGCATCTTTCTGCAGTGTAAATCTTTTGGATCCTCGTACCCAGGCCAAATCTGACAATGAGGTCTCAAATAATTTCCTTAATTTCTTCTCCCCTTACCATAACACCAACAATGGACATTGCAGCCCTTCTTTGGTAGCCTGTCAGAAAATGATATCCATGTGAAGAGCAGTCATTAGGGTATCCTAGTATTTTCCTGGAAATGCTGTAATAAGGGCTTGCAGTCTGAAGGAGGTCAATATTCACCTACAGACTTCTGCTACTGTCATGTCTAATACCTACCAAGGGGATGGCAGGCTAAAATTACCACAGCATCTTTAAGATGTATCTGTTTTGTCACTGCTACCAAATTTCTTCAGCCCCCCTTCTTTTCTCCTAGGGACCAGACACAGAGTTCAGGAATCTGGGGACCCTTGTCATTTTGTGTGAAATTACTGGCAGGTATCTTGGTGATCCCAGGACCTATCATGTATTTAATCTGACTCTCTCCTTTTTGCCAACTCAGGGATTGTTGCTGGACTCCTCTGTCTCCCTCCTTTCTCTCTCACCAACTTGTTTGATTGCAGTGGCAGATAGTTTTCTCCAGAAAGGTGACTTACAGAGTGTGTATGCATTGCTTTCTAGTAGGTAAGAGGTGCTTTCAAGAGTGACACAAAGTCCTTCTTCCCAGTGGCATATCTGTGCTAAGGCAGCCTTCCTCTCTCCAGTGTTTCACCTGTCTTTGACAATACATATTACAAAGCATCCTGTCTCTATGTGCTATTCTATTCCAGAAATGCTGGAGTATGATTCAGTCTGCAACTAAACAAAAAATATTATGAAGAAAATGCATTTCAACTGACATTCTTTTAGTTTAATCCCAAATGAGATATTTAGGTTTAGTTTTGTGCATTTCCCTCATGCTTAAAAAAATAAAATGTAGCTAAAGTTAGTCTTGAAATACAGTTAGAAGAATACTACTTATATTATATATAGCATACTACATGCTTCCAAATTTTGAAATATTTTGGTTGTTCCAGTATTTAAAAATAATATATTAGAATTTCATTACACACACACACACACACATACACACGTACAAAACCCATTTGTTTCCATCTGTAAATATTTGTGCATTTTGCAAAAAAAAAATTCAAGTGTTGTCAATGCAAATCATTGTTTTCCTTAGTAAATAAATGATGCAAATGACAAAATACGTCTCATTCTAATCACATCTTCTATTTCAGGTATGCATTATAAATAAAATTTTGTTTGCTTTCAATTCACAATGGATCTAATACATAAAAGAAAACATGAAAGAAATAAGGGCAGACCTCTCATAGAAAATGATATTAGAAGTTTATATTATACTCAAATTTAGTTCAAATGCTTCTACTTCACCTTTTGTGCGGTGGGGGCATGTACCAGCAAATGGCAAATGGTTGTTTATGCTTTTTTGTGTTCTGTACTGACCTATTCTTGTGCCATGACTGTACTGTGCTGTTTTTCACTTCTGTTGGCTTTGAAAATCTGTCTTGTGTCGAGTGTCTGACAATATGACAAGACAGTTAAACCAACAGAAAAGTGATAGTGTGTAATTCTGCACACACTCAGCAGCTGCTGTGCCTATGATTCTGCAAGCTGGAAAGAGGTGACTGGGGAATGCAAAGCTAAGGGCCTGACTTCAACACTTCTCTTATACCAGCAGGCACCATAAAATTCACATGCAGTAGAATGGAATGTCAAGTCATTGTCTGCCTTGTCACAGGAAACTTAAACCTGTTAAAGCAAAGCTTCCTTAATACTTTCCCCAGATAATCAAGCTTGGTAGAATCTAAAATGCTTTAAAAGCAAGACAGGAGATTTTAAAGAGGTGGATGAGCAATCTACTCAGCTTTGGGGAAAAAATGCCCAAATCTCATTCATAAAGCAGTCTCCAATAAATGCAATGCAGGAAATTAGGAGTTATCCCTATTAAAAATATAGAGTAAAGTAGCTGCTGTGCATAAGAATAAGGTGATGGGTTAAACCTGAGGTCATGCTGCAATTATTTTTCCTGAGGTACTAAGCAACTCCAAATCATCATCCAATATTCATGCCAATATGCTGCAATTAGAGACATGACTAAGTAGCAATACACAGACAGTATTGAGGGAGGAAAAGCTGCAGACACTTCTGCAGAAAACTTCACAAGTGCAACAAGAAGGTCTTCTTGTGAGTGCATCAATTTCAATTAGGATACGAAGTTAAATTTTCAAGTGCACAGGCAGATGTTGTTTTCTCTTGAGAGGACTGATAATGCTAAAGCAAAACAAACCTTCTCCAGCATGAACATAGCTGAAATGGACAGCTTTTGAGGTAATAGATTGTCCTGCACATTAGAAGCTGAGCCACTATAATTGCTTTTAAAATATCACTCTGTAGTTACTCTATTACCTACATTCTCTATAGCTACACATGGAAATGGGTTTGTGTCTATCTCTGATGATTGAAATACTGTGCTCTTCATGGTTATTTGTGAACCACAAATCAATAAAAAAATTATGAGTCTATTATCTCACACAATTGCCATTAGAAATCAGATGATGCACCCACAGCTGGTGTGACATGAAGTGACAGTGCATGCTAAGTCTGTAGTGTGTACGTGACCCACCTCCACTTCCCATGGAGATTTTCAGTATTTCAGTGTGAGTGGCCTTGCAGAAAAGAGCTGGTTGTTCTAAGACGCATTTAATTTTGGTGTAAAAGGGTGAAATTTCACACACTTCGAGGGATATTTGTAATATAACCCAATTACATTACAGCTGAACCAAAGATATTTTCTGAATTCAAGTCTGGTTGATAAATTTATTAGTTTTCTGATCTGGTTTTGGGGAGCAGAAAGTTTATTGATTCAGCAACACAACAGATTTTGCAGATTCTGCCCGCTGCGTCCTGAAGATAATAACACTCTGAAACATTACTGGAAAGTTGTGGTAAAACTCCTGGGACCAAACTCCTCAAATCTTGCCCATAGCAGTTTATTTTGTTGTTTGGATGTGCAAGGATACATCATTTGAGAAGAAACCACAGGTCAGTGGACAGCAGGAAGTGGTTCCTAGGTACCACCTAGAAACAGAGTGGTCCTACTTTTATTTGCCCAGTTCCTGCAATATTGTTGTGCCTGTGGAAATACTCTGCGTGCGGAAGGTTTAAGGCTTGTTTACATGAGGATCAGTCAGCAGAGAGCAACTGGTGCAGCAGGGCCAGTTATAGCTGGCTTTGGAGAGAGGCAAAAGGCAGATGTTCTGCTGATGGGGTGCTCAGTGCAACCGGTGTGTGTCCTTCCCTATTCCTAATTGTCAGCACTGGAGCATCCATATTAATAGCCTGCTGCCAACTGTTCCTAAGAAAATCCATGGGAGTTGCCTTACATATTCATACCTGCTCTGTATGTGCAACTGTGGCACTCTAGTAGCAAAAGAGAGTGAACAAAATGTATGTGGGCCTGTTATGCAAATGTGCTTTCTGGAAGCACAGATTAGCTTATATCTTATTCATCAGCAGAAAGTTAAACACAAGATGGAGGAAGGATCTCCTCAATCTCCTCTGTCTGATATTGCAGTTTTTATAAAGATTTTTTCAGGTGAACAAATGCTCAAAAATAAGCATTCATGTGGTATCAGGCAGCATTTATGATGCAAGAGACTGTATTTTGACAATACCAATATTTCCCATAATTGGTAAGACCGCAAAAGTACGTACTTGACTGAACTCTTGAGTGGCAAGTATTTTACTTGTAGTAAACAAGATCATCAGAGAGGCATTCACAGGATGAGACCAAATCAGTGAGCGAGCAGCAGATGGGGCTTGAGATTCAAAAATGAAGAGCATGGGCGACTTCATCTCCTAAATCTATTATTGATTAAACCATGAACAGTCAAGACTCTCATTTCACTCACGTTTAGCGCAGCAGCTCTTGGCTGCCAAGCTTAGGGAGCAAACAACCTAGCAGGAATTAGAAAAGAGTTGGATAACAGAGTATATGCAGGAAAAGTCCAACCATACCATTGTTATTAACATTAACTCATGCAACTGCTGAGGCCATTTGCATCGATACTGAAATCAGAGAATAAAAAAAATGTATGGCAGCACTGGTGGCAGCACATGTACACGAGTGCCACAAACTCTCTGTAAGTGAGTAACTAATCTCCTGAGTATTGCTATCTGCAACATCTCCTTTTACTCCTTCCTACTGCAACTCTTTCTCATCCTTGTAGTGGCTGATGCACATCTACAGAGGTACAGGCAGCTCTGCCTCATCAGAAAGTGATTTTGTTCTTTGATCGTGGTTTTCTCCCACACCATCTAGTCCAAAGTAACAGACTGTCCTTCCTATCATGTTGGCTTCTATAATTTTATTTTTTTTGACACAGTTGTTTTTTGGGGGACTCTAAGTTTTGTCTCTCAGTCTTTCCTACTTCCTTTTCTACCATGTGAACAGGGAAATCTGACCCAACAAAGCCAGTGAATATCCAAAGACAGTACATAGGATTGAATTCTTATTGTTCTGTGTTCCTTCTTCCTGAATGATAAGGCTCCTGCTGACTTTGACAGATTTCCCTAAGGGCAGTCAGTAGCATCAGTAGGCTTTTGAATTGCAAAATGCTACATCATTCTCATCCTGAAAATTTGCTGTCCTCTTACTTGCAAACTGTTGACTGAATCTGAGCTCTTCAGGGACAGTAATTCTGCTCTGCCCCTCGACCTAACAGTGAATGTAGAGCAGGTCTTGGGAAAGGTGTCGCACTGTAAAATCTCTGTCCCATTGCCCAAACCTCCTCCCCCTCAAAAGCCTGGCTCCATCTTCTTTACTCTTCCCATCAAGCATTTTATCCACTTGGATAATATTCTCCTCACCATCTCTTCTCCAGAGGATTAACAGGCTTTCTCAGATTCTCCTTGTCCCAAAATGCCCCAGCTGCTTAACCATCTTCATAGCCTCTATGGAAGGAGTCTCTCCAGTACATCTGTGTCTCTCTTCTACTGAGGAGCCCAGCCCTGGACACACTACTCCTGATACGGCCTCATCAGGGCTGTGCAGTGAGGCAGAGGTCACTTCCCTTGGCCTTCTGGCAGCGCTTTTGCTCATGCAAAGAGGTTGTTGGCTTTCTTTGCCGTGAGGGAACATTGCAGCTCATGCTTGTCTTACCATCCACTGAGACCCCAAAGTCCTTCTCAGCAGAGCTGCTTTCCAGTCAGCTGTGTGCTGGTGCCTGGCATTATTTCTTATTGCTCAATTGCCTTGATATTTTCCCTTGTTGAACTCCATCAGGTTCCCGTCAGCCCATTTCTCCAGCCTGTCAAGGTCCCTCTGGACAGAAACATGAACCTCTGGTGAATCAGCCACTTCTCCCACTTGTGTAGCATCTGTGAACTTGATGAGGGTGCACTCTCTCCCATCATCTGGTCCTTAATGAAGATGTTGAGTGGCACTTGGCTCTGTATCAATCCCTTGGACACACTGCTAGTGTCAGGGCTCCAGCAGGACTGCATGCTCCTGGTCACAGGGCTCTGGGTCTGTCCACACTATCCATTTGTCCACATTTACTTTGTCAGCTATGTCTATTTTAAGCTCAAGTGGTAAATACTGCAGTTTCCAGATGGAAGGTCCTATCTGGAGCTGGAGAGCCACTGGCTGTGCTTATTGCATGGGGGAGTTGATGCAATCAAACACAGGAGTGCCTTTGATTCTGTGATAAATAAAACAGCGAAGGCCTTTTCCAGCTTCCAACAGCACTTAATCCAAACAGAGCATGACCTCATCTTCCTGCAAACCGTTGTCATCATATTCTGCACTCTGAGTTGCCTCGAGGGATGGTTGCATCTAGCTCCCTGCTAGACACACTTGGCCATGTTGCCTCTGCTCTACTTCTTAAGAGGTCAGGTCTTTAGGCAAGCATTAATAATTGCCAGTGGTGTCCAGAGATTTATAGGTTCGTTCTATATCCTGTAGGCTTCAATCCTTTGCACTTGTTCAGAAACCCCTGGGATGGTTAGATGAGCTGGTTTGTTTTTTGCATTGGGCTCTTTTTTCTCTCCCATCTAAATTTATTAACATGATTTTCAATTACTTTTAGAACCCTGATAGTAATTTATTTTTAATTATCTACACTATGTAGCTGTAACTTGCTAAATAATCAGGTCAGTTTAAGGTCTCTCTCTGAAAACGAGTATTGCAGTCTTGGAAAGGCTCTCAATCTAGTTCTATTATTGCTATTAATTCTAATTAAAATAATACTTAGTACTTATCTAGCAGTTTTATGTCTGGAGTATTTTGTAAACATTTACTGATTCATTTTCATATAATTATTTCAAGATAGGCAGGAAATAACAGTAAAAAATCTGTAGCACAGAGCAAAAAGAAGAAAATCACTTATCTACAATAAAGGGAGTTCAGGAGTGTGTATTACCCATAGACTCATTTTCCTGGAAGTCTGCATAATTCCCTGCACATACATGAGGACCCACTGTACAGCAACAGAAACTACACATCCTTGGCATCACATAAGCAAATGCACACTCTGTCTTCTCTCAGCAGGGAATAGAGAGCAGAGAAGTTCACATCATCAGGTTCAGTTTGAAAAGAGGAAATTTAACCAACCTCACATCAGGATTTAGAGAGACAATAGGTCTCCCCATCTTGATTCAGAGCGGTAAAAAGAATTGGATTCCTCAGCATATGGTTAAACACCAAGGGAAAAGGACTAAACAGACAAGATTGGATTGAAAGGAGGAGAATAGATCTGAAATTCAAATTAGGGAAGCTATGCTAAGTCCTTGGCCCTGTTACCAGATTTGACATTGACAGAGATTAGTCTTGGCACCATCAGTAATGAGAGTTGGGGTGCTTTTTAAGCTAAATTTGCTGCCAATATCTAAAAGATTTGCCATCCATGGATGAGCACATTGTGTTAGACGGCCAAGAGCTATTAATACAGTCACCACATAATGAGTGGGGAAAACCAAAGGAGCAGCTTGTGTAAGATTAAAGGCAGTTCCAAGTCAACACCATTTCTGCAGTGTTACAGTTCTGTGGATCAGCTACAGCTGAAGTCTGGAACTCCACTGCAAAACATCAGCGATGCAAAACCACTGATCAGCACATTTGCCAAAAGACACCCAGGAGGCACATGCAAATTATTGCCTCGGGAAAAAAAATAAAAAAAGATTGATGGCTTTGCTCCTCCTTGGGAAAGAATTATACCAGTATGGCAGTTACAGGCATGAGATGGATACACAGTCTGATCGCCAGCCAGCGGAAAAGATGATGAAGAAGCCATTGCCAAGTGCTTCTAAGAGCTGTGTCATTAGTGGGCCATGGGCTGAAAGCCTCCCAGGACTTTTGCTGTAAATGGGAAAAGGTACCTTAAAGTGAATGCTGATGAAATGGCTTCAGAGGGCCCACACAGTCAAAGGAAGCACGAAGCAGCATGAAGGCAGAGAAACCATTCTTGTCTAGGACTGGCCAGTTTCCAAAGGTGTAATGACAGGAGACATTGCCATGTAAAGGATGGGCTGGGTATGTTCAAGAAAGGATGTTGTTTAGCGCAGTTTTTCCTGTCATGAGGAAGACTAGTACTGAAACAAGGCAGAAGTATATGGCATGAATTACTGGTTGTGAGTGGGCAGAAAATACTGAAAAGGAGATACAGAAAACAGAAAGGAATGGTGGAAGCACACTGCAGTCTCAACATATTGTCTCCACTCACACACCAAATAAGAAAGCCTTGTTTACTTTTACAGACTATTGGGACTATATTTAGACCTATAAATGAAAAGGAGCATTTTCAATTGGAAAACTTTAAAAACAACCTGATAGATAAAGCCCTGAATAGTCCAGTTCATTGCCTTCTACTCTGGTGGGCACTTGCAGCAAGACCCTGGCTTGAACACAGTATAGGTTCCTACCCTGAGCCTTCAGGAAACCTAGAAACCTCATAAAATATCATCTCAGCACATTATTTTTCTGTTTTCCCTTCATGAGGAGCTGTGCATAGTAGTGAATTTCCTATCCCTAGCTGTGAATGCCCCAACACACTCAGTGCTAAAGGCCAGGTTGGATGGGGAATTGAGCAGCCTGATCAATTGAAAGATGTCCCTGCACATGGCAGGGGTTTGGATCTAGATGGCCTTGAAGGTCTCTTCCAGCCTGAACCATTCTACCATTCTATGATATCTGCTTCACCCTGAATGAGTAGTTCAGGAGTCTGGCACTTGCAGGAAAGAAACTTAATTCATTTCTCGAGCAGAACATTATTATGACAGAGGAGCAAAGTCACTGCAACATTTAATAAGAATCTGTGGCAGTCAAAGCAAGGTAAACACTATAAGAGCTTAGCCTACATGAACTTCTGGGTTAGTGCCCATGGAAACAAAACTCTGCTGGAGCACAATGTATACTATTCAAAGCACTGAGTTATCTTTCACTCAAAATATCTCCATGTGGTGTGCAGTGTGGATGAAAACATCCCCATCCTTTCCCCAGTGCTCTACTCTGTCAGATTTCCTTCAGTTTTGTAGTTAGGTCAGGAGCTGCACTGGCTTGCAATAGGCCCTGCTAAGGTCTTCTGTCCTGAGTCTTCATGGCTAGTAGTACACCATGACCCCAGGACAACATTGCCAACATTTCTTCTACATGGACGTAGCCAACACCCTTCCCACTTTTCATGTGTACTGGGCCAGCACTGGTTACCCAGACTCCTGCTCTCCTTCCAGTTCAGTAGGTTCACTGCCAGCCTCATAAAGGACATTGTTCGACAGTTTACAGAATGATTGAAAATTTAAGGTTAATACTTTAATCCCATAGGAAAACTTCAACTTCATGTGCTTCACACAAACCAGTCTGTGCACAGGTGTCTTCACAGCCAAGTGCAGGTCGTGGTTCCTCAGCCTCCATGTGTGGCACACAGCCTGGGCTGGGGGCACTGGAGCAATGATTGTTCCATTTGATTGCTCAGGTTAACTTGTAACATTCAGAAAATGATCTTCAAATATCTGTTTTTAAGGGGTGATGGGTTTCAGGGTCATACCTTACAGACTGGGGCACATGCTGCAGGCTCTCCTATCAGGGGGACTGCTCTGGAGAGGGTCACAGGCCACTGTGTGTCTGCTGAAATCAGCAGCACGCTGCCCGTAGGACACGCAAAAGCACTGATGGAGAAACTACAACATGACAAATCTCCACCATTATCCAGTCAGTGAAAAACACAGTGCCCTTGCTCAGAAAAATTTAAGCAAGAAACTGTCAGTGGCCACCTTTTGGGGTTAAGGATCGGACTTGATGGTCATGGAGGTAATTTCCAACCTTAATGATCTGTGAGAAGATAATTAATGCCAAAAAGGGTGGTGACATCCATGAGGAATGTGGCTGTGGATGGTCAGTGCTGAGGTAGGGACACCTCCGAGGGACTGTGGCTGTGAGTAACCCACGCCATGCTGTGACAAGAACATCTAGAGGGACTGTAGCCATAGGTGACAATGTGGTGGGGAAGAGGGGAGAGAGATGTTTCCGTATGGTTTAAAAATCTAGTATTTATCTTCTTTTCATTAATAACCAGAGAAATTAGTGGAAATTTTTTTGTTGATTGGCAAGAAATTTCCTAAAGTATGATTCCCTAAAATAAGGCTTTTCTGCCCATGGTAAATGCCCTTACTGCACCTCACTGCAGGGTTGTCATTGGTACCCAAAGTAAACAGAGATGATATTAGTAAGGATAATGATAACACTGAAACAGATTCTGGATTCAGAATAATCAAGACAGAGTAAAGGACACACAGTAAGATAAACCCTATCTACTTTCCTTAAATTTCAATAAGCATTATATATATAAATATTTATCTCATACCATTTCAGATATATATAGATACTTTTATCTATATTTTATCTACATTTATGTATGTATACTTGGACATGTGGGTGTCTTTGAAAATATTTATATATATATATATATTTATATATATATAATAGTTTCTATTATAAGTTAGTATAGTTCATTATATATTAGCATTTGTATACATAAGCTTTATATACACATTTAAAACAGTGCACATAAAAATAATGTAATCCATATGTACTATGCATATATACTAGATACAATATAACATATCATAAAAAATCTAAAGATTAAGCCATAGACTTTATGGGTTAATATACTGCTGCTCAGCCATCCAGTCTGTATCTCTGACAGACAATAACTTTCTACATTAAAATTCAGATTATTTTGAACTTTAAGTTGTATTAACAAAAATTGAGAGACTGGTGAAATTTGATGGAGGATTATTGTTTGTTTCTTTTTTAAAAAAACAAGTTTTTTATTAAATGTGTTTTTCAATATAAATACATGTGTCCTCCTAGGAGAAAAAAAATAAAAATAGGTGCTTTAAAATTGTTTTTATGAACATCAAGGCGAAAAAAAGTCTTTGCCTTTTTCTATCAGCAGGTTTTGCTCTTTGTCAGCCACCGTTTCCTGCTGATTTCTTGGCTTGGAAACCATGGAAGAGCTCATGGCCAGTCCTGTTCAGAACCTGTTGATGGGGACTACAGGATCCTGGGGACTACAGGAGCCTTTGGGCTGGCCCCACTCAGGAGACCAGCAATGGACCAGCAGTACAATGAACCCGTTGTGAGAGAAACATTTATACTTAAGAAAAACTGATGGAAGTGTCTGCTTGCAATACATATGAGGACATTTTGCTTTGCTCTATAGCGTGGTGCCATTTTTTTAAATAATATTTCTGTTCCCTTTTCATGACCTAACGTAACATAATTCCTTAATCATGACAGTTTGACACCATATCCAAATTTATGGCTAAGTGTACCTTTCTTTTAAGTCACCCCCCCGCTGGCATGCCAGTGGCCATGAAAAGAAAATGTTCTCTTTCACTGCAGAAAAAAGCAAAGGTGTCTGCAAAAGAATAAATTATCTACTTATCAAACTGCATTTTAAATCTGTACTTTTAATGTGATAGGGTATTTTAAGTGACTTATTTTCCTTTTACTCTCTGTTGCTAATTGGTTGTTCAGGTACCAAAAAGAAAGAAAGGAAAATTTAGTAAAAGAAAGGAGAAGTGCTGATTGGAGAATAGATTTGATTTCTCCCAGCACGGTCATGCTGTGGTTAGTTATCCACCTGCCCAAAGGCATCCAAAGACTATTCAAATACACATTGGCTGAGGGGAACCTTTCAGACCTGTTTATAAGCAATATGGGTACATCCACACTGCTGCCCATTTGGTGCTGGGTGAAATGTTATGACAGTCAGATAGACTTAAAAGGAATGGCTGGAGAGATAAAGCAGAGAGCTGTCATCTGTGTAGTAAAAACAGAGTCACATTCAAGCTATTTACAGCAACATTGGTTGAGGGTTTGGTTTTCCTTTTAATGCTCATTTTTACTGAAATGTTACAGTGAAAAAAGCTGTGAAGAGATAGGGCAGCTCTATGTGACATCTCATTTTACTTCTGGATACCAAGAGAGATGAATGTATGTGGGCCCCCAGCATTCTCATTTCTATTGCCATTCCTCCAAAATTGAAATATCATGTACAACAACTTATTCTTTATGGCTTAATTTCCTTCTGCCCAAGCAGCCAATCAGAAACATAAATGGACAAAACCAGTTCCACAATAAAACTCTATGTGTATTATATCAGAGCCATATTATTCTGAATTTTTACTGGTTTTGCCTAAGGATCAATGGATAACTGAAGCACAACAGGAAATATTTTGTTTGCTTCTTAAATAAAAACAGAACCACCCAACTGATAATAAAAATCAGTATGTGCTGTTCTGTGAATGCATTCTAGCATGGCAATTAAGTATTGAGTAAATAATAAACAACTCAAAGCAAACCTTTTACAGCCCAAATAACAGAATGAGTTACAAAATGGTCTTTTATAATAGGAAAAAGAGTTCAGTTATCACTGGAAGCAACATGAAATAACCAATGTTACAATTCAATTCCTGATGCTTTCTCAGCAGTCCAATGGAATATTGGGTATTGTTTGGAAGGAAGGATTTCCTTCATTTCAGAGTGTGGAAAGCAGCATTTTCAACACTCCTCAAATTCTGATGCTGCACGAACCCAGGAAAACAGAAAATATTCTCTGCATCCATCAAAGGTGGTGGTGTTCATCCTTTTTTTAATCAAAGGGCCTTGAGAGTGATTTCATTTCATAAAGGTATCCAGCAAATGAGTACTTTCCGTAATTAGAGTACAAAAGGCATTGATTGTCCAGCTGGCAGAGTAGCTGCCCTTTAATTAGTCCAACCTGCAAGGTGGATGGTGCTCAGTGATTCTGTTTGCTGCCGTGGGAAACATTGCTCGTGCTGAAGTCAACGCTGTTAATGACATCTGCTGAGCCAGGTTTCACCTCTCAAGGACAGAGTGCTATTCTCCAAAAACCCACCAACCTTTCAGGCTGCCTTGGGACCAGATCTCACTTTCGGTGAACCCTCAGCCTCACAAGCCAGAGATCCCAGCTCATGTGGACATAACCCTTTGGGTTTCCGGAGCTTGTACCTCCCTATGAACTCTTTCCTTGGGAAGATGCCTGCAGCACTTAGGTTTGCAGTTTTGCATATTAGAAGCAGACAGGGTCACACAGCACAGGTTGTCTCTTAGGCACTTTGTTTTCTGTTCTTATTGAGTACTTTGCTTAGGTAGCCAATTTTTCATGGCATATTTTCCGGCATGTTAGTCGAGTTTTGTTTGACCAGGAATGGCTTCCCTGGGTTGCGCTGTGTATCACTAATCAATAAGACAGACACAAAGACATAATGTGGAAATGAATTGATGCCTGTGAGGAGAGAAGAATGTGCCTAATTATTGCTGGACCACCTGCCACCACAGCCGGATTGGAACATCCCCACTGTTTGCTGCTAAGTTTAGCAGCTGATTGCTAGGTGAGAAGGCTTTCTGCCAGCAATGCAAATGCCCAGCACAAAAGGGTGCCTTCTCCATGGCATATCACACTCCTTAAGCTTTTGTAGATAAAATGGCCTCAAACTATCAGCCCAGGTGCTGCTGGCAGGATAGGAGGTGTACAGCTCACCCCATTTGCCTGGCTTTTGGGAAGGAGTTTTGAAGGCAGTTGAGACTGAGCTGGAGACACGACTGTGACCTGCAGTGCCAGCACTGACATTGTTACACAGACATACCCACAGGTCGCTCTGTTACAGGAAACTGTTTTTGAATGTTTTTACCTCTATAGGTTGTGAGATGCTTGACAAAGACTGCCACAATTATCACTTTTTCCAGACAGGAAAACTGAGGCAGGGACATAGTAGCAGCTATTTTTTTTCATCAAGAAAGCAGTGGTAGAGGGTGAAAGGGGACCCAGGTCATTTGCAAAATCCCTCCTCCATGCACTTTTCCCTAGTATCTGTGCATGCTCTCTTCTTCAATTGTTCTGGGAAGTCAGTTGGTCTAAGAGAAAAGAAATGACAGATCTCACCTGAATAATTTTCAAAGCTAGTTACATTGTTTACATCGCCTCTAGACCTACGAGGTTCAGTGATCATTGTGGTTACCCCAGGTATATTGCACTTCAGCTTTTGGCTGGTTTGTCCTAGGACATAAGTGGTTCTCCTGCCTGTAGCAACTGTATTTGTAATGCTTTGATATATTGCATTTTCTAGGGTCCTCGTGGTCTTTGGAAAAATTGCCCATTCCTTCTCTGCTCGCTGAAAAATGAGGCTTTTAGTTCTTCTCCCAGGATCAACATGTGTCTGGGATTCCCTGAACACACTGAATAAATCACACTGATTTCTCTAGTGTTTTTGAGCACCTGTCTTTCTAATATGATTGCTATTCTGATGCATGGGAAAATCTGCCAGCTCAACATTAGTCTCACGGTTGTTGTTTGTTTTTTTCCTTTTAAATCAGACTGGCTACATGTCAATCTGGAGAGTACGCTGTTTGCCTGCCACTGTGAAATATTTCATTTGCTATCCTCATCTGCTTCTCCTCCTTCCTCCATTTCCAAATGGGCACACAGAGAAATAGGCAGGAAGACCTTCACCTTACTAAAGTGGAAATTACTTAGGACTGTATGGGAAAAAAGCATAATATTTTATGTTTTGAATACCTTATATTTTGGATTTCCTACTTAAAACCCTTTGAAGTTCATTTTAATTGGATTAGACGTGGAAATTAATTATCAGCAGTTAGAGACAGCTTTACCTCCTCCGAGCCTTGCTCAGATGTTAATGAATTAGGGACAGTTTGTATCTAATTTGGATTAGGTGACTAAACAACTCGAGAAAAGGCATTTCTATATATAGTGTCTCATTTTGTCACTGCTGGGGGAAGCACCTGCTGGGGGATGGCTGAGGTTTAAGGATTTTTGTGCAGTGAGGATGCTCACTTTTTCAGCATGGAGTCATTAGGGTTTGATCCGAGTGGGTTTTCTTGCCACGGTGCTGGAAACAGTGGATCTCTGTCTCTCCCTTAACACACAGGCAGCTGCACCAAGTCACTCAGAGGAACAGCCAAAGAGCACAGACAGCATGTACCAGGGTAGATGGGCACATTAAAGTGGTAAATACATTCAGCCATAATCAATGGTTCACTGCTGGTGGGTTAAACAACCCACCCCTTGCTGAAGGATTTTATTTGACAGCAAGGTTATAGTGAAACACAGAAATCCAATATCCCTTCTATAAAATACAGATGGAAAAAAAAATTATGTGGACTAAAATTATGACTTCATATCACATTTAGTCTGTCCTTTGCTCGGATTGGTAGGCTGTGTTTCAAAGCTTTATAATTGATATTGCTCATAACACTAGGGGAAAAGAGAAGGAGGGCAGGCTATAAACTAAGAGATGGGAGCTGTAAGACAAGCATATTGTAAAGCAACAATAGGGAACAAGAAGGTTCAGGGATCACTAGATGGCAGTCCGCTCTCCAGCAAGGATAATCGAGAAAGGGAGACATGAGCTTGTGGGGACACAAAAGCAGCACGGAGGAAAGCAGCTGTAATGCCATGAAATTCTAGAAATTGTGTCAAATTTGCTTATGTGCACCAGGAATCACAGGGCAGGCAATGCCCACTCTCAAAAGTGGTCTCATTGTGTGGATAGATTTACTGACATGAGGAGAGCAGGTGGGATTGATCTGTGCACACACAAAGCAAGGAAGAGAAATGAATTCAATTTAAAAGAAAAAAGCTTAGAAAGAAAATTACGTTTCTAAGTCTTTCAGTCTTGTATTGGGATGTTAAAATGTTGGAGTTCAAACCTGACCCCTAATTAATTTTAGATACAGATTGCACACATTAATGTTACTTAGTTGCACAGTACCAGCGCAAGAACGCCATATCTTTTAAGAAGACTGAAAACAGTGGAATATCTGACAGTCTTCAGAGCTTATTAATGTTGTTTATCATTCCTATTGCACTGTTCATGGTGAATATGTCAGTACTAACTTCAGCAGAAAAGGAGAGGTATCCCCAGTCCTTAAGCCAATAGTCAGGAATGCATTACAATAACCTGAATTTGGGATCACTTCAGCATCTCCATTGTGTGTTACAGAAAGGTGGGGATTTGGAAGCTGAACGTCATATATCAAACAATAGCTATGGTTTAGTTCACTTTCCCTTTTCCAATTCATATGAGACTTTTCCACATTAGCACTCATTCAGAAACATGGCAAAAAAGGCTCAATTCTTTGTACAGGTTACTGGGAAAATTGATAATTTTAAAGATTGATTATGTGAGTTCCTATATGTCAACAAAGACCACAGAATTACATTGAATAACATGCTCTCACATCAGTATTGCACATTTTTTGTTGAACTAGGGGCTACAATCTTTAACCTGTGGTGTCATAATTTCAAGCAGATGGTCACAATGAGAACAGGAAATTGTTAATATTACACCTGTAATTTTTATTTTTTTTTTGACTGTTAACTCAAACTTGTCTTCCTCATGGGAAAAGAAATGCATATTTTTAGAAAGTCATCTTGATTTGCTTAATGATTTGGAATGATGGAGAAGAAACTGATTTGTCTGTTCATTTGCTTCTTCAGCATTACTCCAATAGGCATCACTCCGAGACAGTGATTTAGAGGCACAACAGCTAAAACCTTGGAGGAAGAGTACACAGAGAAACCACTTCCCTGAGAACATGTGTCCCCTTGGAGGTCTTATCTTGGATATAGGGTAAAATGTCTTGACTTGCAAAATTTGGCACCTCTGTCATTTTTCCAGATGGATATCCCTTTCCTGGCCCTGAAGTTAGCCTCCAGTGTGCTTTTATGCCATACACTTAACATTCAGTCCTTGGTTCCTTTCTACTCTTAACTAGATGGCTCTTCTGTACTTTCTCCTTGCAATATAGCTCATTGAGCTAATTTGAGCTAATCTGAGTAAGTCTCCAAGCTTCTCAACAAACACCAAAGATGGCACACCTTCAGTCTGTCATGTTGAAATGAATTTTCCAGGCTTCATATCGATTGTGTTTTCCTCTGAACTCTTTTTCTTTCCATCACCTTTTTCAAAAACAGTGACGACGAGATTAGACCAGATAGCCACGACATTTTTTCCCAGTGCTAGAGAAAAGGGAAGCTTCCTACACCTATATGTAAGAAATATATCAGTGTCCCCACAAACAAACAACCCCACAGGAGCTAGGAGTAACTGCTATGAGATAAAGATTAGTTGTTTATCTAGTCCATTTGGTCCATATTCTTTATTCCTAGAGGGATGACTTTACATTTGGCCTCAATAAACAATTGGAGAACTTTCAGCACACACACAAAAAATGCTGATTCAATAAACTCAGAGGGACATGTTGTGAACACACATATTGCACACGATGAAACTTACACCTGAGACTTGTCTGACATCTTGACTGTGTTCCCAGGCAATCTGCCTTAAGAGTTCTCATACTCTCATAAGGAGTCCTCTGAGTATTGTAGATAGACAAACCTTTTATAGTCTCCTAGATACAGGAAACCCATACATCATTATAAGAAGAAAAAAATAGTTCCCAATGTTTCTGAAATAAAATACTTTAAAAGGGGGAAGAGGAAGGAAATGCTTTGGCTCATTTGGACTCTGCATGAATGCTTCCTTCAAAGTCTTGAGATTTTCAATGGAATTTAAATTTTCTGGGGGTCTACATCAGTATTTGAATTCAGATCAACAGCATACATTTGAAGGAAATTTTATTGATGTGCCAATCACCCCACTTGGGCTCTTATTTCAGAATAGTCTTGGATCATGTTCTTTATCCACAAAGCTAAAGTGCTGGAAGGACTCCTGTGGTGCTCCAGTCACTAATGGGCCTTAAATCTGCATAGTCAAACCACTGAAAATAAGGATAGTATGGGTCTGGGTTCATCAGCAACAACAGTTTTGCTCTACAAATCTGATCCTGTTGAACAAACCGCTTTAGAAAATGACATAGCTGGTGTACTCCAGCCAACCTAACAAAAGCAAATGTTGAGATGCACACAATTTCTTAAGCAATGTCCTTGCTAGCCTTCATTATAATTATTTACTATATAAACTTTTTTCCATCAATTCTGTTACCAGCCCCAGGCAGGATACTTAGTTTTCACAAAGGCAAGTTCCCTGCAGTTTGATCTGACCTTTACAGATATCAATTTAGAGTCATCAGCTTGGGCTTTCTAAGAACAAAGCAGAGGACCTGACAGAACTTGAAGAATGACTCCTAGATGTTGCTCACTGATTTCCAACACAGTTTCATCATGCTCCATTGACCCACAACATACAGAGGAATATGAAGATATAATTATTTTCAAGGGATCCAAATCAACCTGCTTTCATTAACTAGCAGTGGGTGTCTAAAGCTGAGCTGTTCCCAGGAGGCTCCTTCTGTAGCCAATGAAGAGAGATGGGTCTCCAAAAATCATTTTAAATTACATACATTAAAAACTTGTCTTAGGATAGGATTTGTCCCCCAGCAGAGATACCTTTTTTTACTACACAAAAAAGATCCAAAGCTGGATTTATGTATTTTGGTTTTACATGCAGATGAATCCTATCTGTGAACTGCTTAGAAAGAGATGGAAAGTGAAGATTTTTAAGAAGTAAAAAAAATTGGAATTTACATTTTGCACTGAAGCCATTATAGACTCAGTATAACAAAATAAAAATGCCCACAGTTACGGAAATTTCCTCAAGGGACAGGACAGAGACAGAGTTTGCTGTTACATGGAAGAATTTAACTGAGATAAAAGTATTGTCTACAGTCAGAATAATATGAATACAATAAGCAATTATCAGTTAAGAGCTCCACTCTCCAGGCTTTTTGTAGAAAAAATGCATCTAGCTCTGATGCTCAGCATCATTGTCATGAGCTAAGTTTCACCTTGCCAGAGTCATGCAATATCAGTGAATTCTTTTACTTTTTTCCCTTTCATGGTGAGGACAAGGCATTTGTCATTAATTTTCATGGTGGTATATCATCTGTTTCACACCTTACAGTTCTTACTTTTGCTTGCACTGCTGCCTTACTTTGCAATAGAAAAGTACCTCTACCCCCTTCCTTTTATTCATTTATTTCCATTATGGTGTAAAGAAACAAGTATAATTCATGTCAGCAGACTAGGATTTGTGGAGGTTATCACAAATCATTAGAATTTGTGATGCTTGCTCCCTATTATTCTGCAATACAGTTGGTGTATGAATTGACACACGACTGAAATTAGATCAGAACATTTAAGTTTTCTCCACAGAGAAACATCCCTCTGCTTTATCGTCCCAGCTGAGTGATACGCTTTCCATACAGTACCGAGGTATCAGTCCTTTTCAACCAATATAGATTCTAGGTCTCTCTCTTCCATGTATTTCCTTCTTCCTTGATTTTTTTACTTTTGTCCTCCTGTAAGTCATACAGAAATCAGTAGAGTCTTTAAAGCTGCCTATAGCATTTTAAAACCCTATCATTGCACATAGCAAACAACCGTGGTTTTGCTGGTTGGTGCTATAGATCACTACAAGATGGTAAAAGGTCTTGTGAAAGAAAGTATATAGGCTTTTTGACCAACTTCTTTTTAGTGTAATTGTTTTTACAAGACTTCTTCCAAACATGGGCCTCAGAAAGAAGTTTTATCTCCCAGACATATGGAAGAAAGGCTTGTAATAGCTCTGAGCTGTGCCTCACACCTAAATCCTGCTCATACATCTTGCTATTAAAGGCTTGACTGGCACTTAATTTCCATCTCTATCTAGCTGTTCCCCTTGGCTCCTTTCTCTTTCCTGTATTTCTTATGACTTTCAGTCCTTTGTTTCCTTTCAGAACTTCCTTCCTAAATTCAATATATTTCTTCCTGATCTACTTCTCATGATATTATCGGGTTAGAAGTGCATTTCTTTCTTTTAAGCATTTTATTTAGACCATACAATATAAAAATCTTCTTATTTCATTATTTCAGGTGCTTTTACATTCTGATTACTGTAATTGAGCAAATGAGTTTTTATGTATGGTTAAGAGTTTTTAAAAATTATTTTTCATACCACATCAGGTATTGTTCCAAGCTGACATTTTACTTCAAGAAAACTATGGTTTTGAGACAGGTTTCTTTGGCCATGCATCCAGTGACTCCCCTCCACAGTTTTAAGAGAGAATTGCTCCTTGTGCCAGCTTAGGTGAAGCATTCTGCATTCTGCTGCATTCTTGCATTTTTTGCGTAGCCCAACAATAAAGAAAACCCACCCCTTTTATTTTGCTGATGATCAAGCTAGGAATGAATACTGATGGATAATCCATGCCCAAAGAGTGAGTCAACATTTTTTTGTTGTTGTTGAGGTTGATTGATTTTGGCTGGGTTTTTTTTTAAAGAGCAGGGAGGAACATATGGTGCTCCCTGACTCGCTCGGTTCCCGGACGCATGGATGCCTTCCAGCCACCCCAATGGCAAAGTGGGCTGGGAACAGGCTTAGTGCCAATGCCATGGGCACCCTTGAATGCACAGACTCCCCTCTGCTACGGGGAGAGCCCTGTGGGGTACCCAGGTCAGCCCTTCCAACAAAAAGCTGTCTTGAGATCCCCCCCAGAAGATTGCAGAGCAGTGTCCAAAAGATTAGATGTGTGGCATATTTGTCACTGTCATCTTTTGTAGATTTTTGTCGATAAGCTGAAAGGTTTTGGCAAGCTATGTGCTCAGTGTTAAATTCTGAGTAACCAATAATGAACTATTTGCTGTCAGCAAAGATTAATTTATAAGTGTAATAATGGTTATATGCTTACTATTAAATATTTCTAAATGGAACGTGCACATATGGAACAAAAAGTCAGTTTTATGACATCTCTTAACTCTGGTCCAGTTTCATTAACTTTTATTTTCGTCACCTGTTTCCACTGTTATTACTGTCAGCTTCGGGGCAGCATTTTTGAAACATTCATTTTAATTACAGCACAATAAGAATGAAGCCCCTGTGATATTTATCAGCAGAATTCTCAAGAAATTTTTAATATATTGAAAATAAATCGTGTTTATAGCACAATGCTTTCCCAGCTGTAGAAGACTTTAACTGTTAATATATCATGCATTTACCACCTTTTTAACATTTAGACAGAGGCTGGAATTTATACCCTTTGATGACTCACCAGTCTCCACTGCTCAGATGTAATCCTCATTCAATAAGGAGTGGAAGTCCTGAGTGAACACAACTTATGCTGCAGTGCTGACTGGGGTGGCAGAGCTCAGCAAAGGGGGTTAATAAATTCCAGCATGATCTATTCCTAGCAACAGACATGGTCACTCCAGAACCAGCTGTATCTGATCAATACATACACAAGGCCAGATAATAGAGAAAGTGACACCGCTGGATGCTCAGTGCAGAAGCTCATTGCAAAAGTTTATGGTAGGAGAAATGCAGCCTTTGTTGAATGAATGATTAACCATTTGCTGTGAGCTTGGGGAAATGGAACAAATTACTTGTAGAACCTGCATGAGTAGGCTTTGGCACAGAGGGCCACCTCTGACAGTACTTTATTAAAGTAAGAAAACACTTCATAGATCCATTAGCAAGGAAGTGTTCACAGAATAGACTAACTCCTCACTGCTGGGAGCTATTAGCACACAATACTACTGGCCTTTTCCTCTGACATGTGGAAGGGTTGAACATAATAGCCAAATCCTTGGCCTCTCAGCTCTGTGGTCGGCATCTTTTTGCAATTAAACACAGGGGCTGATTCTGACACTGTCTGTGGGCTTTGCCTGTAACTGAGATCAGGCCGTGGCTTGGCATATCACTGACACTCGTGGGCATCACCAGTATCTCTTTTACTGTTTTGCATGATCCCACTGCTTTGGCAGCCACAGTGTGTGCACAGTTGATGTCTCTAGGAGGTGCAGGCAGGTGTGGTAGCAATAGGCTGTAACTTGCTGAAAGGATTCCCAGGATTAAGTCTGTTGCCAATCTGGCATAAGGGGTGTCTGAAAATCCCCCCAATGTGCCTGAAGGCAGCTGTGTGACTCCCTGCATGCATGAAACTCAGCTGCTTAGAGTTACTTGCACTGAGATATGTAACTGGTGCAGCTTAAGGGACAAAATTTCAGCAAGGTTATACCAATTTATCCCTCTTTATGATCTGACCATACATATTTATTTAAAATGCTGTCAGATTCAAGGTATCTTATATGCCTGTGTTGCCTAAATTGCCTTTAGGATGAAATAGTGTATCAAGTGACAGAAACTTCAGTACTGGTATACAGTATTTATGTAGGTGTTCCCTTTAAATGGATGCCTGGCAAACAGCAGCTGAGTGAAGTAAGGTGGCTCAGGGATGAAAAAGATTTTTAGCAACCATAAAATCGTGACACATCATCTTCTCAAGGCCTGACCCTGCCTAAGTGTCTTCAAGTTGGGATGTGAATGAAAGGCTATCAATGGCAGAGCTGTAGAAAGGGAAGAAAGGGGAAGATGCCAGTTAGCCATAGTCAGAACTTCCTCCTCTCAACCCCAGTCCAGGGCTACTCAGTGGTGCCAACTCTAGCACAAATGTAGGATCACAGAATTCATTTAATGCATATACATATATATATATACATAAGCAGGTGTCACTGCTCATACACTGTATTCCATTTTCCATTCCCCTGCCCACAGCCTTGTCTGTTTAAATGCAGCTTTGTCGGGTCCAGGGCTCTCAGCACACAGCCATGCACTGTAATGTGTGCTCACACATTAGATTTTGAATCTCAGATGGCCCTTAAGCTTAAACTGCCACAAATATCAACATAAAACTTCAGCTAATATACATATCAATTAGTGCCAAGGCCTCAGTTTTTAACTCTGAACCCTTTACTTGCCTGAAAGTCCAATTTGTGATAACAGACAGATTGAAGTGTGGAGTGCTGTAACTACTGGAAAACCCTTGTGTTTATTTGTGAAAGCAATATTTTTAGAAAGGCTCCAGGACTACACACATAGTTGCAACTATGGGAATATGCTGCAAGTAACTTAGATGTTCTAGTTGGGATTAACATAATCAAAAAAAAATAGGAACATATTCTGTGGTGATAGTTTGTATTCTCTCCATAGAAAGCAAAGACAGACAGACATTCTCAGAGGCTGATTCATCTTAAGTGTTAAAGATCCCCTAACAGATGGCTTCACAGATCTGCTCTCCAGACAGTTCAGAAAACTGAATCTTCTCCTCAGTAAAAACACTCCTTGGAAAAGAAAATAAACTTCTCTTTCAGGAACAATTTGTGTTCACTTCTCCTCTCCACATGCAAGCTACAAACACAAATGAGGTCTACCTGTATCACTTCCATATCTGTATTCCACAATCCTTTGCACTTTATTCTGTCTCACACCATTAAAAGACTGCTGTAAAGATTACTGCTACCTGTGTTAGAATTGAAATAAAACCAGTAAGAGAGACATCCTCTATGAATCATAGATTTTGAAAAACGCTAACACAGTAGCATTTGTGGGCAACACTTGTTCATTAGCCCACAGATCCACTCTCAAGTCTTAAAAGTTGTCCTTCCTGAAGGTCCATTTTGTGATAACCTGCAGGAGACTCAAGTGCTGGCCATCCTACTTGAAGTCAAAAGGAGCTGAAATTTGTGAGAGAGTAGTCACACTGAATTGGTATATTAAATTATTTTATCTTTATGATAAAATAATCATATCTTTTTTTATCTTTATGATACTGTGTTTTTTTGTCAGTTTAACCTGTTTTGGTTAAAATATTTGCTATTGCCTTCTGCTGGACACAATTATCAGTTTGCAAAGAGCAAGCAATGCATTTTTTCAGATTAAAGGTAGCAAGTAGAACGAATCACTGCTTCAAACAGTGTTTTGTTTGTTTTTCTCTAAGGAGAACCAAGAGAGACATTGATTTGAAGAGTTAAGTAATTGGCACTTTGAGTTTTGATCTCACATATAGGAAAAAAGGGTTCAAGAGAACAGAAAATTCAGCAGAATTGATCCAGAGTGAAAAGGTTCAGCAGAATTTTTGAAAAGCCATGTAAAATAAAGGATAATCAAAAAAAATTTGAGCCTGTCAAACTAAACCATTTCTTGCCTCTGGAATAATTAAAAAAAACAAACAAAAAAGAGTTTGGTTGGGGGTTCCTTCTATTGATTTGTAGTCTGGGGGGTTTGTTTTGTTTTTTTCTGTTTTTTTTTCCCTGTTTATTTGTTTTCCATCTTGTTCAGGTTAAAAAGAACTTGGATGCACTGGATGAAATTAACCTGAGAAACTTCCTTGTGTACTACAGGTTTTGCCTTTGCAAAGTTTGCACTTACGTTAACCTCCAGTTAATGTAGCAAAAGGTTCAGATTAGTTCATTGTAACAAGTGTCTTTGTTTTATTTAAATGTGGCTGGATCAGGTATGTGAATAATGACAAGCAGACCAATTTCTAGGATTGAAGGCTCTGGTCTTTGCTGTGCTAGCAATTGCTGACCTTCAAGATGTGCTAAAGCAGCACAACATCTGTTTACCAGGCTCTCCATGAAGATGGGGGAAGCATTTCAGTCATGTAGATCAAAATCAAGCATGCCAACAAGTTTTCTGCACCTGATAAAAAAAAAAAAAAGAAATGGGAAGACAGAGAGTGTCAATAGCAGTGGAGTCTCTCCACAAAAGCAGAGCAAGAAATAGTATAGGATAGTTTACATTAAGAAGGAAATTGTAGATTCTTAAGGTGAGAAATGCTTTTTTTTCCCTAGGTTTTTATTGATCAACCAGCTAAGAAATTGATTGTAAAGGTTCAATGTGGCTGTTCTGCTCTTGGCTGCTGAGGCACGGTATTACTCACACCTTTGAAGTTAGTTGGATAAGACCTTTGTCATCAGAACTATGCCAAGACTGCATTTGTTCCTTTCTTCTTTTCATAACTTTATTTTTGGCCTTTGTCATCTTAGACTTAACTTTTTCCTTGGGGGAGTAAATATGAAAGGTGGCTACTAAAGTCTTATATTCTGTGAGGATTAAATTTCACAATAATGAAATACCCTGCTCCTCCAGTGGCCACCTGTCATGTACCAAGGCTTGTGAAAACACTCCACTCCAGGCAGAGATCAAAGGAACACCAGCACAGAAACTCTTCCACCCCCACAGATTAGCTCCATAGCCATCACTGTGCTAGGGAAGAAGCACAAATGCAAAATCCTCACTTCTGATAGTAATATACATACATATTTATTTCTGGGAAACAGGCAGATGACTATTTCAGATGGGAAAAGGGAAATACATATTTTTTTATTCCTTTAGTAAAGCAGTGAGTTACTAAATGTCAACAAAGCAGAAAACTTGGACCACTTCTATAGATGTATCAACTGATGAGCTTGTAAAAATGCTGTTTTCAAAGCAGGATACTGCGTAAATCCTCTGAGATATGGTGACTGTCCAAAAGATTGAACAGAGAAGACAGGGAATAAATTTTTCAATGTTTCCAAAGGATAATGTGCTGAAAAACTAACTTTAGGTCTGTCAATTTAATGCTTACCCAGGGCAAAATCTTAGGAAAGCAAAAGAGGATGTGCTCAATAAAGAATTAAGGGTGAACAACAAAATTAACACAAGAAAACATAGCTTAATGAAAGATAAAAGTTTAAATACGTAGGAGTTGCATTTATGGTGGGATTTCTACCATAGATTTGGTCTGACAAAATTTGTTCATTTGTGCATTTGCTGAAAGAGCAGAGTTATACAAGGTCATACAGCTTTCTCATATAAAAATAAAGAACTTCTCAAACTACAAAGTCTAGACAAGAAAATCAAGAATTTGCTAGAGAGACTTTAAAAGAAAATACTAAATGGGAATCATCTTTCAAAAATAACGTTTCTGTTAGGGTTTTCTTACCCAAATGTAGTTCAAGGGAGTTCATGGATTGGGAGGGAAGGCAAGAGAAATTGGTGGTAAAAAATGTGGTTGGCACTAACTGAATGAGAGATAAAGATAGCTCCTAGAGAGAGGTCCAGGCAGCAGGAAAAGCTTGCTTGCCTTCTTTTAATTAAAGAGCTAAGTGCAAAGATCAAACAGCTAGGAACAGGGAATGGGGGCTCAAAGTGAAATAAAAAATATGAATTAATGTTGGCAAGAAATAAACCCACTCTTTTTAATGAGAGCAGATCAGAGAGAGTTCAGATGAAATCCCTAGAATGGTTTGAAATTTGGAAAGTCTTTAATGAGAGACTGAGGAAGCTCAGGTGAATTCTCTAATTTCAAGCTTCCATTTCTACCCAGTGACAGTCACAGTGAAATCTCCCACCTCTCCTAACATTGCCAGCATCCACTGAGTGCCCGCTCATGGCTGCTATAGCATCTTGTCCTGCTCAGAGCAGGGTCACTGACAGCAGGTTGCTCAGGACAGTCCAGGGATGTGAACCCAAGAGCCTCTCTAGGCAACCTGTGACACTGCCTGGTAAGCTATTTACAAAAAAAAAAAAAAAAAACAACCAAAAAACCAAAAAGCTTGTGTGTTTTAATAGAATTTTCTGTATTTTAACTTGTGCCCACTGTCCTGTTGAATTCATGTACTTCACTCCCCCCCATTCCCAATATTTACTCACAAGTATGAGATCTCTCTGAGCTTTATATTCTGCAGGCTGAACACTCACAGCTGGTTCAGTCAGTTCTCATATCAAAGATGCTCCTGTCCCTTCACCAGCTTCATGGCCCTTTGCTGGACTCACTCCAGTATGTCCATGTCTTTCTGATATTGGGGAGCCAAGGACTGGACCCAGCACTCCTGATGTGTCTCACTGAGATGACTAGAAGGGAACTATCACATCCCTTGGCCCACTAGCAATGCTGTTCCTAATGCAGCCCCATGCCAAGATGGAAAAGGATAAATAGGGGACACAGAGAGGAGTCCAGAAAACATATTGGTCCATCAGAAGGAAAAGATAAATGATTGCAAAGGAATAAATGTTACATTGAAGCAGCAAATAGCAATAGTATTGTTTCCATTTTTAATTCCAGAGGATATGGAAGAAAAAGAGTCTGTTGAAGTAGCCAAGAGTATTAGGGAAGAACCCATTGATTACAAGAAAAGGGTAATGACTGAAGCCAATGAGGAGGAATACTTAGAGAGGGAGTGGAACGGATTTCTGTCAGACAGTTTGTACTCCAGGAGCGAAAAATAAAATCTGGAAGTGTGAAGGAGCCAATGTGAGCAAACCATTAGAATCATAGAATCATAGAATGGTTTGGGTTGGAAAGGACCCTAAAGATCATTAGCTGCAAACCTCCTAGCATGGGCAGGGACACCCTCCATTGGACCAGGCTGCTCAGAGCTCCAAAGACTATGACAGAGAGCAGAGTCATGGCATGGGCCACAGCAGTAACATCCAGCTCATGGAATAAATAAAGCCATGTTGCCTTCTCATTTCACACGAATTTCTATTCTTTTGCATAAAGAACAGTCACCAGAGCCTGAGTGCTGAGAACTACTCTAAAGAGCCCAGTGGTTAAAATGTTCTCCAAGACAGGAGACAAGGATTTGGATTTCTTGATGCAGAGGCGTGAACTGAACATGGATGAGTACCATAAAATGTAAGCTATGGATTAACTCCCTTTCTAGTAGCTAATAATATTCTGTCTTAGTGTCTGAGTAGTGGGGCACATACCAAAAAGAAGATACAGTTACTCCAAATCCAATTGCATCAAAGGCTTTCTGTAAATCTGGGATATTTTTTAAAATAAAAGTTGAACAAAGCCTGTAGATTGAATGAAGCAGTCCAAATTATGCACATTAAGAAAAAGAAGAGTCTCAGGAGCAGAAAACTCTGTAATTTACTAAGTAAAGCCTTAAAAAAATTCATTAACAGTTTTATGAAACTTGCTAAGTTTGTACTAGGAGTCAGGAAGATATTTTTAAAAGTAGGGATAGATAAACCATTGGAACAACTTTTGGGTACATAACAGAGAATCAGTTCTGTAAGTCCTTAAGTGAATACTTCATTTCTTCCTAGGGAGGTAGTTTCTGAATTAGGCAGACCTTAAATCTAAACATAGGACTCTTGCTGTTAATTTATACTGGAATTCAGAATAGCTGATTATAATGGTTCAGTCAGTTTGTTAAAATGAATTTGACTCAATGAAAAAGCAAAGGGATTTCCTCTTGAAATTTCCAGACCCAGACAACTCCCTGCTGCAAGATTTTTCTGACATTAAAAGGAAATCATCAGCACAAATTATATCATGACAACAATTTAAAAACAAAAAGCAAAAAACCCAAACCCTCCATTTACTGTTATGCAGTAATAAAATCTGGTTTTATGCCACAGCACAAAGATAATTAGTTCAGTTGGCGTAACTAGAGGAACTATTTAAGTTTGATAAAACTTTATCAAAAGTTTGCATCTAATAGATGCCAAACTATCACTTCCTAACTCTCAACAAACCTGAAGATGTTTTCCCAGTCTACCACCAGTTTATCTCATTATAATGCCTTTAAAGAGATGTTGTAACAGTCCTTTGGTCTCAAACTCACAGTTTGGGGAGGGTATGTGTGTATGGAGGCGGTAATTCTGAGATACTGGAAGCTTTCCAACTGCATTTTCCAGACATCCTGCTAACATCAATTTGTGAATGGATGTAACTTCTTATCATCTCCATTGCAGGGTATGGCTGTCAAAGACACTTCCTGGGCCACTGTTCATACAGATTTGTTTGTTCTGTTCAGAAAGATAGGGGAGGGAAAATTCAGATATTCCTCCATTAAAAGGGCTGGAATAGTTTATGTCTAAAATAGTTTGTAGATGGCATTTCAAATAAGAGATTGAAATGCTGGATAAGAGGAAGCACTTTGAAGACTGTGATCAAGTTTCATCTTTGAAGACAGCCAAAAGAAAGTAGAAAAGCTTAATGGAAGAGGTTACTCAAGGTGACCTGACATCACTGCTCCTGAATGGGAAAGTAGAAGGTTAATAAAAAGGTTTTTTCTTTGGATACAGAAACATAGAAACACAGACTGAATTTCAGCTTTTTGGGGACAATAGTGACTTCCCCTCCCTTTGGATTCACAGCTTCTAAAAGACCTCCTACAAGTGTGAGTCCCATTAGAGTACAATACCAGGGGGGCTGACTACAGCAAAGACATTTCCTTTTATAAATATATATATATATATTTATATATGTATATATGCATTTATACATTGCCCACTATGCAGACATCAAACATTTAGCCCCAGCCCTATAATCTACCACAGAAGGCTGGGTGAGGGATTTCTTGGAAGGAGAGATAAATTTAATTTTCAAAGAAGTCCAATGGAACAGCCAAATTCCACTTGCAATACAGTACCACTGTGTAGCTATGGAAAACTGTTCCCAAGGAATTTTCCCAGGAATTATTACCTAAAAAAAGGCTAAACTAGAAAATATTGCCAAGCTCTCCAGAATTTCCTATGAACATCAGCTAGCTAGCAGTATGAGAGATTTGAGCAATCCTTTGAGCCAAAGAAAACTACAGAGTGTCTCCCACAAGGGAAAGCAAACATTGCAACATCCATGGTTCAAAAGAAACCTTCAGGTGACTCATTATGAAGCTCCCATATTGCAAGGGCTATATCATGGTATGCCTGCATGCTGAACAAAATTGCTCAGGAGACCTTTAGCTTGGCCTAAGACACACTTAAAAATGCCACAGATACTTTTTCTTCTCTGTGTGGTTTATGTAACATGTACAGTGAACCCTTCTTTTACATTAGAAGTATCTTGGTCATGCAGGTGACTTTTACAAAGCATGTTGTCATCTGTCTCAGGGACAAGGAGACAGAAATTAAATTCCACTGGGCTAGAGGGACAAAGAAAAGCAGGAAACTAAAGCTAATGTTGGAGTAGTGTTCCCCACTCCTGTGACAGAAGTTACCATGGTAAAACAGGCAAAGAGAAAAGATCCTATCACAAAACATATGGAGAGATCAAATACACCTCAGTGTTATTTCAAACTGTATTTATTTCTTTCATGTGTTGTATTTTTCTAAGAAGTTATTTAAAAGATACCATCTACAATGCATATTTTTCTTCTTGAGTGTCTGCTGTTGAGTACAACAGTAAAATAATTTCACAAAACTTCCACAAAAACAAATAGAAAACAAACAAAACCCCAGCAACATTTCTCCTTCCCTTCCCAAAAGAAAACTCTCTACCTGCTTTTTTAGATTGTCTCTGAAATGTTTTTTTTCTGCATATAGAGTAGCAAGTAAACACATATATTACTACAGTTTCTGCAGTCACTTATGTCTTCTTTTCTAGAGATCAGGAAGACCAGGATAATTACATTTTCCAAGAGGCAAAACAATTTATGAAAAAAAAAAAAAATACACGTATTCTTATAAAAAATTAAAAAGGACTTTCATAATCAGCTGTTTCAAATATGTATGCATGAATAATGACATCTGAAAACCAGTCTCTGCAGATTGCTTATGAAGAGTGTGCAGCTGAAGTCAGAGTAAGAAAAGAAATGCAATAAAGAGCAGTTTCTTGGAGCTTTTACGAGGTCATTCGGCCTAGGCCAGATAAAAGTGAATATTTCTGCAATACCCTGTAACAAGAGAGAAAAAACAGAATTAAGGTTTATCTTTTACAGCAAAAACAAAATTCAAAGTCAGCTTCTCAGGGATTAAGTCCACTGGAAAATAAAGTCTTCCTTTTCTTCCAACAGGTTTTAGCTTTTAATTATGTAAAGCCTTCATGAAGGGATTTCTATCTTTTTGTAAATTTAATTCACAAAATGTCCTAATTATCTGCAGACGTATTAATAACTCTTTGAACAATATATTAACATAGCAGGCTGAAATGTGTTTTCAGAACAAGAGTTATGCAAGGCTTAAAAATACACCCATCCATATTTCGTGAACACTTCATAAGTAAATACATTATTGGTATTGTAAATATGGTGAAAAACAACAAAGGATCCACTGTGTTGAACTCCTTCAGCTGTCCACAGGTTATAAAACCTAAAAGAACTGTGGACTGCAAAAAATAGCCATTTCTGCCCCTCCAGGGAATTGCCTTTATCTACACATTGTCCTTTCCTTAGTGAATTTGAGGAAATTTTTTAGTAATAATTTTACTTCTCATAAAACTGAACAGACAACTCATGGGGAGTCAACAATATTATTTACATACTGTCTTCAGAATAAAGCCCTGCTGCAAAAATATTAACATAACTGTTGGAGTAGCAAATGATGAAGAAAGTCACATAAGAATATCTAGATTTATGGGAGAAGTGTTGGAAGCAAGAGGCTTTTAAAAACTTGATTATTTTAAATTTGTTTTAATAAAATGCCAGCTCTCAAAAAAAAAAAAATAAAAAAATAAAAAGAGTTATCTGAAGCCATCTCCTAAGGAACAAAAAATCTTTGTCAGTACCTAAACTTGCTTCAAAAGTCTCCAGGCCTAGAAGTAAAGGCTCTGCAGACATACTTGTATCAGAACTGAGAATCAGAGTAGGGGATCCCTTTCAAATAGGAACACAGCTGCAGTGGGCCTTAAGAAAAGCACATTTTAAAACAGAGGGCCTGATTTCTCTGATTCAATAGTGGTGTTTTCCTGAGAGCCTCCACAGATATGAACACTCTCCCTTTCTGTTCATGAGAAATAGTTGGAAGAGCATGGCCCACGACAGTATCCCCTTTCACTTAAGAACACCAGAAGTTTACAGGTCACCTCCTGCACTTCCAGCCACACTCCTCAGCTGTTCAGGTTTGTCTAGGCACAGTCTATAATGCAGAGAACATGGCTGCAGTGAAGTTTTAGCCTAAATATCAAGGCACTCCCAGAAGATGCCTTCAATGCCATAATCTATTCTTCTTACCTGCAAAACATGTTATGTGATTCTTTACAAAAATCATGTTTCAGATTAGGTATGTACCATTGCATGGCCCCCAAACACAGTGCTGGAATGCATACATTTTAAGATCCCTTTTCATATTGTTTCAAAATTAAACTATGTAAGTAATCATAATGAGATGTCAAATTCAAAGCTAAATTAATACTGGTCCTAAAAAGAACAAACAAATTTATTATTCTTACCTTGCTCCTCTTTTATTCCAAGTAGTTTGACTCTTGGATAAAAGAAAAAAAATGCATTAGTATGGTATAATGTGCAATACAATCACATATTTATGCAGGGAATTATGGTTTTCTAGTTGTGTGGAGCTTTCTTAATTATTTGAAGCCCTTTTGAAACTCCACTTAAAATAACAAGCAAGCCCTTCTGCAAGATTCCAGTCCTAGGAAGAAACATATTTGATTGGAACTCTAAATAAATAGCAGGATGTATTGACTCAAGAGATAAACATATCTTGCTTCTGCTAGGGAAAAAAAAATCTAAAAGTATTTCAAATATCTTCAGATACTTCAATCCTTAACCTCACACAATTTGAAAGAGTGAGAAGTTTCTTCTGTTCCTGCCCAGATTGCCACTATTCTCATTTAGGACGAGACTCAGAGCAAAGAATGATTGAGCTCAAGATCAAGGCAGGTGGAACACATCTGCATATGATGTTTGACAGCCTTGCCAGAGGCTGTAAATTGCTAAACTGAGCTATAGCCTGCCTGGACATACTCATGTGAAGTCCCTTTATTGATGCTGATACTTCTGCTAAGTAGTTTCCATATTTTCTGCCAGGAAGGATAAGCATGTTGTTCTCAGTAAAAAGAAAATCCCAGCAAATAAGAAAACAGCCAGTTTTAGGAAACAAATTAATAATCTTTTCAACTCAGATTGCACACAGACTAACCAAGTTAAAGCTAAGTTAGCAAATCACATTATTCATTTAAACAAATGTAACCACTGTGGATTGCATTCTAGAACCTTCTTATACAAATATTATTTTCTCAACATTCCCATGTTAAGCGAAAGCTTTTTCTTTGTTTTGAGAAACCAGCATTTTTATGCAACTTGATCCTTCTGAAAGTATATTAAAGATGGATTGTTTACAGAAACCTGTGGCATGCATGCTGGCCTTGTGGCTTCAGGGGCCTTTGAGCTGTGGCTCTTTTTGCTGTGCAACAGTAAACTTCATGACTTGTTCCCCCTTCAACTGATCACAAATAGCATAAATCAAGTACTGGTTGAGACTCCAAAGAAACTTTCCCATGGGTCATTCTGAAAGAACTAAACAAAGTGCAACCCACAAATCATGTTTATTTAAAATAGTTTTATCTGTAAATCATATTTCCTCAAAAGAAATTTATCCAGCATCTTATTGAGTTCCTGTTCTGCACATGGGAAAGGAAGAGAATGGGGTTTCCTGTCCCACTACACCTGTGTATTCAGGGCATAGTTGCTTTCTACAGCAAATATCTAAAATTATGCACCCACTGAAAGAGCAGAGTCAGCATCCAAGGGAGCATTTCTCATTCTTATGCATCACACTGGATATAATGGACATATAAGAAAGGAATATGTAATATGTCACCTTGCCTTCTAGGTCCTGGGTTTGCTATGGCTCAGCAAGACAACTAGTATTTCATTAAAGAAGAGTAGACTTATAAATTTCATATGTTCATGATGTGACCTCTCCCTGTTTACAGAATAAACAAAAGGGTACTTGACAGTGCTCTGTTTTCATGCAAAAAATTAACAATGTCTCTGTTACAGGCTTGGCATGCATTGCTTATGGTCTCTGCAAATCCCTACATCCCTGAATATGGGCAAATCTCACAAGGCAGTGGAAAACAAAAGGTGCAGCTGTTTTAAAGTCATTCTTTTGTAACAACAAAAGTGTTTTACTGATCATTTGTGCCATAACAGTGAACAAATACTGTCTCAGTTCTAAGTCCTGGCTGAGTAATGCGTAAATTAAGAAGAAATTCTTTACAGTGAGGGTGGTGAAGCACTGGAGCAGGTTCTCCAGAGAAGCTGTGGATGCCCCATCCCTGGAAGTGCTCAAGGCCGAGCTGGCTGGAGCTTTGAGCAACCTGGTCTAATGGAAGGTGTCCCTGGGCCTGAGGCAGGCGGGTTGGAACCAGATGATCTTGAAGGTCCCTTCCAACCTAAACCATTTTGTGATCCCATGACAAAACCTTATTTATTAAACTTTGATATTGAAGGGACAATGGTTATCCTCCTATCCTAAAAGGTTTATCCTTATGTCAAAGGCAGTGCAAAGGGCATTAAAACTTTTTTGATACCATACAGCAAGACTCGGAGCTTTCTCAAGGGTGCAGTAGCTCACAGACAGAAGTGGAACATCTTTATGTTGTTTACCCATCAAAAAAGGAAACTACATAGCCACCCAGAGAGTGCCCTGACATTTATAATCAAAATGGCAGAAAAAATTACATTCATGAAGATCCTTCATGATACAACAGCTTATAAATATTCCTAATAAAACAGAAAATGTCTGGAGGGCATTTGAATAAATGAAAACTCATTTCCTATTGCTTAGGGGACAATTGGACAATGGAACTGCTCTCCTGCCCTCTGCCCACACATATGCAGTATATTCAGCCTCCTCCCCTTTTCTCCATGCCTTCTGTGATACCCAAGTCCCTTCCTGAATCCCCTAGCCCCCAGGAAACCAGGGCAGAGCTGCAGCTGCTCTGGAGCTCTGCCCACGCTGATCTGCCAGAGGGCTGCAGTCAAATAATGCAGAGAATGCACCACCCCTCAGAGCAGGCACTGTTTTAGGCTGTCTCCTATGCTAGTCACTGCTTTTCTCAAAACACACAGAAATTTAATTATCTCTGAGACTTATAATCCCTTTTAAATTTGGCTAAGATTGGCCAGCAGCTGGAAAACCTTATTACATGCAGACAGACAGCGTGATTGTACAAACTTCATTTCTTCAGGAAACCAGGCTAATAGAACTAACAGTGAAAAATAGAGTAGGTGCATCGACAATAGAGCACAACTTTCAGTTTCTGTTAAGTGTGAAGTTGCCGTGACTGTAAAGAGTTCAAACAGGAAAAAAAAACAAACAAGCACGAAAGAGAACAAATATTTCCTCTTTGGTGCCACTGCACAGATGGAACAGGCTCAAAAATTACCTTCAGGTCTTTACTTTGGGAACCTTTTTAACTTCTTTTAATCTTAGTATATAGTCTGACCTGTTTCAGTTAGTTCCCTTGTAATGTAAAATGCCAGGCTGCAGACTACATGACTTGTAAGCCCTGCCTGGAGTTCAGTCCTTTTTGTTTAAAATCCCAAAGGAAAGGAGAAGAATTTTGGTATAATCAAAGGCACTAAGATTGCTGCCTCCAGCCTATCTTTTAAGAGATTATTTTTCTTTCTTGTACTTGTTACCAATACTCATTTTTAAATTCCTATCCATTATGACATATTCTTTCATAATTTAATTTTTTCCTGCTCTGTTTAGGCTTCAAATCTCACATTATAACATAAAGGCAAAATAGATCTAGCATTACCCAACAGAAGGCAGGCTCCTTGGGAGTCATTAAGTAAATAACAGAGCAGTAGATTTATCACTTCTATACATGGGGTTTTATTGCATTTGTGTTGATGCATTCTTTGAATATATATGTAAAACTCCCCCCTCACATGGGTTGGCTGCACACACCACTGAGTCATCTGTTGTTAAAACTGTGCCTGGGCTGAGCACTCTCGTTTCCTGGAACCAACACCCACGCTGTGAAAGAGGGCATGTGCATCTGGCTAAAGGCAAGCCCCTGCCCCCTCTGCAGACAATGGCAAGGTTTCCAGGGGTGAAGGCAGGTGCTCTGATGGAGATGCTCGAGTAAGATATTGGGGCTCTGGGCTGTGTTATGCATTTCCTTTGGAGTTTATCAGGAAACAGTACACAAATGGGGATAAAAGACACAAAGTGCCCTTGCTGCCTTTGTTAACCAGGCACCATGCATCAGGCTTTACCTTTTGCACTTTCACTGCGTATCAGGTGGCTGTGTCCTACCTGCAGCTTCTAATTCTGCTATCTGCAGACTTGTTGTCCTTCAGGAGGTGGCTCAGGCCTGCCATACACTCTGCTCTCTCACTGACACTCTTTAGCTAGCCTGGACATCTGCAACTTGTCTTCCATCAGTTTCTGGGCTGCCTGACGTGTTTCAGATGAGTAAAGCTGCTAATGCCTGCTCACAGACCTTGTCGGAGGTTGAGCTAACCTGTCCTGTCTCCTCTCACCAAGACCAAGAACTAGTACAAGGTTCTTGAGCCCAGGGCTTGCCCAAAGCTTGTAGTAATGAAGACATCCTTTTCCCATTTCCAGTACATGGAAAATTCCACTATCAAGAATATCTGCTTTTTAACCATGCCTTGACTTTGGAAATGCTTGAACTGAACTCTTTCTGGTATTCACTGGCCAACATACACACCTTCACCAACTAATCCAATTCAAGATTTTACATTTTATCAGCTAAACACCTTTATCTACATTATCACACACACTAAATACTCCTAGACTCTCATCATTTTGCTTCTTAGTCTTCCTAACTCTTCCATTTCTGTACTAGGGTCCTTCCATCAATAGAATTTCAATCTAAGGGAAAATTTATGATGGGGAACCTATATAATTTTTTTTTTTTTTTTACATTGAAAAGTGAAATTGTAAACAACAGTCACATTAATATCTCATTATGATAGTTGAAAAAATGAATGGATGTTTAATAAATTATGGTCAAGATATCTTTTCTTCAAAGAATCCTTACAAATACTGATTTTAAATCAAATGTAGCTGAGTCTTCTTTGTCATAATTTTATATAGGTAAAAAATGAACAGCTATACATGGAAAGATATAGATAGATAGATAGATAGATAGATAGATAGATAGATAGATAGATAGACAGATAGATATAGAAATTTGGGATTTTTTCCTTCCAACTTCAATATCATATTAAAGTATTTACAGCATATCCAAGCATCTTTCATTCAAAGACTTAAAAAAAATCCCAAGTGATTTCACTATCCCAGTACTGAATTTAAGGGAGTGCCTTGGATGTGGCCCCTTGAAGTGAGTGCCTCACACACAAGGCCACTGGGTTCTGCTGGAGGAGCAGCTGTTCCTTTCTTCTCCCATTTGAACAACTTATATTTTAGACAGAATTTCTTCTTGAAAGGTACTGAGGACATCCAGCAAGGGCTGTAAGTTCTATCAGGCAGGCTAAACACACACAGACACACAATAGTGTCTGGAGAAAAATTCAACATTTAAACAATCTCATTGCTTCTACATTCTGTACCAAATAACTTACCAAGATGCCATTGTTGAGGTAGTCCAGTATTTCCAGGGTGGTAGATATTATTAGACTGTGTTTTGTTTTGGAGTCGGTCCAGGAAAGCATTATTTACCCTTAAAGTACAATAAAAAATGAATAATGACTGAAGGCACCTGAGAAGTTCACAAACTATTGAAATTTAACATTCTGTGAGTGGCTTTCCCTTCCCATCTGTTCAGTGCCCTATATCTTCTATATTTTTCAAGCCTGTGCTGAATAACCATGGACAGGCATGAGATCAGGTGGATTGAATTTTCAATTCACCAGATGCATCCTTATCCTGGGATCAGCCTATTGGGATTAAAAGGCACACCTCTGTGCGCTGTCTAAGGCACACAGCTGTCTACACTGCTGTGCATAATACACTATAATTCTCCATAGAAAGATGACCTGTGTGCCACCACCCACCTTTTTAGGGAGGTTACATATCTTGAAAATTCACCTTAGGTGATCTTTCAGCCTTCAGTGCACAAGGAAAGTTTCTAGAAATACTGATTTCCTAATAAAAATGTAAAAACCCACTTAAGCTTGTTACTAATAGAGACAATTTATGCAGCTGACAACTTTTTCTACCATCTAGCTCTGAAATTCTAGCATTTTCTTGCACTGCTTTATCAATCTGGAAAACATGGACAAATACAGAGAGAGTTTTCTTCAATTTGTTTTAAATATTTTCACATTGGGATTGTTCAGCATGGAGAAGAGGAGCCTGCAGTGTGACCCCACAGCAGCCTTTCAGTATCTAAAGTGGGCTACAAGAGAGACAGAGAGGGACTTTTTACAAGAGCACGTGGTAAGGGGCAAGGGAGAATGGCTTTAGTCTGAAAAGGGGTAGATTTAGATTGGATATTAGGAAATATGAGGGTGCTGAGGCACTGGTACAAGTTGCGCAGAAAAGCTGTGGATGCCCCATCCCTGGCAGTGTTCCAGGCCAGGCTGGATGGGGCTTTAAGCAACCTGGTCTAGTGGAAGTCTCTACACATGGCAGGGATGTTGGAACTAGATGACCTTTAAGGTCCCTTCCAACCCAAACCATTCTATGATTCTTTGGAAAACTCTTTCCCCTTGATTACTGCTTAGGACTGACACACATGCTTGGACATGACTGCTGTTTTACAAGGATGTTGGTAAGAATGAGATAAGAAGCAAAATACTGGGTTATTTCTGTCTAGGGATATGAGATGGATTGAATCAAAAATCCTTCATTAACTTCTATGGGTAATTATTTCAATGTCTTTGCTGGAGAGAAAAAAAAAAATGAAAGCAGTCTGTAGAGTGGTTGCCTACAGAAGTTTTTTTTTAATATTTACATAATGATTAAAAAAATAAAAATAAACAAATGGTGGTTTTACATTTGAGCCTGAGCATTGTTTCTTTTTACCAGCAGAAAACAAAGCTGAGAATAAAGCTGTGCTTCAGGGTAATGAAAAGTCAGTTAAGTAACAGAAGTGGAAGATGAGAACTGTTGAGCACAGAGAGGTCACAGCAGTGAGGCACAGCCTGGGGTGCAAAGAGATGCAGCTGCAGAAGGCCTTGCTGCACTGCAGGTTCCATCTGAATTGATATCAAATCCCACATTTAGCTGTCTGCTAACCTCAGAGACAGTCAACCACAAGATGAAGCATGGACAAAGTAGACCATTCTAAAATAAAAAAAAAGATACAGATATAAAAATATATAGATACCTAGGTTCATACACAGGTAAAGTGTGTCCCAGCTGAAGCTAGTGTACTAGTAGTCATCCATGAAACTACTAATCCTTTCTACCCTATGCTGTATCCTATGCTGATAGGATAAATAAAGTGAGAAAGGCACTCTGGGTCATACTGCATGCAGTGAGCAGTTGTAATGGTGGACATTAGTGGTTCATTTGAAAGGAAAGCTAAACCAGAGATACCAGAGATGAGGTCAGGGATCCTCACTGCAATAGCCCTCTAAAGCATGAGTGCCTGCAATTCTGAGACCCTTTCCAGGTGGAAATTCAATTTGAGTGTATTCTGCATTTTTTGCATCATACCTCCTCTGTTCCTTTTTAAGTGCTCTTGTCCTTGTTTCATCTTCCTGCTTTTGTTTAAATTCCATTAATTCAGCCTGGCGAAGATAAAAGTGAAAAACGAACAAATAAACAAACAAACAAACTTACTTTTAATTAACACATTTATGCTGCAAACCCTATCAATTCCACATGATGTTAACCTCAGTTAGAACCAGAACTTCTCTCAGCAGCATTTTACTTATGTGGCAGCACTATGTTAAAAACTGAACTGGTTTTTCTGTTCAGCACATGGATGATTTGTTTGTGACTTAAGAAGTGGGAAGTTATAGGATTCAGACATTTGCAGTCTTACATTTAAGGGGGTGTGCCAGACACACACTTTGGCTTCCCCTTGTCCCAAAACACAGATTTGAATTTCCCGATGTGTCCGAGGGGGACAACAGGAGCAGACACAGCTGTCATGCTCACATGGTAGGAAGGAGACATGTCCCTGGCCTCCTGCCTCTCCAGAGTACAAACAGAGGATGAGATCTGGGGTATGTGATGTGGTGTGTCACCTCCAGCTCCCTGGGGCTCCCCAGGGTGAGGAGGGAAAATGGCACTTGTTGAAAATGGTGTGGTGGAAACATATACAAGCTCCCAGCACTACAGCAGACTACCAGCCTTATGTAGTATTAAGGTATATAAACAGTGTCAAAGGGAATTATTTTCAGAGGAGAGTTTGCTCATGCAATTTCAGCCAGAACTGTGAGGAAAACACAGTTGGTATGACTCTGCTCTGTACATGTGCTTGTTTGCCCAGCTCCTTCTGCCTGCAATGCACCCAAGAAGTCGCAGATCTTTCTGCAAAGTAGATTTGGCTTGCAGGGCAAGGGGGAAGGCATAGGAACAGACACATTTTTCATATTTTCCATAGCAACTGCATAGCAGTAGGAATAGAAACTAAAATAAAATGATGTGGTTAGATAAAAGTTTCAATAACTGAATGGAAATACAAGATTTTTTTTTTTAAATCAATTTAAGTGGAACATTAAGTAAAAACTATGCAATAAATGTATGGAGAAAATCAATAACTGAGAATGTGTTGTGTATCAATATTTGTCTAGCCCTAAAAGAAGAAACAGGATTAAGAAATAAAAGAGCCAACCTCAATTTTCACTATTTTAAATAACTATTCAACCTGAAAATTAAAAGTCAGTATCTGACTTTCCAATATGCCGACTCCTCTCTTGGAGTAATGTTCTGAAATATATTGTGTGTATATGATGCGGTGTTCAAAGTGTACTGAAAATTTCTAAATCAAGCAATACATACTAAAACCTGTTCTGAAGAAGAAAAAAGGGAACTGACAATACCTACACATTTTATAGCTACACTGTGCTAGGAGGTACACACAAGACAGAATTCACAATTACTTTAATAAATATTAGTTTGAAGTCGAAACGAGCCAACATATATCTGAGGGACAATTATTGGAGCCTTTAAAATACATATTATTTACAGTAGGTTTGTAAGTAGTGCATTACTCTGCACAATAGGTAGCAGCAACTGTGAAGGCAAGGAGACCTTGGAACCACACAGCAAACAAGAGCAGCCTTAGAAGCAGCCAACACCTCCTTAGCAACCCATGGAAATCACTGAAGAGTATACAGCTCTTCTCAAGTCCCTTAAACCAAACCCATGAATTAGGGGCATGCTAATTTACATCTGTAACGATTTTCTCTTTGGAAGAATCCATGTACAGACTACAACAGAAACCAGCCTTACAGCTATCCAGTCTGGCTTTCAACATTTTTCTTCTCTATAGGCTCTGGGAATAAGCATGTACCTGGTGGGATAGCAATTACAAGGCTCCATTTTGCCCCACCTTTTTTTCCAGTATCATAGCTGTTAGAATACTATGAAATGAGGACACAACCCCAACATGCAAAGAAAGATATCCATGAGAGGGGATGAGTAACTTCTCCAGCTCTAGAAGAAACTCAGTGCATGGAAATTATTTTGCTAAAATTCTCCAACTGAGGAAGTATCTTAATTTGTATGTTAGTAACAGCAGAGGCACAGCAAGTGGCTCAGCATGTGCTCACATGTTTTCAAATGATTTGCTAGATTTTCAAGTGCTGTTCTCCCTGTACTTTCACAGTCAGACCTGGAGCCAAGACCGGTAACTTTGCACAGTGCCATCATCCTTGGTAGAGTAACTTTATGTGGGTATGGTACCCAAATCTATACCAGAGAGACTACACATTTCAGGCAATGCATGATGCATGTGCAGAATACGGAGTCCAAAGTTGCAGTTATGACATGCCTGCCTTTTAGACAATTCAAAACTCTTTAGCTAGGTAGTCAGCAAGGGCACAGAGAGGCATACTATAATTAACAGCAAATCTGAGAATTTCCACATCCCCTTTTGAAAAAGCAGCTCTCAGTTCTCTAGAAACAGACAATTCAGAGAGATCACCCTAGATTTCTCAGTCAGATGACTTCTGCCTGCAAGAGTAAACTGGTTTCCTTAGCCTATGAAGCTGGTTGCCGTGGTCAAAAAGCCCTCTGCACAATTATTCAAGTGGAGAAGTGAAAAGGAGCTCATTTTCCAGAAGCAAACAGCCTTGAACTCAGAAGATAATTGTCCTGTCCCTGTTCAAATTTTACAGCTTGACTCATCTCTCTCACAATATTTGAAAACAGTGACTGAATCACTTTTGCTAAAGAGAAACTCTGTGCATAGGCTACAAGTAATCAATGTATTTAATTGGTTTCACAGCATGCAAAAATGATACAATATGCAAACTGTTAATGTATAATTACCTTCCTCCGTTGTTCTTGCTTCATTTCCTCTAATCTTCTGTTTTCTTCCTCTCCAAGAGCTTGCTTGTAAGCATGGCTTCTTTTCTATAGTTCAGCAGAAAATAAAAACATATTGGTGTGGTGAGAGAGGGGCCAAACTCCCAAACCTTATTCTCAAATTGTTATATGGGTAACTAACAAACACAAATAGTCAAATTATTCCAGTTACTTAAGAAACAGATTAGTCTCAAGACTAGAATTTAAGCAAGAAGTGGCCTAAAGCCTCTCAGTCACTCTGTTTGAATATCCACCTGTGCACCACACCCAGGTAGTCATGGCAAGTGCTATTCTGTGTCCCAGTGACAACCATAAAGATTCCCTGAGCAGAAAACACACAAAACACAGAAAACACAGTTAGGATATATGATAGTGAGATGGGGTATTCTGGGCAGAAAGAAAAGAAAATATTACCAAGATAAAAAAGAAAAATGGAGGTCTTGTTACAGAGGGGAAGACAGGATTTTTTGTGGAGGTAGGGCAACAGGAGAGATAAAACCTGCCATTATTTGTAAGGCATCAAGAAAGTTAAAAATGTGAACTACACATCATGAATAATGTACTAACTGTGCAATAGGTTTTCAATACAATAACTACCCCTTAAAATAACTTTACAATACACTACAATACTACTATAACTAGCCCTGGTCTTTCACAATTTGCAATTGTTTGCAGAAAGTCAATCTACAATTAGGGTCTTTGAGGATCCTTAGGATATTATACACTGGAACTTCTACTGTAAGGTCTTTGAGCAGGGACATAGTGTAGCACACTAAAAAATGAGCCAGAATAATTTAATACAAGAATTGTGCAGGTTTGACTTTAGCGAGGAATTTGTTACAGGTCTACAGAACATTCCCAAAACTTGATATATGTGTGCAGAATGACACCATTAGAACAACAGGCACATAATTTGCTAAAAAGACTGAATAGAGAAAGCAATTATTAATAGCTCAATTTTGAGCTAGGAGAAGTTGCTACACGTGTCCAGGGAGACTCATTCTGGTTCTGATATTATTCATTACTCTCCTTAATGGCTTTGAGAATTGTGTGGAGAGTATGTTAATCAAGTTGGAAGACAATAAAAATCTACACAGGATTGGTCACACTTTGAAAGACAGGATTAAATTTAATTATGAGCTTGATTAAATAAGCAGGGCCAAAAAGTCATCAATGACAGAGTCAATCAAAATAAGTCAAATTTGTTCATGGAGGTGAAGTAACATTTGGCAAGGATAGTTGAGCTAGATGTGCTAAATTAATATCACTATCCAAGAAATTATGTGAGAGGAAAAAACTTTGATCTGCATCACATTGTCTCAGATCATTTTCAGAACAAGATTTTCAAATTTTAAAAAATCACATACATGTATATATATTCCCCCTTTTAGCATGCATGTTAGGCACATCCTAAGCTTAACTCTTCACTACTTCAAATACATTGTTCCTGAATCTTTTAATTACTCCAGGCAAAGGACACATTCAAGGTAACATCCAAATTAGAGTCCTAGTTTTCCTACTGGTTTTGCATTTTGGTGCTATGCCAAGTTTATTTAGATAAGAACTCACTGCTTATTGTGCTTTGGATTCCTGGCTCAGAGGACATGTGTATACCTATAGACAGGACCTTATCCAGGCTGGGAAGACTTTGCTAACTTCATTGCTGCATTACAAACAAGTGATTATTTGATTCACAAAGCTACAGAAATGCAGCCACACAAAGGACAAGTATAATGTCAGCTGGTACTAAAGAGCAATACAGATAAATGTTGTATTTTATCTGCTTGGACACTAGTGGAGTGAAAGACGAACTGTGGGATGTAATTTGGCACAAGGTTTTGAGAGACCTGTCAAAACATGGAATGAGAAACCCATGCACAGGGAGGTGAAGCAGAAGGCCAAGGCTAAAAAGAAGACCTGTAGAACTGAAAGAGATCAGTGTTCCTTCAGCCATCCACGCACTTCTGTATGGCTATGAAGACAGCATACCAAAATGCTGAAATCCAAATCAGTCGTGGGGACATGACCTCACTCGTCTTCACAGTTCAATGCTCACACCATACAAAGGCTGCAGGACTAGGCCTTCCCTACCAAAGAGCAAACTCCCCACTGTTTGGAGCGCTGGATGCTTCAAGAGGGAGGTAGAAGTGGCTTCAAGACATCTTTTCTCCCTTTTCATATCCCTTCATCTTGGTTGTTTATCCACAAAATACAGTCTGAAAGCCACTCTCCTGCAACTGACCTTCTGTCCAGCGGTGCTGGGCAGAAATTGGCACTTTCTAGCTATAAATCTGCCCACATTTGCTAAAATGTCTTTCAGGTTTTCAGAGATACAAAATATCCTGAAGAACTAAAGGAGAACGGAACCTATTTTCAATATCACCTTCCCTTTTCATGCAATGAAAACCAGAAAGAGGTACACTAGAGGCAAGACAGACGTGTCATATACCCTGTTGGCAGCAAATTTCTATAAAGGGAGGATTTTTTTCCCATTTATAAGGCATCTGAGGATGATCTTCTCTTCCTGTTACCCAGCAGCTGGTGCTCAAGGCTGTATACAACAGAGGGCTGCCCAGACCAGATAGTTCCAAACTTCTGCTGAGTTCTTCCCAATGTAAATTTCTGTCCACCTAGCTCCCTGTTCTCTGTCCTTCCCCAATTACAAACCTCTCTACAGGAGAAATACTTCTCTCTCAGGGTTAATACTCCTCACTGAAACTTTTTACATTAGTAGGAAAGCTTGGTTTAGACATGAAGAGACTAATTGTATGTGAAAAAGCCTCTTAGAATCAATTAGAAAACTGAAATTGAAGCAATACTTTATCTATTTCCTAATTACACTGATACTTACCAGACTAGTTCAAACTGGGACAAAGACCCCAAGCAGTGTATGGAATCACTTTTAGGATGCAGTGAGAAACTAGCTTCTCTTTTGACTAGATTTTTAATGCAGTAAAGCATCTGCTCACATGAACTGAGATTTCATAAAAGCTTAGCACCAATGGATGGGTACAAGGCATACGTAAGATTCTCACCTAACCAGAATATAAATCTGGTTCTCATTTATCAGAAAGAGATCTGTGAGCAGTCCTCTACTATGCATAATACCCTGCCAGTCTGGAAGAGACAAGGTATGCAGTCTCATTCACCCAAGAAAGGCTCCTTGGTACTCACTGAGTTACGTCTTGGCAATTAAGTTCAATTAGGATATTCCAACATTACACTATTGACAGCACCTGGAAAGTTGATAGAGAATACAGCACACGCTATGGTTTTGCTTACCCACGCTGTAGATTCTGGGCCAGGATTAGCAATCTGACAGGAATCACTCTTTGGCAAACCCACGTCCAATCTGTTCAGTAATTCATTGGTTTTGCTGTGAAGAAATTCAATCCAAATAGAATTGTTAGTGCTTCCATAAAGATAAACACAGCTTTTTATTCCACCCTTGGAATTGAGCCTAGACATTTTATCATGTGTCTGCTGAAAAACATCACAGGTAGAAAAAAAAAAGGTTATGGAAACAGACAAATGGGTCAGAGGATACAGAACCCATACAGTAGATAAGACATTTGCTGGGATGATTTTTTAAGCAAACAGTTATGGTCATTTGCACACTTGGGGTGTACAGTGGCTATGCTTTCCTCATTGTAAAGCTCCTATAAGACAGAATCACATACCACTGGACTTCATGAGGATGCAACTCAGCTTCACTGAAATGTTGCAAATCCTTCTACAAGATCTATAAATCTCAGATAAGTACTTTAAAAGATTATTTTCGGGAATTTTCCTTCACAGTTAATGCAATGCAGCCTTACAACAGATTACTTTATCAAGCAGGAAGGCTTTCAAGCATTTTGTACAATTGAAAAAAATTATTGTCTTTAGTTAATGCACAACATTTTCACTTCTTATTCTGGCAAGGACAATTTTCTTTTTCCAGCTGCATGCCTAACAAACCCAGAATTTCAAAGTAGCATCAATTTGCTCACAGTTTTGACCAAGTACAATTAAATTAGGTCACAAACAAAAACAAAGAATGGGAGTTTGTGTGCTGTGGTGAGGAATCAGTTTCTTAACCTGCACTCCCAGGCACGTATATTGAAGTCTTTTCTCACTCAAAGGAACAGAGTTAGAGGAAAGAGGCAATTTTATTTCTGTGTACAGCTTTGGAAAACATGAAAGCATTGAAGTGAGAGCAGAAAGAGTGCTTCAAGAGATATTGAATGCAAAGATTTACTCTTCTCACAGGGCAACCAGCTAGCTCTGTGTGGGAGAAGATGCCACTGCCAAACTTAAACTTAGGAAAAAAGCTTTGGCTGCTGAAGAGTGACTCTGATTAGCAGCTGAAACAGACTACCAAGTGTGTTTTTATATTTCACTCCATGATCTAAAACTGTGAGTAAATACTTTATCAGTAAAGTATCCTGCTGGTCAGTGAGGAGTGATATATTGAGAAGCTGGGAAAAAGAACAAGAAGCCACAAGTTCTTCTCTGCTACTCTATGCAATACAAAACCATGTTACCACTTCAGGTATGAAGTACTTGCTCAGGTTCTAGCAAGCCAAGCTTTTAGAGTTTCACCATTTCCAGTTCACTCCCTTTCCTCCATCACCTAGGTAGTTAACAGACCTCAGAGAATGCACAATAAAGAAAGAACCGGATGAAATACTGATTTCCCTGATCTACAAAGTACCTGTATATAAAGGTTGAACAAATTAATCGTCCTCTTATACAAGTGTTAAGCACTCAATTTTTTTTCACAAAAGACGAGTTATTAAGTGGTAAGATGGCACAGAATAATTTTGGGAATGTGAAGATTTAAATTGAAGATTTTGTGTTTCCTTACCTAAGATAAAACTGATCAAATAATAAATTTTATACACCAGGAAGACTAAGAACTCCTACAGAAAATCTGGAATATATTTGAGAGGGTTGAAGGTCTGTAAAAAAACATGTGGCAACTTGGTACTATACCTAGATGCTCTAATTCCTTATTGACAGTAAGACAATGGCATGGAGTATGTGGAATTTCTCATTATTTGCATAAAAATGTGGTAGAAACCATTGAATTTCCCAGGTCAGTACACTGCTAGGTGAAAAGCTTACTCAGTTTTAGTATCAGAAAAGATGAAAAGAGTGGAAGCAAATAAAGCTACTCAGCACGACTGTGCACTGCCTTTGAATAGAGAAATACCTGACTTCACCAAATTAAGTAATACATTAATGAAGTGTTCCTGTCACAAGAAAGGGACTCAGATTTCTGAGTTTTCTGATGAAAGACAGGTCAGGTCTTATATATATTAATCTGTTATGTGCCATTTCTATGGAAACCCAGCAATGTACTCAGGGCTGCCAGACAATGTTTGAATGGTATTTTTCATAATACTAAACCTGCAGTTATAACAATGCAGAGCATAGCTTAAACCAGGCTGCACAGAAAGAGAATTCAGGGAGATTACTGTTCAATTAATGTTCTGGAAAGGAAAGTAGTATCTCCAGAAGGAAATCAGCATATCAATACACAGTCAGCTGGAACAACATCTCATTCACTTGCTAAGACTTCAAGGGCTAATCAAAAATGCTAAAATGTGCTCCTCTAAGCTTAGTAACATTAAGGAGAGTATGAGATGAAGAAATTGATTTGAATACAGCAGAATCCTCATACCCTTCAAACAAAGCTAGGCAAAAGGAGATGACAAGATTTAGACCAACCAAGAAGGCACCCTACTAGTAGGCTGCTAGCCTGAGCTCTGACTACACCTAAGCATCAGTCTGAATAGAACCACTGACACTCCAGTTAAGCTGGAGAGATCTTACGAGGATATTTTGTCTTGGTACCCCTGTCTCCCATTACACCACTGGGAAAAAACCTTTTGCTCTACTAATTAAAACAGCTTCCTCCTATACTGTGCTCAATAGCACCAAGCACTACTCTTAGCATGGGAACTCAGCCATCTATAGTGCGGTAGCTACTCTGGAGTAGTTTAGACCTGTCCCAGACAGCACTTTCACAAATAACTCCTGGCTTCTGTCCAGGAATGAATATGAACCACAGCTCCCAACAGGCATTTTAGATGCTGCCATACCATTTTGGGAGATAAAAAAGTTTTCTAGCAATGGAAGCAGGTACTCCCAGGCCTCAGAAGTGACAGTGTTTGACAGTGTTTAATTTATCAGTACAGATGCAGAAGTGGGGGAATGAAGCACAATACTGGATTTGGGGTTTGAATAACTATTAAGAGCTGTCATGGGAAAATACTAACTGCTACCAGGATCATCGAGTTATGTGCTAGAAGGGGTTGGTGCATTACAGTGGAAGTCAGCCCATGTTGCAGATGCTGTCTGCATCCTCAGATCTATGGCTTTACATTCCACAGCTACTCTTCAGGCAGAGTCCTTTTTTAAAAGCTCCTATGCATAGCCATTTATTTGAAGCTCAACAAGTATGTGTAAAGTGCAGAGCCACGAATTTGCTAGGTGTTCCACTGTGAATGGTGTAATTGAGGCAGCCTGCACTCACAAGCTACTTGTGAGCCCACATGCATTTCTTACTCTTTGGGACTAAATGCTGTCCACATTCCCTCTAGGGTGAGATATGGGGATGGTTATAAAAGCCAGAGTGAGCCAAGGTTCCTCTGGCCTGTGGAGTTCACATGCTCCAACAAGTTCACCAGTTCTGACAGCTGAGAAGCAGGCAGCTCCACAGCTGACTCCAGAATGCAACTGCAAAAAATCTGAAGACCCACAACGATCTCATTGCAGGATCCAAGGTCTGAAATCCTCTGCAGAGTAAGGTCTTCAATTTTGTGTGTCATCTGCTTTTAAGTACTGTCTCATCTACAAGGAAACAAAAGTCTTGAAAGGGATTCATCCTTAGGGGCATGAATGAGGATATGGAATCAGAACCCTGCATTTTCCTGCGTCCAGGAGTTGCACAGCAGCACTTGCTAAGCCTTTCATTTGAGACTGTATTACTCTCAGAACAAAGACAGAGAGAAAATAATTTTTCTGCCTACACATGAAGTTCTCAGCTTTAGGTCTTCTTTAAAGACCAACATTAAAAATGCATTAATTAAAAAGATTTCTTGTAATCTTCATTAGTTCTTCCCAATGGAACCAGTGGCAATTAATTCTTTTGCTTTAATTGATGGATATTGAAATACCCATATATCAAAAAATACACTGGCTTTTATGCCAGTACGTTTGGGAAAAAAGAAAAAAAAGCAGCAAGATACTTTTGCATATATCATAAATCTATTTATTTCTCTTGACAATTTGTAAAATATAATGGCCAATTCTGAGTGCTTTTGAAAACAAGATAGCTCATGAACTTCTTGTTTTCTCAAGCTGCAGGATCTCCACCATTACAATCCTGCTCTAATGAACAAGCACAAATGCTGAGTCATTCAAAATTAGTAATAAAAAAATTGAAATAAAGAACACCAGAGCAGGTAAATCATCATAGTCATTGCAAAGAAGAGAGTACTTGAGAAGAGAAGAGAACTTGAGTAGTCACTAAGACTAGAGAAGAAGCATTTAGTGCTGAGTAACACGGACTCGTGAGTTTCCAAATTAATTGCCTGCAAGCAACACTAAAGTGACATTTCACCATTTTCTTCCAATTCTGCTGGAAAACTAAGAACCGTGTATGATGCATATATAATCTTAGTTTCACAAATCTACCCAGAAGTTTCATGACAATTTTTAAAAATAGCAGGACTCTCCCTCTCAGAAAAGAAAAACAATCAAACAACAAAGAACTCAACCCCAAATTTCATTCGAGACACCTTTTTGCAGCACCAGCAACTTCTTCCCACTCCAGCATACTTAATTGGCTAAGCATAACAACTATTCCTCAGCTATTGCAGAAATTAAGATCAGTTGCATAACCCTACAAAAGCCTACCCAGAAGAAAAGCTGCTTTTCATTTCAGTAAGATCCATGGTGGGTGTGTTTTCACTGATGCCCTTGTTCCTTCCTCAGTGAGAGCTCTGCCTTGTGCATTGCCACGTGTATCTTGGTCAGGCATTTGCTGTGACCCACAAGGTAGGCTGGCTGGTACTGGGGCCACTGGCATAACAAAACCAGATGTTAAAATAGAAGAAGCTCTCCAACACATTCTTGATTGGAACATGGAGAGATAGACTCCAAGAAGAGGTGTAGGTGGGAATTTCACTACTGAAAATAATTTGGTAAAGTGGGAATGAAGCTGGGGGGCCAATAATACCATTTGTGAAAATAATCCCACCAAAGATACGTGGCTTTTGCTAGTGCACAATTACACATGCTTTCTCTCACGTCCCTTCCTCCTTGCAGAGATGTGCCACAGTCAGATTACTCTGTTTAAATAAATTCAGAAGTTTACACGCAACTGCCCTGTTTCCCACAGCTGGACCATGGTGAGGGGCAAGGTAGTAAAAACATCTTAGTCTGTCAGGAACAAGCATGCCTTCAACTCCACAGGGATCATGGCTCTCTTGTACCTCAATTCTTACCCTGAGCTGCAGGGCAGAGTCCACTTTTTGGGTAAGAATAATAAAGAGATGTCAGCCATGTGCAGAATTTCCAGCATGAACTAATGTTCATTTCTGGAGTGTGTCTAGGTTGGGGACCCATCTTTTGTTGGAAGCTATATGGTAAAAATTTACATTAAATTATTAACACATCAAATTCATGTATGATGTTGATGGCTCTTTTACAATGCCCTTTATGATGAAGAAATGTCATTCTCTGGATATTTAGTCCACCTGCTTTCCTCACAGAAATCATCCCAGTAGTCACATACCAAGCTTAATACAGTATTCACAGATTTCACTGGCAGGAATGCAAGATCATAGTACAGATGACTTGGACAAACCTAATGATAGTTTTCAAATACTGCTATCTTTGGCTAGGAGGATTTCTTGTCTGCAAGTTCTTGAGCATCTGTTCCTGAATTTGAGGATAAGAACAAAAAAAGTGGCACTAGTTCATTTGAGGTATATGGCTTCAATAAAGTATAAAGATAGGTTGTTTAAAGAAAAATAAAAAGCAACTTTCTCAGCAGAATTATTTTCATCACTTCCTACCCACACTCAAAACTAATCTATCCTCTCAACCCACCTGCTTTTTTTTGTTTCCCTGACTGGATGAAATAACACAGCTCGTCTATTCGTTCCTCCCACCAACGCATCCAGTATTCCTGGATGTTATTTTAGGTGTGAGCTTCATTTATTATCTGAAGTAATAAGCATAAATCCAGTTTTAAGGAAAATGCAGTTTTGTATAAGTCTATTGCATTCCATTCTGTGTGCTCCATCTGCATGTGCAATCTGCTTCTATATTTTCAGCCAGCTTGCATGGGCAGATTAATGCGCACAATTAGAAAGCAACCTCACAGGCGTTCAATAAACTCCTTTCATTATTACACTCAAGAGAGTCCCTTTGGATGTCTATAAAAGCCTAGTTTTCTGCCTGTTAGCTAAATAATTGACAACGCTTAAAATAATCAGGAGCAAATGAACAAAACTAAGACAATTGTGGTGAAAAGAAGCAAACAAAGGATTCTCAAGGCTGCAAATGCTTTTTGTGCGAGCCTTCTTTCATTCTCTTTAGCAACCTGTATTAAAAGTCTGGTCAGGTTTACACTTGCACTTCTGTGGGGAAAATTTGTTGCCAGCCTGCTGTTTGAACCACACATCATAGGGGACTGAAAACTGGCAAGGACACTAGCATTTATCCTGTAAAAATTGATAAATAAATAAAAATTCTGTTTTGATTCAGGTTTTATTCTCCTGCATTTTATGACTTTTGAGAAAACTGCTTTGGCAGGCAAGTGTATATCAGTTTGGTTTGGTGAACCTCCTGCATTGTGTTTGGAATATGCACTCAGAGACACTCTGGCAAATTCTGTTTCCAGCTCCAAATTCTGAGTAGAATTTATTGAGTGTGCACATGTACCCGAGTGCAGTAGTGCCAGGAAATTTTACAGGAATACAACCTTCACAAAATAAAGAGGCATGAATATGTAGCAAAGGGAAAGATGAAGTGACTCAACAGTCATCACGTACTATTAGAAAGTAACCCTATTTTTTAGACTGCTTTTTCCATTACATAAATAGGTAGGTGGCTATTACAAAAACAGTGTAGATGGGTATTAGAAAAACAGTGGACTCCATCCAACACTACAATTTCTGGAAAGTTGAACACAAATATAATAAAAGCATCTAACTAGAGACCTGAGTTAAACCGCCTGGTAAGACACCCTAGAGTTCAGACACAGACTCACACAGCCTGCACAGCAAGCCTCTGTAAACACACAGTCATGACATATCCATCCTCATTACTGTTTAAATGACAACTGTGGTGTGCTAACTAAACAGGGATCTCCTGAAAAGTCCTGTTCCTTGTTTCCTTTTGGAAAGATGGGCACTCAGTTCTTCCCTCACATGGATTAGCAATTGCAAAGTACAGACTACACGAGCCTCCGTTACCTTCTAATGCTCTCTGACAGAAACACAATCAGGCATATAATGCAAAATGCATCCAGGGTACCATGACTTAGAAGGAAGGACTCCATTTCATGTGTAAGCAGTTTCTGGTAAAAATCAATACATACTTCCCATTTTCTAAATCTGGCATCTGCAGGGGCAGAACCACAGCAAACCAGTCACCAACAAATCCCTCATGTGCTTCTCCTCTGTTAGCATAAACTACAGTCATCCTGCTATGCAGCAACTTCTCCACCCCAAAGTCTGCTCCTGTGTGCCCTTAAGGCTTTTAATACACAGCAACTTCAGGAGACACCCTGTGAGTTTTTTCTGTTTTAGTCACTGAACAAAGCCTGAGTCCACTGGGGTCAGAGGAGGAGGTGATCCCAAAATTGTGAGGCTTGCAGACTTCTTCATGGCAGTCTGCATGCCTGTCTAGACTACATTCTCACAAGGCACAAACACATATTCAAGCAGCTGTGGTAACAGATACAGCTAACTTTCAAGGACCTGTTGTACACAAAGATAACAAGGCTTTCAAGAGATAGGAAAAAACTATATTCTGTAGACAGCACACAAGGTTACAGACAATCTTTCTTTTTAGCACTCACTTCATGTTAGACCCTTTGAAAAGGGATTTCAGTGAGAAGTTCTTGTTTTTAATAGTGAAAGGAATTTAATCAGAAAAACGAAATTCTGGGCAGCATCATACTTTATTGTCAGAGCATGTTAATGACATGAGAATCTTAAGTGCCTTTCCTTATCAAATAAAAGGGACACTTCATGCAGGAGAGGTACTGATTGGGCTGTACCCCTTGGAGGCTGATACAGCTGGAGGTGGTGATCAATTTTAAAAGGTTTCCCAGTTAATGAGACTGCTGGTAGGCATTGATCTCCTCAGGAAAACTGTGATGTTGCAGCTACAGATCTTACAGAGGACAGACTAACAAGGGAGCTTATCTTTTGAAATGGCTCTATAGGCCATGACTTTGCAGAGGTCACTGCTTTATATGCAGCACATGACCTTCCTTCTCCCATTCCCAGCAGGCAGTGGAGATCAAAATACTCCAGCAGAGACAGTGAGGAAAGGGGCACAACCTCATATTTGTTCTCTTCGCCTCTAGACGAAGGGTCTTAGAGGAAGGAAGTAATGAGTCACTCATTTTTGCATGGTAGGCAAAAGCACATCTCTAAATACCAAGCACTTCTATGTGAACGTGTCACTAATAACCAGCAGTACTTCAATGGAGTAACTTCACAAAATCTGAAATCTCACTTTTCATTACTCTTGGGTGCTGCGCTCCTTAAAGCCAACGTCTCTTAGCAATGCATCCTCAACAACCTCCAGTGGTACACCATCCTCCTCCTGTGCTCACCAGAGAATTCCTTCAGACCAAGGAAGGCACTAGCGTCACTGTGTCTGCTGAGAAATATATTCTATGAAGGTAGCTCAATGTCCAGCTGCAGGTTGAGCTCTGAGGGGCTGGAACCTGAGCCCCAGGCAAAAGGCCATGAACTGCCAACCTTTTGCATAACCAAGGGCCTGAGAGCCTGTCACATGGCCAGGGGAATGGATACTGGGAGAAACAACAGGAGCTGACAACCCCCAGACTTCCCTGTGCTTAGACTGTGAGGAGAGAAGAGCCGATGGGTTCCTTTGTTCAGAGTTCCTCCTTGGACGCACAAGCTCAAGCTGCTATTTTATTATTTAGTTACTGCACCATGATTAAATTATTTTAAGTATCTGGACATCTGAGACAATGCAACAGGAAACCTGGCTTGAACCTGGTGTGACTGTGTGAATGTGGGGGTGTAGCTGCAAAGGGGCCTCAGTCCCAGCTCAGGTACTGCGAGGGCGACTGACAGAGTGGCTCCTAGATGGCCAGACAGGAAAGTTTCCTGAGCACTGCAGCATGGGAGGGATTTGCTTAACCAAAATTGTATTCACTGGAGGTAGGTTTTCCTCCAGGGGAAGCATCTACAGGGCCCTCCTGGTGTATGTTCAATACATGGCACATACAAATAAAGTTCTGATAGCTGAACTCAAGCAATGAAGCTTGAGACACTCTAGTGATGAGTCCATCTTCACTTTCAGTTGCATCAGAGATGACAGAATGGCACCAGGTGCCCAGGCAGCCAGAGCTCCTGCACCACCTGGGGACTACCTGACTGCCCACATAGAATCATTTGTGCTCTACAATCATCAGGTCCAACCATTAATGCAGCGCTGCCAAGTCCAGCACACAACCATTTCCCTATGCATCACACGTACAGGTTTTCAAATACCACCAGGGATGGTGACTCAGCCACTTCCCTGGGCTGCCTGTTCCGATGCTTGGCCACTCTTTGGGTGAAGGAATTTTTCATATGTGGCCGTTTCCTGTTTTCCTGTGTTTCAGAGGCTTTGGGCCTGCTTTTGAAAAACCAAATTTACTTTTAATGGAAAAGAACACTCAACAGCAGAATTCATTTCACCCTAAGCAAAAAAAAATAAAGACAAGAAAGATGAAGGAAGGTATGTGTCATTCATAACTGAATATGCTTTAAGAGAAGAAATCAGATTAAATGGGACGCCAAGAGCCCTGACAACCGCCTGAGGAAAAGCAAGGCCCACAACTGAGGACCTGGCACTGCAAAGATCTGATGTGTCTGTTGTTGATTTAGGCTCAAAGAGAATCAAAATGTCTAGTCTGTCAGAAACAAGTAGAGATCTAAAGTTGTGAGTTCTTCAGAATTCCTGAGGAATCAAGGTGTGTGTGTGTGGGTGGGTGGGTGGGTGTGGGTGTGTGTGTAGGCATCCACACCAGGATAAACAGCAAGCCAAACACCAATATCTAGAGACAAATACTGGCAACATATTAAGGGAAAGAGCTATGCCTAAAGCCAAATGGGAAGAAACAAAAGGAAAAATACAAGAAAAGCTGGAATCAGTGACAAAGCACTAAAATGTCTGTAGCTTAGAGAGCAGAGCCTGGGCAAACGATGAAGGAACTGGAACTAGCATGGGACAGAAGGGATTTCTTTAAAGGTCACAGAGGAGGAAAAAGCAATCAATCAGGCTAAGAATACTGGTGAGTAATTTCAGAAGCCAATGATAAAAAAGGTAAAGGTAACTAAACAACATTGTGTGCTAATTATGTGATAGAATCAGTTTAGATCAGTTAAAAACAAATAAATGGGATAGAGTGAATGGGAAAGGCAGGAACTTCACTGCCAATGGAATTAATTATACCAGGACTTAGGCCGTATCTAAATCTGACATTAAGGAGGGATTCTTGGGAAATAAGTCTTTACAACAGATCTCCATATTTAAGTAGGACTATGCTAAACTAAATAGAAGAAGTCCTCATTATTTACATGTGGGTTAGACATCTTTATTAATCAACAAAATAAATGGGTGGAGATGTAATTTAGATTCTGTTTTGATAATTAGTCTTGGATTGAATGATTATGTATCGATTCTGTTAGAAAACGAAAGCACAAGGTAATTTTATAATTCACAACTTTCATTTCAAAGTGTATGGTTTAGGAAGCTAAGAGAGGTCTACAGGACAAGATTTCTCACAGAAAGGTGTGGAGGAGGCTTGAATATTTCACAGAATCATAAAATCATTGAGGTTGGAAGGGATCTTTGGGTGTCATCTTGTCCTACCCTCTACTCAAGTGGGGCCACCTTGAGACAGCTGCCCAAAACTTGTATATGTCCAAGGATGGAGAATCCACAACCTGCCTGGGTAACCTGTACTCATGTTCAGCCACTCTCAGGGTAAAAAAGTGTTCAGTTGGAACCTCTTGTGGTTCAATTTGTGCCCATTGACTTGAAGTCAATTAAGTCAAAAACTGAAAAAAATAGCAACAGAAAACAAATCTTTTCTGAGCCCCAAACCAGGAAAAAAATTCAAACAAATAAGATAATATTAACTAATAATTAAAAACCCAAAGAAATAAAACAGAAAGACAAGTAGATAAGGAATTTTAGGTAATAGGTTTCAAATTTTACTTACTACTTTTGATCTTCAAGAAGCATCTCTCTTTTTTGCATTTCTTCTTGTCTTTTTTTAACTTCAAGTCTTTCTGCCTAGAGCATTAAAACCAGGAAAAAAAACCCAAAAACAAACATCATATATTTCAATTCCAATATTTCAATATTCTGGTTTTTAAAAGATCTATAGCAGGTGCGTACAGAAGTGACACAATCTCAAATTTAAAAGTATTCACTCATGAACAAACATCTCCTAGTCAAGAGACCTGTTTAAATTAGAAAATGACCTGGTGCTCCTAGTACCCATGTACCCAAAAGGCCTAGTGAGCCTTCACAGCTGTCATGTCACAGCCCTGCTGAGGGACATCTTGGGGAGCAACTGATGCAACCTTGGTCCTTGCAAGAAGGTAGAAGGCCTAAACCACTGCACCAAAGCAGATGATAGTCCTGTGGCACTGACAGTGCAGTGATGTGAATACATGTAGCCCACAGACCTGACCGGCAGGAGCATTAGGTACTGGATAGTTGAATACATGCTAAGGCGGATGAAAGTGGAAGACATTTGTACTTCACCAACATTCCTCTGCCTCAGATACCATATCTGGTGGAAGAGCCAACCAAATCCTTGACACGTAAAACTCTTCTGTAAATCTGGATACCACACAAATGATTAAGTCTTTTAATACAAAATTGCGCATAATTTCCAACATGCAGTTCAAGCTAAATTCCCATGAAAAGGAGGCCAGCCAAATTTTTTGGTTTGTCCATAGTATGCAGCTAGGTCCAGAGGGAAGAGCAGTTAAAAGGCAGTTCAGTGTATGAAAAGCAGAAATTAGAAGTGGCAACCTGAGATTTCAGCCTGCTATATTTCAACTCCCACACTGCAGTTGGTGGGGGGATGCTCCAGTAAGAGCTCCCAGGAAATGATCACAACAATTCGCATGTGGAGCAAAATACAGCCTTGGACTGTCACTCTGCTTGTTGCCCACCCTCAAAATGAAAAAAGGCAATTGCTTGGTAACCCAGCAACCAGACATTGCTCTGAACAAAGTTCCCTGGAAATTTCAGACAATACCTTGCAGAGATGAGGAGGGAAATGTAGGTGAAAATGGCCCCTGTGGCTAGAGCCCCAAACCAGGGAGAGAACACTGCCTGAGCAGAGATACTTTGCAAGGAGAGGTAGAACAGGGAGGAAGAAACATGTAAGGGGGTAAGGGGTGTTAAGAATAGAGCTGAAACTCCCATTTCCATAATCTTCTTCCTGTCCTGCAATGAAAAAACATTTCAGAAAAATTACAATTCTACTGGCAATTACTCAATTACTTTGCCTTTAGCAATTTCAGGATGTGTATTTTTTAATTGGATAAAGAATGTCTGTCTGGAAGAGATTTGCAAAACAAGTGCAAATTCCTCCTTTGCATGCATTCGATTAAGAAAAAAAAAATCCTTTCAGATGTCTGCAGATAGGAAAAGAGCCACTATGTTGTGTGATGATATAAACTGCTGGAAGGCAAAAGACTTAGAAGCTGCTATTTGGAAAAAGGCAGTGAGAAATAAACAAAGGAGGAAGGCGAATCTCTGAAAAAGATCTCCTGTTGTTCACTCATTTGACATGCAGAGACAGTGACAGAACGTATCACATACTGACGCAATTCAAAACTTTAACCAAACTGTAGTAAGGAGCATCACTACACAGTATGGGTGATTTTAGTGTTCAGGGGATATATTGTTTGCTCTTAACCTAGACACAGTTAATGTTTTAGGCAAAAAAACTCCCACTCATTTATGCAGCTTCACAGCTTAAAGGAAAAGAAAGGAAGGAGGCAGATAAGAAATCTTATGGCTTGTGTTATTGGCAAAGGTGATGCTGGTACCCTCAAGGCACCAGCCATAGCTCCCAGGATTTTCCCCAATACTGCCCAATACCGCAAGCTAATGCCTTCACCTCTGAAAAAGCATTGGATGTGGGATCCACCATCATATTGCAAGGCTCATGAAAGTTAAAAAAAAAGAAATTCAAAAGGTTCCAAAAAAGTCTAAAGCTCATGGGGCTTGTTGTGGTATAGCTCCTAGCTAGTGATATCTAGAGAATGGTGATATTAACTTTGATAAATACAAACCTTCAGTAGTAACCCTGTCTCCCACTAGATGAAAAAATAAAGGAATATCCTGCAGCTGCTCTACCACCAGAATAGTGGTACCTGAAGAAAACTCCAGCATATTAAAATTACTCACTTGTGGCTGGCATGGCTATTTTTCACTCTGGAAGTTTACTCTAGGACACCTGCTTAAGGATGCACACAAGTGACAGGCAACAGGACGGGGGCATTCTCTAACTAATGACAATGTATCAGTAGACATTGCCAAAGCACTCCACATTTGGCACCATGTTCAAAAAGCCAAGAGTGGAACAGCTGTGATATTGAAGGTAAACATGTTGAAAAATGTTAGCAGAAGGTCTGTAAAGTGCCTGGTTTTAACAAATTCCTGAAAAAAGGCCGCTCATGCTGATTAACACAGTCAAATTAAAGAGTGCATGATTTGATAAAAATAAAACTAAATTACAGCTTATCCTAAATAAGAAAGTTTCTGAAGATGGCAGGATATGGTTTACTACATAATGTAAGAGAAAAAACATTGCATGCAGTGGAATTACTCTGAGCTTTTTCACTTCATATTGTTTGAATCTCCTAATACTCAGTCAAGACTTAAACTATACAAGGGAAGACTAAAGGAAGGGTAACAGCAATAGAAATTCAGTGACAGGAAACAGAAATATCTGTTGCACTGGAGTCATCCAATTTTACATACAACACAAATGATAAATGTTTAACAAGAAGGCCAGTATCAGCTGCTTGCTTATTTTTTGGGGAACTTTGACAGTCCTTTCACCCAATAGACACAAAGAAAATTATGATCCAATCTGGTCAAACACTGTGATGTGAAGGGCTGCACAAAAGATACCAACTCCAGATATCTACTACTAATGAGCAAATAATTAAAAAAAACTACCTCTCATGTACTCCAACACTTTCTGTGGATTAGACACGCATCTCAGAATCAGGGAAAAATACAGAAAAAGGGAATTCCCTGCTCATGTTGCAAAGCCTTTTCCGAATTATTTCACTGAGCACTCAGATCATTAGCTTTGAATACCCAACCTTAGGCAGCCCATGCTTACCCCATGAACAAACCCCAACAATCCCAGGACAAACTGCCTGTCAGGAAGTACGCGGGAGACCTGAGTATCTGTTTGCACAAGGTGGCCCTGTGGAGCATAGAATGAAGAATCTTTCTTCTCTCTGGAAGCTGGAGAGACACAAGGTAGATGCCAAGCTGGTCTTCCTGCAGCTAATAACCCCATGGTTAATTAAGACAGGCAGGTGGACTTGTACAGATAGTAAAGCAGACCTTCTGTATTTGGGTAATGCTTTGGCAGACACAGTTTTCACTTGTTCACAAAGATAATGGGAAAGGGGATGCTGCTTTTCTCTGCAAAACCAGCATTAAAACAGTAACATCGACAGATCCTAAGTTCACAAGCAGCACTGGCTTATAGTACATTATCCTTACAATCAAGGAAGAACTGAGCTGAGTGTCAGCACCCATTCTAGTCATCGCACATTAGTCTGTAGGGCTTCACCATTCAGACTGTTGGCAAAGAAGCCTTCCAGCTGTGAAAGTTCCAGGGCTCCTGCTGATAAAGCTGGCTAGCTATTATCTCCTCTCAGACTGTCACACAATTTGGTTTTTATTGAATGAATAATAACCTTAAGCAAAAGAAGGGCTGGCCAGCAAGGAAAGACGGCCTGTGAACTTGCAGAAAGACATGCTCTCAGCCAATGCCCTACAGGTGCAGTTGAATACAAATCTATCACTTCAAATAAAAAGCTCCTTTCCTCTGGTAAACAGAACCCAGCGCTGGTTGTACAGCACCAATAGGATCAGTGTCATTCTCAGGTCTTAGGAGCCTTTCATCTGTAGACAGGGTGAGATAGCCAAATTGACACCTTCTGGTGGCTTCTTAGCATGCTCTTCTTAAACACAAGGTTGAATTTTTAATACCCAATCATCTTCCACGAAGAAATTTCCATCAGCTCAATCATTATTGTGGAAGACAATCTGAATAAACAAATTCAAACTAAGAGTTCCCTTTCACACACCTCTGTTTTGTTCAATTGCTTTGTGGGTATCTGTTTATTTAGTCAAATTAGACAGTCTGTTTGGCAAAGATGTTTGCTGTGATGTTGCATCCTCCTTCAGAAAAAAATGGATACTTACAGTTTTACTACCTACAACATCTATAAAGATTTTATAATCTGTGGGAGTGAAGGTAAGGAAATTAAAGAGCATGAAAACAAACCTGATACATCAATATATTTTCCAGGTATAACTAGAAATTATAGCAGTCTTGTAACATTTTTCTTGTCCAATGGCCGTGGGCAAACAACATATATTAAATAATTAATGCGCTCTCTTCCACTGCTATCATCACTGCATCTTGAGCTATATGTGGGATGGTAATGTTAAGCTAATGACATTTTCAGGTAATAATATTTATTGTCCCTGTGAGGTGTTGTGTATGGGCTTATGCCCAAGGTATAATACTAACCACTGAGAGACCAGGAACAGACTAACCCTTACATAGAGGCAATTACAGTTGTTTTTGTTTATGCATGCCTTTGTACGCCAATCAGTATTGATGGCTTTTTAATTAACTCTCAACATTCAGCCTCTGCACAGAAAGCAATTTTTACTGTTGCGGAGACAAAATTTGCAAACCTGAAATCTCCCTTTCTCTCCTTGTTAATGAGCACATCAGTATTATGCTCCCTCCCCTTTAATTTTTCATTTAAATTCCACACTGCATTCTCAAGCAAGTATTACTTGGTTGCCACCAAGGAGACACAAATGAACTTTTACAAAGGGTTGTGCAGCACAAAGGACAAGAAGATGCTTTGTGAGAATAACTAGGGAAAGCAAACAAATTCAAACTAAAAAAAAAAGAAATTTTGAAACTGGGCTATCATTAGTGTCAATCATATGGAGAATATTAGAAGGAAGAGTGGTCTGACCTATTAGCAAGACACTTGTGTTTGCAGGCAGGGCTGGAGGGGCAGTTGAATTTCAGGGTGCTCTTAGTACAAAGCAGGTAGACTACACTAACCTTTCCATGATCTGGATATCTTTTCCAACCTGACAGGCTAGATTTTCTAGTATTCCCATGTGCACAGGCAGTTATGGATTTCTGTAAGGTCTTTGTGCCAACTGCTACAATCCAATCTTAGAGAGGGAGCTCATGCCAAAGTGAACCATATAACCTGCACACAATGTTACTCCTGACCTTTGTGTTCTCCCCTTCTGCTAACTCTGCCAGATAGATACAACTGAAAGGCTGGAGTTTCTGATGAGCCAAAGGAACACTCAAGCCCACAAAAACCCCAGGCAGGCATTCTTCAGTCAGCTACAAAGAGGAGGAGGAGGAAGAGGAGGACTACTTTTCCTAATTCCTCAATACCACCCAGGACCACTGTTTAATTTAATTAGCAGCTCCATATAGTTCCGCAACCATCAAGACATGAACTGTTATATGTCTTCAAATCTGCAGTAACCAGATTTACCTTTTCTCTCTGAATTGCTTTCTTTTTCAGGATTTCAGCTTCTTCAGCTGCCTTTTTTGCTTTTATATACTCTTCTCTCTTGTGCTGCATGACATAAACATGGGAAGTTATTTTATGTATTTATGTATATCAGGAACATATAAGGGAACTTGATTGCTATAATGTACGTCTTTCAAATCTAAAGTGTGTTAGGGGAAAGTTTCTGGATTTTTTTCCCCTAGAATAAGAAACTGAATAATGCAGGCTGCACAACAGCTACTCCAATATTGGCTTTAAGAAGGCTGAGAAATCCAGGACTGATAAATGGGCATCCATGCAAGGACTCACACAGCTGATTGATAACTTACAAGCATTTATACCTCTTGTAGCAAGAACAACATTTCCACATAAGCACGGGACAGGATGGTACATTGATCAATTAGTCCAAGCGTAAGCAGCATGCCGGAAGATACAGCACAGCATTTAAGTTGCTTTACAACTGTTCTGATTGTTATTTGAGATATCATCTGTGATACAGATTGCTACATATTTATGGAAAGATTTCTCATTTTCTTTGGTGCAGAACATTAGTTGCTGATTTTCTGCTGCTTCTTTCAAGTTTTGTGACTTTCTCCTGTCAAGCAGCTGCGAGTTCATTTTATAGTCATACGAAACACTATAAGAAAAATTTTCTTTTGAGTTCTAAAAATAAACAAACACATTTATTCTTACTGACCTTTTTCTGGTATTTAGATTGCATGAGACTCATTTGCTGGTTTTGTCTTACTTGAGTCTCTGATTCGTTTCCACCTTAAAAAAAGCAAAAGCACTTTGTATGCACATTTTAAGTACAAATGCCGGTCATTTCAGAATACAGCAATATAACAGATTGGATGTATGTATATACAGGAAATTTTTCATAATTACAGTAGCTGCCTGACATTAAAGAGAACAGATAGGAGACCTTTTTGATAATTTTTTTCATCCATCAAAAGCACTTGCCTCTTATTTACAGAGCACCCATTGTATCATCCATTCTGCCAACAAATATGTTCCTACAATATATGATCAGTTTACTGAGGAACTATTCAATTTTCAGAAAATCAGTCATGCTTTGCAAGTAAGTTTTCATTTTCACATCCAGCTATCCCCACCTTTGCTCAGTTTGTCACACACATACATTCAGATAGTCTATTGCTCAAAAGTTTCTCCTTTATCAAACTTAGGATCTGGGACTCTGCCAGCTCTAATGGGATGCTATAATTTTAATATTTTCTAAGTAATGTCTTGGGGCTTAAGGAAGAATCTCCTTTATGAAATGGAAGTAAAAGCCTTTTTCTACAGACCTCACATTCATATCCAGGTAGTAGAAGGTGTCCTTTTCCAAAGCCATGGACTCTCTTTTGTGAATATCTAAAGCTCTAGCCATGATGTTCAGCCTTCTATAAAAAGAAACAAAACCCCCAGTAACAAAAAAAAACCCAACCACACAAAGAAAGTGATACTAGGTCTTAAGGGATGGAGTGACTTTGATTCTATTATTCTGCTCTATTTTCCAAAGTATTTTATTGCCATAGAAAAGGAAATAACTTATTCCCTTCTGTTGTTGCAAAAAATAACAGCAACCTTCACTCTGTTCTGAGGACGGGGGCTCTATTTTTCCAATTTATTGTTCTCATGAGAAATTCCCCTCTATGTGACTCCTAATTCTATAGAAGCAGCTGGACCAATCTGTGCTACCTTAGGTATCCTGATATTCTGGGCTGTACCGAAAGCAGCATGGGCAGCCAGTCAAGGGAATGTCTTCTGCCCTACTGTTCTGCTCTGGTGAGACCCAACCTGCAGTGCTGCATCCAGCTCGGGAGTCCTCAATCTAAGAAGGATGTGGACCTGCTGGATTGAGTCCATAGGAGGGCCCCAAAGATGATCACAGGGCTGGAACACCTCTCCTGTGAAGACAGGCTGAGAGAGCCAGGATTGTGCCCCCAGGAGAGGAGAAGGCTTCAGGGGAGACCTCCTGGCAGCCTTTCAGTACCTGAAGGGGCCTACAAGAGAGCTGGAGAGAAAATTTATGCAAGAGCACACAGTAGGACAAGGACAACAAGGACAAGACAAGGAGGAATGGCTTTAAACTGAAAGAGGTGAGATTTAGATTGAATATAATAAAGAAATGTTTCACTACGAGGTGCTGAGGTACTGGCAAAGATTGCCCAGAGAAGCTGTGGATGTCCGATCTCTGGAAATGCTCAAGGCCAGGTTCAACTGCATTTTGAGCAACCCGCTCTAGTGGAAGGTGTCCCTATCCCTGGCAGGGAGGTTAAAATTAGATTATATTAAGGTTTCCTTGAGACCCAAACCATTCTATGAAATGTAAGACAACTATACTAGGCTTTTCAGGAGGGATGACTCTGTCCAAATGTAGCTCTCTCCTTTTACTAATGGAAGGTAACTAATCTTTCGGAGCTGTTGTGACATTCAGTGAATGGGAGATCAATTCCCTAAGTGTGGCAACATTTCTATGGACACAAATAAATCCCTAAGGTAAGTTCTTAAAAGAGGGTGGCCATGCAGTATACAAGCAATAAGCTTAGAGTAGTAATAAGCACACAGCTGCCATTGTAGAGTGTCTCTTCCCCAGGTCCAGAAAATAAAACTGCTGCTAAACAGGTTTTGAAACCTCTTGGATGCCTAATCTTCTCTACTTTTAGCCTCTTATTGACAACATTTCCTTTATGCACTGTAGTGTTTTTGCTGGTACTGGTGGATATTGTCTTGGAACAAACATTTTTCCAATCATTATTAGAAATTGCCTATAGCCTTTCAGCCAGGTTTAATTCATTCAAGTTGGCTTGGCTATAACGTGTCAAACACTTCACTGAAGCCAAAGGGTGTTGTGATCATATAAATAATGCCAGAAAAGAGACTGTTGCATTTATCAGGCATGATTTGTTGCTCCACTTGTCCTCTCCACGGAGGAGAGCAGAACTTACGTCCTTCATTGCTCTCACCTCTCCATGATGCCTGAAAGTTTTCCAATCAAATATTACAGAGTTGAAACCCAGAATACTTATTTCCCTATGGAAAGAACAAGTGTTAAAAAACTTCAACTTTAAAAAACTTCAACTTTAAGGAACTTCAACTTTATTTAGAGATTTGAATTAGATGTGTAACCCCTTAAAATGACTCTGAGAAAATAACACGATACTTTTTTCCTTTAATGAGTACCTACAGCGGTGAAATTAGAGATGCCGTTTTAGGTCCAAATTTGTCCCTGTGTGAATGATATGTTCTAATAATCTTTGCACCTCAGTTCTTTTCAGAGGCACTGAACACAGGTGCCTGTGTCTCAGTCTCAGGAGTCTAAGTGGCAGCTAGAGAGTGACTAATGACATCATATTTTCTTACTTTTTTTTTTTTTCCCCTTAAGTTGCTTCTTTGTCAAGATGGATGTGGGGCCAGAAGTTAAGACTCCCAGCACTCAGTCACTGAAGCTTTAAGGGACACCCTCAGTCACACAGCCAGCACATACAGACCGCTCTTTTTTTTTTTCCAGATGTCACTTTCTTCAGCAAAAAGCTCTGTGGTCTTCTTGTGACAGAAGTATGTCTTCCAGGAGCTACTCACAAGCAAACGGCAGATGTTCCACTTGAACTCACAAAGACTGTGGCCATACAACTGCACATGATGGCAGGAATACAGGGCATTGCCACCACTGCAAACAGCTGTGACTCAGCTGCAGGGCAGAACAGGTGGGACCAGGATCACCTTGACCCAAAAATCACCTCTGGGTTGGAGTCAGTTCAAATTCCACTGCTGTCTATTTTTATGCACTGTATACCTCCACAAACTTGTGTAGCCTGACAGAGAAAGAACTTAATTTGCAGGTCAAAGCAGACCACATCCTGCCCTGTGTACCCCAAATTCTCCTACAACAGCCACAGTAAGGAAGGGCAGCTCTTCTTTTCTAAAACTTTTTTTAACTAAGTCTGAAATGTCACTAAATTCAATACTTTATAGTGGTTGCAATTCAAGATATTTCCTACACTTTCCCTCACCCATCTAGAGAACATTTTGGTTATCTTAGAAAACACATCAGTTATGTTCAGGGTGTCTTAAATTCTTGCAGCTTTTTACCCTGTTTTTCATTTACTTGTCTGTTTTTATCTTTATAAAATTGATCATACAGGGCTTCATGCACATTTAGCCTGCAAATGCTGAAGCTGCAGGGATCACTTTCGCCTCTTCAAGAGCCAACAGCCAGAGAAGCACACATAGTAAAACAGAGGAGTTTTTTTATGGGTAACTGGAGGATCTCCAACATGCTGTCCATCTGCACACTAATGACAAGTGTGTGCCCCCCTCCGAGACATCAACCACAGACAGTGTAAACAGCAGGAGGGTTAATCCACCTGTTTTCCCCAAATGTTAGTACAGATTTTCTACTCTGATCTTGACAGATTTCGTGAGTGACAATCTGTGCTGTTTTGTTCAGAAACATCTTCCTTGCCATGATCATCAAGAAGTACAGAGCACATACAATGGGCTCATGTCAGCCTTTATTGACACTGAATTTCTTTATAATAAGTAGTGAGAAAAAGTGAAAAATGTCTCATGTCTTGGAAAATTAAATTCTGCATTTCTCAATTGCTGATTTACATGTCTTACCCAGTCTCTGTGGCACCAACATAATTGGCCCTGGCCTGTGTTCTTTCTTCCATTGCTCCAGGTCATCAAGCTCTTTCTTAGCAACTGGGCAGGTATAAAAAGAAATAAATATACAGAAGTTAGGGGAATACTAAAAAGCAGCCATTACTACTAATTGCATGTAATCCTGAAGACCATCCAGGAACTTGGTCTCGAGGGATGCAGACAATCCCACAAGAGGTTATGCAGTCACTGCAATGATCAGCTAATAAGGCAAACATTTTCCCTAACTTGAGACTGTAATGGTGAGCAACCCTAGGACTCAACCCCAAAAATAAAGCTGAAACCAGCTAGAAGAGTGATAACAGACTGCTTTTTAACCTCTGGAAACCTACAGGTATATGCCACAGTATTTACTCCTGCAGGTAAAGCAGAAGTTGTTACGATGAAGATGTTATTGCTGCATAGAGGGAAATCCTTGTGGTGTAATGCTCCCCAGCAGGGAAATGAAAAGTAATTTTCCCTCCCAACCACATGCTCCCTAAATAAAAACAGGCAGAATGCATGAATCAGCTTCAAATTGAGACACTTCAACATAGGCACCCACATGTGAGATGGGCAGCAAGCTCCCAGGGTAGTCAGTGGAAGTCAATAGAGCTGGGGTGCAGCCATATGCTCTAGGATGGCTAATTTCACTTCTCTATTTGCTGACTGGCAGAGGAAAAAAAAAAAACACAATTACTTTCAATAGCAAGGCAAATGAAGCCTATGGAAAGAGGTGCTGTGTTTTACACTAGCACTTGAGCTGCTCTAGGGAGCTTATTTCAGTCTTACTAACTGTATATCCCAATGGCTGGCTATGGCTATCGGAGGCTAACACCAGCCCTCCTCTAAGAGGATAAAGCCAGTATTTGGGTAAGCTTCTAAAGAGACCCAAAAGACAGAGAACAGCTTTTTATTTCACCTTTAAAACAAGCATTTAAGTAGAGACTGCATTCAGTGAGGTCCTGTTCCCGCCAGTGTCTGAGACAGAAATGCTTGACATACTTCAGACCTTTCACACTGGTGCCACAAAGTGAAAACATATCTTTATCACAGCAGCAGCATCTTTGCTGTTAACATTACAGTCAGGTCTAAGATGATCTGCTGCTATTCTTCCTTCAAAAAGATTTTAAGTCCATTTTCTTTCTTGCAACCGAAGAGGAAACCCAACCCATACCAGCCTTCTGGTAAAGCATTTCAGGCAAACTCACAATGTTTGAGAAGAAAGGATTTAATTGCACTGTTTCCTTGAGGACTCAACACCTGAGAAATGCTGATTCACATTCCTTCAGCTTTCATGTCTTGCATAAATCCATGTTCAGGTGTGTAGGACTGCTCTGCTCAGTCAGTCACCTCTGAATATAGAATTTATTTCACAACTGACCCTTGCTGTAACTTTGCCAATAAAAGATTTCAACATATGCCTGATCTTTCTGGTAGAGGCTTAGTGTGTTCATTCCTGCTTAGCTACTTTCACCAGCACGACTCAAAGCCAAGCAAAAGTGAACATATATCCACAAATACTTTCCATCTATAATGACTTTTACCAGATTCTGTAAAAGACTCACCTGCAATCCTTAAATGCATGTTCAAGGACCAACAGCGTCTGCAGTTACTTTTGTTTCCACATGGGAGTATCTTAAAAAATATTTATTTATATTTTTGTTCTTCCTCCTCCTAACTCTGAGACTGTTCAAAGTTACCCAATATTAATTCAATCCTGTAAAAGTTGGATAGAGCTAATTCCAGCATAATCTTGTAGAAGACATCATTAACAACTCTTGCACTGAAATTACCAAAACCCTTCCAAACAAGATTTATTCTGCATGAAGTGAAGCCAGATGATGAGTCAATCTTAAGAAAAGCTACATGATCATGGAAAATGCTCAGAGCACTGGCATTACTGTCATAGCTGTACGTATAAAACCGTTGTAAAAATGAGGATAAAAATCGCAAGAGCAATAAAATGCTAAAGCCCTGAAATTATTCAAGTAGAAATAATGTGTTACGAGATTACACAACTGAACTTACTTTGTTGCAACTGTTTTCTTCTGGTTTCATTTGGAGTTACCAAGACATATGGGCCAACACTAAAATAAAAGAATACACTCTTATTTTTCCTGTTTACATAAAATCAGGACTAGAAAGAGTTCCTTCATCAGCAGAGTCAGTTTTCTCCTCTTGTAGCAAACAACTTCATATGAAAACTAGTATTTATTCTGATTCAGCCCTTTAGGAATTTTTGGTAAGTACTCTAGAAATACTTGTTATATTTAGAATTGGCAGCAGATAGCAAAGATAATATTTTCAGGAACTTATAGCATAGCCTTTGCTGTTCTTATTCAAGACTTACTCTAGACGGCTGACCTCAGATCTCATGCATTTCAAATCAAATCACTTCCTTGAATCAAAATGTTCCATGTGGAAGACCACTGTCTACTGGGAAGAGCTGGAAGGCCCACCCCTTACCTTGTGGGCACCAAGCACCTTGTGGGCTTAAGCAGTCTGCCCAGAAGCTGCCCAAGGAGTGTGCAAAGTCACACTGTTTGTGATGGACCCAGAGGACTTACTCTCAGCCGGAGCCTCAGTTTCCTTCTCAGCCTTTCATTTTCAGGCACCGGGAATTCCTGGGGCATATTCATCTTGCTGTGTGACTCACTGAATCAGGACAAGGGCCTGTTTTGCCAGAGTTAATTCAAAATGCAGTTGCTGTCTCAAGGAGCTATCGATCTAATGTGACAGCAAAGAGGCAAGACAGGGTTCACAGTGTATTAAGAGACTCGAGGTGATCAAAAGAGTGATGAAAGCATGTCAGTTCCACTTGGAGAAGACAAAGGGTTTTATCTCCATGGTGTATTGTGTGAGTAGGAGTTTACATGGCTCCCACTCAGCAGAAGCTGTGCCATGGGGGTGAAGTTTACCAGAAATGCACTAAGTAGCAGTTGGCCCCACACATCAGAGTCTTGGCAGGGTTTTATACGCACATGTGGACGCAAATATTTCATCTGGCTGCATTGCAGGGAAAGCACAAGGAGAACAGCTAGCAAGGAATAATTAGGGGTGAAGGCTGAACCTCTTCAGGAAGGGCCATAGGGAGTGGCTAGAGGACAAACTAGTTAGCAGAGATTGAAGTTGGCAGTGGAAAAGTAATGGAACAATAAGGCCCAAGACTAAGGCTTAAAAGGGGAATGAAAATCATGCAAAAAGATCAAAGCGCCCAAAGCTGCCTGCTGCCATATCAGTGTAATTCAGCATTTGGTAAGAGAGTATTTATATCCAATTACCTCTTTCTCTTTGAAGACTTATTCTAGGAGGATGTGGATTAATTTATGAGATTAAACTAGTAAAGATAGAGCCGTGAGCTTTAATGGTGCCATTTAATATGATCTTTTCCCTTTCTGCCAGCATACTCTGGTGCCCCCGAGATGGTGAGACTGTTCTGCACGTCTCCCCTGAATCCCAGACCCTCAAAGGCAGGAGTGAAGAGAGCAGCAATGCCCCGCTGGCATTCACCACACAACTGCAAACATTGCTTAAAAGAAGCTTTGACAACACATCTTGCTTATGGCTTAACATTCCCTATCAGAGATGTTGTTTCAGATTTTTCTCTGTTTGATTGAGTAGTAGCATTTCCAATTTATCCCAAAGTGCCTTTAACAAGCTGCTGCACAATTTATCTGTTTCAAGACTTTTTTAATAGCTTTTGTTTTTGCTTCAGATATTAAGATCATATTTCTCTCAAGTTCATACACAAAAATTATTAAGTACCTTTTAAACTCCCCTCCCTTCCCTTTGGCAGTGATAAAAGTGGATGAAATTGTGGGTTGCAATGCTACATATCTTCCCCTCCCAAAAATCGATCAGTATAGCTAAGATATCACACTGCTTCACAGCACTAGAGGGCAGAAGAGTTTTTATACCATGTACTTTGATGATTTCAAACAGCATTTGCTGGTTGATTTAAGTTATAATCAATTTTTTTAAAAAAGATCTCAGCTTGTCTGAACATGTATGAGAAATCACGGTATCAAATCTAGCCCTTTTGGCTAGATTTCCTTTATCTGCTTCTGCTTTTTGGCTGGAAGGCTCAGACCTCAGGAGGCCAGGTGGGGCCCATTCTTGTGGTACCTGACCGTGGCCTCATCATCAGCACCTCAGAAGGACTGTGCCTGAAATATAGCAAAGATCAATCCGTTTACAAAAGAGGTAGAGGTGACAGTACATTTACCATCTGTTATCCAGAGAGCAGATTAAGACTCAGTGTGTTTAAAACAGTGCTTATCTAAAAGCCAGACTGGTTTCCATTTTATTGAAAAAAAGGCAAATAAAGTGAGGATGTCAAGTCTCCAACAGGGGAGGGAAGGGGAGAACGGAACACCAGGTTTTCTTTGCCTTTTATCTAATGCTTTTAGTTTTTAGAAATTATAAGGAAAAGAAAAAAAGGTGGTGGGGAAGCATTATTGAGTTTACCTAATTTTATGGCATTCACCTTGGTCTCTGGAAAGATATGTCAGAGTGTGGATTTGGGTACTGGTATCAGAATGGCCTATGCTGAAGGAGGGCAGATTTAGGTAAGATAGTAGGAAGACATTCCTTCGTGCGAGGGTGGTGAAGCACTGGCTTAAGTAAGTACATGGAGCATGTACATGGTAAGCTTCCTGTGGGAGGGGTGAAAGTCAGGGTACAAACTGGCTTCTTGCCTTTTAACCCTACAGGAGAAGAGCCAGATGAGCTGTTGCCTGAGGAACTCTGCCCTACCAGTTCTAAAATCCGCACCTAATATCCTTTGTTTTCTTGAGATTCTGTTTTTGAAGGGAGAAAAGATAATACAAAAACCCACCACCAGCTTTCACCTTGTGTATTTATCCAGTTTGCAGGATATTGTACGTCATTTCTTTGTTCAGGAAAAACCTCTGATCCAGTTAAGCCTATAAAACCCACTACAGCCTGTCAATTTAATATTCCAGTCAGTTTCTAAGTTGCCACAGTAGCCATAAGTCTGGAGCAAATTATCCTACTTACCTGAGGAGCAATTAAGGAAATGTGAAGATTTTAAGCTATCAGTGGTGTGCAGAATTTTGTGCTTTATACCAATATATGAAGTGCTTCAAAATCCACAGACAGAAAAGATTATGAAGAATTTAACTTTACAGTTTCCCTAATAATGATTCTAATTGTTACAAGACTTAAGCATATCTTTGAGGTAGGGTTGTTTTATAAATACAAATGCAGAAGTCACTGGAAAGGGGAGAAAGAACATCTTACCCCAGTTACAGCTCTTCAAAAAAGAAAAATCATCTTCTGCCTTTATGGATCATATTAATCTTGATGAGTGTTTTTTGTTTTATTTTCTCTGCAGAAAATGGGAATGTATTGACTCATTACACAGACTGAACAGATATTAATGAGAGTAAGAAAGTTATAACCCAATAAGACAATGTATCTATATTGAAATTTAAAAAAAAAAGTAACCTCCTATGATTTTTCAAGCAGATACACATAATATATACCCTTGTATATAAATACCTAGGTAACAATCTATCATTGTGGTTTAACCCCAGTCAGTAACTAGGTACCACATGTCTGCTCACTCACTCCGCCCCTCATGGGATGGGAGGGATAGTTAGAAGGTTTAAAGTGAGAAAACTCATGGGTTGAGATAAATACAGGTAAAGCAAAAGCTGCACACAAAAACAAAGCAGGGCACAGAATGGATTCACCACTTCCCATGGGCAGGCAGGTGTTCCACCATCCCCAGGAAAGCTCCATCACATGTAGTGGTGACTTGGGAAGACAAACACCATCACTTTGTGCATCTCACCCTTCCTCTTCCCCCAGCTGTGTATGCTGAGCATGATGCCATATGTTGTGGGGTACACCTCTGCCAGGTGGGGGTCAGCTGTCCCACAACTCTCACAACTTCCTGTGCACCCCCAGCCCTCTCTCTGGTGGGGTGAGAGATAGAAAAGGTCCTGGCTCAGTGTCAGCCCTGCTCAGCTGTAACAAAAACATCTCTGTGTTATCAACACTGTTTTGGTCACAAATCCAAAACACAGCCCCCAGAGTGACTACTATGAAGAAAATAAGCTCCACTCCAGTCAAAACCAGCACATACAGAGAGAGATACATAACATTTCAGTCAGGAGAAACATGCAATTCAGTCATAGATAATCTGTAATGATCGTTTATACTTTGCCTGATCAGTAACATTAGGAACACCATGTCTGAACACTTAAATTCTGATTCGTATGTGTAAGTCTACTCTCCTAACTAGCTCAAGGACACCTTTTCAGTGCTTACAAGGCATTGACCATAGCAACTTTTGTTCTACTTTCTTTCAGGTTTGTATAAAATAGTTTATTTCTAAAACTGAAAAAAACATCTGAGGACTGCTCTTCACTGGTAATAGTTTTTGCAGAGCTGTGCTCTTCAGTTTTTCCTCAGGTCCACTCTAGCCATCTGCCACAGGAGAGATTTTCAAATGAAGTGTGAAATAGTTTAAAGAGTTACAAAAGGAATGGGTGTTACAAACTATTTCCAGTTCCACTGCGTTTTATACCGTGGGTGCATTGGCACATGAATATCACAGAGCTGAAAGCCAAATATCTTGCTCTGCTGGGCAGAGTGCTCTGCATAACAGACAGAAACTAAGTAGAATAAAGTTGGAGAGCAACACAAATGACTAAAGCTTGGAAGGGAGACATGGGTAGATTCAGTCTGAGGAGGGACCTAGGGAAAGATGCAAGTGAGATACTGCATTAGATAGTATGTTAAGACTGAATTTAAAAGATAAAAGAGACCAAACTTCCAAAGTCAACTCCTGAATTTCCTTTGAAGATGCAATAACCTGAACTTTGTGTTCCTTTATTAGGAATTGCTTTAAGAGCAGTCAAATCCAGACCACCACAAAGTATTGTTTTCACCAAGGCTCCTGTGCCTGTTGGAGCAGCCACATGCTGCTGAGCAGTGCAGAAGCTGCCAAATTAAAGGACTACAAGATGCCAAAATCCAGCAAGCAGACAACTGTCCTGTAGGTATCCCTATTTTGCAATGCACACACAGCCAGATGCTAATGATAATTGACAGCCACAGCTCTAGACCTCAGCTGAGCAATATGCTCTGTGTCCCAGCAGTGTCATAAGCAGAGCTTGAGGAGAGCGTGCAAACCTTGCTTGCAGGCTTGGAGCTCTGGCTTTCCATCTTTATCAGTGGCAGCATCTTACCAGTTTGCAGCTCAGAGGCAAAAGTGATTTACTGGGGCATAGCATTACACACTGTCTGATTCATCCTCACTGCGTGTGTGCCCTTAACACAAGAGGCAGAAAATGAACTACATTAGCAGGAAATGTTTATCACCAAAAATCTACCTCCATGGATTTTATCCTGTGTTTTCCACAGGCCAGGAATGAACTTAATTACCACAGTTCAAATTATGCCTGGAAGATTATTAAACCAGGATAACTCACTTCTGTGTCTGGTCCCTTTCATTAAGAACAGACAATATTTTTGGCCTTGTGAGGCTTTTGGTTAAAGAAAATACTTAAATCCTGAAGAAGTGAATTTGCAAGGGGGAAAAGTGAGAAGGGAAAGAGCAGCAGAGAGCAGCCCAGGAGAAAGCAAGAGTCAGAAATCTGCAGGAAAGAAACAGACCTGAGGTTCTGCTGTTACCCACACTCTTGTAGAGAAATTCCTGAAGTTAAAATTTGGTCCAAAGACTAAAACTTAAACTTGGAACTGAATTTCTAACAGTTTAGATGAGGCTCAGACTCAGCAGCTTGTTGTGGTCTTGGCACATCAGAAAGAAGGGCAGGTGCTTCAGCCAGTACTCTGTTTTGGACAATCTCAACCAGCTTCTAATGATCCAAGGAAATTGCCACCCTGAGGGATCAAATGCTGTCAGCCCACACTTGGCTCACAGCACAGCTTTCCCTCCTCTGAAAACAGTAATGTGCTATTAGTCAGCCTGTGATTGTGGTCAGATTACACCAAAGGGGCAGATTTCACTGTGGCAGTGTTGTAGATCAGCATCAGACCCAGCAAAGTCTAGAAAAGCCAGACATGGCCAGGCTCATGCTGTCCTAGGGCAGCTCAGTTCCCTCAGTCCAGCATCATGTCAGGGATGTAGGGAGCATGCCAGAGCCAGCTGGAGCCGCCGGTAATCCCTAGCTGTGAGGAGCATGGAGCATCGTACGTGGGCAGGCCAGGCACTGGGCTTGGCAACACCGAGGGCTGAGCCGAGCTATCCCCTGCAGAGGTGTGCAAGTGTTGCATGTCAGGCTTGCCAACATGCCTGGAGAGCTCCACAGGTCAGATGCCATGTCACATGAACACTGAGATTTGAGATAGTGGCGTGTTCATCTCTGCTTCCTCCCTTTCCTTTTCAACAATGTATTCCCTCCTCTGCTGTCTCGGCATCAGAGAATTTGTCCTTACATCGCCCCTGCCCAAACGCAGCATCCTCCAATACATTCCTTATTCATCATCTCACCACTGCTCCTCATCAAGCTATGCATCAAGAGAACCTATCAGGGCTTGTGCAGAACAATCTCTTCCAAAAAAATCTTCTAATACAGAATTTGGAAGGACTTCCTTCCCTCCCCCAGGCACTATACAGAACAGCAACCCCCACAGTCCAGACTAACAGTATAGTTATTGTCTTACATAGACCCTGCCACCAATCCTGTGCCTGGAGAAAGGCTGGCTACTGACCACAGGAAAGCCAGGCATCTCTGAATTGCTCCACTGGGTTGTAAACATTAGTACATCAGCCTAAAAGACAGAGTTGGGAGATTTCTCCTGTGCAGCAAGTGGAAAGCTAAACTCTGAACAGATATTCTATAATTCAAATTACCTGTCTTGCACTCCCACCTGTGCCTGGGCAGTGGGCAAAACAATCATTTTGCTAAAAATGTACCTACATTGCTGTAGACTTTTTTTTTTTATTTTAAAGAAACTTCAGTTCATTAAAGAAATAAGAAAATCAGAACTGCTAAATATAGTCTGTCAGCAAAAGGATGAGGGGTCTTATAACAACATAGATATTTTGGGGTTTTGTTTTGTTTTAAATTCAGGATTAAGATTGGAAAAGGAAGGAAAGAAAACTGATAGATTTGGCTCCAGCAATCAAAGAATACAATTTCTCAAATCAAGCACTCTACCAAGTTCACTCTCCTTTCAAACAAAATGATGAGGGACTGTTACCAGCTGTGCAGCAATATATCTTCAGGCTTTATTATTTTGAATTTCAGTTTTTAATGGATTTTACCAGAACCAGTATTATTCCTGGCAGCTTTAAAGGCGCTAAAGGCAGACTGCTGAATGGGGGCAGCAGTTTCTTTTTCAGGCACTAGCTATAGTTCACCCTCTAATTTCCCCACTTTCCTCCACCTTTCTTCTGTACAGACTTTTGTTTCTGAATAGGTATGAACGGGGGCAATTTGGGAATTTGCTTTCCTCAAGTTAATTTCATGGCACTTAGCAGACACATTTAAGTGAAGCCACTTAAATGCAAGCTTATTATATGCAGTTTCAAGTTCTTGTAATCCTGGTGACTTTTTTGTCCATGCATGGCCTGAAACCACATTCTATGTATAACTGGATGGGGATCTGCAAAATGTGACTTCAATTTTGCATTTAAACAAGAATTTTTCTTAATAAGGACCATTTTATTGTCACTTCTCGTCCTTGATATATCATAGAAGGGTTTTCCCAAAGCAAAACTACCCTGTAATATCAGCTTTCCACCTTGCATTTTTAATAGTCCAGTTTGAATATTGAGCACTGAACAGGACTGCAACATGCTACATCCCACACATATTTCTTGTGTCCAATCTAAACAAAAGGTCCCCTGATCCAACCCTAAGATGCTCCTGAGATGTTTTCCCACTGCCAATTTCTCTCACAGCCTGAGACAGAGAGTTTGCATGGAAACAATTTACACGGAGCCTTTAAAAGAGACTCCAACTCCTGCTTTGCTGGCAGCAAAACCATATGCCTGTCTGTTTCCAAAAAATAGCAAGCAGAAGCTGGAATAGAGACACTACTTGGCACAGAGGCATCCTATTTGGGCCCCTCATGTTTCCCTCTGCTATGCATATTCCAGAAATCCTTTAGTAACACTAGTCTGAGCTTTTTTTTCTTTTACTGTCACCCCATGACTTCAGCTCTCCAACTGCTCTTGTTATCCCAGAGCCTGAAAATGTGGACCACTCTAAAGGTGTCCCAGTATTTTAGTTTTAAAGGTCATATTAAAATGGGTTGGTGGCTAAAAAGGTGAGTCAGCTTTATCACTGCCAAAATGATATTTTAATCTGAAATCTTTCTTGAAATGTAACTTGAGCAAATAAACAAAGTAAAAATGAATGAAACAATTTTTTTTTTCTTAAGAATAAAGATCTCCACTCCTCTGTTTCAGTATTTCAGATGCTGTCTTCTCCTTTGATCTGTGTTAGTTAAGGAAATTGCAGTTTAAGTGGCTTCATCCCATTCAAATGCCTGGTAGCATCCCCCTTCTCAAGGGACAGATGCAAACCCCACTCTCTTTCACTACATTTTTTGAGTACATACTATGTGGTTTCTGTTTCAACCTGCCTTTCCCCTATCCCTCTTCTCATTAACTGAATACTAATGCAGATTTTAATTTGTACATCTAAGATTTAGGAACTAATTCTTTGTTAGAACTTTATGAACTCACAGAGAGAATCTTTTCACATGCAAAAAATACTACTTAGTCTTTGCAGTGGATGCACACCAGCTTTATGTCTGCAAGAATCATGCAAGATGAAAGAGGGAACAGTAATTATACGTGCCCTGGCCTTAAATTCTGCAGGGAGCTCTGGCAAACCAATTGATTAATTATTCACCTAACCTATACCAGGGGGTTTGTATGCCAGACAAAAACTGGGTAAAGGCAGTCATGCCAATTGAAAAACTCCCACTAGCCCTGCTGCCCCCTCCTCCCCCGGAAGAAAACCCAAACAGCAACAAAATGCACACATCACAACTACATAAACAAGCTGGGGCTGTCCTTGCTCTACTGTGGATACCTGGCACTGTGAGAGCAGGCAAGCCAGAGCATTTTTCACATTTCGAAGTGGCGGAAAATAAACAGACTATAACTAAGGAATTGCTGTTTGCTCTCCTGAAAGTCAGACATTAAAGCACTGATGGATTTTAAAGGGGCTCAGCTCTTAATAGTCCCTGTGTCATTACTACCCAACAGGCAAGCATTCATGGGTTTCAGTGGAAAGCTGCTGACCTCTGCTCACCATAAGCTGCCTGCCACCTGCTTCACAGGTGGCTCCACCTTCTTCATCCAGAAATAAGGGAAAGGAAACTGAAACAGTTTGCAGTTTTGCCAGCTGCACTTTGAAAACCGGAAAAAAAATAAGCAAGCTAAGCAAAGTCAGCACATAACAATAATGACAATCTTAGCATTATATGCACTGTTACTGAGAACTCAGAAAAAGCACATTTGGGGAAAAAGACTAAACACTTAGCTATGGTCATCTAAGCATATTTAGATTAAACGCATGTGTATAAAATACACACACACACACACACAGAGCTTTCAGTTTCTATTCTGTATTATATCTGCAAGACACAGTTTATGCAAGCTATTGCAGGATTGCCACTGGAAATCCAGAGATGGACTAAGCACAGATTCCAATAAAGCATAAAATAAAATCAAGAGCTGAATCTTTGGTTTTAGTTTTGTCAGCATGAAGTTTCTGGAAGCTGTTCTGTGTCCTTGACTGCATTCAGAGCAGTGCTGGAATGCAGCCTATATCCATTTCTTAAGCCAAAGTAAGTATTTTTAGACTTTTCAAGATGAAATATTAGGAGAAACAGAAATCAAGGAGATAGAACCAGATTTGAAATTTCACTTTGAAAAAAGATGCCAAGAAACAAACACCACATATTCCAGTATCCAAGGTACAGAACTGGCCACACAGCACAGGGTGTAAGCCATGCCACCAAGAAGCCTGCCAGAACAATTCAGGTCTCATGTAGGAGGCTTCAAGAAGATGATGACATGCTGCTTGTGTGCTCAGCCACATTTATGTTCTCTATAAAGTATTTACACCCTTAAAGGTGTACACTTCGAGTAAGCTGGAGAGCAGACACCCAGTACAGGTGAACCATCTTAGTCCTTGTTACTTACTACTGATGTTGCTGCTGTGGGTGGGATGATGCTTGGCCTCTTCGTTTCTCTTCAGAAGCTGCCAGCTTCTGGGCATTTTCACCTTTCTCCATTTCACTGTTGCCGTGCCAGGGGTTACCCTGAGAGGAAGATGGAGTATGGGAGGCAGTAGCTGTCCTGTACCTGCTGCCTTCCTTCCATCCCCCAACCCCAGACATGGTTTTACAAGTACCTTCCCTTGATAGAAACCAGTATTGCTGCTACAGCTAGGGAGGCATTCAAAACTTTGGAGTTACCACAAATCAGTTTCAATTCCTGGTAAGCACCTCCCCTTCCTGAACTTTTGACTGGCAGGCATGCCAATACATGTACTGCTTTCTGAGGATCCTCCAGCTGAAGCTGAAGTTTCATCATCTCAGTCACAGCACTCAGGCAGAAAGGGAGTCAGAAGGTGACAGCAAAGCTGATCTGTACTAATAAACCAGGTGACAACAGAAGCAAGGGGAGGTCTGACATTTTTCTGATATATTTCTGACATACATTTCTGATATATTTCTGACTTTTTTTTTAACCCAGCCCTTCCCTGTGACAGAGGGAATAACTCCTGGGGGTGACCCAGGAGTAGTTATTATTATTATTATTATTATTATTATTATTATTATTACCCATCCCTGAAGGTGAAGGTAACCCAGATTTTTGCTAATAGATCTCTTGGGGCAGGTTTGAGTAAAAAAACACTGAATGATCAGTGTTTGCAAATATATATATATATGCACATATATATATATGCAGCTATATAGCCATTTTTGGTTACTATTATCTACAGTAATATGACAATATGATAGAATAAAGATATAACTTAAAATGTGCAAGAGTTAAAAAAGGAAGAAAGAGAAAGGAAGCCTAAGAGTAGGAAGATACATAACAACCACCCCTGGATTTACAATGAGACTTGAGTGTTGCTGTTGGTGGAAGTGATGATTGAAGGTCTTGACCCATTGATGGGGGGTGTGTGTAAGAGTGGGCAATTTGGCGTGGTGAAAAGCACCATCCTGTCTCCACAAGATCTGCCTCTCATTGGCCTCAAAGCCCAGCTTGCAGGCTCTGACAGTTATAAGTTCACCCCCTCTGTCTCATGCAGACCAGAGGTTTGCCACTACACACCCAAAAGCTCATCTCTTTCTTGGGGGGTTACAAATGTGGTCTCAGCAAAGCACCCTGGTGCCTTCACAAATGGACAGGTTTTTTGAGTCATAGTCCAGTCTCTCATAAGTTATTTTTCTGCATGAGTGTACAAAGAAAGATGAAAAATAAACTAAAAACTAACCTTCAGGTAAATTTCAATGCAATGGTCCAAAAAATTCTAATTCAGCCTTTCAATTCTGCTCAATCAGAAAACTTCTTTACTTTGACTTTCCTAATTCTACCTGTATAGAGGAAAAATACATGATCCACTTATTAAAAATAGAGATCCTTTGAGTGATCACATCTAACCAGTGGTAGTGTATCCATGGGATCTGCAGGGCTGGGGATAACCAGCAACCTTCTTAATATCATAAGTAAATAAAAGACGTTTGGCAACTTCTAAGCCAAATGAAAAAGAGCTAGCAGTGCTACTCGAGGTTAACTCAGCAGAACTAAAGAGATCCAGCTCTGCACATGCAGAGCTCATCCCTCTTTGTCCTCAGTTGATCAAGGTGCACTTAAAACACACCACTGGCCAGGTGTCCTGACTTCCCAGACCACCTAGGTCTTAGCAGCACTCTACACACACACAGGGGAAGGAGTAAAGTAAAATGCCATATGGAAAACCACAGGCTGCCTGATGGTTATAACACTTCTTGGGACCCTGCCACCAGCAGCTCACCTCCCAGAGCTTCCATATCCACAAGGTTGCGTCTCCTAGGGCTGCCCCAAGAAGGCAGCACCAACAGTCTCGCCCTCCCCCTGTCCCTCCTAACATGCTCTGCAGCAGAGACGATCTTCATTTGTACACAAATCATTCTGCAGACTTTGGAGACTGCAAGGGCAGTGTGCTGTAAAGGGATGGACTGGTTCATAGTCCCTTGCATCACTTCTCTTCACAGATAGATAGATAGATAGATAGATAGATAGATAGATAGATAGATAGATAGATAGATAAATAGATATTTAATGTACCAGGTGCTGGCAAATGAAAGCAAGCATGAAGCTTATTTCCTTCTGTAGAACTGCAGGGTCAATACAGGAGATGCAGAAGCACTAGAAGTAGCACAGAAATGATACCAAAGTCATGTCTGATGACTGCAAAGATTTGTGGGATAACAGCTGTGCCTACAGACACCCTATCTGGTAAAAATCCAGCTTTGACATCTGGAGTGTTCTTATCCACGCAGATTGATGTCTTAATAACCCATATTTAATTACGAAAATTGATTATAATTAATGTGGCCACTGCTGCTGTGTCTTCAATCCTATAATCCTATATTGTTATATAAAATTCAGATCTAGTGTCATTTTCCTGTTGAAATTTAAAAACTTTTGGCTGAAAACAGTAACTGTAGAATCTAAATATTTATAACTATATTGCTCAAAAAACTGGGATGTGATATGAACCTAAGCACTAGAAGCTTGATCACTTCTGTTCCTTCCAATCCCCATTTATTTCATAGCTCTGTTGTGAACAATCCAAACTAACTCTGTCCAGGACAGCATCCAAGTTTGGCTCTAAGGATGGTTCATGCAAGACATGACTCTCAGACAGTCAGTATTAACAAGTGTACCAGATTTACTTTGTCCACCCTAAACATCTCTTCTTCACTATCCCAGCAATCTTAAACTCAACCCACAGCCCTTGTGTAATACTCCAGTGTACCATTCATCAGCCCTTCAGTTTCGTGCTACTCAACCACAACATTTCACAGGATGCAACCCAGCTCTTACCTTGCTTAAGATGCATTGAGCTGAAATATCCCCAAAATAATAATCAAGCTCTAGCATCATGGCAATACCACCTAAGGCTGTCAGGACACTCGGAGTTTGGTAAGGCTGTGCATATTGCCTTCACTAAGATCAACCCAGCTGCTTAGCTACTTCTAGCCTAGTGGAGGCTAGTCTTGGGCAGCATATATATGAGACTGTACTGGATGTATTTAGGAAAAAGGATCAGTCTCCAACCCTGTTTTATTTAGAGTTGTAGATGTTAAATAAACACTAAAACGTCAGAGTGCCAATGTATTCAGTCTCCTGAAACATGCAAACACCACCAAATTTCAGCCCTTCCCAAATCTTCCATAAGGATTTTAATTCGGTACTTCTATTTTTCTAGACCCACAAAATACTAGCTGCCAATTCTACCTGAGGGGCTGTATTTATATTTTATTGTTTCAGATCCCTAACTGGATCCGAGGCTCGATGCACTGGCCCTTGCTATCAAGTGAGCACTCACACAGCTGGTGTGAGGACTCCTCCCTCCCCACCAGTAGGAGAGGGGAGAAAACAGGAAAAGGAGAAAGAAAATTCATTTGTCGAAATAAAGCCTTTTTGTCTGTAAAGCTCTATTGCCTTCAGCTATTAACAGCCATTTTTTTCTTTTATTTTGTGGGAGAAAGAAAGACAGAAAATGATCTTTCTTTTGCTCTGAGAAAATTCCTCAGTGGACATGTGAAATATTAAGAATCGTCATATTCCCTCCCTCACCTGTGTTTCTCATGAAGTTGCAATAATAAACCAAAATAACTTCTGTGGAGGAACATTTTGTATTAAACCTTTATTTCCAACTCTGCAGCACCATGAACTATACCAAAAATGAGAGGTATCAGAGACATTTTCTCACTATAAAGGATCTGGGTCACCCATGTCATCATTTGTTTGGGAATTGTTAGATAGGATAAAACTCTCTTCTGTGAAAGAAATAGTATGTATCAAACCCCCCCATGAAATTAAACCACTGTAATGTTCCCTATCTTTTTTCCTTGAAGACGACTGTTCATTCTTCATTATTTCACTGATTGGTTTATGGCATTTTAAGGTTTTGCATTTTTAAGGGTTATTTTTTTTCCACAACTACTGACACGTTTCATTAAAAGCTAAGATTTTTATTTAGCCCAAAGATATTAGAAGCCTAAAGCCTGAAGAAAAACATCAAACTGAAGGAGACCTTTGAAAGGACAGCAAGGACAGGCAAGCTTTTTTACAGCCCACTCTCTATTTTTCTCAGAAGCCAGGAAATGGTATCAGAAGGCCTTGATTGCTGGAGAAATGCTTTTTCCTTTGTCATCAGCACTAAAACACTTAGTCCAACAGCTGAATATAATGCTCAAGGGTTCACATACAAAGCTTTTTTCCCTGGATATTTTGTCTAAGTAGGTAAGACACATAGCTGAATATACTACAGAGCATATTCAGTAATTGATCATTGGGAACATATCCCTATATTTTAGAGCAATGGCAAATGAGGGCAAATATCCCTAGAGGAGTATCTATAATTAGAAATGCTTATAGAGTTGTTATACCGTGGTGGCAAAATAAGAATTGAATTTTTAGAGGTGCATTTTACCCATGTTTTCCTGACTGAGTACTTTACCTTGCTGTACAATTAGTCTGATTGCTTTCTGCAGGGTTGATAGCACTAATTGTTACAGCTGTGGGTGCTGGAGAAGAGAAATTTCTCTGCTCCCTGGAGAGGAGCCCCGGGAGGAGGGTAAAATGTCAACATTTTGTTTAGATTTATTCTTGTTTAGATTGAGGACTGGAATTTGTCAGGTTCAGCAGAAAGAATGCCATTAGCTTTGACAAGTGCGTGTGTGTGGATTTGTTGGGTAATCTATTTAGGAGATGTAAAATGCTGCACACACTTCCCATTTTATTGCAAAAAGCTGAAATTGACGGTACCTGTCAAAAGCTATCATCTTCCACTCTCTAAAAGAAAATTGACCCTTGCTTTCTCTACAGTATCCTTCAGTATTACAGCAGGTCCACCTCTCCTTTAGCTAATACTGCTTCAGCAAACAGAAGTGGGGATTGAAAATATAATTAACTGAAGTCCAGAATTTGCTGTATTGATGTCCACTGGCTGAAGATTATTGCCATGTTTTAGGAGCAACTCTTTATCCAGAAGAGCACTACACATATCTATGTTTCTACATAAATAAGACTAAATAATAAAGTAGGGTTGTTTAAAAGGTCTGATGTTACAAAAACAATCAGGACTACAAATGAATGTTTTATACCATTAAAAATGCCTGCAAAAATCTACTGGAAAAGGCAAAATTAACTGGTAAACTGCACAAACAGTATCAGAAACAAAGACCTCTAAGAGCTATTGCTGCAGCTGTGTGTCTGGAAGGAAAATCCTTGAGAAGACCGGCAATATTAAAATAGTATTTGCAATATTCCTGAATAGATCTTTTTCTTAACAGCTCTTAAAGCATAGATTTACTTATTCACAAAAGCTATGTGAGCTTTTTGGCATATCTACCATCTTCTTCAAGGAATAATTATACTCTTTAAATTCCTAAAGCCCGTGATTAGTTCCAGCTTAGGATTTTATATAATATACTACTTTGTGGTACCTAGTCAACCAAAGGTGTCATAGAGACAATTATAGTGTCTAGAAAGAACATTACATTCTTTATTGTGTTGTTTCCAAATACGTTACCTAAAAAAATTTGTAGAAGTCCACAGCTCATGCCTCTTTTTACTTTTATAGTGTATTGTGGTAATTAAATACTCAAATGCTTGTAGGAGAATTAACTCTTCCGACTTCTAATCCTGGCTGGGAAGATTTATTCTTCATTCATTTGTATGCACATGACAATTCAGCAAGGCTCAAGCACTGACTTTTCCAGTTTTATATGATATGCCTCATGATTTCCTTGATAACTTTCAATTATACTCTCTTCTCTGCCTGACCTCAGAAACTTTTAATCTTTAGGATGAAACTTTGGTCCCTGCCATTCTAATTTCACTGATCGGGTGCTACATTTACAGGTTCTTAGGAAATTCTCAGTGCTAAAAATCCCAAACACACGCATGCTCCTTGTTATCAATTTCACAAGATTTAACCTGATATCCATTTCTAGATTCTCCTTCATTCCTGACAGAGACTCTTGCCAGCGTGGATCCTGACTGCAACATGGAATACTGTAGCACAGACTGTTTAGGAAAATAATTTATAGGAAAAGTATGCAGACAATTAACTTCAATGACATAAATCTGGACAACCTTGCTACACATTAATAGTGACAATATGCTGGAACGTACCAGTGTTTAGGATTGAATTAAATAGTAATGGACAGATTGTCTCTACCAGCACCATCCTGTGCATAACGTAGCACACAGCTGTGCCACGCTGAGAGGAGCTTCGGGAGAGAACCATAACCAAAGACCCAGCTGCTTTCATTCCTCCCCTCCTTGCTTCCAAGGAAAACAAACTACACTGTTTCACTCCTGGCAGGAGATACATTTTCCTCCTGTTGATTATCTGGTTTGCTCTGAGTAATCGATACGCTTCCTGTGGCTCTCTGTCCGGAAAGCAGCAGCGGCAGTGTGGCTGGTGATATGAAAAAGATGTTTTGAGCACTGTTCTCCATCTAACAGCATGCCTGGATGTATTTGTATGGACCATATTATGACCCAGTATCTTTAAGAGCCTAATTTTGCTGCACTTACAATGGCATAAAATATTTCCTGAATTCATAGATTATAGTTTCTTTCCAAAGGTGATCAAGCACCTGTCAAAAGGGCAGATGCTTTTCTGGATTTGATGCCAATAAAGGAGGAAGAACTTGGCTGCTGTGACCAAGAGACAGTAGTATTTGGGCAAAAAAGCAGAATTACAGCATTGGATTAATGAGAAGAGAATCTGACCTGTTAAGGAGTCTCAGAGATCAGCCTGGAAAACTAAGAGACCCTAAATTCCAAAACTTTCAATTTATTGTTTTTTAAGCTGTGCTTGTTCATCAATAAAGTAGCAAGTGACATACTATTCTGCATCAGTTCTATGCAAATAAATTAATAAAAAAAATAGTTGGGGACATTTTTATTGATTCTAAGATAAGTTTTAAGTTTCTGAGAAATCCAATTCCACTGAAGGTCTAAAAGAATTAATCATACATGATTGTATGCAGTATGCCCAATGAAGAAGTAAAAATGAATGCATTTCTTCACAAATGGATCATCATGCAACTTACAATGACTTCTGTTCAGTAGAAAGTTAAATTTATACGTCTTTCTAAGGTTAATGAAATGCTGAATGTGGTCAGCTCGCCTCTATGGTACTTTAGAAAGATACTTAGGAGACGCTCAGAAGAGCAATCGTCGTTTGAAATAGGAGGTAAGAAGAGTAACTCTTTTTGTCCAGTCACACCTCTTAGCACCCCGCAGATAATCCAGTTCCATCGCCAGCACTACCAGGCAGGAGGGAAGGAAAAGCAGAGCAAGGAAGAGCCACTTCAGTGCTGTACGGACACGGGGCTGAGCATTTTACTGATTGTGGTCCGGGACGAAAGGCGATGGACAACTTCTGCACAGGGAGGCACCGGACGAGGAGCACTTCCAGAAGGGTGAACTACGATTCAAAGCGGCAGCATTTGCTGGGAGTGAAAGTATAAACACAATGAAACATGTACAGACATCGGCTGAGGTGCAAGCATGTAAATTTTAAAATGCATTTTTAGAAGTTTATTTTTTCTTCCCTCAGATTAATTACGCGTTGTCCTTTACGTATCACCCCCCGCCTCCTTTCTAAAATCCTGTCTCCTGAAGATGGGCAGGAATAATTTCCGTGTGGCCTGAATTTCCCTGTTTTCCCCCCTCCTGACTTATTCGTTAATGCATTGATTATCCCTAATGTCTACATTTGATTATCCCTTATCGCTCCGTTTCCCGCTTATCCCGGCTCGCGGCGCGCCTGCCTTAGCCGCGAGGGAGGAGGCGCTTCGCGCTCCGTCCTGCCGCGTTTGCTTGTCCCTCCGGCCGACCCGTAGTGTTCGCTCCTCTTCTCGCCATCATGGAGGGCGCTGCGGCCTCCGCCGAGGGCCTGCGCTACGCCGAGTACGCGCGGGCCCCTACGGGCGCCGGCAAGGGCCAAGCCGAGCTGGACCGGGGGCTGGTGAGCGCATGGCGGGACCCCCACCCCCGGGGCCGTGAGAGCGCTGCTGCCCCCGTTCTGCGCTGCCCTGCGGGCCAGGCAGGGAGCTTGGGGGACAGAGGGTGCTTGGCTCGGTGCCGCGCATGCAGCAGGCGTGGCGTGCCAGCCGTGAGGGGAAGGGGGCACACGAGGTTCGTAAATGCTCGTGGTCCCAGGATCGACGGAAGGCAGGGGCTCCACAATCAGAAAGTTTTATCACAGTTGTATCGATGCGTAACACGGCGGGGAAATGTTCGCTCTGACCTACTGCGTAAGGACACGGCAGAGAGTTGTGGATAAAGGGGTAGGGTGAAAGGGAAGAGGGAAAAGAATATGTGAATTAAAGAAGAATAGAAAGACAAAAAGAAAGAGGAAAAATGAGAGAAAGAGAGCGAGAGAGAGTAAACGAGATCACCAGTCCTGGTTCCAGCCTCATTTCAGCTGATGAAATGTCCTGGGGGCACCTGGGGTTACATGTATGGATATGTTTCCTCTGCCAAGACGACAGATTTCTTGCTTTCTGCCCAATTCTGGAAACAGGCTGGAGAGCTTGGGAGGTCTTTGGTGGTCTTGATCCCCCACTGCAGTCTGTGCCCACTTTGCTTCATCCTTGCACTGTACCGTGCTGTGCTATGTTTATCTCCAGGAACTAGAACAAGGAAAAGCGCTGCCCTACCTCTGCATGCGCCCCTTCTCCAGACACATCTTGTTCTTTCCCAGGGCATGTTAATACCAACAACCCTTGGTGATTACCAGCAGTTCTTGTCTGTCACTACCAAGAGTCCTTGGTTGGCTCCACAGCCAGTGGGTGTTTGGAGCATCCACATTAGCTCCTTATATTCTGGGCTTCCACAGCAACTCATGGGAGCACTTTAGCCTGAGCATATGCAAAAAAGGCTGAAAACTTGTTCTCTGCCATGAAAAGGTGATACCTGACGTGTTTTCACCCACTGTGCAAATGTTACTACCACTGGCAGGTTTGAATCTTGAAGGTTTCGTAGAGCTCTGTTTCAGAAAAGTAATTCTCATCCAGTACTTAGTAATGTGGGAAAGGCTGGGTGGAGGCAGAGTGTCTCCAAAGTTTCCTATGCTGCATCGTGCTCTCGAGGAAAGGATGCTGCGACTTTCTCCCACTTTTTCATTCCTGCCACTTCAGCTAGTTCAGAGAACTGTGAGTTCCCATTGAAAAAGATGATTGGGAAAAACACACGGCTTAAAGGCCCAGATGGTGAAATTTTCACATTTTTTAAATGGCTTAAAAGTCTTACTTGCCTAACCTAATTGTGTATGTGGAGTTGACTCTACAATATTTCTACTTTTTTAAAACACAGTTTTAAAAATCACAGTTCTCTAAGTTATTTATTCATTGTTACTACAGTCTAGGACTTTTTTTTTTTTCCCCATAGAAGAGTCTTCTTATGTTTTAACAGCAAGTAAGTAATCTTAAGAAGCTGTCTCTGAAACTCCTTATTGTTATGGCCGTTCTCCCTGTGGAATGCTAGCAGGGAACTCCTAGAATTTTGTCTAGTCTTTGGGCCTTCTTACCTGTCTGGGATAAAAGTTGCATTTGGAGTTAGCGTGGCTTGCTTTGTTGTTGTGAGTATTGTCATGTTCTTACTGAGGTCTGAAGACTGAGGTGGGGCTTCAGAGGACTAAAATCTGGACATCTACAGTTTTCTATAGAAATTTATTCTTTAGTCCAGGGTATTAGCTGAAAGTCACTTGATCAGGGTCACATTTACTCTTGTGGTTGTATTGCAAAAGAATTTGGAGCAATGGAAGAACAGTAGCATCCTCAAAGATCATCCATAGGAGCCTTTGTTAATTAATACATACTGAAGAAGATTGATTTGAATACCTTATTGTAATTTTTCTATTAGTGAATCTTGCCCTGATTCAATTTTGTTTGAAAAAACCACCTGGAACTGTAGCGGTAGCTTTATGTACAAACCAAAAAGGTTGCTGTAAATTAAAGGACACAAAATGACATGAGAATTGTGTCAGTATGGAAAACAGCATCTAGCTGAAATTACTTTTAATTCACGATTGGAAAACAAATTAAATTTCATAGGAAGGACAAGACTGGGGGGAAAACACTAGATTATGAAATCAAATCAGTTGTGCAGAATTTATAATATAATCCCACTTCAAAATGCCTCCATATAGTGTTAGTAAGGTGGTTTGCTCTAGAGCGGTATTCCGATAAACTGTAGCTACTCTTCTGAGGAATAGAAGCATTATTCTATCTTCCATACCAAACAATCATTTATATTTCAAGTCAATAATTTTTATTTAAGGGAATATCTATTTGCAGAAATACTTTTGCACACTTTGTTAATATACTTGTGTCTCCTACTTCTTGGCAGTGTACAGAACTAAAAAAAAACCCACAACAAACAAACCAAACAGTGAAAATTTTCAGTTAAGCAATATGTACTTGTGTATTTATGTGAATATAGCTACATACTTCCTATTTTGCTGGTCCATGATTAACCATGGATTAATTGCAAAATGTCATTCAACCCGTGAAAAAAAATTATTATTTTCTCTCTACTTTTTATTCTGTTCTGCTCACTGAGGCAAATGACTGTAGGGCTCCTGCTGTGTATGTGAAACTTAGTGGTGAGGAGAGCAAAATATTTTTAATTTGACTGAGAAGGGTGTTCCACAGGCTGTGGTAGAGGAACCAGTATAAAATCCAAATCCTATGCAGGCAGATAGGTTTTAACATTTGGAAAGCATTAGCATTTGTAGTCCATTGTCAGATGTAAGAGTGTTGTGCTGAAGTTTTAAAATGATGCATTTGAAATTCTCCTTTTGTTTTTATATTTAACTTTTTTTTACTTCATAGACGCTCTAATGCTAAGAATTACATATGTAATTTTATTTTTTGGATATGTTTAAGTTAGAAGGGCACCTTGCATTGAGGATTTGCAAAAATAATATCTCATCCTCACCTGTTTCTTCTGCTAAAAAGTTAAGGCCACTGGAGAATTAAAGGAATAGGCAGAAAATCTCTGTTCTCCAACATACTGTGTGTTAATATGCTTTATCTCTTTTGTTTGCCAAATGCTTAGGTAAATCAGGTCTTGTAGTTGCCTTTCTAATGCTTGTGTTTTCTTATAATCATATCTGAAAAGGATTAAGAAAATTCAGGTTTTACGGATTTAGCATAACTTTTTCATTAGTTTCCTTTAACAGGGTTTGTTGCCGAAGACAGAATTATATAGTAAAATTAAAATACCAAGATCAGCAGAATAGCATGGAGTTGATGACTAACCTTTGGGAGCTGATTCATTGAATAAAGAAAGGGACAGATGTTAGTTTTTAATATTCCATTTCTTTATTTTTCCCTCTTGGATCTTAACGTAATGATTTCATTTAAAATCCACATCTTAGAGGTTTCTTAACAGCATTTTTGGAGGGGGAGGAAGGTCAATTCTGTCATAATTGAAAGTCAGTGTGTATGCAGTTATTTATTTATCCCTTATGAAGTGCAGTTTCAAGCAATAGGAGACAAAAATGATCATGGTGGTATTTGTATTAGCATGCTGTAAATGAACTGCTGCCTTCCACAGAGAGAGTGAGTTGCTTTCATTTAATATTGACGTGAAAGGAGTGCATTTAATTAAAGCTTTGGACTTTACATTTCAAAGCACCAGCCTAACCTTGACTGATTCTTTTAAATATTCAACTGAATTGAGTGAGCATGGAAAAGGAAACTGAGTCAGGTTGGACTTAAAGAATTTACTGGTTAGTATTTGAAGTTGCCACTGTTTTTATGAGAGTCTGTGTCAAGAAAAAGCCAAACCTGCAATCTCACACTGATCCAAATTCCATTTTTATCACATATATATGGTTAGAATGCATGTATACCATAACAAACATTCAAGATGCTTTGATGTGTCAAGTTATCACTTATGTGCTAATATGTGGCAAGAGACTCTTCTCTAAGATGCTTATAATGCAAATACATTGAGTTACCGTAAACCAGTATTTCTCAAGATTTTCTGTTGCCTGTACCTTACTTAAATGTGTGGACAGTCTTTCATTCCTCTCTGGCTTGAGGTTTGTACCGCTTCTATGAAGTTTTCTGTCGTGTTTTCATTTTCCCCTTGGTCCTGCATCCAGCTTCTATTCAGGGGCTGCTGCTATGATTTGTTTTTACCTGCTGTATTCCTGGCAACAGTGGCTTTCCAGCAGCTGTTGGTGCTTTCCACTGAGATTGGACTATAGCATTCCAGCAGACATGGCCGACTCTGTCAAAGGCCCTCAGGGGTCTCTGCATTGTGCTCCCTTGTGCAAAAACACTTAAGCTACTTCTACACTGAGCTGACAGAATCTTGCTATTATTTATTTGTCTCTGCTTGGTCTTGCCTGTCATGAGCATGAGGTGTCTGCTGCTAATGCCTTGTTGGAGCCTGCATGTCTTGTAAACTGGTGACTTAAACCACCTTTCTGGTGGCAAAGCAAGTATAACTTAATTTGGACAATCACAGGCTAATAATTATTTCCTTTTTTTAATTTATTTATTTTTTTTTGCCAGCATCATCTCTTTCACACATTGTTGAGCTCTTAATTGACTGTAACCACTTAGTAAAAGATTCTTGCTGTCAGTATAAATAAGTCAGGGAAACTCTTGAATATTAATCCACGGTCACAAACCACAGGACAGAATACTATGGAATTCCTATAGGGTTGTGCTATTTCCAGAAAGGTCGCTGTTTGTGGTTCATGTCCAAGTGAAGGAATTTTTTTGAATGTTTGAATATTGAGAGCCTGGGAAATCTGATTTGTAAGAAGAAATGAAAAGAGTTTTAGTTTAGTGAGGAGATGAACCGTATGCTTCACAATTCTGCATCATCTACCATTTACGATAACATGCTTAAACTTTTTCCTGGGGAAAAGATGAGAGGAAATTTTGTGGAACTGAAAGGAACAACAGACATAAAGCTACTACATTATTTTTACATTCAGAAATGAATGCTAATATTGAGACTGAAGACTACACTGAAATGGAAGAGCTAGATTACTAAAATGTAATATATATGCCTAAATGTAATATTTGCCTAAATGTATAGGCAAATTTCTAAGGCAAGAATTCCTCCTCAGGTAGGTGGGAAGTCCAGATGCTAGATCCAGAGGAGTACAGCTGCTTCTCGGAGACCTCAGAGGAGGCTGCGACTTCTGTCCTGAGTTCACAGCCAAAGCTGTAGGAGCCACTAAGCATGAGGGCAGTGCCTGCATCGTGCACAGCTGCCTGTTTGCTGGGCAAGTTGCCAACCCATGATCTAGGCCCTACTAAGCCAGCTCTAGGAAGGGTTTGAAAACAGTAGTTCTGAACTCTTCCCCTGCTCCCACAGTCTAGAAATGAGGTTGGGTACAATCAAAACCAGAGTATTTTAGCCCCAGAAACCTTAGTGGCAAAGGCATTTTGGCTCCAGATGCAGTTATTAGGGCATTCATATTGAAGTTGGAGCTTTAAAATCCTGTCAGAATTGCTTGTATAAAACGTATAAACCAGTTATGGGATAATTGTGGAAGTAAGTCATATATAGAAGAGATAGTCTCATGATAAAAGCATTTTTACTGCCATTATGTTTTGAATTCAAGATAAACCTAATCTGATTTCTCAGGTTTCCCGGGGGAAAATTCAAGGCATTATTGAACTGTCATATGATAAGACAGGTAATGCCGCAGATGTTTATTTCCTTTGTTTCAAAGATTACATGGAGGCTTTTCAGAAGTGGAGAGCTTGTTACCTTTCCTGAATTCTGCAAACATGTGAGAAGTCAGTCCTTTCTTCAAGGTGTACTTCATGCCTTTCATCAGCTTCTTCATCAACACAGGGATACTTCTTACCCTTCTTGAAGTGCCTGACTTTTTCAAGCACTGTGTAGGAAAATACATAACACCTGATGGGAGTTTTGTTAGTTCTTCATGTTTTTGTAATAAACTGATACTTTGTTATGTACTGTATTGAACTAGTCTGCAAAAGTAATTTTGAGTTATCCTGTATGGCTGTGTGCCTTGTGTTTTTATCAGTGCATACTATTAGCTGCTTTTAATGTATGTTCACTGATTTGCTAGTGGGTACTTCAAGTTAAACCTGATGTATTGGTGTGGGTTAATATAATGAACTATAAAATCTAATGCAGCCTGTGGAATACAGAACTTACTTTGATCCCTTTCATAAGTTATAAATGAAATGTCCACATCAGACATCAGAAATACTCATTGTTACAGTAGAAGGTACATATATACCAAATTAGGACTTGCTTGTTATTCTGATTCCTGTTTCTCTGCTTTAGGCCAGGACTATGATAGCACTTGGGCTTGGTGTTGCGACTTTTGCATTTGCAGGTAAGGTAAATTACCAGTGAAACTCTCACTTGTGAGCTGCAGTTTCTGAAAGGGTTAAGGAAGTTTTTATGAATATAAATAGTGGAAAGTGGAAAGGTTACTTGAGAGTACTATGGAGAATTATGTCCACCTACAGTTCCTGTCCCTTCAAAGTCATAAATTCCGAAATTATTTTTGAAAAAGGTGAAGAAAGCTGAAGAAGGTAATTTTTTTGACAGCAGCTAAAATGCTCCATCTGCTTTTTGTCTGCAAAATAAAAGGCAAAAAGTTTATTTACTTAATAACATACTGCAATGTGGAGGCCCTTTAGTACGGAAGAGTACAACAAGATGCTGTGATGTGAAGGTGATGCTCTACAAATTGAAACAGAGGAAAATAAAAGGTTTTAGTGACTATCGTGATTTATCATACTAACTGTTTCCATACTACATTGTTTATTACTCTGAAAAATAGGTTCTAGTTTGAACACAGGGCATGAGTTTAACACGAAATAATGGTTAACAGAAAGCATTAAGAAGAGAATGAAGTAATGGTACATCACAACATTTCAACAGAGATACTCTAATGTGGTTTTAAATTCTGTGTTAACATAGGCACATGCTTAGATCGCTAAAACTTACAGACACAATATGTGTTTTAAGAATGAGTGTGAGATGCTATTTGAATGAAGCAGATCCACATTTTATAAATAGTTTTTCTAATGTGTATAATAGTAAGTTACATTGCTAAAGAATAGTTAATAAGAAGAGAGGATTTACATGGAAAATCCTCCAATAACATGGCATAAATCTTGATTCTGGTATTGATAGACCTTCTTTGTACTTCTGGGAACACAGCCTTACAGGAATACCTCCAGTCTTTCCTAGCTATAAGCATTCAGTGCTAGTGGGGAGTTGAATGGTTCTGAATCCCAAAAGATCATCTTTTTGCAACAAAATTAAAAATGCAGCATGTACAAGGTGTGTAATTAACCATACAGCATCACAGCAAGAAATGTGTAGTACATGGATTTCTTTTTTTGAAGATACAACCTTTGAACAGTATTTAATAAATAATGTATTCCCAAAGCTAATGTTTCAAGCCACCGTTTTTCTTAAAGTTCACAAGGAGATATCTTCATTTACCGTATTGAAATGTATTTAAAACTATTTATTAGTGAGTTAAATAGTGAGTAAGCACAATGGGTCTTTGCAGTCCAGGACTAGGTTTTTAGATGCAGTATACTAAAAATTCTCCCTCTCCCAATAGTTAGGGTTTTTTTTAAACCAAAATTCTTTCTGCTATAAGCTGGTGGACATAAGTTTGAGCTTGTTTGTGGGTTGATTTTTTTTATTTTTGCATTTCAGTGAATATTTTATTTAACCTCCATCTTTTTCAGGTCGTTATGCTTTCCGTGTTTGGAAACCATTGGAGCAGACAATTACAGAAGCAGCAAAGAGGATTTCAACTTCTGTAAGTTTAGATACTACTTCATGCTAAATTTATGATTTTGTATTTCAGGTATTCAGAAAGGAGACATTTTATGTTAAATAAAGTTAAGTGCCAGGTAGATAATTTTTTTCCTAGGATAGGGATGCACCCTACTGTGTAAGTTCTGGCATGCTGTCTGCTATATTTTAAATCCCTGTGGATGAAGCTGTATCAAACAATGTTTATGAGTTTGATAAACTCAGTTGCAGTTTTTTCTGCTGATATTCCTTGTTTTAGAACCCGTTACTAGTAAGTATAAAGATAAATTGTTCAAGTACGCTGTGAGAAAGTCACTAATTCCTAAATACTGCGAAGTGATGACATGCAGTTTTATTTCCAGCAGCTAAAAGTGAAAGAATTTAGTATTTTAGATACAGTGTTAAAAATCAAGAAGACAAATTGATTAACTTCTAGGATGGGTTGCCATGGAGATGGGAGAGCTTATGTGCTGGTTAACATATGAGTTGTCTTTTTCTTGTTCCCCAGCTAATTTGAACTTTCAACCAGGTTTTTGTTCTTTGGTTTTGCCCTGTTGGTTAAAAAATACAATAATGAGGTGAAAAATCAGGAAGTAGAGTGTTGTGGGGGATGCATATGCAGGGAATATTTGAGAGTGTCTTCTTACTGCTTCAGTGGCTATGTTTTCCTCTGGTAAATAAATGCATGTGTTCCATCCTGCTTGATGGAAGTAATTCCCAATAAGATAGATGTCTGCTTGTAGCAGTGTGTTCCTTCAGAGTTCATAGTCTGTGTACACTTAACCACTGCAAAAGAATGCTATTCCCTTCAGGATGCTGATGGGTGAGCATGTTCAGGCAGTAGTTGTTGCAGATTATTATTTTCTGAAAAATATACTAAAGGTAGTTTTTTTTAAACCATGATTTTAGCATTATACCTACTAATGTTAGGCCAGTTGCAACACAGAGCCTGTCTAGACAGACACTGTGGTCCAAATTTATTTGCCATCTGTGCTTGGTGTTCCTGTGCTAAAGGTACAAGCTTGATCAAGGCAAGCTTCCTGGGGAGGAGATTCAGTTGTCCTTTTGGGGCTGGTCCACATTTGCTTTTGCTTGCCAGAAACAGTGCTCCTGGAAAACTCTTTTTGCTCTCTGTCCCTCTTGTTGCATTGCTGTTGTGAGACCAATGCCAAATTTTTTTTTCCTATTAAAAAAAAAAAAAATAGATTTTGAGATATTCCCAAGTTTCCTGCCAAAACAACAGAGGGGACTTGAGGTACTGTGAATTAAATTGCTTTCAGATGATACAGATGCAGGCTGACTTGCAGGCTTGCTAGATGTAGCTAGCAGTACATGTGGCTTCAGAGTATGGAGTGCTTCAGTCTTCACTCTCCCTCCCTAGCAGTTTTACTCTAGCAATTCTTTTTCTATCCATTTGTAGATATAGGCTAGAGAATCTAAATTCAGATGCATTCACATAAGAAGGCAGGCAGTGACTCTTCTTTAACACATTGAAATGTGACATGCTACTGCACGGAGAGGTGTCTGTTCCTAGGAAACTGCACCCCTCAATACTGACTGAGCCAAGCTCATTACAGACCTATCTCATTTTTACCACAATGACTTTGACTCCTGCAGAATTCATGAACAACCATAAAGAGCAAACCAGGAGCTTCTGCATTCTAAGTGTTCCTAGTCCCTGGAGCAGTATCCTCTGTCTGCCTTCACATCCTGCCTTTCTGCCCAGAATTGTGTGTTGTTTTCCAGTAGGGTATCTCTTCTGCTATTCTATTTCTGAACTTGAAAATGCAAGTTTTCAGTGTAAGATGAGCTCTACTGGAGACAGTAAAAACTCTCTTCCTGTTTGCCATTTATTTTGTATGTTTGCTGGCTCTATATTTGTGAGAGGATAGTGATAATATTTTTCTTCTACAGCCATGGTCCAAATTGAAGATACTTCTAAAATTCTTAGCCAAATTGATTTGATTTTTACTACTGTACAGTTACTGCTGTCTTGGTTTGTATTTTTTAATACTTTTTTCTTCTCCCTTTAACAATGAATTTTTTTCTTTGAAACAATAGAGAAAATATTAAATGCAAAGGTCCTATGTAAGTGCTTGTTCTTCAAACTGCTTTTAGTAGTTTTACATTACTTTGTGGAATTTGAAGCTGCTGGGTATAATTTGTGAATTAGCGCTTTTGTCTGTTTCTTGGCAGCTTATTGCCCTTTACACTGTAATGACAAAGGTTGTCAAGCAGTTGGTACTTCTTCCTGTGCTTACTAGAAAAAGTATCTCGTGACCCTTAGTGTCTGGGCTCAGTGTTACTTTGCTGGCTTTCTATGCTATTTGAAGGGACCTAACTTGGTCACTGTAATTTTCAGTGCTTATTCTAGCTTTCTAGAATGAAACCTTGTCCCTCATGGCCTCCTTTTTCTTGAGAGTCTGTGAAAGCTGCCTGTTTAAAATGTAGCTGCCTCCCTCTGTATGCCCTCACTCTTCCTTCTCCTTTTACAATGCATCCCCTGCTCTGTTTGCAGTAGAAATCAGAGCTGATGTTGGTCCCTCCCAATCAGACAAGGTAATACAGATGCTGTTTATTCTTTCTGTCTGCTCACTAATAAATGACTTGGGAAAGGTCAAGCTGAGCAATTATGAAGTGATCATTTAAAATGCTGCTTGCTGTATCTTGAGGATTTTACATTTCCTATTTACTTATATAAATAAGTAACGTGTTCAGTCAACAACTGCACTTAATCTCTTCGTCAGAAATAATAAGCAGAGACAAATAACAGCTTTATTCTTAATTTTTACCTCTCATTTAAGATAGTTACTTCATATTTAAGAATATATATTTGTAAATGCTTCTGTAATTTAGTCTTGAAGTTTTCTACCATCTTTCTTTTAGTGGAGAGGGACACCAGAGGAAACATTGTCATTTCCACCCTATGACAAGTCATAATGCCTGCTCCCACAGAAGTGATTTTTTAGTTTGAGCATTGTTTTGCCACTGGTGTCACAAATGGCAAACAGGGACACTGTTTTGTTTCTGTGTGTAGTGAGAAGAGTCTGTTGCTGCTAGAAGGTGCATAGCCCTAAATAGTCATTTGGCTTGTCTTCCTCAGAATTAATGCCATTAATTAAACTATTAATATTTCCTTAAAGTGTGAAATAAAGAAGCAGGTATTTTAGTAGCATTCATTACCTTTCTTTGTGGAATCAATGATACTGAGGATTGAAAGACAGAGAGACAAATAGGTAGAAGATATTGAATATAGAAACAGCAATTCTAGGCCAGATGAACTGCTAAAATACTCAAATCCCACAGCCATGAGACTCTGTGTTCCATAAGAAAATGATGTCTTCTGTAGCACGTCATTACGTTTTCTCACTGCACTTCCCTTATTGGATCTGATTCTGCTCAGACTCAGAGAGTTCTTGATTGAGAGGTAAGGGTAGCAGCCATCTCTCTTGTCCTTAATTGAAAATAAAGTTTCCAGAGAACAGTGCAGTCCATTTTATAAGATTTCTTTTCTAACTAAAGTTAAGGAAATAAGAGTTGATATTAGCAAAATTGTATATTATATCACAGCATCTAAATAGTTTGTGGTTGTGGTTTTTTTCTTGTGGGTTTTTTTTTTTTTTCCCTCTGGTGTTTGTTACCTTTTTGGTGGAGGACTGTATTGGTCCTGGAGCAGCAACATATAGTTTCCAGAAATATTCAGTAGTCCATATAATGTAATGTATGATCTCAGTTTTGGTGTTTTCAGTCTCTTAACTGGCATGGAAACAGTGATTTTGCTTTCCTTGTGGTATGAAAGAAAAAGTATCTTGGAGATGTCATGGTCCCTATGCATTGGATTTTTGTATCTGGTTGCTTTTGTGAAGATCTGCAAGACTAAATAGATGTTTGCAAAGCAAGTGCAGCCATTTTCTGGCCCTCCCTATGCCCCAAACCTATTAATAGCATTTGTTCAAAAAGGAGAACTCGCATAAATTCTTAAACAGTAATAATGTGCAAGGAAATTAAGTAAATTAAATGATACCTCCCCCCCTTCCCTCAAATAATATAAAAGAATGAAGAGCTCATTTCAATGATTTTCCAGTACAGAACTTTCTTTGCAATTGCTGGAGCTAATAAATAATCAGGTGTCTAGAACTGTCTGTTCATCAAGTTCTCGTAACAGAAAAATATCTTTCCAGCCATTAGAATTTGCAACTAGGAAAAAAATGTTTCAGTTTGAATAACGTGCAAAAGTGGTTTCATTAGGGAGCTAGAAATTTGCCAAGGTATTGCCTAAAATGAAGTCTCAGTGTTTCTTCCTCTTTTTTCTAACCAACAGGAAAAAGTTGATTAGAAACTTAGGAAAAATTTCCTTTTGCTTTAAATTCTGCTTAGGGTGGAGATCTTAATTTAAGAATTGATTATTGTTTCTACATCCTTCACTTATGAGAAGAAAATATTTTTTCTTGGAGACCAATTCAACAAACTGTTTTTGTTTGTGTGTGGAAAGACAGAGGTAACAGAATTTCTTTTTACATTCCTTTTGGAGGTGAACCAAGGCTTCCTAAGGTTAGAAAAGTGTCAAAGAAGTAGGCTTTAAAAACATGAAAAAATATTTCTGAATGTAAGCCTGCAGCCGTCCCTCCCTAGTCTCTCATTTTAAATAGTGTTTTAGATAAAATCTACCAAGAACAGAGACAAGCTATGTTAAAGAAAATTCAAATGTTGTTCTTCTGTACATTAATAGCAAACTAGTGTTCTCCTGCATTAGAGCTGTATGTCAGAGTTGAAGGGCAGAGAAGAATTCAGGAAGCCATCTGCACCTAGACTGCTCTGGGAGCATTTGTTTCTGGAAAAACTTCAGAGAACGTTAGAGTACACTTTTCTCTTTTGCTTGTAGTAATTGTTGAGCATTGTTGCAAATTTCTGTGCAGTTTTGCTCTTCAAGGGTGTTAGCTGTTGGCCATTAAATTATTGACATCATTTCCCTTTTGAGAACCAGAGAAGCGCTGTGTGTTCCCTTAGTGTTGTACCCTCTAACCTGTCATGCCCATGTGCACTATTACAGACCTGGCTTGTGGTACCCTGTAGTTACAGAAGCGGCTGCTCCACAGATTCTCATTGTTGGCATGGCACATCCACTATCCTTTCAATAGTGTTACCATAGTGGTTACTTTATTCATGGTTTGGGCTGGGAAGAAGGAAGACAAAATTAGTCTTGGATCATAACAGCACACTAAAAAATCTCTCCTGTGGTTGCATGTGAGTTTATGGTAGCAATTGGTGAAGTATTTCTGAACAATGCTTTTGGGTGAATATCTCTCCTAAGCTTAAAGGCTTTGCTTAGATATCACAGACAGAGCCCTTTAAATGCTATATAATGGTTTTGAAATTGTATAAGAGAGCTTGTGTAGACATAAGGCAAAATTCTCACTGAATATGAATGGCTGTATTTAGTGAGAAGAGTGTTTTTTCAAGGGCCAGGCATATTTTACTTGGGGGTAAAGGGAATACTTAAAAATAGTCTCAGCTCTTGGGCCAGACTTCCCTTTGATAGCAACAAAAGAAACCGATTTTCCCCGGTTGATAGGTTTTGCATTGAGGAGAAAACTTCAGTGTTGTTGAGCAATTTCTGTGTGCCAGTTCCCCAAGGCTTGGAGATACATCTGGTACCTCTGGGACTTACAGAAACATTCACATTGTGATCACTGCTAACCATCAGTGTTGGGTTTTTTTCATAATTTAAAATAGAGTTATGGTTGACAAATATACTTTCAACCCATTCTCAATGACAATTGCTGTAATGATTTTCTCTCATCTCCATCTCCTTTTTAATGTTCTTTTCCCACTGTTTTTTCTTTCCCTCCTAAAACAGTGGATAGAGTTTCATACAACAGTGAGTTAAAAAAAATTAACCCCAGATCCTGTATCTAATAGTTGTCAGTCACTGGTTCTGAAGGAAGGATGTAAAGGCTTAGGATTTCCCAATATATTTCACTATTTTCCAGTGTTCTCCAGCTCAGTGGTTTCCTGAAATGAGGAAATTGTGGCTTTATGCTAAGCCTTCTTTTTTTTCTTTTTGTTTATTTTCAGAGTTCCTTCAAAGAACTCATAATACACTTTTTTGAAGTAATGTGGAAAATCTGTTCATGTGGAAATCTGTTCTTGTCTCTGTTGGGGTTTTTTACATACTTTCTTTGTAGAAATATCTGGAGTAATTGTCCATAACATCCATAGATGCCAAAGTATTGTCACTTTTGGCATTTTCCTTTGCGCTGGTACCAGTGCTGTTCTCAAGAATTATCCTACTTTCCCTCCCATGCCCTCCCCAACACATGCACTGTACCTACCATCCTATGCTGGTATGTGCTTTGATTCCAGGCTTTTTTGCCTGGAGGCAGGATTTTAATGGTTGTAGCTATTAATATCCCTTATTAGCAGTAGAAAATTGTGAAGACACAGGTATTTATTTTTAAGCTGTTTTTCATATGTGTTATCACTCAGGAGAAGTCCTTTCATATTATCCGATTTCCAGTCGTTCCATGCCTTCAAAATAAATTATAGACGAATATAATGCTCTAAATGAGGTCATATAACTACAGTTTAGTCCCTGGCACCTTGTACATGAACTAATTATTGCTTTTTTTCCCTTTCTTCTAAGAGTTTTTCGTCATACTATAAAGGAGGATTTGAACAGAAAATGAGTAGGCGAGAAGCAAGTCTTATTTTAGGTGTAAGGTAAGTGTGTTGCATCAATATGTTTTTACTTTAGCAAGCATTGAATGAAGTAGATGCATGTTGCAAGAATGTGGAATACTCTTTCCAAAACAATTTTTGTAAAACCAAAACTTTTTTTTGTAAAATACTTAAATGCTTAGAAATTATTCTAATACTCTGCTTAAACTAAAAAGCAAACAATAAAATGATCATAAAACATGTGACTTTTGTTTGTATTGAAGGCATGGTAACATACTGCAGTGGAGAATTGTTCTTGCTGTACCCTGGGTCCCTTTCAGTTGAGCTACTCCCCAGCCAGGATTTCCTACCCTATAGCATTGCAAGGGAGACTTCATCCCAAGTACCAGGCTCTGCACCTGTCCTTGTGGAAATTTGTGAAGGGTTCCATTCCTGCAGCCTCTTGAGGTGCCTCTGAATATCAGCCCTGCCCTCCAGCATATCAGCTGTTCCCACCAAAGTGATAGACTTCTCGGCCAGTTGGTGATGTTAGAAGGCTGTATGACGTTGGTGTGACTCAGATTGTGAGTCAAGGAAAATGTGATTTTGATATTATTTTTTTTTTTCCTAGTGATAAAGAATCTTTAGAGCTTATTGCGGGATAAGCAATAGCTCATAAACCAAGCAAATTTGAAGTAAACCCCTCTTTTCACAGTTGCTTCTTTGAGCAGACCTGCATGATTGTCTGTAATATGCAATTGCCACTTTTCCCCAGCTATGGTCTGGCCATCTGAGGTTCTAAATGTGGTATAACAGCTTTCCTTTTTAGTGTTAAAAACAGCTTTACAAATCAAAATATAGATGATTGTTATTTATAGTTGTGTGATAAATCATTTTGGTTTTGTGTTTATATAATCCAAGACCTTTCACCCTCTGTTTGTTTCTTACTTTCTAGGTTACTTTCTGTTCAATTGAAGTATTCTTTTCTTAAGCAGTTCTGTGAACTATTTTTGCAACATACCCTAATTTCACTGTGACAGAATAATAATTAGAAAGGTTGTTTACCTCAGGAATTTAGTTGGGCTGACACCTTGCATTCAAGCTGTATCTACAGAAAGATTAATTAATTGAATCATCACTGATTAAGAAGTCACCTGAAGTGGAAAACACTTATTCATTTCTGCATACTAACAAATTATAAAAAACTGAACCATTCAAACTGTCCTTTTGCATACAAGAGCCTTACAGTGTTGGCATAGTGCATCAATAAGTGGTTGTTTGTCTGGTAAGGTACCTATTCTGTATTTAATTTAGGCCAAATACATATTTTATGTATGTCATTGAAGTAAACAACATTATGTAGGTAGCACCTGTAAATCAACGTGTCCCTGAATGTAACACGTTGAACAGATTTGCAAAAATAACACATACAGGCATTTTTTTTCAGGCCCCAGCAAGAAGAAAAGAAATATTTATAGCTGCTGTAAAAATATTTACAGTAGAACAAAATGTGATAATATTAAATATTTGTTGTTTTGTCACTGGTCATAAAGATATTTATTTTCTTGGAGGAAAAATTGTGTTTTCTGCATTTAATGCTAGAATAACCAACCAGATATACTCTAGAGCTGCTGGGGCTATCCTATTTTTTCCCTCCCTCAGATTTTTTTATTTTAAATGAGTAGAGGTACTGAATTTTCCAAAAACCTGAAATCTACTTGTGTGTGTCAAATACACAGGCTTTTGAAAAATGTCATTCTCTTTGCCTTACATGCCTTTGTTGTTGTTGCTTCCTTGGAGATGCAGTTTTATGTTTTGTCCACAAGATGGTGAAAATCTCAAGTTCTAATTATTTTTGAAGCCAGTATAAACTGTTAATTTTTAGCATGAGTGCTCTGGCATTTCTTGTAAGCACTTCAATTTGTTTTTGCAGTCCATCTGCTGGCAAGGACAAAATCAGAACTGCGCATAGGAAAATCATGATTTTGAATCATCCTGATAAAGGTAAATAATTTTTACTTTTCTTAAGTAGGACTGGAACGGAAGAGGCTTAAATGAGATCCTTTAAGTTTTCTAGCTGTGTAAATAACCACATCAAGTTCAAACATTTGTTTTTTATTTATTGACTTGAGCTTCTGTGTGTCTTCTCTCAGATAAACTGAGCTTTATGAACCAGTTTTACTCATTTTTCTTTAAAGTTGTTTTCTGTACTTGTGCTGCTTCAGTTAAAACTGTGAGCTCGGGGACCAGTTTTCCACACTTGGCAAAAACTTCTTTAAAAATAAGGAAAAATATGTTATAAAAATTTACATTAAACTAAAATTCCTGTTTTGAACTGTTACAGGCCAGTTGTATGCATGAAGGTAACTTTCTGTGAGGAAATGTTTTGCAGTTACTAAGTACATCATTGATGAATTTCAGACTTCATGGAATTCACTTGGAAAGAATGTAAAGCTGGGCACTGTTGCTTTACTGGCCGGATTTTAATGTAAATTTATCTTAGAGAAAGGCTATTATTATAACTTTAACTACACTACAGCTGGTTGAGAAAGAAAGCCCATATGTTCATTGCTGTTTCTACTTTAAAATAACAGATGGTGAAGAGTTGCACTGTATTTCAGAAGTCAAAAGGGGAAATCAGAGGGTTTTTATATCTTTTTGACAGAATTACAGGCTCCCTACCAGCACCCCATTTTAAGAAAATGAAAAAGTAATTGTGACCACTGGCCATGGGAAGTGTTGAGTTCATGCTTTTCTCTCTTCACCCCTCAGTTTAGTTTTAAAGCTGTCCCGCTTGTTTAAAACTTTGATTTTTACTCTTTTTATAATGTATAAGCTGCTCAGACCTAGAAAGGAAATTCTCTTCTTCATTTCTAATATATTTCAGTGGTCAAAAGTCTCTTAACCATCAGAGTCCCTATTAGGTCAAGTTTTATTAACATTGAACTTCTAAGTTTGTTGTAGCAGTATGTGGACATGTGAGCCAGAGAGAATTGTGAATCTCCATGTGGATATTGAGTAGATCTGAAGAGATGGTTCCTGTTTGAAAGATCCTAACAACCCTAACAAAGATTTTAATGCTGTGCTCTTGTTTTCATGCCCCTGCAGCTGGGGCATAGTGTAGATTTGGATGGATATAGTGAGCCCTCCTGCATGAAGGTGAGACAGAGCATTTTCTCAGTGGGAACACCAGTTGAGGGGATTTGTGCCTCTCGATACCCCTGAAGCTCTTCTGTCATGGCTGTAGAAAAAAACCTTGTGTAATATCTTCAGCTGCAGAGTGAGGGCCTGGAGTAATCTTGAACATGTGGCATCACAGAGAGGCTTGTTCGCTTGTGTATAGATCACTTCTGGCTGTGGGTAGCACAGATGTTCATTTAAAAATAATATTCAATGGTACAATGTAATTTTAAAATAATATTTTGCCACCTGGAGTTGATAGAAGAAAGAGCAATAATTGCAGATTTTACATTGTGTATGTTCTGAGAGCCAAACAGTTGGAAAGAGAAATATTAGAAATAAATAAGAAATATATAGAAATCTGCATAATAGCAAGACCAGAGAGTACTATTGAAATGTTTGCTTATTAATCTTCACAGTTCAGTTTTAACGTGTTTTTACATTGATACATTGTATACTATCAGTTATAAATTTTATGAAAGAACATTTCCTCACAGAAAAAAAAAAAAAAAAAGAAAAGAGAAAACTTTTGGACTTGCCTTAATTATAAACAAACACTTAGGCAATCATGAGATTGAATTTCCTCTCATTGGAGGGCTACAAAATTAATATGGCACTTAAGGATGTAAATGCAGTGAAAACACTTCCAACAGATTTGAATTTACTTTAAGATCCTGTATTCTAGACACTTAGAAAATCAATGCATGTTTAAAAATTGTTTGGAATGCATTGTTTATTGCAGGTTTTAGTCTTTACTGTTTGTTTGATCCTCTTATCTACTCTGTGGAGGAAGCAGTAGTCAATAGAGTAATCCAATTCCTTGTTACAAAGCTACTTGATTTTAAAAAAGGAAAAAAATAACTTAATTTTTCAATGGCCAATTCATTATGCATTCCTTGCCCTGCCTCACTTTCTTCCAGTGTGGCTTATTTATTAGAACTAGAACGCTCAAACATGACCAAACCATGGAATTTTTTTTTTTTTTTCTGGTTGTTTTACCACACCATGAAATGACTTTGTACTGATTTGGATTCCTCAAGCAATGTCCTAAAAATGTCTTTAAGCAAGCCTCACGTTTTTATTTGTATGTGTCTACAACTAACTCTGCATGTTTCTTCTATCATTGTCTTTCCTGATTAATAGAATGAATTAAATGGTGAATGAAAAAAAAAAAATTGAACAAATGCCTTGGAAAATGCTATGCAGTGCGCAGTACTGCTGGAATCACATTTTCACATAAAAGTATAGGTGTATTATAGTAAGTGGTAAGAGACTGATATAGACCTTGCAGTGTTTTTGGTGAGTGTAGGCAGATGGTTGGCGCTCAAGGGGAGAGTGAAAAAATCCCAAACACAAAAAGACTGCTGAACTGTAATCAGGTTGTTAGATGGAGCGTAGAGCAATGACAGTGTTCAGCACTAGGAGTTAGAAGGCATACCATGTTTAAATAGCTTTAATGTGATGGTTTCTGGCTGGTAACTCTGGGCATCTCACACAGGAGATGTTCACACAATAATTCTTTGTCAAAGTTATTTTAAAATTTTACCTCTCAGTTTTTAGGATGAGTGGAATTAATAGCTGCCAGGTTTGAGTGAATGTTCAGGACAGGTGACCTTGTATACATTTGCAGTAGCATCCCACTGCAGATCCAAATCACAGGCTGTAGTGATTTCATATTCCAGTCTTCTCTCTGAGACAAGTTGTTCTGTGTTATTCACAGTGATTTCAGTTTTGATTACATTTCTCATGTTTCCTTATCAATTAGCTTACTTCTTGTCAATGTCATTTGTATCAAAAGGATTTATGTAGGAAAAAGCTAATGAAAGTGAGTAATAAAGAGATGCTGCAAGTGAGGTAGTTTGGTACTTAATACTAATGTGTAAAGAGTATTCCTTTCCCATTTCTCTTCTCAGGTGGATCACCTTACTTAGCAACAAAAATAAATGAAGCAAAAGACTTGCTGGAATCCAGTGCCAAAAACTGAAATCCGAAGCCTTGGGTCACAGGAGATTCAGCTGCTCCATTGTGCAATAACTCTCATGTCTGCTTACTCTGCACAGTTTCTTAACATTGATCGTTCATATTTATTGTAATAATTAAAAGTTACAATTATTGAAAAGCAAACTGAAATCTTTTACAGCTGTGTAAAGTTATGTACAGTTATGTCCCTGCAAGGAGCAAGGAGTTGGAATGATGATTCTTATGGGTTCCTTCCAACTCAAGATGTTCTGTGATTCTGTCCCAATTTTAGTGTATTCTTACTGAATTATAATCCCTTACAAGCTTTGAAAAAGTTCTTTTAACTGTGTTTTTCCCAATATTTTTTCTTTCGGTGAACTTAGGATCGTTTAAAATAAAAATTTTTAAACAGTCTTTAATATAGGGTTGTTTCTTCATTAGTAAAGAAAAAACCCTATATTTAGGGTCTCCATAAAATCTGTGACAGTGGATTGAGTCACAGGAAATATGACCAACCTGTTTTGGCAAGTTTCAGCACCACCTTTCACTTGAATCTGTTCATTTGGGAAGTAGTAGGGTTTGTTGTGTGAGCTTAAGTTTGAGAGCTGCAGGACAAAATGACTGATAGGACTACAGAGTGCAGCTTCTACTAGGTATGCTAATGGGGCTTGGTGCTATGAAGGAGGATTCTTGGGTATGGTTACTTCTTTTACATATTTAAGGATCTCTGAAATTGTCAAGTAATTAAGACATGCTTTTACATCAAGTCAGAGAATATGTTCAATCTCTAGCAGTTGGGGTAAACATGGGGTTTTCTGCAAGGATTTTCATGGCAGTGGGATTGAAGAAGGTAGGTCCATGTGGCATGATTTAGATGGATTTTCCAGGCTGCAGCTTGCCTAGGTTAGCCCAGTTGTGTGAGCCTGCTGTAGGAGTGATACAGCAGGGAACAAACAGGAGAGTACCTGCTTTGCACATGGCTCCAGAAGCACTTCTTGGCTTAGTTCTCCAGTAATGCCCACATTACTGCATTATGCTTCATATCCCAGAGCATACATACCTCCCTCCTTCTATAGCATCCTAGCAATCTCGTGCTGTCTTTGGGGAATCCTGAAGTCATGGATCTCAGAGAGAACAAGTTGTAATTGACAGCTCAGGGTAAGTGCTATCTGGGACACTTGGCTGCTGCAGGTTACTACCAGTAAGTTGTCTGCAGCTGTATTACATCTTCTGAGCATAGACAGTCTAGTGCATTCAGTATAAGACTGAAAAAATTCTGGTGTCCATTCAAACTCAAATCATTAGAGGTACAACAAACAGCTTACTGATGTGATACAAATACAAAATTTACATATTCCATTTTCTAGGTTATTTACCCAGAGGTAAGTGGCTAAGAGCAGTTAATATGAGGTTGGGTGCTTTAATTATTTATTCACCACAACATGCATTTGTAGTTCATCCAGCAGTGGATGTTCAGATTATGTGGATTTTTCCTTGAAAGGAATCAAAAAGAGGCATTATTTTTTATCAGGTTCCTCACACTTTGTCACAATTCCCTTACTTTCATTAAAGGGAGATGAAAAATTCCAAACTGACCTTAAAAGAAAATACTAATTCTAAGTACTTGAGAGACTTTGTTGCAATTAGAGTGGCAAGACATATGGCACAATTTTACTGGATAAAGCAAAAAAGACTGCCAGGAGAAACCTGCCTAGGAATAGCATATGCTGTACAGGTACTACAATTGCATCATGGTGATCTAACACAAGAAACTCGAATGAAAATGATTGATTCCTATGCAGTAGCTTTAATTGGAACTTGTTACAGGAGTAGCCATCAGTTAGTGTACATTTAGGGTTAAATAATTCTTTTCACTGATGTAACAGTCCATATTGGCAAAAAATAGAAAGAATCATGACAGTTTTAATTTTGGGAGGAGACAATTGAAATGGTGGTGTTCCTAATTTTCTCAAGTGGAGTCTGTGATATGAATCATTGTGAAAAATCAAAATTGATGTGAAATGGTAGGTGGTAAAAACATTCTGCTTAATGATTTTGAGCTGACTAGCTGTTGTTTTCATATAGCCGCCTTATTCTTCCTGAGTAAAATGAGTTGCAGAGAGCTGTTCTAAAGTATCAGTTAAAACAAAGGCATTAAAGATGGCTTCTTGCTCTGTTCTTAGAAATGGACTTCCTATGTCTTTGTAAGAAGTAGAGGGTTTGTTTTTTCTGTGAGATCTTATTGTCAGTCATTTCCTTACTGATACAATTATTCGTATCTAATTATTTTGGATGAAGCACTTATTTCTGCCTTTCAGTTATGAGAGATTGTCCTTAACAAAAATAAATAAAACTGAGTTCTAGTTCTGCTTTCTCCATTTTTTTTTCAGAGCAGGCTATTGACTAGTTAACAAATTTGATAAATTAACAAAAAAAATCAGCAGTTTAACTGGCTCGTCCTATCTCTGGAAAATGCTGTAAAATGTATGAAGCTAATAAAGAGCAGTTGTGAAAACATCACATATACAATAACATTTTTTTTTTCTTGTCTGTTTACTTGCACAGCTTGCTTTACCTACTAAGTAATGGTTAGAAGGATGAATATAGGACAGGGAAAGGCAAATCATGGAAGTGCCGCTCAATTTGTTGTTGCTGATAGTCAGCATGGCAGGCTGAGGAATGTCTTTGGAGACTGCCTTGCAAAATAGCACCTGGATTGATGCTCAACTGGGCTAGGAAGAACAGGATGCTACTATTTTTAAAAACATAGCCTGGTAATTTAACCTTAAAAATATTCAGCCTCTTGAGACTATTTTCTTTACTTGTCAGATGGGTAAATGTTTTTTGTGTAAGAAAAGTACATAGAGGTTGATTTATTCTGGTGCAATTTCTGTCCATCTGTAGTACAAACAGACTCATTTTTCTTGTGTTGCTTTAATGTTCAGAAAATGTTCATCTGTAACTTCTTAGCTTGGGAATTCCCAGGTGTTTTTCTGCTTGGATGATAACCAGTCCCAGATATCCTCTACAGCTTCAAAAATCAGGCAGGACTGAATGCATTTATATGTCATTGCTGCAGGTGATTCCCAGTTTATTTAATGAAGCGAGGCTTGCTCATCTTGCCTGGTTTTTGCTTTTAGTCCATGGGTGTTTTACCTAGTATTTCATTCTTTACCCTTCATACAGCAGAGTTAGGGTTAGGTCTACAGAAACACCCAGTGGAATCTGCTTATCTGCCTGTGCATGAGTGCAGTTTACAAAACCTTTCCTGGCTTAGGATGGGACTGCGATAAAATTGAGACACAGTTCACAACCTTTGCCTGATCTTAAGTAGTTTTACAGGTAAAAATTTACTGTCCTGTGTGCTTGGATTTTTGCTTCTGCATAGGTGTAAAATTACTTTCTTGCAAGAACTGCTCAGTTCAACACTTTTCTCATCCTTAAACCAACAGATCAGGTGTCTGGTGTCTTCAGTTCCCTACAAAGCCTGATTTGTTATCTGTGGTTGTAGGTTGCCTCATCAGCCTGGGTGTGAAAATCAAAATATCTGACCTGCTACTTAGGTGAGACTAGTGATGAAGCTGGGCTGAGGAGGTGATAGCACTTGCTCTGCTTCCTGCTGCAGCTGTGCCTTGCTGCAAAATGTAAGGCTCATAAAGCCTGCAAGATTCCTGAGTACTGAGCTTGGGTCAGCTTCAAACTCCGAAACTATGTCTAAACAACTTAAGGAAATTCACCAGCTTGACTTCTTAGGAGACTCACTTCCCACAGGTTGGTCTTTAGGATTTTTCCTTTCATTCAGACTCTTCTATGAGCTTCTGTATGCTAGTCTGACTTTGGCAAGCAGCATGATAGACTGGCACTAAATGGCCAGCTAAACTTCCCAGAATTTTTAGTTAAATTATGACAAAATTATTGTTTTCCTTGGGTCATAAGCAGCATGTTTTTGTGTGTAGATTGCAAAGACTTATTAATGAATTTGCATCATCACCAGCACAATCTTGGGACTTCTGAATTTTGTCATTTCAGCAATTGCTCTCAAGCAGCAGGTTGTATGTACATGTATGTATAAGCATGCACATGTTTATACACACACACACAGAACTTTTCTGGATCCTCTTTGGAACTTTGCATCTGTACTGGGGCACACCTTTAAAAAAGAATACTTCTCCTGATTATTTTTTTTTTTGATAAACTAAATTTTCCAAATCATATCAAGACAGCAAAAATAATGCCAAAGTAAATTAGAGGTCTTAATTTAATTATGTGTATAAATAGGAAGCCAAATTAAAAAAAAATCAATGCACACCACCCAAATGTCTCCAATTTCTATGTTTTATTGAGTAAGTTCTCAGTGTTGCTCTGGTATGGATATGTACTGTGTAGTTACAAGTCTTTTAAAGAAACAGTGTTCTTATGTCATCATACTATATTTGCGCAAGATCCTTCTACCCAACTTTTTTTAAATGAGGCAAAAATAAGAAATGTCAGCTTTTTGGGATGTTGCCCAAATTTTTTTTTCTATTTGCAAATCATTACAATTTAAGCTACATTTAAAATATGCTTTTGTATTTTACTCTGGGGCATTGAGTAGGAGGGAGGGAATTCTAAATTGTCGTTTGATGTCTTACTCATTGTTAGTGGTCAATGAACCATGGATACTCATGAATACTTGAATTGTCAGCCTAGTTAGCACTACACCAACTTCTTTTATTATTAGGAAATGACAAAACTATACTTACAATGAGAAATATCATTTTGACAATGGTAACATCATCAGATTAACATTCTTGGGATTTTTTCAAGAGTTATGGAACACAGAGTAATTGCTCTACAGCTTCATGTGACATTGAAACACCTCTACTTTGCTATTGCAATTTCCTTATTTATATACTAGCTTATACAAGAAGAGGTTAATTAGTTGGATTTTTTTAATAAAACAAATATTGCATCTAATAAATTCTAGTTTTAAATAGTGGCAAAGTTCTCCAAAATTACTGTATGATGTAAATATTACATAAAGCATGGTTCTGAATACAGTGATTTTTCCTGACTGTTGGATTTGTTCTTGGTGTGTGAACTTGGGTGTTCCTTACATCTGGCAGGTGAGTGAGCAGTTTATGGTGCAAGGAATCCTAGAGGTCCTGAACATTCCAGTGAATATAATTTGACTAATACAATGTTAGGAATAAATTCTTCACTATAGGGGTAGCGAGGTACAAGTTTCCCAGAGAGGTGTGAATGCCCCATCCCTGGAAGTGTTCAAGGCCAGGCTGGATTGGGGGCTGACAACCTGGTCTAGTGGAAGGTGTCCCTGCCTATGGCAGAGGGGTTGGACTAGATCTTTAATGTCCATTTCAACCCAAACCATTCTGTGATTCTGTAATATAATGAAAGAAACATAAACAGAATTTTAGTGACTTCATGAAGTTGTTGGAACGACTGGGACCAGATAGAAATGGTTAAGGGGCTTACTCTCTAGAAAAGCTGTTTTGTCCTGGGTCTTTTCCTGTTCAACAAACTTTTCAGTGACCTGGAGAAGGAGGCTGAGCTCTCTCATCAAGTTTACCAATGATGCCAAACAATGTGAATCACTTTTTACAGTGGAGGGAAGAGCTGACGTTCAGGGGAACCTGAAGGGGCTGCAGGAACAGGGTGGCAGGAACCCTTCATGAAATTCCACGAGGATGAGTGCAGAGCCAGGTGCCTGGGAAATAAGTGCCCCTCGAAATTCTAGAGACTGGGGAATGCCAGGCTAGGGAGCAATTCTGCCGAAAAAGGCCTGGGGCACAGCAAGAACAAGAGCTGGTGGCATGCCCTGGCAGCAGGGAGGGACAGCAGCCTGCCAGCTCTGTGAACGAGAGCTTGGTCACCAGATCAGCAGAAACAGCTCTTCTCAGCCAACCACGCCGTGCTGTGGCATGCTGTCTGGAGACCTCTGAGCAGCATAGACATTGGCCAACCACAGCAGGTCCAGAAAAGGCCACCCCGGTGTTTGGGGGCTGGAGCACTTCCCTGTGAGGAGGGGCTGAGGGAGTAGGCCTTGTTCACCTTGAAGAAAGAAAGTGCTGATGGGGGGGCCTCAGAGCAGCCCTTCAGCATCATAAGGTCATAAAGAACATGGTTCCAGGCTCTCCAGAGTCCTGTGTGGTGGGAGTTTGAGACAAAAGGGGCACAAGTTGAAAAGGGAGGTAGTGGTTGGACATAAATAATACTCTTTCACCCCACAATCCCACGGTGCCACAGGTTGCCCAGAGAGGTTGTACATTCTCCTTCCTTGGGAGTTCTTCAGGATTCTCTGTTCTGACCCTGCATGTGGCCTTGCTTGGAGCAGCAGGTAAGACCAAGGACCTCCTGAAGTCCCTTCTAATCTGAATTGTCCAATGCAGTGAGATCCAGTGGGGAGGATAGATGGCAGAGCTATAATAACAAAGGAGTCGCATTCAGGGAAGTATCCTGCAGTAGCTTTATGCATGGCTTTTGTTTGCTTGCCTTTTATAAAGTCTGAAGTACAGATGAACTTAGAATCATATTTAAAATAGTATTGAGAGCTGCACAATACAAAATGAAAGTATTTTAATACCACTCTCTCTCCTGGAGCCAGTGCATATGGGGACTCTGGGTCCAGTCTTGGTTCTGCTGGTCCAGTCAGTCCTTTGTTCTTAATACTGGGTGATGGGAAGCTGCCTAGTCTGCACTGGGCCGAGAACAAAGATGTTCTGCCTTGTACAACTGCCAGTGGTGCAAACAGACAGAAATACCTCCTGAAATCAGCACCTAGCTCCCATGTTGGACAGAGGGCCAGCCCATAATTGTTGAGTGCTTCTTGCACCGGTGTCAGTGAGAGATTTTATGGAAGGAACTGCTGCAGGGGACAAATGAATCACCTAAGAGAGGCTTAAAGATCTGAGTGCTGAGTTACTGACAGCAGGTCAGGTTTCTTGAATGAAGTAGAGGACTGCCAGATTCCCAGTTAGGTTTATTTTACTCGCAGCTGGGGGAGAAGCAGTGTGAATCCCATTTGAGATAAAAAAAGTTCTTTGCAAGCTCAGATTTGTTGTGTTTCTTCTGGTCCTGATGTATTATTTAACCACCAGTCCACATCATTCTCAACAGCACACCCTTTCAGCAGGGGCCTTAAATACCTGGCAAAGCAAGCTGGGATCCAGGACCTGTGCCACAAAGCAACATCTTCAACTTCCTTATGTGCTCAGTTGTCATCTCCATATGTTGCTATTAAACAAAATTCAGTGCTTGGCAAGTTAGCTTTGGTCTTTTCCACCATTAAGATACAATCCTGCAGATATTTTCAGGGCTCCTGCCTTCCCTTCAAGCCATCTTCGCAATAGCTCTGAAAGTGCCCTCTCTACCTGTCTTTTACTTCGTGCAACCACTCTAGCTCCATTCTTCAATAATTCATGATCTTGCAGGAGGTGCACCAAAATGATTTTAGCTACCTCCAACTTTTTTGGACAGAAAGATAATAAAAATGATTTCACAGTAACTAAAGTAAGTCAGTTCATTGGTGCAAGCACTTAAATATAACTTATTAGCTATTCAGGAGGAAGGTTTTACTAAAGGTACAATGCATTTATGTTTTGAAGTGCAGCTCAGCTCCTGAAAAATGACTACGTAAATAAGCACTTGTCACATCTTATTTTTGTTGTTTTTTTTCCTTCTCCTTCTAAGTTTGTTTTTTGCTGTTGACCCTGTTGCTGCCATGATTTTAACTGTGAAGTAGCTGGATCTTACTCCTAGTGGAGTTAATTGTCAGCAAGTTTCACTTGTGTGTTGCCACTGATGAGCTGCTGTTACAGGCATTCTAACAAGACAGAAGGCACAAGTCAGTGTGATCCATGGCATAATATGACACAGAAGCTTTTGGAATATGATGGTTGAGATAAAAAGATCAGATTGTGGTCCAGTTTTCTAAGTCTGGGGTAAAAAGAAATATAACTGAAAATACTGAGGTAAATCCACAAAATATTTTAAACTCTTAATTTCCACTGGACCTGACAGTGTGCCAGTATGTCCAGTGGGGGATCAAGAGTCACTTTGGCTCCAACACCATCCATGGCTGATCTAACTTCCTAGTTTCTTGATGTCTGGGCATAGGGGCTATTAGCACTAACAGACTTAATTCTAACAGTGTGCAGTGCTAGAGGCATGGCATAGTCCTGAGGAACCAGAGGTGAAATCAAGAAAAAAATACAGCTGCAGTACTTCCCAAATCTGAGGTGAAGGAACAGCTGGGAAGGTGTTTCTAGAGTACAAGTCTGACTGCAGACATCATAATTAAGTTACTCAAATGTTTGGCTCCTTTTATCTGTTTTGGATCTTGCTGTTAGCACCTTGGTACTTGTATACAAAGAATACTTGATAGCACAATCACAAAAGCAATAAAGAGCCTTACAAAGACATAGATCTAAGGTGACTCCTTCTAGTGGAATCTTACTTTAAGCACAATTTCAATGTCACGTATCATAATTGCATCTAATATTAGAGACTGACTTAATGCAACACAATGTCAATGACAATATAAAGGCAATCATGAACAGAGCAGATAACTGAAAACTGTTTGGGGGGATGGAAGGAAGGATTACGCTGCAGTGAAGACTTCTCTAGACATTACAAACCTTTTTCAGTGACACACAGAGGAATTTTTTTTTCTCTCCTAAACTGCTGGAAACTTTTTTCCTGTTTCCATTTTGATCCTGAAATCTGTCCAGAATCTCTGAATGTGATTTAGGGTTGGGTTATTTTTCCCCTTTCTCAAACTTGTGAGTCTATCTTCTGCTAAGCACTGAAGTTACATATGTGAAGTTGGTTAGCAAGCTGAGTATTATTCTATATGATATATTATATTATTATAATATAAAGTACCATCAGCTGCTGAATACTAAATACATACATACAAAAGTTTTGTTCTTCCCCTCAGCAGCACATATCCTCCCACCCCCCAAAGGAATATGGTTTAAAAGGTGTGAAGGTAGGCTATTTTGGCTCTATCAAAGTCTGAAGACAGAATGAAAATGCTGCACATCTTCCTAAATGACTGACTGAGAGTCTCTCAGATTTTTTGTGGGTGTAGGTACCAGCAGAGTGGCCTGCTTTTACCAGCTTAAAAGTGCGTTACCACGGAAGGCCCCTGTGGCTTGCACGTGATTCCTTCTTGCAGCAGTGCTTGTGATGGGGCTGTAATTTCAATGAATTGAAATGACATCAGCTGTCCTGCACAGTCTCTGTCTTGCCCTGATGTGAGTGCAGAGGTGCACACAGAGGTGCTGGAGATGAGCTGCCTTTGGCAGTGGCACTTTTAGACCTGCTTATGGCAGGCACGCACAAGCATCCTCCATGTGCTTCAGGTTTGTCTTGCCTACAGAATTACAGAAGGGAGCCACAGACTATCCTGAGTTAGAGGGGACCCACAAGGATCAGTGAATCCAAATCTTCTCCTCTTGTGTCCTCTCCTCAGCAGAGGAATGGATTTACTTATGCTGAAATTTATACTTACTGAAATTCTGTGACAAAACTAGAGATAGCACTTTACAGAACCTGTATAACCAATGCAAATGAAAAACTTTTGCAGATGTTAACACAGCAGCAGGTGAGGGTTTAGGTTTTGAAACATAGAAGCTTGCCTGGCCCTTTCTACTCATTTGAACAGCTTCCCCCTCCTCCCCCTCCTTCCCACCATACCCTAAAAACACCCAAACAACCCAAAACAAATGCAAAAAGCAACCAACCCAGAGGTTCAGAGGGAATCAGTTGTACTCCAGTCTCACTGGTTTGCCATTAAAACCAGATTGCTGGACCTGAAGCTAAGAAAAACTTTAAAAGTGACCCCATTGGAGTCTAACAACACCTGAATTATCAGCATCTCCTACAATAGAATGAATTTTCTTTTTTTTTTTTTTTTTAGTGGACTGCTATTCTAATAATGCTTTGAATGTCAGCAGTGATAACTATTTCTAATTAGTCCTTCCAATTCTGTGAGGAAGGAAGAAATCCATAATACAAAACTAATTCTAGTGAGGGATGGAACTCTCCTCCTAAGAAACAGTGCTCCAGAGCTGTTTCTGACTCCAAGAGCTGCAGGGATTTGCCCCATGGGGACCTGCCTGACACTTTAGCTTAACACTTGAGGGTTTAAGTGACCCTACAGAATATAAATCAGCTTGTGCTGCTTCAGCATTAGCTGCTGAACAGCCAGTGCATGGGAAAGTTGACCTCTTTACTCAGGTTAGCTTGAAGCTTAGTTGAAAAAACACCTATGTTTTGTTGGATTGAGAGTGCAGGTGGGAAGCACTCCTAAGTTGATTCTATTTTGTGAAAAGTCCTCTTTTAAAGGCCTGTCCATGGATGGCAAGAAAAAGCAGAGTGCTGAGATGTCCTTGGTGCCTGGCGAGCTCCTGGTTTGGGATGTCCCTGGGTGAGGATGCTGAACTCATAAGCAAATGACATTACAGCCCTGAAAGTGAGTCTACTCCTACAAGCTTGTCACCAATAGCCTTTAATAAATATGCAAGCCTAGTCTTTTACATCACAATCTGAAAAACTGAAAATATGATAACTCTAAAGCTATTAATGATACCAATGTCTATGCTGTGTGATTCCAGACCAAAGAAGAAAAGCCATAGTAAGTGATGGCTTACACCTTACAAAAGGGCTGGAGTTGAGAGCTTGGGGGAGACAATAATATTTCCCGAAATGCAGCAGAAAGAATGAACATAAATGCTTTAAAATTTTTGAATGACTCAGTGTTTCATAAAAATGTGTAGGGGAAAATGATTTCATAAAAGACAAAGGCACTGTTTCAATTAAATAACTCATCCTTGCCTGGAAAAGCCACCCTCTGATTCACATTTTCCTCTGCTGTGTCCATCCAGCAGAGGTTGCTAATGATTCTGATAGCAAGTTATTACAGTCAGTAAAGGTAAACTGAAGAATACAGTTTTTTTTTTTCACTGACCTTTGTGCCTGCTTTTGTATCCCTGCTTGCACTTGAGGAAAAGCACTGAACAGGTATAAATGCCCTTCATATCTGATGCCTGGTAGCCCATAGCTATACCAAGGCAGCCTGGTAGAAATGAGGCTGCCTTGCTTTTGTTGCTTTATGAAATACTCCTTTTATTTTTAGTTTTTCTGCAACCAGCAAATTGCTAATGCCTCTGACTGGCAGGCAAGATTGCCTGATCCTCATTGCTGCAGTTTTTCTACTAATGCCTAGGGCTGAAGAGAATTTTTAACAGCATGAAAGACAGGCTGTGTATGACGAGGCAGTGGATATGAGTTTGTGGAGTTTTTTCCTGAGGACTTTGTTTCAGTTTCCTTCATGTCATGTATTATTTCTAGGCTTGTGAATGAGTAAAAAAAAGAAGTGTATGTTGTTATTTTTATTTTTTCTTTTAAAAAGAAATTATCTTCTTTCTTCTAAGGTGATTGACATGGTGGTTTGTGCTTCCAAGGAGAATATCTCTTCAGTTTTCTTTTCTTTAGCAGCCTGCTGGACACCTTTGTGGAGGTTCAGAACACTTCTATTTCCAGAAAAGTGGAGTAGCAACAGCTGCATTTTTCTGGCAATCCTAATAACCTGCTCCAAGTTGCAGGAAGTGGAACCCAAAAAGTTATCGGGGAATCGAAGCCATGGGGTTTCCTATATTTCACATCATTTGAATATGAATAATGAAATTCAGCAGTCATCACTCTTCATGTTTAAAAAGTGTATGTGAGCAGGTAAGCACTTTAAACAAGAAATGCAGTGCCAAAGTAATCTCTGCCATAATATCCTCAAATTCCCTGGAGTTATAGCAGGAATTAACTTGCTTCATGAGGTTTGAAAATTGGAGGAAAGAATGAATTAAAGCTTTCTACCAGAAATTCCAATCAACATTAAAGAGTTGAATGAATACTACTAAACATAAATCTAAAGAAAAAAAAACCCAAACAAACCTGCTCTTACCTGCTCAAAGATTTAAATGGATGTTTTTCATCTCTGTGAGTGGCTTTCCTTAGTGAAAGTTTTAGTAGCACAAATAGATTAGAAGAATGAACTTTTGGGCTAGGCACAAGTGTTAAGAGGAAAGAATTGGTTTTATTGCCACATGAACATTTGCATGAACTGTGCAAACGTGCTTAACCACTGACACAGTGGAAGTGTCAGCACAGGTCTTGTGCTTAAACTCAGCTCAAGTATTCTGCAGTAATTGGTACTGCAGCTACAGAGTAAAAAATGATATCAGCAAAATAAGTAGGAAAAAAGGAAATTGCAGATTGTTTGTAAATATATTTTTGAGACCACTAATAGAAAGTAATTTGTAGACTTGAATTATTCACTGTTGACTACTCACTGAGATTTAGCTCATTTTTAACTTCATCCATTCAAAATGGAAGTATTTGCAATCTTTCTAAACATGTCAGGTATGAAATCTGTGTCCAGTTGCCTGACACTAAGAGATCAATGGGAAGCCTTGATGATTAAGCCATTTGAAGAGTTCAGTACAATTCAGCAAAACAGTTGCAACGTCTATAAAGACAACAAGATTTAGTTTCTGGCCTGATGCTGTGATAAAGAAAGTGAAACCTTCTGTATTGTCCATCTCCTACAGATTCCTTTCTTATATTCATAATTGAAAAAATTACTGGGAATAACTTCAGTGTTGTCCTTCTGGGGTTGGGTTTTACCAGTCTGCTGAAAATGCCCACTGAAGGAAGTGGTTTCTCTAAAGACATTTGACCTTTAAGGAGAAATAACCCCATACATAATCTTCAGTGCAAATTTTTATAGCTGCTAAGCAACTTTCCAATGCAGCTGGCCATTTTTATATCTTGAAAAACTGGTAATGATACAAACAGTTGATTATGGTTTACAATGGCAATAAACCTCTCAGTATTGGTTGTTACCAAAATAAATTGCCATTCTGTTAAATGTTAAATAACAAGTCATAAACTGCTGAAAACAACCAATTTCTTGTGGATTATTGCCTGAATAAATTTTAGTAGGAAGTGCAGATCATGAAGTTGTGATCAGCAGATCAGGCCTAATGAAATTTTATATATTTTAAAAAGCTGAAGGATCCTCAGAATATGATGCAAACTGTAATGCCAAATAAGCAACAGAAAATAATTAAGTCTCCTGGTAGTTTTGGGATTTTTATATGAGACTATTTTTATCATCTGACACCAGTTCTTACTGTTTTCCATTGTTTCTTCAGGTGTTCAAAAAACCCAATCAATGCCAGCATGCTGAGCCCACCGAGAGGGCAGACAAGAGCCTGTTCAAATACAAAGCACCTACATGAGAAGTCTGCTCAGAATCAGAAGGGATATAATCTGCTTTGGAGTAATTACTACTGCTCATCTCAAAAGCAAAAATGCCATCAGACATTCGTGGCTCAGGTACCATCTTCCCAAGAGTGAGTGACAGAACTTCACCATAGCAACGAGTGTTATCTCCCAAGAATAACATTAACCTCCCTTGTTACTAGTTTTAAGTCTTTGGGTATAAACAGCAGTTGTGTGCCTTTATTGTGCCTTTTCATTACTTAATATGTACTGGGTGTGCATTAACTGCTGTAAGACTGAAAAGGACATCACCAGAAGAGAAAGTAATTAAAAGGATGGAAATACAGCCATTAATAATCCAGTCCTGTAAACATGATCAGGGAGAGGTCTCCTGTTCATGCTCATGAAAATCAGACCTCTCCACAAAGAAGCCTGGCAGAAAGCACTCTTCAGCAGCAGCATCCTCCCCCTCGCTCCACAGGTTGATTTCGAATCAGTCAGGGAGAGGTGGGAGAAGAGAGCAAAAGGAGAAAGGGAGAGAGGGTTATTTCTATCTCTCTCCCTTTTCTTCTGCACCTTCCTTCCTGCATACTTTTTTTCTCAGGCAGGGTTGAAATCCAGGAAACTTGAACCAAATATTTTAGCAATTTTAAATTGCTGAATTATGCATTTTTTTCCGGAATGTCACTAAAGCTTTTTCAAGTAAAGGAGATGAAATTCCCCTCATAATAGCCTTGTAGGATACAGTGATATCCTGGGAGTGCCATAAAAATGCCATTAAGAGACATTTCATTCTGGCTTCTGGGGGCTCTACACTTATCTATTTTGACTTAAACTCTTTCTTCCATCTCTGCAAGAGAGGAACATGACACAGGAGTTGCACAAAATGAGCTCAGATCAGGGAAGACAGATTGTAAATCGAGACTTGCTAGAGCTAAATCATGTTCTCTCTCTTGATCTCTTATCTGATAACTTTTATCCAAAAGGTATTGAGGAAGTTAATTGCAACTGCTAAGATGAATCTTTAGGAAATATCATTCTCCAGAGCCTTCTTTTCCCTGCTCTCCAGACCCCGTGTTGCATTTTTTTCAAGGCCTCAGATATGAAATGGTTATCTTGTGAATTTTAACATCCTTATCCTTTCCTACAGAACTGTTCAGATGAAGAAGAAAACTGTAGCTTTTTATTTGCAAGGTTTAGGACTCCAGAGAAGTAGTGCATGAGGGGGAAAGGCAGCAGCTTTCTGAATTCAAATGCTTGCTCTACTTGACAAGCTAAAGACAAAGGGAAAAAATGATGTTTTCTTTTTAGAGACTGAAGTACTATAGACAGTATTGGATTAGAAACAGGGTGAAATTCCCATTGTAAACTTCTAATTACCTTATGTGGCATGACTTCTAGATACACTGTCTTGCAAAGATACTGAAACTGTGAGCACACATTAAAACAGCTTTGCGCATACAGTGAGCAGGTGCTGGTAAAGGTTGTGGGAGATCTAGTTACTTGCTGGAAATGGGTATCATAAAACTATTGGTGGAAAAATATTGCAAACTTTCCCATTGCCAATAAGTATTTAAATATTCTCAGATCACCAAATTAACAGCAGAGACAGTAGTTAGTTATTTGACCGAACACAGGCACCAGCAGACGTGAACATTTGAAGGAAGACAAAAACATAATCAGTGGCTGTTGGGAAAGGTCAGGTTATATCACACTCAAAAGGAGAGCTCTTCCCTCACATGTGGATAGGAAAGACATTATAATCCATGCAATACATTCATGTTTATGCAATGAAGTGGGCTAAATAAAATTCGTAGGAAGAAGGAGGTTCCATCTGCTTTGACACCGATGCAAGCACAAACAGCTTTTAACATTTTGCACACTCAAAATCAAGTAAATTACCATCTTCCTGACAGCTTCAGCAGTGGCATGAAAGCTGATTTGATACAGCATCAGATTTTGTGTGTAATCTGTTTCAAGATCCAAGTGGTTTTATATTTTAATGTATTAAATAAATGGATAAAAGTCTGGATACTATGTCAGAGGGTGCATAAGGATCTTGAATGCTGAAAAATACCTTACATTTGTGGACATATGGGGATGGAAAAACACTCCTAAAACATTTCTGCTATGTGGCACAGACAGAAGGACAGATGATGTATTCAAATTAGCACTGGATTCAGTGATCTAGATTTTCCTCACTCATCTTGACAACATGCAATTTGTATATTCACCTCCAGTATCCTAGTATCACCTGTAATTTTTGAACTCTAGTTGTATCTGGCATAGGTACTGGTAAGGCATTAAACAGATATAGGTTTCACAGCACTGCTGGCGTCTACAGTGCTTTTGGACCAGAGCCTGTTGTTTTTCATCAGCCAAGGAAGATGGTGAGTCCACAAACCTAGACATGAGTAGGGAAGATGCATGGGAAACAAGGGCAGTGTCTGTGGGTCTGTGTGTTAAAAGTAAGTAGGTTGAAGCTAGGGAGGACACTTTTTCTAAAGGAGGAAGAAGATTATCTATCCTTTATTACAGAGTTTTCCTTCTGGTGTTTTTCTGTTTGCTGAGCATGGCAGAGCAGTGATTCGTTTTGAAATCTAGCAAAAGAAGTGAGTTTTAATTTTGTTTGCTCAGTTTCTCAAGAGCTGTTCTAAGACTAAGGTTAAAGGACACTGAACAAATGCAGGCTCCATTTGTTTGGAAATTACTTAATGGCAAATATATTTCTATTATCCAATGACTGTTTTTTTTTATATTTTGGCTGATACTTTCATCACTCAAAGCAATCACCCCTTGGGTTGTTTCTTTACATACAAGTGCAATCAATGCAAAAACCCAAAATCACAAAAAGCGGTTTTTACACAGTTATATTGAACTGCATTTTGGGCAGTAGGAAACGGGGGCTCTCCAGGAGGAAAACCCTGGAGAGATGTTAGCAGAATACCATTTTTCTGAACCCTGATTCTCAATACACTTTGAAGGAGGTAGATGTTAAAAGGTGGAGCTGCTGAGCCAAGTGTATTTTCCTCTATATTTGCAGCTAGACAATGAAAGAGGGTGACTGTGACACACAGAACAAGAACTGAAATGTATACTCAGGACCATTCCCCAATTATTCTCATTTTGTGAAGCCAACAGAAACCTCAGTAATGGCCTTGCTGTGAAAGGGAGTTTTGAATGGAAGTTTGTTTTATGACTCTTAATTTATTTCTCCTTCAGTTGTTGGTCTCATGACTGACTCCTCCTTCCCTCTCCCACTCACACTGTGGCGTCATTCTGCAACAGCTTTCCTTGCATTTCACTGTATGCAGCCTCATAAATCTTACTGTGAAATGCTTTGGTACATAGGCAGTGAGGAAAAATCTGTGTAACAAGCCTGATGCGCTAGAAATATTTTGTATGTTCCTCTACAGAGGATAGAAAGTGTAAAAACACTAGGGAAGGTATTCTGCTGAAAAAAATTATTACTGTATGCTACATGAATGCTGTTTGAGAGCTAAAAATTCCTGCACATAAAATAATAAAATGTAATGAACACCTCTCCTGCTGGAATCCTACATATGACATAGCTCAGCTTCTATTTGGGTTGAGGCTTGGTGGGAAAAGTTCAGGAGGGGAGAAAGAGAGTAGCCCTCAGACCCTTGCAAGCAGGTGGCACCCTGCCTTTCTCATTTGCATGTTTGGACAGTGTGTGACACAGGGGTCCCACAGGTATCTCTGCAAACCCTGAGCCCACACTTGAATGACACACCAAGTGGTGATGGATGTGCACCTGCCTGTCCCTTTCTCAGGCTTTGCTCAGAAAAAGGAGGTGCAGCTGAGGCTGACTGAGGTGGGACAATAGGAAAGAAGATGTGGTGTGGCCAATGGAAGTAGACCTGGGCTGCCTCTGAAGTGCCCTGAATATCTCAGCTGGTGTGCACACATCTCTCTCTCCCATCTAATGATGGGAGGGAGGTCAAAAGAGCTCAGTTGGAAACAACTGCCAAGGATAGCAGTCTTCCAAATTAGTGTGCCTTTTGGAAAGGAGCAAAGCAGTGCAATTTTGATGAGAAAGGCTGCTTTTGGTTTGGGCTTAATCATGCAAGGTGCTGAGTGCCTTCAGTCCTCATTCACATTGATAGGAACTGACTGTCCTCATGCTACCTGGCAGGCATGGTTGCTAGGTCAGCTCTCATTCCCCTCTCCCCTGCAGCCTGTCACTTCACTTCCTAAAGAATGTCTTATTTGATGTCATCTGCAGCACAGGGAATTAATGAGGTTTCTTTCAGAGGCTTCTCATTTATCCCCAGAAAATCAAAGGGACAGATGTTTTTCTCTGCTAGAAAGTAAACCTCTAAGAAGATAACAGAAAAGAGCTGGTTGGATGCTTGTAGCATCCCTGTCCCAGACATGCAGAGGGTGCTTGGACCTTGGACTTTGGGTCTGTGAAAAGAAGGAGCAGCTGTTTGGTGTCTGTACTCATGAGCTGTGGTTCTCCTTTTTTGTTTCATTGGGTTTCTAACCCTCAGGGACCACCACTGACCACATCATTCCTTGAGAAGTGGATGCAAGGCACACTCAGTGTCAATGACAACTTAATCATCTGGTCTTTGAAAAGCGAAAAGGCCAAGACAAATGCTTCTGTTACCAGGAGAATCATAGTATTTGATAAACATGGACAGCATGCATCTATGCTGAACTGTGCAATTCACAAAATGTAAATGGGGTACTTATCAGATGGATTATTTTCTGAAAGCACAGGCAAAATTACAGTAATTACTTTTCCTCCTGCTACATTATCTGTATTCCCAAGAAACTTTATAACTTTATGCAGAAATAAATAAATATTTACTTAAAAGATCAGAGTAGCTGAGTAAAGTAAAGTTCCCTTCACTTCCCACAAAAGCAGCATTTCTCTTGAACAAAAAGCTGTTCTTGGCAGCATGAGATTTTTTACTGTCAATGAAAACTTCTTCCAAGTAGATCACTAGATATTAATCTAGATTTTCAAGAAGCTACAATTTCCTTAAATTTCCACCTCTTTGACATGCCCTTGGGTGAGAAATGAGTTCCTACTATTCTTCCTTCAGCAACTGAGTGCTTCAGCCCAGCTTTTTAGATATAACCACCAAGATTATCACCTGAGAATAATCAGTATTAAGGACCCATATTTTTAATGTGAGATAAAGATTAATGTACTTTGTCACTCCACTTAGACTCCCTTAAACCCACTCATATACATGCATTTCATTATATTTTGTGATTTGCAAAGAATAAATCTAAAGAACTAGTTAAAAAAAAAAATCATGCATCATGGCTTGTTCTGCTTATCAAACTGTGTAGATTATGGTATAATTCTAACACCAAATGGTTCTACAGCATCATAGGGCTCTGTAGACAAATAATAAGCAAGCTTTATAACACTTCCCCATCCATCCCAAGTGTAAGCATTTTAACCTAGCTTATTTGGGTTTTTTTATTCTCACATGTGAGAAGCAAACATTTTCTTGGGCACTAGTATCCTTTGTTACTCTAGAGTGATAGTGTCCATAGTCTTTTATGGTTTTGTCTTCAAAATTTCCCCACAAGGTAGAAAGTGATGTTTTGTTATAACTGAGAAAGCGAAGTGCAGAAAAGTTAGAAGACTTTCCTCATGGCCACCTGGGAAAGTAAAAAGGGGTCAAGAGCTCAAGCTATGAATTCAGCTGGGACCTTCTCACTCCCTTTCAAGTAAGAAAAATGGTTCACAGCCACTTTTACATCTCTGACCTGGGAATAATGCAGTGTCCTCACAGGGTACATCTGGATCTAAGACAACCTGTCTGACTGTACACTGAAACAGCCTCAGAATGTTCAGCCTGCTCATCACAGTCTTCTCCATGAGCTGTGAGAGTGGGTGCAAGCAGCTGGGTGGTGCTACACACTTGAGCAAAACATCCATCAATCCCCTTAGTGATAGCACCAGATAGCTAACTCCAATTCCTAGGACACTGCTTCAGCCTCTGAACTAACCTTCTTCCTTATAAAATACAGTTAATATGCAGGTGCTGTGTGGCTGGGCAGAGACCTTGTAACGTGAGCAACATCACGCCAAAAACACCCATTTGATTCTGATTAAGAAATCAACACAAAGATTCAACCTCATCCAGCTCAGCCCATGCCCTAAGCGCACAGAGATGATATGAGAGACATTGCTGTTCTGTAGCACATGCGTGCAAATAGTTGGGAAATAGCTCAAAAGATATCAAGTAACTAATTGAGCATCATGACTGCATCACTGCATAAACTCCTTGAAAGAGCAGCAAAGGGTGAAAATTGCTGATGGCAATTTCCACAGTAGAGTAATTTAGCTCAGAGGCAAAGAGAGTGGTGAAGGAGAGAGAGAATATATATGTCAGCGTGGGAGAGGGTGGATTGGTACAAGAAGGAGTGCATTAGAGTATGTGTGAGTGTGGAGGAGTGAGTTTCTCAGAATTAGGGCAATTTCTGCATTCATAGTAGACCTTGCAGAGAAGCTGCATGTGTGCATGTGTATACATATATACAGTTTTGAGCTTGGCCATCTCATGGTCATTAGAGTTTTTTAAGACATTTTTTTAGAATATATTTCCAGTACTTGCAAGTATAGGAGAAAAAAAAAGCCCAAAACCTTGAGGGTGGGATTGAAAGTCAGCTGAAAATGCAAAACTTAGAAGATGTACCAGTGATTTGGAAAATATATAAAAGCAGCAGGACTCTTTCTTTTTTCAGAAAGTGGAAAGATGGAGATGGGGAGACTGTTGTTATAACTGCCTCCTGGAAAGATGCTGGCAGTGTTTATCAAAAGAGGAAATGTATGGTGGGTGGGCATTCCACCTCCATCTCTTGGCAAAGGAGAACATGTAGAGAGTCCTGAGCCACTGACAATAAGGAATAGGAGTTTAATTGCACAGATCCATCCTTCCTCTATCACCATACCAGTGCCTTCATGTAGGCAAGAAGATAGCAATACAGCAAGTTTGCTGTAACCCAGGGTCTTTGGATGTAGAGAGGAGAACACTTAGAAATCAAAGGTTAAACAAGTGAGAAATTCTTTTCAAAAGCAACTTGGTAAAAAATGTCTCTTTATTGAGATGTGCAGTGAAGTATATCCAAGTTCTTTACGCACACTGCATCTCTCCAAAATGTATGCCAGGAAAACAGAGTCAGATGTTTAGGCTCTGGTTCCTACTCATTGCTGGTTTCCCTGGTAATCCACTCTAGCAGTATTCCAGCTTTGAGACTCCTAAGCACAAATTTTTGGGCTCATTTCCAGTCACTTATCTTTCCAGTGGGAACAGTCTATTTCTTACTTCACCCACTTAGGCACAGCAATTTATACTTCTGATTCATGCTGTGGCGACTGAGGGGAAGATTTTATAGTGGTAATACCAATTGTCCCCTATCCCACAGCAAGTTTAAAGTACTTAACAAAACCTCAGGAGGTGTGGAAATGCATGACAGGAAAATAAAGTGTTCATGTAAGTAACAGAATCGTCCCTTACATGTCCCTTAACCCCCAAAAGTCATGTTCACACAGCCAAAGTTTCTTCTAATTAAGAAAACACCTCACAAGGCAAGACTTCACCTGGAAAAAACATTTCAAATATATTCTCATTGGTCATTGATCATAATAAGTAATTGATCTTTTGGTCAGTAGCTAAAAGATTTTGCTCTGACCATATTAAGCTAAGGAAGAATCTAAGTGTACATTCATCTGTCTGTATTTCCTCTTCCCTTTCAGTGATTCAGTGCAGCGTTGGCTAAGGATAAACATTTACTAAAATAGTGGAATAGCTACAATTCTCACAATTTTCCACATTTAAAAACTCTCAGCACCAGTAGTTCCTATGATCAGTCCTAGAATCACATAAAGGATTAAGCCCATTATTCCTTGATTTTGTCCTTTAGTATTACATCTATAAGGGAAATGGATTGAAGTCCTGAGATCTGGGCTGTCTGCATGCTGACCTTACAGGGCACCACCAAATTATTGGAGATGAATGTTTCTCTCAAAATGCTGTTTTCTATTATGTTCTTCTTTAGGAGTGAAAACCACCTGGGATTGACTGTTCAAATGGAACTTGATTTCTATAAGCTTTTCAGCTTTATTGCATGCATGTGGCAATAATTACTGGCAAAAAAAGTGCTGTGTGGATTGTGTTTTACCAAATGATTTAGGTATTTGTGATGGATGTCCACTTCTTTAAGTTTTGATTGCAAAATCACTCTATGGAGAAAAAATATAGATAAGTGTCAATATTGTGTAACTGAGGTAAACATGTCTTGGTCTCCCAAAAGCTGCTTAACTGGTTTCCACTGTTTAAATGTACTCTTGACTGTGGACTATTTAAAACTCTCCATATGAATTTTTAAGTTGGTTCAAAGCATTAGGCCACAATCTCTTTGGAGTAATTTAAGGCATAATTTAATGGTAATGAAGTTAAAGATAGCACTCAAAATAACCCCTTTAAGATGCCAAATCATTAATATACACTTGCATAAATTCCATTTCCAAATGAAACCTTTTAAGGGATTCTAAAATGTTTTGCATGCTAGAATCCAATCCAAATACATTCATGCACACCTCACAGTGAGACTATATAAAATAAAATAGTGAGGGAAAAGTCAGCAAGACCCATAAGCCAAAAGCTACAGGTTCCTCAAAGCAAGTTTTTGGCTATGGATGGAATCAGGTATTTTTAAGTAGACTAGAAAATTAAGTAGGAATTTTAGGTCTCAGTGTTCACCTTGGCTCTGGCAGGCAGATATGGTCTGTGCTAGCCTAAGCTGTATCCCACACAGATGAACTTGTAGGTGTCTGCGTGTCTGCTATCATACACGCAGTCAGTGGAGTTTGGGGAGCCACCCAGCTGGCTGGGTATAAAAGTACCTGTCTCTGAAACAGGCACCTACATCTGGGGAGCTGAATAGCAGTGCAAACTCTCTCAGCCCTAGTGGCTTGATTTTCCTCTGCCTGTAAAGGGAACATAAGCACTCTGCTCACACACCAACCTTTGGGAGTGTAAATTAGAGCTTCATCCATTGCAAAACCTACATGTCTCTGAGCTAGGTAGGCAAAGGCTCCTGTTGTGTCTGTATGACTCCCTCCTTGTAGGCATGGGTGTGTTTAGACATCACATGAAAGGCACTGCAGAGTGAGAAAAACTGGATGCTATGCCATGCTGTTCCTGTGACTTGGCTGCTTCTGCACTAGGGAGCACTGGACAATGAGGTTCAGGTTCCCAGATTCCAAGAGGAAGGACCATGCAGACCTGCGAGCCTCCAGCCTTTGTTTCAAGGCTCTCTGTGTTTCTGTTGCAGTTTGGTTTAGGCAGGAGAAGCTGCTCGCTGCACAATGCTGAGCTGGCCCAAAGGACATTCCATGGAGCAGCTCCAACTCAGTCCTTCAGGAGAGCACTGAGGACTTTGGAAAGCACCGTGTCATGAACACAGTTCTGAGCTTCTCTGTGGCCCCAGGAAGGGCTTCATTAATTTCTTCCATAGGTGTCTCAGCCCACTCCTTCAATTCCCATTGCTTAGTGGAATTGGCTTCTCTGTTGATGGCAGGGAAGAATACCAGCTTCTCTGGAGTCTAGGGTCTGACCCTCATATGTGGATGTACTGAATCCTTACAGAACTGTTTGTTTTACAATTGGCTGTATATTGGTACTTTTAAAAGGAAATATTCCAAACATCTTGTACAGGATCATAAAACACCTATTTTATAAATTATTTTAAGATGCATTTAAGATGTGGATAGATAGATGGATGGATGGATGGATAGATAGATAGATAGATAGATAGATAGATAGATAGATAGATAGATAGATAGATAGACAGATAGACAGACAGATACTTTTTTTCTCCTAAATGTCTGGGATTAGAAGCAGTATGAAAAGTTATGTAATGTTTAAAACACCATCACATTCTCCTAGCTGGTGATAAATATGGATTTTGATGTTAGGAATATGCTCCTCTATTAATCAGATCAACTGTTTGTTTTTTTTTTTAAAGTTTGTCCCTTTAAAAATGTACTTGGAACCCCTTGGACATAATGTTTTTGCTTTCCTCAGAGATCCTGAGATGATATTGAGTTACCAGGGAAATTAGATTTGTCAGTTTTATTTCTGGTTGCTGTCTACATTAATTTTATAATTAAAACCCAAAGATGTGTGTCTAATATGTACGAATCTACAAAAAGCAGAAAGAGGAAGAAGTGTGCTTAAGCCCATACAAAAGAAGTAGTTTGACACATGTCAGCGCTACGTTTCAGTGCAAGAAAGGAAATATTTTTTGGCAGAGAGCTCAGAGAACGTGTAGGCAAACCAAGCAAAAACTCGTGAATCTGAAAATTAGTCTGTGAAGTGTTTGTAGTCACAGTCATTTTTTGCTAAAACATTCAAACACAAATTGTTGGATTGCAGATTTGGTATGCACTACGAGTTTTGCTCATTTATACACAGATCATATATGTTGCATTTTGTATATAAGGCTGGGATATGGAAGGAGAAAAACTTGATTCAGGGAGCTCCTCTCCTACCACATATCCCCTCAACTTCATCATCCCCTGATTCTGATCTTCAAGAAATCTTAACCAAGGGGAAACACACATTATTATCCACCACATACATTATAGAAAACTATTTACTTTGTCTGCAGCACCACGACCTTTGTGTGACTTGTCTCCTTTGTAGATGCTGTGAATAAGTCACTGCCTGTGTGTGTCAGCAGTGGCAGTGTTCTCTGTGGACTGAAACCTTCAAGAAGCGATGTTGCTTTTGAGGGTAGCAACACCAAGGAGGTGCTGTATCTTTTTATTTAGGGGCACCCCAGGAAACAGCAATCACAGTCCCTGCTACTGAAACCACTCTATAAGTGGCAATATTTGCCAGCTGTTTCCGTGTTGCACAAAATCAGAAGGCTGTGGTCTAGCATTTCTAGTGAGCCACAGCTGAAGATGGGTTCATAAACTCAGCACCACTTTAATGAGGTGGCAGTGCAAGATTATGGATGTAACTGAGCACTAGATCTGTCTGCCTGAAAGCTAAACTGGGATGAGATAAAGTCACTGCCAACCAAGATTCTCCATCTCTGTGCTTTGAGTAAAGACATCACTGGCTGGATGTTGTAGCCCTTGGTTTTCCAGCAGCTACCTGCAGTGAGGACCAAGCACACTTTCCCCACGCTTCTTCCTCCTCAGCTGACTTCAGTCTCACATCTCTTGTCGTGATGCCTGAAAAACTGTGTCCCTAGTGATGGGTGGAAGCTGGTTCTTGTTTCCCAGCATAACTGGGCTGAGAAAGCAAGGTCCAATCTGTTTACATGAGACCTGCTGTCTGAAGGCTGGGTTCTGCTCCTGCCTGCCAGGTGTTGGACAGAGGCTTTGTAGCTGCTTTTCCAGTCATATGGCACAAGCCTTGAGCCACAGTTGCTCTCCTGAATTTAGATACTGTAGGAGTAATGTCAGTCCCTGAGGCTAGGTACTGCTAATCTGTGGTCTCAATTAGACACTGCAGTTTGGACTTCTTGTTTCTCCTGTTCAAATGAAAATTTAAGTATGTGGTAGCTTTTGGTCTATCAGGATAAAATTACTCTGAGTAGGCAGCCTTTCATCTTTCAAGGCTAATTAATATTATCCATTTATATAAATCTTTATGGGTTCTCAGTTGCACTTTCTTATTCCTTTCTTCTTTGTAAACTGGACAGATTGGCATTTACATGTAGATTTTCCCCTACATATGAGATTATTGTTAGATGTATTTAATTATGTGTCTTGGTAGATATTTTTCCTTTGTAATTCACCTCTTCCTGTATGACTTGTACTAAAATTAACAGAAATCACATAATGAACAAACTAAAAGACCTGATGTGCCGAGGAAACAAAAAGCCATCATCCACTCGAATGGTCTGGAGACTTCACACACACGTACACAAACCCATATCAATCTGCAGACAGAAAGAGAAAGGATAAAGGCTGGATTAAGAAGACCTTAAAAAAGGTCTCCTTAGAATCCCAAGAAGAATTTGCTATACTTCAAGGCCTGTGTTTCTTCTGCTTCCTTATGTTACTCAGAGTGTGAGAGGCTCTCAGACTTTGAATTCAGAGGACCATGGCTCTCAATCAGTTCCACACAAAGGTCTGAGGACTGTCTGAAACGCCAGAGTTTAGAGTGCTGAGAAGCCAGGTGTGCACTTACAGCTGCAGGAAGGGGATCAGTCTGGTAGGTGCCCTCAGAACATGTCAGATGGATACAACCTTGCATGAAGTGATGGCACCTGGGACAGTGGGACATTTTGCCTATCCAATAGTTCAGCAGATAAAGTGCTCATCTGGGCAACCAAAGATTAGGCTCTGCACCCTGGAGTTAGTTGTGTGGCTGACATCCCTCACACTTTTGTCTCTATGTCCACATGACAGTGAAAGTCCTGGCATGGATGACTTTTAAAAGCAAAGTCTTGGTAGCAAATATGCATTGTGTGGCTGGGTTTTAGAGTGTTGCTGATTAGCTTTAGTGTTTGGTTTGGTCACAGACTCTCTCTGTTTGCTTGGTGACATCTCTCAGACACCCAGTAGTTCAAAAAATGAAAGTCTTAGCCTAAGTCAGTATGTTGCCATATAATATAGCTGTGATTTGAGAGAACTTTTAGCAATGTTTTATGCTCTGTGTCGTGGCACAAAGTGGTGATTTCTCAACATCTCTGCTGGGAAAATAACCTTGGTACTCAGGCATAGCTTTAAACTTGTGCACCTCCTGCCTAGCTGCAAAACCGAGACTTTGTGTATCCAGAGCTATTTTCTTTGTTACTTAGTTCTTGATGTATGCTGTTACACTGGGTTCTTGTGGGATTTTGTGTTGCTTTTTTTTGCTAGCCTAAACATTCTCTTTAGGTTTGTTTCACAATGCATCAAATAAAGAGAGTTAATGAAAACCTTACTTTAGATTAGTTACACAGAAGAACAGTAGCATTGATTGTGGGCTTGCCCACAAGGGAACTTCTTATAACCTGTCCAAAGCCTTGAATTTCTCACACGACTTAATCTCTGGAACACCTTTTGCTTTCTCCTGAATATGTTTGCACATGTGGATTGGGGAACATGAAGCAGGTGTGGGCCAAATGGGTCTGGGAGATGAAACCTTATTCTGGTTATGTCTGGAAATGTTTTTGCTGCTCCTTTTCCTTTGGAAATTGTAGATAAAGTAATTTCAAGGCTTGTAGCAAATTTAGGAAGAAGTTGTCCAGGTTCTTTCTCTGGTTCAGATCCACCCACTATTGCTGCAGATCACCCATAGTTTTCTGTTGATGGTACAGCTTGTTAGCTGCCTGTAAAAAGCCTTGAAATACCTCTAAATTAATTTTCCAGAAGAAACCCTGTAGGAAGACATTCAGAAGAAGGCAGCCCATATTTCTTAAGCTGGAAGCAGTAAGCAGAGTGTTTTGAACTGGGCAGAGGCTGTACAGTCACAGCTGTGATGTCTTCTGCAGCCAAATTAGCCTGTTCACTGCTTGTGAGGATATGTACTGTCTTACAGTCACACAGCTGGCCATTGATTAGGCCTCTTTCCCCAGACCCATCCAGATTACCCTCTGATGTCTTTCTCAATGCTGCATGTCACAGAAATATCAGCATTCTTGAGAGAAAGACAAAAATTTAAGATCTCAATCCTGAACATATACAGATTTCCTGTCTGTGTAACCAATGTACGTCATTGAACTTCTGACCATCTGCCCAGGATTTATTCCTGTAAATAAAAAGCTCTGCACTGCAGAAAAGCAACAGTTCTGTGTGACTGCCCAGTTCCATTTCACCTGGGCACACACTTTCATACTTTTCTTTGTACATTTGAACTGCACAGACCACAAAAATCAAACAAAGGCTGCAAATCCTGCATTGTTCCTGCTCTTAACTGTAAATGTTTGAAACAGTAGGGATTTCAGACTTCACACTGAAATCTCTTCAAAGGGGAAGACTAATAAAGTACTCATAAAAGATAATACTTTTTTTTTTTCATTGCTTCTCCATTTCCCTGTGCTTACCTTTGTTTTAAGAGCATCTCATGTCTATAAACTGCAAAGGGTTTTCTTTAGACTTAAAAAACCCATCTCAAAACATTCTGTGTAAATATAAATTTAGCTCTTCTCTGTCTGTTCTAATAGGATGAACCTCTTTGCCAGCTATGTACTTCCAAATCTTCTTGCTCACTGTGAAGATTGAAGGAGAAGAATGGGGTCACCATGGTATATTTGTGCTTCAAGAAAGCCTGCCTTCCTCTCCTCTGTCATTGGATAATTTCCTTAAGACAGTAGTTTATCCATTTTACAGATCACAGATTCAAATCCAGTTCTGAAACTAAATTTTTAACTAGCAGAAGTTCTGTGGACTCAGATCAGGGTCAAATGTGCACTCTGCAGATGTCCCCTTCCTCTGCAGTTTGGACAGATGAAGCAAGGACTTCATAGGGATGGAAATGAAAGGGCAGGTGGTTTCTGTACACCTCTGGTGGGACAATATTAGATGCCTTGGCTGTGCTGCCCTGTGGACAAATAAAACACCTGTTTCCAGAACTGTCAGTCAAGAACTTCTCAGGGTAGGAGATGCATTTTAGAAAACTTGGGCTGTTGAGACACCATATGGCTTCTTTCTCTGTCAGTATGTTTTATTGCACAAAACTGGCTTCCAGTATCACCCTGCAAAGCAGCTCCTGCCTTGCAATTCTTTATTAGACAAATCAGCCTTGAACAGGTGGCACGATGTTTATCCATGGCTGTTCTTCTCAAGACAAAAGTGTATTTTCCACCCTGGGAGACTTTAGCTTTTTTTGTCTCCATCTAACCAAAGTGACAAGTTCAAGCAAGGTGACAGCCAGTCAGAATGCAGGGGTGGAAATGACACCCTGAAATGAGTCCTGATTACCTGGAAAATACTTGCTTTCCATGGGTAATGTATATTCTCACTAGCCTTCAAGAATAAGAAAAATGTTTTTGCTAACATCACCATCAACCAGTGAACTGGTAGAGCTAGAGATACAGATTTTTCTTGCAGAGAGGGGCTCCTCTGCAATTGGAAATTAGTATTATCTGAGCTTATTATTGGGATAAAGCCAACTGCAGAGTACTTTTGGACAGTTCCTCTGTAAAGAGTCTCAGTTACAACATCTGAGACAGCTGACTCCATGGGCAGAACCAGCTGAGGAAATGCACAAACTCTCATAAATTCAATACCTCCATAATTTACAATGATTTTTACTATGAATTTTTATCTCTTCTTTTTCCTTGTTCCCCCTCTTAGTTTATAACAGGCTTCTGGGATGTCCTGGGATTTGCGTGGGTTTTTTTGATGGAACGCCAGGTTCTAACAAAATCCCTCCAGTCTCTATTTTTAATCCTATTTTATGGTCTTCTGTTGCTTCGCTCACATTTCCTCTCAAAAGCGCACCATGTCTCCCCCCTGTGAAATGCAAGTCAGCTTTTAACGTCAGCAATCAGATCTGCAGAGTGTACAAGTTTTCCAGCCTCCTCCCCAGACACAACCAGGCTAATCAGCTATATTCAGTAAGGAGCAGTGATAAAAACAGAATTGCACCAGAGGGTTAATTTTTAAATACAACAACTCTGACATGGGAAACTTTTTTCTTTTCCCGAGGAAAGTTAAATAAAAAAATAAAAAAAGTGAGGGAAAACTTACCTAGTTAAGTATATATTACTACTATATTGAGCTATTTCAGAGCAACTACTTGAGAATTAATCTTTTTCTGGCCTGAAGTCCTGGAGCAGCCCTTTAGATTCATAGCCTATCTTCTTCCAAATTAACTGGTCTTTGCAGACAAGCCCTCAGCTAACTTATTCCAAAATTCTAAAATAGACAAACCAGAGTCAACGCCAATGCCCAAGGGCCTAACTCAGCCAGCTTTTCACATTAAAGGCATTATGCCTCGTCTGCATCAGACTTTTAAAATGTATCAGCTAATATGTGCTAATGACACACATTTAAACCCTAGTCTAGACAAAGCCTGTGCGATTGCCCTCTGAATGCTTGATGCGATCCCAACACCCTGACAGCAAATCTGATTACTCCATTTTAATAATGAAAGGCTATAAACATCTGAGAGTCATCCAAACCTGCCCCATAGCGAAGAACAGGGATCTAAGCCTCAAATTATCCTCGTGGGGTGAGACCTTTGGCCTTGCACAAGAAAGCTTGCCAGTGGGGATAAAAAAGCCAGGCTTTAGCAGACAGAAATGTTTTTTTTGCAGAGGAATCTGTTACACCAGGATGAAGAAAGCAACACAACAGCAATTCACGTGTGTTACTGCTTTGACATTGGTGATCCTCTCAGAGTCTGACAGGAATAGGAGGCAAAGAGCTGAAGTGGAGCAGAGATGTGTCTGCATGTCTGTGTGCTGTAAACTGATCAGTTTAATTCAAGTAACAGTCTTTTCCCCACACATTTTAAAGAAAGTTTTGAAAAATTGGAAAGGATATTAAAAAAAAAAGGATGCAATGATTCGAGGAAGAGAAGATAAACGCTTTATAGCAAAACACTTAAAAACTCAATCTGTTTAGCTTATGAGAAAGAATACTGAGAAGTAAATAGACTACAATATATAAATATCTTCACAGGGAGAAAATACGCAGTACTAAAGGATTATTTAATCTTGCAGAGAAAAGCAAAACTAGCTAGAAGAAGCCAGAAAAAAATGAAGTTAGGAAGTTAGGACCCAATTTTGACAACACTAATCTCTTCTAAGAAACTATCAAGCAAAAAGCATCTTTTTCATCAGTTGGTAACCTTGATTATTGCTGGGTTCTATCATGGAAAGTGTATTTTAATCCACCATATACTATTGGGATCACTATACAATTAATAGTGACATGGCTAAGATACGAACAGTCTAAGTCAATGAGTTTTTTTTAGGCTTCAATGTTATGTGTATAAGAATACATAAATTGGCAAGAAGTACTTACCAGCCAGCAGTCTGAGCAAATGGTTGTAATATGTCTGTGATATGACTGCAGGAATGCTGTCTGCTAGCTTTAAAGGAATATATACTTTTTTCCTCTTGCTGCCCCACAAATATCTCTGTTGAAAGGGCATCTGACATTGGAGTCAGCCTATTAAATCTGAACAGGCACAGTCTTACCCAGTGTGAGACAAAACACTTAATTGAAGGTACTCCTGAGTGTATCTATTTGATTTTGCTTACAAATTCAATGTAATGGGTTTATATAGTCAGAGTATCTGTACCTTGTAAGCATAATTTCCTGAGCTGGCTGATTTTTCAGTCGATTTACTTGTTCTTGAAACATTCAGTTTTAAGTCAGTAAATCCGTGGTCAGTTTTTGCTGTCCAAGCAGTCCCACACAGAACCAGAAAGAATTTGACTCTGTTTCTACTTTCTTTTTGAGGGAAAAGTTAGGGCAAAGAGCTGAAAAATTTAGCAGGATAACCAGCGTGACAATTCAAGGAGCAGCTTGTACTCTGTTTAAAAAATAAACAAATAAATAAATAAATAAATAAATTAATTAAAATATTATAAAAGCCTCACAATTTTAAGGCTGAAAACTGACATGAAGTTGTTAAGTGGAAAAGATGGACATCAGTTCTACATCACACCTGGATAATTATTGGTGCCAGAGGCACCAACAGAATATCCAAAGCCAACGCTCTCCTTTCCCTCCTTCTCTTTCCAAATCTCCTTCCCCAAATCAACTCATACCATCATCATAAGAAATTTTTGTCGTACTAACACTGACTGTCAAAGCCATTATGATTTTAAATAAAACAATGCTTGCAAGACCAGAATCTTTATGTAAACAAACCACCCATAATGCTCTTACAACCAATTTTCTAGCTTTAGATTCCGTAGCATTTGCTGCACATCATGTGTAGCTAAATGTAGCATAGCTTGATACAGGATTTTCTCTAAATCTCAGTATATCTGTTCCTTAAGTGAATGTGATGCTCTGGCAGTCCTAAACATCCAAGTTTTGCCCTACACACACACACTTCAATAAACAATTGACTCCACTGTGGACGAGGAGATATTAAGAATTTCCTTTTCAGTGATGGGGATAATGCATACTTCATCAAACATGATCAAATGTAAAACATCTCTTGTGGACATAAAATGCAGTTTAACAGAGAGGTTACACTTATCTCCCTTGAATGTGCAGGGTTAAATGCACATTTGTCCAAGAGGTTTTGCACAGTGTATCTCTTAATCCTTCTAGAGGGAATCAGATACAGTGCAGCAAGAGGCTGGCCCCTCTAAGCTGATGAAAGTCACCCCTGCCATCAGACCAAAACAGTTCAAAGCTGAGGATGGTCTGAAAATCTTTCCTGGGAGAACAGGAGTTCAGGCCAACCTGACTTAAAACTGTGCAAAATGCCCTCAGCATGTTTGGGCAGCTAGAAACCAAATCCTCCTGCTCCACTAGTCCCTATTTGAGAGGAGGGGATGCTGCTATAACTTTCTTCCATAACTTGCAGTTGTATGCCAGACTGTTGCTCAGTCTCATCTCTTGAGCTCATGGTTAGCATGATGTGATACCTCTTTGGCCCTTTTTTTTTTCCTCCCCACTACTGTTGTGAAGATCCTTTTAAGTGCAGCTGGCTTTGAGTTTTTGCCAAATGTGCATCTTCCTTCAACCTGACTCAGCTGCAGAAACTTGCTTTAGGTCTCGTGGTGACCTATAAGGATCATCTAATTCAATTGTCTGATCACGTCAGGGCTGACAAGAAGTTAAATCATGCCATTAAAGGCATTGTGCAAATGTCCTTAAACACCGACACCCTCGGGGCATTGATCACCTCTCTGGAAGCCCATTCCAGTGTTTGGCCAACATCTCAGTAAAGAAACGCTCCCTAATGTCAAGTCTAGGTGGCTTTCCTGTATCAAAAAATCCTGTATCAAATCCTGTACTGAAAGCAGCTTTCTTGTTATTAATCTCATTGTATTTACTGCAGAACTCCCAGCTGGGCACCCTAAGAGTCATCCTAGGGACATTTCAGCACCTAAATGATGGAGCTCAACATTTTAAGCCAGCTTGCTTAAAAAGAGCACACAAAAGTGAAAGCTAGTTCTTGGGGCCGACCTGACACTCATTGAAGATGGTTTTCAAGTTCTCAACTGGTATGTTCCAATATTTCAGGATGCCTATATGCTATTCATACTCAAAGTTTAGATCTTGTTTGGCAGTATCTAAAAGCCAATGAAAGAGGTTCCCTTTTAACTGGTACAAGAACTAAAAAGGCACTCTTCTAAAGCTCTGATGGTCCAGACAGACATGAAAAACTCATGAAGATAAAAAATAAGAAAAAAACAGGCAAAACAAATATAGTGATTACATTACAAGGTTCTGTCAAAAAAAAAAAAAAGTTTTCTGACTGTATTTGAAGTTGTTTTGTGAGAGAGACAATGATCTAAAGGGAAAAAAAGGAAGACACAAGGAAAGGAAGGACAGAACATAATGAATCAGTATGGCATGGAGTATGCTGAGGTGGAAGTTTTCTCACATCTCTTCTCCCCAGCCTTAGTGGCATCCATACACATTTACGTTTCAGTACCTAAATACGAGCTGTCAGACCTAACACATTTTTGCCAGAATTATTCATGAAACTGTATGATCTCAAGAGAGGACAGAGTTGTTACTTGGATTAAACTAGTTAATTTTCATTAACATAACTGGCATATAATTACTAGTTTCACCTGAGTAACTTATCACAGGCTCTATAGCAACCATAATTGAGATGTACTTGATTTTTTTAATTTTGTGCGTACTGCCTGAAAGCATAATTTTTTCCCCATAATAGACCTGCTAAGCCTCTTTCTTTTCCCCTTTTGTATGCAATTAGCATTTCATTTAATATTTCCATATTCCAGGTAGATGCCAGTAGAGAAATATGTCCTAAAGTACCAATCACTGAAAGCCATGTTGGAGAGTTCCTTCACTACTAAATGCATTTGACACTAATTGCTGTTTATTGAAGGACCTGAGTGAAACATCACAGACATATATCTGGATACTCCCTGCAGCTGTTTCAGTTTTCTGTATTTCCCACTGTTGGTGTCCCACTTCCTAGGACCAGGTCTCTTGTGGCTGGCTCCTCTGCCTGCACAGGGGTGTGGCAAAGAGGGGGCTGCTGTTTCTTACCCAACACAACAATGAAAACAGGAAGCTTGAATGTGTTCATTTTTCACCTGTCTGCTTGTTGAAAAAAAAAAAAACCAAAGGTCCATACTGGTTCTTCCTCTACTGATATTTTAAATTATTTTAATCTCAGCTAATATTGCAAGCTCTTTTTTTTTATAATTATATTTCATTTAACCGAGTTATCTGCAATTAATAGTTCAGGTAGGGGAAAGATACGTTCCAGGAGACTCTTGCTGGATCGATTAAAATTCAATAACGTCCGAAAAAATACTTATACAAACAATATGGTAGAAGTCATATTTATTGATAAAAATTAATATATCTGCTATAAAATTTGTAACAGTAATGCAACTGAATATTTATTTTGATGCATAAACCTGAATGTTACATACCAAATACAATACAGTAACACTGGTTTCCTCCTTATTTACACGTTTATGAAAATTGATATGCAATCCATGTTAAAAGAACTTGTAATGGAGAATAGTTACATTAGAAAAATAATATTCTTGATAAAGCATTCTTGAGGACTCCAATCACATTTTCAGGCCTCTTTCAATAAGGCAAAAAATCCCTGGTACAGCATATAACTTAATTTACAAAATACAATAACTTCAGACACATCTTCAAGTTTTCTTTTGGTATGCTTTTCCTCACTGCAAAATTACTCAATTCTCTTACTAAACAGAAAGAACTTTCTATAACAAAACTTAATGAGTTCTACTACATATTACATATAAATCGCTGTAGCTTAGCGACCATAACTGGGCAATCTTTCTCCTTAGCTGTTTGCTCAATGAGCTTTTCTTAGATGTAGGACATGTAGTATTTTGAAATCATTATGACTGTGGTATCTTTCTTCAGTTTTCATAGGAAACAATCTGTCACATTTTGAAACTTTTTTTTAAAATTTTATTTTATTTTAGGAACTGGTGCACAACTACATTTCCACTCACAAGAGAACGTCACAAATGTAACTAAAATTAGGCTTGGATAACTTTGAAAACATACTACTATGTGCCCAAACCCAAATTTCTTACTTTAATACTTTATAACCCTGCCATGCTCTAGGAATTCTTCTTCTGCATAGCTTCATTACTAGTCACAGTCAGACAGTTTTAATTCCTTCAAAGGCACAAAACTTCCACCTCTTTTCCAGTGTTGCTCCTACACCAGTGAATTCTTGTTTAAACATGCGTGGCAGTCTCATCAAAAGCATTTCTATCTCATTTGCAGAGATCTGAGAAAGAAACAAAGGTAAAAATTAAAGTGAGAAAGCTGCTCTGTAGCTTATAAAAAAGAAACATTAAGAACAGATATAATAGGGGAGCAGGGGAGAGGAATCCAGGGCATATGAAAACAGCCAACCATTATTATTTTTTTTTTAACCTCAGCTTGACATGAATTTCCTGACTCCAAAGCAAGTGCAGATTCCTCACAGGAATAATTTTGCTCATGTGGGTGGCATCCCACTGTAAAGCAATGACAACTGCCATGTCAGGGTTGTGGCCACAGTGTGGTATGAAGTCCATCTAAAAATTACAGTCATGGGTGTTCTTGTGAGGAGGAGGAAGCAGATGGGACCTTATTCTTCTTCTTATCCAACGCTTTTGAATTCTTCTCCCAGCTCTATCAGTTCTTCTCCTTCAAAAAGAAGGAGCTCCCTGCTGTTACTGAAGGCTGACTATCCCTGGAGCCATCTTCCCTTGGTCTCACTCAATTCTGCAGTCCCAGATAATTAAGAGTAAAGCTCCCAGTTTTGAACTGGTCAGGATGTTTTCATCTTTCCAAAACCTTAATGACTGCTCACCTTCCTAATAGGCAAGATGCTCTCATTACAGAAAAACTTTCACAAAAGCAACCTTCCTGGTATAATCAGTAGGGAAGACAAGAAATGAACTGGCATGGAATATGAGCCATTTTATCCTACTGCATCTAAAGTGGTGGTCATGAAAGGAACAGCAAAGAGATCTATGGGTGCTGCCTGTTATCCACAGGCATCTCCACGGTTTGAAAGGCTTCTCTGGAAATAATGATACTTCTGCTTATTAATACTAGTAGAAACCTTCCATGATGAAACCCTTCCTTTTTAAAACAGTCTATAAACATAAAATGTGCTAATTATACCTCACTACACCCAAGGGGGTTGAAAAAATATCTATTGCTTCTTATTTTTCTGTAGGGGTTAGTGCAGCAGAAAGATTAAATGATTTGCTAAAAGTGGCACCAAAACTCAGTGTTGGAGGCAGTCTAAAGCCTCAGCATGATCCAATCCATCTTTTAAGTACTCACGTGGCAGCTGTGGGTTTCTGGTTACTTTTGTGCAATGTATCTGAGCCCTCAGCCCACACGGGTATGCTGACCTTATCATTCCTGTTCAGGCGAGGAATGACAGGCTAACCATGGAAAGTAATTGAAATTCATCTCTGAAATTGCATCTCTGGATCGTGCTATTAAAAAGTAATTTGTTTCTACAAGCAGCTGCTTCCAAAATAAACCAACGAGGTCAAATTTTGCAGCTTGTGTTTATTATGCAGTAGGTAGGTCCAGCGGTAGCTGCAGAGATGGAGACAATGCTCCTTCCTTGAGGGCTCTGTTTGCAAGTCAAGAGGTGCCCTGGCAGCCTCACAGAAGCCCTCAGGTTACTCATGTGAGCAAAAACTCAAGGACGGAGCCCACAGTCATGTGCAAGAAGGGACCACAGCACTGCAGGGTGAGAATGTTGAAGAGCTCTCTGGGAAGAAGCAATGAGCAGCAGGGCTGGAGCCTATAGAGTCCATAATTTGGAAGATTCCTGTTATCACTCAAGAGATACAGAGCTGGAGAGGTCATCCAGGGGAAAAAGCGGTTGAAACTTGGCCAAATGCTGTGTTAAGGGAGGGCTTGAAAGAAAACTGAGGAGATTGGACAGACTGGGTGATTCAGGACAAGATGAAGCAAAATGCACCTTTGGCGGGGCACAGAGAAGCAGAAGAATGGCTGGTGTGAAGCTCTGGATTAATCTTGATAATGAGATGCTCTTGATAAAATCAGACATTTAAAAAAGAATTCAAATTCACCAGTTTCTCCCCTCTTTCTCCCCTCTTTCTCCCATCCCCATCCCCATCCCCTACTCCCTTTTCATTGTGTGTGGCTGTAAAGCGCTAGCAAACCTAAGTTGCCGTGGCCTGAAGGCAGTGCCTAACAAATTCATCATCCTTCCTCACTCATCAGTGCAGCCTGTTGTAGTTCCAGTGAGCTTCTAGGTCAGGATCCTCTCTGCTTTTAGCTCTAGGCTTTTTTGTAGAAACACAGGAAAGATCCAGGATCATCCAGAAGCATGAAGCAGCCCATCAAAGCAGTGGGAAGCTGATCTCATCTGTGGGCTGAGAGTACTGTTCAGGAGCAAAACATTACCAGAACCAAAGGAGTTGTGTTACAAGAAGATCTGGGAAAGCACCATCATCCAAGTATTGGCAGATGTGGGACAGAGCTGTGGCTGGATGCAGGGTGTCCCCTGCATCTGAGTGTCCCTTGCAGCCTGGCATCCTGCAGAGCTGCTGTTTGGCACCTGGAGTACCATTCACCTGATCATTTCACACTTGAGCTTCTCACCCGTGACTTGCTAAATATTCAGTGCAGAGGAATAGGCCCTTTTGGGGGCTTGATTTAATTTCATTCTACAGCAGAAATTAAAAAGTAAATCAAAGAATCTTATCTTACAGGTATGTATCGACTGTAAGTCTACTGTATGATCTGATGCATTAAGCACTTTGCACACTCTTTTGTGTTTGCCTCACTTTTGTCTTTGCCACAGCTTCACTGAAATTGGTAAGGTCACCCAATTCCTTTATGTGGTCATCTCTGCTCCCACATGGAGACAAAAGACATGAAACATGGTCCATTCCTGTGTTCATGAAGGTTCAGTTCAGTATGACACACGACTAACAACTTCTCAAAGAATAAAGGGCTATCTCCAAAAACTGCACAGTTTGATGGCCGTGGCCACACCTGCCTCCTGTTCTGCTTTTTTTCTCTGCAGCTATATTTCAGCATCATATGTGTCATAAAATCAGCCTAGTCTTTGCCATTTAGAGCTCTGCTCTTCTGTGCCACAAAGGATAGCTAAGCAGTGCGAGGCAAAGACCTCAACACGAGCACGTGCACTGTAATTTGCAAATGAATAAAGACTGCAAACCCCCAAGCCCCATATCCCATTATCTTTCTAATGGAAATGCATGAAGAGTTTAACCTGCAGTAAAGAATAATACAATATTTCTAAAGAGAAAACAGATTTTGATTAAATTTTTTTTACCCTAGAGTCCAACTGCTGCATATAAGACCAAAGGTACTCTATATTGGCTCCAAAAGGGTGGACATGAAGAAATGTGGATATGATACCTGTAATAAAAACAGACACAAAGTATTAAAATTACCTCAGACACCGTATCATTAAAATAGGCAAAATAATTCTGAAGAGTCTGTTCTTGAAGGTTTTTCAATATGAATTATGATTCTTATTTTCCTTGCGGCACCCAATAAACATAACAAAACAGCACATTTTTAATACAGTCATAGTAACATGCTAAATACAATAGCTCATCTTCAGGAAATGACAGCAGTTAGCAAGTAAGTGACCAAGATAATATACTGATGAATAAAGGAATTTCTAAACAAAGCCTTGCTGGGAGCATTTCAACTACTAATTTTATGCTTGATTTACCAATATAAAATTGTGGATATTGTAATGGTAAAATTATTGTTTTTTTCCCCTTCACTGGATTCTGTGTTGTGAAAACGTATCATACAATTGTGTCAGAACCCTCACTCCCTCAAATTTTTCTAGTAATTATGCAGATGCTGGTTATGAAAAGTGTTTAATCCGTATTACCCCTAACTGCTGCTGAAGAAAACACAAATGCTTTATGACATATTTGCTTATTTACTTTTTCTTAAGAGAGAACACTTTCTGTCTATCTTCATTGTTGTTCTCAGGATGATTATGAGAGGTATGGGAATTAAAAGTGGCTTAGAAGGAGTCAGGATCTAAGTCTAGAGATTTTTTTCTGCAGTGAAAATCAAGTGCCAGCATTAAGAATGATGACCAGAGAAAACAAGATTTGGGGCAGCAGTACTGCTATTAAAAGCATTATCCAATTTCTCCTCTTCTAAGCACACAGTGAAAATACAAAATGGCATGTGTGCTACTTGCTGTTTGGGGAGAGCTGAACTGTAAAAATCAGAACAAATATTTTCAACTCTCTTTGGATGGGCTTCTTAGTTGAACCACCCTAGGGGAAGTTTCTTATACTTAAATCATAAACACCAGGATTAAAAATGCTTACAAATGACAAAAATGGGTCACTGTATCTTGTGTACTGCAGGCCATACTGCTTTCTTGATGCTGAATGAATTAGGATAATCTTGGATTTCATTTTTCCCCAAGTACTGGCCATGGTTGAAACTGATAAGCAATATTTAACGCATTTTAGACTGGCTTTGCAAAGAACACCTTTTTTCTCCTCCACTTTTCAAACAGCATTTACAAACTTCTGATCCTGCATAAGGAATGGCATGTAAAACATATTTTGCTATGGCAAGTCCTAGCAGCAGTAACCTTCCTTGTGCTGTGGGTGACTACAGGTAACCACACAAGAGCTCTAGAAGCAAAAGCCAAGACCATCACACTTGGATGAGATGACTGGAAATCCAATTTGTACTCAAATCATATTTTACTAGTGTTGTTGCATCTGTTATGTGATTCCCATGGCTTTTTAATTCAGGACATTCAAAGCCAGCTCTTTCATATAATGTAAATAATAAGTAACTTGCCAATATTTTGTAGTTATTGACTGGAGTTCCATTGTTTATATTTTTTTTCTTTTTTTTCTCTTTTCCTCTAAGACAACATTGTTATTTTTTGAAATACAGAAAAACTTAGTGAATGGATGGAGGCAAGGCCCATTTTTCCGTTGCCACACCTAATCATGCCTCAGAGGAAGAGATAACATGAAGTCCATCTTGAGGAATCTTTAATCTTTGAACTGTGAGTCAGTTGTGGGGGGGTATTAAGAGCAGCAATATCTGAACTGAGGTTATTCGGTTTATCTGAGTGTGCCACTGAACAGCAGATGTATGGGACCCACTTTGGGACACTGCCACTGTTTGTTACCATCAAATAGTGAGTGACCTAGGAAAAAAGTTTGTTATTCTGTTCTTAAAATCACATGCTTGCTCTCTTTCTCACAGAATGAACTTTGAAAAAACCAAACACTGTCCCCTACAATTAAAAGTTTCAGATTTAATTATAACAAGCGGAATTCAATCAAGTCATACATTTCTGTGCATTCCACTGTTTTGCATCTCACTAGTCACAGGGAGTTTGTGTAGTAAGCACTTTAAACATTTAAATACATTCTTCACCTTCAAATGACCTCTTTGATCTGAACTGAACTTGTGAATTGCTGAATCTGTGCCTCAGCAATAAACCAGCAATCTTCCTGCCTAGGTGATGAAAATGAGTTGCATTTAAACAAACTAATGTAGTTTTGGAGCCATCATTTATCAGGGTACCACTGATATGTGAAAAGACCAAACCAAAGAAATTAAGCCCATTCTTTCAGATCAACATTTCTGTTGCCATGCCAGAGGGCACACTTTGGAATTGTGGGCTTTGTGCTCCCTGAAAACTTACCCCACTGAAACCAAATGCAAAATATGCACAAGTCTAAATGGGGCCTGTTCCCTCCAAGGGTAGCATGGGTACAGCCAGTTCTGTGTGGCTAAATGCCTGATACCAGTTAGCTGGCCCACTGCCTATAAGCTTTAGCTCTAGGCACTATTTAAGAGTTTATTTTAAAAGTTTTATTCTAGGTAAAGGGTATGACAGTCCTTGTGGTATTCTTTATAAATATTCATATTGCTAATTCCCTCACCTAATGTCAAAGGCATAAATCTGGCTTGCTTAATACATGCAGTATATGTATTTTCTTTGCTTGGTAGTTTACTAATATTATTTCCACCCCCTTTTCCTTCACCACTTTGTCTAATAATCATGTAACAAGCTATACAACTCTGGCCTGCTAAATCTTGATGTAAATAAAGTCATCATACATTCATGCCGCAAGTCTAAATGCAGATCCTGCAGTTTTGTCATACCTGAAATCCTTTAATTAAACTGCAGAATTTTTCAGAAAGGCAAAGTTCACTTGTATTTTAGGATTTTTCTTACTAAAAGCCATTCTGAACACAGATAAAAAACCAAAAATCTATTTTTTCTTTTTTACTGGTATTAGGACAAAGATGTGTGTAAACATATATGCAAAACAGAAACCTGTTAGAAAGTGTTCTCTTCTCAAAAATCTTCTTTGAGTTATCTTACCTATTAATAGTGCCTCTTTCTCTGATTTTAGACCTGGGCTTCGTTTCTCTGAGTTTTTTTCTCTGTCCTGGTTGACCAATGCTACTGTCAATACATTGATTTCCTATAAAGTTTAAAAAAAAACAAACAGGTGGTCATGTAGATTCCATTTACCTTGATTAAACTTGTCTGCTTCCTTTCAACTCTATAAAAAAATAATTACTTTAATTCACATCTAAAGACAAGACAATTATAAATAATTGATTTGTTTACAGAATATTAAGACATATTTTGAACTACCTTTTTGCCAAGTGCTGCCAAGAAGAGAAATTTTGCTTGCAGAGTAAGTAATAACTTTGTTGCTAGTGCTTCTTCATTATAACAGCTGGAGAGATTGTGCCATAAAGTGTGGGGATGGTCAGAAAACTCACATTTTCTAGCTATTAAAGCTGTAAACCAAGACCGCCTCCAGGGAACATGGATGGAGACATTCAGCTACAACCACAAGAGTAAATTCAGCAGCCACTAACAACATTTCTAGCTACTAGAGCACAACCCTTTGCCCTGTTACACTCTTCAACCAGGGCCTGGCATTGGCCCATCCCAAGCAATTCTCAGGTATTCTCAGGTTTGGGGGGTTGGCACATTTCAGGAAGACCATTCCTAACGGGTGGTTTGCATAACACTATCTTGTTTTAAGGACTGAAAGAGCACCAACCTGAAGGGCAAAAAAATCAAGGCTCCTACCTGGAGCTCTTTTTTTCTGGAATCAGGTGGCCTGAACCACCTAAATTTCATCTGAAGAGATCATATAGCAGATACTCCATCAGAAGTACCCAGGCAGTTGTGTGACTGGGTATATGTGAATAAATTATTTCCAAGGCATGCAAGTGGCCTCAGAATGTACTGCACAATATCCAAGCGTGTCCATGGGCTGTTTCCATGGAGTAGCCAATGTGCAGTAACTCGTTCCTCGGTGTGGCAATGACTCACGCTGCTGCATCTGCTCTGCGAAATGCTCAGCAGTTCCATGCGAAACCTCGGAGGCAGAGAGCATGGCGCTGGAGACACGGTGGTGTGAGGTGGGACTGTGAAGGAATGGTGCTCTTGTTCTGTTTGAGGGAGTCAAGGTAAGCTGCTGGAGGTTGCGTGGGACTGGGCAGCCTTAAATGCAAGCAAATATGTACTATGTGGTGTAACGCTGTGGCTCATTTTGGACAAACCCATGGTGTGGTGCCTTGCTTCAAAATTTTTGGCAAATATTTTTGGCAATAAAAGGGGATACTGGGCTTGAGTTGCTCTGAGGCATTTCTGAAGGTGTGAATCATCCATGCTATAAAAAGACATAAACTCCAAAATTTGTCAAATGTGCTTCTTTATGGATGACTAAAGGCTTCACAGTCTGAGGGGCTGGTAAAAAGAGTCACATGCTTCCTCATTTTTAATTGAAAAAGAAACAAACAACATAACCCAAAAACCCCCAATGAAACAGTCTGTGCTCTTCATAGGTCTGCTCCAAGGGGGAGCTGCCAGACAGGCAGTGCCTGATGGCTCAGATGCATTCAGATGGAGTCAGGTGTTTCTTCATGTCACAAAGAAGTGAAGCTGCTGAGTGTCAGCTAAGGAACTCTATGTGCACATAAGTGACATACACACACACATGTGCATCCTCAGCCCCCAGCAACACGGGGCTCTGACAGGCCCTGGACCACACCAAACGAGGTGTGAGGTCCACTGGGTCATGCGGGGTTTGTTGCAGCTGTAATGGCCAGCTGAGGCATTTCTGCTGGCCACAGATCTATGTGTAGCTGTGCATGTGTCAGCCTTTGCTGGCTTTTGCGTTAGTAGAGACCAAATAACTTTTCAGTTGTATATTTTAGCTTAGGGAGTCTGAGGTTCAGGTGTTGGCAGTGATCCTCCCTTAAAATAATGGTGTTCCTGGGTGCTCTAGCAGCTACATCACCTTGCCACTAGCACTCCTGTAGTGCTGTAATACACAAGGCACATTATAGCTTTTAGAGCAGCAGCATGCTCTAAATTGTCCAGCACTGTTGATTCTCCTCCTGACAGAGCCAAAGGCTAATGCAAATTCTGATCTACTGCTGCCCATGACATCCAAAAGCAGTGAAAGGAAATCCAAGCAAGAAACTGAAATAAAAGGTGTTTACCTGACTTTCTCCAAGAAGGCAGTAATGACAAGGGGGTTACAGATCAGAACAGAGCTGTATGACAGATTTTGTGATACTGCAGCAGAAAAGCAGAGCAGCATATGCCACCAAAGCTTGTATAGGTTAAGATGTAACTTTGACTTCATCAGAGATAGAAAAGTAGTCTAAAAACAGCAGCTCCTGAGAGGGGAAAGTGGGAACAGAGAGATGTGTATTTGATATAACAGGCACCAAACACACCACACTGGCAGTTTCAGGTGGGATTAGAAGTTTTGTCAAGCAGTGATGCAGAGAAAAAAACTATAATCCCATTGGGAGCAATGAACAGATGGATTCTCATTTAATGCCTAGATTTGAGCCTCTGCAGAACATTTCATATGATTTATAGGACAGTGTAAATGGATGCTAAAGGAAGTCACATCAAGTCTTCCTTAGCTGTATGTTGGAACAGAGGATAAAAGAGTAAAAGTTTTTTTATGGGGAAGCCTGAGGAAATGAGTGGCAAAGATAGATACTCAGAAAACCAGAGGCTTTAGAAGAAAGTTGCAGGTTCTTGGAGGCTTTAAAAGGAGAGGTTTCTGCCATCCAATGCTACCTGCCTCACAGAAGATAATAAATTAGATCACCCTGATGTATTCAGCTGCCAAAAGAAGTTTGTGCAGGCCATGAGATACAGGGTGTGCATAGTCACATAAAGTAAATCAGAATTCAGTAGCAATGCTGCTAGGAATTAATAGTGGTTTAAGAGAAATGGCATAATTGGGTCTAAAAAATGGGTGTGAAATTCACCCAGAAACTGGGCTAATTATAGCGTAAGTGAAAACCTTAAGAATCTGACAGCATACTGCAGATATAAATCTGGTACCTATGAAGCCTTTACAACAAATCCTCATGCAGTTAATTTACACTTTTTTAGAGGCACTACTTATGTCAACCCACAGAAACAAGACTTTTGAGAGTACAAAGGTGAATGAGCCAATAAATAATTGGAAAAAAACAGTTAGGTCACCTCTCTGACATGAGAAAAAGCTACTGATCACCAGATGCCTGAGGAAAATTATTTAATATATACTGCATTACAGTATTTCCTTTCTTTCCTGGAGACCATTCTTTATTTGGCAAATTATATTTTCTGAGGCCCTAAGCAGTCTCCTTCAGCAGGTTTCATTATAAAAGGAATATTTTGCTACCATCTGTCAGTTACTGCATTAAAGGACAAGAACAGAGCTGAGCATGTGCAAACTGGTACTTATTAGAAATGAAATGACCTTGCTAGAACTAAACATAGTGTGTGAAAGGCTTAATCCAGGTTAAATCACACCTGGAGATCATTAGGGACCTGGTCCTATTTATTATTCACAAATTATGTCAGGTATTGGAAACCGAGGAGGACCAATTTGATGACGACAGCTGCAGAGCTGCTCAGTATGAATGCAACCATTCTGTGTGATGCTTTCACCATTGCCAGCTTAGAGCTTTTTCTCACAAATGACACTTTAATCCATCAGCAGATGATGAAAAGCCATGAGTTTGCCTCATGGGATTGAAATCCCTGTGGCTCTGCAGATATCCCTTGGGACCAGCATTTTGATTCACAGCTCCCTGAACCAGGGAGGGAGAAAGAGGCAGAGAGACTTTCTGGAAAACTTTCATGAGAACTTGCTGGATGAAACAGGACAGCAAATAAAAAATTTATCCCATGGACTATTAATTTCCACAAGCAGATCTCTGACACCACCATTGACACAGAGCTGATAGGTGTGACGAGTCATACATGGCAGTTTTGCACATGGATGTATAAAGGCTGCAAGGTGGGAGAGAAGTTTGGTTTTCATCATTCACTCAAGTATCTTGGCTTCTTTTGGAAGAGGCATGGGCAAATATATTGCACCAAAAGTTGCCTGGTCTCATTGTCCAGAGAGCAGGTGGGTCTAACACTGGAGACACAGCAAATCACAGCGTGACTCCTGAGAGAAATGCACTTGCTAGAGGAAGACACAGAGCTCCTGAAGAGTAGAAGAGATGTGCTGATATTCTACAGAAGATAGTCACAGATCCTCTAAGAACAAAAGGCTAGCTCTGCACTCCAGGGCTCTAGCAGATAAGAAAACTCCAGATATTTAGGCTGGATAACTTGGGTGTTTCTCTCCCTTCTTGGTTTATTTTTTCCCCTATGCAAAAGTAAGATATTAAATAAAACTTTCTCAATCTAGATAGCATTAATCCTCTTCAAGTCAGTCTTGAACTAGTGCAAAAAAAGCAGACAATATAAAATATTTGTTCTTGCCTGAAAATATACACTAGCTAGCATCACTAAAAATGGGGGGAGTGAGGACTTGATATTGTTCATAAACACTGAACAAGAGTTGAAGAGGGCTTGCACAGCAGCTACCCTACCTGGAAATTCCCCTGGCCAGAGTGCAGTTCTATACCATCTGTTGTTCAGGACTCTCCTTTGAAAGGCAGAATATAGGATTTAATGACTGTGACATTGAAGATACCTGACACATGCCCAGGATGCAATGACATTCAAAGACATGAAATATTCCCTCCACTCTCTGAGTAATTTAGGTATTTGATAATTATCTTTGAATCTAGGGGGAACAATGACTGCTTGTGTACTGTCTTCAAAGACCTCATTTTCTTTGTTGTAGTTTATGGAATTCTGAAGAATTGTGTGGTGAGGGGGTAAAAATAATATCGAGTCTTCTGACAGGCCCAGTAAAAATCCCATAAACTTACCAGCCCCTGGAAAAGTTTGCATTTTTACTACATGTACAAAGCCAATTGTCTGAGGCATTAAAACAGTGTCAGAAAAAGGAAAGACTTGATGTTTGTCACAGCAGGCAAAACAGAGCAACTGCTGAATGTTGTTAGATGTAAGGGATACACCACACTTTCTCATCAGCCAGGGGATTTATGAGAGAAAATGAGTAGGAGGAGAAAAAACTATATCTGAAACATAAGCAAAAATCTTGCAGGCTATTAACAGCAGGCCAGAGAGATGCTATAAGCTTGAAAATAAAAGGTAATTTTAAAATTCTGGTAGAAGAAAGAGCCATGCACGCGATACCAAATCCAGCCTATAAGGTATTGAAAGGCATACATGTGTCTGCTCTGAGCATACTGAACTGGGTTTGGAATTCAGGTGAGTTTGCCCAAGTTGCTTATTGAGGACCAGGCAGGTTTGATTGCAAACTTGGGTCAAAACTGGTCTGCAGCATGAAGAAACTAATGTATTTAATTTATTTGCATTTATCTGTGAACCTCCTATAATCTGGTATAGATGGGTTCGCCTTGCTAGTCGTTCTTTAAATGTACTTCAGAACTACATCTGAAAATTCAATCTTCCAGTTTTAACCTGAGTGGAGCATAATTCAATAACCAATCAAGTGAATGGAAGTCTTGCAATACTTTCAATGCACATCAAGTCAGGCATCTTAAATTTATGGGGACATGCAAGGTTGAGGTACAGGACAACTGTACAGCTTAGCATGGTTGTCAGCTGAGAATGAGCTACTGTCCTTGTCTATGTTCTTATCCACAGTGAATTCAAAATTATTCAGTCCAAGTCAAACTATTCTACAGTGAAAAAGCTTATTTAAATTTAACTTAAATCAAATTTCCTTGCAAATGTGGTAACGTATGAGTACACTCACAGGCAGTGATTGTGACTCAGATGATCAGGGCATCACAAAATCAGGCAGATGACCTTGGGAGATCTCTAGTCCAACCTTCTGCTCAGAGCAGGATCAGCTGCAATGGCAGAGTGTGTGGATGTGCATTGTAAAGGCAGCAATCCAATGGCTCAGGAGTTTCTCAGCAACATCCCAGTGCTGCACCCTTATCAAGAGAGGGGTGCCTCTGTCCCTGGCAGGAAGGATTTTCCAACCACCATCACTTGCTCCATCCTTGTGATACTTGCGATTCATGTTTTATTTCCGTAAGCACAAAGGAATACCATTACAGACTGGGAAAATGTGATAACCTAATCAGAGAGAAGAGAGTCCCCCGCCCCAGGTCCTCCCAGGGCTGTCACAAGAAAGTATCAGCCCCAGGGGCCGAACATGACACAGTGAACATCAGTCCACCTTTCTGAAACAGAGGATGTCAGGCTGCCAGGATTCAGTAGGATTCAGCATCTCCCAAAACCAGTAATAGATGGTTTGGGCCAAAGGTCTCTTTCTTTAATGGAACTTGCTCCCCTTCATTGGCTACACACGGTGTTGCGATGTGTGAAAATTTGGTTGAGTGTCTGAACTCGGAAAGTACCTTATCCTAACTTAAATAAACATCATTTGTGTTACATAGCTCTTCTCTCAGTCTGTTATCTTCAGTGACTGTTTCTGACTCTCTGCTGACTACTCCTCTAAAAATACTCTGACTAGAAAATTGCTCATAATTTTGATTAATATCATTCTTTTGTTGCTTCAAATGAATTATCTTGTGTCGGTGTATTAACTACTTCCTTCCTAGAAAGCTTATCTTTTACATGGTCCTGACTCCTTACAGCATAAGAACTGATTTTAGAAAAGTGGCTAGCACTAATTTAAATGGCCTTGTGACACACTGTCTATATGCAGAGAGGTTTCTTGGCTTTTCTATTTGTATTGGGATAACTCAGTTTACAGTAAAAATTTGCAGTGGTGCATCACATATGAAAAAAATAAGGCAAGGAATGAGGCATCCAACCATCTGCCCAAACCTAGGGCTCTCACAAGTAGCTAGTGCCACTGTTAGAGTGAGCACCAGGTCAAAAATTCCTTTAAAAAAGCCTTTGCTTTTCAGTGTTTTTGTTTTTTTTACTAGGGTCTTATCCTCCTCCTTCTACTACCTACCTACTGATGCAGAAGGACATATTTGCCATTCACTGCTGGTGGATATGACTGATCTATCATTAGAAATTATAGACACCAGGTTTCATTTTTTCATTCAAATCAAGCCTAAACTTGGTAAATTATTTTTTCTATGCAAGAAGCCAGTGTTGGTTTTGTCAGAAACAGCACACTGCAATTACTTTTAAAGGACACTCATATAGAAATTTACTTTAAAATTCACTAATATAGTATTTACTGTTATTGTAAATTTAAGAGTGCACTGGTTTTAACAAATAAACTGTTGAAAACTTGAAAAATTATCTGGCATTAAAATTATGCTAACAGCAATGTAGGCAAATTAGAACTGTGAATGTAAGACCTTGCGAATGAAAAACTTCAAATGGAAGGATCTAAGGTTTGTTTATCTGATTTATACTACATAATAGAAGCATTTTCAGGAGCGAAGATTAATTGTATTATGGTGCTCTTGACATTCTATTTTTCTGATCCATTTGCCAGAGAGATGCTTTCAACTTTTTCATTATAAAGCTTTTACTATTGTAACTTTCACCTGCTGAGTTTTAGGCAAGTAGCAATAATCTGAAAATGCTTTTCTCATTGAAACTATCTCTTCATATTTTTTCATTGTATTCAAGCACATTTATTTTATGGGAATGTACATACGCAAAATATGGAAGACTAATAGGAAAGTTACTTCATGCTCATTTTCAAAAGTATGATCAGGTTGCTTCATTTTCTAAAGCTGGATTTATGTGTAGGTTCCTGGTGACTTAACACAGATGTTTTATGTGATGTGAAGGTGGTTGCTTTGCAAGATAAAAGGTAATTGTCATTTTGCACATTTTGTTTTAGGGAATTGCAGAAAACCAATGGCTGGCTGAATGAAAGCATCACTTGCCCACCAGCTCTGCTGAAGTTATCGTAGGAGGAGGTACTTCATGTTTACTTGAGATTGAGAATTTTTGAAAACCCTTTGAAATGATCTTTAGCACAAATATTGCTCTTGCAATCTTTTCAAAAGAAAAGTTAAGAGAGTAAAACAAATGCTGTTAGCTTCCCTTCTGAGACTTGTAGAAGTTTTTAAAATGACTTGGTTGAAATAAAAAGTAACAGGCAGGGAAAACTAACCTTAAATGTCTTATGAGAGTGAATGGCTTTCTTCATGGTTTTGTATTTGAAAGATATTAACTTTAGGAATCTCCACATCTGAATATGCCAAAAAGTACTTAAACACTTTGGAATTTTTGTTCCTTTGAAGTGGGTCTTGATCAGGATGACAAACTCTTTCTGATGTTCCTTAGAGTGATTGGGAATATTGTTTGATGAAAAGCTCAACATGACCCAGCAAGGTGAGCTTGCATCCCAGTAAGGCAATTGTATCCTGGGCAGCATCAAAAGATTATCCAGCAGGGTGAGGGAGGGGATTCTGCCCCTCTGCTCTGCTCTGCTCTGCTCTGCTCTGCTCTGCTCTGCTCTGCTCTGCTCTAGGGTGAGACCCTACCTGTGGTGCTGGATCCAGCTCTGGGGCTCCCAACATAGGAAGGTCATGAACCTGTTGGAGCAATGCCAGAGAAGGGACATGAAGATGATAAGAGGGCTGGAGCAACTCTCCTGTGAAGACAGGACAGCTGTGGTTGTTCAGCCTGGAGAAGAGAAGGTTCTAAGGAGAGACCTTGGAGTATCTTGACGTACCTAAAGGGGGCTGCAAGAGAGGTGGAGAGGGACTTTTTACAAGGCCATGCTGGAACAGGACAAGTAGAAATGGCTTTATACTGACAGAGCAGGTTTAGATCAGATTCAAGGAAGAAATTCTTTACCGTGAGGGTGGTGAGACACTGGCATAGTTTGCCCAGAGAAGTTGTGGATGTCTCATCCTTGGAAGTGTTCCAGGCCAGGATGGATGGGACTTTGATCAATCTAGTCAAGTGAAAGCTGTCTCTGCCTGTGGCAGGGGATTGCACTAGATGATCTTTAAAGCCCTTTAAAATGAAAACCATTCTATGAAGAGTGGCTCTTAAGAATACTGAAGTCCCTTTCTCACTTCTGTCACTTTTTTCTATTCTGTGAAAGCCAGTTGGAAGGCACGTGAGCGTGGTGTACAACCCCCAGGAGTGCAGTAGAAGGCTTGTGGCTGAAGCAGAGGTGGCCCATCATCCTTCAGGTGGTTGCGGGGGAGCCTGAGTGCTCTGACAAGCCAATCTGCCTTGCACACTGTGTGGGTTAAGCACACAGCTGCATATGTATAAGGCTGAAAGTTATTCCTCACTAGAAATGACAGGATGACTCCTGTATACGTGTGCAGTATAAATACTCGGGGAAAATGCTTTGGGATGAAAGGCTCCACATAATGATCAGATATTATTAAAATGTCAGGTAGCTCTGAGCATTGAAGATCTGTCTCCCTGTGGAGCTCATATGAAATTTAAAGTAAAAAAAACTTTTGTGATTTGCTGAGTGGGTGGTGAATGGGTTTTATCATTGTGTCTCAGAGTTCTCTTTCTCCTCCCTCGGATGATCAGAATTCACTGCAATCAAAAGCCAAGTCACTCTGACACTCTTAATTAGGGACAAGGGAAGTGGTGTGATTTCTTGCTGCACATTAAAAAAGGGGTTATTTCTACAGCCCAGATCCACTTCAGGCAGCACATTCTGTGTCAGAATATACCTTGGTCTGCTCCCTGTTTGGTCCCTGTAGGGTTCAATCATAGCTGGAATCTCATAGAGACTCTGATTTAGCCAGCAGAGACCATGCTAATGAAACTCTTGCTGTCTTCTGTAAAGGCAAACCAGGGCTGGGGTGGCAAAGGGGGGAACTTGGGGAGATTTAATCTACCACTGTAAAAGAACTTCTAGAGGCTGAGTGGGCTCTTTGATAATATCCTAAACAGGCTGTTAAACTTCTGCTACTTTTCAGGCCTCGTGGTATTGAATTCAGGAGGCGGTCATTCCTCATGCCTGTCGCAGGAAGTAGGAAAGCTGCTGATCTGTGAACGGTCAGAGCTGCTTGAATCTATCATGCTTCACGTGCCTTAAAATGAGGAAATGAGAAGAAATTAGTGATGGAAGGGCTACAAATAAATGTCTGGAATGGAAAAGGTAGGGAGTAGAAAAGAGGCACAGCCACTCCTCACGCCCTGGCACTGGCCCCACCAGGACAGAAGAACCTGAATACAGACAGTGAAAGTGTCTCTCAAAAGCCCCTGAGACTGCTCCAATCCTATCAGGGTAAGGGTCCTTGCACCTTCTCCTAATGACACACCCATGATGAGAAACCAAACCCCACTTCAATCTTCTCAAGGACCTGTCCTCATCCCTGCACTCTCCATTATTCCTGCCCACTCTCTTTATACACCTGCAGAAGGGAGCAGTTACAACAAAAGGGGCTGGAGGGTAACCATACTCCATGCTCTTTCCTTCTCAGGCAGGGCAGAGAGACAAACCCCAGCTGCTGGCAAGGGCTGCCAGGACCTTTTCCTTATCCTCTGAAGCACTCAGGTGTCATGGCCTCAGTTTCTGCAGTGCCCAATCACACCCATGTGCTCCAGAAATGCCTGCTGCAAGGCCAGACGACTTCATTGAGGGGAGCCCAAGGAAGGTACTCAGTGACTAACATCAGTTTGCTGAGGCAGAGGTTCACAGTTTACAAACCTGGGAGGCTCAGACAGGAGAGAAACACACAATTCCTGACATGTGCAAGGCCTGCACTGGGGTTTTCTGGCCTGTAATTTTAGACTCAAATTGCTCTTATATAAGCCATATTGAACATTTTTTATTGCAAGCCTGTGCTGTTCTGGAAAGAGCAAGCCTTTTGAAGAGTGGGATTACCAGGAAATGACTGTTGCATGGACAAGGAAGTGAAGCAGAAGAATCAGCAATCACTTGGGATCTTCATCACCAAAGATGATCAGCTTCTGTCCCACACTCCCAAACTACTGGGATGATTTTGCACTCTTCTAGCTCCTACTCCTCTCCCTGTGTTCAGGACCCTTTCCATGTCACCTGGCTCAATGTGATGCTGCCACATCAAATGGCATGTGTGTACTAACACACACACTGAAACTTTCACAGCAGGCACCTTTGGATGCCTAAATTAAAGCTTTATATAGTGAAGCACAAAGAGTGAACTCTGATGAGTTTGATTTTTTTAATCTTTGCCTGACTTGTTGCAATAGGAAGCCTTACTTAACCATTTTTCCTTTGATGAAGATCATCAGCGATTAACCTACTCCATGAAAAGAGAAATCTAGGGTGTAGTTAGGAATATCATCACTTTCAGTGTAATATAAAGTAAGCAATGCAGTGATGTATCACCCTTCCTTAGAGTCAAGGATCATCTGGAAACTGCTTCAAAATCAAATACAAAAGACAAAAATTAAAGGAAGAATCAACATTAAATGTAAGATGCTTAAGTTGAACTCAAGAAATGCTCTGACAACAGCTTCAAGCATTCAAATGGAAAAATGCATCCCTGCTTAATATTATTGATTTTGTGTCTGGAGAAAAACCTGGGAACATTGTGTCCAAGCCGCGGGAGATGCTAACTGAAGGCAGACAGACAAATGCGGTCAAAGTCAGTACTTTGTTCAAACAACAAAACTCAAACAGAACAAAAAGCTGATCAAAAACCCTCCTTGTGGTAAAATCAGTTTCACTCTCTGAAATATATTCATTTCATTTTATTATGTTTTGGTGATAATGAGGTAACCCTAGAAGTCTTTTGGCAAAATTCTGACTTTTTAACCTGATGGGAATTTATTTAGTGACTTCAACAATGTCAGGACTTTGCCATGAAATTGCAATCAGCATTCAAAATGCTTCCGTGGCCATTATTCATGTCTTGCTTTGGTATGAATGTGGCAAACTGATACTCTTGATTAGAATTTTACAGCACTTTTATAAAGGGTAGGAGTTATTCACAGCAGCCATCTAAGGAAGGCAGATAGCTTACAAGGGAGAGAAACAAACTCCTGGAAGATCACCGAGTAATTCTAAAATGAGACTTGTATAAAAAAAACCACAAACTTTCCTTTCTCCACTTACAGTAGAGGGATACCATGGATGTTAACTTTCTGACCCCAAACCAGGCCACATATTCACTGTATTTGCATGCAGTGCCATATCTATACTGAATTCAGCAGTGAGCAAAAGGAGATCTTTGATCAAAACACAGAATTACTTTATATACCAGGGGCTTCACAGAAAGCCACTGAACTTATAGAAAGAGTAGAAGAATAAATTGTCTTTGTAGAGTTAGCCACAAAACATGTGATTAGCATTTTCCATTTGCAAAGTGGTCTCTACTCGAGCACAGCTCCCAAGCATGATTATTTTTTTCATGTTGGGAGTATTCAGGTCCCAGGAGTCTGTGAACATCCTTGAAGAGGATTATATCTCAAATTATGCAATCATAATTGTCCAGTGGTCATTATTTTCACTTCAGTTAAGACAGAGAAGTGAATGAAATACCATTTTATGCAGCAATGAAGAGGAAATGAAAAGGGGGTCAGATTAGAAGCAGGGACTGATCTCTTCCAAAGCACAGGACTGATGGAAATAAGCACTCAGTGACAGCACCTCTGGCAGTGCTGGCTGTTGAAGTCTCTGTTAACACCAGACCAGAATCTCAGGCTTTGTGTACTGCCTGAGCCCGACATTTGGCCTTTCCTGACACAGAGTATAGCTGGGAAATGTCAACAGCCATAACAAATATTACTGCATGTACCTAGCAAATCACTCATGAAACACCCTTATGACTCTGTAAAGAACCTTGTAAGATGGTTTTGCTTTCTGGAAATAACAGATGTACTGGCAGTGCACTAAAATTTTGGTCTACCCCACCCCAGCAGATTTGTGCATGAACTGACATGCAGGGAATGTGACATTGCAATTGCTGCAGCCTGTTAGTCAACTTAATTAATTTTTCTGCAAAAACAAGAGAAAAAAAATGAATGTCAGTTTGTAGGTTGGGCATCTATAAATTAATTCAGGAGGGAGGTTTTTCTTTTTCCAAAGGTGTCCAGATCCTTGTCTCCCTTTCAGGATGGTCAGGATGATGGTCTCACATAATGAGCATGTAGAAGACCAGGATTGGTCTAAGTATACATTTTCATCTGTATCTGCTTTTGCTGAGAAAAATATTTCCACTTTTTTTTTTTAATTAACGCCATTTTCTAATGTAAAAGATGATGCAGTCTAGTGCCTGTGGGAGAAATCCTGAGAGAAGAAAGTAATCTTTAAGGTTACAGTATGGGCTTTCTTGATGTGTATGCACTGTGCCTAAAGTTTCTTCTGTCCTTTCTAGGAGCCTCATTTTCTGCAGAGTAAGTAATCTAAATATGCCACAGAGTGAAGATAAGACTGTGTGTTCAGTGTACAGGCATACGTTGCCATTTTTCCTTACCAACACCTCCCACTATTGCTCGGCATGTAGAGGTATTTCATTTGCTGAATTCAACCTGTCATCTGTAACAAATATGTCCTAATCCAATTATATGCATCACAGTTCACTAAGAACCACGCAGGAGCCACCAGGCCTTCTTCTCTTTGATCATCCCTGATTTGCAGTGGCCAGGGGCAAAACCCATTGAGTCTGCTGAGAATATATGTGGAGACAACCTGCGAGGCACAACACCTGAGTGCTACATATTTGATATAAATGACAATTGTTTAAAAGGCACTTCAGCTTTCATTTTACAAAGTTCATTATCGTAGCAAATGTTTTAACATCAGTTCTTTCCCTCTATTTCTCTATTTCCATTTGTACTGCTGTGCTTTCTCTGATTTCATGGTGGTATTATTGTTGAATACATGGCTGCGACTGTGACTCAATAATTGTAACTATCTGGTTTCCTTCTTTGCCATTAATCTAGGTATCGACTTCTTTTCTTAAAAGTCATACATTGCTGTGAGACCAGCTAGGGAAGAGCTCATGGAAAAGAGGGGCAGAAAATAGAGTTTCTATCCTATGGAAAATTCAGGCATTTGAGGAACTTGTACAATTACAAACTGGATCAAAATATTATGTTTTGAAAAATTTACTATTATCCAAAGATTCTGAAATATTTTGTTTTAGATATCTGGGAATGATGTACTGAAACAGTCTCTTTACAAAAGTGAAATGTTTCCTTTTAATGCTATTTCAATATTTCTTTATATTATATAAATATAAAACTTTTGAGCACTTCTGTTTATCCAGTCACATATAAGCTGAAATGGTACAACTTGAAGCTTTCGGGTAATTTCCCTTTAAAACATTTCAGTACTGCAAAATGTAATTTCATCTATATTTTTGGTGAGGAAGCAAGTTCTTTTAGAGAGTTTCTAAGACTTACATGTAGATATTCCTCTAGGATTTCCTTTGGGGAACCTGCAACCAGCGGTTGGACAACGAACAGTTTTTAGCTAGTATATGTGAATATTTCAAGATCATCGTTGGATTAATGTATTTTTGGTTTGCAAACAGAATCTTTCAAAGGGACAATGGGATGCTGTGCAGACAGACTGCAGCTGCAGATTTGTTGGAGCTATCAGACAATATTGAATGTCTCCTGTCCAAATGCTGAGAGCTACGAGGCTCTATCGACTTCACTGCGGAAACGAATCACAATGAATGAGATTTAGGAAAGGATTAAAAAAACGAGGACAACATTTCCTTATCAAAAATGCAGTTCACAAAATTTGAGCCTTCCATTCAGGTTTGAAATAAAACTGCTTTCCTGACTGAGCCATTAGACAACACATGGACTAAAATAGGTGATAAAATATACTAGTGTTTAAACTGTTGCTAGTTCACTTGGCCAGCAGGAAGACATCGCATATAATCGATTTTAATATTCATATGTTTTTGACAAAGCACAAGACTGCACGGTTCAGATGACAAACATAGCAGGAAACTTTACTATTTTTTTTCTCTTCCTCCCTCATGGAAATTGCTGTTTTGATGGCAATCATGAAGGGAATAACAGAAGCAATTTTTATTTTTTTTTTTGGCAGCAGGCTTTAAAAAACACAACCTTAAGAGTCCTTTAATGTTTTTGGACAAAATAATGATTCAATGAATTAATTTAGTCCTCTTGTGAAAATTAACTTTCAAAATTTTACACATATACTTCACTTCACTCAGAACTGAAATATGGCCCAGCTGCAAGGTGGCAGCCACAGAGACAAATGATATAACTTTGTAGCTTGAATAATCCTGGACAGGACACTAAGGAAAAGCATTTCTTTTGCAGTCGTTTCCATGGTATCTTTAACACCCACATAGAGCAAGTAGGACACTGGTTGTTAAAGTCTCATCCAAATAAATCCTACAAAGTAAATTGCATGGAACCCAATTTATCTACCTCGAATGGAGTTCGCTGGGATTTGAACCTGTGGCTTCAAGAAAAAAACCCAGACACTTCAAACCTGATGTGCAAATCATTCAGCCATTCTATCAGCTTTAAGACATACATAGTAAATTTGAGACCATACACATACATGTACTAAATCTATACATAGACAAATGTACCTACATTTGCTTGAGATTCATCATGCCCATTGATTTCTGCTAATTCCTTGGCACTTTTTAACTGCAAAGAGTAAAAAAAAAAAACAACAACAAAACAGAACAAAACAAGCACATTACTTCAGTATTTCACACAGTTATCTTTGATTTATTTGAAGGAGCATTTTATAAAGCTTCCAATGAGAAAAACAGATGGAGCATATAATTCTAATGAGTTTTTGCTCAAACCATTTTGAAACCAACATACTTAAGGCTTGATAGGTTGGCAAAAAAAAAAAAAAAAAGATAAATAACGGGACTGAGTCATTATTTTTTAAATAATAAGATTAGAAAGTAGTTTCAAGGCATAAAAGGTGCATAGATTTCTCCCTCAAGAATAATAAACAATTTAATTTCCCATTGTTGTTGCTATTAATTTAAACCTTACAATATATGCAAGTCGCCACTAGCTAAATAGTGTTTTGCCAGTGATTACTTTTGAATGATATATTTTGAGGTAAGATGCCGAAGTGCTACTATACATTGTCTTCCTGACATCGTACCTGACATGGCTCCTGGGGATGATGGAAAGGCAGGGGAAGTAAAGAACAGACCCTTATTTTAACCAGTGGCAGGAAGGACTGAGGAGACATTGCAAATATATGACCTGAACAAAAACTCTTTTTTCCCTCCTGAATTAGCTTTTAGGGAAAAATCCAGGATTACATTGGGAATTGTAAAGATCACTCTCAGGAGATTTAAGAGAAGTCCTAGCTCACATCTTGAACCACAGTGAAATATGCTGCCATTCATCCTGTGACTGAGCAAACAGAGCAAAGAGGAGACACCGCCGCTGTCCTGAGACTAGGAGCCATGGAGGTTTTTACACTTAAATGAAACTTACAGAATCATTTGCTCTTTAGGTTAAGCTCTGAAGAGTCATACTTTTACTGTAATTTAATTCACAATAGATATCATATGGAGGAGGGGGATGGAGAGAGAGGGGAGGGATGGGGAACAATAAACACAACTTTCCTCTGAATTCCTTGTTTGCCAAAGAAGCTGAGTTTGATGTCACTGTTGATTCTACAGCTGTTGCAACAGTCCTAAAATCCTGATGAAATGGAACACTAATATGTATTGATCAGTATCTGACTCAGAAGTGTTGGTGGACTACCCATCCTAGGTGGGGTTGGTTACCCTCATCATATTTTTGCTAGGTGGCAACAGCAGCTGAACTGAGTGTGATTCAGCTCCCAGCTGTTCAGTTTCCAATCTGACAATTAAGGTAAGCAGGCCATGGTCTGTTTGTACCTTATTATGCAGGGCTGTGAACTGCACCAATTCAGGAACTGCTGCTCAAGCCACTAAACCAGCCCTGATGGAGAGGGAAGAGGGCAACACTTCCTGATAAAGTAGTACAAACGATATCTGGGGACTGCAAAATCATCAGTTCTCCGGGTCCAATTCACTGAAGCTCATCTTTCAAAAGCCTCAAGAAGTCTGCAATTTATACTGACAGCAGGGTGGTGCATTTCCAATGAATGCTACCTGTTTTCCCTGCTCTGAAAAAATAACCGTCCTGTGAAACCACCTCACGGTGAGGATAGCTGGTAGGAATGAGCTGTGATGGCTACTTCCAGCCAAGCACCAGAATGAGGTATTTATGCATCACAGTGTGACCTAAAGAGCTGTTTCCTGATTCTGCCAATTCTTTGTTGAAGAAATTCATCCAACATGAGCAGTTCTATTAGGTTCAGCTGAGTTTCTCCTCTGAATATGAGGTCGGGGAAGCATGCTCAGTTTTGTAAAACTGCTCTCCATGCTGATGCAAGTGTCCTGAGTGCTCAAGAAATGCTGTTAATTGCTTACGCTTTGCCTTTCCCAGAAGAGAGGATGCTTGAACCTCTCCATCTTTTTTATTACACACCGTGGTCTGAAAAGGATGCTAGGGCTCAGGCAAGAGGGTGCCTGCATCCATGCCAAGCTCTGCAGGAGGAGGTGAAGGTGAACCAGTGGAGATAATGCCGGAAAACTTAAGGGTAGAAAGTGCACAGCTGTATTCACACAGGTAAAAGGACTGAAGTTTAAAGGTTAAAGGCCTTTTTTTCCCATTTTTTTTTTCTAAATTATTATTTAAATTGTATTTTTCTCTCATATGTTAAATGGGGAAATGTTGGAATAGGAAGCTCAGAAAAACATACAATATTGGAAAAACAGGATTTGCCTCGGCCCCTAGCCTGACTGCAGGGCAAGTCAGGGGCGAGTGTGATGTTAGCAGTGGAGAGTGTGCTGAGGCAACACACAGACCTAGTGGCAGCGATAACCAGGAGCCTGCCTGGAAGAAGGGGTGAGGAATCAGAAGTATCTGATAAATCAAATGCTGTGGTGGGGTAGGCCTGACTCAAATCAGCGGGCGTGAATCCCACAGCCAGCCAGAGCTGATGGCCACGTGCTGGGTGTCATTCAGAAGCCTTTTGGCTACAGCATTGTAATATGGTTCACCAGCAAGCAGGCTTCTCCCAGCAGGACATCCCAGCCTGGATGTGGCCAGATGGGTGCATGGAGCAGCCATGCTCAGAGAGAGCTGCACCTCCCCGTGCAAACACGCCCTGAGAGAGGCAGGACAGGATCCCTTTGCCAGCTTGGGATGAAAAGGCAGTTTTCAGCAAGCCTATCACAAAACCAAGCCATAAAGTCAAGGCAGGAGTTCTGTGCTATTTATTTTTGAAAGAAATGCTCTATTTACTTGGCTCGGCTGGATGATTTTCAATACCCATTGTGAATAAAACATACAGATAAGCTGTGGTGTTTGTAAAGGAAAGCTGTGAGTCTTGGCAAGAGGGGGTCATTATTGCTAGGGCTTCTGCTGTTCTGGAAACTTTTGGAACTCATTCAGGGTTCTTGGAGGAGCACAATGGCTGCCTAGCACTCTTCAGGAATTCTGGCTACTTACAGTCTTGGCCTTAGGCGTGTTTCAGAGCTAATTCTCAAGAGAAATGCAGATCCATCCTGCCTTTCTTCCAGCTACTGTTTTGCCTGTCTGCCTAGCATGAGTGCACATTTGATTCGCAATTACAAAGAGTCTGCAGAGATTCAGAGGTCTGCCCTGGTGGTCCCTACTGAGCCTCACACTGCAAGATCTTCCTATATGTTTTTGCAGCATATAATTGCTACAAAGATATAAAATAACTTCATGCAATTTCTGGTTTTCTTTTTTTCTTTTTTTAAAGAACTTTATAATGCTATACCTTCAAAGCCATGTGAAAATGGAAATGAGATGCAATTAACTCAAGAGACCTGGTAGAATCTGTGTTTATAAAGATTCTGTCATTACCAAATCCACTCTTCCTCATGGCATTTTCTGTATTACAGTCTTGCCTCAGCTTTCATTTAGGTTATCTCTGTGACCATAAGTCCTAAGACCATGTATCTGAACATAAAAGCTTCCAGAATCTAAATTGTTAGTTTGTAGAATATATTTGTCATCAGATATGTTCAAAGATAAATGTTAAATGTGGAACAATGTCCCAGCTTTCATAATGAACATTAAAAAAATCTGAAATAAACATAACTTACTTTTCCTATGTGTGCATTAAATGTATACATCTGTGTGCGGATGTATTCAGACACACATGATGAAAAATCTTGAACATAAGAGTCATCAGCATTTTAAATCTCTGTTACCTGAGCAATTCAAGACCTTAAATTGTAAATACTTAACCGAGACATTAAACATATTAGCTGAAAGTTTATATAGAAAGGGTTAAAAGAAGGTCCCAAAGCAGACACTGTGCCTGTGCAGCACAGGCGGGGATTTTCAATTTCAGTGTGTCCAAGCCAGACAGTCTACACATAAAATACATGCTTTTGCACACTGTACTTGCACACAATGCACTGTTTCTTCTCTAAATTTACAGATTTAGGTCCAGACTTGCTTTTTGCTGTGTAGCTATCCATCTTACCATCCCTATAAAACAATACTATCAAATATATTTCTCTATGTTATAGTACACCTTAGTATCAAAGAAGGTAGGATAATAAGATTTACAGAGATTTGATTTTCACTGCCTAAATAAGTGCATTGATAACTACTTTTTTAATGCCATTATGATAATGCCACTGTAAGTTTTTTATATATTAATACTCATGTAAATTACACAGGAGATGCCAAAATGGTTTTTTTTTGAATACTAATCTTAAAAGAAAGAGCTGTTTTGTCTTAGTTATATTTAACTCCCCCAACATTTTTTTTTATTCAGAGCGAAAACACTTAGCACTGATATCCATGTAGGATACATAAGAGGAAACACTACTCAAGACATGAAATCCAGTATTGGATAGTATAAAGTAAGGATCCCTTTTCACTCTGTTCTCTCAAACTCTGTTAGGCTAATCAGAGCAGGCAGACAGGCCACATAAGGTTAGGTCTTGCTCACGGCATATCCTGTGGTCAGACTCCTATGGATTTTGGAGGTGAAGCCACGAGACTTTCAGAGCTAATGGTTTTGCCTTCCTTCCCCTTAGCATGCTTAAGCCAGCATTTTTCTCCTGCCAAAATCACTCACCTGTTCCTGAAGGACTTTAAGCATCGCTTGTGTGTGTGTTTGCTCCTCCTTTGCTTGCTCCAGTTCAGATTTTTTGTTATTTAATTCTTCCTGTATGCTCAGCAATTGCTGCACAAACAAAAGAAGTTTCTGGTTAGCCTCCAAAGCAGTTTAAAACCCCCAGTTTGACAAATACTCATTTCAAACAATATTTTGCAGTCTGCTCCTCCATTTAGATTGTTGCATAATCTGCTGTGTCTAAATGGACCAGAGGTAAATTATTTTCATCTGCATCTCCGTCTGCGGCAGTGCACCACAAGTAATGCATCTGCTAATGTGCATTAAGCTATTTGTTACATTAAAGCAGAAAATCCTGGTATAATATGTCACCCACAGAGTGACTGTCACATCCATCTGAACCAAAATCTTATTTGTAGACGTATATGTGGTGGTTTTAATAATACTGGGGTAAACACTATGGTACATAAATAATTTAAAAGCACAGTCTTTTAATATAATTAGTCATTGGCCCACAGCCATTTTCATTCTATGCAAAGCAATATTCTGGAAAGCTTTCAGACTGACTTGCCAAGAAGACAAAGGCCTTCCTTTTTTATTTTTTTATTTTTTTTTGTCTTGTGCTGCAATATTTCATTAGATCAGGAAGACTGATGCCCTACAATCAATATATCAGCCAGGAAGACTGCTGATCTACTGTCAAAACAAAAAGCTATGACCAAAATCTATTTTTATGAAGAGAATTCTAGGATGAAGGAGCATATTTGAAAGCCCAAGTCCCCTGGTCTTGGCTAGCTTTAGATTCTGCATAGATTTATTGTGACTGCCAAGAGCAGGTCAGTAGATTTAATTAATTCTGAAATAGTTATATGCTTTTGTATTGATGTGAAGCATGTTAGACACTGATGAAGAGCAGGAGCAGACAAACAGGTTAAGAAAAGAGTTAATGTGCTTTCTCTTAGTGAATAAGAAAGGAAACCATGATTTTCTGGGGCAACATATTGCTTGTAAGCACACTCCATTTAAAGGACTAATTGAACTACTAATTGCTTTACTAACATGCATTACTGATTTAGCCATGTACCTACATCTAAAGCTTAGTTTATGGTTGTGCTTAGGGCTGGTGGCTGACTCAAACTGATGTTGCAGGTGTTCAGCCTCTTGGTAAGTTACAGACAGCAGACTTAGAAAAAGTCTTAGCCTTGTTCCACTGCACTGGAAGTCCCAGGAATCAAAGGACATGGTGTCAGCATTGTTTTCAGAGTGACTTGGAAACAGATGACATTTCAGGGACTGGTGGAGTTATTGGTAGTGTATTTCTGTTGTAAGTGAACATCAGTATGATGGATTAATTCAGCCACTGAAGTAAAAATACACGTGGGTATATGTCTGATTATATCTCACACACTCTACAGTCCAGCTGAGTTGGTTAGCTTTTTGATGGATCATGCCGCCTGGACTGTTCCCTGGGAGCCTTCAAGAGACATTCTGATAAGTGTTTTCACTGTAGCACAGCACAAGATCATTTTGAATCTCAAGATTTTTCCATGAAATAAATAGGTCTCTTCCACCGAGGCTCACACCCAACCAACTTTTTTGTGGGAAAGTCTACTTTGCCATTTCTCAGACAGGGACATGTTAACCTTGCCTGTTGGGTACTACTTCCCACATTTTCAGAAGATTCACTGGATTTATGTACACTGCCATAGGTCACACGCTGACACCTATGCAGGTTCAGGGTACATGCAGAAGGGACCATCCAGTCACCCCATGTAAACTCATGTTATAAAATACCTTTAAGGTTCACCTAGAATAGTTCTAGCTGATGTCTGCAATTTAGAAAGAATGGACCCCAGTCCTCAGAGGAGAAGCAGAGAGCACAGGACACCAGAAAGATGCCGTAAGCCCTCTCAATGGTCACTAGCTGGAACACTGAGGTGTGATAAGGAGACACCTAATAGCAGCTGGTTAGATGTCCTCTCCTTTGCAGCTGCAACCTGTTTGACTTCACACACCTGAACATATCATGAGAGAGGAGTCTTGGGCCCTATTTCAGAGTCTTCTCTGAGCATTTATGTCTCCATATGGCACCAGTGTGACCAGACTCCACCTTGATCCTGCTTGAGAGAATTTTACTCTAGCTTCTGGGAGAAACCCTACAGGCCATCCTTTTGAACAACATAAATTCACATCTGGGAGATACCAAGCGAGTTTTCAGTTCATCTTGCCCCTGAATAACCTTTTACTACTGAATGACTGTTACAAAGAGGAAACTAAGATTGACTCTTGGGTAGAACCTGTTTACACAACTGAACTTAAACCTCCTTCTCTATCCCACCCACCCCTTCTCCATGGTTCTCCCATGGCCATATTTTGCTTACTGTGGATCAGCTCATAAACTTCCACTGTTTTATTTTCACATCTCCCACTGTGATTTCCCACTGTGATTTAGCCTAATTATATATCTCTTCTTTTGACCCTGACTTTTCCTGTTTGGCGTTTAAGGCAATTTTTCCAAAACTGTCTGAGTATGGGAGGAATTGGTGTGGAAGACACTGAAAGCATGAGAGAGAGAGGGAGATGTGATGCTTTGCATCTTTGTACTTGGCTCTGGACCAGCAAGGAACAGGAATCCCAGGAAAATATCCAACATTCTCAGTTTCCCTGGGGTAAAAGAATGTGCATTCTTATTGGAGTATGAACTACAAAGCGCTTGATATGAGATAAAACCTTCGAGCAGTCTTAGTGGTTAAACTGTCAACTATTGAAGGTTTACTGTGTGTGCATAGGCTTCAAAGACAGTAAATGTGTCCTATTTTCACAGGGGTGGAAAGCAGAGTAACTGTAACTAAGATATCCTATTCCCAGTCATACATAACATTTTTCATTCACAGGACTGGGACCTTCCCATTCAACCTCCAGAGATGTCAAAATTTATTAAAATTTGGAGCCATCCCTTGGGGGTTTAACTTTCTTTTTCTCTCCCTCATATTTATCTCTATAAGCTGCAGAACCTGCTAATTTTGCATGGGTTGGTTTTGGATAATTCTTTTTCCTGAGTGGTTGATGCTGCCACCAAGAAGTTGTAACAAGGAGTTGTACCTGCCAAACTGCGTATTTTTCTCTTTTAGTCTCATTTTGGAAAATGAAGAAATAATAAATGTGACTGAAAGAAAATATCAGCCTAAGACAGATGAACAGCCTGAAAAATTTCAGCACAAACACGTGATGTTTGGCAAAGTTAGAAGCAAATGGGAAAAGGATCTTACACTGGCAGAAATGAGACAAGTTTCATAAAAGGGACTGCTGTCATGCCTGCTTATAAGCAGACAGGCTTTCCATAAAGATTATAATGAATGATGCCAAGATGCAGGTATTAATTATTCAAAATTACTTTGTTTTTCATACATATATCTGCTTATTAAAAATTGATCCTATAGATATTTCTTCTGCCCTTGAAATTTCTCGCAACTATATACCACCATCAATCAAAATAAAAACTTATTCTTGCTTCCAGTGATTATGCTGTCTGATACTGTTCCACCTACTTTGCCATCTCACACAGCCTTTCTGCCAGTTTCCCTGTGTAGGAAGCTGATCTACTGCACCAGTGCTCACCACAGCTACGCAAGTGTTTGTTCTTTCCATTTTGTCTCACATCTCTGGCCATTCCATTTAAGCCCTGATGTTCCCAGCTTTGTGACACAGCATTCAGACAGAAGTTTCCCGGTTTTATCAGGCAAAGAATTGATTTCATGGATTTACAGCCAGGAAATATCTGGCTCATATTTCTGTTTTATTCCATGTCCCCTGTGTGCAATACTTTGGGTCTGCAAGGGTGCCCTGCATGTTATGCGTCTTCTCCCTGAACCAAAAGGCAAGTGTCGGGAAGCAGAAAAGCGTATCACAGAGCTCATCGCAGCTCTGATGATCCTGAAGAGAGAGACACCTGCAGAGCTCCACCAGTAACAGCCTGGAAGCTCAGCTGGTCTATGTGCAACCAAAAGTGTTTGTCACCATGACTGCCAGCTTGACCCTAGGAGATGGAGCTGTGTAGCAGCTCAGATCAGACAAGATCAGACTTGCAGACATCACTAATATCCTCTTACTGGTATTTCCAAAGAGGAGATAGGAAAGCCAGAAAGAATTAACCTCCTGGTTGCCTGTCCAGAGATCAATCAATGCATTTCAGACCCCCCAAAAAATGGAAGACATTGCTTCCAATGGCTACTCTGGAACTAGTCTGTGTAGAAATGGTAGATATCACTATTGAGTGTTAATCTTCCTTCATTCACGAGGACCAAATCCTCCCTGTACATAATAAGCCTGTAGCTAATTCCATTATGTAGGGCAAAAGAGGGTGTGTGTTTTATTTTGATTTTTTTTTCACGCATTCCCACTCCAGAGCTGAATCCCTGCCAGAGACAGTTCAGTACCACCCATATTGCATAGATCTCAAAAGCATAGACAGAAAATTACCATCTTAAACCAATCTTCGCAGCTTCTGAAACATTAAATATAGATGGCATTATTGAAGCCAGCTGAATTACTCAGGCTGTGTACAATGCAGTACCAGTGTGGCCGAGAATGCTAACAACTGAGCAGCACACACTGCCTTGGAATGTATGAGAAGTCCTAAAGGGAAAGTAATGGCTTGCTGTTGTGTAGCATTGTGCAGCCATGAAACACTCCTATTTCCTCTCCTCCTCCCTGCCCACAGCTCTTCATTGCTCCCCAAAAAGGCAGTGTGGATTTGAATATAAAATATGGACATACCTAGAAGGGTGGTCGCATCCGAAGCCTGGTTGGACAGACAAGGATCCCATAAGGAAAGCATGATTTCCAGCATGAAACCAACAACTTTGCACGCAAAGAAAAGGGAGGCAGATCAGAAGCGACCACAGGCCCTGGGGCTGTACTTAGGATGCTGTAAGGCTGACAGAATAATGAAAAAGGAAAAGCAGCATTTTCCACAAGTTTAGCAGTTATACTGCTGAATGGTCCTGCCCCTGCTATTTTGTTTATGATTTTCGCTACAGCTGCTGGAAATAAAGTATGTGAAGGTCATAAAGATCTTAAAGAAAGGGCAGTGAGGAGGAGCAGACGAAAGAACACCTCTGAGGTGGGAGTGCTGACATCGAGCACAGGTTGTGCAGGCAGTTTCAGCAAACTCAGCCTGTTCAGCCACAAGAAGGAGGCACAGACTCTCCCATTTATGGAGTAGCTGCAGAATGTCCAGAAATGCTATCCATTAAAGGTCTCTGAAATTAGTGTATCAGTCAAACAGGGATGCTCTTACACAGCTTAACTGAGCCAACTCAGTTGAATGGTCATCTTCAACACTCAGTGAACTCGGGCAAACTGGATTCTCTTGCCCACATAATGTGTAGGATGAAACATTACTCATATTACTCTCCACTTGCTACCTATAGGAGATCTATCCCTATACAGGAAAAATGGATCATTACTAAAAAGGAGTAACTATTCATGACTAAAAAGAAGGTGAAAGTTGTCTCAAATTGGCAGGCTGTATCCCAACCAATGCTACCAATCCCAACCAATGCTACTTTTTTCAGTCTAAAAGAACCAAGGCATGCATGTAAAACAGTAGCCATGGGAAGCAGAACTCACTTGTGAAAAAGTGGAGTCCTTTCCCTGAACCTACACAAGAATCAGAGAGCTGAGAAGTATGAAACCACAGGCATTCAAATGCCTGCAGAGTTCACCTAAAAATTAAAGCACTCACTTAGGATAGCAATTTCTTACGTTTTATTGTTTTTTTTCTTTTTCCCCAAGTAAAACCTTGTTCCATCTTTTCTAACTTTATTTTATATAAAGAAAAATAAGTTCAGAGTTTGCCAAATGGAAAATGACAAAAATCGCAAGGAAATGAGCGTTTTGAAATTCTTAGAAGCTGTTCACAAATACAGAGGGATAGGATGGCAAATGTTTCCTTTCAGAATCTTCCTTAGGTAGAGGAAGAGAAAAAAATAATTAAAATGAAATCAACTATTTGCAAAATAAAAATAAAAATCCCTCTCCCAGTACTCCCATGGACTGTCTGGAAGAGTGTCTTTCTCTTTCTGCAAGACAGACAAGATTTCATATCACAAATGGCCAGCACATGGCAGGCTTGAATAATGAGAAAGTGACTTCCCAGCTGAGCAAATATGCATTAGTAACAAGACGCTGATGAGGCCTGACAAATCACCAAGGAAACAGGAGAATGTGAAAGACAAGTCAAAGAAGCTTTAGAAATGAGCCCTCAAGGAAGTTAGCCATGTTGCAGCAAGGCGTTATTAAAACAAAGAGTATGGCGGCGGGTTTGGGATTTTTAAGGGATTTAAAAGAAACACAGTGTAATAGTGCAGTTTCTCACCCCTGCCAGCTCTCAGAGACTGGCTGTATCCCTGGCTGCATGGATGGCACTGTTTGGATGGATTGTGGGGTTTGCAATGACAAAAGAGAGCTGCTGAAGAGCTGCACCTGGATGAACAGCCCAGCTCCTGCTTGACCGGCATTCACCTGCAAAGTGAGTTTTCCTGGCTTTTCCTGCCTCTGGCCAGAGGCAAAGACCACGCTGAACATGTTTGCTCCGCAGGTTACCCACCTCAGAGGGGGCTGGGGACCTGGACACACACCTGATGGAGGAATGCATATGGCACCACTAAAGAACAAACTTGTGCAGCTGCTTCCTTAGGGAATGTTTGCCATGCTTCCCTTCCCCTGCTATTAGACAGACTCCAGAGGTTCTAAAGCTCTACAGTGCTCAGAGTAGTTGCAGGCAGGCCTGTATCCCAAGAAATAAACCAAAAGAGAAAACAGACAGATGGACACAGACATGCTGAAACTACCTAGAGGGACAGAGGAGGTGGCGTCAGGCTTTTCTTCAGTAAGGTTTGAGGACAAATAGACAGCAAGAAACATTTTTATTACACAGGAGGAAAATATTCCACAGTGAGGGTGGCCAGCCTCTTAAGCAAGGGCTCTGAGAAGCTGTGGACTCTCCATCCTTGGGAGTACCAAGACCATAGCTGGACAAGGTCCTGAACAAAACTGAGATGACTCCAGAGATGCCCCTGTTTTGAGCAGAGGTGTACATGACCTTCAGATGTGCCTTCTGACTTCAGTTTTTCTAGGATTCTAGAGAAAAGTTGATAGATATCAGAGAATTAGCTCTCAATTTCTTTTGTTTTTTTGAGGCTTAGAAATTCAGCCACACCAGCTACAAGAGGTAGTGTTAAGAGCTGGGCAGCAAAGAACATGGGTGGTGCAATGAATGGTTTAAGAGACAGCCTACAGCTTTCCTCTGCCACGTAATTTTCAATGTAACTCTTACTCATCAAGAAAGACAAGTTGTCTTCAGTCATCTATGGACTTTTGAAGCAAATGAAGAAAAGACCAAGTCCTTAGGAACCTTACAGAATCAATCCTTCATCTCAGAATTTAAATTTACTAATAAGACATTTAGCTCTATAGCATCAGGGATCCCTCTCTGGGCTCTGGGTTTCACAGCAAGTTATGCAAGGTCCCTTATTTTGGTGTTGGCCTGTGAAGGGAAGAAATCTGACAAAAGCCCATTGTACCTCAATAAAGCTCCCTTATTTCTTTGCTAAATGAGGTGATTGAAATATCACATAGTCCTTGACTTTACTGACAGCAGGTGAGTAGATCCTGATCCTGATCCGAGAAAGCAGGCTGATCCCAAATGAGCATCATGTTCCCTCTGCTCTCATATCTGTCCTCCAAGGCAACAAGGTGGCACCTTGCATGATGCACAGTCAAAGGAAGACATGATTATCTAGTCATAACAACATCTTCAGCCTTTCACTTGTACTGTCCATCGTGGATAACTCTCCACCAGTTAATGGCATTTTTGCAGTGTGATCCCATTTCTTCCTTCATGGGACTGAAAATGAGCATGATACAGCATGCTTTTTCTCAACAAACCAGCACAGATCTTTTAAATTTTGATTTAATATTCAACAAAAAATATTTTATTTATTTTGATGGGGAATAAAAATTTGATTAGAAGAGCAATATTATGGAAGAGAATCAATTTACCCAGTGTAATTTCCACTGAAACACAATTCCTAGTAATGGCAACAAGGTTCTTAGCACTGATAGCATCAAACACATCTGAAAATTCTAATCAGCAAGCCAATGCTAGTATTTAGGATCTTTTAAAAAATTCATGTAAGATCACTGGACTGTAAAACTTATAAGATTTGTCCTTTACCACCACTAGACTACACAAGCATGTTAATGAAGATATTAGTTGATTTATTTCATATTATAAATAAAATGTGTGCACCCAATTATTTCTCAGTGAAGGGTTTATTCTTGCTGCCAATCTCAATCTAGCTTTATCAGCACTAGCAGGAAAAAAGATGCTACTTTCCTACATCTTACCCCTAGAACAGCTGTTGGGAATATGGTGCTTAAAGTATCTGTGGGCCCTTATTTACACTCCCCTAATATTACTGAAGTGGTGGTTGCAGAAGTGGGAAATCAAACACTACTTTCAATAAAGAAAGGTTGTTAAACAGAGAAGAGAACCCATTTGGCTTGTCTGAGATCTGGTAAATAAATAGCACTTAATTGCCAGCTGCTCCTTTTTTCTTTTTTTTTTTTTTAATATAATCAAAGGAGTAAGTGTTTTCTGGAAGTTTAAACATGGATTGGACTGTACAGAGCCCTGAAAAGCACCAGAGAATTAAGACAACACTTTTGGGAACATTTCTCTATGTCCTGGGAGATCACATATTTCTTAAGCAGTTTTCAAAATATCAGCCACTGGGTGAGAGAAGGAACAGGCATGGAAGTGAACATCTGTAGGTTGAATCCAGTCCCTCACATTTAACTTGTAACCATTCCCTATAAGGTTATCAGTACTGGAATAAGGTTATTCCCTATAAGGTTATGGAGTATTACTACTCCAGTGCCACTTTTACAGAAAAAAAAAAAAAAATCTAAGTGAAATTCATACTGCAAGAGGCAAGAGTAGCAATTGAAAACATTTCCACAGTAATTACTCCACTCTGTTTATTTACCAGGTAAAATGCAAATAAAAGGGATATTTATTTTTTATCTCTTATATTTATTCTTCTTTAATGCTGCTTTGGAGAAGAATCAGTTTATAGTTGTGCATAAGTATGCATTGGTTGGGTTGTATGCTGAATAGGTGTTTGGTGAGCAAGAGGTAGATGGAATAAAAAAAGGCCACAAATCTCCTCTGCACTTAGGCTATATTAATAAATACAGCCATAACATGCTCCATCTATTCAACAATGATCTTAATTTCAGCACTAAACTCCTACTAGAAACTGTATATTTAAAGGTATATCATTGTTATAATGGCCATGGCACTTACAAAGCACCAGATTCAGCAATTTTCAGCCACCAGCAGTTGTGTCTGTGGCTTCTGACATTTCAGAAGGTTTGTATGTGACAAAAAGGAATGGCTGTGACAGTTAACAACATGTGTGAAGGATCTGAGACCTGCAGACCCCAATGCCAGCTGAGGCTTACTGGAACTTAATAGGTGGTAGATTGGTTAAAAGACTGATGAGGAAAAAAAAAACCTCACAATGCCCTCCCCTACTGTCTGTTGCAACCTCCTGAACAGAAATGTTCTTTTTGTCCCTGCTCCCACTGAAAGAGTGTGGACCATGGGAATATTAAATTCTACTACTTGTATGAGAAAAAAGCTAGGAAAAAAGGGAAGGAAATACCTCAGCAGTGCCATCTTTGCTTGTAGAAAAAAATTCTGCTAGCTCCATCTGAAAATGGATTGGCTCTGCTCTAAATGCTGGGAATGGTAGAAATTCAATCAATTTCAAAGGCAGCATAGTGAAGCTAGCACTAGTTACCTTTGGATTTTCTACTCAGAAGAGTTACTATATTTTAGAGGTACATGGTCTTGCTGAAAAAGCTGATAGAGGCCCCTTGTGACACCTCAATTAGACAAAAGGGTTGTAACCTGTCTCCCCATGATGGAACTGTGGAAAATGTGTGCTCCCCACAGTCCACATCACCAAATACGTACCCTGACCACTCTCCTTGGAGGGAGCAATGAGCGTAAAGAGGGAGCTGCAGTGCACTCCAGCAGCAATTCCTACCCTCCCAACCTCAAAAGTGAGGCATATCACAGACAAAACAGTCCTACCCTGCATGAACACTCAAAGCCTGAAATGAGGTTTAGGGCTGGATATTAGGAAAAATTTCTCCACCGACAGGGTTGTCAAGCTTTTGCCCAGGGAAGTGGTGGAGTCACCATCCCTGGAGGTATTTAAAAGATGTGTAGATGCTGTGCTTAGGAACATGACTTAGTGGTGGACTGGGCAATACTGGCTTAATTGTTGGATTTGATGATCTTAAAGTTTCTTTACAACCTAAATGATTTTGTGATTTTATGATTTCTGGTCATCTGGCATTTATCAGAGTTCTTTAAAAAAGGTGTATCAGTCTCAGATGCACATGCTATTTATTTTACATGTTAAATGATTAGTAAACTGCAAAAGTAAGTCCTCAGTAGGTAGGGAATGCCAGGAGCAATGTGGCCTTTGCAGAAAGACCTTGAGTTGCATATTGAACAGCAAGGACAGGAAGGTATTGAACAGGTGATGATTAACTGTGTACTCTCTGCCTGCGGCACCAAATGGGGAAGGGTCTCTGAGGTATACAAAGAAAAATGCACAGGCAGTGGTTCTGGCAGCTCCTGGCTTCTGAGTGTTCAGGTTCACAATCTGCATTGCAATTCACAATAAATTGGCGTTATCTGGGGATAAAAAGAAGACAAAAGTGGACTTTTATCACACTGCACCAGAGTGACACCCATGTGGGTCATCAGCAGGGCCAGAATATGTTCAGTCTCATGCTGACACATGCTGAGCTGAGTTGGTGGCACTCCTAGCAGCGTGTCAGCCTTTATGTCAGCCCTACACCTGCCACACATGACTGTCACCTTTGTTCTGGCTTTCCAGCTTCAGCACTAATTTTATGAGAGGCACTGCAGCACATCCCCTGCTCCTGCAATAACCCCGTGCATTAATGCACCCCTGCCAGCGAAGGGGAGCCTGTGCTGTCACTGTTTGGAGTGTGATCACAAGCCCAGCCAGTGAATCAGGCTCCTTGGGGGCAATGAGGTGCCTCTTACATGTCTCAGACACAGCCCAGCATGTGCAATAGCAGAACTGTAGGCATTTGTGTACCTTTCCTGGACATAACACAGATGGAAGCATGATTTAAATGGGGATTTGTGGATGACACCCTTGCCTGCAGGAGCTAAATTCAGCCCATCATGCTCAGGGAGTTATGAGAGGAAAGAACATTATCCTACATTTACATGATGCAATGAAGCACCATGCAAAATTACCAGCCTATTGGCAAATGTATCAGTTCAGGAATCAGCACAGCTACACAAGCACGGCCCCATGCCTTGGCCAGTTAAGCCTGACAAAAAAGGTGGAGCTAACTTGTTAAATTAGAGCCATGCTAAAGGAGGTGTGCTCTGTAGACTCAGGACTAACTTAAGGCTTAAAACATTGCACTGATGGCTGTGCTGTGCAAGTGGTTCATGAACAATCCTGGATGCCCAGTAAAAATCCAAACTTTACTCAAACACATGCTAATGAGTGTCATCTCCTACGCAGCAAACTGACATTTTTTCAAAGGCTTGCTAACAGTGTGAGTTTCAGACATATTGTATAAAGGATCTGGAATACATCATTAATTCAATAGAGACTCACTGTCAGATCCTGAGCCTTTGTTTCAAAGCATAAAGGTGGCAAGCACATTTCTTCAAGAATTATATTTGATGGACAATATACAATAAAAGTATATTTTCCATGCTTTGTTCTTGGAATAGCTGAAAGATTTTGCTGAGAAATTTTTTCAAAAGAATTCTGCTTGCTATTTCACATGGAATACACTAAACTAAATGGTTAAAATTTGGAGAAATTATATAGCCACCAAAAATCGAGCCTTATAATTTCAAGCATTAAGCAACACTACTAGGTGATATTTTCTGCATTACCTTTAGTCATGTATCTGGTGAAACATTTTAGATAGAGAGGCAAGATTAAAAAAATTCCTACAGCTGTGCTGTGAAGTGTTGCAAAAATAGTTACAACTAAAACATCCTTTCTTGTGATCACAGACTTTTTTAGAGCATACCAAACACTGCTGGAAAAAGAGCCATTCAAAAAGTGGTATGTGCGTTCTCATATAGAAATAAATTGAAGGCAATACCACCTATGCAGCAGTGACAAGTTAATTCAATTTCCATCTCAAAATCAGGTAAAGTGTATCTCATTTGTTACCATGGATACAAGACATTATTTCCATTTGTTTGAGATCTCACAGTGGGTATGAAATTAAACTGTGACACAGTTTTATGGAGGAAGTTGACTAAAACCCCCATAAGTTCAATGTTATTAGTCCAGAGGATTTTCTTTTTTTAGACACAGCAAATAAGGAGGTTGCTACTACTGTCCATAAGGTACACTTCATAAGCAAACATCTGTGTGATTTTCCTGATGCTTCTTTGGATCTGTGGGAGTGATAGAAGAGGAAATAAGCATCCATTTCATCAGTCCTGCAAATACAGGGAAGAATCCTGAAAAACATCCAGATGGTAGAAGTACATTAAAAATACATTGGTGTTGTGTTATTTGCTATTGTTTGGCACCAAATATGTTTACAAAAAATGTCTTGATTCTGAAAATGCATGCAATTTTTCTCAGATAAATCTGCTTTTCAGGCTGAAGCTCAAATCACTTGCTCTCTTGTTTTCAGAGTTAGAATAAGAAGTGTATGAAAAAGTGGGGGAGAATGAAGAGAAAAGAAGATGGAGACACGTGAATTTTAATGCTGACATATATGAAGGATTCAGGAATTCAGTGGCATTCGGTTTACCTTGTCTGAAATTAATTTTAATATATACAAAAGGATAAAAGGGAATACAGGTCTTCTTGTTAAATTATTTATACTCAAGTCTTGGATATATATTTAATATTTCATAGTGAGACTTATTTCCATAGATGCTGAGCACCTGCTACACTGACAGATTTCAGCTAAGGTTGTCGTCTCTCAACATTTACAAAACCAAGCTGAGATAAAACTGAGTCTACCTAAATCAAAGGTTTATTTCTACATATTCATGCATTAACTGCATGAAAATCACAAAGGTTATGGGATGTCATGACTATGGCTAATTACTGAAATCCAAAACCCTCATCCATCTGCTTAACTGACTGATAATTTCCCACCAAATATTCTGAACTTCACCTCCCATGCTTTCTGTGTTGCTGCTCTCCTCAGCATATTGTCAGACTGGATTATCTGTAGTGTCTTCTTCAGCTCCTTGGGCCATCTCTAATTATATCCCACTGGGAGCAAGTGGGTCTGACCCTGAGATGGCAAACTAGAAAAATTGAGAACCTCACAGTAAAACTGTCACGAACACAGAAACTCTCAGAGGAATAGGGACTACAGTGTCCACGGACAGCTGAACAGAGAGATAAGTCAGCCACTCTGTGTTATTGATTTGCATTATTAACATTTGCTTGAAGTTCAATAAAAATCTATTTATATTCTACAGACTTGATTATACTTTATCCAGACACCAGACAGAAAATTATAACGCCAAATGGGTGCTAGGGCTTTAGAATTTTTTTTAGTAGTATTTTATGCCTATTTTTTACTAATTTTTATGGAGAATTAGCACCAGGATGAAATATAGCACAATCTTTGCATATGGTGTTAAATTTATTAAAACCATGATATTTAAGTATCCATTTATATAAGGATAAGATCATGAACAGACCTAAAGCTTATCTAAAGAATACAGAAACCTCAAGTATTTTTGAGTAATGACTTAATTCTGAAGTCTGGGAAAGATTTTATTCCTGAATTATCAATTACTTATTTTCAATTTTTAAAGCATTTTGGTCAGAATTATTCCACCACCCAACAAATCACCCTGATTTTGTAAAACTTTGCAGGCTTAAAGTGGCTTGCATTGATATCAATATGTGTGTAGGGTTGCCTTGTGCTTTGTCATTGGGTGTGAGCTGGGATTTGCAGATTTGCTGGATTCGATGGGTAGGTACCAGGACAGCCATGCAATTTCTAACCCAACAAGGCAGCTCATATGTAAATGAGTATCTCCTGGGTTTTGCCATACAAAAACAGCTTAGCACAGTCTGGAAGCGGGTACAACTTGTCCCCTTGTGGAATCTAATAACCTGGGGTGACAGAGGAGCGTGTGCAATGCTACAGATGAAGGAAGCAAAACTAACCTGCTCATACCAGGCTGTGAGGCTCCACTCCAGCTGGGAGCACAACCCAGTTCTGTGGAGAGCCACTGCCCTTGTGCTCTGTCACGTACCAGCTGAACACAAGTGCCTGGGCAGGGAAGATGCTGCACACACATGCACACTGGATGAGGGCTCCCGTGTGTCAGTGGACATGTCAGACAACACAGTGGGAGCAGTCTGGATGTGCTTGCCAAGACTCACCCAGCACAGTGTCAGGAGCACACTAACAAATAAGGGATAATAATTATGATAAACTGACACCCCTTGCCCCTGCAGAGACACAGTGCAGTTTCTTGTTCACTGGTGTCAGAGAAAAAGCTTTTTTGCTGCACTAAACCACTTAAAAACTGTCTGAATGGAAAGGTTACATCCGTGGGTCAGCATAAATGATAATAGCTCAGGAAACAGCACTGATGTTGCTAATGATTTGCAAGTTAAGGAGGGTAGTCTGGACATGCCGATATCTCAGTCATTCTCGAACAATAGCAGAAAAAAAGATGCAGATGAATGCAAATGAAGACACCACAGAACATTGACTATGATACATTAGACAATTTTTTTTTAAAATTTCTGTGCAATACCGGGGCCAGCTGGATTGTGAGAAGAGGAACAGAACAATTTGCTCATAACTAGCAAATGCATAAGGAGTTTTCTTGAATGATCAATGGGTTTGCAGTTTATGAATTCCTAAAATGACTATGCCTAAATATATCCCCAAATTCTCCTCCCTTTTCCCCCATCTAAAGTCCCCATGATTTTCTGAAAAGAAATCAGGACCTTAATGTACAGTCTTGAGTACAGCAGAACCCCATTGGTACCACTTTCCTAAAACAGAAGATCTGTTCTTTTCCTCCTTAGCAATACCTGCTGCATGCCTTGCATTGTCTGCTGTAGGAACTGCAGCTGCTGGTCCTTCGTAAGGCTTTCTTCTGTTCGGAAGAGCTGTCCTTTCTCCTGCTTCAGGAGCTCCACTTCATTCCTGTAAGCATCCAGCTGCCATCGAAGACTGTCGTTCTCTTCCTTTAGCGCATATGCTTGGGCGGCTAGAGCTAAGAGAAAATGAAAATGTGAAAAAATCAGTCAAATGGATTGTTTCTTTTCAAATAATACAGAGGACATTGTCTGGAGAGATGACAATACAGCTGGATGCCAGTGAGACATTTCGGAGCTGAGACAAGACCCAGCAGAGCTGAAAATGATTAGGTTCTGGCATGGATTGTTGCTGGGAGGTTATTTCCTGGGATGGAAGAAGCCATAAAGTGACCCTGGATAATTCAAATGCTACTTGCAATCTGGCTGCTAAATTTAGGCTTATATTTTAGGAAGAAACTGGCATGCAATCCAAGGGCAAGGCACTCACAAACTTTACAACCTTTTCCCAGTGATGTTATAGGAATTGATACAGCCATTTAGTATTTATACTTGCACAGTGGCCAGATGTTCCAGTCAGGTCTGTGCTAAGGAATTTTCCCAATGTAAAGTTGCTGGATTTAGTCCCTTGAGAGAGGAAACATGGAAATTTCTCTTCAGCCTTGCTATGAACTACTTCACAGCAACAGTTATGAGGAACCATTTAGACAGAAAAATGATGTAATAGAAAAAAATTATATAAAATGCAAATGCTGAAAAAAAGTGTTGGCACTACAAGAACATTACTACATTAAAGGCATTGAAAGACACTTAAGTCATTTCCTTAGGAAGCTCCATTTGGCCCCTTTTCAATTTAGAATGGCATTTTTATTATCATAACTGATAGCAGGTGTTTGTGAAGAAATCGATTAGTATGCAGGGATGGAAATTACATTTGCCAAATGACTTGCACAGTCTGCAATATAAGCTAAAATTTGTGTAGCAAAAGGCAGAAGGCTATAAAGCATGTAGTAGGAACATTATTTAAATAAATTATCCAAACATAAATACATATAGGGAAAGGTGGCATTCATTAATTAGGGATGTGGCTATCATCCTATAGAAGAACCCACTCCTGGTAGTATTTATATTTGGCAGGAGCAGTGGTCATTTGGCATAGCAAACTGCTATACCATGCTATTTTCCTTCTTGGAACCTGGTAACACAACAGAGTAGCTGTAATTAAAAAACAACAATCTACTATAGCCAGTTCTATCAACATTTGGTAACTGAACCACACAACTGATTTGCATTCCTGATTAAATGATTTCAGGCTTGGTATCACAGAATTCTTTTTTGCCCACCTACCACAGAAGTATGGTTAAACTCCAAATTATATGAAATTGCATATTAACTCCATTTAATACTAGGCACCTCTAGACTAGACCTTCTGCAGATAAAGAGTCCCCAGTTCCCCATGATAACATGATTCAGCACATTTGTGAAATTATACCAGCAATTAGGTAGAATGTCACAATATTTTATTAGCAATAAAAATGTTTTATCTTTGGTAGGACAAATCTACCTTCATCTCAGATAATTTTTACTAATTTTAAAGTATTACAAATGCATTATTCAAAATAATGTACAGTCAGCTACTATTCAAATACAGACATGGATTGGCTACCGTGCTTAATTTGGGTACTTTACAGAATCTCTCTGCAAGATTTAGCAATGGTTACAGTATTGTTACATCAAATTAAGTTGTTCTGAAAAGCATGTAATCATCCTTCCATGAGAAAATTTACCATCAAGAAATTGCACTGATGAGTCCAATGGGAAAATAAGAGGATGAACTATTTTTTAGTTTTTATTTTTGTAGGAGTCAACAAGCTACAATAAAATAAAGGATTAAAAAATAAAAAAAAAGAGGCCAAGCAAACAGAAACATCAGTCCAAAAAATATTTCAAGTCAAAATTAAATAGTTTGTGTTGGAATGGACCTCTAAAGATGATTTAGTACAGCTTGTGCAATTGTCTCACCACCCTTATCCTAAAATATTTCTTCCTTATGTCCAGTCTAAACCTACCCCCTTTCAGTTTATAAACTGTTTGCCCTTGCCTTGTCTTGTCACTACAGCCCCTGGTGAAAAGTCTCTCTGTCATTTGCACTCTCTAATTTCTACCAATTAGACTCTCATAAAATTTATATATATATAAATATTTATTTATATTATATTATATTATATTATATTATATTATATTATATTATATTAATATATATATAAATTTATATATTTATATATTTATATATATTTTTTATTTTTAATGTAACACTAACTTCTAGCCAGAAGCTGCCTACCCTTCAGCTCCCTGAGAACAGGAATAAAGACCATCAGGGATGGACTCAAGTTTCTACAGTGGCTCGGCAGCAGTAGCTCACCTTCTGCTCACCATTTATTCCAGCTCTCAAAAAACTTCCGAGAGCTGCTGCACAAGTGGGGGCGTGAGGCCAGTGTATTTCCCCACTTAAATGTGGGTTCTGACCCAGGGCGAGCTGAGGTTCAGACTGCCTTATCTGGAAAGGCTGCTTGACTGTTTTCTGTGCCTCACTACAGCCTAATTGGAGGACTTCTTCTCCTTTTTGTACTCCTAGGTGAGTTCAGGCTGTTAAGTGGGGTTACTGACAGCAAGGGATGTCTGCTATGGGGTCAGCAAAATAGGAGAAATAAGAAGGGCCACAACATCTCACAAAAGCTAGTAACCTGCATGTGACGAACCTATTAGAGTTCAAAAAATAACTAATCCAAATGGAACAAGTCACAATACATAGGAGCAATGAAGGTAACTGCCCATTTACCCTGTAGGAACGCAATGCAGGTTTTTACTGTTCAAAAACAGAGATTCACCTCTGAATGCTCTTATGTCATTACTTAAAAAAATATATGTAATACATAATATTAGAACCTGCATAACAATAATTACATTGCAGGGCTACCAAGAAGTTCCATCCGAGGCTGGTGCCCTGTTCTTTTTTACACACCAGAAGACAAAGGCTGGGTCTAGAAGACATTACAATCTATTTTAAGACAAAATGAAAACATCCAAACTACCTAAAGTGAGAGAATAAGAATACAGGAGAGATATGTTTCTGATAGGCAGGATTCCCTCAGGTGTACAGTGCCTTATCAACATTATTAATCACTCATACACAGCAAATAACAACAGGGTCCAAGGTAGAAACACGTTCTTAAATAAGGAAGATGCAACACATAGAGCAACAGTGTAACAGAGTTTTAAATGGCCACAAGCTTTTAAATTAATTATTTTTAGATAAGAGTCCATAAATGATACAACATTAACTACATGTTATATATTTTCCTATTTAATTTAAAGCTACAAAGAGTTAGTTCCTAACATGTATGGACAGAAAGGTTAACAGAAAATGAGAGTCAAACAAAAGGAAGACATCTGACAGACCTCAGGGTGTCCAGCTCATTCAACATTGGGTAACTCTTTTAAACAACATCAGACACATTCCTTGTGTTGACCTAACATAACTATGATTTTGAGATATTCATGTTTTAGTGTAACAAGTTTAAAATAACCCTGAATTCATATCAATGTCTTTTTTGATTCCAAGCAAAATATCTATTCTATATAAACATCCTATAATTTATTTTAAATTATATTTCAATTACAGCAATTATATATAATGATAATGTGATTTATTATATAGGATATAGAGGAAAGGCACTTAATTGAATATTAAATTAAAAATAGAGGAGAATTTTGGGGGAAAGAGAATCAGAATTTTAAAAAGTTTTTTTTTTTCAAATTTTGCATAAATTTTTGTCAGGAGTTCATTGACAAAGCTGGTAAGCGCAGTTTAAGTTGAAAAAAAAATTGTTCATCTAATCTCAAGCAATTTTACATTTGGTAGTTCAGATATTCATCTTCAAAATCCCTCTCTGAGGCACACTAAAAAACATCTTTGGATAAGAAGACAATGAATGCTGAAAGCATTTACAGAAGAACTATATACAAGGAATCTATATCAAAAGAAAACTGACAACAATCCCAAATAGCTGCCTGTGCCACAAGCAGAAGAAAACATTCCTACCTAAACAAACACAGCTGGAAAACAGCTCAATATTCTCTTTACAGCATTTTCACTGAGGGATGCAAAATGATACCTGCCAGCCTCAGAGAAGCAGCTGAAGGAAGATTAGACATATGTATGTGGGGGAAACCTTTGCACTCATATTTCAAAGACTTCCAAGAGGTTACTGTGATTTCTTTGTGCTGAGGCAGAAGTGCTATATTCAATTTAGCAACAGCCTCAGTGGCAAGATAGACTCCATTAGTGGATCCAAACTAGGTCCAAATCAAAAAGACACCCTTTTTAATACAAGAAATGACTGGCTGATTAGAAATCTAAGGACATATTCATTGATGGATGTCTCAGAAGAAACAAGCAATTAACTTTATTTTTCTAGAGCATCTACCTTGGATAGCTAGGAGAGTGTGTACTTTCTGACCAGCACTGATCTGTACTTTTCACTTTCAGCTGGTACTCAGTGACTGCATTTGACCTAATACATATCAGGGCCCACAGGAGCCAAAGCAGAATAAGTCTTCACAGGTGATATGGGGTAATTGTAGACTTTTATGACCCACATCATGTCATAGTGGCCAGGAAATAAAGCTAACAGCCCACATCTCTGAATGCATTTATTTATTGAGGACATTAGCGAGAATTCAAAATTTTCTACCATTTCTACCAATGCACACCCACACTGTGGATTACTCATTCGATGATGCCCTAATAACACTACAGCTAATGTTAATGACAGTCTGCTAATTTGCATAATGAGGACACACTGGGTTGAAAAGCATAAGCAGTAAGTTATCTCAAGAGCCTGAAAATATCTGAAAGTAGTATCTGAAAAAGAAATGAGAAACGCTAAAAAAAATAACAGAAAACCTGCGTGCAAATTCAGAGTAAAGGTTTTCCATATGTCCTCCTAGAAGAATTTCTTCTACAGTTTATATTTCCTAGAGATTCTTCTATATTTTACAGAAATAGATCATAAATCTGAAAACTTCTGTGATGTTTGTCCAGCCTTTTGGTCTAACCAGCAGAATTTTTCAGGGTTTTTGAACTGTAACTGATGTATTGATATAGTGAGACAGATGCCTACCCCCAAACCTTCCTGCTGTTTGAGTCCTACTAATGCCATTATCTAGATTTCCTTACTTGAAAATGAAGGTTTACATGATATAAAGTTTCTTTTGATAACAGCAAAAAGAGAAGCATCAAAACATGTCAAAATAATGGATATTGAGGTAATTTATTTCATCACTCCCGTTGCTGAGCATTTCCAATGTCAAAAAAACCATCTTGCAAGACACAGCTACTTCTTCAGAGTTTTCAGCTTGAGGGACTGAACAAATGTGAGTGGAGAAAAATAAGGACACAAAGTTCACAACTATAAATACAAACAATAAAAGTTATCCCTGGCCTCTAGCTAGCCTGCTTGTTTTTCAAATAGGTGAACTGTGAAGTAGTACAAGCATGTGAAAATCGTCAAGGAAAAATGTTTCTGGAGGATCTGGAAGGACATGAACTGTGTTTTGATGCTGTAGAAAACAGGGTAAGTTATAGAATAATGGCATTTGCCATTAGGAAGATAGTCTTTGCAGAAGTACAGTTCGGATTGTCTTAGGAGATACAGTGGGTAGCATCCTTGCTCATGGCAGGGAAATTGTAACTAGAGGATCATTAAGGTCCTTTCCAGTCTAAACCATTCTGTATTTCTATTATTATAACTACATAGGACCACTGTCCCCTTATTCACTTTTATCCTCTAAGACTGTGCTTAGTGCTCCATCCCACTGAAAATTTTAATTTTGTGCTAGAGTCTAGGAGTCCCATTATGATCACTCAATGGTAGGGTGTGTGTATGTCAGTCAGCAGCCCTACACTTTGGGATGTGTGAGAAGGTCATGTTTGGAGGAGTTGTGCAAGGTGGTGGGAAGGAAGGCACAGCCCTCATTGCAGATGGCAAGCTGCATGGCCTCTGAGGTGAAGAGAGACACCAAGCAACTGGACAGGTGATTACCAACATCTCCAGCACCAAGTGTCACAGCTGACCCTTCTCTCTGTGCTCTCCTAGAAACTTTCAGATAGAGGAAGACTTGGCAAGTACACCTTGGTTGCTTTGAGGCATCTTCTTGGGTCCACAATATCAGGATCCTATAATATCAGATTTCTATTCTATGAGTCATCCAATATCTAAAGCTGTTTATCATCATTTACCAATGATCCATTTACCAGTGATCCATTGTCTTGAGTTCCCAGAGAACACTTGCTTCTCTTTATCGACACACCCCAAATACCTGATAATTAGCATAGAGCTCAGATGTCAATGACAAGTGCATAAAAATATGTCTGATATTAGCAATTGAAAGCAACCTTCTTCCTATAATGCATTCTTTAACAAATACTTGTCCCATAGTTGCCCTCATTCCTGCAAAAATAAACTATGTCACTTGAGTTTTTTTAAAAAAACACAATTTGCTTACAGCTTGGAAATAGTTAGCTAAGTTCCATGAATAAACTCTAGAAACAGAATTTGCATGGTGTAAAAATAAATAATTGGGAGCAATTACAAGCTAACCTAGCTACGAACAGTGTTTTCTTTCCTCCTTCAGACATAATGCAACCAAACAATGAAGAGATTTCCACATTATTCTCAACTGCTAAGCACACTTCATTTGAATGTCTTGGTACTTGCAAATTTAAACTCTGAGGGCACTAATTATCCTATATGAGACAGGTTTATTGTCATTAATGTTAGTGGGGTTTAGACCCTGCACACTCGGAGGGAGATTTACTCTTTTGCAAAACCTGTTTAATCCAGGTGCAGTTGCTTCAAAGTCCTTTCCTTACCATGCAGCCTATATTCAATGCAGAGAAGCTCTTTATACCAGTTACATTCATGATGATACCAGATGTGCAAACTGAATAATCATGAGAATTATTTTCAGGTTTCCTATTCACACAAAACTTGGTAGGGAAGGAGGGAAGGAAGGAGGGAAGGAAGGCAGGCAGGCAGGAAGGCAGGAAGGCAGGAAGGCAGGCAGGCAGGAAGGCAGGCAGGCAGGAAGGCAGGCAGGAAGGAAGGCAGGCAGGAAGGAAGGCAGGCAGGAAGGAAGGCAGGCAGGAAGACAGGCAGGAAGGCAGGAAGGAAGGCAGGAAGGAAGGCAGGCAGGAAGGCAGGAAGGAAGGCAGGCAGGAAGGCAGGAAGGCAGGCAGGAAGGCAGGCAGGAAGGCAGGAAGGAAGGCAGGAAGGAAGGCAGGAAGGAAGGCAGGCAGGAAGGCAGGAAGGAAGGCAGGCAGGAAGGCAGGAAGGCAGGAAGGAAGGCAGGCAGGAAGGCAGGAAGGCAGGAAGGCAGGAAGGCAGGAAGGAAGGCAGGAAGGAAGGAAAAGAGATCCATGAAAGTTTGGAACTAGATGATATATGAGGCCCCTTCCAACACTAGCCATGCAATGATTCTGTGAGTCTATTAATTGCAATTTTATCCATCCCATTCAGGACAGACCTCTTCACATTTGAGAAATTAAAGTGTTTCTCTTTGAAAATAAACAAAATCTTCTTTTTAAAAAGAAACAAAATTTCTCCCTGCTTAGCAGACATCAGCAACATCACTGCTCTTTCCTAGGTTTATGACACCTGTGGCTCACCAGTAATTTAGGAAGGCTTATTGTATAATAAAGCACATCTCTTTGCAAATACCAGAGAAGGTGCAGGGAAAGGGAGGACCTACTACTGTCCAGCTGGGACTAATAAAAAAAAAATGTAGACAAATGCTGGCTCTGCAGGGGACTAAGAATGCCCCAGAGAACAGCTCTGCCAACTCCAGTGGTATTATGATGAGTCCCATGATAGCTAACAATTTATTTAAAGGCTTAGAGAGATCACTGAACACCTGTGGTTTAAGTTTCTGGAGTAGTGGCTTCCAGACTTTCTAGATTGTGGATCAGTACTGGCTCTTCCAATTTAATCATGCTCTCACAACCTGAGTTTCAATTAAAAACACTAACAAGACCACTTAATCTAGCTGTTTTAGCCAGTCCAAGGAATAAAGATGTAGATTACTTGGAACAGTCTTACAAGTGATCATTGACTCCAGTGGTCATTTGGGATAATTGATTTGGACCTTGTGGCTGCAGAAAACCCACTTGAACAGTGATCCAAAGGTTGCAAAGATGCAAGACTCATTTCCCACTTTAAGCCAATCTTCCTACCCCTCTTTTTGTACCCTTCTCTCTTTCACCTTTGCACTGGTTCTGTTCAGCTCATCTTCAGCTCTAAATTAATGAGTCCAGCTATTTGCTCATTTGTAATTCCCACTTGCCTGACATGGTCAGATGTTTCTCTCTTCCCTCACTCATACTTATTTTGCACTACATTCTCTAGTCCCCTGTTACCCAGATCTGTCCCAGGTAAATTGCAGCATTAAGCATTTTGGACTTTTCCTACAAAGATGTCACATCACATTACTGAAACGAATATTTGGAATTTGGAAGAGGCCACGTTCTTACAATAATATCAAAGCCTGACACATTTTAGGTTTATTTTACTTGACAGCAGCTCTTTGGAGAGCAGGAACCTTACATAGCTTCTAAATGATATTTTGACAGTTGCTAGTTAATCTGGCCCATTGAGACCACTTTCTGCAGGTCACCTCTTTAAAGCAAAGGGCCCTTTCTTCCTCTACTTTTTGGGTTGCCATGATATGCACTGATACCACCTGACTTGGCATATGTATAAGAGGAGACAGGAAAGATAAGATGTGGCTCTGCACAGACATCTCTGATGGTGGACTTGAGTTGAGTTGGTTAGGAAGATGGAAGAAAGCCATCACAGCAGTATAACTTTGATCAAAAATAGTAGCAGTTCTCAGGTATTTTCAAAATTTCAGATTCAAATTCAAAAAGCCACTTAATTTCTTATTAGTGTATTTGGTTTCTGATGAGGTGAATTTTTTTAAACTTTGTGTTTACCAGTAACTGCTACCTCAGTTAAATATGATCAATCAAATAATAAATCCCTTTTAGAGGTTCTACTTTTTTTTTCCTAGATGAGAAGGACTGTTACAAGAGTTTTATAGATACTGTTCTTTAAAGATGCTAGCAAAGAAGTGGCTTTTTCCTCTACTAAACATTTTAAAAATAACTGTATTCATGTAATACTAAAAATGAGCAGAGGAGATTCTAGTCTTGAGGGAGCAGGAATGAAGAAAATAAGAAAAGTGCTGGTGACTGGGGAAATACCCTGTGGTACTGATGACTGACTCCCACACCAGCAATGAAAAACACTGCTTGGTCTACTGGTGCTTCGCAGCTGAGGGCATAGACATTTGAACTCTGCATAGCAGAAGAGATGCTGATGAATGCTGAATGTTTCATATATGTTACATAACCTGATATATATTGCACAAAGGTATTGTATGAGTGCATGTACATGTGATGCATAAATCACTTCGGGTATTCAAGGATTATTGTACACAGGTAAACCTCCATGTAGGTGGGTCACTGATGGTTACTTCTTAGGAGTCAAAGTGCCTCTTATATTTTTATTCAGACTTAATCAGCACTGGCATTTACAGACACATGGCTGCATCACTGCTGCTGGCATTTGAACTAGGAACCGCATTCAGGCTCAGCATCACTGCGAGAACTTGAAAAAAATAATCTGTAGGATTTATGAAGAAAATGCCATTGCTGCTTTGAAACAAACTTGACAGTGTGCATGTGAATCCCACAATTTGTCACATTCATTAAGGAAGAAAGAGCTGATCTGAGTGGTTTGAATGACTGTGGTGATTTGAATTGGTCTGATTTATAATAGACAAATTTTGTTCACAAATGTAAAGTGCTTTCTATAAATGTGGAGGATAAACCACTTCTGAAAAAAATTCTATTGCACCTTGAATTGCAGGAGGGCATTTATCCAGCTATCTCTCTGACCTTGTAGTGGATTAGAGGGCTGAGTTAATTTTTCTTTTAAAATCATGCATAGTACTGAAAGACTTGCTCAGTTACTTTTGCCTTAGATAAAAATGGATTTTAAATGAGAATACATTTTTACCCCTTTATGCCTTAGAAGGCATAAGCAAATGATGACATGAAGCTTGTAATTTTTGACCCTCACATTCAGGGACAATTTCTTGAGCAATTTATCCCTTATGTGAATGGAAGAGTGTTCAGAAGAGCTGTATCTGAAAGCCCAAACCTCCTTTCCTCCCCTCCTTCTGCTTCCACAATATTCAGTATATGCAAATAGAGGCCTCTGTGCTTTTCCACAGTTTAACATGTTTAGCAGGTATTTTCTCAGCTTCTGAAAATTAAACCTATTGCAAACTTGCAGATAACTGTGTTCTATGTGGCTTAGTTAGGTACTTCCAGGACTTTCAGAAACAGAAATTTTATTGAAATTTGCAGAGTGTGTAGCTTTGAAGAGGTAAGTGTGAAATAGTCCTTGTAACAGATTTTGTGAGTAAGCCATGACTTAGGACATTTCATCTGCGGGTGTTGAGCAGAACGTGAGTGCATACAGTCCAACCATCAGGGAGCAGCTTGTAAGATCAAGGTTTTACAGCACAGACATCTCAAAATCTTTCAACAAAACATTATGAGACAGATGACTATCTCAGAACAACATAGAGAGAGTTATTGCTTTTTATCATGTTCTTCCTTGACTGTTAAAAATGCTCACTAGTCTCCAGATAAATTGAAGAAGGGGGATAGTCTGTATCTGACACATGACAAAGAAGCAATGAACAAAGTGGTGTTAGGAACTAGCAACCACCCAAGTACCTCCAGAGAGGGACCTGGTTGACACGTGAGGTGGGCACTTGGTTGTTGTAGAAGCAGCCCAGCAATCACTGGATCCAAGTGCTGTAAAGACATGCTTGCACAGTTCTTGCACCCAATAAAACTTGCAATGCATCAAATATTTGGAGGGCCGTATAAAGAAAAAAAAGGTTGCAAAATATTTTGCCCACTGAAAGGCAGACAAACAATAAAAAACTCAGTAAAAAATCCTAACTTAAAAAGAAAACAAAACCAAAAACCACCACCAACAAAACAAAACACTTTTCTGTATGCTGGTGTTCAAGGAGTCACCTGCTGGAACTACCAGAGAACTGGAATAAAATGGGGCAGTATCTAACTCTTCAGTCTGTCATTTCACATCCTAGAGGACAGTTCTTTGTCTTCTCTTCCCTCTGCCATGAATCTAAATCCAAATAAGACTAAAAGAAGATCACTCACCTCCAAGCAGCTTTGAATCCACTTGGCTTTCAAATTTATGAATCAAATCCCACAATATACTCGTCATGAAAATGCTATACTATGGATATTTGTCATTAGTAAGAAGCTTATTTTCTTGAGATGGCCTTTATCCAAAATAAGAGCAGGACGTCATGAAACTCCTCTGAATCTGAGATTCATTCACCAAAGTAAACTAGCAGTATTTTGGGGATTTCTGTAGCCCCACAGCTTCAAGCAGGAACTCTTCTAGGTTTGTTTTTATCTCCTGGCACAAAACCACACCACGGACTGCCAGTCGGCTAGACACGTGAGAAAGTAGAAGATTCATGCTTTGAGAAGGAAGCTTTTAATGCTTTGGAAACTTCAGCCACCCTTGCATGTCTCATGACACAAGAACGCTCCCCAAACCTGCAATTATGAGCTTAGAAGTTTGTACTGACATCAGAAAGACTCTGCTTTCTGATCATTATCTCCTCTGACATGTTAGCAATGGCTGATGATTCTTGGAAATAGTGGCAGGTAAGAAGGCACCTAAATCTTCACCTCAAGCAAATCTGCAACTTTCTCTAATATGCCAGGGTGAGAAGGGCTTCTGAAAACAGGGCAATAAGGGCAGCGTGATTAAGAAAATGTAACCCCTAGATCTCAGTTTAAACAGTAATAGAAATGATCTTTCATTGGAGGTCAGAAATAGCATTTAGGCTGAAGCCACTCTTGAAGGAATCTGTTCTTTGTACTCTGTTCAGAATCAACCACCTTCACTGTTAAAAATAGGGCTCATTCTATTGAAGGCTAAATATGAAAGAAAATGTACAGAAGTTTTATATTGGAGAGGGCACTGTAAGGAAGGTCACTTTACAGAAAGCATGAAATGTAATTTGGAGAAGAATGCTAATACAAGCTATATCAGATTGTGAGGAAGCTGAAAACAGCATATGTTCTAATATTGTCTTTTATTGATTTTGCTGCCAACATCCCACTTCAACAATGTTATAGCCACACTTCAGGACTCTTAATGGAGGGGGATGGAAAAAATCAATATACAGAGCTTGCTTCTGCTCCCATTCAATTCAATGTGAGTTTCATTATTAAGTGCAATGAGAAGAGGACAGAGTTCAGACTGTTTCATCACTTTGTGTTTGTTTATTCTTTCCCTTTTTATTTAACCTCCTAAGGGGCAATGTATATTTTATCCTATGTTTTAGAAAAGTCCCATTTAAATAGGGCAATCCCCTATCGAACTGTAAGTTTACATGTTGGAAATGATGCCCTGTTTTATGAAACCTAATGAAAAATTATAGCCCGTATCCTGAATTGGAAAAGTAATAATAAAAGATATAGGATTTGAAATAAATTCTAATAACAAAATCATTTTTTTTTCTTAAAAATATTTTCATTCCAATATGAAGAAAATAAAAGCAGTTTAGTTTTCACTGACTTGTAAAGTATTACTTTCAATGTACATTGTTTTCTCAATTACAAATAGAAAGGATGCACCTGAGCTTCTTTTCGCTATTATTTTAATGCTATTTACACAAAATGAAATATGCTAAAATTATCTCCAAGAATTATAACCATCATCTTCATTCCAACAACATGCTGTTAATTTTGTTCTAGCATGAATGCAAAACATATTTTAACATGCTGTCAAAAGGAGACACTAAGAATGTCAATAAAATAACACTAAAATAAATGTAAATTTAGACTGCTGTCACAAGTGGCTGCTTGGTTTTGTGAAGATGTTAGGTTGCTATAGCGTTTTCCATAGCAACTTTGCATCTTATTACATAAATAAACCCTCAGTGTCCTTAAAGCTTACTAAAAACAGGATTAAATCTATTCTCATATGTAATGATCCTGCATAAAACCTTATCAGTATAAAATACCCAGAAAACCTGATAAATTGTAATCTAGATAATAGTACTTCTGGCAGTGAAAAAGCATCAAAACACAAGAGACTTGTTTCATAGTAAACAGGACATTGTCCTACACCCCATATTGGGCAAATGCCTTTGAAGTGCCTGTTTCCTCCAAAATTTGGGAGTTAGATTAACCCCTTCACTGCTGCATTCACAGGACCAGCAGAGACCTCCATCCCACAGCCTATGTGTTGTACATGACCTAGAGGAACCGGCCCAGTACCTGGGACAGGACAAGGCTGCCTTTATTCCCCAGGGAACTACATTCAGCCCCAATTCATCAAGACCTTTCTGCTAAATTCACCTGCACAGGAAGCATTATTAGAGGCAAATGGACTTAAGACCAGGGGTGTAAAATTAGGCCCTTGCCTACATGTGTCCTGAACACCAGCCTATTTCTGTAAAAGCTGTGGGAAAAATGGAATGCATTTTATGGCACGCAATTGGAGCCTGCCTGATGATAACAGCTCTGAACTGGCATGCTGTGAAAGACACTAGAGCAGACTTTTCCCAGCACAGAGGAAGTAATCATCTTGTACTGCTTTCTAGTGATCACCCCTGATGGTTCCAGGGAGCAAAGCTGATTGTCTGCTGTGCTCAGAGCATTTCGATTCGAAGGGAAGTTACTCTGCTCAGAGGGCTCAAAAGGGTTGTTCAGCTGTCTTCTCTGGCCAGAGAGGGGACTGTGTCACTACAGTGACAATTCAGAGCCTCACATTTTAAATACATTCTTTTCTTTGAGAATACTTCTAAAACCAGGTTGGTGGTGTCTGTTGACAGGGCTCACTTGTTTATCACTGCAGGGCTGCTTATGATACCAGCCACTTATGGCTTTGAAATGGTACCGCTTTATTTAAGGAATAAAAAGCAATGTTAGCCCATTAATTTCTGAAGTAAATACATTTTGTTATTTTTCATTACGTTTATCAATAAGTGTTTAAAAGGACAATTATGGGTTCATTAAATCCCAATAAAATCTGATGCCAAAAAGCCATGGGACAGAGAGTAATGACAGAAAAATAAATCAGACTTTTGTTTGAAACAAAATCTCCCATAAAACCAAAAGGTTAGTCTTACAAGAAAGGAAGGGAGAATTATCTGATCTCTGAGATCAGGAGGAAAAAGGAGAAGATCTGACATGAGATTTGCTGTGACACTTGTTCAGTTGGAAACAAAGGAAAACCAAAGCTCAGCCCCACGCAGCTGGGGCTTCGTGATTTCTATTCAGTTTTAACAAGCAATATAAAGCTTTCCTACCAGTTTAATCCACCTATAAACCACAGTTTCCGTTCCATGTGTGTATCACTGCGTTCACAAAAGCCTTAGAGAAAGTAAAAAGAGGATTCAATTGCAGAGAAAAGATGAATAAGCATGACGCAGATCACTTTGGTGTTATTTCAGGCTTTCCTTGAAGACTTGCCAGGCTTGCAACTTTCAAGACAGATTTGTAAACAATATCCCAAAGCCTGTTTTATGCTGTGTGGACTAGGGTGGGATTTTCAAATACTGAGTTTCACAAGGACTTATACTCTTCTGTGAGATGGACTGTCCACATTCAGGCTATCTCTTACAGCAAGTGACAGAGCTGATGCTGCAAAGGATGTGCAAAGAGGACAGATCAATTCAGGAAAGCATTAAAGATCCAACTTCAGTGTTTAAGTTTGGCACCTACTTTAGATATGTTTGAAAATGCTGCCATGGAGGATGACCTAACTTGCAAAGCAGCACCAAACTTACGTGTTCAAACTGGGCTTGCATTATGCAACTTGCAATTTATTATTTGCACACAGCTTCTAAGACGTTATGAAGCTACCTCATCAGAGGTAGTACAGTGGTGGTGAAATGCTCCAGGGGTCCAATGTGTAGCCTATTGCAAGTCTGTTGAGCTGGAGAAAGGCCTATACCAAGAAATCTACTGTCCATGTGGACAAAACAGGTAGTGGCTGAATGAAAGAAAGAACCATTGTCTCCATTCGACACTAGAAAATTGAGATAACACAAATTCATTGATTAGTCCAGGCAGGGGACATGTAGCAGAGCTGGGATTTGGCCTAGAGCTCTGGGATCCCAGTCAAACACCTTAATCACACAACAATATTTCCTGCACCCCTCTCCAAGTGCAGTACATTTCATTGTTTTCCACAGCACCAGCTCCAGTCTCTCACTGAAGTTGGAGTTGCTAGAATTAATGGTATGTAGCTGTGCACTGCAAAAACAAAAGATTAACCCACTTCCCCTTAAAATAACAGGTGCTTTGTAGACATAAACCAAACTTCAGCTCCTCTTTACAAAACACGTCTTTACTGATTCTTAAAATCACTTTTGAGGCTTTTACATGTGGTTCCTTACTCTCCGTGCTAGCAGGTGGGAGAGGAAGCATCCATAAATCCTGATCATTCTGAAGATTTTTGTATATCCTCTAAACTCCAGCACTGAATCTCTTTTTTCTCCATTGAGCTAATGCTCCAGTAGCTGTGTCTGGACTTTCAAATATATTAACTGAGTTGCCAATCATCATTATTATTTTTTTTCTTAGCAATCTTCCATCTTTACTTCAGCAGCCCTCTTGTCTCTTTCAAACTCCTAAATCCACATTGCAGAAAAGGCATTGTTTAAAGGCTGAATTTTGGGGGCAGGGTGGGGGGGGAAGTAATAGCTGGTCCCATGAGTCAGATTCACTCAGTCCCAGGTTACCCTCCTTCCAGCTTTCCCTGGAATGCAAATGACTTTTAGTCTGTGAATCTGGGAGGATTTCCTATAAACCCGGCACATGTGACAGTTGAACCAACTTATTGGCTACCCTAGGGGGTTTTCAGGCTATCCTTGTGCCACTTTGAGATGATCTCCAACATAACAAACAAGTAGTTTCCTTGAAGATTCAGCTTGCAGAATAGAGTAGGGTACTGACTAAGCCTGGTGAGAATGACCTGTAAAACACCTGGATTAGCAGGTCTATGTGCAGGAAGCAGCGGCCCAGGCCTGCAATGCCAATTAGGGGGTGGAAGACAAGTTTAGGAGATTTTAGATGCCAGTTCTCATTCCAGCTCTGCCACTGAGTCACTGATATCAATAAGTCAAGTTCATTAATAGCTAGCAGGAGCAAAATTTGCAGATGAAAGAAGAGGATTTAAGTCTAGAACACTTTGCAACAAGTCCCTGTAGACCTCTTCTGATTGTCGTGAGACCAAATTTCTAGTTTCTAACATGAACCATAATTTGATCTCCTGCATGACTTAATATGTAGCATGACTTGAAGAAAAATGCAAACTATTCTTAGTAACAGCTTCTTCATCCCCAGATGTTATTGTGTGCTAGGGTGTCAGCTACCTGTAACATTCCTCTGTGTCCTGCTTGCAGCTGGGATAGAGTTAATTTTCTTCCTAGAAGCTGTATTTTGGATTTAGTATGAGAAGATTGTTGGTAACATACTGATATTTTAGTTGCTGCTAAATAGTGCTTTCTCTAAACCAAGGACTTGTCAGTTCCCCATGCTCCACTAGTGAGGAGGTACACAAGAAGCCTGGAGGGAGCATGGCTGTGACAGATGACCCAGAGTAGCCAGTGGTATTCTATACCACCGAGCTGCAAGTATGCTCAGTATGTAAACTGGGGGAGTTGGCCAGGAGGGGTAAATTAATGCTGGGGACAAGGTGGGCATCGGTCAGAGGGTGGTGGGAAATTGTGCATCACTTCTTTCTCTTGGATTTTATTTCCATCTCTCTCTCCTTTTCATCATCATCATTACTACTATTATTACTACTACTATTATTTTTACCTATGATGATCACCATCATTATATTTTGTTCAATTATGAAGCTCACAACTTGCTACTTTTTTTTTCTGATTCTGCTCCCCACCGCACTGGGCTGGGGGAGTGAGCAGGCAGCTGAGTCATACTTAGTTGACAGCTAGGTAATACCACAACACTCTGAAACCACAAGTCCAGCAAATCTGGACAAGTATTCAAGCACTGAAGTTACTTCTTCTCAGGGCTTAGATGTGTTGCAGTATGTTTTCAAATGCTGGGGCTGGAATCCATCCTCTTTTTCTCAGGGTGTTTAATGGGTTTATCTTCAGATATCCTAGAGGAAAGTTTTCATTCTAACTATCTAGCTGTGAGAAGATCTGATGTGCTCAGTGTGTTTTCTTCCAGGAAAGAAGAAATTATGCTGGGAGACTCCTGAAACTATGCTTACCAAGACAGAATGAGGTCTTAGAACCCATTCTAAATTGTTGAATTAATTAAGCCTTCTTGTACTAGCAGTGACTTAACCAGGCGAACCATTGAAAAAAAGACCTGACGCAGGTGTTGAAGCCTGAGGGAATCTCTGTCACTTATTATAGCTTTAGGGTCATAACGTCCCAGCAGTCTTGCTCAAAAAGTCAGAAAGGGCAGGCTGAAAAATAATGTCCTCAAGAAAATTGTTGGAATGGCAGGACACACAGTCCAGAGCTCTGGAACTCTCCAAATCAATCCATCATGTCTCATTGCTTCAGCTACTTTTGGATTTAGACTTTTAAAACTTTATGTGTGCATGCTGGCCTTAAATTGAAGAGGCACAATATCCTCATGTTATTCAAGTCTTGCTCTTCCCAAGGTTAAGTACTTGGACAAAATTTTTAAGAAAAGGGTTTAAAAATAATGAAAGTGACAATGTTTTCTTACTGTGCAAGATGGTTTCCTGGTGACAAAAGACTCTTTAAAAGACATGCTTCATACAACAGAGGTTACTGTGAATACAGATAGCCACTCCAGAGAGACCAAATGGTGGTTCTGGAATGACGTACTTAGAAAGAGAGAGAAAAAAAACCAAAAAGTGAAGGCAGCTAACATAAATTGTAATTTTAAAAAATGGCAGAAGAAGGAAAGAAGAATCACATTTCTGTACCTAAAAGTAATAATCAAAAAAAGTCCTTTTTCAGTTTATTTTAATTTACCAATATTTCATACCCAATAGCTCTTTTGGTTTAATTCCAGGTTCCTTTTATTGTCATTGACAGATGAACCAAATGCACTTGCTTTAGCTGAGAGTGTGGTGTTGAAAGAAAAAAGCCATAACATTAATTTGAGAACTGGATGACTCTGTATGCAGCAGGATGGATCAACTTCACTAAGTTTAAGAGGATGATGAATGGTACAACAAACAATGATGGACACGTACTCAAGTTGATTCATATTGTTAAATTTTGATTTAGAATGAAACACAGTACTGGGTTTGCTCAAGTGCCTACATTGTAACAACACAAATAACCTGAAATTGTTTGGGATAGAACGCTGTAGAAATCTCAGACATCAAAACTTTTGACAGTAATGTCTTTTTTCATGCATGAAAACCAAACATGCTTTCCTATCTGTGGTGCTACAAAATGAATGACCTTCACAGCTCTGCCCTAAGCATGCATATGTTAAACCTGGCTGAATTGGTAAGTACTACAGTTCAAAACATTCCTGCTCCTCTTCTGGCACGCAGGCTATATGTATTTCTCCCTCTCTACCTTCCTGTTGTTAGTTCTAATGACTTTTCTGCATGAGAGTGGACACAGTCAATGTAAAATGGTTAGATAGTCATAAAAACTGCTGATTCCTAGCAGTTCTGGGTCTGCAACATCCCACTGTTTCAGCTTCAAACACTCTGTTAATGGCATCTAGAAAATACAAATCCATAAAATTAGCCCAGCAAAATTTAAGGCTGCCCTTAAGGGGTTTTATTGTTGTATTTTTCTTCCAGGAAAAATATCAAATCTCCCCTCAAGAGAGAGGTCACAGTAAAAATTTCTTTGCTAGAATGACTCCTTCCTTTGGTCTGTACTTCTGGGAACCTTCAACCTCATACAGTATCTTGTCACAGAAGGAGCCAAAGAGTTCTTCTGTCTGTAAATTTGAATTCATACCTTTTGACTGGCATACCAAGACTTGAAATCATTGAATGGATTAAATTCTTTCCTTTCTTACTAGGGTGCCTGTATGAAAAGGACTAGATCAGGTCTACCCTAATGAAGACTCACAGTTTATTTCCATATTATTCCTTCCTTTTTCATTTTTCTGAAAGTTCACTGCTGCCTGGAATTTTCTAGTCATGCTTTGGCTTCAGCTCCTGAAAATTTCATTCTTTATATGAGTGTCTAAACAAGCACACCCTTGTTAGCAACTCACAGATGATTAGCCAATGCCAAGAAATAGACCAAAGCCTACATCCAGATCATGTTACCAGTTAGTAACTGGCAGCTTCTGAGCCACCTCTTGATGTCTGTCCTGTATAGCAGAGTATTTGCAGAAGGCTGAAAAAGCTGCTTTTCTTATTCACTTTACATCCACCCTTGTTCTTGGACTCATGATAGCCATCTAATGAGTGTCTAATTCATGCAGAATGCAGTACCATACTGTGAAATAGGTACCCTTAGAAAGGCAGTACACAACCATAAAAGCCCCACAGTTAAAGTGTTGTTTCTTATCGAGATTAGAGATTTTTATGTGCTTGTTTCAAAGAAAGGTACATCTCAGAGGATACTGACCAAAGCATAAATTGAACTGGTCTCACAATAAAATATCGTTTCTACCACGTAATGAAATGCTGCCATGCAAAGCTGTGGAGAGTGCAGTAAGGAAACACAGTGCTTCCAGCAAAGGGCAGAACTGGAGAATTTTCATCATTACAGAACACAGCAGGTGACAGACATCTCCTAGAGACAGCTTGCATCATTCAAATAACTAATTTATGAGGGTTTAAAATAAGATACTGTCTTATATAATCGGGTATTAACATGTCACTTCTCATATGTTTTTGTTTGCTTTTAATAAAACAACACTTGCACATATTTACCTGAATCATCTACTCTCAGCTTTTTACTGGGATTGTCACCACTGTCATCATCGGACATTTCCATCTCCTCTTCCCGGCGGATTCCCATGAGCTGTTCACTGTGAGCATTTCGGAGCTCCTAAAATCCAAAATTACCTTTTGTCAGCATTAACTTCCATAAAGTCATTATGCATTATTTAGTATCTGTTTTTAATACTGATCTGATTTTATTTATACATCATTTATCACTGTAATCATATATATTTGTGTATGAATATTTATAAAAACAGTAGCACAGGGAATTCTTCCTGTGAAAGAACTGAGTTTATCAATGGTAACACTCAGGGAAAACAAGAGAAAATGTGACTTTCCCTATTGAGTGATCTTTAGGTCTGCTAAAAATAGGAGAATATTTTAACATCAGGGATAATAATTAAAACTGCTGTATAAAGCAGACTGATAAAGAGATTGTCAGCCTGCTTAAGGGATAGCTAATTCTTGCTTCTCTCTACCACTTGGGAGTATGATTCATTTGGCCAAATGTAGGTGTCTCCAACACACAAAGTTGTATTGTACATTGTATATTGTCTTGTATATTGTATATCAACACCCTAAAAGTGCCTCGTTCTGTCTTCTGACTGCAAAGGGAGCTGAGAGGAGGCAATGCAGATGAAGAGCGGTGTATTTGTAAGTGTCTCATGCTGGTCCAAGGAATCTCACCCTCTGTCCCTATGCCCAGACTGCCTTGGATTTAAAAGACCCAGTCCCACAACGTTGGCCTGGAAATCTTTGCATCTTGATCCAAAATGAGCAGCAGCAGGGACAGCTCGGTCTCCGGGTGACCGCTGCAAGGGCAGGCAGGCAGCCCCTGCACATGTCACCAGGAAAAGGATCAGCAGGCAGGCAGGCTTTGTGGGAGTCTAGACAGTCTTTGTTCTGGGTAGAAAGGCTGGCGCGGGTGTAGCGGCTGCCTTTTTAATGGCAGCACTGAGAAGATTGAGAGGACTCTATTTTGTCCTAATAATCCTGTCAGGTGTAACATGGGGATGCTGCACTGTGATTAGTGTAGGCTTTGTCCACCCGCAGACAGCTAATTTTTCTGCCAACAAAGAGCTTAATTCCCAAAGAGGTGGTTTGAAGTCTTTGAAACAAGGGAGAGTCGTGTGGAAGGAGGAGACAGCATTGAGGAGTCCGACAACAGCTCTGTGCAATTAACAATAATCTGTCAGAGACGGGCTGCGTGAAAAAAAGGGAAGGCGTTTCTCTTGAGCTGTAAGCTTGGTTCATCGGCAGATCTCAAATATTCTGAAAAATGTACCTGTACTCATTAATCCCAGCAAAGGCAAGGAATCTAATTAGTGGGTGTTTTATAGGGGAATGATTTCAAATTTAAAAAAAAAGAATGTTTTTAAAAGGCTAAATTGTAAACCAGTGTCTAATGAAATCAGAAGTGACTCTGGAAGACACTGGCAAGACATTTCTGAATGCTCGATTGGAAAAGGCCACCTGCACATTTTCCTGGAGAAGAACACTGCATACATGAGCAGACATCCGCTTACATTTACTCCCTCATTAGTGGACAAATGTCCTTGATGCATCAGTGTCTACATTATCAGCAAAGTCAATAATTTTCTATGCAGAATGTTTGTGTGTACGAGTCTTTTCTTTGCCTTGGGTTTCTAGCAAAGCTCTTCTAAATTCAGGAAAAAAACTGGAAGGTGATCAAGTAATTAAACAAATCAGCAGATAATACCATGGTTAGAAGATACAGTTGAAATCAAATATACTATTTGGTTTACTTCCATTACATTTTAGATCTGAAAAACAGGCATTTCCAAAATAGCTTGGTTTAACTAGATGCTTTACATAATTTTGAATTGTTTTAGTTGTCCTCCTCTTAGAAAAACAAAAGGCAGTAATTTTTGAAAAAAATTAGTAGAGAATTAACATTTCTGGAAAGTCCAACTCTTATACATTTCAGTTTATTAAATACTTAGAAACCAGCAAATGAATGACACACCACATCCCCTTACAGAATGTTAGTTTAAGAAGGGATGATCTTAATAAAATTAAAATAATCTTCTAGCAAATGATATTTTCATATTTCTCTAAAAGATAAGACAAACATCAATTCCCAACTTCCCAACTTTCAATTGAACAAAGGCATTATCCACTATGTATATGAAATATTTGTGAACAAAATGCAAAATACAGTTTGTACCAATAAATTATGCTAACATTTTATTTTAAGTGTCCCATTATTGAAGTAATTTTGTATTCACCATAATAGCACTGATAATAAAGTATTCATTTGGTATTCATGTGGATGTTACATTTAGTGCCATTGGTATTCAACTGTAATTTAGCATTAGTTAATGGACACTTAAAATGTTATCCAAATGATTTATATCACAGCACTTCAGTGTTTCTCAAACTAAGTGTACAACACTTATTTTACAAGTGTACTACAAAATAATTAAATAAGTGCACCTTACCTTCTAAAGTTTTTATTCTGAGACAGAGGAAAATCATTTAGAGGACTGTGATAGTAACAATCAACACACTGTACCACATGACGGTAAACCAAGTGTATGTAAATTGCTCATATTAAAATTTAGAAAAAAAAAAAAGGAAGAAGAAAGAAAACAAAGACAGCGGTACTTACTTTTTAAAATACAGGCTCATAGCGTATATACTGAATTAAAATCGAAAGCTGGATGACCAAAACACAGGATGAGGTCTAGCACTTCCTTTGCTGCCACACACAGCAAGGGGAGTTAGAATCCCATTTCCTCTGCTCATGCTTATGACAGTCACACATGCATGGTCCCACATTGCTAACTCTGTGTGGTTGTATGATTACATTTATACTGGTTTCTTTCAAGCATAATACTTAGAACCAACACAAGCGATGTATCTACTTTTTTAAAGATAAACATAGAACAAATGGGAAGGAATAGGTCACAGTTATGGACTTAATATTCTTAAGTCATTATTTAGGAAAGAAATTTTTTTTATTTTATTTTCACTCAATGTCATCTTATAATGACCATAAGATGGAAGAAAAAAAAAATCTTTGCCACAGAATTCTTCTTTTAAAAACAGATCACGATGACTCCTAAATTCTTTATATGAAAATATTGTTCCGAATTTCACTACTTCAGTTCATTATTTTAGATAGTAAACATAATCTTCTAATGATTTCCCAAATTTTGCGTGAAAAATAAAAACACATTGCTCCCTGTCTTCATGCTATTTAATGCCTATTACCATAATGAGAGCAATGGGAGCAATTCATACTGTAGACGAGACTGTAAACGGCCAATTGATTAACAGCTGAAACGGTAGCTGTAAATATTGCCAAATACACTATGTCCAGCTACAATCACACTCGTTCTGTGTCAATCCAGCTGTGAGATGATGGATAGAAAGTAAAAATAAAATCACCAACCTCAGAATGCTTTCGCCAAATGTCTATGTTCTTTCGCTGGGCCTTCGAGAAATGGTCCCAAGCTTTTTGTCTGGTAGAAGCGTTGAAAACGGCGACAATCTGCTCAACTTTGGTGAACAAGGAAGTCAAACAAGACAAGCAATTTATGTTGTGATCACTATAGAGAAGCAAAGCAAAGACACTAGGAGTCTATGGATGATGTCATTACTGAAACAACATCATCAATATCCATCCAATGACGTGTCTTTTGTACTTACATTGCATCAATGTTGGAGATGTCTCCCTTCAAGTCTGCCTCCATAACTTTAGTATACACAACTCTTAACTATGCACCAAGAGCCAGGCATGCAGCTGCTTCCCTGTGATGTCTGCTACCACTCCCTGTGCTAGTGCACGCCTCTGCGTGCGTGCAATAGGTGTGTGACCACAGAAATAACCTTGGGACATCCACCTGACATGCGTTCCCCTGCGGCAGCAGCGTGCAGACGAGCAGGCTGCACGAACGGAAGCGTGGAGGGCTGGCAGGCTCTGCTTTGAAGGGTGACTACCTGATGATGGGAGCTTGTCAGCAGGTGGGAAGTGCTAAACCGTACATCAATCCTGCACTCTGTGGCCACAGCTGCTGCTTCTCCTCTATTCAATATCAAATGGCTCACCTGTGGTAGATCAGTGCTGTCTCCACAGCCTATGTATGGTTACTTACATGGACACTTTTTTCTTCCATATAAGATGAAGAACAGATGTGAAATAGGCTTTCCTGATTCAACTCTAATGAACTTTTTCTGAAGCTAAACGTCAATATTTAGATCAGTTATTTAGGATCATTAAGATCCTCAAGTTTTTAGCCATTTGCTCATCTCAGTTGAGGAAGCTTTCCTCTCAACACTCTTTTCTTTCCCCTCAGTTACTAGCAAAATTATCCTTCCACAACAGTGACCTGCCTAAAAATGATTTGGCCAAGATGTAAGCCAACTTGATCCCAGAACAATTAACTGAAGAAAACACCAATAAACCCAGATTTTCTACAAACAACCTCAGCTGTGCTACTGAATAAGCAGCTGTGCCAGCCTATGAAGTCAAACTGAAAAATGCTTCAACTCTTTGACAAGGTTCTTTCCTATCTTTCTATTTAGATTCCTGTGAAAACAATGTCTTTTCTTTATCAAGTTGCAGCTTGCATCACTTCTTGCTCCTATCACTGAAAAGTGGTGGTGGGAGTGCTGTAACACCCTCTGCCCTGGTCTGTTATCTTGCTGATCTAGAGCTTCTCTCATTCTTCCCTAAAGTCGGAGATGTAGAGGATCTTATTATACATAGCAACCTATCCTTCCTAAAACAGTGAGCTCACCTACTAAAGCAGAATCTTTCACCTCTAGAACAGAAAGTTAATCTCTCATTTGAGCATATTCTCTTCTATGCTTTTAGATTCCAGAAGATTACAACATTTTCAATGGAAGTTTTTCTTTCGAGAATGATTAATTACCTTCTAAAGTCACAGAAAATAACTGTAGTTCAGTTTCTTTTAAAATGAATCCATGGAGGTAGTTTACAATAAAGGAAGTGCCTCAGACCTATTGTGATGATCTTATTCATTTGCAATCCATTCAACTTTTAAAAGTAGATGTGATAATTTCAGCCCATTAGAACTTGCTTAGACTGAAGAGTGGATGTATCAAGGAAATAATGCTTCATATATTTTTTTCAATTAATTTGAAAAGAATGAAAATGGTAAAGCACTCTATTATTATGTGTATAGAAATTGAGGCTAGAATTTAATTACTGTCGTTCTGTTGACGACCAGGTGCTCAGAAAATTTTGCTTAATTAACAATCTGTTTTCAGTTTGCAAGTGGAAATTCAAGTAGAAAAGATTCACAAAGATACGAGGAAGAGCTGGTTTGCCATTTTCCACTAATAAGTATTAATAAGATCATCTGAATTTTGAAAAACATTTGAACTTTAAAGTGTTTAATTTCCATTATGTGAACAGGTACTAAGATTTATCAAAAGTCATTATCTGATCATTTCAGAAACTTTTCTCAATGGAAACAAAAGCTAGGAAGATGCCACAGCTTCTTCTTGTATAACTGCAGTAGACAAAGTGAATATTAAGAGGATCTTCTTCACTTACCTAACTGGTTGGAATTAAAAAGTAAGAAGGGGCAGGATAGTATGAGTATGACATACTAAAAATCAAGGCATTTAAATAAACTTTATGAAACAGGCATCAAGGGATAATAAAAGGGAAAATGTAGAGGTGAATACTAAATTTGTATATATCAAGGACCAACATGCCAGTGCTCTATTCAAAGAAAGTGTCAATGTATGTATAGCAATTTCAATATTCACAGCAATCTAGGCTACGAAGCTCTGCAAATTCCAACATAAAAGGTCTCCAAGACATTAGAGCTAAACAGCAGCCAAGGCCTTGGTTTGACAGTACAGGGAAGTACTGCATCAAAATCCTGCATTCATGTGCTATGAGATGGCAATTTAGTGTAAACCTGCTCTGCCACATTTGTTCTTGTTGCACCAAGATTCATTTGTTTTCTCATAGATACCTTGGAAGCCTAAAGATGGCATAATGTTTGTGGCTCTGGGGAGTTGGAAGACAAAACATGATGTACCCATTCCTGATCAGTATCGGATTTGTATGGGTAAATGATCCAGCAGATCACAGCCCATAGGAATGGTAGATTCACCCCTAAAAAGCCATGAAAGGTCCATATTAGCTGACCAATTCCCCAGTTCACTCATGTTAATTCCCCAGTTAACTTATGTCTGGTTAAACTTGGCCAAAGAGAGGCCCCAGATTTTGGGCTGATATCTCCATAATCTGAGTCTCACTGCTGATCATGGTTTTCAGATTATTTTCTGATCTCCAGGAAGAAATTTCCAAAACTATATAACAGGTCATATCTATCTCTCTAGGGCACCTTGAACTCCAGAATGCACTGTAGTGTCAACTGTGACTGGTAAGTAGAATTATTAAGTAACATGAAATATTCATTGTCAAACATCTGTTAGTGAGTTCTATGCTATATCAAATTTTCATTGACCATATGCAAAGCTGTTTCCTTACTAAATTAGGATTTAAAAAAACACATTGTTCTGGAAGGGTCCATAACATGTCATGTTCTTCCCATCAATATAACTTACAGGATGTAAGTTATTTCAGCTTTCCTAAAGACTTATTCTGTGGCTGCTAATTTAAGTGGCATATTTTGGACAAAGGATTACTAGCTATTTGTTTTTCTGCTGTGTTATAAATAGCTAGAAAGACCCACACAACTAAGCCTAGAGTGATATGCAAATGCCAATGTTTAACAAAGGTAATGTAACTACAATACACTTTATTAGAGGTGCCAGCTCACAGTAAGTACATTAATAGAAAATCTAAGCCTTGGTTTCTGCTGCCATAAGGAATGCTACCTGGAAAAAGTATTGCTATCAAGTATAAATGTAAAAACAAAACCCGGAAAAACAGAAAAAATCCCTTAAACAATGCCTGCAGAAGTTGAAGAGAAGATTGTAATAAATGCAAAACTAGAATATCTCCAGAGCAAGAAAATATTTGATACAGGATATTTGAAAATTGTACTACCAAAGAAAAACAAAACTCAATGAGAACCAAAGTGTAGCCTCGTCTGCAGATTAAGAGGTAGAGAGAACTCTTTCACCCTGTATTACATTTATCAAAGAGTCAATTTTAAATACATGATTGAGTGAAGGCTGAAATTTACCTCTGGGTTCAGGAGTTAAGAAGTACTCAATTTTACTTTGCTTATTACATTATAAGCTGCCATGCATATTATTTTATACTATATATTATAATATATATAATTTATAATAGAAAAAAAGAAACAAAATGGAAACAAAAAAAAATGTGCTAGAATAAAAACAAAAGCCTTGGCTGGCAGATGAAAGAATCGGATTTCATGTAGAACTTTACTCTAAATTCCACCAATTAAGGACACAGGATGAAAATGGCTTTGCACTAAATTACTGCAAGTGTCAGAGTAGAATATACGGCAATTTAGCACCGAAAAATTCTGTAAGAGTGCGACAGTTGACATGAAGGGTAAAAGAAAAATTCCACCCATAAAATTACAGTGTAAAGGAAACTGTTACAGTAAATGTATAACACACTTTTCAAATATAGAGTCGCAGCACAGGGAGGATATAGAGTTGGCGTGGTTTGGGTCAGAAGCCCTGTTGCTGAATTCTGACTAAGCTGCAGTCTGCCAATCGATTTGGCTCCAAGCCCAGCAAACCAAGGAATTACAGTAGTCAAGGCTGGATGCTGTAGTGAATGAATTAGTCTCCAGGTCAGTTTTGGATAGGGAAGAGAATACTTTTGGCAACAGTCCTGAAAGGCGTTTGGTAATGAACTGAACAGAACTTAGCATTAAGTCCAAGGCTAAAACTTGAATACGTAAATGACATGTGACATTAGTAAGAGAAATGGTAGACAGATTGTAGAGTAATGAAAAATGTATTATTTTAATTAATTTCAGCCAAACACTCATTCTTTTGGTTACGGTACTGTTTACTTTCAAAAAAGAATTTGCCTTTCTCACTTTGAGAGCTGAAAACCTGCAGCCTCTCCCTGTTACTCAATTCTCATGCCACAGACGGTGAAACAGATGTGATTGCCTTTGACTAGCAGAGGAAAACGTAAGAGTTGGAAATATCACCCTGGGGAAGACTGCAGATAATGCAAGGGATGAGTCTTAAAGTAAAGTAGACCACAGCTGGATACATAAGCAAAGGCCATTATAGATTGTATAATGAAGATACAGGTTTTGACAGCTATGCAAAATATCTCACCTGCCACAAATAAATGCCTTAGCTGTTTCACTTTGGTTTTGGTTTTGTTCAGGTTTTCTGTTTGTCTGTGTTTTTTAAAAACACTTTTTAAAATCCACAGTTATCTGCAACTCTATCGGACACATTCGGTTTGCATGCTGCCCAGATGCCTGTAGGTTCCTTAAGAATAACATGATAAAGGAGACAACCATAGGACTTCATTATTATATCCCCAAATTCCACCTTTTTTGACAGACTGAGAGAATGGTGCCTACAGTGATTTATCTCCCAAATAATTTTGCTGTGTGGGTGGTCAGATTGCAAGGATGTCATTCCTCAACCTGCCCTTCTACCAATAACTACATCTGTACTAGCCATCAAAAACTGCCAGGGACCATTCTTGTTCCCTGAAACCACGTGCACAACATGCTGAGTGTCGTCCCTGCAGCAGCAGCACTTCTCTCTTCCCAAAAAGATGTTTTCCTGGGAAACTACTTGGCCTGTATCAAACTCTAAACTGTACCACATTTTGTAGGAAAACACTAGCTGACCCAGAGCATCAACTTTCTAACAGACAAACAGTATACTGTACACACTCAGCTTTATTTAACCCTGCAGACAGTCAGGGGGGTCATCCCTTTCTAGCAGTCTCACCTTTTCTGGTCTCATCCTGGTACAGAGGTCTCAGCAGTGAAGAGAGCAATTACACGACTTACCAGAGGAAGAAGGATGTTTTCCTCTTCCATCTACCCTATCTCACCTATCTGAATACTAGAAAGAATGTCCTCTGTCTAAATTATTTCTACATTTCCCCTTGACTAGCATTTGAGATGAGCAGGGCGCGTGTCTGGGTTCATGCTTGGTCCCTCTTCCTGTTCCATCTGACTCAGAGTGGTTCTAGTCAATCTGTTTGTATGGGTTATTAAGAAGCTGAGTGAATGTCAGTGGTCTATACATGGGTGATGCAGGAAGAAATACTTCTTTCTAATACAATAAAGAGATCCTTCCACATAGACAAAGAAAGAAAAAGTACTTATACCACAACACTTACTATAACCCCATGTCTTGTAAGAATATCAAAATCCTGTGTCAGCAGCCATTGTTTTTCTTCCTCCTTCTTTCAGCTAAGAAACCCAGTGGGGAACAGTGAAAGAAGGAGCATTATGGGGATACTAAAAGTGCTCCATTTATAGGATTCATACTGAAACCTGTGCAGTAATTTGTCTGAGGTATGTATATCAGCAATTGATAGTTCTAGAAATACAATGCTCCCTGTTAAACCTTGAAATAATAAAAAAACCCCCAACAAAATCAATTCAATTAAAGATAGCCCAGTTTTCCCTGCAAGGCATTGCTGGAAAATCTGTCTACAATTTAAGCTTTGAAAATCTTCTAGGTTGTGAAACCATGGTTTAATTTACAACAGAGAAACTGACAGCTTAGTGTAACCGCAAGAGTTGGTGCCATGCCATGCCATAAATCACTCGGACTCAACAAGACCATTCACCTTCATGTCATTTCTCAACACACAGGAGCCTGACATCAGACCAGCACAACACAGTAGGGCAAGTACAAATGTACAGTACCTGCTCTTTCAACGCCACCATCTTACTTTACTGAATGGACTTTATGGACCTTGTGTTGACAACCAGGAAAAAAAAAACAAAACAGAAAAACCTCAACTTCCCCCCTCCAACTCAAAGGAAGATGAAGTGAATCCTGCTTTCTTCATTAGCTTGACAAGATTGCAAGCCATGCCCAAAGTACTACAGTAATTAGCTGTTCTTTCTTTTCCTGTTAGGCACACCTTTCTTTTCAGTTCCCACATGTAAAAATAACAAAAGAGGGAACTACCATTTTTATTAAATCTGGTTAAAATGAGAACTCCCAAGGAACTCTGCAATGTAGGAACATCATAAATGCGACTAAACCATTGCACATCCCATTAAGTGAAGTAATAATTATGCAAGAATCTTGCAGATTGAAGTGTTCCTAGGGAGATCAGGAGGGCTATATTTGTTTGGGGCATAATATGATTTCTTTTGCTGAAGGAAAAGGATAAAGGTGTGGATGAGGAGGTTTTAATGCCATAGCCTCTTCTGGCAATCAAAACAAAAAATTGTCTCACACACTTTAGGTGTGAAATTTACTTCTCCATTTGTTGCTATACCTTATGTTCCCTTGCCTGCCATGACTTCTTCCTTCTGTATTTTTGTTCCTTCTGTGCATGTCCATCTTTCTCTCCCACATAGTCTATCCCTTTCCAAAACATTTTACTTGCCCCATAACATCTCTGTCATCATTACAAACTAAATAACTTGTAAAAAATCCATTGATTTGACATGAAGCATGACTAGTGCACACTGAAGGGAACAAGTATTTCAATCACTCATAGTTGCATAGGATTATTCATAATTATAAGGTTTATTCAATCATTTGTAAGCAGTCTGAACAGCTTTAGATGTGCAGACCACATGGTATGCACAGCCAACTCATCCTTTTGGATGAAACCTCCATCTTTCTTCCTTGCCTAATGACTCTTCCCTCATCCTTTATTTCCACAGAACATTTACAGCTCAGTTCTGTGATGCATCAGGCCCTTAACCCTGTCTCTATTCAGCAAGGCAAATCAAAACCAAGCACAGATTTCCACGTGGCTAAAGCATGTGCTTCTTTGCCTTGAACCTGGTGTCATCATCTAGGAGAAATGCAGATTCCAGGCAAGTGGCATGAGTTGTCAAAATAGACTGAAATCTCTTGGAAGGCAGTGCTTTTATTTTTCTGCAAAACACCATGCATATTTAATGGACTACATTATCAAACAAAACCCCTTAAAAGTAACAGAAGAGCTTCTGTTGAAATTCTGGCCATGCTTAAATTGGTATCAAGATTCATATTGACTTTAGGTGGAGTGAAAGCTACAGACAATAGAAGGAATGCAGAAATTCAAAGAAAATGAAACACAGAAGAATGAGCTATGCGAAACACTACAAATTGCAACCACAAAAGGTTATACTGCCAAAAGAAAGGGAGGAACTACAAGAATGCAAGGTAAAATAAAAATGGGGTCTTTCATCTCTGTTCTCTGCCCCTGCCACAGCATCTTCTATAGAAATGTTTTTGGGAACATGTGTGTATGAGATACAAAATCCCACAGACAGGACAACTGAAAAAAGAATAAAGAGATCCAGCTGAGCTTTACTGGACAAATTATCAGTATAGAAACAAGCCAAGAGCACACTGACTAAATGAGCTAACAAAAGGAACTGGATGGATTGTAGAGGTTATTTTCTACTTAATTTTTTTTTTCTTTTTTAGAAATGCATCAAGGTAGAAAGTAATAGTGGCAACTAATGACATGAATGATTAATGTTTTTGTATTATAATGGCATTCTATGACACCAGCTGAGAACTGGGCTGTGCTGTAAAAACACATTATATGACTCAATCTCTTTCACAAAGAGCTTAATGATGACCTAAAAATTGCACATAAAGTAAGCACATATTTTTGAATTAGTCAGTGGCAAAGGAAAGAAAGACTGTAAGGCTGGACAATTAAAGAGCAGGAAAATCCTTTTAAAAGTTGTTATTAATGTGGAGCAATTCACCGGATACTCTGGAAAGCATGATTGTATATAAAAGATCTGACTGTTAAGAGAATTTTAACCAGCATGCTTTCAATATCTTTAATGAAACCGGCTTAATTTTTAGTACTATGAGAATAGTAAAAATGGAAGGATTTTTGGGAGAAAGTAATGAAGTATGGAATTTAAAACAAGTCAGATGAGACAGTGATTTTAGCAATCACCATTATATCAATGTATATTCTATGTTTTCTAATGCAAGAGAGCAACTTCTGAAATGAACCTGCAAAGAGAAAAACAAAACTGATGCCAATCATCTTTTTGAAGCGAGCTCAAAAAGGATTTGTAACATTTTTCTTACTTTTTTAATATTAAAAAAAATGCAGATTCTATCTGTGAAGGCACTGATAATGTTAAAACAGATTAAATCATATCCAGGGAGATAAGAGAATGAAAATGAAGAAATCTGAAAGGAGAAGAATTATATTCAGTCTACTGAGAATGCTTTTCCCTTCAGAACTATTTAACTACAATTTTTTTATTTTTTTTTGGACAAGGGGGTGTAATTTGTATCAGGTACCTGCCACCTATTTGATAAAAAGTCAATGTAATCAAATGTACCTCTGGAGTCCTTTAGTAGGAAGAAAACTCAATGTGACAATTGTGTGATTCTCAAAAAGGGGCACATGACACACAGCCTTATCCTCAAACCTTTGATTCTTCCTAAATGGACAGGCCTACTGAATCAGCTCAGAGTTGAATCTAACTTTACTTCCTGTTTCACAAATAAGGTCTGAAGACGCTTAGCCACAGGCAAAGCAGGTAAATCATAATCCATAGAATCATACAGTGGTTCAGCTTGGAATGGGTCTTAAAGATCATCTGGCTTCAACCTCCTGCCATGGGCAGAGACATCGTCCACTAGACCAGGTTGCTCAAAGCTCCATCCAGCCTGGCCTTGAACAATTCCAGGAGTGGGGTATCCACAGCTTCTCTAGGCAACCTCTTCCAGTGACTCACCACTCTCACAGTAAGTTTCTTCCTGATATCTAATCTAAACTGGTTCCCTTTCAGTTTAAAGCCATTCCCCCTTCTTCATGTTCATCCTGGACATCAGGAAGAATTTTTTCACTGAAAGGGTGGTTAACCACTGGAAGAGGCTGCCCAGGGTGGTGGTGAAGGCACCATCCCTGGAGAAGTGTTTAAGAAATGACTGGCACTTAGTGCTATGGTTTAGTTGGCATGGTGGTATTCATTCAAGGGCTGGGCTCAAATGATCTTGGAGGTCTTTTTCAGCTTTACTGATTCTATGATTCTATGTCATAAAATCTGGCCAGGGGGCTCCATGATAAAAACCACACTCCCACTGTTCCCCCACAGGCACACGAGAGACTGATTCATAGTCTCTGATGGGGAACTGGTTTCAGAGTCCACGAAGTCCATTAATTCATTAGTAAAATGGACAAAAACGATGGAATGTCATAATCTGCTCAGTAACCAGTCATGGGGGACATCTCTTCATTACATCGTGTGTGTAACCTGTGAATTGTATACTGGGACACTTCCACCACCTTGTGTGTCTTACTCTAGAATAAGGAATATGGAATTTTTATTGACCTATAGGTATTTTTGTCAGTCAAGGGAGACTGCATTTAATAGTCTGAAAATTCAGTAAGAGGTAGGCAAAGTTCACAGTGCATGGAGAATAGAGTCAGAGGAGGTAATTGCAGCTTTGATGTAGTCTAAAAACCACCAACACCCCAAAAGGGATATCTCTAGGGCCTCCATTTTCCTTAAACATGACAGTCAACCTCTGTAAACCTTAGGCTGTTAGGTGGTTTGGGAGGAAACGCAACACAAATTTAAGAAAAATCAGGGGGCAGTGTTACATGTATCTAAGATGTGGAGGTAAAGTAAATGTCAGACCACAAAGACAGACCTATCCAAAGTCCCTGAAAACAACCTGTACTTTAAGCACAAATTGAAATCTAGAAAAATCAAGTAATTTAATAAAAAGAAGGAAGTGGACATTTTTCTCTCTTTATCCCTTAAATAACTGAAGAAGCACCATACCAAGGCTAAGACTCCCTGTAGCACTTAAATCAGGTGCTATAAATTTGTGATGTGACAACAGTAATACACTTTATTTCACAGATTATCCTGGCACAAGTTCCTTGATCAGGTAATTAATTCACGTGTTGAGCAATTGACCCAAATTTTTAGGGGTAATCTTCTCAGTAATCTCCTAAATACCTCCAGGCACAAATTTGTAGCAGGGATTTCAACTTCTTTCGTAGTTGGGCCATAAGATGAAATGTTCTGGTCACAGTAATCCTCATTAATAAGAAAGTATTTTCTACAGAGACCCACTAAGACAGAGTGTGTGTATGTGTGTGAGTGTGTATGTTCCAGGTGAGTGCACCTGAAGCCAGTTTTTCTTTTTCACTCCCCATAACATTCATTGCTGGCATTTTTATCTAACTCCGAGTTCTTCACTGATGCTACAGCCGTCTGCATCTATGCTGTACACAGTAAGTGGGATTAATCTGCTCTGAACAGGGCATGTAAAAAGTGGGACATCTGGTTCAGAGCTAGGCCCCCTGTGAATCCTCTATGGGCAGCAGAGAAAAAATGGCATATCCAAGGGATGATTCATCTCACTGGAAGAGCACCATGAGGTCAGTTTGATGACTCATTCCATGGAGATTCTTATTTTTCTCTTCTGACTGCAAAGAAAGCCCAGAATGGTCAGCTCCAAGCTGACATCTGACCTAGTTCATGAGAGAGGACTGCCACATGGTATTTTTAAAATACTGTAATATTTATGTCAAACGGCCACACAGCTGCAGCATTACACTAGACTTTTGGATCCTCACTGAAAAAGAGCAGAAGTGGGTTTTGTCACTTTGCAGAATTTAATAGGCCACACACACCTATTTTGGACCTCTTGTATTTTCAAATTCTTCTTCATAAAGCAACTGACATATTGTAACCAATTATGCAGGACTGTGGAGCAACAATGGAAAAAGATGTATGAAAATCATTCCTCAGATCAATTCAAATACAGATCAATTCCTTTGAAAAAGGGAGACTCATGTCAGAATCTCCATGCCTAGCAATCTTAGGCACATGCATGTGTAAAGGAAAAACATCACCCATCTGTTCGCAGCAAGTTTGCAAGGAATTTTAATAAGACATATTAGTGCTAATAATGGCCAATGTTTATGATGTTTATAAAATAAACAATGGGGAACATCTGGAAAACTTGTAAAACTTGTTCTTATAAAATCCATAGTGTAACACCTTTCCCTGAGGCTGCTGTTTGCTGACCTTGTCCTCCTAGGCAAGATCTGTCAGAAACTTTCTTCTTCCAGACACTGCTGTTACTGTGGCACTAGGAAACTCACATTTTCAAGCCAAAGCTATTTCTGTTTCTGTAAATTCAGCATTCAGCACATTACAGGAACAAAACAGATAGCCCAAACTGCAAATTTCCACCTGAAACTACAGGGATCTCTATTTCCAAGTGACAGATGTTCTACAACAGTTGGTGACAAATGGGCTAATTTAGACTGATTTAACTAAAGTTCAGCCTGCTGACAATGGGGGACTTTTTTAAATGCAGCTGAAGAAGGCATTTCTGAATGCTAGAGCTGGCTGTCGCACACAGAACTAGAGAGGCCCTGGTGTGAACTGAACAGCCCGCCATGCGTGGTGCCTGCATCTCTGCGCCTCACACTGGCTTTCAGATGCTGAGACGCAAGAAAATATTGCCTAGCAAATAACCAAGGGAATTAGCTGGTCTTTTAAATTTACTCTCTGAACATATGTCCACAGAAATCAATGTATTTGGCCCAGAATCTTTGTTTCTAGGTTCTCGCATCTAAACCCTTAAATTAGGATATATGCCCTATGGTGAATTGGTCTTCTGAGATGCTGAGCTCTCCATCACTTATGCAGGAAGCTTCACTGGCTGCTCCACTAATCCAGGCAAGTCCATCCAAGCTTATGCCTTCAATCCTAACTTTTAAAGGATGTTCAGTGAGGAACAAGAAATAAATTGCACAAAAGCCTTTAGGGCTTTTTTATTTAAATGTAAAGATTAGGGGTATGATTCAGAAATTACAATGTAACGATTTCACTGTCTTCTATCTGGTAAATTATCTTGGGTTTTGTTCTCAACTGGCACATGAGAGCTGGCTCCAGGATTCACCTTTCTGAGTATCATAGTGTCTCTTCCTTGAGGAACCATGAGTAGACATGTTAAAAAACACCAACAATTACATCAATTTTCTTTCTCCTTTTTTCCTTGCCTTTTCTTTTTTTCTTGAACTTTTCACCTCCCTCTCCTCTCCGAAAACTTCTAGGCAAGTATCCTGATCATTGTTTTATGAGGGAACCTCGTTAAAGTAAGTTCATTGATTGTATTTCTGCACTAAGGAAATAGCTGCCAGCACTAGATATTTAAGACAGTTTATCTGCCCAATTAATACTTGCATTGTATCAGCCAACCAGTCCTGATGCCAGCAGCAGTACAGCATACTTTTCTGATGTGGAGGTGGCCTTTACCTGTGAATATATCCCTAAAAGTTACTGGATTCTACTGCCTTTTATCTACACCCAGGCTAAAAATATTACCTAATTGTGCTCTATTCTGTAATTGACCTAATTAAATACTGGCGCACACAGTACTACAGGCCACATATCCCTTCTCTCAAAAAAACCATGATCTTTTCTCAGAGCAGTGAGGCTTCTGTCTTGTCCATTCTTGAAGTGTTATGTCTACACAATGGTAGACATTGTGAATAGAGCACGTCTTCATCTATTAATAAAAAAAACTACTGAAACTTTGCTCACCTTGAATAATAAGTTCTTAGGAATGGTCCTTGATCCTCCAAACTGCCATAGAGTATGGAATAGGATGTGAAGTAGAGCATGACTGCATTGCAACTACTTACCCCCAAAAAAACAAGCAAAATGATAAAACCACTACCACCACCACCACCATCACTACAACACTGACAAAAAGGGAGTTACTTACATTGAGTGAGGATCCCTGTTAAGGCATTTTTGAAACTCTCCTTGGCTTGCTCCATTTCTTGCTCGTGAGCTGCCTTTTCGTTCATCAGCCGGCGAACATGGCTGTTGGCTGACTGCACCATGGAATAGAACTGGTTTGCAGAGCGACGATTCACCTCGCCTCGCTCAATCCAGGTGAGCAGCACCGTGATGGCCTCGGAAAACTTGCTATCATCTAGAACAATCAAAGCACAGGTTTCAAATTGCAGGCATAAATAGCCTGCTGAGAACACATTTTCTGCTCCGTGTCACATTAAAATCACCATAAATCCTGCTTGCAGTATATCATTTTGGGCAACTTTTGTGTCTTTTGTTCTATCAGATGTAAGAAGCCAATACAGCCATGCAAAACTACATAAATCTTCCTTCAAGACTTGTCTTCTCCTCATTTTAACAGCTTTCTCACAACAAATAGCAGCCTCCTCCCCTTCCCTGTGGCCTGAGTCTTCACTTTCACAATGTCTCCCTTAAGCCATTCAGTGATATGGAATGACCTTACAGCGGGAGTGAGGAGACCTCTGTGGTACTGGACTCACTGCGGAAATTAAATGTGTCTGTGTTAATCTGCTCAGCCAAAAGCTCAGTCTTGGAGCTTGGGCTCAGCCATACTTCTGTCAACAGATTTCACTGACATCATGTTGTTAATTAAGGAACAATGTTGAGGCTGAACAATTCCTCCTCAAAACACTGATTAATTACAAGGGACTGCTTTGAACAGATGATGTGCCTGCATTCATTTTGTATTATTTGTTTTGTACTATTTGTTTTATGTTTCGCATTATATATGTATTTTTAAAGGATTCCAGATGAATCCAGGAAAACACCTAGATTACAGCTTCATGTTTACCATTCAGGTAACGAAAGTTGATTTTCTCTGCAGAAAGATTGCCAAAATTGAAGGCTAGATTTTGTACATTCCCTCCCCAGGTAATCTTCTTTCCTTTGACAGTGCTCTCAGCTTCCTCAGAAGACTCTAAGCGCAGCATCCATTACACTTTAGGCTTCATCAGGATTAAGAAGAAACATTTCTTTTTAAGTCCCATTTAGACTGAACTGCAAGAAAATATTATTACAACGGTGTCTTCCTGTGGAACCATTTTTGCTCAATTCGATATCAATTTTTCACCAGGATTTTATTCTATAAAACTTCAATTTCCCAACAACTCATTTAAAACATTTCATCAGGTCCTTTTTGGTTATGTTTCTTTATATATATTTCAGATGGTATGCATACCTTTCTGTAGGAGACAGTATATGGTTATGGTGGGAAGATGTAGCGTAATCATAACCAAACCTTAAAACAAAAATTGGAAAATACTAAACCCAGCCAACTGTGTTACAGGATACAGAAAAATGCGACACAGTTTGTAAGACTCTGCATTGCATGTACAAAAAATATTGAAATACTAACTGCTAAGTGATGATTTTGGCTTTTATTCTGAGTTAATAATCACTTCCCTAAAAGGCGAGTAGCCTAAAATACAGAGAGGAGTAGTGACATGCTCTGTGCCCACAGCCTCTGAAGAAGAGATTTTTTCATTGCTTGATCTTTAACATCTTATTAACTGAAACATGCTTTCAGCTACAGCAATAAGACTTTCTCTCCACAGCTGAATAGGCATGTTCACCCAAGATCCCTCAAGAAAAAAACTGCAAAATAACACATAACACCCTCCCTGTGTACAGTGGTATATCTGCTGTAAAACATTAACATGCGATTCATTATCACCATTTCATTAATTTTTTGCCGGGCAGGAAGAGTCAGATGGGCATCCTTTCTTTTCATACTTTCCCCTTGGATTAGATGCTACTTCTGAGCTTTGCTGAATACATATGAAGCAGGACTGTATTAAGTGGCTCTGACGAGTAAGGTTGGCTGAATATAGACCCCAGAAAAGCCAAATGTAAACAAGACTCATGCAAAGCCTCTTCACTGCAAGAAAACACAAGGATAAGGCTCTCCAAAAGACTTGGGCAAAATCTTTAGCCTGCTGAATTGCAAAGGAACTGGATGTCAGAGATTCAATATAGCCAAGAACTCATCCCTGGAACATAATGTTTATTATAATTACACTAGTAAATAAGAATAACCAGTAATGGTTTCTGGCAATGTTAGCATGTTTCCATGCATGAGAAAAATCAGCAGCACAGAAATATCCTCCCTTTTCCTCATTTTAGTCTCTCCCCAGTACTCATTTATGTGTTGTTTTGCTACAGAGTCTCTGTGAAATAAGAACACACTCCCCTTGTTTTGTTTTTATCAGGCACAGTGGGTGTCTGTAAGGGATGTTCGTAAACATATCATCCTTCTGCCACATAGATTCTACCCATTTAAAAGGACATGCTAAAAACAAGTATGTTTTCATCATACTGTACTTCCAGGGAGCTGCAGAGGTCTGTGGGACTGCTACAGTTAATTCACAGCTCTGTATGAGCAGGAAAAAATCCTTTCATTGGTAAACATCAGCATCTTCATTGATTACATAATTAGAAGGTACATTCAAAAATCCTAGAGGGTAATATATGCACAAGAGGAGCAGATTAGTTAATAAAATCTTTTCTCTACAGTTTTAACATTTATTTCACCTTAATTTCTAACTTATATATATTCTTGTCATATCACTCACTGACTGGTATAAGGTAACTCACCGTGAATCCATTTTTTTCATCCAGAATACAGTGACTCTTTCTGAGCAATGAGATTGCCTTAGAAAATCAGATTTTTATATGAGATTGTTCATTTCTTTTTTAGTTAGTAGATAAATAGTAGAAGAAATGCAGCAATGGAATCTAATTTAAACAGAGCATGAACTGCCTTATGATTGCAGCCGTTCATTAAAAAAAAATAAAAACAAAACTCCTAATTCTGTTCAAAATTATTCCCTCATGGTAGGATGCACATAATTATACACTGTTTAAAAACACACTCTTCAAATAAATTCCTTTATATAAGACATGTTCCAATATGCAATTGTTCTTTTAAAATAAAGCATGCAGCAAATTATTTGTTACTCTTAGAGCTTTTTCCTCCTCCAAGTCACAGCATATTCTAAGTAAATAAGGCAGGCTTTATCAGTCCTGATTTTGCTGTCTGTTTAATGGTGAGTTGAACTGTGCCCCAGAAGTGCCCGCTTCCCTCAACTGGCGGCAAAGGGAGCCTGGGTTGGCCTGCTCCTGCATCAACATCTCTGCAACAGGCCCACATTTGGTCAGAGAAAGCCCAACCATTCCAGAGGTGCACCTGCTGCAAACCCTCACCCAGCACCTGCACCCTGCAGGGTGTCCCCATAAAGGACAGCTCTGACACAGGGTCTGACAACTTCGTGTCATTTGAGGATTACCCATCCATCGAGGATGGCTTGCTGGGTCGATAGAGATTTCCAGGTGCTGCCAGACTCAATCACAGGGCTCTAGAGATAAGATATTTCAAATTCCTCTTATATCAACTAAAATATTTGACATTTAAATCCTAGCTCACAACTTAGACGAAATGGAAGATAAAGAAAAGAAAATGCATTCCTAGAGCTGCCCAGAAAATTGTTAACAGGAATATTTCTATGAAAAAACTGAATAATTGTTGACAAATATTTTGCATTTTTCTGCTTGTAATTTGACCACCTCTAAGCAAACCCAACTAGAATAAACATTTAATTGAAATAGCTGTAACAACAATTGTTACAAAATGGTGTCCTGGGATAAGATGTTGGAAACCTCTGTTTTATTTTCAGCCTATAGAGTTTTCCTCGTGTAACACAGGGCAGAATTCAGCTCGGAGTCCCCTCAAATGTGACTATTTATCTCTCAGTGTTAAGCACCTCTATAAGGTGTTTTCACAACTTAGGTGATGGTGTCTATGGTCTAAGCCATTAGAAAGGATAAAGATGATTCCATCACTCTGAAGCCAGGCATTCAATCACTCTTATTTCTATAATTTGTACATTTATAGATACATTGCATCCCTTCAAGGTGTTCTTGTGAGCACTCAGCATGACTGTGCTGCAGGGCAGGCAGAGAAAGGACAAGAGCGGTGGGATACGTCCCTCCTATTTTGCCTCTGATTAACAGCCTGTCCTCTGTCAGCTGCAGCAGTGCCATGGGAAGATGTGCTACCTGCCTCATCCCCATGCTCAGCACTACCCCTTTGCTCATGGTTACACCACCCTCAGTCTGCTTGGAACTGCTCAGCTGCTCAGACTCCAGTTCCAGTTTGTCAAACTGGGCCTGGTTCAGTTATAGCAGGAAGATGGCACCATTCAGTTCAGGATGCAAACTTCCTCATTATGTAAAACTGCAGCCAGAGCAGGATGTATGGCCAAAGTTACTCTTAATCTGACTTCTGACTTGATAATTTATTAAACTATAACTAAGATTTCTAAACTGCAAAGACTGAATTCAACAGGAAAAAGACTAAACCTTAGGAGGTGACTGCTGTGGCTGAATCAGGTCAGAGAAAAGGTTCTCTAACCTCTCTCATCAGCAGGCTCAGCCCAGCTCCCCTGTGCATTGGGAACAATTTGCTTCCCAGCACACACCACTTCTGGTGCCAAAATGACAACCTATTTTTCTCTTGGCTTAAGAGCTTCTTCTGTACAGAGTGCCTGCCAGTGACCTAGAAACACAACTCTTCAGTCTACTACCATCACCTTCTTTTTTTCCCTGCTCAAATCCCTTATATAATTGTACCATGCATCACACACATCAGTCTAGTACTTTTGGGATTAATAACATTTTTAACCCAGTGGCATTGCATAACAAGTGAGAATCAAGAAATAAAAATTCTTACTGCCAAAGGGTTCTTTTAAAGAATGATTAATATCCACCTTACTATTTTTTAAATAGCCTTAACTTCATGCTATAACCAAGAAACTTTTCCAGTTATGTAACAAATGTCTAGCTGACACTAGATTTGATAAAAATACGTCTATATGTTCACTAAAAGATATTTTTAAAAGTAGTTTCTCCCCCCTAAATAATCAAACTCTTTTTTTTCTTTCAAATTAAATCACACAAGATTCTTTCAGGGGTGGGTGTTTCATGTCAGACACAGAAATCCATTATCTTCTCCTGCTGATGCCATTATTTCCAATGAAAAGTAATTATGAGGGTATTGAGTTTCCTCCTTATTTCTCAAAATCACACCACAACCTTTCAGATCAGTGAGCTGCCATTTCCCAGCTCTTTGTAATTAACTTGAGTAATTTTGCAGTGTGGTACATTTAATCCAGTGAGTTTGTATTAAAACCTCAAAATCTGAGTTGATACAATACAGGTGAGGAGAGGGAGGATGCTTTTAGTACTGCACTGTGTTCCTCCTGTAGGCTTTGGGAGGGAGGTGCCCAGGGAATTGGGTTACCAGGCTGCTGATAGCTGAACCCACCTTATGCACTTCTGCCAGCAGACAAAAGTGCCCTCGCACTGTGCCTGCTCACAGCCCCTGTGCGAGGCTCTCGGAGCCAGATGTATTGTGCCACAGCAGATGTCAGCAGCATATGGAAGAAGGAAGGAGAAAATGATAATCTAAAACCAGGAAGGGTGCGTGAACAGATTTGATGCTAAAGTGTTGAAACATGTCTGTTTCAGGGCTCTGTCCTGACATACCACTAATAAAAAAAATAAATGTCCGGAGTCTCAGCATTTAAACCTGACATTCACTGGTTTTGTTCACAGGATCTCGCTTTGCCTCCCCTTCTGATGTAGCTCTGCACTGAATTCAATCCTTTCTGGGTGAGACTTGGCTCCCTGCATAACTGCACTGTTTCTGCAGTGCTCCACCAGTCTGGCTCCCAAGCGCAGGGTGATCATGAAAGCAGTGTATTTTCCTCCTTAGAGAAACATCCTATCTCCCAAGCAATTAAATGTTGTTTATATTTCAAGCGATGCACAGGAGTTGAGATTGTCAGGCTTGATGTTACCTGAGTCTTGTGCAAGGCACATCCCTGGTTAGTTCATTCTACTGTAACTGCCATCTATTTATTTAAATTTCCAATCTGTGCTCTCTTCAGGGGATAATACAGTGCCTGGCAAAGAAGCAGCTTCTCAATTTTTAAATTATATTTCTTAAAATGAAAAACCATATGAATAACTTCCCCGTGCTCATAAAGAAACATTCTATTAAAAAGGGAGGTAAATTCCAGGGTATTGTATATAACTCTTAGATATTTATGTCTCCTTTGCTCTAAATATTTAAAAAGCTAGATATTCAGATATAAAGAGATGCCTTTGTCAGGTGATAGAACTATTTAGCTACCCACAAAAAGTAAGACAGATGTAGCATTTTAAGGGATCTTACTCGCAAGAAGTGATTTCTGAAGATGATACCATTAGGTACAGATACGCTTGAATTAAGAAAACCATAACGTTCGAAATTCTGCTTTGAAACGCAAATGTCATAAGCACGGATTAAAATGTTTTGTTCCAATGCACCTGACAGAGTAGCATTCCACTTAAAAGGTTCAGCCTATCTCCAGTTGTGTCATGTTCTGGGCACCACATGACTTAACTGTTTATAACGCACCCAGGAAAACAGATGTCAGAGCATGCAAATTTGAAACTAAATATCTACTGACACATTTCACTGTGCAGTAATAACACATCTGATTTAACACTGGGAAATTAAAATCTCAAACACACACACACACACACACACAAATGCTGCAATGAACCAGAAGAAGCAAAAGTAATATCTTTCTAGTGTAGTAGCTGCAGACATGATATTCTGCTGGTTTTGTCAAAACAAGAACTTAGTGTCTATTTTCAAAGACTGTTTACGGAGGTAAATAACATTTATACTTCATTGTAAATGACCTTGGGTTCCCAGAGTTCAGATCTGTGAATTTATTGAGGTATTTCCTCAAAGAAATACAGGTAAGGAGGAGCTCATGCTCTTCATGTTACTCATCTTGTTGGAATACTGGTGCTCATTTCATTCTGATAACTGAGGCTCAGGCAACTGACATGAATGGTACAGGAAGAAAATGTCCATACTGCCAACAAGGAGAGGGTTAAGAAGGACTTCATTTGAAGGAGTACTGAAGATCTTAATAAATAATAAAAAAAGGAAAAAGGGAAATGGAGATACACATAAACCAACACTGTTTGCCACATGCTGAATTGGAAAGTGGTGAAAAATTGGAAAGTGGTGAAAAATTACTGGTCCATAGTTTTATGGGTTTCTTTAATTTTTGCAAAAATCAAGTGTTCAAATCAAGTTCTTTGCAGATATGAAGGGATTCAGGATATTCCACAGAAAATGGAGAGTATGTCCTAACTCCTCACGTGTATGAGGCCTTACATGCAGTGGATTTGCAGCCCCAGCCATCAGGAACTGAAGAACTGGTTCCTTTGTTCTGTGAAGTTCCACACCAGTAGAGATTATACCTGGCTGAAAATTTACAATGAAATCCTGTTTCCAACTGGTACAGAAGTTCCTCTGTGCTCCCTCACCCACAGTCACTCCTGTAACAGGTGACTTCAGGACACCAGAGGAATAGGAATATGCTGACAAGCTGTGGGGCAAGAGCTTCCAGCCAAGTCTGTTATACAAAACCCATGATTTCTTAGTCTTATGCTTCAGTCTACAGAAGGTGAAAAAAAATATATTGTCACCTCTGTTACAGACTCAGTAAATATCTAGACCACATTAGGGGAGTGGCTGATAAGCCAGCTTCATCTCTGCTCACCATAAGATTTCCTTGCTGTCAGGAATTTCCAAGGTTATTTTGACAACAAAAGTTGCCTGGATTCAGACCAAATTATCTACATCTGTTGTTGCAAAGCAGTATCTTGGGTTGAGATATGCTTAGTTATTTTGGCTTACTTTTTTAGCTAGTGTTACTCTGTGAACTTCTGGAGGCACTGCAGGAGTTGAAACCTGCATGTTGGGCACCTGCAGCTCTGTCTCATGAGCTGGCAACAGAGCTCAGGAGTCTTTTGAAGTGGGCACCACAGCAAGGTCAGGAGTTTCCTTAGGAAAACAACTGCAGAGCATCTGCTGAGGAACCAGTCTTTCAAGCTAAATCCTGCCAAGTACAGATATATTGTGATCCTTCTTTATTTTAGGATGAATTGTCCAGGCTTTTGCAGCAGTGCAAATGTGGTGATAATACAGAGACCTGAGATTTTAACTCCAAGTTTTACATATCTGTGAGTGTGTATGTATATGTGTATGTCTATGTGTGTATGTATGCAGTGCTAAAACCACCACATTATGTATGTTCTGCTACTTTCACTCAAGTCCACATTTAAATTGTGAATATATGATGCTGGCTGGACTCCATCTTAGAGGTCTTTTCCAACCTTAATGAGTGTATGATTCTATTACATGAACTACCCTTTGCCAGAGCTGAAGAATTTCCTTTATTGCTTTACCTATTTTTTAGGATGACACAAAGAGCTCATGTGGTGATTCCATGTTGCCCAAGGGAGCCCATAAAACTCAACACCACTATTTTACAGATACTGGCTGTGGTGACACAGGGAAGGTAAATTACTGAAGCCCACCATTGCTTTCTTTACTTTCATTTCTTTACTACCTAGAACAGGGAACAACTCATGTCTACTGAGAAGAGAGGGGTCTTCTCTGCATTCTCCACACTTAACTATCTGTACAGATCCAGGGTTGGTGACTTTAATCTCACAGTAAGGCAACTGTTAACTAGAAGAACTTTTAAAATTTCAATATATTTTTTTAAAATTACATACATTGCTGAAAATTTATTTCTGGAGAAACAGTTATGCACATAGTGTTGGTCCATACTGTGCTAAAAAAATTTTATATTAAGCTTGAGCATATATGTCAAGCTCTGGTTAAATTTCCCTTAGGAGGAACAAAGCAAGATAAATGCTTGGAGTAGATTTTAATTAAGTATGGAAACTTACCATAATGAAAAGAAAATCCTTCTAAATATAGTCATCTTAGACATCTTGCAAAAACCCACATTCAGTTGCCCCAAGCAATGACCAGCCATATGGAAGAAATCGTCCAGACTGCTTGCATTTTCTGGTTTAGTTCAGGAAACCTGTAGGCCTTACTACATAAAGAAAAACCTCCCTACAAAAGATTAACTCCTAAAATATTCAACTAAAACCAGATGGATCTAAAACTGGACTGGAAGATAAGTATGAATTAAAATTTCTTATATTAGAGCCTCTTTTCTCCTGGTCTATCAACCCATCTGGGTTATTTTACCAGTTAGATAGATTAATGAATTATTTTATGGAGAAGTGTATTTGGTGGGGATGACAGTCAGCCAAACTAGTAACTGACTGAGTTACCAGAGTACTCAGAGAGTAGTCATGCAACCAATGCAGTACTCAGAGAGACAGCAGGGTGCATCTCTGCTCCATGTTCCAAGGATGAAACACTTTGCACTGTCCTTCTTCAGCTCCCCAGACACATTTCATAGTTAGAACAGAGGCCAGTGTGATGACAGCTAGATAGTCTAAGCCTAATCTAGATAATTCTGAAATAGTGGCAAGAATCACAGCTTCTTGTGACCTGGCACACAGTTAAGCAGTGTGCTTGGCCATCATGGGGGAAAGAATGCCAAACACAACTGGTAAACACTTGATGAAAATAAATACAACTCTAAGCAGTGTGAAGAGTTGTTTGCTAGATATTTCTTTTAAATTTTGTTACCATGAATAATTTTATTTCTTTGCTTCTTAATGTTTATGTTAGCTATTAAAATGAAATGGATCCTCGAAGTACACCCTTGGAAAATATTAACTCAGTAAATGTACCTAGGAAAAAAAAAAACCACAAGGAAGCAAACACATACCAAAACATGACAGTATCCTGCACAAGTAATTCTAACCCTAGAGAGGGAGTGAAAGAATGAATGGTGTGTGTCAGAGATAAGTTGTGTCAGCTCATGAGGGCAATTTGAATGCCAGCGACAGTCAAATGCATGCGATAGAGTAACCCACACGTTGAGGACTAAAGTAATTTTAAGAATAAGGCTTTTCATATGAAGAAGGATTCTTGCAACAGGTTGTCTTACTGTGAGAATATTTCCAAGATATATGATGGCAGCAACTTAAGAGAAAAGCCCTATCTCTAGCATTCTGAAGACTGTGTTTTAGCTGTTAAAGCACAGGTAGATAGATAGATGTCACTCATTTCCAGCAGGTGGGTGAGTATCATTACCATTGGCATAGAAATGGCAAAGAAAGCCATTTCAGTGGGTGAAAGCTAACGGGGCAAGTAATGAAACACATCAGAAAGAAACCGGCTTCACTGCCCTGGCCTCTGCATGGCTCCTGCTTTTAAGGAATAATAAACTGAGAAGTGGCAAATGCTGCTTACCTTTCAATTTTTCAGCCAGCAAAGCAGCTTCGTGTTCAGAATAATGCATTATTGCTGGAGGTGAAGGAGGGCGCAGTCTGTCTTCTTCCATTTTGCGTCTGTGGCGTTCTTCTCTGGCCAGCATTCTTTGTTTGCATTCCCATTCATAAAAGTCATCTCTTGCCTGAGCAAAATCAACATGAAGGCGACCTGAATCCTTTTTGTCTGTGCTAGATCCTAATCTCATGCGGTAACCTGAAATCAACAAGTAGAACTAACTGTTGCAGGATTTATTTGCTTAAATTTCTCTTCATTTTTTTTCCCCTCTTTTCAAGTGCAGCCAGGTAAAAATGTACATTAACAGATTCCCACATATCTATGCAATATCTATCAATCACCATGTTTTTCACAAGAAGATAAATATCCACCCATTCATTTCTCTTTACAATTTCCTGCATCACCTATCACCGTTGTAGATGAACTGAAAAGTCAACCCTAAGGTATAGAACCTACATTTCTGTTTAGAAGTCTCTCAAAATATATAATTTTTCCACTTGATGGTCCCAACTTTTAAAAGCACAAAAGTCAGATTAAAAAAAACCAATTACTTAAAATGTATCTGTTTTAGTTTGAATAAGGAGTCCTTCATCCCCTGATCCTTTTGAGATCAGGTTCAGTCCAATGTTTTTCTCCACTCCGCCAAAGGAATTGGAAGTATGGGGAAAGGCTAAATTTTCTAAAAAACATGACTACAGGTGAACATGAAAATTGTGTTATGTAAATTCCTGTGCAACAAAGAGTTCCATAACTACAGTGGTGCTAGATCTCAGATTTTGAGACTTTACAATTGCAACCACTATTTTCAAATTCGCCAGTGAAAATAATCTAGCAGCAAATATAAATCACCTGCAAATTAATTGAGTTCATAATTCCTTAAAGTAATTTCTAAAGTAGGGACAGATTTATTAGGTATTTTCAGGACTCCTTTCAGAATAAATAATGAAACCTCTTGTACCTTATCTTTAGGGATATTCTGCATATTTGTAATTTGGTCAATGTATCATGTCCTAAAGTTAGCACACTGGAAAGGCTTTAAGTTAAGGGCTACACAGCAGTACAAAAGGGCCCTGCTCTGAAATAAAACCCTTGACTAGTGTCAGAGGCCAAAAAAATCATGCCAAAGTTATTAGAGGAGGTTTTTGTGGCCATATTTGGGCACCTGTCTTTTTTCCAAGTTTTATTTCTAAGGCACAAATATATACATAGAGCAGTTCATCTAACTTTTAAAATGCCAACTCAGAGAAAGTGTGAGAAAGTTCTACATAGAAAGCTCCAAACAGAGCCTTCAAATGTGGGCAAAATTAATCAGTCTACACAGGATAGCTCTAATTTTTCCATGCCAACACACAACAGCCCAGCAGAGATTTGTCAAATGACGGGATGCTGCAGAGATGAACTCTGTGCTGAGCTGGCACACAGGAAGCTCTTCAGAAATGCACACTACTGCAATCACTGCATAATAACTCCAGGAAGAGGAAACTTCTATTCAAAATGTCAGGAAAAAATGGTGTTTGCTGTTCTTCATCTGCAATCCAAGAGAATCTACCTTCCAGTCTTGTGGTTTGCCTGTGGTTTTAAGAGCTTTAGCACCTCACCACCACAGTTAAAATTCCATTTTGAGCTCCCTCCAGGAATAGCAAAGCTAAGAATTGTGTAGTAGACTAAGCACATCCTTGCAGAAATGCGTACCTAGGCATACTCTGTTTTACTGCTGGAAAAACATCCTGCTGTATGAATACAAGGGATTGTCTGTACTGCAGTACATATGAGACAACAGCTTCAAAGATATTAAATATCCATATATGTAGAGATCCTTCAAAAAAAAAATAATCTGGGTGCCTTTTGATTTGACATTTTCCTTTCAAACATCTTGTAGAGTTTAGCTAAGGAGTCTGCAGGTGAGGAAATTATATTACTTTCATTGTCCAGCAAGGAGCCCAAACCCAGATGAAAAACTCGAGCTGAATGTTCAAGACCAGAAGATATAAAACCTTATATTTCAAAACCAGAAGATATAAAAAACTTCACTACCAAGGCATGGTTTTGGTAGGTCCCTACCAATGGTAGGTTCCTATCAAATCTGGTCTCCAAGATTCAGGAGCTTGGGGTAAAGTAAAACTGAATATTGTAGGAGTGGCAAAGGAGGGGACTGTTTATTATTTTAAATTCCTCTTGGCTTTGCTTTCTCTAGCTTAGAGAAGTAAACACCACTCTTTCCCCTGAAAAGCTTTTTGTGGCCATAGATGTAGCTCTAGTCCCAAGGTGTTGAAGGGAAGAGTTACTGATATACCCTATCCAGTGTGACATAACAGAAGAAGAGCGCGGGTGACCTTTCAGAATTGGGCTCTGAACTAATGAGAATGTAATTATATGGTTTTATCCACAGAGGTGTAGGCACAAAGGAGTCAGCCAAAAGGGGTCAGTGGTGCAGCTACCCTGATAACTGTGACAAATGTTAGCCCCCTGCTCCCCGCCAGTTTGGCGTGCCAGCTGCATTCCTCACACAGCGTTTGCTCTGTGCCAGAACAACATTATCAGCAATGTAAAGGACACTGCCAAGGTGCCAGGTCTCGTGAACCTAAAATTAGGTCTCCCAGCTGGGCTGCACTTTCCAGGAAGACTCAATCTCTCTTCCTCTCCCCCCACCATCTTTCGCCTCCATTGGCAGGAGTACAATAGTTATGGGCAGAGACAGAAATATGGCACTGCAGGAGGCAAAACTCTTGTGGACTTCAAGGCCCCTCACAGAAGCTGAATAAAGAACTAATGAAAAGGACTGTGAATCTATAGAGTTTGTGTGCACTGGCAAAGCTGAGTTGTAATAAAGTGGCCCTCATTTTTGAAGTAAATGGGAAAAAAATGGAACAGTGAACATTGCAGTAGCACTGGACGGGGTTTCCCTTTAGGAAAATTAAATTAACAGATTTTGGAAATTTACCATGAATCACACTGAAAAAATGTGACTGCTTGTTTAACTCCAAAGATTGAAGATCGTCAGCAAGCCAGGTGATTTCCACCAGCACAGAAACCTAGAAGAACCGAGCTAAAAAGGGACTTTGGATATATCACTTAGTCCAGAGCAGGGTTAGTTTAAAAGTCAAATCAGAATGCTCATGGTTTAGCATCTTTCCCTTAACAAAAAGAACAAATGCCTTTAGGATGGTTTCTTGCACCCTCATATATTAGGCTTTGCAGACACCACAGGCACAACCAGTGGCCTGGCCAGTGAAGAACAGACTTCTTGATGTGATGATAACCAGAAAGACTCTGCATGCACAACTGGCAGGTTTTATTTTGTACATGAGATCCTCAGGCACCCATCTGTGATGGAAATTTTGAGCCCCAAGGCAGCTGGGAGGACCAGTTTCTTTTCAATAGCATGTCTCCCTATTGATGTTTGAGGATGTTTGAATGTATGAGAGAAACACCTGGCACTGCCTCCCCTTCATGCATGGGCAATGAATTTTTTCTCCATCTCTTTGCTCAGGGCTGCAGTTAGCATTAACTTTGTGCCTGGCTTGTCATTTTTAATTTCAGGTTTGCACAAAATGGAAGAGGAAAAGACTTTGGGAACTTGCCAAGATCCTCACTTTAAAGGAGCAGAAACAGGAAAAGTTAATGAAGGTGCTAAATAAAAATCAAACAGTATTTTCATATCACAGGTCTAGTGCAAACTCCATGGCTTGACTTACCTTTGAGTGTTGCTATACTGGGGACCAGCCAATAGCTGAGGGCTAACTGAAGATCTAGATCAGAGTGTTAATGGTGATCAGAGAGAACTTAAAATAAAACAAGTAAACAGTACAGAAAGGAAACCCACAGGGGGAAAATAGCAGCACAGGAAAAATGCATACACAGGCTTTTGTAGTATAAACAGGTCTGTGTCCACACACATCTGTTTTCCCATACATTCAAGTCTGGGGCCATCAATATTTGCAGGAGTTACTGAATTATCAGCCAAAAGACTAAAGTACGTACAGTTTTTCTTATGGGGTGGTATATGATTTTAGAAAGTCTTTTCCTTGGGTGATCAAAATACATCTTTAAGGGTTAAATGAAACCTAGCCTTCCTCAAGTTGACAATTTTATCATAGTCTTCTACCCATCTTCCAGTCTCCCTTTTCATACACATTTACTTGGGAGTACAAAGGAAAAAAAACCAAAAAAAACAGTGATTAAACTGCTTGATGGATTTTGTAATCACTTGCTCTATTCTGATGATAAGCATGGGATAAATGCAAAACTTGATGAGATTAGATGGGATAGACAGATAAAACTGATTAGGTAGACAAAATTATCATTATACCAGAAATATCAAAGGCATGACTTTCCCCTAATATAACATACATATTGTATTTGTACATCTCTTTTGTCTCTTTCAGGGAAAATAAAATGCCTTAAAAATATGCTTTGTTCCCACCATTTCAGAATATATAATGTTTGAGAATGGAATAAATACTGGTAAACCACCCCCCCAATATTTCAGTACAAGGAAAACATGCCCCTGCCTAGTGCCAGACCTTCCTGGTAGTGCTGGGGGCAGTCAGTGCTTCATGTTTCATCTGCAGAGTTCAGCAGCCTTGGTAAAAAGAAGTGGAACTTGGCTACAGAGTACTCCTGCATTTCTTTCTCATCCCTGTCAGTTCCACTGGTCCTTTCCCTTGTCTGGATGGAGACAATAGATACAACACTTTGGAAGAATGAAAAGGTGTGGAGGAAAAAACGGATGGGAAGGGAGGCTGTGGAACAGACGTAAGAGGAAGCACAGACAGCAGAGTGACTGTGACAGAAGGAAACAGAAGAAGGAATGATGCATTGGGAACTTGGAATCAAATTTGCAGAAAATTCAGAATGTGGAAGAATGAGGAAAGCGATCTTTCACCTCTGTTTCTACTTGTGTCCCATCTTCTGAGTGAGCACTCCAGAGCATAATGAATGAAGACACACAGCGGCACAGAGAATTTCTTACCTCAATGGCCCTTCAGGATTTAAGGCAAATTAAATAAAAACAAAACTTGACTTGGAGTGAAGCAAAGGGTGCAGCCAGCTGCTGAGAAGCAGGAAACTGAGCTAGGGGAGCACTGGTTCTGGCCCAGGGTGGCAGCATGTACATTTTTGAGCTTTGCTTTCCTTTTTGACAATGTTTTGTTTATCATAATACAATAATACCAGTTCCTACTGAATCTGGTGTGGCCCTCTTCTGTTCTGTTACTAGAGCCCTCTAGACAGAAGCTGGAAGCTGGTAAATGTGCTACTGTTTGTGATGCCTCTAATCTGCTGTAACAATATACAGCATATAAACAAATAAATAAGAAGGATGGACATCAGGAAAGATTGGGGGTGAAGAAATTATGGGAAAATTAAAAAAAAAAAAACCCAGAGTGGAATAAAGATCTGGAATGAAATTGAAAATATAGCAATGTTCCAAAGAAATCTTTACATAGACCCCCAAAATGAGTGATTTTTTGTAGCTCTTCAAATAGGTATTTAAAGCAAGCAGCCAAGTTAGAAAACAAACAAATCAAACAACCTAAAAACCCTAAGGAAAACCTTTGTGAAACAAAGGAGCTAGGCTTTTCCTGATGTCACATTTCAGAAGTTGAGAGGCTTTCTTTTCTCTCTCTCTCTTCTTTCTTTCTTTCCTTCTTTCTCTCTCTGTCTCTCTTTCTCTCTTTCCTTCTATGTAGTCGATGGTGGTTTTAAAGGAAGCTTGTTGCTAGCAGTATGAGTTTCCTATGGACACCTAGAGGATGCTGAGATTCTGTCCTTATTGCTGAAGAGAAGATGTTCAGGGTGGGAGCTCAGACAAGAATCCTGGGTCACTAACACCCTCCCAGGCTCAAAAGGATGGTCCCAGTGGATGCTTTGAGGTCACCCTACACAGACTGGGTGTATGTAAGCCAGTCTATGTCCCCTTGTCTCAGCCAAGGAGGAGCCCCTGGACCTTGTTTACTCAAGAATATATTGCATATGGGTTGAAAGTGTTGCACTACAATTGTGAGGCAAAACAGTGCTTTTGAGCCTCTCCAGGACCCAGAAAGATGGATGAAACAGACTGTGGAGTGGAGACAAACACAGGCAGGGAATGTGATCCAATTCAGTAAGATGAAAAAGGGCTTGCTTAGCAAGTCAGTCCTCAAATGAAGGAAATTAACCTCAAGAAGACACTGACAATCACAGAAGCCTAAAATGTGAAAGCAGATTTGTTTTTCATCTTTTGTCTTAATATTTTTTCCCCTGTGAATTAGAGGCTGGGGGGGTGGGTGGGTGTTTGTTTGCTTGGTTTCTGTTTTGTTCTGGAGGTTTTTTTCGTGTTCCTTTGTTGGAAAATAAAGAGATTCTGAAATGTTACACCCTGTAGTTTCTGTAGCACTCGTTGTCATGGGAGGCAACAGACGTAGCCTACAGATGGGGCTCAGAATCCAACCCATGCAATAGCTGAATACATGCATGCATAAAGACAGACTTTATTCAGGCTGCACCACAAATCTATAAAAATATGCCAGTGAAATTGCCAGCCTATCAGAAAAACTGGCACTGGAAAACAGCAAAGTTCTTGGCCTGGTGCCCTTCCATTTCCACAACCTGTGAGCAAAACTATATAAACCTGTGTAAATTGAAAATAGGATTGTTCTGTGGTGAATTTCAGGATCTGCTGCATTGTTGTGGGGTGGAAGGAAATGGCTTCTGGGTAAGTAACATACAACACCATGCATGACTCTTGGCAGACAGAGAGAAATAACAGATTTGCCCCTTGCCACTCCATGCTACAGCCACTGAGTTCAAGAAAGACTTGCTGAGATAAAAGCTAAGAAAATAAGCAAGCATTAACATCACAAAATACAAATGAGAAGCAAGGAAAATCCATTAAAGAATGTGAAGTACCAGAAAGGTATATGGCTTTATCAACCATGAACTCCTCTGCAAAACGAATGTGACAAAAATTCTTCTTGCTTTTCCGAATTGCTGTTATATCTCCACACTGCTCAAAGACTTCCTGAATAATTTCCTCCGTTGCGTTTTCTGGTAATCCTCCAACAAACACTGTTTTACACCCAGGAGGTCTCTCTCTTGTTGAAGGTGGTGGAAGATCTAAGTCAAAACAGAAATCACACTGGAATACAAAATTTGTCTTTTGATCCATTGGCTCTATTCACCCCTTTAATCAGTTCTGGGCAGCAAGATGACATAGTATAGAGACAGAAGAGAGGGACAAGCAAAATAACTGAATATTGCAGAGATTATCCAAAATTGATTAGTTGAATCTCAACCCTTTCAAGCTTTAGGTGGTACTTCAAACATTAATTCCTGCCACTGCAGGTTGTTCTCCATGACAGACAGTGAAGTCTAAAATGGTCTTTCTTTTCCCTGTACAGCCACACAAAAACTAGAAAAATATTCTGTTTCAAAGCAGAGGAGCTTCTGCAACTGATTTGACCCCGAGCACAGTTCTCAGGCTCTAGTGCAGTGCATTCAAAGCCTGAAGTGCACCATCTCTGGCTCATACCCATCACTCGCCACACACACCAAGTGTGTGGGCTGTGAAAAGCCCATGCTGTGTACACCCTGTGCACTCGGGCTGGACACCTTTCCCTGGCATTAGCATAATTTCATTTCTGTCTGAGAGTACAGGAGCATAGCAAACAGAAAAACAAAGTGGGAAACACAACAAAGTGACAGCATGATGAAAACACTCTGCCGGTTATCTGTTTTGTCTTGTTGCCAGATAATGGAGCAGATGCCTGCACAGGGGAAGGATAACCTCACTGTTTACAAGTGCTCATGAGGTGGAGCAGCTAGAAATGCTGCTTCCATGTATATATAGAGAGATAATGTACACAAACTTACATGGGAAAAACTAATACATTTTTGAAAGCCATATAAAAAATAAAAGCTATCATAACACTTCACCGTATTTATACACAGTGAAAGTTATTCTCTAAGAAAGAATTTGACTAATATGACTTTCTGGGCCCCTTAAGACAGTAAAGGAGGTTACAACCTTGAAGTGTACATATACACATACACACATAGTCACATACGTAACCAGTTTGATTAAACTGTGATCTGGGTACACTGAAAATCCAGAGCACCTGAATATTTGCTTAACATTCTCATTTCACAGTGATAGTGAAAGTCACTGGTATGATGGCTCTGAAACTCAAGGGGCCAACACACAAAATCAGGGTTTGTGCCTGATATCTCAGTGGGAAGAGTCTTCCATGAAGGAACTCTTCAGAAGGAACAGGAGGGAACCTGGTCCCTGCTTTCAAAAAGAAGAAGGAACTCATCTACCATGTTGAACCTCCTGAAAAATGGCAGGAGAGAAGCTGTAGCCCCCTTTCCTTCCATCTCCCTCCAAAAGGGGCTATAGTGAGGAAGTTTGGGGTGCAAGATACTGTGTTCAGGGACACAGCCCAGATTGGTCCCATCTAATTACACGCACCTGGAGCACAGAGATGACCATATAAGCTTTATGTTTTGTGACATCCTGATCTACAAGAAATACAGGTATCAACTATATCAGCTATAAGCAGTGTAGATCTTGAGGATGTTACTTTTCTTTAAGTGTTTTTCTTTTTTGTACAAGCTGCATTGTTTTTTTGTGTGACCTTACAGAGATGAATAAGGATGCTCTTATACCATGCCATGCTTTACACACAAAATAGACCTTAGAAGGAAAGACCACACACGCCTATAATTAAAAAGCATAACTGTTACTAGATTAAAAAAAATCATGCAATGTATTTAGGAAAGTAATATTCTTTCTTTGGTTCCACTTACTTGGGTTTGGAGGGAAGAGCGTGCAGCTTTTGCAGTGAATAATTTCTTTGACTACAGGCACATCTGTTGGTGGTGGTGGTGGCACTAACCCCATGCCTGGTATCATCGGGTTAATCGGAGTGATTCCAGTCATCATGCTAAGGCTTGGATCAAAGCCTGGTACACAGATTGAATCTGTAAGCATAGAACATAAAACCCTGGCTTATAAATCTTGAAATACCTGTTAAAATTTTCTTGTACAGACAGTTTCACTTTAAGTTTGTTTTCCTCGCTTGTTTCCACAAGCATCACTGTGAGAACTAGGAGAAGAGAAAAAGGAAAAATGGAAAAAAATAAAAGGCAGAGAAATAGGGAGGAGAGAGGGAGTAGAAGAGATAAATGGAAAGGAGGGGGGGGTTGAGGAGGAGGGAGCTGCATTCTCAGTGAAAAAAATAAACTACACATAAAGAAGGGAATGTTACATAATCTAAAATATTAACATGACTGAGTAAAACATAGCACATTAATGTGTAAAACCATGCACCATGAATATCTGTTATTATCTGGAATGCAATTTTCTGTTCATAATGCTACTGTGGTGTTTACATTGCTTTCCGCCCAAAGCGTACAAAGAATATAATTTAACGCTGATATGTCCTCTCCATCTAATTGTCAGACAGATTTATCACAATATAGCCTTCTCACATAAATGACCTTGATTTACAAACAATACAGAGAATGATCCATTTCTGTCTGCTCTATAGAAGTCTAGTTAGCCAAGACTTCTAACCAATTTACCCTGGAATATAAATTTTCAGCTGCAAAGAATGGGGTCTTTTTGAACCTCGGAATTAATTCCTTCTTGTCCTGTTATTTAATCGGATTAGTAGATCCTCCTCGACACATGTACTATTAACATATACCACCACAGCCTCATAAAGTAAAATGAATATTTGGCAAGCACTTGCTCTTTCTCCTTTCTGATCTCTTTGCCAAGACTTCCATACGTGTTACTTAAAGCTGAAAGATTTACTGGGGAGCACCAGTGCTTTAACACCAAGAATTGTAATAAGCAGATGTTTCAGAGGAACCCAGAGCCAACTTCTGAAATTCGCTTTCGTTAAAAACAAGGCTTTGGGTTTCTTGAGGCATAATGAATAAAATATTTTGAGAGACCGATCTCTTTGTTGGCATAACACTGCTGCTATTTGGCATCATCAATTATTTAAAAGAAGACAGTTACTTTGGTGTTCTACAGATTTTCTGCTGAGTTTTCTGGCTAGCAACTGGAAAGTATTTAATGATACGTGTAAACATGGGGTTTGGTAGCGCAGGAGCTTGTTTATTTTGAGGAAGCAAAGAGGGAAGAGGGAGAAAACTCCTTCTCAAGCATTTTATGCATAGATAGATAGATAGATAGACAGATACATGAGATTTGAGCTAATTTTAAAAAGGCAGCATGATCAATGAAATGTGACCAGAGAGACACCAGTTTCCTCATCTCAAATCTGCTGCTGAGAAGCTATGTGGCCCTGGGTCAGCCCTCTGACCTTCCTGTATCTTCATTCCTGCATGTATAAAACAGGCACGGCAATATCACTTACTGGCAAGTATTAGCTCACATTTTTATAGCACTTTGCAGGTGTAAAGCACTCTGTGGGGGCTGAAAATTAGCATTATTATTCCTGTGAAACATCCTTAATCGTCTTCCCCGGGAAGGACAACTGAGGACTGAGAACTACTCTTAAGAGAGCTCCTATCTGTCTCAACCGCACGCTCCCTGTTCTTCTTGCACTGACTGTGAGCCTTTACCCCCTTCAGGCACTCCTGTACAACAAGCATAGCAAGTGCACAGTAAGCAAGGATTTGCTTCAGGCTTAGTGAAGACTAGTATTAATGAAAAGTCATGATATTACATTACTTTTTTTTTAATAAGTGGGTTTATGAAAAAGGATTTGCTCTGGGTGTGATGCTTTTTTTTCAGTATCGATGTATATGCATTGCTTTTCAGATTTAGCTTTGAAACTTGGAGCCTGTCGTTTATTCTGCAAGATGCAGTGGTGGCCATATATTAAATATTCATGGTGAATGCTGGAAGATAAAGTTAGAGGTGAAAGGGCAACATATAATTCAAAGAAGTCCTTAGGCTATGCTAATAATCTTAATCTCATTTTTACAAATTGGGCTTCTGACAGTCACAGAAGATCACCCTGTGCAGCACTCCCTGCTGTGGGTGGAGCTCCATCTTTGCTACTCACTGCTAAAACATCCCATAGAGCTCAGTGGAATGCAAAGCAGGTCACCACACTAGCACCCAACACACTGTGCCATAGCAGTCCTCTCCTGGGATCAGGAGATGCCAAATGAGGCATTTTTCTTATCCCTCTGGACAAGTGCAGGGAGCACTACAGTCCCACCCAGATATGAAATTTCATATTGAATCCAATATCCACAGTAGACCTGCAGCATTCTGAAGCATGGGTACAAGACGATGGCAGAAGGCCAAGTTCTCCCTGTCCCATAAGTACTTTTCAGGCCCCATGTCACAGCCAAAGAAAGAGATCACCATCTGGCAAATGCTATCACAAGGATAGCATTTAGATTTTGCTGTCCTTAAGACAACCACTAGATACATTTCAGCTCCTCTCCAGGGCTAGTCACGTGAAATAACAGCAAATTCTGCCCAAACCGCAGGCACGTGCTCTCACCCAGAGCAAAGACGGCAGGTTTCAGTACGGTTTTCAGCAGTTTTCTGAATTTTCCTTTGGCAGTGGTGCAGACACATAGAAAAACAAATCTATGGGAGATGGCCACAGGGAAACTCATGCCCACAAACACTGTGAATCTGGGCATGGGGAGGGAGAGCTTTTAGGCTGCATGCTAATCAGAACAGGTTTTGAATTAAGCAGAATAAAATTATTTGCCACTGATTCCTGGCACATCCAAGGAAATGTGACTTTGCAAGTAGCTTTGCCTGCGTGCCGTTAAATAAGTAGACGGCTTTGTCATCAGTTTCTTTTACAACTAGAATCAATCTACAAGAGCACGAGCAAAGTGCTGGGGTCCAGTCCAACACTCATGGAATGTCCTTCTAGGAGTGCTGTGACTCCATGCCTTTAGAAGGAGATTGTGCTGAGGTGTACTGAAGGAGGACTCAGTCAATTCTTGAAATCAAATTCCACATGTTACAGGCACTAATCCAAGCCCTGCTAAGGTCAATAGCAAGACTGCTCAAGGAATGAACAGATTTTAACCCTGACCAGGTTTACTTTCTCTGTCCTCCTGAATCAGTTGCTTCATTTTCCCAGTGTGTTAAATTGAGAATGAAATGCTTTCACACACAGCATGACCACTGAGAGGATGCACAGATTCCAACTGCTGAACGTCCTGGAAATGAAAATCATTCTCTGAAACTAAAAACTGTTATTATGCATTGCAGTGATGGAAAATCCAGATGAATTTCTAAAGAGTGAAGCTCTTGTTAGGACCCCTGAAGAGACTGGTGGTGCTTGCATCTCCAGAGAACCTGATGCATGCCACCTGGATATGATTGACAAACAATGAAAAGAGATGGGGTGTCCAAAGGAAATACTGGTCTGGACTCTGGGGTGCAGAGAAAAAAGACCGATAAAATCTCCGTAAAAGAAAGTCAATAAATTTGCCACATCTGTGATAGGATCTAGAAGAATCCCAAGTTTAACTATATTAATGCTATTGAGTGGTGCAATAATAGAAGTTGGATATATAGCTCTTGTCTAGAAACAAGGGATGATCATCCATCAGCACCACCACTGCAGTCTGCTCCAGGTCCTGGCAAAATGCCCAGCTGGAGCAGGGCCAGGACACCAAACTTAGCACTGGAGGCAGCTCCTGTTGAACTAACTGCTAAGATTGTTGGTCTTCAGCATGAAAGGAAATGATAAGAGTTATGCAAGGTTTTTCAAAAAATAGGAATAAATCCTGCCCACACATGAATTTTTAACAGATCCCCTTAAAGACGTGATTATTATGATATTGTAGATAGTAATATGTTACACTAACCAAAAAGATATATTACATTTATAAGCAACACATCTGAAGAGTTAAAAAACCAATATTTTATGCTTTCAGTGATCGTGGCATCCTTTTTAAAGGGATTGCTATATATTTATGCAGCTAAGTAAGAGTTTATATATTATGAAAAACAATCCATAAGAAGAGACAAAATTTTCATTTAAAAATGTTAATTAAGAATTACTAAATGAAATCATTAAAATGGAAAGTAATCAGAGATGATAAAGAACTTTGAGAAAGGAAAAACACGTGTTGATCAAGTTAGAGTCCTTGTGGATTCTGTACCAAAGGCCTGAACGATCACATGTTTGTGTATGAAAATAATGGTATTTAACAATATTTTGAAGTCCGTGTTCTGCTTAAATTTGGCATGACAAGTTAATTCCTGTTTCATCTGATAAGAAATTGGAATGGTGGAGAACAATGAAAACCTCTGGAAAGCTAATATTTGGAACTGGCAGTCAGATAGGCAATAAGAAAAACCTTGAACATGTGGAGTATTTTTTAAAGCTTCTTTTTCTTTCAAGTGGAATAAAAGAACAAAACATTTCACAGGAAGTCTCTGAGTCTGAAAAACACAGAAGAAAAATAAAATCCCTTTGATGAAAACTACATTCTAACAAAGTAAGCAGTGTAAGACAATTGTTTTTATTAGGGTCCATTTTGGAAGGGCAGGAACAACTTTGTCTTCCATGAAATTAGCCACACAATCCTGTAGAACCATCCTCATTTCCTTCTTTGGCAATGGTTGCTGACTGAATCACCTTACACTTTTGCCAAATTATTGCTCTGCCCAGGTAACAGGGATGTTTACTCCTGCCAGCTGTGCTTTTGTGTATTGCATTCCATCACCAATACTAAGTTACCAGCACATTTCTACCAGCCCTTGCCACAAGGTATTTATCTGATCAAAATCACTTTTTAAGCGTATAATCCCCTCTACAATTCACAGTATTAGCTCTTGGGTGCGTGTTTTTATTTTTTTATGCCAGCAACTGGCAATTGTTTCTGTGGAGTTTTATGACAGCTGCCAAGTTGTATTTCTGTTGGATGCATAAGAATGTCCACAAAGCAGGGGTTTGTTTTTGAGCCCCTGCTCGCACACATGGAAGGTTTCCACCACAGACATCATCAGCCATGTGGCTCAGACCTGCTGGTCAAACACACAGAGAAATGGTGAGCACTGAAAACAATCATCTGAGCAACAAAACAACTAACAAAAATAATAAACGCTGAAAAGGTTCCCATGGCCTGAGAGTGATAATTTTTCACCTAAAATTTTTTCTGTTTTTGTCTGTTTTCATGCCAACATGAACTGGAAGGACTAGGGTTGTCCTGTCAGCAGCTTGTGGTAAATGTATTAAGAAGCTTTTTAAACTTTGTGTGTGTTTGTGTGTGTGTGCACATGTGAAGGTGTATATTTGGAGGAGTGAAAAGGAGTGAGTTAAGAAGGGCCAGGAAATCAGCCTCTTGACCTCTGGCTTTCTCAGCTGGCCAGGGGATCCCTATTAACACCATTCAGCAATAGCTACATTCTGTGAAACAGAGCCTGGTCTGTAGTAAATACAAGTCTCTAAGGGAGTTTTGACAAGACAGAGGGTGAGGGGGAATCCAGATGAATGTTTCTCATTAATAATCAATGAAGTTATAATTTATGTGAGCTCTACAGTGTCTGCCAGACCCACTTCATAAACAAAGGCCTTGTAGCATCATCAAAACACTTGCCACTTGAAAATTACATCTATGAGACACATATCACTGACAAAGCTTTAGGGCTGTATTATTGAACTTGCTTTTTTGAAGAAAGTACTGTGTCTGCACAGAGCAATGCAACAGAAAATCCCAAAACTTTAGATGCAGCTCTTCAGAGATATCTATGCTATAGCTGAAAACACTAAAAGCAAATCTATCCTCCTCTTGATCCCTGCCCACAAAATCACTTGACAAACACTATATTTAGAGCAATATACATGACAAAGACTAAATTAAAGAAATACACCTTCTCTTTTTACAAGCAAATCATGGGGTGAATCCTGGTTCATCTTTTATTGCTGCAGAGCTTGGCACAACAGGACCTCAATCTTGTTTAGAGCTTCTAATGCAATGCAAATAATAGGAGAGAATAACAAATAATAATAATACAACACAGTGTTACGACAATGGATGCCACTCTCCTCCAAAGATGCAATTTCAACACTGTTGTGTAAAGAAATCTACAATGTTAATGTTATTTCTAATGCTGTTTCTGCTTATGGATAGCTACCAGTGCCTTTTTTACCTCAGAGGGGCTTCAGGCACTCCCTGCCCGTGGTGGATCTATTTAGTTTCCTCTTAGAACATGTTTGCAAAATAGTACCTGACAGACAAGCCTGAGAGTGATCTAGAAAACTCAGGACTTAATGTTGAGGGAATCTGATGATGGCTTGTCAGTTTTTAATGCCTGACAGCTGCATGTGTAAGAAGCTAAGCCAACAAAAAAGTGACTAATCTTAATCTTCATCCACTATCAGCTGCTCTTCCATGTGGAAAACCCTGTTGCCGTTGCAGCAGAAACTTGTGGGGATGAAAATTGAAGTGGTAGAAAACAGAAAAATAACAATGAAAGAAAAATGTGAAGGGAAAAATCAAAATTAATTCAGGGAAAGAGATGAAGGAGAGGGAAAGAGGACAATATTGTCTAGACTGTCTGTGTCCATGCCTTATCCACAGGCTCTTTTGACCTTTGCCAGAATTTTTAAGGATTCATGACTTTATAGCACATCACAACATCAAAAGTACTGACCTTCCCAAAGTCTCTGCTGTTAAAGAAGCTTTCCACAGAATAGGAACAATGGGCTTCTTCCACCTTTTCACCAATAAATCACTTCCTTGCATGGGCTCAGTCACAAGTTCATTGTGAAGAAAATAACAAAAATGCAAATTGTGCACAGTGCCACCTGGTTCCCAGTTAATGGCTCCTGAGCTGGTTTGCAAAAATATGGGGCTGGCCAATATGCAAGATGCAACGTAATACGTTGCCTATATGCTGTAAAATCTGCACAGCTGTTATTTCCTGACTTTCAAAAGTCTTTGTTCACTCACTATTTGCTGCCTGGGGCAATCCTCCCCTGTTCTGAGATTTTTTTTCTTCCATTTCTTCAATTTTGAGCTCATTGCAGTGGGCTATTTAGTAAGGTTAGCTTTAGCCAAACTAAGTAGCCTCTGGAAACTGTTCAGTCTGCCAAATGAACCTCTTCCTAAAATAAAACTTTGCCATGTTCCTTGAAAACAAGATCACCTTCCACTTCAAAGCCCTAGAAGATGAGAAAATAAATAAATAAAACATGATTACACAGTCTAGGAAATGTTAATGGATTTTTTTCTTGCTTGATATCTAGGAAAGTGCTATATTCCAGAAATTTGAGAGGCATTTGTGCAGGCACAAAACGGAAAAAAAAAAGTTTATTAGAAGATATGAGCTCCTAAGATGTAAATGAATACTGAAAAGAAATTGGAGAAATAGGAAAAATTTCAGTTCCCAGGCTATGCTAATACTGAAATATAACCCCTATAATAAATGAAACATAAAAAGCTTTCAGTGTGTAAAAGACGGTAAAATACCGTCTTCTGGTTATTAATGTGACCTCAGAGAAAATGGGTGAAAAAAAAAAGAAATTCAGACATTCCATTGGACATTTTCCAAATGAAAGCAAAAGGGACTCATTTTTCTCATGAACCATGAAAGAAATTCTGGCTATTAAGCTGGAGTTACTGTGTGGATTCTTGGATCTGTGGAATGCATACAAACACTCTCCTTGCCTTCCCAGGGTCACAGGAGTAACAACAGCCTTGCCAAAACTGGAAAGAAGCTGTACAACCCAGAAAGGTGTAGCTGCTGCACAGTCAAGTTCTCACAGAAACACAACAAAAACTGTGCTCTGACAGACTGAAAGGTCCTTCCAGCCCTCTAGCCCAGACACCTACCCCTAATGGCAAGTCCCTAATTTTGTTTAGCACCAGAACAGAACAATTCTGAAGCATAATTCATACTTCCACATAATATTTTCCCAATCTCCAACACTCACTCTGCTGCTCAGGGGCTTCCTAAAGCAGAGCAAGTTTTGTGCCTCCTCCAGGTTTATTTTTGGACAAAAATACCAATGAGCTTTATTGCATGGGATGTATTTCTTTTGGTGCCATTACAAGAGATGACAGAAAGTTGTCCTGTGAAATCAGCTGGAAAATCTTGACTGACAATATTTCAAACTTTTAACCAAGTTGTTCTATGTGCATGCTTCTCTTTTAAAAGCCTGAGCAAACAGCCAAAAGAGAGACTTAAGCTATAATTTTAAATAATTATTCCTAGTACTATTTTCCTAGTCTCTTTTATGTTAAATCACTTAAATAACAGTGTCAAAATTCTTAAATCTACAGTATCTTTAACCCACTGAGTACTAGGAGAAGGTTAAGTATACTAGATAAAGATTTGCTGTTTGTATATGGATGTAGTAAGAAATCTTGATATTTTGTATTATCCTCCACTAGAACTGTTTGACCTCCATACAGTTTATGGCAGTAACTTGTAGGACAATATTTGAATGTTCTGTGCATGAGCAGAATACATGTTGGATTTGAATTTGATTAACTAACTGTTGAGTAAGTAATAGAGTGGTACTTGGTGAATTAATAAACTGTTTATTGGTTAAGAATTAACCAAGAATCCTATCTTGAGAATACTATGCTACATAAAACATGATCTGAAAAGAATCTGGAGTTGAGAGCAGCAAGTAATGCTCCTGAGTGTCTATAGACAGAACTATCTTAATTAAACTCCAATGCACTTGGCTAGATTTCTGCTATAAAAGCCATCTAGCACCTCAGCAACCTGAAAACACTCCTACGTGCTTAGGTCTCACTGCAAACACAGTGTTGGTGACTACAGCTCTTCAGGAAGTTGAGCAATCATTTAGCTTTACATAAGCAGATACCTTACTTTACATTCTTTTAGCTCACATAAGCTGGTACTGTAGCTAAGGGCAGGCTCAGGCCATGGGCAGCTCCATGCAGACCAGAAGGACTTGTGAATTCACAGGGGTCACAGCCAGGTACAGCACTGGGGAGCCACGTGGGGAGGGAGAGTGATCTGTGGTGACAAGGGGGCTTGCACACAGACAGAGATGGCAGAGGATGCAAAAAAAGACACTACAAGCCACTTAAAGACAATCACTTAGCTTTGAGGGATGAAAGCCATATAAACCTAGAGAATGGAAAGTACTGTCCACAGTACTATTCCTTCCACATTCAAAGGAGAAAGAAGGGCAAAAAAGACCGTGGAATTTAGTCACAATTCTCAGTCAACCCTTTTTTCTTCAGCTTTGGATAATCCACAACACCCTCATCTTTGAATGATTTGCAACACCCTCAGTTTTTAGCTAGAGATCTGCCAGAAGGTGAGGTAATAAAGTCTGCTAGACAAAAACAGAATATGTTGCTTATCAAACAGCAGAGGGTTTTTTTATCTTTTTCATTGCTAAACCTGGGATTTAACCTGTGTTCTCAAACACAAATAAGTAAGTGAAAAATATTAAATAAATAAATGCTATAAATTTCCACAGGTTAACAGCGCTTCATCTGCAGTTTGTAATTTCATGAATGTAGTATTGGGCTTGAGCTAAAAAGATTTAGAATTCTAGTTTTTGAAACACCTCTTAGTTAGTGAAGGCTTCCTTTGGCCACCCCCCCACTTCTCAAATTTCACAGGGTTTGAAAATTTTCTGATGCATTCATTGCAATTCAAGAAAATGTTTCAAATTCCCCTTCCATGTATGAATTCAATAATTCAGTGACTGTAGAACTTGATGGTATAAGCACAAGGGCCCTCTCAGCTCTCTGAAGTGCCTGTTTTAGGCAGCCAGACTCAGTGGTCAAATGACCAGCAATGGTGGTAACTGGAGTACTCTCCATGGCTGGTAGAGAAATCCCAAATGGACACCCCTAACTTCATAATAAAGCAATTCCTCTTCATGTTATTTGAGTACAGTAATTATCTCATTGACCAGTTTAGAAGAGGCTTGACATTAAAATAGTGTCAGGAGAATGTGCATCATACTAGGGTAAATAAGGGTGTTCCATATGTCTGAGAGCTGTTACCTCAGCCTTTTAGAAGGCTTAGACAGAAATTTCTGTGTGTTTTGACATCTGGGTCACAACCATAAAGTTTTCCAGCACAAGTACAATAATTAGAACATTATGAATACATTTTTCAGCTCATCTCCACTCCTTCTGTATATCCCACAGAGCAGAAAACCCTTCTTTCCACCATCTGGGCATTCCTCTAGTGCAAGGAAGGTCAGCAGCAGCTAGAGATGCCAGAGTAGCCAGCTGCTCTGCAGCCTCCCTCCCCGGGGCCTCAGTACTGGAGCCATTATCAATGGAATGGTGCGGACTAATAAACCTTGCTTTTGGCAAATAGCCCAGGGGCAGCCAGCTGGAACGGGTTAAATCATCCTGAGGTTCTTTTAAGATACTCTAGGACCTGTGCAGGGCAGTGCACAGAAGTGGGTTAATGCCTCTGGCCCCCAGTGACTCCTTCCATCTCTCCAGTCTCTCACAGCAAGGGGAAATGGATGCCTCAGCTAATAATAAACTGGAGCTGAGCATGTGGAGAACACCAGGCCAAGTATAAAACAGCTGGGGCTCTCAGCCCAGCCATTAGCTTAGCTCAACCACAGCATTGCCTGGAGTCATCTAGAAAATAGGTAAAAATAAGATGAGTAAATAAGAAACTTCCAAATCAAGCAGGAAAAAATGAAAATACATCTTGAAACAAGCTCTTATGTATTGTCAAAGAATTTATTATGACATAGCTTTTATCTCCATACAAACCTCTCAGCATGTTCTTCACCAAAAAAGGGACTAAAAAGATGAGGAATGCTTACACAGAAGGAAGAAGGAATCTCTCTGAGAACACTTGCATCTCTGTACCTCCATACAGACATTGCTCTTGTCTGTCTTTCATTGTGGGTAAAAAGAAAAGGGCTTTATTTCACTTTAGAAAGTAGCATTCTTAATAACATTCTTACAATGTCATATTTCATTACTTAGTTTAACAGGGAAAAATCCTGTCTCAAAAGAAATCAGGAACTTTTTTTAATGAACAGCGTACTAGAGGAAGCAGACTGAGACAGTGTGCACAGAATTAGCTCAACTTTTATTCAATTAAGGAAGAATTCAGGTTTTGTATCTCCTGTGCATAGCACATTTTAATTTAGATTATATTAGTGGTTGTGTGCAAAACATGTGACTTAAAATTCCTGCTGCTAGAAAATTTAATCTGTAATTTCTGGCAGCCTACCCTGAAGGTTCAGCTGCTAATACTGCAGAGCAGTGAACTAAGTGCATAGCAATTTCACACTCATACACAATCAACCCCACCATTCAAAAATTAAATTGGCCCTCTTGGTATTTACAATTTACCATCAGAACACCCTACACGTGACTTTCTTTAGCAATACTGTGAAGCAAGGTTTGCAAACACCAAGAGCAAAAGATATGTTTATTATTTCGGGAAGTATCTATTTTTTCTAAATTAAAATAAAGCCAAATGGTGTCAGACAGACTTTCTTTCAAATTATAATTCTTTTTTATCCAATTTTTAGTGAAAATGCATTTCTTTGTAACAATTGTGATCTAGAATATGTTATCCACATTAAGATGCTTCTTTTCCCTCACACTGTACATTTTCACAGCTACAGTTCTGTCAATAGCTTTATTAATTTTTATTTTCATAGGTTTGTAAAAGTCTACTGTAAAAGTAAGTTCCAAGATGAAAATTGTCAGTGTTGTTTGTCAGTTCAAGGATATATGACAGTATTTCTCTTAATATACCCTTAGCGTATTTTTTCAAATATGAAAGAGAAACCCCAACGAAACCTCCTTCACCAGCTTTGTTAAGCCTTGTTTTACAAGGTGTACAACTATAGTCCCTGGCAGTGAAGTAATATAAAAATAACAGAAAGACACTTGCAGCATGCAAATGTGTTGGGGATAAAGGTACAGACGTATTTGAAATTCTGTGTACAATAAATGCAGCATAACTGAGCAATGTGTAGTTGTATTTGAAATGTTATATACAATTAATGCAGCATAACTGAGCAATGCTCAATAAATAGTGGGTAATTATTTAAGACTGAAAAAAAAAAAAAAATTTGCTAAGATCTTTCCCAAGAGGCTGTCAAAAAAACTGCAGGCATAAAGTGAGAGACAAGGTCTTGTCATGATTGATACAGGTCAGAAGCTGGCCAAAGAGATGGAAATTCAAGAACAGGAACTAACAAACACTTTCCATCTGTGATATAAGTGGTGTGATTTGAGGTAATTTTAATAATTGTATTGAAAAGAAAGAGAGTAATGTTACAGCAAAACATCCATCCAACAGACATATAACTAATTGGCTGAAAATATATATATTTATATATAAAAGGCATTTTAAAGGAACCAAAGACAAGGAAGAAAGGAGAGCACAAGGTTGTCAGTGCTAACAAATCCCAAAAGAGCCTCTTTGCAGAGAACAGGCAGAATGGCTTGTGCAGTAAAGACCTGGCAGTGTGGCACTGTGCATTGAAGGGGTCAGGGAAGCCAATTAAAGGTTAGCTTGGATAAGAGAAAAAGGTATGGGAAAATTACTGAGAGCCTCTTAGAAAAAACCCAGACTCTCACCTAACTTACCATGCTCTGTATTACTCACTCCATCCTCTCCAAGGAATAGAAAAGCACAGCAAAAACAGGACAATGAGTATCATCAGGAAAATTATAAAGTAGCTTAGAGGAACCATGGATGAAAAAGCTTTGGATTGCTCACAGGGGAGAAGAGGCAGATGTGTAGGAGCATTACAAAGCTCACAAATTTTATAGAGGAGGGAGGTGGACAGGTACTGTGGACTCTGTTACATGATACAAAACTGAGAAGCATTTAATGAAATAAATAAAGGAGGTTATAAATGAAGGACAGGTAGGTGGAAACACTTCCTAATTGCAACAAAAATTACTCCCATGAAACTCCATTTTTAACTGAAATTTACTCCATTAAGTGAACGAAGATCTTATCAGAAAAAAAAAGAAAGAAAGAAAGAAATGCAGACAAAAACCACACAGAGAAATACATCATACACCTTAGACAACGAAAATGTTCAAAGTGATAGAACAGGAGGCAGGGTGATCTATTATTAAAATCGTCTGACACTTCCCATTACAACACCCTGTTGTCAGTTGCTTTTAGCTTTACCAATCATTAACAGTTTGGACTGAAATTTTACACTTCGAATATCTGCCTGAGGCTGCAATACTCTGGAAAATTTTAGTCTGAACAACTCAACTGCTGCACAAATGCAGCCAGAGAAAAGTCCTTGTTTTATTTTTATTTCATTATTTTAAAAAAACCTGATGCTGTGTCTCACCAGCTGTAGCCCCTCCAGACTTCTGAGGGAGGATGTAATATTTTATAACTGAAAAGCCTTTGCATTGGAGCAGTAACATTTGCCATTCTCTTTAAACTCTACCTGAAAATTCAGGAAAATTATGCCTTTGAATAAAATTTTATTCACTCATACTCTGAAAAATAGGTCTATTTTTGGCTTTAATAGCTGAAATCACAAAGGATTAAATCTTTCATGAACGTTCTGGATTATGTTTGTGGCTCTGCACAGCAAACAAGGAAAGAGTTAAAGCAGAAAGAGCTCAGCTATTGTTAACATTTGAAATGATTTGTTTCAGCTTTTTATAACTTGAAACCTAAAGTTGCCTTCTACTTTCTTTGCCTTCAGTCTGCGAGATTTCCAGCTTAGCCGGTGAGGACAAATCTAACCTTGCAACACTTGCTAAGATCACAGTGGTTAAATCAGAAGGTTGTCTGAGCAGCCTAAAAGCCTGTCATGGCTGGAGCAGCTAATTGGGTCTTGCCTCATATGTTCCGCCTGTGATTTTTCCAACAACAGAACACGGAAAATAACAATGCCAGCAAGCAGAATTTTCCCCAAGTCTTGCTATTCTTGTCTCTCTCCTCATTTATGGGAAAAAATATCTTTCATGCCAATCCTAGGAGAGGTTTGCAAAGTTCTGAAAGTTTGCCTTTGTTCACTTGCTGACCATTTCATTTGAAACATCTCCACTCTGCAGGAGTTTTGAAGAGAAACCAACTTTTCAATCTACAGAGGATATATCATGACTGGGATGCATCTAGTCCACTCTGAACCAGCTGTTAGCTTCCCACCTAACACCACTTTCACCAGGGAGGCACAAAAACAGCTTTTCAAGCAGCGAGAGCCAGGCAGATGATAGCAGCATTTTGCATCTACTGCCAGGCCAAAGAGAGAACGTGTCAGAGCTGATGATATCCCCTACCCCCCTTTCCCTCCTCTCCACCAGAAGAGGCACAGCTCTCCCTGTTGCTCTAAAAGGGGCACAGAAAAAGGCACATAGGGAGATAGTGGTGGGGAGGAGAGAAGGGACAGTGACTCGCCATCGGCTTGGTTGGCATGGAGTGGATGGTTTCAAATCTGTCGGCATCCCACGTGGTTTGGCTGGCTGAGTCAGTAGATTTGCTCGGGTGCTTTCACACCAGCTGAACTGATTAGCTCTGCGGGTTGCTCTCGGCTGTACTACAGCTGTATTCAGGGGAGCCCAGAGAAGAGGATTTTAGCAGCTGGGACTTCCAGTGACTGCTTTGTTCTGTGCTTTGTGCTGAAGTGGCTGCAGGACACTTTTGAGGTTTGTGGGGCTGTGCTACTTAACACAGACTGCTAATGGGCCACGGGCCCTCTGCTCTGCTCTGCGTAATGCCAGCTCTTAACCACCTTTGCCACGCCAGTGAATTTTTGGCCTTTGACATTTTAGGCAGCTTTATGGCTTATTTGCACTGCTGAAATGGGACAGAAGGACGAGGTTAAGAAAGGTTATTTCTAAGCCTAGCATACAGGCTTTTAATTCAGCCGATAAATTTGCTGTTCAAAAAGGTTTCCAACTGGCTCCTTTGGTCTCTGGGTTCCAGCACTGAGAGGATTTATGTTTCACACCATGTACTGTAGTTCCAGATATTTAAATCAAGAACATACTTGTCTGAGCTTCACGGGAAAGTATACTACTTCAGATAGAATTATGGCCAGCATCTTTATGTTTTGTTGTCACTTAAACATTAAACAGCTCCATGCTGCCTTGTATAATTCTTAAAACAGTCAGGTTTCTCAGATTAAATGCCAGTCTCACATTAGGAAACAAGTTGTGTTCTGGAGAACTAAATCACAAAATAACTATGGTACCAGGCCAGGAATTCATGTGTAATAATTTTTTTCCCCACCTTTTCCAACATTTCCAGATTATAGGTCTTATGTTATCATGAACAGTCATGGTCACAGTACCCCTCCAAACATGAACTGACATCATTCCAAATCACAGATGAGACATAGCCCATCCATCAAAAAAACACCCAATGTGGCAGAAGTAATGGGAAACCCTTCCCACTTTATCTGCCACTTTATAAATCTGACTGCACTTGACTGAATCTTTTTCCCTAGGGCTTGTTAAATTTCAGCAGAATTCTCTGTCAAGTTGTGAACTGAATGTGAAAAGCAAAGTGACCAAACTGATACTCAGCAAAGCTAAAATATATAGTAACACTGATTCTGTAGGTCAGCAAACCACAACTTATTAGAATGATTTTCTAAGAAAAAGAAAGGCAAGAGAATAATAAAAAAAAAAAAACACCTCTTCAGGAATAAAAGAAACCCATAGATCTCAAAAAAAAGGGGGGGGAGGGGGGTGGGAAGAGGATGAAAAAGAAATGGCTGATACAAGTAAAGATAAAAAGGTAAACCACACAGCAATGTCTTCTTTGACATTCTCCTTTGATGGCAATCTACTGCAAAGTAGAATACTCTAAAATAAATATTTTGGACTGCACTTCACACCCAGTTCCACCACTGTGACTACACTGCTACTAGCAGGACTGTGCCAGGGTCCCAGGTGGCAAGGATGGAAACAGAAACTCATTATGGAATAAGAAATGTAAGAACTCTTTGGTGAGAACACATTCCCTGCAGAGTGCTATGAAAGTAAAAAGAACATTTAAATAATACTGGCCCTTGATCCCCTCAAAAGCTGAAAGCACATTTATTCAGCTTGAATTCTAAAATCCCAGCCATGGTTTATAAAATGTGCTTGATCCTTGTGTAAGACCCTTTAGCACTTTTTTCAGAGAAAAGATCTCCAGATGTTATTTTTACAGTTCATCTTAAGCAAATGTATGTGTTTAGCTAAACAGGCTTAAATGCAAGAGGCACCTAAGAGAACAATGATGAAATGCTTGACTTGATTTATGGACCAACTGTCAAATTCTTGTTTAGAACATCTGGCTGGTAAGGTGATTTGAAAACTTTTTCTGTCAGTGAGTATCAGCACAGTAGGCTCTTCTACCTTACAGACAGCTCTAAATTGTAATTGTAATTAGTGGAGAAGTGGCATCAGAGATTATGTCTAAAGTCACATTCAGCTTATCCATGCTCACAAAACATTCATTCTACAGCACTGCTAACATGTAATGTGCAATCATTTGCAACTTTTTAATTAACAAAATATCAACTTCAAAACCTGGAAGTTGCTACCTACAAGCTGCACAGGCAAGTGCAAGTCTCTCTCATGACAGCCCTCCAAAGCAAGCTCATGAGCCTCCATGACAACTTCTCAGCAGCCACTGTAGCTTGGATTTGGTAGCCCAGCTTTCTCTCACATGCATGTAGCCATTCCCTCTGGCTTTGTCACACAGGTCCAGCAGGCATCCTTGGGAGAGAGGAACCTCACCCGCCCTCTGCACACCCCGTCTGTTTCTCAGCCCAGTTTCTGCAGTTCTGCATGAACACAACAGCTTGCAAGGGCATAAATGCCACAGCAACATTCCTAATTCAAAGGTTGATATAATCTAAACTCAACAAAGCAAGGCTGATCCCAGGAAAATTGAATTTTTCTTTCTGTCTTCCCCTGTTTTGCAACAACATGACAACTCAGAGATGACACAATCCAGGAACCCTTTCTGTAATTCAATTCTACTTCTGAAGCAAAAATCTACTTTCATCTTGGGTCTAATCTAATATCAGGGAATGATGAGGTTTTTTGTGAGGGATTTCTTTGTTCCCTGAGAAAAAAAAAAAAAAAGCAGCAGCTTTATTGTAGAAATCACTTTCAGATGAAGTTAAGATAACACCAATCTGGGCCCTCTCCATAGATTCAGAAAGATTCGTATCACCCACACCAAAACATCTAACCACAGCATCTCAGACAGGAGTCTTTAACCTCTGCATATGGAAAAGCTGGAAAAGGTGAAAAAGGTGAAGATTTCATAGAGTGATTTGTCCCCCCTTCAGCAATTTCTCCATCCCCTGAAGGAGATTTTTATCTCTTTTCAAAAGCTATGGCAGAAACCTACTGTCATCACAGGCCTTTCTTTGTCACTCCTGGTGTGCATCCAGTAACAGGGAGGCAGAACCATGTACTTCTTTGCTATAAAGAAACCACTGGGAAATTACTGCATTACCTTATTAAACACCACCAACAAAAAGGAATTAAATTTCAATCTCAGACTAGGTGGAAAAATTACTGTGAACTAGAGAAGCAACTTAGAACAGGCTCATTTTAGTTAGACCACATTAGAAAAGACGCCATCATATTCCTGAGTGGTTCTGCATACAGGCAACAGCCAAGACATTTACTGACAAGGATGAGATCTTCAGACATGTTTAAGACATTGAAGAGTTCCATCACATGAAAATTTCACCAAAGCCATTGAGTAGAAAACTGTTGCAAAAGGGACAAAATGAAAAATGTGTCAGACTGAAATGGAACAGCAGCACTTTGAACGAGGCAAAAGGGATTTAGAAGATGCAGAGCACGGGAAGAGAAGCTGGGGGGTTTTTTTTAGACATTGTGTTTATAAATGATAAGAAAAATAAGTATGGAAGTAGCATATTTGTTTCAATTTCCAAAAGTATTTGACAAGTTTCCATAGGAGAGATTAATAGCTAAGAGGCACAGGGCAAGAATAAAGAAATAAAGAAGTCTTCTGTGTATAAAATCTAGCTCAAATTGTTGCTTTGCCCTTAGAAGACGACTACGTCTTTTACACAAGGGATCCTTTCCTTACAGCCATAAATTGACCATTATCCTGTGGGTCTGGCTTTGGAGGACTACTTTAAAGATAATGCCACACATTTGTAATAGTATTGCTGTAGCTGTAATGGTCTAAGAGCAAAAACAGGACAAGACCTATGGGTCAGTATAGTCAGGAAAAAAAAAAGAGAAGTCCATGTTCAGGTCTAAAAAGCAGTGAACATCCAAGAGAAGTACATGTAGGCAGCACATCCTTTGAGTTTAATTAGATATGTTAAATCAGACAAAAAAGCTGTTTGGCACCTGTAAAATAAAGGGAATATTAAAAGCAAAGTGCTGACACTACAATTATTCTGTAAAGGAATAGATAGGTAAGCCTATGGCAGATAAAAAGATTAATAAAGGGGGGAAAATGATAGTGTACTGCAAAAACAACTCCTTTCTTTGAATTCACCTTTTTTATGTCTACTATAATTAAAATTTTAGTCCCCTGGTTGCCTCAGACAATCAGAAGGCTGGTGCATACTTTCCTAGCTACACAAGTTGGTCCAAGAAGCAATATAAGCTTTACCCACAAATCTTGGTTTGTGCAAAAGGCAGGCAGGGGTAGTACCTGCTCCTAGAAATGCACACCACTTGCTTCCTTGCTCTGTGAGCAAATCTATGTTGGAGGAGTCTGCTGTAAGCCTGCCCTTCTCTTCTCATCTTCTCACTCACAAAGGTTGGTTTGTTGTTGTCAGAGTCTCTGAGGTCAGAGCAGCACAGGCTGTGAGTGGAGCCTGTGCTTTAAATGAAGGGGTCAATTATATGTGATGGAAAGGACTTTTTTTGTTTGCTTTTTTCACAGGTTTTGTAATCTAAAAGACAGATGAAGCCTGGTCTTTTATGGTCAGATTCATTTTCCTTTATTTTACTAACACAAGGGGGAAAAAAATTACAACCTCTTATTCCTGCTGGCTCTGCAAAGCTCTGCAAATGGAAGAGGGAAACTGGGTCCTATTCTGGTCCATATTATTGATGGAGGGGCTCTCTGCACCTCACCCTGGGATCACTCTCTTCTCTGTGTTCATCTCTGAAATTCCAGGGGGAACAATCAAGGCTCCAACAACAATATTTACCCAGCAACATCTTACTAATGCCTTTTACTGATGCCAGAGCAAAAACCAGGTTTGTTACCCTTTAAATCTCAAAATGAGTTTGCAGAGCACAAAGAACTTGCAGACCTGTAAACTCTGTTTTTATGCAGCCATCAAGTATTGTGTACTTTCCTGATATTCTCAATCTATAACACAACTGTAAAAGAAAACTGACAGATTGTCATCTTTTGATCATAAAAACATGCTGAGGAATAAAAAAAGGTCTGCCAGAGGACATCTTTAGCTCACGCTTATTATATACATATGTGGATGAGGCATTGAACAGAGTATCTCAAGGCTATAGATGAAACAAATCTTGGAAGCACAACAAATAACAGGTCATGTTATCCAGCCTAGTGAGATGCAGCTCTCATGCAACACGGCCCACGGAGGTCAGATGCTATTCTGCATTGGAAACTGTGAAATAATTGAATGAGAATAAGGCAAACAACCTAGGAAATATCTGAACCCCCAAACGGTCTTTGAATTCTAGTAAGAGAACTCTGAAAAAGTGCCACTAGATCCATAACCTGATGCCTGTTAGCATTCGGAAGGGAGAACTACAGTACCCAGGAAGAGTGGCTAGAACACGCAGATGTGTGATAATGTTTCTGTTACATGATCCTTAGAATAATGGAATCCCTCTACTGGACTTGAGCAAGCTGAGACCTTCATGCCCATTAGTAGGCATCTGTAGCATTACAGAGATTACATTCAAATCTACGACACTGCTTTGTTGATGGAAAAACAGAGATCAGGGGAATGAGAAAGGGAGGTAGGAACACAACTGTCTGCTAAAAGAGCTGCTGCAGAAAAGCCCTCCACTGAGAACTCAGGGCCTCAAATCCCTTTATGAATAGTTGGAAGGATGGTTAGCTCTTGTGTCCCCAATGAGCTCAGTTGCTGAAGTAAAACACTGGAAGAGAGGCAGTTCCTAAGGGACCCCAAATGGTGTATATGAGTCATTAGCTATCATCTGTTTCCTTAGCATCGCACCTTTACATTTTGAAGGCATGCACACGTGTAGAGACACATGCCACCCCATCAGGTGGTGCTGAAGTTATAGGGAGGCAAGTGCTGGGATCCTTGATGGAGATCCATGTTTGCTTTGAAGGCCCTCTACCTGTAACTTCCAGCAATACATAATAGTCCCCTTACCTTCAACCTTTGTAATGATGGGTTACATGCAAGCCTGTTTCTGCAGAATTGCATGGTTAGAGAGTTTGTTTTATCTTAATTCCAGTTCAAGTTCCACTCAAACACCAACAAAAAAAACCAAACAGAAACACAGTCAGTTTTCTCTTTTGAAGGGAAAATACAGGACACATGTTCCAAACCACATTTAGATTTTTAAGTTCAGAATTAATACCCTGAATTTTAGCCAGAAATTATCTTAGTCTTGAGGTTGAAAGTCTTTAGTCTTGGGAGTCGACAAATCAGTCATGACAAGCCTGAGCCAGCTATGGTTTATTATAAAATCAAGCCTGATTATCTACTTGAGGTAATTAGACAGACCAGAACAAAAGGACACAAAGTTAAAAGGCAACATATGTAGGAAGAACTGGAAGAGAAATCTTACTTTACCAAGGCTGGTGAATAGCAAGAACAAACTTGTACTTGATTTTCTTTTTTCATATACTAAATTCTGGCTAATAACATAAAGGGACCTACAATATTTATAAAAAGCAGTTCATTAAAATCAGCTACTCAGCTTCTCAGCTGCAGATTCCTCCCATTCCCTGCTACATGCATACAGTCCTGAAATCCAGGCACAGCTTCTGAGCTCTCTCTGTCCACAACCCATGGCCTTTGCCTAAGTCCTAGAAGGTTACGAAAGTATTAAAAACACAATGAAGAAAGAAAAGGAAGCTGTGACATTTTTTTTACATTAAAGGACAGCAGCAGTGTGCTTGGGTTTAAGCACAATTAGTGTGAATTAAAAGACAACCAAATCTAGCCACTTTTTCTTGTCCTCTTGTTTTGGTGAATTTATTGCTATTTTAATGAATACTTAATTAATGGTACTGCTTATTATAGTAGATAAAATTTAGGATAATCTGCAATGTCACAAAAATGCTTCAATTAAGTGCACTTAATTAAAGTGCCAAAATTGTTACCAAAAGGTGCCAGAAAAGAAAGTTTCAGTGACTACTCTTGGAAAGGTCTAATGCAAGTCCAAGTATATATCAAGACCTGAAAGAGGAGATTTCCAACAGAAGTGTTAAATACATTTGACAGATGCAGCTCAAAAAGAGGCAAAACTTTAACACTGCAGTCAGCTATAATATTCCACATTTATTGCTACAGAAATGAACCACTTGAAATACAATTGTGTCAGAAAGAAGAAAAAGTGTTGGAGAAGCATACAACTTGCCCTCTCCCTTCAGTGCAGTCTGGACAAGTCTTTTCTGAAACACAGCTTGTGCTACTAGATCTTTACGAAAAAGGTGACATTAAGCACATCTGCACCTTCTCCCACAGTGCTTTCTTCTCTAAATGCTACCAAAGCTCTCTCTCTCCCCTTTCCCAAATCCTTCTCTAAATATCACAGCAGCATAGTCAAAGAGGAAGAGAAGGTAGGAATTGTCTGCCTGTTTCTAATGTGCACAATAGTTTTCCTGTTCTTCAGTGCCTGCCTCAGAATATCAGATAAAAAGAGTTAAAACTGCTTTTTCACTTAGCACCATATTACTGCTCTACCAAGATGCCTATAAAAAACCCTACATAATAGTCAGGAAGCTCCATAATCACTGCTACTTCTCATGCCAATCAGTATTATCCCATTGTTTCCATGCAGTCCCTTACCTACCTGGTTTATCTAAGTGAAAGAAAACAGACCATGTGCAATTTGGGCCAGGATTGACTCTTAAGGGTTCAGGCATTGTTTAGCTTACTAGAGCTCTGTATCTCTAAGCCCTTCCTGAATTGAAATAACAAATAATTACTAAATAATGTAGGCATTGTGGTCAGGAGGAGGAGATTACCTATAAAGGAAAATCTGCTAGAGCCAAGAAAATAATTTTTTTAGGAAAAGAAAAAATTGGGATAAGAAATGTGCAAAACCAGGAAAGACAGATAAAGCTGTTCTTGTTCATGAATAGACTTATTAAATTTCTGAAGCTACAGTAACAGAATATCTTTTATATTTGGGCAGAATATAATCTAAATCTATAATACAGCGTGTTAGAGCATATTGTATGTATTAAGCTTAATTATCTTTCACCTCCATGTCCACTAAGGGAACTACTCCAGTGGCCAGCTGCTTCCCATTACAGAGACATTACTCAGAGCTGCTGTCACGCACATCATCTGTCACCACCAGAGCACGGGAAGGTGTGGCAAATCCATTGTTGATCCGACCGAAGACAACATTAATGAAATATTCTGTTACAAACTCCCTCACATGCCCAGGGATTAGGCTAACTGAAACCAAACTTTCTTCTTCAGTGTGGACCATCAAAAGACATTTTTCCACACTGATCGGTTCTGCTCATATTTCACAGACCGACTCCTGCCTTGAACTGAATGTGCATCTTCATGCTCTTTGTGCTACCTAGTTCTCATGCTATGAGCAAAGGGCATTTGAAGCACAGGTGGCAGAAAAGAAAGAAAACCATGCTTATGTTCTTCTCCTCAAGCTGAAATATATAAATTAAGCTTCTCATGCTTCCTCTCCAGGGACCAAGCTCTAAGCATCAACCTAAACCATTCAGAAAAAAGAGCAAGCCTGACTAGGGAAGAACAAAGGATTTTATAGCCTTGATTTGGGGTTGCTGCCTTGGGATCCATTCATATTCAAGTCTACCCCTCCCAAGAAGTTTTGCTCGGGGACTGCCCCAGGCAGTGCCATCTGCACCCTCCTGAGAACCCTGCATGGACAGAGCTAACAGTCCTTTGGGACTGTGTGTCCATCCCCTGAGGACCACAGCCAGAACCTGCAACAGCTTTGGCCTAAGGGCTTCAGGTAGCATCACCTTCCCTTTGCCACCTAGACACCAGGACTATGCTCAGCAGCTCACCTTCCAGCAGCCTGCCATTAATGAGCCTTTTTCACCCCTGAATTTATGTATCCTGGTATTAATTCATCGCCTTTGATTAGTTAAAATGGTCTCTCTGCTTTTTTTATTGATTTCTTCCCAATACTCAATATGCAATAACTCAGTTTTTCCATCAGCAAACTGTATGTCACCCAGGCTACACTGGGCTCCCCATGCTGGCCAAGGAACCCGGGATCCTTGGAAGGGAAAGTGCTGCAGACAAAGCTATACTCAACAGAAGTAAACAGTCAGTAGCAAATGGTTCCCAACAGGCTCTTGGCTTACTTTATACAGTGGGATGCTCATAATTACTCATGGGCTTTCTGGTCTAGAATAAACAAACACATGGAAAATAATAGGAATGGAGGCTTTCCAAAGCAAGATAAAAGATGGGGAAAACTTCTGCAAAAATAAAATATTTCCTTATATTACTTTATTCTAACATCAAATAAGAACATGCCAAACAGATTGTGGGCGGTATAATTAACAACAGCCAGGAATTAAAAAAAAAAAAAAAAGCCTAAAACAAAATGCCAAAACATCCAAACAAAATGGCTTGCATCATAAATTTACTCCAGTATTTTGAGACCATTAAAAAGAGTATGCCAAATAGTAATCAGTTTGTTTTCCTAAACTGTTAACTGGCTTGGATAGAAGTATAGCAGCAGAAAGGGAGATATTCCTAAAAAAACCTCCACTCCACATTCAACACAAGCTTTGCAGTTAGCACTTCCCTTTATGTGGCCCTACTCACCTCTGAATCTTGTTTACTTGGGACATTCAGCCCTTCATACCATGTTAAAAAGTACTATTTATCTTCAAGCACCAAGCAGATTTTAATCATTATCTTCATCCCTGGCCTCAATTAAGGTCTAATATAGAGGAGGTACTTGAATGACCTAAGAGGCACACTTAACCCTGATAGCGTGTCAAAAGGCACTCGAGAGTTTCTGCCACATTTCCTCTGGCTGTCAAATCTTTCTCTCCTTTTTCTGTTGTAAACTGGCTGTGTTTGTTCCTAGCACTTTAATGTCCCCTGGAGTGAAGTCTCCTTGAGTAACACTCACATGATAGAAAGTGTGATTAACTCTGCAGGCGCTTTTCAGGTCAATGAAAAAACCTACTTGTTACACTAGTATATAATACTTTAGAGATGTTCCCAGTGGCTCTACACACTGGGATTCCCACAGTACCTATTTTCTCTCATCCTTGCTGTTCTCCTGTGTCTTGGTAATAAAAATACGTAGTTTGATCTGGGTATACGTGCAACACTAATCCTTTAGAGTATGTTTCATACAACTGCAATTATTCTGATGGGTCATTCAGATAATTTGAATGGTTTTTCTTTTCCTCTTGACTAAAATGTTTCTATAGTGAAGATGATAAGATAGAAAGGAATTAAAAAAAATTAAGAATTTTTTTTTTTTTTGAGCATACCTTACTACATTTCTTTTGCATCATAGGCAAACTTGTTAACAAAACACAATGCCAAAAACAGGTTGGGAAGCCATAAGAGATGAAAAGGTGCCGTCTGAAGATACCCTGTAACCTTGAGAGGATTGAAAAACCTATGGAAAAATGTGGATTTTATTAAGACTTTTGATATCTTTTTTTTTTACTGCCAGATGCCAAGCCAGTGCAGCATTCAGATAAGGGGTAAAGACACTGAACACTACTTTGCCATGGGGCTGCTGAACTCTTCAGCTCTTGTGGTCTGCAGCTTTCACAGGCAGAGGAACCTGAGCCTCAGCTTGTGGAGTGCCTCAAACAGCTGTCTGTTCACACCAAAGCTTACATCTGGAGAGTGCTAAAATTCAGTCACAAATTATAGATGCTCAAGCATTTTTTTTTCCTTGGAAAAGTGAATATCTTCAGCTTATGATGCAAGTGACTCACTTCAAAATTTTTGTGGATAGACTATAATGAGATGCAGGAGTTAAGTGTTAATTACAGAAAAGGAAGCTGTGTTTTGTTAGGCATTCTCTTGGATGATTCGAGTTACGGACTCATCAGCACATTGGATTAGTGGCTAAGCAATGGAGTGTAGAAAAAAGGAAGCTTTAATAGGTAACAGGGCAGCAGGGGTAGAATGAAATGAGACTGCCAGATGGCTAGTAGTGGCTCCAAGCCTTCAGTAATGGAGAGGCCACAGAAGAGGTGGCCACAAGAGAGTCGGCAGAATCCTCTGGCCAGCTGACTTCTTAAAATCTTCAGCACTGTACAGTCTTTCTTTGGGGAGCTGCTGAATATAACCAAATATATCTTGATTTTCTTCTTGATTTGATTTTTCTTCATTAATGTTACCCAAAATGGTACACAACCAGAACAGTGAGGAATATGTTTACAATTTAGTCAGCATATGATGACCTGCAGTGAACAATAATTAATAAAGCATGCCTGGAATCTGAATATAGTGATTGTCTTTACTTACAGTCTTCATTCTGAAGAAAAAGAGTCTGACTATTAAGACTCCAAACACTTGTAGGCCTCAAGCTAATAAAATTCTGTGGAAGATGTTTAACCTTGTGTCTTGAGATTTAGGAGTCTCTAGATCAAAGTTTCACAAATCTTTCTGTTACCAAAAAGTACATCTGGGGTTGCAGTTTCAGGATTTTAACTACTTACTGTAGCAGCTATTGCTTCTACAAGTGAAGTTTTCCTGAATTATGACTTGATTTGGATAGATAACTTCTAATTTGGGGAACCTCATTCTATTTATTAATGATCAAGAGGCAAGAGCATTGAAGAGAGCAGCACTTGAGTACTGATTTGCCTTGTGGATCTCTCCCAATGAAGTATCTGGCACCCAACACTGTCAAAAGCACAGTCCTGAGCGAGGTGACCTGATTGGAACTGACAGCTCCTATGTTCCACTGAAATCAGGTCAAAAGACAAGTGTGTGGGGAAAGCAGAGACAAATGGAAAAACAGAAAGGTTGATGTAAGTGCCTAATATTTCACAACCTCTAGTGTCTTAAAAATACATGCCTGAAGCCACAAAAATGGTGTTCCTTTCTATATCTTTTGGTAAGCAAGATGTTAGGCTTCGAATTTTCCTAGTCTCTGATTTCACTAGGATTTTGTACAAGTGGCCAAAGACTAACTTCAGGGGAAAAAAAAAATAAAAAAACTGTGTGTCACTGAAAATTTTAGTACTTTGAGGCTGAGGCATATTGGCCAGACTGCTATGGTGCAACATGCCTTAATAATTATTCTGTAAATAAGCAGAAAGCATCAGTTTTCAGACATACCCTTGACTTCCAGGCAGACCTGTAACTTCCATCTTGGATGTCTGCCCTTGTGGTTTGCTGTTTTACTCTGCAAGATCACAAATATGCATCACAGGGCATGAGCTTAACATAAAGGCTAAATGAATTACCACTTGAGTACCACTCTTCAGGTTCATTTGTACTGGGGAACTTTTTGACATATACCATTTTTGACTCACAAATGTTTAGGTCATCTGGAGGAAAGTGCCTCAAAATTGCCTCCTGTTTCTGAGAGCACTGCTTAATTAGTGAAAGGAGAACTGAACTGAACCAGAGAAGTAAATAATTTTCTCAGCAAGAGATCTTCCCTTAGAAAACAGGTGACCTGATGGCATTTGCTGAAATAAATGGAAGTGCGAGAACTCTAAATTCAGGAATGTCAAAATTGCCTTTAAAAAGTAGCAGTGCAAAGGCAAAATAAAACATTCTTGGTTAGCTTAGGTCACTGAGTATTTCTTATAGTCCTAAAATCTAAAAAAACAGCAGCCTTGAATGTACTTGAAAGATGTGCTTGAATCAGAGTTGCTGAGTGCAAAAAGAGGATTTAGTTCTCAAAAAGATGAACTACAAACTAACCTTCCCCTCTCACCTGACTATTTTTCTCAAAGTCTCAAAGCATAGAAAACAGCAATTTTAAGGCCTGAATCATTCAGAAGCAGTTTAACAGATTGCCTTCAACTTTTCCAGATCCTTTTTCCTCTGGACTAAAAGCAACCATGACAAAGTTCAGCTGAAAAGTTACATTTTTTTAAGAAATTATAACCCGCTGAAAGGGGAAATTTAGACTGAAAATACTTTTCAGCTGTAAGTATTCCACTTCAATCTTTAAGACTTTAACTAATGTATTATTAAACCACAGTTTACGGTATGAATTATGTATATATAATGTATAAATGCATATAGAAGTGTATATGTAATGCAGTAGCCAAATACCTGGAAAAAAAGTAAGCTTTCTGAATAAGTGTAAGCAAAATATATGTAAACACACCAGACATATTATATAACTATTAACAGGATACCATCTTTACAAATGAAAGGTACTGACATTTGCCCAGATCAAAAATCCAATTTTACAGCACTGGGAGATAAGGAATTAAATAAAGTTCAGATATCACCTAAACTGGTATTAAAAGGTTAGCAGTGCTTAAAATTGATTAGTTACCAAGATCAGACAGCCATGATCCCAGGCTGAGAGGAGAGTATTGGCCAGATGTTTTGGAAGCTTTAGTTGTCATTTTAGCAGACTCTTGAGCTAGACAAGAGCTTCACAGATTGCAAACTGGGGAGCAAAACTGTTACAAGGCAGACATCCCAGAGAAGTTAAGAACTGCTGGGAGATGAAAAGTCTTGAGAAGCCTCTAAAAGGACTTAGCAGTTCATATGGACTCTATACATTGAGAACAAAAATGCCCTGCACAGCAATCAGGAACTGGTCAGTTTGGGGAAGGAAAGTTCAGGAAAGCGTAAGTCCTTCAAGCACTGATAGACCAGAGGACTAAGAGATATGTCAGGATGCAAGTGAATACCATACTCCAAATTTCAGGCTATGGCAGGATATATAAAGATATCCAGTAAAAATCACAGTCTCTCCAAGATTAGTCTAAACTACTCACTGCTTTCCTAGCTATCAACAAGGCTGGGGACAAAAAAAAAAAACAAAAACAAAAACCACCATAACATAAAGTTTTAAAGATGGGCAAATAGCACTAGGACATGGTTGTGTCATTTTCATCACAGAGAAATGTAACAGATGACAGCAGAAAAAGCAGTTGTGACTGCTGACAAAGCTGACTTCATTACTAGGATTAATAGCAACAAAATGAAAAAGCCAGAAATAGCTAGGGACTAGTTAGATACTTGGGTGAATATAATGATGCAAACCCTCACTGAACACAGATACAGTAAATTTATTAGAACAAATAAATCTCTAAGTATTTCTATGGCAAACTGAAGTTTTGCTATTAGGGATGTGCCATAAAGAAAATGTACCAAAAACATATGAATCTTAAGGAAATATAATGAAGCATCAAAGCACCTATTTACCTTGAAAATACAAAGGAGTCTAAAACAAAGAAAAACAAAAAAAAGAAGAAAGAAAATAAGTTATTCTGCATCTATAGAGAAATCAGGCAGCACTTCAGTAATTAATATTTATTACTTATGGCACCTTTCATACATTGAAAATGCTGAACAAATATGAACTGACTTGTACAACATCTTTACAGTACGTGATACACATAATTATGGAAATTACAGCAGGGGGCTGTCAATGGTGTAAAATCCTGGAGATCTTCCCTTGTGGGGAAAAGCACTGCACCTGAGATGAGGCTGCTATGTAGGGACTGCACAGCACATCTGAAGACAAAATCTACACCAAAACTGAAAATACAGAATACAGCAAGATGAAAAGGCATGGCAAACTTCCACAGCATATGCAACTAAGATGCTTATAAATGAAAGCAGCAGAAGATGACTTTGACATGTGACTATTTTCAGGTTGGAGGTAATCACGTTCAAGTTGAGCACAACACCTGCAGGCAAATCCCCACCAGAAGATGGAAAAATTTGTTTCCCCATCAACACATAGAATCATTAAATGTTCTGGAAGGGACTCACAATGATCAAGTCCTGCTCCTAACTCCACATGGTACAAATTATAGCATGTATCCAAGAGTGTTGTCCAAACACTTGAACAACAGGCCATGACCACATCCCTGAGTAGCTTGTTCCAGTGCTTGACCACCCTCACAGAGAAGAACTTCCTCCTAATAACAAATCTGAACATCCCCTGATGCAGCTTGAAGCCATTCCCTCACATCCTATCACTGGACACAGAGAGAAGAGATCAGCATCACCCTCTCCACACACCTTCATCAGGATGTTTTAGACAGCTACTCCTCAGCTTCCTCTTGTCTAAGCTGAACAAACCTAGTACCCACAGCTGCTCCTCAGAAGTCCTCTAGTCCCTTTCATCATCTTTGTTACCTTCCTTTGGACACACTCATCACTCATATTGTTCATATGACTCTTACCACACACAGCTCTCATGGTGAGGCAGCACCAAAGCTGAGTAAAGTGGGATAAACACTTCTTTTGAGTGGTTAGTTACATTGTGCCTAATGCAACCCAGGCTGGCCCTTTTGGCCACCAGGACACACTATTGACTGATACTGAGCTTCTCCATCAACAAAGCTCTCCAGATTCTTTCTGCAGGGCTGCATTCCAGCCTCTTCTCTCCCAGTCCACTCCTACATCCAGGATAACATAGTCCCAGGTGCAGAATCTGGCATTTGTCCTGATTAAACATCACACAGTTGGTGATTGGCCAGCCCTGTAATCTGTCCAGGCTCCCTATAAGGCCAGTCTGCCCTCCAGAGAATCAACAGCTTCTCTTTTATTTAGTATCATCAGAAAACTTAGTGTGGATTCAGCTTCTGCATCCAGGTTGTTGACAGAAGCATTGAAGAGAATTGGATCCCAAGGAGTGGATGGCTTTGCTTGTTTCTTTTAATCAGGAGCATGGGGTTAAAGCCAGAGATCACCAATCAGTTCACAGCCTCCACCAGCTCAACTCTCTGCTTGAGACTGATTCGTTATAAATCAGCTTTCTTGCAGCTTAGTGTACCAGCCTGTAAAACAGGTAATTCAGAGCCAGACCGTCAGCTGTGAACTGGCACAGCTCCACTCAGTTCCCAGTGTCAGGAGGGAGCAGATTTGGCCAAAATTAAGCATCAGGCATCCCTGGTGAGCAAGCAGAGTGATTTACATGATGACCTGGCTCACTGCATCCACATCTATGTGGAAAGGCGCAGGCATGACAGGATGCTGCTCTGATACAGATATTACACAGCTCTTCTTGAGATGAAGTGGCAGTGCAGATTCCAGAGGGAACCTGTCATATGCCTAGCATGTGGCTTGTGTCTACAGGGCACCCACCCATATATAAATAATGCTTCTCTACATCACAGGAGCAAAGAAGTTTTAATGTTTCCAGCTAATCGGGCCTCTACTGTTGACAACAAAGTCTGCTATGTCCAATCTTATCTGTAAAATACTGCTGGTTTCGAAATACTGTGTTTTGTGGGTGTTACAATAAGTGTTCCCTTGCAACACTCTCCCAAACTATGATTGGGAAGTAAATGACAAAGTCTAACAAGAACAATCCTTTGACATTCAATTTTATGGAACCAGTCAGAAAGTAAATAAGCACACACCTGACAGGACAGCTTCATTTCACTAATACCAACTGAGCACATGAACTGGACAGGCTTCATGATTTTCTGCCCAATTAACACAACTCCAAAATCTCCAGTCAAGAGTTCTCAGCCCAGGGTATTCCTTGGCAGAACCTCAAGACATCCTGCTTGAACAGAGAAACAAAAACAAATGTTCCTCTTACATGACTTGCCTCCTAGTCTTGACCCAGCATAAAGATTGATGGTTTAGCTGTACAATACCCCTGAGAGTTTTAGTTTTTCACAAGGTTAATATATAATATGGATTACATACCTACTACAAGAAGAGACCAATACACAGTATGCAATATTAATCATAGGTGATGTTTTCAGAACATAAAAATATAATATCCTCAGAAAACATTCCATATATTTTTTTCAAAGGACACAAAGAATTCATGACTGGTGCAAGTGATGTTTTTTAAAAAAAGAAAAATCTTACCTGTCACAAGCTGTTGTCCTGCTAGTCCTACTGGAACCATCCCCAGATTATTCATAGCTGTAGCCCAAGCCGTGGGATCAGTGACTGACATGTTAAGCTGTGTGGTATCTATAGCTATACTTCCCAAACCATCAGCTGCTGCAAGAAAGTAAACATGCTGTAAGCAGAAAAGCCAATGCACCACAATTTTTAACCAAAATTTTCAGTAACAATGAGTTTCTCACCGCTTATTTTGGGTCTGTTTTATTTCTTAATTATGATTCACCTTTTGATCATTGGTAACAGTTCTTGGTATTGTATAAAGAAATTGTAAACATTCAACAGATGTAAAATGGTACAAGATGAAGAGAAAATTATTTCACCATGAGGACAGTCAAGAAGTAGAACGGGCTGTGCAGTCACCATCCCTGGCACCTTTCAAGACTCAACTTGATAAAGCCTTGAACAGCTGGTCTGACCCTATCTCTGACCCTGCTTTAAACAGGAGGTTGGATTGGAGACCTTCTGAGGTCTCTTCCAACATGAATAAATTGCCTTGCAACACTCTGATAGACCTTAATGATACATAAATAGTTGTGGAACTTGCCTGACACCTGTGAGAACCAAACACAGCCGAAGGAAAAATCATTTTTCCATAAGGGGTAATTTTTATTTTGAAAAACTTTAAGAATACATTATCCCCTAACCAAAAATAGATCCAAAAAAATCTATTCACTATAGCAAATACCAAATTTTCTAAAACCAAAATAGAAATATCATTAATACGGTGAAAATAGACTGAGCCCATGTATGGATCTTCCTTTGATCGGGAAGAGTGGGTCGGGTAGTTAAGGGATGGCACCTTTCTGATACTGAAACACCAGACACAAGATGTAATCACAGATTTTTGCTTCTCCCCTCCCCAGTCACACCTGAAATCAACTCTTTCCAGTTATTTTCTTATGGCCTTTGCAGACCTGAGATATTTACCGGCAGCCATTGCTTTTCCCTGGATCCTTTTTCTTCTGTTAGACTTCTTCAGACAGGAATAATTAGCTACTGTATTAGCAGCATCTTGAGATGGGATATCACCAAGCACAGGGCCCACACACAGCTCATTAGGCTCTGAAAGAGAAAAGATGGAAATGAAGTCCAAGTGCCAGAGCTGGAACACAACAACGTTTGGGAGGCACTGGAAGCTCCTGCCCTCTCCCTCCGGATCACCAGCCCCAGCTGAAATGTGCACACATTTCACAGCCCCCATAGAGGCATTCCAGCAACCACTCGTCCTTGCCTGCTGAACAAACAGGACCACGTATGAACCTGTCAGGCCGCTGAAAAGCCCTTCACAAATTAGGTCTTATCAGCAGCCACACAGCCTCCTCGGCATGAAGGCATCAGCTGAAGGAACATATTAAGGGATGAAAACGATTATTTTTTTTTTAAACTGTTAACAATTAACTGATGTTGCAAGTTTCAAGGAAATAGTTGTCTGTACTGAGATGGAAAGAGGAAAGAAAATATTATGCAATGACTTAGGGAATGGAGCCTGCAGACATGTGGCAAAGAAAACCTAACAAAGCTGAGGATGATGCCTGCTCCTTAACTAACACTGCACCCTTGACTCACAGAGGTTAGTTAGCTCAAAGCAAAAGTGCAGTATCTGCTTCTATCTAAGACACATTGCTCATCAGGTGTCTGTCAGGCCATGAATGTTTCATAAGGCCAACTTCTTGCTGTTAGTGTTGTTATTTGGGAGGATACGTTAGCACGTCGCTCATAGGAAAGGAGGCTGAACAGGTGACAGGTAAGAGGTGTAAGTAAAGTCTGTGAGCTCCCGGCATTTCCAGCAGGGACAGAAAACACTGGGCTGAGGATGATCACATACACAAGCCCGTTACTCTTAGTGCACCAGGTACATGGGACTGTGGGTGAAGAAGGGCCATGTTAATTTGTTTTTGGCTGTCCAGTAGCTTAAGCGGTCTGATCCAGGGTGTTGGGTACCAGGGGCCAGCAATTGACCAGAAGATTACAAGTGTTCAGGGAGGTCATTAGCACCGAGCAAGTGAATTTCAGTGACTTGTTCAGCCCTAAAATAGCTGTGCTGACTTTAAAAAACTGCTTGAAGGACCATAATTAAGAGGTTTCCAACATGCAGACCCTAAGGATTCCTCTATAGAAAAGACACAATTAACATAATTACACTATATTTTAGCTTGGTACCTCCCACACCTTTTTTTTTCTTTTTTTGCATAAAGTACAAGTCAGAAAGTTTTAAGTTCCATTACACTGTACACATCATTTCATAGGAACATGACCAAATCAATGGCTGTAAAAGTAAAGAAAGAGTCAGGCTGAGACGGTGGTCTATGTTTTTTTGTATGTTGTAATTTACAAATAACCAGTATACTAGGCTAAAAAGCATTTTGTTCAAATCTACAGTGGGTCTACTTAAAAGTCAATATTTATCAACCCTTAATATTTGAATTTGCAATTCCAATTCTTATTTGATCTCCACTACTCATTATACATAACATAAAATATTTCATCATAAAATTAGCTTTAAAAAAACATCTATAAACACCAAACAAACATTGAATGGAAGTCCTCTGCAGGGAATGTGACTAACATAAGGCAAGGCAGCCAAGATTTATGTCAAGTTTTTAAAAACTGGGTGTCTCCTGTTCAGCTCTTAAAACTTGTACTTAGCCCTTTCCACTGAGGCTATAAACTTCTGACCACAAACATCTATTTTGAGGTTAGGGCTGGCTGAATTATTCCTTGTCAGTAAGTTATTTCTCAAGCAGTGCAGCCCTCCTTGCTCTTTATGAACACAGCCAAATCAATCCCGATTTACAAATATATGCTGAATAGCCCAGACGAGAGTGGTTCACCTCTTCCCCTGACCAGCAGCCTTGTTGCCTTGATGAAGGAAGGAGCATTTAAAACACAATGGTGATGAAATGCCTCTTCATAGCTTGCTGTGTGCTACTAGCTTGTCCCCATAATGCATCACCAAAGCTAATGGGGAGGAAGGAGGTACTGCCCCATGGTTTTGGGGCATCTCAGATAGGTGTGATTTGCTGGGATAAGAGGAAGAAAAAGGGGTGTTGGACTCTCTCTGCCATCCCCCTCACCCACATTTTACTGTTAGGTGAAGTGTGTACCAGGTGACAGCTCTGCTGCTGAACGCTACAGACTTCTGCCCAAGCCCACACTGCAGCTGCACCAGTTCTGCCAGAAGTGCAGGATCAGGCACTGGGCTAGGAAAACACACCTCAGTCTACTGGGAGTGACTTTCTGGTGTTTGCCTTCTGACATGTTGTTCACATATTTCAAATTCTGGAATACTTTCATGAATTATCTATAAGCATTTGTTAAATTCCTTGCAGAGGAAGAAGAATATAACACCATGAATATGAATGAAAGCAGAATCAGTAGGTTAAACGGGTGAAACTCATGGTGTACTATGAGGTCTGCCCAATATGCCAAGGAAGTCTTTGCTCAAAACATTCTCTCATAGCCCACCCTGGCTCTGGGCAGCTTTGCTTTCTCTCTGACCATCAGGTCTACTGTTTCATCAAAAGTACCTGGATGCAGTGCAGGGCGAACCAGGGGAAAACCCATAAAAGAGAACGTGAGGAGCCTAAAGTGGAACTAGTTCTATCTAACCAAGAACTGCTGCAGGCTATTTTGTCAGTGGAAGAGAGCTGAATAACAAGCATAAATGAACCTATGAACACTGAATAATTTGCAGTAAGCTGTAGGCAGAACTAATGCTCCATACTGAAGGACACAGATTGCAGAAACTAGCTCTTTTAAAAAGAAAAGTACTAATTGTGAACATCCCTTCTAGTGACAACTCAGCGGCTACATTAACACAGAGCAGCATAATATGGCTAAAATAGTCTCACAGGCATTTCATACCCGATTTAGACTCAAACATTAGCTTTTGTTTAAAAACTTCTGAAAATTTGTACAGAGAAGGTTTCAGTAATGTTTAAAATAAAGTCAGCTTTTGGCAAATTTCAGCATTTCTTTGTGTAGCTCAGACACTGCACTGTTATACCCTTCATGACACTGGAAACAAAACAAGCAAGGAAAACAAACATACCCACTGTCTAAGTCATAAAAAACAAGATCATAAGTTTGATGAGAAATACATCCACTAGGAAAGATTCTTGCTTTCTGAATAATAAATTCAATCACTGTTGCTGGTTAAACAGGCAAGAAAGCATAAGCTTATGCAGGGATCTTGTGTAACCTGAGCAGACATTAACCAACACCATTTCACTGACATCACACCTTTAGAGAGCATTCCTGATTTACAATTCACTAATACTCCTCAGGGCATTAATGACCTGAAGATATATGGAAAAGAAATCTGTTTTTATAAACACTTGTGCATGGGAGTAGTTCTACTCCAGGGGAGTAACTTCAGAAGCAAATAAAGCCATAATCCTGATTTACAGGAGAAAATGTATAAAATATTCTAGGGCCTGCTATTCCTTGATGTTTGGGAGAGGGAGACATTAATAAACACTTCCTGATTTGAGAACTTCTGATTAAAAAAATTTTGATGCCAAACATTTTGTAAAGAGACTTCATGTTATACATTTTTGGTGGTCTCTCTTTTTGCAGACACTATGCAGGTACCAGCCCTTGGATGGTGAATTGCAAGAGACATTTAGATTTCCCTCAGACAGGTTGTCAGGAAGATAAAGCACCCTCAAGTCCATACCAATGAGCACTTCTCAGTCATAGCAGTCATAGCAGATTGTACTTAGTGCACATATTTTATACCAGGCAATTAAATGCAGTTACCCAAATGAATACAGAAGTCAGTTATACATTGTGCATCAATTATCACAGGCAATGAATGCCATGAGACAAAGAAATTAACGCAACATAAAACTAATTCAATAACAGCAGATTGTGAAGTTAAAATCCTACCCTTTAGATATCCATAACACCACAATGAGTTACGACACAGAGCAAAGCTGATTAAATGCACCACTGTAATGAGGCTCTGTGGAGTGCCCGGGTCAGCAGCCAGCCCTGGGATGCAAGGAGGAGCTTCTCTGCCCAACTCTGACACTGACCTTCTGAGTGACCTTCAGTCATCTCAGCTCCTTGTCTAATTTTTCTGACCACTAAATCCTTCAAGGAAAAGACTGATGGCATCAACCTTTTGAAACCTGGGCATACAAGTCACAAAGTCATTAAATGCTATTAGGGCTCTTGAGGAAACACAGATGGAAAGGAGCCATGTGGAATCTTGTGAACTGTTACATCTAGGTGAGTTTTCCAGTTCTTAAAAGAATGGCAATTTCAAAGTGTTTGTTACTATTCACTGTGATTCATAGGACAGTGGTCATTAGGTTAGTCACACTCCACCTGACCTGCCAAAGTACAGGTCATTTATCAGGCTACCTCTATCTGTCTTCTAAAATATATCAAGTGTTTTGTACTGGTTCTTCCCAGTGTTTTTGTTTCTCCAGCTGCATACAGGACTCCCAGTGAAGAAGGGAGAAACAGAAAGAAAAGCTAGACAAGGATATGCTGCAAGTCACTATTCATTTCTTTCTGCCCATCTCACGATGAAGAAGAAAGATGGGAGTAGCAACAATGAAAATGATATTTTTGTGCCATAGCCATCGTATGTGAGCTACATGAAAAAAATGGCATCTCCAAAGTGATTCCAAGGATGGCTTTTAAAAATATTTTGATAGTACTGCATATGCAGTGTTACAAGAAGAGACATTGTTTTGCATGGTTAATGGCAACACCAAGAAACTTCACCTAAATTCGGAAATTCAAAACAAATTGAAGGAAAACACATTTCTTGCAACAATGTGCAAAAAGACATTTACTACAGCAAGTGAAAAATTGCATCAGGTACCAAAGCTTTTTTTGGAACAAAATCTGTTTTTCTGGAAGGGGATTCTAACTCATGCATCTACTGTATGCTTCATCTCCCTCCTCTACTGCAAAGACCAGTTGGTTTCCAGCATCTCCAGAGTCACTCTGTTTACATGGATTTTTTTGCCACATCTCCTTCTTACAGGATGTCTTTGAAAGCAAAGATTAATTCTGCAGGAACTAGCACTTTTCTTAAGAAAACAGCTTCATTAGGCACAGGCTAGGGAGGGTACGCTCCCTTAGAGCCTAAATAAGAGCTCCGGTTTTGTGTTCACTTACATAATCTTCCCAATTTTTTGTCTTATGAATTATTTGAAACACCTTTGATCATTCTGTATTATGCCATTAAAAAAGCTACATTGTCATCTCATAAACTTATAAAATATGTGCTGGTGCATTAAGACCTTTAATTTTTAACTATGTGTACCGAATATGTAGGTTTTCCATGATTGCAAGGGATCCTTTCCACCAATTTTCACTGAAAAAACTGTTAATGAGTAAATCATGTCCATACTGATAGGACTAAGACAACTTAGAGAAAAAGCACAATATATTTACAGTTTCCCTCTATATTCAACAAAAAGAATTCTAAAAAAACATATTTTCTGGAAGAACTGCTCATTTGAGATGCCGCATTACTTAAATCCGCTGTCCCAGCACTTCTTGAAGATAACACATGGTACACACAAAGGCCAGACTTCCCTTGGAAAGCAGAACGCTGCAAGATTTCAACAGAGAAAGAAAAATAAAACAAAGGTCTCCAAGATAAACAGGTATTCTCTGGTGATGTTCCTTGAAAGGTCACTCAGTAATATTTCATGGTAAATCCCAGACTTCACTGGAATCTCAGAGCAAAGCCTTAACAGGTTACAAATGTGCTTTTTGTTTTGCATGTATTTTAGCAGCTGCAGTCTGATTATGCTGAAGTCTATAAATAACAGAATCTGGAGACACATTAAGCAAAGCATTATAGAAGTCCAGCTTACTTACTGAAAAAGCGTATGCAGTTCCAAAATCGTCTGGAACAGGGAGAAAAAAAGCCATGTTGCTGGCTAGTAATGCAGCACAGCCTTGATAAAAACAGGTCTGATTATTCCTTGAGCACAAAACACTGTTGTGAATTGATGATTGCATCTCTGTTTTTCAGCCTGCCAAGATGGCTTGCAATTGTGACTCACTTGCTTCCCATTTAAAAGAACAGTGACTTACTGACTAAATTAGGACAATCCTTTCTTTAAATGCGGCATTTTAACTTCATTTGTATTTAACAACAACAAAATATTCTGAAATGTTTTAATTATTTACAGCAGTATTTTAATAGCAAGCCTTTTATCACACTACTTTCTACTAAAGGCCAGTGATTATTTTAGAAACATGACATCCCACACCACTGCATTTCAGACAAAAGGGGAAGCATCCGAAGAAAATTTTGAACAAAGACACTTCAGCAACTTCATTGAAAGGCTGAATACTGAAATGAGAGGTGCTGGAATGCCTTCTTGATGCCATAAAGTACCTAGGGCAGTCATATGGGCTCTCGTGCTATTTCTTGTCTTTTTGGGCTTGAGAGAATTCCTATGTAAATGCACCACACCTATCAAACATATTCTCTCACTCACTGTACCGTACACAGTGTTCTTGCTTTATGTTTACTAAACCTACATCAAGTAGCTAAAATACAAGGGGTTGTTTGGTTGAGTGTTTTTAAAGAAAAACTAAGACAAAAGGGGGAAAAAAAAGAGACCAAAGCAAGTTGGGACACACTTCCAGAAGAGTATTTTAGCTTCTTGGCTAACCTGAAGTGAAATCATTCCCATGTCACCTACTGAAAAAATGAACAGCTTGACAGGCAAGCCCTGTCTGTGGCAGAGCCCCAGCGACTGTATCATACAGACCATCAGAGGCAGGGGTGCCTTGCTGTTGAATTTCCAAATGAACACAGACTGCTGTCTCCTAGTCCCAGAAGATCAGGATACAGCTGAGTTTCACATGGTAACATTATGTATAGAAAGTCTATTTTAAGTAACTTTTTAGAAATTTCTAAAATGCATTCATTACCATTTTTCTTCTCCCTCAAAGTCTGTATAATTGAACTCCTGGAGTTAAGGCAGCCTGTCTTTTCAGGCAGACATTCATCAGGGGAAAAAACCCCAGACCTGTCAGTTAAGCAATTTTCTTATTTTTAAAATACACTTTTATTATGGGGTCAGATTATGGCAACAGGTGTCATCTAAATGTCCGTGGCTAAGCGCGAGGGTGATCTGCAGAGCACTTTTTGCAGTGTATTAAAAATCTAAAGTCATATTGATTAAAATTTTATACAATACCATCACATATTCTCTCAGTGAGGGGTGTTCAGTGGAAGTCTGTTTTGTTTGTTTTAATTCAAGGTTTCTGGTGATAAATTTTGCTTAAGAGAAAAACCCACTATCTCTTCTATCAGGTTACATCTGTCCTCACTCTGAAAGCTGCCATCCCCTTTTAGCACATCACACTCAGGATATTTTCTCCAGCTACAAGCTCTAAATTGCCAGTGTGCTCCCTGGGCTCATTTATCTTGCAATCCTCCCATCCCTCTTAGTACACCTCCTGTTCTCCATTTACCTCATAATACTTTTTCTTGCTTTTCTTTGTGTTATTTTTTCCATCCATTGACTCCACACTCCTCCTACAATGTAGGCACATTTCTTGCCTTAATCTGCCATAGGCCATTCTCTCACTCAGAGATCTCTTCACAGCCAAGGTGTTACTGTTTGTTACACTGTACTGTTGTATTAGGGAAGGGAGGGATTCACCTCACCCAAATTCTGCCAATGCAGATATTTATGCTTGAGCTTTCTTGCTGTTGTTGTTGCCAATGGGGTGAACCAGATATTTTGCCAGCCTGTTTCTGACACCTACCTTGCCAGGCAGCGAAGCTCACCTTGGAGGTACACATCTCACTCCCTGGCTGGAAGTCTACACTGCAGTTTTGGATATGAACATCTGTTTTGTCAGACACCCACGGGATGAGATGAGCTGGGCTGAGCAAACTGTGCCTTGGGAGCTCAATTGTCACTCTGCTACCTGCATGCCATATGAATCCTAGCAAGACACTCGGTCCTGAGGGACTTGGCTCCCACTCCTGTCCTTTGCCTGATAACTCTGGCACACTGAGCTGCAGGAGAACAGAAAGCACGACTCAGTTTGCAATAGCTCATGAGAATGTCCCCAAATATAGATACATACAAATTAGAGAGAGAGAGATGGTTGTCTTTCTGATTATTTTTCTGCCCATCCCTAGTGAATATGCAAACATATAATTATTAGTGTTTGACAGCAGGAGCTGCCCACTCTAACACAGTTCCAACAACTGTGATGCCCTATATCTGCCTTTTCTCTGGAGAGAAAATACATCCTGGACCTTTTCTTCCTACTTCCAAATGATGAATCCCATCTCCTCATCCCCATTTCCTTACCAGACACTTAACTTTCTTGCTCCTTTTAACTCCCATTTTAAAGATCAGGGTAAATCACACACCTCTTGGCTACCACAGTCCCCTGTTTCTGCCCATCAGCCTTGCCAAGGCTGCTCCTGGCTCTCTTCATCATTCTTGCTGTATTTGGGGACAGCATCTGTTTTTGAACCAGAAGTGAGGACAGGGAGCTCCCCTCTGTCTTTTCTGATTTACAAGGTAGTTTGCCCTAGATAAATGAGGGAAGCAATGAATATTTTCCATCTCCCATAGGACGAGGCAGAACTTCCAGGGTCTTTGTGCTACCCATGTATGCCCATTAGCTTTCCTCAGAGGCTGAATTAAGTTGCTAAGCAGAGCCAGGAATTTTGCCTGTTTTCTAAACAGTTGTTTATGGGATTACTAGCAAGTTACATAAATTTAGGATTATCACATACTGTCTGGGCACTGAGGGAGAAGGAATTCCACAGTTAATGTGAGGTCAGATCAGGAAAACAGCAGCTACTATGTGTGCATCAACTATGATCGGGCAACAAAAATTATTTTGATGCTTCTGCCTTGTAACTGGCTGTCAGGGGATCAGGATGGAGGAGGTTAGGGCTGCAGATCAGGGTGAATATAATGATGCTAAAAGCCCTCCTTCCCTCCAGGTGGTCCTGCAATATCTTTACTGAGACAACAAGCCTTCCACTCCCCTTTCTCTGAAAGGTCTTCTTGAATGCGCATTTCTTTTCTTCAATTTCAGTTACAATTCTTCAGGGCAGGAAATCGTGGATTTTCCCTCAGGCAGGACTAAAACCTACTGAAAATGTGGCATTCCTTGGGCTGTAATTGGACTGATGCTGCCTTTAGCCAGGTACCCTCCAGGCAGGGATATCAGCGAGGCAGCACAGCTCTAAGACACAGAGACAAGGCCACCCCCTTGGCAGGCTTCTGCATAGCCCCTTGTACAGCCAGGCTTTCATCCCATTTCAGGCTTTTAAGGTGCCACTGTGTTGTAGAACTAGGAATAATGGTAATTGTATCATCTTTCTCTCTCCTCACGCAGCCCTTCCACCTCTTTCAGGTAGTTATAATCCCCTCATCCACCATTTTCCAAAGTGTTGTACATTTGTTTGTCTTTTCTTATTTGAATTATAAGCTCTTCAGGGTAGAGAATTTCCCTTTATCTGTGTTGGTAAAGTACAATGTCAATTTACTGCACTATATAAATATTTTCTAATAACAAGGGCAATAACAAGAATAATGTATTTTCTTTACTGCAATACAGTATTTCTAACCTTCAAGATACAATCAGAAACAACCCAAAGTCAACAACAAGACCAAAAGATTTGCGGAACCTTTAACCATGAAGCGGAAGCCATGAAGCCACTTTGTGGAACTTTGGTAAATTAGTTACTTATATTCATAAATAGCAGTAAAAATTCTTGCAAATTGACCCTCTGGAAAATATAAAGCAGAACATAACCAGTGTAAACCAGCAGAGCACTGCTCCACATGTGTATTATAAGGGTCACAAATGGCCTCCTAGTTACTTTTTAAACAAATGCAATGTTAATACTTTCACTGCAACATTATGAATAAAGCATTTGGCCTGTAGCTATGAATCTCATGGCTTTTGACTTGTTTGTTTACATTGTCATCCAGAAAATTTATATACCATGCTCTCTTGGAGTCAATCTTGACTCACCCCTTGAACATGCAGAGGACATGGCCCGTGTAGAGGGCTCTGGGCTGCAGAAGTTTCCATCAGCTTCCCCAGTGCAGTTTGATGGCACCACTCACGACCCTCCCTACAGCAGCACAGCGCTCTTCTGGCACACAGGAGGAGAACGGGGTGCCAGGGTCGGTGTCCAGGCCTCTCTGGCACCATCTCTGCTCATGCTGTTAATGGTTTCTTTGTCCTTTAAAGCTCTGAGGTATCAAATTAATCAAAATATAATGGGGATGGGGCAAGAGATTAAACTGACAGGAGTATGAACTGCCCTTGTTTATCCAGGTGATACTACAGGAAGTGCAAAGCAGACACGTGTAGAGGACAAAGCCCTGTCCTTTGAATTTATGGTCTGAATGGAAAATGCTTTGTGAGACCACCATATTTCTGTCTGAAATATATGGTTTAATTTAGGAGTGCCCGAGTGACACTAGCAGCCTCTGATATATAAGTGGCCAGGTTAAATGACCTCTATGTACTTTCTTGCCTGAAGCTCCGAACAACAGCAAGTGGAGCATTTTGAATGAGTCCTATTTCTTATCCTTTTAATTGCCTACTAATATTTCTCTTGGTGGGAAAGACTTAATAGAGCCCTTCTGCCTCCAAGTGTCTTCCAAACTATCCAAATTGCAATTCAGCCAAAAAAAAAATATGGGTCTTCAGTTCTCTAGAAATGAAAAAGAAACTTGATGGGGATCCAGGAGATTTCTGTTCCTCATATAGCTCTGCAACACACCTTTGGCAAGTAATTTAAACCATCTATATCTTGATCTCCCACCCATGAAATGGTGTGATTATACTTTCTTTAACTCAGACTTTATTAATCTTGCCTAGTCAGGCTGTGCTTATGGGGTATGTCCAGCATCACAGGACCATGACCTGGGCCTGCAGATAACACAGGATTGCATTAGGCCAAGGAATATTCTAACCCCATAAAATCCATAACTAAAGCAGAGTGGAAAAAACAAAACAAACAAACAGAAAAATATCAATTATCATAATTTCCTATGGAATCACTGTTTATCTGAATGTGGAGAAAATAGCAAGTTTCCTTTAAAAGCACTTGCAATGAAATTCACACTGTCAGGTGTAAATTACAGCCTGTATCTCATCTTGTTCTATCTACAGCTCCTTTCATAGTCATGCACAGCACCAGTGTACAAAAATATTTCCTGCATGTGATCAAGCAACTGTGGGCACATAAGATGCAAGCAAAATAGGAGACTCAACAAAAAATGTTTACTGGTATCTTAAAAGAAAACTAGAAGTTTGTAATCATGCCATTTCTCAATCAGATAAGGTGAATTACAATTGTTCTTGAAAACACAATTCAAATAAATCGAAGAAATATTTTCTTTAAGAAGTTGCAGAGAACTGAAGTAGCTAAAAATAAATGACAAAAAGAAATAACAATCCCAGGAACACGATTATATTTGCAATCACAAATATAGCAGATCACTTAAATTAAGTCCTGATCATAATAGAGTTGCTCAATGGAATAGCATGGGAAACAGGCTTTTCATCTTTTTTTCCTCAGTGCTTTATGCAAGATCTTCTGGTTGCATATGCTCTACGACATCTAATAGATTACTTCAGACAAATATCTACATACCACAGTAAACTCTGCAGAAACATGGTTTCAATCTATACTCATCTCCGAAACAGTGAACTCCTCCCTGAGTCCCATGGATTGGCGATACTGCGGGGTGCATCACTGGCACACAGTGAAGCACCACTGAGTTTGGGAGGAGTCACCAGATGGAGTTGTAGCACACTGTCATGTTATTTCAGGGTCCATATTTCAGGGTACAAACAAGATTTCAGCCTGGGTAGAAACTCAATGTTGTTAATCTTCTTTAGGACAACTGTGGCTAGGGGCAAGGAAGTGGCGTATTTAGTTTAATTACACAGCCAGAAATGCCTGAGCTAGGAAATTCTCACTTTAAAGTTGGCAATTTCTTTTCATTCAGGAATGGTTAAAATGTCTTAATTGTTAAGTTATCTGTACAAAGACTGTACCTCAGGTTTTCTACCAATTAGGTCTCCAAATGCTTATCAGATGGTGAGGACTGGATATCTGTCACAGCACAGAGAGAGAGAAACAATAATTTTCTAATTTTCTAGCTGATAAAACCCTTTTGGGGCACTAAAATTAAACATTTGCTTGTTCAAATAGGGCCTGAACAAAACAGTTTTGTATGACTTCTCAGTGAATGGAAAGAGATGCCATACCTGCTGTGCATGGCTACAGAACTTCTGAAGACTCTGCAGACAAGCCACCCGACTCCCCTGTCATGTCTGGCACAGGTTTTTGCACTTTACAAGATAAGGCGATCAAGCTTTGACCCCTAGCTTCGTCATAATCAACATTTGTGCATGTAAATTCAGTTTAATTGGAATTTATTCATGTTTCTAAGGGGAATTTAATGATGGAAAGATTCATGCTACATCACATCTCAGTGGTACAAAGATTCACACATGCAGATCCATCACTGAGAATGGCCTGACCTCTGTTATCATTAATTGAAGCATATTAAGAGACTTAGCAGAAAAAAAAAATCCAAATATGAAATGTCAAGAGACAGATCCATCTAGTTTCGTATCCTGTAGTTATAATATACCTTAATTACAGTTAATTAGGAGATATTGTTCCTGGTGGAAGATCATCTGACATAGTTTCTGTTGGTGATTAAACACAGAACGTTATTTGTTGAATGTGGGACCTGTTTATTGTGACTGTACAATTCTATCTGGAGTATCATTCCTGCTACATAACAAAACAAAAGAAATTCATAGGTCAAAAATATTTCCCTTGACTCATGATGCTTTAATACCCCCTGCTGCCTTCTTAAATTTTCCACTGCTGATGCCTTAGGACTCCAGCACATGATGCAGCTCCCACTAAGGAGGGATGCAGAGCCTCTCCTTGGGCTTCAACTGAGCCACATCAGATCCTAAATGAACAGCAGATATAGGAAAAGGCTGAGGGAAGACAAGTGCTACAGGAATTGACCTCTGTGGAAGAACAGTGAAGTTGGACAGAGAATCAATGAAGGCTTCAGTACCATTTGTGAAAAAGTAATCTTTGATTTATTGGAGCAGTGCTATTATCTGGAATCCTTTCCTCATAGAGTGTAAAATACAAAAATTAGAAACTCAGGCTGAAGGCATAAGCTCAGCTTCTGCTGGCATCAATACGGTTTGCCCACACTCATTGATCTATGGCTATATATGATCCTGAAGTACGTTTTGCTGGGCTGTCTGGGATCTTTGCTCATGCTTAGAATAGAAATGATGGGATTGGTTTTGTCACTGAAAAGTAAGCAGTGCATATCTTCTGCCTGAAAAGCAAGCAAATTAACATTTGTGAAGCAATCTTTTTTCCTCAGTTACAAGAAAGAAAAAAAAAAAAAAAAAAAAAAGCAGCAGCATAATTGGCTAGATTACTTGTACTAGGAAGAGTCTTGGTTCTCACAAACTCTGTGCACACTGGTTTCCTAAATGCTTGTTTACTCTGAACAGCAACAATTGTGATAAATCATTTGCTATTTACTCTTCAGTGCTACTATATGCTTTGGGCAAAGATTTTTTTTTCCTGCTCATTATTTATTTATTTTTAATAGCAAAACCACTCTTTTAACACATTTTTGCATTCCCAGTGATGGATTTTATCTTTGATATGTGATCCAGATATTTAACTACCTCTCTCTACATCTCCCATGAATTGTTTATACAGCCACTTGGCAGCATCATTTGCATATCACAGGAAAGATCCCATTACATGTTCCCAGAGGTGCGGTTTCACCAGCTTTATCACTTTCTGCCACCTATGCACGTCTCAGAAGCTGAGTGTCTGGTTAATCCAGAAAGGCACTTCTTGGCTACCAATAGTAATTAAACATTAATGGTGCAGTCACAACATTTCCAGCTACCCAGAACTTATCTTCCCATTGTCTTAGACAAATATAATACCCAAAAATATATTCATCTTTTCATACAGATTTTTCTGCCACAGGAAAATCACAGATCTTTACCTTTAATGCATTCTGTTCAGCTGTTGCAGACTTGACCAAAAATAATTAGAAAAGGAACAAATACACAAAGGAAATAAAGTTGGAAAGAAGAGAAACATTCTTAGGACCAGAGGATCTGAACATAGCACAAAAGAGCTAATGGAGATGTGGAGCTGGACATTATATTCGTTCTCCAGACTCTTGTTTGGTGACTGAATGGGACAATGGCTCTAACAGCAGGCTTCATGGTGATGAAATGCCGATGTTTGGGTGAATTCCAGATTATTCTTCACCCATTGTATGAAACATTAAAAAATGACAGCAGTGTAATTTTCACTGAGAGGAGCACTTACTCCAAGAGCACTCTAGCAACATCAAAACATACAATCACTAGGGATCGGGCACAGGAATTAAAGGGAAGGCAGAACCACAAGTCAAACACCAACTAATTTCCTTGCATAAAGCACTGCTGCCTCCAGATGTTTTTTCCCAATAAGCAGACAAACAGTACTGTGCCTTCAAACAGAGTTTTCAATGTACATTTGGGGGAAACAAACATTGCAGGTACCAAATTTTGTTAACTTTGATTTTTCCTCTGCAAATCCACCTTGCAGTAAAGGACTACTAACATGAAGTTTCAGAAATGCAAGCTCTGGATGAATTTGGAGAGTCTGGGATCTAGTGTAGAATTATTAACAAAAAGAGCCTTTTCAGAAAGTGCCCCACACAAACCAAGTAACACCCCTCCAGCTGCTTTCAGTGCAATAGCCAACCCATCATCTCCCTATCTAGCAATAAGAAAAAACCCACAAACTCCTCAACACCATAGAAGTCTTGAAGAGAGAGAAAGGGTTGATTCACTGACAAAACTAATGAGCTATTGAGTCAGCACCCTTTGAGTCACAAAGTCAACCTCAGTGAACATTGATTGAAACTGGTCACATCCCACAGCCCAAGACTGCAATAGCCAATAGTCACAGTGACAGAGCAAAAGGGAGATGAAGCACAGCTGTCCTCTCAAGTCCAAGTATAGCCTGATGGGCAGGAAGGAAAATCAGAGCTGTTCCTGCCTGTTTAAAAGAGAGCATTTAGTTTTTGAGCCTGTCAGCACGATTCTTTTTGAACGCATTATGTTCACTGACATGTCACCCTGACATTTTGTTTAGTAGTACAAAAAACCCCAGAACCTAAAACAAGAAGTAAGGTTATAAAATCAAATATGATGCTCTCTGCATGTTAAAAGAAGTATTGCTTCCACAGAGACCTGGAAGCTCAAACAGCTGCAGCGCAGTGCCACTACATGAAAACCAAAAAATGGAACTGACCTGGGTTTCACGGTTCAAGCGTGCCGTGGCAGGGATCCCGGCACGACTCCCAAATTCAAAGCTTGAATAAACACAGTTGTAGTTTCTTGAAGTGGATGCTTTTAATGTAATCTGAAAAGGGTGAGACAGGACATACTCCTGAAACCCATGTTTCTTAGGTAGAAATTCTGCCTGGAGAAGCCCAGCTCGTGCCTGTTTGCTATTAAGACTGCACAGCAGCGAGGGAGCGTCTTTGAGTTCACATACTTAATGCTCAGTGGTGTGTCTGCGGAGTGGCAGGAAATAAACAACAGTGAGGAGGGGTTAACCAGAGACCTGCTGGCTAAAGTCTATATGCCTGGAAGCAGAAGGGAGAGGGCTGCACAGTCAGATATAGTTCAATTGTTTCTAATAGGGAATCTGCCACAGAGCCACCAGGCACAGACAAAGACACCTGTCAAAGGCTGTACCTGTTTTACATCTCCCCCTAAACCCAAAATAGCAGTTGTGCATCAGGTCATTTCAGTTTTTCTAAACTGATCTAGAACATCTTCCTTATTCCCAAATACAGCATCGCTAGAAAACCATACAGTAAACAGAAAAGATCAAATAAGCCACCTATGCATGGTTCTCCATCACATCTAAAACTCCTACATCACACCCTAAGATATGTTCTCTAACTTATTTCCTAAGACAGCTGTGTGCCTTATGAAATAGTGTCCCCATTCTGCCATAACTGCATCAAGGGAACATCCACACAGATGGTCAGATGCAAGTAAAAACGTCTCTGAGCCTGATAGGAGACAGTAAAGTGAAAATCCCTTTACTTGGAGCCTATCTACCAAAATTTCACCACTGCACCAAGTCACAATTGACTCAGCAGGCAGGTAAAGGCAGTGCTTTGTGAAGCCACCAGCCATATATGCAGACAGAGATATGGACTTGGGCACAGAGCACAGCATGAGTCAGAGAGTCCAGGTGTGGGGATGGCTCGAGAGGAAGAGGGACAGCAGCTGCCCACTACGTGTGGCAATGTGCAGAGGAAGAATGAGCTAAGCTATGCTTCCAAAGAGCTCCTTCTGCTGCAAGATGCAAAGGATGCAGCAGACATGTTCCAGAAGATCCGTCACAAGCACTAACATTGGCAGAAATCAGATACGGTTGCAGACATTTCACTCTAGCTTTTTGCTAGCAGCTTTTATTAGAGAAGGAATCTCCAGACCTGGGATACTGCCTACCCCTCCCCCAAAAAAAACAACAGATTAAACCCAACTCTATGAACTCAATTGGTGGACAATGGTATTGAGGAAACACCCAGTAGCAATGGAGGAACATACTGTAAAGTATAAAGCAGTTATGTGGCTGCATGCATTTTTTACGTACAGAGTATTTATAGATGCTAACCCGGGCAATTTCATATCTCTAGCTATTTACTCTATGCTTGTCAAATGAAATGGCATTTTTCATCCCATTTTGACTGGAAGAGAGAATATGTTTGGATTATAAATTGTTTAGAATTACTTGTTAATGCTGTCAGCTTTTCTGTATCTGCTTGTAGGAGGGACAGGAGGGAGAAAACAAATAATACATTACACATAAAACCACAGTGGAGAAAAACAGAAAGCAAGCTGTTTTCAACACATTTAAACTGTTCAAATTAGAAGAATCAGTTGCTGTGGAAGCAGATCTGCAGCTGAATGAAACCTTTCACCTGTCCAACATATGAAATATTTATTATCTGAGGGTGACTAGATTAAATAAGCCAGACATACAATGCAGAAAGCAGATCATGGCTCATCACCTCCATGATTTTCACAGGTCCTGTGGCAGCCAGATTAGATTTTGCCATAGAGAAAGGGAAGTGGGTTCAATTGCAGTATTGGGTGTCAGGAGAAATAAAACTAGAGGAAAAAAACTTCTCAATTTTAATTTAACCAGGTTGGTGATCCTCTGCTGTGTTTAGTAAGGCTGGAAAATGTTATAATTTCCAATTAGAGAGAAGAGCCCACTCTCTTTAGATAATTACTTTTCCAATAAATTATTCTTGGCCACTTGTTTCCCCATAAAAAATGCCTAGTGTTTTTGCCTTGTCAAAGTTGTTGGGTTATTTCCCCTTCTTTTTTATTTCCTTACTTTGTGTGGGTTGGACTTAATATATTATGGGGCTGAAACTTGGCAGAGATCCAGACACAACAATTTGAAAAATGTTCATACTAAAATTCAGTGATGGCATTCCTTGTTCATTTTATCTCAGAGCCTCCCTGATAATTCAGTCCTGCAAAATCGAGAATAATTGATGCAGAATTGGGTATGTAATCCAGGTCATTTTGTTTTTCAGAAAAAAACATTCAACATTTCTTTTGCTGTAGACACAACTCTGACTATGAACAAAAGCCAAAGCCATTATTTAAGAAAGTGATAATTTTGCATAGCTGCTTTCAGCAGGAAATCACACTTGGAAATTATATTTTTTGCCCTTTATCACACTCGTTTCCCAGAAAATCTGGATTTCTAAGACCTTTGGCATCCTTACTATAGTTAAACAGCTTTAATGTCTGCATTCTAAGATGCTGAAATTGTCTAATTAAGCTAAGGGGTAAAAATAAAGCTTAAAGTCCATTGTTATTAATTCATAAATGATACCATGATAAAATATAATTCTTCTAAGTCTGGTGTGTGTGTGTGTGAAGTGACTGAAAAGTTGTAGAGAGCAAACACACAACACCAAAATATGATCACTTCTTTCAGTTCATGCCTGCTGCATTTGGCAATTGCATGAAGATTTCAGCATTAAATATTGGATCAGGTAATGTGATTTCAAGTCAGATTTACAGACTCTTGGGTGCTGCACAGGACTGATCCTGCCCTAACAATTAAGGCAGCAGTGAGGTAGGAACAAGATGGGGAGGGGAGAAAGAACAGCAGAAGAGGCAACACAATATCCGAGCAGTGCCACTGGACTAACTGTGCCATCACAAAACCAATGACATGCTGCAGAAACCTGGGGATTCCTGGCTCCACAGTGCAGATGACATTTCTCTCTAGCCTCTTCCACAACACAGTAGACCTTAAAATATTAATTAGTCCTCTCTTCCAGTTGTGCTCTTCTGGCACTAGTCCTGTACCTTAATAGGTGCCTCTGATGGTGCAGGGCAGGAGCCCTTTCCCATACCTAGCACATAATACTCACTTATACACTCTGGATTTTCCTAGTCTCAGCCTTCATTTTCATTGCTTCTGTGCAAATAACTTCCTCCACATCTGTTACAGTCCCTTTGCCCTCTTGCAGCGTGCTGCGCTTACACTTTCCCAAGTTTGCCAGAAAGAGACTGCTAGGCTCCAAGTGCACCAAAAAAAGCACAGAACGTGCCTTCTTTCCTGCCTTTCCATCTGTCTGGAATACCCTCCCTTCTTTCCCACCGTGGTACATCAAGTACCTTCCCTTTCTTTGAGAAAACTGAGAATCCATCTGTTCGGCATGGTGCTCCATCTGCAACAACGGCAAGTCCAGTGATGTGCTGCCAATATTTCAACAAAGGGCTCCTCTAAACCCATTCCCCTGAGTCAGTAACACAACCCACGTACCCAGGGTGGGGATGCTCACAGACAGGAGGCGTGTGGAACTGGCAGGCTCTATTCATTTGGTTTTCCCATTTCCACAAAATGCTTTCCCATATCCAGGGAAAGAGGCAGCACCATTTGGCAAATACATTTCTGTTACATGCCTCCTACCAGAAGTGTTAATACTTGGGAATAAAAAAGTAATAAACAAAAGAACCCACTTTGTTGTTGAGACAGTTGCAGAGTGTGCACCTGGACAAAACACAAGGGATGACAATGGTAGGGAGGGATCTAAATCCCTTGAAGGGACTCCTCAGGACCATATCTGTGTCAAGCAAATTAGTGAAAGGGCCCTGGTTAAAAAGAAGGAAATCATGCCAAATTTTCCTTTTAGTGTGAGCTAGAAGAGGGTTGAGCTTTGCAAATGTGCCTGGTTAGTCTGAGGACAAGGGTGAGGGAAGAGGGGTAAACAGTTAATGCAGACAGTTTTTCAGAAAGGAACCATACACCGCTTTTGCATTCATATTTCTGTATCGGGTGTGAATACATTATACAGTCTGTAAATACATATATACTTGTATGTATAAACACACACGAATTAGTCAGTTGCTTTTACGAACTTTGGCTGCTGCCTTTGCTTCAAAAGCTGTCCTATCTCAGGCATTTTAGAAGTCCAGGCTTAATAGTTTTCCATATGTGGTTATACAGATGTTGATACACACAGTCCAGGATGCTCTGACTGCAAGTACTTTGGATTGACCACTTTTCCTGTTGCTTTTTATTAGCTGCACAGTGTTAGATTTATGACAAGTTTCAGAGACATATAAATGGCCAGCTGTTCAATTAAAGTCCCAAAGTTTTCAGAGGTGACAGTATAATGTATTATTTGCTATTTTTAAAGAATAAAAAAATCAGCAGTTTTTTAGAATGGTCTTCATATAAAATAGGAGTTACTAGATTTCCACTCTGCATTGGAACACATGATCACAACACTTCAAATCTGTTACCTTGATTGCTTTTTAAATAAGGAAAATTAAATCAAACAAAAAACCTCCAAAACCCAAGCCAATCAACCAAACAAAACACAATGAAACCAAAAATGGGACTCAACAACTCAGTCTTCAGTTCAACAGATAACTTTTGTTGGTTATTAAGAATAAAGAATGCAAGATTAGCAGGAGTGGCTGCCATCATATAGTTTAGTTTGATAACATTAAAATATAATACATGTGCAAGTTATAACACTAAATAATCTCTATTTATATGCCAGGAAACAATTTAAAAAGTATGTTCTGCTTTTGTCTACTTTGGCTGCCACATAAATGGCAAAGTGTCAAGCTTCTTACCTAAAAAAGCAGGCAATGCTAGTGTGTCTGTCCTGTAATGAGTTCTTCCAGAAAGAAATCCTGATCCTTATCTAGCAGAGCACATCAGCACATTTTGGAGGTCACCCATCTGTAGCAAAACACTCTGGAACACGTTTATGTTTAAAAATAATTTGCTGAACAGGCAGAGATTAGGCAGGTGCCCAGTCAGTCTGTTGAGCTGTGACCTGTTTTAGGCTCCCACAAGATGCTGTGCCATGCTCAGAGCTGCCCTGCACAGACACCCCACTGACTCCAGCACCACAGGTCCTCCACACAAGAATTTTACAACCATACCACAAGAAAATAACAAAAGGCAAGTACAGCCCAAATCAAAGCGTCACTGGGATCATTCCTCTCAAGCCAAGAAAGACAAATTTTCTTAAGCAGAGGGCTGGTGTGGTCTGAGACACTGGAACACTGCTGATCCATGGCACAGACATGCAGAGCCCCAAAAATCCACCCAGCTGAATTGGCAAGGCATGATAGCATGGGTGGAACATAAAGATCATCCTCTTTTTTTTTGCAGACAACATGAATAAAATGAGGCACAGACAAAAACCCCGAAAGTTAAAATCTGCTAAAAATCTCCTAAAGCAAAGCTATGACAGGAATTTGAAATTAATCCAGATCTACTGAATTCTACTCTGATTCTCCAACCATCAGACCAGTAACCCTCCTGCCTTTGAAGGAAGCATTCAAATCATAAGTAAAGCAATTTCTATTCCCATCATGTTAGCAAGGCAAGGAAGTAAAAATGTTTTGCAAAGAACTGTCCAAGTTACTTGTCACACAGAGACAAGATGAACCAGTTTAAGTGGGGCAGAGAGTTTGACATTCATAGGAGCATTTTCCTCTTCCAAGCAGGTGCATGTTAGTTCCCTTCACACCTTTCTCTGTTTTCTTTAAATCTCTTATAATACCAGTAATGTGTCCAGTCCACTTTCATTTAGATTTGATCTTGACAAAGTATCTTATCAGTCTTCTCCCTAATCCATGCTCCCAGAGTGATTGCACAGAAAGTCAGTTCATTTTCCCAGAGTGAGTTCTTTATAATCTATACAGCTCTCATCTGTTTAAATCATGTGAACAAGAATACAACATTCCATACAAAAAGCTCACTTTTCCTTTTGGAAAAAAAAAGTTCCTGCCCTCACTAGTGAGTGAGCAGGAACACAAAGCCACCAGCCTTAACTTGAAACCAGAGGGGTTATGTTAGGTCATAAGGGGTCCAGTAAGCTTGTGAGTGGGATGGTTTATAATATACCATGACTTTGAAACGTTCTGTACTTTCAGGCTTGTAAAGGGATATCCATCATACAAGTCAAGTTGGGAACTACATGAGAGAAACTAGCTGGGCCATGTTTCCTTTAGCATTTGTACTGAATTCTCCTCTTTGACCTGAGTCTACTACTGAGCCACTTTTTGGCCTCGGTGTACCTTGTGCACTCTGTGAACCCTCCTTCTCCGTGGGTGCCACAGCCCTCTGCAGGAATGAAACCTGATGATCTAGTCTTGAGCTCCTACTACTGGGCTACCACTGGGCTACCACTGCACCATCTTTCTTTGCAAATGCTGCTTGCAAAGAGGAGGGAAGATGGCATTGAAATGCATGACTGGAACTATCTTGTACTAAAATTCTGTGGTGATCATGTTAGTCTGATCCTTTAAGCAGACCACAAGCTTCCAAACTGAGAATGTAAGTGCTGCTGATAGGAGCAATTTAGTGACACAATAAATACCCCAGTGTGAACACTGAAAACTAAAGAATGTCAAACTTCTCTCTTACCTTCCTCTCTCTGAGAAGACCTATTTCTCAAAGGACAAACTTGTTTCCAAAAGCACACATTAGCACTGAAGCTGGACAACCCTGCACGCCATTAAAGCATTGGCTGCAGCAGTTTCATCTCCAACACACACCTGAAGGACCCATCCTCCTCATTTTTTTTCTACAGCCCTTGAATATTCCAGCATTCCAAAACAGTATCTTTCAGTCTCTATTGCAGTACCTATTTATTTATCCATAAACTGTCTCCTAGCAAATATAGGCACATGTGTGCACACGTGTGTACTAAGAGACCAACCAACCAACCAGCAAGCCAACACTGTATATTTATACCTAGCTTCTGACTTGCCCAGTATCCTATTTTAAATTATCTCTCCTCAAATATTTTCTTCACATTCCCTCAAACTTTTTTACTGCTTCAACTCTGTATACAGCTGCTTCTTCATGAGGCAATTTTGTTGCTCAGTTAACTATCACATTAATCAGGTGAATGTGTCTCTCCCTAGTATATGTAACAATTGCTCATTAAATCAGGTCTCCAGTACTGTTGAAAAATAATTAAAAACCTGTTTCCAATAAACAAGCTATAAAGGCATTAAGGACAAAATAGTGTGTACGAAATGTATTAGAAACACAGGGAAAGAAAATTCTGACCAGTCACAGGCTGGGCAGATTTAGCTGAATACTGCTATAATTGCTCATAGTGTCAGGCTAGTAGTAAAAAGAAAGTTATAAATATTCACTTCAGATTAACAATGAATGTGTTGTGGCTGAACACAAACGCCTTTTATGTTTGCTTCCTACAAAGAGTCATGCAAAGCAAATTCAAAGCTTGTATGCTCCACTGTTTGTTTCCAGAATAGGAGGTATAATTGATATGGGATTTACACAGCTTGACAAAGCAAGGGAGGCCAGGCTCCCCAAATCTTTTGGATCCAGCACACAAAGTTAATTAAATAAACTGTAAAGGAACTGCACCAGTTCCCTGCAACTTCTTCATCTAGCACCATGCACAAGGATACCTAATTACAGTTTGTCAGCAACTGAGGTGATGAGAGAAACCTGCCATCAGGCAACTACAAACAAATATAATCTAGAGGTAATAATACTTCCATTGAAGGAACAACAGACTAAATTTGTCAGGTAAGTAATTAACTTTGTCTTAATTGCTACACACAAAGTGAAACGATACAGTAAGATCTCAGTGACCAGATAAAATATGTCATTTTCTCCCCACCCAGTGAACCATGCAGTGCTGAACAGATGAGTCACCTTTTCCTGCCTGCATTAAAGGAGAACAATTGGAAAAGATTTAAAATTTAGTTTGTAAATTGAGCCATTTTAATTCACCTTGAAGTCAATCACCCCAAGTTAGTCACTGATGGTAGAGGCAACTTAGCAAAAATGAGCATTTATAATTTGCAATTCTTCTATATATGTTTAGTTAGCATTGTGGTGGCTAATTTACTGTTCCACTTAATTAAATACTGCTAAAATTATACTTTAAGCTTTGTCTCATATTTTGTTAGCACAATTACAATCTAGAAGTGATTTTATATCAATCAGTAATTTGCTCTCCGGCAGTGTAATTTCTTGTTACAAAGCACTCATCTCTAACAAGGTATGCTGAGTGCTCCTGACACCACAGCAGCCACTCACCAGGGTGAAACTGTGACCCCAGAATAAAGAAACAGCTGTCCTCCTCCTTCCCCAGGAGGACTCCCATGGCATGTGACACAAGTCATATGAATACACTATAAGCATATAGTTGTGGAAGGGTACTCCTGAACCATGGGTGTGCTAAGGAGGTGTGTGCTGAGGACACACTGCCATCCTGCACTGCAGCTGAAGAACGAGCAGTAGGACCAATTTAATTCAATAGAAAAGCAAGAACCTGATAATAGAGAGATGATAATCAAATCCACAGAATTAGCAAATAGAAAAAAAAGTGAATAAAACCTCACACTCACTATAGCCGAACTTCCCCCATCCTCTAGAAAGCAGATGCTTCTTGTAAAATAGCAGAAAGAAAAGGGAAAGGAGGACAGCCTGACAAGCAAACCAGGGACAGAAGTGAGATATTTATCTTGATTTTGTATCTGAGTGCTCTTCACACATTTCTGCAAGGTTTAGCTCTGCACTGCGAGCTTACTCAACACTTACTCGACAGTAATCTCCCAGCCACACTGTGCATTAAATTAGATGCTGTTTTCCTGGATATTGTTTTATTGTCTGCACTTCATGTGTAAACATTCTCTGTGCTGACTTTGGTACAATGCTTGCCTCTTCGGGAGGCATGCACATCTACACAAGCATTACTTAAACTCACACAGAGCATATGCTGTGTGTAACAAAAAGCTTGCACGAGTGCATCTCTTCTAAAGTTTGCTGTTCATTAATTCAGGGCAAAGAAAGCTTTTCAAAGGGAATCCAAATCTACTGCTTTTGGAAATCAATTATGTCTTAAATAAGCGTCAATCATCATCTATCCTAAGGGCAATATCTTGAGAATATTGTAATTCTCTGCAATAGTTTCTTGGAGATTAAAGCATATAGATACATAGGGTATTAGATATTTCTAAGCAAAATAATTAATTGTGCCTATTTTTTGCTCAACAAGGAGGTAATAGAAAAACTATTGAGAATTAAATACAATTTAAAGCAGTCCTTGCCCGAGAGTAACCTGTGTGTGCAAAACATCTGTTTTCCTATAAAAATGCTTCAGGAAACTTTCATGGAAGAAGACAAATTGTTTTGGTCTCTCAAAAATTATAATCTTGGCTGCTTACCATTAAACTATAGAATACATTTTGGTTTGTGAAGCCAAAGCTTTATTCCTCAAAAGCTTTATTCAGTAGCCAAGAAAGCCAACGTTCAGAAAATAGGAGTGAAACTTAACTGATTTGTTCACAACTCCTTCACTGTCTTTTATAAGTTTGCAATGACCTGTATATTGTACTGATAAACAGCCCTTCCTGGCTAAGTAAATAATACTGATGAAATCCATCTGGTCTTTACTGTACATGTTTCTTGCAAGAAACATCAGTTTTCACAGGATTGCTTTCCTTTTTCCCAAGAAGGCAGAACTGTGCAGACCTGTCCCAAATGACAAGGAAAAATACACTAGTTATAAAGCCAGATGTTTCAACAATAACCATAAGATGATGTGGTAGGCAGAAAATCCCCATGTACGGTATTTATGTTAAACTATCCTGGTTCTGTGCTAGTTTCTACTCTGTTTATCAGAGGAAAAAAGAAACATTTATTGAGATACAACTAGCTTCAGAAAAAAATGTAAACCTCCTTTGCAAGTTGAAGTTTTGCACCCTCATTCACTTCCCAGGTTGTTTCACATCTAGAAGCAGTGCTACTGGAGTGTCTGTCACAATTGCAACCCAGTTGGATCTACCAAATCAAGGAAGTTTCATCTTTTTCTTGTTTTCCTTCATGAGACAGGTTTGTCCTATTTCCAGACTTTTATTACAGAACAGATATATTGAAGTCTGTTGAGCTGGTTTTGGCTGGAATAGAGTTAATTTTCTTCACAGTAGATGGCAGGGGGCTATGTTGTGAATTTGTGCTTAGAACAGTGTTGATGGCAACAAAGAGATGTGTTACAGCTGAGCAGAGTTGACACAGAGTCAGGGCCCTTTCTGCCTCACACCCCACCAGAGAGAGGCTGGGAATGTGCAAGGAGCTGGGAGGGGACACAGCCTGGACAGCTGACCCCAGAGGGATATCCCAAAGCAAACAGTGCCATGCTCAGCATATACAGCTGGGGGAAGGAGAAGGAAACAGGGAATGTTCAGAGTGATGCCTTTTGTCTTCCCAAGTCATCATTACATGTAGATGGAGCATGGATGTTTGGGCATGGCTGAACACCTGCCTGCCCATGGGGAGTGGTAAATGGATTCCCAGTTCAGGTCTGCTTGTGTGCTCAGCTTTTTTTAAAAAAAGTTCTGTTAAACTGCCATTATCTCAGCCCAGGACTTTCTCACTTTAACCCTTCTTATTCTCTCCCCCATCCCACCAGCAGAGGGAGTGAAGGGATGTGTGGGGCTTAGCTGGCAGATGAATTAAAACACAACATCCGCATAAGACCTAGAGTTCATATTCTATATGTACATATTCCATAAACATACCCCATCCTTTTCTGCAATATACTATAAATACATTGTGTGTTAAATACTATACTATAAGAAATATACCATACTATAAGAAATCCTGCAATACAGAGTCTGTTTAACCACCCTAAATCAAGCCAAATTCATTGACCAGAATTTCAGCTCATAATACATTTCATGTTGCAGCATTTTAAAAAGTTTATAAATTCTCTACTTAGAAAATAAAATATTTCGTAACTTCTTAATTTGCAAAAGCACACTCAGGTTATTTAATTGAAAAACTGCTTAAAACATAATTATATTTCAAACAGAACCAATTTTAATTCTCAGTTTTTGACAAGAGTCTTTAAAAGTCTCGACTTTAACAGCTTCACAAAGAAAATCTTTTGGGACAAAAGTATTGCAAAAGCACACTGCAAAAGACATACATCCACTAAGATGTAGATTATTAGAAACAGCAAGAAGAGATGTTTATATTTATATGGAAAACCAGACCTATCAGTGGTAATAATTACATTTATTAGACTTGATCTTATTTTCAGTATGAAAACAGGCATGTTTTAATATTCCAAACTACCACAGAATATTTTTATTTGTTTTGTTCATTAAAAAGAAAAGAGAGGAAAACACTGCAAATTAATCTTATTCATGGATACAGATATCTCTGCTCATAAAATCAGTGAGCTCTCAGCACATGTTTTCTACTGGGTATTATAAACCAAATGTATGGTTCCAGAGAGAAGTATATGGTTTTGCAGTTCACTGAATCCTTTCTTTAGCAACCTTTCAATTTCTCATCTAAGTAAATGAGAGAAAAACCCAGTAGGTTCTGAAAACAGACAGAACATTTCTCCTTTATTTAAGAGTTAGATGAAAACAGTAAACTACATAAAAGGAACAGAATTCATAGGAGCACAGAACACAGGCTGGGGGGCATCTTCAGCAGTCACTTGGTGCAATCCCCTGCTCTAGGTATGACCAAGTCAGATCTGGTTGCTCAAGACTGTCAGGTCTGACTATCTCCAAGTGCAACCTGCTCTAATGCTTGGCTACATTACTGTGATTTGGTTTTTTGGTTGGTTTTTTCCCCCCTAATATCCAAGGGGGATTTCTCACATCACAATTTATGTCCATTCCCTCTCCTATCACTTTCCCCTTACAAGAAACATCTGGTAGGGGGCTTCCTTATATCCCCATTAGACAGCTGAAGTCAACATTTAGATCCTGACGATAACATTTATATCTTTTCTAGAAATCAAAAATCTTTTGTGGAAAAGCTCTTGCAAAGGCATGCTGTGCAAAAGACATAGCTCCACTACTGTGCAGAAGATAACAGCTGAAGATAACAAACACCAAACAGACTCAGTTGTCTCAGTTCCATGGTGTGTGTCATACCCTCTATCTCTATCAACACTCAAGAAATCTCTAAAGCATTTGTTACAAAGAAAAAACATACAGGTGATGTCCAAGCAGTGGCCAAGCCAGCTGACAGATTATCTGCTTCAAAGGGCTTTTGATCAAGTCCTTGTTTTACATGTGTATTTGAATGAACAGTAAGGAAGGAGGGGAAAGATTAGGTGTATCACAGAGCTGTTGAGTTCAGGTATCTCTGCTTTCAGTTTAAAGATTTTTTCATAATTAGAATTTAAGCATCTCAATCCTTATGATATCAGACATTATACATTGATGTCTTCAGAAAAAAAGTATCTAAATGTCCTGGTACATAATTTGGTTGAAGATGAAATGGTACATTACATCTATCTGTTCTACAGCAGGAGTGGAAATCTTTAGATTTAATTTGCCAAGTATTTTGTTCTTTCCTGGTTACTGCACCCAGTGACCAAAGTACACTGTGTACAAATAGCTGGTAAGTGGGAGAGAGCACACTGTCACATTGCTGGCAAAGCACTGATCATTGAACACTTATTAAAATTCTAATGTTTAGATACATCTTAACTTTCAGCTTTCAGTGCTGGGATTCATCTATATCTCTGTGTACCTTTATTCTTCGACATTTCATGATTTCTCTTGAGATTATAAGGAAAAAGAAGCTGTTTATACAGCTGTATTATACACATCAGATCCAGAAATTGATTCACTTTCCAAACAGAAACATGAACTAATAGGATGGTGAGATTGTGAATCACATATTCTGGGGCTTTAAGGCAAGCTGATAGTCATAAAATTAAGTTCCCTGGAGACACTGAAACCCAGCAGAGCATATTAGAGTATATTTTCTGAAAAATTTGTAATTTTTTGTCCAATGGAATACATATTTTGAGTCAAACTTATAACAATACAATTATTGCTGTCATCATCACATACTGATTTGACTGCATTTTAAAAAGTCAGCTACCAAATAGAGAATTTGCAAGCATTCCTTCAAAAAGAACACAAAGCCTCCCATCACTAAGCCATCTCCAAGCTTCCTTGTTCCCATTCCTCTCAAGCAAGAAGTGCATTCACTAGCTCTTAGATATGAAGTGGCTGTAAGTCATTAGTATTTCACTTTTTCAAGGACCTTATTTTTTCCCCTGTGTTTTTAAGGGCAGTCAGCCAGCAACATTTGCTGTATGTGACAGACATCTGCGAGAAATGCGAACCCACACAAAATTCCAGCTTTCAGACAACTCAAGCTAAATTACTAACTTGAAGTTTCAATATAAGCTTGCTGCTGGATGCAGCAAAGACTCAGCACAAATAAAGGCAATACTCTGTCCCAGAGATGATATTAGACACAACTAAAACAAGCTGATGTTCTTGAAAGAGGAAGTTCTCATCTGCTGATTTCTCTGTTTCTTTTACTAATTATTCCTCGAGTTTGTTGCACCTTCTACAATACTGTGATGGAGCAAAATTTTGACTAATAATAGCATTTGAAAATTTCCTGAAAAAAGGAAGAGGTTCTTCTGTTATTTTGATACATTTAGATACAATGAGGGATAAAAAGTGGATTTATTTGAATTTTAGGAATCAGAGGGTCTGGCACTTCAGACATGGGTATGACGACAGGAAAGGTGCTTTGTGCTCTTTAATACTCTCTCTGGACTATGTGGATGAGAAGATCTCATAAATCGCCAAATCAAAAGGGAGATAACACCTTGAAAGTAAGATAAGTCTTCATTTGATTTCTCAATCAAAATCAAGAAGATTTTCCAGTCAAAGGAGAAGTTTTCAGAAGGCTCAGATATATAATTATAGTATTGGCATCTTTAGTTGGCTTGAAATGACAGACATATTCTTAGCCCTCCTAAAAGCTCTTAAGACCTTTCTTAGTTAAGGCCCCATGAGCTTGAAATTATTTTGAAACAAGTGGCTTTATAGCAAAGCTGACCTGGGGACTTGCCTTTAGCAAACTCTATTCTTTGTGTAGACAGAAATGGAAAGCTGACACACCAAGAGCACAGCAAGGCAAGTCAGGGAAGGGATTACAGTCAGAGGTTGCTTACCTGAGACAGAACACAAACCAGAAACACAGCACTGGATGATGCAAGACAAACTAAGCAAGAAGAAATAAATTTGTGAGTTAAAACCGCAGAGATAAAGCAGATGCTTCACAAAGGAGGTTACTGATGCTGGAGGTATGGAGGGAGGTTCCCATGTCTTGTGGGAGTTCAGCTGAAAGATGGAGTGGGAGGAGGAGAAATTCCACATGAGATGTGAGAATGATGAGAGAAGAACACAAGCGCAAAAGCAAAGTGAGAAGAAAAGGTCAATAAGATTGAAGTAAAATTACAGTGAAGTGCTTCTGAATAGTCTTACAGTTATTATATAAATTACATACTTTATCCTTAGCTGTTTTAAGAAGAATTGTATTGAAATCAATATAAAATTATCAAGGTACTCCACACAAACACCAGATTGGGTAATGTACCTGCCCTGCAACACTTACCATCAATCTGAACTTCATAAATCTCACCCATTCAGTCATAAATAACTGCCCAAAACCTCTGCCAGATCGGCACTATTTCCAAATTTCAGCTATATTTACACACCCACAGTTAGCAGCTGACAAGTCATATATGAGGGAAATTGCCTCCCTCTAAAAAAGAGCTGCTGTCAGAACTGCTCTGTTCCACATGGAAATAATTCAAAGGAGTTGTCAGGAAAGAGCAGCTATACCCAGAATACTTACCACAACAGACATTTTTACTCAACACCTATTGCAGTATTTTTTCACTACTTTTGTTCAACTCCTGAGTTAAGTACCAAAGATAAGTTTTCTCTTTTGAATTTTTTTTGAACTTCTCCTAACTTCATGAAGCTAGCTGAAAGAAATAAGATTAAAGGTCCAGGCAGTGTTTTTAAAACTTCAAATACAGGAGGCAGGTAGACATTGCCCAGAGATGGGCCCTGTGTAATTTATTAGTTCTTGATAACCACTGACAATACTTGGAAAGGCAGGGATGAGATAAGCAGTCTCACCTATGTCTTGGTGCTGCAGATCTGGTGGAGAAGGGGAGGAAACTCTTTACATTTCAGAAGCCACCACCTTCACACCTAATTCTGGCAAAGACTTCAGTGCCTCCTCTGGGAGGACCCTCTGTATTTTCTTTTTCTATATCTTTTTTTTTTGCCTTTTCCTCCTTCAAAACACCAAGAAGAGATGAATGTGGAGGGCAGACTGCCTTTTATGAGCTGGATTGATACTACAATGCTGGATGGTGACAAGTCTGCAAGCGCCAGGAAATGTGAGCTCAGAGACTCATATCCCAAAGAAAGGAGAATGCAGAGGGAGAGGGATTTTCTAGGGGGAAAAGAGCACTCACTAATCATAAAATGGCTTGGGTTGGATGGTACCTTAAAGTACATTTAGCTATAACCCTACTGCCAAGGGGAAAGACACCTTTCTCTAGATCAGTTTGCTCAAAGCTCCGTCCAACCTGGCCTCAAACACTTCCTGGGATGGGGCATCCACAGCTTCTCTGGGAAACCTGTTCCAGTGCCTGCTACAGACTCCTGCACCTTCCCCCCAGCCCCATTGTCTCTGCAGAGCTCTTCACTCCTTTTCCCCAGCTGTTCTTAGAGAATTGATGGGGCAAGGTAACTTTCTCCACACACAGCTGACCTCTTGTCTGTCTAGGACATCTCCAGCAGCTCAGCCATTACCTCAAACCCCTTTCCCTTATTCTCTGCATCCTAAGCTCACCCTGATACTGCAAAGCCTCGGGCTCTGTCTACAGAGGCAGAAAACCTTGCACTGGTCCCTCACAGAGTTGAACATCTGAATGGCACATGAGTCCCTCTTGTGACATGTGCCACCTCTTCAGCTGGGCAAAGAGATGCAGGAAGGCAACATGCCCTCACATCCAGTTTTCAAGTCCTTGCAGTGACATGCCACTGGGCATGGGGGATACCAAAATATAGTTGTACCACCCAAAATGGCACTTTATGCTTTCATTTTTTTCAGTGTAAATCCTAAATGGAAATTTCCATAATTTTACTTTGAAAGTAGTTTAAGTAACTGCTTCATTCCCTAATCTAAGAAAAGGGAATACCATAAATGTCACAGCAATTTCAGTTACAAAAACATTCATAGAGATTTTAGTATCACCTCCTATACGTGAGCAGTACTTCTCTAAGTAAGTGAGACCATAAAAACCAGGTTTTATTGTTAGGAAATATTAACCTTGGTGAAATAATCAGTATTCCTGATATCTCTGGCTTGGTTGACATAGATACTCGTTCCAGATAAACCTAAGATAAAAAGATGAAATGCAGCATTGAAGACAACTTGTGAATTTAGGATAACTAGTGAATTTTGGATCCACTGAAAACATTACAATGAAATGAAATACAGTACTTCCTTATGTGCCAAATATTCTGTCTGGTTTTGTTTGGTTCACATAACAACCCAAAATTCAGGTATCCATTCTTTTCAAAGCAGCAACTCTCAATTTCAGATAGAAAGCATGAGTAACTAATATTATGCCTATATATATACATAGACATGCCAGCTTTTGGACTGTACTGTGCCACGAGTTATCACAGCTGTAAAACAGGCTGGATAAACTTGAAAAGAAAACATGGACAGAAATCCTGCTTTGCTGAACAGCGTGCCCAGTAATGATCTCAGCTCTTAGCACAATGACAGAATCCCTAGGATCTGCAAAATTCCCACCCTGCTGTATCAGAGTAGGTTTCCTTTTCCCTCTTACAATTCTTTAGACTCAGGGCCATCACTCAAAGGGTTTGAGGACTCGCAGTTCATCTTCTTGTTGTACAGTCAGTCAGGGTGGGAGAAAAGATGGGAGACAAACTTAGTTTATTTATCCTAGGCTGGCACCCCTCTTTCTGCAAAGCATCTAGTGCCTGCCTTGGCTCACTCCCACAGGTTTCCTAAGCTGTGACAGAACGATATGGACATAATCCTTGGCATTTTGTCACTGGTGTCCAAAAGGTTCTCAGCAGCAACAGTGAGTATTGTCCAACATAATCAGACATTGAGTAATGTGAAGCTAAAATAAGACAGAGGGACCAAACAATAATAGCTAAGGCTCCCCATCACAAATGGATCCAGTCCACGAACCAAACCAGATGTACAAAATGCTCTCACAACCAGCACCATGCATTAAATCCACAGCCTCCTACCCCAGGGCTCTGCTGGGCATTTGGCAGTCTCTCCCCAAACGTTTAGCTCCCTTGTTCATTTTCTCCTTCAAATGACTGCTAACCTGCTAACAACAAGAAGCAAACATGTTGACAATTTGAGGAGTCCTTTAAGTCCTTTAAGAAGGAAGAGCATTTTTTATTTATTTATTTATTTGATGCTCTAAACTATGCATTTCTCTGTCTGTCTTGTTCTCATCACACTTTACTCCTGGCCAAGAATTAAGCTAAGTACCACTCTTCATAGGCTGCAATTAAAAAAAAACCCAAAAAAACCAGAAAGCATTGCTAGTACCTGGATAAACAGTCACTAATTATTTAAGTGTGCACACCAGTACCATTTCATCTGATTCTGAAACGGAGCCTGGGCATATATTCTAGGGATGTTTGAGATGGGAAGTGCTCAGTATTTTTACAGAAGGGTGATGAGTGCAAGTACCTTAAAAATGTCCATATGGAAGACTACCCCAAAGTCTTTGTCAAGCTTTGAACACAGATCTGTTCCATTGCAAGAAAGTTTGATCCAGGTATTTTGGAGGGTAATAGAATAAATGCAGTGCATTACCCTACAAGACACCAACCACTGAAAATCACAGCACAGTTTTATCCAAGATAGTTCTCCTCATTGCAAAGTAAATATACTGACAAAATCCAAGGTAAAGCCTGAAATACAATTGTTTGCATGTGGGAAATAGGAATAAACTACACACCCAAGCTCATACCTGCCCACCACCAGATGAGCTGTGAGATGAGATGAGCCTCAAGACAGGAGCTGTTCGCATCACTCAGGCCACAGCTTCATCTTCTGTAGCATCATGTCCCTGGATTTTTTTTTCAGATACCAAGAACAGGCATGAAGTTACTGACCTAGTCCTATCAAGGTTGACCATTCTTTATGGAGCAGCATAGAAAAGAAAACAATACAAGAAGTCAACAAGCATCTGCTTTTGAAACCTTTATCACACCTTTTGGGGATTTTCCTCATCCCCCTAGCCCATTAATTTTGTAACAGGGACTGCTGCACCTACTGAAGTTTTACAGCTGAACTACAGAGAACCTCTAGTTTCTGTGAATACGAGAAGAGCAAGCAAAGAAATAGCTACATATGGTTACCATTTTGTATCTTTATCCATTTTTTTTGCCTTTATTATCTGCACAACATCTTTGTTGGAACTTCTTGATATTCATTTTAAGTTTAGCAAGTATGATAAAGTAACTGAGATAAGTTGCCTCGCTAACTTAGACATTACGTCAGCATACCCTTTCCAGAAAGGATAAAATATTTATGATGATTAATACAAAAGACATTACCAACAGAGCATTTCAGGAACATCAGAACAGATTAAAATTTAAAATAATAACATACCTAATAGCTTTCTCTACTTTGGGATCTGAAGGGCTGTACTGAGGGTCTTTTACCACTTCAGAAATAACATTAAAAGACATTCTTGTACAATTTGTACTTAGGTCTAGTGTGAAAGTCAAGTAAAAAACAAGCTAAATTCAGATTATAGTCTTTTTAACTCACCAATGGCAGGGAAAGTTGATGCCATGTTTAATATCAGCAAGCACCACCTGTGTAACCTGAAGCATTGCTTATTTCATTGATGTAATGAGAAGCAATAACCCTTTGGGAATGATCAGCAGTCCTGCTTGATCAATGCCAGCTGAATGTGGTGTAGATCAGCTGCAGTGTGGGATGGAGCTGTGAGATGCCTTGCTGGGACCCTCTTCCCCCACAGCCCAGCAGCTGCTTGTGCTTAGGCCTGCTCCTCACTCCCTGCCTACACTGTGTTGTAGCTGTGCTGTGTCTGGCCACAGCTCCTGCTCCTGCACTGCCACCCTCATAGCTTTCCTGGCCATTAGAAGCAACCCTGACACAGGGATGTGTGGAGACATCCCATATTTCCCATATTGTCCCATATACTCATAATTTCTTAGAAAAGTTCTCTACTCTTTTTCAATAGAATTATAGAATCATTAGGGTTGGAAAAGACCTTAAAGATCACTGAGTTCCACCATTAAACAGTAACCCAGCACTGCCACCTTGATAAAGGCCAGAGCTTTATCAGCCTGACATTTGCTGTATGACTGGCACTTCTTGTAAGTCTGAAATGTTCAGCCTGGAGGAGACTGTGGAGAGACCTCATTGTGGTCTTCAACCTCCTCATGAGGGGAACAGGAGGGGCAGGCTGATCTCTTCCCTGTGGTGACAGTGACAGGACCCAAAGGCATGGCCTGAAGCTGTATCAGGAGAGGTTTAGGTTGGATATCAGGAAAATGTTCTTCACCCAGAGGGTGTTTGGGCACTGGAACAGGCTCCCCGGGGAAGTGATCACAGCTCCAGCCTGACAGAGCTCAAGGAGCATTTGGACAATGCTCTCAGACACAGGGTGTGACACTTGGGGTGTGCTGCACAGGGCCAGGATCTGGACTCAATAATCCTTGGCAGTCCCTCCCAACTCAAAAAATTCTATGGTTCTACAAAAAATACCAAATCTCTTGAATTAAGTGGTTTTACACACTGACCACAATCCAGTGAAATCTTTGGTTTCCCAAGGCTGGCTGAGCAATAAAGCCAGGCTGCAGCTGCGGCCCTCAGGATGGAGAAGCGTTTGCTGGACAGAAACAACTGAATCTTCCCACAGCCCATCCTGGGGCAGTAGAGGGAGGCATTCAGAGGCTGGAATGCTTTTGAAAGTAAGGCTGTGCAAGAAAAGCAGGGTGATATCTGTTCCAGACCACAAATACACTGGGGAAAATGCTGACGAGGGATTCCTCAAGCATCTGTTTATACTGTGTAGGAGAGAAATCTGAGTTGCCACAGAGGACTTAGTAGCACATGCTGGAGGCTTTGTGCTGCCTTGAAATAAATAAATTGATTTTTAAAATTCTACATAAGGATGTTTTCTGCACTCGGTAAGAACTGCACTTAGCTTGCGGGAATTTTACATTATACCTAATCTTGAATGATAACATAAAAATTACCACAGAACTAAAAATTAGCAGATGCTTCTTTATGAATGTCACCTTTTGCTCATTATGTTTCTTAATCACAAACAGGATAACATGAAAACAAATATACCTGATGTGTTAAAAGGACTCATTTTGCAATCCTAAGAACAATTATGAGCAAATTCAGCTGGGAGAAACAGTTTATTTGGAAAAAAAGATGAAAGCTGGGACCTGTTTAAGAACATTTTATCAGACACTAAAAAAAGCCATTAACAAAGAAAAAAAATGAATACTTGCCTGAATCATCACACTGTCCTAGTGAAGTAAAAATAGATATAAAAAATAATCCACATTAGGGAACACAGGGAAATGGATTGCAATTAATATACATTAGGTGATTAAGAAAAAAAATGAAAGTAGAAAAAAAAATCAATGGAATGCAGACTAAAGGACATCAGCAACTTTCTAAGTATGGCAAGCAAAAGAGGAATCTCAGCAATGACATTAGTGCTTTTCTGGACAGAAATTCCAGTAATCCAAATAAAGATGCAGGAAAGTTAAACATGCTTAATAAATAGATTGCTTCTGCTTTTGTTGGTGAGAGGAAGCTTCTCTGAAGTTTACTCTTCAACAGTAAGTGTGCCTCTCTGCCAAATGCATGTTTTCTAATTTCAAGGTGGTTCACTTGGATTTTCAACTGTTTTGATGGTCAGTGTTTCCTTTTTATTGTCTTCTACAGTGCTTCCATAGAATGAGTTTTTCTTCTCTGCATCATCATTTGGTAAGTGAACCTGAAATGTTTCTACAAAGAAGTGAAGTCTGTGACATTCTCAGGAGATGCCTGCAATCCCTCCATCACTGTCCTCGACCCACCCCTGCCATGATACATAGGTGCAGTTTACTTAGCTACTTTGATGTTTTTATTTACACTCTGCTATGATAAATACTTTCTCTGCTTGTAAAGTAGCTTGGAAGCATATTAATCAGCTGTTGTATCAGCACTTTTGTATAAAAAGCTAAATTAGGAGGTTTTGAACCACCAGAATTTATTTTTAATTAATCTTAGACAGAGAAATTCTCTCTTATGGAAGAATGCTAAAACTATGTTGGTTTTGTAAATGGAAAATAGGATAACCAAGGCTTAAACAGACATATAAGCCCTTCATCAATCCCAAACAAAAACCCAGAGTGCTTGCTATCAGAATTCATGCCATAAAACTATTCTTTATCTTGCCCAAACAAGCTTCACTGATGACAGGGATTCCTGAACAAGACCACAAAAAAACCCCTAATGGACTTGGTTGAAGCAGAAAGCATCCAGGAACTTGGAGCAATTTTAAAATAAATAAAAAAAAAAATTAAAAAGAGAAAACAGTAATCAAAAACTAAAAAAAAAAAAAAAAAAAATTAAAAAAACCCACATAGTATTAATCCTTATCAGATGCCTTGTATGTCCTCCCAACTTTACAGGGCTGTTTTCATTTATTTAAATTTATTTATATTTCATTTCATTGTCTACTTAAGTAGAAAAAACAGTAAAGAAATTAAGCTGAATAACTACGCAGCTAAAAGAAAAGTCACATTTGATGTATATGGGTATCTTCTAGAACACTATGTTTTTATTTTTAAAACATTTTGGGATACTTTATACATCTTTGGGTTGGTTCTTTTTTTTTTTTTTTTCAGATTGAGAAGTAAACTTTAAAAAAACCAAGGAAAAATCATGCTCTTTATTCAGCATTAAGTCCTTATGAAGTCCAGAGCCTTTCAGTGTAGGTGCAGAAAATGACACTGCTGTTTCCTTGTGAATTGCTTTTAAATGCTTTTTTGTACATAGCTCATATTCATCTAAGAAGCTAAAGAAATATCAGTGCAATGAAGGCAAACAGAAATGGTAAACTTTCTAAAAGTTTTGAGGTTTCAAATGTTTTGAGGTCATATTTCTTTGGTAATTTTTTTAAGAAAAGGTGAGACAATCACTGTTGCAAGGAAGGAAACTTCCTATGAGCAAATATTTATGGGGTGCCACTCACAGTTAAAATAAGCTTTTGCAACGTATATGTATGTTATGGTTAAGACAGACCATAACACAAGGTATTCATACTAAGGTATGAATTAACTTTTGGCTTCCTATGTTGTAGTACCTTGAGCAATATTTTCTTTCCCAGAAGAAATAATCTGGCTTCTATTTATCAGTCATTCTGATAAAAAGGGGACTCTCGACACATCCAAAGGCTGTGTTTAGGAAGCATTATTCGCCCGTGAGAGTCACAGATCGCTAAGCAGATTTACAGGCTTGTACAAATGTTAGCCTCGCTAATCTTTGCTTAAGAGTAAGTTGAGTCTGATACGACAGCCCAGCAGCTTTCAGTATTGTATTGAGTTACGCTCCACTGCTCATAGTGTCTTTTCTTCCTGCTAAATGATCAATCTCAATTTAGGAATTGGGGGGAAAAGAAAGATGGAAGAGGATGGAGAGAAGGCAGTCCTAGTCTTCGCTTGGCCCTCTGTAAAGCACAACAATTCCAGATCCCCTGATGGTTTCTGTGTTGAACTGGGGCCACAGAGAATTCCAAAAAGCCTTGCATGAGGAGGGTTTGAACAGAGAGTGATTAACCATGTACATCACAGATACTTGCAGGTAATAATGCAATAGATTTTTAATTAATACATTCAAAGCATCTAAGAGACTGCCTCATGACTGTGAAAGTCACTAAAAATTTAGATTATTTATAAACAAATATTTTACTTTCTTTCTTTAATTATTCTTCATAATTTCTCTCTTACAAATAGGGAATATGAAGCATCAAATTCTGCTTTCCTATCCCTAATTATGTATGATTTGTATAAAGAGAAAACATTTTTCAGCCTTGACTGATCTACAAGTTGAATTACTGCGACCCTCTTTGTCAGGTGAAGAAGCTCAGCTTGCTACTCTTAGCAAGAATTTTTTTTTAAAAAACAAAAAGGAAAAATGTGTTCATTTATAATTTTTAAAAGAATCCTGTTCCTTATAAAAGAAAAGTCAATAAACTAAATCATCTCTCTACTCAGAGCTGCTCAGGCAAGAAGCAGAGGATATAGAAGAGGCCTTCACACCTGGGGCAAACCTGAGTGCTCTCAGAACAATGAAGATGCAACTCTTGAAGCTGAAATCCTCTCCAGTAACGCCTTGTCTCCAGGCCTGAGAACTACGACCAGCAAGAGTGTAACCAGCACTTTTTCAGTTTGTGCTAGCATGCAGAGCTAGTTCTAAATTACATACAGCAGCACACCTTCAGATACCTGTGTATCACATTCAGCCCTGGATTACACCTGGGAGATTATACAAAGCATGGGACGCCAGTGTACCACATACCCTCCACGTGATACTACATAAACATTTCACCTTGCCAGCAGTCTATAACAGTGTCAGTCCTATCTCTGTCTGATGCTAAAACAGGCATGTCTGTCTCTCCAACACTCACTGATCAACTACTCGGAGCAAACAAAAGGAAGAGGCTTGGCAATGCCATCTCAAACCTTGTAACCACCAAATCAGAAATTTTTATAGAAATACCATTATTCTTGTGATTATATAATACTGGAAATTTACTCTGCAGAGTACAGCCATCAAACATTCTAGCTGCACATGTTCCTGCATCCCCACTGTTGCAGTGGGCCTGCCAAAGTCCTGTCCTGCCAGCTAGGATTTGACATGCTGTGAAAAGAGACCTTGAAATCAGAGTTGCTGTGCAGCTCGACTTGCTGATAACTGATCTATATGAGATAGCATGACAAAATGTGAACAATGATGCTTGACATCCCACATGTTATCACATGCCAGAAATGTTTGGAGGGTGGAACAGAATGACATAAAAAGAAATTATGTGCAGCATACTTTTCTTTCCACACTGGTTAAGTGACATTGTTTTGGCAGTTCAGTCTGATGCAGTAAGTACAGTATCCTATATATTTTCTATTTTGAAGAGATACACTAATCTGACAGAGAAAAGATTTGACTTCCTTTCATTCCAGTTGAAGTTGCATATATTTAAATGCAAAGTACACATAATTTAGACAACTGCCTGTAAATAATCTCATAGACCAAACTCCAGGCCATCACACTTGTTTCTCTAAACAAGGTAGAAAACTTCAGTCTCTCCACCAGAATTTTCTCAGTAGAATCAAAATAAACATATATTAAAGCAAGACAATATATAATTATGTGTTTTTTTTCATAAAAGCAACAACTGATGAACACAGAGCTTTTTCCAAATCAGCAATTGAGAGCATTTTGCAGCCTGGCAGAGAAATAAGTGGCTAAAGCACAGACATTGCAAAGTTTCATCTGCTAGGGATCAATAGCTCTGGGATATAGCTTGTGCACAGAAAAAGCTTTGCATCCCTCTCCATTAGGGGTCTGCCTACTCTAAAAATTAGACCACAGAAAAGAGTGGAGGGGAAACAGGAAACAGTCTGCCTTGTCCCTAGAGAAAAAATGTTTAGCTTTCCTTGGCAGAACTTTCTTCCCTTTACATTTCCCAAGTTTTAATTGTTTGAGGTTTGTTTTGGTTTTGTTTGGGTTTTTTTTTCCCCACTTCTTTTCCAGCTCTATCCTCAGTCTGAGAAAAATCTAGAATTCCACCCAAATGGCTACTTTCCTATTTAAACATACTAATGACTGCCTTTCTCACAAGTTTTTGTTTAATGTATTCCTCTCTGTTTTTCCGAGAAGTCCCTACTCCTCTTTCCACTTTGTAGGAAACAAACGCTTCAAGACGAGGAGCATCCTGAGGGCTCCTTCTCAGCTGACACTGTCATTATAGGGGTGGTGTGCCATCCCTGGCTGGGCTGTGATTTTATCTATTTTGCATTTTCTCAGGAGAAACAACAGCCTTTGATCCCCCAGCCATGCACCTGCCTTTTTACCTGTGCAGTCTTACGTCCAAACACCCGCTAACGACACTGCAATGGATGAGCTGTGTACGCACTAACTCAGGAAGTGATTTGGTAAAATTAACATTTAGAAGCAGGCACCAGTAGTTATTTCACACATTATTAACTTATATTACAATTCAAATAAGCTTACAGCTGGCAAAAAAAGTCTCTTCTGTAAAGTGATCTCAAACATAATAGGCTTAATCAGAGATAAATTAAATTAGTCAGTCATGCATACTACAGCATATTAGCACTGAGTAGTTATTAAATACATTTTCTGTTATCAGTTGTGCAGGCAGTATTGTAACAAACAAAATGCATGGGAAACCAGTAAATAAACTTTATGTTTGGGAGGCTACATATTTGACACTTCCTAGGTTTCATCAAATGTTGCACGATCTTTACCACTATAACTGCCACCAGGTTAAGTCCCCATAAATGATTCAACTTCACTCCCAGGCAATTAGCCAAAAGCAGAGCAGACAGAACTAATGAATACCTAGACAACAGATGTTCAGCATAGTTTTGTGTTTTGGAGGGAATTTCTTTCACATCAGTTTTTGGAAAGAAAAAAGCATTCATGGATGAGTCATGGCTGGTACACAGTTGACAAAGAGGAGACAGGCAACATTTCTATTTCTTACAAAATTAATCTTTTTGTTTAGGGCTTTTCAAAATTTATTTTCTCCCTCTGTTTCACAACTACAGTTTGAAAAGTTCTTCTACTTGTGTACAAATATTGAAAAGCATTGCTGTTGCCTTGCTGCTATTTTAACTTCCTTTTCTATGGCTGTTACAGCAGCCAGCAGCATCACCTTCCGCTGAAAATTTGTGTGAAAAAGAATGCAACACAAAATCACTCACATGCACTTTACAAGAGGAATCATTACTTTTGTCATAGGATCCTAAACCCATATTTTTGTTCTCTCATCCATCTTTCCAAAACCCATCAGTACAGTACTTGGAAATATCATAACTTGCTGAGCCTGACCCAAAGACTTGGGAGCACATCTGACATTCTCTTATACTCTGCACATTTAAAACTCAATGTAAGGTGACAAGAACATTAAGCTGCCCACAGACCAAAATGTGAAACTAATCAGTATCTGTTCTGAGCCACAGGTACGATAATTGGAAAATTAAAGTGCCTGTGAACTGCTAGGGCTGGCTGCATCAAAAAGCAACACCTTGAAATGATTAATGAAGACAAATGTATGCAACTATTTCTATTGACAACAACTTCAGACAATTGCAGACTAAAAAAAATAACACTGTAGTTCTCATTTATTTTCTCTAAATCTCGCTGCTTCCAAGAATCACTTGCTAGGAAACGTGTAGGCACTCACTGGTTAAAAAGTGTTTTAACTGGAAGCTCCTTTAACTCAGATGTGGAAAACACAGGTTCTTTGCCGCGCCTCCCGTAACTACTGTCTGTGACAATTCTGGTACAGGGGACATCAGTCACGACAGAGGCATTCAACATCACACCCTTCACCTGAAAATGCTAACATGACCTCTAAAAGTAAAATGCCTCAACTAATATGTGATGGCAGCGCTCAACAGGCCTCTTAAGAAAATCATTCATGGCAGTGTTGCTTCAAAATGTACCTTTCTTTTTTTACTGCTCCCATCACATCCATCAATGGCATGGCCCACTGGATGAACAGGATGTCCTAATGCACACCATCATGAAAGGGGCTACTGCCATGGCTCTGAACTGCACAGAGCAGGGGCTCCTTTTCTTAGGTGTGAAAGGGGAAGTGAGGCTAAATAAACTCTTCTTGAAAAGTAAATGGTGTATACTTACACACACATTTATACACACATATATATACATATATATATATATATATACACATTAATGTGATTTTTTTCAGATTCCTCCTCCCTTTTAATGTCCTGACAGTAAAAAAAAAAAAAAATAAATTATTCAGTCCTCTGAGACACTGGAACTGAGTCCCAAGCAGAAAAAATTAAACATTATCTATTTTTAAATGGAACTTACTGAATCTTATTAGGAGAATCCTGACTTCCAGGATTTTGATAAATTTCCTAAGTCAAAGCATGTCACATAATAGGAAGTCACACTGGAATGAAAATTTTGCACTACAGCCAATGAGTATCAGTTAATTCCTGAAGAAGAAAGGCTTCACCACTTTGAAGGCAATCTAAAGTACAAATGACCAGCGCTGCAGCCAGAGTATGTTATGACTATTCAATTACACATACATTCAGAAGCTTGGAACTGCAACCAACTGTTATGTCTTTATCGGGCATGGACATGTGTGGTTGTGCTACCCATGGAGCTGTATCCATTTCTGCTTTATTCCCCCACACACTTTCCCCCACCATTTCTTAGCAAGACAGTGCTCAATCTGTTTCAGACAAGTCTTCTTCAGGCCAGGCTTTTAAGAAAAGCAGTAAGAAAGGTCTGCAGCAGACAAGCAGAATTTCCGCATGTCTGTTTATTTCCATTAGAATGTTGTTTCGGATGAAAATACACTTGTGATGATGCAGCTGTCCAAAGGCAGGATGTTCTCACACATTACGTTTTCTGTCCTTTTCTGTTACCCATGATGGAAAAATATAAAGTATTATTAAAAATTTATAGTTGTATTTAAGGTACAGTTGGGAAAAAGAGACTGACAAAGAAAAGTCTCTGTGCAGACACAGGTCTATATTCGAAATCTAGTCAGCAAAGGCAGCAGAGACAGGAAGTTTTCAGATGTAAAAAAATAGGAAATCTGGTTTCATTCTGCAGCTCTTCCAAGAATTTACTGCATGACCTTGGACAATCTCTGAGGTAAAACAGACAAATCTCTTTGTGGTTTAGACACCATTAGATAGGAGGAGAAACCTTGAGCCTCTGTGAGAAACTTTACACAGGATGCTGAGAATAAAATTTATGAGCATGTGGTGGGCTGAAAATTGGCCAAATGGACTTAGAGAACTGTGATCAGTGACACAAAGTCCAGCTGGGGACTGGTCCCTTGTGATGATTGATACTAGGGTGAGCACTGTTCAGAATCTTCATCAATGACCTGGATGATGGGGCAGGGTGCACCCTCAGCACATTTGCAGAAGACACCAAAGTGAGAGGAGTGACTGGTACACCAAAAGGTTGGTCTTCCACCCAGGGGGCCTTGGACAGGCTGGAGAAATGGGCTGACAGGAACCTTATGCAGTTCAATTAAGGAAGATGTCAAGTCCTGCCCCTGGGGAGGAATAACCCCAAGTACCAGTGCATGCTGAGCCATAATATCTGGAAAATAGCTTTACAGAAAAGGACATGGGGACAGGTAATGTCCCCTTGCAACAAAGGCCAACAGGTCATTCTTTCCCCCCATTGGTGAGGCACAAATAAAGAGCTGGGCCTGGTGTTGGGATCTCCAGCACAAGACAAGACATGGACAAAATGCAGTGAGTTCAGCAAAAGGCCATAAAAGTGCTGAAGGGTCTGGATTATCTTCGAGATAAGAAGGGGTTGAGAGAGTAGGGAGCCTAGAGGAAAGGAGGCCTAGAGAATCTTACCCATATGAATAAATATCTGATGGGGTGGGAAACAAAAAAGACTGAACCAGATTCTTCCCAGTGGCACCCAGTGACAAGCCAAAAGAGACAAACTGAAAAACAAAAAATTCCATGTAAATGTAAGATTTTTTTTTATTTTTTTTTTTTTAAGCATAGTGAAGTACTCAGGCAGGCCCAGAGAGGCTGTGGCATCTCAACCCTTGAATATCTTCAACATTCAAGAGGCTGTGGTCCTGCACGACGTGCTGTAGCTGACCCTATTCTGACTAAAGAGTTGGACTAGATGATTTCTAGAAATGCCTGCCAGCCCTATCCTTTCTCTGATTCTGTAAGAGAATCACAGAAAAGATTTATGGAAATGAGGTCAAGTACTGAAAGTGGAAGTACTAGACCTTTGAGATTATTGAGTCCAACTCTTAACCCAGCACTTAGGCCACAACTAAACCATGTCTCTAAGCACTACACCTAAGTGTCTTTTGAACACCTCCAGGGCAGGTGACCCAAACACTTCCCCGGTCATCCTGTTTCAATACTTAACAACCCGTTCTGTGAAGAAATTTTTCCTAATACCCAATCTAAATATCCCCTACTGCTTGTTACTTGGGAAAACAGACTACTCCCACCTGGCTACCTCCTTTCAGCCATAAGGTTCCCCTGAGACTCCTCTTCTCCAGGCTGAACAACCCCAACCCTCAGCCATTCCTCATTACATCTGTGCTCCAGATCCTTCATCAGCATCACTCCCTCATCCAGCTAAGTGGGTCCCTTTGCCACAAAAGGAGATCAGGTTGGTCAAGCAGGACCAGCCTTTCTTAAAACCACACTGGATAGGCCTGATTCCTGAGTTATCCTGTACCTGCTGGTTCATGGTATTCAAGGTGATCTGCTCCATGACCTTTCCCAGCAACAAGGTCAGGTTGACAGGCCTGTAGTTCCTTGGATTCTTCTTCCAGCCCTCTTGTTTTCTCTGAAGACTTAGGAGAGTTGAAGAGGGACCATAGCACCTCTTTTACTTTACATGACAGTAAAAACATCTAGATTTCTCCTTCTAGGTTCTTCCTTTGCCCTGATGGCATGGGAGTAGGAAAACGGCTTTTCCTGCTTAACTGCTTTATGTGCTGAATTTCTTTGGGATTTGAAGGAGAAGCCACAAGGCTTCTCTGCCCAGTATAGAGCAAGAACACTTAGCAGGCATCTCCCTTGCACATTTTGTGCAGGTATTTACAGAACATCCTATCTATCTATCTATCTATCTATCTATCTATCTATCTATCTATCTATCTTTATATATATATACAACATTATATATTATTATCATTATTACATTATTATTATTATACAACATTATATATAAGCAGAAAAAGATGGATTGATTTAGACTCAGTTTAGAAAGAAGGAGAAAACTATGTGATGGAAGAAGGGTAAAACACAAAAATGAAAATGTAGTGAAGGTAGGTATGAAGGGAACAGCATGAAAGGAATATGGCCAAAAGTAAATGATGCAACCTGACATCTCTCCCACTTAAAGAAAAACATAAAAAAAGGAAAGACTGGACAGCTTTTATCACACTTTTTTTCTGGAGCATTCACATACCAATGAGTTAGCCATTCTGAGGTGCAATTTCATAAGGTCTTCCAAATGCACCAGATTCCCAAAATTATAATGTACAAAGTTTAACTACAGGTTGATCCCTTTCAAAGCTTTGTAAGAAAGGGCATTTTCATAAGTACACAGTCACAACCTCCCAGACATCAATGTCATGTGGTTTCCATTAAGTAAAATATGAATAAAAATCTAATGACAGAAAAGGAAAATTTCTTTCCTCAAAATGTGGAAGCTCACATCCCATCATCACTACAGCCCTAATGTGCCAGTCGGAGCTGAATAACAAGTAATAGATTAAAAAGCTCTGAATATGCACTTGATATTCTCCTCTTCCATTACTCTGTTGCACTCTCTGCTCTTTTCCTGTACTTAGTATTGGATAAGACTTACAGGAAGAGATTCTTCTCTGACATAGCTATTGAAAACCCGATAGTCTGATTTCCATTATTCAGTTTGATTTCTCTCACCTTTCTGAATCCATTCTCACAGAAACATAGATTTCTTAACATCCATTACACAAATGTAACTTCCTCATTATTCACAAGCATAATACCAGCTTCATTTTGCACCTGTTTTTTGTCTCCTAGCTAAAACCTCTTTTAAAGAATATCTTTACTCCTCACTCCTGAGATTTTTTCTTTACCCTAGAGCAGCATTTCTTCTTATTAGCTATGACATATTTTTCAAAATCACCTGAAATACTCCTCAAAAATCTCCACATTTCCTGTTTTATGTCTGATATGCCTCTACTTTCAGATTTAAGAATTATAGACTACCCCAGGGTTCAGATAAGAAGCATTCAGTGAAGTTGTGTATGACCACTGCAGAATAAAAAAAAAAAATCAACTTTATAAACAGAGCCTGGACAGTTCATCAAAAGTATAATAAACTTACATCTTGCATAAGCAGTAAGTAAACTGCCTTATGCATACAGGTTTTGTTGTCTGCTTCCAATGAATTTATCTCATTTTCACTATCGATAAAAAATATAGATTTGGGGAGGCATAAAATGAGTTTAAAGAAGAATTTTTAAAACTCTCATAAAATGATGGATCTACTAAGTAAATACATTGATTTTGAATACAATGAAATAGTGAACATTACTCGTTGTCTGTGAACATGTAGATAGGCAGAGGTAATGTCAGGATTTCCCCTAACAGCCCTGTTTTTCAGTGGTTTCACAATTTGGCCTGCAGACTCTCACTGCAGACTACATTTGGCAAAGAACACTTCAGCCTGGGAGTATTTTCTTGCCATAAATAATTTTCAAAACAAATTAAATCTGGGTCATTTTATATGTAGTTAGCAGTGTAAAGGACATTTTCTATGCTTGTTAACAGTCTTCAAAAAAAAAGGGCTTTGATTTTTAAAAATTTGAAACTTGGCAAGTGATAAATCCATAGAACTGTGCAGTCAAATCACTTGGGGTCTTCTGAAAGCAAATTCAGTTAAAAATAAAGAATTTTTTTTCAGTTTTTTTTTAAAAAAAGACTAAATAAATAGTAATAAATAAACCTAAGGGTTTGACTTGTAAATTTTGAACAGAATATTTACAGTTCTTTTTATATGCGAGGCTTTCCAAAGCTATTCCTGTTCTCCAAAAGAGATTAAAAGAATGTTTCAGCACACCCTTTAGCACATAGTCCTTTAGCAATGCAAAGGTTGTAAAGGTGTATTGGAGAGATGACACCAGAGAAAAATAGCCCTCATCATCTCAGCCCATTGCTTTGCTAATCTGCATCGACAAACCAGTTTCAACACATTTTTAATCCTAAGAAAGGGACACTTTAATGTCTGTGTTTACTCAGCCCTGCTGTCCACCAGTGACTTCATGTGAATTTTCTTATGTTAAATGCAGAACAAATGGTGACAGAATTAATTCCCAGCTCTGACTAATCAGACTGAGATCTGAAAAGGAGATGGACATTCCTCTGCCTGAATCTCTACCAGTATCAAAAGACTGGCAAACAATGTTATGCACTGTTTATACTTCTGCTACCCTGCCGAATTCAAAACCTGTAAGCTCTTCCACAGCTGCACAGACTTGATGTCTTCAGCACATTTGAATAGGTGACAATCACTAAATGCAAAGAACAACTTCACTGCTATGGCTGTATAAAGGAAAGAAAACCCACTTTCCTCTCCTGTAGTTGCACTCTCCAATAGAGTCAGTCAGAATAAAAAACCTGAATTTACTGTAGACACTGAAGTGGAATGGATGGGACTCTACAGAAACAGGAAAGGACCTCCCAAAAGATGTGCTGTTTCACTGTTTGGCATGTAAAAACAAATAGATACCCAGACCTCCAGCTCTTGCATACAAAAGGTTGGTCAATTCCATATATATTAGTGCTGTTAACTGTCCCTTCTTCCTCTCTGGCTCTGCAGCAGAGGTAGCAGAAGGGGGCATGCCTATATTCCATTTACTTAATACCCATCCTACTCATAATATCACACAACCAGTTTGGTTCAAGCTAAAATGCCAACCTCTGTGTTGGGGCTTAGCAGGTATAAGCAGATGATCCCTCTTCTGCTACTCTTCACTTCTCAAGCAGTGACCTCAGAGAATTATTCTTGAATTACCAAGCAATAATTCAATATTTTTGCAAATACCACAGCACAGCCTGTCTGCAAAGCTGGAACTCTGCACCCTTTTGTAAGGCTGACTTTTAGCAAAGTGTAATAATTCTGCTGTGACAGAGAGATCCTGCAGCTATGGAAAGAGTATCCTGGTGCAACTGTGTTTAGGTAGATGGACAGGCATGTACAAGGCTGGTTTTCATCAAGAGAGGGCTCTAGATTGGAGAGCCCACAGCCACCACCAGATACCTGCAGTCCTTTAGATCAGCCTGTTTGACTCTATAGGGTAAGTGTTGGATGGACGAATGGATGGATGGATGGATGGATGGATGGATGGATGGATGGATGGATGGATGGGAGTTTTGTGAGTTTCTGGAACAGCTCTTGGGTTCTGGGACAGCCTTTATGGCTAAAAGGACATACGCACATGGGTACAGGTAAAAACCTTGCACAGAAGGTGTTTCTGTATCCTATTGGACTCTCTGATGGCTGGTAGTGGAATAACTAGTTGATACTTTTAAGGGTAAGAACTGCCTCCAAGTACAGAGGAGGGATGCCTCAGGAATACTTTAGAAGAGCTGGCAGCCATGTGCTTTGTAAGAGTCAAGCTTCTGGAAGGATGTCTGTGGCTGACTGCTTTTCAGTGTCACATGAAGGATTAATCTCTCTGGGGAGGTTGGACTGGATTAGGTGGTTTGTTCAGGGCTGGCAAGAGTGGTTTTGCAACCAGTGCCAAGGCTGGAATAAACTGGAGCACAGCTATACTGAAATGAATTTAAATGCCCAGATATTCAGGGACTCCAGCAGCATTCTGAGGTTTGTTACTTCAGTAACAATTTTTCCAAGCTTTAGGAGAAACAGGTTTAAGAACAGAACTTTCTTAATATTCCATATAAAATAACAGCATTTAAATGTTACATTTTATAGCTAGGCTGTATTGAGTTTTATTTAATACTTGTAACAGAAGGGGCTCATCTGGGAATGTGTTCTTTTGTTATGTGAAGTGGTACAAACATAGAAGAAATCATGTGCAATGCATGGAATTACAGAGGTCTACATGTGAAGAGTCAAACAAGGGCTCTTCACAGCCTTCAGAAACTACAATTCTTTCTATAGCTACTCTGTTTTTAAAAAATTATAATTCACACTAACATAGTGCTTCTATCATCAATGTGTGATTTGGTGTAGGATATTTACACATGTATTAATTAGGGGGAATAATTGATCAAACTTTGTAGAAAAATAAGTTAGTAGCACAATCTTCAAGGAGGTGCCCATAACCTGCAACTCTCATAAACTTCAGTGCTGATATGTGGAAGTTAAACACCTGCAGAAGGCAGGAAATAGTGCTTTGGGCAGTTAGTTTTGGTGTTCATATATTCATATGAACTGTAAAATGAGAACAGACAACTAAAAATATCTTAATAAGGCACAGTGCCAAAAACAATGAGACAGAAACATTTTTCTGGTGAGATTACTCTGCAGTAATTTAAAAGGAATAGTTTAAAAAGTAGAAAGAAGCTAATGACTGCAGGCAAGTTACGTTGCAAATGTGCTTTTCCTTAGCAAGCTGTCACTGTGTACAGAGGTGAAATATAAACCTGTGAGTAAAGAAAATACATGCCTATATTTTAAAATATAATGTTTATATTTTATTATGTCCTATTTTTCAAATGCTGTTAAAATTATCAAGCATAAAACTAATATTTATTCCTCTATTATAAGCACCAAGCTACTCTGCAAACTCAGGACTTACAGCTATACAAACACAACTTATTTATGTACAAAAGGAGAAATATGTCTTGTTGGGAATTCAGTCCAAGTGTGTGGTCATCAGGCTTTAAATCAGAGACTAACAGGAAGATGTATGTAAAACATTTACTCTTCTATTATTACTATTATTATTTCTGAAATTATTTTTCAGTTGCTTTTTTTTTTTTTTTTTTCACTTTCAGTATGCTGCTACTTGTAGAGGTGCACTGGCTTGTGCTCAAATATTTTTTAAAGTAAATAAATAAGCAAATAAACAAAAAGAAAACTCACTCTTGAAGTGGTGATTTGTTAGGGAAAGACAGAATATACCCAAGAGAACCAGACTGCAGAATATCTTCCTTCTCTATAATGAAGCTTCAGATCCTAGGCATTTGCAATTACAGTCCCTTCCACAGCAGGAACTGCTGTTGTTATTGATACCTTTTATAGTCCATGTCATGTAGAGAGGCTCCCAGAAGGTTTGATATTTTAAGAGCAAAGCAGGCTGGATTGAAAATGGAAGCAGGTTGAAAAGCCTGACATTTGTGCTAGTCTCCCCTTAGAAACAACTTCTAGTACATCGAGATATAAAGAATACAGGAAAAGTAAGTTATGACACCGGCCTGGTTTAAACTGATAAAAACAATCCCAACTGAAAATACAGACTGCATTCTTTCCCCTTGAATGGCACTGAAAGAAAACTATACATAAAATATTCACCTTAAACAACTTGAACAACATGCATGTTTTTGATTGAATAATCATGTAGATCTGTAATTGTAGTTTAGAGCTTCACCAGCCATGAAGGCTGAAGTTTTCTATTTGAGATGTCTGCCTCAGGCTCTCTTCCCTTACCTATCCTCTCCTGTCATCCCACTCCCAGAAGTTCAAAAATTAAAATCAACTTGTGTTAGTTCATCTAAACAACTGGGTTGTTTCTGAGAACACGGTTGACATGGATATTCTCTCTGTGTATTTTACTTTTTTTTTTTTAACGTACTACTGTCTCCAGGAAAACACACATGCTGAGCAGGAAAAAGCAAGGTTTCTTTTGAGAAGACCTGTGATCTGCGAAACGATGATTGTCTGTTGTCAGCAGGGAATTCACACATCCTCATACATCTGACTTCTGGTAGCACCAAATTCTCCAAAAATGACATCTGCACTTGAGTGTAGCCCAGCACCCCAAAGGTACCTTCACAAATTAAACTGACCTTATTCCAGGAACACTTCTTTTGACCCTGGGAACTATCTCTAAGACGACAGAGAATCTTTTTCTTTGCCACTCTTTCCCCTGAATTCATGTCCTGTTGCCATAGGAGAAGAGAAAGCTCCAGGGAGGATTCATATGCCCTACCTTTTGCCTCCTAGAAAAGAAGACATTAGGATATAGAATAGACTGTTTAGAGTCAATGGAAAAAAGAGGTTTTTCATGAGGGGTAACTGATCTTAGAAACTATATTTTAGCTATATTTGATGCTACATGTGTATTTGATGATGGTATGAGTTGTCCCTGGAAAGGTTTATTTCTCTGCAGAGGATACAGAGGAAGCTCTGAGAGGCTGGTTCAAATGTCAATGTCTATGTTTCAGATGACTCAAAAAGGATAGACCAAACTTACTCATTTTGATTTCGTGCAAAGAAGTAAATAGCGGACAGAAAAGATACCAAGGTGAATAAAAGATGTAGGAAGAGACAGAAAGAAAAAAGAGAAAAAAAAAAATAGGGACAGAGTGTGACGAGAAAACATATGAGTGGCAGAATAACCATCACTTTGGAAGGTATAAAAGTCAAACTAGTCTGTAAGTAATGGTTACACATCTCTCTTCAGAAGGTGGAATTGATCCTAGACAGCTTCATTTCTCACATTCCTCCGTTTTAACAAAATACCTCTAAAATTCACAAGGAAAATTACTGTCTTAGTCCTCCTTTAATTTCTGGTGTCCACTGAGGGCAGACAGCTTATTATTATCATCAGTAGTTCAACTAACTCAAACGGGAGAGGTATGAACTGTAAATCCAGACATCTTAACCTGCAGTTAGCCTGTGAGTGCTAGCATGTAAGATACCATTTCTAGTTTCTTAGTTTTTAAAGAAGAGACACTCTTGGACTCTTACGTCAAACTCTCAGGAAGCAAGCAATATCCCAATCTAGGCATTTTTTATTATATCCCCTTTAAACAGGGTGCAGATTAGAAATGGGACTCTACATTAATGTCTGCTTCATGCAGCAGTTCAGTATTGGTTATTTTTATTGACTAAGTTTAGAGTGAAAAGTGAAGATGACTTTATTTCCTTGCAGGACTCACAGCTACTTAGTTGCAGAAGGCTGAAGATATTTCAGGAATAAAAGGTGGAATTACAGGGAAAAAAAAGGCCATATGTAGAGGCAGTGGGATTTCAGTGGTGAGAGCCAGTTTCTTCATTTGTCAGTTATAAATTATTTTGGGGTGGATGAGCTATGCTAATCAGAAAACTTCATTTTGGGTTGGAGGTGACATGGCAGGAGCACAGCTATAGATTGAAATCCACTGTGTCTAGAACATATAAAATGCTATGAAATACCCTGAAAAATCAATATCCCAGCCTGGACACTAAAAAATAGGTCAGCGTATTTCGTAAGGCTCAACTGGAACAAATATCTCCTGGGAAATTCAGCTTTCCCATTAACCTCAGGGATGGTTAATTTCCAGATGATTGAAACTGGTTTAACCTGTTAACCATGCCTCTACTTCCCAAAAAATAGATAAAATCTTGCCTTTGTTCCATTCTTTTTCTTCCATGTCTGATCTGACAATGATTTTTTTTTTTTAAGCAGGACCTTTCTATCTCAACAGCAGTTAACACCTCTCCTATTGCTTAATATATTTTGCTAATCAATATCTGTGAGACAGTATGAGTTGGTTCATCTTGCTGAACACTGGACATTTGCAAAGCAGATATTTAACATTTGAGGCTGTTTTTATAGGCACAAGTGAGAAATGGGTGAGTTTTGGCAGCTGGTTCATCTGACCTATTTTAGACATGCCTATTTCTCTTGTCTAGCTATACCACCTTCAGGCAAGTACCACCGCTGCACACATCTGCATTGGAGAGGTTCAAATGTCAGCAAAACAAAATCCACCTGCCACTTAGCCTTTCAAACAGAGAGGCCAAAATCACTAAAATCAAATGGGTTTACATAAAAGTAAAATTCTCTCAACATTTTTAACATTTTCATACACCTTACAGTTCGCTACTGCTTTTTCCTTGTTGTCCTTATCTTGGACAGATTTAGGATATTGAACATGCACAGATAAGCCTCCATGACTACCTACTTTGACAGATACACAGATAAGAATGTACTGTTAAAGTGATTTAGCAAGGTTGAGGTATTTAGGAACAGCTTTAAAGGTGCTTCAAAAGTGGTTTAGTACTACAAAGGCATCATTAAAGCATTTATAGTTTTTTCTGCTTCTTAAGGGGGCATGGGGTGGAAAAGAAAGAAAGGAGACAAGGAAGAAAGAAAGGTGATAAAAGTATAAAACCTCAGCATTAAGTGAATGCCAAAAATAACAAAAGAAGCATATGAGTATCCCCAGGACACTGTTTTGATTTGGCAATTTTACTAAAAATTCCTCAGTTTTACTAAACTTCCAAGGACATATGAAAACTGAATGTTCTCAGTGTTTGTATCTGAATAAAGAAGGTCTCTTACCTCTTTTTTCAGTCACTGTTATCTTCTGGGAAAGCTACAGGTGGGACACTTACAGACAGACTTATGAAGGAGCTTTTCACTCAGCTTTTACTTTTGCATTGTACTTTTTATTGAGACTCACCATTTCAAGCAGAGAACTCTGTAAAATGCAAAACTGAAAAGAGACATTCCCTAGCTTCTGTTGAATGGCACCCTGATGGTTTCTCTTGCTGCAAGACTTCTGCAAAGAGTTTCCATAAAGGATAGCCTGAAAATTGTGTCTAGTTTACACACAAGACGAGTATGTTTAGAAAGTGCTGGTCTGACTGACGGAAATTTTATTTCATATATTCATTGTATGTTTTTAAGCTCTAGGGCTTTGCTCAGACAAGAAGTGCAAGAACTCTAGCAAACTGGAAATACTTTAAATTTTCTGATATAATATATTTAATTTTAGTTCACAGCAAATCTTCTGCTTAGCTGGAGATGAATCAGGTACTAAACAGAACTACATACACAGCTACTGTTTGTGAACACCAAGGGTCTTTATTTTCTAAAGACACCTCTATCACATTGAGAGAATGGCTTTTTCCAGTTTAATATTATCTTTTCAATTCTGATGGAAGTGTCCAACTTGTATTCACTTAGAAACTGCCCTCACTTCCATTCCACGATAATTGATGCAGTAACTGCAGATATCTGATACTCTGTTACATGTATATAAATTATTGTTACAAATTTGCAGAAGTCAAATTCTAATCTAACCACTGCCAAATTCTTAGCTACAAAAGATTTGGTGAGATTCTGTAAAATCTTCTGGGATAAAAGACAAAATGCTTTCAAAACTTTAAAAAATGCTAGTACCTGCAGTGAAAAATAAATTTAAGTAGCATAAGGCCTCATTGTGCTAATTTATGGCTAAGCAGACATGATGCACCTACATAAAAGGTACTCACAGGAAAAGAGGATCTTCTGTGTCACTGAACATATGTGTCACTGAATTATAGTCACTATATGTGTGATGTATGCTCAGGATTTTTGTATTTTCTCTGACACTAATCTCATGGTGATGGAAGAGTCAACATTTCTTTTTACAGGCTACCAGGAGTAATATAGTGATGCTTGTAGAGAAATACATTTAGAAATATTTTTTTTTCACCAGGAAAATAGGTCAAAATTTTATTTTTTCTTCTATGATAGAAGGGAGTTATTATTTTTTTTTCTGTAACATTGAAGAAAAAAGGTACAGATAGAGTCGATAAAAGTTTTATGAATACTCTTATTTACACTGTGCTTAAAAAGAAACAACATCTGTGACTGCTTTATAGTTTCTTTGTTTGCAGACAAAATTTATCTGGTTTACAAGTTCCTTCTGAAAAGCAGCTGAAACATAAAATTCATCACAGCATTCTGTTCCACATTTGCCCTTTTGCTAATACACACCTTTTCAGGCTACAGCTGAGGAGGATCACAGTTCTTCAAAAGCATGGAGGCAAGATTTAAAATGTAAGAAAACTGATTTCCTTAACACAGCTGACAGTAAAATAGTTACTGACTTGTTCAGTGGCTGCAGTTCCTAAAGAAATATTGTGTGACTAACTCCTCAGCCACTGTGCCAGAGTCTCAGGATGAACACTGCCCACTGCAGTCAAGTCCTTCATGCTTTTGTGTTTCTAAACTGGCAGTGCTCAAAACTGGATTAACCACACCATGCACACAAAATCTGAGCGTCATCAGCTCCAGCTCAGCGCAGAACTGAACCAAGAGGCCACAGAGGATACATATGTCCAGCATGAGTGAAAGAACCTGCTCTTCAAACAGGACAGACTTCTGCATGTACAGCCATGCACATACACATCCATAAACACACCAGAGACTGCAGCTTCCCACCAGGAAATCCCTGTTAGAAAGGCTTCTTAAATTTTGTCAGCACTGCAGTTGGGCCCCGCTTCACTTCTCTAATACAGTGACATACTAACAGGTAACGGGAGCAACTCCACTACTTCAATGAATTTGTTACCACCAGGCACATTTCTGAGAGAAACTACCCAAGCAGGCTTAAACCTTATCAAACTTCCTCCTTGATTCTGGGGTTGTACCAGCCAGTTTACAGCATATTTTGAATAATGAAAAAAGCCTCTTTGTGTTTGTTCTTCAGTTGCCAAATTTTCCCATTTGTTAAGGGAGGTTGGGGATGTGCTGCAATATTTCAAGGTGCCAGGAAGGCTTCTGAGCAAAAAACACCACATGATGACAGAGGTATTTTCAAGAAAGATTTGACATTCAGAGGAAAAGGGCAACCCAGGTTGGGGAAGAGATAAATATAAGATGGCAGAACTCATCTTTGTATTTAGATGAGCAGTCAAATCTGATGCTTGGAAGCCATAGGGGATGGATGACATTAGGTCTGCTGTCTTCTAAAAATGATAGTGAGATTTTTTGCAGTTCTGGTGTATAATGTTTCTGCAAGACAGCAGGTATATATACACCCCCAAAAAACTGAAGACTGCCCTGAGATGAGTGAAATGTGTTTCAGTCACTCACTTACATATCACTGAGCAATTTGGAAGACCAAAATTTGACAGTTGTGCAATTCTTCAGGGCTTTCACAGGAGTAAAGCCAAGAGGATCTGTGCATTGCAATGGATGCTGTTCAAGCCTGGAGCCGTGATGCTGTCTTCCAGGATGCCCACAGGGATGTTCCAGCTACAAAGTGACCTTAGTGGCAAGGGACATGAACTCTTCTCCCAGTACTCAGGCAGTTTTTCAATGGATTTTGACAGGGAGTCCCAATTAATAAAATCATATTTCACCATTAAGCATGGTTCAATATCCTTATTTGAAGATTCTGGTGCAATTGTTTTTTTTTCCTGCCAACTAGCTTCAGGTCAGAATTCTTTTTACTTTTTTCTATTGATCTCTCTTCCTGTTGAAGAAGCCTTTATTTGGCCCCATTAATACAAGCTGGGTTAAAAACTTCTCATGCTTCTGGTATTAGTGGTAGCATGTACCATGTTTTGATTAGGACAACATCCCTGGGAAATTCAGGAATTTGTGCAGCTGCATCTTGAAAATGGAATAGTCTATCCCTGCCTGCCCCTAGAAATCTTCAGTTGCCAGGGATGTATGTGATTCAGTCCAGCCTTGTCAGGAGACCTTTGGAACAAGGTGGGTCCTGTTTGGTCTCCAGGTCTCTGTAATGGAGTCAAAAAGCATGACACATATCTGAGTCCCTAGATTCTCCACTTCTTGTCCAGGAAATTTGAAAATCCTGCTGCAGATTACAGCACTATAGCCCCAGCTCCTGATAGAACTGATGTTCTCAGCTGGACTGAGGAGCAGTACTCCTAATGATGCTCAAACTCCAAGTCTTATAGGTGATATTTCCAGTTTATAAAACTGGCATTTTCTAGATTGGTTGAAAAACTTCTGAAGGTTCTAAGAGTAAACAGCAACAGTATGAGCCCAGTTTGCCCACTGGTGTCCTTTCCAGCCTTGTCCTTCACCCTACCTCGGTTATGCAATGACCACTGCATTAGGACACGACACAGGGGATGATTTGGAGTTTGTAAGCAGAATGTTCAGAACCATTCTATTGACAGGTGAAAAGGAATAGAGAGCTCATGTTCAGAGATGTTGACTCTGATGTGCTAACACAAGTAAAATATAATGGGGGGAACAAACCTTTTCTTTTTACTGTTAGCATTTGAAGATAGCATTCTGAATACACTCTGGGATTAAACTTCCTGAGTCAAATAGTGGCATATACCACCACTTTTCAGAGAAGAATGGCCTTTTAAGTGATGCTTAGCAACAGCAGTCTCCATTCTATTCTATTAGCTTTAACACTTCCATGTTCATTTTCTGAGTGCAAAATACACAAGAAGAATTTTATTCATGCTCTGAATGCCAGCATGTTCAGATGGATGGCACTAGGCATAGGAAGCCTTTCTGCAACTGACATTGCACCCAAAGTCTTTCTGGACCAAAAGTCCAAGCCTCCCAAGCCCAAAACTAATGTCAGTCACTTTTATATGGATGTGATTTTCAGCCCTCTATCAGCTTACACTCTGTCCAGAAGAAGCTGTCAGACTGAAGATGGGCAATCAATTTGCAAAGACCAGGATGAACCACAGCCTATGAGAAGTTATGCATTCATGTACCCCACAGAAGCAGACAGAGCTGTGCTGATCAAAGTCTCTTAGGAATGAATATATGTGCATAGGATTTCAGAAAGAGAACAAGGAACATGAAGTTTAATCTTGCAAAAAAGAGAGAGGGGTGTGTGGCTGAGGGGGCAGGGCCAGGAGGTTATTCTGTACCATCCCACATCACTGCCAGGGTGGGAGTAAGGGATTCTCTGGCATCCTGGAAGAGGAGCAGGGGTTTCGGTGGAGGAAATGTGGCAGGAGGGGGAAGTTCATTGTTACCTGGGGTCTGCAGGAGCATTTTGCATGTAAATCACTCCTTCCTTTGTACACTTTGTTCATTAATATAGTTGCCATAGTTCATTTTCTTATCTCACTGCTGTTTCCAGTAAACTTTTCTTATCTCAACCTATGAACTTCACTTTTGTACCTCCAGCTCTCAGCTATGCATCTGAACAGTAAAACCAAAATTCTTCCTCCCTTACAGCTTCAAGTATTTTCATTTCTGTTCCTTACTATATAAATTGACTTGTGTTACCACAAATCACGTTTATTTGGACTGCCATGTGGGTCTGCTGAGTGTTTTAATACAATTCTCTACCAGATAAAAAAAATATAAAAAATCAGCCACTTTGATCAGGACTAAATCATGAAATCAGAGTTCACACATAATACTTAACCTAAATAAAGAATTCATGTGAAACAGAATCTTGCTATCATAATATTTATTGGAGAGGTATACAGGAAGAAAAAATCCATACATGCTTCTCAGGAAAGCATAATTTCCCAATGGATACTGCTCTATTCGACTTGAATCTAAACTAACATTGTAGATTCTAATAGCACTTGGCAAGCTGCAGACACCAGCATTTTTTAACTTAGGCTTATATTTGAATTACCTGGAATTCAGATTTCCAATGTGACCTTTTCAGGGCTTTGTTTAGGAACAAAAAGGGTTCTCACTGGAGAGAGAAAGCACCTTTTAGAGAACAAGATATATCGTTGAGGGTAGAGGTTAAAATAGGTTGGAGCTACTGCTAGTCTAGATTTAAATAAAACAATGACTATGTACATGAGATTTGTTGCTTTCAGAAAACAAGAAGGAAGATTTTTTTTTTTTTACATTTAAACCAAAATTTGTGATCTTTTATACTGTGCTTTCAAGTACATATTTATTCAGCCTGTGCCTGAAGCTTATAAAATGCAGGAACATGAAGGTTTTTCTGCCTGCAATAATGGACACAATAAGATGTACATGACAAACAGAATGTTTTTATTTGTGCCTTCAGTTCTGCAAGGAGTTGTGCACCAAAGAACATAAACAATGAATGTCAAAGCATTTCTCACCTCTCAAAATAGACCCTGCAGTCTTTAATGACCATCTAAAATTCCAGCATATTAGGATCGTATTAGATTTTTTTCTTTTCCCATAGTTCTGCTGATAGAAGTACAGAAAATCTGACTTGCAAAGTGCAACTGTTCCGCTGTGTAACCAGATTTATATTGGAGCTATAGGCTGGTTTTGTTCCTATTTCCTTTATCCTTCCTAAGCTGCATAGCCTGGCATTTAAACTGCCTTTTCACTGCTGAGTTTAGAGAAATATACAACAGGAAATTTCAACTGCATATTTATACAGAAAAGAGTGGAAAGCATGGGGGAGCCAAAAAGAGTTTTGAGTCTTTTTGTGGCATGCTCAAAGACACAAGTGGAGAAGAAGGCCAAAATAGATATGCTATCTAATTGCTAAATATTTACTTAATGCAATCATCATTTATTGAGGAAGAACAAGAGTCCAAATATTTATGAGAGATGACAGCATTAGCTACTATAGATGGGGCTTAACACTAATTTGGGGGAAGAAGACTGCTATGACAGATAAAGATTAGTTTACATTATTCAAACTGATTATGCCCTTAATTTTCCACAAAAACGCAGTTCAAAATCCACCACAGAATTAAGTGGCTCTTCTTCTGAGCTAGCCCCTTCCCTTCAGTCCTTCTCTGCCTGTTTTGTTTATGGATGCAATGCCTGAGTGCTTGGTCCAACATTCTGCATGTGCCATTCTGATGCAAATGACAGAAGACAGGGTAGTACATTCTTTCCTCTTCTCTACTATTAGAGGCATGCCAAAAGGGCAGAAAGAATTACTTTGTTCAGTTTTATCCCTGCAACCACCTATAAGCCTAAAAACTGCTCTGCACAGAGGCAGAGCAAGTAGGAACAGTAATGGGAGAATCTCTCCCATCATCTCTCTGCACCTCATGGGCTCCAGTCAGAAATCCATGCAGGCAATTAAACCATCATCCTCTCAATGGAGTTGAATGATCCTTGAGGCTTTGGAATTATATGTTTTCAATCTACGAAGGTTTTGATTGGGAAGAGAAAATTGGAGTAGGTGGGCTCATAACACAAGGATACAATTCATACATACAACATGGAAAAGCTTTGGACGATGAAGGAAAGCTACCAGCACTGCTCAGAGTGGCTGCAGGAATTAGTGAACATGACAATTACTGGATGTCTAGAAAACACCACTTTTGTCCCATCTAATGGGTCTAATTTATATGAAGTGTATTCAAAACATCACTTAAGGTTATTACCACATCTCTGAAATCATTTCATTCAACTGACTAACTGAAACGCTTTATGTACCTTTTATTAATGCATAAACATGATTAACTTGCACTTTACCCATCTGAAATATTAAAATGTTAAAAGAAGCATAAAACCAGAAAATTACTGGACATTTCCTAGTTGTTGCTGAGTGAGACAGGCAGGTGGAATGAACCGTAACCAACCTGTGACCCTTCCCTTCAATATTAATGCCACTAATGAAATCCAATGTCAATCAGGAACCCCCATCAAAACAGCATGATCACTTGTCATCAGTCCCTTAGAGCAACATAACAATCTGAAAATTGAATAGGAAAGAAGTGCTTTGTTAAAGATTGCCTCAGCAAAGTGGCTGCCTTTATATTCAGCTTATACAACTAATGCTGCATCTGCTTTTGGTTGACTACAGTCGGATTAAATTTAGATCTAACATGAGGTACATACTGCTATACAGTCACCTCCAGCTGAGATTCCATGCAGTGTTGTTAGAAATACATTATTTTTTTCAAAGATGCAGTGTGAAAGCAATTTTGTAATGCTCTAATACAACCAAAACTTCTCTTCCCTTTCCCAATAATATTTTCCAACACTGTGGCAACATGAATTACATAAAACCTCTCTGGGCCAGAAAAGAGTGTTTGAAGAATAAGCAGTACAAACTCAAGAATTCTGCTTCAGATCATTAAAATGAACAAAAAGATGTATTTTTTCTGAATAGCTTAACGAGGTAAAGACAGACAAATGACATGGCAGGAGAGAGGAAATTTTTTTTTAAGTAAAAGAGATTATTTCAAATAATCAAAAGACAAATAAAATAGGTTAAATTGAAGTTTATGCTAGTATTAATGGGGCCATGATAAGGCTTAAAGTAGGTCTGCACTGTCCCATCTGGAGGGACTGTGTTTACACTGTATCCACTTTCTGTAGGCTTTTAACTGGCTCCTTGTTTGATTGCATCTAATTGCTTTATAATTTACAGTTGCTTCAGTTCTTGCATGGCTTTCATTACATGACATACCTATAAGAAAATGGCTCACCAGCAGATCACATGGATTTGCTAGTTGGCTACATAAGTTCTTTTCTCATAAAATAAACGTGTAAATTGTGCATGCTGCTTTGTTGCTGTAGAACTGTTCAGACAGGACACACTTAGGTCCTTCCAAGTTGCTAGGAAGAGCACACCCTGCAGTGAACTGAGAGGGGAGCACAGCAGACACAAAGACTAAGTTTCCCCAGCCTCACTGAGCTAGGGCCACCCTTCATGCAAGCAGGGTGTAAACAGACAAGTTCTCCCATTGATAGCCCTAGTAGTGGGGTAGATGTGGCAATCACTCGAAGGCATCAGAGAATCAGTGCAGTGCTGTCTCAGCCACTCTACTAATATCTACAAGAGCCCAGAGAATAGCAGATGATTAACCCTGTTCTTATAGCAAGAGATGTGAGCAGTGCATGCCCACTGACAGCATGGCTGAGATCCCCCTGCAGCACACATCCTCTGAATTCTGTCCAAGCATTGCACCATTGTCTTTGCAGCACAGACTTTGCTTTAAAAGTCATCTTCTGGCACTCAATTTGCAGAATAGCTGGCTGTTTGGCACCCTCTGCACCAGATGTTATCTTGTAAACTCAGTGAACAGATGCCTATTCCATTGTCACAATAAAAGAATAATCAGAGTTACCACTTAATTCTGTGATTCGAAGTTAACGATATTTAAGATTTATAAATATGCAATAGAAGCATGTTAATTCTGTAAATGTGCTAAAAAAAAGGCATGTAGCTCAGGAATGAGACAAATATTTCATAAATATGCCTAACAATAAGGATTTAATTTATTAGCAGTTTTGGCAGAACAACTGCAAAGAAGATTGCAGTTTTGAAGCGCGTTTGTCTTTTGACAAAGGGGAGGCTGTTACTCAATATAATGACAATACTAGGTTTATTTTCTTTTAACTATTCAAAAAATAACTGTCTGAAAAATTCTCTGGATCAGACTGTTTGCTTCTAATCCCAAGATGGATTTCACACCATACTTGAAAGACCAGACACCAAGGAGATCCTGTTATATTTATGAGGCAAATTATGGCTTCACAGTAATCATAAGTTTCATGGAAGTTCTCAGACCCATGTTTCATAGGTGGATGACTAGAGCACTTCATAAGCCTTTTTTGACTCCTCCACCATGGCTACCTCAATCCCAAGAGTGACAGATGGAAAAAACTAGATATCGAAACAGCAGAAGGTTAAATTAATCACAAATCATCACACTCCATCAATTTATGCATTTATCCTACTCTGCACATTTAAAGCTGAATAAAGTGTCTGGAGGTTTTTGGTTGAGCAAACTGAAGTAATGAAAACAATTTCCTAAATAAAATATAAGCATTGTCAAGAGGTCATAAATAGAAGTCCAGCAAGATGAGTTTCCACCTCAAAAGGAACAGAAAATTGGTTCCTTCAGACCCACAATCAAATGCGCCCATAAGTGAAATTTTGCCTATTGAAACAGAAAGACAGAGCACTGCAAAATGTGATAATCCTGCAAGTTGAAAAGGTTTCATATCATAACCACTGCTGTGACCACAAGGTTAGAGAGACAATTTATATAAACCACACCAGCTTGTTCATCATCTCTCAACAACATATTCATTCAAGACCAGTCCCTGTTTTTGTTTCCCATGAAATCAATTGCTGAAGATCAGTTATCAAGTATGCCAATTTTAAAGAATTTACCATTCCTTCAAACTCATCTACTTCTCTCCCTTACTTTTGGCTGCTTATCTTTCATTGAAAATAATAATATAAAGGAGACAGTGAAACATTCACCCTGAGCATTAAAGTTCAGAGAAAAACTACTGGAAACAGCCAAGTTTTTTTAAAATTATTTTTTTAATTTGTTCATAATAAAAACTCAAAAGTATCAGGCACAGTGGTAGAAAAAAGCTGGTAAGAAATGGTACACATAAGAAGATCTAGAGGAAAAATGTGTCCCTATTCAATGATATTGGTCTAACATCTTGAACCTAAACTGCATAATATTTGCCAATTTTAGCATCCATGTCGATGACACTAATTTGCTCTGGAAGTTAAAGATAAGGGTAAGTGGTGAAGTACTGCAGTAAAGCTTGAACCCATGTTAAAACTGGGAAGAACCAAGGATCAAAAGGAGCAGATGTGTACAGTGAAATAGTTGATGAAGACCACACATGATTCAAACTTCATAACTGTTTTCATTCTGTTTTTATAAATTTAATTTGGACTCATTCCAGTCTACTTCCATGGGTCCAATGTCTGAGAATAGCACACCTAAGCTGAACTTCAGGAGCTTATCTCCTGGTTTAATTACATCTGAAAGGAATCAAATTTTTCTGTGCATACAAATACATGGTAAGTAGAAACAATCAGGGGATTTGCTCCAAGAGCACCCTCTTATTCCTACACCACCAATACCAGTGCATTCTTTGTAGCTCAGAACCCAAGCAATTAAATAGCAGGTAAAATTGAAAACATGTAATTTGAGAGTCCTGGACATGTGGAAAAAGCCAACAAACATGACTTTGTACACAGGGTGATGAAGTCTGCAATAGGCTATTATCAGGCACAAATGAGATTTCAGAGTCACAAGAGTTTCAAGCTCAGCTCAGTGCTCATGAAAGTAAAGTAAATGTGCTGGGTTTTGATGGGGTAAAGTTAATTTTCTTCACTGTAGCTGGTATGGGGCTGTGTTTTGGATTTGTGACCAAAACAGTGTTGATAACACAGAGATGTTTTTGTTACAGCTGAGCAGGGCTGACACTGAGCCAGGACCTTTTCTATCTCTCACCCCACCAGAGAGAGGGCTGGGGGTGCACAAGGGGCTGGGAGAGGACACAGCCTGGACAGCTGACCCCATCTCACCTAAGGGATACTCCAGACCATATGGCATCATGCCCAACATATAAAGCTGGAGGAAGAATGAGGAAGGAGGAGGGCCTTCAGAGGTATGGAGTTTGTTTTCCAAGTCACTTTATGTACGATTGAGCCCTTCTTTCCTGGAGATAACTGAACACCTGCCTGCCTGCCCATGGGAAGTGGTGAATGAAACCTTTGTTCTGCTTTGCTTTTGTGTGTGACTTTGTCTTTACCTGTTAAAGTCAACCAGTGAGGTTTCCCACTTTACTCTTTCAATTCTCTTTCCCATCCCACCAGGGGAAAATGAGTGAGCAGCTGTGTAGTGCCTAGATGCTGTCTGGTGTTAAACCAGAACAATAAATCTAATTACTAGGAAAGGAAGGGAAAGCAAACAGAAATATCATTCTCTCATTGCAAAAGTTCCATCTTTATCTCCTGGTTTCTCTACCCAAAAAAAGATGTGGAAAAATTTAATAGACCAATAGGAAGGTGGCAAGTACACTCAATGACATGGAGCAGTTTCCAGGTGAAAATAACCACAGAGATATTTTCAGCCTGGGAAAGCAATGACTAAGGATGGGATGTGACAGACATTCACAGAATCATCAGATGAATGAAGAGGATGGAAAGGAATCTGTTCATCCTATCTGGAGACACAAAGAACAGAGGCATATCACATGAAGCTACCATGCTACAGAACCAGCAAAAAGATGTGGTTCTTCATACAGCACATCATTAAACTGTGTGCAAGTCCTTGCCACGGGAAGCTGAAACTGCTAGAAGTCTACGTGCTCTGAAAAGCTGACTGGACCAATTCATAGGAATCACAGGAACTTGTCAAGGGCTATCACCTCTGGCTCAGGTGGTCTTTGAGCAATGAAGTGAAGTAGTACAAAGTATTTCTTGGAAACAGCTACACCTGCCTGTCCTCTTGGACTTTTTACTAGGCTTTAATATAGGAGCTGAAGACTGAGTATTAACTTAGACCAGGTTTTGTTCTGACCCAATGTGGCTGTTCCTGCATTAGCCTTTCATTCACTAGTCAGTGGAATAATCTAATAAATCAAGAATCAGAATCAGTTGATTCTGAACAGGGAAAAAAAAACAAAGAAAAAAAAAAAGGAAAAAGTTGACTCAACAAATTTGATTTATTTTTATTTATGCTGGAATATGATACTGGAGACTTAGCTTTATAATCCAAATTTGTGATGGGAAAAGAGTTTACACACCACAGTCCTACACAAAGATGATGGAAAACTGTAAATGTAACAGAAAGTCTAGAAGTTGACTTTCAGCATTCAGAATTATTATTTTTCAGTGTATTTATTCCTGAACAATAAAATTTCCTAGCAAATGAGCATGTTTTTAGCATGTTAAGACAAATTTGAATAAAATTTTTAACACATGATGGAGTAAGAAATATGTCAGCAAAGTGTGCCAGTTGTTAATGACGAACTCTAAATTATGGTAGGCTGAACACTCTCAGCAGGCTGGAGGATTTGATTGTAGTGTTTTGAGTCTGTCTTACAGAATTGCACATTTTGTGGCTCGGACAATATTTATTATACTTCAGAGAGCACAACCAAATACTTTTACTAAAGCAAATATTTAATAGTATTTACTTCATCTTCCTTCCTTCCTTCCTTCCTTCCTTCCTTCCTTCCTTCCTTCCTTCCTTCCTTCCTTCCTTCCTTCCTTCCTTCCTTCCTTCCTTCCTGCCTTCCTGCCTTCCTGCCTTCCTGCCTTCCTGCCTTCCTGCCTTCCTTCCTTCCTGCCTTCTTTCCTGCCTTCCTTCTTGCCTTCCTTCCTTCCTGCCTTCTTTCCTTCCTTCCTTCCTTCCTTCCTGACTCCCTTCTCTTTGGGGTGTTTCCCTTTTCCTTTCTCCTGTCAAAGGTGTATTTGGGAAGAGGTTGCAAAAGTCCTGTTTTCCCCCACCTCCTGAAACACACATGGTAATTATCCTAATTTGAAATTATCCAGTTTTGCAATGTGGCCATTTACAGCTTGAAGAAAAAAAATATGATAAATGGAGGAGTTATTATTAAAAAATTTGGTCCCTATGTTTTGTGAAGTGTGTTTTTTTCCTGCTCATAATGGAGACCCAAAATGCTGCATATGTTGGATGAGTGTCACTAATGCTAGCAACTATTGCTCCCTGCTGTTTTTTCTTTGAGTATAGGATACAGTCAAAATAATATCCTGTATCTGCCACTGCTGGGCTTCTCTGATTTTGAGGGGGAATCAGGTATGTTCCAATTAACTGTGACCCTGATTAATTTATTCAACAAGTCCCATGCACAACCCAGCAACACACAAGTTCAAATTGACAACTGCATCTTGATGAAAGTGGTTATTTCAAGTAAACTGTGACCTCCTGGGAATTTTTCCCCACTTTCTTTAACCACTACCACTAACTAAAACTCTAGTTTCATAGAAGATATGAACAAGCAGTTAATAAGCCAGTTGTCTATGGCTTCAGCCACTCTATGGAAACTAAGATATCGTTTTTAAAGTGATGACATAATTCACAAGGAAACGTTGATTAATCCATCACACAAACTAGGACACTTCAGACTATGAGTAAAAATGCACATTATTCATTTGATCCAATTATTGTTCCAGGTATTATTCTACAGCAGAGACTTCAATTTTTTATTTTTTTTTTTTTTTATCATGAATTTAATCTTGGTGGAAAGAAAAAAAAAGAGGGAAATACGAAAAAAAAAAAAAAAACTAAGAGGTGCAGATAGACTTTGATCTTTAATTACTGGGCTGAAATGCTGCTGTGGCAGAGGTTTCTAGCCCCAAAGGTGTCCTGTGCCACAGTGAAGTCCCTTCCTTACTCCCTGAGGCATCCTTGGGCAGAGCCTCTGCAGGGAAGGGCACTTGCTCATTGTAGCCTGCATACAAAAATTACTATTCTTTATCTTCAGCATCCCTCCAGCTGAGTCAATGGAAAGAAATGGTTTGGGTCCAAACAGTCCTTAGGGTGACACTCTATCAGTGACCTAACTGCTTTTCACCTCAAGGCAAGAGCTGAGGTCTGTGGGTGCAAGGATCTGGCTTCTCACTGGCCAAGAAGCAGCCAGCCATTCCTAACCCTGAAGGCATGAAAGCTACAAATGGTGGTAAATTAAGCACAGGTTAGCTTGGGAGCTGAAATCACATGCAAGCAGGTGGCAACTGAGTTTGGATACCTGGGCTGACAAAGCCTCAGGAATGTGCAGTGCTATACATACAGCACATACATAGATGCAGATAAGATGAGAGCTACGTGTTAAATACTTAAGAGATTTGTTTTAGCCCTGACATTACAGGGTGGGTATGCCTTATACAGGAGTGTTACTCTTCATTGCCATGACTTCATGAACTCTGCAGTGGGACAGACTTACATTCTAAACTTTGATACACACCAACATTCTCTGGTAAACTGGAAATGCTAGCTTACTCAGGCTCTCTTTTTCATCTGGGCTCCTCTACCCAAGGGTTATACTTTTCTATCAGACATTAAAAAGAGGCTCAAGAAAGTAAAGTAGAGGTCTGAACTGATCACTGTACCATTTTGGAACAGTAAGTCCTGTACTTACTTCAAGGCTGGAAATAGTATCTCAGGCACGATCAAGAATGAAGTATTAAAACTGAAAGAACTCTTTCAACACAGACATTGCCCCAGCTTTAACTAAGCATCCAGAAGCAGCGGGTTCATTGTTAGCACATATGCATTCTTAAACATACTAGCTTTTTAAATTTCACAAAAAATGGATTTGGAGTTTTGTTCACATCAAAAGAATTATAACAAAGAAACAGGAGACTGGATTTACGATTAAGAGAAGTAGAAGCACATTCATTTTCTTTTCCAAAGCAAAGCACCATAGGAAAACCAGACTACGGCTGCTGAAGGCATTCAGTGATGAAGAGTTTAGATTAGCATGCAAACAATAAAATGTTTGACTACATAAAAGATAACCTGAGTACCAGGACTATATTTTATGCAAAAACTAGTTATAAAACTGCTGCATAAACGATCCCCATAGGGATAATTTAGGGAAAAATAATCTTGAGATATTTACGTACCTGACAAACACTCCAGACTCTGGGAGATTTTTCTTCTGTTTATATGCCAATCGTCTAAGCCTACAATGCTTGGCCATGATATCCAAAGTCAGGCTGACCATAAGTGCCAGCCTTGATGCTGGGATCAGCCTGGCTATGTGAGAAGGGCTAATCAGCCCAGGTGGAATATCACACGAAAGCAGCCTCCCAGCGCCGTGGCTGGGGTGTTCACATGGCTCAGGTGATCCTGCAGCCTGCCACAGAGACACATCCTAGGGTGATAAAGCTAACAAGACAGCTGGGCTACAGACCACCTGCATTAACGTTTCATCTAAGCAATGGTCCCTAAGCTCATGGCAAAATGGTTGGAGCCCAAGGGAAGCATCCTCCTCACTTTCACTTTTTGTGCCCTGCACCTCTCTAAAAATTATTGCTTCCACCTTATCAGCCTCCCCACTTTTGCACATCTCCCCAGTGAAATACCATGTCCTACCTTGTTCCTGCATCCTTGGTCCAGAGCTCCTGCCAACACAGTGGAATACACAGAAGAGCTGGAAGCTGCTTCTTAGTACTAGAAGCATCACGTGTACCACAGCATTGTACATAGATCTTGTGCCTATTTATTCCATTTTCTTACCTTGCAGAGCTGGCACTACACTTCTCTTGCATTTTGGGCAGCAGCACTAACACTGAATAATCAGCAAAAGAGACACATTGTAAGAGCTTACGAGACACATGTACTTCGCAAGCTGGATTTTGGCCATCATCATCATAAAATGAAAATGGACCAGGTATAGAAAATGTCTGCAAAAATCATTTTGGAGAGAGCTTTTTTCCTTCAAGGGAGATTAGAGGAGCTTAGATTGTTTAGTCTAGCAAAATGAAGTGAAACAGCTAAGGGGAAAGGTAAGGGAGGATGTGTTTGCTCTCAATTAAATATTAATTAATACCTCATTAATTATTAATAAAGAACTATTCAAGATAAAAGGTAATGGTGTCACAAAGCAAATGGATAGAGGTTGTTTGTGAATATATTTAGGCTAGGAATGCAAATAAAGTTCCTAGCCATTAATTTGGTTTGGAATCAGCCTTCCAATGGGAAAAGTGGAAGGAAAAGACCTCAAACACTTCTAAGATGATTCCTCTGTCAAGAGACTGTATGTTCCTGAACTACGTGTGCCAAGAGAGGGTTCAAGCCCTCTAGCCCAAATCTGTTCTTTCATCTCACTTCTGAAAGAAGATGCTAAGACCTGGTTTCCAATGTCCTTTCCTAAATCTTAGGCAAAGAGAAAGTCAGTATTTTCTAAGTACAGAGGGAAAACCCCCATATCAGAGGGTTTTGATTAGTGCTATTTGTATTTTACATAATGAAGTCCACTTACACTGTGAGGTGGAATTTATGGCACTTCACAGCTACCACCCTGGCCCATCTTTAAAATAGAACACTCTGAAGTTCATCTTCACCCTCTATAACTGCACAGTTCTCTTAAGATCCACCTCAAATACATGGATCCATCACCAGAAGCATAAAGAGATAAGTGATTACAGTGGCAGTGGGGGATGTTCCAAATGAAGTTTTCAAGGCAAAATTGTTTAAATCTCAACTGTAGTACTACACTGACAAGCTTGCCTATTGAAAGATATAGGCCAGTGTTCTCTCAGAAACAACTGACCTCTTTAATATGGAGGTGCCATTGGATATTTACACAAAACACATCCATTACAAAAAGTTATTTCCTGATATGAGTCATCCAGCAAGGAGTAAGGCTTTATTGTGAATGATGGGTCAAATGCACTGGGGAATATCATCACATCAAAATATTAGCTTTTACTTTACTGCTTTGTTGGCACAGCATTTAAATTCCATGTGAAAAGCAAAGGAGAGAGTAGAAAAGTCAAAGACATTTGAAATAGAAGGGGAAGTACACAAGAATGATAAAAAAAAAAAAAGAGATCAATAAGGAAAGTCAAGTTTGCACCAATAATTTTAAAGAAGAGTGTTAAGAAAATAAATATGGGTACAGATACATGAGAAATGGACTGTGGTAGTTTAAGGAATTTTAGGGAACTTTAAAGACTGAATCTTGGACTTAATCCCATTTAGAAAAAATATTTCTGTCCAGTACCCATTTCATAAACCTCTTAGAAGTTTTAGTACAGTTCCTAGTGAGAAAAGGATCCACAGAATGAGCCAATATGTGGCATTTATGTAACAGCATTTTCAAAAAGCTCTGACAGTCAGAGAGAGCCATGCAATCGTGGCTACTCTGTGCCCAGCAAGTGGTTCCTTCATAGCAGGGTTGAGATGCACCATTTCACAGTGAAGAGTAATTTGCTCACATCCACCTGCCCCTTCTGTTGAATTTGCTTTCTGCTCCAGCAAGTGAGTACAGGTAATACATAAAACTTAAATGTAATGAAGAAACAAATCCCAGGTTATCCACATAAATCCCTTGGTTTTCCCTTGCTATGATTTAAATTCCATGACTTACTATGTCTTAAACTCCACTTTCAAGGCACCCAAGTAGCCAAAAGAATTTCCTCCTCCCCCACCCCCAACCTTAAAATAGGTTCTTCCGTATTTCCTTTGTTCTATAGGCATGAAAAATAGTTATAAAGGGTCACCAGCCAGGATTAGTATGGTATTTGTCTTGTCTGTGGAAGCAGAACTGCCAGTCTCTCCATCCTCTGGGCACTGTGCCTGCTGACCAGCACAGCTGTGACTGGAAGTTTTATGGGATAACCAATGAACACAAGTAGGTGAGAAAAACAAATTGAGAAAAAACAAACAAACAAACAAAAAAAACCCAGGAAACCAAAACCCCACAATGCAAGGAAATGCACAAACTATTCAATTTTCACCATTTGCAGGAGGTTTTGGTTGTTTGTTTACATTTATTATGTGTATAGGTCCTAGAGGAGTATTGCCTACTATAAATAAGGAAAAACGAACCCCTGCTTCTAAGCCAGCATTTCTGTACTGGGATTTGTGACAAAAAAACATATGATGGGTATACAAAATGAGTACAGAAAATTGATAAACTCTGTTTACAAACCTGTTCCCTACAGAAACCACAGATGTGTATTGAGATGGGCAGATTCAGCAGGCAGGATAGGAATCCAGACTGTCTAGTGAAGCGTATTAGAATAAATGCCTTAACCCTATCTATACTTGCCTCTGTTGAAGTCTGATTTCTGTCTACACAGAACAGGAGATTTTTTATGTTCTGAAGAAAAGTGGTGTGGTGACAGCCACTACCAGGAAGTGTGCAACTGATGCGGGAACCATCGACTGATTTTGTTTGTTCCTTCCAATTATCATCCTTCAGATGCCTGATGGTGATTTGCTGTCAAGGTAGTCAGAAACTAATAAAATGATCATGTCCTACCCTCATTAACATAGTTACCATCACTGGGAATGAACTGAGAAATGAAAGAGAAAAGAGGAAAACAAAGACAAAGGGAGCAGACCCTGATTTTCTGAGGAGTTGAGCGCCTTGCAATGCTGTGTGTGACAGACCAGGAACAGAGGCAGCACACCAGATCAGCATCTACCCAAAACTGAAAGAGACAATTTAGTTACCTGCCAGATATTTCTGACAGCCTACAGAAGAAACATTCCTCTCTGTTATTGACAAACAATAAGATAAACTGCAGTACTGTATCCAGAAGTGTTTCCAGTCAGGAATGCATGTAATTGCAAACCAGATACTGTTTGTTTTTAAATGACTAAAATACCAAAGTAATCTCAGGAACTCCTCTAGAAAATGGGATTTTTAATGAAAAATATTTGCTGAAAAAGCAAAAGTGAGAGTACAGTTTGCCTTCCCATTTGTCTTTTATGGTGCTTGACAAATTGACACACAATTGTTAATTATGGGCACCAAGTGCCACATGATTATGAATAAAATATTCCAGCTGATCGGAGCATAAGTCTAATAGCATTTCCAGGAAATTAAGTAGCATTCTTACAGATACTGAAGCCTACAAATTCCAAATCATGACATAATTAAATTTCTCAAGCAGATATTCAAAATGTTCTTAATTTTTAGTTAGCATTTAACCATATCACGACCTGAACGTGTTCTCTGGAGAAAGATTTTGAATGCAGGCTTTAACAACCACCACATCACAAAAATCTGCAGATCACTGAAAATTATGCAGAAGAATGTAATCTTGGACATTTTTTTTTTGTGCAGGGTGTTCTCTGAATTTTAAAGCAGATAAAAGAGAAAAGTCAGTTTTCACTTAGAGGTTTCAAAAAAAATGTGAAGATACCTAACAGACTTGGGATGAGACTACTGCAAAACTTGGCAGCCAGAAGTGGAGAGGATGATAATGATAACACATTGACAACTTTTGCTCCTTACTAAAATCTGTGAGAACATGTCCCAGACCTCCTCTTTCCCCACCAGAGCTGGAAGGGACTTGTGTCCTTTCCCTGAACAGGTCCAGTCCCTGCGCTGGCACCATCTGCTCACAGGCAGGATCAGGATGGAGAGGGTCACCCACAGGCATAGAGCCCAGCGAGGGGGGAGATCACTGCCATGTTTTCCATCTCCACCTCCATTGCTGTCTGTTCTATGTGTAAGGAGCAGCACAGATTTCAAAGAGAGATCATACCATGTACACAAAGACATACATTTTTTTCACAGGTTCGGAACAAGCTTCAGAAGACAAACACTGTGGCACCACTGGGGGAGTGTAATAGGCAAAGCATGTCAAAAAGTGAAAGAGTGATTGAACCTAAGATGTATTAAAAAATAAAATTTATATTGTAACCTTAAAGGAAAAGTATCTTCTGAAGCAAAAATCCAAAATTTAAAAAAAAAAAGTTTAATCTTGTCAGAGTTTTATTTCCTCTACATGACATCTTGCTTGTGTCAAGTAATAGGAATACACACTGTGTTTTCATGTTTTAATTGTAAACTAAATATGTTATAAATCTATGTAATTTTCTTATCTCTGGAACGTCTCAGTTGTTCCTTCAGCTTTGGAATGTCAGTCCGAACATATCAGCTCAAAGGGTGAGCCAGATCTTACAGACAAAATCTTACAGTGTCATGGAATGACTTAGAAAGGCACTTGAAATTTACAAACTTTTTAGTTCCTTGCTCAGGAACAGGGATAACCATGCCTGCCCAGTGCAGAAGGGGGTGAGATTGTTAGAATGACTGAAAATCCTTCAAATTAAACCAGAGAGGCACAAAGCAACCTCTACTCCATACTTTTCTCCTTCCACACAGGCTTCATCTCCATCAAAATATTGATAAAGCAATTCACTACCCAGCATCACGTTCTCAGGTGCTTGGCACCTCCAGGTTTTCAGAAAAACTGATTCCTCTCTCATTGCATTTTCCACCTTAAAGTAGCATCTTGTAATACAGCAGACCACACCACAGCTCCCTCACCACTATTTATAGAGAGGAGCTGAACCTTCTCTTTCACATCCTTCTGAAACCTCCAGATGTGTGCTCTGGACTTGGGCTAGAATCTGAAGCTTTCTGGACCATGCCTCCTGCTGTGGTGCCAGGCATGTTTGAAGACAGGCAAATAATCAGGTATCTCCTCATCAAAGCAAAGGAAACCACTGCCATCTATTCCAATGGAGGTAGGATATGGAAGGCAAATGATTTTCACAGCTATCTGCAACCAGTTTTGACATACAGCATAAAGCACTGGATATGTTAGAGTCTATGCTGCTTAGTTTCTGCAACATCCTATTAACAGAGCTTGAGGAAATAGTTAATGTTTAGGAGGAGAACATCAAAAGGAGAATGTGCAAAATGGATATGAACTGGGAGGACAAGGGGGAAGGAGTCTGTCAGGGGGGCTTGGCATAAAAAGGGGAGAAGGATGAAGGGAAGAGAGAAAATGAATGAAAAGTGCGTGAAAACATTACTGAAGATCAGAACACATGGTTTGGTCAATAGTTCAGAAAAATGATACAATGTTAATATTTTTGTGGGGTTTTTTTCCCCCTGCTGTTTGAGAACCTGAACTACTAAAATAAATAAAAATAAATAGGCTTGAAAAAAACTTATTCATCCTGCAGCCAGCTTAGCTCGCTGTACAGCTCACGCACCCAGGGTGACAAAGGCAAGTGTTAATGACCAGTTTGCAAAATACGGTGTCAACTTGTGAGTATGGGTTCAGAGGGCACCAGGCTGAAGAATGACATGGACACTGCATGAACAGCTGTCCAATGGGCAATTCCACTCTGTCCTGTATGAAGAAGAATTGAATTCTTGCACATTTAATCTATTAAATTAACTTTTTTGGAGTCAGATTTTTTAATTTTCCGATATTTTTAAAGGCATCTACTCAGCTGAAAGAATTCTCAGCATGAAATACAAATATTTATAAACAGAAGTCATGCTGTCTCCATGCTGTAGTTAATTTTTCACTGTAATTTTTACAAACTGTGAGAAACATTTTATCTATTTGTAGCAAACTCAGTGAATTTTTTTTCTCTGTAGCCAATTCAACATAACTCAATTTTGTCTCATCCTACAGGTCTGGATTAAAACAAAATCCATCACTCCTCCACCTGCTACAAGAGTAAAGAAAAAAGTTCTCCAAAAATCCATAAATCTTCAGCCCACTTCCAAGGAGAGAGTTCTGTGATTCCTGCTCAGTATGACTGATCTCTTGATTTGGAGTTTTCAGACCCAGTCTTCCTGCAGCTATTAGCCTGAGCTTCTCAGTGCTAGCCTCCACAGCAGACCCTCAGGGTCTGAAGCCAAGGAGAAGCTTCCCTTTTAGCTAAGCCCTTCTGGTCCATCATGTAGACATGAGAGAAGTAATTGTTCTGTGTGCAGAGGGAATTTAGCAAATTGAAAGCGAAATAGATGAAGCGCAGGGTTAAAAAAAGCAAACAACAACAAAATCAAACAAACAAAAACCTTTACAGAAGAGAATTTCAATTTTCTCTCCAACCTAGTGAGTAAAATATCTCTCAGTAAGTTCATTTTTACAGTTTAGGCTGTTTCTCCGTAAAGTTAACAATGTCCTTCCCACGTGAGACACTGCCTTGGTGTCTCGTGTGTCTGTTTTCTCCTGCTGCAGCTCAGGCTGCCTCCAGAGAACATCCATCACCATGGGATCCCTGCGCTTTTTGGTCTATCATGGGAAATAGCAGTTATGAAAGACACTGTGGCTTTCCACCATGAAAATGTCTACAGCACTACATACAGTAGAATTATGACTTCTATAAAGAAGGGGGAAAAAAATAACCCAGACAGGATATGAGGAACATCTGTTTATATGAACACCCTTAGGATCAGCAGTCTGAGCATGAGAACCGTCAATATATAGCAGACAAAAAGCACTCAGAGCGCACACGAAGAAATAAGACTTGAAAGGTAACGCTTTAAAATAAATTGTTTCTTCTCAGATCTGAATTAAACCCAGATGATCACTTTAAGTTAATACAGCAACATCATGGAAAAGTGATTTATCCTTTAATTGCCATAATATTATCATTTACAAAAAGCACATATGATTGGCAAATCCGATTTTGTGTACATCCTGAACAAGTCAATTAGCACCAACACTATCTCTGCAATCACTCTCTAGCCAATTGCTTCCCATCGCTTTTCTTTCATAGAAATTGTCTGTACTCATAGTTCTTAATGAAGCAGGTAACTAGTTTTGCATTTCAGTAATCAGTTCCTTCAGCTAGAAAAGTTTACACATTTCAGTTCACTCAATCTTCTGCTGATTTACTTCCATGCACATCAAAATATAAATTTTACTAAACCATCTTTATTGCTACCAGAATAGGCACTTAATATGCACACCGCATTTAGACATGAGTGGAAGTTATAACACTGCTACAGACAGTATCAATAAAGCTCTCTTGTTTTAACTTTAAAACTGCTGTAAAGCAGTGATCATATCTACTAAGTAATATGGCTAAATAATAGAGATTGTCAAAACAACTAACTTTCTTCACACATTTGTCTAAAGCGGGGAAATAAACTTTTGACTATTTTTTTATTTTGCTAATTTCTTTCCAGTCTGCTTCCCATTCCCCAAATCTTTAAAAAATAATTCTGTGCCTGTAATTCTAAAATTATTCAGCAGAAATCCTACAGAAAATGCATTTTGACTTTTGCACATTAATTTATCCCAGAGGTCAGTAACTCCTATTCAGCTAGGAGACAGAAACCAGTACCACTTATCCAATTAAAAGAGCAAAACCAATATGTTTGAATACCTAGTTGTGTAAGTGATTAACTTTCAGGAGAAATTCAGCATTTGTTTATTTAAGTTTCCATGTGTCAAACTCTGAAAAACAAACAGCACTGCTGAAGTTATGTTCTCTTCACAGATAAATGACAAAGAAGAAATGAGGCCAACTTAATAAATTATTTGTTCACTGCATACAATTGGCCCTCTTCTGCCATGTCCTCAAGCAAATATCCCATTGCTTTCAGCCCACAGAACAGCTGTTGCACTGCCTCCTGGCTGTGCAGAGGAAGTTTGTTTAAATAAGGAGCAAGAATTAAGGACAAATTTCAAAACAAGTGAAAAAAAAAGTTAGTACTCTACTCTTTAAAGAATTCTGGACTCATTTTATTAAACTAAAATACATTTTTTTTTTTTTTTTTTTTGCATGGTGGATCTTCAATTTATGAAGTGTCCCATTTAGCATTATTATGAAAATAGACTTCATGGCTTTTAATTGGTTTCCTTATCAGTCCCAGAAAAACAGTTTTTAATAAACTAGGAGTGGACTAACTCATTCTGCTAATTTCAAATCCATGCTCTGCAGAGTAGAACTCAGATATAATGTGGCTTTTTTCAGCTTAGGCAGGAATGAGGAACAGAGAAGAGAGGGACAAAAAAATAAAAAGATACTAAAAGAAAAGTATTCTTACCAAAAATACAAACTCACTCCTGCAAAGCTGATAAAACTGTACCAACTTCTTCATCCAGAACAACCTCTCAGAGACATTTGGAATTGTGTCTGGATTCCCAGAGGATGCAAGAGCACAGGCAGAGCTGGGGATTTGTGGGCAGCTCCTCAGCTCTGGTGAGGTGTGTGTAGGGAAGCACAGCTTGAACCTGACTGAAAGGGACCAGGAGAGATGTTTGGGTTAGCTCAGTCCTTGTTATCATATGCCTTGCACCAGCAAGGCAATGCCTCTGCCCTGGAATGTGCTGCACAGGGAACTGCAAACGTTTGTGCAGACTTGGAAGAACCTCAGGCAGGGATGGTGGCTTGCTCCTTGCAATTGTGTCACATTTACTTTGTGTCCTGCCCATACTGCTGTGTCAGTAAGGAGGGAAATGCAGCTCTTTGCTGTTTTTTCTCCTCAGACAGAAGTAATTTCTGGAGAACTCTGTACTCACTATACTAGATCATATGTCTTCAATTACTCACCTGCTCTCAGCATTTCTGGGAGAACCACTGACTAAAACCACAAGAATTCCAGGCTTTGCTGGGTCTTACCTTGTGTAATTCAAGCCTGTCAGCAGGATCTGTGTCTGCATTCACATTCAGTCTCTAGGCAATCAGTCCTGCTTTGAATGTCTCAGTGAATGATGTATTTATTATCTGTGCCCAAGCTCACAGGGTTTTGTCTGGGAGAGGAGATGGCAGTGGGGAGCACAGACTGCTGAGTGTGATTTTTAAAAGCCTCTACCACAACTGTAGCACAGTGGCATGGTTCTGACTCCAAGCATGCAGTGACCACCCTGGATGGGTCTGGCACGCCGGAGCTGCAATCCTGCAAACCTGAACCTTTATCATGTACCCCCTGTGCTGCCCAGACATGACAATAAATGGCTTTTTCTGATGCAATTATCCATCTCCTTTTTATTAATTATAAAAAAAAGAAAAATCACATCAAAATGTAACAGATTTCTAAATACACAGGAAAGGTCTCACTCTGTCAGCCTTGCACCTCAGGGTTTTAATGTGCCTCCCTGGGACTGTATGGCTCTTGTGAACACAATTTGGGGCCCTTGTTAACTCAGTCACAGATTTACACATCGATTTCAATTCTGTTTTTAAAGTATGGAATAGAGGTTCCAGCCTATCCTTACCAAGGCATTAAACCAGTTTAAGACCTGACCATTTGGTAAATCTGTGATGCTGCTATCTACTCCAGTAAACAAAAGCCCATGGTTAATAATAACAATAACAAGTTTCTGGGCTCTAAATCTTCAATATAATTGTCTGGCTCATGAGCACAGACTCAAAAAAGAAGGACTTTTTGACCATCTCCTGGGTTTTGCAGATTTCTTTTTTTTGATTTTTGTTTTGTTGTAGTTTTTTTGGGTTTTTCTTTTTATTTTTTGGAGGATTTTTTTTTTGTTTTGTTTTTGTTTGGTTTTTTTTGTTTGGGTTATTGTTTTTTGTCTGGTTTAAGTCATACTTGGCTTTTTATGTTTATATTTGCTTCCTTTAGCTTGGAAAATGGCCCTCAGCTAAGGACATCCTGCCACCTTTATTCAGAGTGCATGCACTGGGTTGACTTTTTTGAGAGAGTTAGATTCCTCTGAAAAGTCACCTTTATTGTCCTTATGGCAGACCCCAAAAGAGATGTAGACAGAAGGAAAAGAGATGTGAAAAACCATTTGTTTCTTCTCAGAAGACAGCTATATCAGATTCCTACTCCATTTCCTCAGACCAAGTGAAGGCTACAGGGTAATGAACAGGGATGCCTTTAGGAGGGACTGCCGTGCCAGAGGCAGTGGGGAGATTCCCAAAGCAGCGGTGTGTGCGCCACAGCCGGATGGACACAACGCGCCAAGTCCTGCTGGGACTCCTGCTAGCGAAGAACAGGTGATGTACTGGTGTAATTTAAAAGATACTTTTGGGCTCAGTTCCAGCAGACACAAATTAATTCCCCCAGAGCAACTCAAAACTGAGACAGCACACCAGTTCCCAAACAGAACTAACAGCTTTACTCACTCTTTCCATTTTTTTCCTTGTTAACAAAATATCAAACTCAATCAAAATATCAAAAGGAGTACAACAAACACACATTTTACCAAAAGCAGTATATTAAATAAATTACATCATCCAGTCATCAAAATGTGTGCATGTGTAAGCCAACCATATACAGTTGTTTTTGTTAGCTTGCTAAATGAAATGGCATAGGCCAAGTCTAGCAAAATGAAATCTAATTCTTCTCTTACATGTAAAGCTGTCAGAGTTTAAGAAAAATAATCCCACATGATGACAGCTGACTCTTATATTTGAAATTATACATTACAAAGAATTTATCAGACTTCATCCTGGATTTGGTTTAGGTTTCATTTTCCTTCTTTTTTTTTTATTTTTCTTTACGACTTAGGACAAAGCCAAATGCTGCTGAGTCTTAGGTTTAAAAAATGAAAACGTCAGGGTTGAGAGTGAAGCCCACATCTATTGCAAAGCTTCAGAACTGTAAGGAAGAAGTGTAAAAAAGCAATGTAGAAACAATTGAAGCAGAAGTACCAAACATCTTCCTAAAACACTGGCCCACCAAAAGAGCTGGTGTCTCTGTTTACAAAGCAGAAAGCCCTGTCTTGACTACATGTGAATTTCATTACAATCCATTTATGTTATCGGCTGAAATTGCATCAGCCCTGCAGAATGCATAGCTCAGGGATTAGGAGTGGGTTTAATTGTGTTTCTTATAGGACAGATACTCTGGCAAGAATTAATCACAAAATTTATTTGGTGTCCCCTGTCTGGTTTTCACTGATATGTATCATAGAAAGAGGTCATGGATAAAGAATTGAACAGTCAGGAGATCTGATCATCACTGCATGTGAGAAGGAATTTCCCTGAACAAGATTTTCACATGTTGCTGAGCAGCAATGGAATATATGTACTGCATCAGCCACACTGGACTAAAGTATTCAAGTGACAAATTGTGCATTACCAGGATTTCTGTGCTTCAGTAAAAAACTCCCTGTCAGTGTCATGAGAAGATGGTTCATCCAAGACATTAGCCTTAAAATCAGATGACATCTGTGATCCCACCCACCACTGCAAACATCCTCTCCCCTAAGTCACCACAAATGTTACTAGTGTCACAGCAGATTAAATTGAGCTTAAATGTCACAGGCGACATTTCTCGTGCTGCTGCAACCCTCTGTTCCAGCTGATTTTTTTTTCCACTTGCTCATTCTAAAAAGTATTAGAGCACAACCTTTATTGCAGCTCCCTAGAAACTGTAGTTAAAGTACCAAGGTTAATTCAAAGTTTTCAGATTTCTTTGAAAAACAATGCATGGCAGATGTCACAAAGGATTTCTAAACTCTGATTTTCCCTATGAGTAATCCAGTCTTACTCATATGTCTCAAGTTTCTACCTTAGTAAGAATCCTCATGTTTAGTAGGTGTGTCACATATGTGCAGAACATAAAATAATTCCTATGTTGCTGTAAACAAAATCAAGCATTAACCTTGAGGCTGTATTTATGAACTTTTGTTGTTCCTTAAGAAAGGCAGCTTTTGCCTGTTAGAGGAGGATCATGATTTCAGCTGGCGTGGTGGGTAATGCTCAGCCCTGTGTGTCTTGAAGCCAAATGACTTAAAGTCATTTGCAGAGCTCCCACTTCAATGTGGGCAGGCTTGTGCCTCCCCCCAAAGCATTGTGCTGCTCCTACAAAAATGCCCCAAATGGGCCTTGGGAAAGGGCATGCGACAGATTTTAATGAGATAAGTGACTTGGAAAGAAGACTTGGAGCTAAATTAAAGCTACTGGGAAATAGTGTCTATGTCATATTGTGCTTCCTACCCCCTCACCCCTGCCTCCCAATCTAACATCCTGCAGGACTGAGATCCGTTTTTCCATCTTTGGCAATGTTTTTGGTTGATTTTTTTGTTTGTTTGTTTGCCTTGGGGAGATGAGGTTGTCTGGGCTTTGCTTTTTAATTTCCTGCATACAGTTATTCAACTGGCCAAATTATATCTTCCAGAATTTGAAAACATTCTGGAAGAAGTTAGAAGTTTTTACCAGTGTTTTTACCAGTGTCATGCTAGTGACTTCAGTATCAAGAGAAAGAAAGGGGACATGCAGGAAACAATGAGATCTGAGAAGCTGCCAAACCCTAGGAACTGGAAACTTCAACTACTCGTGTGCATAGGGGCCAAAGAGCTCAAAGGGATAAAACAAAAAGAAAAAAGACAGGAACAATTTCTGAGAGCTTAGAAGCTTCCACCTGCATCAGGTGTGGAGCAGAAGAGCAGTGAAATCCAGTGGCAGCCACACCTGAAGTCATGATAGCTCATCTTGAGTACAGCCAGCCCACATCACCACACCTTCCTTCACTGCTTATGGCTGCTGTGCTGTCTGGAGAGAAACTTCTTCAGGCTGATCCTCACCAGCTGCAGCACTGCACTCAGAACCCTCCCTGCTGTGTGGATGTACCAAAGGTTTTGCAGATTCCTTCCAATTAACATATCTCAGACGCACCTCTCACTCCCAGTCCTGCTGTTAAATTCTTATCTAGGCTCTCATCACATCATGTCTCAATTACTCCAACATCCTTTTCCTGGCCACTGACAAACTCATTCATGCCCTGATGGTGTATTGATCCACAGTGCTGCTGCAGAGATCATTCCCCAGCCTGGCTTTCTTTTCACTCATCTTCCTGGCTCCTTTTCATATCAAACAATCAACTGGCTTTCACTTTCAAGGACTCTTCCACCTTATTGCTCATTCTATTCAGCATCCAAAAGTCAACTCACACCTGAACAGTCGGCAGTTCCTGCTTCTACTCATCACTTTCCAACTTTGTAGTGTCTCTTGAGACTGTCACATTTGTCAAAAGTCTCTGTAAAAAAACTACTTTGTTGCAGCCCCTCAACCTGTCCCTAGGAATACCTTTTGGCCAAAAAAACCCTTTTGCCAACAGATATGCTTGAGCATATCAGTGTTTTTACCAGTGTCATGCTAGTGACTTCAGTATCAAGAGGGGACATGCACGAAACAATGAGAGAGTTGAGGGCTCTAATGGTTGTCTGCGATGTCCTTTTGTTAAGGCTCATTTTGCAAGACAGGACATGTACGACATCAGAAACTCAGGGAAACACCCCATGAAGTCTCTTCCCAAAGTAACCAGGAGCATACTGAGATACACTGACACACAACACTTAATCTGAAAATGAAGCTGTTTCACATGGTTGCAAACTTTTCTTTGTCTGTTTGTGCAGCATCTACCAGTATCTTTTTATCCTTGTCTATGGCTGACATCCTACAGTAATGCAGCAGACAACCTCCAACAGGTCTCTGATGGGTTGTTATAAAAGAAGCTAATACAGGAACTAATCAGCCATGAATGAATGAAGGATAATGTCACAGATGAAAAATGAGCAGGATACAGGAAAAAAGGAATAATGTTTAATTGATAGCTTCCATCTTGGAAAAAAATAATTAACAGTTCCTTTGAGATTTCCTCTTGTCTTATGACATATCATAAATATATGACAGAAGAGAAAAGCATTTGTGTGGGGAGGGCTACAAGACAGTGGAAACTGCAGATAACTTTTATTTATCAGCTGAGAGTCTTGAGAAAAACTTTAGAGAGACCTAAACTAAGGTAGCATACTAAAAACAGAAATTTCAAGCAACAATTACTGGAGGACACAGTCCGTGCCAATACACATTATGTGGCCAAGCATTACGTGGGTCAGCTTTCAGACCAAGGAAAGTGGTTGTTCCCCTCTACACAGCCCTCATGAGGCCACATCTGGGATGATGTGTCCAGCTTTGAAGCTCATAGTGCAAGAAAGATACTGTCAGTGAGTACAGCAGAAATCAACTATGAGAGCAGGAGGTGGAGCACTTGGCACAAAAGCAGAGGCTAAAGGAGCTGGGTTAGAGCAAGGGTGAAGCCACACCTTCTTGGAGTCCACAGTGCAAAGACAAAAGCCAGCAATCACTAGTTGTACCAAGGGAAATTGCAGCTAGACACAGAAAATTTTCTCCCTAATGAGAGTGATGCAGTACTGGCATAAGGGTCTAGAAGGCCTGTGGAATCACCACTCTTGGAGAGTTTCAGAATTCAATAGGACATTGCCCTGAGGGACCTAAACTAATTTTGAGGCTGTCTCTGTGTAATTGTAGCATTGGTCAAGACCCTCAAGATGTACTTTCTTTCCATATCAGGCCAGATAAGTAAATGTAAACCCTCATCATACAGAATTAAGATGAAAAGATTAAAAAAATGCTTTACATAGGTAAATCTGAAGCATTCAACTGTTTTGCCTTTTGTGTATCATGTCCAGTTCTGGGCAGCCCAGCAACATGGGCTTGCTGGTGTGTGTCCAGAAAAAGGCCAGAAAGATGATGAAGGGAATGGAGCATCTAGCTTGTGAGGAGAGCTGGAACTCTTCAGTCCAGAGAAGAGTAGGCTCAAGGGGATCTTTTATCCACGTATATAAATATCTGAGGAAGGTCAAGCAAACAGTGCCAGACTCTTCAAAGTGGTACTCAGAAATAGGATAATAAGCAAAGGGCACATACTGAAACACAGGAAATTCTGCCTGAAAAAAAAACAAAAAACCAAAAACCAAACACCTTTTAACTATATTGACTATATATTTAACTATATTGAACACTGGATGAACACTGGCATAGGTAGGCCAGAGAGGTCATAGAGTCCTCATCCTTGGAGATACCCAAAACCTGACTGGACACAGCTCTGTTATGAGCAGAGGGGCTAGACTACATGATCCCAGAGGTGCTTCCAGCCTCCATCAGATTCTGTGATTTTGTGACTGTATATATTAGATAATGAGACTGTGAAGATTATATGACAAGATATTATATGACAAAGGATTTCTTAATTTCTTTCCAACTTCCTTCATCCTTTCTCTCAGCTACTTTTACAGCCAGTTTAGAACTCAAGGACACCCAAATTATGTGTTACTTCCTGTGTTCCTATGAAAGTCCCTTCTTTTTCCCCTCTCCAGATAGCTGTGTGAGGTTCAGCCTGGGCAGGCAGACATCTGTGATTCAGAAAAATTTCCCACCAGCAGGATTCCCAGAGATGTGGACAACAAAATAACAGAGAACCTCTCATGGCCCATTCACCATCATGCAGCTTTCTGCCTCCCCCTTTCCTGTGACAGCAGCCACTCACATGGAGAAACAGCATGCAAAAAATGTAAGTTCAGATAAATATACAGTTGCCGATTCAAGGTCAGAACAGTGTTCTCTGCCACCTCTCCATCCTCTCCTACAACATTCTTCGTTCACCAGAAAAAAAACATGGCAAGATTAAACACGTCTGAGTTAGTAGATTATGATAGGAAATGCTGTCTTATCTTCTGCTTTTCAGCAACACACATTACAAATTGTCTGGCAGCTATTCACTCATTCACTCTCTCTGTAAATAGCTATTCAGCTAAACTTGATGGAGCTGTACAAGTCACCAAACTCTTACTGAGATTTTCTGCACACAACTGCCCGGTTGGAAAACTGGCGAGTCTCAAGGGCAAATTGCACACGGGAAAGGAGAGGCTGGTGGGCCCTCCAAAAGATCTGCTGAGTTCTGGCCAAGTAAAATTCACCTGCTTGCTTGGTGCATGTGTTTTCATTATTACACTGTCGCCTTAGGTGACTGGTGAATCTGCACTGCTGACACAGAAACCAGATCTGCATCTCCTGCACCGCTGTGCGGCAGAACAGGTCAGGACCGCGCCGAGGGAGGGATGTGCAGCTCCTCTCGTAAAACCCTGGCTCTGATCCAGTCCTGCAAAAGCTCCTTGACCATCGCTGGGAATGCTGACACCCCTGAGACTGACAGAAAAAACTCTGCATTTTGCTGGCTTTCATACAGAGGAGTAATTTGTCCCAAAGCCCAGAACGTGGAGCAATCTCTGGTGTATTTGGTTCGATTAGAGAACGTGTTAATTATGGTAATAATGCAACTAATATGGCTTAGAGAAGCAAGTCTCAAATAGTGCTTATGATTTCCTGGTTTTCCTTTGCATGCTGCCCAAACAAAGTGTTGATTAGAAATCAGCATGAATTTAGGTATTTACGTATTTAATTTTTGTTAAGTGATCACTTACATTTCACATCTCTACAATTTTTTCTTTTTGTGCATATAGCATTTTTGTACCTGGAAAGGTGATAAGATAATCTACACCTGCAATTTTCTGTGTTTACTGAAGCTTTTCAGGCTGTACCATAGTTACATATATTTTCTAATTATGAAATCAAAATTTGAGAAAAGACCTCTTATGATAGGGTGGAAAAAAACCTGGATGCCTAAAATTATCTGTCCATTTTGAAAAGAATAGAGTTGTTCCCTCTTTCTAAAATCACTGTTCTGTGCTGCTGACCCAAAAGTGACATCTACTGTCTTTTCTGCCTGTGAATCTCACCTTCAATGAACAATTTTTTTGTCAACTTTTTTCTCACTTCTCCACTCTTATCCACTTTTCTATGTAGCCAGAGGAAGAGGCGGAAGACAGTTATTATACTTACGGCAGGGAGAAAGAAATTGTGTGTGTATTCACTGCCAGCAAACACAAAGCCCCATTGTAGACAGAACAGGGCCATGGAAAGATCTCATCCTAGAAAATGAGGCATTGTCATCATGATCCCTTGCATTTCCCTGTGAGGCTGGGACTTGGAAAACATACAATTGACACTATTTTTCCTGGTGGTTGAAAGGGTAGGAACTGCCAAAAAACCACAGGAATTTAGAATTAATGTCCAGGCAGTGCAAGGGTGCAAAAAAGATGGTAAGAATGAGAAAAAGAGCAATCCAGACTCTCAGGAAAGGATAACTCCCTCAGCAGAACAATATATTTCTTAAGCACCAACATCCATTGGCTTCCTCCTTTTTAGCCTATAAATCTTGCCAACCACCCTGACCCACTGAGACCTTAGATGGAAATACAGTAATTTAATTCCAAAGTAATCCATTCTTTAATGATAGAGCATGCAGGAAAAGCTTACATGGGCTTGTCTGTACATGTAATTAGTAGATCAGAAGAATAAAACAATTAATTTCTCTCTGACCAGTTCAAGGAGATAAATGTTTATTTAATTCTAAATTGTTTCTTATTTATTTATTACTTCTTCTAGCCCAAACCCTGGTATATGATTAGAGCTGAGCAAAAAGCAATATTCACATCCCACAAAAGCACGCTAATTAGAAGAGAACCAAAGGAATCTGCATTGGAGTGAAATTAGCAATTTCAATTGTTCAAGATTTTTGCAAAAACCTTTTGTTGAAGTCTGCAACCTGCCAGTTGCCACTACAAATCTCAGGTGAGTGGTGTGCACTCAAGTACAAATTAGTCATAGTTCCCAGGACAAGCACTCATGGGTTCTGACCAGAAATTCCAGCCTGGATTAGATAGATCCTTCCACAATTGAAAGCAGCTGGTGTGTTTCCCCACCTCTTCTTCCTTTCCTCAGAGGAAAACATCTGTTCCTAAGGAATGGAGAGGTGACTGAAGCTCCCATTTGGCTAAGAGGACTGGGCAGCTGTGATTATGTCAGGCAGTGTGAGATTGTTCCCCTCACTGGGCAGTGCTGAATGGGAATGCAGAAGCAGACAAAGTCCTTCTGGAACATCATAGATACATGTCAAAATGGCATGTGATGGCAATGAGGATTTTCTCTGATGAGAAACTTATTCCTCGAAATGACCAGCTCTAAAATTCATCTCTAAATGCTAAAGATAAAACTGTGCTGTTGGGAGTTACAGTCTGTTCACCTTGCATGAATACTAAATTTGTTCTTCTTCCAGGAAAAAGAAAAGAGGAGAAAAAAATACCTCACCATATCAGCAATTAGAGCATTATGTTGGGAATCTGTGCTATACATTCCAGGAATTTTAGAACTGGTGTGAATGGCAGGCAAGGAGCAAGAGAGATAATGATTGTAAAGGCAGAACATTGTTTAAAAGAATAAATTAATCCATAGCATATCTGAATGCAAAAAAGCTTAGCCAATGCTTCGCATGGAAACCCTCAGTGAAGGTGAAATGCAAAGAAATATATTTTAGTCATTTTGGGCAGCCGTTGACAGGTAAGATTTCCTGTAAAAGGGATGACAACATTGACCTTTAGAAAATTATCACCAGATAGCAGAACAAAGCTTCCCTCTGTTTATCCTTGGGGGACTGGGAGCTGCACACAGACAGGATGCCAAAACAAGACAAAAAACGCCTGGTATTTTTCAGTGTGCTGGAGAGCTACATGTACCACGAGACAATCAAATTTGAAATAAAGCTTCAGGAACACAGAAATAACATGCTCATGAAATATCCTGGTTTTTACAAGCACCAGCACTCTGGGCAGAACCCTGCCTACAGAAAGGGCTCCATTAATTCCTGTTAATGGGGTTGCCTCTCTCCAAAGGTGATTTTTCAGGCAGACTGAAAAATTACAAGGGAGATTTGTCCCCTGACACCAGGAACCTTTGCTGACTGCACACAAAGAAACCAGGAGGGAAGTGTCCTAAAATTACACCCTGTGGCAGCCTCTTTTAACAATAGGCAGGCAGGCACATGAATTTCAGGAGAATTGTTTTAATTACTCATACAGACTCTATGGATGAATTAACAATTTCCTGTTACATTCTCATAGCTCCAGCAATCCTCATGGCCTTTAAGACTCAGACTCTGAAGCAACATCAGCCAAGCACCCCCTACCAGCAGGGAACGGTGAAGTCCCAGCTCAGATGGGGAGGGCACAGGGGACTTCTGTCTTCTGACACCTGGCTACCTGACTACTGAAAGGAAATAAATCCTTAAAAGCATTCTCATTTAACTATCTTGCCCCTTCTCTTTGTAAAGTACATAAAGTGTACTTCTAAAGAGTAAGAACTCCCTTTCCTTTTTTATTCCATTTGATGGGAGTCTTGTCTAAACCTGCCCTTTACAGAAGCATGGCAGAAACTAGTTGCTGTGTGCACTGCTACCAGTGACCCCTTGTGGAAGCAGATTATCTTCTCCTGGTTCATAAATCTACCTGTCAACCCTACCTGGAGAGCAGACAACTCATCAGTATGGATTACTGAAACCACTTGCTGCAGAAATAAAGCTACAGGAAGATAGATTAAAAAATAAAACAAAAGATTCCCCTTGGGGTGTGACAATTCCTTAACCTCAGCCTGAGAAAAAAATACAACCTTCAAATGGAAAACAGTGATCCAGCCAGATGCTTGGAAGAGAAACATAGAAAAATGGCAAAGGATCTTCAGCAATGATGCTTGATCCAATCTGGTTGAGAGCACAGGTTTACTTTACGGCTCATATTTATCACAGCCAACAAAGCTGAAACTGTACATTCCAAGGTTGCATCTATATTTCAAATTACAAATCCTTGTGGTAAGGGGATTTAAAATTCCACCATAAAATCTTGGTCAATGTGATCACAGGCCAAGGGCACTTTTCTTCCTTTAGTATAATAATGAAATATTTTGTTTATGACACTGGTGACTTACAAGTGGATTTAAAATAAGAACCTCAGAAAGAAGTAAAAAAAAAAAACAACTCAACAAACCACTCAGGAGTGATTTCCAATGTCATCTACATATTCTAAGCTGCTTACCCAAATGTTTGTTAGAAAAAAAACAAGTTTGATCCATGATATGGTGCAGTGACTGGCAACAAAGATTATTTATATCAGGTTAGAAGCTTTTTTAATTTAGCACTTCTTTTTCTTTGGCTCCTGCACAGTGAGTTTTCCACATTAGAATTCACAGCACATAGCTCTGTGATTCCTGAACGGAGAAATTCATCTGATCCTGTTCAGGTAGCAGGACAATGACCAATTAAAAATCCATCTCTCCTGGAAGAACAAGAGATTTAAGAAGACAAAGGTTGGTCCAGGTATGTTGTCTGGGCATGTCTAGTTGGCCCTGCCTGTCCACCTAAAGCAGCCGAGCAGAGAAGCTCAGCTCCTAGCCTTTTCAAATCACATGGATGAATCCAGTCTCCCTCCATGCTCATCTTGACATTTCCCCAGCAGTACATGTCCAAAGGTACATAAAAATGAAATTTTAGACTATTAATTAGCCAAGAATGGCTAAATATATAGCCCCAAGGCTGTCCATGCTATGTCAGCACAAATCCACTGCCTTCTATAGGCTTGTTAGCTCACCTGAGTCAGCATTACAATCTGTATCATTACAGACAATCTCAAATTTCCTGACCTTTTCAGGTGTGATAATGTTGATAGAAAATAAAAAGAGCTGTCATTTCTCTTTCTGAAACCCTTTTTCTCCTTGAATTGCAGGACCCTGAATCATGGAGAAGAGAAAGCTTATTTCCCAGTTGCCTAAGAGAAAATGACACCTGAGTCCAGACTGATGTATGCAGGAACACCTTCTGTTATAGCCAAAGGCACGTATATTGCTCAGAAGGCTTATATATTTCAAGTTTAGCCTAATAAAATGTAAACATTGCTTATTTCTGTAACTTCCTCTTAAACTTTCAATAAAAGTTTTGAAAAGAGTTTCTCTTTCAAATATATATTGGTATAGTTTAGGCTGTTTTCAACATCCTCCAGTGTCATTGCAAGGAGCTCCCAAACCATCAATAAATTAATGCCTGGGTTAAGTCTGCTTTGTGGACAGTAATTATTTGGCCTCGCTTTACAGAACTGGAGTAGACCAGGGTTAAACCCCTTACAAGGGCCCACATGTCAAAACACTAAACTGAAAAATTCAACCAAATGCTGCTGAGCTCCACTAACTCCTGTTTATACATTATCAGCATCTCTGCAAAACCCCTAAGCACACGTACTCCTGAATGACTTTAATGACTGGTGATCATGCAGAGAGCTGGGACATAAATAAACCTCATTAGGGAAAGTTACATTGGGAATCAGATGTGCACTGACTGCTGTGTTACCAGCCCAAAGTATGCTCCTTTCCCCAGTAAAGGAAAGCCAAAGCATTTTCTGTTTCACTGAGGAACCAGCTACCCTAACTGCTTTCATTTACTGATGGGTGATGCTGTGCGCAGATCATATTGTGTCTGTAGACATTTGTTTGCTGAATTTTCAGTAATGATATCTGTTTGCCACTATAACAACTTAAGTGCCACCTTCCAGGTAGATTCCTTTTAAAAAATACAGGTAATTGAAAAACCTCACTTGGCATAATTTCATCGCCTTTGTTCAATCTCATTTTTAAGTGGCTGACCTTAAATTCAGATCAGCCCCAAAAAAAAAGGCCTCTGGCAGAGATGTTTGTAATGCATTTCACATGAAAGAAGGAACATATAAGCCAACAATGGCAAAACAGAGCTCAACAGGATGCCCGCATTCTGAAAATTTCATCCATCGTGCTCACTGATGCACTTTTATCTCATCTTTTTTAAGGGATCTGATCCTAAAAAGCCTTCCTCTTACACACAGCCTGACAAGTTCATTGGAAAAGCCTCTGAATATAAAGATACCTTATGAGCAGAAGTTTTGGAAGATGGCATGTTTACATATTACAAGCACAAACTATAAGCACAGCGGTACTCATCTGATTTATCCTAACTTCTATGCCTACAGTACCCAAACAGGACAGCCAGGAGGGACACCCACACGCTGGCACATCTCACACACAGAATCTCCCCCTCTGGGAGGAATTGGCACCCAGCAGTACCTTGCACCAAGGTGAGCAGGGTACCTTGTGTGTCGAGGAACACCGCCACGTGAGCACAGCTATGAGGAAGCAGCTCCACGTGGGAATGCTGAGCACTCTAACTGAGAGCTACACTATCAGGGATTAAGGTCAGTAAGCAATGCTTTCATGTCAGTGCTGCCAGCCCCATGGGCCAAATGTCCTGTCTAAAAGCCTTCATGGCTGCCTGAGCCCATTTAAAATAAAAGAAGTAAGCAAAGCAAAGAAAAACAACCATTTTTTTGTTTACAAGGGAAACAAAGTAATCTTTCTATGTCAATTCTGAATGGCAGAGAATAAAGTCATTTTACCCAAATGTGAGCAGCACCTCCAGACTTCCCTACGGTTCTCTCCCCATTACTTACAGCATATAAAAAGGGCAATTTAACTGAAAGAGTTTATATTTGGGGCTTTTTTCAGCACTGTTTGCAGAAACTAGCAGATGTCGGTTAATGATCTTTAGACTTTAGATCATAAACCACACTCATTTCAAACACTGCAATCCGAGTGATTATTTGTATATCATTAAGCAACATTTTCAGAACAAGCTCAGTATATTTCCTTATTCTTGCTTTTAAATATTTCTTGTTGTTTCACTTAAATACAAAAACATTGGATAACCTTTTATCTTATATTTTTTTAATTTACAGACTATGGGCAAGGTTCTTTCCTTCCTTTCATTCCCTCTTCTCAGGAAAGCAATATACAAGCACAGTGTCATTACAAAGTGCAACATTTCTTCAGCTTCACAACATGCTGACACAAAGCAAATGACATTTGTCCACACTGAAGTTCTGGGTGAGTATTAGAACTGAATCTTATGAGTTTCCTTCTTCACAGAGTTACAAAGCCGCCAGTCCTCACAAGGGGAATGCTTTTTTTAAACTCCAGAAATAGAGTAAGATTTTTTATTTGAGAGCGAAGATAGATGGGTTTGAGTCAGACTAGCATGAGTATACCTGGGTGTGCATATATTTAGTAAGAAGAAACTGTCTGCATTTTCAAACATAGAGAATCTGCACAGCTATATAAATATAAATACAGATATATGTATGGAGACAGCAAGTCTTACATGCACCTATGCATGTATATCTACCTATATATGCCCAGCTACGCATAGATGTTTTTAACTGCATATATAACAACACATGTTAAACAGTATAATGCATACACATATACAAAGTAATATTCTCCTTCATAACGTGAAGTGAGATTCAGCTTTATCTAAATATCTACTTTAAATATTACTTAGGCCTCTGATTCATTAGAACCACACTTTAAAAATTAATTACATAATATATGCTGAAAAATGCCTAGATACATGACAGATAAATTAGTTTCATTTGAAAACATGTAGTGTATGAAAGAAATTAATTTAATAAACATTGTGGCTCTCATCCTGCAAAAGCATATATAAGTCCCAGTGAGTTCAGTTGTAATAACTAAAATTATTCATGGGCAAAAGAGTTTGCAGATCAAGGCTATATATGCGATTTGGTTGTTACATTATGTTAATTTTTGGATCTACTATTTCACCATAAAATCTGACAAGGCAGAGTCATTTATGAGACATAAATATAGAGAACTGAATTATAGGGAGTCCTCTACATACATAACAAGATCAATTATTAATTAACATTCAGAGATGAAGATATGTTGCTGTAGAGAAATTACTTAAGGGCGTCTACTGACAATGCTGGTCATGGGCTGGGATCCTTTCCATTCCCTCCATATGGGTAACAGTGATTTAAACACAGCACCTGGGTACAACTTACAACACACTTACTGCAAAGGGGATCCCCCTTCCCTTGTCCCCCCCCCATTACAGTCAGCTACTGTGGCTGGAACTAGGCCCAGCTATAGATCACATTATCCTGCTTAAAGAAAGATAAAATCTCACCCCTTGACTGCTGCTGTAATTCAGGTGCAGAGCTACCTTTCTGCTGATCAGATCCTGTGCTGGTGCAGTCAGCAGAGCTCTGCTGGCAGTAATGGAGCTGTACAGATCTACACCTGTAAAAGACCCACCTCCTACATGCAAATTAGGTCCAGACCACCAGCAACCTGGCTGGACCTGTAGGACAGAGCTCAGCTAATTAAGATAATCTAAAAAATTGGAACTGAGTTTGAGTATGCTGTCCAGACTTTCTCAGCAATATATTCTTTCCTTTGGGGACTCACAGAGGGTAACTCAGCCCACATACCACACCAGTATGGGTTCATCTCACTGATCTGTGGACACTTCCCTCTGAGCTACTCACTTACAGCTCCCTTCACTGTTAACAGAGAGAAACACTTCTAGGTTGTGATGAATCTGATTTATTTTGCCTGTCTATTTAAAGCTGAGATTATTCTTGTCCTAGAAATGCCTGTTTGTCTCCACTGGCTATGCAGGGTGACTAGCTCTCATGTGGGTGACAAAAGTCCTCTCACCTATGTGACAGCTTCACTAGCAACAGTGCTCACACTTAGCAAAATAAAACACAAGTACCAAATGTTAACTGAAAACAAATCTTGAACAGACTAATACATGCGTATTTCAAGATACAGATCTTAATGCAAGGCAACAATATTCTTCTACTCTGTGCTTTCTGGACAGAGTTTCAGGAGTATGTAATTGCACAGGAGCAAGCGACATTTATCAGCATCAAAAACAGCAGCAAAACTTGCTTTGTGTTCTGTTTTTCAGCAGTCTTCACTGGAGGAAAAATTTTAAAGGACTACAAAAAACCTATTTCTCATAATCTTCTCCCTACAGGCAAAGCCTTTCTGATCCTGAAATAGCCAGAAATTAGTTTTAATTGTGAAGCATAAAAATTAGCATGATTCTACTAATGTGTTTTCACTAACTGTTATAAGTTTGCAACACAAGTCTACAGATACCCCAACAGGGCAAAATGGGATAAAACTGGATGCCCCAATAAGATTAAATATAGGAAACCGTTCTTTGTAATGCTATAGCCACAGCATAATGCATTCATTAATGCATTAAGCATTCTTAAGCAGCCTAATGGAGACACAAATCCACAGCCAATCAGGTCACCTCCGCCTCCACATGGCTTCATTTTGCTGAACCCTTAAAAGCCTTGTCCCATATTTTCTATGGAGCTGTCCCCTATTCCCTTTCAGCATTTGTAGTTACTACAGAAATAATGCATTTTGCTAGGTGGTTAATAAAAAGTACAAAAGGAATCAGCTGGGTTACAAAATTGATGCCTTCCCCACCACCTAGCAGGCATTAACATTAGAAAGCTTTCTCAAGAAAGAGGAGGTTAGAATAGATGACAGAGAACACAGTGGAAAATACCAATGTAATGTAAGCATAAATGCCATTAATAAATCACAGGCCCAGCACATAAATCCACATAGCAATTCCCAGAAAGATTGTCCTAATCGATAATAAATACATAACTCCCTGAATTTGCTAATTCGTTTTTGGCCGGTATGGACCCACTCCGTAATTTCAAAGCGCTGTCCTCTAACTCTTTGTGCTATGTAAAGTACACATTTGGACATGCTGAATTCTCTAATTAGTCTATAAATACTTGACTTTTACCCACGGCTTTGGTAAGTGTGATAATTGCTGGGGAAAGGCCAAAGCATTTATGGTCAATCAGATGATGAGGAAAGGAATATGGCCCTTTCAGCGAGTAGAATGCAAGGCATTCTGTGGCAAAGCAGAAGCTATTAGCAGGATCAATATTTCTCCTAGTACCTTAATAAATCATTATATCAAAGAACAGTTGCAGGATGAAGAAAACCTCATTCTACCAACAAGGATGCTCCCAAATCAACAAATAAAACATCATTTAAATTACAAAGACCTAATTGGTGTACAAAGGCAAACGGCAAGCATAGAATACAGCCTCTGATGCTAGGCATGTAAACATTTTAAATCATTAGTGAAGGAAGAAAAGCAGAAAGACAAAGAAACAGCTATGCTAAGAGCTCTCCATGCATAATTTGCAAATTGGTAAATATGCATGAATCCACCACACCGCAGCTGACTGATGGCACCATGTTTGGTGTAGATATCATAGGTGGCAGAAACAGAAGAGCACCTGGAAAACAGGATGGCCTTTGATATCTTTATTGCTGACTGAAAAGGAATCCCCTTGATGTTATTTGCATGGAGGCTTTTTCCTCTTCTCTTCCTTAGCTAGCAAAAATCAGCTGAGATTTGTAAACATTAGAATGAGAGAAGGGAAGAAATATCCTAATGTCTACTTTCAAGTTAGAGAGCGCCTCCTCTCAGCAGACATTGCTTACCCAATACAGCCATCACCACATGTACCCACAAAGCCCTCTTAGCCACGTGACATAAATTAGTTTTGTCCAAGAAACAACTGGGGGACCACAATCATGTCCTGAACAATAGGCAACCCCCTACACTTACACATATATATGTGCACACATACATGGCAGAGAGAAGAAGATAAGGTGTAGTGCTGCAAACCTACATATGTTGCTATGGAGCAGACTTCTGCACTGCTTGTGAGCAGCCACCAGCACCTTTTTTTTTTGGAAATGCCAACTCTCAGCACTTTTGTTTTATAGTGTAACCTTTCAATCTAATAGAGAAATTATGTAACCTAGTGGGGAAAGAGCCACTAGAGTAATAACCCCTTGGGTTCCACCAGGAGAAAAATGTAATACACTGTTGTAAGCAGCATTTGGGTTTATTCTTTTGTTTCAGTAATATGCTTTTAGTTCTTTATTGAAGGAATATTACAGAAAAGCAAATGCTTCTCAGTTGTTCAATTGCTACTTTTGATTCCTGTCACAGCTTTGGAAGCTTGTTCCTAATTTTTTTGGAGGCAAAATTGTTGCCTTTGTGAAGACTAATCATCTGTTGAAGGAATTTAATTGTGGAATTCAAAGTGGGTACTCTTTGCTTCTCCAGTTCACATTTCATAAGCTTCTATTTCCATAGATGTGATACTTTAGAAGGTCAATTGTCATATGTCTGGAAAGCTGACAAGAAAGTAAACAATGCCACATGGGAAGGGAGAAGGAGCATCCTGTTGCTACATGGTATCTCCTCACCCCACTTCAAACAGCAGGCACCTTACCCATCTATCAAAATTCTCTGGAAAAACAGAGTTTTGGACATATGGCAATAGACCTTGCAAGGTTCTGCCCATCTGCATTTCCAATATATGACTGGCTCTTTCAGTTAAATAAATATAAAAATGGACAGTGCCTAAACTTTTCATGCTCTGAACTCTCTATAGAGATGTATTTATTTTCTCAAACTGTAATTTATTCTGGAAAGAAAAATGGATCAGTTTCTCCATAAGTTACGCCTCAAATCAGTTTGTTGGCTGATCCTCCTGTTGTAGAAAACATATCAATCCTGCTTTACAGAGCATAATATGCAAACTTTAGCAGTAAGGAAACTGCTGTAGTTTTTATACTTAACTGCCTATAGCATCCCAAGAGCTCTTCCTCTCTTCCTGGGGAGATCACAAATTCCTCAACTCATCTCATGCCTACAAACACACATCAACATAATTTCTCTGGCAGCATCCCAGGACTATTTCAAAAAGCTATTGAAAGTGCCCTTTTTTGCCAGCATCCCAATGTATTACTTTTTGCTTGGCACATATCAGCTTTGTGGACTGTAAACCTCTGGAGGCAGGGACTACTCCTATTTGTTTATGTCCTTAGTGACCTAAAGGAATTATCAGCTTTATTCATCAAATTATCAGCAGCTGAGGGGATCATTGTGAGCACGACCCAAACTTCAGCCATCACGTCCAATGGGATCACAGGGGGAAGGCTAATGAAGTCCATGTGCCCTCTCAATTCTATTATCATAAAAGTCTTTGTCCAGCACAGTAAAAAGATGCTCTTCAAATAAATAACCAAGAGTGACTGGGATGGTAGTATATGGATTTAGCAAAGATTCAGGATTTTCTTATTCTAGTCAGCCTGAACAATTAATTAACAGCTTTCTTCTTTGTCATTAATTTTGTTGCCATAGTAGCCTCTGTAAGTGGTTTCTAACAAACAAGGAAGATTTATCTGTCACACTCTAAATCGATCAGAAAATGAATGATTTCACATTCATTTTTGTTTGATAATGATGGGTAAAGCACAGTGAATCATTACAACAGCGTTTTCTGAGAAGTATAACGTGTCTGTTATCTTAAAAAGCAATCCTAAAGAACAGGCCCAGAGATTAAAAGTGAAGTGCCACTTCTATGTAAACAAAATACTGTTTCCATTAAGAAATGACAACAATTTATAAATAATAAATAGAAAAAAGTTTCTAGATTTTATTTTTTTTTCAACTCCAATTAAGCATATTTTGCTTGGATACACTTCCACACAGTATGTTTTTGCTCCAAATTCACAGCTGGTGAGAAATCATGGAGAAAAACATTGTAAGATAATTTCCTAAGGAACAGAGTTAAAAAAATTAATTTAAACAAAGAAATTTTCTTCTGCTTTAAGTTGCTTGGATTGTAAAAAGAACAGCAATCCACAAGGGAGAAAGTAGTGGGGGTAGGTACATGTCTGCAAACTAAATTCAGACTAAGTTCTGGCCATCATCATGTGCCAGGGGTTTGGATATATTTAGAGAACTACAGGCTGCAACCTGCAAATTGGATCAATATGTTTCTTGCCTGATAAATTCCAGGAGGGAGATAACGGGTGCATTATTGGAAAAGATTGCTGTTGCCTTTCTTGTAGAGGACAAGGTAACAGATTCTCTTAAAGCAGTAACAGCTCTTTGCTTCTTCACCAAACAATGCTTGGAAAAGGAATGTCATTTCAAATCTTGTCCAATCTATAACTTGTCTCAGCTGGAGTGGGGACCAGAGAAGAGTTGGCAACATAGTCAAATTACTCAGATTTACTTGATTGATTAAGAAGCTAGTAATAATCCCAAAGGCAAAATGCTCCAGTCACATCAGTCAACTCTTTCCATGAAGGAAAACAAAACAAATATTAAGGCAATGGGACTTATGTTCCTCATTATACTTGTCACTTTTTACAGCCAAGCCAAAGTGGCCGTGAAGATTTTTTCATATTATTGATACCCAAAGTAATTGACTCAGCTACAGACCACAAGATACAGTTAAATCTTATTCAGATCAAACTTTTTTTGTTCTTTATCTCACTTCTTGGAAGACCTAAAGTGAAAATTTTCGGTCATCTCCCACATTGAACAAGGAATACGAACAAAGTACTGAGGAGATCATGTAGTTATGAAAGCCACAAATATAGAAGAACATCAAGACAGCAAGAACATGCAAAATTTTCAATTTTCTAGTAAAAACGTTTCCATTAGTATGCAAATTTTTTTATTGTTAAATTTCTCTCCTGAGACCAGCTCCTATAAGCTACCGAACTGTGAAGACAAAACACATAGAAATAAGGAGACTAAGGAAAGGGGATTTGCCTCTGGTAATAGCACTGCACTGAGGGATATAAAGTTCCAGACATTGGTGAGTAGCACAGGGCCTTGTTTCTGACCCATTCCCCCATCCACCACATCCCTCCAGCTGCCTCACTTCAGTCATTTGCCTGGCCATACCCGAAACCATACTAGGGTCATTAAAAAAAAATCTTGGAAAAAAATGGTTCTTTTAACTTGAATCATTTCTCAGTTCCCACTTACAAAGAATCTGCTGAGCCTTTAAGCTCTGCCAAAGGGAGGGCAGCCTCTGGTGATGAGTGTGGAAATGAGAGCTGGAAGGCAGTATGCTCCCAGATCAGATCTGTGTAATACAGTATCGAAATAATATAAAAATGCAGCCTAAGTGCAAAGAGCAAGTCTGATTCTCGTTCACTGTGGTTATTTTTAACTGAACCTCTGCCTGTCCATCTATTACACCTTTCCTGGCAGAACAGGGGCAGCAGCAAATCTGAACCCACTTTTGAGCCAGCATAAAAGTTGGAGAGAAGTCACAAGAGGTAATTTCATTACTGGAAGTTTAATGAAAACCAGCAGCCGGACGGTGAAGCTGCACACAAATTGCTGCCTAGGGAGAGGGAGGCAGGCAGAGCAGCCAACGTGAGCCGTGCCTGGGAACAGCCGATGGGCAGGTGTGGGCAGCCCTGCCAGCTGGCACCAATGCGCCTTCACAGCACGGGCTGCCCCACGCCCGAGGGGTAGCCGGGAAACTGAGGTGGGACTTTTAAGGGACAGGAGACAATAATCCACTGAAGGAGGCTTCTTCTCTGCACACAGAATACTTTGTTTCCAGGGCTCTGTGGGGCTTTAAATGTTGTGCAGTCTACTGTAGCAGGTGCCTGCACGGTGCGGGTGATGACAACAGCCTGCTGAGTGTTTGTTCTGTTCTGGGTTGGAGACAACTGGAAGCCACATAAACTCACCAGCAGCGCTGAGCCAAGTTGACTGCACTGAGTCAGAGCTAATGAACACTGCCAATCATGGCAATTTATTAGTTTGTACTCAGCATCTTGCTAACTGTGCTACACAGCTTCTGGTTGGCTTGGAAAATGGACACAGGGAACTCCTCCACTGTGTAGAGGTAAACCCTTAGCCATAGGCCTATGGACTCACACTAGGCACCTGAATCCTGCTAGACTGAAATATAAACCAAGGATTTCAACATTGGGGGAAATTCTGCAGAAGGGAGTACAAGTGGAGGACTAAGGAAGTGAGGAAAAGCCTCTGAATGAGCCACAGGCTGCTAAGTTAAAACCCTCTACTTTGATTTAGACTCCACAGTCTTAAGCACATCATGCATTCATTCACTGGTGAGACTGTCAGCAGTCAAGTGAATCTTCAGAATATCCAGTGAAACACCTCCAAAGAGAGAAAATGCTGTCATGAAGGACATCTATGTTGACTTGTGGAGATTTTTTTGCTACTTGAAGACCTTGAAATACTATATTGCATTTGGCTATCAAACACTGACTTTTTTTCTGGAAGCCCATGCTGTGGCACTGCAAGCTGCCTGCTGACTGTAAGGCTCTTGACAAACTTCCTAGACAGAAATCCCAACTCACTTCAACATGTACACAGAACTACAGAGATGGAAAAATCAAGAGTGCATTAATGGTGGAAGAATTGCAAGAGTGACCATTACAAAATCTGGAGGCAAAGGCCTCTAGCAATAAAGGGGAATGTTCCTGGAAGGATTATAGAAAGATCAGAGGCTCAAAATGCTTCATGCCCCAGAACAAGAGAACAGCCAGATCTCTCTGTATATCTACACTTCATTGGGAACAGATAGGGTATTTGATTGATCTCACTCATGTGTGACAGACACAAGAGCCTGACAGGACCTGGTCTGCAGAACTTTGGCCATGATTTCAGAAACATTGCTGACAACCCTCAAAAAAAAAAAAAAAAAAAGGAATATTGAGAAATTACATAACCCATTGCAGAATAAACTATGTCTTTAATCTGTTACTCTGTAATCATCTCCTCTCTCTTCTCCCCTTGTTTCCTTGTCACATCAAAAGAGTAAAAAAGCTGGGTGAAAAGAGCAACACTCAGGATGTTTTCATGGACTGACAGGAATACAGAACATCATGATTAACTTAAGTGAATTAGTGGCTCTAAAGCATGAAAGAATGGCATTATTAAGCAACTAAGACTCCTTTAAGCAAAACACATGATATCAGCCAATTTTGCAAACAGGATGCCATATTTCAGAGTTAGCCCTCTCCTAGATTTATTCCTTAACTTTTGAGTTCAAGATCCTTGGTCCCTCTGAAATGATTTCTTTTTTTCTCTCTGGTGCTGGTTCTTGTTTCAATTAGATCAGGTCAGGTTTTCTCTGAGACTGTAAGAATCTGTGTGCAACTTGTCATAACTACCTTCAACTACTCTTGTAATTCTAGTGCCTCTGTGAAGTCCCATATTATGAAAATTGTCTCCCAAAGCCCTTCATCTATACATTAATGTTTTCAGAAATTCCAACAACTTTTGTTGGGGGCTGTAAAGGCAGAAAAATTTACTACTAAAACCACTAAGTGCAATAGTAAGAAACTACAATTAGCAAGAGGGAGAAGACAGTTGGTTTGCCACACATCAGGAGGAAAAGCTATTTGCAGAATCAGTGGTGATCAGAGAGCCACAAAAGAGAACACTGAAGACAAAGGCATTCCAATTCAGTTTGTAATAGGAAAAAATAGATTAGAAAGAACTGAGATAAGTTAAAATTTTTCAAATTGTCTAGGCCTTACAAATTTTGCCCTAGAATACATATATCACTGACTGAGAAAATCTTAGAGCTGCTGGCAATTAACTTTGAGAGGCAAGGTCAGAAACAGTTAACTTAGCAAACACTCGGTGGGAAATAACCAAATAGGCTCATCTTGCTATGCAAGACCTCAGGTTAGCCAGTGGATCACAAGCCTCAACAGACACTGTCACATATGCATGAATATCAGATTGGAAATATAAAAAAGAATGTTAACTACAAGACACAAGAGGGAATTTTGCCTTATTACTTTGTTTTGGAAAGAGTTCAAATATGTCCTTAGGTGAAGTGTTGGATGTCACGTTTTAAGGAGGACGTAACTGCCTGACAGTGAGTACTCTTAAAAACATGACCAAAAATTGAAGGAATAACTTGTTAATTAATGCAAAGAAGACAAAACCTGGGGAAACATGGTGAAGCACATTGAAAATATGGCTGCAAGAACAAAGGTTGCAGGGAGGAGAGAAGTAACTCACACATTGAGAAAAGAAAAAAAGCATTTTTCTAATTGTAAGGGAAATTAGGCATTGGAATTAATTGCTCAGAGAATCACCATTAGTGGAGGCCCTCAGAAATAGGTCAGCCACAAGTCTAATGGGAAGTGTCAGTACAACTGATACAGCTGCAGGACCCTCAAGCAACTTCCTAATTTTCTAGGATAGTTCTAGGAAAAAACCTGTGGCTACTTAGATGAAGAACATTTTTTTTAAATTCTTGGATATTTTGAGCAATGGTATGTATTACCTTTTCCTTGGTTAATTTTTAATAGTTTTCTGAAGGCTCAAAGTTAAAGAGTAGCTTGACCCAAGATATTCTTTCATCTTTCTACTTTCATTTTTGCCATTTGAGCAAAGTTGGTCAAGATTCCTCAGATTCTCATAACACTTCTTGAGCTCAATATTCAGTGGTCTTTTTGGGTTTTTTTCTGAATGTGGGATCAATGACATTAAGTAGGAACACATTCTTTCCTGAATGGTTGCCTACAGCCATTTTTGGGTTGTTTCTTCTATACAGCCAACAAACCATATTAAAGCTGACATGGTTTCCTTTAAGTTTTGCTTTTTTATTCTGGTTAGTTTTTTTAACTTGTGGTATCTACTAGTCACTTTCTCTGTATTTTCCCTTTTCTGAAGTGATAATTAAGCCTAGAAACCTGAGTCATTCTGGAGCAGTGTAACTTGGGACTCCCAATCCCAGAAGTGCTTTATGTGCTACACTTCAGCCAAGAAAAAGGCTGGAACTTTACCAAAATCAAGACTTTGCCTTACTATTACTTATGATATTGATTCGACTTTGCTCAGTTTTGAGTTCTGAACAAATCTTGGTCCTAATTTAAGCTAGTGTCAAAGAGTTTTTACAAGGCTGACAAAAAGGAGCTGGATACACAGGCAGTTTCTAATGTTGATAGCATTGTGACTATATTAATTGCAGGACCAAACTCACCATCAGTCAGGAATTATGTGGCCGGTAGGATTAGGGTAGTTACATCCCCCTGCACTCAGCACTACTGAGGCCACACCTCAAGTGCTGTGTTCACTTCTGGTCTCTTCAGGTGCTGGGGCATGCCCAGAGAAGACCAAGGAAGATGGTGAAGGTTCTAGAGCACAAGTCTTATGAGGAGTGGCTGAGGGAGCTGGGGCTGTTTGGCCTGGAGGAGGCTCAGGGAGATCTTATTGCTCTCTATAACTGCCTGGAAAGAGCGGGTACTGAGGTGGGGTCAACCTCTTCTCCCAAATAACAATTGACAGGACAAGTGGAAATGGCCTCAAGTTGCACCAGGGGAGGTTTAGCTAGGATATTAGAGGAAATTTCTTCATTAGAAGAGTTGTCAAGTATTTAAATAGGTTGCCCAGGGAAAACAGTGGAGTCACCATCCCTGGAGGTTGTTAAAAGACATGTACATGTGGCACTTAGGGACATGATTTAGTAGTGGACTCAGCAATGCTGGGGTAAGGGTAGGACTTGATGATCTTAAAGGTCTTCTTCAACCTAAATGATTCCAAGATTCTATGATTTGCTCTCATGTAAACTAATTCAAAAGAATCCTTTAATGTTTACTATTTTAACAGGTAGCCTTTTTCCATACTTTAACTAAAAAAAGCAGGAGAAAAGGACATAACCCTGCCAACATTGTTCTATGCTGTGGTGGAAAAAATAAAGGCTTGGTTTTTAACTGTTCATTTTGGTTGGAGCTTGGCCATATGAATAGTCCTTGTTTTCTAAGTACTAACTCATCAAGTTTCACTGCTGTTTCTGGAGACTTGAACAGTAGTGGTGACAGCGGATTTCTCCTCTCAGCTGGAGAAGATGTTTTGACTGCTTTTCAGAAGTTAAATCAATTCATATCTTTCTGTATATGGCAAGAGACTCTCACTGGATCTGTAGCTTATGACTTTTATCTTCTTTTGACACCTGCTTTGGTCAAGGGGATTATTCCTCCTGGAAGGTGTCAATACTGATGATGTTCAGTTGAACAGCTGTCCTCCCTTTTCTGTTATTATTATTCATGAGGTGTGATTGATTCTTCTGAGGGCCTTAGGGATAAAAAACTTAGCAGTTCTCTGTTGTCTTTCTTTTAGAGGGACCTAATGGACAATTATTGTTTCTTAAATGTGCTATGGCCACCATTTCACCTCATCTATTGCTCAGCTATCTCTGTGCAGAAAGAATGTGGGCAATGAAAAGGTGCAAGATGTGCCATTATCCATATGCTGAGAGCCATCAGTTGCACACTTAGTGCTTCTCCAACAGTGTCATTCATTACCCAGCATCACACTGAGAGAGTTTAGCTGATGGAAGAGAGAAAAGGCACTAGCAGTGACTCTTTACACGCAGCTGAGACAAAATATGGGGTCATTTTAGCTGAGGGTGCAGCTCCATAATTAATTATTGAACTTCTAAATTCTGGGCTTATTTTATATAATTTGTATTATCTGAAAGTCGCATTTATTGACTATATTCAGCTTCTTAATCAGCACTTGTATGAAGAATTTATGTAAGGAAATACATGGAAGGACACATGGAAGGAAAAAGACAGGAAAAAGTATTTGAAATGGGAACTGTAAGATCTGCAGATGCTTATTCTGAAAAAGAGATGAACAACTTAAATCAGCTACAATGTAAAGTCATTTTCTCTTCTAATATTTGAAAGATTACCATAAAGAAAGTTATGTTCAACTGTTCTCTAGCTTCACTATAAATAAGACTCCAAATGGCTTCCTGTGGAGCAAACAGCACAACATGGATTTTAAAAATACTCAGGTGTTGTATAGGTCTGGAAGAAATTACATGGGGTGCACTGAAATATTGTTCACTGGAAGACTGTATAAACATCTCTCTCTGATTATCTAGACAACTCTATCTGCTCTTTCTGGTAGTGAAGGCAAATGAGCCAAATTATCTTTGGTGTCCCTAAGGTGTTCTTCACCATTGACACTAAAGATCTTCCTTCTTTTTATGTTATGGCTCGGGAATTAAGATCGGCAAAGATTATCATCAAAGTGCCACTTAACAGCAGAAGATGATGGCATGGGAGTGAGACAAGAGCCTTACTCCTAATCTGAGCCTATGAAAACTTGGCTTCATTTGTAGGAATCTCTCAACTGGTTTCCCATTCTTCTAGGAAGCAGCTAACATTAAACAACAGGGATTTTAGGATGTCTAACATTTAAGGATGTTTCTGGACTGTTCCTCTAGCAGAGGAGGTACTTGTGACCATTCCTAAAAATACTTTGAAAATAACTCAAAACATAAAATCCAGTAGAAGGTCAATCTGCTGCCTGGGTTGGTTGCTGGTTTGTTTTCCCTGCATACATATGAATTTCAGTCTCTTGCAGTTCCTCTGGCCACAGCTCTTACTGAGGTGAGCAAACTGCCATTCTAGGTTTCCTCATAATAACTTGTTCTGTATCTTGCTGTGGGCAACAAAAAAACCAGAGCTGGTGGTAACAGACACTCTGAGCCAACATTCAAAAATTAAAGTAACAAATGCATATAAAATCATCGAATTGTTGAGGCTGGATAACACCTCCAAGACCATCGAGACCAACTGTTAACCCAGCACGGCCATGCTCACCCACCCTGTCCCTAAGTGCCACATGTTTTTTGGACACTTCCAGAAATGGTGACCCCGCTACCTCCTTGGACAGCCTATTCCAGTGCTGGATAATCCTTCCTGTGAAGAAATTTTTCTTAGTATCCAATCTAAACCTTCCCTGGTTCAACTTGAGGCTGCTTCCTCTCACCCGACCACTTGTTACATGGGACAAGAGATGAATTCCTACCCCACTATACCCTCCTTTCAGGCAGTTGTAGAGAGTGATAAGGTCTTCCCTGAGCCTCCTTTTTTACAGACTAAACACCCCCAGCTCCCTCAGCTCACTCCTTACAAGACTTGTGCTCAAGTCCTTGCACCAGCTCATTGTATTTATAATTAGCTCGTAAATAAGACTCATGATTTGGACACAAGAGTCTTTACAAAATCACAGTCTTGTTTGGATTTCTGTTCTAATAAAATACAATTCTCCCTCCATGGCAGCTTTGAGAGATTCACTTCCCCCACCTTCCTATTTTATCTTCCCATATTTCCTTCAAGCATCTAGCTTACAGATTTTCTCCAGCTACCAAACTATTTTTTTCCATCTTTTCAGCAATTAAAATATATGCATCAAATGCATACATGGCATATTTCCAGGCAGTAACATCCTTCCTGCCTTTTTGTAACCAGGTAATTTACATATAAGATGCACAAAGATAACCATGCTCCTCCACAGTCCTTGTTTGTGCACCAGCTCACTCCACTTTCTCATTGCAGCCCTCCATTGGAGCCTCTAGTGGGACAGCTGAGCCCTGAGCAAAGCCTGGAGGCACAGAGAGTTTGGCCTTTCTGGCAGCATGCCTTTAAGGCATGGCTGCATTTTTATCCAGTGCAGTAGCAGCTCCATGTGCGGCACTGGTATGGAGATCAAAGGTACAGCTGCCATGATTACATGCTAGGGTGGAAGTGCCCTCCCTAGACTCTTCCTCTCCCTTCTCCCTTTCCCTCCTATGTTTTTTGACAGATTGGTGTTTTGCCAGTCATGATTTCTTCACTTGCGAAGCAGCAAGACAACGGAGCAGTGCTCCCCCCACCAAACTTGCCCAGGAGCCAGCCCATGCTGACCGTGTGTCCAGGAGGTTGTAACAGGAGGACAGGGCAGAGGAGCCCAGCCCCAGGGATCAGAGGCTCCTCTGACCATGTGGTAGCCATGAACTGCTATCACCACTTTTGTTTTTCTCTGCTCCCTGTAAAACCAAGATACTTGTTTCACCACAGAGGTGTCGAGGGCACAGGTTTGAGGACACCCCAAGAGGTATTTGGTGACCTCAACAGAAAACTTTAGAAACTCAAGCAATGAATTAATAAAACTCCAACAAAGCAAAAACAAGTAAGAAGCCTCTCTAGAGAACAGGTTAAGGGATCATATGCAGGAAATAAACAAGAGATTGAGAAAACAAGAGGAGGAGATACGTACAAATGACAAAAAAACGTCTTGATATTTGCAGTGAAAGATGTGGGATAAGTGGAAATAGCTGACCCAAGTTAAACTAATTATTTTAGCTAGATCACTATCCTGTTTCCATTCAATGTCAATACCAGACACTGCAGAGAAGTGGTACAAGAGATACCTACACAGTTGAAGAAGTTTCACACAGACCCCGGGATGAGGATTGCTGAGTTCAGCCTTTTGTCACTGCTGTGTAACTGCTGGAGCTTCCTCACAAAGGTAGAATATGAAAAATATATCTGTGATGGCATTTTTATTGATGTAAATATCCATTAATACCTTATAGATACTACTAATAATACTAATACCTTTTGATAATACCTCAGGACAAGACTTTCCAAGGGGAAATTACACCTTCTATCTCCTTTCCAGTAGAACTGTCTTGCCTTTTAATTTAATTTGTTTTCCTTTGCTTCTGCATTATAATGAAAGTACAGCACACCCATACCCAAATACTTTAGGTCACTTAATGCACATACATCTAACATGTACATTTATCAAATCAGTATCATATTTATCCTCTTTTTAAATGGCACAATACTAATTTGTATGTACATCACAATTTTCCAAGAACTAGAATGCTGAACAAGGAAACTTTTAAAATGTGTTTTAGACAAATGACTTGCCTAAAACTTCTCCACATGGCAGCTGTTAATTGCATTTGTATTACATTATTAAGACACAGGCCCAATCTCACTTTGCTTTGGCAATTTTAGCAGTAACTCTTGGAAGCCTTAGGTGAGCCATGATTCAAACAACACTCATAGACAGGTCTGGAAAGGAAGAATTTATAAAGCTGCTGTTGCTACTAGTAAAGTAAAATACACAAATGCCAACACTGCAACTAGTTTTCTCCCTTCATGCCAAATGTCTTCCAGTGTTTTGCACTTCTTTGTCCCCACCCCCTGTCTAAGAAAACCACAAATTTTGCCTGAAGGGATATCATCATTAAAGAAAGAAGCAGTGCAGTCAAAGCCTTAGGATGACACAGATCATTCAACAGTTGTTCAATTACACTGAAAAGCTACTTATTTTTGAACACAGAGCTTTCACTCAACACAGGCCCAAGGCACTATCAGATTCGTATCTGCAGTATCTCAACCAGTCTGATGTAGGGCTTTGGCTCATTACGGAAGCTGTGCCCTTGTGTGAGGTTTACATCTAGGTTCAAAGAGTTTCTTAAGTGTCTTGGAGCTGTGTTGGCTTTAAAAGGTATTACCAAATCACAGCCATTTCCAAGAATGAATTAAAAGTTGTTTTGGATACCTCTCATCCCCTAAATCCATCTGACTTTGTTTAAGGTTCACAGGCTACTTTCCCTGCAGAATTCCTACAGACTAATAAAACAGTATGTGACTACAGAGTCAACAAGGAAAGCAGTAACACCCACAGTATGCCAAGGTAAACCAAGCAAATTAAATACAGCATAATCCAAAATGAACATTTTTGAAAATTATTATTTAGGGCATACAATTCCTACAGATCCCAGGTGTGACCGATAGGAGGGTATGACCACCCAGATGGAAAAGTTGATTCCCACAGTTTTTTCTTAGCAGATTTCTCTAAAAATGCTGTTCAGTAGCAGCTTTGAAAGCAGTAAGAAATCAAATTTTTCTCTGTTATACAGCTGCATAGAAAACCATATTGAAATGCAGGGGAGTGTTTTCTACCCTCTAAATCAGAGTGATTGCTGGCCACACTATCATTTCAGCTGACAAGGACACAGCTACAGGCTTCTCACCACTTCTTGCCATGCCTACACTACAGGAGTCAAGGCATTATTATTATGCTCTTTTTACAGTCTCTTAAATATGAACTTTTTTTTTTCATTTTCGTAAACTTTCCATGAACCTGAGCTCCTCCTGACCCAAAAGCCCCAATAATTCTGCTGATCCTCTCCTAAGTGTGCCTCTGAAAACATCCACAGCTGTAACTGTGGTCAGCTGCTCACATTTGAGCAGCCTGGGTGGAAGCAATCGATTGCAGGGCCTTTTAGGGTAATGCAGCTCCAAAACATACTGAAAGGCATAGCAGTGAGAAGAAAATGACATACAGGTCCAATTCCTTTCTGCAGTTCAACTCTATAAACTGCAATCATTCACTTCGAAGGAAAGACAAATGTGTTACTCTACATCTGTACAGCACTAACAGAATAGAGTTATGTCCTAAGTATCTGGCAAGAAACAAAAATAATTTTTCACAACACTTTCTCCAGCATAAAATTAGATTTGGTTTGCAGGTATTCAAGATAAACAAGATAACATTCTAGCATATGCTGAAATATTGTCCTGGTTCCAGACAGGGCAGGGTTAATTTTTGCAGCAGCCAGGACAGGTACAGCTAGGACCCAGAAGTTATCCTGTATGCTTCAGGTCATCTTCCAAGGACAGGGGGAAGAGCTCGCTTCTGGACTGGGGTAGCAGTGGCAGGGGGAGTGGCCATGTGTTGTCAGCAAGAAGATTTCTTTCTCTTACACATTCTGTCATTAGTATTGTTGCTGTTAGTGTTCGTTTTCTTATCTCATTGCTGTTTCCAGTAAATTGTTCTTATCTCAATCTGTGATCTTAATCTTTTGTGGCACTCATTCTCCTCACCAGTCCACCATGGAGGAGAGAAAAGGGGAGGGAAGGAGGGAGAGAGCCAGGGAGAGAGGAGGGGAGTGAGCAGCATATAGCTTGGAGTGGTTTCAGTCTGAACACTAAATTGGAGAATATAATTCCTAAACCATGACAAATAGTCAGAACACAAGACAGTTTACAGACCTGTACACAGGAAGGTAACTTCTCAGTGGCCCCATCACAGTATTTCCAAAGGAATCTCACAAATTCTCATGGCCAATCCTACAAAAAAGCGGAAAGAAGAGTTAAAACTAGGAAGTTTCCAAAGGAAAAGCAAATAAGATCAGCTCTCTCCTTGGATACACAATGCTAAAAGTCAGAGTAGAATTGGTTTAGAGGATGTTAAACATTTTACACTACAGAAGCAGCTAGATCATAACAATTATATAAATACAGCAAAGTCCAAGTTAAATAAAATGCAAAGTGGTAAGTTTTTTTAAAGATACGTTTCAGGGTAAAAATTCAATGAATATATGGAGCTGGATTAGAAAAGAAGAGAGAATATTGCACCAATTTATATTCCCTTTGAACTGTCTGTAATACAGACCTTAAAGTGCATTTTCAAACATATGACATATCACAGAACCAGACACTTATTTCTAGCCATGGCACTTCTAGGCTTTTGGGAAAGGAGAGCAGAAATAGTCTAGTGGATTTGTGCCGTGTGACAAAGCATCTACTGATGGGCTCTGCCCATCATCAATAAACAATTGGGTTTTTTTGCTTTAAATGAAGGAAAGAATTTCAGCAGTAAACAAATGCTTCACATCTTGCATGAATATTTCAACAGAATCAAAGCAAACCTGTCTTTTCACACCTCCTGCAAGTGCTATTCCAACTCAGAATACAAGTCACAGCCTGAGATCTATCAGTTGCTAAGTTTTCAATCATGACAACCATGATACCATACATAAGGGATGGTGACACACAAGACACTAAAGCTTCCTGCGATACTCCCCCCTGGAATCCACACTCATTATTGTAAGGATAATGATCTGGGTATCCCTGAGACCAGTTTTTGCACTTTTTGTATAAATATGACCTCTTGCATAGGACATGAAATTTAAAATCATCTCCTTCACGGATATCATTGAGTCATTCCATTACCTCCGGGACAGATATGAATTATGCATTCCTTGATTCTCTTTAAAATTTAGATGCGCAAGGGGACACAGAAAAATCGAAATGGTACTAAAAATATAATGCATTCAAGAAAGAAACAATCACTGGTATGCTACTAACAGCTACAGTGCTCCGAAGGCTCCCTGACTGGTCAAGAAAAGCACATAAAGCACTGAAACATAACAGCAGGCCTCCATGCTAATGGCTGCTGGTGACAAGGGCCCATTGAATGTCACCGCTTCACATACTGTGTAGTGTTCATTTCTCTTATCTGTGTGACCTCTCCTTTGAAATGACTGATGAAACTCACCTGAATTAGCATCTTTGCTTCTGGGCATTTGCCACCTAGAAGGCATTTAGTAACATCTCTACTAAATACCAAAATAAAGCACTGGGGGAAAAAGATCATGATCTTAACAAAAAATAATCACTATATCTGTTAAAAAATACTCCGTGTGTATGTGCTCAGAGGCAGCAAAAGGGCTGCTTCTCTGAAGGCTCCTTGTTAGTTTTGTTTTTTTTTTTTTACCTTGACACCCTTTAGGAGTACTGGCTTGTCAAAATACATGCATTCACATTGCATACTTGGCTAACATTTTCATAATTGGTGTGAATAAAAAGAAATAGCTGTTACTGCAAGAAAAATAAAAAAAGCAATGCCTCTGTTCTGATGCCCTGCTGCTATGATGACCTATTTCACACTAGCATCTGTTCTCTTCTCATGAACCACTCCAGATGTAAGCTGGCAAGACAGCACTGCAAGTATGTTACCCAGACATCCACTGAGCGCTGCAGATGTTTTCTTCCATGCTTCACATTTAATGTGTGCCTGATTAATTTTTTCATTATTATCTCAACTACTTGGCCCACAGATTTTCCTATGAAGTTTTCAGAATCCGGGGTCTAATTTGCAACCATAAGGAGCAGCTCCCTTTGTGTAAACAGGTTCATTAATGTCTGGAATAACCAGTCAACAGAGCCTTGGTCTGAATTGCCAAAAAAAAAATGCAAACTTCAGTAATCTATTATGCCTTGATAATATTTGCCTGAGGATTTAACACAATGTTTATTTCAATTTCAAAATTACAGATGTTTGCAATATGCAGATGCATCAGTCTGACCAAAAATATTATGCCCGTTCTCTGCCTCAAGCCCTTGACCTGAATGAGGTTAGTGACAGGGATATGAATGACTTGAGTGGAAAATGAAACACAAAAGTAGTTTTATCGTGAAGTACAATATTTCTTCTGTCACTTAACAATTTTTTCTCCCTCAGAATTACAGGGCAGACTGCAAATCTTCAAGGCTAGCAGTCACGACGACAGTCTAAGTGCCATTTAAAAGAATAATAATTTATGAGGCGCCTTGGTAGAATAGCAAAGGTCACAGAGTAAACTCCCCAGGGAGGAGAGGATGACAAAGGTCACAAAGATGACTGAATACTCGCCTACAGAAAGGAATTTTCTTGGAAGGAAGATGTTTTCTTCAAACAGCTTCATCCCACCTAATACACAGCTCCTCATCCAAATGAGCAGTTCACCCTTAAGTCAGCTAAAAGGCACTGCTTGCAAAACACACTTCTGAAATTCATCGATTAGCAGCTTGGCCTTGTCCCCACTGTGGGCCCACTGAAGTGCTGGCAGGTGGAGGACACTGTGGGTCTGTCCCACAGGGCACAGGGGGAATGCCTAATGCCTGGTGTGATCCCACATGGGACATCAAGCTTGAAAACATCTCTGGAGTCTTTGCAAGGCAGTCCCCAAATAAATGCTGCTTCTGTGGCAACTGGTACCATTTGCAGGCGTCCAACAGACCACCACAGACTGGTGCAATTTCCTGTGGAGGCAGTGTGAGGAGTTGGTAGGTGAGGAGCCTAAGACACGCAGTTGACACATTGCTCCTGGACACTTGTAAATACACACACCAGCCATCGCTCTGCAAAGCAGTTTGGGCAGCTTTTCCTTGCCACAGCTATAGCATTCCCCTTCTTCGGATGCTGCAAGTACAGAATAAAAGGCAAGCATGAAGACAAGCAGGAACAATTGTTTTTGGCACAGCTCCACTTTCTGCCGAAACATCTCTGGGCTCATAAAATGCACATGAACTGGTGGGAGAAGCTGATGCTGCAAACCTGAGAGTAACCAGTGGTCGCTACAAAGCATCAGAGTGATAAAGAATAGTTTAATCTGAAGCCAGCATGCAACACAAGACAGCTCATCTCTTCAGAAATGTGTGGCCATAAACATTTTGAAAACTGACAGTTTCCAACTGCTCATGATCAGTTGTGGGAAGATTCTGCAGCAGGATCAAAGGCTGGCACTTGTAGAGGGGGCTGGCACAGCTCTGAGGGGTACCCATGTAACAGGTGCTGGTAAAGAAGAGGTTAATGACTTCTTTGAGTATAAGGGATTATATTTAATTTCTGTAGGATAACTGTGAGAGCCCATCTTGCTGGTGTTTGACCTCCATGCCAGGCCTCCCAGTTGATAAAGAGGTACCTGAGAAGCAAATAATCATTGAGTCAGATTATCTAAGGAGTGTTTGAGGACCATTACCTATTTTCTATACTAAAATCAGGCAATTTTCTGAAGGGGGCAGATACCACAGACATTCACAATACCTTCATTCCCTTACTCTGGCAGTCCCTGGTCCATCACAACAGCCCATGAGGCCTTTGGCTGGCTGCTCAGATCACAGAACATTTTTTACAGACTCAAAACTGCACACTGATGACAGCAGAGTGTGCCTTTGGGAGAAGGAAGGGCAGAAGGCAAGTGGAAGGTGGGATGCAGCTAACCAAGACTCCAACTGAACCAGAATCTTTTATCCTCCACATCACCTCCAGGAAGGAGGGAATGCCACAGAAATGTTGCAAACACATCAAATAGCTCAGGCAATGCCCACTCCTGAGTGACAAATCCACTGGGCATGCTGCCAGGCAGCCCTCCTGAACCTGCCTGAGAAAGGGAACCAGCATTTCCACCATGTGATTTGCCTCACGCTCAGAGCTGCTTACTCCAGCACGGAAGCCCGCCCTCAGTGCCAAGCCTTGGCAGGCTCTTTGCAAGGGGTTTCGTACTCTCCTGTGTTGGTTTTGTATGCCTTGTCTTCCTTTATTAATTTTAAACAGAATGGGGGGATGTAAATTCACCATTGGGGATATGTCAGTGTTTGCTCAACATGCTCTATATACCTTTATTAATTTTGTATTGAATGGTGGATATGATTTCACTCCGGGGGGAAATCAGGGATAGCAAAAGGTCTTTCCCACAGCAGGACAGCAGTGGGAAGGGGAGGTAATTTCTCTGTGGGTTTATTTTGAGTGATTTATGTGCTTCCATGGGTTTCTAAAACTGATGAATTTTGAGCTTTCATGAACAGGCAGTTTCAGTGCCATGACCCACTGGCCTAAAGATGCTTATTAGCTTAATGTAGCATTTGTTATTCAAGTCTTACTGCTTAGAGTAGATTTTAAAAGCAGCAGATGATGCCTTTTTACAGTGCAAGAACAGTATGTAAAGAGGTAAATTTAAAATATTTCAAAATTTCAAAATTGAGACCTATTTCCAAATAAGACTTATTCTTTAACGGTACAAATGCATAAATACCATATGAACCACAAAAGAGTTGTTATTTGACGCAGATTCACATGGTTTAACTCTTGGCTACAAAGTTTAATTCTTACCTCACTGCAAAAATTTCCTCTATCTCGGAAAACAGCTTGGCAGCCTGTCATTTCCAACAGAGCAATTCCCGGCCCCCAAACAAGCCAACACTTGGCTTGGAGCATGCAGGGATATCCTCAATGTCCTGGATGGATGGAGATGTTGCAGAGTTGCTTACTTGTAGACAGCTCTTTGCTATCAACCTAATTCACTCAGTATGGTTACACTCCATCATAGCATATCCCTTGTTTAGACTCGTGGTCCCAGCATATCTTAATTCATCAGTATCATGACAGTGAAGGGAATGTCCCCTTTCTGTCTGTCCTGCTTACTTTTCTAGGAACAAAAAATATTTTCAGAGGAAAAAGAAAAAAGCCTCATGCCTCCCTCAATTTCCAGAGATTCTTAGGTTGCATTTTCTTCATACTCAGTTTTGCCAAATGCAATAAAATAGTGAACAGCAGTATCCTGATCTGTGTCTGGGCATTTCACGTATGACAGTCAAAAAGCACAGAAACAACAGGTGCTGTTTATTGTTCAATTCTTGAATTTCACCTTCATTTCACTCTGTGTTTTTTCACCCACATTTCTGTAATGCCAAGTACAGAGGCTGCTCCACTTTTGGAACCCTCAGAGCACGACAGGTGTCTTTTCTTCTACTGACTATCCAAGCACCAAATCTGTGAGTTCTTACCTCACCTCCGGCTCTACCAGCACCCAAAGAGTGAAACCCAGCCTCATGTTTACTGCATAAGGCAATTCAAATGGTGATCCCTCTGTACTGTTGATTCCTCTGTGACTCCTCAGTCCAGGGACCTGTTGTGGGAAGGTGGCCATGGGGTGAAGCTATCAGTGAACAGCAATTTGGGGAATCTTTGCTGGGTAAGGAAGATGAGTATTTTCATGGATAGACTAATGCTTTTGTTTGCCCTTCTCCAGGCAGCTGTGACATGACCAGACAGCAAAAGACCTGTTCCACTGATCAGAAGGTGCCACAGTAAAATTTATACTTATAAAGACTTACTAGGATTTATGCTGCTGAACAATGCCTTACTGAGACTGTTTCTCATAACAAACTTCAAATGGTGAACTGAATTAATTATCTATTTGAGCAAAACATACTATATGCTTGAAACTGAATTATAGACTAGTTGGCTCTCCCTACACATGTACAAGTGATTCTTTTCCTAACACGGTGCAGCTGGCACATGAAGTCCTTGTGTGCCTGACGGCAAGGGCAGAAAGTTTCTGCACCAAGAAGCACAGTTCCCATTTTGAGCACCAGAAAGAGCAGAACTGCTCCATTTGAAAAATGAGTGATGGAAACAGGAGACAAAGGGAATAGGGGAGTGCAGCTGGCTGTCATGGGCTCTCTAGGTCAGCACTTTTACACCTGCTGAACACAGCTGGATTTTGAACACATGGGAGGGAAAGAGGAAGGGCAGGATTTGGAAACTGGCTCACATCCGTCCAAGATGATACCATGCAATCCAGAGAAAAGGTAATAAATACCAGGTACATGTCACAGCACACAATGCTAACAGCCTTTAATAATGGCTAATGCAATGATACTCACCAGCCTCCTTGCTGTGCTGCCAGCAGCTGGGTGTTACCAAGGCAGGCAGGCAGGCAGGCAGTGAGGCAGGGAGCAAAGGAAGACAGGCAGCCCTGCCTGACTCTGAGCATCTTGTTCAGGATCCTGCTTACTGACCCCATGTAGGAGTACAGGAGTCAGCCAGTCCGCATCATTTGCCTATTAGCTGTGTCCTTATCCTGGTTTCAGCTAGGATAGGGTTAATTTTCATCCTAGTAGCTGGTAGAGCACTGTGTTTTACATGTAGTATGAGAACAAGGCTGATAACACACCGAAGTTCTAATTGTTGCTAACTAGTGCTTACACTGAGTCAAGGATTGTTCACGTTCCCCTGCTCTCCCAGTCAAGGAGTTGAGAGGGAGTATGGCCAGGACAGATGATCCCAAATGATCAGCGGGATATTTCATACCATAGAAGATCATGCTCAGAAATGGGCAGGGCATTTGGTCAGTGGGTGGTGAGCAACAGTATTGTGCACCACTTGTTTTTCAAGGGGTTTATTTCTCTCCTCTTTTTTCATTACAATAACTACTATTATCATAATTAGCAGCATTATTTATTGTTATCATTAATATTAAGTTTTATTTTACTGTATTTATTAAACTGTTCTCATCTCAACCCACGACTTTTACGTTTTTTCTCAATTTCCCTTCCCACAGGGAGGGGTGATGGGGGATGGGGTGAGGGAGTGGCTGCATGGTACTTAGTTGCTGGCTGGCATTAAACCACAGCAGTCCTGGACAAACCACAGGTCAGCAGTGGTATTCTGTGCCCAGTTCCTCTCCAAGACCTCCAAAAATAGAAGAGGAACTGGCTAGAGTCTCTGTCTCTGTCCTTCACCTTCCTGCAAGCTGTCATGCTCTCCTCTATTTCTGTGGGACTGTTTATAAAACTTTGGATGAGAATTGCATTCAGTTATTGCATCTCTTCACTCTGGAGAAGAGAAGGCTTGGGAGACCTCATCACAGTATTCCAGAGCTGTAAGGTACAGCTACAAAGAGAATGGAGGTGCTCTCTTCACAAGGAGACATAGGGGAAAGACAAAGAGCAACAGATAAAAGTTGTACCAAGAGAGGTTTCAGCTCAATATGAAAAATAAATTTTACTCTGGGAACAATCAACCAGTGGAACAACCTCCCAAGGGATGTGGTAGAATTTCTGTCTCTGGAGGTTTTCCAGATGCAATTAGACAGAAGAGTGCTAGACAATCTCATCTAGGCTTCTTTTCCCACAAAGTGTTGGACAGATGATCCTTTGAGGTCGCTTCCAGCTATCCACCAAAATCCTATTTCTCTGGAGACTGATTCCCAGAGCTTCCCAGCGAGACCTTCAAAGCTACCCATATCATCTGATCTCTCTCTCTCTCTCTCAGGTTAAGGTTGTCACAGAATAACATATTAGAAGGGACCACTGGGGGCCCTCTTGTGCTTAAAGGAGATTGCTCAGAGTCTTCTCCAGTCAAGTTTTACACACCTTTGAGGCTGGAGACTTCACAGACTCTCTGGACAATTTGTGTCAGTCTTTGATCACACCTATAGTGAATTTTTTCCCTCCAAATACATACAGTCAGAATTTCAAATGTTCCAAATTGTGTTGCTTCTTTTCCTATCATTGTGCACCTTTGAAAAGAGTCTGACTTATGCATCCCCTCCCATTAGGTAGTCTTAGACAGCAATAAGATTCCCCAGTGACCTTCCCTTGATCTGAACAGTCCCAGATCGCTCCACTTCTTCTCATATATCCTCTGCTGCAGCTCACTGTACATCTTGGTGGTCCTCCAGGGGCCTTGCTTCAGTCTACCTACGCCTTTCTTGTACTGGGAAGCCCAAAATCAAATACAGTACTTCAGGTGTGGTCTCACATGTGCTGAATGAAGGACAATTACTTTCCACCAAGCTAGGTCCAGCTAAAAGTACCCAGGGGTCAACAGAGCACAGAGCTAGAACAAAACAAACATGTGCCCAAATATGAGCAAAATATACAGAGTTTTACCATGACTGGAGTAGCAGTGAAAGAGAGATTAAAGTCAGCCACCCAAGCCCAGAGCAGTAGCAGGCTCATAGGCAAGGCAGTCCAGCCAGCTGGGAGAGACTGTACAGATATGAGGGGAGAAAAGTAGAGAACACCACAATATTTCAGAACATATAACCACTTAAATCAAAGCAGCTACAACGGAGCTTAAATTACTGCTGATCCTAACAGGAATAAAAAGAGCAGTAATTTCTCCATTATAACATAATGGAGAACTGTATCATGCAAACACAAATTTTCTTATTGTTAGTGTAGCGTGAGTAGACACTGTACAGCACCACCATAAAATGGGCCAAAAGTGGTATCAACTGATTGCAACACAGAATATATACATTAAGACTGCAATCCACGCAATCTTTGTGAAGAGATTCCATATTTGCATCTGCTATCCAAACCAATGATATCCTGCAAATTAAAAAAAAAGACAAGTCTTTGCTTGGCAAAGTTTCATCTCCAATACACAATCCCATAACCTCCATATACCTTGAAATGAGACCACTAATAACAGGATGGAAAAATTTCTAAGAGATACCACAAAGAAAGCAAGGAACAATCAAAAGCAAAATTCAGGTTTCTTCTTACTTTATTACTGGAGGGAAAGAAAAGGAAAGAAAGAGGCTTTTATGCCAGGAATAGTACTCAAAGCACTGGAGCAAAGTTTCTGATCAGTTCAATGATTTGGGAAATCTGCCCATGAAATAGAAATTCCGGTTAACGTTTAAGAAATTATTCAGATGAGTAACTGCCTGCCATGGACACTTTTCTGCCAACACAGATTTCCTATGTGGACAAGACTTTCCCCAAGTCCCTTCCAATGAACAGAAATATTGTCCACCTCTTCCATTTCCCCAGAAGGAAGGCATTAAAAATGTCAAAAGCTACTAAATTCTATAAACTTACTCTTTGCCCTCTGTCAAAAGAGGCGTATTCTGATTTCTTTTGTCACTGGTTTGTTACAGAGTTACTTGCAATAAAATCTTATCCTTGACCCAGCAAAATTCACGCAATGATGGTATCAAACAGCAGTATATGGTTTTTTGGACTGAACTGCCTCCTTTAAAACCAGAGTACATGACTCTAGACACAAAATACTTCCAGCAAGGGTATGTAAGACATGTTTGTACTTATTTTAAGTAATGGGATGAGACTAGGGCCACACAGTGATTTTTTTGTGGTTGGGAGAAGTTAGCAGCTCAACTGAGGTTGAAAACTGCTGTCTTAAACTACTCAGAGCGAAGCCACATTATGGAAATACATTCTTTTTTGGACTACAAACTGGAGGAATGAGCAGTGCTGGTGGGGATTCCACACCTACTTCTGGCTAGAAAAACTGCCCTGATGGAGATTTGCTGGAGCTCCTTGCTGGCCTCTACCTTCACTCACAGTCATGTGTCACATAATTAAGCCTGGAGGGGATATACGTGTGTCTCATCATGCCTACCTGAACATACAAAAAAGGGTCTGCTTGAGCAGAGTGGAGGATTTCTGGATTTCTATCAGCAGGAATAAGTGAGGACACCTGAGGGATTCTGTGACACCACATCATTGCAGTAACGAGCAGGTAGATGCCCTTGACAGAGGGAAAGGTCATTATTTTTCTGCATAGTTTTCCTACCCACATCACCAGGCAGCTCACTTCCAGTTTGGCAAGCTGCTCTTTAAGCAGAAATCAGCCTGACAGAGACTTTAAGAAATGAAAGTATAATTAGGATCTGTTATATTTGGGATGTGTCTTTGTCATGTTACCGCTGACTTTGGAGCCTGCAATTACTGGCAGAAAGCTTTTAGCAAAGACAAATTTGAATGAAATAAAAAAAAAAAACAACTCATCCAAAAAACAGCAATCATGTATCAGGGTGTGTCATCCAAGGGAGCGTCTTAATGGCATTCTTTAACATCCCTATGCACATGGAAGGATTCTGTAGAACTAGCCTGTGACCACTAAACACCAAAGAGCAGAAGAATTCTGAACTGGAATAAATTCTTCAAGCACTTGTTCTTGAATTAATACTAAAATTGCAAAGTGTCTATACTCCAACCACAATAGCTACATAAAGTTAAGGTAGTTTGGAACAAAACAAGTTTCTCCTGTGCCTGCAAGTGACTTGTATGTGCATTTGCAATATGACAATTGCTAAAGTATCTGAGTCATGAGCTGGTAAAGGAAATACTAATAGAATAATGGAAAAGTTGCATGCACAGGCAACTCTTACACTGAAAACTAAGTACAAACAGAGGTCACCTCTGTAAAAGATGAAGATAGGGCCTCCAGTAGCCTAATCCTAAAAGCCATACTCTCAAAAGAACATCAGCACCTTGTGCAGATGAATTTCTGTGTTTGCAAGTACATATTAAAAAGTATAAAAGCAAGACATCTGTGAGGGATGAAAGCTCTCATAAATCATTTGCAAGACCAGGGACAGTCTGCATGTACAGCAGCATACACTGTATTTTGCACCCTACAAACACAAGTGGGGCTCTTCCCTGAAATACAAATTTTTAGTTTTGTAAATGTTCTTCAGTTAGAACGAAATATTCCAATTCAGTTTTTTAGGCTTTCAAACACAGACATTGTTAAAAAATTAGAAAGGGATTTTTATGGGCTGGAAGGGGGTTACAAAGAAAGCCTGAGCCTGCTTTGAGAACTGGTTCACAAAAGAAGTCCTTACACATATTTGACTACAATTCTGCAAAGACAATTCTCCAGATTTCTGCAAGGTCATTTCAGGTAAAGGTTTGAAAAGCACACTGTTTCTTTAGATATCCGGGTGTATATCCAGCAGGAATTAGAATAGCAAGAAAATCTGTTTTGTTTTGTCTGCCTGGAATCTGTCACCTTTTAAATCAACTTCTTAAAAACACTAGTTTCCATCTGCCAACAGCACCACAGTATATATATAGATATATATATAGTGCTTCAAGTGCAGAAGAGGATATGAAGCCCCTCAGAAATCCCATGCTGTTCAGTTTAGGACATATTTTGATGATATTTCTTACAAAAGTTTCCAAGTGATGGCTGTGTCAGCAAGCTCTGGCACAGAACAGCAGCCAGCTGGGTGTGGACTAGACAGCATGTGGACAGGAGTCAGGCTGAGGACAGCACTGGAGCCAGAATGGTTGTATCTGTACTGGAAATAAGACTCTCATTTCTAAAGCATTTGCAGCATACACCCCCTCTAGGTAAAAAAAAAAAAAAGAAACCAGAAAAGACACACTTGATTTTAAATTACAGTCTTTAAATCTACATTACTTAGAATTACGTTTTAAGAGGATTTATGATGGGAAGAACAAAAAAAAGCTTCTAAATTATTAGCTGCAATTTGGAGGAGGATATCACAGAAACTATGTTTAAAGGTCTAATCCTGGCAGCTCACATACATGTAAATTGTTCTGTACAGCTCAGTTGCACCCACTTGCTAGACAGAGAAAGGTGTGCAGGTTTGAACTGGTTGCATTATCATTGGAGAGATAATCTCCACAGAGAGCTGGAAATGTCCTGCTTCAAAAAAAAACCAAGAACAAGTTAATATATATTTGCAGTGCAGCTTGGAAAATCTTATGAAAAAATATTCTTAAAGATCTTTTTCTCCACTGAACAGCTCAGAGAAGTATGTCCCTGACAAAGGCCCGTAAGGGGCAAAAACATTGGTTATTTGTTCTCTTTTGCACTTTATAAATGAAGCAAACTACAGTTAATGTATTATGCATGTCTTTCAGCATATTTTTATTTAGCCTGTTTTGGTTTGCCGTGCCTTGGGAACTTTCACTTTGTTTTGTTTTGCCTTGGGAACTTTGATTTGATTTTGTTTTTCTGGTTAATAACAAAAGTGAAGTATTAGGGCAGGACATCAACTAATCTACAGCGTGTGAGATTTGTTTAAGTTTCAATGAAACAGCCTCTCAAACGTCTCTTTTCCACTCCCTTATCTTATCAGCCACCAAACCACTCTCAACAAGCTGGCTTGTCAGAGGAACAGCACGGGCCAGTTGTTATGTGTCATTTCACTTCCCGTTAACATGATCCATTGTTTCACCTGCAAGAATAAGACAGACTTTTCCAGTAACACACTATAGGGTCTCAGTTTGGGCACAGTGTCCAACCTGTGCCTTATACCATTTGAATGACCATTAAGGTTGTGATTAAAATGGATAAGCAATTCCTCTGTTGCAGGGAATTTACTCCTACTGCAGAACTGAGAGAAAGTGAACAGCAAAACCTGCAGGAGAAAGAAGGGGAATAGAGGAAAATTTCCAGATTAGACAGTCACTATATTCACAACTCAGTAGTGCTTTTTAATATTATTTGGGGATTGGGGTGGGGCGGGGGGGGGGGGGGGGGGGTCCTCTTTTAGCAGCATACAGGAAGGCTGAGGAGCAAGAATGGATTAAAGAAAGCAGGACCAAAGAGATGGGAATGCATGTTGAAGGGTTTTGATGGGGCTGAAAATCATATTCTGAGTAAATAATCAACAGAGACAGAGAGTGGAAAAAAAAAAAAAGTTAGAAATTATCTGCAAGGGCAGGAGTACAGAAATGAATGGTCACACAGCAGCACTGATGGGTAGGCAGGCTCTCCCCCAGCAGCATTTGTCTCTATCCTGCCCTACCCCACCACCTATACAACACTGATATAATAAACTGGTATTCTTGGGTAGCTAATTTCCCCCTTGTTTTGATTCCAAAAGGATATCTTCATTCAGTCCCAAACGTTTTTAAAACTCTTTTCCAGGCTGGGGCAAAGACAGAAGTGTGCTTACACAGGCAAAATCCTGGAGGTTCGCTTTTTATTTTCTAAAGGATATACAGAAATTGTCAGTTTGTATGTCCCTGTCTAGACATACACAAACTCCTCCTAATAAAGCTGCAAGACAATTTGGACTGAACCAGCTGTTTATTGCCTCTTCAAGGGCTTCAAGCTTGTTGGTTCCATACGGCAGAACAAGTTATTCAGAAACTCTGAGTGGAGACACTGTCCCAGTCCTTCAAAGGTGGTGGAAGATGGTTTCAGGATGTCATCCTCCTTTGTCCTCTTGTTTGAGGACTAAATCAGTGTAATTCCTCTACTGTGAACAGCACCCAAGGGTGGGAATAATCTGTTTGCAACAAGAAATTTGCAGTTTCTCCTCTATGTGGCCCACTTTATAACCAAGTTTTCGTTCTTCCTACCACTGATTTTGTTTTTCTAGTGGTGATTGTGATTTTTTTCCTGTGTGTTTTTTTAATTTATATGTATGTATTTATTTACCCTGGATCTGGTGGGACAGTGAAAAGTTGCAAACTAGGTGCTGAAGAGAAGCTCCTCAGATGCAAGCTGAAGGCACTGCCTGGCTGTCCAGGTGAAGGAGAAGGGAATTGCTTCCCAGTTAAACTGTCTAGCTCTGCCAGCCCCCCCACCCCCACCCCCTGCACTCTCCTGAGCTGTAACTTAGTTGTGCAGTTGTACTCTTACCACGAGGCGTGCCCTGGACACAGGTAAATTATCTGGGAATCACACTCTGATAGGCTTGAATCAAGCAGGAACTTTCCTGGCTCACAACCAGGATGAGCTGAAAAGGGCTGGGAAGATGGTTCCATAACCCTCAGTGGCAACTCCCACTGGCATCTTGGTATTCCTCTTTTGACAAAGCTTCCCAGGCTACATCCTATGGCTCCTATAAGATCCACTGGGAATTTAAAAGACAGTTGCTAAAGATGGATTGAAATACAAGCTGCTGAAGTGCCTTTTTGGTGATGTTACTTGTTCTTGGGTCTGATAGTTCTCATCAGCAAGGACTGTAAATGCTGACAGCTGAGATCAGACTGGAAAACCCAGGTCTAAAAGACAGCTAGCACAATTGCTTAGGTTAACCCCAGGCTGCCCACCATGATGGATATCTTCAAGTGAGGATTGCAACTGTCTGGCACAGAGCAACCAGTAAAAAGAAATATATCTATATCTATATATCTAATTCAAATAAATGGAGCCCCTGGGAGAAGATGCACCTTTTGGCTGGCCCTGAAAAAGGGCCTTTTGCCTGCTTTAGCCCCAAAGTCTTGTGGTGACATAAGAGTATTGAGGCCAGAAGGTATAAGCTGTCTGACCAACAGCCCTGAAAATGACAGCACTGAAAGCCATTATCAGGTCTCAGCTGGCCACATGTGGCAGCATTATCTCTGAAAACTACTGCTTCTGCAGTCACTGCTGCACCAAAGCATTGGACAATCCTGCTAAGAGCTAGGTCACCAAAACCTGATTTTTTGCTTTGTGGTTGTCTGCAAAATAAAAAAAAAAAAAATTCTGCAACTTCTGCATTAAAGAGAGATTTTCTTAACAAAGAAAAAAATTGTGTAGTCAATATTAGATTACTCATCTGGACAAAAACCTTCATCCACATTGAGATAAGAGAAAGAGTTTCTCTTTTGTCTCAGCTTTGCCTGTAACTTAAAAGAAGTTCTTCAAGGAAACAACCACCCCTTTTACCTCTTCTCTACCGAACCTAACATGTGGCATCTGAAAGGATTCCCTGTCCCCTTTGATGTTAGTTGGAATTCATTCTCATCCACCCTCCTGTACAGGCTTGTGGAAGTGTAACTCCACCATACCCACAGGAAGCTTGCCCCAGCTAAGGAGGCATGAGATACCTCAACCACCTCAGTGCTTGTTACACAGCCCCAGCGAAAGCCCTCCTAACTCCAAATGAGCTGCCACAGTGGCAGGGTGCAGTGTCACACCGGCTTACCTTGGGCCCTGAAAGCTGCCTGTTTGCATCAGTGTACCACTGCTCCTGATAGCATTGGATCTGTCTCTTAATAACCAGCTTAATGAGGCTAGAAATGGCAGCACTGGCATGTCACACCCTGCCACAGAGACACTCTTTCATGCTGGGAAATAATCAGTGAAGTTGTGACTCCTCTTTACTCTGCTGCTACACTTGGGCTGCAGAAGCCCCAAGGTGAGGCCAGAATTTACTGCTCTGGTTCTGCCATTCTTCCAGTTCCTCCCTTAACACTCAAGCTGGAGTTGGTTCCCTTAGTAGAATAAAACCCAATCCAGCCTTTCCAGGCTGAAAAGGAGAACAGAAAACCTTGCTAGAAAGTGATATTCCACAAAACCCTTCCATCAGCTTTAACTTCATGCACCCAATTCTTCTCAGCATCCTCTTTCCAAGCAAACAACAGAACCATCACACACTTATGCTAATAAAGCAAATGTAATATCCTCTTCCTCCCTGTTTTCCTTTCTCCCTGGGGTTGATATATTAAAAAAGGGACTCTCTAAATGATGTTTAGAAAAGCTTCCAACTATTTATTCACTTTCCTTTATCACTGTGCTGAGGTTGCACCCAGCTGATACAGAGGTTTGGTTTTTCCAGCTGGGAATCAGACTGAGGCACAGCAGCAGAAGCAGCAGTCAGATCCCACCGGCAAGACACAAATTTTCAAAGCTGTTGTGAGTATGAACTCATTTAAAAATCATTTAAGAGCCATTTAAATTAATTACAAAAAGAAAAAAAAAGTAAGAAAACTTACCTCACTAACAGCTTTAGGGTCTGTACTACATCTCATCTCTCAGGCTGGATCCCAGATGGTCAGAGCACCAAATTGCTATTTGAGTTTTAATTATTCTTGTTATTATATTCAAGGTATGTCTGGAGACAAATTATGAAGCCTCTTATGAGTGGTCAGGAAGCAGGCACACATAAAGAGCATCAAAAGGCCCTGTCATACCTTGCACTGTGGCAAGGCTCAGGTCACCAAACTGTCCCATGCAGACCTGCCATGACTAGAAAAGCCACAGGCATACACAGCATTTGAAAAGTCTTTGCCCAGCTAACGTTCATGCAGCATGTTCCCCACTGGAGATGTTTCTGGTATTGACTTGAGTCTTGGTACAATTCTACTTCACCCATACCGAGCGAGTAAAGTGCAGAATGATGGCATATGGGAAGAAATGCTGGTTTCCTGACATTCCTCCATCCCCTGACCTTCATCCCACACTCAAACCCACACCATCATTGACACCACCTGTGCACCAGGCTGGGTGTCCTAACTAGCTTCAGGATACAACAAAGCCAGAAAATAAAAGTCACCCATGAGGAGAGAAACAGCAGCTTGAACTCAGGTCTGAGGCAGAGGCAAGAAAATGGGTAGACAGGCACCCGCTTCAAAACCTTGTTTGGCTGGTATGTTGGAGGTATTCCAGTTGCCTTTGCCATATTATTAATTCATGCCCTCTTCACACATCATTGCCCGACTTAGAGTTGCACAAAACCTAAACATATATTAAAAACACTATCATTGCATAAACAGCTCATTAAAATGGATTTTAAATGGAGACTGTAAAAATAAAATAAACAAATCTAAACCAAGGGTAGAATGCCCTTAAGATTAGAGATTTATGCTTGACTGGAGAAAACAAACGAGAGACAGTTCTCTCATTTCAGCCCTACAGATATGCCTACCCAACTGTATATCCTGAACAACCTAGAAGGCAGATCCAATGTGATCCCTCTGTGGGAAAACACTAATCTCCTTGCTTTCACAGACAACAAAAAATAAACTTGAGCATTTGCTAGTTTGGTTAGATTATTCCAAGCAGACTCTATTTTCTGTAATTCCTCAAAGTAGATCCTTTTAGAGATATGTTTATGTGCTCAGCAGTTGTCCTGCACTTCATCCACCCATTATCTGAGCTTCAAAGTATGAGACAGAAGCTGCTCCACTTGATAAAAAAGACTGGTCTGATGCTTTGTTGTAAGACTGTGTCCACGCTAAGAAACTCTGCCTTGAGGCAACCAATTCTTCTAACTCAGTGGGCATATATCAAAGAACAGTTTGGGTGTGAAGGGACGTTACAGATCATCTAGTTCCGACCTCCCTGACATAAGCAGACACCTTCCACTTGACCAGGTTGCTTAAAGCCCTATCCAGCCTGGCCTAGAACATTTCCAGGGATGGAGCTTCCACAGCTTCTCTGGTCATCCTTTTCCATTGTCTCGCCGTCCTCACAGTAAAGAATTTCATCCTAGTATTTAATCTAAACCTGCCCTCTTTCAGTTCAAGGTCATTACTCCTTGTCCTTTTCACATGGCCTTGTGAAAGTTCCCTCTCCAGCTCTCTAGTAGGATCCCTTTAGTTGCTGGAAGGTGTTATAAGGTCTCTCCAGAGCCTTCTCTTCTCCAGGCTGAAGAACCCCAACTCTCTCTGCCTGCCTTCATCAGAGAGGTGCTCCAGTCCTCTGATCATTTTTGTGGCCCTCTTCTGGAACCACTCCAACAGGTCCATTTCCTTCTTATGCTGGGAGCCCCAGAGGTGGATACAGTACTCAACATTACCAAAAATCCTCCGAGACTGTGTTTTAAAGCAACTGAAGTGACCTGAATTTTACAGCAGTATTCACTTCTGCATAGATGCAGAAGTATTTTGAAGTGTTCAGGATATCACAATAAGTAAAGAGATTGACCTCATTCTCTGCCCACTACGACTGCAAACACAGGATTTGACTTTCTGACAGTATTTTAAAAAAACATTTGTAACTACACTTACAGATCACAATTAACAGATAAGCAACCTAGCCAAAATAAAGATAGATCATTTAATGCAGCAAATTCAATATCACATTTAATGCTTTGGAAATCTTCCCTTCTATCTGGTTGCCAGGGTCAACATCTGCCTATTAATCTTTTTAGAACAATAAACATATCAGTTTGCAGCATCGTATTATATGATTATGGGACTGGCTATCAGAAAGTATGTGGCAACAATAAAAACTCAAAAGTACTTACCGCTTAATATGCTTGAAATCCAGCACTTTGCAGCTTAATGTACTACTACTGAGAACACTAGTTACAACATCTAATTTCCAAGGGACATGAAATGTTCAAACCCAAGCATGAAACAAAATTAACTAGTCCAAACCACAAGATTTTGAAGAGTAGTGTAAAATAACAGGTTTTTCCATTATAAACAGTAATATTTAACATTCAGTATCCATGATTCTAAAACAAAGTCCTGCATTTTGCCTTCTGTTTTCTTACTCATTACCCCACTTTGGAAAAGATGCCTCACATCTATTCTTTCTATAGTGTCTTAATAAATAAACGATTTTCAGACATCTTAATAGTATCATGATAAAGAGCTAGATTTCCCAGCATCTGTAATAAGAGAAATTACCATTTGATTCCTCACATGTTTTTTCAGAAGTTCATTTTTACTTGGACCTTTAGCAAACCATAGTCCTTTCCACTCAAGGGTGAAACACCAAACATAAGGAGAGGAGAGGGAATTTCCCAACTCTGTAGCTCTGGTGTGAATCACAAAGGAAATTTTACACTTCCTTCCAAACAGATGTCATGGCAGAAGAAGTGGACACACCCTCTGCAGATGGATCTTCAAATGTCTCAATGCTGACAAAACATGTTTCAATTGAATTTTACATCCAGAATGACCCACTTCCATTTATCATGCAACTGTTGCAGCATCCCAGCAAAGGCTGTTCAACTTTTTCCTTGACTGAGCTTTCCAGAGTTGGGAAAGGCCTGTTAGGCTAAAAGGACCTCAAAAACTACCTACCAGCTCAGTGCTTTTCCCAGAAGAAATTCTTCAAACATTTCTACAGTAAAAAGGAATGTTTTCATGCTTGTGTAATGCTTTAATCTGAACTAAATGTGTCAGATAACAGAGCAATATCTGTTACCACATTCAGTGCTACCAGTAGGGAGCCCACCACTCTGAACATCACAAAACTTTCTCCCAAATGGTGCCTTTTGGTTCAGTGGAGTTTTCATGGAAGACCTAAACAAAACTACTCTCAGTTGGACACTTTCTCAGAAATCTGCCACAAGGCTCCTGATGCCACAAAACTAATACTGCTGCTGGTAAAAAGGGGAGCAATCCCATTGATGCCAGTGGTGCTGGCATGTGGTGCAGACACCAAACAACAGCATTTCTTTTCTGCCTTTATTTCCTTCACCTGCTGTGTCCACCCTCACACTTCAGCACAGAAGCTTATCCACTTTGGAGGTGGTTGGTGTTTACAGTATTGTCTTGGCACACCATGGAAAAGCAACAACGACGGGTTAAGTGTGCTATAATGTGACCTCAACCCCTCACAAACTTCATCCACTGTAGCTGCTGTCTTCAAAAGAGCTGAGAGCTCATGCTGCAGCTCATATGTAAAAATTTCATTAGGTTCTTTCAGTTAACAAAACAGCACTGCAAAAATTAGAATGCTTCTGGCTGCCTGCAGATATTTTAACAAAATGGAAAAGAATATCCTTCAACCCACTTGCAAGTGACCTGCATTTGCTCTGTTGATAACAGCCCATGTTTCCTGCCACTCTCGCACAGCTTGAGAAGATTTGTACCACTCCTACTGCCTAAGCTCCTCTTGAAGAAAAACATTTCTCAGGCTGCATGAGCTCAAAAACATGAACCTTAAGATAAACCAATCTACCTTTAGACAGACCACGTATTTGGTAGCATGATGTTAAGTGTGCTGAGCTAATTAGGAGCTGATGATTCTTCTCCACAGCTTCTATTAAGGGAAAATTCATATTCTACCCAATCAAGGTAACTAGTGACTAGGGAGGAACAAAAGAGACCAAAAATCCTGTGAGAACTGTAGTAGGAATTTTTCAATAATTATGCTCTCCCTTTTTACAAAACCTCCAAATACCTAGGAAATCATGATCAATTCTACTTCATGTAATGCATCTGCTGCATAATCTGCTGGCTAGGTCTTTGATGTTCTGAAAAACACCAGTAACTGTCATAAATAAATCCTCTCTAGTTACTCAGCTGCATAGCTCAACTAATATTTCACACAATACCACCAGTATGAAAGCCCACCAACTCTTTGACCTGCTGGTATAATTGGATTAATTTTTTTATGTTTGAAGGGAACTATGTGTGGTGTATCACTGGGGCTTCCATCTTTCCCTTCAGTCAGCAAACAGCTCTGCTGCACATTGTGAGGAACATTTGTCTTTTATGACAAAGCCATGTCCATGTTATAGTCTTGCACAGAAATCTTACACAATGTCAGAAGTGTCCCCTCGTGTCTGGGGAATACTTTGTCCAGACAGATAGAAACCATAAAGCAATATGGACAAACATTTCACCAAGAACAAATGACTTGTTGTAGATTTGGTTGGACTACTACTAATTATTTCCATGTTGTTTACTTCCATGGCCCCAAAAAGAGGGGTTTTTACTGATGTTATTAAGTTGATACATTTGTGCTCGTAAGTTGGAAGTCAGAAACCACTGTTTCACATCTGCTCTTTTTCATTTTGTGCTTTTCAGTTCCAAGGTTTCTCGCTGACTGCACAGCACACAGCCCCTCCTTCTTTCTCTTCCCTTCCTCTCGACCAAAAATAGGGAAAAAGCCAACCCACATCAAACTATCCTAAAATATATTTAACTTGTACTATCTTGCAAATACTCCTTAATATTTTGAAAGCTTTATAAAAATTCCAAAATTTTTTTTGTGCCTCTATTTGCTCTTTTCCAATAAGCCCCCCAAGACAATAGCTGAAACACACAGTTATTTTTTAAATAAGCCTCTGTTGCTCTTGGCAAATATTTAAGCAATGTCTTTTGCCAGATTCTTTGCCAACATTAATTGCCTGGCTCCTTCCCATGGGGTTTACAGCCTTGAAAGTGTACTCACCCAGAAATGCTGGGGAAAAAAGGGAAATTAATGTAATCGGTAAGTTAAAAAGTAAATATGCGAGATCAATATTGCTTACAGTACAGCCAGCATCCCTCAGCATGACTCACATTAATCCAATACGGATCATACATAGTGCTTTCAGATGAAGAAGCTACAGCATCTTGAAGTCCTAACAACTTTTATAGCATGTCCTTGAAGTGTCCTGTTCCTTTCATCACTGCTGAGAAAATATCACAATCCCTTTACATTTTCTACCCATAATAATAGTAGTGTACCCATAATGATAGTTTCTCGGCAGTGCCGAGGAAAGAAATGCAATCACAATAACAGAGAAAAAAACCCATGATTCATAGGCATAGAAAGTAAATCACTAGGAAAGCCTGTCTTGTCCTTCTCTTTATTTTGCTCATAGGCCAAACAATCTTAATGAAGCCTCCTCCACACTCACTTTATTGTTTGCTCTCATATAGAGCACAGTCAAACTGCTTAGTTATTTTTAAAAGCTATGCTGAAAGTCCTGCATGGGTTATACTGGATGTTTGCTGAAGACCTGCCACAACTGAAGGTATCAGAGCTAGAGGACAGCACCATGCTCTGCTTTGTGATTTACCTGCTGGTATCAGGTAAAAGTTGCCAGTGGAAAACTATGAATGATGATTACTCCTTCTGGGTAATCCACATCAGAAAAGGAAAGGTGCTGCTATCTAACTGCCTAACTTCCCTCTAACTTTCAACATACAAATGAAGGTTGTAGCTGCCTGCAATTTTATCTCTTTACCTGAATAAAGGTGATAAATTACCCTATTACATTTTCATATGCAAATTTGAAGCTGGATTGATGTCAGATGAAGAATCTGCTTCGGCAAGTCTTCCTTGCTACATATTTTGTCAGGGACCTTTATCTGGTAGAAGAAGAGAATAAAAAGCCTTTGGGCAATGGGAAGCAAAAAGTAGAAAGGAGGAGAGAACAAAGGAGCGTTTGCAGCACTGAGACATTACTGCACTGCCTTAGTCTGTTTTTCCTGGTTGGTATGGGTTGTTACAACAAAGTAACACAGATATCAGATGACAACATCCAAATATTTTCCTAGGATCCCTGAACAGCCAAGCTAAAGCCTTTGCCATTGCATCTTCATTACTACCTGGAGCTCCTCAAACCAGCTAGATGTAATCGCTAGCCTGGAAAAAGCTGCCTCTCCCTGAAGCAGGAATTCAGAGTGCTTAGAAGGGGCTTCACCACATTTCCGCTGGTGTTTTAATCCCACTTTTGGCAGATTTGTCCCACTTTTTCTCCCAACTTTGCTCCATGCTATGCTCTTCTACTTTTTCCCTGGTTTTCTTTTTCTCTTTGAGCGACCTCTCTCTCCACCTCTTCTGCTACTCTTCATGCACAGCATAATGATGATGAAGATGAAACAACAGCTGCATCAGTCACACTCATTCCCTCCTTCACTCTATTGACAAGCCTAAAGTCCAGTTCCAGCCACTTCCTGCCACTCAAAATGCTTATTCTTCTCCTTTTAGATAAAAAGTTCTTCCAGACATAGTCTGAAATTACTGAGAAACTAGTATGGACTGGGGAACCCACTTAGAGACATATACAAACAACACATCAGCAAAGAAATCTCATATATTGAAATTTAAATTACTAACACTAATCAAGTCAGCAATTTTTTCACACCACAGAAGAGATCATTCAGAGATCTCAAAATAAGAGGTCAGTATGCAAATATAACCAAGAAACAAATTTAGGTCAAATCCTATCCCAGAATAACCATACCCACTTCCCACAGAGTCACAGTGTCTAAATGAAAAATAATTCAAGTTTTAACCTTGTTTAACATTCTGAACAAGGGTAATCTAATAACAACCATCAAGACCTTATTTCCTGATGTCCAAAGCAAATGGGCAGAGGAATCTCTGCTAGAAAACCTGTCTTTGTTCAACCTCTTCTCCACGGATGTCAAATCTCTTGGGCTTGTGAAAGGGATGTAAAGGAAATAGTTTATACTAACTCAGAATGTGAGTTGACAAAGTGAATGGACTCATGAAAATCCTTAACAGCTGATGCTGAATGGCTTAAACATATTGATTTTATGTAGACCTGTGGTGGTGAAATTTCAATATAAGTTATAGTACTACTGTAGTTTGTTTTTTTTCTTTAATATCTTTTCCTGCTCATGGATCCATCTATTGATGATGGGCAGGAATAATCCATTAAATTTTTACTTTAGGGGGTGTTTCTGAACTATATAGTTTTTGTAACAAATAATCCCTTACTTCTGAATTTATCCAGCTGTTTTGAAAACTGTATGTGAAACTAAAAAAACAACATGTCCTTCTATGGTATCTTCAGACATGCTCTTTGGAGAACTGAGTTACTTTTTGTCTTTTCAACCCATTTCTTCCTGAACACCAGAAAGGAACTTGAAACAATGATTTCTTCCCCCCTGCCACTACTGAAAATACCCCAGTAATTTCATATATTTTCCTTTCAGACCAAGAATCTTGCAACCATTTCACGGCATGCCAAGTACAGGAGTGACCCGATACCAATACATGACAGAACACTAATAACAGAGAGTTGTGGTGGCAGTTTCTCAGACACTATAACTTAATGTTAACAGGAATAGACTACTGTGGTAATCCTCCAGAATTCTGTTATGAGTTGTTTAAATGTATTTATTTAATGAAAACCAGAATACTTTCTATATAAACTCTGCAAAATTTCCAACAGCAATAGACAAGAAACAGATCTGTTTTCTTTGAACCTGTAAAATCAGATGCCTTAAGGTAAATAATTGCACCTCTGAGTTGTTTGGGAAGGGTGTATTTTCACGTATTTCCATGGTCTTGAGATTAAATGAATATCTGCTTCATACTTCCCTGCAACTACATTTCAAATAAATACTCAGTGACAATTCTTGCCAAGTCTCTCCAGATTATTAAAGATGCACTGAGTATTTCTGTACTTCTTTGGAAGGGAAAGGTATGGGCAACACACCCATCATCACTGAGGGCTTGCATCATTGCTCTGAGAACATTTCCATCACCTCTGGAAAAGCTGTGATTGTTTGTTGCTATTTCTTTATCTGTCAGGTTCTTGTTCCATTCTTGGCAAGAGGAATTTTATAGCATAAATCTTTTGCAGATAGAGTTCTTCTTAAAACTTACTTTCAGCTGTATTTCATGTTAGAGTTTTAGCCATTTTTCCTGCCATCAGCAGCAACCATGCTTTAACAATCAGCTACTATTCACTTTGCAAAACAAGAATGTTTCCAGGAGCATGAAGATTCGCCCAGAGTGTTACTGGCTCACCCTTTCTCAATCTTTGTTGAGATGTGCCATGATGCAATGTCATTCCTTCTCAGCATTTCAGATTTCAATTGACAGAACATACGTTTTTTCAACTCTTACAAAGATTTTAGCATGACTTTTCCATTTATTTTGTTTTCATTCTCTTCATGCACAGTTAAGAAATTGTATTTCTTAGGTAGGGTGGGTCTAAAAAAACCTAGAAACCCAGCTTGCTTTCTATAACTGCTTGTAGGCAGTGGGAACGGGTGCCAGTTACATTTGGAAGTATTGTTGTAGGTAATTAGGATCAGAGAGAATGTCATCTGCATCCAGTCAAAGCAAAAGACTCTCAGCAGAAGGAATTTTGTTTTTCTATCCTCAGAAAGACTCCAGCTCTCTGGTCTCCTTGCTGTGTAATGTTGCTCCTGCCATTTCCGACAGCTCCAGGGCTCCTTTCACACCCTGTCCCACCCTCTTCCTTGAGATGTGGGTTCGGGATTTCATTTCAATTTACTTGTGCTCTCTTCCTTGAAAGTATCATTAAAGAACCTACGTGGGAGAAGCCCTATTTAAATCCATCTAGGTTCAACAATGGCAATAAAAAATGATTGCATGGTTAAGCTCATAGAAAGCAAAGCACAAGACCTGGGCCAGTATTCTTTTAATCAAATAATTGCTATTCAGGCAAGTCTTTCTATGCAACAATTATTTCTTTTTAAAAGCCCCCCAAAGTACTTGAATGAACTCAAGCACTTGAGTGACTTTATTTAACTACCATCATAATACTGCATTATAAATACATTGGAATATTTCTTAAGCTTTGTATATATTTTCTTTCCTAATCATACCACTAGAAAAATAATACCACACTCCGGGATAAAAGAAAAAACACTGTTATTGGGAAGAAGCTTCTTCTTTAGCTTGCCAAGCAGCTACCAGCCTTCCAAGCAGCAGAAATGGCATACAATGGGGTTGCTATACAACACAGTCAGTGGGGCTTGGAGAGTTGTTTTGCTGTTTCCAAATGTATAATGACTGTTCTGAAACGACTGTGTTTTGCATGAGGAGGATTTGAAGGGAAGCAGGTGGCCACTAACAACAGTAAACATTGTGCTGCCGTTAGGGATGGAGGAGGAGGAGGGCAAGAAACTGATGGCAGAGTATTTTGTTTCCCTATGACCATCTCAGAGAATCACTGCTGTGATACATTATCTCATCTACAATAACTCCATAACCTTTTTTAAAATATGGTAATAGCAATATAGCTAAATTGGTTTCTTGCTTTCTCTAGATGATTTCATCATCACAAAATTTTCATATTGAGTAGTGCTATGCATGAAGTGTCATCAAAGACTTTTGCATTGTTATAATATAGGCAATACAGAGGAAAGAAAGAGAGAGAGGGGAAGGGGAAAAAATTGAGGTTATTTACTTGTCTTTAACAGTCTTGGATTACTTTCTGAGTATAAGGAAATCCACCATACTATGTAGACATGACAGTGTCTGTGCTTCATCAAAATATTTTTAAACAGCAGCCTCCTTTATCTATATAGCATGGATTGAATTCTACTCACCATGCAATAATTTCAGAAAGATTTTCCACAAGAAGGATGATCTCAGACTTGACAAAATCCATCTTACCTTGTGCAGGCCACCAAGATTATAAAATAGCACAAATGCATCCAGCAAAGTGCCCTTACCAGCATTTGCTTGCCAAAAGAGATCTACATTCTCAGTGAGGGAGGGTTAGGAGCATTTGTGGTTAAATGGGAAAACATATTAATAGCTTCCCTGTTTCTTCTCCTCTGCAGGCTAACGTACTTCAGAAAAGAGATTTTTTTTTCAAAAGAGCAGGAATATGTCTGGAAGAGCTCCTTGTTAAACTACTGGCTACATACAGATAATACCATCCTGGGGACAATTTTTTCCAGCTACTTTTAATGTGAAGTAGCATTTTCAAAATAATTTTTTCAGACAGCTCTTCCACACGTGAAGGGCTTGAATTTTGATGGCCCTGAAGTAACAGTAATATTGCCTTTGCTGTAGAGCCAGCTCTGCAAGATACTAAATGTCCTTGACTTTCATTATTTAAAATCACACCTTTCCTGGTAGGATTTTACACTAAAAATAATCCTTTTAGGAATGCAGAGGACTCAGCTGGAATCCAAAAATAATAATAGTAGTGATGTTAATAATAATTCTAATAATGAGTAGTTTATTGAGCCTAAAAGAATTTTACCTTACAAAAGGAGATGTTCCCTATCTTGGTTTTTGTAATACAGTATTGACATTTCAGCCCTGAAGAGGTCATGCAGTTCCCCACCAAACTATTCTATTTTAGCACAGGTATCATCAGATAGAAACTATCACACATTGATGTTAAGAGTTTGGTCAAGTGCATGTTTGTTCATCCCAGGGCAGGAAACTCTCCTTCAAAGCAGTGTGAGAAACTTCACCCCTTTCACAAGCAGATGCCTACACGCCTTCAGAGGGCAGCCGTCACCCTGAAAACTCAGTTTCTGAGCTTGCTGACATGGTTTTCTAAAGACTTTCCCAGGACAGTAACTGTAAACATAGATATGTGTACATTCTTTCTGATACACGTCTTCTGATAGACATCTCTCATGGCCAGTGCAGTAAGAAAGTGTTATCCTGACCATCCAATCCCTGGCCGTGGTCAGAAACCTATAAATCCTGGGAGGAAAAATAAACTCTGCTCTTTCTTTCACCACACCTCGATCTGTGTCCGTGTGATCTATTCATGTTCAGCGGCAACAGGCAGCCAATATGGATCAGCAAAAATGTAGATGAAGATAAACATCTAAAGAGTCAGCTAGGACATACAGCATCTTCTACTTAAAAGCCAATGTTGGTATTTTGGAAATAACAATTATTCTATCAACTGATGCATGGTAAAGATTGGCAAATGAGGCTTGAATTCACAACTACTTTTTCTTACACATTCAGATATGCTAATACAGCTAACTTACGTCATGTTGCCTTTTAGCTTCTTGAACTGTTCTGTTACTCTTCTGTTCTTGTATGCTCCACTTGTGCATTGCATAAGTATCACTTATTCAGTGAGGAGAAGGCAGGGGAGAGTGATGAACCTCCATTAAAATGGAAAACACGAGCCCAGAATATTTCATCTTAAGCATAGAGAGAAATTTGTTTTCTGATGAAAATAAAACAGACCCTTGAACTTAAAAGTCAATGACAGGAAAAAAAAAATACCATGAAGGCATGATTTATAGTACTAAAAGAAAGTTATTCAGGAGTCAATAATTTTTCAAAAGGATTAACAGAGCATATGCAGCATTATCCATAATGAGATAGGGTAAGTATAGGAAGCTCAATTTGCAGGCTATTTGGATTCAACTGATATTTAAACTGTTGATATCTAAAGTGCCGTTATTGTGACAGTAAAGGCAGAGGTCCTGTAAAGCCTTTGAAAATTACTATAGTTCAGGGAGAATTGTAAACATTGCAACCCTTTTCATATCTAGAGGGATTTAAACTATACAAGGATGGTTTAGATGACTAAATTTCCTTTTTTTTATCATCAGGACACAGGGGCTGGCAAAAAAAAAGGCATCAAGGTATTTTTTTGAATTCAGATATATCTGCCTCTGGGATTCAACTAGGAATTTAATGCCAAATGGAAAACAGTAGGTAAGCATGAAAGCTGAAGTAATTTATCACTGCTATCTTTTCAACAGATAAGCATTTCTTTGTTTGAACAAACACACATTACAGTACATGAAAAGAAAAATGTTTTGGACAGCACAGCTTCCATGGGGCTTCTACATAATGAAATTTCAGAAAACATTCAGTATAAAAGTTTTGGTGCACAAAGAAGATTATTAATTTTCCTTCTGCATGACAAATAGATAAATACCTCTATGCTAAACACAATTTTAAAGCACCATGCACTATTCAAGTTCATATTTTCAATGCTTCAGAAAGCACTAAGAAAGGTACTCAAATTATTAATTGCTTGGCATATAAAATTAAAAAAGGCCCAAACAATTCAATTGAAAACCAATTTAGCTGATAGATAATAACGCCTGTTTTTCTCTAGACTGCCACTTGCAAACCAAACATTGAAACACCCCGATTCCTTTCCATCTCGTACATCAGTACCAGTCATAATGATTACACAGACCCTCTTGCTGTAACATCACTGACTTGTATTTCTGCTGTCAGCAGCAGGCATATCACCAATCTTTTTCACTTTTGGTCATCTCAGTGTCTGATCAATTGGAATTTAGTGAATGGCTCTTTGGATGGTGCATGTCCCGTCCCAACTACTTTGGCTCAGCAAATCAAAGAAAAAAGAATTATACAGTCCTTTCTCCTCCCCAAATGCTTATGAGGGAAAAATACAATTCCTAATTACATTAAATTCATTAAATATAGTACCATGAATAATAAGAAGTAGAAATAAAGATGGTTGTATTTGTACCTATCAGGTAAAATGGAGGAGATTCTAATATGTAGTCAGATGGGCTTTATTAAGTGATAAAGACAACTGGAATCTGGAAGAATTAGTATTAGAGGAAATAAATTATTATTTGATTTTCTATAGTTTTCTCTTCTATGTGATTAATGAAAGGTAGCCAGGTATCTATTGCACTTAGACTCTAGTGCCAGATGTGACTGCTGATACCCTGATCCTATCATAATGGAGGGGGGAAAAGAAGCTTTAAGTAGGATCAGAGCGTATAGCAAACCAAAACCACTATACCAAATATTTCCATCAACATAACCAATCTGCAAAGAGACAGAAAGTAGGTGGTCCAATCAACCCCTTGCCTGCCACAGCTGATGGCTATTGGAAAGAAAAGGAGAACTGAGTTCTCTTAAGAGTAAATTCAAGCACGTAAAATAAGGAAAAAAGAACTGGAAGACCATCTGTAGACAGTGTTGGGGAAGAACAAAAGTCAACAGAAAGGATCCTAGAGGTTCCTCTTTGTGTCACTGAATCTTTGAGGTAACCAAAGAATTTACAAAGGAACAAAGAAAATACCTTTTGGAGAAGAAAATACCAAAATACCTTTTTACAATGGGAAGGAAGGAAGAAAAGACTGGAAGCAAAATGTGGAAGCCAGATACAAATAAAGTTAAATCAGTGAGAGGAGAGAGAAGCTGCACTGTTTAAAGTATCTTGTCCATTTTATTTCCATGTTCTCAAATGCAATGTCAAAAGCCATGCAGTTTAAAAAAAGTGAAGATCTAATCCGGGCTCGCAGCCCTTGCACATCCCATATGGTGCTAACTTCCCTTTTGCCCTGGGCCTCCAAAAACACTGAGCCCTGGTATTCAGACTTGAGGATAGAAGCAAATCTCTGAAGAAGACCATTCCTCTCCTAGTCCTTTAAAGACTTCTTAACCAGAGAACACATTTTCTGCATGCTTCAAAACTTATAAGGATTTGTATTTGAGATTTTAGCTTTGAGATTTTAGCTTATGGCTTCCAGAAGATGCCCAATTCAAGAAACTCAACTGATGGACTTGTAAATTTGTCATATGCTTCTTGAGATATTCACTGCTGACAAATATGGTGAAGCTATGTACATTCTTCCATGGATGATAATCCCTTGTTCCTTTAGGAAAGACAGTGAAGGGATAGTTTTTGGCTTAACATGACACGGTTCTGCACACCTGACCAGGCAAAGCCTGGCACAATCCCAAACCAGCCTGTGAAGAGGCCAGAACAGTGCCGTAAAGAAGCCTTCACCAAGGAGCAATCTAGGAAAGACAGGTGTATGAAGGTATCAATGGATGAATCCACAGCTGGGCCATACTCACACCAGAAGCATGAATTTCTCAATAGGCTTTTCCCTTTCAGATTTTCAAAAGGACAATGAAAAAATTCATGTCTACTAAACTGGAGGCAAGGACAAATTCAAGAAAGATGATGATGTGGCATCATGAGGTTACAAACAAGACAACAGTAAGTCTGCAGCATAAGAAAACTATATAACCATTTTCTGAGTTGCCTGTACTTTCTGCACAACTCAGAAAAATACCTATACTCTACCAAGAGAGCATATTGCAGCAAGTCCCCTCACCGGTTTAGGGTGGTTGAATTTACCTTTCCTTATAAGCTATCTGAGAGACAACTGTATATTGTGCAAATACAGTTGGGACACGCATTAATTTCAAACCTATCAAATAATCTGATGAGATTTCCCTGGAGATCTCCTAGCACTTTACAGCACTGTGAGCCATAATTTACATACTTATTGGAAATAACGTCTGAGCCCAGCCAAGGCACAATATTCCCACTGAGAGTTGTCATGACGGGAATGGAATCAATTCATATTGTCACTGGACATATCCAGGGTCTTTTTGGTATTACTACCATATACCCAAAAATATAATTTAATCCATGACAATACAGTATACCATATAACATATACTTTGGGGTGTCCTAAATTTGGACATAGATTCCTTTTTACATATGGAGACTTCAAGTCACATTTCCCTGTATTTACAGAAGCCTGATGCAGCTCCATCATCTTCAGTGGTCGAGTTCCTGGCTTTCACCCCAGTGGAATAAGAACTGTATTTGTGACATAACAGAAACACTCAAGATCCTTTTAAGATGCCATTTATTAGAGAGATAGACCTTAATCACAATGAGCTGTGATGCTGGCTGTCATATTTTAGAGGATGAGCAAGAAGCTATTTTTTTTTTTTTATTGCAGTTAAATTAATTCACACTTCTTATGAAGTTACTTATCTATTTTAAGCATTCTCCAGGTGGCTGCTGTTACCAGATGTGGACAGATCCCTTTGTGCTTCACTATAAAACCAGCCATGCTGGAATTTTTGGATGAACTGAAGACTTGCCTATGTTAAAATCATTTTTAGATTTCCAAGCCATTCTCCAGAAAACTTTCACAAATATTTCTGACTTATTTTTGCAAGCAAATTTTCTCCATTTATAGTTGATCTGTTTTTCTTACCTGATTCATACAAGCATGCTTGTAACACTGCAATTTGTCACCACGGAAACAACTGTTCGGTCACCATAGCTGATGTCACTGAATGACTCAAGTATGAAAATCATGGAAATTATTGTTAAAAAACCCCAAAAACATCAAGCAAACTGCTTTCTAAACAGTAACAATTTGAAACTACCCAGAAAGAGATTCAATTAAATATGATGCTTTAGTTTCAGTTTTCAGAAATTTTCAGGGTTTTTTTAACTTCTTATGTTTCTCTGCAGGTGGCAGCCACTGAATAAAATCCTGTAACATGCGTTCTAGCAGACCCATCTTCTAGCCATAACCACCACAGCTCACAGTGAGATTGCTGCAGCCTCAAACCCATCTCTCCCAAAACTTTCACAGGAGGCTGAGACACAGCAGTCTTCTCCCTGAGGGTATGCTGAGACCTGACTTGTCCACTTAATTAGCCACTTAACCATTCTAGCAAAAGAGGCTGAACATGCAGCTGTCTGCAAACAGCCTACCATTGCCCAGCAGCTTTAAATATTATATATCTATATCTTTATCTATCTCCATTTTCCTGACAGAAATAACCGCAGGCCAGAAATCTTTTCAGCTGCTGTGCCCTACCCATGTGGATGCTACAGTTATGTCTATTTTATGGATCAATGTTGATTTTCATCCAGGATTCTGCAAAGCTTTGAGGCAAAAACCTTGGAAAGGGAAAGAGAGATACCATTTCATAATCCTGGGCAGCCTTTTGGAGATGTACCCGCAACTCAAGTACAAATCCAGAATAACCACATTTTTATTTAAATTGCATATTTCTGCATTTAGTAGGAAAGTAGATAAACTCATTATTATTTAGTTTGGCTAACTTACAAATTTCTTATAGCTACTGGTAACACGGCTAAAAATGGCATTCCAAGGTGATTCTAATTTTAGAAATAATAATAAATATTATTTACCGTATTAGTCCTAAAGTTCTATAATTTTGTCACATTTTGCATTTAAAGATAAGCTCAACTTTACTTCTGAAATTGTACCATTGATGCTTCCTTAGAAGCAGCCACTTTCATCACTATCACATGTAAAATCTCTGGGGGATTAAACTTTAGGAAACACTTTACAAAAACCAAGTGCCTCTAATTAAATGTAATTAATTTACTAGTGCCCTGAAATTGCAAGTGTTTTAAAAAATAATAAAATCCTTGAGCATTTTCGCTTTGCATGTGATAAATGCTACAATCACTCTTTTAAGTAAAAATATAGAGGAAACAATATTAGGTGACAGCAAAGTTCATCGCAGCAGGTCAATTGAGATTGTCAGGATTCATTAGCATGTGTGTGACTGGTAAATAATTGAGTTAATTTTAGGCTGAGTGACATATTTAGAAAACTATGAATCACCTTATTTTGTGAATTTAATCAACTTTTGCTCTTCCCTGGATAATTCAGTGTACATCTGCAATATTAAGTTGGAACTGACTCTTTACTCTGTTGCCCTCACAAATGCTAGTGGTTTGCAAAATTTAAAAAACCATCAACTGTATTAACCACTGGCCTCCAAGAAGGATTGCAGCACAAATAAAACACTAAACTACAAAGAAAACAAAAGTTAAAAAATAAACAAGCACACAAACAAACAAACAAAAACCCTAGAAGCTGAAGAAGTTACTTTCTTCAACTGAAGTTTTGTCTAGATTTATGCTGAAATCTCAATTTGCTTTGTCTCTAAGAATAAAAATGCTAAAGTCCACAAGACAGCAATACAGAATGATTATTTCTCTGGAAACTTTCCAAAAAAATAGCTTCTGTTTGAAAAATTTAGTCAATCCTCAAATGCTTCTTTGTGACACTCTGTTAGCCCAATTATCTCACATTACAAAACAAAAACATTGCACTGCATATGGATGTTCCAGCTTTGGCTCTGAAAAATGCTACTTTCAACAGCAGGAACATCTTTTTTCAAAACAGCTTCATTTGGAAGTAAGTCACAATTCCTAGCTAAAGTGAGCTATTAATTTATTTTTCATCAGATGTTTTCTGATCTGTTGAGGGTTTCTCTTAATTTCTGGAAGACATACTATTAGCACTAGATTTAATATTGAACTTCACAATATTTAGGTAACAGTGGGCTTTTCTATGTAAAATTTGAGCTGTGATATGCACTAGCAAAAAGGGCAATTACTCTTCAGTTTTGTATTTTGAATATGCAAACAAGTTGCTTGTGGATTACTAGCAGCTACAGCTCGGGTTCTGACACTTAACTGTTGCTAATACACAAAGCAATTAATGTAATTATAAATATGAGGAAAATATCAACACTATTTACATTAGTTAGTTATTAGGAGGTAAAATACTTTGTCAGCTGTAATACAATACAAATTGCTGAATGGCATTCAATACAATTTTAACACACATATATTCAAAGTACTACCGTTTATATTCTAGGTCTGTCCTCCAGGGATCAATTTATGATACTCTGTGCTGGGTATTTTATCTTGACAAAATAAGGATACTTTGTTCATGTGTAGCTACATTTGGCTACCACACACTTTCTTCCAGATCCAACCCTCACACAGTGAATAGGGATACACATCGGGATGCACGGGAGGCATCATTAGTATCTACACAAAAAAAGCACCACACAAGTGTGCACCTGCCTCTCCAATTTGGAAACATTTTCCTCAGGCAAAAGCATAACAGAACCAACAGCAGATTGTATCCATTCTCTTCACTGTTGGCATTGGTTTCTTGAGTGTTCAAGCTAAAAATTCCACTTGGACATTTACCATCTACACCCCATGCAGGCATGGGACATAGTGACAGGCAGTGACTCTGCTGTTTGGGAAGTCTACTGAAATGACCCTGAAGGTGACAGCCAGCTAGGTGACTAATGTAACATGGACAAAACACACTCACACAGGGGACTGCTGCTTTCCTCCATATGCAAATTCATTAATCCATTTAAGTGGAAAAAGCGCCTTCATTTTCCTTCATTTTCTTGCACTTGGAATTAAAGTCCTGCTCAGAATTAATGGCGTTACAAACAACAACCAATCTTAAACAAGACTGTTTCAAAGCTCCTTATTAGTGCTTTACTTTTTAAGTCTGACAGTTGTGTCACCCAATATTGACATCCTCAATTATTAACACCATGTGTTACTGGGTAGCATCCGGCATGTTTAGCAGCAGGACTCGGCCACAACCATTCCAGTGAATTAAGAGAAGTTGATCCCAGGTACCAAAGTTGTGTCCTTGTAATCACCTATCATAAACACACATTTTCCTAGCTCTGCCAAAGGAGACAAACAGTTGCAACACCACACCAAGTCAGAAAAGCAAAATAACTTTGATTGATAAAAGGGACAACACAGCAGAGGTGCACATTACTAAAAAACACAGTGCACCTAGATAGGAAAGCAAATTAAAAATGAACAGGGAACTGCTAAAAGCTGACACTTTCCCTAACCAAAGCAAATTGCTACTGCCCAGGTCATAATGGCTGATGCACAGTCCTGCTTTATTTCCCAGCTGCTCCATGAGACTGATTCAACCTCACTGAAAACAATACAGTCCTTTTTGGATACAGTCTCAAGTAAGAACAAGAACAGACAAAATATCTCAGTCTAATTGATTAAACAGTTCTGCTTAATATCATTATCAATGGTCTGGGTAAGGGGATCAAGTGCACCCTCAGTGTCCTTGCAGAGGACACTAAGTTGGGTGGGAATGTTGGGCAGGAAGGCTCTGAAGAGGGGATCTGGACAGGCTGGATTTATGGGCCAAGAACAATTGTATGAGGTTCAATAGGGCCAAGTCCTGGGTCCTGCTCTTGTGTCACAACAACCCCATGCTACAGGCTTTGGGAAAAATCGTTTGGAAAGCTGCCTGGTATAAAAGGACCTGGGGGTGCTGGTTGACAGCCAGCTGAACATAAGCCAGAAATGTGTCCAGAGAAACTTTTCTATCAAATCATGGTCAGATAAGGGAGAAGTCCTTCCCTACTTCTTCCTACACAATAGAAGATCCATGCATTACTTTTTCCTGGTAACACTAGTAAGCAAAAAGTCGGTTTGAAAGTGTTTCCAAAGAGGTAAAATATTTGTGTTTTTAAGAAAGCTCAATGCAGAATTCAGACTATTTCCTGACAGTTGGTATCTGAAAGTTCTTTGTTTGATCATAATGCCTTCATTTTCTTTAATGACGACTGAGTTGCTTAGTTGGTCTAGAGTATGTATTCAGTATCCTCCTTCCAGGTGTCACATCTCAACATGGTTAAAGCCACTCTGCATCTCTGGAGGGGTCACAATACACACCTTCAAGGCTACCAGCCACCTCCCTGGTCCCTCCAGGAGGGGACAGCCAAGGAACTGTCTCCACAATGGGTGACCACTACCTGCTGTAACTCGACAGCAACACCCATGCAGCAGTGCTGAGGTGTTCCATGCCCTGTGCCAGGGCTTTGTCCCATGCACAGCCCTTCCAGCTGAACTTCCCAATTTCTGCCTGCTTGTCACATTTAACATTACTTTCTGTGTTTAATGTTTCAGATTTGTACGAAGTTTAAAAAAAAAAAGTTGGAACGTGCCAGTTATTCCTCTGAGGTTTCAGAACACCAGCTTTTCAGTTCTTCTGCTATTTGGCACAGGTTGCCACAGATGGAAGACAGATATCTGTCCGCCAAGGTTTAAAGAGGACCAGCTTTTTTTGTTTAGACATTTTTGCTGTTCAGCACTTCCAATCATACAATCAGCCAGACCAGCCCTTCCCTCCACAACAAGTGCATTCACAAAATGAACAGGGGAGACCATTGCCTGCACAAGATTCACACACCCAGAGATGTCTGGGGTGCATTGGGACTGCCTTTACGGATAGTTTCGGAAAGAAAGGGGCCAACTTTTTCTAGCCTGACTTGAAAAGCTCTGAAACTCACATACCCTTCTACTGCAAGAGAGCTCATTTACTGAAAAGGAAAACAAAGTCGTCCAGTAGCCTTTTCAGCAACGTCAGCCAGGAAGGTTTGCTAATTCTGAGTCGTTCCAACCCAAATATCTGAGGGAAGCTGTTGCATTGGAGCATGCTCTTGCTAAATCAGCTGTGTTCCCTTGCCTGCTGATGGCTGCTGACTTTGACCTCAAATACTCCAGCTTCCTCCCCCCAGGTGTTACAGTCACTCTCTGCTATCACACCTGATCTTTCACAAAAGTTTCTGCACCTTCCAGGCTTGTCACAACATCCCTTTGAGCATCAGCTGAAGCCAACTTGACACAACAGATTTCCTTTTTCTCTTGGAGACACACATATGCCACAGCAACTGCAGTTCACCACCTATGCACATCAAGCACTCCTGAGCACGCCCAAGTGGGATAGCACTCTTGCAAACTGGGCAGCACTGCTGCTTCCTTTTCTTCACTCTTTTTTTTTTTCCCCTTTTAAAGTAGAAAGTTGTTTAAAGCAAATCTGTTTGAGGTTAAGTTCCTAATTTAAGCTCAGTGAGCTGTTTTATGCTGTGTCCAAAACTGGCACAGAAACACTGTCGACTTTTCCTGGAACCCTTGTGCACAGCCTAGCAAATGAAGCTCTCTCTTCTGCTCCAACATCCCTGGAGCCTGAATACTTCAAGGCTTAAATATTTCTTGCTTATGCAGAAGGGTGGTGCCTGCATGAATGCAAGAAGTTTTCAGGAGCAGCAGAAAGTAAGCTATGTCACCAAAGTCCTGCATTGCTCACTCCTTTCTTCCTTTCTGCATGACATCTTGGGGAAAACTCAGGGAGAAAATGAATGCTGAAAAATGACAGGCACTGGGCAGTGTCTGGAGGAAGGCAGGTAAACTTGCCACCCCAGGGACAAGGGCATGGCTGGCAGGAGGGGAGAATCCAGACGGCTGGTTTGCTCCCAGCTGGGGATTAAGAAGTCACAGGTGAACCAGGGCCACGTGCCCTACTAATAGCAGCAGCTTTCTGCTCAAAATAAGAAGCAGGTTCACACATTTGTTCTCCAGTTGGAGTCAGACGTAAGCTGCAACACAGATGTTCACAGGGCACAAAGGGGACACCCAGCAGAGATGGCTGCAAAAGAAAATTTATGGGAATGACAGCAAGTTGCCTTTTACAGCAGGCTCTCCCGAGAGGCAGTAAAAAGGAAGCTCATTCCGCTATGATTTCTTTTTCCTGAAACTCCTCCTTGTGTAAGGTCTCACTACAGCTAATCTCCAGAGACTGCAAGTGAATTAAGAAGAGGAGAAAACATGGGAAAGCAAAATAAGAAAGCAAAGTAGAAAACAAAGCAGAAGAAATTAGAGTGAAGAGAGAGTATCACAAAAGGGAGCAGTAAGGGCACATCAATGGAGATGAGAAATATTAGGAAAATGTAAACATCAGAAACACTGAACTTTTGCACACACTGTGAAAGGATGATTAGACATGGGATCCTCTGGCAGGCTGGGCACAGGTCTGAACATCCAGGAGCTGTAGTAGTAGGGCATTAGGTGATCCAGGCAGGTACCTGACTCCATACATGAATTGGAGACAATGGTCCTTCTCCAGCTTTTGCTAAATATCTTGGGACCTAGAGGTGAAGCACACTACGAAGATATGTTGCATTCAAATTCTTACAGAATAACCAATAAAGTGCAAAAATCCATCTTGTGAATTTCATGCATAAGCATTTAATCTCTCCCCATTTCTAAATCTCTTCAAAGTTTCTCACACAGATCAAGGTAAGTCAAACTGTTACATCCAGGTATTCAAGAAGCCTTTCACCATTTCAAAATGAACTGAATCTCAAAAAAATTGCCTAGGTCTATGAACCCTTTAGAAAGAATAAGAACTTCTAAATCTTCTCTCATTTATCTTTCTCCATTTCTAGGATTTCAGCAGAGCTTCAAGACCCATAAAGTGTGATCTGGCTTTTAAAAAAGAAATCACCTGAAAATTGCTTTGCTATATGCAAGAATGTATTTCTGAAATTGCCTGAATATTTTCTGTAAATGATTGAAGTGAGATGTGAGCGTCACTGAAACACCTAAGAAGAAAATTTCCAGGAACTTCAATGTACCCAAGTTTTCAACCTTTATGGTCATTTCCTTCCCATATTTAGTAATATTCATTCCTTTACCACCTTCAACAGCTGTAAAGAAAACCCTTAAGGACACACAGATGTAAATATAGATGAAGCACAACCTTGAGTATGGAGGGATCAAGAGTAGAACCACATTCTCTTTCTGATTTTACCTTCAAAACTTGCTTGTGGAGACTCATCTTTTTGTTCACTCTGAAGTTAAGTTTGTGGGTTGGGCTAAATATTTCTCTCTGAGCGACTGTGAACATCAGACCCTTCCAAATTTCTGTCCTACAATAACCACGTGTTATTGAAAATTCAGCCCGAAAAGATCCATCACACTGTCCCTTTCACAGCAACTGAGATTTATCAAGAGCTGTAAGAAGCTTAGCATTAAACTGTCAACAAAACTCACGCAGTCCAAACCATCCAACACAAAACAAATGTATCCATTACACATACCTATTTATTGCAGATACTTTCCAAGTCTCAAGAAGCATATAATCTTGAAGAACTGCTTCAAGTTCAGAATCCAAGATCTGATAAAAAAAGATTATATATATTTAAAGTCATTGAAAGTATATGGCTTAATCATATAAAATGAAAAAAAAAAATATTGTGCAAAATTACTACTTAGAAAGGAGTCTATGAGCCAGTCCTTCTGAAGCTGTGCATCGCCTGAGAAATGTTGTGGGTGATAACAATGATAGTATGGTAATTCATAGTACATTACACTTAAGGTAGATAACATTGTATAGATTCTTAGCCAACTTCTACACAAGAAATTAGTAGAAAAATAAAAAAATAAAAAAAAAATAAAAAACCAACAAATTTTCAAATAGCAATTTTGCTACAATCATTTGCAATGAAAAAACAAAACCAACATACTGCATATGAAAAACTGCCAGCGGCATATCAGAAAATATAAATGATTTAGGAAACCACAAGCATCCTTATGTGCATTTAAGCAGTATTCTGCCTTTAGCTTGCAGCAAAACAGTGACATGAATAGGGAAACCATATGAAAAATCAAGGGTATCCTTAAGTGCATTATTTCTTTAATGTCCAGAAATGCTGAACGTGGCAGTTCTGTTATGGTGTGAAATTCTGGATGTACATTCTTGTAAGGGTACATATAACACCTAATCACAATTAGTCCCAGAGTCTCTGTAAATTTTCCTGGTGATTCTCACACAGTGACCCTGAGCATAATGCATTTGTTAAATCTGATGTGCTTAACAAAGCAAAAAGAAAGAAGATGCAGCAGTAGAAAGAAACAGGCTCAGCAGACTAAGAAAAGACACAAAGGAGAAAAACAAAATATTAAAAATGGGAAGAAAGTTTATGTGTCCAAATGCACTTGGTCTGATCTCTGTTCTGAATAGCCACTATCATTAGTACATGCTCCATTGAGTATTTCAGCAGCACTATTGGCAGCTTGGCATTCTGTAACAAGAAATACCATTTCACACAGGACTACCACATAGCCACAGCTCTTAAAGATAATTAAGAGCCTGTACTAGAAAAAGTCTTGTCTCTTTATTTCCACAGAGTTTTTCCTGAGCTTTCCACTGCAGCTGTGCTACTGGTACCTCCCACATGATTCCCAGTGAAGGCAAAGAGAATCAGCTGTAGAATTGTCTGTGCCCACTATGCATCGATAGTCACCTGGCTGGGAGTACCTATATGTCCCAACTGAAGAGCAAACATTTGCTTTTCCAAAGGATTGGCCCGCCCAAGGAGTCCTGGACTCCCTCTGTTCCCTTCTGTGAGCTGGTTATTTTCAAGCAGAGAAATGAAATGTAAATATCAGCGTGGATAATTATTTCACTGCTCATTTTTTGCAAGATAATCAGACAGGAAGATAAAACTCACTCTGAGGAACAGAAGCAGTAAAATTTTTATCCAGCAACAGCATGAAAGATTCTGCCAATTCTTCTTACAAAAGCAACAGTTCGTTGATTTGTAGCTGCTGCCTACTTTCATGTGCAAGAACAACAGAAATCCCTCACCGGTCTTCTCTACATATTTTCAGGCAATCGCTACAAACATGACAACTTCTAGGATTATTTATTCCATGCACTGTGTAGCCATTCCTGCTGTTGATGTCAGCTGCAGACAAGCCAGGCTCGGAAGCTCAGATTCAATTACACAGGCACGAGTAACATCACTACATCTCCACCCTTTGCACCTCCTACTCAATTCCCCAAAAGAGATTTCCACAATAATGCATAATCACAAAGAGAATGTCATTAAAGTGAATCTCAGCCAAATACCACTTCTAAAATGAGTGTGAGCTACTTACAAGATAATACCAATAAAAATCTGCAAGATCAGAAGGTGGCCAAAGTTTACCCTTTATTTTCTACAGTAGTGTCTTCCTTTTTTTCCTACAGTAATGTCCTTTTTTTCTTCTACTTCTTCATCAGTTAGCTTTGTAACAACTTTTCCCACATAGAATCACAGAAAATCTCCAGTTGGAAGACACCCATAGAAGGCACCCAAGAATCACTGAGTCCAGCTCTCTGCTCCTTGCAGGACTACCTAAAACTAGGCCAAATGACTATGAGCACTGTCCAGACACTCTTTGGATTCTGACAAGCTTGGTGCCATGACTATTTCCTTAGATAGCCTGCTCCAGTGACTGACCACTCACTCAGTGAAGGACCTTCTTCACAGAACTCCATCTCAACTTTCCTGCAACTTCATTCCATGTCCTTGTGTCCTGTCACTGGTCCACAGAGAAAGGAGATCAGCACCTCCATCTGTGCTGGCCTCTCTTGAGCACCCCCTAAGCTATGTCTTCCCTCTTATTTATCCCCTTCATTTCTTACCCAATTTATGACTGCCCACTTTACCTTCACTTGCAAGGCCTCTGCAGATGCCAAGCACTCATCTTATTACACCTTAGCAGGAATTACCACCCATCAGATGTAGCATGTTAACCACCTAAATGTTTGCTGCTCCCTGGCTGAAACACCTTCAGCCAAGTGACCTTGACAATAGGCAGAGATTCCAGGGACTGAACTGTCAGGTCCTGCAAAACTTGTGTCATAAAGGTAACCTGCAGCTGTAAAACTCTACTAATTCGATAATACATGAAATTATATTTCTCAAAGACACATTTCAGGGGATTGTTGACCTGAGAATTTCTTATGACATATTTGCAGAGAAATGTTATGAATTACTGCATGGCTGAGATAGCTACGTGACAGAACGTCTGCAACCAAAGATAAGAACAATTGTGTGTTAAGTACAAGCACACAGTTTGCTGTGCATAATATTAGCAATGTTTATTTTAGAACTGACCACCCACCTGACTGTTCCAAAAAACCTCCTGGAGTTGCCAAAAGATGCCAGAGAAAGTTTTCACTTGTAGGAGACTTTCTGTCTTTAATAACACCAGCTGTCACTTTTACAAACAAACATCATGCCCTTCACAGTTATCCCATATTCTGCAAACACCAAAAAACCCCAAACTCTCCCACAGTTAACAACATCTGCTTCGCTTACTGATTCTGACAAACTGAAGGACAAAGGCATGATTTAACAGATTGCTCCACATAAAGCAAATGCAGTCCACAGAAGGATTCATCAAATGCCCCTGTCAGAGAGCTTTACAAAGCACAGCTTAATGAACGTATGCAAATTGCTATAATATATAAAATGCTTGATACCACTTCAACAAGTAACATGTCTATGAAATCTATGGAGAATGGTAAGATAGACCAATCTAATTTGTCTTTGAAATAAAGTGATCTGGTTCCCTCCAGATAATTTCAATCTTTTTTTTTTTCTTTACTGCCTTGAAGCACACATTACATACAATGAACCGCTGCTTTAGGCAATGGAAGATGTGATTATTCAATAGAAAAAACATTCAGCAAGAGACAAACTGGAAGCACACTGGTATTCTTCAGTATTTTCCTTCAATGTTTTGACATGCTGGCACATTTAAAAAACTGTTTTTTCAAAGCCTCGTTGCATTTAAACAGTGCCTATTTTTTCTGCTGTTGCCGGATTTGAGGTTGAAGCCTGAGTACAAGTCAGGCTGATATTTACAGCATGAGGAAATGCTCAGAGATATGAAAGCGCATCAGAAAACAACATACATCCAGGATGATCACTGCTGTTGCTGTTTTCAACATTATTGATCTAGAAATTGGATCTTTTTTTCCATCAAGATAAGGAAAGAATAGCTTATGAGCCAAAATGATTTTCGATGAAAAAAATCAACATTTTCTAGAGCTTTATCCCTTCTGAGAACTGAAAGTTCTTTTCACCAACTGACTTGAAAAAAAATATAAAAATACACTAGTGTTTTCTCAAAGAAGCTAAAACCCACAATCACCCTTTAAGAACCTTGTGGAAAAATAAACAGAACTTCTCTAATTATTTTACTTTGGCCAAAAAAAACAACAAAAAAACACATGCGAAAGAACACATCACAATATGTGCATCAGAAACTAGAAGGTGCAAAGTTCCTGGATCTTGGCTTTACCATTTATATCTAAGGCCAGGTGGGTGTGAAAGAGAAAGAGGACTGTGAAGTACCACGATTAACTCTTTGTCACTCATGCTGGGACTGTAAAAGGAAAGCGAACACTGGGTAACACTTTCTTGGGTGGTTCTTGGTTGTGTTATGTTAGGAGAATTCCCAGTGTAGCAGTCTAACAGATAAACGCTTTCAACTCTTATTTTATGCCCCAGTATGATAGAATCACTTAGGTTGTAAAAGACCTCTGGCATCATAGAGTCCAGCCATTAACTCAGCACTGTCAAGGCCACCACTAAATCACATGGCTAATATTCACGTCTACATGACTTCTAAATACACCCAGAGCTGCTGATCCAACCACTTCCCTGGGAAGCCTGTTCCAACACCTGACCATCCTTTCGATAAAGAAATTTTTCCTCATATCCACTCTAAACTTTTCCTGTCACAGCTTGAGGAGGCCATTTCCTCTTGTTTTATTGCTTGTAACCTGGGAGAGGAAATCAGTTTGCAACTTCCTTTCAAATAGGGATAAGGTCCTCCTAAGCCTCCTTTCCTTGAGGCTAACCAACTTCAGTTTCCTCAGCCGCTCCTCACAAGACTTGTGCACTAGGTCCTTCGTGCATTAGATGTTTCTTTTTAAAACAGAAGTAATTGCTGTTGCTGTCAAAGCTAGACACAACTTTTGCTCAGTGCCTTAGGCAAAATGACCAAGATGAACAGTGCTTGGTACAGGATTCTCAAATCTCTCTATCATGGGACCACAGTTTCTGCACTGAGAATTAACATTAAATTGTAAAATAAGAGTCCAAGTTGGAATACCATGTCAGAAATGTATTGTGATCTCCTCATTTTAAAGGCACTAACTTGTAAAATCCTTTCCATTCTATTACACTAAGTATTCAGTATGTGCCAGGCGCTGTGGAAAAAGCTTTTATTTCTGTGCAAATGAATATACATTAGAGTGACTGTTTATAACATTTTTCCAGATTTGGGTTTATATAACTGACAATTAAGCGGTGATATCTTTAACACTATGTATCACTTCTAGATGCCAGTATCACTTCTAGATGCCGGTTAGCAATATTTAACAAAGCAGGCAGTTCTCATATTTATGTATTGTTTTCGTATTCAGATTTGGTCCTCCAGCTTTGCATCCAGTTGAACACTAAAATCAGGGAATAAATGAACATGACAAGCTTTCCTTTATTATACCTCATTTCTCAAAACAACTCTTTCAGCTTCTATCATTACCGTTCTTATTTTAAATTTGTTCCTTTTAACATAAATCTACAAGTACAGAAAAATCTCTCCCTTTTTGACTGTGCATCAAGGCCAACAGATTCACAGCTGATATAGGTAATAAAGACAAATTAAGGAAGTTCCATGTCACACCTCCCCTCTTATCTCCTGAACTTATATAAAATTATACTAATTATCATAAGTAAAAATAAATGTACTAACTTTTCCCAGAAATAGAGAGAAAATTATTATTCTTGGGAGTCAGTCCTCTTACAGCTCCCTTAAGACGTAACATCTAATAGGTTTTAGGGTACAAAAAGAGCCTCTTACACAGATTCCAGATTCAGTATAAGGAAAAAGCTTCAATAAAGTATATTAACCCGTAGACCATCACTGACAAAATTACAGTCACACTGTGTGCAATGGAGTGTGCTAAATGATAATGCACAAAAACATTTTTTTAACCTGTTACTTTGTGGTGGTTTGTCAGGGTTTTTTAGTTCAGGAACAGCAGCACTTAAAAACAGGATGTACTGCTTTAACAAAATAGGTGGGAAGCAGAGCCAGTCCACACAGTCCCACATCCCTGCCCACTGACAGATTCCTGCCATCCACTGTGATGCAGTGAGGATATTAACTCATCGTGTTATGGACAAACTACTTATGCTGGACAGCAGCATAACCAGTAACAGCAAATGGTTCTGGGACAACCCTGAACTGACAGTGAAGTAGATGAGAAAGTGTAATCCTTGCCTTGATAAGGTCCTTGGCAAGCTGGTACAAACCCATGTTACCTGTTCAAAAAAGAAAAATGACAAAGTTTGTTCGCTTGCAGACCTTTTTCTACTCAAGGAAAGTGAATTTCCAGTGGCTGAAAATGCCTTCATTCCCTGATCTCTGGAAAAATGCAAAAAAGGACTCACTGCCCTGAAGTATGTCTCAAAAGTACTATCCTAGGTGCAAAGCCTCCCAACCTGAAATATTTCTGTAGAAGTACTGAGCACCATTACCTTGATAGACACTTCTGAAGGGAAGGGTCCCCCACCTACCCTGAAAAAGGCAGGGGAGGCACACAACATTGCCACTACTTTTGGTTTGACAATGCAGAGCCTAAGCCACCTTTCTCCATCTCTACAGAGTGTCTGAGATACAAAGAAATGTGCTGCTGTCGCTCAGCCTAGAGGTTGGAATAGAAATTTCATAAGGAAACACATACCCTCTGGGGTGTTTTTTGTTTTAAAAGCAAGGCAGAAGCACTGCACTCTTCATCCCAGCGAAAGACTGGCTAAACAACTTTAACCCTTTACCTTTTCTAATTAAAGTGACAACTCTTGGAAACTCCTATTCAAATCATCATAATGAATGTAAAAAAGGGTTTCAGTAAGTTCAATATAGGTAATATTTTTTACAAGACTTATGAGGACAACATGGATAAATCCAGTATGACCATGACATTAATTTGTCCTGGAAAGTCCTTAAACATAGCACCAAAACATCTGAAGATTATGATACCCCATTCCTACATAAAAGGAGGAATCACTCAGAAATATCCACCAGTACCATCCCGTCTCAGAAACCACAGGTAAGTCAAAAAATCTATAGGAGAACCAAGAGGACCATCAAGTCCTCCTTGAAATAGACACCTATTATAATGGGGGCCAGATGCAATTCACAGGTGTGTGTTTACATCACTTGAAAGAAAGAAAAGGATAATGTTCCCTTCTGTCACAGAAACAAACACAGAAGATGGAGCAGTGAAGAGAGGCAAGATCAAAAAACTTGAGAGGAGTCTAGGAAGCCTTCCTTAGCAGTCAGTCATGCCTGCAGTTAGAAAAGGAGGCCAGGCACCAAGATGTCGTACTCTGAAAACTCTCATCCAATGAGGAATAGCTTATCAGGATAAGAATTACTAGCAGACAGGCTAGTGGCAGAATTAGCTCACCACGGTGATGATAAAACAGAGTGAGGAAAGCAGGGCAATTTTAAGAAAAGGCAGCTAAAAATACCTGTCTAACATACACTGCTCCCAGTCCTTCTCATCTCCAGTATGCTGATGCTTCAAAGTTAGCTGTCCCAACAGACAGCCCTGTACTCTGTCTGCCAGTGTCACGATGACTTATAGCATGCTGTGGTAGGCTTGCAGTCTCTGAGGATTTCATGTCTCTGTGAATGATGAGGATGGCCGCATTTTGTTCCAGTTACTGTGAATTAGGAGCAGAGCCCACTGACTAGCAAGCATTCAGCACAGGCTGAAAAAGGCTGCGAAAAGGCTGGATACAGTGCTTGGGCTGCAGCATTGAAGGAATACACTTCTCAGAAGGATGAACTGGGTCTTGTCCAGGTTTCTGTTCCTGCTTTGCCCAGGAGAACTGACGACACAGTGTCTTTTCCATAGAGACACATGTCCTTCCTAGCATCACCAACAAAAGACCAAGAGCAGACTCACACATGTTTTTTAGGAAGGGACATCCCAAACTCCAAGGGTCTGGCAACAAGGAAATTCTTGTACTCACCTTGGACTGCAGCTTTCTGGCATCTGTTAATAACCATCAGGAGCCATTAACCACTGCATTAGACATGAAATAGGTGATAGTGGAGACACATGAGCAGTGGCCAGTCTCCTATTCAGCCCCCACTAACACTGTGACCTCATATTGCATACCTAGCTGGTTTTTTTTCAATCCTTGCAAATGCTTCTTCACATTCTCATAAAAACTTCCTAAATTTACCAAATTCTCTCTTCAAGTTATTTTGGTTTTCTTCTCAACTAGTTTATTCCAGAACTTGACCCTCTTGAGATGTTTGAAAAAATTCTGCTAATGTTCAGTCCAAATTCATTCAGAACTAATTAATACATTATCTACTAATTAGAACATTATCTTGGGCAATTATTATCCCTCAGTTTCAACAGGTCTTCTCCTCCTTTTCTGGTCTTGCCCTCCAAACAAATTTAGCACAAAGGTTTTATTTCCTGGACAGAAGTTAGCCAACCACTGGGAAAATGTTTTTAAGGTTTTTTGGGGGGTTTTGTTTGTTTGTTTGTTTGGGGTTTTTTTTTACTAATAAACAAAAGGCAGATGCTGATTTATTTTCCTAGTTACTCCAGTATAAAGCAGGAAAGGTTGGACCTGTATGGAGAACAATCCATAACCTAAGGCTAGAGGTAAGAACTGCATCTGAGCAGCCATCTGCCCAAGGCTGCAGTGAGGATTGTGAGCATTAAGCTGTCAGCAGAGAAGAAATACCTGATAAAGAAGGGAAGAGCGATTGACATCTGTCAGGTAAGAGCCATTTTTTTAGAGGCCTTTGAAAATGAAAGGCATTGATCATAGATTTCCTTCAGTCCAAAGAAACTTAAAAACCAATATATCTGGCATCTAGACTCATACTCTCTGGGTAAATGCTGTACGTGCTTCAGCTGAGATCGGACACAGAGAAGTTCAGTGGGAGGGGGACTGGTCTCAGCAAAAGGCTCCCCAGGGAAGTGGTTACAACACTGAGCCTGTGAGAGCTCAAGGCACATCTGGATGATGCTCTTAGTCAAATGGTTTAGTTTTAGGTTGTCCTTCAAGGAGCAGGGAGTTGGGCTCGATGATGCTTAGAGGCACCTTTCAACTGGAGATATTCTGTGATTCTAAGCCTATGCAAAAGGCAATTTCATCCACCCCATCATTCAGTGTAACCATCATACTTGTGAGTTGAATTTAATGCCATTCAACTGTGTTAGGAATGGTCTCAGGACACACAATGCATCAAACCACTCTGCTGCTGTTTTGAAGCTGAGGTGTCATTGCCATGGCCAAAACTGACTCTCCTCACTTCTTGAACCACAGTGTCCAAACATCCACACACCCTCTATTTAAATACCCAAGGACATCAGGTCCTGGACAAAGACCTCAGAGAGAAATGCACACCCCTAGTGCTCAATTCCTCTTATCCTAAATGTGGATACCTAAAACAGCTTAGATTAATTGCATGCAGCTATAGGGTCCAATGATCATAAAAGGAATCTAGGGAGAATAGCTTTGATGTAGGCATTTATGCTTCAGATAAGAAAGTTGAGACAAATCTTATGACTGAAGTCTGCCTCAGGAGAGCTGGCATTCAGACAGATCTGAAGGCACAAATACTGGTTCAAAGGATGGGTTTTCAATGACATCATGATCTAATCTGTAAGTCTTTATTCAGTCCTGCCTTTTCTATTTGAATACTAAATAGAAGAATTTGAGATTTGGCTCAATGATAGCAATAAAAGTCATCAGGAAGGCTGATTTATAGGAAAATATTAAAATAACTAAATATGTATAGCTTGACTAAAGCCACTATTGAAAGGGAAATATGATAATTATCTACAAGCTCTGGAAGGATACACACACTAAGGATTTTTCTAATAGGGTTTTTCAGGAAAATATAGCTAAGAATAATGTGATTATACTAAGCAAAGTAAAGTGTAGGCTGACAGGGAAAAATTCTTATAATGAAGTGTATTCTATTGTAGAATAATCTTCCAAAGGAAATTGGCTGAAGTCCAATCACATCACAAAGCCTGTCCATAACTGGACAAAGATCTGGAGAGGACAATCCTGCTGCAAGATGGACTAGATGACTCAACAGTGTTTTTTCATTTTTAAATTCCTATCATTCTGCTGTATTAAATAATCCAATAAATCAAAGGGAAGAGGGAAATAGGCTTAGCAACAATTGCACAGCTGTTTCGTCCTCGAAGTCTGCAGGCTGCAATCAATGCAAGACACACTGATTGCACAGAGGGAGGAAACATCTGTATGTGGTCAGAGCACTGTGTTAATTCAGGGGCTACAAAGTAGCATGCCTGATGTCCCCTTTTCCCCCTCTTTATACAATAACATTGACAGAAGAATCGACCCTGTGTTGTAAATGTATCAATCATGATTTTTGCTGCACCAGCTACTCATAATTGGTTTAAGCTTTCTTGATCTCAGATGCCAACCAGTGTTAAACAAAACACAAAAAATACACAGCCTGTGGGCACATATTTCCACTGAAATAATCTTGCCACATGTTGATCTACAAGGAGTGGGGCAACAATGTTTTCTTAAAGTTGTGATACTCATTTTTAAAGCCAGGCAATATTTTACTCATTAATTTTGAAGAGGCTTTGACATTTTGTAACTAAAATATCCTGCAGAGAGTCTGTGTTAATACACAGTCTGTTTTCTGTTACAGATAAGCCACAAGTAACAAAAGTCTTCTTAAGGAATGACTATTCAGTTTAACTATGGATTTAATTTCTCTCTCCAGAAAATATTAGATGGTCTTAATAGCATGCATATATCCATAAAATAGATTTCCTGAAAAAAGTGCTTTCAAGTGTAACATTAGCTTTCCATGACCAATTTCAACTCCAGTTTTCCCACAGAAGTTGCACTGTGATGGTGAACAAACCCCTTTACCCACTTCACAGGAGAGGTCTGAGACGTCAGAGAATCTAGTTAGTATGTATAGCAGGAAACAACTTTTCTAAAAAAAATATATTAATATCATCTGAAGAATAAATCTGCATACCATAGGGTCTTTTGTCATGCTTTGTTTTACTTTTTGTCATGAGGGATTTTTTGCCTCAAGTGTTTGTCTTGGAGTTTGAAAAGAGGTGTCTGCTAAGGAAGGCAGCAATCTCCCTTAAAACGGAAAAATGTAAACCCCCTCCCTCCAAATTACTATAATTTTGAAGTCAAGGAGCTCTCAGGCAAAGATATGGGAGTAGGAATTACAGCTCTTTACTAGCATGTATAAATAAAAAAAAATAAATAAACCTACAACTTAACAGGAAAATTAAAATAAAATGCAGTAGCACAAAACCCACTGACAGGGTCAGAATACAACCTGACACGCTGTTTGTTGGTCAGGGTGTTGGTAGCAGTCCAATTAAATGGTGGCTGCAGTCCTCCTGCAGTGACAGATGTGGTTCTGTTAAAGCAGTGATCCCACAGAAGGCTGTAGTTTTCCTCTGGAGGTCCACTGGAGGTGTAGATGGGTCTGGCCTTCCTCTGGGAATCCCCTGGAGAAAGGCTGCCTGTGGTGTTCGCAGTCTCAGATTCTATCCAGGTAGGAATGCTTGGCTCCTCCCCCTGGGTGGAGCACCTCACACTGGGATGATGTAATTTTATCAGTCCTGCAGTGAGACTCACTGGCCCATTAACAGAAGAGATCCCCCTGGAGTTCTGAGGGATGGGTCATGGAAGAGATAAAGAACACTGCCCCAGATGGTAATAGAATACATACTCCTGGTTACATCTTGCATGGCAACCTAAGACAGTGTTCAATCAAGCATACAACAGCAGAGACAGGATTTCTGTTTTTCAGAAGAAGGAATATTAATGGAAATCCATGTCTGCATAACAAAGCAGTGATCAACAGTTCGCAGTTTACACCACTCATTCTGAATTATTCACGTTATTTCTCCCTGATTTCTTTCCCTTTTCCAATGAACTTCCCAAATGAGAACCCATATTAATATTTTCATACTTTCTTTCCTTTGTCAGAGTTAGGAAAAAGCAAATATTAGAATTTTGATCACACACAATCCTTCTGAATGCTTCTACATGTGAGATTTTTTTCTTCTTTTGTTTTAAGATAATACTCAACATAAAGCATGGTCCACCCTTTAACCGATGCAGCTCCTAATTCCTACTCCTAGAGGCAGAGCTACAGCAATAAGGTGGCAGCTGTGACCCTGCAGTCTACCTGCACCTTGCCTCAGTGGAAGGAACCCACTGCTTTTAATGGGTCTGAATTTATGAGAAAAACCGGCTGCTGCATTTCAGTTCAAAGGGGTTGGGCACACAGGGCTGCTGGATGGGGCTCTAAGAGCAGCTGGATGGGGCTCTAAGAGCAGCCTGGGATGTGTAGATAATGGAAGATAATCAACAGGCAGGCACTGGGTCCCAAGGACAGGTCTGGAGACTGCACCAGTGTAGGTATATGACCAGGGCAGCAGGCAGGGAAAAGGAGAAAACTGGGAAAGGGCCTGTATGAAGCAGCATTTTATCACCTCCAAATGACCACAAGGCAGAAGACACTGCCTACCAGAAGACCCTGAGAATGTGATGGACTCATTTCATCCTGCAACTTTCTGGGCAACCTGGGCAGAGCTCTGCATTTAAACCCAGCAACAACATCTCTGCTGCTGCCCTTGGGCTTGATTTCTGCGTGATGTCTAAGCAAAAACAAAGAGCAAATAGCAAGACCTGAATCCGATGAGACAGAGGAATGGAAAAGCTGATTAAAGCATTTTCCAAATGCCACACAGAGGAACACATGAAGGAAGAAGTGGAATGTCTCTATTTTACTGTTATGCACTTACTGTAACACTCAGCATTAAGTACCAGAAGTTTTTGAGGTCATTGTTTCAGTGTGCTCACTTTTAGGAAACCAAAACTGATACGAAGTCCTACCACAAGCTCAGATTGTTATGTAGAAGGTAATGGAAAACTGATAAATTGAATGGAAAAAAAAAAATTTCCACAACAATCCCCCCCCCCAAAAAAAAAAACAAATAAACAAAAAAACACAAACAAAAAGAAAGCCATAAAAAACACTCTACCAACCAACTAAATAAATATCTGCCACACCAAACCACTTTTATTAAACTGAAAAGAGAAACTTGAAGGCTAGAAAAAGCCTTTGGAGGCTTGGGATTTTGTATGTTAATAGTCCTACTTTGGGAGGATATCTAGAGGACTAGGTGGTGAAATAGAAAGGAAGAAGCTGGACAAGTTGGACAGAAATAAAAAGCATGGAACAGTTGCTCTTATTTGAGGGTAAGCAAAAGGAAACTATCTCAGCTGGAGAAAGTAGAGATGACTCCAAATCAAAGGTGCACTTTTCAACTTCAAATTTCTCCCACCCCCTCATATCCACCATGAGAGAAGTCATGGAAAATTAAACTGCATGAAGATTGAGGGGGAAAAGCTTTCCTTTTTCTTAAAATCTTCCAAATTGGGAGTCTGAGTTTTAGGACTAAATCACAATGAATAGCACTTCACTTCACTTGAGATGTATATTTTAACCCACCATCCTGAAGACTCTTTCAAGGCTTTGTTTGGATGGTTTTGAGTTTAGGGGATAAGGCAGACAAAAGCAAACACAACGGGATAATCATTTCACAAAGTATTCACAAATATTTCTGCACTGTGTCCCAGGAACTGTTAGGGACTACTTCGGCTCTGCATGTGTAGTGGGTGACACATTCAGATCCTCGTAGAATACTCCTGGGCTCCCCCTCCACTTTGTAATATTGAGCAAACATAACAATTATAGGACATTTTCAAATTAGAAACATTTACACAAGACTACCAAAATTGTCTTGGCATTCTGAATTAGAAGAAAAGAAGACTATTTGATTACAAATGAGATTCTTAGATAACTATATACAGAAATCCAGTAAGTTTATATGCATTGATTGTTGCCACAATGTTGAAGTATCTGTGAGAGCAATTGCTTTACCCAATTAAGGCCCAAATTGTAAAATTTATTCATGCAGTGCAGGCATCTCATATTTTAAAATTGTTCCAATCAGTTAGATAACACTCCCTGTCTGCACAGGAAGCCATTCAACAGCTTTAAGACAAAAATCTTTCCAATTTTTCTTTCAGTCACAGAGTGGGTTGGATTTTTCAGCTTAAGCCTTCCTAAGACAAAGAGAACTAAATACTGAAAGCACTGTACAAATTTAGTAATTCAGAAAATGGGAGTTTAGAAGCACATGTCTCACAGGTTCATCAATAGTGAAGGCCCAGGCTGTTTAACCACCACAGGCTCTTTCATCCCCCATGCAATCTTAAAATATCATCTTATGGTTCTCCAGCATTAGATCCCTCTATAGGCTCAGGTAAAGGGAAAACAGTTGTCCACAAACTGTGAGTTTTAAGATACATGCAGCAATTAAGCCAGATTAATAATAAATACAAAAGAATAAAGGGTCCCATCTCTCACTTAGGGAAGAAAGGCACACTCTGGCACACCAGCTTTTGAAAGATTTACAACCCAAGCACAGGATCACAAGGTCTGCTGGCTACACGGTGTTTTCGCATGACTGAAAGAGATTTTCTTGCCACTAATAACACCAGTTTAAATTTTAATGGAGCTGTTCTGAAGAAAAATAATTAACATATGGTTGACTTCCCATATATTAGAGAAAACAATAATAGCAACTAAATCAGTATCTTCTGTATAATTCCAGCTGTCTGGGTCATGATGGGTTGTGCATCTGACTCATCTCACAGACATGCATGACATAATGAGAACAAACACAAATCGTTTGCAATGTCAAGGATTAGATTTTACCTAAGACAGAGGAAATAGGACCATATTATGAGGGACTACCTAGGAAGCAGCAGCCAGCCAACCATTACTTCTTTGAACCACAGAAAATCCCTGACAGGTGGTTAATTGATAATACTGTATCACAAGGCAATCCCTACACTTTCAGCTTGATTGCTAGTCTTCAAGTGAGGGCACATAATCTTGGCTTTTCACAGTGCCTCAGTTTAAGGTGTCACTCTGAACACTTGGTTTACAAGCCCTTCATCCCTGCAGAGTTAACTTCTTATAGGGAATTTTTATCTGCTAGAAACAAGGCACAAAGCAATCTCAAGCTATGGCAGTGCCATAGAGGACTTCTCAGGATGTGACGTTCTACCAGTCATGGCCACCAGCACAACACTAGTAGTTGTCAAAGAAAAATCAGGACACTAATTTTCATCCACCAAAGAAGCTCTTGTCAGGACCTCCTAGCTTATGTTTAGGGATGTTAGCTGAAATAAACTAAACGGGGAAATGATTAGTGGCACTGAGTCTGGCAGGCGGGTTCTTCTCCTGGCAGACACTCGGCAGACTGTGGGTTCGACTTAGTCACAAAAGGAGGATGTGAAGAAGCCCAATCAGATAACAAAAATAGTCTGCAAAACACATGCTTCTACTTGGGATTGTATTTATTAACACAGCAATTCAAGCAGTCTTATTCTTAGAACAAGAACTAAAATAAACAGAACAATCCCAACTGTCAGAGTACCACCCATTTATCACGAGGGTTCCTGTGTTTGAAGAAAAACAGAGGCATCTAAACAACCACCACCTCTTGTCTAGGCCCCCCTAATTTCAGTGGGACGAAGCAAGGAGTATATGGCAACTGGAGTCTTGACTGAAATGGCTGGTGAAGGACCAAGAAGAGGATGGACTAAATCCAAGAGTGGCTGTATTACATTTCCACACCATGTGAGGAGAGATCGGTAGTGCCAAAATGCAATGCCAAACATATCTGGGCTAAATCACTCTCTGAAGCTGTCCTCTTATCTGGAGAGAACAGGACCCCTAAGTAACATCTGTAGGATCACATCTGGATTCATCCCACCACCATCTTGGCAAAGCAGACTCTTTATAAAAATTTAGCATGCCAAAGGATTAATATACCCATCCTTTAACCCAGATGTCCATAAAATGATTGCTGGGGTTCAGAAAATATGAGTGGCATAGTAGACAAACTTCTGCTTCAATCAATCAGCTTTTCATTAACATCATTCATCCCGTCCTCTATATTCTGAATAAAATCTGCTTTCCCTCTTTACCATGCAAATTCCTCTTACATAATAAATACTGCAACACAATAAATCCTTCAGTGTCCCTTTTCCTTCTAGGGAAACAGTCTCTGCACTGCTTTATGCTGAAAATGTTTTTCAGACTTCAGCACAGGCATTAACTGTGATATTTCCTTCCTGTGCAAGCACATCCAAAGACTGTCTTTTTCATTTTCTCCCTGGTAAGGAAAGGTATTACCATCAAAAATCTTAGGCTTTAGCCACTGACCTGTGAATGACTGCATGGATGAAAGCCCCTCCTAGAATTATCCTAGTAATGAGAAGCCTAACTTAAGACCTTCCTCCAGAATGAACGATGCATGAATGATAGGCTCTTTTGAGGGGGTTTTTTGTTTCCTTTCTCACCTCTTTTGTTCGCTGAAAGATTTTCAGACATCATCTAAAGAGGAAAAAAATCAACAAATGAAATCTCAGCTTGTTAGGGGCTTTCAGCCATAGAAAGTGTACAAAAAGAAAATAACCTTGAACTCTTTTCTTCTAGGAATGTTGTCAAAGCCAGAAAATGTGATCCTCTCCTCATGTAAAATGGGTGAATTTCAGAAATAAACCCCAAGTTTGGACTCGTCTCTAATTTTCATTCATTGATTCTCTATCTCTACAGTGAAGGAAAGACTAAAAATCTCTGTGTGCATATGAAGGCAACCATCTGTAAGCAAAAGGACATTATCTGAATGTAAGAACAGAAAGGCAACAGAAGGACCTGTTCCTGTAGTAATTGCTGTCTGCTGTTACAGCGTCATTTTGAGTTGTCAAAACTTGAAACCTAAAATAAACCCCACCAAGTTTTCTTCAATGCTTTTCTGTGTCACACTACTTCTCGTCTGAATTGCCTTCATAACTTCAAATTCCTCAACAGCCTTGTTACTGACTTTCAGGGAAAATGCCAGAGAGACAGATTTAATATGCAGCTCCAAGACACTTCCTTACCCTGCATTATTACCTCCTCTACTGCAAGAACACTGCTTCTCCTGGGAAGAATTTGATTTCCTTACTTATCAACACCTTCCTCTGCATGTCAGCGTGTTTCCTCTCACTCTCCTTCAATCACATAGTAAAAAAAAAGCCTAGAAAAGGTGAAATGTTGTATGTGTTAATGAAAGGCTGATTAGGAATTGACTGCTAATAGAATAGATGCTGCATGCCATATTGCTGTGGGATTTGCTACCAACTATCAAGCCAGAACACGTGTGCACAGGTAGCAAGTATACCATGGAGAGGCACTTGTGCACCTCACTATTAGCCTGAAACAGATTTTCCAGCATGCAAGCAGTGACCCGTTAATAGCTTACATAATGGAAACCAACACCAAAATTAGTCAGTGTGCTTGGCAAATTCAGATCATTAACCATGAAAAAGTGCTTCAAGTAGATCAAGGGAGAAACACATACCCCAGAGAACATTAAATAGAGAAGTCTTATTAGCGATGAGTGAACAGGTGCAGTATCCCTCTAGATTTGGCAGGATGGACCCTCTCGCTTCCCACAGAGAATTCCTGTCTGAAAGACTAGGTCCCACTTCTCACAACAGAGAACAAGCTGGACTCTTGATATCCCTTCCCAGGTACCCACTAGCCAAAAGGGAGCTCTGTAAGAAATAAACAGGAGGATAAAGTACATGGCTCCTACAGCTGCAGACTCACCAGCTGACGCAGCTGACTCAGCAGGAGCACACAGATCAAGAGCAATCTGTGCACAGATCCGTACTGTACACAGTTGATAAGGAAAGACTGGGGCCCTCTGGGAGGCACTCCAATGGTCTGCAAGCCAACTGGGCTTCACTAAGTGGTGGCTATGATGTTTTTCAGTAGGAAGTCAGACCAAAAGTAAAACAGATGAGTTGTTTACCATCTCCCCCATCCCTCCCCCCTGCAAAAAAAAAACCCCACCAAGCCAAACCCCAAAATCAGAAGCTACAGATTGATCATTCCAATTAACAATGTCACCAAAAAAAATAAAATTGAGAAACAAAATTGAGATAATTTTATACCAGGGCTGCAACTGTTCCACTTGAGTTGACTCATGGCCAGCATTTGCATATGGCACGATAACTGCATTGTCATGGTGGTCGTATAACAGCTTGAAATATCTGCAGAGGCACTTACACCACAGTTTTGGAAAGCATGGTCTAATTGTTTTGACCATTTCAACCAGATATTTCAAAGACTTTTTTTTTTAAAAAAAATTTAAAGGTGAAGACATGCAAGGCAAAAATGTAGGTTTCCACTGACCCAAACTAGTCCTATATGAAAATGCAAATCAAAATATATTTCATGTTAACTCAAAATGTTGGGTTTTTTTTCTAAAGCATGTGTCTTGGGCTGCCATGCAAGATGTAACCAGGAGTATGTGTTCTATTACCATCTGTTAAAAACAGGTGGGACAGTGTTCTTTATCTCTTCCATGACCCATCCCTCAGAACTCCAGGGGGATCTCTTCTGTTAATGGGCCAGTGAGTCTCACTGCAGGACTGATAAAATTACATCATCCCAGTGTGAGGTGCTCCACCCAGGGGAAGGAGCCAAGCATTCCTACCTGGATAGAATCTGAGACTGGGAACACCACAGGCAGCCTTTCTCCAGGGGATTCCCAGAGGAAGGCCAGACCCATCTACACCACCAGTGGACCTCCAGAGGAAAACTACAGCCTTCTGTGGGATCACTGCTTTAACAGAACCACATCTGTCACTGCAGGAGGACTGCAGCCACCATTTAATTGGACTGCTACCAACACCCTGACCAACAAACAGCGTGTCAGGTTATATTCTGACCCTGTCAGTGGGTTTTGTGCTACTGCATTTTTATTTTAATTTTCCTAGTAAAGAACTGTTATTCCTTCCCATATCCAAGGGCCTGAGAGTCTCTTGACTTCAAAATTTTAATAATTTTAGTGGGGGAGTCATTACTTTAAGGGAGGCTGCTACCTTCCTTAGCAGACACCTGTCTTTTCCAACCAAAACAGCATGGTGTAACAAGTTTATTTAAAACTTAATTGCCTGCCCTTCAGTATAAAGAGCACATGAAGAGCACACTTGGTTCTACATCAAACAGCTTAAATCATAGAATTTCCAGAGACATAGTTTTCAGGATATACCAAAATTGCTTGAAGAACTTACGTTTCATACCTTCAGCAATCGTCCACTTCTGTTCAGGTTCTCAGCCCTAGGTTTTACCCAGGAGATATGACATATATATAGTACTTCTCCATATTTCATTTTCATGAAATTGAAGTGACTCCTTTGATATAAAAAATGTAATTTCTTCTCATAAAAGGCCAATACAAGGGCCATTTGACAGGCCAGGATGTTGCACTACTGTTTGAGATGCCTATCACAGCGAGCAAGTCTGGCACTACACACAATGCTCACTTGGCTTCATTTTCTTATCTATTTTATGTGCATGAACAGCTGGAGATGGACGTATAGAGGCTTTAACCTTCTGCGGCACATCTAAAAAAATACACAACCAAAATCTATGCAGCTGTGAATGCCAGAAAGCCATCTGTATACAAGTTAATTGCTTTTGGTTTGAATAGTTTCCATTTTTATCCTGCCATCTACATTTGCACCTATTCAGTGGTTCAGTTTGGATGTAGCAGGGACATGAACCATGCTCCAAACCAGCTCTTCCATCTCCCAGGCCTGCCTCGCTGCAAGCCTTTCCTCAAAATCTTTTCCTCCTTTGAGTATTTTCTTCCCTCTATCAGTCTCAGAAATCAAGCAAACAAGCCTAAGGAATGCTATTTACATCAACACTTCTGTGGAGTGCATTACTAGACTGAGTGGATGACAGAAGCAAAGCAGAGGTTTATTTTCTGGTTTCCCAACCTCACTTACTTTCCAGTGACAAAATCGAGCTGTTCAGATGCAACAAATTCAGCTCTGAGCAGAAGGAACAGCAATGTCAGCCTACGAAGCACCTGATTGCTTTGAAAAACAACCAGCTGTTCCTTTTGTTCATTAAATCTGTATTTACGCATACGTATGCATGTATAATAGATTAACAATGCAAATCTTATACCAAAAAAAACTCTGACATCTACTTAAAATCTTGCTACTAATTACAGATGTGATTCAGACCAGTGATGTACTTCTAATTAGCAAAAACAAGCAGTCCTGTTTTCCTTGGAGGAAATGAGTATGGCCTAACTAGGGAAAATTAAACTAAAGCTAACACTAAACACTTTTGCTCTGTACCCTCTAAACAGTTTTTGCTAGCTCTGACAGATCTTTATTAATGACCCTATAAAAGCATCAATATTATCTAAGCAAATCCACTATTTTCTTCAACTATTTTAATCTGTACATCTCATCTCAGAATGTCATTTCTGTCAGAGATTGAGTGCAAAGACGGAAGTTGTTTTACGGACAGGCTTAAGCTTGAAATATTTGCTGGAAACAAAACAAGTACATGGAAATGCTACTAAAGAAACATGCACAAGAACTCTTCTATATTTACAGAAAGTGCTCTCAAAAAAAAAAAATAAATAGAGCCACGTCATCCAAATCTGTCCTTTTATAAATATGTAAGTCTTTTAAACATTGCTTGCTGGCTGTAGGAGCAATAACAACAGCCTTGCGGTAAGTCACTTTGGCCTTCTAGGTGATATAACTAAACTAAAACACTTTTTATTGTGACCTTTCCCATTTACTTTACAGTTACTGGTCAAAAGTACAGTGTCACCCTGAAGACATGCATAATCAACTTTATTTTCCAATCTAATTGAGAAATGGAGCTGTTAATGTCAAGAAACATTAAGGAAAAGCTGCTCCACTGAACCTGCTCTATCTAGCTACCTAGTGCTAGATTGTTGTGATAAAAAACTGCTCCACACACTCAACAGAGCACAGGGGATCATCAGTTTGCAAGGAGGACACAAATATTTTCCTGCCCTTTTTTCCCCATCCCATCACTGGAGTCCTTGCATCCGCAGCACACAGTGAGCCTGGAGGCACCATGACAGCTCAGGGAGCCCCAAAAACCCCTGGGAGACATGAGCCCTGACCCAGCCCCACAAAGGCAGTTTTCACCTTGGGGACCAGAGGGGTCACCCATTACCAGAATTCCATGGGAGAGGCTATTTGGGTCACCCCATAGCCTGTCCCCATGAGCAAGGCCACCAGAGGAGATGGCTATGAGGGACCAGGGGAGTCCCAGCCAGCTGCTGGAGGGCCTGGATGTAGATTGGGACACCTGTGTGGAGAAAGAGCACCCAGAACCAGCTACTGGATAATTGGCATTTGGAAGACCAGCCGCCAGGGGGGTCTGTAGTGTGCATTTGTGTCTCTTTGTGTGCCAGGGGGTTTGTTCTGAAAGCTGGTCCAAAACAGAGGCTTTGGCAGCTCATATGTCCAGGTGCCAGCAGCAGCAGAGACAGGGAACAGTGAGTGTCCATACTGTATACATATACACATTATATACTCCCTACTAAGAGGTGCAAGTCCTGGGCAGCCAGAGAGGGGAGCAGGATGTGGTCATTGCTGCAGTTCAAACTTGCATGAGTACAAAATGTGTCTGTGGATCTGTGCAGCTGGCCATGTATATAATGTAAACTGCGTGTGCATGCCCACTAGCACGCTCCTGTAGGAATAAAGCCCAGCCCCGCTGCTGCTTGGACACAGGGACATGCAGCTCTGGCAGCCTCATCTTAACTGGACTGCTGGATTCAGCCTCCCCATAACACTTGGGAGTTCCCAATAAATGCACTATCCATCATGCATAAACTAACATTTATTTGGAAATAAAGGGATGTTACAGAACTGGCAATTTTCCAACAATCGATGCGATCATGGTCCTCTCACAGTAGCTGTGACATAAGATGGAATGTCCAGACTAAAAGATGGTCATGCAGACTCCAAAAGATCTTTTGTTTAGAATGAGTGGTTTTTTTTTATATATTTTCTTTTTTCTTTTTTTTTTGTTAAAAAAGTACATTAATTGCCTAGCATCTGCTCTTGCTGTCTTCTCCCATTTCCTTGTCTACACACAGCACCAAACTGAAAATTAAAGGAGTGGTTTCAGGTCAGACCACTGCACCACAGCACTGACTTCAACTTTACTTATTGGCTCATTTAAAACTAACTTTCAGCATATACTAATAGATAAAGGAACATGCTCTCCTATGTAAGAATAATGGACAATTTTAACACAATTTATGGCCTATTCTATTTCTCCTGTCTGCAGTAACAGGGAACTTCAAGAGCAACGGGTCATCAGAGACTAATATTTAGGGATGACTCAAAGACAGATAATCTGATCTGCCTCACAACAGATTTATGCTACACCTACTTTAATAGAGCTACTTCTAATTTGTATTAAAACAAGATCAACATCAGGTCCCTGGATTCCAGCAACAAAATGTCCCACCAAGACAAAGTTATAAAGTATCATATACCACATACACTTGAGGTAAACAAAGCCCTTTGGCTAAGTAAACAGTAGAGAAGCAGAGAGAATTACAGCTTTTGGCTTCATGATTTCTACTGTACAGAAGAAATGTAATTTTTTGGGATACAGACAGTAGCCAACAAGTTTTTTCCCCTCAGGACAGGAGGGGAGAAATTTCCACACCACGGAAAACAACAGCAGTGGCTGAACAAGGAGAGTCTACAAAGACATCATGAATTAGCAGAAAACTACTTTGGAAAGATAAGATATTAAACATTTTCTGTGGGGAATAAGAACACTGGAGATTATTTACTTTGCCTTAATTACTTTGGCACACTGCTAGATTAGTTTTTGTACGTTACTAGATTTCCATACCATCATTTAACAAATGCAAAGAAGGGAGTTCATGTTCTGAATATTTAAAGTTCACCCTATCCATATTATCTTGTCCTGAGCTGGAGTTTCTGCCACTCATTTCACAAATAAATAAGACGGCTACAGCTTCACTTCAAAAATTATTTTTTTACAAAAATAATCTACAGCGATGCAAGCAGCACCTTTAATTTATGTGTATGTCATTCTCGCTTGCCTTGTGCCTACCTAGATGCATTTTGACAAGAATTCACTGTCGATATATACAATATCAAAGCAAGGATAAGCATCAAGTTTCACTGAAGCTTTCAATCTAGATTACATTAGGTCATCCTCCACTCTTCTGAACACTTCACTTTGATGGAAAACAGATAATAAGCCAATTTCCAGAGGGTTATAACTTATAAAAACACAGTGTAACATTTGTAAGAAGTTCCCTTGAAGGCTTTATGAAGTGTTTAATAGGCTTTATAGTTACGGACCATATTACTGAACAACACTAATAAAATAGCAGTTTTAGACTCTCCAATAACTAGAGCACAAATAAACGTATGATATACATATATATATATATATAAAAAAAGATCACTAGTCCCACTGTTTTGATACCAATATGAGATTTATGAGAGCCTGTGCTGAAACAAAGATCCTGTCCTTTCCTTGTCTCTTTCCTATTGCAAACTGTTTAAAGAAAGCCATTTACAAGAAATCCAAAATTTCCCAGCCTTGAAAAGAGCTGTCTGTACCTAAAACAACTGCAAACAATACCACTTCAGCACATCTAAACAAACAAAAGTCTATTCAAGAAACAAACAGAGGTTAGCAATGGGATTTTCACCTGAAATTTTCCCCAAACTAATTTGCCACATTTTATTTCCCATTAGGAGGTTTGGCCACAGTACTGTTAAAAAGCTTTGGATTTCCCTGCAGCACTGATAGAGTGGGGATTTTTCTTTTCTCTTCTTTATGTGTGCAGTATCTAAGACACTCCTCTCCACAAACATAAAATTCCAAAAATAATGAATACCATTATAATAATAAAATGAAAACTGACCAAACAGTAAATACCCATGCAGCCATAAAAAATTCAAATGTTTGATGCCTGGAGGATTACTCCACGCAACATGACAACAGAGTTAATTTAAAGCCTATTGGGAGAAATTAAAAGGCTCAGGTTAATTATTGCTTTACAGCTGAGCTGGAGGCATGAAAAACAGAGCAACTGAGAAGAGCGTGGAGATAAGCAACCAGGGTTTCAGCCTGTCTCCTCCCTACTCCCCATCTGCTCTCAGGCCGGGCACCACGACAGGGCTCTTCAGCAAGCAAAGAGGCCACTTCAGAAGGCCCTCTCTTCCAATAGCTCGTCTCTTCGCGCTGCTCTTCGCTGCATGCCCCCTGCTCGATCCCCAGCGTGCCCGTCCCTCACAGCACGAGGCAAAGAGTCTCACCAAGCCAGCCGCTGAGACCTTCCCTGACACCCGTACCAAAGCTACAGCAAAACTAGTAAAACTAGGAAGCATTACAGAAGTGGCAGCTCGCAAAGGAGATGTTGAGAAAGGTTTCATTGTCAACAGAAAGCAAAACAGCAAAGGTTCTGGGAGACAGGCACTTGGGGGGTTCTTCATCGAAACTACAAGTTTTGCAGCACTCTGTGATAAAAACACGAAACCAAACAACAAATTTGCCAGCTTACAGCAAGCAAAGCAGGAAAGAATGAGCGCAGGAAGATGGTAAAACACATAGTTTTTAATATATCCCAATATATTTTAGTATCAGGACTCTGAAAACACTAGTTACAGTTAACAGCTCATTACATATTACTAAGAAGATAACATTTGTTGTTAAAGTGAAAATATTTGTTTGAAACTAGTTTGAAACATGTAGGAAGCAGATATCTTACTAGACACATATTTAAATTTTTATGTAAGAAGAACCAAAATCTTCACATTGAAAGCATGCGCATTTGGACACTGTGACAGGTTATACTCTCCAGCAAAATTTGAGAACCTCAGGAGAGGATTAGGGATTAGACAGACTTTTTTTTTTTTGTTAATTTTAAATGAGAGCTTGAAGACAAAGAGTATCTAGTACACGTAAAATTCCTTCCAAGTGGGAAAAAAAACTTATCTGTAAATGACTAGAGCTTCCTGATGAAAACTAAGATATTTCCTTGCTAAGAGTCTGAATAATTCAGTTACCAGTCATTGATCTCTGAAACAGCCATGATCCATCTGCTAAAATCAGGGAATTGCAAGTTTTTGTGTTAACTCTTTTTCATATTTGAGTAATAAAGTCTGTGCCAAAAAGCAAGGACTTGCAGGAGGTTCAAGGACAGTATCAATTATTATTATCTTCACTGACAAGGCATTGGTTTGCAAGGCTTTACAGAAGGCAGCCTAAACATTCTGAGTACTTGTAACTTCATTACCTAAAAAAACCAATATCATCTATGCTTAAGGAGAAATTTAAACCCTCAATTATCTTTAAATTTGCAAACCTGAAAAGTAGCTTCATTTGATCAGCAGACTCTTCATATTCCTTGGATATGCACCTTAGCCAGCAGCTTCTTCACCTTTCTAGCAGAGCTGCATGATGCTGTAGTGGAATTGTCTCCTTCCCACCATCAGGTCTGGCAGAATTTGGTCTTTCTGTTAACAACAAATGCTCCAGAGCTGGGTAAGAGTTGCCAAGGAGAGCTCAGCAATTTCTCATTGTTAATCCCAGCAGCAGCACTGACTCTGATTAGCTCTCAGGGGAATCATTTCCTCCAAACTGAACAGAAGAAATCATCAACAGGTGATGAATAATGTACTTCTGGTGAAACAAAGTCACAATACTACTTTTTCTCTCTATCATGCTGCTGTAGATATATGGACAGATAGACAAAAGTACTACTATAGATTTCCATATAGTATTGTAATGATTATTTACAAAAAGAAAGATTTAATATTCCAGTAGCATTAATCATAACATTATACACATTTTCTAGAGAAACTTCAAAAGCATGCATTCACATATATATGCTCTACCAAAAAAAAGCCCAAATACACACACAACAGCAACCTACAATTCCCATTAAAACTGCTTCATAAAGGACATACCCTCAAAGTACATATATGTTACTTTTGAAGATTTCTTCAGCATTTTTAAAAATAAAATAAATATTAAAACTTGCATTATATTATACTTTTGTCTCAGAAACAAATTAAATTCTGGAGAAAATTACATAAAAGAGGAAGCTGTGAAACACGGGGTTTTTCAGCCTTTAAAAAAGGATGGTAAGCAGAGGTTTTACAGCTGTCTATAGCTACCTAAAAGGCAGGTATTGAGAAAATAAAGCCAAACTCTTCCCAAAGATTTAAGGTGGAAACACAAAAGGCAACAAGCACACTTTTTAATAAAGGGCATTCTCACTGAATATAAGGGGGTGGAAAAATTTCCAAAAGAAGTTTTGATACCTCAAAAAAAAAAAAAAATTACAGTTTACTGCTGCTAATATTGTTCTGCATCTAATATAATGGAAATGCACCTCTATTGCATAAATTTTACATGACAGAACATTAGGTCATTAAATAACAGTGAACATCAGAGATCACGCAGGAAAGTCATTCTTCAGGCTCTCACTAATAGGAATCAAAACCACAGTATGCATCTTCCCCCTAATTCCATTTCATTAGACATGTCATAAGCAGGCCCTTTGAGCCATGAAAAGGGAACAGACCCCACTCTGACAGCTTTTCCTAGAACTGGTGAATTAAAGCACTTCAAAGAGAAAAATGACACCATTTCACAACTTGAGAATCCCAAAGGCTGGCCAGCACCCAAGACTGAGATGGAGGCTTTGGAGCTAAAAGCTCATGTGTTACAAATGAGCCAAAGGACATGACTTTATACATAAAAGAAAGAAGATAAAAGAGGTTTAAAGTTACTTGGGCATGAGGTCCAGAAAAGAACATGGAATATATATTTGCCCATAGTTTACAGTTTCACTTCTGCTTTATCCAGCTTTCAAGAAATGTACTTCACCTGGAGTATCCTGGCCCTGGACAAAGGGCCCGAATGCCGCAGAGTCTGGCTGCGCTCCCACCTTGCCATCGTGGAGGTCCAAGCTCAGGGCCCCACTCCCAGCTTGAGATGACAACACCAGAGAAGTAACCACAGCTGTTCTAAATGTTAGCATTGTTAACTGTTTCACTGCTGTTCAAGGCAGATACTGTAGGCTTTTACATCTCTGCAACAGTCAAAAGACACTGTTGCCAAAACCACAAGGTTCAAAGCCTCCCAGTGCAGTGGAATTTCTTTAGCACAACACTTGATTCTCTTAAAATTAAGCAAACCTAAAGTCTGGCAACCTGACCTCATTAAAACAATGTTAAATCTATTTATTTAAATGGAAAACAAATACTCAGACATCAAGTATCCTAGCTGTAACTCCACATATTTTATTTAAGGAACCCTAGTATGATAAAATTCTAAAATGAGACACAATTCTTAATCTGCCACATCAAAAGCATGACTGCTTTCTAAACCCTTCACAAGGAAACCAGTTTGAGCACAAGAAGCCTGGGTTAAGAGTTACAAGGCTCTTATTTTTGCTGTCACAAGTGCTGACTGAAACTGTATGCGCCAAAATGAAGCTACAAGATCAAGGAAGTAAGGTTCACAATGAAATCTGAAAGACAGCATTCCGGTCCTGTGCAAGACACAAAGTGGCTGGCAAAGTTTCATCTCCAGCACAAACAAGCTCCAGCTCAGGAGCACTAAGGAGAAGAAACACAGTGGATGGTGCTAACTTACTGTTTCAACTACCACAAATTTCAACTAATCAGTGCCACCACCGCAGTAACAGGGAAAGAACTTGCTAGACATAGAAACAAAAAGACTTTTTAACTGATCCTATTCCTGATGAGACATTTTCTATTTTAGACTTTGAAGATGCTGAGGAATTTGGTTTCCTGAGCAAGTGGGCAGCACTGTGTAAGCAAACGGACAGGAATGGAGCTCATATCATGAAAATGAGGAAAGCGTCTTTACACCCTGGTTTATTCCATTAACTGAAAAATACTTTTAAGTCAAAATTGGTGGGAAAAAACCCCAAAATCCTGTGGGGATCTTTGAAAAGGAATTCTGTTGGGGTCTGAAAGCTACTTGAAATAAACTAATTAAGAACATAAAGAAAGAACAGTGAACGAGTCCACTAAAGTTCTAAGTGCCCACACTATACAGCTGGAAAGAAACTGGAGAAGCCAGATTTCTAAAGAAACTATTATTTAATTGGAGTAACAGAGACTTGGATAACCCTTGTGGAGGTATAAAGAGGCACTGCTCTTTCAAAATGGTTGGTGTTGCATTGTACATTAAGAACACATAGAATTGATGTAGTTTCAGGCCATAGGGAGATTCAGATCTTGGAGAAACAAATGGTTGCAAAGTTAGAGATGAAAAAACCAGGAACACTCCCATGGTAGGGATCTGTTGCAAACCACCAAACCAGGGAGATCAGGGAGGAAAGATTTTTTTCAACACTGCCAGAACCATCCAGAGTACACGACTGGAATACTATGTATTTTAACTACTCCCACATCTGTGAGCAGCTGAGAAAGAAATACATCAGGACATTTTGTTCTGCAAAAATTCAAAATAAAATGAAGTCAGCTTTTGACATAGAAGGTAAAAAGAGCACTTTAATAAAGGGAGGAGGGGAATAGGAGGTTTCTTCCAATGTCATTATAAAGTAAGAGAGTTCATAATCCTGAGGATGCAAAACCACAAAACAGCAAAGCATTTTTCAACAGCAGGTTTAAATTAATTATTAAAGTAGCAACATGGGTGCTGTCTAGTCAAAGAAACCCTCAGAAAACAATTGCTGAAATCACAACGGAGCAGCATATTGTGTAGGGCTCCATGGGGTTGTGTTTCAGGTCCAATGCCATCCAATATTTATATCTATGGCTTCAGCAGTGGAATAGAAGTTATGTTTATGAAATTCTCAGACAATACTGAGCTCTAAGAGACTGCAAGTATTTTGAAGGCAGGATCAGGAATCAGAAGGGCATGGGTAAACTGGAGAGATGAAATGAAATTCCGGTCCAGATTGTAAACTAATTATTTCTACAGTTAATGGAGGACAAGTCAATACAGTTATTGGTGTTTGGGGACCTAAATGAGATTCTTCATCTGACCCTCAGTAAGGCATGTCCAATTGGCCAGGCTCCATTGACTAGATTGGGAATTTAGTGACAGTGCTAACATATGATGTACATTTAGGCATGTACACTCAAATGTTTATAACCTGATGCTGGGTCCAATCTACAGTTTAAGGGTGGCATAGGAATCATTTAGTAGGAACACATGCAAGGTACTTGGGTATCTTAATAATTAACAGTATAATTAATTGCATAAATAATGAATTGTATAAATGCAGGAGGAATTACTTTTTCAGTTGCATTACTGTACAAGAGGATCTCAAGGAAAGAAGACCTATATTGCATAAATATTCAATACCACTAAAAAGCTACAGCATTAGTGAAGTAATCCTCTCTGAACAGAGTTGTCTTATGTTCAGTTTGGGGCATCACACTCCAAGAAAGATGCAGAATAATTGCAGAGACAGATTTCTAGAAAACTTAACCTATGAGGAAACATGGACAGAATGAGGATTGTACAAAAAAAAAGACACCAAGAAGGAGATCTGTAAGTTGTTATGTACCAAACTGGCTGCTGAAAATAAGAAACATCCACGAAAGACAGAGTGATAAGCAATATGTTCAAACTGCAGCAAGAAAGATTTTTATTTTGTAACAGTAAGAACTGTGCCACACCGGAATAGAATGTTTTTAAGAACAAACCAGGGATCTGACAGAATATAACTGATCCTGCCTTGGGATACCAGGATAGCCTAAAAGATTTCTGAATTTCTTTTCCATGAGTGCTCTTGGGGGTTAACAAAATTCAGAGCTACTCATCCCTTGGTCAGATGCACAATTGTGTGTGCCAATGATGTTCAGCAATTCCCAGGGCCGGGTCACAGAGGAACAGCTGTCAGATTGATTTTTTTTTTTTTTCCCCTGGCACTTCATAAGTTGGAACTTGTGGCAGATGTGCAATGATCACCACATCTTCACACAGTACGTCCACTCGGTATCCCAACACAGACCTTCAGAATTATTAGCAGTGGGAAAGGAGATCCACTGAGCTTCGTCTGCCTTCTTGCAAAGGCAGAGAATGAATGGGTACTGCTCAGAACCATACCCTTTTGTCTTATTCATGAGTAACTCTGAAGTGAGACCACAATAACTGAGCAGTGAGATCCTGGACCACACAGCTTGCTGATGCAGTATACTTCCTTCACCAAAGCTACCATGATTGAATAATCTAGCTCCCCTTATCTTACAGCAGACATTATTATTAATTTAGTGGTAACAATTACCTCTCAGATATCTTTTATTAGAGGGAAGTAAAGGAAAGACTGAAGTATTCAAATCTAATTCAATATATTACAAAAATTACAATTCGTTATATTACAAAAATATTACACCACCATACATTACATATTACCATGATTTTCACAGCTCAGTATCATGCTCTGTTCAGGTCAGATGATGTATGAGACAGGTGAGAGGTGAGAAAGCCTTTACAGAGTTCTGACAATAAGGACACCTTATTGACCACAAAAGCTATCAAAAGACAAACTCTGCCTGAGTGTTTTCATGATTACTAATAAACTTTGAAAAAAACCCAAAATTGGCCTATGAACTCTTTTTGTGGTATTCACTATACATACTTCAATTTTACTCTGTGTCCACATTATGTTTTCATGGGCAATAAAATTTTCAGAAAAGAATCCAGTCCAACAACCAGAGTAGCTATAGTTGCCAAATGCCTGCCCTGAAGTAAAACAGTAGAAAAAACCCACCTATTTAGTAGTAGAGAATGCAAATGTCTCCATAAAAATTTTACCTATTCCTGTAGCCAAGGGCAACTCTGGAACAGGAAATAACATCTTTAATAATGTTTTTAAAAGATGGCGTTTTGTTCACTGACTGTTTCTGAGAAAAACATCCAAACAAATCTCATCTGGTCCTCATAAACCCTCTCCAATGCACTTTCAAGAATATTTAAAATAAAAATAAGTTATATTTTCATACAACAAAGACATATGACCACGTGCTGAAATATCTTGACCAAACTGAGATAACTGAACTTTCTTCACCCCAGCAGTTTATAAAATGCAGGATCTAATAACTTACTCTCTTTTTTCTGTATGAGCAAAATCTCTAAAGGTTCTTGAGAATTTACATTTCAGACTGGCAAACAGGGTCTTCTTCATTGACCTTATTTATTTTAAATTATTCACCCACTTCAAACACTCTAGGATATTCCTGCTAAAGTGAAGTGGCTGAAATTCGTACAGCTTCATATAAAGACATCAAAATGCCTCATAAACTCTTTTCCTCTTCAGGAACGTTCTTTCCAACAGCTATATACGTACCTATACATATCTATCTATATATAGTTGAGACTTTATTTTCAGTTTTCTTAGCATTAATTCAGCTCATTAACTTCTGAACACCTCATGCAAGCTCCTGCAAGGAGCATTAAGCCCTTGCTTAGCCAGTTTGATGAATCTCATGCACTAAGGACACAGCAGGAGATCACTGTGTCCAGGTGAATTTCACTACCTTATCATAATGGTCCTTGGCTGTAAAAATGTGAAGAAGCATTTCAATCTCAATCAGCTATGCAGTGTAGTTTCTTCTTCTATCCCCAGTCCCACGCTTCTGGACACAAGGTGCTGGATGATCTCAGATAAAGGTCCAGACAAAAGCACATCTTTGCAAACAGGCTTGCTACCCAGTAGAGAAAGCTTTAAGCTAGGATCATGAGGATATGGTATCTGAATGCAGAGGTAAATGAGGAAGCAGTGCAGATAAAGGGGAAGGACATGTTGGAGAAGGCCATGAAACAGAGCAATTCAGGCTTCTCAGACAGTGATAGGCACACCACTGCACAGAGCTTGAGCAATGAACAAGTAGAACTGGAAGTTTGTGTATGATAGCACAGCTGTGGCATAATCAGAATCCCAGATCTGAAGTAGCACACGTGACCAGTTTTTGCATCTTTATTTCCTTACTTTTCTACATTGTCTAACCTCTGAAAGCAGGAGTGCACCATTCTGGCTGTACCACAGGTTAGTTCACTCAATGGAGCAGAGAGAAGCAAAAACAGGATGCTAAGCCACCTGGAGATCCATCCTTGTCCAATCCTGAGGTCAGTCAGACAGCAGGAAAAGTCTGGCAGAAAGCCAGAAATGTCAACTTTAGCCCACTGATGGTCTTTTCCTGATGGTAAGCTTCCACCTTTCCTTTCATACCGTATTCAAAGGACTCTATCATACTGTTCTCCAATATTGACAAGGGTCTGGCCCTTCACGGCAGTCACTAATAACTTAAAATCCCTGACAGAAAAAAGTGAGACACATAGGAAATACATATAAAATAAAGGTCTATGTATGGAGTCAAAGACTCTAAATATTCAACTTTCTAAATTAAAAATTATACTACATTCACCAGAATACTATTAGATCAGAACTTATAAAAACAAACATAAGAATAGCTGCATGAAGAATGCAGAATCTTAGGTTCTTCAGTAAAGTCATGGAGTTTTTTCCAAAAAAACTTTCCAAAAGTTACTTATCTTCCACAAATTATTGAGATTTGGCATCAAGTTTGTTTTGGCTTTGGGGTTGTTTTTCAGAAGTTTTCTACTGATTCTCTTTATTGACAAACATTCTTTAAAAAGTATTTTTAAACAACATTTAGGATTTTGTCAATTTTGTTCGCTGTCATCTTACAAATTAGAACACTGAACAGATTTCATTTCCTTAGTCTAGCCATGATCAAGTCTGGGACTACAACAACAGGCTAATCTTCTGCCCCAAGTTATTATTCCATGTATTGGTTTTCAGATGTCACTTGGGACCTTCTACACACACACACACAGAAAAATCTCCTAGAGTCTCACACAATGAAATAAATTCTCTGAGCAACTGGAACAATAATTGGGCGGGTTTTTAACATAAGTTCTGCTCCAAACACACTTTTTAATGTGTATTGCTAGTTTCTCTGAACTGTTCACTTCCACAGCTTTGTGCCAGTTTACATGAATTGACAATCTAGATCCCAGAAATCAGTGAAATCTAAAAAAATAAAGTGAATTTTAAAGTACCCCCTTGTTTTCCTGAATAGAGATGAAATCCTAGGGGAGGTTGTGCTCTCTTTACTATTCTTTGAAGTGTGCATCACAGGAATAACTGTTTAAAAGAGGAATGAACAAGTGCTCATCATCTCTAAATATATATATATATACATTTTTATTTTTTTTTTACTTAGCTATCAATATGATTTATGTAGAAATTCTCATCTCTGGTTATTTGCAGTACAGGATAATCCAGAAAAAGAATTTTTTTTTTTTTTTGTTCTCACTGATTGTCTTCAAAAAGAGCTTATTCTCATCTCAAGTATGGCACCCCAACAAGTGTGTAATTTTCTGATAGTTATCATTGTTCCCTAAAGCACATAACTACTACTCCAAATCAGTTTACATCCATCTTTTAAATGTTTCCCCAGATCTAAATGTTTCTGGCAATGAAATCAGCAGTTGAAATATATTGCATCCTACGGTCTTGAATTGTAGATACATGATAAAATATACATGAAACTTATATAGATGTTTTGTTCTAAAACTCCTTCTTAATCAAAGGAGTACCAAATTTCAGGTGACTTCCTCCTCTGCTAGCTTCCTATGGGATACTGACAGCATCTGTGTCCTTAATTTCCCTTCATTTGTGCCTTATCTCTGCACAGCATCAGCAAACAAAAATTCCCAGTGGACAAGCAATAAATCTACCATTTCTGCTCTCAGTTTGCCTTCCTTCCTACTGTTCCCATTAAACCCTCTTCCTCCAACACTAAAATCCCCCTTGTAATCCTTCTCCCTCTTCCTTCCCCATGAGAAGTCTTGTCTAAGACCAGAATGAGTAAAACAAAGCAGGTAACATCCTCCCCTGTCTCAGCTCTCCATACCCTCTTGTAATCACTTTGGACAACATCACTGTCTTATTTGTTATGGAAACCACAATATGGATGACATTTTCAACTCAGATAGTCTCTCAAATCCCAATTATGTGTCAGTTCAGTGGATTTGTTCTACACAACCTCTCTATTATATAGCTTTTCATACCCATTCACACAGCTCATGCTCCTGCCCAAAAATCTTATCAGATCCATCATTACAGGCATTCTCTTCTCTATATCTGACACACAAAATCTTGCCTGTTGCAAAGGTTGTTTTCCTTTGTCATTCCCTTTAACCAGATCACCCCTTTGTGTGTCCAACACAACTTGTTCTCACTTCCAAAGATTCTTTACTCTAATCTCACACCTTTTATGGTGGTGTTAGTTTCCACTGTAGTAGCTAAACATTTCCAAGCAGAATCCACTAAAATACGCTTTTTTGTGATGCCTCCTAATTTTATTTATTTAATTATTTTTTTAATGTGCAAAACCCACCACTTACCATGCTGGTCAATACTGTGTCACCATTTCCTTGTACTTCTCCAGCCTTCTGTTCCCTTTTACCTCACCGCTCTTTGGCTGCTTTTCTAAATAGCTTACATACATCGCTGTCTTGTGCCCTCACAAATGGAGGGCCTTCATTTATGGCTTAGGCTCCTAAATACTAAGACCTGTAAATGCTATTGGTAGCCTATGAGACTTTGTGAGTCTATGGAAATATGGAGATGAGGGTTACTGTATTTGAGACACCAAAAAGCAATCAGGTGTCAAAAGGCAAGGCTGGTTTAGTTGCTGCTCTTGTCAGATTCAAGCAAATAGTTGTCTTGAAAAGAAATGCAAGCCTACAATCAGGCCAGAGCAAGGAAGGTACATAATAGCTATACTTTAGATGCAAACAATTTTATAAAATATACTGTACACATATACCCACATATATACATGTACTTTTGTGGCAAAATATACATATGTAACCTCAGAAAAACAAAACCTAATAGATACAAAACAGACTCTTGCTTCATATTTCAACATCTTAAAGACAGCAACTCATCTTCCAACACCAGAAAGTGCAAAATCATCTCTACATTTAGTATCATTTCAGATAAGCCCAGTTCCAGCTCAATAAGAGACCAGCAGTGATTCACTACTTATGAACCAGCAGAAACTGTGGGGAGGCAAAAGAAATTTATACCACAATTTCATACACGACTAATTTTAAAACATTCTTGGCTGCAACACATCCCATTAATTGCCAACTTGGCACATCTTTCTTAAGGCAAGTAATTTAATGACTGGTCAAGGACCTTGCAAGAGTTACCAGACCTGATTTTTACCTGCTTACAAGTGACAAGCAAACAATATGATCTTTAACTTCACCTTACTACCTCAGTTTTAACAATCCTGTCTTACACCTGTGTATATATATAGGTCTTCTTCCCTCACTGTCAAGCTGCATTGAACATGTCACAGTCTGAGCCCAGGTCACTGAGAGAGAATGACAGAAGCTACCAACATAAATTACTATTACCTCCATAAGGGCATGCATGCACAGTAAAAGACAGCATACTTAATTGGCTGTGTAAGACAGCTTAACTCTTCATTTCATTAAGTAAATTCTCCCTCTGTGAGGTATTAGGAGGAAGTCTTCCCATCTTCCCTTGTTCATTCCTTCTAAACCACTATCCTACATATAAAAGAAGGAGAAAGAAGAAGGCAAAGAGGAAAGCTTTTAAGGGAAATGCAAACAGTCTGGAACAATAATGGAAATAAAAGACTGAGAATAGGAACAAAATCCTGGAAGTTTTTTGTCCTCCCTGGAGAACATGCAGCAAAGACCATGAGTATTTCAAACACTAGGCTAAATCCTGCACTAAAAGCCTTTAATGTTGTAGAGGTTACAGGTCACCTTCTGCTGTGGTGTGCGCTGCATGCCCACACCTAACACATGTATGCTCAAAAAAACCACTATGAAATATTTAAACACTACTCCAAAAATACATAACACGTAATAATACTTTATAATACACAACCACCATGTATATGTACCTCTGGTCAGCCACTTGCATCCTCAAACATGCAGGTAGTTGTTTCGCTTCCCTGTGCTTTATGGGAATCCCAAGAGACTGCCACAAGGCAAATGGCATTCAGGCACAAAGTATTTCTTTTTGTTAAATCACTGCCATGTGTCAAGCATTGTTTTTTTGGTATAAAGTACATCAGCCATATTTATAAACATAAAACAGAGATCAACTACATGTATTCTCAAAATTGTCTGATGATATCAAAGTAGCAACATACAGGTTTGGGAAGAATAATGACATTCCTTTTATTTTGAATGAAATTAACTTGCCAATCTCCAAAACTCATTTAGGAAAGTATTCTGCTCCACCAGGTATATATCTAGATATGAAGTAGTTAAAAATAATGGAAAGCATGACATTTTAGATTATCATCTGGTAAAAATATGACCTTTATGGAACAATTACACAGCAGAAGGTAGAGATACTGAACAGGAAAAAAAAATAACCCTACAATGGCAAGGTAATTAATAACACACATTATCACTACTTACAAAACAGAAGCAAATAGTTGAATTTAGTTTCACACACTATTTTCTTAAAAGAATCAAAACTGGAGACAAACTGCATTTAACAAGAAACATTTCTGCTGTTGAAAGTGACACGGAAATAAAGCATGCCAAGAAGAATTTTTGTAAAAAAACCCCTCACAAAGTCAGAGAAAAATCTACATTCAAGTATATAGTTCAACATAAATCCACAACAGCATGAAATTAGGCAACTGAAAAGTAATGACAAATGCTGCATCTGACACTCTGTCCTCATCTAACCCTATTATGCCTAAGGACTATAGCATGCGTAATATATAAGATCACACATTCTCTTGGACACTAATGTAATCACCAACAACAAAATGAGTTGAATAGTTTATTTTAAGACCTGATTTTCAACTTTAACTCCTACTTTCCATTTCCAGGTTTATTCAAAGCTGCAAGGTGGGTTATAATCACTTACCCTGGCTACATTCTTAGAGAACAGAATAAAAGAAAAACACACTGTAAACAAGGGAAAAAAAAAAAAAGAGTTCTGTTGGAATCAAATATGGGTTTAGGGACTTCTAACTAATATTGAGCATAATCACAATATATAGATATACAGAATAGAAAGCAACATCCAAAGATGGATGTATTTTGGAGGAAATTTCAGAAAGACATGCAAATCTACTTAGTAGAAACCTGGGACCCAACAATTTCATTCTGGAATCCTCATTACTCCATATTCTCCACTTAAAGCACAGAATTTTCTATGGAGAGCATCACTTGGTATACAAAGGGACTGAAAGCCTACCAATGAGGAGTGAGGAAATCACCATCCTAAGCAGGAAAAAGTTTGTGGCAGAGACTGGAACTGCCTCTGCCTACTGTCCTGCCCATATTCCTGCCACCTGGACTACAGAAGCATCAGGGTGCTCTATTCAAGATCTTCGATAACTCTGCAACTGAGGCCTCATGAAAATAACCAGCTGCTGGCTGAACTTCATGTGAAGCTCATTCAGGCCAAAAGATAGCTTAAAGTATCTAACAGGACCTTATCAAATACACTGGAGGTAGTTTGCAACCTGAAATACATCAGTCATGCACCTACATGTTTGCTGGACTGAGCCCCAAGCATACCAAGCCCATGAATGAAAGAAGAAACATGACATTATTAATTTTTATATTATTAATAATATAAAAATATATATATTAATAGTATAAAAATATAAAAATATTAATTTTTTAATTATTAATTTTTTGAAAGCAGGTTTGAGCTTCGGTCTTCCCAGAGACAACAACAACAAAAAAAATTAAAATCCCTATCTTCTTTTCATATAGGTACACTTACTCTGACACTTTATTACCAAGCCCCTAGCAAAGGTATCTTTCATAAGGAAATACAGGCACAAGCCCTGAGAATCTCTGATTCAGGAGGCCAGAAGCAAGAAATGGGTTGGTCCTGGGTTCGTCTGCTAGTGAAGTCTGCTGGGCTTGCTCTTCACTCATCTTCTTTCCCTCCTTCTCATACTCCAGCTATGGAAGAAGTATTTCTAAGAAACTGGATCCACACATATGGCTGTCAGCAGCTTCCCACTGAACCCGCGATTATGAACCACATAGGTCTAACTAGGTCATTTCCCAGATTCCTCCCTAACATTTCATTGGCAGCTTTTACTTTCTCTTTGTGGATCGTAGCAGTAGTTTCAATATTACACCAACTAATAGAAGAAGTACTGCATTCACCTCCACTGGCAGACAGTAACACATTACATTTGCTAAAAGCCAAAGAGCTGTGGGGAAACAAGATTTTTTATCTCATCTAGACAAAGGAGCACATGAAGAGGGTAAAATGAACTCTACCTGGCACAGCCTTTTTCAGGAAGCTGCTGCTTCCAGCTTGAGGAAACCTAAGATGACCATTGCGAAACAAGAGTTTGCATTACACTTTTCCCATGGCAGCTGTATACTGAGGCCAAAATTCACCTGGAGTGCTGAGAGGTAAACAATGGAGATGAGTGACACCACAGAATAATTGCATCCAGGTATCTGTGAAGCTCTAATCTCAAAACTGTGGTGGGAGGGAGGAGATTGTCTTTCTACAGGGAGAAATGTGTTCATTTAAAAGCTTTCTATTCTCCTCTCCAGCAGTCAGGCCTGGCCAGTAGCTATCCAGCTTGGTGCTGAAACTGTTCTCCCAAACAAATGATTTGCAGTAAAGAAAATTACACAAAAAATTGTAAAATTCTTACAGAATTGGTGGGGAGAAAACAGGGAGAGGGTTCTGGATTTCTGAGTTTCTGATTCTCCTGGGATCACTGACATGCCATGAGATGGTTCTTGTGACCCTCACTGTGATTCACTGTTTTTTAAACAAAAGTTTCTCAACAGCATGAATCATGAATCATTCCATGTGTTGGAAGGGACCTTAAATACCACCTAGCTCCAGCTCCCTGCCATGGGCTGGGAAACCTTCCATTAGACAAGTCCTCAAAACCCCCTCCAACCCAGCCTTGAATACTTCCACATATAAGGGGTACAGAGCTTCTCTGGGCAAAATCTCACCAGGTTCTCTTATCTACACAACTCTTAGGCTTTTATCATGACACCAGTATTTACAACCCTTCACTTTCAGAATACTTAAATTATGCTTCCAAATTTTAGTGGAACCACTGGCTAGGCATTTGGATAGCGGGAAAAATAAAAGTTTTGGATTCTGCTTGATATTCACATCTATCCCCAGGCAGCCATAAAATGAGATATGAGAGTGTCTGCAAAGCAAAGAAGAAAATAGTGCAGCATTGTAAAATTAGCAGCTGCTGACCCATAACTGATTTGCAATGGCAGTATTTTTCAACCTCATTAATGAAGTAGGATCTAGAAATACAAAATACTGACCAAAAAAAAAAGGTTAAATACAGCAAAGGCAGCTTCCTAAGCAAATTATCTAGGCCCTGTTATGGATGGCCTGTCTAAAAACTTTGCAACAGACTGAAAAAACGGAAATGAAAACTTGTGTTATAAAGCCTGGTAGATTTTCATTACTTTCTGAGTACATCCCTTCAGCAGCAACTTACTAAAAGAGCATTTTATTAAAAGTTGATGGGTCATTTTGTGAAACTGTGGCACTTTAGTCAAAATAACTCACTAAAGAAACAGCATGAGTAATAGTGCCATTTACCACACAAATAAATATGTGCAGATTTTTCCTGTAATAACTAACCACACAACAGAGTAGCCTAAAGTTTATTCCACGTCTATGTAGTATTTTCAGACATTGCTCATGATTATGCTGTTTGATAACAAGTATCTGTAAGTGTGGGATTTTTGCCTGCTCCCTTACTTAGGATGGTGAACAGTACTGTCAGGAACCATCATTATTACCTACACGAGTTTATGTCTCTGACAATCATTACTAGCTCTGAGCAGCAAGTGCTGAAAATACTGCACATCTGCTGAAACCCCTGAACAGCCATTTACTTCTTACAGCAGTTGTTTTGTAGAGAGACTTCAGGACGTGGCTACACAAGTGCTGGATTGCACTCTCATACTCAACACTAGCACTGCCTATCTTTTTCTGCACAACTCCACAAGGTGCTTCTGAACACAGGTGGCTCTTTGGTATTGCTCCTTATATTTTCTGTCTCTGCAAGGACAGCCACTCTGCCCTTTTGTCTCTTCATGGGAAGATTACTTTCCTTGCTGTAGTGGAACTACCTGGTTTGGAGCTGATGCTGATGCTGATGCAATAGCTGATGCTATTGATGCCAACCTCATAGTGCTGTGCTTTGCACATGTGCCTAGGAGGGTGTTGGTAACACACTCACACGTTATCTGCTGCTGAACATCACCCACACAGCACCAAGGTTGTCTCTACAACACCCCCACAGGCCAGGAGGCTGGGAGTGGGCAAGAGGTTGGGAGGAGACTCAGCCAGGACAGCTGATATCAACTGACCAAAGGGACATCCCACACTGTACAGTGTAATACTCAGCAATAAAGTTAGGAGAACAGCAAAGGAGAAGTGCATTCATTATTAAGGTGTCTGTCTTCTGAAGCAGCTGCTTTGTGTAGTGGGATTTCTGCCTCTCCCTGAGTGTCTGGACACAGATGGAAGTAGAAACCAAATCATTTTGCTTTGTTTTTATAGACAGCCTTCTCTTTCCTTATTCAGCTGTCTTGAACTCAAGCTATACTTCATCTCATTTTCTCCCTGTTTGCTGAAGAGAGGGAATGAGAAAACAGCTGTATGGCCATCTGGGTGCCAAAATTTTTCTTTCCTCTGTCTTTACTTTGGAGTGTATAGGCCAGGAAAGCTCCTCCTACAATACCACCCAAAGATCACCAAACAAACACTGGAGCTTCTCCACTTGTCATTTGGATATATCAAACATTTTTCAGTTGGTAAGATTCTGTACCTTGCGTGCTCAGGCTGAGGAAAAGGGTAAAACAGCTGCTGTACTGATGCCAGTCTTTGTGGCAGCACTGACAAAAACTCATTGCTTTGTCCTCCATGCTGCCCAGACTTCGAGATCATCCTAAGACATGGCCTAACTTTTCTTTCCAGCCCATTCTAACCCTGTTAGTGACAGGCAGACAGGCTAGGATCTTGCATATTTTTATGGCAGTCCCCACGTAGGACATGCTACCAAGAAATGAGGAACTTTCTTAAACAATTTACCAAACAGACCAGATACGTGTATCTACTGATATACTTTGTTAGAGACTGTGGAAGTTTCAGTGGCTGAACACAGGTTGCTTGGACAAGGTTTCTGCACCTTGCCTCAAAATCCATACTAGATTTAGGCCAGAAGTTTAACTACTGCTTATGAGTAACAGGCCTTACTATCTCAGTGGGTTTTTTTAAAAACCACCTGATTCTGGATCATTTCCCCCACAAAATATTGTTAGATGATCAAATTTATTCTGCTTTTACCCCTTAGTTGATGATTCTTGATAAAACAACATATTTGATGAGTTTTAAAGAAAACATAGGCAACTGTGGTATCACCAGTCCAACCTCATGCAACAGTAGGGACAGGTATCTCAGCAGCAAGAGGGCTGGGATGCAAAATTAAAAGAAGAAGTTGCAATGGTTCCTCCCTATAGAGGACATGCAATTTGAAAGGAAACGTTTGCCAGTATGCCAAAATTTCCTGACACAAATGTGTCATTTAGAGAACACAGAGGCTGGGAAAAGCAGAAGCATTGCACAAAACAAACAACGAAATCTTGTTCTTTCTGTACAAAAAGTCATCTGCCACTGGGCATTTAGGAGAAAATTTTGCAGTGACTCCATAAAATCATCCTACATTATCATGTATAAGGACTTTATTTGCATAAATGCCCTTCACTTGCTGCTCTGTTGTGCTCTTGACAGGCATCAGGGTCAAACCTCCTCAAAGTGGAGCCAGAGGAACACTTGATTTTTCCATGGAACTAAGATCTCATCCTTTGTTTGATGGCGCTTAGGGACCATTGCATCTTTAGTGCTTTTACAGTGTTAGGAACATACTAATCTTTACTAGTGCCACTTTAGAAGAACATTTAAGTTCTTGCCAGCTTCCTAAAGAAAGCAAATTACTGGAGAGCACAAAGCCTCTGCTCCTCTCTAAGTGGCTAATGTGATTCTACAACACTGCAGCTCCAAGTGCACCATTTGCATCTCTCTGGTGAAAGACAGTTTTCAAGAAGTACATCTTCCCCTGCATGAATATGGAATTCATGAGTGGAACAACTTTAGAAAAGAAAAAAGTCCTTGGTAAACTTTTCAGTTGTGAGAAAACTTCATCCAAAAGAAGAGAAATGCCCACATTCCCATGAAAATATGTAGGAAGTGTTGTTTTTGCAGGAAGTACCTAGGGTTCTTTGGATATCCTGGGCAAAGTATAACAGCTTGTTTTTTTTGTTGTTGTTTCTTTCACTTCCTTCTTCATCATGGCCTTCCCCTCTCCCCTGTCTCCCACATGGGTATTTTTATTCCCTGAGCTCTATTCAGTGATCACCTTTATTTCCAATGTCCCTATTTTGTTTCCTCTCCTTTCTTTCTGAACAATCCAATTTGTCTTTCTTTTTTTTTAATGTTTTGCTTCCAGAAACACCTAGAGATTCTACTAAAAGGCACTCTAACCTCCAACCTATTTGTAAAAAGGAAAAAACATCACTAGCAAGTCTCTGTTGAAATTAATAAAACTTCCCTAGGGGCAAAAGGAGATGGGGGTGGGGAATCACCTTTTTGGAAGAAAATTCTCAGTAATTACTAACGGATTTTAACGGGTAATATTATAATTTAATAGTTACACCAGATAGCTATTAAAATATATTATCATATATTAAAACATCTTATTAGGTAGTGTGATTTACTAATCAAAAAAAAAGTGGATCACTAGAGATGAACCATGAAGTTTAAGCAGCAAGATTTTGTTGCTCTGCTGCTGCTGTCAGCTGCGGATAAAAGGGGCATCAGCTGAAAAATGGACCCCACACAGCATCTTTCAAACTGTCACCTTCATGCCACCAGAAGACCTTGCTTCCCTCTAATGTTTTTCCAATTAGTCTGTTTAAAAAAAAAAAAAATACACCCCTACTATTAGTAAGCGACGCTCTGGAAAGAATGAATTTCAGAGGCAAGTGAAGGTCTGTGCACTTACTGCTCAGAAATTCCTATTCCTCTAACTTTGAAAACAGACTCATCAAGTTTAGCAGAATTGTTACTGTACTTAAAATATCTGTACGTGTGTTTATAGATCAAAACTTTGTAGTGCTTTCAAGATAATCAAAATTGATGTACAGCACATTTTTTCTGCATTTATATAACATTCTGACTTCCCAGGAAAACTGCTAAATGAAATGACAAAGCCCAAACTCCAACAGGAACAAATTCACCACTAAAAAGTGATAAAAATGATAAAAATAAAACAGTTCAATTGAGGGTATATGAAGTAGAGAACACACAAAAATAATTGAGGAAAAGATTGCCCTGGAAACAAAGCTATTTCAATTACAGTGTATTTTGATCCCTTTATGATGAACATACATTGTAAATTAAAAAAATATCTTGTACAGCACTAGCTAAAGGAAGTTGTATCAAAGCATTTTTACCAAGTAACCAAACCCATGTTTATCACACAGCACAGCTTTTGTTAAAAGAAAAGATTCTTTAAAATTATAATATTCTAATTGCAGTTAGTTAGAGAATCTTTTGAAATATAAATTGTGTATCAATTAGTCTTCTACTGAAACAATAAAAACTTATGTAAGTACACCCTGTACACAAACCCGAAAACCTACTTCAAGGTCCAGTTCATATTTATTTTCTAGTATTCAGAAATGTTCATTCTGGGTCGAATCCAAGATGGCAAGAGCTGTCAACTGGCACATTTTAACTAAGTCTGTGGCACTTTAAATTAGATCCTGTGCCTCCTGGTGCACATTCAAATTCACACCTCTACTCTTGGACATCTCACTTGCAAAAAATGGCCAGTGATAGCTTTTCTCCATTATTACCAGGCAGAATTTCACCTGCTGCACCCAAATGCAGACCTGACCACAGCAATCCATCCCACTGTCACTTCCAAAATGTCTCCTACTTATGGCTAACAATGGAATCTACAGCTTTTAAATCATGCAGCCATATGTCCTCAAATTTGAGCTAGTAGATATGGAGAGAGTAAAAATATATGTATTATATAATTTATATATATATATATATATACACATACATATATATATATATATAAACCACCTTTGTGTTTCATACTGAAAAATTCTTCTGTAACTAGTCGAGAATTTGGATCTGACTGTCCTATAAGAAACTGTCTCCACACGTCACTAAACCCAGTGCTGATCACACTGATACAACAGCTTAAAATACCTAACCTCAAGCTGTTGAGCTGGGGCACTGCTACTGCAGACAGACAGAAAATCTTGCAGATTAAAAAACTTTAAGAAGCAACACGAGGTACTTATTTGCCAAAACAGAAGCCACAATCTCCTAAGTGGAAAGTTCACTTCTTTCTGCAGTTGATCTCTCAGTGAGGAAGCATGTTTGGTGCATGATGGCTTCTTCACAGGGATCATGGCCCTGGAGGAGAGCTTGTGCACACACTGCCTAAGCTAACGTGCCAAAGACACACGTACCAACAGTCTTCATCTCCTATGGCTGCACATAAGGATCTATCTGAACTCCAGCCATAAATCTCAAGTAAATCCAAACTACTCTGCACAAAGCTCCTTGAATCCAAGCCAACAGAGAAAAGAAATCCAGAGCTTTTAACCACAGATATAAATGTGTTCATGCCAGCCAGCCCAAATCAGTAACTGGCAGTCAACGGCCTGCAACAGCTGACATTTCTTCCTCTCTCTCAAGTCACTTGTGAAGATATACTCATGGGTAAGCTGCTGCAATGAGCCAGAATGTACCAAATGGAAACACGTACCTAGGAAGACCCATTTTCACAAGAAACACTTGTAATCACGAAGAAGAAAGATGGAAATGTGCATTTGTGACCAGCTTTGGTGTTTTAAAACCAAATGGAAGTTAAACTCCAGATAAGCCTTTCCCCTTCTTTTAGCCCCACTCCAGCGAGATAGGGACAAAGGCAGAGACTATGGGTTGAGATAACAAGCTACTGAAAGCAAACATCAATGGAGAAAGAAACACAGTGACAGCAGCAATATGAATAACAGATGTATACAAAAGAGAAGGTGCTTTACACACAGAAGAGGTGTTCACCACCACCTCAGCACAGCTCTGTGTGGCCGCTGGGACAAACACAAAATAGCGAATACCCTCCATAGCCAGTGCTCCCCTTCCCCAAGCCTGAGCCAATGAGAAACCACAAGGGACAAACCCCCAGAATTCCAGATCGTCCACACTGCACCATACATCCTGCTTTTGGACTGCTCCATTCTTCTGGTTTGACTACACACAGTGCTGTCCTCTTCCAGACTCCTCTGCTGGTTCGACTCCACGTAGTCCCACTTGCTCTGGACCACTCCATTTGGCTACACTGGACTTGGCTGGGGCTTGGTTTGGGCTCAGCTCCTTTTGACTCAGTTCTCTGCTGATTTGCTCCCCCACCTGCTTCTGGCACCGGTGCTGCAGCACATGTGTTTTGCTGAGTGCAGCTGTGTCCGCTGCTTGGAGCTGCATTGTTCCTGAGGGATGGGAAGGGATGGGCGGCAGCAGGAGAGGGACAGAGTCTGCAGTGCTGGTCCCAGGAAGAAACGAGGAAGAAATGGGACAAAATGGTGCACTTCTACTGTACAATCCTTTTTCTCCTGAAACCAGGCCCCCCAGCGATGATGTGTATAGTATAGAACAGCAACTGCTTCCCTTGCAAGCAAACCCAGGACACCAGGGTCCATGAGCAGTCCAAAGAGCACCCACAAAATAAACACCCTTGAGGTGAAAAGCAGAGGGAAAAGCTAAGGTGAGATAGAAAGAAACTTCCTCTCCCTTTACCAAGCCCTCTACTTGTTTTAACAAATGAGCCATTAGCATCTCCAAATTATCTGGCCCAAGCTACAGCCAGCTCCCTTTTATCCAAGCCCAGGCTCCAGCCAAACATTAGGAAATTAGCAGCTGGATCCAGCACAAGGGCAGCAGGCCTGCATATCATCAGCCCTGCGACATCAATGAGTCCCAAGCTGCACTCTCCTTCACCACTTTTGTCTATATATTGGCTGCATGTGGCCATGGAAAGGAGCCTACTTACCTGAACCACTCACTACAAAGCCTGAAGGCAGATTATTACCCACTGGGACTTCTCTGACAGAACAGGGGAACAGAAAGAAATGCAAGATGCTAGGTACCCTTTCAAGAATTGTACAAGGATATTTAAAGAGAGTTCTGCATTACCCCTTGAATTAGTGTGAACATTAGCCTAGTCTTTTCCAAGAGAAGTCCACAAAAAAGGCAAGAATGGTCTCCATGGTTATACTACACACAGGTGTGAACTTAACTGTCAGAGAATGAAGAAACAAAACTTCCCAAATACTGACAAATCTTTCACTATCACTTCTGAATCTCTGTCCCAGTACATATAGACAGGGCAATTAACTCTAATGGCACTTTAATTTTCCCATTATCTAAATTATGGCAATAACCAAGTCATATAATAAATTATTTTTCCAAAGACTAAAAAAACTGAATAATAAAGGAGATGGTTTTGTTCTTCTTAAGCTCACTTTCGCAGCCTCTTAAACATCCTGGTAAGACCTTATAGATGTTAACAGTGGTGACTTCTTATATTTCAGGAGAGTAATAGAAAAAAATGGACATATTCCTACACAGTGCAGTATTCCAAATGAAAACCTCAGATTTTCTAACTTACAAGTCAACATTACTTAGCTGTAAAGTGGTATACCTTTTATGACACTGCAGAGTATATACAACCCAGGGCAAAAGAAGTCCTCACATTAAAAACAATCAGATTAGCATATTAAGAGGAGAAAGCAAAGCTGTGGGAACATTTGGGGAGCTTTTAATTTTTTTTTTTTCCTTTAAAGCATTTCAATTCCTCCAGCCAAAATAAACACATTACAGATTAGTTCTCAAAAGTGCTCTCAGCCAAGAAGTAAGTTACCGTAATTTGAAGAATGATGCTGGGAGCTAAGCTAAACTTTAAAAGCCTCCATGGCATATAATAGATGTGGAGGGCCCAGAACACAGACAGCATGTAACTATATGTTAAAGTTTTCTGACCTAATAAAGACGTTCAAAAGACAGTGAGCTAGCTGGAACGCCACTAATGCACAGTCCTTTTACTGTCATTGTGGAATTAAGAAAGCACAATGCTAGCTTTCTCTCGTACCATTCCTGTAATAGAAAAGGCCTTCTACAAAACACAGCCCTCTTTGAATGCACTCAACTCCCTTTGTTGCTGAAACAACATGGAAATGCGGCATGGCAGCATCCAGGGATACTCACCACAGCCAGGCAGCATTCTGCTATCTGTGAATGATTAAAAAATTAAATGCCCCAGACACTGAAAAAGAGTATCTTCTTAACCAAAAGTTTTATGGGAGGGGTAAACTGGAAGAAGCTCTCTCAAAATTCAGTGAGTCTGGACCTGGGAAACCAAGCTGCTTGGAATCTGTCTCAGGGAGGTCATCCAGGGACACTGGACCCTACAAATATTACTAACTTGCACTTACACAACTTCCACTTTCCATACATGATATTACTTAGAATGAATAGAAAAAGAGGCAAGCAGCATGGAAGGTATGTGCTCTGATCATACATCTACAGCATTATGCTCAGGGAACTTCACGGATTAAAGCAATGCCTACTCTGTGTTTTATGCAATAAGAATTAATTGATAATCATATATGAGTACCGCCAGAGCATTTATAGTTAGTGAATAATGTTCTTCAATAAAATATTAGTACTTAGACGATAGAAAGTATAATTTGCTTAACTTATAATAAAGTTGCTACTGAGCTTCTTTTAAAAAATCCCAGTTCAACACAATATGAAATATATGAATAGTATTTATTACAGTTACACCCAAATTCTTAACTGCACACCCAGAAAAGGCACCCCTTTTTACTTCATATATTCCCCTCAAAAGTGTACCTTTGAGTGCGCTCAAAAGGTAAATAATTTCTTAGGATTGAAAGTTATCAGAAACATGTCTTTTCTTATTCTTCCTCAAAACTGAATCATCATGTCTTCCCAAGGAGAAAAGCAGACCTAAAGTACATTAACATAATCATACCATTCTTCAGTCCTCAAAGGCACCCTCCAAAGTTTTCTAGCAAGTTTATAGGGAAGTTGTTGCTTCACTGGTCAGGTCTCAGCTATCTTTGGTGCTCTGTATCCTCAGAGATCAACAGAATGCATGAAGTAGGTGTAGCAACTGTTTTTCCTTTCTTGCTTTTACTTGAAAGATGTGCTGGATGGTCAGCATTTCTTCTCAACTTCCATCTGTTCCTGTGTCAACACAGCTGAAGGTCAGTCACGAGATATCTCAGCTGTATAGGTAGTCCATGTTTTTCTAAATTATTGTACAAGAGTAGCTGCTGAGAGAGGCTACAGAAAAGCTGCTGTCCACTATGCCCACAGTACCAGGGATTCCACCTACATGCTGCTCCCAGCTGAAGGACCTGAATTGAGTATGTAACCATCCTAGACTCTTTGTCTGGGCAATCCAGAGAAACACGTATCTTCAGAAGATGTCAGCCATGCAGACCAAAGCCTACAGCTACAGATACAGACCTACAAAGCTATCTGCCTCTCTTAACACAAAGGAAAGTTGGGTGATGTATGTTTCTAGAATAGATGGCCTTGTTAAGCACTTATTTTTAAAGTTACCTGGCATGAATTCAGGCTACTTTTTCTCAAGACACAAACTCCTCATTTTCTCAGCAACATCAAAGACATCAAGAATATCTAGGACACATAACAGTTTTGGTCATGTAGTTTACTAGACATCTTAGAGACTGATGCATATGACAGTTAAAAAAAACCAAAACAACTGAGAAAAATAAGAAGGCTGTGATGACATTCTCACATACAGACGTTCTCAATAAATATACTGCCTCTCTTGCTACCTCTCCTAATTCCAAGAAATGGCAGTCTAGATTTTCATGCCCTGTTGGCAATGCTGTATGCTGCAGAAATACAAGCAGATGATTGATGGGGTTTGCACTATGGAAGCCCTGGATGCTGGCACTTGAAAAAGGATTCCAGATCTCTGAGCCACAGCAGGAACCAACAGAGTCTGTAAAACCATTTATTTCGGATTTATATGTAGTGTCTGACAAACGCAACTCTCCTATCTTCTATCAAAAATTCTTCTATTTTTGATTACAATAGCTTTGGTTAACAGAAAGTATTTATACTAACTTTTGGCGAAGCAGGTATTCAGAGCTAGGCAATGTTTGGGAAGGATTCCATTGAAAGCTTTCATGGAGTGTGAAGGAGCTAGTGAGTGCTGGGAGTTTTTCAAGAACACTCTCCTGGAAGCACAAAGAGACCATCCCCTTTAAAGGTAAGGGAAACAGATGGAGCAAGAGATTCCTTTGGCTTAACTGTGAACTTCTGAGCCTGCTCAAAACCAAGAGAAGCGTAGCAGAGATGGACGAGAGGACAAATATCAGTTGAGAACTATGGGGCCAGTGTCAGGAATCTGCTATGGTTGCAGAAATTATGTCAAAGATGCAAATAGAAAAGCAACAGCTCAACTCAAATGGAATTAGGCCTAAGATGCAGAAAACTACAAGAATGAGTTCTTCAGATATACAAACAAAAGGGAGGTACAAAACAAAAATACTGACCTGCTGTTAAACACGAAAGATGAATTAGTCACTAACAACAGTGGCAAGGCATAGGTTCTCAACTCTTTCTTCACCTGTTACCACCAACAGTGCTGGACCCCAAGGCTTGGAAACAAAAAGCCAGGTTAATGCAAACACAGAGCCATTTTCAGTGATAGAACAGTTTGTGAACTCAAGCTTGACCCAACATGGGTCCTGACAATATTCTCCTGAGGGTTTTAAGAGAGCTGGCTGATGTCATTGGGAGGCTGTTCTCCATAATTTTTGAGAAATCATGCAGACTGGGAGACATCCCAGGAGTCTGGAAAAAGGTTAATGTCACTCCTGTCTTTGAGGACTTAAAGGAGTATCCAGAAAATTAAAGGATAATCAGTCATATTTCATTACCTTGGAAAGTTATGGAATGAATCTTCCTGAGGGCTATCACAAGTCACAAGAAGCACATAACTGGGAAAGGTCAGCATGAATTTACCAAGGGCAATACATGTTTGATAAACCTAAACACATTCTCTGACAAAGGAATCTGCTCAGTTTATATGGGTTAAGCAATGGATATTGTCTACCTGGATTTTTCCAAGACTATCAATACAGTTTCTCATGGCTTCCTCCTTGAGAAACTGATACATTGAGGTCTAGACAAGCAGTCCATGTGGTGGGTGGGAAACTGGCTGACCACCAGCACTCAGAGGGTGATGGTAAAGAGCTCCTTTACAAGCTGGCAACCTGTGGGGTCTCCCAGGGATCAATACTGGGTGTACTGTTGTTTAATGTCCTCATAAGTGATCTGGATGATGGGATCAAGTGTACCTGGATGAAATCTGCCAAAGATATCAAACTGAGCAGGGAAGTGGGCACTTTGAAAGGGAGAGCCATTCCACAGGAAGACCTGGATAGGCTGTAAGAGTAGGCTAACAAGAACCTTATGAAGTTCACCAAAGATAAGTGTAAATACTTGCACCAGTGGAAGTATAATCCAGCAGTGCTGCACAGTCTGGGATCTCCCCAGCTGGGAAGCAGCTCTGTGGAAAGGGAGCTGGGGGTTCTGGTGGACAAGCAGATCAACAGAAATGACAAGTGTGCAGCTGCTGTTACAAAAGAAGCCAACAGGATGCATCATCAAGGGCATCCCCAGCAGAGATAAAGAAGGCATTGTCCCAGTCTATTCAGTGCTTGTCAGGCCACACCTGGAATACTCTGCTCAGTTTTGGTCCTCACTAAGCAAAATAGATGTGGACAGGATGGACAGGGCCTAGAGATAGGCCACAAAGGTGATGAAAGGACTGGGAAGCCTGGCACAAGCAGAAAGGCAGTTCTCTCAGCCTTTCTGGAGGCTTTGTTCAGCCTTGAGGAAAGAAAGCTTTTCACCATGCTCCAGTACTTAAAGCTACAAAGGTGATGGAGATCCCTTTTCCAATCAGTCACATTGAAAAGACAAGAGGTAATGAGTACAAGTTAGTCCTGGAGATATTGCAATATGACAGAAGAAGAGCCTTTTTCACAACAAAAACAACCACACATAGGAATAATTTCTTCAGGGAAGTGGTGGATTTCCCAACATTAGACACTTCTAAGATTTGGCTGGACAGGGTGCTGGGCCATCTTGTTTAGAATGTGCTTTTCCCATAAAAGGTTGGTTGGACCAGATGATCCTTATGTTTCCCTGCTATTCTGTGATTAATAAGAGCATAGATTCCCAATCTATATAATTCAAAACACAATAGGCAGTAAAATGCCATCTATTTTTTTCTAAGGAAATATATATTACTTGGACAGTACATTTTCACACATTTTCAAAAAGTTTGGATAGTTTCCCAGATGACTGTATCCAGGTCCCAACACATCCAGCCAGAGTATCCCTAAGGCAGTCCTTGCACTCTACCTGAACCACATGTCACATGCATTTTGGATAACCCTCCTATCCTTTATTTCCTCAAAGAAATGGGGCCTGGAAATGCAAAGATACCAAAAACAACGTGCTACATAAATCACACTCTCTCCCAACTATATCCTTATAGACACACAGAATTTATAGCTCAGAGCTAACACAGTCAGGTTTACCTTACTTAGATTTCTATTTCTCTGCTTTCGTTTCCTCAAGTACATTGAAACAAGACACCTAGCAGGAATATGGAATTGTTTTTTCCCCACATATGATTCTACTGAATAACATCATGGTTGCCCTATCACCCATATGGGACATTTCCTTCCCTCTAGGACAGACAGTCATGCAAAGCAAACTGCTTTTCTGAAGGAGTCAGCCTAGCTTCCTGGAGTTCAGCAAGTTCCCTAGGGTCTTATTTATAAACTTACCTTGTTCTGCTTCTGGAAAAATAATGAATGTTCCCACTGCTTTCCCTGCACAGTAATTTGGCTGAAGACTTTTCCTAAGACTCCAGCACCAGTAGTTCCCACTTTGGTGGGCACCATCAAGGCTAATGGTCATCCATCACTCCTGCTCCAGGCTCCAACTGCATATCGCTTGAGGCATCCCATGATAAAGCAACTGAACCAGAATTCATAAACAGAATGCTGATACTACAAAAATACAACAGTTTCCAGACCAACCTGCTCAAGGAGTTTCTGAAAAAATCAAGCTTTTCCAGAAAAAAAAAAAAATCCCTGCACTGAGGCAAATAATCCTCTGTGATATTTATATGACATAAAAGTTTGTGCAGCCAAACAAATGAGATTAGAAATCAAACCTCAGTCAGAATGATACTCTTATCACAATATAGCAGCATTCTGAAGAAACAAACTATACATTTTCCTCCCTTTGGATGTGTTTTTCTAAGAGCTTGAAAAAGGAACACCAACATTTTTGGTGTAGAGAACATTGAAGATTCAGTCAAAACATTGAAAAACTGACAACAAATTTTTTAAATAAATAAAATAAGTACTATACTGCACACAGAGGAAAATAGTTGGACTACAAAGTTGTTATGAATGCTATTGAGCTTTCCTTGGCTTTCACCAAGACAAAGGACCTCATTTCCTTAACCAAAGCTAGGGGTGTAGAGGAGCAGAAATGGAGGGTTTGAGGCAGGAATTACAGAGCTGAAGTCAGAAAAAGGATCAGGAAAAGGACTTCCCTCTTCTTTCCTTCCTTCACTTTTAAGAACTGAAAATGCTTACATGCAAATGTTTTGGTTGTGGGTTTGTTGTTTTTTTTTATTATTATGTACTCTTCTTGTCACTTTTAAATCCCCTAGACACAATTCTATGGAAGATGAATAATCAAAGATATATTTGAACATAGTCTCTCCAAAATGATGAACAGCAATTAGCAACGACCTTTACAGAGAGGAGGATCATAACAAACAACCACTGGGATAATTCACCCATTCATATCATTTAAGGGAATGACACCACGTAGAGCCCATAGAAATGAAGTTGCACCATACATCTCTTTTCCATGACTGTAATGACAATCCAGAGAAGTGTGCTGATCCTGTGAATGTTCTTATCCTGATCATCTTATCTCTGAAACAAAAGCTCAAACATAGAAAAAGGAAGAACATCTTCCAACACTAACTCCAATGCTACCATAATTTTAACTTAAAAAAATAAAAAATCTGTGGTATAGACAGAAAAATAATAAACAACGTTTCATAAACTAAATAGCAAAACTAAAGAGAGTTTTGCTATCCTATTATCCCCAGATAAGTCTTTTTGCAGGGAAAAATTCTCGAACCTGGGACTGTATTCTAACTTAAATACACAAAAATGGCAGAATGAAATGTTATCATACAAAATTCAGTACTACCCATCTTGAAAACTGTAAATCTGTCCTGGTTAGATGTGTAGAATGAACATTTTAGAGCCTTTTATTTAGGAATATTTGGTGTAACCTGACTGGTATGTAACCTGACTGGCTGATAGTTCTCAAAGATCAATTTCTTCAACACAGCAGACCCATGTTCTGCCAGAAGTACAGCTTTGGTTTAAAGCTATTCTGAATTTGATCCCTCTTTGCAAAGAACAGTTTGATTGGCCTGGATCAGCTTCTGGTTCACCTACAGCAGAGAACTTCGTGCTACAAGTTTTCTCATTATCCCAGATCCTGACCTAGTTCTTTTTGTTTCAAAACAGAACCAAAGCTTGCCTGGTGCTCGCTCCCTGCAATAGAAACTTGCAGCAGTTGATCTATTTCAGGTCCTCTAACACTTCCCTTGGGTCAGGCTCTAGCTTAGGCAGGTTAAGTAGATCATATAGTATGTTGTCTATGAATACTAATGTTTGTTAGGAGCACCAACACAAGATTACAGATAGATTTAAAAAAGAATATGCAACTATTCCAGATCAGTAAAAGGCTTGATTGCATGCACTGCACAAATAACCAAATAAAGTGGCAGTCAAAGTCGCTGCTTTGCCAGAAAATTCCAGATGAAACTGAAACTCATTCCTGAAGAACAGAGGGAAGTGCTTGTATTCACACACACAAATCCTGCCTTTTCTTTTCCTCCCACCTGAGCCCCCATTGCTGCTAAGTGCCTAAGAAGCATTTGTAAGAATAATCCCTACCTAACAAAGTCTCTCAGAATTGGTAAGGCAATACACATGACTTTGCACAGAAAAGCCAGAGACCAAGCAATAAGCTTTCATAATTTCTCTTTTCAATTATAAATAGAGGTAGATATGATGACAAATACATGTTTGAGAAAGCTTGAATGTACTGTTATATCAGAACAGTATGGGATATCAAACAATTCCCTTTCCACCTCAGATTACATAAAAAAAACAATACTCAATTTCCCACATAAATGGCGTGTTTAATTTTTAAAAGCTTGATTTTTTTTTAATTTTTTTTAATTCTTTGTGTGTTTTTATATTTTTTTATCTTAACTGTTTCCTCACAGGGCTCTGTTTATGCTAGGATAAAGTGGGGGTCTTTTGGCCTTGAAGGAATGGTGCAAAGATTATCTCTTTGAACAGTGCCTGTCAGGGGACTGAAGCAAAGGAGAGTAAATTGTACCAAGGGAAAATGGAAAGGGGACTTTAGAATGGATTGGACACACAGCTGGCAATCAAAAAACACAGGACAAAATCCATACCACTGCATTGATTAATTTTCTTTTTTGACTCCTTGTTTATGTACTAATATAGCAGCACCCCCAACATATACCATGAGATAAGGATATAATAAAATAATTTCTGCTTGGGGGAATCAAGATAAATGTTCTTACTGAGCCAAGTAAGACTTTTTTTTTTTTCTTTCCCTCCCCAAAAGGAACCCACTGAAAAGCCTTTCTGGTCACAATGCATAACAAGAAGGCAGTTCAAGACAACATTAGCAATTCTCACGAAGTACTTGCAGAGATGGTGAATTCATAGCTCAGTTTGATATGGGCATCCCCTGTGTCCATCTACCTGTATGACAACTACAAACATTGCACACTTCAGGATCCTGTCACCACAAATCCAAACCAAAACTCACATGTATGCTTTAAAATTTGAACTGTCTCTTCTTCACTATGGCAGGGATGAACCACTGGCACAGGCTGGCCACAGAAACTGTGGATGTTCCATCCCTGGAAGTGTTCAAGGCCAGACTGGATGGGGCTCTGAGTAACCTGGTCTAACTAGTGGCATCCCTGCCATGGCAGGGGTGCTGGAACTAGATGATCTTTAAGGTCCTTTCCAATCCAAACCATTCTATGAATCCATGATTCTTAGGAGCAAGTGTTTTATGCGCAATAACATTTTGAATATTTGTTTTATCCAGTTAAATTTTTAGAGTTGAGTACCTTATATTCACCTTACAGAGATTTACAAGTCACGTTCTATTACCTTCTGATTGGCAAAGAAAAACATGCCCAGCCATCTCCCCCAAGAAAATGCATTTATAAATTTCCAAAAACACATAGGTGATACATAGGAATTGATGATGAAGTAAAAAGCAAGTTACCATGCCAAAACTACAATTTCTACTAGTGGGCAAAGCAAAGCAAGAAAATGCTTGTATAAATCCTCCAACTATGCTCATCACTCTGCTTCATTTACATGCATCCTGGTCTTAACATTATTGAGATTTAGAATTAATGACCCACTGAGATTTATAGGGCCAGTTACACCTCTCAGCACTACCACCTTGGGGGCCTCCACAGCCTTGAACAGACATTAGAAGGTCACCCAGAAAACACTCACTAGGTTCAACAGACTTCAGATGAGGCTCTTTGCCTAATTAAAAAAGAAAAAAGCACTCTAAATAGGAGATGCTTTGAAAACATCGCACATTAACCAGTATTTTTGTAAACTCACTGTGCATTTTTTTTTTGAGGGAACTGCTTAAAAGCATTTGCTAGTTGAGTCTAGTTGGGTTTTTTTCTCCATCTCTTCCAAAAACATAAAAATACAACTGGATCTAGCACTGGTCATTACGCAGAAGAAAATGACAGAATAGTTAATGTGTGTTAATGTAAATGTGACAGATCTGACTATTGAGTGATATCTAGAGGGATGGCTCAGTGCTCATGGAACTGTGAGGAACTCAGCAATGTTCCCTAGGAAGCAAGAAGTCCTCATATTAATATTGCCCAGTTGCAGCAACTGTGGCAACTGAAACCATTTCTGCTTGCAGACATAACTGTGCACAGATTGCTCAACTTAGACAATTCCATATGTTCTGGTGTTTCTTTCCCCCTCTTTCACAGGCATGGCTTTCTTTGAGCAACTCACAGTGCTGAGTGATGCAAGTCACCAACCAGTCACCACACGTGTTGCACAACAGAAGAAGGTTTTGAAATGAAGGAAAAGCAGAGAGTTTTTGTAACAAATAGACTGATAGGTTAATAGATATTCAAAGAAACTCAGAATTTTTCTTCACTTAGGAATTTTTAATGAAGAGAAAAAAAATGAATAAGTAAACAGCTAGTCAGGCTTCTGCCTGGCATGAATAAAGTCATTCAAGTACACACAATTTATAACAGAAACACCAACAATCACCTTTAACTACAGCATCACTGCCAAATAGCACCATAATTAGGCTGGAAATGCTGTTCTTTGAGTCATGAATAGGATGTGCTCGGCCTTGTTTTCTATATAGGATCATGCCATCCAAGCACAGGCAGCGGCATTTATTGAGAAACTCCCTGAAAGATAACAACAGATTATAAAAGGGGTTCATGTAAATTTTGTTAAGAACAACTTCAGACATTATTTTCAATTACTGAGATAAAATCATGGCTTCTCTCTGGAAGAAAAAGGGAGAGTTTTTTTTCCTATACACTACACAGAGCCTATAAAAGCTTTAAGAATAGTCTGTTTTCATAAACAGTACCAGCTGCCTACTGATATTCCTTAACTCTGCTTTTCCCTCCCTTAAGTCATTTTTCCTATTATTTTCAACATTTTGGTTGATCGATTAATAAAAGGCAGCTTTCCTGCCTTTCCTGCTCTAGATAACAGGTCACAAAATTCCCTTTACACTGAACAGGTTTACCTGATCTCAAGAATGCTAACTGATAGTTTTATTTTCTTTCACCACATCTGCAGGGCTCTGGCCAACCACTGACTTTTTCTGTACCAAATTCTTCAGTGATTCCAGAGAGCATGAGGATGACAGCAGGACACGTGCATAAAGTTCCAGTCCTTCTAAGTTTGCACAAGGATCTGCAGTTAATTAACCAGAAAGTCTCTGTTAACATACATTAAAAAGAAAAAAAAAAATAAAAATTTACCAGCTTATCTTTGGAAGGCTGCAGATCTAGGGGAAAAAAGGGACCATCTCCAGTTCTCCAGCTCCTCTAAATTCGCTAACAGGTTAGCATCCTTATTTAATAAGCTACACATGCATCCCCATCTGATGCAAGGGAATACATCTACACTGTCTACTTTAGGCATGTAACTCTGCTATGACTGAACCTTGTAATTGCAGGGTTCCTGTACACTGAGCAGATCCTCACGACACCTGAGGCAGGCAGTTCAGAGCCCAAGGGGTTGCACTACACATACTGCATAAGCTGCTAATTCTTGCAGTTATGTTACATGCCCAGAGCGAGTCCGTGTGCTCCCTCCACACACTTCAGCAGAGCACCACGCTTCAGGCACACTCTATACACGAACGGAGCCCCTTTGCTATTTCAGCCTTGCTGCCTCATTTCACTACCTGCACCTCCCTGAGTAGGAAAAAATAAATCTACATATGCATTATGCCTCTTTGGGCAACAGAAGACCTCATGAGTTCATGAGCAGAACGCACACAGAAATAAATAAATAAATTATATTCATTTTCTTTGGCATAGAAACCTGGAAACATGTCATGGAGATTTATTAGCCCTCTTAAGATAACTACTCAAGATACTGATGGAGTTGACAGTACAATCTTGTCACTCTCCCGTCAGACCACTGTTGGCCTCGCGCACAGCAGAACTGCAGCTCCAGAGCAGTCTAGCCCCTCTAGTACATCCCCTTCCTCTCCCAAGGTACACTTCATTAGTCTAGGGAAAAAAATAGAATCATCTATATTCCAAATAGCAGAGGTAAAACAGGAAACATGTATGGCAGAACATTTAAGGATTTACTAGACTGAGGAGAAAAGCTCATCTTTGTTGAGAAAGTACTGTCATCTGTATCCCTTTAAAGACAAAACCAGATGTTTCTTCGTCATAAGCCCTCACAAAATGATTGGCTGGTCACCTGCTGTCTTTCTGTACATCAAGCTAATTTTTCAGCACAACTTGTTCACTTAAATTGCCCAAATGAAAGTCTCTCTTAAAATAAAAAAAAAAAAAAAAAAAATCTGTTGCAAATAACTCCCTAATCTGCTATCCCTTCAATAGGACTGAAGTGCTCTTCACAGACATAGTACACAAGCATCTTGAATTAGCAGGGAACTATTTTTAAATACATGAAGGATAAGATACAAAATTAGTTTCATGGGGAATGAGAACCTCAGAGATTATTTGCTTTCTCTTAATTACTTTGACTCACCACTCACTGAGCTTTCCAATAGTGCTACCTATTTCACACTCAAATTTTGATACTTAAGACATGTGAGACTGTTTCTTGAACATTTAAGATAATGGACCTTGGCAATACATAACCACATTTCTCAAATTGACTTGCCCACTTAAAAAATAATTAAATATACTGTATGGTACAAATTTCCCTGTCTTTGGATCAACTGCTTCAGATTAAGGATTCCTATATAAAAGCAAATCTTTCTTTGTGCAAAAACATGGACATTTGGACAAACTGTACAAAACTATTACACTTCAACAGGCATGGGTAGCCTCTTATACTACTGATCATATATAATACAAGGAGCAAAACAGAGACTACTATTAGAAAATTACTTTTGAGAGCAAGGTGATAGGAAAGCCTACCCAAGCCCTCAACTCAAGAGAGAAACTTGAGTTTCTAAGCCTTTGAACAAAGATAAATTAAGGGAGGCCATATAGCGCTGCTGGGCTACATCCACTACTCACCTTTGCTTCCTATTACATGTGCACATTTCTATCACTTGCACAGGATACAAAAAATGAAATCTAGAGTAGTCTACAATTCTATCCCTGAAGAAATAAATTAATTAGAATCTTTAGGACAGAGCTACAAAATATAAAACAGTGGGAAAAGCAAGTAAAAAGGATGAAGAGAGAAAAGAAAAGGAAAGCAATAGGGAAAACAGTGCATTAAACAGAAAATAACACAGCTGAAATATAAAGACAGAGAGGCTGTGGTAAAAAATACATGGGACAGACAGACATAAAGGAAAGGAGAAAGGAGGATTACACAAATGAAAGAAGACAAAAAGTGATAGAGAGATAGGCATACAGAAGTGACCGCTTAAAATTTTAAAAAGCCTCAAAATCAACTGATCAAAAAAAGCCCATACAAACAAACAAACAAACCAAACGAACCTATACAAACAACCACAACTCTACATTCCTTCCCAAAAATTACTCTAGAAACCAGAGCTGGAACAAAAGTAAGTGGAATTCATTTCACTGACTAAAGAAGTTTCATTAGATTTCATGTTAGGGTTCAGCCCTGTCTTCAACAAGCAGTGGGATTCTTCTGCCAGAACCTCTCAGGTCCTGTGGGATTAAGGATGAGCTGAAGCAACACCTGAATGATTTTCTGCTCTGAGACACCTGAGATACTGCATACCATAGCATCAGCTCTGGATTTGTAAAGATGACTAGTCTTGACTAGGTAAGAGAATTAGGCAGTAGAAAACCCATCAAGATACTACATATTACTGTCACCATGTATATGAAGGAATGACTTCTCTCCCTAAGCTGAGTTAGCAAGCAATTTATTATTCTATAAAGTACTAATAATTCCTCTATCAGCTGTCAAAGACTTACTCATCACAAAAAAAAATAATAAAAATTAAATATATATATATATATATATATGGACTGGCAAAGAAATTAGCAAAGGAATCACCATGAAGTGGATTTTTGAAGGCTTTCTAGGAGACATGGTAAGAACCTTTGGGTTCCACTTCCCACCAGTGGGAATATTGCACTGTTCCAACAAAACAACCACTGGAATGGAGAGAAAAAAATGGGAGAGACCCTCAAAAGAATTTCTCTAATCACTTATTAGAATACAATGAATATTAACAAAAGACAGTACAAATGCTCTTGAGAGCTGAGTATTCCTGGGGTTTGGATCTCTTCTTCTGGGCTGTTAAGGTTGCTAGGGAATTTCACAGTTGATGGTGTATTTCCATATGAATGTTTCAAGAAGGGGGAAGGGTTTGCAAAACTGAATTTTAAGCATGGAGTTTTCTTTGTGGTTCAGAGGGAAGAATCTGATGTTCTTGTAAAGCTGAAATAAGAAGCTTTCATATTTAACGACAGATTATCAAAGATTTTTAGTAGAAAAATGTACACAGAAAACGCTTTATGAAGCACTGTGACAAAGCCCTTGCTTCTCCTACTATGGTTAGTGCACCAGACGTGCCATTATACACATGCTAAGGTCATCCAGTAGTCTACAAACAAGAGCAGCTTTGTTTTGCTTTAACAGATAAAAGCAACAAGTTTATTTTGTTTTAAACAGATTTTATGTCCATTTTTCATAAACCATTTAGAAAGCACATTGCTGTGGACTTCCCAGTGACAAATACACTGAGTCACCAGCAAGTGACAACACACTTTGTACTCTTTGACATGGATGAAAGAATTCAATTAAACTTTTCTTTTTTCTATGTGGAAAGAGAAACATCTGAGAAAAGTACTTTTTAGCCCTACTTCCTGATAATGAATCTTAAATGATTCTCTGCCTGCAACTTCATCTGTTTCTCTTCCCTTTACTTTGCCAACTTTGGGTGACATTTGTTAAGAGTGGCCAAAACTGCCAGAGATCCCTTCATTTTAATGAAAATAAGTGGATGATTAAAGGAGAAAAATAATAAACCTCCCATGGTTAAAATTCCAGGCACTCAACCTCACATCAGAAAATCCACGGAGCCATCAGCAGTAAAGGAGAACCTGCAAAAAACAAGGTGAGGTCGGCTCCATGCTCACATCACCACCATTTATCTGATTATTTTCCCCATCCTTTAATACTCAAAATATCCCAACTCAAGCAACTCTTATTTATGCAAGCATTCAGTAAATAGAGACACACTTCCAGTGGCAACTGCTGTGACAGTTGATCTTCACACCACAGTATTATCTTAATAAACTCTCTCTCAGCCCCAGGGTCTTTGTTCTCACATAAATGACCTACAGTTGGTCACCCTGGATCTTACACAAAGCATGACGAGCACAGGGGTTATATGAGCTAATTGCATAGTGGCTGCAAAAATAGCATGCTTTCCTCTCTTCAGAAACGTGTTCTTTCTCTACTGAAAACAATTCAAGTTAATGACAGAACTACATATCTGGATAACTCTATCATTAGTTAATGTTACCACCACATGAGCTTGTCTGCATGGTATTTGACAGAGAAATTCAAGTTAAACAGCCTCCTCCAGAATGAAGACAATATTGGATTAATTATGTAACTTGTTACACATTTGGAAAATGAAGATGAATTTCCTTTTTATAACCTTATTAAAATCCTACAGAATAAGAAGCAGATTGTAATCTGTTATTGAAGTATAACTCATAAATATCTTTTGAATTACTCAAAATTTAAATCACTGGGGATTTGAATCTGGCCCCATACATCTTAAAAGAATGTTTGAATCGTTATTCATGTAAACCTCCATGAACACATAATGCACAGGAACTAATTTGTTCTCTAGGAGAGTTCAATATTCCCTGCCAAAAGAACTCGTATTCTTGTACTTCTAATATACTACGTTATTTTTATTGGTCTACGTGCTACTTTTACTACTAGTTATGGAGCAAACATCTGGAGAAAAGCAGAAACTAGGCTCTAATGGACCCTTAGTCTCTTCCCCACATGCTTCCCAGACCTCAGGCAACTTTCTTCCTCTGACTGAAGACAGCCACTGGAAACACTGCAAGAAGTCCACAAAGCATTTACTACGAAAAACACAAACCGCAGACTACCAAACTAACTTTGTAACATGGTTATTCCTCTAACACAGTCCAAAACTGAAAGCATACAACTCAAAATATACAAAACCACAGTAGCTGAGTAGTAAGTCTCTAGACAGTAAGATCTACCATTCTTTTAGTTCATTTTCAGGGGCGTCTTAACAACTTGGGAAACAGTTACATAAGCTTTTTGAAGACAAATTAATTTTCTCTCTAGCTATTCTTGTTTCATGTTTTTACACCAGCCAGGTTTGAACCTCAAGTTGTGTTAGCATGGGATCATGCATGATAAAGTGAATTTATCAAAATGTCTCAAGCCTAACTGTGCAGCATGGAAAAACGCCCCACACTTAGCTGGACAGAGAAGAAAATTTTCAAGCCTCAACCATCCACGTTCAACTGCCTGCGTCTCCTACAACTCAAATGCTAAATATTCCACTGCTCTGACACAAACAGGGGTAACAGACTGATCATCTGGATTTCAGTTTAACTTAGGAAACCATGTTCCTTCTGACTGTCTCACTTCCTGTTATCCCACTCACTGTAGGGCTTGGTGAGAATCACAGACAAAAAAAGCTGGAAACAACCATGCAACAGGATCAGTTGCATTCTTTCAAGGCAACACAGTTACAGCTATCAAATTCTTTAAGACCCCAACTGATAAAGACCCCAACTGATAAAGCCCCACACTGTTCACACAATCCATGCTAGGAACCCTCTGCATCCTTGCCACTAGAAAAAACTTATTAAACTTATTTTTTTCTTGCAACATATTCAGTCTATTACTTTTACTCTAATCACTGTGGGCATTGTGGACTTTTTTTTCGTAGGTCAGACTTCTTCCTGTCCTCCATCTTCACGTAAAATATTTAATCTTGCAATTCAGTTTGTATAACTACTGAGAGCTCCTTCAATATTTTTCTCAGATATCTGATGTCAAGTTATTTCCAAGCTAGGTGAAGAAAGTTTCCATCTGAACTGAAGCACCATCGGGCTGTAGCTGCTGGAAATCCTTCTGAAACCATCATTACATGCCTTCCTAAGATTTCCACTTCCCTGGGGAGTCTCTGGGGAATTTTTATATTTATATAAAAATATAAAATAATTATATTTATACCATGCAGTATAAAACGTCCTTGAGGAAGTCACATTCAACTTCTGTTTAAACAAAGTTTCATTATTGAGGACCACATAGTAGAGGCAAAAGTGAAAATAAGATCTTCCTCAGATGATGTCCATGAGTAACTGAAGGAAGGAAGCATATATACTCTTTTTCATTTCCAGCCAACTTCTAATCATACAGACAGTTCTCTCTCACCAAGATGAACTCAACATCAGGACAAACCTACCTTCAAAGTTCTCATTTCAGTTTGTTTCTGCTACTACTACACTTGCTCCTCAGGCACTTACAGAATGCCTCCTTGTTGTACAGCCATCGCGCGGCATCCCTTAGAGACATGGCTGGGAGCACTACAAAGGTCTGCATTTTGTCTTGCATGGATGCTCCTAGCCACTTTCTGAACACTTTTCATATTCACTAAACACTTCACATTAACAGAAGTGCTGTTTCATTTAGGTTTGGGTTTTGAGTTTTGCATTGCCCTTTCCCATCATCGGTTTAACAGCGAACTAGTGAATTAAAATGTCTTTGAAAGGGCAGTACGTGCAGACTTACATCTCACTCTGTATTGCTCATTTTGTATTAGCATGAAAGGAGGTTTCCCACCAACTCTGAAGTCTTCATTTTCCTCGTGTTTAAAACATGAGTGGCTCTTGCTCTTTGTCCCCCCAATAACAAAATTATTCCTCTACAACAAAATTACATTGAAGTGCCACTGAAACCTAGAACAGTGACTTCAGTGATCATCACAGCTGTACTTCAATGATGCAAAGGTTGTATTCAAGCTTGAAGCTATCAAGGTTGAAGCTGTAGTTCAATGATGCCAGGGGTCTCATCTTCAGAATTACCAAATTCAACCTTCTGCTTTCAATTCAATATTTACTTTCATCAGGTAGCTTGTCTGATAATGGAGAATCAAGATAAACTTATTTTCTTCATCATTTCAAGATGACCACTAGTCCTTTCTGCTTAGCTACTCATGCAGTATTTATACTTGAGGTATAGAAGAACTGATGGATTACAGTGAATTGACTGACTTGCTTCAAACTACTCCCTCGATTCTTGGGCAAGATGAGCCTGAAAATTATTACTTTTATAATTTCTGTTTTATATATATAGTATATAACACCAAACAGAATCAACTTTGTTAATGTGGAAAAGGTAAAGATAGGTGTCAGACCAGCAAGCTGGCCTTATACAGATTTGCCCATCGGATGTGCTACCTACTCGCAGCTTTGAGCAAATGAAGCCTGGTCTGATGGTGCAGGTCTCCCTTCTCATCACTTTCCATGAAGAGCATGCATTAAGCAGCTACTTGGTTCTTTCATTATCAGCAAGGCTTCTTTTTCCTTTTCCCCAGAGACTTCATGCAGTTATATAATCTCCCTTAGTATTTTCTAAGAAACTGAAAAAGAAATTCCAATTTTCCAGCCTCCTTTACTTAAAAAAATGTAAATAAGTGCCTTCATAGGGTAAATTTACAGCTCCCTTCTCTTTTGTAAAGGAAACAGTACAAACTACACATTACATCTGTTCTGTAAAATGATAAAGAAGTTAAGCAAACATATCACGAAAAATAAAACTTAAAAAACCCAACTAATGACATATGCACCATACCTGGTTTCACATATTTTTATGTAATAGTGTTAAGCTTACAGAATTGGCAAGAAACTGTGTAGCTAAGTAGATTGGCAACAGCACACTGAGGCTCTTGCTCAAGTTGCACCCAGGTCCCTCTAGGAACTGAAATGGTATATTCCCTCACAGGCTGTCAATGAAATAAATGGTAATGGCTCTCTGGTTCATATGAAATGGGAGATTACACTGCAGAAAATGATTCATCAGCACAAATGGTATTTCCTCTTACTCTGAAGATACAAATAAACTTGAACCAAAAAAATGGCCAAGGGTACCTTCATTTGCTAAAATTAAATTAACCAGAGAGATGCTCATTTTAGGCAAACTAATGGAAAGACAACATATAGAAGATTCTAAATCAAACGTACTTTCCAGGATCTTTAAATCATCAGCTTTCTTATGGAATAGCCTGTCACCAGTACTTCCACATTATGCTCTGCCTTGAAGACAGTAGCAGCCAGAAGGGCGTGTGCATGAGAGGCATAAGGATGCATGAACAGACCACCCATTTACAGCTAGTAAATCCAGAGTGCTTGCTCACATCCATATCTGCCAGAAGAGGACCACAGCCACCCCCTGATGTGTCTGTAACCTTACCACCCTGTGCTGTGATCTCAGCAGATCTCACTGCTAAGCAAAGGTCCCACCTCTGAGAAAAACTCTAATAAGATTGCTTATTCAGAAAATACAACTCTCTCTTCTGAGTCGTGCCAACATCTATCAGGAGTCATCAGAAGAGATTACCCCATGGACCTCTAACACCAAAATACCTCTACCACTGCAGAAGGAGAGGGAATGCTTCACTTGGTAGAAAATAGCAAGCTCTTATTCTATATACAGAGCAGCCACTGAATTAGGATATAACACAATTTCACAGAATGTCAGACCAGCAAAATATTAGGAGGCAATCTGCTGCTTTCAGATGAAACAAACTTATTTGTCATTGCTGAAATACTTCTTATAAGGGCAGAAGAACCAGTGCTCGTTCCAAGAGCATGTTCTCATTCTGGTTATTGCAATCCACCTCCCTAAATTCACCCCACGCCTTTATCAGCTCCTTCTATTTCATTTCTTCTTTGCTTCCCTGACAAAATACTTCCTAAAAGGAATGAATAAATCTAAACAGAATTGTTAAAAATACTATTAAATCCTCACTGTATTCTACCCCAGGCAGAGCTGTTATGTCCTGAAGCATTTTTACACTGTGTGTAGGGCACAGGTCCCTTTAAAACCTACACAGAGAGAACCTGCCATACCAGAATGGTCATATATTATCCACTCTGGACATGGAGAAATTGTTCCTCCACAAGTACTGTCAAGATCCAGTCTACCAAACCCCACATCCTAAATGGTAACACTATGTTAAAAGTACCTGTATAAAAGCACTTTAAAGCCTCATTTAACTTAACGCTAAAAATAAAGATCTATTAACAGAAACAAGTTGTAATTAAGATTACTGTTAACCTAGCTTCTTCCTGCAAAGGGAAGATAATAATCTTACACTTACACAGTACCTTTCAGTCTAAACTATCCCATCCAACAAGCCTGATCTTAGACACGTTGACACAGAAGAGTGTTATTAACATACACAAATAATTCTAAGTAAACCAATCTACACAATTTGATTACCAGCACCTACTAAGTTTGATCTACTTGATCAATTGTATGGGTTCTATTTATCTGACTTATCCATCTACCAACAAATTATCCATCCCAAAAAAAACTGTCCCTCTAGCAGAAGCAATGCATTAGTAATCAACCTCAGTCTAAATCCTTATGTTCTGCCTAAAAAACTTCCTTCAATTTCATCCCTTCAAAATGAACCTCTTCTCAGCCCTCCATCACCAATCTATCCACCAACTCCCAGAGACAAGCACCAGAAAAGACTGAACCTGGCTTACCTCTCGAGGATTTCTATAGAACCAAATACACCTGGAGTGTATTGGGAGTGAACTGGTTTAATAAGACAGACCAAATTTTTCCACATTATATTGCACGCAGAAGACTTAAACCTGTCTTCCACCACTTCAAAGCACTCCTTTCTTGCACTGTCAGGTACATAAACCAAAGGTCAGTCTCACCAACCAGCTCTACCCTAGATCAGCCTTCCCCTGTATGTGATATTCCTGCAGGATTACTGTTTTAATCATTAACATGCTAAAAAGGATTATTCTGAATCACTTGTTTTTACCTTATGGTTACCAAAATAGGCCTTGTTTAAACAGTTGGCTGTCAGGTATCCATAAAGCGCAGCAGAGGGAAATCCACCTCCTCCTCTGCAATTGGCATGGCTGTTGGAAAACATTCCCTGATGATATCAGTCTGCAGAACATTTTTTTTCTGAATGCTTGCTTCGAGTAACATGAATTGCAATAAACCAGTGTATTAACTTCATTCCAGGAAAAGGTTCCACAAGAAAGCCATCATTATACCTTGAACCTGCACATTCCCTGACTAAGTCTTCTCCAGTTTATACAGATGATGATGGAGACATTTAAAGCAATACACCCTTGGAAAGGCCATCTCTATGTCTCTCCCCTTTTCTCAGTCTCTTCCAGAAAACACACCACTGGTGGCAGTGGTCATCAGGACTTGCACTGCACAGTGACTAGCCAGATCACAGGAGACAGCTGTGCAGAGATCAGGGCATCATGATGAGAGCACAGGAAGAAAGGAGCAGTACCTGCTATCCATCATTGCACCTAATGGCAGTAAGTGTCCTCAAATGATAAAAAAATATGCTGCAGAAACTGTCAAGAAAGAGGAAGCTGTCACCTCTATGCCCTCTACACATGAGATGCTCATCATTTCCAAAAGGAAAAACAAATTAATAACCTACAGCTGTTTACTAAAAAGCCTACTGTAGCTAATCCTCATACATCCACCATCCCATCACTGACTCAGCCTGAGCCCACATGATGACCCTGTTCTGAATCCTGCATTACAAAAGCACAAAACCCAACCGCCTCAGCTCTGGAAACCAAGTCAAGGTTGGCCAGCCTGGGATCTGACCTCCTGCAACCTTCAGCTGAAACTAGAACAAAACAGAAGCATGAAAAGGGGCTGTTAGGTCTTGTACTTCATCTCCTTGAAAATACAGGATTGCCTTCTCCAGTACACCTGCCAACAATTTGCCTATTCTTATTTTAAACATCTAAAGAGTCGTGGGGGGCTTGCACTACAAACATACTAATATAGGCTACAATGCCTTTTTCTATTACTGAGTTTTGGCCCAGAATTCATCTTAAACTTATATTTCCTCAATCTCTCCATTTAGTCCTAAGTATTCTCTCACAGAAGGCAGAAAAAAAATCTGACTGCTATGACTGAAATACATTTCAAACAGACACGTAGCTAACCCATCTTCCCATATTCAGTACCAGACTAGAGATGTCTATTTTTGAATATTTCCCTTCAAGCTAGTTCCCCCAGACCTGTGAGTATTTTGTTGCTCTTCTTTGAGCTTCAATCAAATTGTCAATATCTTCCTGCTGATATTCAGTTTTCACATGTGCTCACAACAGATTCTTACAAAAATGGAATCCCACCTCTTTGTTTGCCAAAATGGTATCTTTTTCTTGATAGCTCAAGCACAAACCATGATCTTCTGTAATCAAATCCCATTCCAGACTCATTTATTAATTCTCAATCCCTTCCTAGCATCACTCACCCACCAGTAAATTCTTGATTTGATACCCCTTGCCCCAAGAACTTGCCTTTTCCCACTACTTGCTCCCTTCACTCTGCTATCCTGGAGGAATTGTCCTGAAGTTCTGTTTACAACAAATCAAAGACATCAGTATCAAAGGTTTTGTCCTATTCGACAAAGCATTTAATTACATGCCTAACTTTCACCACTTTCTTAAACACAGTTGAACTCAGCAAGTAGAGATGAGCTTAAGCACACACATAAAAAAAAGAAAAGTTGTGTGTCCAAGTCAGTGCTCGGCTGAACCAAATCCTCAGTTTCCATAATTACTGGGATGGTTCTACTTTCTGTATTTGGCAAGAATTGACAGCACAGTGATTTAAGGTAACAGGATTTAAACAAAAAAAAAAAATAAAAAAGCTTCAAGAGAGTCCAAAACTGGCATCATTCTTCTTAAAAGAAGACAGGAGATAAATACCTAAGTAAATATCCCTCAGTACAGTAATCATGAAGCCTATAGGTTTAAACACGCAGTAAGTTATCTCTATATTCTCATTACTTCAGTACCCACTTTGAAAAACAATAATAAGAGAAAGCCTTGTGAAAAATTTGGAAAGGCTTATGTATCTCAGCAAGATACGCAGCACATTCCCTGATAGCACATTAGCCCCAACCATCATTGTGCAGTTGAAGAGAGAGAACAAAGTTTTTCATTTCTTTACTCCTGTCTCCTGAACACCTTTAAATGAAATAGACATAACTCACTGTTCCATTTAAGATGATCTTTAGTGGAGAGAAGGGAGAAGAAGGTTTTTGGTTAGGATCATGGGTTGGCCGTCTCCATCAGTGGCCAACCCACATTACAGCAGACAGAAGCTTTACATTCACCACCAGCAAAAAATGCAGTTGGTGTAAAAGGATTTTCATGGAGAGTATCTAAAATCACTTCCAAATGTCTTCCGTTGTTTATACACAGAATACTTCTCTCCCCTTTGTTTTTTGTTTGTACTTTTTGTTTTATTTGCTTCCTTTCATTCTGCTGCCTGGCAAACATAGGCAGAGGCAAAGCAGGGACTGCAATTAGTCAGCCATATCAAGCTTCATCTGTGGACTACCTAATTGTAAGACTCAAGTTTTGGGAGTAGTGCCATCTGAGAAAGAAACGGAGAAGAAAAATTGGAAAATGACTACTTCCTCTCAATCCATAAAGCCTTCCAAAATTCAATTAGCATGCTCTAAACTAAACCATCCACACATGCTACGGCACTAAAATGTGTGATTTCAAATACAGACAAGAAAGTAACTGCTCATAGATATTTATCAGAATTATAATACTCTGACCATTCCACTTCAAGCCTTTTTATTCAAGTGGCATCTGTTGTAACCCTTTTGTACCTCAGTACTTGAGATGAACCAGGAAAATACCTATAGGCAATATAAATAAATTGTCTGTGACTGCACATGGGATCTCTTAAATAATTCTGTGAACCCCTAAGTCACTCAGAGAACACCCTTCCCATGCCTAGCGTGAATATTGTTCAATAATGCATACATGACTAAGTTTGCTATCTTTCCCTACAGTTAATTTTCCTTGTGATTTTACAGTTTCCCAGACTGGAATAATATTTTCACTTTCACAGAATCACTGATGCAACCAATAGGAAAACTGCCTCTGTTTCAGTTCACTGTGTGATGTCTGTAAATACTGCTGGATAGTGAAGACTTGCAAGTAAAACTCGGCAAACACCTTTTTGCCATTTTCTCCTATAAAAGAGAGACAAAAGCATAGAAACTTCTCTGTTGCATCGTACATACAGCTACACATCTGTGCCTGCTCACCTCCTTTTCCTATTTACCTTCCTTTTCCAGCTCAGCATCTCCAGCAGCTTCCAGAGCTCAAACACCTGCACCCATCCCAGGTCAGATCTCCAGCTTGCACTAATGGATTTTTTCAGATAGATGGCAGTGCACAAAGTGCATCCCAGATTGATTCAGGGTCGAGATGCCATTTCAGTGCTCAGGCACTTTAACTAAGGGAATTACTGCATTATCAAAAGCTCTTTTAGAAAGATGATGGCTTAGGACCCAATCCTGCTGCACTGTGATAGCACTGATTCCTTGGAAGTGCTGAACTGAGTGCCAAGAATGTAAACATGGCAAAGAGGCACTTAGATTTTACTTCCCATTCCTAGGAGCCACAAAAGATTTTTCTTCCAATACATTCTAATAAACATAGTTTTATAACACAAAACTAAAGGATGATTAACAACACAAAATCCAGAAAGATATTGGATGTTGGATAAAAGAGATAATATATCTGATTTTCAAGGGTCTGCAATTGCACAGATTTAGAAACAGTCCTGCAATAAGAACAGAAAACTCAAAATCATTCTTAGTGGCAAAAATTCTACTTAATTTTGTGCCCTCTTCATTCTAACAGACATTATTATTAAGAGACCAGAGTGAAATTTAAACAATTTAACTGCATTTACCCCAGCAAATCTTTCTCACAAAAGGAAAATATTAACAAAGTAGCTGAAACAAATAGGAGTGAGTTTCCCTATGCAATTAGTACTTCAGTATCTACTACTTGGGGATTTCGACATATAGCTATCATGATGTGGAAGCATCCACCACCGTTTTGTTTTCTGTTTGCAGTAGGGGGTTGCTAGGAAACAAAATACTATTGTCTGATTTCATGATCTATTGCCTGGTTTGCCTGGCAATAAAGTCTTCTAAATCTATTACTGGATTATTTTATATTTTACAGTGAGATTAAGACTAACATTAAAACACATGCACACAGAGAAGAGAAGTAAAAAAATGCCTCAGAATTCTGGGGAAAGTATGTATATATTCCAGGCTGAGGAAGACAAACTATACTGAGAGAAAATGAACTCAGGCAATCTGGTGATATTTATACATGCACACACTCACACGTGTATCAGCGTTCCTTGACTGTATCTATAGTTTTGCTGACTTGTCAAAGACTCTTTCACTTCCAAGGATACAAAGCGTTCTCTTACTACTGGAGAGCTACTGTACACTGCAAGTTCTGTAAATACCACATGCTGCAGAACGCCTGGTGGGGGCAAGCACACATGCCACCGTAATTCTTGTTCTTGGAATTCAGATCTAGGTTGTCCCAGTGCTTTTATTTCTTTACATAATCTTTCTATTATTTTTTTTTTCTTGTACATTTGGACAGACAGAAGAGTCAGAAACAATTCCCTACTCTCCCTCTCCCTCTTCGGTTGTAATATAAATAAATAAATTATCAAACAGAGAAATGAATAAAAGCACCAGGAAAAGAGATCTAAAATTGAAAGCCACAATAGCAAATTTCATGTACTTTTGACCGTGGCAAGTCTTTGCAAAATAAGAGAATAAAAGATTATGAGGCAAATGTGGGTGCCTACCAATGCAATTCCCACAACATGACAGGAGACCTCAACTGCAAAAAACAATCAGACTTAAAAGCTGAGAGACAGATGAAGAGAGTTCAGCACAAAGTCACAGAGAAGAAGGTTTAAAAGAAAACCTGCAGAGTAGTTATTATTCTTTTATGTATATCTACAATTTCACACCATGCACAACACGCGCTATTGCAAAATCCTTTCAACTTACTTATTAACGCCTATGCATTTTATCACTCCATTTTAAATTTGAGAAAAAAAAATGAATTAGGTTCATTGCAAAAAAAAAAAAAAAAAAAAATCAAAGCTTTTGAGACATTACAGCAGAACTCCCAGTGATAAGGAAAAGAAAAAGAAGCAACAACACACAACATAGAAAATACATAGTTCATGGGAAGGAGCTGAAAGCTTCTTGCCTCTCCTGCTCAGAGATTAATTTTTTCAACCTCTATAGTTTCTGATAGTTTCCTATCAGAAACTAGGAGCCCCCACCAAACCACATTTAGAATCAAAGAACAAAAGAGTAAAATGCAAGCGAGCTTCTTCTACCACAAACAACAGCAAGCTACTTCTAGCAATTAGATGAAAGCAGCGGAAGATGGACATGACCCACAACCAATCCCTCTCCTGATCAGGGTCGAATACGGCTGTTCCCCAGCTGATACCCCGCTACAGTAACACTGCTAGTTACAAAACGGAGCACGGCTCTCGGTGACACCGCTATCCTGTCACCTACAGCTTCACAGAAACCTGTTTTAAAACACTCTCTCAGGGAACGAGGAGAAGCAGGAGAGGGATGGGACAGTCTCCTCCTGAGCTGCCACCAAAAACTGTTCTGCCAACTGCAGGGGGGCTGCCGGCGAGCTCGCAGCCGCAGCCACCCAGCTCTTAGAGGGAAGGGGGGCAGCGGGAGGGACCCCGGCTCCGGCCGCCCTGGGTGCGCTGCCCGCCTGCCCACGCGTGTGCCCCGGGGGAGGCTGCCCAGCGAGGCGGGGGCAGCGCCGGGCGCGGGAGCCCCGGTCTACCCGCGCTGCAGCAGCGACTGCAATTAAAAAAAAAAAAAAAAAAAAAAAAAGGAAGAAAAGAAAAAATAAATAAATAAATAGCCCGCTAGCTGGAATGGGAAAATAAAAGCCCAGCCTAAACAGGCGGACCCCAAACAACAACAAACACCAGGCGCCCAGGAGAGCAAACTTTCAGACTCACCGGGAAGAGCCGGTGCCCGGGGGGCGCCGGGCAGCGGCGGGGGCGGCGCGGGGCCCCGCGGGAGCGCAGCCGGAGCAGGAGCCGGGCGAGGCGAGCGCCGCCGGCGGGGCTGGGGCAGCGCGTCTCGCCCCGCTCCCGCCGCCCTCCCCTCCCTCCTTCCCTCCGTCCCTCCGCAGCGCCGGGAGCCGCCCGGGGCGGGCTGCCGCCGCGGGACCGCCGTACCTACCTACCGCTGCCGGTGCGGGGCCGCGGAGCAGCGGGAGCCGCCGCCGCCGCCCCCCTTCGGCGGCTGCCGGGCCCGGCGGCGCTGCAGCAGGCGGAGGACGCCCCGCGGCGGCGGGGAGCGCGGGGCCGGGGTGCGGAGAGGCGGCGGCCGCCGAGGCACAGGCAGCGCGGTGCTTCTGCCCGTCCGGCTGTGAGAGCGAGCGTGTGTATATGTGTGTGTGTGTGTGTGTGTGTGTGCCGGGGAGGGATGCTGCAAGGGACCGAGGGAAAATTCTCCCCTCCTAGCAAAGCCGCCGACAAATGGCAAGGCAGGTGTGCAGGGGAGGCAAGGCTCCCGAAGGAGGAGGAGGAGGAAGAGGAGGAGGAGGAGGAAAGGGGAGAGGGGCGGTGAGAAGGGCGGGGAGCGCACAGCCGTCACAGCGTCCCGGGGACAGCGGCCCCGCCGGGGAGGTGCCGGGCGCGGCCCCTGGGGCGGGCGCTGGGGCCGCTCGAAGCGGGGTGAAACCCGCCGCAGCCGCCGGGAGCTCGGCCCGCTCCGCCGGAGGGGCGGGGAGCCGGCCGCGGGTGGGCGGCGGGGAGCGGGCCCTGCGGCGGGAGGGGTGCGAGCTCCAGGCACCCCAAGCTGAGCATCCTGCCGCAAGTTTTTCCCACCTCAAACGCCCCGGGTGCTAAGCACAGCATCCTGTGCAGCTTGATGAGCTGATCGGTGCTTTCTTTGGGAGTCCTCCCGTGAGGAGTAGTTGCGTGTCTTACCTGCGAGATTTAGCCGTGGCTTTGAACCAGCATCTTTTAGGGAACACTCTTAGCTAGGGTCTGGTTTTCTGCTTATTCATCTCCCTGGCAGGAGACAACCCTCAAGTGTGGCAAGTGCATCTAACCTCACCTTCATATCCGAGAAGCCGTGGAGCAGGCGGCCGAGGACAGCTCTCCCCAGGACAAGGCGCTGGGCCCGGGGGTGCTGGCAGCTACAAGTGCTTCCCAGAGCAAAGCGCTGTTCCCAGAGAGGTTGCTGAATGCCTTGTCTCAGCAGAGAGTTAAAGAAGGCTTTTGCAGCTGCACTTCTGCTCTCAAGGACAGTGCTGGCTAATATGAACTCTTCCTGCTATTTGAAAGGGAAAAACCTTCTTCTTTCCTGGCCTGAATTACCATGCAGGGCTGCTGTAAGCCGTCCCTTTCCTCTGTAGAGATGGCTGTGATTTAGTGCCGGAGAAAGCCTTTGTATGCTCATTTACAATGTGTTTCCGCACACTTCTAGGTGGCGACTAGTTGGCAAGTGAAAAGTGGTTGTGGCTGAAACTAACATCAAGTATTAAATATTGCACACAGCCGCTGTGATTTCTAGGGGTAGGAAGAAAATCTGATAGAAAGATCTCCTGCCTATTATTTTCTATAGAACTTCTTTCACCAAAGCAGTATAGAATTACATCCACAGGTGTTGAGCTAATTATATATGCTTACCAGCCATCAGTTTGGGTCTACCAGTGAGCACACTTATGCAACAGAAGCAATTTCCACACCACTGGGCTCATCTGATTTAAACAATACTGGCTTGTGTTGCCTCTGTGCGTAGTTTTTTTTCCCTTCAGTTGGCAGGGTTAGTGTCACAGCTTTAGTTTGAGAAGTGACAACAAATAATACTGACACATATTATACCGAGCAACACAAGGACACACATGGAGGACAAAATAAGGAAATTAATGCACTGATTTAGGTAAGGAGCAGGAGCCACTCTTGATCCAGCTGTGCAGATGTAGATTACGTATTTACTGACTGGTTCTTGCTTTGCTTTTTCGTGGTAGATGGCTAAATAAAGAAAAAGTTGCTGGAAGAATTTCTGTTAAATGTAGCCCTGATGAAAGTAAGACATAATTACAGCTTGGGAACCCTCTCCTAAGTTCTTTACAGTAAAACACACATTTTTCAGTCTTTTAAATCCCAGGCCCTAAGCCTGTTCACCCCTAAGCAAGCACCTTTTGAAAAACACACAGAAATCCCATGGGGAAACTCATGCACAACTTGTATTTCACCTGTAAACTAGCATGCAAAATCAAGGGCTAGTTAAAAAAAAAACAAACAAAAAACCACAAACTTCAGGGCCTGAATATATTTCTGAACTGTATTGCCTTTGGCTGTGTTGAATTTGCTTCTCCATTTCTTCCTCCTAACACTGAATGCAATTGTACTTAGAAACACAGATAACAACAACAAAACAAGGTTTAACCACACTCCTCTTGTCAGTTGCATAAGCCTTGGTTGATATAAAACAGAGGTAAAAGAAGATACTTCTGCCAGTACTGGTCTTGTTTAATGTAACTGAATGAAGCATGTTAATGAACACTTGTTAAGGTTATTTCATTATTGCAATTTAGGGTTGTCCCCTCATTCATTGCCACAGAACTGCCTGGACAAGTGCAAGCACACAAACATGGATGCACAAATCTGCAGAAGGTATTACTGTCTTTACCGTGTTTCACTAACACGTTCAGCATTTATTTTTTTATTTGCAGGTTGGTACAGAGATGAGTTCCAGCCAAGACTTCACTTTGTTATGTTCTGAATAGCTCTTGGGAAGTTGCTGGCTTGACCCTGGAGACTTTAGAGTCTAATTTTTTAATAACTGAAGGATTATTTTTTTTTTAATTTAAAAAAGGACCCATTTTAGCTGTCGCATAAGCATGCATTATATCCCAAGACTTCAATCGGAGCTGCACAGACATATCTGAGAGCACAATTAGGCCCTCTGGACCTTTTAAAGCTTCAAAAATAGTCATGTGTAATTCCTTCTTCTGTGGATCCTGCAAGCTTTAAGAGAATTTTTGAAAGCTGTAAATTCCTATTTATCCACTAAGAGGCTCACGGGCAATCTTCCCCTAATGGAAATAGAATTGTAAAGCTGAAACATTAATATACACAATATGATACATTAGGCAGGGAGACTCGTCGGAGCCAACAAGAAGGCACAGCGGCCCTGCCGCAACGGAGCCACAGCCAAGCAGGTTCACTCCACTTTCTTCGCTTCCTGCATGCAGGATTCACTATCTGACTTAATATCATTAATACTGCACACTTCTCCCTTTAAAAATTAAAAACAAACAAACAAACAAGAAAAACCCATCTGACCTCTGAATCCCTCATCTGCATTGGCTGGCAGCTGGTGCTGGCGAATCGGAGGGCACATTTTGGTCTAACTGCAAGACAGCTATTCTTCAATAACCGCGCTGTTAATATGCAAATCTCAGCCCTCCGCCAACTGTAATCTCCCGCCTCTGATTGGCTTCAGTGATGAAAAAGATCCAGGTTATTTGTTAGCAGGGAAAATATGCTCTCCAGGTTTCCCCTTAAGATGAAGCATTATAAAGCCTCAAAAACATGCAGGCTAGCAACAAATAACAAAGCAAGACAAAGACAAGCCAAGAAAATGAGATTAGAAACACACTAAAAGAGAAAACTGCATTTAAAAATTTTCCTCATTCTTCTTCCTAGTTTTCCCTCGGGAGTTTTGCCAGTGACTGCAGATGGGCCATTTTTGTTAATTTTTTTTTCAACTCTTGCTTTCTACATATGATGTTGTACTCAAGTTCACAGCAGAAGACTTGAATTTGTTCTGAGAACATAATTTCTGTACTGGAAGGCATGCATGTGTCTGTCTTCCTGAGTCAGCTCTGTTGGCTGGCAAACAGAATACTAGGAGGCAATGTATCAACATGTATTGATAAATACCTTGATACCAAAAATGGAATGGAGCAATTGAGCAACAAGCAGGCCATGGTTCAACACTCCAAAAGCCATTGCAAAAACCAGCCACCAATATCTGCACCAATATTGCTTTATTCCTCACAGAAAGCCAGACTTAGCTAACCTCTGAATTTAGCAGAATGTTTTGTGTAAAACATGAGCTGATGGGAATGCTCATGCCAACTAAACTGTTGAGACAAACAGCTCATTTTCCATCAGTGTCCGATACACCATACAAGAGGAAGACGTGTTCTCCATTATATGGTATAAAAATTAAACAATTCTGGTAGTGTTAAATTCTGAGGAACCTTTGCAGAGCCGGGTTTGGCTTAGGAGTCTCCAAAGCAGGTGTGCAGCCACTCTGCTCCTCCATCTTTGGCTTTGTTTTGTGAATTTTCCTTTATTCGTGTAATTCACCCTTCCTGAGACATAACACGGTGCATTGTATTTACTCCTGTACAGATGCAGCCAGCTCTCCTGCATACTGCTCTGAGGTTGGAGATGAGACCAAGTTGGTAATTTCTTAGATCAATGTGTCTGGGCTGAAATTGTGTTCCCAGTAAAGGCAGTATTAATTTTATCATCTATTTTGTCACAACTGTGATTTTGCTTCTCAGGCCTGGCAGCAGAGTGTTTTTGTTTAAAATTGATTTTAATTTCCCAATAAGATGAAGAAGGCCAGGTGCTGTTAGTGTTCAGCGAGTGACTCTTTTCTTTCCTCAGGCTTTTCACCAAGGGGGAGCTAGGTAATTTTTCTGTGGGTGGACAATCCCTCTGACTAAAAGGAAGCAGACTTCTGTGCAGTATGGTCATCTTGCCTGTTTCCCACAGGTAAAAGCAGGTAAGGCAGCTCCTTGTACAAATTACTAGACAAAAAGTGAAGCACACGCACTTGTGGGGAACCTGCAGTGAGAGTGTGACAGGGTTACCTGACTGCAAGCCCTTGAATACCTGGGAAGGATGGAGGGCTGAGCTCAGAGTGGGCTTCACACAGGGCTTTTGATTAACTTGCCACAAAGAGAGATGCTTTAAAAAATAGAGAGATATGCCTCAAAGCCACTTTCCTTTTCTGTCTCACGCATTTCAGATACAAAGATAATGGGAACAGCACAGAGAAATGCAGGCAGATAACTGAAACTAAAGGTTAGAAGGAAAAGATTTTGACAAGAAACACATAGGCTTCCCACAGCAAAGGTCAAATACTGACCTCCATGCAAATTAATGCCACTTCAGCTATTATAAAAGAACTTCAGTATTTCAGTTTCAGAAGAAGTCTGAAAAATGCATTATGCAATCCCTTTATTCTGTTGGGGATTTTTCCTATGTGATATGACTATCTCTTCAAAATATATATAAGGATTCTCATTCAATAAATAATAATAAAGGTGGGAAATAATTAACTCTTAAATGTGGTCTCCCTGGTCTTGCTTAAGGGAAGAAGGGGAGAAAGAAAACCCTACATGCTTCAGCAGGCAGAACTACAAGCACGTCCAACCAGATAATTGACAAAGCCGTTGAGCCAGCACAGTGTTAACTCTGTTTTAAGCCTCCTCAAATCATCTAGCTTTAGAAACCATGTAACTTAATTGGATTGCTACAGACCTGACAGCTCCCCGTGTACCGTATGCTAACGGATTGCATCGCTGCCGTATGATCGGATACGTGAGCTAATGCTGCCAGTCCTGGGAACTGCCACTGGCCCTGAAGCTTGTTTTCCTCTTCCAATCACTATCAGAAAATGAAAACAACTGTGTTCCTCTCCTAAGTGTGAAAAATTAAATTTAGGAGAATTCAAAAACCACCACATACGGGAAGCAGGATATTTGGGCCAAAACTCACATCATTGGTCACGTAGATGATTGTCCACCCTGTGGCCAGTTCCACTGAAACTCCAGTTAACTCAAAGAGGCTTCTCAGAATAATCACTCTGACTTAGATAAGGAAACAGTCTGCTGAAAGAGATTTTTATAATCCCACAGGAGAAAATTTGAAGATGGTTCACAAGGCAACACTACATAAGCTCAGTAAACTCAGGTAGAGAGACAGTGTGGATAATACAAGCTAAATAGCAGACTGACAAATTCAAAAATGCAGTTTCATTTTCCTTGCTAATGAAGCAAAACCCAAGACTATTTGTAAGCTGTAGATGTCCCCAAGGCATAAGTCACAGGTAGGTGCCAAATCATCATCAAGTCTGTGAGAATTAACATACATCTCTGCCTTTTGAGTCAGAACACACTCCCTGGCTTCAGAGATTTTTCAAAAGAGAAGATTGGTGTTTTGACCTTTATTCTGTCTCTTTGCTGCTGATCTCATGAATGCCTGTTATACTTTATCACTGTTCTACTGATTTTGTACTTTTTATTTATAAATCACTCCAAGCAGGCATAATCCTTGTTCTTAATTCTTATCCAGATATTATTGCCCCATCAGGGGGAAGGGGGTGTACTCAAAGCACAAACTTGTTCAATTTTTCTTATATTAATGTCAATAAATACTGAGTTAAGTAGGTACTGATTATTTTATGGACAAACATGTGTTTTTTCAGCAACATCATAGGCAATTTTCAAAACAGATAAAAGTCTGCAAGATTCTGCATTCTGCAAGATTCAATTTCAGTAGGCTAGTCCTGATTTTTGTTCTTGGGGCATGGGGGAGGAAGTTTGTTTGTTGTTTCATTTTTTCTTAAACTGTTCATAGTGACATCTTTCCAGAAAATGATGTATAAAGTTACAATGTCCAGACACTCTTGTCTGAGGGCACTATCACCATTTTTTCCTCAACTGTCCCTCTTCTTTTTCCTTAGGTGATAAGTAGTCCTTGTGCAATCCTATCAGATAGGCTGTTAAAGGATTATTTTTCCCAAACTGGACCATTCTTTAAGTCAAAGACTCACCCTGACCTACCTTGCCTGCAAAGATCTCCCTAAGTGAGACTATAAAAATGCTTCCACTGTTCTTTGTCATAACTACATCACTATTCAAAGTTTCTACAAGCTATTAACTATCTGTACAGTCCATCCACATGGATGCGTACATGCATACTTCCATCAAATAATGCTTAATTCAAGCAACTCTCACCCCAACATTGCACTTTGGTGCTGTAAATAGTCTAGATTTTTACTAGGAGGAGATATTCTGATTTTTTTTTTCCTTAGTTCAGCCATCACTGTGATTCAGCCACAGGTAGGGTGCAATACACAGCAGTGCTATGTAATGTGATGATCGGGAATGGAAAATAAAGACTAAAATATTCAGCTGAATCGGCAACTGAAATTTCCATAGGCAGAATATAATTACCTAAGCTGGCATTCTGCCAGGACACTGGGGTTAACATTATTACTCCTACAATACTCCTATTTATGGGTAATATGGAAAAAAAGTAGCAACAGGATTTTTTAATTGAGCCAGTGTGAACCCAACTACTGTAGGTTGCAGTCCAATTAAAATTGACAACCCAGTGAAGCAGATACACATACCACAGAGATAAATATAGAAAATCCAAGTTGTTCTTTTTTCCTTTGTCTTCTCCTCTTGGTGTGTAGGTTTTTTTTTTTCCTGCTGGATATTTCATTTCATTTTCAGAATCTTTTGATGCCAGGAAACTATCATTGACTGGAAACACTTACTAGCTTTTTGCAGCCAGCTTTCGTAACTTAAAATAAAGATGGAAAAATATATCCTTTTAAATGTTTCAGCATTGCATTTCTTTCCTTTTCTACAGCATACAGTATTAAAATTACATTGGCTGTGCAGCAGGAGATTAGAAAGAGCAACAGCTTTTAACCTTTAATAGTAAATGATGCTGAAGTCACTAAATCTGTCTTTGAAGCACACAAAGTGCATGCACTATCAATTGAAAACTTGGAGCTAACCTTCAAGCAAGCAGTCTGATCCCCCACCAAAAATGCTGCAGAGGCTAATTCCTGAAAGGCAAAACTACTTCCTTTTCTCTTTCTTTTTTTTTTTCTTTTTTTTTATTTCGGGAAAAATAAATACTTGAAATGGCATAAAATATATTGCACTGTTTACTCCTGGTTCTGCATTATTTACTCACATGAGTACATCTTTCTCAGACACATAGGACCATGCAAGCAGCCACCGAGGTCAGTGGGACTCCTGGGGAATTACAATTCCCTATTTGGCAGAGGTGTTTCAAGGCACACTTCATTAGTGTTCTGAAGCACTCTGAGAGCCCTAGATAACAGCTGCTATATGTTGTAATAAAATACAACTATTCATTATTACAGAAGAGCTAAACCATGTTTGTAATTGACCATTGCTTGATTCTTTTCTGAAGTTATTGGGTTTGGAGATATGTCTCAAAGTAAATCTATTATTTAACAGAATGGAGAAAATAAAGCAGCAACGGGTGTGTTTTAAGAGCAAAACAGAAGACAGCTCCCCTGGGCTGTATCCTATTGACCTCTAGTTCCATTATTGTTTCTAAAATGTTTTTCCATTTAAGGCATTGCCACCGAGTCCTTCCCAGGAAGCTCTGGGAAAGGATATAAAGTGAGGTCTCTACTAAGCTTGTAAGTAACATCTCTGAAAATGGAGGGTTGATTTATGTTTTACTGACAGCCAGGTTTAAGGGGGGAAAAATCCTCCAAGCTTTGCTTGTGAATCTTCTATAATATAATAAATAGTGCCATCTACTGGCTCTCCTTTGTTTTTGAACAGTGTCTGTGCAGTATAGCTACTGCAAGTAGCATTAAAACACCGAAGAAATCAAGCCAACATGACTGTAGCTAGCATACTTCTTGGATCTTGGAATGATTTACAGGAGTTTCCATAAAGCAAACAGCCTAAAATGAAATAAGAGTAGCAGGAGAGAGAAAAAATTGCAAGATGCAAGCAAAGGAGGAAAGGCAGGATTCCAGCAGACATGTGAAACTGGATTAAGGGTTGATACTGAAGACGGATATAGCTAAGCTGAACCAGATGCAGCCATCCCAGAGGACAAATCAACGATGAGACTCCTCAGAGAGAAGAGAGCTTCTCCAATCCCTCACAATTAATTTTCTGTTAGAAAAAGAACAGCCAATCATGATGGGTTTTTTCCTTTCCGCCCACTCCGGTTTCTACTATTAAACAAAGTAGAAAATGTAAACAGCCCTGACAGAAGAAGTATACAGGCAGACAAAGATGTAATGGGTCAATTTCTTTCTTACAGTTCAATATTTTTCCTGATTGACACCAGGAGCAAGATTTGACTCTTTGGCTTATGCCTCAGAAAACCACATGAACTGTGGCATGTTCTATTAGGTACACTAAGCAGTCTTGGCATCTCATGTTGGATCAAACTGGACTCACTGTATCAAGGAACTGCCAGAGATATTATTTTTATTGTTGCTCTTAATGTATCTGGATAATTCGCTTGAAAAACCAAAATTGGCTGTAGAGCTATTTTAGTTTCATTTCCTAAGAAAAAGAGACTAGTGCAATCACAGTATCTGGCAAGGGAGATACAGTTGCAAAAATACACAATTATGTCAAGCGCTTCACAAAAAAGCAGTGGCTGTTAGTGCCCCTTTGGAGGAAAAAGCACAAACAAAAGTTCTTCTTAGATATCACACAACCCCAACAGATACAAATCCACATGAAAGTGCTCTCCCTCAGTTTGAATTGTCATAAAATATGTTTGTCATGACAGTCTTCACCCAGTAGAAAACAGATAAGCAGGAAAGGATAGGAATGCAGGTTATCGGGGCTTTTATTACTACAAATGGAACCCACATCAGAGCAAGGTACATCTTCTTGGGCTTCAGCTTTATCTCCTGCCAATGAAGATCATGTTTACCTGTGCCTCATGGAGTGATTTTAGATTATAAAAATATAAGATGTTGGAAACCATCTCTTGACACAGATGTAGATGTCATAGTGTATTCTGTTGGAAGGGACCCACATGGACCAGCTCAAGTCCAACTCCTAAATGAATGGCCCATATGGGGATCAAAGCCACAACCTTGACACTTCAGCACCACTTTAGCATATTTTTAACAGCTGAGAATCAGAAGGGCAAAGATACACGAACAACTCTCACTGCAGAGTCCCATCTCCCCTCCTGGACCCCAAAATAGGATTTTGATACAGCCTGCATAGTAGGAGTTTTGACAACAGGCACATACAGAAATTTCTGGCAATGCAACTCCATTTTGGAGTTGTGCTGGAAAAGACTGGGAATACTGGAATTACTGTGCAAGCTCTTCAGATAGCCCTTAAGATGAGAGGCTCCTGAAATGTAAAATCACAAAACACAGGTTAAGAACCCTGTTGCCACATTTGTAATCATGACTTATAAAAGGGGAGTAACAGGGGACCACAAAGAAGTTTATAACTATGTAAGTGGTATACATTTTGTGATTAGCAAGCAAATCTGCTCTAGCAGAGTCTGTTTTCATGTCAATGTGTGTATTTTCTCAGTTTAGTTTCTCCAGTAGTTGATGGCCCCATATCATATCAAAGTCCTAAAGATTTGGTACCCTTCTAGATACAGGTTAAGGCTTTCATTAATCTCCTTTTCCATTTTTCGTCAGTATCAGGTTACTGTAAGATTTTAACCTAATGAAGAGGACATTCAGCACATTGATTCCTTCCACCACGCAGGACAGTTTCTGTCCCAGTATGGATGTGCAAGGGTAGAAGCTCTCTTTTTACCACCAACTCCAACCCACTGTCATAAATGGCTCCCAACAAGTCTGTGGTAACCTCTTAAGAGGAAAGACCTAGTTCCTGTAAGAAAGGTGCTGGTAAAATATTCCCATCCTCCAGCTCCTGTAAGAATTTATTTGGACAACATGTAGCATTGAAGAAATTGGCCCCTTGCTGCTGTGCATAAAGGCCACAGCTTCCAGCTCAATTCCTGGCTCCCAGAACAGGCTGGGAACAAGCATGAGCCTAGGCAGCAGATGGGGACATTGCTAATTGGTCTGTTTTGATTCTGGGCCATCAGCTGACAGTCACTTCGCACTTCTCTCTCAGACTTGCCATGTCAAAGAGCTACAGATATGGGAACGATAACAAAGGAAGTGGAAACAGCAATCACTTCAGTGCAGACAATCCCTTTTCCTCTACTGTGCTGACCAAATTTATAGCAGAATGCTGTGAGGCAGGTTGGACTTGGCAGACAGCTTGCAGACCACAAAACGTGATTTTTATTTCTTGAAGTGTCAAGGGACAATGATTTTACAATATTTTTACCCCAAAAAAAAATATTTTTTTACTTAAAAATCCTGGTGAAAGCTACAAATGAAGGAAAGTAGAAGGTGCAAAATAATATGCTGGGTGAAAATTACAGTGGCTCATAAACACGGGATTAAAGCTCAGTGAAGGCTGTGAGTGCAACAGAAGTTTCATTGCAAAAGCAGGATTCACAGCCAGGAGCAGGAATAAAAGACTGCAGCTGAAACTGGAAGAGAATTCAGGAGCATGTTGGAAACAGTGGAAAAGTTTGAGAGCTGTTACATCAAACTGTTCCAGTTTAAAAAATAGCACCAGATTACAGTCTTTATACTATGTAAGACTTCAACTTTCACATTTTCTTCCTCTCCTGAGATTACTGACTACAAATCTTAGTAATTTTGCAGTAACAGTTGTGACTTTGTCTTCTGTAACGTCTCTGCCATATTTTGCAGGCTCTAGGACAGTAAATGATCATGATTATACTGCTTTAGGGGAGTACAATATCAGAGAGCCTGTCTGCATTTCACTTTTGAGCAAAGTTGCTAAGTTCTCTGTGTTTTTTAAGATTTTTTTTGTTTTTCATTAAAATGAAAGAAAATTACTCATTATACATCAGCCATTTAATATGCAGTAAAACAAGCAAAATGTTTATTGAGCGGAAGGAGTATACTGCCACAGGTGCCTAAAAAGGAATTTTACTGTCCACGTGGATCTTCTTAATTATCTCACACGGAAAACATCACCCTCTAGAGGGCCAAGTTCTATTCTTTCATTTTTGGTGGAGCTGTATATTTCTAAATATAGGAGATTGTCATGCGAAATGCCAGCAGAACCATCTGTGGAGTACCTCAACAAAAAAGGTAATTTGAAATTCAAAAGCAACTGTTTGCCTTGACTTTTCTGAATGTAACCACCTCTGTCTCAAACACAGGAAGAAAGGATTTGTTGTGGCATCTCCAACGCCAGCAAAAAAAAACAAAAACAAAACAAAAAAAACAACCTCTGGGCACCACTGAAGGGCAATTCTGCTTTCTTAGAGCAATTAATTTCACCAAGACATTTACTTGAGGAGAGGGTGGATCCTTCACTGCAGGTGATCTGCCTTGCTACCCATTCCACTACAGAAAGTCTGTTTGCAGTGTGGGTGAGGGATCTGATCAGCTGGCACAACACCAATCGCAGGCTGTGGAGGGAAACGAATTACTTGGAATCCCAGCACTAAAGAACTGGTGTATCTGCCAAGGAGTGTCGTTCCCAGCTGGAGTTTACTAGGCACACCTGCAGAAGTAAGAGGTTTCACGGCTGTGAAACAGACCATTCGCTTTCACGACTGCTAAATCCCCACTGAAGGAGTACTCCCACTTGGCTATCGATTCAAAGTAACTGTCAGGTTAACCAAACTTGTCCCCAGCTACACCCCAAAGGCAATTGCGTAAACGAATGAGGAAGAAATAAAGCAGGCACGTATTTCACACTGGTCATTTGGTCTCAATAGCCAAAGTTTCCCTTTTGTTATCACTCAGAAGTATGCCTCGTTTTCCATTCAGGAGAGAAAAGAAACTCAACCAATGTATTTCCAATCAGTTATTCAGAATTTCAGGATTCTCGGCTATTCTATTACACATATTTAAATTTATTTTTAGTATACTAGCAGATGTTTTCTATTAGCAGATCTTCTCATTTATACTTGACCTTCTATACATCATTAATTAAAAATGTTAACATAACAATATGTCAGCTCTTCTTGTGTTCCACTGCTTCTAAAAACAATGTTGCATTGCTGTTTCTCTGATCAGCGGCTCTTTTATACTTTTATGACAGCTTTTGTGTTGTTTGTTTCCCAATGTACATTATTTTCCACAAGCAAGTATTAAAAGCAAATAGAATTCTACTAAATGGTATCAGAAAATTAAAGTATTTGGGGAGGACACTAAAAAAAAACTTTAAGACTCCCTTGGTATGAGAAAATTAGCACTCTCAAAGGTCTAAGTAAGCATGGTTAGTCTCTGGTGCCAATAACATAAAAAGTAGTCAAAATCCCTTCTATCATCATCTAGTAATAAAATGTAACGCTAAGACAAAAACAAAATAAAGTAAGCAAGCAAGTACTTACGAGAGAAGCAGAGAATTCAAAGCCATTCAAATGGAAAGGAAGCCATCTGCAGCTGCTTGGGCAATATGAAGGCAAAGTGAGTTAGATTAAGTTTTCAAAGTGACAGATAAACACCCTACAGGTGTAACTGCCAACATATGGTTCCTTTTTCCACTCCAGACTCCAATTTACTGAAGTGAGAGGGCTTAGAGGACACAAAAGCTGCAGTGATTCAGCAACTGATCTATTACATCCTAATCTTCAACAGAAAAACAGAAAAGCTTTGAAATTCTTAATTAATACATTTCTTAAAATGGAATAAGCATTCTCTGTAGCTTCTTTTTAGGTACTGAAGGAAAAGATTCAAATCCACCAAAAGACTGTGATTGCTATTAAGAACTGAAGTGGTGTTATTGTAATGATTTACTTTTGTAATGAGTTATTTGTGATTTCACACTTTGATCCCCTTTTGAGTAGTGAGGTGTTTCTCTGTTGTTTAGTGAGTGTTAATTGCTTCAGTGCTGCATTAAATCGTTGTTATGCTGGTTTTCTTGAGTGGAAGAATGAATAATTGAATAATTATAAAGGAAAAGTTCATTCAAATGGGTATGGTTATAGAAACAACATTTTCCACCAATTCAGGTAGGTGTTGTGTACAGTAATGCAAACAACCTGTTGAAAAATGTTTTTTTTCCGATCTAGAAAATAAAATCTTTTCTACACTCAGCTTCTCTGAGAAGCAGACCAGGGAATTATATCAACTGCATTGGGATGACTTTCCTCTCCACATGCTTCTGTGAGAAGCCTTACTCTGGGTAGGATTCCAAGTTCAGCCATAGGACTCTGCTGTTATTATGGGTAGCTCACCAAAACTCAGATTCTCAAATGAATGTAAAACCAGATCTTGAGGGTATTGGAGGTTTAAGAACTGCTATACACCACTGAAGAATAACAGAATACCTTACAGAGCCTGCAGCATAACGTGGAACATTAATAAGAAAACTCTCTTTCACTTGGGACTTTCAACACATTCCTTTCTAGTGCAGAAGACAGCAAAACGTGGGGTCCCATGATGCTGAATACACTTAAGCCATTAGATCACAGAGTGAAGGAGAAGCTGCAGTGTTGAGCTGCAATGGGACCTAGGTGCTACCTCTCCAGCTGCTACACTTACTGCCTTAAAGAATTTAAGCAGCTACTGCATCCTGTGAGGAAGCACTGGAGTCACCATGAAGAAGAGAAAGAAGTTCCACGGAAAACTGAGCATCAAACATATAGATTAGTTCAAAGAGCCAGTTAAAAGAAAGATTATGAGATTCTTCTGACACTTGAGGAGTTAACAACAGGATCAGTCCTTCAGATCTTTTGGACAGGTCGCTGTCACATGAGTTAACAGACCCTGGCAGTAACATGGACTTGTTACTGTTCTCCAGCAGCTGGAGCAAGACAAGTTTATCTGCTGATCATTGAGGATTTTTCAGATTTAGGAACCTCATGTTCCACTACAGGTTCTGTAGTATAAAATGGACACAGGCCTATACACTACTATTTTCCTCTCCCCAATTTCTATCACTTCTACTCATTGCAGCCTGTGTCAATCTGCCAGTCACATTCCTCTGCTATACTTGTCAAAGTTTATTACTTTGTTTCCAACCACTGCTCAAAGTTTTTCTGGTCATTAGTACTAATTTTAAAAATCCAGGTGGCAAAGAAGACTCTGGAAATTTTCACTGATAAAAGTATTATTAGCAACTGCTGAGTTGAAATTCTGGAATGCTAAAGACCTTTAGCTAAAATTTGTTTAGGGCAAGAGGTGAAGTAGTGAATGATGCAGTGGCAGTACTACAAAGACACTGCTAGCCTGTCTGTATATCCTGATAATTCAGAGGCTAACTGTGAATGTGCTAAAACATAGAATATGAGAAGAGAATAAAGCAGGGTGGGAAGGAGGGAAATTCTTTATAGACCATGAAACCATAGCTGAATTATTTCTTATGACTTGTCTGCAGTGAGAGGCAGACTGTGGGGGAGCAATTGTCTTGCCATGGGAGAATTCAATTTCAGAAATGTAGCATGGAGGTCACACAACTTATTAGAGTTTCTAAAATTATTCCTTGCTATCCTTTAACACAGAAAGTATTATTGCTCTCAGTGCAGAGTAACTCAATTATGGTCTCACTACGATGGATAGAGCTACACTAATTCCTGGCCTGGAGTCAGCCAGGCATAACTGGAGATAATAGATGGGATTTATGTCATGTAATTTTAATCATCTACCATGAGTTTAGAACTATTTGCCCCGGACTCTTTCTTCAGGCAACAGAGGCAACATGCTAGAAGGCAGCATGCCACCCTTCTTAGAGCCCTAGGAAGTCTCATCTTACCTCATGTTAGCTATCCAAGAAGTAGATTTCTTCCCATCCAGATCTCCTCCACAGTCAGTGCAAAGAGCAAAGCACCACCACAATGTGAGCTTCTAAATAGACAGGCAAGGTGATGCCCCTGAACGTTAGCAGATGCTGCAAAATGGCTATTTTTCCATAGTTGATGAAAATTGTGAGTCTGGAAAACAAGCAGATGGAAAATAACCAAAAGGAAAATGGGAGTTCTATGAAAGAAACTGAAGAGACGCTAAAAAGGAGAGTACTCCATCGTGAAAGCAAAATCCTTTAGCCAAAAGCTTACTCTGGTTCACTGCAAATGGAAATGGCTGTTCAAGGCAGCTTCCCACTGCTCCCCAGTGTAACATTCAGGAAAACATGACAACATTGAATTGTTACATTACTGAACATAATATATAAATGAGAAGTTTGCAGCCCAGGAAATCAATAGGGAAAGTTAGAAATGCAAAGGAAAATATGTGGCCAGCAATAAGTCAATAAAGAATCTTTACTAATAGTGATCTTTGTGGCTGTGATGGCTTAAGAATTTAAGGCTTGGATGCATCTTTCCTTACTTTAGACATCAGAATAATAGTTATTTCCATCTGAGCTAGTGACACTTCACTGCCTTTACAGTTAACTGAGAGAAATGGGACATTTTAGGGTACAATTCCTGTCATCCTAAAGCAACTATGTAAAGCAGTTCAGATTAAGCATCCCTACAAGTGTTTCCTTCCTTCCATGACTAAAAAGAAATAACCATCAGATATAACTGGGAAAAAACATGAGATACCCAAACTCTCATCTGCAAAAATCCTTCTTCACTTTCCCAACTGCCCCAGTTAACCCAAAATAAATGCACGAGCAATTAAAGAAGTCTTAGCAACAATATGAACTCGTAATTTGAGAGATGTTAATAATTTTAATAGAGATGCACAAAAGGTAGATAATGTATTAGTACTGCACCTGAGGCGGGGCATTCCAATCCTTTAGTAAATATGACAATAGAAATGACAAAGCCTGAGGATAAAATTTTAATCACGAGCCTCAGATAGCTTTTATCCAAGGGGATTGAGAAGGCTACTGGTCTATTAGTGTAAATTTTACAGGAATATTATCAAGTCAGGATTCAATAGATTAGAATTCTGTGCCAATACTCAAAAAGAGAAAAATTCTAAAAGTCAGCCATTATATGATTGTTATCCTGAAACTGTCCTCCTTCTCCCCTTAAAATCCCCTGCCAAAGCTGTCATTTTCTCCACAGCAAGCAGCCATAAAACAAACCTTTAAATAGTGTAAACAAAAGACTGTCTGTGCTGTTTCTGGGTTTATATCACATGAAATAGGTATTTAATTGAGTCTTTTAATTTAAGAGTAGTCGCACTAGGATTCCTTTGAAGTGTCTGGGAAGAGCCAGGCTCTGCCATAAGGCATGCAAGAGCTGAATCAGCTGCAGGATGCCTTCCTCTTGTCAAGTATATTGGAAGCCTCAAGCACTGACATTCATACCTTATGTTTCAGCTTTCCAGAACACTGACCTTGAGACAGAACTGCAGTTTCAGGCCAAAAGATTCAGTCCAGGCAGAGTTATTTAAGAAGCCTGAAAACACAGGCTTACATAATATTTTGTAAATCTGTAACTATCAACTGTCATCAGTTTTAGTCAGCTGTGAGCCTGATCTGATAATTCTGAAATATATTCTTTATCAAAGAGTGGGAAGACAAGGATTTTAAACAGAATAATTTTTACTAAGGAGATAGTGACCTAAGCAAAAAATTGTAGCAGACAAAACCAAGTATTTTTAATTATTTTTAAGAAAATAATTGCATGCCTTCTGTTTGTAGTGGGCTTTGCATTATAACTGATATTAAAACAGAAGGTCTGAGAAAATTTGCCAAATTAATCCTCTTTAAAAAGCAGATCAAAAATTAAGAATGAATACATTAAATCCTCCAGTTATTGTAAAAGTTGGAATGTGCAGCATCTCCGTTTTATCCCGCACTTTTAGGAAAAAAATAGCATTTAGGATTATATATCATGTTCTGTAGAAATGTTAACGCTTCTCACGATAAGGATTGACCTTCAAACGCGGAGGATGAAAGGCGCCTTTACCATGTAAGAAGACGTTTCACCACTGGAGGGAAGCATTGGACTTCAGTGCCAGTGCGGGGAAGCAGCAGCTGCGTTTCCAAAGCCGATGCTCGTTCCACCCCAAAATCTACCCAACCTTGCTGAAATCACGGAAAGTGATAGATTGCACTAATTAATACAACGTGCAGATGACAGAAAAACATCAAAGCTTTTATGTTTCAGTCAATAAGTATTGAATAAATGGTACATGACATTTATAATAAAATGGGAGATTAAGAAGCTTGCTGCTCTTGGAAAGATTTACAGAGAATTTTACTAAATTCTGTACAAATATTTAACTATTTTAAATTAAAAAGCTACTGAAAAAGGTAGAAGGAACTCATGTGGTTTCCTAACAAGAGAAATATCTGTTCAACACAGAGTATTGTCCTTTGCTTGGTATTGTAGCAACCATTTTCAACAGAATTATTTCGTGACACAGTAAAACTGTCTCTTCTGTTTGCTTTCATAGAATCATAGAATGGTTTGACATAGAAGAGATATTTAAAGGCCATCTAGTCCAACACCCACTGGAATGAGCTGGGACATCTTCAACTAGATCAGGTTTCTCTAAGCCCAGTCCAACCTGACCTTGAAAGATTTCAGGTATGGGGCACCCACCACCTCTATGGGCAACCTGTGCAAGTGCCTCACCACACTTTTAAGACTGTTCCTCAAAAAGTCACTGCTTCCACATGACTCAGAGTTACATGCTACAGCTGCATTTTAACAAAGGATCTAACAATTATTTGCTAATGATATATTAATGCATTTCAGAAAATCAGCTAAGAGTTCTGAAATTATTTTTTTTTCCCACCCTCAGCAGCATTATGTACCATGAGTGCACGATGTGGTCATGATTCCTCTTCATGAAGAGGCATCCTTTTCTCTGAAGCATCATGTAAGAACTATAGTAGAATATCGTGCATTAGCTGTCACATTTATGCACACAGTTCTGCAAGTGACTTTCCTGAGGGACAAAGCAAACTATTAGAGAGGCAAAGCAGCACAGCACTGGTGTCTATCCTCAACCCTGCTTCCCTTCTCTGTTGTTCTGTTGCTCTGTTGTTCTATTGTTTATCTGATGCAGCCTTGATAAGAGCAGTGACTTTAGCAGGTATGTCTGCATTATCTGACACATTTCCTCTGCTTCCAGCACCTGAGGTTGTTGAGTCACATGAAAGGGTTTCCTGTGGAACACTGGCCTACAGCATGTGGAAATACCTCTCTTTATCACACAGCAGTACATTTGCTGCATGCCATGTGTGATTCAACAGCTGTGTATTTTCCCTGTCAAGTGTGGAGTTCCCCCAGTATTCTCCAACCCATTGACATTGTACTGTTGGAATAAATCCAGTTTCCTGTGCTTTAAAGTTTTCCTAGGTGGTGGGTAGGACTCATGGGTGGCAAGTTTTCCCACACTTAGTTATTTACATGCCCACTGCTCATTGCTGTTTTACTGTTCAGAGTGGGCAGTCACTCTTCTTGTCATTCTCTGCAGAGCACTGAAGCCAGAAATTCTTCCCTTAGTCCCACACCCATCCTCAGAAATGACTGATACGGGTTCAGCAGCACAGTTCTCCAGCAGGAGCTGGGAGAGCTTCATGCAGTAGGAATACAAAGCTCATTCACTAAGTTATTTCCCAAAAATAATAAACCATTCTCCTATTGACTATGCTTGCTTGCTAAGGGGGAAAAAATGCCCTGAAATCAAACTGCTACTGTTCAATGTTGTACCAAGAAAAATATGCCTCAGCAGGTTGCCAGGATTTGTTGAAACTAGACATTGTTATAAAAGGCTACATAATTTTTCTTTTTTTTTTTTTTTTGTTTGTTGTACAGAATGTTGATAATATAGGGAAGGCAGTAATTTATATTTCCTTGTTTCAGCTGACTTTCTGTCTCCAGATGAGGTTTTCTCCTAATTAACTGTAATTCCCGAGTAAAATGTTTATACCTTCCTTATACTTATTTTCTGTTGAACACTGAATGATAATTTGAGATGCTGCACCAGGGAAAATATGTAAGTACTTTGCTAAATAAAGTTCTGTTTAATGCAAGTGTGCAAAATGTTTTTGATCCTCTAAAATGTGGTCTTTAGCACTGAATACAGATTTTGGGTGTAGTCAGCGGCTGAAGTAGAAGTCTGGTGGAAACTGAGGGCAAAATTTCCAAGATTAAAAATTAATCAATTCACGGTTTAAGGCAGTTGAGTTAAACACACGATGTGTTTATGGGGAAAGAAAGATTATAATTGTGGCATTTAACTAGGATAGTGATGTGAGATGACAACAACAATCAGTGTTTGCATGTAATAAAATTTGTTTTTTCAATATACATATTTAAATGAACTAAGTTGTGTCTCAAATACTCTGGTAACTACTGGGGATTCCCTGGTAATAGCTGAAGTCTCTATGAAAAAGATCCTTGGCCATTTGTGATTCCTTCCAATTCACATCCTGGTTTTACCAAGAAACTCATCTGTGCAGGCCAGAGAGGAGCTGTTGTATGGTTTAGCTGTGTTCCCATATGAATGGAGGGAGCTTTGGAAATTAAAGTACATCTCAGCTTCCCGCTTTCTAACCACAAAACGTAGCTACAGTTCAAGCATGCATACTGAAAAATGAAGTTTTACACTGAAGAAAAAGCAGGAATATGCCTTTGGTAGCTGAGATCCCATGAAGAGGTCAAGTTCCCCAGTAGGCAAAAATACTGTCTCTCTTGCACAGAGCCAGGAGTGTAAGACAACTTAGATCATGGATGATAGGAAAGCTTTTGTATAGAAAGGAACATTTCTTCCACGTGTAGCAGTAAAGGGAATATTATACACAGCCCTTGTATGTACCTCTGTTAAATTATATTAAACTATTTCAAAAAATGTACAAAGAATCATAGAAGCCATTTGAGATATTGGAAATCACTGAGATTTATGAAAAGGAACAAGGAAGATGTAAGTCCAAGGTATTTATTTGAGATGAGTGAGTCATTCTGTACATGTGTTGATACACAGAAACCGCCCTAATTCCCAGGGAAGTAATAATGAACATCTTCATTGGTCAGAAAGAAAAACAAAGGTGTGATATTGTTGTTCCATTAGAAGGTTTGGATTGTTTGCTATAGTTGTTTTTAGCAGGTAATAAATGCAAGGCTAAACTGTGATATTAGACCATGGTAAGAGCTGTCAAAGTGAACTTAGCTGAAGTAAGACAAAAAACATATTTTGATGCATTAATTGTTCTGGAGCAGAAATAATGATAAACTAAAAATAAAAACAAGATAATATCAGTGGTAAAAGGCATACTTAAGGATACATCATCTTAAAACCCTGAAAATGTTGGATGTAGTACCACTCTGGGGGATACATTAGCTAAAGCTGTTGGTGAGATCTCACAATCAATAGCTTTAGAAGGCTTGAACTATTGAACTCATCAAGAACACAGCACATCAGTATTTTTACTTATATCATTGTACTTGATATACTCCTTTCATTTGGTGGATGAATAAACTGAAACTAGGAACCGTGCAAAATAAAAGAAGAGAGTTAATTGCTGAAACTAACAATAACACAGTAAATTCTCCAGCTTTTCAGATCAGGACCCTTTCTAGAAGACACATGCATAAAATGGATGCTATTTTGCTCTGTGTATGGATAAACAATTGTAATGTCACAGTTTTGTGCTATATACTCAATAAGACTCAATATTCAGGACATGATATTACTCTAGCATAGGATATGGAGGTTTCTAGTACTATTTTATTGCTTTAATGAAAGCAGCCTGGTTCATATTATTGCAAAGGAAAAAGACTGAACAAAAAAGCCTTAAGAGATGAATAATGTTGAGAAAGAGCCCTAATGAATCAAGATATTGCTTAAAATAACTTTATATTAAGTGAAATGTAAATATACATGAATATATGAGGGTAATAATATTACTACACTTTAAGCTTTGCTTTTGTAAAATAATATATAAGCAGTTTAACATTTTTCACAGTAAATAGTCAAGTCTTAATTTTATATTAATGAGTAAGGTAAAGCTAAGTAATTTAAAACAAGACCTTAAATAAAAAGCTACTTCCATAGAACAGATAAACATTACAAGTTATGTCCAAGCAGAACTACTGCCTTAAGTGTAAGAGTAGGGAAAGTACTGTAAATTCTTCAAGTGCCAAGCAATAAAAAAATAAAGGAAAATAGCTGCTGTTCAGTACTATTTTAACAAGAATTTTTAATATGTTGTCATTTACATTGAGTCATCTTAGATGATAAATCACTTAGATGGTAGATGGCTGATATTAGTTAAAATCCTCTAGACAATAAATTCCTCTATCATCAACCATCTGTAACACATTCCTGTTTCTTGAGGGTGAGTTATTCCATTTTAAAAGCTGTCCAGAGATCATACCTACTCACTCCTCTTTGCTAACATCTTATCCTGGTTTAGGGTAATCAACCCAGAACACATCTATTAGACCAGTTGAAGTCAGACTATTTGAAGTCCAGTTCTGAGTATACTTGTTCCAAGGTCTTTTACAGCTGGACAGCCTTTGGCCCCTTTGTCCCCCATGCCAGAACATCCTGGCAGACTGCAACATTTTCTAGATGAGTTTCCCACAGAGCAAAATCCAGGCCATCAAAGCTTTCAGAGTTCCTTAGAAAATTGCAATAAAAAGGGATGTGGATAAAAGATAAAAAAACTTTGGTCTCTCAAGAGCACAAATATATACCAATATTAGCTTTTCTGCAGGAAAAGCAGCATATATCCCAACCTTCAGAGACCAAATGAAATACACAGGAACTCCCAAAATCTTGTTTGGTTGACTTTCAAATAACTTTTTAGATAAAATTGACACATATTTTGAAAACACCTGGAAGTTTCAGTAACTTTCCTCCTGAATAGTTCACTTATTCCTGAACAGCTCAATTATTATTTTAATTATATTTAATTATTATTTAATTATATTAATGTGGTTATTAGTTTAGGCCACAAAATGAAAGTGAGAAAAACTTTAAAAAGAAGAAATCACTAAGGCCTGACTCAGTTATCAGGCTATTTAAGATTTGTAGCATTTCCAGAAAAAACTCCCCTGCCTGTAAAAGATTATGTGCATTCTAGCTTTGTTAAGTTTGTTACATGTTTTGTAACTCTGCTACTCCAAGACACTTTCTTAGTTCTGCGGCCTTCTTCTCCAGCTGCTGAATGTTCCAGTGCCATTGTCTTTTATTTGAATGGACTTTGTTCAGCTGGCAATGCAAACGTTTTAAAATAGCATCATATCTTTTATTCTGTACCTAAAAAAAAAAAATAAAAAAATCACTTCAAAATTTCATTCAAGTAAAACTATTTACAGAGGTGATTTCAGCTCACCTAATTCTATCCAAGTATATATTCTGACATTTGACCAAGTCATTCCATGTTTATTTTTAGCTACCAAGGAGACAGAAACACCTAGGAAGCCATTCATCTGACTTATTTCGGATGTTCTGGTTTAGGACATGAATCATGCCTCACTTTCCCAGTAAGGAAAGAAAAGGTATGTCCTAAGACCTTAAGTGAGAAATTTTGTGTGGATATCTGCTCTGTTATGTCTAAAATTTAACCACCCAAGGACCTAGCATGTCACAGTTCTGGCACAGCTTTGCACATGGGAGATTTGAAGCTCTAAAATGAGAGGTGAGAAAGAAGAAATTCATTCTTTGACAAGCATGTTTGGGTACCAATGGGAATACAAATGAGGTAACCTTCATGGCTATAGTAGCACCTTTGTAGCTGCACTGCATTTAAAATGACACATTCTTCTTGGACAGGCAATACTGTAGTAATGCAGGACTGTCAATTCTGCCCTCATTGCTGCCTTATGTGGAGAAGAATGGCTGCTGTAGATAATCCTCTGAAAATTTGCATTCTGAAGTGTTAAAAGAATGAAACACTTACTACAATAAAAATGGAAATAATGGGCATTCCCTTAATGAAATTTGGGCTTACTTACCCTAGTTTAAATGGCATATGAGTGGTAGTGTATAATTACTCTTGTGTCTGCTTATTGAAGCATTATTACACTGTATTTCACATGCACATGATGATGTACAGCTGCATCAGAATCACAGCACTGTCAGTGATTCCTGCAAATCTCGCTGCCTAAATTTCACAAATAACTAGGAAACTGCCTCACTGGTGCTCTATAAATTAACTGCCTTCTTTTATTGGCGATGGCTTGTCTTCCTTCATGTTACTTCACTCTCCACTATAATTGCAACTTTTTGAGAGATGCTGTCAGATTCACTCATCTGAACGAGTGCTTAGGGCATCTGCATCACTAGGACTACGTTGTATGACACTGAAACATCTATGATCAATATTATCTGCATTTTTTTAGAAATGCGTCTCTAGCATCATTATTGGGAACAGTCTGTCCCATCTGCTGAGGGAGGGAGCACTAATATGCTTACTGGAGACAGGGAAGGGACAACATTGTGGTTTTTATTGGATCTTGGGTACATGAAAGTCAAACACTAGGAAAAAATTGTCTGGGCACTCAGGGTATCTCCACCACCAGGATCATTTAAGGACAAGATAGGCAAGAATCTGCCAAGAGTAATACAGTCACACACTGACACAGGGGAAAGAGGGCAGCAGGGAAACAGACAGTCAGTCTTTTGGCTTGGGTTTTTTTAATTACTTTTACATAACAAATTTTCTACTATTTGTGGATATCTTAAATTATCCTCATAACTGAAGCCTTGACCCTACACTGATAACCACCCTGATTTTTAGCTGACAACCCTGTCCAAGGCTAGGAACAGGATCTGCTTTTCAAGAAATGGGTGATGGAGCTGGTGCTCAGGAAAGAGAGTAAGACAGTAAGTAAAGAGGCTGCTTTAAGAGTCACAGAATTACAGAATATGCTGAGCTGGAAGGGACCTATCAGGACCATCAAGTTCAACTCCCAGCCCTGGACAGGACATCCCCAAGTGTCACACCATGTCTCTGAGAGAATTATCCAAATGCTCCCTGAACTCTGTCAGGCTTGGTGCTGTGACCACTTCCCTGAGGAGCTTGTTCCAGTGCCCAAGCACCCTCTGGGTGGAGAACCGTTTCCTAATGTCCAACCTAAACCCCACCTGACACAACTTCAGGCCATTCCCTCGGTCCTGTCACTGGTCAGTGCCTGCCCCTTCTCTTCCCCTCATAAGGAATTTGAAACTGCAATGAGGTCGCTACTCATTCTCCTCCAGGCTGAACAGACCAAGTGACCTCAGATGCTCCTCATACAGCTTCCCCCCGAGGCCCATCTTAGCTGCCCTCCTTTGGATGCTCCAAACAATTACATCAGGTGCCAGCAGTCCCTAGCTGCAGCTCAGTAAAACCTCATCCATGTGCCTAGTATCTCATTCCTGTGCTTGAGTATTCTTCCCCAAATTGTGCTGAGGACTACTGGTATAAATATTCCTGTCTATCCACTGTCAGTTCTTATATTAAAAACTGGACTGTTTTCAGGAGAGTTCTTAATAGAAAATAATACCCTGAAAGGCTCTGGGTTTGAACCTGTTACCTTCCGAGACAAAATGAACATATAATCCAAAAAACTGAAGAACAAAAGTAAAGGTTAACTATTTAATTAAATTGATTTCAATAGCAGAACAGAACATTATTTTTAGGCTACCTAATTTAGCTTTTGGTTTAGAGAATTTTCTTAGGAGGATGTTGCCTTGGTAATAAAATATTTTCTCAAATGCTGATAAGCAGACCTATTCTAAAGCAGCTGTATTTTGCATTTCAGGTTAAAAAATCTCTCTATTCTCTGTCACATGAAAAAAATTATTCTTTCTTTCTCCTACATTTTACAATTGGCAATAGACCTAACCTTAGATCAGTTAATCTTTATATTATTAAGCTTTGCTCATTAAATTTAGTGGTATTTATTTGAACTGACAAGTTAAATGGTATGAAACTTCCAAATTAAAAATTATCTAATCATACAGGGTATTTTAGTAAGGAACAAAACAAAAAATATAGTTAAATTATTTAAAAGAGAAGGTCTTAACTATTGATCAGAATTTTATCTTGTCAGCTAATTAGGAGCTGCTGTGTTATTCCTAATTTAATGTCAGTTCAAATTAGGGAGACTCATGGGAAGTCCATTTTCCTGGTGCATTTGATTCTTCCATTGATGAGTTATCAAGTCATGAATAATCAAGTCAGCAGTGAAATGTAAAGTATTTCAGAAGTATTACAGAAATTTTAAAATGTGCATTTTCTTTACACCATTCAGTGACCTCTTCTTTTCCCAGGAATCATTCCAGAAGTTCAGAGATGAACTCCTTCTCAAAAGACTTCAGAAAAGAAATGTTCTTCACAATTAAGCTCTGAATTTTAGAAAGACTAACAGTACCCAGAATTTACGACGGCATCATTACTGCATATACTTGAATAATGTATAGCCAGCAAGGGTGTATAAAGTACTTCAAACTTCATTTGCATTATCCACATTCTGTCAGGAGAACTGCAATTAAATTTTATTCCAACGACTCACCTCAATTTCTTTTCTAAGCTTAGCATGCTTTTAATTCTCTTCTTCCAGCAGATCTCTTTTTTTGTTGATGAAGTCTTTCAATGTTGTGATTTCGCTTTTTAACAGTGTGATTTCTTCCTGCAGATGTAAGTCAAGATACAGAAATCCACTCCTTGAAAGATTGTACAGTTCATCCAAAACACTTATTAAAATGGTCTCATTTTAACAGTCTCAGTTAATAGAGATGAGATAAAGGTCTATAATAAACAGCTTCACAATAAACCTATTAACACTAATTAAGATGATAATTTAGGATGTGTAATTAAAAAATAACTATTAAATATTTTATCACATTGTTTTACACATGTAAGAATATATACTCTTGATCTGAAATATGAATACTACAACACAGGGCTTTGAGCTCATTTTGGTGGTCTTTATTTAAAATGTAATTAACTGCAAAATGGAAGAATATTTTATATAATATTTGAGATATATTTTTCTTTCTGAAGGGAAAATACAATGTTAATTAATCCTTCAGTATTGAAAGATCTATTGTACAAATTTTCATCAATTTACATTAATAGAGTACCATCAAATTTTCAATAATGCAAGTTACATCAAAGTTGAAATCTGTGATCCCATTTCAACTTCTTACTTGTATTTGTCCATATATTGGCAAAATTCCATGGTGAAAAATTTCTGTGTAGTTGTTATTAATAAAAATTGCAATAGGGTCAAGTAAATCCAACAGTGTTAGATTAGGATGCCAAACATATTTTTCTTCTCTTCTTATTTCTATCACCATCTCATCAAATCTACCTCCTGTTGGCAAACAGCCAAAATTTATTTTGTTGACAACAAAGTTTAAAGAATATTGTGTTCTCACCTGAAAAATGTAAAAATATGATAGTCTTCCACAGAATTCTGAAAAGCGTCCATATAAGTTTATCCAAAGATAAAGCTTAATTTACAGCTCTGCAATATTTTCATATCTGAGTTCATTCGATCACACAGTACAAACCTTTTTTTTTTTACTACATTACACAGATAACAATACTGATATTTTTCACTGCATACTGAAGAAAAAAATTATCCAATTAATGCAGCATTTTGAATTACCTATATTCTCTTGTAGTCAATCCCTCATGAACCATAAACTTATTAGACAAAACAATCATATATGAACTATGTCAAAATTATTTCACATAAAAGGAAAAAATCAAAAAGGAAATATAGTACCTGCACTTGTTTCATAACAGATCCTTCTGGACTCTGGAGATCACATATTAACTCCTCTTTTTTTGCCTTTAATTCTTCCACAACTGCTTTCTTTTTAGCAAGTTCAATCATAACTGGCAATTTACTTTCCATCTCCCAAAACAGATGTTTATGATCCTTTATTTTTTCCCGATATTCATTATTTCTTGCAAGTATCATCTCAAACTCCTCTTGTACTGTTTCTGCATCACACCTCAATTTTAAATTTTCAGAATACAGGGCTCTGACTTGGGCTTCCAGATTTTCACACTGATATTTTGTCACTTCTATGGCATCATTTTGCAGATGTATTTCCCTTTCTGTTGTCTTTGTTTCCAACAGAATAGAATTAATTTCTTTTTCTAGTTCCTGATACTTTGCCTGTAAAATATTTCAGTGTTCATTTAAGAGGTTTGTCTTTTGGAAGAAGATATGAAATGTCTAGTTAAACATTGAAATTTATATTTATTCAACAGTCTTTTATTTCACTTGTCTAATGTGGTTTGAATGGAAGATAATTAGACTTACATTTTTACATTTCTTAATATCATCATCTTAGAGGCACAATGTAAGAATACTATCTTAGTCTTCTCCCCTTAGATTGAGTCTAAAATATTAAATAAGATACCTTAGAACTCACTTTTAAGTTCCTCACAGTTGCAAGATATACAGGACATGGAAGATCAAACCTAATTCTAATGTTTGCTTAGAGCTGGTTAAGTCCTAATCAGACTAAAAATAACTAAGGATGCCAAAAATCCCTTGCAAACCCACACAAACACAGAGGGGTTTGTCAGGTGATGGAGCTTAACTAGACTGTTCAACTGAAGTTTCTTATCCTGACTTCATCACAGTAGTAGCTGAGAGTTGAATTAATCACAGCTACTTTCAACCCTGTAAGAAATATGTGTCTAGCCCTAAAAAGGCCTCTACATTATCTCACTGACGAGAAGTGAACAAAACCAGGAAGAAGTACTTCAAACCATCATAAGAAACCACAGAATCATCAAGGTTGGAAAAGACTTGTAATTACCTAGGGCTTTAAAGTTCTGTAGGTCTTTTTAAAAACTGATACATTTTTAAGTTGTTTGATCACAAATTATTGTTGCAGCATTATCAGCATTATGGGGTACAGGACAAAAGAATCTTTTGTAAAAAGAGTCTTTGTAGACTGTGGCCAGTCTAGTGATATTCCTAAAAACCACAAAATTTCACTGCTACTTCAGAAATGTTATCTTTGTGCAAAATTTCAAATATCAATTATTTCAGTTGTAGAGCTATGCACAGATGTTTTAATTGGAACTCTACTATTTCCATTTGCATTCTTCCATGCTCAAAAATGTCATCTGGAATAATCTTTTCTCAGACTTAAAAGTAAATTTCTCAATAGAAATTTGATCTTGAAGGTTAAATAATAATTGAAAGCTTAATAAAAGAGAAAAATTATCACAGAGTCTTCACAAAAACTACGCATATCCAGTGTTCTACAATATAGTACTAAATAATACCAGTATTTAATAACTATTTAGGATACCCACTTCAAACACAAGGGGGGAAAAAACATTTAGTAAAAAAAAAAAAAAAAAAAAACTGGGGGAAAAAATATATATATATTGTGGTGAAAATCTAAAAGAAAAAAAAGTTTTAACATACTTACCCCACTTCCCCCCCCTAGTTTCTTAGGAAATTATGATTAAAAAGAAATTCAAAAGGTTCTAACTTTGCATTTAGTTGTTGTGGATTTGCTCTGTGGGCTCAGCTCCGTATTTTTAGGTATTTTTTTCCAAGTAACAAACCAACGTTTTACCTCCTGTAATGAAGACTTAGCTGTGTTGTGGCCTTACAAACAACAATACACATCCAGAGTTTTGGCTGAGCCTAAATGCCACACACATGAACAGAATAGCTGCCTTACACTTAAATGCACTCGCCCTATAAGTACCATCAGCTTCTCTTGTTCAAGGAAATACTTCATCTAATGAAAAATAATTGATTAAACTACTCTAAACAAGGTTCATTACCTGCAACTGGAACAGCACTGTTTTGCTTTTTTCTATATCTGACACCTGTGACTGCTGCTGCTTTGCAACTCGCTTCACAACCTCAGCTAGTGATGGGGAATTTTGCTTGGCCATTTCAGGCAGAAGCGAAGAACTGGAGGGATAAAAAAGAGATGAATTGTTTTATCTCCGTTCCATTTAGTTCTTGTAGACAAAACAATATTGAGGGCTGCCCCGTGAGATTGCAGATGGATATATTAATTTCATCTGGTTCATATTTAATTAGCAAGAACAGGTTACTCAAAGCTAATCACTGAGAATTAGAACACTTTCTTGCAGAATCTCATTAACTACTGCGGCTGTTCTTCCGGTTTCCCTGCAGAACAGATCCTCAGTTTGCGAGCACAGCCGTAACTTTTAAAAGTACCCTTAGAGTGTCTGAAATGCCAGAGGCCGTGCTCTCGCCTTCACCCGAATGCCCGCCCTGCCGCGGCCGCCACACGGCCCCTGCAGCGCCCTCAGGGCCGCGCCGGCCCGGGGCCTGCGGGAGCCCAGGGCCACGGGGAGCCGGGAGAAGGGCCGATGCCGCCGGGAGAGGGGCCGATCCCGCCGGGAGAGGGGCCGATGCCGCCGGGAGAAGGGCCGATCCCGCCGGGAGGCGGAGGGAAGGCGGCGGGCGGGATCCCTTAGGAAATGTGTGGCTGTTTCACCACCCGTGGCGGTGGTGCCTCCCGGTTCGCCCGTGCTTGAGGCCAGGCTGCTCCGCGCCCTGTGCTCCCAGGTTCCCGAGTTATCCCATTCAGTGTATTGGACTGCACTTGCTGCCATCATCTGCTGTGCACAGAACATCAAGTTTTCCCGAGCACCACTGTGTTACAAAGGAGAAGAGATGTGGCCCAGTTTCTTCCGGCCTATGCCGTGCCCTTCTCTGTAGCCATGGACTTGCCTCTGGCCAGCTTTTACCCCTCCACGAAATTCTTGGGAATTTGAACCCTAACTCGCAGTATTTTCATAATTCAGTTTTTAAATTTACCTATTTTGTATTTTTCGTATTTTTCATATTTTTATAACATATTTAAGTTAAAAATATGAGTATCATATGTTGTGTTAAGCAACTTAATTTTATATATATTATATAATTATTTATTATATAATATATATATTATATAATACATATTATATATAATATATATAACAATAAGAAACTTACATAAATAAATATAAAAAATATATATAACTTTGTAACAACTGTTTTACAAACTAATTGCTCATCTCTGCATATGACCTATTTATTTCATCCCCTTTTGGAAGTGGCATAAGCTGAATGCAATATTTCATTCCGGAGATGTCAGTTTGTCATTTTTCAATATTGTTTTGCACCCTGAATATTTTCTGACCTTTTCTTTCTCAGCATTCTGCACCAAAAATAACACCAGTAATTAGTTTTACTTCCTTAGTCTGGCTGAAGGAAAGAAAATGATTGCATTGGTTTTTCTCCTGTTAATTTTTAATGACCTAACTCGGTCACATTTGGCAGTGGGGTGGAAAGCCTCAGAGATGACCGATTTCTGCAAGCTTCTGGAAAAGAGATGTCTGGGTAAGGAAGGGCAAGGTCACCTCATCAATTCCCTTCTGGAGGGAGAACCAGGATTCAGTTCTCATCCCCCTGTCCAGCACAAGCTGATGGGAATGGCAGGAGGGGAAAATGGCAGAGCACTCACCATGTGTGTTTTGGACCTGGAAGAAATGTAGGTTTACTGTGGTTGCAGGGAAAGGAGGAACAGGAGACAGCAATTTATGGGAAATTAGACTTTACTAATTCCTCTGTCCATTAAAAATTACTGTCCTTTTTTTCTTGCCCCTTTCTTCCATTGTCATATATTTAACAGTCATGACTATGATTTTAACACAACTGAGGAAACGTATTAATTATAATTTGATTCTTGCACAAAGCCTGATATAAATCCCTCATTTCCTTGCTTACCTTTTAACCTTTGTGTCATCCTGTCAAAGATTACAACCTTTTCACTAAGCTGTGTGAAATTCCCGACTGCTGCAAGGAGAAATTGCCATCCTCATTTGAGGCCTGTGGCCCCAAAAGCTGACATTGTGCAACCTCTCTGTCTAGGTCCAGAATATACTTTTTTGTGACTGGCTGCCAAATTCTTCAGTGAAACATGCAACTACAGCTCAGAAAAGGAAACTCCTTCGCTCTGCACAAGTTTTCCTTTAACTTCTTTGTGGGGTTGTCCTGCTTGGCTGTGCCGTGCGTCTGGGAGTTGGTTTGCGGTTGTGCAAAGCTGGTGCAGCAGAAGGTGTGATCACAGCAGGGTTAACGCAGCTTCCGCGTCCAGCCCTCCCCAGGCACTTGTTAATCATGTTGGTGCCTTGCGGTACAGTTTGTTCTTTCCGGTGTAACCAGCAGCAAAGCAGGGTCCCGTCAAAAAAGAAGAAATACAGGTTCCCACTGCAGCCTTACACAGCGTAGGAATTTCCAGCTTGTACAAATCAGCTCCCAGATTGAAAGAAGTGAGATATATAAAGCTGGAAATGTCTGCGTATTTTATCTCAGATGGTACCTTTCAGAATTTAATAGGATTGTCCACCTGTGTAAGTAAACTCCTGTGTTTATGAAAACTGTGTGCGCTTCAGTATTTTCATTGTATGGGGTGATTTCTGTTTCTTCAACCTTACCTAAAAAGAGGAAGAATGTTTTATTTTAATCCAGTTTAGGAGGCTTAAATGTATTTCTTTTTCCTCCTGGTTTTTGTATTTTCTTTTTTTTTGGTTTTTTTTTTGTTTGCTCTTTTGAAATATTACACATGTGCTGTTATCTCTGTTCATTTGGGCCTCTTCAATGACCTGTTTTCTTTCTCAGGGCATCTCTCTCTGGCAGATGTTAAATATCTCCTGCCATTTTAATTTTCAAAAAATTATGTCTGTTCTCTCAGTTTCTCTACTAATATAAGATGACCAGCAGGATTCAAAGATGCAGGAAATTGTCAGCAATCTTGTCTTGGCCAACAGTGAACTTTTAGAATTAGATCTCTGGGGTTCTTGAAAATTGCTTTTTTTGCATCTCTTTTCTACACTGGACTGTCTCTTCTCTGCAGCCTGGTTTTATTTCCTTCCTTGTTCTTTTTCTGTATTCACTTTGCTTTTCTACTTTTTGCTCTTGTTACCTTCCTCACATCTCATATTGTTATTGATTGTTTTCTTTGATCTACTTTTCTTGATATCTGTGCAAAAAAGTCTCTTACCCTCCACATGTTTGTACTGTCAGTTCAGGGAGCGAGAAAATAGCTAACTTGGTGCCCTTGGCTTCAAGTTTGTGCAAGTATTTGTCTTGAACTGTGTACCAAAATGATCAACTCCTTAATAAATGTACTTACTTCTTTGGATGTGGCTTCAGTGGGACACTGGGACTGTAGAGCATGTTAATTAAAACCCAAATAAGCAGGAATACATCTCCCATAAGCTAATACGTTGCTGTGCTTGGCAAGCATGTGTTTTGAGAAGGGTTTTTTTTGGAGTGACTTAGAAAGGAATCAGTTTTGCTATGGTTGTAAGCAAATTTATTCTGACACCACTGTCCTCACTAGGACTCTGTGATGCAAAGCTGGAAGGATACGAGGGTGAATCAGCCCCATTGTTCATATGTGCACATCCCAGTAATTGCCCCTGTGGATTTTTTGCAGTGCATAGACAACTTCATAACAACGTAGGCAATTACCTCTCCCTCATCAAACACTTTCCTTCCACCCTTCCCTTGGTGGCATTTTTCTGGGTAAGTGCGAGGATAGCAATGAACTCTATTTACCTTCCACTACTGACATACCTGAAGTGGAGCAATAATCTGTTTTTGCACTACACCCCTCTGTTGTACTGTCTTTCCTGGGACTATTAGCTATATCTAAATTGGGATCATGTCACTCAGACAGGCCTCCCACAGAGAGTGTCAGGGTAGGGAAGGAAACACTACGATTTCCCAAGTCGTGGTTTTTGGCATGAGTCTGTTTCAGCACTGTTTTCTTAGCAAGCTCTTTCCTCTAAAATTATCAGCTGTGCATAAATAATACTCTGAGCAAAATCAAAAGTCATAAATTCCTTGGCAGTTGTTTTTATCTGCTATCACATTTTGATATTTTCAGCTCACCTGTTTTGATAGTCACTAATTAAACTTTGTAAGTGTTCAATTCGCAGAAAGGAAAACATCATTTTCAGTCAGGATTATTTTTCTTCCAGTCTGGGGGAAAGAACAATGAAGAAAATACAGAATGTTTTCTGTAAAACCTTCTCTAAATAATCTGTCCTTTAAAATCACAAAGGTCTTTGACCTCTCATTTCAGTGGAGAAACTCTGGAAATCCACTGACTGCCATAAAATGCCAAGGAGTATATCACACCTACCATAATGATAGGCCAAGTACACACTGAAGAAGTATTTCTTCAGGATAATGAAGTGATGTAAAGCCAGAACATTCATGTGGTTACAGGAGAATGAGATCTGGGGGCAGGAAAATTGTGCCAGACGTTATTTGGTGTGTTTAGCTCTGGCAGCAGAGCATTGATTTCAAAGACTTAAAAGATTCTCAGGTTCTCTGTTCTTGCAAAGATATGAATTTTCCTACAAGTGAATTAATATTTATGCACAATCTGTTGCTTTTAAAAAAAAAAAAAAGTGGTGTTTAAGAATACTCTGAATTATTATGGGATCTTAGAACTATTGGTAAAGGTGCATATATTTCTCCTAGATCAAGCACAGTTGAAATCTAAGTAGGTATCTTTGAGGTTCCCAAAGCAGAGGGATCTAGCCTTTTGTTCTAGACCTGTGGATGCCTGCACTGGAAACAGAAAGATTATCAGAGAGAGAGAGAGAAAAGAAAGTGAGACGCTTCTGAGAGGATATGTAAAATAGGCTCTTATAGCAACAGAGAGAGGAAAAGATGGATTGACAAATTTCCACAGGTAGGCCTAGGCAGGCTTGGATCAACAAAGTTCAGAAAAGTGAAAAAACTAACCACCAAAACTGGAATTACAACATGGGCCACAAGACAAAATGTGAATGAAAGGATGATACTGCATAGGCTTTACACATCTTGATTTCAGAGCAGAGTGCAGCTAGCAGAGTGAAAAAGTTGAGTCAGGAAGTTGTGCACAGTATTCTATTGCTTTAATTTAGTTCCAAGTACTTCTTTCATTACTAGGTAAAGTTTCAGTAACCACTACTGATTTCTTGTGCATGCTGAAAAGAAGAACTATTGTCACGTGCCCCTTCACACAGAAGTCAGAAATTAGCAAGTCAATGCTTTTGGAAATGCAAAAGGGAGAAATGCAAAAGGTCTTGTGAAGGCCTGGGGGAAAAAATGTTATTGCCCTCACAGCTCAGTACCCTACTACCAGGAGGGGTAGCAGAGGTGAGCTCCACCTCAGCCATAAGTATGTTAAACACCTCCAAAGAAAATGTTACAGAAACTCCTCTAGTCTCAGGAAGTTAAGGGACCTCTGTATTTGTTTGCATCATGGAAGCTGGAGGACAGCCCTTTAATCATGTCAAGAAGATCCAGTAAGCTAATGAGGGTTAATTGATTCAATATATCTAATTTTATGTACCAACCTTTCATCATCCCTGACCTGGGAAAGACCTGAGGTAGGTGGGGTGGTAGGGATATACTGAAACACTTAAATAAACACATCATTAATAATTAATTAAAAATTATAACAAATATAATTTGTTATCTTTATAATTAAATAAATACATTTCTGATGGTTTTCTTTTGTTGGAATTTCTTTTGATGCAGCTGGGAAAACCTAAGTCAGTAATTAATGCTATGTACCTTCTCTACACAGTATCCCTCAATTAAATGCCTAAACATGATTCTGTGTTCAGACTAACAGTGCCGTTCTTGATTTTTGTTTGTTTTTCATGTTTTGTTACTACCTGACAGCTGAAGAAACCTTTAAATATCCTGGAATATGGTGGAAGCAGTACTGATAGATATGTTCAGCCTCCCAGCCAACTTGCAGAACAACATCCAAGGATTACTACACAACACTCTGGAAGCTATTGAGAAATGTTCTGCCATCCATGCCCCATGTGTTTATGTCATGTGTTGCCAGAGGCAGGGGAGTGAAAGGAAAGGTGAGCAAGAGTTCTTGCTTTCAGCTCTCAGAGGTTTTCAGAGTCTGAAGAGGAGGCTGGAGGTGGTATGTGCTCAGACTACAGCTGCTGCTTTGTACACCGTCAAACAGAGACTGGATGAAAATGACCTGAGCATCATCAAAGTTATTCTCCCTACCTTAAGAAAAGACTTAATGAAAGTATATATAGACCACCTCTTTACAGCAGTCTACCAGTTTGAATTTGAGGATTTACAGGTGGTATCTGACTGTGAAAACCTGCGGCTATCTGAACATCAGCATGAAGGGCAAACGCTTCCTTCACAGGACGTGGCACTCATCCACAGTGAGATTCAGATGTACTTGGAAAGCCTGCCAAGTCTGAAAGGGGAGCTCACCATCCTCAGATCTTCCCTGATCCCAGGTAAAGAGAGTTCCAGACAATAGTTCTTAACAGAGTTTTTAACAGAAACTTGCCAAGCATACTTCTTCAAGGGAGTTGCAAAATGGGTAAGATTTGGAAATGCCTTCAGGGATCAAATAACTCTATATGATGTTGTAATAGTGTATAATGTGTATAAGAGGAAGAAGTGTCAATAGAAATGCAGCAAAAGGCTGACAAGACTGTTCAGGCCTAGCAGGATCCGAGGAAAGACAGTCCTGGGTTTAGTGAGGGCAGACCATAAAATCTTCTCCTGTCTGTGTAGGAATTACACATTTCGAGAGTTACTATCATAATTTGGAAAGGCAGGATAAGAGTTTCTGCTGGTCTGCAGCCACAGACATGCCTGATGTCTCAGTGTCCCTACTGCAGCATGATTATGAGCAAGAAGGAAATTAGGAATCCTTACACTTAAATGCCACAGATAAATCCAAGGTAAAGCAGTTCTCTACTTGACTGGCTGATTCCATGTCTCTTCAGTATAAACCCATGTAACAGCTGGTTTGATCTTGTTTTGAAAGCAGTTGTTTGTTGTGTCTTCTTGCCTTGCCAGATGATATTTTCTTACATGGGTTCACCACAAGGACAGGAGGGATCTCCTATATACCAACTCTAAGCTCCTGCAATCTCTTCAGCAGCTCCAAGCGGAGGGATCCACAAGTTGTTGTTAAAGAAAATCTCCGCCGTCTAGCTAATGCTGCTGGATTTAACCCCGAGGCTTTTCACAGAGTCAAGGTATCGTACAAAACAATGGATTCAAGTAAATGGCTCAGATATTCCTTCATATATCACTGGCTAAATTGTAGGCATTATTCTTACCTTTGTCAACAAGAACTTGTGATAAGCAGGACAATTAATACATTTACGCTGGCATCTTATCTGGGGGAATAGCCATCCAAACTATCAGCCATTTGGCACAATATGGAGAAGCAGCACTGATTCTTCCAAGTCTGTTCTAATATTTAACTTACCACAAAGTAGAATAATCAGATAAATGATCAGAGCATTTTCTCCTAAAGGAAAAATACACCATCTTTAGTGACTTTCTACTGATACATCTGCATGACATCTGAACAAGTGAGCACCTGATTTCCATGCTCACTTAGTCAGTTAGTGCAGAAGAGTATTTCATGTCAAAGAAAAAACCTGGTACTAGTCAGAGCTCAGTTGTTTTGCAGCCATGTCACTGTCCACATTCTGGTTTTGTTTTGACAGGTTGATCACGCTAATGCTGTGTGTATTATGGGAAAGACAGAGCCTGACAACTATGATGGAATAGTTACGAATCAGAAGGGTGTCACACTGGCAGCTCCAGGTGCTGACTGCATACCCGTGCTGTTTGCTGATCCTGTCAGAAAAGCCTGTGGTGCTGCTCATTCTGGTAGGAATTGCAAATTGCACTCCCTTGTGCAATGCTCAGGTTTCCTGGGACTCAAACTGAGATACGAGAACCCAAAGCTGGGCTTTCTTCTATCTGTTCCAAACAATGATAATATCTCTAGCTTGAGCCTGGGGTTTTTTTTCCCCCTAAAAACAACATTAAAACACTTGGACCATATTATAAAAATATATTTCTGATTTATTTATACTGTATTCCCACTTAAATGTTTCAAGCACAGAGGAACTGTGAGTTGTGCTATAATTGCCCAAACCAGGACACTTGGGGAAAAGAACTCTGGAATTCTCTGTAGTTTTCATCTCCACAAAATTAAATTACAAAACTGATTGCTGTTAATCTGTATGTTTGGGATGGGGGGGGGGGGTGGGGGTGTGCGGGGGAGAGGGCAGGTTCTAAGCTAATTTAATATTAAATATAATTATTTAATTTTAGATGTAAATGCATCTCCTAATTTATACCTTTAATAATTGCATATATTTTTAGCTGCTAGAAAATTAAAAAGAAAATGTATACCAATTTTTTTCCAACCTCTCATTTCTCACAGGATGGAAAGGCACATTGTTAGGAGTGTCTATGGCCACAGTGAATGCTATGGTATCTGAATATGGCTGTAACGTGAAAGATATCCTTGTGGTGCTGGGCCCATCTGTGGGACCTTGCTGCTATAAACTTCCTCATGAATCAGCAAAAGAATTTCATAGAATTGATCCAAAGTGTGTAAGACTATTTGACTCTGCAAGTCCTTATATTGATATCAGAAGAGCAACAAGGTAGGCCTCCTGAGGGAGAAAAAGACTAATTCTACATTCATTACCAATAATTATTTTGATACTGTATTATTCAGCCCTAATATGGTGAGGATTCTCAACAAAGTACTCTCTAGTTTTTTGCAGATCAAGAAAGGATACTTTTGAATGAATGGTATTTGCTCACTTTTTCTGGATTTCAGATATTATTTTATTGTTATACTGTTATACATTGTTAGTTTATGAATTACAGACAAAAGTTCAAATTTAATGTGATTTTATGGGTTGCAGGAGAATAATTTTTTTAGTCTAATACTCAAAGAAAGAAACAAATAAAGCAAATGAAAGGCCCAATCACAATATTGGTACAGTTTGGTTTGTTCAGTTGGTACTTGAGGTTTTGCCTTAACAATAGTGCCTCATGGAATGTATGTACAGAAAATAGTATTTTCTGTTTCTCTTTTTTTTTCAGGATTCTTCTTGAGAGAGGTGGGATCCTTCCTGAGAACATCCAAGATGACTCTATCACAGACCAGAACCAAAACATCACTTTCTGTACTGCATGCCACCCTGATAAATTTTACTCTCACTTTCGTGATGGCAATAACTTTGGGACACAGATTGGCTTCATATCAATCAAAGACTGAGAAAGTGTCTCTTTCTCTAGAACAGCATTTAAATAGTAAGTCTGCTGCATTGTCTAGCATCCTGCTCTCCTCATAGAAGTTTTTCCTCCTTTCACGGATTTGCAGTAGGGAATCCATGGGTCTTGAGATTCTCCTGCTTATTTCTTTCCTTGACCTTCTGAAACAAGAATAAGTACCTGTGGTGTGGGGACAACAATTCTTGTGTGAAGCAGGGTGCAAAGGAAACAAGGACAACCCACACTAGTGGCAAAATCCTTCTATAAGACCCAGATACAAGCTCAAAGTTTATGGATTCTCCTTGACCAAAAATTTTCCAGAATCCTCACCATCTTAAGGTGGTGGAAGCCCAAAAAACGCCAGTCTTCATTAGTTTCTGGTTGAGACTGCTGAATGTCACTATGTATGACATTGCTAATACAGGAAGGGAAGCCAGTATTGCACATTACCTGTTTGAGACACCCAACTTTGATAGTTTCAGCTGAAGCCTTACAAAATTTTGTGCATGGGATTAATTTTCTTCTTTGGATTAGTTTAAAGAACTCCAAAACATTTAAAGAACTTGTCCTATGGAAAATAACTTGAAAGTGAGAAGCAAGCAGGCTCCTTTGGGGCAGACACTGAAAATATATGAACTCTCACCATTCTGTAATTTTTGGTTATAGGAAAAGTAGGACTAAAACCCTTAATTTATGATGTGTATGTCCAAGTCTCCTTAGGATTTTTTTTTTTTATTTAAACAGTGGTGCTTTGATAATGTCATTGATAGTCTCAATAATGCCAAGTTTTTCACTAAATATCTAAAAAGTTCCCTTAATTTATCCCAAGTTAATTTTACTGACCAATAGCTGGATTTATTGTCTTACTGAGCAAAGTGCTTACTTTGCACTAAGTGTGCACTGTTTGCTTTTGACCATAAAAAAAAAAATGCCTCTAGATTTTACAATAGACGTGATGTTTTCTGACGCGCAGACAGCGAAGGATTGCTAACAGTAAAGCTGTGCTAATTGCGGCTTGAAGAGCTGCCAAGCACAAGCCTTGGGCCAGCGGCTCGCATGACGTACTTTCTATTTTGGATTCTGTGAGCTTTCTCCAGTCTGACCGCGCTGCCCACTAGAGGTCAGTGCTGGCTCGCGCTGCTTTTCCATCCTGCAGGGATGGATGGATGGATGGATGGATGGATGGATGGATGGATGGATGGATGGATGGATGGATGGATGGATGGATGGATGGATGGATGGATGGATGGATGGATGGATGGATGGATGGATGGATGGATGGATGGATGGATGGATGGACGGACGTCCAAACCATATGGTTTGCAAAGCACCACACAGCACATGCTGTTACTTTTGCTTCTACAATCATCTGCCAAGTCACTCTAATATCTGTGCTTCTGGAATAATCTGTTTTCACTTTGATTTGGAGCTGACTGAATTAGATATTTCCTTGTTTTCTGGAAGAACAGACATTTTCTTAAAAACTTCCTTTTACCTGTGAATATTTCTCAGAGAAGAGCCTGGCTCTTCTCTGACTTCTTTCAGAAAATATACTTCTCTGAGTATTTTCTCTGACTGTAACCATCTATGAAAAAAATATGCTTCTGCCAACTATCTTACTTCTTCAGAAATAATATTTTTCTGCTGCTGTAGCCCTGCAGTCACTGACAATTTTCAGTTGCATTTTTAAAACCCTTCCATTGCTTTTACCATTCATTCAGCTGGCTTCAAACCAGAGGCTCGGGATCCAACAGGGGCAACACTCACACTACTCTGTTTAGAGTTGCCAAGCACATTGCTGCACAGCAGGTGTGCATGGTATGTATTGCATGTATTATTGACTTGTTCTAAATATAGGATAGTTAAATACAGGATAGGATAATTATACGGACACTGACAGCCTTATCTTGCTGCACTAGTTAAAAAAACCAACCCAAGAGCCTACCTTCACCTTTTAGTTCTGTCCCTTTGCTCTGATTTCTATACCACTTTATGGAAGCCAACTGACGTAACAGAGAGGTAAGGTACCCTTCTTGAAGCTATAGGGGCAGTAGCACTATACAGCTTTCAGTCCCTGCACCTGAAGCTCAGCCAAAGTGTGTCTGTCAGTGGTGCCCTTCACCTAACCCTCTTCCCTTGTGGATTAAGGGTATGCCATCAAAAACAGCTGAGTTACTTGGTTCTGCAAGGTACTTGACAGCTGAAGCATCATAGGGGCCCATGTGCCTGCTGTTATCCCATTTCACCTCAAAGATGGTTTTAAACTAATTCATTTATCTTTGCAGTAAGGAGAAAGATCTTGCAGTCATGCTCCTTACCACAGTTCAAATGCCCGACAGTATATTAGGTCATATTAATATGCTACTGATAGTAAGTCCTGTCTTGTTCTTATTTGCTCAAGGATTACAATAGAGATTTTATGTTTAAAAAAATACCATTTACAGGTCATGGTAGGGCTATGCAAACTGGAGAGAACATCAGAATGAGCAGAAACATCAAAGGCTTTATCTTTTGGAAGACAAATCATTACCACATTTGTTCTTTTTTTCCTTTTACATTAATTACATAGACTGTCAACCTTTCGAGACAGGAAACAGTCTTTTGCACATGGATGACTGAGGTGAAAAAGTCCATGACCAATAAGAAAATATTGTAAAGTTCAGTCTCACATCAGGCTAGGCTCAGTATCATAGCTTCTTTCAAAAGTCCTTGCTACAAAGGCATGGCAATCCTGGTATTAACAAAAAAAAGTTTTGAGGAAGGGCATGATAAGAAGGAGACTAGGCTGCTTCACATATCTGTTTATTTACTTTTCATTCTTGTTGTTCACTGAAGGAGGCAAGCACATCACCGTGATTCAGGGCCTCTAGAGAAGCTCTCAAAATACTTCATAGATTGTTCAAGTGTACCTAACTAATTATCAGGTCCCATTTATTACCCTAATATCCATTGAATTTATAAGCTGCATTTTCCCTATTCTTGTTATTAAATAACATTAATTATGATAATGGTGTGCCCTGAGGAGAGCACACAACATGATCACATTGAATATTGGTTTTGCTAGTTGTTGCTGTGCAATTAACATTTGTTACTATTGTAGATTCTCAATATGGGCCTCTTTATTTACATTATATACTTGAATGAAGTGTACTAAAACACGTCTGAGAAAGACTTTATTCACTGTTCCAGTAAAAGAGGGCATTTCTAGCAAGGCATTCTGCCTGGGGAAGCAGTGTGAAATTTCAGAGGCACAGATCGAAGCCTGAGGTAATTAGTGAAATGTTTATCCAAATCAAGCCAATTATTGTGACAGGTATGGCAAAGTGGAAAACTATTAAAGAAATGAGATTAAAAATATTTTTAATGCATTTGTAGAGGTCAGTTCCATCAGTGACTGCTGGTCTCTGTCTACTGACAACCTGAGGAGACAGGATGGGAGCAAGGCAGTTTTGAATTTGACAGCTGCCTTTGTGACTGGCTACAAATTCAGAAGCCATGGGCCTGGATGTTCAGCAGAGCATTTGGGCACATCTTGACTCACAGAAAGTATGTAATCCCTCCCAAATTACAAGCATTCAATTACAGGAAAGCATCTCCTTTCCCAGCAGTATCATGGACTTGCAAAGTGGTCGTCTTTGCACACTTTGTTTTCCTCATGCTTATCTCTTGTGCATCACTGTATTTCTGTCCAGCACCACTCACAATTGCCCTGTGAGGTGTGAATGTGGTCACAAGCAGCTGGAAGACACAGGTGCCATTCTGCTCAGAACAGCACCAGTGCTGCTTTCTTTGTATACTTGTGCTTTTTTTTCTTTTAGCAGCAGCATGAGACTTCTTGCTCTTGGCACAATGTCTTTATCACTATCCTCCAAAACATTCCTATTTTATAGGTTTCCAAAAGAGCTACCACTTTCCAGCTTACATGGCAAATAAGTCAATATTCCTAGATTCCCTCACTGCTGTCCTCATTTCCACTCCATGTTCAATTTGCTGCTGGGCGATGCAAAGAGGGAGATGAGCTGTGCTCATTTGTCCCGAGGCCCAGAGGGGCTGCGCGTGTGCACTCGCCTTGATGTCATTTGTGTGATGCTTTTGTTCTCTGAGTACCAAAGTCCTTCCTGAACTCAGACCTCTTGTGCAACAATATTAACAGGACAGTGCAGTGTCATGAGTAGTAAATCCTATATGTGACAGAGGAAATAGTGTACTGACCTGCTGAGGGATTTACATACCTCCAAAGACAGCAAGCTCTGCCTGTGAGGCTGGCTTGTTCCACTTTCCGTTTCCAGCAGGTACTATCCAGTGCTTAAAGGTGAATGACTTGTATAGATATGTATGTGGATTTAAAAACTGTTCTGGTTGAATATATTCTTATATCCATGATGCTATTAATCATTACCCAGTGTAATGCCTTTTTATAAGATACAGAGATTTTGCTGTTGTGCTTACTTTAAATATACAGTGCCTGTGGCTGTGCTGCTAAAAAGCATGATTATGTATTTCCCAAAGGCATGCAGAGAAATAGGAAGCTAGCTTTTTTAAGTGATCCCTCTGATCTTTCATTAGTAAGCGTTTAATTTGCAGTAGCATCTTGCATTACAAATACTTGTCTGTCTGTCTTTGTCTGCAAGCTCTCAGGGCTGAGAGGAGATCCACAGAAGAATTTTGAGGGCATGATCTCCAAAGGACAGCAGGACTGAGTTCTCTCTCTTATCCTTTTACGAATGCAGCATCATGTCTCCAGGGCAACCTGAATTCTGACAGTCATGGGAGCAAGGACATGGCATGGATATTCTATTTGATTCCTGCAACTGAAAAGAGATCTGATACAAAAATCAATATGTCACTAAACTAAGAGGGTTATTTTTACAGTTAATTTTATATAAAGGTACATTTTCTCTGTTCTTGTGCAAATGTAATTCAGAACTGCTAACTACTGTGTTTGTTTTGTTGATCTTTCCCCTTCTACATGTAGCAAAGGCCCAAACAAACTGAAATAAATAGGTTGCAACATAAAAATAAGGGGTGAGCCTACCATAAAACTGAGCATGCATTTTATAAGGGAGACTGAAAACAGTGTTCATATTTCAAAATGTGTAATTTTTTGCAGTATTTTTAAGCAGTGAATCATAGTTCTGGTCAATTGAAAGTGATTTTTCCAACAACAGCTGTCTGAAATAAATACCTTATCATTTCTCTTTGAGGCACTGAGCTCTATCCTAAAGCAATATTGAAGCATATGTTGCAGCTAAAGGAAAGCATTTCTGTTCTGCTTTGGTTATCTTTCTTAGAAATAGGTGAACGTGATTTTCCTACACAAGAATGAATCACAAAAAACTCAGCTGTGAAAACAAAATTGTGACAGGTAACTCAAACACTTTCAGTCAATTTTAATATGTGCTTTTAGTAAGTGCTTCATAAAACTATCATTAAAGAAAACTGGGTCATGCAGATGATTTTATTTTGACTCTGTGCTTTCTTCTTTATATCATCCCCATAAAAAGCTGCAGGACATAAAAGGTGAGTCAATCAAAAAACTCCTTAGAGAGGCTCCTTTAGGTTTGTGGATGTTTATTGTTGCATTTGATACTTGGGTCTTACTCAGTTCCCTCAATTATGCTGCAACTTGGATCCATGGGTTCCCTCAGCACTGACACATTCTGGCTCACGTAACTCCATGCTAGCCATGGCAGAAACACAGATTCAGAGTCGATACTGATGTTTATGTTGTAGCTTTTGTTCAAACTATATGTTGCTGACATAAATGACATTGCAACAAAAATATGGTGTGATGATGGTGAGATATTTTGAGAAAAATCTCCTGAGCAACCCTGCATTCACTTAACGTTTTAGGGCCTAGGTTAGCAGCAATTTTTTGCTTTTAATGAGACTGGGAAAGTTCAAGATAGTTCTGCACTCTCCTTATCTAGTAGATGTGTTCATCAGAGTGACATAGTTTGGGTTTTAGAATCTTGTCCCATGTACAATTATATTTCTCTAATTTCCTTTAATTATGGCTTCTTGAGAAGGGACTGACTATATATATTGGCTAAGAAGTGCAAACTTCAGCTGACCCCTCTTCATTAGTTTATATTACTATTTAACATAAAAGTCTGTTAGAAAATACAGGCACAACAAAATGGGAAAGTTGGACTGCTCAAACTAAATGTTCTTTTAGGAGAAAAAGATTTAGACAAAGCTAGTTTCAACATCTTCAGGATGACAGATTTCGATACAACTTTTGAAGCAGCTCTTATTTCCTACTTTGAATATTAGGAGTAATCTGAAATAAACTTTAATTGAAGAAGTGCCATTGCAAATTAAAACAAATATTAAAATCTCAATTTATGCTGAAAAGAGCCCATCTTCCACAGACCTCATCTTATTATTTATGTATATTTATCTGCATGAACCAGTCCTCTTATTTCTTCAATAAATATTTCCTTCATAGATTGTAGATTGTTATATTCCCTTCAATAAATGTTTAGCTAAGTTTTACATACAACATTTAGCTCCATTAGTCTTTCCTAAGATGACCCTTCAGCTCCTAGTTCTCCAGATTCTGCCTTATTAATGTCAATTAGGTGTTCATCAGTTTTCACTTACATGCACTTTTAGAAGGAGAGTGACATTTGAACTTTGTACAGAGACTTGTTTTTTGTTGGTTTTTTTTTCTGATAGGCTTTCAAAGTGGTGTTTTTAGATTAAAAAAAAAAAAAAAAAGCTTAAAACAGTCTTAATTGAATGACCTTGGTTTCCCTCTCTTCCCTATTTTCCAAAAGAGTCATAACCTATTGCACTTCAATTTGGATTTATTTTAGGCTTCCCAGCTATAACTCATAATTCATCACATTGTTCCAGAAACAATCTTCATGAAGGAGGCTCAACCCAGAAAGTGAAAAATAGTTGTTATTTTTGAGGCTGACACGGAATTTATGGTAGGAGAGCATTTATAACTTAAGCAAAAACTTTTTAAGTATCTGAGGTTGAAAAGCTGATACTAGGAAACTAAAATAATATGGAAATAACTTCACAGTTTTGCAGGGAGAAAAAATATCCATACGTGCGACACTGAAAATTCATTCCTTGAATTATATTCACATCAGGACTGGATGCCTTCATACATACTCATTTATCCCTAGCAAACTGGGAAGAGGCTAGAAGGAAAGAATGATGTTGTTTTCCCACTCTAATAAATTATAGGAGAAAAGAGGTATACAGCAGCAATCCTTTTAGCAAGTGAGTTAAAGAATGCACCGGCTAATGATGAACCACTTTCTATGGAGCCAATATCTGAGACTGAAAAAGCAGCCAGTCACTCCCTGGCTCTGCAGCAGCCTCAGTTATACACAAACAGAAGCAGGGAACAAAAATCTCATTTGGGATGCAGCTAGCCTGAAACAGATATCCATGGTGAGACACTCTTGGATACAAGAAGCAGAAAAAAGACAGCATCATGATGATAAAGACATTTCTACACCTGCCTATTAAAGATTTAGTGCAAGAAGAATTTATCGATGTGGAAACATGGCCCCTACCTTATTGTCTGAGCAGAGAGTGGTTCTGCCAAGCATCTTCCTGTGGGTCGCTATTCACCACAGTTGCTAAAGCTATTGAGGCTTCTTCGTGTGGTAGAATTCTTCCCCAGAACCTGGAAGGGTTGGAGTATTGAATTCTTATAGATTTATTTCAGTTCTCCTCTTTCTTCATCCCTAATTCAAACCCTGCTACAGGCATACCATGCACTCACAAGCTTCCAATCCATGCAGGCAGGGAGAGGACCACAGTTAATTGTGGGAAACAGATTAAGATAACTGTCTGTATTATCTGCATGCAGGACTCTGGGACCTTGCTGGGGCCAGAATAATTGCAATGAAGGGCAAATCTGCCCTTGCCCACTGCAGCTGTATTTCTGAACTGAAAATGTGGAAGAGAAGCTGCTTTCTGATATTTCAGTCAGCTTGGCTAACAGCCCAATTTGGCAGACTTGGAAGATTTTCTATCATAATATTTCTCTGAAGTAAGCTTTAAGAATAAATGGCATAATTTATGTTTGGCTCAAGAGATGAGAGTCTAAATTTTGAAGAATCTTTTCTTGTTTGTTATGGAACAAATCCCAAACTTATTGCTTAGAAGTCCAGGCACCCTGCTGCTATGAGGCCCCATCTGAACATCTTGAGTAAAGGGGGCAAGTACTCTCTTGTGTGAATACTTTCTAACATTTCTAATCTCAGCTATATTAATTACTGTGGCAGAAGTTATTTCACAATGGACAAGGCAGATCAACCTCCTGATCAGTCCTAGAAAGGCAGAGAGGACAAGGGGGATAAATACTGTGAAACTACTCCTTATTTGCATGGCAGCCACTTAAGACTCTGGGCAAGGCTTCAGGCCTGAGAAAAGGTAGATCATGGAGAGAAATAACCCTGTTATCTTGGGTTCTGATAGAAACATGTGGAATTGGCAAGGTTGATCTTTTGTACCTTATCCACTGTATATTTTGCTTCAGTTTGTGCAGTACAAAGTTACCAAAGTACCATCTTGAGCACTACTGGTTTTGAAGCAATAAACATTTCTGCATCTTTTGTCTGTTCTTGATCCTGCCTAGCTCAGCCATATTGGTAGTAGTAGGTTCAAGATTTTGAGTGGTGAGTTTAATATGTATTCCACACTTCTCATAAGAAAGCCATAAGGAAAAACTTGTAATCTGTGAATTTGTGGTGGTTTTATTCTCCTTCCTGGGCGATGCCACTGCCAGAGACAGCAATGCCGGTAGCACAGCTCACAAGATGAGCAACTCTACAGACAGTGCACAGAGATCTCAAGGGTCTAGATATTTAAGATCTACAAACCAAGAGGCATGTAGGATTGTGTCACATTTCCAGGCCCTGAAAACACCATCCCATAATTTCAGAGCCATGAGACATATACCAGAGGCTCTCAGATCTGAGGAAGGAGAAGGGGAGATTTCTAGGAGATGCTCAAAGAATGGAAATCCCATGGCTTTTCCTACTATGTGTTTCAGGGGCATCTGCAGCAGGGTTTGCGTTTGTCATGGAGCACCCCAAATGCACAGCATCTACAATGAAAAAACAGTGCCTTTTCATGAGTTTTTGGAGACAGAGTTGGTTTTGGCACTGTGCTGTAATAACTTGTGACCCTCATGGTCTCAAAAGTCATAACTGTCTACTTTTGGATGCTGTAATGTTCTTCCACAATTTTAGACTGGCTATGGATTCTGTTAGAAGGCTCACTGTGTGAAAGTGAATGCTTTTCTACATGGTAGGGATATCAGAATTCTCAAATTTTGAATATGCAGTTTCTACAGACCAACTCAGAAAAATTTGAACAGTGTCCTGCTTCCTGCCTTGTACATTGTGGGAGGCAACATTTTAACTCTTGCTTATTTTGTAGTGACCAGAGGTAACATTTGAAATTGCTGTAGCATTTCTACTTCTGTTTGCAGATTGCAGATTTCATAGGTGTGTTTTGAATTGGATGATATTTAAAATTTTCAGCTTTGAGGACTGATCATGAGAAAATGTTTTGTGGATGTTATGTTTGTGTTTTAAATTACTGATCAGCTGTGATTAACCTGATTAGTCCTTTGACTGGAGGAGTGTGAATCACCTTCCCTCAGGTATAGCTGCTTGGGAACTGAAAGTGTATTTTATGGACACAAGTTCAAAGTCCTCATGATAGGCTTTACAAGTGCCAGCAAAAAATGAATAAAACTTGTGAAAACAAGAATGTGAACTGTAAAATCACTACCAAAGAGAGTGTGTTTAAATATTGAAGTGAACAATCCCAGATAGTTTGGAGCGAAAAATTTGCTTTGTTTATAGGGAGCACAACATCCCCAAAAAAATACGGGAGGATGGAGTGTTGTTAGCCAAAAGCCAATCTGCCATGGCCTCTCTCTTGTTTCATTTAATTCATTTAATGATGTGCATTGTAGTCTTCTTTCTCCATTATCTAGTATTAACTTCTAATTTTTTTTCATCATATTGGATATAAACTGAGATGATACTGTTTTCTGGTGGTGATGATGACAGTGCTATTCAAGCCTACCACTCTGGGAACTAGACCTGGGTTTTGAAGGACTCTCTGTGAACTGGACCTGGAAAACATGCTTTCATCAGTCTGTAGGGGGATATCTTAAAGAGGCCAAACTCTACTCCATACTGATTAACAAAGAAATTACTCCAGAATGAAAACAAGCATGAGTACTTTTGCGAAAGAATATGGTGGTAGGATCAATATATGAAATTCATACATAGAAAATATTTTGACCATGATCACAGAGTTATAGGCAGAAAATGTGAAATGTAGCAATGAAGTTGAAGGTCTCCAGTATCTCAGAAGAGATTGTTTTGCACTTGAGAACATGAAGACAAGTCCAGGAAGAAAGATTCTTGGAATTCAGAGGAAATCCTGACACATACAGATTTCTCTGCCGTTTGAATAGAGGTGCCAACTCATTTGAATGCATATGCTTCCATCCATATTTTTATCACTTATTTGCATGCATAGGCACACAATTTCAGCTATGCATCTGTGTTTAAAAATGCACACAGGAGCCATGTATGACTCTGAGCATGTTTTTGTTAATATATATATATATATATCATGCCAGCCAGCCAAATAGCAATAATATTTCTCCTGCTTGCTCATTCTTGGATGGCTCATTTACATGTTTATGCAGCTCCTATTTTCTTTGTAAAATAAAAATCTATGAAGTTATCTGCCTAGGCTTTCACAAGGACACAAATCACTAAGCTTCTGATTTTTTTTATTAATTCTATCCACTTAATTTTTGCAGTTCTAGCCATTCCTGAAAGTGAGGCTACACCATCATTCATTTGTTTTCAATGAATGGCTCCAGAATAAGCTCATAATTGTGGTCAGCATTTATGTCAACACCATCCATAACTAAACAAAAATTGACGAATATCAGCTTTTTTATATTTAAATTGTAGAGCTGACTTACTGTACTATCATACTAAATTACTTAACAGAAACAGAAATAGATTAAGATGGATTTTGGATTGGTTTGATTTATTTATTAATTTTCTTTAAAAAAACAAGCAGGTCACTGGTAAAAGAAAAAAAAAAAAAGAGAAATGTAACTAATCAAAACAGACTGCAGGTTACAATTAAAGTACAGTCACAGGATTCATTGCAGTCACAGTCATGCAGTTGTGACCTATGTGCTCTTTCTCTCTGCTTTGTACTCAGCTACACTGTGCTTTATATAGATTGAAAGACCTACAGGGAAAGAGTTATAGCCTGGATTGTGGAACAGCCTTTGTGCTATGCCTCCAAAGGCAAAATGCATGTTTGTACCAACATCAGATTATGCCAAGAGGTGCAAATCCAGCTCAGCTATCAAAGGAAGGATGAACCCAAAATAGAAAATAAATTAGTAGCCTAGCATAAATCTTCCCACTTCAGCACTAGTGCTGGATATAAATTCTGATGGACAAAAAAGCTTTTCTGGGACATCCCAGCATTTGAGCATGCACTCCTTAATCTGAAACATTTTGGGGCTTCCTGCATTTTGAAAGAATACACAGCTGACTTTTGCCCCATGGCTGGGGAACCAAGGATGGGATTTGCTCACGCCTTTACAACCCTCTTTAATGGAGGATTTTAGAGAAAGTCAGAGTTACACTAATCCTGAGTGAAAGGATCTCATGATGCATAGTGATGGAAAAAGGAGCAGTTAGCAGTTATGTCAAGGGAAATTCTGATTGCATGGAAGTTGGGGGTTTTTCCTTCCCAGTGAGGGCATTACACAGCAAGGCAACGATATCTGCAGCCATGGAAATTTAAAATCTCAGCTAGAAAAGGACTTCAGCTTTTCATGTCCAACTTTGAAATTATCCCTGCTCTTAGTAGGGCTTTGGAGCTCCAGACTTCATTAAATCATTCTGTGACTTTTTGACTTCAGAGAGATGAAACACTGATATTTACACTTGATTTAGTCAACCAAGATCTCCTTTATAGCCAGGAAAGAAAAACTGGGTGTGGTTCATTTTCATACTGTGCTATCTAGGTCTGATAGGTTGCAACGCTGACTACAGAAGGTAGTTAGCACGGGTTTGTGCACCTCCATGGCATTTAGATAAGACCAACACATTTTACCTTTTGTGGAGATGTTTGGGCAATGGGGATCCAGAACTCACAGGCTGCTTGATCTCAGAGGAACTTGATGGGAAGTGGGAGCCACGAAAGTCCTCAGCAGATGCTTGGTGAAACCCATATTCTCACTTATATATTCTAAATATTTTTATTTCTATATCATGATAGATCCTGAAGGGCTCTGCAATGGTCCTTTTATTGAATGAATTCAACTAAAATAAATGTTTTAATAATTTGTATGCGCTGGTGCATCCTTTGGGGAATTTCCAGTTTTATTCCACGCTTATTCAAACAAAAAAAGTTTTAGAACAGAGTTCTCATGAAATTTTACTTTATTTGGAAACTTGCAGGGCCCAAATAAGGGTTGAATGCTGAAAAAATATTTTTTAAGCTCTTCTATTCATGTTGAATGAGACTATAACTATGCTAGTCCTGTTGCAGGTCTGCAAGAAAGGGAAACCAAGAATAAGAAATATTTGCATTGCAGTCAATTTGTTTACCTGACCGATAAAGTAACAGCTGGTGTATCAGGGTCACCCTGCATTGTGTGGGTTGAAGAAAACACATTTAGAAATATATTTAAGTGCAGTGGAAGAAAAGGTAGAGTGTACCTAACAAATCCAATGCTAAACCTGTGACCTACATCTGTGAGCTCTGGAAGCTCATCTAGAGGGGCTTTCTTACCAATGTGGTTGTGAAAAGTAAAGCTGTTTTCTTAGCCAAGGGACACTTTGCCAAGAGGAGTCAGAGTCCTTTTGCTGCCTTTCCTCTGAACTCCGTTCTGACTCTGACAAATGGGGATTTGGCATTTGCCAAAACAAGGACAGTAACAGGCGTTTTTTGTCAGCACATGGGAGCAAAGCCATTAAGATTCTTTTTTTTCCTAGGAGGTACCAGTATGTCTCCCAAAACTGTACACAGAGTTTTAATTAAGATGTGATGTTTACTACCATCTTTCTGAGCCAGAACAGATGTTGCTCTCCAGCAAAAGGCTCTTCCAAGATGACTGGAGAATTCAGTGACATATGGAAATTAATGGGATTTTTGTGGTCAAATTTATCTCAGCATCGCTTTCTACGAGGAGGTCTTGAATCCTGAGTGCAGTCTTTGGGGCTCTTTCATCTCGTAAGTCCAATGTTATTACTAAAAGCAATAAAGCAATGATGAAACCACTTCTTTCAAGGTGCTTAGAAACATTAGTGACTATTAATAACTACTGGGTAGTCAAAAAGCATCTTTATGCCAATAAGTGAACTCTCTTTCTCCTAGATGATACTGACTTACCCAAAGTGTGGGAACAATCTGGTAGGAGCAGTGGGAATAGTCTTGAGTAGTATTTGAGTGTGGGTGGCTGCCAAGCCGTGCACTTCCCACTGGTGGATGGGCTGAGAGCTCCGTGAGACGTCAAGTCACCAAGCTGTGCCACGCTCTGTAACCTTTCCACACTATATGGTGAGCCTGCACCAAAAGCAGGCTCAGCCTGGCAGCCTCTGTGTTGGTAGGACCAGTGCCAGCTGTGACCTAAAAGCTGAGGATTGCTTCTGCCCAGTGCAGAGCCCCAGCTCCCCCATCCCAGCTGCCAGTAGGGCTCCCTGGTGTGCATTTGCCCTGGATATGTGGGTTGGGATGTTCCAGAGCACAGAAAACACTGTGCACCCATATCTTGAGAAATACTACTAAAATCGGGGAGAATTTGGCCTCTTCTCTGTATTGACTCCACACTGAAGAAGAAAATATTTTATGGTACTAACAAGAACACAGCTCAGTTCCTTGGTCCTGAGGCAGACAAATGTCAAATGTGTACAACTAAAGGAGAACTTGTTTTGAAGGCAGATCAGCTGCAAAAAATGAATTGGCTTTGCTTTTCAGATCCTCCTACGAGTCCCCAGAATACTTGGTGTGGTTTGCAGTTATGCCATCCTATTTCTGAGCATGTCTTCCTCTCTTTTGTACTGACAAAAAAAAAAAGTCCTCTTCATCAAAAGAAACAAGAGTCTTCATGTGCTTCATGTGGGTAAAATCAAAAGGAGAGTATATGCAGGTATGACTGTTTTACAGATAGGTGCATCTCTGTCACAGGATAAAGAGGGGTTTTGTAAATAGCCTGGTGTTCCTGTATTGACATTTCCTCTGCAGGCAGCGCTCCAGCTTTGTGCGAGCGCCTGGCACTTGCACACAGCCCTACTCTGTTATGGAAAGCCAGGCATGCGTGAGCTGATCACTGGAGACAGGCAAGGAAAAGCGGGACCTCAGAGAAGATGAGTCAGTTGGGGACAGGGAACACTGCGTCTTTTGTGGAGCGGTGTTAAGAGGGAGAGGGAGGCGAGAGTGATGCTTGCACGGCATCCCCATGGCCCCCTCTCGCTCCTCAATCCAGTGTCAGAAAAAGATGGAAAAAGGTGGAAAAAGGCAGACCTGCTGGAGCACGGCAAAACCGTGCAGCAGGAAAATGAAAGCCTTGGGGGGAAATATAACTCCCATGCATTTGTGGAATACAGGTCCTGGAGAGGAAGAGTGGGGGAAATCATGCTGCTGCTGCTATGGAAACCAAATCCTCCCCATCACAGGGAGGAGCTGCGCCAAAGTCCTGGCCAGCCTGGCTGCTGCTCACATAATAAGCCAGGACACCCCCCCCCCACCCCCCCACCCCCCATTTCCTACCTCTCTGCTCTCTCCTAAGACCTTAATGGTTTTGAGGCTTTGTGTACAGAAATGAAGGGTTATAGAGCTGCAGCGGTGTTCAACCAACCGTCCTGGCAAAATATATCCAGGTCTTTCTCCAAGAAATGCCAGAGGCTTTCTAGTTATTATTTGCCACTACGGGAATGTGCTGGGGTTTTTTGCTCCCCCCTTGAATCAGATTGAAGGGAGGATAAAAAGAGGTTTAGAGGCATCACCTGTGATTCATGTCTGTCTCTGTGGCTTTTTCCACTCCTGAGGCTGGATGAGAGATACCGTCTGGAGAATTAATTTTGGAATGGGGCTCCTGCATGCCAGTAATCTAGCAGAGGAAAACATGCTTCCTACCCATGTTATTTCTGCTACATCCATGTCTGAGGAAATGAGAGCAGGGTTTTACCAGTGAAGGCAAGGGAGAGTGAGGACCAAGGAAAAAAAAGCAAAAGAAAAATTGTGATAAGGACTGAGCAGGCCTCTCGTTATCTTTTCTTGGTCTGTGCCTTTTCCAGGCTGCAGGGTATGAAGAGTGATTGCTCTCCAAGCCCTGGATTTAGAAATAGCTTGCCGTTTTACTTTTTTAAACAGCAGCTGTGCTCATTACAATGTGTGTTCATGGCAGTTTTGTATTCATCAGTTTTCTTATACCAGAGCCAGAGGTATGCTGCCCAGTGGGTTCCTGCAGATAGGAAAAGCTGGTAGTCATGTACATACTGCATTATCCTTACACAAGTCCTTTATTTCAGAGAAATCTCTTAAACAGGCTAATCTGCAAATAGAAGTGAAATAGAGCCCATGGCATAAAATGATCATAATTGAGACCCCTGCTTGGAGGGAATCCTGGTACCTGCTGGGATGACAACAGATGTGTGTGCTGAATTTCACAAGAGACAGAAGAACAGTCCCTATAACAGGGGCCAAAAAATCAGGTACTGTGCCAGTAGCATAGGAAGTTACTGGAAACTGGGAAAATACATCAGGGATGTCTACCTTATTCTTTAATTATTCCCTTTGTATCCATAACTAGCTGCTGCTGGAAAGCCTGAGTGCAGATATTCTGGTAGTCTGACACAGTTCCCTCTGTGAGGAGTAGTCCCATTGAACCCAAAAGCACCAGTTATTAGTATATTATTGTGAATTACTGACAACTATTTACAGGATTTTGACTTTATTGAGGCTTACAGGATTTCTGCATTGTGGTAGCTCTTCAAATATCAGTGAGGATAAGCCATGTTCATTGTGAATGCCAGCATCAACCCTGTCCCTGTTTGCTGCTACTGAAAGTTTCTGGGGGCACACCAGCCAGCTTGCAGTACAGGCTGCAAGCATATTTTAACGATGACTAAAGGAAAGTAAAAGTAAAAAAAAAAAAAAAAAAAAGAAAAAAGGCATCTGAAGGCAGAGTGACCTGGTTGAGAAAGGAGGAATTTCACTGGTCTAATGATCAGCATCTTCTTCAAAGACAGGAAGACAGGAGCAAGAAGAATGTTAAATATTTGTCCTATCTGCATCGTTCTGTGACAGGAGATTCACCCTCAGTTATGAACCCATTTTTTTTACAGTAGAACTCCTGCATGCCTCACTCCAATGATTTTCAGTGAAAGGTCAGAAGGAGGGGGGCACTGGTGCAGCTAATTCAGCAATTGTGCAGAACCTGCTCTTAGATTCTTGGGGTTTTATTCCGAATTAAAAATAAGACGCAGTTGCTTACTAGGGGATTACTGAATGTCCTGTGTTCCCATGATACCTAGAGGAGGCTGACAATTATTCTCCCTGGGTTTTCCCTGGAGCTATTTTCTTTGCTGGCAGGGAGGAAATTGTTCATGTTTCATTTGCACTACCGTTGTTCCAGCTGCCAGAGCAGGAATGTTTGCCTGCCAGCCTGCATTGGTGGCAGCGGCTCCTGTTCAGACCTGCCATCTGTTAGCGTTATTCCTGATGTCATCTGCGTCATGGCAGCTCCTAGATGGATGTCCCTCTGTGCTAGGCACTGTTTCACTGTGTCAGGAACAGCAGAGGGGCAAAACAGAGGCAGGTAAGAGACACAAGGGGCTGGAGAGGGGCTGTCTACCCCAATCCCTTTGGCAGGCTGGGAACAGGGCCTTGAAGTACATTTTCCTGTTTCTGCCTCCTCTTGGCCTTTTACTGAAATACCTCCTTAAGTATCCACCGTAAATAGCAGCTGCAGCACAACACAAGGGTCTGCAAGTCCCTGATTTACAAAACAAGGCTTTTTATAAACATCCTCATCCTGAATCCTTGAATGATCTGGAGAGATTAAAGAAAAAAAAACCAAAAAAACCCAAAAAAAAACCCACAAAAAAAAACAAAAAATCCCCCAAAAACAAAAAAAAAAAAAAACCCAAAAAACCCCAAACAAGCAAACAAAAAAACCAAGGATGAATTTTCCCTTAATTTTACTTGATTCTTAGCCTATCTGGATTCTCAGTGTTCAGGAGAGTATTTTTTTGTCGGCTCATTGCTTCCCACAACGAACTCTTTTAGGCCGAGTTTAGCCCCATCACGCTGAGCCCGTGATTTAGGAAATGAAGCCCGCTCCCGGCTGGCCAGCCCTTGGCAGCTTGGGCGACTGCGGTCAGAAGCAGCCCTGCTGGAACCCCCTCCCCGAGCTGTGGCTGTCCCCCGCAGCCTTTCCCCTTCCCTTTGTGCGGGCGCGGGAGGCTGCAGTGCCGGGGCGGCACCGCCGGGCGGCGCCCTCCGCCCGGACACGCGGCCCGCCCGGGCCCGGCCCCAGCGCCGCCCGGCGCCCGCACCGCCTCCGGAGGCAGAAATCGCTGCGCTGCTCCCGGAGACTGCCAGGCCGTCCGCCTCCCGCCGCGGCCGGGCACATACCCTACCAAAAATGAACATTTCCCAGTAATGTCAGCCCCCAGGCCTCGGGGTTACCCACATAGGTCCATCAAATACGAGCGCCCGCGTCACGGGTTTCTTTGAAGGGTGAGTTGGTAACTCAAAATGCTGCTAAACCGTCCAGGGTTGCATCCAAACTCAGGAGGTTTTTCATCATTTACCGCATTTGGATTGGTAGGAAGAGTTTGTTTGGTTTGGTTTTCCCCTCCTGTCTTGCTTTTGGTTTTGAGATTACATTTGTGCTTCCAGATGCTCTAAATGATTCAATATTAAAAAAAAATCCAAGCAATGTTTTTCTTTTGTTTGTGTTTGTATCTATATCATGTCTATTTTCACTTTCTGAAAATAATGGATTTTTTTTTTTTTTTTAACCTTGAAATCTGGATATTTGATGATTAGCTGTTATGTTTTTAAGCCAATTGAATAATTCTTAAGAAGGATATAAAAACAAGCAGGCAAGAAAAGAAACATTTCAAATCCTATCAAACAGAAGTCTCTTCTGCATTTTCCATTAATTCAGTTCCTTCAGTTTTTGACCAAACATCATCCCAGTAGTTCTCCCAGTCCTTATTTGAGCACTGCTGAGGCCAATGTGGGGCTACCTGGGGTTACGTAGGAAGATCTGCCACGAGTCCCAGCCTCCACATCATGAAGACGAGGGATGCATGCAGGATGCCACATCTCCTTTCTGTGGGAGACTGAGGTGACAAGAATGACTTTAGGGGTGCTCTACCGTCTCCCCCGGTCATGATACGTGAGTCCAGCTTCAGGAACTGGGAGTATTCCACACATCCCAATTTCTGTGTGGCCAGTCTGTCTGCTATGCCTGGCAGAGCCACTTCCCTCCTTCACCTTTCCCAGCCCAGAACTGAAACTTCTGTTGTTATTTCTCTGTGTGTTTTGGAGGAGTCATTTGGACATGACTTTTTGCCATTTTAGAGAGCAGGCTTCCTCCTGCAGCCTGATGCTTTTGCTCACCACTAGTGCATTTGGAAACAAAAGACTTTAACAGCTTCAAGCAGGACAGAAGGTTTGCCAGCATTTTGGTAATGAAATTGGTTTCCTTTACATACATTTAAAGAAGATGCTTCTGTGGTTGACAGCCTGAGGAATGTTTAGTTTTCGTTTGTCAGATGACTTAATATATCACACACACACACACACACACACACACACACAGAGCCAGTAATCAATAGTCTAAAGTCAGACACCATGCTTGGAGGAGGGACTCAGCATCTGGGGAGACCCTCTAGTCCAGTTTCCCAAAGTTATATAGGGTCCCTAAATCCCATGGAAGTCAGTATTCCTATGTTATCTGTGTGGACCTTGCATGAAGTGCAACTGCAATGTTTTTGTTGTCTTTGCACTCTGTTTCAGCATGTTTAAGGTAGATCAGGCCAGGCTGGCCCCAGAAGTAATGAGCTGAAAGGACACCCCATGGACGTGTATGGGAATCCATGTCTGCACTTCCCTGCTGTAGAATAATGTCCATTGTTTTCTCTGTCCTTTGTTTTTTAAGACAAAACCCAAACAAACCCACACAAATAGAATATGGCCTGCTTTCCCTCTCTTTTCAAGATCAGAGTCAAATTCTTGTAGTTCTGCCCTTTTCTCATAGGCCCTTTTCCCAAGAGTGGTAGCACAACAAACAAAGCTTTTCTAAAGAATTATAGGCAGCAAAGTGTCCTTCTGCCAGTCCCATCCTTTCACTGGCTTTGAATCCAGAAGGGCTACTCCCTGCCAAGCCTAAATGAGCTGTGTCAGCTTGGGTTTGGATGCTTGCCTTGGTCCCAGGCATTTTCTTCCACAGTAAACAAAGCACAGGTAAACAGAGCAGCTGCTGAGGGAAGTTGGTTGGCAGACCTGCCAAATGGCCCATCACCACTTTGTCCTGGCTGCAGAGCCAGGTGGCCCATGGCAGCCAAGGCCAAGGCTGAGGCAATGAGGGCTGTGCTTGCACCTGGAAGAGAAGAGGCAGCCTCTCCTCCCACAGCCCTTCAAGCCCCATGGAGCACGAAGGAGCAGCCATGCCCTACCATCCCTTTCTGTGCCAGAAACAGAGCCATCAGCTGCAGTCCACTCTCAGAAAAGCCCAATGCAGCCTTGTCTAACTTTTGATCAGCCTTGAGCTTGACGCCTGAGTGGGGGCATCCCCCTGCCATGCATCACCCGGTCTCTGAAACAGCACTGTGCCTACCAACAACACTCATCTGCTGTGAATTGCTGGGTGGAGGCTGAAGGCAGGGAACAAAAATTCAAAAAGATCTGCTGAGCAGCATAGATGCAGCCCCACAATGCTTCTTTTAGGGGAACAGCTGCCTTTTTCCCTGTGTGGTCTGAGCCATATATACACAAGGACCAACATTGTTGCATGCTGTGGTGCAGGTATGAAAACAGCAACTGGCTGCAAAAGTTTCACATACTTGGATCCTGGTGCAAAGCTGGGGAGGGACAGCCAGCTATATTCCCCTCTAAGGCTCCCTGCCCTCCTCAAGTTCCAGCTCTCTGCAGGGAAACTGAGGACTCACCTCCCAAAGCCAAACAGCTTTCTGGGAATTATATTTGTCCCTTCTACCCTTGTAGTCAACATTTTAAGGGCTTCTTCCCAGATAAAAATAGAGGGTGAGGGAATAACCTAGCTGTCTGTCCAAAATTACTTGGGAGAGTAAAAGGCCTTTGTGTGTACTGCGTTGTTTTAGGATATCTTTGCATTTGTCTTTCTATGATCACTGGAGGGCCCATTTGAGGCTATATTAGGGACCGTGCCAGCACCTCATAAAAAAGTTAGATGTGTCCTGAGGACCCTCCCAGGAGATAATGACAAGAGATCCAAATTGATGAGATCCTAGACAGCATATCTAATAAAGCACACTGAAATGATCATCTGCCTTTTTGGCAGGGGTGTTATGTAAATAAAATAAAACTTGGTTGTTTCTGATTTCTGTGCAGTCATTTTTTCTTTCAGATAACACAACTGAGAAGGCAATTTGAGAGGGGAGGAAGAGCTCATTTCTATCACTGTGTCTGAAACCCAGCTGTAATAGTAGAAATGGCTTTTCTGTCTTCTTAATTTTTCAGGTTAGGACTTGGTATCTTCTCAAAATACACGCTGTTGGCTCATATTAAACCTGCTCTCCACAATATCACTCCAATCCTTGCGTGCAAAGTTGTTTTCTCTCCAGCTCACAACCCAGCCCATAATGTGGCATGGAATGACTGTGTCCCAGATGCAGCACTTCTCACTTTTTGAAGTTCTTGTCAGCTCATATCTCCAGACTGCTGTTTTCCTTCCAAACAATACATCAGCTCTCCAGTTTATCAACTGTTCTGTGTAATTTGGTACCATGAATTTGCTGAGAGTGAGTTCTGTCCTATCATTTAGGTCATGGATAAAGTCATTGAACAGATAGGCACCCTTGTTCCATGGCCTGGATGCCACCTGAATTTCATGCTGCTCATAACAGGCCTTTGAACCCAAAGGTCCAGCCAAATTTTAGTCCAAATTATTGTCCACTTAGACAGTCAATGCCTGAACAATTTAGTTGGGAGGATACTTTGGGAGACTGCATCCAAGATCTTTCAAAATTAACATCATCTCTTCTCCCATTGTACCCTGAGCTGGTCATCTGATCATAAAGGAAAACCAGGTAAGTGAGACATGATCTGTCCCCAGAAAATCCATGCTGGCTGATCCAAATCACCCTATTGTTCTTTGTGTGCCTGGAAATGTTCCCTATGACCTTTACAGGGACCAGAAGGTGAGAAGTATTGGCTTGTAGGGCAGAAGGTCTCACCTCTCAACAAAGTCTCACCTTCTCAAGAAGGCTCTTCTTTATTGGCTTTCTTCAAGAACACATTTGAGACTTTTGCCTTTTTTCCAGTCATGGGAATCTTACCACAGCCTCTCAAGGATGACAGGGATTGCACTTGCAGTGACATTCACCACCTCTCTCAGCCCCATATTATTCATCACATCTTGTCCTGTGGACTTAGGCATGTCTGATTGATTTAGGTGATCACTTTTGTCAAAGGCTCTGCTGCCCCAACTTTGCCACATTCATAAATGCCATAGAACAAAACCAGAAACTACTGCTTAGCCACCCCAGACATTTTTGATATCTAATCAGGAGCAAAAGTTTGACTGTAGACAGTAGTTTAGATGGTTTGAATTTTTCCTTCCCAAAACTACTCTATGGCCTTGTCTTCATTTTTGTTAACTGATGTTCCAACTTTTTTTTTTTTATCCCTAGCAAAACACAGAAAAAACATTAAATGCCTCAGAACACTGAACCTCTGTTTGAGTAAGAGCCTCTTCATCAGCTCTGTAGAAGTGCCCACAACCATCATTGTTCTCTCAGCCTGAAGATTGAATAAATTCTGATGACAGTAGGCTGGTTTTGAATTACCATGTGATGATGACTGGAGACCAGGAGCAAATGGCTGCTAAAAGCAGAGATATGCCTGGGAAAATAAACCAGTTGTGAGTTGTTAGCAAACAACACACATACACACAAGATCACTTTGAACACTCAGAAGAATACAAGTTACTTTCTTCAGAGTGCAGGTAAGATTGAACAATTCTTAAATTCACATGATAGAACTCAGTAACACCATATGGTCTTGGCTAAAATTATTTTATATTGTAAGAAAAGCAAAGCCATCCCATGGAAAGCAAACCTTGAACCAGTTATGTGAGTGCTGCTGAGGGAGTAAGAAACCTGAACTTGATTTCCTGACCAGCCATAGCGCAAGTCACTTTTTCAAGATATCTTATCTATGAACTTTAATAGCTTTGAGAATTTGGAGTTTCATTTCTTCATCTGTAAAATTATGATGTTGGTAATAGCACCTCTGTGTTGTGAACTACTTGGATACTGTGCTACTGGTGATCCTATCAATATCATAACATAAGTTAAATAGAAATTGGATTGATTTACTCCAGACTGCTTTACCACTGTCTAAATGCAACCCTTAAGATCAGTAGGTGTTTTTGCTCACTTTTAATGTACTATTTCCTATTTTTAGAGTGTTTTTTTTTTCTTCTTCCAGCAAACATCACCAGAAGTGTCACACCTTAGAACTGGTTTCTTTAACTTTGAGGAAAACAGGACTTACCCTGCCACTTCCTAACTTTTTTTCACTGTAAGAACTACTCTGAAATTATACCCATGTAGAATAATACGGCATTTTAACACATGCTGGTGAAATATTATATGCCTTTATATCACAGCTTGATGTTCTGGCTATACTTTATTATCAGGAGCATAATTCTTTGTTTTGAAAATGAATTTCAAAAATTATAGCTACAGTACACTTGGCCATAGTTGGCTATTAGCCATGGCCATCACTTGGCTTTTGAGCAGGACGGGAAGTGTGCCAGGGAAGCAATTATTCTAAGTAAAGAAGAACTTGATTCTGTAGAACAATTCCTATTGTAGAACTGCATCTATTATTTCTACCCTGCTACAATCACAGAATGCAAAAAGGATGGTGTGGGATAGATGGAGAAATGGATCAGCAGTCAGAACATCTGTCTTCTCTCCCTGGGTGTGGTGTCCCTCTCTTCAGCTCTAGCACGGGCCATCACTGTTTGCTTGTCTCCTTGGAGGGATAGTTTTTTCATTAGCTATGGGTGAGGTTCTTGCTGTTTAGTGGAACCGTTGCTTGATAAAAAGCAGCCTTTTGGGTTTTTTTCCCCTCTACCTGGGGCCTGTTTCAAGCTTTGCAAAACTAAAGATCTGTCTTGAAGCATGATTTGTGACCAAAAAAAAGTTTGAACATTGTTTGATTAGACAAGTTGAAGAATTATTCCTGTTGTTACAGTGTGGTTCAGATTTCCAAACCTAAATCCACTCCTAATATGGGACTCCATGCTTGTGAGGGAAGAACACCAAGATTAATAAGGCATTCTAAAGTCTATTTTTTATTCTTAGTTATAACTTCAGTGTAAACAGATTGCAGGAGCGTGAGCTTCAAGAGCTGGTGAGCCATCAGAGATGATAATTGGAGTTTCTGGCTGTGGGGAGACACACACACACACACACACAAATCCCCACTGCAAACACAGTACAGCCTGAGCTGCAGTTATGGGAGCCATTGCTCCGTGCTCATTTTCATTTCTAGCCAGTAAAATAATTCACTATATCAATAGTACATGGGAGGCATGGATGCTAATTTACATTCCTTTGTAAAGGGTTTCAGATGATTATACTTCCCTCACAGCCAATCCTATGCTAATGAGAACTCTCTGATTCCAAAACACAGCCAGGATTAATGTTCATGGACTCTGCACCAGGGTAAATGACCTGTGGCATAGCTTTAATTAAGGAAGACAGCCACATAATTAGAATAACAACAGCTTACTATCAATTTCTGCAGCAAGTCTCGGCCTCCGGGTGATACGTCATTTGTGTGCACCGCCTGCATGTGGGTGGACTACTACATGAAAGGCCCAAAAAAGAAAGCTTTGTCATTTCTAAATGGATATTACATAAGCTGCATTCTTTGTAGAATCCCTGAAGCAGCAGTTGCAGCTTTATTATTGCAAGAAGAGGAACAGAAACCAGCATTGCACAACAGAGACCTGAGGAGAGATTCATATGAACTGATCCTGGCACTTTTGGCCTGCCTTTCTGAGCAGATATAGTAAAAGATTTGGTGATGTCTCAGTCTAGCACCTGGCAGCTCTCTGGAGAGAGGATTGCATCTTAAAATATCTGTGTGCCTGGCCCCACTCCCCTCCTTAACCCAGAGTATGGCATGCCTTGCAGTGACAGATCCTACCCTCAGGATTTTAGGCTGAGTTTTTACTTGTGAACTCTGGTGAACAGGTATTTTTTGCTTAGAAAAATAAGTCACCATTATCCACTAACCCTTGTGCTTTGCATATAAAGCTTTGCATGAGGCTGATTGGCTCTCAACAAATTGGCTCTGACAAGTTTGTATGTGGACCCTTTCTGGCAGTGACTATCTTCCTTTATTGTGTTTGCATGGCACCATAGTAAGACATGCTTTTCTAACACTGCATATGGACTCAAATTGTTTTACAACATAGATTCTTTAAAACTGCATTTTAGACCCCCACAAGCCCCAAACCTGGTCCTAAAGCAGCTCCTGTCCTGACATGTCATGACTAAGCCTCCTGGCAGCGCCTATCCTAGTGACCCTAGACACTCTACTGTTGTTCTGACCCTCACCCATCTCAGAGTATGTCTACTTCTCTGCCTTGACAGCCTGCCCAGCTACCCCATACAGTCACAAAGCAGAAGGAATCTTCAAGGGTCGTCTAATCTTATCCCACAGCAGCATGCATAGTGATGGTAGATGTCTAACTTCCTTAAAGAAAATTTTATCTGCAGTCTTTTTAGAAAATCTGTTGCACTGCTTCACTGTCCTTGCAATTAGAGAGCTTTTTCCTTATGTTTCAGAGAAATCTGCATTGCTGCAGGTTAATTCCTGTCCTAACACAAATACTTGGAGGGGAGATTAATTCCTTTGTTTGGAACAATCTTTCACGTGCTTGGAAAAGGTTACCCTGCCCCTTCACAGATGTTTGATCATTCTCACTGGTCTACTTGATGTCTCTAGAATTGATTAACATCTTTCCTTAAGTGGACTCTATCTGCTTTTGTCTCTTTTGACTTCAAGTTTACCTGGATTTTAGAAAATTGTTTTTCTGCCCATGCACACAGGAACTTGTAGACCCTACAGAAATAAAAAGAAATTTTGTTACATAAGAGAAATAAGGACAAAAATAATGATAGAAGCCTCTTAGCTGTATAATGACTTCAGTGAATAAGGTGATATAGACATAAATTAAAATAGTCAGGCTTTTCATATGATATCCAGATGAGTTGCCTCACTGTCAAATCTCTGAACCTTAAAAAATAACATTTCAGAGATTTGGTTGCAACATGACACAAGACTGACTGAAGCTCTAATTAGTCTGGTGGACAACAGACTTGTTCCTACAGAACAGGAAGCTAATTATTTTTGCTTATAATAAACTCTTTAGATTTCACTCGTAACATCTGCTCTTCAGCACTGGCACAAACACAACATACAGACAATGAATAATTATATTAGCACCACAATGTTACCAGAAGCGGGGTTTTATTCTAAAGTAAGACTTCATTAGTCAACACTGTAATAAAGAACAGAGAGTTAAGTGCAGTAAATTCAATTATGAGTTGTGCAACTGTGATTGCTTCATACAGAAGTTTGGGGAGCCTGTAGTTGGTTTTCCTGGTCCTCTGTGATTTGGATAACATTTTTGCATGAGTAGGACAGATCTTTACTACAGATCCAGCCCAAACTTTCAATCTCCTCTTGTTTGTCTACACTGGCATGCAGAAACCAAAACTTTGCTACAACGTAGGGATATAGGTTGACAAGTAAGTTTTTTCTAAGCAACGTATTATTTTGTTTGAGCTGCCTAGTACTTACTACCTTGTCTCAGAGTGTGCCTCGGTTACTCCAAGGCACAATCAGCAATTTCTTGCTCTCAGTCTTGTGTGCAGTTATGAGTAAGAGAAAGCACCCAGAAGAGTACCACGGGTGACAGTGCCACCCCCTCATCTGTACATATGTAATGAAGTTAAGATTAATTTACATGACTAGGCATGGGTTAGAGACAGAGCTCAGCTTTGACTTAGTTGAACTCACCTCATTTTAGATCACTTAGGTGATAATTCTGTTGGTGCTTGTTCTCTTGCACAAATGATAACTTCTCCCCTGATTGCCTAGAGAGGACTCCTAGAGGAGTGGTTTCCAAAGGTTAGGACCAGCAGATTGCCAGTAACCTTCAAGCTTTCCATACAGTAAGAAAATTAATAATAGGTACTATTTCAATCTGCTCAATTTGTGAGCCACCACCTCTAACCTTTCAGGACAAAAATCTGTGGGATGTGCCTTGTACACACACGCACAAATAAAAGAGCAAAGGCTGTTTGCCATGGCAAAGCTCACGCCTGCAACAGTTTGTATCAGATGTAAGTAGCTGCTCACCTGGTTAAGCAGAAGAAAAACCGTGTCCACTGTTAATATGGGGACGAATGTAAATACACCGTCCGCGGATGCTCGCTTGGACAAGCACTCAAGGTTGCGTGCTTCTTCTTACACCAGAACAAGCTGCCTTTCCCAAAATGAAGTTTGGGGTTTTCTTTACTGGGGTGTGTGTAGCTGTACCTCTCATCTCTTTGGGATTCCCCAGCTTTCATTTCTTTGCTTTCCTTGCTTTAGGCCATGTGCATGACTAACCTGTCCTTCCAGCTCAGAATTGTTAAACACAGCTCCTCCCTGAAACCATCAGCTGCAGTCCTCAGACCTGCCAGGTCCTGTGTGTTTTAGCACGAAGGTCCCACCTGGCTCCCTCACTATCCATCTTTGCTAAATGCATTTACAATGCAGAGTGGTGTTGTCTCTGCCACCCCAGGATGTGCCACGTCGGTATCGCTACTCACGGGATCTTCTGATCTCCTGGCAGCTGGAGTAGGAAAGGCAGGTTGTACAGGCACTGTGCAGTGTCCCCATTGTTCCCTCCCCAAAGGAGCCCTCCTAAGGGTGCATGTGATCCTCAGGAGCATTTGGAGCTCCTCATCATCTTGTGCTATTGGGAAGAGATGGGCTGTGATGCCTTCTCAGCTTTCTGAAATTAAGGTATATAACAAGTCAGACTTTGAGGTGGGTCAGGGTGCCAGGCTGATGGACAAGCACATTTAGGCACTTTGATAGGCAGAGTTCACTGCCCCTGCAGTGCTTCTGGACAGTGATAGCAATGCAGATGGGGGTTTGGGCAGGATAACCGAATATAAATGTCTCATTTATAGACACATGACCCTGGCAGCAGGCTCCTTTAGTGCTACTTTGTGGTGCGGGACAGGTGATGTTCAAGGGATAATATAGAAAGTTTTGCTCAGTGAAAGAAGCTGTCTAATGAAGTAAAAAATTACCTTTACTGAGACACTTCTAGCAGATTGCATTTATTGGAGGTTCACTATGGGTCTGTTATATGCTTTACTTTGTGAAGATTGAGAGAACCTTGAGAGAACAATTACTGCAGGTGAAAGACAGTACAAGTGCAATTTGTACTGCAGAAGCCTTTTACAGTAGATAGGGTGAACAATGGCTTGGAACTGACTCTTTCCTTCCATTGACTATAATTTAGGAAGCAGAATCTCATTGGCTCATATATGTATGCCAGAAGTTAATAGGCTAAATCCCATACTAAAAGCAGAATTAGCAAACCTAAATCTAGGATATGGATGTTCCTGTGTCTCCAGCTGCTGAATGAAGTGATCTTTGTGTCCTGTAGTATGTCTATAAATACAGACCTATTTTCCAACATTGTTTTTTTCAATCTGCTCTGAATTAGAGAACCATATCCCTTTATTTCTCCATCTCTGGATTCCCAAGGCTGCCATGAAGCACTGTACCAGTGATCTGCTCTTCTTCCTTGTCTGTGATCTGTGAAAGCAGAAAGTCCCCACATGTGACAGTCACATTCCCCAAGCAAGTGACTTGCACAGCCCCAAGCCAGCCAGGCAAAACTATTGTTTTGCTCAGTTCCTCAGGAACTTGCTGTGGACAGGCAAAAGCAAAGGGAAATACCACTAGGCTACTGCCCCCGTGCCACAGTGGAAAGGGCATCAAGGCAAACAGGTTCATGGCACCCATTTTGAAATACTCAAACTAAATGAATAAGCCAAATGTCGTAGAAATCTTGGTTGTTTGTATATCTCAGGGCCAGGAGAGTGTCTGTTTGAACACATTTGCCAAGGGTTTTCTGCTGGCCTCAGTTCTCAGGTCCCCATGGAGGGAGCCACCCATCCCAGCACATGGATCGCGGGGGGAATGTCTTTACCCCATTTTGTCCTGGGGAGGATGACTGCCACAGGGGTTAAGAGGAGAAGAAAAGGCCCCTTGAGTTTTTGCAATGCTCTTGCAGCTGTCTGTGCTCCCTGCCAGAGGAACAAAACAGTGGACTACGTTCATATATACAAAGTGAAATGGCTGACCTCCACCTTAATGAAACACCTCCATGTTTCCCATTGTTTGGCAATATGCTTTTTACTTTGAATCAGGGAAGATTTTGGCCAAGCATAATTGCTTCACAGGATGTAGCAAGGGCAGACATGGAGAACACCTTATCGAAGGAGCAGGATAAGCTTTGCTGGTAGAGATTGGATTGCCCTGATTTCACTGATTCACAACAGGGTGAGTTACCTATCACATCAGTAAGAAAATCACTTTCTCTTTCCTTGAAGAAGCCAATCTGATACTATGGTATACGGTATATGGTATGTGGTGTATCAGGATCTGTGCTGAGATAGCACAGGAGAGGAAGGTTGGACTTTGGTGAATCAGCATTTGGTACCTAGAACCTTGTTTAAAAGAGGCACTTTTTAGAAAGCATACTGATGTCTACATTTCCATCCACTCTCAAATAGAAAAAAAAAATGGAGAAAAAAAAGGATATGACAAAATCCATTGGTAGGAACATGCACAAAAAAACCAAAACCAAAAACAGTTGGAATTGACCCTTGTACCTATTTCCTAAGCCTAACTCTTCTACTTTTTCCCAAAGGCATAATTTCAACCATCCAATACAGAGGGATGTGGTGGGAAGAATATCAAGTTTTTTTCCCTACAAGGTTGGTGAACTGGAGTCACTTGGGAAGGTGGTTCTCAGGAGTAAAAGCCCCTGTGAAATGGCCAGTGCAAGCTGATTTCAGGATGTGTACTTTTGCCCTGAGATGGGCAAAATCCCTTCTTCCTCAGAAGGAGGCTCCCTTTATCTCAGTTGAACTGGCAGTGATATAAATGATAAGGGAGAAGGGAGTACCAAGCTGGAGATAAACTGGATGGAGGCTTCCTTAGTTTCTGTAACTGCCAGGATATTTGAACATCCTTTGCCTTGTACTTTATCATATAAAATAGTGTAAAGGACTCTGAAAACAGGCAGGGACTCTGTCAAGCCAGAAAAATGTTTTTTTCTTTCATCCTTTCTGAAATAAATCAGTCCATACAAGGCAACAAATCAGCAGTCCCACTTTCTAAATCTTTTATTTTCTTGATTTTATCTTCTCTTACGGCATTGCATGAGAAACAACTGTGCTGCCGTTCAGGATGGTAAGAGTGCTGGTGGGATTAGCCTTCAGTCTAGCACCCTCCTGGCTTTCCTCTTTCCTTGAAACAGCATACAGTGTCAAAATCATCTCTGTTTGAAGAACAGTACAGAGTGATAAGCAATTTATGTTAGGAGTACTTTTGCAAGGCTTTCTCATCCCAGTTCCCAATATCCCCACATGACTAATTCTGCCTTCCTGCTGTGAGTGCTACTGGTTCTACATGTGAAATTAAACTCTAGAAAGCATTCCACAGCAAGAGGGGTTTGCTCTTTGGGTTCAAGCTCTGCCTTTTGTTAGGAAGCATGCATTAATTGTTTAAGGCTAACTGGTTTCACTTGCTAGACCTGCTCTGATTTATAAGCAAAGCAGCTCTTGCAAAATATGAATCATCAAAGCTCAGAGACTGAAAGAGTAGATGAGGCCACCCTCTCCATTCCTTTGCCAGGACAAGCTCACACACAGCTGTCTGTTCTGTGTCTGGGGTAGTAAACATTTGAAGAAATAGGATATCCAGCACTTCTTGGATACTTTTGGCTGAAGAACCAAATGATGACTTCTGACATATTTCTCCTAATTTTCTTCAAGTCCTGTAACATCTGTATACACAAAACTTAATATCATCCAAGAAAAAATATGAAGCTCACAAAGAGGAGAAAACAAATAGTTCAACCAGTGACAGGTGCTGTGTTAGGTGTAATGAAATTATTGAAAAGGCTCTTTTTTTGTGGAATCTACACTAACCTCTCATCCACTTAGCTCTCCCTCTCTCTGTTCTCTCTGCATCATTCACTGTAGTTTGTTAAAATTAAATCAGGGTTTTTGTTCCTGTGGTCTGTCCATGAACTTTTTTCTTTCTCTTAAATCAAATCTAACAGAGAACTCATTTTACTTGTACTCAGATCATATTCTCCTTAGAAAAATACTGTCCATTTTTCAGTAGCACTAATGTGGGCTTCAATTCGCTTATGTCCTGCTCTGCTTTGGATGTACTGGATTCCCTCTCAATTTAATTTTAATTTAATTTAATTGCTGATTTAATTTCTCCCCCTTCCCTGATTGGGGCATCTGGGAGCAATTGGAGTGACTTTATACTCCTCTTTGGTTTCACACATTTGCTTAGTTTTCAGATGTTGGCTAGACAGACAGAGAGTTTTGTATTTTATTTTCTAGAGATCTTAGCATGGCGACAGCTTCAACTTTTGTGTGTGTTGTTGGTGTGATTTATGATTTTTGTATTTTCCCCACACTAGCTGTCAGTGTCAATCTTTTCCCTGTGCCAGAAATGTTCCTTTCCTCCTATGACATTAGCTGTGATGTATGTCACCATTTGCATATTGTTTAGGACTGTGTCACACCTTCATTCTGGCTTGCTGTGAAACCTCAGTTATCGCATTTTGCTTTACAACTTCATTGAGCCAAGCTCCTATTTATAGATATAGATTAAAATACATGGTTCTCTTTGGATAAAACAAATGGTCTCATTGGTTTAAGTGTGCAAGTAGAGAAGCTTTGCAAAATCAAGAGTATACGCTGTAGTGACAATAAATGATTTAAAACAGGGTCACAAGCCTCATTTCTATTTTTACTCACAGCAAGGCCCTTTCACAAGACAGGGTCACCACAAATTGGAATGTGCAATCCCTCATTACAGCTTGAGCATAATCAAAAGGCTCAGAACAATAAAACCAACCTCAGACTTCCTGGGCAATAGAGATGTTCAAAGCAGCATCGGTGAGGCAACGCCAGGTGGAGTTTATTAAACTGCGACTTCTTACTGAGCTCTGGAGCAATCAGGTGCTCTTAGCAGGTTGACAGAACTGGAGGGTTTTCTTTAACTGATTTTTTTTCTGATTATTAAATCATAAATCTACTGACTGGGATCATAGAAAAGTGTACAGCTTTCACCACATTCATTGCATCTTGGTTTGCAAGGGGAGGTCACCGATGGGTCTCACACACAAAATTACATTGCACAGGAATATATGTTGATAAATGTAGGCTGAGACCATTTTAAAGCAATTTGCATTAAGGAAAAACCCTGCCTACAGAAACATATATGCAGTAAATATATGCGAGCATATATATATATGAGTCTCACAATGCCTTGAGAGGGCCAGTCTGTATCCTTCTGTTTTGCTGATTTATGAGAACTGTAACTCATATTTAAAAAAAGGCTGATGTGTCCATTTTTGGCCATGCTGGATTCTAGAGCATCCTGCAGACATAGATGAATTAGTGTTTGATCTCATTCTGTTTTCTAGGTGGCACTGGCAATCTGTGCTATAAATTCATGTGGTGCCTGGAGGGTCTCTTTCATTTCATTCATTTGCGTTTCCCACTGGCAGTTCTGGTTCAAGCTACAAACCTGCAAAGCAAACTGATTTGTAACCTAGACAAATTGCAGAACTGACAACCCACAAAAGGGTCCCAGGAGGTGGTGAATATATTCTGAAGCCCTGAAATTAAAAGAAGAGCAAAGAAATAAAATTAAAAAGCAAAAAAAATTAGTATAAATCTTTAATTTCTTTTAGTGCTATCTTAAAATGGAGTCATCCTATGGCTACACCAAAACTGTTTGAATCAATTAGTTCCACAACAGTCTGTACCATTTGTCTGCACCTTTTTATGGTTTGAAACACTGCCTGTGTTCTGCAATGTACCAAAACAGAACCATGATATTAATTAGGAGATTGTGTATATAAGTACACACACACCCCACACATGTACACACCAGATCTTCCCTCTTCTACAGAAACAGCCAGGGGCTGAGGGAGCTGCCTCAGGGAGCTGGGACCTCACCCAGCTGGCTGTGGTCACTCAGCCATATCCAGACCTTGTACCAGTGCTTCAAGAGATTTCCCATATCTGCATCAAGGATCTGCCCTTTACCACTTACCTGCCCCCTCTTGATGAGTACTTCAAATTGCTCAGGTCCAGAGTGGCACTAATGTAGTACATCTTATCCAATCACCAGGACATATGTGAGTTTCAGCCCCTCATTTGGCACTATTTGTTGTGACAATTTAATAAAACAGTACTGTATTTTCTCTTTTTTTATGCTTGTCTTAATGTAATGTTGAGCATAACTGAGAGAACCAAGACATGAACTCAAAGGAAAAGTTCAGAGGCTAAGAGCTGCTTTTAAGCCTTAGGAAATGCTGAAATGGAAACAAAGCAGGAATTGTCAGACATGTAGGAAATCATTTCTGCTTGATATTCATTGAAGACGTTGGAATTGTTCCAAAGAGGAGCTGGTCCATTAAACCTCCTAAGAGTGTCTGCACTGAGTCAAATCAAAAGCCCATCAAGACACTATCATGTCTTTAACAGTTATTGGTAGCAGCTACTGAAAAAGAATAAAAGAAAGAGGTCAGGGAAAGGGGACCTACCTCACCTCTAATAAAATCCATGTATTAGGGACTTCTGGAGCTATTCTCTACCTTACCTTTTAAGGCCCGATGCTCACAATCTCTTTTATTGACCTGCTTGTACTTTTGGTATTCCAAAAGTTTATGGTGGTGAATTTATGGCAGTGAAAAATTTATGGCAGTGACTCGCCTTCCTGAATTATGTTTTGTGTGAAAGAGTGTTCCTTTTAGTTCCTTTGAAGTGTTCTGCCTGATCATTTAATTCAATGTCCCCAGCTCCTTCCCTGCAGTGAGCAATTACACACTTTCTGACCTATCTGGAAAGCTGCAGGATTTTACATTCCATGTAATTTTCTTTTCCCTGCTGGAGAGTCCCAGCCTATTTACTTTTCCCACATACAGGAGCTGATCAGCCTTTGGTTTTCATCTATGCCTTTCCTACAGTTCGACTGTAAGGCCCTCAAGAACATGAGAGAGTCCTGCCTCATCTGTAAAAAGTGCCTTTCAGTGCTGCCTTCATCTGACACAGCCGACATTACAGACAGTCAGGAGGAGAGCACAAGCTGCAGAATTTATGCAAAGAAGTACAGTTTCTGCATTGTGCACTGGAAAAGAGATAATGCCGCTCCACCAGTTATATAATCTATTTCTAGTTTCCACTGGCCATGCAGCACCAGTGACATTGCATTGCCCAAGGTTGCACTGGGCAGGATTAACAGCAGGAGATACTTCAATGAAAACCAAGCACCAGGAAAGGACTGATGTGTTTGGATCTGCTTTATAGCCTAAGATGCAAAGCAAGTAGGAATACTCTGGACTGGTTCCAGCTATATTGCACAGTGGCGTCCAAAGATATCAGCACTAAAGAGCCCTTTTATTTTCCAAGCCATGCCTCAGTAGTCAGGAGAACTTGCTCAGTGGGCCTGCAGCCAAAGGGCCCAACTGTCTGACTTTCTGAAGCTGATGTTTACTGTCTCTTGTATCACAAAGCTGCTGCCTGGAGAGCAGCTGGCTGGAGGTGTCTGGAACAATCCCAGCCACCGTTTCATAAGAAACTCTTTCTACATCTCTGCTTTCCCACAAAGGCTCATATTTTATGATTGCTGGTGGGCAGGAGGCTGATGAAATGCATAGCTGATCTGAAAACATAAAAAGGCAACAGGCAAGATCTAAAAAATATACCAGTCATGGTTAGGCCTGTGAAATCAATAACACACATAGTCATTGTGTGAGTAGGAACAACAAACTCACTGCACCCTCCACCAGCTGGTTTCCTGTCTGTGGTGTAATGGGTGGCAGTCTGGGTGGTAAATTTACACCTTGCTACAAGCCAGATTATAAATTCATTGTCCTCTTCTTTCGTCCCCCTCTTCTACATGCCCTCCAGAGCTAAGAGACAAATTGTACCAGATTCATTTTAACTGCATAATTATTTTTAGAAAGCTTCAAATGTCACTTTCTTGTGCCTGAGAACTAAAGTTTTTTTGAAATCAAATCCCCCCCTTGAATCAGAAATGGGGAAAAATGCAGTAGTGTCAGCTTTGACACCTTGGCAACTGTGAGTTTCTCTCTTGGTGGTCCCTTTCAGTTTGGGGGGATGACTTCAGGAGTGAAACTAAATTTGCCAGCACCTTCATTCCCAGTCCCCATGCAGAAAAGTGGGATTCGTATCTCCCATGCTCTCCACCTGGCAGACAAACACCCTGCCAAAACCAAACTGAAAAACAATGAAAAGTGGTGAGTCAGTAATTACTCATCCCTGTCAACATTACCCACATGCCTGCTACTGTCTCTGTGTCACCTCCTTTGCCCTGAGGCCACAGGTCAGGGCATCTCCTGCAGTGTTAGAGACCAGCTGTGCAGCCCTTTCACATCTGCTGATGGTCTGAACCATTGTAGCTGCTTCGTAGTCCATCTTCATAGATCTGTGTGGGCACGAGTGCTGTGGCTGTCCCTTCTCTCCACAACGTGTTGCTAAGTTGATCTGAGTCCCAGATATACAAAGGCCAGTTTACTCCAACCAGTTTATTGAGGATGCTTCACCTTCCTACAGTTGGAATACCAAAATTCTCCCAAGTGATCAAGAGCTGTAGATCACCACATACATTCCCTGAAAAGTCCACAGGAAGGGAAAGGTAGATGTCCTATTTGCTTTTTGACACTTTGGGGTTTTGCAGGTAAGAGACAGAGATGCTGGATTTTCTGGCTCTTTTTCTTGACCATGAGAGATGCAGAAGACCCAGCATGGGGTGGAGTTATTTATATATAACATGCTCAGCTCAAGAGGGAGGTGTTAGCTGCTTGTGAACCACCCTCACCTGCTGACCATCTGACAGATAAGAAATAGAGTTTAATCTAAACAAGAACAGAGTCACATTTTTCCAGAAGAATTTCCTTAAAACTTTTACAAATATGAGTAAATAGGTCAAATGAGGAATACACAGTGTTTTAGAAAAACCCCAACCTCCTGGGGCTACCTCAGCTACCTGAATATTGCTGTGCATTGCAATGGCAAGACAACTGTCATCAGGGCTGTTCCTTAGAGACGGCTGTGGCAGTGTTTATCTTGTTGGTTATGGGGCAGCCTGTGTATGTGATTCATGAGAGATAAGCTTATCTACTGAGAGCTCCTTTGAGAAGCTGGAAACTCATTCCAAGTGATACATTCACTGGTGATGATAAATGTAAAGGGAAACCAAGCGTACTATTTTTTTTTTCCTTTTTGAGTAGTGTGTTTCTCACATAAACGGACATGAAGATGCTGTTTTGTAACCTGCTCTCCTCCTGAGGACAGAAAGAGAGCACAGTTGCTTTTAGTTGAGTAAAACATTGTCAGTGCACAGCCCAGAAGTTTCCAGCTATCCTGGCAAGCAGCCAGACAAAAAAGATTGCTCCATTTTGAGTCTCAAGTGTCATTGAACTGTGACATATTAGAAAGAATGGCCTTGGTTGGAAAATATACATTGACCTATGACTCAGCTAACTGCATAACAGAAACCTCTCTCTCTGTCTTCTAATTTTTACAGCCTAGGAGAATCTTTGTTTCTGATAGCATGGACCTCATCTCAGCAGTGAAACTGCTCTCCGAGCAACCTTCCTAATTGCATCACATACAGCCTTCTGCTCCCTTTCACTGATAATCACCCAAGCACCTTGTGGCTAACAAGCAGATGCAGATTTTGCTTCTGTGGGAAGTGCCATTAAAGAAGTATTAACGTACTTTGGATTTCTGTTATATAATGAGGGGTTTTATCATCCTTTGTGTAAAGTTGACCATAGGCACCTGCTTTTTATTTTGTATTTCATTCCAGCCCCCCCCCATCTGTTCTCCCTCTCTGCAGAGGAAGTAAAGAAGTAGGTTGGCATCTGATTAGCTAGGGCTTCACAGACAAGCACTGGCTCACCTCCAGTTCTAGGATTCTTGTTCTTGTATACAATCTTCAGATGTGTTCAATGCTATGCTGTGCTCTGTTATGCTACATTACATTATTCTATTCTATTCTATTCTATTCTATTCTATTCTATTCTATTCTATTCTATTCTATTCTATTTTCTTGCCCTTGTCTGGATTCCAGGTCAGGTGATGTGTACTTCAGATGCTGTCCATCAGATATATCAGATGTCTGTAAGTCAGATATTCCATAAATGTGCTCACCATGGCAAAAAGCCTCCTCCTCTTTCCCACCTCCTGACTAATCTGGAGTGCTCCATGCCACTGTGGGGATGCAGGCTGAGTCCCTTCCAGCTGGTGTGCTGCTGATTCAGGAGCAACACCCATTGCCAACTGTTTTGTGGATTAGATATGCAGGAATTGCCATGCCAGAACAGGCCACTGGTCCATCTAGTGGCTAACGTAAGATTTTTTAGAGAAAGACATAAAAGGCTTATAATGAATCCAATTAGTCAATATTATACCAGTGGGGGATATTTCTCCCTGACCTCAGCTGGTTATCGGATTATGTACCCTGAAGCAGGAGGATTGATAGTCCTTGTCATTTCAGTGCATCCGGAGTAGCTGCAGATGCTCTGCTTATTCATATTTATGTTTAGGAACAAATTCAAGTCATATGTAAAGTGTGCGACTCCTCTACTGTTTCAGTGGTGTCAAAATAGCAGTGAATCAGATAAATTTATTGATTAAAGACATGCCTTTGAACATGGAAGAAAAATGTCAAGCTTTGATTCTTTTTTCTACATGCTAGGAGACAGATCGGTTCCTACAGAAGAATGTTGCTTTCACTGTGATATTCTTCAGCAGATTTTTTCAGTGTGGGCACAGCAGTTTCAAAGAAAACAACAAAAACCAAACAGCTGGCATTTACTGAGGCAGACTTTACACAGGAGTGAGATCAATCTAAGGAAAGTAAACCTCAAGTGCCTACTATAATATTGATACGTACCTCAGGTTTCAGTGGTTTTTAATGCATTTTTAATGAAGAAACGCTTTTTCGAAACACAGTATGGCCCTTCAAAATATTGCCATGGTATTTTCTGCTGAATTCACCTGGCTCTAAAAGGTAACACAGTAGCACTGAAGATAGGTATAAAACCTCCCAAAATCCCAATATTTAGTATGAATGTGACTTCCATTTGTGGGAAGGAAGCGTGTGTGTGAATGTCCATGGAGTTCGTGCAATTATGGGTCTGACATCAACCTGGTCTGCTGTTTACTATGAGAGGTTGCTGAAAGCTGTACACAGAGACCAGTTTCTGATTCATTTAGCCAGTTCTCTTTGTGATGTTCAGGGTGACTCACTGGCTGGTGTTGGGAACATAATTCATCTTGCAGATTTCTCCTAGTTTTTACTATGATTATTGCTTTGAGTATTTACTGATTTACAAATTAATACCTGCACTCAACACTTAACCTCATGATTACATATCTACTCCCTGCTGAGGACTCCCCCAGGTCATCTAGGGGCTTTTGGGAGAAGCACACGTACAACAGGTGTTGCTATTTTGGAAGAATGTTCACTTGTATAAGTTGTGCACAGTATGGTTTTGGCATTACTGACATATTCATTTTTTTAAAGGTAGAGAGGCAACAGGAGAGCTGCTGTATAAATCAGAAGTTAAAGTGTTTGCAAAAGAAATTACCTCTCATGCAATTAAACATTTGTTAATATCTGGTGAACACCTGCACATACTATTCCTAAAAATAACATTAAATTCCAGTTTCTCCAGGAGAAATATTAGAGACCCATGCCTCTTTCCTATGATGTGGTACATTTGAAAATGAAACAAAAGTGTGGTGCTTGGGAAAATTCCAAAAGCTTTTCCAATTCATTATTTGCCCTTCTTTAATCCTCTGAGTTCATTCCCTGATTTGTCATTGTGTTGCAATGCTTTTCTGCAGCTGTCCTCCCCGTATTCATGCAGGGTTTAAGTCACACATTGCATCCCAGGCCCCTTGCAGGGTTTCAGATGGCCAATTGCATTTGTGCCAAGGGGATGCACAGAGGGAGTATTTGCATCACCTGCCATTAGCACATTGGAGCACAGTGTCCTCAGGATGCCCTTCCCTATGGGAGAAGGAGGAGAGGCTGTTCCAGAGACCAGCGCTGAGGCCAGTCTTGTCCACTCGTGCATGGGATTCAATTTGAACCAGCCACCTCTCTCCCTGGGGACCTGCTCAGAGCAGACTGTTCTCACCACCTGGTTTGGGTTGCCTCTCTGTGGAAAGCTGTGTGACAGAAAAGCTCAGTGAGCACCTGGACTAGGACATGTCTGCTGCATGGCTCCAGATGAGGAGTTTGGAATTGTGCTCAGGTGCAGTAAGATAGGTACAAATGTAGAGTCTCTGAATTCAGCTCCTCTTTTGAATATCCATCTGAGGGAAAGTCTCTCCTTCTGCACTGCAAATTAAGCTTGGAAGTTGGGTACAAATAATAGCAACCCACCACAAACTACACATGGGGAGAAGTAGGGCATTATGGTTTGCTGGAGGTTTGGACACACTTTCCATTTGGGTTATTCTGGGATAATAATCAATGTCTGGTTTGTCCTTCCAGACTATGACTCAGAAGCCTATCAGTCTACTCTAAAATTTGGATGAACAATCAAAATCTAGACTGAAAATCAAAGATGATGCAGGATGGCATCTATCTCCTTTTCACAGCATGCATCTTCATATGCTCTCAGAATATTTCAAAGTGTTTTGGCACATATTATCCCAAAATGTTTGTTTCAGCTCTGGCAGTTAATGAAAACTCATCAAATGCAGTATTATATTGACATTTAGATGCATGCCTTCTCTATTAGTAGTTCTTCTCTATTCATTTCCATGAACATAAAAGTTGCAAAGTTGAGCCTTGGTTTCTGATTTATGTACTGCCTGTTCCTAGCACAAGGATTTTTGTAGAGGATGAACTGCAGCAAATGAATTCTGAGCAGAGTGCCAGAACAGCTACTGAAGTGACCCCAGACACAAATTTTTCCCACCATATCTACTTAGAATTTTTTACTATTTACAAAGGAGTTGGCTGAAAAAGCCCTTTAGCTTGAGTATGTCTAAAGATCAGTTTATTTTTTCCGACTCAGGTCCTGCAGGACTCCTAAGGATTCCAGGCACCAGACAGCTGTGTTTAGCCTTGCCTGTTACAGTAATGTCAAGGAAACCTATCATAACTGGCAAGCCTTCTAAACACACAAGTGCTTATGGATTACAAAAGGAGAAAACAGGCAGATTAAAATAAACTGTTACCAGACAGAAAGACACCCACCCTCTTCCCCTATAATTTCTTTCAAAAAGCCCCAGGAATTTGCTTTGATCAGACTTTAAGGTGAGAGCAGGTCTCCTGGAAGTTATCTTCAAGCTAACAAAATAGTGATAAGCAAGGGAGGAAATGGAGCCAAGATACGTCATGTTTGTTAAAAGACAAAAATCTGACGATTGTGACAAACCCTGCTAAGATCTAGCAGAGAGAACACTGCAGAATGAGCCTCACTGGGACCTGAACAGGATTTCCATTCTCACACTGTTGGTCTGTTTGTGTGGCTTTGGGATTTGAGCTTCTCTGGAGGACCCAGAGAGAGTTGAAAATTCAGCCACCTCTGCCTGGCTTTCCCCTTGCTGGGATAGAGTCAAAGTATAGAATGCAAGTGGAGAACAGAGAAACAAGAAACAAACCCCAAACCAACCAACCAAAGAACAACCCCACCTAACAAAAACCCACCCAAACCTCTCCCTCTCTACTGGTCTCTGTTGAGGAGCTGAGTCACTGAGTGATTTCAAAGCCAAGACATGCTCATATCCAAGCTTCTTGAGACACCAGGAGAATGAGCTTCCTAAGGGAAAACTTTATTTTATTATGGAAAAAAAAATAATAATTTGGTCCACTCAGTCAAAGCCACATTAGTATGCATCACTTTACCAGGCTGCTGTAAACCCATCTCCACTAGCCAGTTGAAGGAGGGTTTGTGTTGAGTAGCTGGAAGAGCCTTATGAAATTGAGCCTTATTTAATTTTCATGGAGAGCTTCCAGGTTTCAAATGGAGTGAGCGAGATGAGAATTTGCAGTGAAAGAGCATGGTTCCATCATCCTTCAGCCAACGAGAGATGGAAAGTCTCCCTGCCACAGCAGGAGCAGCCAGATCAAAAAATGTCGCTAAGATGGGAGTCACCACCATCCCTAAAAAGGTACCCAGGAAAGATGGGATGCACCCCCTTCGTAGAGTCCCTCCCTCTTTACATTGACTGCAAGAGAAGCACAAGTGATGTTTTTGACTGCTTGCTCAGTTTTATACCCCTAAAATCTGTGTCTGGTCAAATATCTCAAGGAAAATGGCTTATTGCCTCTGCAGATGCCAAGGCCATGGTGCAGATAAGCAGAGGACTCCATTGTGTTATTGGCCAGGGCTCCTCCACCCAGCGATATTTAAGGTAAAGAAGCCCAACAGCACAAACAGGATTTTTGTGTGTGCAACTATCTTGTTTGCCTGGATTTTTAATAGTAGCAAATTGCTTGACAGGACATTTAGAGGAAAGTGAAAACAAACAGTCTTCTGTCTGGAGTTTCTCTGCTGGTACAGGGTTTTTAACCTGAGAGCCCAGAGCAACCTAGTCACATGGAGAAAAGGTCAGAAGTGGTTATGGCTCTGAAAGAAACTGGATGCTTGGACTTCTGCTTAGCACATGATTTTCACAGGGCAGTTTTGTTCCAGCTGTGTTAGATATAAGGCTTAGATAAGAACTACAAAACACAGACAGTAAAAGGACTTTCTATTGAAAGTTGTGGTGAATACACTAAGGGTATCTCAGGACTCACCCTGGTGTATTCAGGGTAAAAAGGAGAGTAAATGCCACGAAAAAGGAGTGTGCCTTGCACATTAACTCAGAACATTTGTATTTTATTTGTTGTTGGCCAGTTCCTAACACTGGTTTGAAACCATTTACATGGCAGAGAAACATTCCCATAGGTAGTTTGCTATGTGTCCTGAGACCCAAGATCCCTTTGGATGCAGTTGGTGTCCAGGCCATTACCTGGCCCTTTCAAAGCTTGCTGTTCACTAAGTCTGATACCCATCTCTAATTGTGAATTAATATGCTATTAGTCACTGCCAGTCTTGCTTAAAAATGTTTTCCTCAAATTCCAGACAATGTCCTGCAGCTTCTGCATCTTCAGATAAGGTACAGAAGGGCATTTTTATGGTGTCATTTATGTACTCTTTGAATGTTACATCAGTCTTTGGCTTCATTTCCCCTGACTTGGCAGCAGGATTGTTTTGCTTTATTCCTGTTTTCTCCCAAGCCTTTACCAGGCGCTGAGTCTGAGCTGTCAAGGAAGGTAGGAGAGGGAAGTCACAGAGAATTGTCATAGTCCTTGGCATGCTGCACCTTGGTTCCATCTCCAGAGCAGGAGTAAAAAGGCAGCACATGCACCAGAGGAAGAAATGAAACGGGGCCCTTTGCTCAGCCGAGCACCACAGCTGTTAGACGACAAGAGCAGCGCTCACTTTCCTTCACAGTCTGATGGCCTGCGCAGACATCTGCAGCTCTTGGCTTTCCTGTTTTATGTTCCTCCTCATGTTGCTGCTTCCTTGCCCTTCAGACCTTCCTGTATCCCAGTCCATCCCACCTCATCCCTGCCAACCACTGCTTGGGGCAGATAGTCTCTCCCTGTCCAGGTGCAATGTGGCTGCTGTTTCCTCACCTTTCCTAGCCAGACGTCATGCCCACATCCAGCTGCCACTAAGCAACACAGCACAAAGCCAGCAGATTTGCATACATCTGTGCAAACTTTCTGTGAGGTCTGAGGGGCTGAGTTTCACTTTGGGTTTCAGGCTAATGTGGAGACAGACAGCGGTGGGCACCAGCAAATATGCAGAAGGTATATGTCTCATCACTTCTGCTTGCCAGGTTGGGTATTCCACTGCTGGAAAATTCACTGTCTGCTTGTATTCAAAAGTTCCCTTTAGTGAGACTAAAATTATTGTCAAGACCTTGCTGCTTTTGGCACTGATACATGTGAGGGAGATCTCTGGGATCATTTAGTCTACAAAAGAAATAGCAGTTTTGTACCAGTTTTCAAATAGGATAAATATTGCAAGCTAGGAAAAGGGTATGCTCTCTATGTCCTTGGAGAGAAAGACAAAATGGGAGGGGCTTAAATTATCAATACAGAAATTTTGCTTGGGTACTAGGGAAAGCTTACTCATGGTAAAGATGACAGTGCAGCCATGGAACAGTTTATTGAGGAAAATAGTGTAGCCTTCATCAAGCTGCCAGAGCAGGAGGTGGCAGAAGTCCAGCACAGATTAGATCCATATCTGACTGCTGGAACAGGCAGATGGACCTGGTGACCTCTCAAGGTCTCTTCCAACCCTGTTTTCTCCGACTTGTTTTCAGTAAGTAGTAGCAAGAAACTGCAATCAGTGCGGTTTTGGAGGCTGTATTAGGATGGGTAAGAGAGCACCTCTGCCCTGGGGAACACAGAGAGTCAAGAGAGATGAGACAAAGTGTGTTTGGGGGGACAGAGAGGCAAGAGAGGAAAGGCAGGTTTCCCAAAGCTGCCTAGAGTCAATCTTACTTTTGGAGCCAACATCTACTGGCTGTCTGATCAGAGACTGGTCAGAAACATTAGGCTTTTGTGTTTTCAGCTGGTCTGAAGTTTGGTGAATTTTATATTGCTTTCAAATGCTTGTGATATTTTGCAGTCTGTGCCAGAAGGCTACAAAACTTCCCATTCTGCCTTTCAGAGACCCTGAAATATTTCAATTTCCTTATCACATTGCTTGTCAAACAAGGTTTTGCTCAGATAGTCCCCAGGTGAGATTTTCAGGTGATGGTTTTCTGCAGAGGAGCCCAAGAGCTGAGGCAGATATCAATCTGATTTGATGAAACCACTGAATTCTCCATCTTTATTCCCTTTTCTCCATGGGAGATCAACTGTCTGCTCATCTGTGAGGTTAAATCCCACAGCACTCAAGACACCTCCTCACTGTGAAGAAGCTGCTGAAGAACCGGGCTGCAGCAGCAGCTGCAAAACAAGTGAGGCTGCTCCTTCAGCTTCACCTGTGGAGATGAGAGCAGTTAATAAATTAGGCAAAATAATATTTATATTAATCATTTGCTCTTTTGGTGCTCCAACTTGCAACCTGAGGGACTTCCACAGACCCAGCTGGAGCTGTCACATTTGGCACTTGATTTTGGAGCAAAGAAAGCAAACACATGCACAGACACGTGCTCAGAGGCAAACACACCTGTCCCTGGTCATTCCCTGCCAGCAGGAGTGGCAGCTCCCAGAGTGATGTTATCCCCTGGAGATGGGGGAGCTGCAGAGGGGGCTGGTAGGAAGTGTTCTTTTAATTTCCACGTTCACCAGACAAGCAGTGCCCAGCCCTGAGCTGGCCGGCAGGGAGTTTAAGGTAGGTCCCACTTCTGGCGGCGTGGGAGAGCCTCAGCAGCGTGGGCGGTGGGAGGCGGCGGCACATCCACCCCAGGGGCTGCTCTGCTGGGCCAGCAGCAGGGGAGGGGGTGCTGGCAGCTCTCAAGGCACTGCTGGCACGGCACAATCAGCCCCCGAGGTCTGGCAGGTGGACGGGCTCTGCCAGATCGCCTGCGAGCCAGCAAACAAATCAAGCGGAGTCGATGGTGTCTCCAGGCAGCTCAGCTCCCGCAGGTGGTGTTTTTATTTCCAGCAGCAGGGGAGCAATGCTGAGGCTCTGCAGAGAGGCAGGGGAGAGGGAAGCTTGCCTTTGTTCACTCCGATTTCTTGTGGAGACACCAGAAGAGCCCAGAACTGGCATCATTGCTTTCTGCAGTGCAATTCTGCCCAATTAAGGAGAAATTAAAAAATAGATTTTTGCCCTGGTTTTCTTTCTAGGAACTAATCTGACTCGCTGTATCGTCATGCATTCCTTACAGACCAGCTTATTTCAGTTTACCCAGTGCAGTGCACAGCTCTGTGCTCTCTTCTGGCTGTGAAGCCACAGCACCCAGTTGGACCTTGGTGACTTCCCAATATCTGCAACGGGCTCACTGCTAGGAGCCCACTCTGCTCTTGGTCCAGCTGCTCTGCATCTATGTAGGGAAGCCCAGGACAGCTGGAACTTGCTCTTTTCAGCAATGAATGATATTTCTACTTTAGTGGGCAGTGGTGTTTTAGTGGTGTTTAGTGGGCATCTCTGGGGAATATCACAGTCTGCAGGAGGGCAGAGTATCCTCCAATCTAGCTGCTGGTTGACACTTGGTACTTATTAGTGGCAATTATTAACAGGGAGAACGAAGTCCATCCTCTCCCCTGGGAGTCACTGATGCTATTTAAAATAGCAGAACAACCAAATCAGGAGAAGAATCTTAGTGATATCAACTCTCAAACACAACAACATAGCAGTACTCAAGCCTTTCAAATAACCTTCAGTTTCATACACCAGCCTGTTTCAATGAAGAGCCATGCTTACAGAGTTCCCCAAAGACCAAAAATCTCTGGTTACTTCGAGCAGTAAAAGTACTTTTTGTGCTAAGGGGAGCTTGCAGGTACAACATCTTCAGGATAAAAATTAATCTAGCTGGAAAGCCTTTAACCCACCATGAGGTGGTGGAAAAATTGGCTTCTGAAAAGATGACAACAGGCTATGTCCTAGAAGCTCTCAAAAGTAACTGTGCAGTTGACTGAAGTGAGTCACCACGAAAGCCCATGTGATTTGGAAATGAGAATTGCTATCAGTATAATAAAACCTACATGTTTTGTGTAAATCTACCACCTCTGTTGCTCTCCTAACCAAGGTCTTCACTTGAGTTCACTTCACAAACCCTGCATACAACCTAGAGCCCGTTGGATGTGGGCAGTCATGGCTACAGATAAAGCACTGAGCACTTTGAATGGTTCCCACCTGAACACTGAGTGAAATGTGTGCAGCAGCCTGTGGGGTGGAACTGTGCCCCGTGGCAGGTCTCAGCAAACAGGGTACCAACCTGTAGTTGCTTCAGACTGATCTGAACAGTGGCAGGGTAGCAGAGCCCCTGCAGATAACCAGTGAGAGAGGGATGTTCGTGCACAGCACCATCTGGCATAGCTGGAGCTGGCCCTAGCTATTTATTACTCTGAAGAAAACCCTAGGAAAATGTGTTTTTTTCTCTGTGTTTCACTGATCTATCAGGAAAGATGAATTGACAAGCTAAGGGCATCTTGGCTAGCAAAACATCAAAATAGCCTCTGGGTCAATGGTGGGACTGCTAAGGCCATTACTCTTGACTAGAACTTCAGAAAGGTGGAGGTTTTTAAAAGTGATTGAGGTAGCAATTTTATTTTATTTTTTTTTTGTCCCTGTAGTATGAATCTGAGAAATAATCTAAGCTTTAGCAACACCAATATACAGATCCAGGCATTAATGATAATTACGATAAAATTATAGGAAAATTGAAATTGTTGGGATGTGATCCAAATTCAGGCCTCTGTGTAAGGCACAATCCACATTAACTGAATCTAATTAAAGATGTTTACTTGGCTAGAGAAGAAAAAGAAATTATAAGATGATAGTACTGACACAGATGCTTCTAGAAGAGGCAGGGGGTAGGAATAGTTTAAGCTGGCATTCACTGCAGAGAAGTATCGGTTCTATCTCAGCCTAAGTATTTGTTAGTGTTGAACCAGTTACTGCAGTGGTTATTTGGTCTTCTTGAGGGGTGTAAATAGAAGATATTAAAATATAAAATGAATATTTATAAACAACATTTTCATAAACAGGCACAATGGATGCACATGCAAAAACTTGTTTGGGTGAAAACAAAGAGTACTTGCAGCTGCTGGAGTGTGAGTAGCTGCTGGAACTTACCTTGAACACAAAAATGTTAATTTGCATAGTTAAATGTTGGCTTCAAGCAAGCACCTGGATTTGATGCAATTAATGGATCTGGTGGGTGCTGTTCCAATCACCCAAACACCCATGAGACATACCTACAAAGTAAGGGAAAAGACAGAGTAAATATCATATTTACCATCTCATTTTAAAGCTTTGCTGGCTTGTTTGGCCATTTATCTAGGTCTTCAATAACCCACTGAAGTTCTGGATTCTTATCTTTTTTTGGTAATGAGAATTTGCAAGTCTAATTTCATAATAATCATTAATTTACAGGAACTAGGGTTTAAGGAGAGCTCGATTCAGGGTCTAATGAGGATGGAGAGGGTCAGCAGCCACTTAATGCTGTTACTTCTTTGGGAAACTCTGGGATTAAAGCAATGGCAGAATAATTCATCCTGGAGGCTCAGAGCAGTCCAGGCAGGCATTGTTCCCCAGCTTCACAGCTCTGTGCTGAATGGCATCCAGCACTATCTCCTTGTATTCCTGCCAAGAAGTCTCCTGCTAGCAGCAGCAGCCAGGAGCATTGGCCGCATCCAAACAAGAATCAACAGGATCTTGGTTTTCTTCGTGTCTGTTTCAAGGCAAGATAACATTTTAAGCCTTCACCTCATGTTGAAGTGAGGTACATGTACGTGCAAGGGCTTTGTGTGAGGTTTTGAAGGACCCTGGAGCCTCCAGAGCAGCGATGGAGGATGATGCGAGGTTGAAGGAGCTCCCTGTGGCACTGCTCACAGCTGCTCTCTAGTTTCCACACCACAGTGTGAACACCCTACCAGCTCACATTCAACTCACCTGGTGGAACTCTTAATACACTGTAGAATGTAGGTATGCAAAGCAACACGTGTGGGCATTGAAAGGCTGGCAGGTGGCAGGGCAGCCTATAATTTTACATAATAGAAACACCTTGTTAATGCCTGGCTCCTGCCGTTCACAACTTCTGCATACAGACTTTTTTTACCAGGTTCCCCTTGGACGTTCTGGCCAAAATCAATGTGGGTACTCCTTTTGGCCACTCCTCTTCCCTCAGCTCTGTCCAAGAGAAGTGTGGTTAACCTGTCACCCTTCTGTTTCTGCCTGTACCATTAAAGATGTAACACTGCTGTAGCTTCCTTTGCACATCTCAGTCCTTGCTGTCTCCAAGTGCAGAGACTTCTCTCTGCACAGCCATGGCAAGGGAGCCATGAAGCATGCTAGCTACACATTTTAAACATGTTGAATCAGCACTGCAGGTGTGAGGAATAGAAACCAGGACAGTCTTCCCAGAGAAGTCAGGGGGTTGGCTAGAACCTTCTGCTGTAGTCCAGCAAAAAAGCAAAGTTCATCAGAAAGTATAAACTTTTGCAAAGTCAGAAGATTTGAACCTGCGATGAAGTTCCATCTCTGGGATAAGCACACCATTCTGTTTTCTTCATCTCTTATGATCCAGTAGATACAAGTCTATTTTCTCCCCTCTTTCTCACAAAAGACATAAAGATTTGTTCACTCTGCTCAATTATTTTCATTGCTCATCATGCTTAATATTCCTATTTTGCCCCTGTCAGGAGACAAACAGTCTGGAAAATGACACAGAAGCAGCACTGGGCTTTAACAGGTTGTTCTCTGGAATGTGTCAAAAAAGTTTTGAAGGACAAAAACTAGTAGTAGTAGTAGTCAAAAGAGATGAAAAATAGTAATAAGAAAAATCTCAGAGTCAGAGAAATTGTCTTTAAAATTCTTAAAACAAAGGTGCCTTCTGAGGCACCAGGGAGCCAAGAGTTGAAAATAGATTGACATTTCTGTGTTTCTTTTTTGACACTGCTAGGGTTGATTAAGTGATAATTAGGCCAGAGAGTGCACCAAGAGTCACTGCTTCATCCTACTCCTTCACCCCTCAGGACTTGTCATCACTGAATAAAGGGCAGAAATTATGCTAGAAATGCCTGCAGTTTTGAGGATGTGTAAATTAAGAAGCTTGTGCTTTTTCATGCTTTATGGGTGATTTGAGGAAAATCAGATTTCCAGACTGATTCCCACCTCCATCCCCAAAATTAAAGGGGATCAGGTTGCATGCTCTTTACTAGCAGGATCTGGAGTCCACAGAGCTGGTGCCTGGACTTTAGTTGTGTTTACATTTCTGTCGACTTAAAACAGGAGATACACAAACATTGCCCACACAGAGTGCAAAACAAGGACAAATATCAGTGTATGACACGCTCTCCCCAAAGACAGACACTGAATAATCCAGTAATAAGTATCACACAATCTATTTCAATCTCTCTCCTTCTCCACAGCTGAGATTTCCAGTCCTAGAGGGGATGCACATTTTAACCTTTTCTTTTTTTGTTCTCACTCAGTAAAATAAATCTTTTTTCTTTTGTAAATATGTCACAAGAAAACCTCAGCCCCCAAACATTAAAGACTGGAGAAGTGTGTACTATAGGAGAATTGTGAATATGCATTTGAAAATTGCCTAATCAATTTACCAGATTCCCAAGTGAATTTAATTTTAACACTTGTTATTTAATTTTAGATTCTTACATGAGGTTTTTTGCATATTCTAATTCCGTGAAGTTTTTGTGGAAAACTAATTCTTACTTAGAATACAAATTATTCTGTAGTCAAAAATATTATTAAATATTTAGAATGTAAATAAACTATGACTGAAAAAAACCCCTTACATTCTAGAAGTTAGTGTCTCCCATTTATTTGCAAAGAAATGATTTGTTGCATAGCTCAGGGAAAAATGAGCTCTGAGCACAGCACCTACAGGGGTTTTAAGTTCTTGTTTAATTAGAATATGAGTTAGGTGCATGTACATGAATTATATGAGTGTATCTTGTAGCAGCCATTTCCAATTTCCTACCATTCAATTGCTACCATTACCCACATAGCTTAAATAATGTCACAAGATCCTAGGCAATTTTTATCCTGGCTTTTTCGCTTAAAATCTATAAAAAAATTTAACTTAGTTTTCTCTCTTTAGCTTCTGGGAGAGAAGAGCATGGGGATGGCAAACAGAACAGAGCAGGAGTGTGGCCTAACTATAGGCCTGATAAAACTTGAGCAAACGTTTAACGAAATTGGCTACTGTACTTACCTGACTCTATTTATTCCCCACCCCCAGAAATATTCAAGGTCAGGTCAGATGGAGCTCTGAGCAACCTGGTTTACTGGAAGAGTCTCATCACAGAGGGGTTGGACTAGAAGACCCTTAAAAGGTCCCTTCCAACCAAAACCATTTAGTGATTCATTCCATTAGAAAGTATGGGAAGTTCACAACTCATTAAACTGACTTTTTTTTAATTATTTGTGGCTGATCATCAACCCTGTAGCACCTTGCATTCCAACACAGAAAGGTTAAGCTCATTTCCTATATCCCATCTGAAATTACCATAGCCTAGCACTGAAGCCTTCCCATCTGTCTTGGATTGCACATGCAAGTCATCTTCATGAGGAAGCAGACTTAATGCAAACCATATTTAAAGACTTTGTGTCTACAGTGTATCTGACTATACAATACTTTTATGAGACCAAGCCAAAAATTGTGAAAAGCCTGACTCCTCTTTATTCTTGGCTTCCCACTAATTTTGAATCATCACTTTTCAATGACCAGCTTCAAGCTGAGCTTTGCTTAGGTATCTCATTTCCCACAAACAGCTGGAGTAGGACTTACCTCACATGATTTCTGATGTCTTGAGCCACCAGTGAGTTTTCTTAGAGTTAATGGAGAAAAACAGGTGTATCTGTAGTGCTTTGGTTCATCTTCTCCTGCCTGCATTTCCATTCCCTTGCTCTTAATATGTCTTGTTTCCTGCATTACAAATGTAAAACACAGCAGGACAGATGCTGCATGTACCTTCCTTCCAATGAAAAGGAGATGAGTAGTATGGCCCCAGCTACAGGGCCTTAGCTGCTGCCTGAAACTGTATTGTTTGGAATCTTTTTGCTCAGGAAGTTGTCTGATTCCATCTCTCATGCATCAGGCAGGACAAGAGCCTGTAAGTGCCCTGTATCCCATTTGCTGCTGGATGGTGCCCCACCAGGCTAGCAGGGCTTCTCAGAGGCACGGAGAGGCATGGCACCTTAGGAGCCTCCTAAAATTTTTAGGTGCCTCTAGCTACCACATGGTATGCACAGCACCTGGTGCCACTGATTCCCTTCCGTAGCCATGGCAAGGACAGGCCTTGTAACACAACAGACCATCAGGAGGCATTTTCATTTCATTCCCCAGCTCTTTTCAGTTGTGCATTTGAGTGCTCAGCTGTTACCACCCTGAAATATGAAAAACTTAGCCAAGAGGTACCTTTAGCTATTGTAGCTGTTGGCTCACTCCTGGGAGAGGCAGGACTGCATAACTTATCTGATGTTTCTTCTGCGTAAGAAGAACATATTTTCGAAATCAAAACTCAAGATAGGTTTGTGGTAAGAGTGCTGAGATTCCTGAGATAGTTCTGTGCCCGTGCCCTGGCGGTCTGTCTGATAAACCCTGCTGAAGTTGCTCCTGGCACCCTCCGACCGGCTGGCAAGTGGGTATATTCCTCTCAATGGAGCGATTTTCCAGTACCAGAGCTGAGCTGGAAAGTGAACCTGGAGGCACAACTCATTGGACTAGCACCTGTGGAATGTGAAAGGAATCCAGACACTTAATTCCTGGGTAGCTCTCTGGAAAATCCCTGCCTTGCTGCTCTCAGTAGCTTTAGCAAGCCTGAGCAGCTGGCATTGCCAATGGGCACCGGAGCAGCTGGGACAAGGAACACTCATGGGACATTTCTCTTTGCAAATGCTTTGTGCCACAGCAGAGAGGCTGTTTCAGGGACCTGCTATTTTCCTGGCAAGCCTGTGATTAAGGCCATTGGTCTTAGTAATTATGAAAAAATAATAATAATAAAAAAAAGAGGGAAATGTCTGATGAAATCCTCTGTAAAGAAAATCCATTTTAACAGGCATGAAATGTTGGGTTGTGATCACTCCTGTTGGTACCCGGCAAGGGAGGCAAAAGGCACACACGTCTGTGAGCATTTGTCCCTCTAAACCTTGTCAAGTGAGACCCTTTCTACAACTCACAGGGATCCCCCAAAGAGCAGTGCACCCCACCTTATCATAGTGTATAGGAGCAGCAGAGTGAGCCTCCACAGGGCCCTGTCTTAGGGGGAATATGGCAGAGCCAACACCTGACTTAAAATGGTCACATTTCAGTGAGATGAACACACCCTCCCTTGTACATAAACATTTAGCTCACATGGCTGGAACATATGGACTGTTGTGTTTGTAAGTTCAGTGCTCACTATATACCACATAAGGCAAGTCTAGTTAAAATATACAGAGTAAAAAAGGGATATTTTTCCTCATGTCACCACCCCTCTCCAGCAGCACTGCAAACACCACAAATATCACTACATACAAGTAGCTCAAGTGGTCCCAAGTTGTCGTGGATTTACTCTCACCTCCAGCTAGAGTATTAAATCAGCAGCTGCGCCTCTGAAGATTAGCCATCACTCAGAAAGTTCCTGATGGGTTGTCAGTGGCTTCTTAATCAACTAAAGAAACTCTTTTAGGAACAAACAACTCCCTTGTCAGCAGATGCCTGGCCAGCGCACAGGCAGATGCTAAGGTCTTCCAACAGGGAGAAGGGTCAAACTCAAAAATCCCGTAAATTTCCTGACTTAGATGAGACCAGTCTCATTGTGGCTGAGAATGGGATCGCCATAAAGACACCAAAATAGTTATTATTGTCATGTTTAGTGCAGGTAATGAGAAATATCTCTTGGATCTGTTTGTATTTCTTTGTATGAAGCATTCTTGTCAGCGTGTGTTGCAGGAAATGACTTACTGAGCAAATTGCAGTGTGGGGTTGGAGTATGACTTCCCCAGGTGGGAAAGCATTTTACCCTAACAAAGGTTAATGACTTGCTGGCAGTTCAGCCAGGTCATTATCAGCGACATCTGGCTGCTGCCAGGCTGGGAAAGGATGGCTCCTGCCCACCAAAAAAGCCATCAGCATCCTTAGACAGCTGAAGGCAGACACTATCCTTGGGGCAGCGCTGCGGAAAACGTTTCCCGAATAAATTAACACCAATAATCCCGGGAGTGAGAAGCGATTTAAAGAGAAGCCTGAGTCCCCAAGGAAGGGGACGTAAAAGAACCGAGGTTTTCTGTCAGGACAAAGTATTAAAGACATGAATCTTAGGTAAAAAGTAGGGTCCTTGGATACGGCTCATTAGGCGAAAGTGAAAGAAGTTCTTGGAGCTGATGGCTGATAAGCAAATAAGTGCTTGAGCTTTCGTGCTCTCCCCGTGTCTCTAGGTCCTTTCAGGGTGTTGTTTGCATTTAGGCTCTGTAAATAGGCACAAGTGCCCGCTGTGTGTTAGACTGGTGTTAAGGAGAGGAGAATGTGTCTGAGGCACCCGGCAAACAGCAAAGCTATTCCCTTTGCATGGCTGCTGCAATCCTTAACCTTAAACACTCAGTGCCCCAGCTGCGTGCTGGATTCATTTCTGTGGGTGTTTAGATGGAAAAAGAGGTGCTCTCCACACAAGTGCAGGGCATATATATTAGGGAACGAGAAGGAGGAGTATCTGTCTGGACCTTTCCAGAGACCTGGGTTAGCTGGGAAAGGACATAACTCTCCAGCAAAACAGTAGGAGAATGTTCACACCCCCGGGGTTTTAGTAACACATTAGCAAATAATATTGCATTTCAAGTAACAAGACTCCAATGAAATGAGTTATCATGCAGAAGTTTAGGATCGGATGATATTCTTTCCCTACAAGAATTTTGCATACAAGAATCCTGCATGTTGCCATGGTTTAGCTCATCACATGTATGTCAACATCTTTTTAAGGTGGGCATGTTTTCCTAAGCCTGTAAGGATGTCTTTATACAAAAAGGCTCTAATTTGCAGACATTTATGAGAACATACAGCTCTCAGGGAAATTCCTCTGAAAAAATACAGCGGATCATACCCGTACTGTGAGTTTGTCCATGCACACAGGATGGTATTACAGTGATCCCAGCCAGCCAAAACTTTGAACTAATCCTAGCTCCTTTCCTCCTCTTTGTCAGGGACACATCAGCACATACCAGATGAAGATGTCCCACATGATGTGACCACTGACACCCAGGTAGTGGCTCTGGCTGGGATGGGGTTAATATTCCCCTGGAAGTGCTGTGCTCTGCACTTGTGTTTAGGAGGGTGCTGGTAACACACCACGTGTTGCCTGCTGTGAGCAGCACCCACACAGCACCAAGGCTGTCTTTCCAACACCCCCAAGGGCTGGTAGGAATTCCATGGGAATATTCCATAGGAATATTCCATACCATATGACACCGTGCTTAGCAATAAAAGGTAATAGAAAATAGGCTGGGGGGATGATTCATTACCGAGGTGTTTGTCTTCTGAAGCAGCCACTTTGCATACTGGAGCTCTACTTCCCAGGAAGTGTCTGGACATTGCCTGCTGATTGGAAGTAGAGCATACATCTCCTTTGCTTTTGCTCTGCTTCTGCACATAATCTTGGCTCGCTTTTTTTTTTATTATTATTATTTTTTTTATTTGACTGCCTGTATCTTGACCTATGAGTTTTTTTCATCTTATTTTCTCCCTGTGTCCTGCTAAGGAGGGGGAATGAAAGAGCAGCTGGGTGTGCATTTGGCATCCAGGCAAGCTCAGCCCACCACACCAGCTATGGTGCATTTGGTCCCAGACAACTGAGTGTGGTTTTTTGTCGTAATCCCAGATGAGTGACTGGAAAAAGTCTGGACTCATAAAGACAACTAAACGTTCTTTAAAAATTAAACCAAATATATGAGGGAGAGAGTTCTTCCATCCTCTGTTCAGTGGAGCAAGACTGTCTCTGTAGGATTGTATTACCCACTGACTTCTTCTCCTCATGACAACAGGATGAGTAGTCGCTTGTGCTAATAAGGCTGCCAGAGGAATGATGTGAGTGGGAGCCATTCTCTTCTGCAGACCTGTTCTTGTGACCCCACAGGAATTCCTGAGCACACACCTATGCCCATGTGTATTTGCCCAGACCAAACATATGAGGAGCAGAATGGGATTCATGTTCAGTTCAGTTAAACTGAAGCGATGTAAATCTAATACTGTCTGTGGCAGTATTTAGTACAGTGACCTTAAAACCTAATCCAAACTCATAATTTTTTTACATGTTGTTTTGGGGTTGTTTTCATTTTGTAGATCAGCTTCTTCAAGCCAGATGAATTGTTATGTGATTAAGGGACCTGCTCAGAGATAAGGGATGAGAAATTTGCCAGCCCCATAGATTGATGTGCAATTAACTGAGTTATTTTAACATCTAGTGTCATAGGTCTTTTATTCATAAAGGGGTGGTATTTTCCCCTTCCTTCCATGGAGGGAGTTGCACAGAATGCAGCAAACACCTGTAATGATCTTCAATGATTTTAGCTGCTATAAAACCCACAGTATTAATGGCAAAAGAAAAGGTATTCTAAAATGATTTTAGCTGCTATAAAACCCACAGTATTAACGGAGCCACAAAATTTTGTTTCAATGGAAGCAAGAACTTATTAAAAAATAGCATTAAGGAGAGCATGTCCTAAACTCTAAGATGTATTTAATGTCTATATTAAAGACTGTATTAAAATCCTATTGATATTATTGGTGATTTTTCTTTTCACTCAGTGAGATAGACTCCACATGCCTCATACACTTTCAGATATTATCCCAGACTGGAAGAGTTGCTGTTCTTTCCTCTTTGCCATAAATATGTAGCTGGAACTTGTGAGATCCTTGGCTGCCTGGCAGGCCTTTAAAATAAGGCAGGCAAACTGGAGGAGTGTAGCTTCTTTCTCAGTCTTCTTGTGTAGCATTTCCTGTTTGGATTCCCATGGCAGAGCCACTGGTGTTTACTGAGTTTTTTCTCTACTACAGCAGTCTAACAAACAATGAAAGCTGACAGCTGCCTCTGTCTTTGCATCTGCAGTGGTGAAACTCACCCCAAACTTTTTGGTTCCTCTTCCACCCCCTGGAAATTCAGTGAATCATGGATGCTCATGGAGAGAAAACCACTAAATTTAACAGTGCTTTGGAGCACTGTTCAAGTTCATATCTCTAAAAAGTAACTGGCAGCAGAAACACCAATGAAATGCAGCTGTGAACTCACTCCCCAGGTCTCTGGCTTGCTGCGGTGCAATAGTCACTGTAACACGTACAGCCTTGGAGTAACTGAGTGGGTGGATATGAGAGTGTCTGTGGCTCCTGGGCACCTGTTGGTTTCACTGTCAGAACCAGAGAAGGCTTATTAAAAGACATGATGTAGTCCATTTATTTTAGTCAGGGGTTTTCAGCCATGCAATTTGATTTGCCTGGGGGTGGCAGGTTGTACAGGACAGTTCCTTATTCAGCCTCAGTTTTCTAATGCTGTAGGTCACAACCTTATCTTGCTTGTTCCAGAGCCCTCCTCCCAGTTCACCCTTCTACACCAGCATACAGCTACTTTATTTTTAGATAATTAACCTTTTCTTTTGCCAGCAGTAGATAAAGTGCAGGGCTTCATAATTGATGTCCTGTTGTCTCTGACACCCCCGTGGGGGCTTTCAATCATTGTTAGAGCTGGAGTCCCAGTTTGAATCCACGACACAGTGCTGTCTTATTATTTACCCTGAGTAGAAATGCAGCAGAGATCGATGAAATGAATGATTATTATTACCCAGAGCTGACTGGAATTGAGATGCTGAATGATGCACCCAAATGAATTTTTAAAAAGGCAGAGGTGCACAGAGGCTGTCTAACACCAAGTATCACTCAAAAACGCAGCTCCTGTTAGGAGGCGAACGTCTGACTGCAACTGGATTTTCAGTGCCTAGTTAGCAGAAAAACACAAGAGATTTTATTGACTAGAATTTTCTCAGGAGGCATATTTATAAAAGCAGCACTTAAATATTGAAATAAAAGGTAGTGCCCAAGTCTTCAAGTAGAGCCAAGAAGATAAGCAATGTCCTAGGCAAGTCCTGTCCCGCAAGACTGGTTTCAACAAGCAGGCCTTGGAAATCAGTCTGTTGGATATTGGCTGAATAGAACTTTTATCTAAGGGGTGCAGGGGCTTTTAATCTTCAGATTGTTGAGGGGTTTGCCTTTTATGAGCACTGTAAAAAGAACGTGATTCAGAACTGCGCATCATAATTTCTTTGTACTTGTGAACACTTGGAAAGTCAGCATGACCTGGGATTGCACCCGATTTTTCTAGGAAACGGGGTTCTGTATTATATCAGAGTATGACACTGAAGGTGCAATGTAATATAGTGTTCAGATATCATAAAATCTGCTGCTTGCTGTACTTCCTTAATTTTGGCTAATCTGCACTTTGATTAGAAGTAAGCATTATGTCCAGAAGAGAGAAAAGGAAATCCTTTACTTTCTTCAGCCACAGACAGGGAAATTCACAGGTCATCTTCAGATTCCTTTCCAAACCCATCATCATTGTCCTATCATCTGGACAAATACATGATTTTACTGCAGTGGTCAGGACCTGTTTAGACTCACAAGCTCAGTTTACTGGATAATGAAGGTGAGATTGTCAGAACAATTGCTTGATGCCTGAGAGACTTAGGCACTTTGTTTCTGCTGTGAATGGTCATTTCCTAGTGTAGGAAAGAGAGAGACAACTCTGTTAGTTGGGCTGGCCCAATAATGCAGTTGAGCCCTTACACCTCACCACTAAAACCCAAATGCTCTTTACTCTTTGCCATGCCTCTGCAGAGCAGCAGCTGTGACCTGGTGAAGGTGCCAGGTGGGAAAGCAAGGAGCTGTGTGATCTGTTCTCCATCACCTCCAGGTCTCTCCATTTTCTTACCCCCTCCCTGCACCAGCCCCATATCAGCAACAACACACAAGGGCACAACCCCGCAAATGGGAAGGGAGACAGAGGGCCTTGCCCCAGCCTTGCTCTGCACAGCCTGTCTGGAATTTTACTGAGCTATCCAGAGGCCTGCCTGCCCACACTGAGTAATTGCATTTTGTTGTGGCTGGTATAAAATACATTGGAAACATGTGTGCTAGAAGGGCACATTAAACTCCTACATCTCAGTTAGTGCGCATTTTTTCTGCCGTTTTATTTCGATTTAACAGGACAAAGGAGACCTTTCAATGAGGAGCTCTGGCTCTCTTGTGTTTCTCTGTTTTCTTCAATGGGCTTCAGGAATGTGTATCAGTGTCAGAGCAAACACTGGGCTTACAGGTTCAAAGGGACTATTTTGTTCTGGCTAAATCACCCCAAATGGCAACCTAGGGTAGCATCCCCTCCCTTTAGGACATTTCCAAGTGACTTGTGAAAAGGGGGCTCATCTCTAAGGGAGCATTTGATGTCAGGGCAATACTTAATGAGGAATCTCTGTCTTTCTCAGCAGTGCTTTGTGGATATTCTATCTGTCAGAGTCACATTCCCATATCTACTCATGGGACAAGTTTTCTGCATTGCCCAGGGCTCCTGGCTACCTATCTGAATGGGTTATCTCTTGGTTATTGGCAGTGGCACTTAGGACCTGGTCCTATATAAAGCACCAAGGAGCTACCTGAGGTTTTTCAGGATCAGTCCCTGGGCTTATGGACAGGTCCCATTTTGCCTTTGTTTGGCTCCTCTTTGTGCAGCCCTGAAATCAGGAGCTGATCAAGGAAAGAAGCCAGATATGTCAGGTTTCATTATGTCCTCAGTTCCTGATAAAGGATGGGGATTGAGCAGCCCAGTTCTCACAGTTTCCAGCTTTAATCGGCCACTGTGCACAAAGCAGTGTTTAAAATGTTGCTTACACTCTGCCCTGCAAATAAAAGAAGTCTCCGACAGAAGGTATAAAGTATTATGTTTATTCAGTGAAAGATAGCAATCATGAACGTTAAGCTGGGTTTAAAAGCCTTGGACTTTATAAGGGAAATTGACTTCAGTTTAATAGGAAAGAAAGGGAGAGGTGGAGGGGGTGAGAGGAACAAGAAGGAAGTTTCAAACAAAAATGTTCCAAAACCCTGTGAATAAGGGTTTAATTTTGCCTGTTAAGCTTAAACAACTTTCCATTAACATTCCTTATTGAGTACTGTAAATGGAAAAAGCAAATAAACATTAGTCTGTGGCCTGATGGGTCGTCAGTGATGCTGTTCATGATTCTTTTCCTCTGCCAGTGAAAGGGAGGGTGCCAGCAGCACCACTGCTTGCCAGCCTGGGCAGACTCTGGGCTGCATCTCTGTGCAAAGCAGGCAAGACAAAAAGCCTTATTTCACCTCAATGCTGCCCAGAGTGGGGACTGATGTGGGGGCTTATAAAATGCTCCCTAATGGTTTCCAAAGGAAAGCCTTCTGCCATCGCATCCTACATGCTCCTGAGCTGGTCATGTTCTGTTTTGCAAAGTCAGAAGGGTTTTCTGGAACCCACCATTTTCAACTTCACAGCTGTAATAAGCAAGGACATCTCTTTAATTTCCAGTCTGCATTTTATTGACTTATTTATTCTTATCCCAGGACTCACTGTAGTAGTTCTGTTCTCTCTCTCTCTTTCTCTCTCTCTCTTGTGTTTGGTCCTTCCCCCTCCTCACTGGTTAAAAATACATGAACATCAGTTATATAGCCTTTTGAGACTTCACACTGATCTAGGTAAAATCCTCTAGATCTTTCGTACAAAAGACATCTCATCATTGCACTCTGGTCTATAGCATGACTCAACAGACTGACATCAGTAAGTACTTCACCCACTTTCTCAGAAATACTTGTACTTTTCATCTCATCTGAGAATTTGTCCTGCCACTGATGTTTCTTTCTCTGTTGCTGTATCTTTCTTTGCCTTGTTTTCCTTGCCATTCCTGTATCTTCCTTTGCTTTTCTTTCCTCTTGCTGTCTCCACAAATTGATGTGTAGGAGAGACACTTTAAGTCTTTCTTTCACCTCTTAGTTTAAATTTCCTCTTACCAGGAACAATATTTGAAGTCAAGTAAAAGAAACTTCTAAGAACTTCCTGAACCTGTTTCAGTCTTCTCCAGATTCCAGACATAAAAGTTTAGGCATAGGAATATATGTCTTCATGAGCAAAAGGTGACAAAGGTCCCTAAATATTTATTGGAAAGTTAGAGCTCAATTCAATGTCTAAAGTGTAGCTGTCTGATGCTATTTATGAGACCAGAGGTCATCTAAGACATCTTCACTAAGCTTGTAGATACAGCACAAGAGCACCACACCTTTCTGGAAAAGCATCTCAAACATAGGTGGGGTCCTCAGGGGTGTCTGGAGGCCTGTGCTTTGCTAACAGAGTCAGAGCAAGGATCACAGAGCTATTCACGTCACCCGTGCCTGTCTTCCCAACAGCTCTGATACAGCTCTGCAGACTCTGCTGACGGCAGAGCCTGGTGTTAATGAGCCACAGGAGCTGCTGGCAGAGGCAGGAGCTCTGAGACACACTTCCCATGTGTGCATCCAAATGCCTTGTCCCTTGGATGAATGTGGGTGAACGTGCTCAACTTGGGTTGCAGGGCTCCAAGGGGGTAGCTCAGAGCACCCATTAACTGGATAAGGAATTTCTGCTCTTGGAAGCAGAGGCTTCCAGTGAGATGGTATTTCTATGGAGGAGTGAATGAGGAGAGGAGGAAGACAGTGAAAAAAACAGGAATGGAGGAGTTGTATGGGATCTTGGGAAACAGGTGTCCATGGCAAATATTTGTGGAGGGGTGGATTATGACTCAGTTACCTTTCAGTTAAAAGGCAGCATAAGCAAAGAAAAGCTTCTAAGTAAGATTTTTAATTATTTATTTAAAAGGAAGAAGCCTTGGCAGACTGAAAGAGCTAATTATCAGACAGCTAATCTCACGATTTGAATGTGTGTGTGTGAGTTTCAAATCAACTGTAGAAGATACCTTAAACTTCTATTCCAAGAAAGAAGAGAAAAATCCAGCAGATAAGGATTGCTATCATAACTGATTATATGAACTTGCTATTCATATAATGAATAATCCAACATGAAGAATCGTAGAAACAATTAGGAAACGGAGAGAGAGAAAAATAAGAAAATTATCTTAAAATTTATAGAGGTAAAAGCAAGATTTTGCAAACCCCGAGTGAACTTTAGACTTGTGAGAAAGGATGACACCTTCACTGGTTATACAAAAACTGGAGAAGCAGGAAAGTTGAGCATTATGGGGTGAACATTAAAAATATTGTAACTTTGTTTCCAGAATCTATGTAAATGTGTTGCTTCTGTTTTCCAGGGCTTGGGGAGAAAGACGGTGGTTTATGCAAATGGAGTTTACTACATGGCTCTCAAGTGTTTATGAATTCATGAATGGATAACTTCTCACTGGGCTTTGAAAAAACCAGCAAACAATGCCAGGTTTGGTAACAATTTTTTTAATGAAATTCACAGTTTAGGGATGATATTACAGAAATGGAGAACAGCAAAGGTAATATCTATGTTTTAGAAATGTAAAAAAATTACATGGAAACACACAGGCTTGATCATCTGATCTCAACCAATCACAGGTCCTTAGAATGAAATAAAAGAATGTGGCTAACAGGCAAATGAAGAAATGCAGCACACTAGACTTAAGTGACCTTTCCTTGGTAGGACAAATAAAATTAAATGAATTATGCATATCTATATTTAAGTGAAGTATTTGAAAGGGGGCTACATAGACAATTGTTAGGTGAACTGGAGAAGGGGACTAACAGAAGAACTGCTACAGAGAACTGGCTAAACTTGGGTCATAAATGGAGCCGGCATTGAAAGTCAAGGTTTTATAAGGGAGGTGCTCTGATGTGGCTGGTGAATTAAGAATTTCCTGCTAATGCAGAGAGGAATTAGAGCATCTGAATAAAAAGGATGTGATTCAAGGTTCAATTAACCAAAGATTTTGCTGTCAGCAGAGAGCATTTCTGAAGAAAATGACTGAAAGGCTGGCTGACTAGAAGGCAACTGCAGCAAAAAAGCCATAAAAAAGACAAATGTCATCTTAAACATATCAGTATATGCAAAAAAACACCAGGAAAGCAAGTATGCGCTTTTAGAAGATGTTGTTGAATTTTAGGTGCAATATCTCAATTAGGTACAACAGGGTTGTATTTGGTTAGGTTTTTTCAGGGTATTTTTTTTTTTGTTTGTTTAGTTAGAGCAGGTGACGAGGATGCTTTACAGCATGTTAGATTTGTTTATTCAGCCAACAGTGGTTTCTCTCACTCCAGATTTCTTCTCCATGTGACTCAGAGTCTCTCCTTCACATATCCCAGCAAGTCCTGCCAGCACTGCCTGGCAAAAGCCTGCCACATTTGTCCCACCTCTGCTTTTTACATGATTCTATGTCCCAGATACCAACCATGACTTGTCTGGGAAATGGTAAATCATAACTCTGGACTGACACATCATATCTGTAACTGCAATTAAAGTTATTTTAAAAGCATCCCTGTCTCTCCTACACACGGCATTTGGCGGGGGAGTGCAGATTACTGTGCATCTGAAGCAGAGTAATGGCAGTGGGCTGGGCTGGTTCCCACTCAGGCTTTTGCCCTTCTACTGTTGTCTTGCTCACCCACCATATCCTGATACAGCACTGCAGGAAAAAACATCTGCTTTGGCTGCCTTTGCAGACTGTTTGACCTGGTGATATGTGGTCATAAAACCATCCTAAAACCTTTGCTACTCCAGGTTATTGTGTGAATTTGTGCTAGCTGTTCTGAGCAACTTCACAGAAGAGAAAAACAAAGGATGTTTTCAGGTTTTAAACCTTAAACTGAGACTCTTGAGATCAGACCAGAAATAATTATGAAATCACTACAGATAAAAATTAATGGCTGGCACAAGTTTTGGTGCAAGCACTTACTCACAGAGGATTTATCTGCAGGCTCTTCTGATACATCAAGCTTCTTAAAACAAAAAGAATTAGAATAGAAGTCAAAGGCAAAACTCAGTGAAATTTACCTACAAAAATACAGGCTTTACCTGAGAAACAGAGAACAGCCTTCTGGAAGCAGTGATGAGCTTTCATTGCAAGTGTGGGGTAAGGAGAGCCAAAAAAGTAATTCTTGCTTGCATAAACAGGCAGGTGACAAGTAAGGAACATAGTTCACCCCTTTGAAAGCATAGCAGTTGCTGGTAGTCAGCTTCAGCTTCAGTTTCATAAGGGAGGAGACAATAAAGGCAATAAAAAATTACTTGTGGGCTGGGAAAAATGTCTGCAAATGTGAAGTTGAAATTTTAGCAAAGAAAGGGCTGCAAAGTGACTATACTAGAGGAGGCAATTATGTGGAATCAGGAAAAGATGCTCTAGTTGGAACATAAGATGGAAAGAGATACTTGGGAGAAGTGCAGATTACTGACCCCATTGCCACATGTATGGGTGAACTGCAATACACGGTGCACAGGTAGCACAACTACATCATCTAATGTTCCTCTTAATCCTAAATTCTGTGAATCTTTGAATCATAAAACAAAGATTTTTCCCCCATTCAGGATTCCTATTCCTCACCAGAGAACAGAGCAATAGTCCTCTGGAAGGCTTTCCACTGGCTTCAGGGGCTGTGGGCCAAGGCCACAACATAGCAGCGAAATACTTATCTTTAGAGAAATATCAAGTACCAGTAGTGGCCTAAGAAATATCCTTGCTTCCAGGGAAGTGAAATTAATATTTTGAAAGATGGATGAGTGCTGTCTTTTCTACCCACAAAGACTCAGAAAACCTCACCCAAATAACCCTTACAGATCCTGGGTGGCATGCTGGGGCGCTGCTGACAAGACTCTGAGCATCTCTGAGGGAATTAGCTCTTCACATTAATTTTCTGGCAGGCAGCTTAGGACCAATCTCTTCTATATATTACCTTTGATCTGCAATTTTCTTTCTTTTGCCAGGGCTTAGCTCACTGCACTGCCATATCCTCAGGTAAAAACCATGTGAGCTCCGTTGTGCTGCACAGCTAGAGAGATGAGCTTCTCCTCTCGACCCTTGCACAAAGCTCGAAGGTTAAAGCTGTTATGAGCTCCTCACTGGGACTGACTAGCTAATTACCAACTTCAATTTCATGCACTGTTTTTATCCATTTAGCTCCTAATGAAAGGCTTTGATGCTGCATTTAACAGAAAAATTCCAGTTCATGCTCACCGGCTTTTCAAATCTTCTTTGCCATGAGAGGAGAGATGCACTTTTTGTCAGGAGGCTGAGACCTCTCTGCTGAGCTGTTAAATTCAGTGTTAGGTGCCATAGCAGCAAGAGTACATTGCATTGTTCACCATAAGGACTTTATACCATCCAGGTTCTACTTGCATATGTGCCACAGAAAAAGACAAGGATGAGGAAAGACCCAGGTGCAGATTTCTTTGTCCAAGCACTGTTCTGTGGTGGCACAGGAGAGGTGGGCAAAGGAGCACAGACCCTGCTGCAGTCATTGGTGGGAGATTTCAGTGGAGGTTGCTCTTCTGGAGCCACCTTGCTCCATCTCTTGCTCTTCACAGCCACTGTGGTTTTAAATGACATGCCAAATTTAGGCCATTGGATTAAATTGGTAAACCATGCAAGGACGAGAACAGCAGTTGGAGTCTGGTGCATCCGGACTCCATAAATCACACCTGAATTTCACCAGACTTGCTTCTTTGAAGAGTGTCTTCTTAGGACCATGTGTAGGACAGCACAGGATTAAACACATGTTTAATCCTAAATGCACAGTTCTGGGTACATCAAGGGGAGGAAACTGATTTCCTGCAACAGTCCCATGGATGTGGCCAAGACCAGATTATGTGTAACCTCTGTCTGGCAGTGATCACTATCCAGGCTTGTGACCCTGATTTTCCTCAATTATGTCATCAGGGTAATTATTTTTCCCCCATTCTGCCTGAAGGCACATTTCAGTTCCAATCTGTCCCAGCTGAAACAGCTCAGCTTGGTCTGGCAAAGAGCAGCCTGAAGATTTCATTACGTTGGATGTTTAACTCTGATACCGAGTGTCTGAATGAACCCTTTCTTTCTTTTTATGTCTTCAAACATAATGGAACCTACTAAATACCATCTTCCTCTACCTCCACAGCACTGCAGAAAGAGCTCTTGCCAACTACATCATCAGCTGACAGTGAGGAAAATGTCCATGTGATTTCATAAAAGCAGTGTGAAGGGACAGAGACTTCCCTGCTGTTCCCAGGAGAAGATCTTGGGTGCATCTGGAGACTGAGATGTCCAAATGGTACAGTGGAATGAAGTTAGGCTTGGCGCTTGGTTGTGTCTGCAAATATGGCACAACGATCTCTCTGCTGGGTGCTTCTTTACTGGGGGTTCCTTCCAAGGAAACTTTGAATAGAAAGCATGAACAATTTGGGCCTTTTTTGTCTCTTGCTGCAGAAAACAGCCAAGCAGCATAGACAGCTCAGTATCAAGGCCTCTGGGCTTTTTTGGTTTTTAAACCAAACCACCAGACTTCAGCAAATCCTCCTATTTCAGCATAATTTCAAAACAAGAGTGAGAATCCTAGGGTTCACCTATGACCTAACTGCTCAGAAGTGCAATTTTGTTTCACTTAAAATTCAGGCTAAACAGTTTCAAGCCTGAAGAGAATTTACTTAAGCTTTGTCAGGTTCTGAAATCACTTCAAAAAAGGTAAATAATCTCTGCTGAGTGACTGCCCATCCTGGAGGGGTGTTTACCAGGGCTGACTAAAAGCAAAGCCATAATAGCTTTGGGTAGAACTCCCTCAACACCCCACGGAGCCCCTGTTCCCCTCCCAGCTGACTAACGCTATTTGAAAGTCTACCTCATCCTCCCTTTCTGTGTGTGCTACTGGGAAATAAAGGACAAAGGAGAGGCAAAGTGTGCCATGAATTGCTCCTGAAGATGGCTGGAAAACTGCAGTCCGTCACAGCCCACCTCCCACACAGACCCACAGCAAGGATTAAGGAAATCAGAGTAGATCACAACACTCCTCTGGAGTGCTGGTTCTGCCATGCAGCAGCTGTGCCTCGTGAAGGGAAGGTTTGAAGCTTTAACTGCAACCAGAAAACCTTCCCTACAAAGAAAACACACAACCAAAAAGGTGAGAGCTTAAACTCTGACACCAGTGACTTTAAGCCATGTCTCAATAAGGCAGGCAGATTGTGTAGCCAGAATGCTATTCAGAGGTGACATCAAGCATTGATTTATTTCCAAGAAACCTTAATTACATTGTTCAAAGTCCTGAAAAAGAAAGAAGGTCTTGGAGTTATCAGCAATTCGATACCAGGCAACTGATAACAAAACCCATCAGTGATTTTGAGCTGTTTTAATACACTTCTTGATATATTTCTTAGAAAATAAAAAACAAACAAGAAAACAAGACAATCATCAAGAGATATGCTCTTTTAATCTAACTAGCCAGTGCAGCATGCTGGCAGCAGCTTGTTCCATTACCTCTCCACACTGTCAAGGCTTTATGCTTCACTTATCTGAACAGATGAGCAGACAACCTCTATTTCCAGAGCATCCTTTGGATTTTTTTTGGTGTTTTGAATTAGTGATGCAAATCTAATTTTGCCAAAACAGGCCTAGACTCCATTACTGAAGGAGCACTTTCTATGTGGATTAACAAGGCTGCATTGTGCCACCGTCTGATGTAAGGTGCAGAAATGCCCGATTTATCAGAATATTAAATGCAAGAGCCTGTTGTGGTTTCTGTCTAGCCTACAGAGTGTACCTTTGCAGTTCTGCAGCTGAATTCCCTTCATCAAACACCTCATTACCTTGGCAAAGTGAAGGGAAATAGCAACTTAAATACTTCAGGAATATGCTGCTTATACATTAACCCATGAGCTGTAGCCGTAGGAATCAGACAAGCACCACAGCGTATCTTTTGTTTAATGGAAAATCAAACCAGAAAAAAACATGTTCCTGTTGAGTCTGGGATGCCACTCCTGACAGAAATGAGTGTGAGGGAGGAGGAATGATGTTGGTAAGGAATTCAGTCTATTTCTGTACTGGGGTACCCAAGAGCCTGTCTGAGGTGCGTGCTCCCACTCTGTGCTGAAATAAAATATGGGTATGTGCCACCCACCCCCGCCAGACTCTGGTGTCCCCAGTGGGTCTGCAGGCTGGACAAAAGCTCTGACAGTCTGCAAAGTCTCTCATCTGCACTTCCAAGGGAATATGATCCCACAGTATCCCCCATGCTATTCCACTGGCCAATTTAAACAAAGACCGGGTTTTCTTTCTGACTGAGTAAAATCTGAGTGACCTTGTAGAATTGCTTGTTCCTTCATGGATGGGCTATCTTATGGAAATCAGTGTGGGTAATTTTTAACTATTTTACGAAAGTATTTGTAATGGGAAAAAATTGGAAATTACAGATAGATACTCCAATAGAAGGAAGCACCTAGGAACAGAGTAGCTATCTTCAGGGTCTTGCAAGCCAACATACCATCCCTTGTGACACTGTCCATTTGCAGTGAAATTGCCAAAGAAGAGAAAACTAAATTGCAAAATATCTCTGTGCAGTGGGGATAATGCATAATCCCTTTAGCACAGGGTCACTAGGAACACAATATAGGTCTATTGAGGCTTCAGAAGTTATATTTTATCTCAAAAACCCTCTGCCTCAAAGGAATCATTGCGTGGAAATTCTGCACCTCTCAAAACAGAAAATGCTCCCAAATTTATCTGGAAAGCCTTTGCCATCATCAGCATTTTAGCTGTGACAAACAGGGAATAGTTGCCAGCAATCAGCTGAGCAGCTGCCCCACCAGATGAAAAAGCTGGATAGGATGGTGACCTCTGATTTTGTGGCTCATGTGCTGTAAAGCTCTGCTGTGCTCAGGACTGATTTACCTGCCACAACACATAGGAAATAACAGTGCCATGGGCTGCTGTGTGCAAACCCAGAGCTGTTATGCAAGACTTAATTTTCCAGAGAACTGTAAACTCCAGTGAACTGTGTATCTTCTCTGTCTGTTGTTGTTTATGTGCCTATTGATTTATCTATCCATCCATCCACCCAAAAGTAACTCACAGCTAGAGACTTCTCAAATGCGGTACGAATGTTTCCATGTTCCTACTTCCATTCTCCCAGGAGTTATTTTTCTGGCAGTTCACAAAACTCTTTGTCAGTATCTATAAAGTTAAAAACTTAATTGTGCAGAACTAGTAGTTATTTGCTGATGGAACTCTGCCTACTGGTTACAAAGATTGCCAAAAATCATCGGCAACTTATTTTTGGGAAAAAAAATTGAAACAGAAACGGTAGATTTTTATTACACCAGGACAAAAGTTACCACATTTTCAAAATGTACATTCATTTGTATGTACTACTAATCACCCATTTAAGCAAAGGGGAGAGCTACTGCAGCAATCATATGGTGGTTTGAATAACTGGAAGAAAAGGGTCCTTTTATTATGGAAGTAATGGGAGTAGGTATAGTTCAAGTTCTTTGTTCATTCTAGACTGCCCTACAGCAGATTTTATGTACCTGCTAGGGATGAAAGGAACAGAGAACATCCTCAAATATACCTGAATCTCACTTTAAATCCCCTTGAAGTTCCTTCCCAGTGCAGAAATATTTGAGCATCCCAGCAAGTCCTGTCTGTGCCAGTGAGCTTTGAAGACCTGACCTTGAGGGTTCTTGGCCTAGATTGATAGACACATATAACTCTCACTGAAATGGGACTAAACAGGGGTTAGTGAGGTGATGAAGAGTCAGTTCCTCATTTTCACCATCTAACTCAAAAAGATATGGGGACATAAAACTGGGGCACTATCAATTGCAAGTCATTATGTGAGATCAGCATTGAAGGCCAAATCTAAGGCAGGCAGATCTAATGATGCATCACTCAAAGGGAGCAGGCAATAAAATGTTCTTGATCTTTGAAGATATTATATGCTCATACAGTTGCATAAAAATTGTCTTAAAGGGGATGCAATTATTTTAATGATATGCCTAAGCTGGATCTGGGCAGGTGCAAATGGCAAGTTGTATTTCTGAAAGTGCTTCAGACCTTTCAAAATAATACATTTTTGGAATTTGTGATTATACTGAGAACATTAGCTCAGCTGGCATCCTGAAAGACCAGGCCTGAGTAGAATAAAATCTGGTGACTTTGGAGGTCAAACAAAGCAGTTAGCAATTTCTGCTTGAAGAAAGGAGCCCAAGGAGAGATGCAATGTCCTTTTTTGGGTTTTCTTGTTGTGTGCTGTTTTGGGGATTTTTTGGTGGGGTTTTTTTTACTTGATTGTTTGCTTTTTGTGGTGGCTAAATTGCAATTGATCCTTATTCAGGTTGAATCTCTGTGTGTGATTTTCCTCAAGATGTTTTTGTATTATGCAGACCTGGGTAAGTGAGCCCTGACTCTTCCTCTTTCTTGTACCTGGTGTGCTTTCCATTTGTACCTATGCTAGGCAGTACAAGTACAAGATTACCCAAGCAGCAGCACGGCTTTTCTTCATTCAGCTGGTCTAAGTATAAATGATTGAATGAAATTAAACATAATTAAACATAAAATTAGAGTGGAGTTAGGCCATATATCATGTTTTGTTCCCAGACATCAAGCTCTGAAAAACAGAAATTATGTTTTCTGAAACCATGACTCTTATCTCAGTTGCCCAAGATTAATTTCTATTTTCCCTTCCTTCCTCCCCTGCAGCCTTTTGGGCCCAACTGCCTGAAATTTTTCTTATCTCTCTTCCTAAAATGGACCATATCTCCTTCCCTCCACTTCTTTCTCACAAGCATTTGTACAGCCGTTCCTTTCCACAGCAGGAAGCCAGAGACAGGTCTGCTCTCATGATGATTGTCAGAAGAATCAAGTTGTTTAATTTCTGGTTTGAATTCAATGTTGACCCTGTTTTGACAGTCTCTCGAGGTTCCTCCCAACCTGAGTAGTTGTCTGAGACAAGCCCTGAGACACTGACCCCAGGATCACATCACCAATTGCCTGCAATCGTGCTCCATCACTAACCAAAAATGCACATCAGAGCATCGCACACAGAAAGCGCAGGCAGAGGTACAGCTGCCTAAAATCTTTGTGGAAAGGCAGTAGTGGCAGTCCTGACAGAAATGTTGCCCAGCCCTGAGACCTTGTCAGTTCTTTGTGCACAATGAGAGCTGCCTGCATTGCACATCTGGGAGAGCTGCAAGGTGGAAAGACAGACAGGACTTCTCTGAAGTCAGCTACGTGTGGATTTTATTGCAGTCCCAAAAATCGAGGAGTTGTATCGGGTGCTGCAGCATACGTGCTAGAGAAGTCCACTTGTAAACTCGTACTCAAAGTGCCCCTGCATCCAAGGCAGACAGGAACATGTGCACTGAAACCACTTAGGGAAAGGAAAGGAACACAAACAAACAGCCCCAGGGCTTGCTTGCGTATGGTCTAGAAGCAGACTTCCTGTGAGATAAAGAAAACTGCTGAGAGTTTAAGGTTTGATCCTGACCTGCTCACAACTCCAGGTTCCCAGGAATTTTAGGAGTAATTTGCACAGAAGGCTGGCTCCTCTGCCATCACCCAGGTACACAAATTTGTATTATGTTAATTACTGCATTTGGTGCATTTGAGAGGTTTTTCAATCATCTCTTCTGCTGATGATATATGTAATAAGTCAGAAGTGGAAAGGCCCCAAATTAGCTAAGTGGCTCCCTTCATTTGAGGATGACTTATTATTCCCCCCTCCTGTGAGAAAACACAATGTTCTATAGAAGACTGAGAAATAAGGTTCTATCAAGTCATCTTTCTCAAATCCTTTTGAGGTCCTGTTAAGATTTGAAACCGAGAAGCCCATTTAAAGTCATTCCATTTCACCCATTGTTAATTTTATTTATGCTGAAATACTTTCAAATAATATTTAAACAGTGTGACAGCAATAGATGTGCAGATGGTAAGTAGGTAGGTAGGTAGGTACAAGGATAATTTATGGCCCAGAGAAAACTGAAAGCCAGTTTTACTAGTTATAAATTATGCTCTTTGTGTTTCAGATCTTTATATCCTAGTTAACATATATGATGCTATAAACTAATTCTGCCCTGAGACAATACATTCCTTGATTAAAGGGTATCTTAAGGGAATATTTATTGTATCACATAACAGTAAAACTCTTTTACTTAGCAAATAATTCCAGATTTCCAAAACTGCATCAAACCAAGGTTGCATTGGCAATCCCATATCTACTTCATAGAAGCCACGTTTCTCCTTTTTACACTGGATTTTTAGAAAGTAATAATAAAATATTGGAAATATGAACAAATAAAAAATATTCAAGCCTTTCTTGGAAAAATAAAAGGAGTTTATAAGTAGTTGGACATATTTTCAGGTATGTGGATGCATGCCATTATTTCACAGAAATGGGGATATGGAGCATTGGAAGGGATCTCAAGACATTTTCTGGCTTGAGTGTACCTAGACTATGTGACATTTATCCCTGAGGATATACAAAACCATTTCTAGAATGTTCATGAAGGCAGCTTATCTGTTTCTTGAGATAAACCTATCCGTGTGGATGGTTGCAAAAAGCCCAGCAGACAATGCTGAAAAAATAGGCAATATGAGAGGTACCAGGAGTGTAGGAAAAGTGGTGATAAACCACTTTTGTGGTTTCACTTGCTCATAACAGTATTGTGATGCCAGCAAACTAACCCAAATATCTCTTAGGAGAGATTTTTCTAAGAACTGGTCTCTAACTAGTTCTTAGAAAACCCAGTGAAGCTGACTGCTCTATTGCTTTAGCCATTTTCTTTCCAGTGCCCTTCCTGCTGGTGCCTTATTTCTCAGGGCTTGATGTGGAAAAACGTGAGGCTGGGGACTCAGACAGATTCCTCTACCAGTTCCTCCCTGGATTGCATCAATTTCCTGGCTGTGCTCATGCATCTGTGAACCACTGGGTGCAGGTGGTTTGGCCTCTGTGCAGTGGCACACACACAAGCCTCCTGTCCTGCCCATGTCATGGCTCTCTCCTTCTTCCTGTGCAGGGGTTCTGCCTGTGGAGCAGGGACCAGACCAAGTGACAAGCTCCATGAAGGCTTTGTCATAGGTGTGCCACAGCAGCCGCACCCCCAGGCCTCAGTGGGTGCTTCAGACAACTCCTGGCATGTCACCTTTGGTCTCAGAAAGGTGTGAGAGGTGATATGTGTCCTCGTGGAGGGGCACTATGGATCACTGTAAAGGCAGACACAGCAAGAAGCCAGATTGGTCAGTCAAATTAGATCCATTCTCTTCTAACCATTTTGTCTTCCTCATTCTGTTCTTGCATTTACAAACCTCTGATTTCCTCTTCTCTTATTTTAGTAACCATCTATGTCCATATTTACTTTAAGCACTTAATAGTGTTTTTTTCTTCCTTTGTAGAAAACTGGATTGATATCCAAGCCTAACTGAGGGGTTTTCCTGAATCTATTTTCTTTTTGTGACTTTTAAATATAAGTCTCAGTCCCATTTCCCCTGTTGTATTCCTTTTTCAGTCTCCAACTTTGATGGTTTCAGTAATTCCTATTTTTTTCCCCTCTTAACATTTTGAGTTGCATTTATGCATACTGAACTGCAGTCCACTATCTTTTGCAGACTGTGTAGTATTAATTTATGAGCCATAAGCTGAAAACTGATGCTGTACCATCTTCTTTCTGTTCTAGAAACAGCAAAACTTGATCCATTTGCACCTGAGATTGTGTGTGTTACAAAACACTGTGGGAGCAGAGGTTGTCAGATATTGCCTGGGGAGCCCAGTAATCACACAGAACAGTCTTGGGTTTTTGTTTTGTTTTGTTTTGTTTTTTTAAAGGAAGAAGGGAAGAAAGTTGTTTCTGATCAGTATTGGTGCTGTGAAGGTGTTCCCCAGTTTATGCTGTGCACCCATTGTTTTGCTCAGACCCACAGGTTTTTGAAAAGCCCCATTCACAGAAATCTAGGGATGGGAATGCAGAGGTCAGCGCTGGTGCTCCTTGGGATGGAGAGAGGTCGGCAGCAGTTCTCTCCATGACTCAGCCTGCTGGAAATGACAGCCAGACTCTTGCTTTGTCCTTCCCATGACACAGCAATCTCAGAAGCAATCTCAGATGAAAAGTCAGCATCATTCACAAGCCCATGTTCTCTGTGCCCATCCTCAAATGGCTGGCAGAGATGAGATTTCTCAGCTCAGCAATTGCCTGTTTTTCCCTGCCAAGTGGAAATGGACCCAATCACTTTTGTGCAGGCAGGCTTTACCTTGGCTATGTTCCTTTAAATCAAAGCATTTGCAGCTCAGTAAGAGCAAAGTATATGTACAATGAAAGCCAGGAGTTCCTTTCAATATGGAAATGTTTCCCAAAATGACTCAAATTAAATTTCAAAAGAAGAAATTCATAGTTCCATGAAATTTATAGGCGCATTATAGACAAAGAAATATATTGCAGGTTAGTTGATTTAGTGTTGATCCTCTGGGCAGCACTCAGCAGAGCAGAGGAGGAATGTGATTTGGAAATACACTGGAGGGGATTCAGCAATACACTGGCAGCACCGAGTTTCATCCAATTTGAGGGGATTTTCACTCTGCTTGGATACCGTAACTAACTGGGTTTACTATCGAATTACATTTCTCTGGGTCTCCTGTAAATCTGAGAACTAATGAAAATAAATGCAAATACAGTGACTTTTCCCTCACTGCGCTCCCATTAAGCCTTCAGCTATTCTGACATAATTTGTTTCTCTTTTACCGTCTGTGTTTTTACAGGCTGTGCATGGAGACCAGAGCTTCCAAATTGTGGGAGGACACACACAGGAACAGCCCAGTGGGGAGCAACCCAAAATCCAAAAAGTGCCGCTGGGTGGATTTCAAACGAAGCCTTTTGTCTGGCACCAGTTCCTGGGTCTGTAGGTGAGGCTGACCTCCGTGCTAGGGCTAAAGGAAGGCTCTGGGAGTTTGGAGTGTATTGGGACCCTCTGTCAACACCTGGCATTTGAAACAGGACCTCCCACCTCAGAGGTACAAAAGGTTTGCATGTCCTGTCTGCTGGGCACAGCAGACGATGCTGGCTGGCACCAGCAGGTTACATAGTAGGTGTTGCTGGCCCATGTAACATAAACTGGCAATAAAGATAAGTGACAGTCCAGGTGACTCTTCCTCTCCATTGTGGTGGATACATTCAGGAAAAATTGAACAGAAAAACTTTTCTCATTCTCAAAAATTAGATTCCTTACCTTCCATTAGGCACCAGAAGGAGAGAGCCAAAGGAATCTAATCCTGGTGATTGCACACAGCCAGGCTTGCTTAATGTAGCGTGCAAAAACCCACCCTGAAGCCCGTGGCAGAGGTATTGGTAAGCAGACACTTGAAAATGCTGGCTGCTTGTTAACGTTTAACAAGCACGTCCTCATCTGACTCAGTGGTGCTGGGCTTTGTTTATCTAATCCCTAAATTCTCCAGGAGAAAAAAACTCCCTTTATTAGCCGATGACAAATAGGTAAAGTGGAGGACCTGGAAGAATCTTGCTGAATTTTCTCTGTCATAATAAAGCAGCCTATCCAACACAGCCTTCCCTTTATGAGATGAAGCAGTATTTTAGACTGATTTAAGAAAATCTTATTCCCTCTCACATGATGGTGAAAGAAGTAATATTTGTCTGTCCTGGAGTTTGCAAATGGATTTGAGAACTGTCTTCAAATTACCATTTCTGCCAGACTCATCTGTGATAGAACTCGGGAACAAGTGAGGAAGCACTGTTTTGAGCCAGCCTTAGTTTAATTTTAGACAGGAACTCATAGTTCAAATCTGAGCCCAAACCATCCTATATAACCATATAAATGGAATATAGCTGTGGGAAATGTGTAGGTTTTCTAGCTACTTTTCAATAATCAGACTTTTTGTATTCTATGGAAAAAATACATTTATCCTTTCTCCTGAAAATAATCCTTGTGGAATTCTATGGGTTCGTTCTCCCAGTTTAGGCATTAGGGCAAAGGTTCTTTCTATGGGGAATTACACCAAAATCCTGACTTGGCTGATCAAAGAGTTGCTTTCAAGCAGAATTAGACAGTGGATCTCAACCAAGTCTGCTGGAGTAGGATCCAGTGTCATATTAAGGGTTTATTTAAGTCTCCGTGGCTCAGGCAGAGCGAGTGCCACAGCTGCTCATAGCTCTGTTTCATAAAATCCATGTCAAAAGTGGGACCACGAGTGGTTTTGCTTGGAAGCAGTGTGGGCTGCAGGACACATTCCCCAGTGAAGCAGGATGGAGCAACACCGCTCCAATCAGAGGGAGAATCCCCCATTCCTGACATCTGCTCTAACAGGGTTTACAAGAACTGTAGCACTTAATGAAGCAGCAAGTGCTATTTTTAGACTACGGAGTGAGTAATTCTACCAGGTTTCTTTGATACAGAGCAGTCATTTCCTTTAAAAGCCCATGCCTGGTTTTACAATCTCACTGCCCATCCATGCTTCAGCCAGCAGTTTTGATTTTGTCTTTCTATTCTGACTTTCATCTTTTGTGGTTGCCGTGGTGATAGCAACACAAACATCTCCAAAGGATGAGCTACTTCCCTTGGAAGAGGAGCATCTTACTGTGCACATCAGGACTGCAGAAATGTTTAATGCAATTTTGACCACATGGTAAACTAGTTTGGTGGGTCATAAAGCACAAATCACCATCTGGGTCCAAGGTCATGTCAGTTCCATTGAGGGAACATTTTATTTGATTCTTTTCCATTCTGAGGACTAGTTTGTTTCTCACTCAGGCCAAATCGGGGGTATAACTTATAAAGAGTATCTGGCAATCTAAAGAACTATTTATAGACTAAGTAGAATATTTACTGCCAAAAGAAGTTTCTCCTCAGATTCAGATCTAAATCAGCTTGATTATATGATTTCAGAAACACGTTCTAGCCCTTTCTCTTCCAGCTCATGGTGTTTTTCACATAGGAGGTTGAACAAAACATCTCAGCCCCTCCACAGAGAATTTACAGATGTCAACACACACTGCAAATGCAATTCCACATCTGATGAAACTGGGGAGAAATTGTGCAAATAACGTGATCAGAGTGTATGTAGGGAGATGAGTGCCAGCACCTGGGAAGGGCCCAGCCATGGACTGCGTGGTACCGGCTCCTGTGCCCAGACTGCTTGAACATAACATTTCAGCCAGCGTAGTGCTGGTCTCCAAAACAGCTTTAACATGATCAACAAGGATCTTGCAATGGTGGACCTGAAAAAAAAAAAGTTTATTGCAAATAAATATTCAGGTTGGAGTCAGTAGAAAAATCCTTCCAGCACAACGATGGGCAACCTCATCCATTGTAATCTAGAGACAAACCCAGGATGGTATCTCTTCTCTTTTTCAGCCTTCCAAGAGTTAAAGCAATGTGCTTTCAAGTGTCCCTAGCTGCAGGCTCACCCTCTCCCACTCCTGGTCCCTGTCCTATATTCTGGAGCCATCACTGGTGACGAAGACTCGAAGACTCGAAAGGGAAAAAGGAAGGGCGATATTATTCACATTTGGAAAATGTAAGAATGAATGTTGTTCCCTTGGGGAATCACTTGAGTGACACAATGGAAAAAAGCCCCGGAGGCATGTCTTCCTGAACCATCTGCCTCCACACCCAGTGCAAAGGGCCCTGGGCTTCCAATGGAATTAAGTCTACATTTTGTGTTGCACAGACAGTACACATCTTGAAAAGATTTTTCTTAGCCATGAGTATGTCCCAAATCAGCTGGTGCTGCTCAGCATAGAGAGTTAAGCTCACGCTACGCCAAATCTTGCAGAAAATGTTCTGCGTCTATCTTTGCAATTCTGAGATTTATAATTTTGTCATAAATTCTAAAAAAAAAAAAAAAAGGACCACCAAAACCCTAATAAGTGAAATATTTTTTAATATCATCTCAAAGACAAGAAACATTCCTGGATATGTGTACATTCAACCATAATCTGTATATTACTAATATATTTACTGTCTGTATTACTTTGAGGTACATATACAGGGTAAAAAGGACCATGCTACTCAAAGGTTTTAAATATTTTGAAAATAACTCCAAGAAGGTTTCAGTTTGGTATTGAAGTGCTTGTAAACTTCCTTATGTATTTGTGAAAATGGTGGTTAGAAGCAGCTTTTTTAAATTTACTTGGCAAAAATTTTAATAGCAGCAGCTGTCCAAACATTCTGCAAGACACCCTTACACAAATATACAACACCTACTGAGAGAACTGAACTTTTGGATTGGTATTTTATTTACAAGGGAATCCAGTTGCTCTTGTACTCCCATCACATGCTGCCTTCTACAGATGGTTTTGTGGGTTTTTCTGTTTTAAAGACTTTTTGGGATTTCTAAGTCCTATAGTATCTAGATCTATTCAGGAGTTTTTGCGTCTCTATGAGCCTCCTAGAACAGAGAGGATCTTTATTTAATCATTGCTTGAAAAAGATCTTGTGACATGCTGGATGTAAATGAGTTGTCGCTTATATTGTGCTCTTCACACTGGTGCTGGGACACATTGAAGCAAGTCAGACTGTCACCATCTCAGGAGTACTGGAGTACCCAGGCTGGCTAGATGTTCTGAGAATTTGGCTCTGAGAATCAGCTAGTTTTGACACATAGAGCTGATTAAAATCATTTCCTCTGATATTCACATTTCTGTCTCTCACACAAATGCTGAGTTTGGCACAATTTCTTTCAGGTCTGAAGCTTTCATCTCAGTAAGGTGAACGAGCCTGATGGGAACACTTTGCACCTGCTGGGGTGAGCAATGACTAACAACTGCCATACTGCAAATAACCACCATGCAAAATCCCTGCGTGCAAAATCTGGTGCTGCTATTGACTCCTTAAATTCTTTCAACTTCTTTACTAACCAGTCACACCATACATAATCTTTACTCTTTATCTGGACCATGCAAAGTCTTTGCTATTTAACCACATCATGCAATCTCTCTGCTGGTCTACTCCAGGCGCTTATTAATTGCTGTACTCAGGAATCTCTCAGAGCTGAGAAGTGCTGCAGACAAGACTGAGAGCCAGGTGGCTACCCTGGGAGGTTTATGGGTCTTCTGGATAGAAAAGGCCAGAGTGGGTAAATGACTCTGTCCTTTCACAGAAGGGCTCTTAGGTTTCCATGGTGTGACCCTTTGGCAGCAGGTCTCCAGCAATTGTCTCATTCAGAAGTCCTGGTGACTGCCAGCTGGAAATGCTCTCTCTCACAGTCCCTTGCACAATGGCCTGGGGAGTCACCCAGGTTCTCTTTTTAGGAGGTCTGACTGGTGAAAGCTACTCCTGTGCTTACAGAAGGAGGGCCCATGCTTAGGCATCTCCCAGGAAAACCATGCAGTGAAATGAGGATGTAAAGAGACTCTGGTTCTTGGAAAATTGTAACATGGAAATAACCATTTTTTGAGGGGTTCCACTGAAGCAGCGAAACCACATACAACTATTCCAATAACCACTAAGGAGATAACTGCTTTGGGAATAACAGAAAAAAAAAAAATAAACAGGGAAAGAGGGAAGCAGAAATACTTAAAAGCAGGGAGAGAACAAAGCAGTGAACTCTGGAAAGAGAAGAGGAAACAAGTGAGCCAGAATCATACAAACATCAGTTTTATTCCGTTGCTGAGAAACTGAGAATGTATCTGGTCTACTCCCACTAGACGTTAAGTGGTGGTTTTCCCAGAAGGAATGAAAGCGCAGAATGAAGCAGCATTTGGTTTAAAAGTGAATTTTTGGAAAGAGTTAAAATTAAGGCATTGAAAATGTCTACCAAAAAGTATTTTGCCACAATCCCACTGCGTTTTCCACACCGTCATCCAGTGTCTTCCTTGTATGAAAGTAAGAGCTGTCTGAAGACCATCAAGTAGACAGCTTGGTGGCATCTGAACATGGACTAAATGTGAACATTCACCTACTTTTCTTATCTGTGGAGCCGAGACTCATCATTTTCACAGAAGCAAGAAGATACATAGATCAGACATCCACGTGTGTTCCCACTCATGTGGCCTGGTGTCTCCTCTCAGCCATGTACCAGCTCAGACTCAGAGAACGGCACAGAGGTAACCATAGTGATACGTGCTTTAAAATGGTTTGTAGTCATGATAGACTTAACAACTTAGAACAAACAGTTGCATAAGTCTGCCCTAATCCTAATGAAATCCTCCCAAGTCTGTCAACCTAAAAATAGAAAGATTTTTTTAAAAAAATTAAAAAAAAATATAAAACCCCCATCCACCTACTCAAAACTAATTCTGCCTTAAAGAGAGGAGAATTTGTGCTTTGCAGTTAGATCTAAATTCTGCCTCCCCAGGAGACAGAGCCTTTGTGTCACAAGTTCATTGTTATATTTTTAGACCCAGACACTGAAAGGTGGGGTCTGAATATAAACCTTATTGTACTTTTCCAGCAAACAGGAAGCAAATGATACCTCATGGAGGTCAAACTCGACTCAAGTTCTCTGGAAGCCTGGGGTCTGTTAGTTCATTTGTTTGTTTTGGTTTTCCCAGACACTATATTTTTCTCATTACCTCCCTTCACAGGAAGTTTTTAGTAGCTCTTCATGTGCCTGTTACAGTGGTCCCCAGTGTAGAGGGTTTCAAAGGCTTCAAATGACTTTCAGGAAGAGCATCCACAGTGGGTTAAATAACCACTGTGTTAATTTAACTTGGGTCTTCTGCCACTGCAAGCCTGAAGCCATCTTTTATGGGTCAAGATGTCAGTATCCACAGCTGCACTTAGCTTTGGGGAAAGGTGTTTGCACACCTGTCAGCACTTGCCGTTTTAATAGGACAGAGCTGTACGGTACAGACACAAAAAAGGAGAGATTATGCAAAAAGGAGAGATTATGTTTGGATCTGGAGCCTGTGTGCAGGACCAGCTCCTCCCCAGCAGACACTGGCAGTACATCCTTCTGGCAATCTAGGGAGCTGTGTTTATGAGGAGATAGTATGCTTTCCTGTGCTCTTAGGAACCCACCAGGCTCCACTCTTTCCACCTCCCAGCTCCATTTATATATTTCTTATGTCTGAGCATCCAAGAGGACCTTCAACTTCCCATGTGCGAAAAAAGCCATCATAATGAGGTGTTGATATGTTTGGAACGCTATCTGCTGCTATAATAGAAATTATTAACAGTGATAGATCCTTTTCCACACCCACATAGATAATAGCGTCTCTCTTGGGACAGCTGACAATCTAATTGTGGCAGAATGCAGGGAGGCCTGAAGCACATTTCATTAGTAGTTATTGACTGGGCTAGTCTGTCTTGTCCTTCAGGGGAAAAAAAAAGCATATTATAAAAAACACCTGACAGGAAAAAGGAAAAGCCTGTGCAGTACTTTTTAAAAATCAGCACAGGCATAATTAAGGTTAACAATGCAGCAGCGAGTCAGTGCAGCCGGTCAGCATTCTCTTGTTCCACCCTGCACGACAACATATTTTCCCCAGGAGACACTTTGTGAGGTGCAAAAGTTCACCTGCAGTCTGGTAATTCACTTTGAGCTGGGACTGTGATCACTTAATGGATTCTTCTGTGCTGGCTGCTATGGTAACTGCTGCATCACGCTCTCTGTAGGCTTGTTTTCGGAGGACAGTGTAAACTGTGAGAGCGAATCTCAGATGGGTTCGTTACTGGAATCAAAATCCCAGGGCAGATTTGCAAGTCTACACACAGTCTTGGCCCACAGTGCTCTCCTTTTATGGGCATGTTTGCTCATTTAGCTTAATTATAAACCCAGTCCCTCAGCATTGTGTGCTCAAAAACACTTCTTAGAATCCTAAGTCTTTTGGGTTTGGGCAGGATTGGAAGCACGTGTGAGATGTGTTAAAAAAAAAAAATTAGAAAAATTAAAGGCACAGAAAAAAATCCTAAAGGATGAGACAAATAGAGTAGTGATTGGGTTAAATCATTAAGCCCATCTCACCTGGTCATCAAGCTCAAAGGCTGCAGAAGCAAGGCTCTCTCCAAAAACAAGCTAAGAAATATCTTTAGGAGCTGGGAAAAAGAGCTAGCTAGTGTTAACCAAATGTAACCAAAGCAGGGGTGAATATGCAAACAGTCTGGAGCTATGATTCAGAGACCTGGGAGTAGAGATTTCTGATCCATGTGCTTGGTACAAGCTTCACCATGAGCGATGACATTTGCCATCCCCTGCTGATCTCTTTGCAGAGAGAGGCAAGGTGGGGTGTCAGGCCCAGGACAGGATGGAGGATTGCAGTGAAAGGAAGAAGTAAAGTGCAGCAGGAAAGAAAAGGAAACAGACAATAGAAAGGCAAGAGGCAGAAAGCTGAAGTGGCTTCCAGTGATCTGCTAGAAGCTGGCAAACATGTTTCTGCAGAGGGATGAGTGAGTGTGGGCTGAGGTCAGGCTGTGGGTGGCACACAGGATAGAGGTAATAGCAGAGGATGTGGGTTCGTGTCTGGGCAGGAAATGGACCTGGAGCTGGAAGAAGCCTTAAGAAATCAAGAAAGTTATTCCTCTGTCCACAGCAGGACCCTCCCTGTCAGGATCATTCCTCATAGACGTGTGCCTGACCAGCTCTTAAAGGTCTCCAGCAGCAGATGCTCCAGGGCTTTCCCAGATCTTGCAGAGATTGACCTCTTCATTAACATGTCTCAGAGATAGTGTCTAACCTTCCCACTCTTTCCCAGATGGATGAAAAGATGAGATTGATCATATCTTCTTTTCAGCAGTATTTGAAGATGATTTAGTCTATTTGTCTGCATTTTTCTCTGATTTTTTTAAAGTATGATGCTGAAGTATTCCAGCTGATACCTTACCAGTGAGCTTCAGAAGGATCTTCTCATGCATGCTATACTTGTCTCAGATTTCAGAGTCATACCATCTGTTTTTGTAACAACATAAAGTTCCTGACCCACAGTCTGATTCTGATCTACCATTACATTCATACATTCCTCTCCAAAACTGCTACCAACTCATTTTCCTCCACTGTATAATCAGATAGTTGATTATTTTAGCCTGAGGACAGTACCTTTTGTACCTGAATACCATCTGGATTTTTCCTTTCAGAACATTTCTTCAATTTGTTAAGGTAATTCTGAATGTTAGCTCTTTCCTTCAAAGTATTTCCCATTACTTTGATCTCCAAATTCACTGTGTGTTCCTTTCAGTCTCTCGTCTATTTAGTTAATGAAAGTACTGAACAGACATAATTCAAGACTAATTCTTACAAAGCCAAATTGAATCTTTTCATTTTAACATGAATCTTCTTCCTGTAAATATGCAGCAGAAGAGATAGGAGAATAAGAAGAAAGTGGGGTTAGGTCAATTAGAGTGAAAAATATTTGTGGGGGGCATAAAGTTAAGTAATAGGGAAATGGTTTATTGAGATATTACTCCCTAAAGCCATTAAGGTAAGATACAGAAGTGAATGAAAGGACTAAACCAAACAGTCTGAAAATCAAGACAGCCATAACTGAACTGGTGGCTTCCCAAAGCATTTGATAATATCAGTGCATCAAAACATTTCTTTTAAAAATCAGTATGACAATCAACAAAATACAGAAATTATACATGGTGGTCGTTAAATCAGCCAAAAGGAAAGCGCTGTATACGAGTAGGTAGAGAGGTGTTTGTGGGCTAGTCCTACCACCACATCAACCAGTCTGGCAAGAGTAAAAGTGCTGGAGCAGCAGTTCATGCAGGACTGGATTGTACTGTTCTCTGGGGCCTGCACCTGCAAACCACACCAGTCACATCCATGGGATAAGCCCAAGGAGAAAGGAACATGGTATGATAAATATGCAGTAAAATGCAGAGCAGGAGACTGAATGGCTGAAAGTCACCTGATATTAGCCATCAGCAAGAAAATGATGGAGAGCTGCATATCTCCTAGCTGCAGCATTTCTGCAACCTGCCATGTGTAAAATCAAGGTTGTCAAAATAGGATCAATCTGCATAGCCCCAAGGAAGGCAAGCAATGGAGAAAAAGGGTGGTATATCTCACATGCTGCCCTCCCTTGCTGCCCCTTTCCAGCTGTGGCTGTCAGACACTGAGTCTGCTGTGGGTTTGCCAAGCTGCAGTGTCTGGGACGCCCTGACTGCCCTCATCACATGGCAGGAGCTATTTGGGCTGTGCAATGACTTCTGAGGTGGTAAGAGCAGCCCAGTGTGAGTGGGAGGGCTGGAGGGCTGGCAGGGGTGACCACCACCATGAGGTTTTCCTGGTGTGTGTCACCACATCTGTCACTGTGAGGGTGTAATGACAGGTCACCAGGCAGGCATTAAGGTCATGGGTGGGGAAATGACCATTCCTGTGCTCCCAGAAACATGCACCTGTTTCTGACTGTCCCAAAATATTTGATACCTCAGCAAGGGCAAACCTCAGTCACTTGCAGCTGGCCCAAGGCCATGGTCACTGACGGTGATTCACATGCTGAGCTCCTCTTGCTCACCATTCATGTGAGTCTTGATCTGATGTATATTACCCAAAATAGGAATTCCTTTTTAGCAGCATGGCGTTCTCTGGAGCCACGTTTGGGCCTCACACAGCTCAGCTCCTGAGATAGCAGGTTCATACTCCTGCTATCCAGGAGATACAGAGCTCCTCTTCCTCAGCCTACAGACACTGCAAACATCCCAGGAAGCTTCCAGCCGTGCAGAGCAGACAAGCTGTGATAGCACTCTCTTCCCATCTATTTTGCCAATTGGCAACTCTTCCTGGATGCCACCAGCAATGGTTTTGCTTCCATGTTGTCCCTCTGTGGAAGTTCTCCTGGTGGGGCACAGAATGAAACCTACCTTGGTCTGCACCTGCAGGAGGGTCTGTGCTTGCACAAGTTGTACTCAGGGGAGAGGCACAAGAAAATGACACTGAGCAGGCACCTTCTTTGGCAGTGAAATATATCACTCTAGCATTGCAGTCCTTTAGGGTCTCTACTGCTTTACATCCTTCCAAATGAAGGTATGGAAGGGGACCCCTCTGCTCTGGTTTATGCTGGAAACTGCTTGTCACCAGAAAGAAACACCACACCTGTTATTTCAGAGGCTTTGAACTTCCTATCATCCACTGTCCTCCAAAACAAGAACATATATAATTATGTAAACAAACAAGGCCTAGGCTTCTTCAGCCTCTGCTCTATGCTTTTTATGTGTGAATTATACCTCAGGGCACCCAAAAGAAACACAAATTAGCCTGAGGCTCTATTTTCCAAGGTACCTGAACACAGTTTTCTGTTAGAGAAATATGAGTCTGTTATTTCCTGTGAAATATCTCCCCTGTCTGACAGGGCTGACTGCTGCATTTCTTACTTCCTTTACACAAGCAGACAAAAAAAAATGGCAGCTCATGGCCACCCGCACTTTCAGCTCTGTGTACTGATCTCCACAGTTTCCTCCTGAGTCCCTGCCAGAAAGGCAGTTCAGCTGACTACAGGCAGTTCTCATTAATCTCCCCTATCTAAACAAGACGCAGAATGGAAAACTGCAAAGCAGGAAAGCCAGCAAATTGCACCAAAGCAACGTTTTGGGAAACTTAAGCAAGACGCTTTTTGCAGCACACCCCCACTGATGAGCAGTTATTGCTGAGGAGCTGCTTTTTTACCAATCTAAAGCACGCAAATTTGTATGCCTGTAAGGACATTTGGAACATCTCTGGAAGGGTGCTTCCTTCCTTCCGTGTACCCGCTGCTTTTTGCCAGAGTTTCCACTGCATTCAGGACATTAATTAGCTGACCAGGGGCACTGACCCTTCTTATTCTGCCCTTTTTAAACTATTTGTGTTTTGGAGGAGCTGATAAAAGGCAACAGTGGCAGTGCTGTAACAGAAACTCTGGCGCTGCTACTGCGCTTCCTAATGCCTCCTTTGGCTGCCCTTGTGTTTGAAAACACAGCAAGAGGGACGGGAGGGCCTGTTTTCCTCTCCACTCCCCTTAGCCAACACTGCAATGGGGAAAACCTCCATCTCTGGCAGCTGTTTGGCTGGTCTGTTTCCCTGTTTGCGCAGCTTAGGGGTGAGATAACACGGGCAGAAGTAGGTTGTGGCTGCTGCATTGCAGCAGTCTGGAGAGAAGGCTGGGCTTCTGGCCTGGAGGAGGTGGAGGAGCAGGCAAACCCTTTGGCAGGTACCCCTGGCATGGCCATGCTCTGTTGTGTCCCATGAAAAGGACACACTTGGCTCTCTTTATGGAGAGCAAAGACACTTCATGGGATCACAGGGTAATAGGTGATGTTGACAAGGACCCCTGCTCAGAGTGGGATCAACTACAGCAGGTTTCTCAGAGTCAGGTTTTGAATGTCTCCAAAGCTGGAAAGACCACAACCCCTCTGTACAACCTGTGCCAGTTTTCAACCACCTTCATAATGAGGAAGTTTATCCACAAGAGTTCCCTGTATTTTGATTTGTGTCCATTGCTTCTTGTCCTGTCACTGGGCACCAGTGAGAGCAGGCTGGTCCTGTCTTCTTTACTCCATTATCAGGTATTTATGCACATGGATACGACCCACCTTAGCCTTCTCTCAGGGCTGAACAGCCCTGGCTCTTTTAGCCTCTCCATGTATGAGAAATGCTCCAATCCCTTCATCATTTTTGTGTCCCTTCATGAGACACTGCTGATGAATGGGGATGCCAGTGACTGGCAGCTGAGAGTTCTGTATTCAGCCTTCTCACCAGCTCCTCTTGTGCTGTAACCACTCTGTCAGGCTGGAGGAGCCCAGCTGAAAATTGCTCATATGCTGATGTCTGTATGAAGGATCTCCCAGCCCATGCACATGACGCTTCCGTGACAGCATGCCAGAGTCGGATCACTTCACTTGCTTTTTGTTTTCCTTTCTCTGCCAAAGTCGCAGACTCAGCAGCCACAGAAATATAGCCTCCAAGGCATGAAGTCAGGTTTTTGGTAAAGACACAGAAATCAGTGTTCTTTTTTTTTGGTTTTGTTTTGTTTTGTTTTGTTTTTGGCAAGCAACATCACCCATTGCTCATATCCCCTAGTACCTGTCTCCACTGGCAGTAAAACGAAAAGGGAGCTGACTCTTTGGCTCTCTGTGTGCCCAGAAACTCATTCCTTTTCTGAGCTTAAACAATCCAATTGCTGAGACCTGTAGGACAGATAGTCCTTGTAAATGACCTGGAAACAAGTGATTCTTTCTCCTTTTTTTCTCTTTTTTTTTTTTTAGGTTGCAGATTCTGCAGAGCATTTGTTCTCTACTCTGTATTAGCCTAAAAAAACAAAAAATCTGGTATGACATTATGGGATACATACAATATATTATAATTCTAGCTAGATGGGATGTTATGTACTTGCACACAAACATAAATACATACATGTATAAATACATACATACACTATGAAGTCTAGCAACCAAAATACAGGGTTTTTTTCCTGGAGATATTCCTGTTAGAGGCACCCAGAGCAACTTCTTCCTGCCTTTTCTTAAATGAAATTACCAAAACAGGTTTCTGAATTTTTTGCCTTTACAGAATAATGGTCATGTACCAGGGGCAGCTTCAGGACCTTCAGGCTTTCCTGAAAGCCACATCTGCACTGTTTGCAACAGTGTCTGTAAGTGCAGGTGTGCTGGGAAAGGGATGCAATGAAGCTCCATGCTGCTGAAAATCCAAACAAAGCCAAATCAGACCGATCTTCTAAGAGGATGTAACTTTGTGGCATTCACATTTCAAAGTTTTCAGGAAAAAAAGGGTTGGTAGTTTGGTAAATAGTGTTAAAGCCCTGTAAAATCCTGGCCAATTTTCCCAAGCTTAGCAGAAAGAGGGAAACCAAAACAGCTAGTTCAAATAGAAAGTAAACCCCTTGCTAGTCAATCTTTCTGATGGGAAAGAAAATTATTGTATAGACCTGGCCAGGGACAAACACATATCCCACTGGGGCAATTTGTGTGGGCAGAGACCCACAAACCTAGAGTGAGAAGGGGCAAATGAGAGACCACCATGGCTGCTGGAAGGAGTACAGCCCCCTGCTTTATAGCTGTGTGCTGCTTTGCCAGCTCAACTGAAGTTACAGCATTTCCGAAATCCACATAATGCACTGAGGAGTTATTAAGTTTGAGCAGACCAAACAGCAGTGGGTGTGACAGCTGTGTGGTAAGTGCTTGACTCAGATGTCTACCACAGAACCTCAGTTTCTCATATATTTCTGTCCTCAGTGAAGACAACAAGCAAGGCTGGAACTCATTGGTCAAGGGCTCAGCATGAGAATGTGTCAGGATGACTAAACACTTGTCCCGACTGTGGCACCAATCCCTGACTAATCTCTCTGTGCCTGAGGTTTTAGTCTTTCCAATTGCTTTGTTCTCGGGAATTGCTCACAGCAGGAGAAGAGTAATATTTTTTCTGGAATAATTCCCCTAGCCTTCAGTTGATCCAAGATCCAGCTAAATGTGTTTTAAGTGATATAGCAATAAAAACACATGAGAAAAAGAGGGAAGCTGGTTAAATTTGCTACAAGCTACTATTGTCGGCAGCCTGTGTGTGCTGGATACAGCACAGCTTCTGGCAGGACAGATTGGATGTGTCCTCTCATTCTGCAGATCCAGGTCAATGAGTCTTGCAGCATAAAGTGACACACACGTTTGGTTGTTTTCAGGAACTGTATCTTAGCTGTGATACTGGGAATGCTCAGATGACTGTACTATTATGTGGGGTCATATAAACAAAGCAAGTCAAGAAGTCCAAAGATCTTGGAGACAGAGTGAAGCATAGCACAAAACCACTCTTGGGTGTCTTGCTGCTTATAGACTGTGTCCATTCAAGCATGGCAAAAACTCTCTTTCTGGGACAGCTGTTATTCTTTAAGCTCTCTGGTATAACTTGGCTTCAATAATTAACTTCTGTTATTGATATAGCTGTTTAGATTAGTTTAATATCTGGGGATTTTTTCAGACTCCTTTTTGGTATAGCAGCTCCCTACTCAGTAAAGTGTACTTGGTAACTTCCAGCTAAATAGTTCCTGAGCTTTACTGTATTTTAAGGAATGTTTTGCCATAGAAGCAGCAACAGAATTTGGTCTCCATTCTGCAGGATGTTGGTTTGTTGGTGTTGCTACCAAAGCTGTGGCAGAAGGAAAAAATGCATAAACACAAGCCTTGTTTTCCTTGTGTGCAGATATGTGTTCAATGAAGCGTGACCCAAATTTAGCTGTTAGAGTATACAAGCTAAGTACCCTAAAATAGCTAAACCTCATTCTATTTCAGACCAAAAGAAAGGCTTTTGAGCCAAAAAAAGAAGTCTTTCCAAATGGAAATGGTCTTAAGAAAATATGTGATCCCTATCCATAAATATTGTTTGTCTGTGGTTTTGGGTTATCACCATTATAATAACTCTACTAATAAACTTTATTTTGTGTTGTAAACTCTGGTGTCAATCTGAATCTTGAGCTGAGATGCAGATTGTGCAGTGAGTGGAATGTTTGCTAACAGAGAATGTCTCATAATGAACTAATGCCTATTAGTAACAGCAGTTACTGATTTAACCACACGATTAGCTGCCATCTGTGAGGAACTACCTTTCAATAAGTAACTAGAAGGAGGATTAAAGCCTTTGTCTGTGGTTTGTTTTGCTGTTATGCTCTAAGGGTTTTTGATTATCCTCCCCCCTTATAAACACCAGCTAAAACAAGTCTCGTTCTGACACTTATTTCTTTGGAATGCCTTTCAGTATATAATACTTGCAAGTGATGGGGTTAAAAACCAGCAGTTGTTAGGGGGGAGCTATTATGCTGACTTTGTTCTTAAGAATCCTTTGATATTCTTAATGAGATGTGAAAAAGTACTAAAATAAGAAACAAAACTGTTCTGAATACATCTGCAGGTCTCCCTAGATTCTTCCTGTAATATTGGCATGGAAAGAAGACACTCAGTCTGGGACATCAGACACCATTATCTTCCTCTGTTATGCAAGAAAATGGTTGCAGGGCATGTTCATAAGGAGATAGTCATTATACACCTAAAGTGAACCTAACCTAGTGTTTGGGAAATTTAAGCTGCCATTAGAGTCTGAAGCTCAAGCCAATACCAGGTTTCAGCAATCTTCTGACACAGGCCACAAAGGAAACTGTTGTGAGTTTTTTCTGGATCTAGATGCTGGGATATACAGTAGGGATGATTCCTGGCATGGCAAAGATGCAATGCCAATAATGTATTCAGGAAAAGAGTATCTCTGCAGCACAAGAGATACTTATGCTTGAGCCTCCAGGCCTATTCTATCTAGCTTTTCAGTAACTTGTAGCCTAAGCTGTGTCAGGCACAAGCAGAACTTCCCGCATTCACTCTTGCTTGAAACAAAGAACGTTTCTGTCTGAAAACCAATCCAGTCTTTGGATTTGGAAATTGCCAGTGATGGAAGAACAAACCACAAGATTGGATAAATATTTCCAATGGTTAATCATCTCTGTTGTTATAAAACATTCCTTACTTCTAGTCTGAATTTGCCCAGCTGCCATTTTCAACCACTGCATCTCATGATATTGTTATTAACCATGTTAAATAACCCATTTGCTCTTTTCTCTTATACATGTAGGCATTCACAGGTGGGATTCAATTTATTCATCTTTAGCTGTCAAGCCCTCAGTCTATAATCCAAATTAACCTGGTAGGTCCCTTTGCACTCAGTGCAGTGAGATGGCCATCCCTCATCCTCGCTCCTTGTTGCTAGCAGGCATGTCTACCTCATGTGATGTAGCTGCACATTCATTCACCTTCTCTCTGCTCCTGTGTGACATTGTATGTGGTCACTGTGCCCTGGTGTGACTCTTGCTGTGACTCTTCCATGTTTGGCCATGCACAGAACAGATGCTTTGTACAGGTGATGTCCCTGATGGGGCTTTCACATCTCCAGGTTCTTGTCTAGCCCCCTTGAAATCCCAAATGTATTTGCCAGTGACTTGATTTCTGTGATCTATCCACTCAATATTTCATAGAATCATAAAATTATAGAATGGTTTGGGTTGGAAACGATATTAAATATCATTCAGTTCCACCCCCTTGCCATGGGCAGGGACAGTTTCCACTAGACCAAGTTGCTCAAAGCCCCATCCAACCAGGCCTTGAACACTGCCAGGGATGGGGCATCCACAGCTTCTCTGGGAAACTTGTGCTGCTCTCACTGCTCTCACGGTAAAGAATTTTTTCCTAATATCAAATATAAATCTGCCCTCTTTCAGTTTGAACCCATTCCCCTCTGCCCTGTTACTTTGAAAGAAGTCCCTCTCTACCTTTTTGTAGGATGCCTTCAGATACCAGAAGGCTCCAATTAGGCCACCCTTAAGCCTTCTCTTTTCCAGGCTGAAAAAATCCATTTATCTCAGCCATGGAGACTTGGTCCATCCCTCAAATCCCTGTGGTGGCCCTCTTCTGGATTTGTTTCAAACAGTTCAATGTCTTTTCTACACTGTGGACCCCAGAGCCAGATACTGCTTAATGAGGAAAGCTAATCTGCCAAATTTCAGGGTAAACATGCTATTCCAAAAATGGTGGCTGAACTTCTTTCTCTTGAGGAAAGAAGCATGATTTTCTCTATTGGAGTCCTCAGCTCTACAGTTCCCCAAGACTCTCATTTTTCAAGGACATCAAGAGCTATTGGAAGAATTTCCTTCTCTATTCATCTCACTCTGACCAGCTCAGCACCCAAACCACCTCCACAGCCTGCTTCTCTTCTTAAGGAGATAGGAAGGTGTTTTCTAGACTTGACCACTGCCATCTTAAGATTTCTTACTGGTCTGGGAGGGAAAGAGTGCTCTCTTTCCTTGACTCCATTAATAGGAATCATGCTGGTTTAGTGTCACTCTGGCAGACTCAGAACAATGGAACCAAACCAAGTCACTAAGCCAGGGAATATCAACAATAAGGATCTGAGTGACCAGGAACTAACGTGAGTGTCCAGATCAAACACGTGGCATGTTTTTGCTCTCTCAAAAATTAAAGTTTAAAAGCTGAAAGCAATGAATGGAGTGATTCAGAGCTGAGAGCTTGGAGGTTTCTACCACCTGTATTCTTAGACTGATACAAACCATTTGTACTTTTGGAGTACAGACACTAGAGCAAAAAAAATCTTTATGTAGGGAAGAATGTCCAGCCCAGGAACATTTAAAAAGATTAGCTGAGTAATCTTTACTTTGTGAGTAAAGAGATTGGAGTCTGGGAAACACTGGGCCAGTAACATCATGCTTCACCTAGTGCCTAATGGCAAGGAATTCTGCTGCAGTGGCAATGTGGCCGTGGAGAATACGCTGGAAAAATGCTGCTATTTACAGAAAAATTCACCCTGAACCAGTGAGTGTGTCTGTGTTTATGTGTGTGTGATCACAGGCACGGCCCATGATGAATATCACATTAACAGAGTATTTTCACCACTGCTCAGAGAAACACAGATGTGCCAAAAGCTGTGATCCAGAGGGAACACGTCAAAGTCTGAGTGAGAACAGTTAATCCTTCACATTTATCCCATCTTTTCCACTGTAATTGCCTGCAGGAATGTTGCCTATCACCAGCTGTGGCAGGGTGTGCAAGCGAAACTGAGCTGGGGGATCTCAGAGCACCACAAGGCCCTCCATAAAAGCAACTATGCCGTGATGGTAACACCCTGCAGCTGACATAAGCCCAGACTGCATTTGCACTGCAGTCAGATGCTATGTTCAGATGGCATAATTTGTGACAAGACTGCATTCCTGTCCACCAAACAAGTGTCATAGTCTCTGCTCCAATGCCCACAAGTGTGGCGTCCTCCTGGGTGGCATCATAGTGCGGTCACAGTTACCTGACAGGGTTAAAATAGATCACTGGCATTACTCTGAGGTGTAAGACCAGAAAGTCTAACAAAACTGGGATTTAGGAAGATTTGGAGGGGGGAAAGCTGAATATGACCTAAACTACTTCTATTTGATCTTCATGTTTCGATACTGAAAGGGCAGAGGGTTTCCTTCTTCACTCACAGAGATCTGAGTTATGGGCCTCTGCCCTCCTCACAAGGATATTTATGCTTTGCATTTCTCTGAAGCACCTTCACAGCTTACAAATATTTGCACATGATGGAGCTGGAATAAGACTTTTAAAGATTTGTAAATAATTCAGGCAGATAACTCACATCCATTTAATGTAATTCTCTAGGAAGCATTCAAAAAATCCCAGTCAGGGCTTTTAGGAGAAATTTCTTTCTGTTCTAGAAAACGTTTATGCAGCTACTGCCAATACTACTGTGGAAATAACAACACTGTAAGATTTCAAAATCATGTTTATAAGCAGGAGCTGCTACCCAGTGATTCACCAGCACTGTTGTTATGGTTAATTTTCCTGGAAAAGTACATTATTGCAACAAGTTTTCTCTCTCTCTCTCTCTCTCTCTCTCTCTCTCTTTTTTTTTTTTTTTTTTTAAGTCATCACAGTCTTTGTTACATTATCTGTTTGTTTTTACTGCTGAATCTTAGTTTGGCACAGAGATCCTTGTATCTAAAAAGCATTTTAAAAACCATCAGCATTTTGAAACATATACAAATTGCCAAGGGATTTTATTTTTGGCTTTTTGAGTAGTGTTGTGTTTTTGTACTTTTTAGCAGCAATGAGCAATCCACCCTCTCAAACAGCAGAGTTTTTAAGTGATGTTTCAACTTTTTGTGGCTGCGGTCCACTCTTTTATAATGTGGGAAATGCCCTGCCTCTGAACTGTGTAAGTGATACGTCACACTCCCCACAAGTCTGCTTTTTAGCAGAAAGGAGTAAACACCTCTGAGGTTCTGAGGATGTGTTTTTAAACTGTGTCCAGTGCTTGCAGAGATTGAGATAACTGGGGAGTTGGTAGAGAGAAAACGCCAAGTCAGGAGAGAGTTCCCAAGGACAGGGCAAGAAGAGCAACTTGAAGCAACAGCATAAAATAGATCAAAGGAAAATTACAGCTTAATTGCCCAGAAGCTTCCAGGCTGCCAGCTGAGCCTCATAGGGAAGATGGTGTGAGTCCCAGAGGATAAGCTACAAACATGGGTCTGGACAAAGCACTGAAAAATGTGCTGCTTGCTGGCAACCCTTCTGGTACATGATGGAAATAGGATAGGTGGCCTTAGATGTCTCAAAAGTCATCTGTGAGACATCTCTGGAGGCAGATCATGAGCTGGAGGTGGTGGCCAGGCCCTCTAGCTCTTCTTTTTACTGTAGCCTTCTCATCCTTTCCTGTCCCTCCTCCTGCTGCTCGTTTCTCCACTCCCTCCCTGCTCTCCCCTGTAAGACCGCTCTTTTACAGCTCCAGTTTGTTGTGACTCCCTGCAAGCAGTTTGACAGCGTGGTGACAGTCTGGGTCACCACAGTATACAAGAGGTGTCAAGATCACTCCTACCACCATCACTGAAAAATACTGGCTGTCTCAGACCCTCATCACCTGCAGCTTGTAGAGATGACCACAACTCAGCTTAAGGTTTTCCTGAGAGAAAATGGGTATAGATGTTCGAAGCAGGGCCCTGCCATCCTGGGATGGATGAGACACAAGGGTGCAGCGTGCTTGTGTGCTCCTCCCTGCACACATGTGGAGCTGTGCTCATGGAACACAGGCCAGAAATTGCAGTGTTGTGATGGATGTTTTCAGACATCCATCAGAAGGCCGGTCCCAGATGACAGGAACAGTAGGAGAGCTTGGAATGAAGAAAGGTACAGAATAAACATCCTCTTTCATAAAGAACGAGGAAGGAACAGACAGAAGCATTTTAAGAGAGGCGTCAAATTTTTCTCACCCAAAAGCAATCTCTCTGGGTCAGATGTCTCTGAGCAGATTAAGACATCTCCATTTAGGCATCCTTGGTGTCTCAGCGTCTGCAGGAATAATAAGCACATCTAAAGGTGGACTTCTCATCTGTAGGGCAGGCATTTCAAATGTGCTGTGTATTCCTTCTCATTGACTCAACAGGGTTCCAAAAGATTAGCTCAGATGTAAATAGTTGTTTTGTAGGCATACAGTAGCAGGTGACATGGATGCTGCCTCTGTGCCTTGACATGCCCTGATTTCCTTCTTTACCTTTGATGTAGGCAGCAAAGCTTCACACTCTTCCCACCTCGATAGTTTCATTTCCCTATGCCTCTCAGACCATTTTTGATTCATGCCTGGACTTTGTGTCTTCTTCCTTGACACTCCCTATAGGCAGAGCATTCCTCCAGTTGAGGTTTGACAAACATCCTTATTCTTAAAACAGCCCAGGCTCACCCTGAGCATGGTTTGCTCAACCCTGCAGTGCACTGGTGACACTGCCAAGGGAGGATCACCTCTTGCTCCTTTTTCACCAGCTTCAGATTTCAAGGAGGTGCTGGATCCCACTGACATTATAATAAATTTGACTCTCTAAAACTTGGAAGGTCAAATCATTCCCTTGTACAGACTGGAAGATGGGGGAAAAAGCAAAAGGAGACATGGGAACTGTCCCTTGACTGTCACCAGGTAAATGACTTCTGCTGAAATGGGGAAATAAATTCTCTCTGTGGCCACTGAAGGTTGGAGGAGAAGCAATGTACTTAAATTACAGCAAAAGATAGCTGTTAGGGAAAGATTTCTGAAGGAAAAGATTGTGGGGATCTGCAGTACATTATGTACATTGGAGACACCCTCTTACAGCCGATTTTAAGATCAAATTTGACAAATGTGTCACACTACAGTCACAGCTAAAGAGCAGAGTCAGGGGTCACATGGCCGTTCATGACCTGTTCTCCAGAAGCAGGTAAGTATCCCAATGTGATGAACCACAGGGCAGGAATCTCAGCTCATCTTGGGGCAGGACAGTGGTAGAGGGGGAAGGTTAGCAACTGCTGATGTGGTTTTGTAGCCCTGGGGAATGTTGTTGTTGGGGTCATGGCCCTGTTTGATTTTTCATGAAGTTGCTTAATTCTGCATAGCACACAGGGAGAACTGCTGAGGTTAACAAGAGTTGAAGTTCAGGAGAGGGTACAGAGCTGGTAAAAAGGTTGAAAAACCCTTCAGATGTGGTTGTTACTTCTACTTATTGCTCAAAGGGATCTAGAAAATGCAGATGTGAGGGGTGATTTTCTCATTTGGAGAGGTTTTCTAAGTATTCTCTGTGTAGTTATGAGCTAACTGCATTCTACTCCTGTAGGACAAAGAGCTGCCATTTGAACAGGCTTGCAAAGACTGGAAAAATATCTGGTTTAACCTGACAAAACCAGGTTTAGGGTTAGCATAGAAGGTGAGAAGCTACCAGAGTTGCAGTAAAAGTTATAGCACTAAGAATGGTTCCCTGTGGACAAAGGTAAGTGCTGTCAACACACAGCAACTTATTTCTAACTCCCAGACCAAGAACCACTGCAAGAAGCAGCTCTTCTCATGTTTTTTCCTGTTTCCTCAGCCTCATGCAAATTCTTAGGTATGTTCAAGTGCTCTGTCAGGCCCTGATATCCTTCCTGACCAAAGCTGACAATTTGTTGATGCAAATTGTACTTGCATCTCCTCTAATGTGTTCTGCAGTCTGCCCCAAACACCATAATGCAGTAGCTAAGTGGCAACAGTACCAAAGCCAGGTGGACTATATCAGATTTATCTCCATGGACTTCCATTGCAGACATATGGAAATAGATATCCTTAACCTGGCCCCACACAATGCTCTCATCAGGTCTCTTCAATTTCCTCTGTGTCATTGTCCCTTCCCAAAGAAGATTTAATGAATTCTGTGACAATAGGAATTTTATAACATGAAGAAAATAAATATTTTCCATTCCCATTTTTCTCAGTGACCTCCAAGACCTCTTAAATGTCTAGCCTATGGGACAGACACATAAAAGACATCTCACACTCTGGTCCCTCCCAGTCACCAAAACCAGGAGACCACTTTGAACAGGTCCTAACTCCTTTCTTACTCAGTTTCTTTTAATGGAAACACCTCTGCTGAGTCATATCCTAGTGATGAGCGGGGATTTGGCTACGGGACACAACTGTAAACGTGAATGAAGAAACATGCAAGGACAATGACCCAGCAAGCGTGCATTAACAGGGTCTACACTTTTGCTCCCTGTCAGGTGGTCATTATGCAGAATTTTACTCTTTAGGTAGGTGCTCAGCAGCTCAACTTCATCCTGCTATAAGGAAAGTCCTGTCTGGCCTGTCCAAGGGTAGGATCCTGGCACTGTTTCAGAGGGGTGTCCTCTCTGGAGGCAAAGCTGTGCTGCTCACGTGTATCTAATGATGTGTGATGCCCCTGACGTGCCGCCAGTGCGTGGCTGGACAGGGAGTGACACTGCAGTCACACTGCCACATGCCATCGCTGTCCCTGTGGTGCTGTGACGGCTGCACAGACTTCACCAAGCCATGCTGCCACCTCCTGAGCCTCAGCAGGTGACATGGGAGTTCAACTGATTGTGTTGTCCTGCCACAGTAATCACACTGTGAAGGGGAAGCTGTTGCACTGAGGGAAAAAAGATATCTCAGGACTGGCTGGAATAATGGGGAAGGATGAATGCCCTAGGCTGGAATGTTAATGTGTCCTTGTGCATTTGGGCATAGACATCGCTGGATGGGTCCAGTCAAGCTCATCCATATAAAACAATTCACACAACCTCCTTAGGGACTGCGAAGATGCCAGGGACACACTCCTTCACATCACATCTTCTTAGATATCATCTCTTGCACAGAGGTCTGGAGACAGGTAAGTAGAAGTGGGATTTGTTTCTACCCTGTGCAGAGTCAAGCCCATCTTAGCCCAAACTCACAGACCTGGGAAGGTTTCAGCACTGCTGTAACCCTCCAGTCTGTCCTGCCAGGACTGGCAGCATAAAGCCCTCTGAGAAGGGGGTGTGAAGCAGCCTCAGGAGAGGTGGAAAGAGGGAAGGACTAGCAAGGGAATTGGCTGAGCGAGGAAAGTCGGGTGAAGCAATGAATGAATGTGTCATTCCCTGAGTAACCACAAGTTAACTCCCCATGTGGTTGCCCTTCCCAGGCAGGAGCATGTGCCCACACAATGTACATGGATTGCTGCTGGAGGTGAATCCCCTCTCAAGGACCCAGCAGATGAATCACTGTTGACTCAGGTCTTCACAGTCCTCCTTGCTCCTTGCTCAAGTGGTACTGGATAGAGGAGGCAAAATATGAATGAAGCCTGTTGGGATTTTTTCTTTGCGACTGCTAGTCTTGCCATGAACTGTAAAAATTTCACAGGGCATTTTTTTCTGGACAAACTTGCCTGCTGGTTGCACACACTGAGCTGTAAATCCAGACTTTCATAGGGAAAAACAGCATCTATTTATAAGCTCCCATTAGGCAAGAGCATGCTTCATTATTTGTGGGGAGACCATTCTCCTGCCCACATGTTGAGGTATCTTGGAAGCCGTATGCAGCTCTTTGAGGACCTATTATTAATTTGAATTTATTGAGTGCTGGCAGACATGCGTGGAGATTTATGGTCACATAAGGGAACCCTTGTGGCTGCAATGTTTCAAGAGAAAACTCTCATGAAAAAGTGGAAGCCCTCTTGGCTTAAGGAGGTTGAAAGACTCTATTCTGGTTTTTGAAATGTTGGACTCAGAAGCACTCTGCCAAAAAGTGCTGATAAACACTGACAGGATTAAGCAGGGACTTTCTCCTCTGCAATCAGATAGGTAACATTTGCTACACTGATTCTGGTCTGGCTGAGCTGTATCTGAGGGACACAAACATGCTAGGTACGCAGAAATAAAATTTGGTTTTGTCTTGCCTATGTAACCATGAGAAGATTTTACATTCTCTTTCTGAAGCCAGTTTGTTGATTTCATGTTTTCTTTGTTCTTCCATTCTCCCATCAGTCTGTCCCGCCAAAGGGTTGACAACTCCTGTAAATCTGTGGTTGCTAAAAAAGGCATAGTAATAAAGAAAAAGCATATTCCCAAAATATTTTATTTAAAATTATTCTTCCCTCACTCTGTTTCAGCAGGAATGAGTCATAATTCAGTTAATGGATGGACACTTGATCATAAAATTCTGGGTCTGGGTACAAGGTAGTAAAACCATACAGACTCACACAAAATAACAATTTTCTTCCGTAAAACAAAACTGAGTGTTCTACATGAGTGGATATGTTTGGGTTTCCTGGCTATCTATTTATTTTTGATAGCTTCACAAAATAAAATTTCACCAAACTCTTTACCTCATGAAAAAAGCCTTGAGATACTTACAATGGCTAAATTGTTGTAAAGGCAAAGAGCAAACAGGCATGCTCCATTCTTGCAGTAGATGGGAGGAGAGTTGAAGTCAAAAGGGCCCCCACACACATGCTCTTTAAAACTAGTGAGTCAACAACATGTGGGATGGAGTCTAGGAAACCATCCCGCTAACCTTTTCCAGGTCCTGGAGCTTGCTGTGTGATGGTGAGGGTGATAACAATTAAAACAAAAATCTGTTATATTTGGGGAGGTGACGGGGCAAATCATTGTAGTTGTTTTTCTCTTCCTCCTCCCACAGGTTAGATTACACTACAGAGAAAGAATTTACCCAAAGGCAGATAATGTTTAAACTATTTAGAAATAATTAATAGACATTAGAGTCATTGCATACTACAGAAAACTGTGTCCTGAAAGACTACACAATAACTTGCTTTGTTAGAGTAAAGGATGTTTGTTTAGGCTTAGTTGGCATTTCCGACTACCTAATTACCAAGAAATGAGGTAGCTGTGCTCTTAAGGACTTCAGAAACACGCACTGATGAATGCAACACAGGCCACATCATTTTCAGAAAAATGTGCAAGTATATGGGCAAATTAGTTTTGCAGGTGGGAGCAGTGGGTCTGTTTACCTCTTTGAATGTCTTACATGCTTTACAAAAGATCAATATAGCATTGCATTTCACCTGCAGAATCAATTCCTTCCTTTGGTAACATCATGCACTAAAACAGAACTTTAGAGATGGCTGATGCCTCTGCTCAGAGTACACCAGAAGGCCATGGCCAGCAACAGGACCCCCCCTTACCACTCGCGGGTAAGCACCATTCCTCTTTGGGACAGTGGCAGCAGGAGGAAAGAGTGGATTCTCTCCAAACAACAAGTCCCCAGGGCAGTCCCATAAAACACAAAAAGTCATCGAATCATGGAATCATTATGGTTGGAAAACACCTCCAATATCACTGAGTTCAACCATTAACTCCACCATTCACCACTAAACCCTGTCCCCAGGTGCCACATACACACACACCTTTTGAAGACTTGCAGGGAAGGTGATTAAACCACTTCCCTGAGCAGCTTGGCTATCCTTTCAGTGAAGAGGGAAGGTGATTAAACCACTTCCCTGAGCAGCTTGGCTATTCTTTCAGTGAAGAGCTTTATCCTTTTATATAGTTTATAAACTTCCCCGAATGCAACTTGAGGTCTTTTCCTTTCATCATGTCACTTGTCACCTGGGAGGAGTTTGACCCCCACCTGGCTCCACCCTCCCTTCAAGCAGTAGTAGACAGTGATAACATCCCACCCTGAGTTTCCTTTTCTCCAGGCTAAACAACCCCAGCTCCCTCAGCTGCTTCTCATATGATTTATGCCCTGGACCTTTTCCCAGCTTTGTTGCCTTTTAGACATGCTCCAGCACCTCAGTGACTTCCTCATGGTGAGGGGCCCAGAACAGAACACAGAAATTGAGGTGCAGTCTCACCCATACCAAGCACAGCAGGAGAGTCCCATCTCCTCATGCTCATTTTGGCTGTCCATTCTCCCAGGGCATGAGTGCCTGTGTTTGGCTGCTGGAAACCCTCACACCACAGGGACAGTGCAGCCTGCAGAAAGAGAAGCTAAACAAGTCCCAGCTCCTTTGCTTGTTAAACAGCACCATGGGGGAGGAAGGGGATATATCCGCTCCTGAGGTTTTGCAGAGGAGGTTGGGAAACATCCCTTTTTCCCCTGAGAATCCTTGCAGCTGCAGTTGTACGTCCCAACCATGTCCCACGCTGGCAGCACAGCACAACTGAGCCTCTTTCTGTTGGTGCCTCTTCCTACCTCATGCTGCTCACAGCTCTGGCACACAAGTCTTGGTTTGGCTCAGAATGGGAAAGGTCTGTCCCACTGAGCTGGGATGTAAACAGGAGCTTAGCCTTACAGCAGCTGTAAGCCAGCTTTCTGGATTTGCTCCTGTCGTTTGCCAAATACTCTCTATTCACAAGAAGATGATGAAAAACATTTAGGTGAGTTTGTGGCTGTCTAGCTCCTAGCAAGCCATAAATATTAGGGAAGGGAGGAAAACCCAACCCCAAACCCAAAAACCTGGACAACTTACAAGCCTTCTCTACAGCTTAAATAGAGGCTTGGTTTAATTCCTCTAGTTGGCGGGAGCTGAGCTTAACATTTCCCAGACAATCACTTAAGTGCATGTAGCCACTTTAACTGCTAAGCGATTGAGCTGTGTTCCTTTCAGCCTGGTTGACATGGAGCAATGGAATTGCCCAGGTTTGATATTACAAGAGCAGACACTGAAGCCAGAGAATGAATGTAAAAGGCAATAAATACCCTGCTAATCTCTCCAGCAACACAGAAACAATAGCAGCAGCCCTTTGCTCCAGAAAACTAAAGATGGTGTTTATTAAGGCTCTTTTTTCATTCTCAGAGTTCACCTCATTGCAGTTTTTGAATATACACACATATTTGTGCCCAAATGATTCATGCTGAATTTCCTGAAACCCCAGGACTGCCTTTGCCTATCACTCTGACGTGTCACTTAACATCTATCTGTTACTGAAGTCCAGATCTATGAAATAAGGTTGTCACACTGCACTGAATTCTCACAAGCAGAGCCTCTCAGCCCCTCTTCTGGAGTGGCTTTTAGGAGTGTAGCTATGCTCAGCTGGCCTTCATGGTGAAGGCATTCATCCTTGTGGCTGAGGCCCAGGTCCTGCTCTCGTGCCCTTGGAGCCCTCTGACATTCTCCTTTCCCATCCTTCTGCAGGGCAGGGCAGGAGCATAGACTAAAACTTTGCCTGGCCAAGGAAACAGCTGGGCTGTCCATTGTCTGCTGCTCATCCAGAGCAGGCATGCTTGTGTATAACCCACTGTGGCCTCAGTCTGCCTGCCACTCTGGCCCTCCTATACTGACATCTTTCTCTCCTGCAGAACTTTTGGAAATGGGAAACAAAGGTTCAGGCTGTCTGGAATCCACACATGGGAGCATGGCATGATGACATCTATAAATATCAAAATAATAATGGTATCATTTAGCTTTCAGGGGAAGGCTTATTTATTTCTGAAAAGATTATGCCAAGGGTTTCCATGCAGAGCAGAGTGATGGAGTAGATACAAAGTCTTGACAGGAAATTTTTTATAAACAAAGGAAGATTGCAAATTTCTGATGTAAAGTTATGGATTCCATCCATGAGACAGTAGGTTGGATGGTTCTGTTTACATCCACTAGAGATTTGCCCTTTACAGACATTTGGAATTGTGATGCCTAATCAGACTGGTAAAAGAAAGTAAGGGAGAGCAGCATGCTCCATCCCCACAATAACTAGTTGGTGTCAGGAGGGACCCCAGACTGGCAAAGATCCTGGCTTGCCATCCCAGGAGCTGCATCCATGACCAAGCACAGCACCTGAGAAGAAGGAATGATGGCTCTGTGTAGCCTGGCTATGTGAGCTGCTTTGGGCACTGCTGCTAGTTCTGGGTGGCAAAATAAAGAGCAGGATCGAGAAAAAGGCTAAATTCACTGAGCCTGAGGCTGGAGTTGGCACCCTGGTGTCTGCAGGCATGTCAGGCATGCAGAGGGCCATCAACTCTGGACTGGAGAATGGTCTGAGCCATGATTAGTGGAGCCAATGCACCTTGTCCCAGGAACAGTGATGGTTTCCAGGCAAATATTCCATGGAGATGCGTAAAGCTGGTAAATGACCTTCAGGATACAGATCTTGATTCTCATCCCACTTTCTACAGTCTGTTACCAGTAGGACATGACTCCTGGAAGCCCAGTAATTTAGAGAGTATCCCAAGTCAGTGAAGAACTTGTCCCCACCCTACTTCTCCAACAGAAAGGTACTGAATGTATGGCAGCAACCACTGGGTTTCTCAGACAGAGAGGGGGACACTTATCAGGAGAATATAAGAAGAATGTCAGGGCAACTGTCCTAGTAAAAATTAAGCAGACAACAGACTGACCAGTGCATACAGGAAATCCCCAGAAGCTGACTCCAAGAAGTTCATTGCAAGCATCCCCTGCCTCCTTCTCTAATACCACTTAAATTTGTATGAAATAGAATTTCATTGGGGTCAATGAACCAATCCCTGTGTTTGGGATCAAAACAAAACAGAACAAACCACAATTAAAACAAACAAAAAACCCCCAGCCCCCAAAGAAACCAGCCAAACCTCAAAACAAAACAATAACCAAAAAAACCCCCAAACCAATCAAAACCCTAAACAAAGCTAAACAAAACAAAACAGAAATGGAAAAAAAACCAAAAAAAACAACAAACCAAAACAGTGATTCTCCATGGGGCAACAAAAGGGATATGAGAAATATCATTACAGTTTTTGGATGCAGGTTGAATTGGAAAAAGCTCTAGGTGTTTCTGCTGAGCCATCCTGACATTGAAAGAGATCTCTGCAGCAAGAGAGTAGATGTGCTCCACCTGAGACAGTCTGGAGTCAAGGCAGGTGGATTCTCCATGATTCACTCATTGGGTAGGTAGAAGAGACAGTGAGACAAAGGCAGAGAGAAGAAGGGATCCTGGAGGGGTTAGCTAATCATATAAAGAAAGGACATGCTTTGATCTCCTTTCCAGGATGTGTTCAGTGCTGTAATTTAAAAAGAACCTGGAACCCAAGTACAATGGACATTTACAGTTGTTGTAGTGACACTGATTTGTTACTTTGACTCAGAGTTGAACATAGACACAAGCAGGTAATAAGACACATTTCCTGTCCTGAAGAAATTTCCATCCAAATGCACATGTCAGGGCAAGGATGGGACAAGAAATGAAGGTCAGACAAGCCTTGTGCCCAGCCAGCCCATGGAGGGGGTACAGTAAGGAGAGAAAGGATTCCTGTTGTTTTTCTCATGCTGGTGCACATCCTGCACCACTTCGATGGGAAAACTGTGGGTGAAGCAATATCTGGCCTCTGAACTCCTTGGAAGCAGATGATGAACCTGGAGTCTCAACTTCATGGAGTTTTGTCCTGGTAATTTGAGTTATGTGTTTACTGGGACAAAAATGGGCGCAGGGAAACTTGTTAACTGAGTGTTTCTATCAAGTTAAAATTATACATCTGTAGACCACCACGGTCACCCATTGTTGCTGCACCCAACCGATACAAATGACTTGAGGCCTACAAGGCCCTTTTTAATTTAGTGATGGTTTAGTAGCCCTGAATTACACTGTGGAAAACGAAGGACTGGAGGAAAAATCAAACTTTGTAAAAGCCATTCTAAGTAAGGCAGATTCCCTATCAATCTATTCTGCATGCTGGGTCAGCTCCCCAGGCCCTTGGTGCAACATTGCCATCTCCTCCCACATGCCTTTTCCAGTGCAGGGCAAAAGTGAGGTTTTCCCTCTTGTCCTCTGCTGCAGTTAAGTTCAGCAGAGATTAGGGGACCACAACTCCTGCTTATGCAGGTGCAATCCAGAGCAGTCACAGGGAAGTGACTTGGGTCTTGGCAGTACTGCGATTTGCTCCGTTGTGCAAATGGGATCCCAGCACTCAGCAGGCTTCCCACTCCTTGTTTGGTCAGTAGCTTGTCCTGGACTGACCTGGATGCAGCAAGTGAGAAAAATACTGGATGAAGCCTCGTTTAATCCTGGGTTCTCTTTTAACTACTAACCAAGCTGCCTCTGTAGCAGCATGTTACATTGAGAGGATGTGGACAAATATATCTGTGCTGAGGAGTGGCAGAGGCTGCAGTCCACATTTAGAAATGCTGAGCAGTGTGTTTTTCTAAGCTGGCTAATTAGTATGGGCTTGAAACTAACGGCTGTGTTTAACTGACAAAGCAATACATCCTTCACCCATCCCTTGAGATGTCAGGAGAATTATTTCTCTCAAAAAAGCGTGCCTGTTAACTCATTCCTCTCTATCTGCTTTGATCTTTTCAACATAAGCCTTTTCCTCTGCACTCCATTTCTCCCAGTGGAGGAGACCATGAAAGCAAATCATGCTGATTTGCAAACGGCTCTTCCTCTGTTGCCTGCTGGGCTGCATGGCTGTGTCTCCTGTGCCAGAGACCCCGGTCTCATGTGAGGAGCTGGGAAAAAGACAGCACTACAATCACAAAGTGCTACAACTGGTGCAACCCTGAAAAGATGCTGTAAGAGAAACTGAACTGCTGCAGGTGCCTCTGTCCTTCTCCAGTGCAGTGAGGAGATCAGGAAGAGAATGATTCAGCAAGTCACAACTTTCCTCCCAGGTTGTTCCACTGGGCTCTGGATAAAACTAAAAATCGATAACCTTGCCTTTAAATGGGAAGGAGGATAGAATTTTCTGACAAAGCTCATTATGATCCTAGTATAATATACACCCATATATCCAGATACTTGTGATTTTTTCCCCACACCAAGATACTTGTTATTGCTTGATCAAACCAGGTCAGAGTCTAAAGGGAAATAGTGGGAAAGAAACAAAAGGAATATAGCAATAAATATACACTGATGTTTAGGGACAAATCTTGACCTGAATTTGAAGGGCTCTGTATAACAGTAGGAAATATATGTGGATATCTGCAGTTGGTACAGTAGCAAATGTGGACTTGCACAGGAGTCAGAGGAGGTTTTCCATGTTTAGGTTGCCCTTGAGACACAAGAGGCATAATTTTGCAAGATAAAAGTTTATCTTTTGCATTTCCAGAAATATGCTTGAAGAGACTCTCTTCTCTCCCACAAGGGTTTGTTTGGCACTTGAAGAGACTCGCTAGCTTTGCATTTCCAAATACGGATGCCACTATTTTGGCTTGTGCATTCAGGGAATGGGCTAACAGTAGCTGTATTCCAGAAGTGCTGAGCACTTCTCCACATTATTTACAGTTACTGCAAGATGCAGATCTTTAGGTCTTCACAAGGTCAAGTCACCCAGACTTAAAACACCGTAGCCTGGAATTACAGTCCTATTCTGAGCCACCAACATTTTTGTTAATTTTGTTTCAAGCCAGCAATTGTCCACAGTATCATACCAAATTAAAAAAAAAAAAATAAAAGAGGCAGAAAAATATAAGACAGTTAAAGAGGTTTGGCTGTGAATAACGTTGCTAAACATTGTGCAGCAAAAGGAATGACTTCAGGGACAAATGACCCTTGTGACAGACTTCCCAAATCACAGGACGTCAATTTGTTTTTTGAAGGCACCTACTATGTATTGCAAAGGACTGATGTGAAAAAGTGCATGCTGTCCCTAGACTAAATAAGTGTCGCTCTGTTTCCAACTTAGAAAAGACAGAAAGAAAGACAGAAAGGAAGGGAGAAGGAGGGAGAAATCATGTCACAGATGAAAGCACGTTCTCAAAGATCAGGGCAAAGTGTCCTTACTTCAGCAAATGCTCTGGCGTAACTTCATAATGAAATAATCCTGCTATCTGATACTTCCTGAGAAATAAACAGTGTTTTTATAAAGTTCTTGCCCATTTCACAGCACTTCCCTGTGACACTTTAATAAAGTAGGTTGCAGCAAGTATCCTGCATGCCATGCCTCCAAATGTACCAGTTAATTACTGAGCCCTTTAAACCTACTAACAAGAAAAGCCTTGTTCTTTCAACCTATTGCTTTTTGCCAAAAGAGAAAAAAAGGAAAAAAAAAAAAAAAAAGAAAAAAAAAGTCATTGGGCAAATAAATCTTTCCAGAGAAAACAGATTTGTTTCCAAATCAGTCAACTGTGCTGAACTGGAAAGGAAGAAATGTTATTTTTTCCAGGATGAAAGCAAAACAAGATCTCTCCCTGTTCATCCTGTCTCACCCATTTCTAAAGAAGGTCAGTTGAATTTCTTCATTACTTTTTCCTGCCGTCTTATTTATCTTGAAGTCCTCTAGTCCTTTTCAATTTCACTGTTAAAGCCCAGCCTAGCTGGTCCAACACAGGAGTGCACTGTGCTTTGCTCTTCACAGCTATGTGAAAATCCTGAATAGATCAGGGTGAACTGTAATCATCCAGACATTCTCCTTTCTTACTTGCTTTCTCCATGCTTCTGAAAAAAAACCCCATTAATCTCAAGCGTTTATTGTGGATTTTGTTTCCTTTTAGCATCTTATTCATTACAGATGCTCCAAAGTCTGTGAAAACAATCACAAATTCAGTCTGCCCCAGCCCTGTGTGTTGTGCTATGATGAAATACAAATCTTTGAATCATAAGCATCTTTTAATACTGGTGCCTGGTACTGAGTTTGGAAGAAAGGAGTGCCAGTACAAATATAAGACAATATATTAAGCCAGAGCAAAAAGAGCTTTGCTACTCTCACAACAGGTAGTGTTTGATCTTTAACTCGGAGCCTAGGGCAGCTCTGGGGGGTGTGACTACACTTCAGCTCCAGTCAGCAGAGGCCATCATGTTTGCCTACGCCACCCCAGCTAGAATAGGAGTGGTGTTTCGCACGCCGCAGAGTCAAATGCAGAACTAGATGTACATTTCTTTTAATAGCCACAGCCTGTAAGAGAGGGTCATTAGATCAGTTGGTTTGATCTCCTAGATGACACCTTAAGGAAAGAAAAATGCATCCTGCTGAATTCTTCTCCTAAGTGCTCTCATTGTGCTGGGTTGGTTGCACCAGTTTAACCTCTTCTGCAGTCACGTACACTCCACTGACTTTGGAGCATCAGCAAAACAGCCTGAAGGGAGGTAAATGCCGGCTGCCGATACGCAGGTCTTGGAGTGAAAGGCTCTGACACAGGATCAAGTGCCCAAGCCTTATCTACAGCCTCTTCTGCCCTTGTGTTACCTCCCTGCTGCCTCAGGTGCTGTGCATGCAGACTCCACACCAGGAGCAGGGAGCTGGGAAGCGATGACTCAGGCACCGTACCCTGACCAGGTGCCTGCGCCCCAAATGCGTCTGGGCAAGTCTGGAGGCAAACCAGGTTCATGCAGTGCACACACTGAAGAAGCTGGGAGAGCCACCACAGCTAAAGGCTCTTTGTCAAACTCCCCAGTGATATGGTGAACCCAGAGCTGAATTCAGTTCTCAGCTTGGTCTCTTCATTACTCTGGTCACAGCCCTGTTGTACTGAGAAATGTGCTACTTTTAAAACCAGAAAACTACAGGATGTGATATATGGCAGTGTCTGCAGGATTCCATGGCTTTGCTAGCAAAATGAGCAGCAATTTCACATCTTACATTGCAATACTAGTTCAAGTGCCAAAATTAGGTTCAGCAGTCCTTTCAAAAGAAACCGGTGCTCCTTCATGGCACTCTTTTGTCTCTAGTCAGAATTTATCCACTGTTCCAGAGCTGCCATTGGATTTATTTTACCATGTTGTTCTTTATTTGCCAAGACACTAGAAGATCATCTCTTTTCTGATTTTGGTGGTACAGGGTGCAAACCTTCCTTCACCTTCCTACACCCACTGTTTCATCAGAAATGCTTCCCATCTTTCAGTGTTTATTCCTTCTAGAGGTAATGCAGAGCTCTCTGAAGTTGCCTGGGTGCTCCTGTTGGTGTGAGAACCTCTCAGGATGTATTCACTTGCTTATTTCCAAGGGAAATGTCATCCCAGGAAGCACAAATACTCTTTCTCGAAGTGCTGCATTTCCCAAGGTGCAACACCTCTGTCAGAGAGAGGCACATCTGTTTCTACACACCTCTGGCACAGGGGTTTCTATTAAAAGTAATTGCCTTGGTGGTACTTTCTCTGAACTGGATTCTCTGATGGCAACAACTGATCCCATAATACCAAAGCCATTTAGAAAATGCTACCTAACTCATCTTAGCTCAGGCACCCACTGCTGGGTATACAGACTGTTGTTAAATGTCAACTGATCTGTTCTGCTGACTGTCATGGGAAGGTGTCCACACTCCATCATCAGTGTTTCTAGTTCTCTGGCCCCCTCAGACCTCTAGGGGTTGTCATTTTGAATCATTGTTAATATTAAAGAAAGTATTTCCACAAAAGCAAATGGAGTGGCTGTGAAAATTGTCACACTCCCATTGAAGTCAACAGGAGTTACCTGAGTGGGAGCAGATGGCACCTGCTTTTTCTTTATAACCAGTGTTTATTCATTCCCTCTAGGTGCCCCTAAAATCCTTACACTGCCAACCTTTCTCTAGATAGATCTAGCCCAGCTTGCATGAAAGCAGCATTTGCCAGATGGGCTTCCAAGAAATTACACTGCACAAATAATTACTCTAGAGGAGAACAGCCTTGGCAGCAACTACCTAAGCACTGGAGAAATGCAAGTAGTCAAAGGGCAAGGCTTTGGAGAGCACTGCCACAAACTATCTGGTGGAGCGTGTTAGAGAGACATTCAGCAAATGTGACTGAGGCCTCTGACACTCTGCCAGCTGTCAGGTTTGGAATTACAGCCATAGCAATTAGCCATGATTACTTCCCGATGTTGTTAAGTACAGTGCAAAGTTGTAGTAGTCTCTTTTTGTGATATTGAAGTGCAGTGCCAAAGAGGAGTATCAGATCTCCAGTCTGAAGACTAGGAATACGTTGGCAGGTGTGCTCAGGGAAGAGACAGGAGGATCAATATTTACTGTTCATGCGTAGCAGGTCCCCCTCCAGACATGCACTGGCAATATTTGTTAAAACATTATTAAACAGATAAATAAAGATAATAACCCCTAGTAGTGCTGTAGAGGTTATAAAGACATCCCATGACTGTAGTAGTCCAGCCAGTTGCCAGGTAGTTTGACCATAAGCTACTCCCTTATCAAAAGCATAAAGAAAATTGCTGTTTTGTTGCAGAACCAAAAGCATTAAATGTTAATAAATTATTTTGCTTTACCTAGAACTTCTGTCCACCTTCGGTTTAGATAAAATTGATGAACAAGTGTCAGAACTGAAGATCTGTACATACAGATACTTTTTTTTTATTATCCTTCATACCAGGTAATAAAAAAAAATGTTTCCAGCTAAAGTCCTCTGGAGATCATATCCAAAACTAGGAGAGAACTAAGAGACCTCTAGGCAGCTTGGGATACTAGCTGCGAATTACAGCATCAGTAGTAACCTATGCAAAGATGTTGTTATTTGAAGCAGTGATAAACAAAATATTCTAAGCTCTCTACACCTTAATTTTGTATTTCAGGTTTACAATTTCAGTAAGGAAATTGAATATAGGATGAGGGTTATTTACTCTGAAGGAACTGGGTAACAAAATCGTAAACACTCTTTTCCCTCTTCCTTTAAATACTGCCATACCCCTACCTCATGTGCTCAAGGCTTCTCTGAAGACTTGGAGAGTGAAGATAGGATCTGTGTGGGGAGATGAATCATTTCAGCAGACCATGTTGGAAGACTTGCTTATATCTCTGTTTACATCAAAACCTGTTGAAATGTCCAAGTGTTCACTGGGGATGCCATGACTCCAATTGTGCCCAATTTGCAAAGTCTGAAGTTGAGGACTGTGAGCCCCAGCTATTGTAATCTGTAAAAACAGGCAATGCACACAGAATTATAATTTTTAAGATGCAACCAAATAATGCACCATCAGTAAAAAATCCAAAGCTTTCTTGAGTACCTTGGCTGCTGGACACCTGCTATGCAAGAGGTGTGATACAGAGCTGTTCAGTTACAAGTGATCACGGGAGGCAAAATTGTTGTTTACCTTCCCCAACAGAGCAGATGTGACTTACAATCAGACTTTGGTTAAACACTTAGGAAAGAGCATTTCTGCCAGATCAAATGAATGCCCATGGAAACCAACTGTGGCAGAAATTAATTTAGTTAAACATTTGAACTAATCCTCTCGGAAATTCTTTTGGTGCTGTTTATTCAGCTTTAATTGTTTCATGAACACACAACAGTTTAAACAGGGCCTTAGAACCTGTGTCAAGCCATAGAGTTCATTTGATACAATTTAATTTGACCACTTGAGAGGCATAAACATTCTTAGCATGTAAATTAAAGGTGTCTCTGGAAGGCATTCAGCTTTTACTAAATGTTGTTAAGAAGTAGACAGAAGCTAAACAGAGGAGTGTTGTACAGAGCCGGTAATCTGATATTCTGCTATCATTACCATGAAGTTCTTTTTCACAGTAAAAACACCTCAGACTTGAGATTCCAGGAAGAGGTGATTTTTTAAATGTGAAAGAGTAGATGCTTTGTTCTTCCATAATTGATGGAAGAAAACTCTTGCTGAAGTTTGCGTAAGTTTCAGTTACGCAAGGTTTGGAGTTATACCGCTCCCTTACTGGACACAACCTCGTAAGTTATTGTTCCCAGTGTTACTAAAAATTGTGTGGTAGTGTAAGGTTAGCAAGTACAGAGCAAACTGGCCGATTTTCTGTCTTCTCTACAGACAGGAGGAAGCAGTGGATAAAAAAAAATAAAGAATATATTCTCTTAGCTCAAGTAGGAACATTTTAACTCTACACCAAGGTGAAGGCTCAAGTTCTCATTAAGTTAAATTGAAAAAAAGGGCTTCAAAGTCTTGTCTGTGGCTGTATTGTTCAGGAAATAAAGATCATCTTATGAGTGCCCAGCAAAGTTTGTTGTAATGGAAGTGTGGGCATGCACAGCTCAGAGAAAAACCTTGTGCACACACTCACAGGTACAGAACAACCTTCACAAGGATAACAACGTCTTCAGGTTCCTGATTTCCTCTTGGTCTGTCCCTGCTAACCAGAGCAGCTGGAGACACACATCTGCTTCTGATTTCCCAAGCACCTGCAAAGCAGAGGGGCCAAAAAGGACTGACATCTATATGGCATAAAGGCCACTGTGGGCCAGCCTCACAGAGAGCTCTGGATCTGCTGAGGAAAAGCAGCTTGGAGGGTGAACAAAATGCACCTTGTAGGTCTGGCCTCTGGTAGGTTTGGGTATGGGAGAAGTGAGACACATGTACAGGGTGTTTCAGCATAAGGAAAAGTGATTAGTGAGGGTATCAAAGGGCAATTTGACTTCTGGTTTAAATGCCTCGGCACAGGCTGAAAGACAGGATGAATCTTGGTTCCAGAGTTCACAAAAATACCTAGGTAAGCCAGTGGTTACCACTTTGATTTACTATGCAAAGACAAAGAGAAAGGGGGAAAAACAGGAAAGAATGATAATCTGTCTTCTGAGCTACTTTAAGTAAAAGTGAAAGGACATTTGTCAGTCAGGCATTTGGAGAGCAAACTCAGCACAATGTTGAAAACTGTGAGACGAAAAACATTAGGAAGTTGTGTTCATCAATTTAGCTGCTGTTCTCTTCTTAAGAACCTTTCCTTGCCTGCTCTCAAGCAATTTGTGACTTGATATTTGCTACCTATAGACACCAAGTGAGTGGTAGCAGCACAGTTTGTCCACAGAAACGGCTGTGGATATGCTCCAACATGGTCTAGACTTCCCAGAAGCTTATCTAAACAAACAACCATATCTTGATATAGTACTTCTCTTCCCCAGATTAAGGTGTTTTCTCTAGGTCTGGATGGGTGGATTTCTATCCCTGGATAGAGGAAAGATGAAGGGGAAATGTGCACTTTTCTACTTTGGCCAAGGAAGAGCAGCAGTGAAGTCCTTCGAGCATAGGTACAGGGTGGACCTCAGGGAGCTGCAGAATATATGAAGGCTGACTTTGAGCGTCTGGACAGCCAGGGTTATAGGGACAGGTAGAAAGAGTAGGAAGTGAATGGAAGAACAAAGTTGCAGTGCTTTGGGAGGCAGTGACACAGCAGAGGTAGGATCGAGCAAACTCTGAGAAAAATGCCGAAGACTCATTAGAAAAGGTAGGTGGGGATGAGAACGGCAGGTCAGGAAGGTGCAGGACGTGGCTGGGACTGGAGGATAAGGAAGAGAAAAGAAAAGTGGTCTGGTCTCAGAGGGAATAGGCTGAGGACAAAGAAATCAGAGGGCAGTTCTCTCCTCCACTACCTTTAATAGGAATTATTTTTATGAGGAGAATGACATGAATGCAAGCAATCTCTCTATCCACTCCAAATCCATGATAAAAGATGCCCACCTACAGTTTCTTGTTGCTTCGGCCATTGTGTTAATTTAATTACTTTTAATTAAAGCACTTTAATTTTCAAAGGACTTTAAGGAGAGTAGTACTACCACTGGCCTATGGGAACAACAAGACTATCTAGAGGTACTTATCAATTCTTCAGGGTGGGCCTGCTCTACAGACACCTTTGAGACTGCAGGGAATATATAGTGCTTGCTGCTCTTAATGCAAATTCACTCAGCAGCAAAAGCACAGAGTTCGGTTCAGGCTGCAAACACTCAAATGAAAGCTTGAGCAACTGGAACACCTTGCAGCACAAACAGGGGGTCTCATTCTTTAAACAGGGACTCGTAGTGCCGTTTCAGATCCCCGGGAGTACCCAAGAGGTCTGGTCAGCCTGACAGGTATCACAGAGGTGTGACATGCAACGTCCCTTTGGGAGAAAGGTGAAAGCCATACAGAACATGTTTTGGCATCTCAGATAGCACTAGATGCCTCTGCATGAGTAAGCTGTCCTCATGGTTTCTATAAGATTCCATCTCCACTGCTAAAGAAAAGAAGCCAAGGACTACTGCCAAGGCCAAGCAGCACAAACTGACTCCTTCCCCTGTTGATTAGGGCTTGTGCTCTCCCGTCCAGGCTGCTTGGTCTTGGATCTCATCTGAACAACATGTAGTCTTCCTGTGATTCTAAGAGGGAAATACTTCCTTCTGCTTGTTGTCTTTTTAAGTGGGAAGTGTGTGAAATACCCTGGCAGCTGTGCCTCACTCACTAAGATATGTTTTTCCAGAATGCCCACAAAGACACATCAGAGCCTGGGGGTATGCTATTAGAACATGAGTGTGAGGACACAAAGCCTCTTGGGCTTAGTGGAGGACTGTTTTGGGTAGAGGGAGCCAAACCTGGAGCATTCTGACCTATCCTGTGTTTGGGAGGGCTCCACAGGATTTTTTTTTCAGAGCAATGTATATCTGGGATCAGCGTGTACATGACCTTTGGTCAGCTGATAGAGACCACTGTTAACATCAGATGACATTTCGGGTTTGAAATGAATCACTGCCATTGCTGTTCAGTTTTGTTACTGCAGTCAGTCTCACTGAACAAACACTCGGTTGTTTGGCTAATTGAATAGCAAAGAAATAAAAAAGCAAAGGAAATGTGGTTGCTTAAGAACGACTGCTTTTTGAGGGCTTGGGATTTCCATTTTCATTTTGCTGGTCAGCAAAAGCTGCTAAGCAGAAGCAGCCGCCTGTGACCCCCCTGTGCCCTGCTGTCGGTTTGGGTTGGAACGTGTTCCCTCGGCATCCGTAACCCAGCCGTGAGAACGAGCCTCGCCGCCCTGCAAACCCCGCCGAGCCCGCTTCTCAGTGCTCAATGTGCTTCTTGGCCTGCTGACATTCTGGCAGCACTTCGATTGCAGACCTCAATTTAATGCAATTATTAAATCTAAGACGAATACTGTGTAGGATACTGTCATCAAATCCTAGGCTGCAGGTCTGGATCTCAATAGATGGTGTTGCCAGTCCCCCTGCTCAGAGAGTCAAACACACCCCATGCTACCCCAAATGATGTTTATCCAATTTATTCCTAAAACCTCCAGCCTCAGAAGGAGCTCTGTAGGTTCCAGACCCACAGCAATGACACAGTGAGCCACAGTGCCCCTGTGCTCACAAGCTGCTGCTCTGGGAATCAGGAAGGAATAGGCTTCCCAATTCACTTGATGATTTACCTGGTGACCCTTACAGACTTCCCAAACTTAGGAAAGAAGGAATGATGACATTGACTTTACCATGACAAATTACTTGTATGAAAAACATTTTTGATAAAGTTCTACAGACTAAAAAATTCCTAATATTATTAGCATCTAATAGTGTCAACAATTTAAAATAGTCACTCATTTTAATATCCTTGGAATACAAAGCCTCAGCTAACTATATTGGTGGGGTTTTTTGGGGGTTTTTGGGGTTTTTTTTTGTGGAGGGGAAATTTTAGGGGACTGGTCCCCTTTCCCCAACTTCAATAACATTTTGGCTGCAAATGGTGAGGTGAGGGATGGTGAGGGAGGCAAATTTCTGCTCTTTAGTGTACTGTTTTTACTGCATCTCTGTAGGACTTCAGCAGGAAAACAAATGGCTCTTTTTCATAATCAGCTTACTTAATTCCCTCTCTGATGGACAGTCTGTAGCAAACTGTCTCCAGGTAGGAACCAATGAGCATGGTGAGAGCACAGGGTCACCAAACACACAGTCCTTTGCCTTTCTGACCTGAAAGATTTTCATGGCCCTGGAGATCTTAAAGGTATTTTTAGAAGGAAGGCTTCAAATGCATTCCTGACTCCTTTTTTTTTTTTGAGAGAAAACCACAATTACATGGGCAGAGTATATAGGGAAGGTTTTTGATTGCCAGGTGCTGGAGAGATGATCTTCAGGAGCACTTGTGTTTATGTAACTTAGGTTATTTGATCTGGAATGTCCTTTGACTCAACTGCCCTGTCCTCCTCTCCACCAGTGTGCACAGAAGGATGGGACTCTTGGGGGACTTCCACTTCCCCCACACAAGAATTTTGCCTCTGACATGTATGAGGAGTAGGAACAGGACTGCAGCAATAAATAAATACCGAAGTGATTAAAAACAAATGTGTGAAGCATTATTAATGATACACTGGAGGGAATGGAAGCATACTATGCCAGAAACACCATCAGGAACAGAACAGATATCACAGGCTACACAGCCTGATGTTAAAACAGCAGAAGGGGACAAAGCAGTGATTTACTGTGCAACATCTGAGCCTATAGCTGGATAGTTCAGGGCTGATTAGTGGAGTTGTTTTTTGAGCTAGCAGGTCAGGTCATGCTAGGGTCTATGCAGGTAACCTACCTCTGTCAACAGGAACTGTCTTGTTTTGCCTTGTTCTCAGTATTCAGCACACCCCCTGCCCTCCCTCCATCTTATTTCTATACTCACCGCTCTTGGAGAAGTTTTGACAATTTGCAGTCCATATGTCCTTGATTCGAAAGTGTTTCTGGAAGGACAGCTGGACTGTCTGGATGCCCAGCAAAGCCCTCTATTGTGCAAGAGTTTGGTGATGCAGGGGACTCTCCTTTTTGTCATTTCCCCATTTTTCCACTGATGTATTTGAAATGCAACCACCACATATGCAATGCTTTACTCCAGTAAGTAATTATGTGACAACTCCTGTTCTGAGCACTCATGCAACCGTGTTCAGACAGAGAAGGAAACAAGTCATTTGCATACAGAGCAAATATTTTGTCATCACCTGCTGTTCATCCTAATGAGATTTTGCCAGACTCATTAGAATGATTCCACGCTTCTTAATACCCACTGGGATTGCTTTATTATTTGATGGAGTCAACAGTTGGCATATGCCACAGTGTCTCTGTATTCAGGTCTCTTGAAACCTCTGAAGGCAGCTAAACAAAGGCAGTGAACAACCAGTTTTGTTTCCTTCTTTCTCCCTGGATGTCTTAACGCTGACACCAGTGACTCATAAGCACCACGGTTAAAGGGATCTCTTTATCAGCCCACTCCCACTGGCTTCTGAAGACAGTAGGCATCTTTTCACTAGGGACTGGCTTGTCTCTGCATGGCTGAAAGCAAGGACCCTGACCTCCCCTGCAGAGGACTTGTGGGGATTTCTGTTTTTCTACTTCCCCTGCTGGTTTTAAAAATCTTTTTTTCAAAAATCACTGGTGGTGTTTTTTCTCTCCTCTTACTCTATCACAAAATTACACAGACAACAGGAAGGAGACCTATTAAGAAATTACAGAAGATTTGGGCATGGCCCAAATCCACATGATCCTTTTTGTGTGTAAGCTTTCCATACAAGTTGGTGATCATGGATTAGTTCAGTTGGTTAGAGCTGTGCTATTAGAACACAGTGCTAATAATGCTAAGATTAAAGGTTCAGTCCCTATATCAGACCACTCACCTAGGAGCTGGACTCAATGATCCTTGTAAGTCTCTTCTAACTCAGAATATGAAATTAGTGTGCTAGGAATTGCAGTAAAAACAACCAAAAAATTGAGAGTAATGCTTTTTCTGTATCCTCACAACTGTAATCTGAGGTTCTCCAATGGGATTAGTGGGATATAATTGGTTTGGGTGTTACTTATAACAACATGGAGTAAAAACCAAAAATCCTGAAGTATGATATTGAAGTTGACAGTGTCACTTTAAACAAATTCACTCTAGATGATTTTTGCTTTGGGAGTCTCCCTTTACAAACAGACTTTGTCAGGAGCCAGAGTAAACACTATGTTAATCTTAGATCAGCCTTTAATTTTCCGACTTCCTTTCCCTTCCCCTTTCCTTTCTATTTCCTTCTAAGACAGTAATATTATAGACAATTTAAATCAGACATGTCCAGAGCTGAACAACAAAATCACCGAGGACAACGAGAACAACAATAAACTCAACATAGTAATTATTTTCCCGTCACACAAGTAATTACAAAAGCCAAGAAAGAACAACTGAGTGCTCCTAACCTGATATTGATCATTTAATTTTCTCAAGCCATACAATATTAAGCAGGCTAATGCTCCTAGAGGGAATCCTGGCAACAATTAAGCATAGCTATGAAAAAGTCAGACTCATTGCAGGCTTGAGCAAGGGGGGTAACTCGCTGTTCGTGCCAATGGTAATAATTATGAGCAATGGAAATAGTGAAATGAAAGACAGATTAATACTTAGGCACAAGTTCACCATTTCAGTGAGGTTTGTATCTGGCCAGGTTTGTGTTAACATGACGTCCTCCGCTTACCTGGCATTCCAGCAAGGCCAACATGTTGGCCAGTGGTTGTCACAGGCTAACTGGGGGTGTAGCTTCTGTCTACAAGGTGAAGAAGGAACTTGGCAAAAGGTTAACTCGTGAGCATTGTGACGCACAAGCTCCTCATTCATGCTGTGAGCTGAGGCATCACCATAGCTTTAGTCAGGAGGAGCCAAGCTGGAGCTTTTTGCTGTTGTGCTGGTTCTAAACTTGAATCATCTGTTGTTCATTCCACAGAGCGTGAGCCTCTCTTTAGATCTGGAAATTTGCTTGCCAAAACAGAGGTTCTGGTTGGCTTGAGTATCCTACCTAGTGTCTAATTGTTCCTCCTAGATACTATTAATAACCAGTACCTTCAGATCATGCTTGCCAGCCCATGTGCATACCTGAAATACGAGAGAACACCTCAAAAGAAAATTGATACCTGTGTTTAGGCAACTGGGTTGGACCCCAGCATTTGGTTCCATGTGCAGCTTTTAGATGCTGCTGACTGCACTGACTGGGTTTCAGCTGGCTACACTGGGAGCTCAGGCACCCAGCTCACCGCAGACACCAAGCGTGTGCCGCGCCTTCTGAAACTCTGGCTGCTGGAGATGTCCTGCAGTAGTGTGGTTGGACTTCTGCTGCCTCTCCAGGTGGACATGTGCTTCCTGCAGATGCTGTGCCATGGCTGCCACATCAGCCTGAACACCTCAGCTGTCTCACAGCCTCTCAGGTGGCTCACAGCGCAGTGGTGAGCAACTTAACTGGCCTCATGGTCAGTTCTATCAACTGTTTCCAAGCAGGGAGACCTTCCAGTGCTGCCCTCGAGATTTAAACCATGAACAAAGGACAAGCCTGCTTATGAGAGCAAACTCAGACTTGTGTTTAATTTCGAGCACAAATAAAACCCACAAGGAGTCACCATGGGAGGAGAAAGAATGGTGAACAGACACTGTGGGGTGAGGTTTTCTTCTCCATGCTTTCATGGTGGGTGCAGTAGCAGCTCCTCAGAAGCATTCTTTCTGTAAGGATCCTGTCAGATACAGAGGAAACACTGAATTGCAACCATATGTGGGGGCCCTGCACAATGCAATCCCATTCCAACTCCATTAATTTTAGTTTCTGTTATTTCATGTTGTACCACTTAAATGTCTCTAGACAAATTATCATCAAAGTCCTACACGAATTAGCAAAACGTTGAATTTTTCCTTTCCTGATTTACATCAAGGAAGAGAGTCCTGATTTAGACAGGTTAAGAAACTCCACCTCAAGCCTTCCACTACTTCTGTGGGACTTTAAAGAGAGTTCAAAATGTTTGAATGGGTGTGCTTTTGTTTTCATTTCCTGAGGAAAGCTGGAGTAATTGCTGTTTGCAGTATTTCTGACCATCGCCAATCCCTCTAGCCGGTGAAGGGAAAGAAGGAGAGAATGGATATGTCAGAGAAGCCAGATAATCAGACATTCCCTCTAGTAAAGGATCATTAGTGAAAGATAAATGGATTGTAATGGTCACACAGTGTTGTGGGAAGCAAACACAGAATATTCTGGTCCTTTATTTTTTTATTACTCTTTTCATTTTTGTTTTATTGTCCTTTTATTTTTCCTAGTTTCTCTATAGATCCCATCTTACAGAACTCCATGTTTTTCAAGATAACAAAAAATTCAAGAAGCCAGAAGAATAAAAATTGCCAGTGACATAAAACAAGGGCAGACATAGAAAATTATGCCCTCTTGGATTTCCTGCAAATGCATAATCTGCCTGTGTCAAGAAAAAAAAAAAAGGGGGAGGTGGAAGAAAAACACAAATTGAAATTTTTTTTTCTTTAAATTAGAATTTGATTTATTTGAAAAATGAGCCAATTTAAAGTTGTGATGAACACATATTAAAGCCTGAATTTACTATACTTAATCATACAATTTGAGTTATATTGAACGAAATTTAACTTTGTACTATGCACTCTAACTTCCCTTACCAATTTTGAGGAAAGGTAAAAAACTCTGAATTTGTAAAAGTCGTGGACTAAGCAGAATTTATGGGTCTACTCCACTTGTTTTTGAAACAAAAATGTTTGCTTTGTTTATTCAGCTGAAGTGTCCTCCACAGTATAAGTGGTATTGTAACGGGGATGTTTTGTATAATAATAATAATAATAATAATAATAATAATAATAATAGTAAAAGCTGCTAGCCAGAGTGTGTCGTCTAGAAGAAGGCACACCCCAAAACATATGGCACCAGCCACTTGGGCAGCTGTGCAGGAAAACAGGCTGGGCCCCATAGAGTTTATGAGCTTAAGCTCACTTCTGTGCAAAGACGACCATCCACCTCCTGAACCTTCCCTGACCTTCAAATCCTAATGCCGCCTTCACATGACACTGCACCTGAACCCATCAGCTGCACTGAGCCAGCTCAGGTGTCTGCACCCACGGCACAGCTAATCTGCATCCAGATAAACTCTCCATGGGCATTGGACAGATGGATAAAGCTCAGTCTGCCATCTTATTCGCCCTAGGCTGAGAGTATATCTGAGAGTTGGAGAACCAGAAGGACTTTCTTCCCACTTCTAGACTCTGAGGCAAGAGGATCAGCTGTATTCATCCAAAATCTTGAAAACCCGAGCAATCAGATCAATTCAGTTGCATCATTTTCACAAGTGCATCCTTGTAAAATAAGTGTATTTCACTTTTCATTTAATTACGCTTTCTGTGGGAGTAGAATCCAACATAAACAGAATCATAACAACAACAAAAAAAAGATGAGAGGATCACTCACTCACCATTTCCTGCTCTAAAAATAACCACAATTAAAACTATGTTTCCAAATAAACATATACCATTTAAATCAGGGGCCTCCTATGCTGTGTATCCTCTAGGACCTCTTCTGCTCCTGGCTAACATTAACAAAAAGAAGAGAATGTAGTTTAAAGTAGCCACACCTTGTTGAAGAGATGCAATTTAGTATTTACTAAAGCAATAAGAATTTATTCTCCTTAAAGAAAACAAACAAATATGAATTGAAAACAAGATTCAAATAGCTACTATATAAACCTAGGTTCCTTGCTTGGTGGTTTAAAACATGCTCACTTTTATATACCTTATCCTAACCTATTCATTCTGAAAGCTACCCACATAGGTTTAGTCAAAGGATTCATTAATTACACTTCCTGACTTATTCTGAGCCACGCATAGTCCTGTCAGTCTTGAACATCTTTGTTACCCATCCTGCTCAGCCTGCCTCTTGCAGAAAACTATCTCCATCCAATGTGATGTTTCAGGAAAGAAGGCTCCATACAGGCTCCTTATTGACCAACAAGTCAATACTCTCCACCTCCCAATTCAACCCCTTCTACACAACAGAAACAGAAAAGTTTTTAATGGAAATCTCCATTGTCATTCTTGCTTTCTGTTTTTTTCCAGGACAAAAAAAAAAGCCAAAGCATTATGTCATCCATGCTTTCCTCCAGAAGAGATATTTCATCTCCACCTAAAGCTTATCATTATTTAATTGCTGCTTTATGCAAGCAAATTCTCTCAGTATAACCCAGTATCTGATCTTGCTCTACTCTGGACATGATAAAAGCCCTTGAGAAGGGCTGGTCCTATCTCCATCTCAATCCTGCAAGATCCTGGACTTCTTCCAGTGCAGCATCTAACTGGCATGTGAGTCAGAAACAGTGCCTAGTGACAGTGATAAATGCTCTGCTCTTGGCTGTTGCCTGAGTTCACACTGCTGGATATCCCTACAGTATTTGATTACATAAACCCTGAAATCCTTTTGTCCACATTAAGGATGTTTGGTCAGCACTACAAGATCTAAATAATAATCTCTAGAGAGGAAACTGGCAAACCAGTGTCCAGTGTAAGCAGGGAGTATGCAGAGAAAGTCCACCTGTTGAATGAAACTCACTGCTCTTTCAGGGCTGTGGCAATCACATGTATGGAAATATTTGAAGTAAATTAACGATTAAAAACTAAACAAAATTATCCCTTTTTCTACAAAAATTCTACGTTTCTACAAAATTGTCCCACTCCCACTATGCCACGGGGCAAGGAGAGCTCTTGAAAAAGAGATCTCCCTCATAGTCTGTGCTGTATTTGCAAACCCATCTGAGGTTTATCATCATGTGAGTCCACACCCTGACAATTGCCTGAAGGCTGGGGAGATATTTTTTAGGAAAGGGGAGCAAAGAAGCAAACAGAAAGGAACCCCTCCCTTTTCTGTGTGTAATACTGTTTTGCCTGCTTATCATCAATATATTTTGGAGGCTCGAAAAACAGCGTAAGAGACAGGTCCTTTCTGCATGTCAGGCCTGCCTCTCTGCAGCACAAGCTGTGGGTCTGCCCTCACAGGCCCCCTGGCAGAGGGAGCTGTGGCCAAGTGAAGTCTGATGCAAGGACATCATCTTCCCTGAAAGGTCTGAAAAAAGCATCCTGACCCCTGCATGTCCCCTTGAAAGCCAGGGTAGGGGCAGGAAGAAATGGTGAAAACACAGCAGGAGAAGGAATCTGAGTTGAATTTGAGTTGTTGATGTTTTTTTCATACCCAGCACATTTTGTTAGTTTGTCAGTAGCTTGAGGCAGCCACTTTAATAAAAACTAGTCAAAGTTTAGGGAAGAAATAGAGAAAGAGGTGCGTGTGTGTGCATGCTTTTACCAATGCCATTGCTGACAAACTGAGGTTTGATAAAGTACATTTCTTGCTTGGGGGTGGATCTAACTGTACACCTTTTGCCACAGTAGAAAGAAAATACAAAATATGATTATAAAGCCACAATAAAAACATGCTAATATGCAAGGGGGCCTTTTTTGGCACTTAAACCCTGAGAATCTGCCTGCAAACCCCTTCAGTAAATTCTTCATTGAAGGTTCCCATATGAGTTACCCCAGTTAACATCAGAACGGGTTAAGGAGGAAAAAATCCCAGCTGCAACCCCAGTTTAAACCTGCCTGTGTAAATTGGTCCTGGATTCCTGTGCAGGTGTGTCAAGTATTTTTTTGTGCTTCTGGGCTTGGACCAGACCTCTGTTCTAGAGGTCATGTGCCTGCTTTTCTCACCCACTCCTCCACTGCACCAATTTCTTTCAGGATCATTTCTCCAACTCATCTCTTCAGGGTGTCGTCGGTAGACAGAGGGGAGTGAACATCTATTCCCTGGTTGTTGGGCCAGGTTTGTGGGAAGGCCTTTTTTTTTTCCAAGGCCTGTGTGAAGGAAAACAATTTGCTGTGATTAGAAAGCAGGCAACAAAACAAGAAGGCAGAGGCTTTCTGGGTAAAGTTTCTCCATGGAATTCCTGCAAGCCACAGTCCCACTATGAAGATGCTTTTCATTTACAATAATAGAATCATTCAGGTTGCAAAACCCACCACTAAACCATGTCCCCAAGTGCCACATCTACCGTTTCTCCAGGTACCAGTGTGTGTGCTTCTCCTCTTGATAAACAATAATCAGGCTGTATTTTACCTTACCTGCAATGTATGTCTAGGGCTTTACTTGCCATTAACAAGTGGCAGAAGTGCAAGGAGCATGCACACATCTCAACACACATACAGGAAAGGTTCATCCAGCACCCCAGTCCCAGAGCTGCCTGCTGGCAAGAAATAGTCATCAGCACCAGAAACTTTAAATTTTCATTCCCAGAGTAAACTAGAAACATTGCTCCAGTGACAACATTGTTCTCTTCTGCTTGTGCAGGCAACGTAAGGCTGGGGCTGGTAACTGCAGCCTGTGTGACAAAGTCTTGATAGGTGATGCAGCTGGCAGGACTTGGATAGGGTCCTTCCCCTCAAAAGCTGCAAAAACAAGACTGGTTTACTTTGGACCTTTAGTTCTGTTTTAGCATTTGATAAAACACACGGCATCATAGTTAGGAGAGCCTGCCTCTCCCCCTGAGATGCCGCCCAAGGAGTAGACAATAACAAGTAGCATTGATTTATTGCTGCAGAGGAGGTAGAGAAAGAGGAATGTAATAAATGCTGAGGAGATGAGAAATGCACCCATTTCCTCACCCCCTACACACTCACAGGCACTCTGGAGAGGGAGGGGAGGTTATCTGCCATGAACCAGCACATTGCTGAAATTCTAATGAAACAAGAGTCAAAGCAGGTAGGAGGTGGTAGAAATGCTGAGCTTGATGCCCATTTATCATCTTCAAATGCTGAACCCAAGCTGGAGAGGAATGTCAAGAGAAGGGCACCCTATTATTTGCAAAAATATTTTTTAAGATAAAGATAGCTATTTCCTATGCATAATTAGAATAAATAAGCTTTATTCCAAAACAAATCAATACCCCTCTTTGAAGGAATACTAATAAGCTTGGCAGAGCAGGCACATAAATGTTAGAAAAAACTTAATTTAAAATTACCTTTGATAGCTTAATGAATCTCCCATACATGCAAGAATTATGCAGACATGCTTTGGATTGTCTGATCAGGCAGTATTTTCCCACACAGCTCCTTCCTTCAGTGTACAAATTAGACCCACTTTGTGGCTATGGCAGCATCTATACTTCATGTTATTCCAAAAGCTAGAAGACAATAAGGAACAGGACTGTGGGACACAGAAAGTACAAAATTACATCCTAGAATATAATCCTTTGTCCAGAGAGATGGGAAATACTGTTCATCCAGGCTTCTCACAGATGGGCTCTAATTGTGTCCTTTCACTTTCTAGGTGCCTGCCAAGCCTAGTGGTTTGGTGTGCAGAAATGCTGAGCTCCCAGTCCCAGCTGAGACAGGCAGAGATGCTTCAGTGATTCACACCCTCGTGTCATACAGTAAGTGCTCTGAGAAATCAAGTCCTGGTGGGTTCAGACTTGGCAGCTGCAGTGCTGACTTAGATGCCCATTTGCCAAATGACAGTATTATGATATCTCATCACAGAAAAGTTCTGCTAAAATGAACCAGCTAATGGCTGGGGAGATCTTGTTCTGCAGTGGCAAGCACTATAGAAAATCCCACGAAGAAAATATTTCAGAATTCAAAGAGCATGGAATCAGGAATACACTGGAAAATAACAGATTGAAATTGGTGCTTGCTAGCTGAGACATGTTTTTCTAGTGCACAGTATGAGGCTGAAGGACTTTGAATACATGAAGAAACCCCAAGTACGTGTGTGCAATTAAAGACAAAATTAAAGGGAGTTAAGTACTGTTGCATGACATCCACATGACTTATCAGCAGGGTAAACACCGTGATGTTGAGATTTGCCAAGGCAGCTAAAAGACCACACCTGTGGGGTGAGAGCTGGCTCTTACAGTACGTGGGAGATAAAACATGCTGTCATCAGTGGTTTCACACATAAACACTGATGGCAGTGGACTGGTGAAATTTAGGAACCAGCCTATTGACTAGTGCCTTCTCTTGGGTGAAAAACTTTAAACGGTTACCCTTGTACCTGCTGCCTCACAGCCTAGGACTTGGCCCACTGAAAACTTTCCCCAGTCTCAACAACTCAGTCCAGTTCTGTAAAGTTTGGTGTCTGTTTGGCCCATTCTCCCAGCTTCGATCATGGTATGCTGCCTGTGTCAGTCTGCCTCACCGAGGACCTCCATCCCTCTTCCCACAGTAACCACCAATTTGAGTTGTGCCCATAGAGTCCAATTCCTTGTCTGCTTTGTTTTCCTTCCTCTCATACAATTACTTCTTCATTCACAGAGCACTGGAGAGTTTCAAAGGGTAGGTAAGTCATATCATTTTTTTACAAACCAATCTTTTCCCTCAATCTAAGTCTTGGCCATGAGGAACAGCTACACAAAGTTTTCCTCTCCACCCTATCTGAAGTAATTCAGCCTCAGGCAAACACCTGGACTGGAAAACTTTACTCCCAGTGGTCAAAGTTTGGCAACAATATAAATGACTGGTAAATGAGAAATCTTAATAAAATGCAAAACTGTCAGAGCCACCTGTAAAAACCTTGAACTCTGGACAGAGCTGAGCTGGTTTAGTGTCCCCAGCCTCAGATGTCATGTGCTGTATATCTTCAGCTCAGAGCTGGGTATGTACCAGCCACCCATTTAGCTCTATCACCCTTGTTTCCATCAAAAGGAAAGTTGCAGTGTGACCTGGATGTCTGTAGGGCCAGGACCTCCTTGGCTCTGTTCCCTGAGTTGGGTAGATATGAACCCCAAGAGATGTTCCTGAACTCTTGAGAGACCTGATGATATGTCCCAATGAAGACAGTAGTGGAGCCACGGACTTCTCATTCCCAGAGACAGGCAGGAGATTGTCCCTCAGTCCCTAGGGGCTAACAGACCTAACAGGTCCCCAGGGGTACTTGGTAGGGACCAACCTGCTCAACAGGGTCTTGCTGTAGGGTGTGAAACCAGTTCCCATCCATTTCTAGCAGTGTGAGCAGCCAGCAGTGTCGTGCCTTCAGCACACTGTGTTACATGCCAATGTAACATTAAACATTAAATGGAAATAAGTGAAGGTCTCCAGCTCTTTCTCCTTACTGTGGACCTACTCTCTGGCCTTGAGCAAAATGCTAAATTTTTCTGGGAACCAATTTCCTCTGTTAATAAAGTCTGTGGTCAGATTCATTGAAGATCGATTTATTAATGTTTGTGTAGCATGGGAACATCCTTGAGGGGAACGCTCAGGGGAGAGCAGCACTGTTACTCTTATCTCCTCCAAGTTAGTATCTAACACATCTGCTCAGGGTGACTCAGTCCCACGTCTAGCCTTTTGCTTACTAAAAAGTATAGCAGAGTTTCTATAGTACAATGAAGCATTGGGAATAAACCAAGACAGGGATTTATAGCTGCATTTTCTTGCAATGTGTTATAATAGCCAGCATTATTTAATCACAGAAACATGATCTGGCCTCAGCTAACTAGCTTTGCTCAGGTGTGCTTGTAAATTTAATTTGAGTTCTTCTACCTTGTGCAGAAGTTGAATGCAGGCTAATGTGTGTGCTGGAAAAATAACAAATCGTGTTATGGTATAGAACAGGAAATCTTTCAGTTTCACAATAAAATAATACAATTCAATGCATGCAGTATTTATATAGCACCATTCAGAAATATATGTTAAATCTTTATACAAACCACTTGCATGCTATACCACAGCCAACATGTCAAATCCTATTAAAGAGAAGAAAGCCATTGTAAGAACAAGTCTTCAATGTACATTTAAACAAAGCACTCGTTGGAAGAGGATCCCACTAACAATTGGACCTATATAGTCATTATTAATATAAGTCCTGATCAGAAATTGAATCCATGGCATAAAATATTTATCCATTATGTTCACCACATAAACACTGGTGTAGTGTGTTTTATTTTAAAAACAGTGTCCTGAATCACAGAATGGATGGGTCTGGATGTTCTTTTCCACTTGCATTATCCCAGCAAATGAAGAGTGAAAAAAAGTAGGGAAAAGAAGGTGGAACAGAGGTGAAACGTGCAACAAACTCAAATGCTCTGCCTCACTCTACCGCCTGTGTTTTCTCCATGGTATGCAGCGCCTGCAAAGCTCACTGCTTACTCCATTATGTCCCCTCACCCACCTACTGACACATTTCCATTGATCGCCCACGCAGCTTTAAGCATTTCTACTCTCCTTGCACTGAAAGCTTTTGCAAAGCAGCTGAGGTACCAAACACTGTAATAGGTCATGTGGTAGGAGGAAGCATGTTTTGGGCCATGCACATCCCTCTGCATCAGCTCTGGGGTCTGAAAGACCCCCTCACAGCCATCCAGTGGGGCAGGGGTCCCTGCTCCTGAGGACAGACTGCTGTTATGGGGCTTTGGCTGAGAGATGCACGGGCTGCTTGGCTGATGCTTGATGTAGCTTCTACACTTCTGCCTTGGCAATGCACCTGTGGTAGGAAACATGGGAGAAAGGCCAGAAGGAAACCACTATACTGGCAATGTGCTGCTCAGTAGTACAAACAGCTGTGAGGAGGAGAGAGGACAAAAAACTGCCCTTGAAGTCTCATGCTGACTTGGATGTTGTAGGCAGCCTTGCTGCTGTCTTCAGAAAGGTTTTTACAGTCCAAAATGACTAGCAAGTATCTGTGTTGAATTTATCATAAAAACACAACAGCATGTGCCAAAATAGCATGTCTAGCCCTGGAAAAAAAAAAACTACCTAGCTTTTCATCAACTAAGAACTTGTAGAACAGTATAAGCAGAAATATTAAGTATTACTGACTTCTTTTCAGATGCACCTTATGAATAAAACTCATAAAAGCTGGTTCACTTCAGTTCCTGGAAAACCTTATCTCTAAATTGTAATGTCAAATTAATACAGTAAAGGAATTTATAACTTGTGTTTCTCAGAGGTTAGCAATTTGATCGCTTGCCAACAATGCTTTGTCATTTACTACTTCCCACTAGCATTATCTTAAAACTAATACCAACAGCCAGTTGTTCCAGAGAGCTTAACTGAAATGTGCAATACTGGGAGTCACAGCCAACACACCAGTTCCCACTTCATGTACATTTATAATTGCACAAGAAGCGGTGCTTACTGTACAGTCATCTCTGTGCTCTCTGAGATGACTCACCTTCCCTTGCTCTGCTACACCATGCTAACTTTTACATATATAGTCTACCTACATGGATATCCAGACTCATCCTCTCTTTTTAGTTTGGCTCATTAAATTACAGCCTGTCTTTGCTTTAGGCTCTTCCTAGAGTCAGAGCAGGGAAACATGCACCTCATGAAGGCGATTCTGCTCCTCAGTGGGCTGAATCATTGCCGGAAGGCTGCACCCCCTCTCCCCGTTGCTCCACTGACTGGGGAAGGAGCCCCAGGCAGGGCTGGCAAGCCTGCTGTGTTCCTGCCCCAACCAGCCCTCCCTGCTGCTGCCGGTGGGCTGAGAGGAGACCTTGGAAGGTGTGAAAGCCTTACTGACGCTTGTCGGTGGTGACTCAACTGCTGGCTTGGGCAATTCAGTTAAATAAATAAATTTACACAGCCAAGCCCAAGACGACTTAGGGGGCAGCCTGGCTCTGAGCTGGAGAGGTGCCCCACCAAGCCCTGGAAGCTGCAGCCAGGCTTTCCCAGCCTGCAGTGGCTGAACTTGCACAGTCAGTGCAAGTCACACAGCCCCTGACCCCATGCAGGGCTCTCTCCAGGCTGTTTCCAGAGATAGCCCTCATTTCACTTCTCTTTCCATCACAGTGCTTTGTCTTTGCTTGTTTTCAGGGTTTGTTCCCAAGTGCTTACCCTCTCCCTGCTGCCTGTTTCCTCAGCTGCTGCCTCACACATGCTTCCTTCACTGTTCTCTGGGTACACCCTCTCCCTCGAGCATTTCTCTCCTGCATTGCCGCTGCTCTTTCCCACCAAGTGTGATTTCACCCCCGAGTTTCAGACAGCACTCCAGACATTCACCAGACTTCAGTTCTTTGCGGGTCATGTTCTGCAGAAAGCATCCACTGTCTCCAGGGACCTCAAGTCCCTTCCTCTGTCATAGGGAAGATGAGAATTAATCACTGAGCTGCAGCACTGGCTTTTGGCTCCAGCCACAAACCAATCTATGGTAGGAGAAAGAGACTAGAGCAGCCCAAGGGTGTTACAGATATTTTCATGCAGTAATGGCTCCCCAGTACCTAGACACATGGAGTTACCTTCTCTAAGCCTGCTAAACATCTGATCTGCACTGTTACCCCATCCTCTGTCTTTTGGGTGTGAGGTAGAAATAATTTTCCTTAACTTTAAATGTCTCTAAAATGAAATAACCTGTAGGCTGGAAGGCTCTGCTTGTTACTGTAAAACTACAGACAGGGACTAAGGGGTTTCTTGTGTAGGGGTACATGTTTCTTGGCAGGAGGCATACGATCCTAAAATGCCAGCTGGTTTGTGGAGTGATGTGGCAAGTGTGCTGGTCTACGGGGTGTAGGATACTGCAGGCATGCAACAGCCCAGTCCCCTGGACCTAGGATACAACAGGTCCTTTCCACAGCAACCACAAACCAAACTATGTATGCTTTCCACCCCAATCTTTGCTCCTCTTGTCCACCATCAAGCCTAGAACATCTCAGATACCCTATAGGCACATCCTGTCCACATTAGGGCTAAGTTTATGGTCCCAGCATTATTTCCCCCTTCTGGTCTGGGAAAAAACTGAAGAGCAGGATTTCTGCCTCTAATCTGGAGACTGGAATCAGACTTTTCACCCTTGCTGAAGAGTCGACTGCTGTAACTATACACCACCAAGGGGGTTATTGAAGTTACAGAGAAGGAACTCAAGGCTCAGTGTTTGAGGAGCATTGCTCTTAGAACTACAAAGAGATCTGCATGGCCTATTAATAGATTTGGTCATGGCCCAGTGCAGCTGTACGCCCACTGAGCAGGACAGTATGTTCTAATGGTGTTTAGTTGGCTGATTATAACATCAGTTCTTAGTTTTTTACCCCCACGTTACTACTTCATTTCCCTCCTGCTGTTTCATGCTGTGATTGATCCAGAGCTGTGGGGAGAGGAAAGAAATGTATTTATATTACAGCATAACTAGTCTATATTGCCAAGTTAAAGGTGCGTAATCGAGCAGGGCTACAAACGGAGGGCAGATATATTTCACAGCTGTTTCATCTCTGTTGGTTTGCTCCAATGAGGAGTAAAGCAGTGTACGTGGGTGGGCTGGGGAGTGGGAAGGAACAGGTCAAAGCACTGTTTTTGTGACATACCAATGACAGACAGGCGACTCTTGCACCTGCATGCCAGCCTCAGGCTGTCAGAAGCACCAGAGCCTGATATAAAACCCCAAAACATAACAATTTCTGCTCCAGTAGGGCATGTTTGTGAACATAACACCTCAGCAGAGAAAAAGTTCCTTTCTGATCATGGATGAAACTGGACCAGTGTGGTTACTAATCCAAAATACAGCACAACATGGAAGATCCTCACCATCCTGTTTTGTCAGAAATATATATTGTCCTCTCTCACCTCCAAACCGTCTTTCCAGGCTTGGAAGGTCTCTCTATGCCTGCAAAGGCCAGCCTTGCCCAGCCCATGCAGAGTTGAAAACCCTAGCGTCACCATGGTGGGGCTGTGGAGCTCAGCTGAGGTGGCTTGGTTGTTGGTGATTAAAACAGAGGGTAAATCCAGTCTTATGAGTAGTGTCAGGCACACAATTCACCGACAAGGTCAGGCAATGGTTTGTGCTTTTTTGGGTCCACTCCCTGCATGGGCAGAGCCAAGAAATCAAAATCACAGAATCACAGAATAGCCTGAGTTGGAAGGGACCCAAAAAGGATAATTGAATCCAACTCTTAAAGGAATGATCCATACAGGGATCTAATATCCTGAACTAGGAATAGCTCCCAGTTTAGAGGAGCACCCAGGGTCACAGAGAGTGATGCTGTGTGAGCTGAGTCTGGCTCATGTTTAGTGATGCAGGCTCTGTAACTTTCCTTGGTGCGTCAGAAGCCTTTTGCAAGAACCTCTGACTCAGCTATGAACCTTACTGTCAAAACCCTTGTATGGCATGTTATCCTTAGGAAAACAGAGGTTTAACTTGGTCGCAAAATGGATATATTTGAATCCACACACATGGAGTTTTCTGACAGCAGCACTCATGGCGCAAAAAGCTGCAGGGCTGCAAGATCCAGCAGCTACCTCTTTAACCACTTCTTACATGTGTTGAATAGCATCATAGGATCAGGTTAAGGTGACATTTTGAAGAACAGCTCCAAGCTTCTTTAGCCTTTCCAGAGCTGAAGGAGTAGTTAGAGCAAGATAGGATGGAAGCCACAGCAGCAGCAGAAATGGATGGCGCTGCTGAGGTCCTGCAGCAGCAGAAGCACCAAGCCTCACAGCAAGGACCTGGCTCTGGCACAACACCATTAACAAAGTGAGAAGGCACAGAGTTGAGCTCTGTGGCAAGCTCCTGGCAGGGCAGCCAGGATGTGGCAACACCACGAGTTAGCCCTGCTGTGATAACTCCACAGATGCATGCTCCTCCCCTAAGGTAAATCTAAGTTTGTCAGTGCACATGGTATAAGCTGCCTCAAATTTTCCATGGAGTAAGATTTTGGAGACCAGGCAGTCATGCTGGGAGCTGTTGCTGTTCTAGAAGGTCACACCCAAGTTTGCCACAAGGTCACATTTTCACACTGCCAAGCCTGCATAGGGGAGAGTAGCCAACCCAAATCGACAGAAGAATGCAAACAGAGTGTCTCAGCCTGGGCGCCCTCGCAGTCACCTCAGCATAACCCCGTGGGTGAAGAGTGGATGAGAAATGAAAAGAGAAAGGCAGAGAGAGAGAAAGTTCTGTGAAGTAGAAAGGGGGAGACATTTGGGCTTTTTTCAGTTGTAGCATGGGGCTTTCTTTTTAAGATAATAGTTTTTAAAATACAGCTCTGCAGCATGAGATAAATGTCCTGTTGTTCCTGGGGGATATTTAAAAGTGACTCATTAAATATTTCAATAGCAATGTATTGTTCCAGAGAGAGAAGGCTCGACAGTGAAAGAGAGACTTCACTAAAAATTAGGAGCGGGCGGCAGTGTGTCTGAAAATTCTGCTCTACAGCCCAGTAGGCATCTCAAAATTTAGCTCTATATCTTTTTTTAAAAGTTTGGCTTTGTTTACTGGTATAAGTTGGCAGTGGCATCTTGATTTCCACTGAAGTAGACCGGCTGGTACTGGAAGAAGGAATGAATTTCATTATGTGTATTAAAAAGAAAAAAAAAAAAAGAAACAAGAAAAACCTGGAGGTTTTGATGTGGAAAATGTCTTCTCCCTGACATTAAGAAATACTGTAACACTGCCCCTCCCTGTAATTCCTGTACCAAGACCACACTTTGTATTTCAGGTATAGCACAATGTCAGGGAAGATGAAGTTCAGAGACTTCAAGAAGTGACGAATTTGTCATACCCCCTCTGGACTTATTTCAAGGATTAATTAATTGCTGTTATGATGTGCACCTTATTGCTAACTGAAACATAGCTATCTTCAGCCTCCAGCCATGGGATCTTGTTATGAGTTGCCTGGTAGATTAAAGAGTCTCTGAAATAAAAATCTATGCAAAAAAATTCACTTGTTACAGAATAAAAATCGGGTGAGGCATATCAAATTGCAGGTTTATAGGTCACAGGAAGGTTTTTGGATAATTTTGCGCTGATTGCTTGTAACAAATGCTGACACCACATTTAGAAAAGAATGATAGTTCTTCTCGGCAATTAGGGAAGCCTGAAGGGCCTGAATATGAGTATGGTTTCAGATGAATTGTAAGCCTTAAATTTGGAGGATAGTTTCCAGCACTATATTTTTCTTGAATGGTTCTTTTGAGTTTCTTATCTTCTTTGCCAGGTGAGTCACTTCCAGTGAAAAGTACAATTGTTACAAAGAGCTCAAGAAGAATAAACAAAAGACTTGGGATTGTTCTCCTCTCCCTAAAGTGAGCTAAAATCACAGCCTTTGCCTGGTCAGGGTTTGGACACATTTGGAACATATTCACTCCTCACGCTCTGCATTCTTCTTGCAAATAATACATAATTACGGAGACGTAGCCCCAAGTGGAAAAGGCTGTTTACACAAGCACACACAGCATACAGAAAATAATACTTTTTACATGCCTGCTTTAGAGATACTTAACAAGTTAATTTCTTTTTATTTCACTCGAGGTCTGTCCTAGCATGCTAGTAGCTGGGCTCTAAATTGCTGCCTTACAGGGATTTGCAAGAGCATTGTGATTTTATTATTGTTTTCTGAATATCTTCCAGTTTACAGATGTCTCTTTTGTACTGAGGGACCCCTTTGTCAAACCGCCATGTAAGGAAAACCAGTAACGGGGTAGTTGCTGTGCAGCATAACAGTTTTCAATTCCCAATGCAGAGAAAAGGAAATCCAAAGGATAGGATGTGTGACACTGAGTGCCGTGAAGCCTCCAACAGCCAGAAAATATCGTGCAATAATAGAATGGTTTGGGTTGGAAGGGACCTGAAAGACCATCTGGTTCCAATACCCCTGCCATGGGCAGGGACACCTTCCAGTAGACCAGGTTGCTCAGAGCCCCATCCAGCCTGGCCTTGAACACTTCCTGGGATGCAGCATCCACAGCTTCTCTGCACAGCATGTTCCAGCGTCCCACCATGCCCACAGTAAAGAATTGCTGCTTAATATTGAATATAAACCTGCCCTTTTTCCAGTTTAAGGCCATTCCCCCTTGTCCTATCAGTGCAAACCATGGTAAAAAGTCCCTCTCCTGTAGTCCCCTTTAGGTACTGGGTGCCATAAGGTCTCCCTGAAGCCTTCTCTTCTTCAGGCTGAGCAACCCTGATCATGTCAGCTTGTCTTCACAGGAGAGGTTCTCCAGCCCAGTGACCATATTCATGGCCCTCTTCTGGACTCACACCACCAGATCCACAACCAGTGAGGCCCCTCTAAGAGCTGGATGCAGCATTCCAGGTGGCATTTCACAAGAACAGAGCAGAGGGGCAGAACCCCATCCCTCACACTGCTTTGGATGCAGCCCAGGACATGGTTGGCCTTCTGGGCTGCAAGTGCACATTGCCAGGTCATGCTCAGATTTTCAACCCCCAAGACTTTCTCCTTGAGGTTGCTCTCAAAGAACAGGTTACCTCTTAGCCTGTCTTCTTCAAATGGAGCACACAATGAGCTCTGCCCCCCATGTGGAGGAAACTGGGTTCTGGTCCCCAATCACCTCAGGAGCATCTCCGCAGTCTTCAGTGCAATCCTAAGCACTGCAGTCTGAAATTGGGGCTGGTGTCTTTCTGACATGCTCACTGACCCCCGTGCAAAAAGGCGAGGCTCACAGAGCTGCCAAGAAGAGACAGCAGGCAAGCCAGGAAGTACCCATGCCACAGCAGGGGAGTCCCTGCCCTGGGAAAAGAGGAGTGCCAGAGCCGACTCATATATGTTGCATCATTAGGTAAAACAAATAAATAGTGTTTAAACTAAGGAGGGGAGTTGGTTGGACTCAAGTGTTGGCATGCTGCCTCAGGTTTTGTGGGTACACTGCAGGGCATTTTTGAACCTGAGCCTCTTTTTACCTTAAAATGGGGACAATGTACTTTTCTTGTGTGTAGCAAAGCAAGGCTCAAGTGGGGATACTTCCAGTAAGTGCATGCAGCCCAGGAAGTATACCTACAAGACAATCCCAGTGGTAGGAAATCAAGCAAAAGGGGCAGGAGACCTACATGGATGAACATGGAACTGCTGTCAAAACCCAGACATAAGCAGGAGATAGGTGAGGTAGAAGCAGGATGTGAGGCAGAAGCACCCACCTGGGATGAATATTGGGATGTTGTTAGAATAAATACAGAAATGCAAGCAGGAAGCCCAAGGTTCATTTGGAATTGAATCTTGCTAAGCATGTCCAGGATAAGATGGTCTTCTTCAAACACATCAACAACAAGACGAATTCTAAGGAAAATATGTGTCCTCAGCTGAAAGGAACAGGGACCCTTGAAACATAGGTTTCAGAGAAGGCTGAGATACTGCATGTCTATTTTGCTTCAGTCTTCACTGCCAAGGCGAGCCCTCATGAATTTCTGATCCAGTGGACCAGAGTCTGGTCCCTTCCATCTTTATCTGTTCCATGATTTTTCTGAACTTCTGGCATTTGCTCAGGCAGGATGAGATATTCTGCCCAGAAAGATCACTCCAGGTACCACTATAAGATGTGCTCCAGAGCTGGCAAATGGCCAGGTGGCATTTCTGGTAGTCATGTCCTCAGATACCTTACAGATGATGTACTCTTGAAAAGAAAGTCTAGTTAAATGTTAAAAACACCTGTTGGGTCTTTTGGCCTAGCAAAATAATCTCTTTGGCTGCATACTGATTTTCTACTGGAAGACACAAGAGCAAGGAAAAGAGAAGTCAGTCCTGTCAGGGTCAGTGTGAGGAGAAGGAGTAACTTGCAATGACTGTCTTTGAGAAAGCACTGTAATTTAGATAGAATGTGATTTCAGGCTGCTCTCAATACTATGGAAACCATTTGTAACATTTAAGGTCCATATCACACACTAAAAGACTCTGAAGACAACAGTGCTGTTGTCTTTTCTCAATATTTTATTCTCTCAGAACTCATGTGTTAGTATATGTCAGATTTCCAGGACTATTGTCCTCAACACAGAGGAAAGAGGACATGGCAACATACAATTTAAATTGAGTGCTATTGTGAAATTATGCTATTGCTGAGGTTCATTGGGTTATGAAGGAACATTGAGCTCCCTCTGATGGGGTCACTGCTTACTTAGAGTTGTTCAGATTCATCCTCACCTGTCTTTAAACCCAGTTCAAAAGCTCTGAATCTCCTGAGCTTCTGAAGCTAAGGTTGCAAATCCCAGGAGAATTGGCACTGCTAGTTTCCAAGCCAGCAGAGACTGCACAGGAATTGCAGCTTCTTGTGGCTTTCATCAGGGGCTTTGACATCACCCACTGATAATGGTAAGAAATCACCTGTGTGGCCATGTGAGGTGACAGAAACTCTGCAACCCCTCCCTCTTCCCATACACTGTACACATGTCTTTATTTGAACCTGAAAATACAGAAGGTACATAAAAAGGAGAATTCACCTTTTCTGAACAACACCACAAACATGAACACCTGCCAGCCTCTTATATGAAAAAAAAAATCTCTATCCTCAAGCATGTCATTTTTAATGAAGACACCAGGATTGGTACTCCATGCCTAAGTGAAAAAAAAAAGAAAATATGTTATTATCTGAGCCCTTTGCAGCCAGCCAGATTGGAGAAGAAGAATGTATCCACACAGCAGGGACTCTGCAATAGCACCATGCCTGTCCTATTGCGTGGTCCATAATGTGCACACCTAACCAGGCACTGTTAGCATTTGGGCAGTGGACATAAAAGCAAGGTGGTGTTAACCCTTTCAGGCTCTCCCATATGCACAGATGTCTATTAGCTCTGACTCTGCTTAAAAAAAGAAGGCTAAATAAATGCAGAAATAGACAAATTGCTGCTGAAGAAAAACATGGAGAGACACCAGCAAGGGGCACGTAAAACATCTGAAGAATTACTCCCTCGGGAGAAGAAAACTTGTGATGACGCACTACTCAAGACTCCAATCCAGGCTGTTTTTTAAGGCTTTTGAATTCCTTGCTCCCTTCCTGACCTTTTATGAACAGATCAGGGCCTTCTTTGCAAGTGCTATGGGAGGATTCCTGTGTCCTCCTTGGCTTTCTGCTTGCAGCTTTTAACAGCAGGCTTCTCACACTTGTGCTAAGTGGGATTTAATGATATGTCAACAAGTGTGTCCGATTAAAGGAGAGGATAACCCAATAAGTGGTGTTGTTTCAGAACAGATAACATGCAATTTGGAAGCAATATGCTGTTTTAAAAACAGGGTAGTTTGTTTACAAGTCATGTCAGGCAAATAAGATTCTTTTCTCCTAGAAGACCAGGACACCCACAACAAACCTTACCTGGTTTATCTAATTTCTTTGCTATTGTGTCTGTGTAATTAGGCAGAGAAACAATCATGCCAGGGGAAAGCATCCTGACTCATCAACCATCACATACCCCCTTATTTCTTTTAACCTGAGAGTGTAGGATTTCGAGAGACACAGCAGTGCTTGAGTCACTGATATCCGTTTTCAGTGCTCAGGTCAGTTCACAATCTCCATCAGAAACTCCTGATGGATGGGATTGCCTGCTCTGTGTTTGATATGCAGAGAAAAGGGGGAAGATGGGATTATGACATACTGCCTCTTACATGTAAGAGAGTGAGCTCATTTTTCCCAGCAGAGAATAAGGGACCACCAGTGTATTTTCAGAGGAATTGTGCACTCCTCTTTGTTCCCTGCTTGTACAGAGTTGATCCTATTCCATGTTCTGCCAGCTGAGAGAGGTGTAACCTGAAGGGAATGCTGATGGCATCCCTGTAGGTATGTGATAACCCAAGGTTATTAGCAGGCTTAAGATAACTGGAGCTCGAGCCCCATCCTGCTGGAGCACTGAGGAAGCTTACTCATGTGTCAACATGGAAAGTGGAAGCATAAGCTCTCCCTTAACAGTCACAAGATCAGAATCACTGTCAGCAGAATGAAAACTTATTGTTTAGGGCAATGTGTTGCACCAAAAGAAGTGGACAAATCAGGTTCAGGCAGAGGCTGAACCACCCCAACACCCTTGTTCCCTCCTTATTCATCTGGGCGTGTGCTCAGGCAGGGTGTGGACACGCTGTTTATGGGATGGTGTTCCGAGGTCCATAACGTCAGTGCTGCTCTGCTCCCTCTGACGTTTCACCTGACCCAGACATCACTGCTTCAACCACGTCCCCTGGGAGCTGCCCTTGCAGCCTGCTAGCATTACAAAGGCTATTCAGTTTATGTTTTGCTTTGTTCAGTTTAATCTAATTGCTCTTAGCCATGAAAGTCCTTTAACCATACTAAACAATTCGTCTTCCTTACTGGAGTTTACACCCATCAAATACTTGTAGATAGTTATCGTGCTTCCTTTAGTCATTGTTTAGCCAAGAAATACAAGTCTAATCCAACTTCTGCTGGTGTAATGCTGAGCATGGGAGGAATAAAGCCTGCCTAATGGAGAACATAAGGTGGGCTACTTCAGCATAAAGCTTTTTAAGAACTTCCCTCTGGCAGATAATTCACAGCTGGCCTCAAAAGAGGCATTACTAGCCAGGAGGGGGGCAAGTCAAGAGGAGCTAAAAGATGATCTGATTTAGGGCTTTGTCAGTCAGGTTTTAGTGGTTGGGATGATACCGGACAGATTCAAATATTCCCCAAAGCTGAGTCTCCTCCTGAGTGTTGGGAGTGGGTTAACCATCTGCAAACCATGGTGATGCACTGCCTGGAAGAATGCAAGCTGGGCTGTGTCTGTAATTGAATGGGCACAGTACAAATGAATATGAGACACTGTCCAGGCTCATGCCCTGACCATTCTCAGTTTACCAGGATGCACACAGCCTCTGCCTAGTTTATGCCCCGTGAGCGAAGGGCTCATAGAAGACCTGTGGTGGACACAAAAAGACCTGTGGTGGACACAATATGCAGTTCCTGCTCTTGGGCACACTTGCTCCTGCAGGCTCTGGGGGCTGGAGTTTGGAGAACTGGTCTAGAGGACATAGTCTTCCCTCTGTTACTGAATTACTGTACCCATAGGACACCATACCATTTTTGTTTCTTGCCCATGTTCTCACCTCACCTTCTGTCTCTTTTTCTTTTATTTTTTTTGTTTGTTTTTGGGTTTTTTGTTTAGTTTTGGTTTTTTTGGTTTTTAATTTCCAGCCCCTGCATTTCTCATAATGCATTTAAAATTATGACTTTATAAATATCCAGGATTATTTTTTGCAATACTAGGAACAGCATAAAACTTCAGAAACAGGAGAGACACTATTAACTGGTTTCAGGACCGTCAGGAGCCATGTAGAAGAATCTATTTCACCAGGTTGCAGCAACCCTTTGGCCATGAGCATCAATGCTCTGGCATCTCTTGCTAGGAAAACTTAACTCTAACTGTAATTGTCATATTTGAACTTCCCCACCCACTGAGGTACATGGTCATTGGCACACTCAAAATAAACATCTGCTCCCTTCCTACACAGCATACCTTTCTTCCTTTGCCAGGCTACAGTGGAGACCAGCCTGGTCCTGCTTTGCACAACACACTTTCTGGATGGGTGCAGCAGTCAGCCCTGCACCACTCCTGGGCCATCTGTTCTGCTGGCACCAACCAAGACCTACAGCACTACTGCCATTTCCAGCAGCAACAGATTTCTCCTCTGGTCTTCTGGACAGCACTATGAAAAGTAATGCTTCCAGCAGCAAACTAGAGTGTGAATATGCCAAATGGCCTCCTTGCAATCTTTCTTGGCCACAGCTGAGCACGCCTCACGGACATAATGTCATGTTTCAAGATGCACAAGAGTGTTGGTTTAGTGCTGGAGGGCCTAGCCAGGCTTGGTCTCTCATCCTAGTGCCTACTAGGAGCAAAGCCTGAAGTGAACTATGCTCATAGCTGTACCTGAAGGTTATTTCTAAGGAAACCAACTTGCCTTCCAAAGACAGCCCCAGGTGAACTGTTAGTAATGCAAAGTGAGTGACTGGAGCAACCCTGACCAAGGGGTGGTAGTGAAGACACAGCTTTCCCCAAACCAGTACATGTTTCCCTTGGGAAGCACCTGAAAACAAGAAAGTATTCACACACTGACATCTGCAGCATGCTACTTCTCACCCCTTTTCCAGACAGCACTTCAATAGTCAAACTAAGCATGGTGAGCTTCTCCAAGTTAAAAGTTCACTGTGCCCAGGGTAGCTATTCATGTATGTTCCAGCTTTTATTTCTCCTGGAGGGGTCAGTCTTCTGTGTTCATCCCTTTTTGGCAACTCTTGAGAGCAGCTGCTTGGACTCTTGCATGAAGAGACCCTAACCCCAACCAAGCTCATCAAGGATGGATCCCCTGATCACACAGAAGTCCTCTTTCATATGCCTTTTGTACGGCCGGGGGGAAGATTCTTGGACAGAGATGAAGTGAAATTTTCCTCTATACCCCACTCCTCTTCAGCTACTGGCTTAGGCCACTGGTATGAGGCTTGGAAAGGCACAGGTGTGGCTCCAGACTTGTCCTGAGCCGTCTTCATGTCTCTCTCTGTGGGCCTGGCCTCTTCTATCCACCACATTCCTTCCTTGGCTTGCTAGGGCAGCTCAGCCCCAAAAAAGCCATCACTTGTGTTTGGCTTGCTTTAGCTCCTATAAATTCAAGCTGTTTATTACACATTACTTCATATTTGTCTCAAATGGCTCCATATTTATCTGGATATTCTTTTCCCTTCACTTTCCTTAATAGCTTCCCCAAATGTTTTCCCGACTTGAATTTTTTTTTGGTCATGACTGTGTTAGGAATAGGAAGAAAAAGGAATAGTTTGTTCTGACTACAGAAGTACTGGCTTATCCAGAACTAATTTTGGTAGGAGTCTGCCAACACAAGGTATCTGAGCCAGCACTTTTCATGGTGTCTGCTGATTTTTCTCCAGAGACTAATTTTTCTAGACAGTGTGCTGGAAGTGCTTCCCCTACCCAGAGGGCACACATAGGTTTGCAGTATAAAGGGGAGAAAGAAGGTGCCTACACTGCACCAATCCTCTTTCTGCAGAGCCAAGGAAGAGTCACTTTTTTCCTTGATTTTATTCAGACAAATGTTCCTGGAAACTTTGGAGGCATTTGTCTTGGTCATAACCACATTGTACACACTGGAGAGCTCCTAATAATGTAAATCCATTAGGCTTAAACGATAAAAGCAGAAAATAACATTGTAAGACAGAAATGAAAAGGAGACTGGCTGCTATGGGTTAGATCTATATTTAGCACCTTGGACTCAAAAGCACTGAAGAATCTGGAAATTAAAAACAGACCAGAGCATCCACTCCATGCAGATGCAAGAGGTATGGGAGAAGGCAGAACAAACTGTTCTTGCTTTCTCCAGAATCCCTCAAACACAAAGGTAACCAGGGGTGGGAGAAAAGGGAATGGTAAGCAGTAAGTCCAAGCTGAAGAGAGATCTGAGGAGGCAAAGAGAGATCAAAGATGATCCACTCAGTTGTGAGTGCAGGGAGGGACACCTAGGACACAGCAGCCCCGCTCACTGCTCTGTCCCCTAGGCATATGGTGAGTAAACAATATGTTATTAATTACTCACAATTACAGGTCTGTTATCATCTATTCAGATCAAACAATGCTGAGGAAGGAACTGTACAAATTAAAAGCACAATATTCAGTAATAATAATAATAATAATAATAATAATAATAATAATAATAATAATAATAATAACAATAAATAATAATAGTATGAGTATACTCTGCCTCCCTTACATAATATAAAAGCCAAAGTAATACAAAGAACTCAGTCTGGTCAGTTCCTCACATGTCGAAACTTCCAGATGCCTCTGGAAAGGTAATATGTCAGAAACCTGTCTCCTTTTGCAGCGTGGCAACACCTACAGCACCCCAGCCATGCACCCAGGACAGACCCAAGGGCTCTACCAAGCCCACCTCTGAAGCAGCAGGAGCAGGCTCTGTATGGTGCAGGTGGGGTTTCAGGGTAACATTGTCACTCTTGCTCAGAAAGACAAGCTTCCCTCTGTACTTGTTCAGCAACTAGTGAGCTGGAGAAATTGGATTCCACCCATGACTGGGAGGTTTCTCCACTGCATGAGTCCTGGATGCATCTCCAGAAGGTTTCCCTCTCCACTCTGCTCAACCAGCAACAGCTGGAGGCTCTTGCACAGGATGCTGTTCCCACCTTGCCACAGGTGTTCAAGATCTCCACTGACCAGAAACAATGCAGCGACATCTTTGTAGAGGAATGATGTCCAGGATAATCAGAGTAGACAAAACTATTTTAAATAAACATTTTTAAAGAGTTTGAAATCACCAAAGACTCGTGAATGACTAAATGAGACTTGGACAAAATGCAGAAAAAAGTCCAAGGCTGAGATAAAGCCCTGAGCTGTATTTTTGCTGGTTTCTTTAGGTAGGATAAATTCCTCCAATTAATTAGTAGCCTTCTATTTCTCTGTCTGACTTTAATAAAGCTCCCTTTGCCTAAGACAAGGACAGCTCCCTCCCTCCTCACTCTTCTAGAAGTTTATCCTAATAAATACCATCACAGTGCAATGAAGTTATGCCTACAAAAAGGAAAACATCTGAACTTCCATGAGAAATCTTACTTACCTGAAGTTCTTAAAGCCTGCACAAATGGAGAAAGAGAGAAAGAGAGAGAGAGAAAGAAGGAGAGAGAGAGAGAGAGAAAGAGAGAGGGCAAGAGAGGAAGAGAGGAAGACAGGAAGAGAGAGAGAGAAAGAAAGAAAGAGAGAGAGAGAAAGAGAGAAAGAGAGAAAGAGAGAGGGAGGAAGGGAGGAAGGGAGGAAGGGAGGGAGGGAGGGAGGGAGGGAGGGAGGGAGGAAGGGAGGAAGGGAGGAAGGGAGGAAGGGAGGAAGGGAGGAAGGGAGGAAGGGAGGAAGGGAGGAAGGAAGGAAGGAAGGAAGGAAGGAAGGAAGGAAGGAAGGAAGGAAGGAAGGAAGGAAGGAAGGAAGGAAGGAAGGAAGGAAGGAAGGAAGGAAGGAAGGAAGGAAGGAAGGAAGGAAGGAAGGAAGGAAGGAAGGAAGGAAGGAAGGAAGGAAGGAAGGAAGGAAGGAAGGAAGGAAGGAAGGAAGGAAGGAAGGAAGGGAAGGAAAGGAAGGAAGATCTTGCGGGTAGCAATGCTGGGCATCCACATTCCCATGCTTCCACCCAACTCAAGGGTGATCATTTGGTTTAGCTGTGCATTGTACTTTGCAATGTTCTTCCACTGTTTCCCACTGGTTAATTAGAAAATGTTAAGTCTCAGGCAATTTGGGCTGCTCTATATTTAAGTCCAAAAATGACAAGGAAGTAAACATGCTTCTGGGATGACCTATTACTATTTAAAACAGGGGTGGGGATGGAAAGTGAAGTTTATATACCCTTGGGATGCAGACAAACACTGAGGGCAATAACAATGGCATCTGCTGATGGTTTGGGGTCATGGGCTGTAAACTGCCTGTCTGTACAGAGAGAATTCCTAGGGGCAAGGCTTCACATGCAGCTCAGGGTGGATTTCTTGGCAGAGAGCATGCAAAAAGGGTCTTTTTGGCCACATTTGGCTTGGCCTGTATTAATACATATGTATATACATAAAATTACAGTTTGTTGAAGAAAAAAAAAACTCAATCTTCCCATCAGCTGATGCACCTGTGACTCTGTGCCTGACAGCACAACAGAACCTGCACTGATCACCCTTCTCTGAATGGCTTGCAATTTCTTCATCACACAGGTGCATCTACTAAAAAAGCAGGTGTTTAGACAGTTCCCACTGGTTTTCTCATTTAAAATACCATTTCTTCCAACACCTCCTTCATTCTTTCCCAAGCACCCACCACATCCTCCTTACCACTGCCTGACATATCCCCCCAGTAGTCATGGCCTGACGGAGATTCTCCTGAGATCACTTCTGCTGAAGCAGAGACTCAATAATGTTGAAAGGTTTGGGGTGACCTCTCCCAGTGTGGTGTTTGACAGCAGACAGCTCCTGGGACAGAGACCACAACAACAGGATGAGAAGAAGCTCTTTCTTACTCTCTCACCTTTTCACCCCTCATCCTCTAGGGTTTTTTTCCCTCTCAGCTCTTACACCAGGCCTTAACACCAGGGCCAGACTGGAGAATTGATACAGATTAAAAAACAGGATGAGGGGGAAGGGTTTTGGCAGATGTTCATTAAGCCAGATCAGTTCTTCAGTTCAATTCAGTGTTGTGCAAAGTGTGCCAGGGAGCTGGGGTGCTGCAGTGCCATGCATGGGGCCAGGGGCAAGGACAGGTATTATGTGTCAGGAACACCTTGGGTCAGCATGGATACTGGAGTCTTTGTCTCATGAAGTGGCATTACTGATTGCTTAGAAGTGATTGCTTAGACGTGCCTTTGGCTCCCATAAATTAGATTTAGACAATGTGGTTTGAAACAGGTAATTTAAAGCCACCTTGAAGAAAAACTAAAAGTACTGGAAGAGATTTGAGAAATACCAGATGCATTGCAGGTATGCTGAGGTGGCAGGATGCAGTTGCTTTTCCCCAGCCTTGCTCCTTTAGGAGCAAAGTCTTCTAACAGTACTTCTAGGAAAATAACCTGTAGAAAGGTCTGTGTTGGTTTTGGATGGGATAGAGTTAATTTTTCTTCTAGCAGCTGCTGTGACACTACGGTTTGGATTTGTGACCAAAACAATGTTCATAACACAGAGATGTTTTTGTTACAGGTGAGGAGGGCTGACACTGAGCCAGGACCTTTTCTGCCTCTCACCCCACCACACAAACAAGAGGGCTGGGAGTGCACAGGAAGTTGTGAGAGGGCACAGCAGGGACAGGTGACCCCAGCTGACCAAAGGAATATCCTAGACCATATGGCATCATTCTCAGCATTTAAAGCTGGGGGAAGAAGAGACGGAGGCTTTTGGACTGATGGTGTTTGTCTTCCCAAGTTACCATTACACATGGTGGAGCCTTGCTTTCCTGGGGATGGCTGAACACCTGCCTGAACACCGGGAGTGGTGAATAGATTCCTTGTTCCTCTTTGTTTGTGTGTGGCTTTTGCTTTGCCTGTTAAACTGTCTTTATCTCAACACACGACCTCTCTCGCTTTGACTTTTCTGATTCCCTTCCCTATCACAGTGGGGAGAGAGCGAATGACTGGCTGTGTGGGGCTTGGTTTTGGACTACAGTTAAACCACAATGAGATCCTAGCAAGAACCAAATGAGAAAAGGTAAAGATAAGGAAGTTTTGCTTTGAACTATCAACTACCTTTGATGGCACTGTTTCAGCTTTTTTTTCCACCTGGAGTGTAGTTTAAGCTGTGTCCTCAGCTGGCCTGCTTATGTACCAATAATAAGGCACAATTCCAGTCATCAAATGCTATGGCTCCGACACAAATTAATTTTCATATCCATTCATCATACTGAAGAACATCTCAAGCCATGAGGTTTCTGGTTTTCATTATGCAGGCTATATTTTTTTTTTTTTCATATTGTGCAATCAAGAAGGCAAAATTCAAAATCTGTAGGCAAGAAAATTTCACATTTTCATGGAAAAGGAAGGAGGATGATGTATGTATTTCATACAGTTCATTAACACCAAAGATCCAAAGAAACTGTTGAGCATAAAGATATTCGATGTCTATGAATAAACAACAGTAATGATTTAGAAACTCTCCCATCATAGTCCTTGTGTCCCAATACTGCCCAAAGCACCACTCATGCCCAGGACTTTGCTTGTGTGGGGGAGATCCACACAAGCTGGGTCAGCTTTTCTGGGAACTTGATGAACAGCTTTCTGCACAAAGCTGAATCACAGCTTTCCGTATTGAGCCTGAAAGCAAAAGATAAAATCTCATCCAGTTTTTGAGGCAGCTGTTTGATAACAGAATGGGTTCTGCCCTGATGCAGACAGAGCTCAGCAGCTCCACTGAAGGCACTGGCCAACAGCACTGTCCCTCATTAAGTCTTGCTAATTATATTAGCTGCCTCTCAGCTGTTGCGTGGGCAGTAGCCAGGAAAGGGATAGTGACAGAAGCGATTCCCGAGGAGGACTCTCTAAATGCGCTGACACGTGTATTTCTGCCTTGCCAAGGGGATCAGACCAAGTGGCCTTTGGGGTCCTTTTCTCACACTTTGTAGCCCTGGCCAGACTCCCTGAGCCACCTAATAGAGATTGCAGCAGAAGTTGCTGCCAATTCCAGATGGCAAAAGCCACCTTGCTGAGCTGTCACCAGCTGACAGCAGGAGCCTGCACACTGCCCTGGGAGCACTTGGCACACATGTCCCGAGGGGTACCCAGAGCACCCTTCTCCTTAGTGCCACTGTGAACCACAGCTGTCTTTGCATCTGGGCTGCTTGGGGTTTGCTGGCAAGGCTGGGCCTGGGTAGGAATGCAGAGCGATGACAGTGTGGTTATTCTGAAGCTGGCCTGCTGACACAGAATGCACTGCGCAGCAGCAGAGACCAGGTGACCTCAGGTGCTGCCTCTGGGCCAGCAGAAACCCCAAACCTCCAGGGAACCCATGTGTTCACCCTGGCAGGTGACCACCAGCAAGAGCCACAGTGTGATGCCTTGCATCAGGGCTTGGCATCTGGCTGCAGCATCCCTGCCTCTCCCCATGCCTGCAGAAAAGGAAGCAGCTAAGGCTAGGAGAGAGAAAAAGCCCCACAGCAAAGGCATCCTGATAATGAGGAGATGCCCTCCCAGGATATGGTACCAAGTTCCTGCCATGACTGAGACAGAGAAGGTCTTCCACATCGCAGGAAGGACCCCCTAATAGGGAGTAGACCAGTCTGAGAAGAACTATGGTCTGGGCTCAGGCTTAGCAGCAGAGACTGCTGCTTGAGCAGCAGTGGGTAACCAGAGGTTTTCCCTGTCTGCTTGGAGGAGCCAGCAAAATGTCCCCAAGAGAGCATGGCTGCTGGAGTCTCAGCTCAACATTATGGCAGGGAGAAATGTATTGGTGCACAAAGGGGGACTGACTATGACACTAATTGAAAATGACTTTAGAAGAATATAGGCCAGCAGAGCATAATCTGTCCTACAGTTTGGCCAAGATACTGTGTTGGTACCTTGGCCACAAACACTGCCAGGACAGGTTCATGGATTGTGCACAGTTAAAATAGAGGACTGTGTTGCATCCTGAAAGCACAGGAGCAGTGCTAGCAGCCAGAGTCAATAGTCAGAGCCAGATGCTCGCCCACCTCCCACTCTTTCTCCCCAGAAAACAGCATGCCTTTCTTGTCTGCTACTCGCTGTTCCCAGCACCAGCTGATGAGGCGTCTCCTTCTCCCCCGGCTGGTACAAAATAGGCGTCCATCTTCCAGGAAAGGCACAAATCTTCTTTGACAAGCAGTGATATTAACAGGGATTAGGGAATGCAAGAGTCTGTGCCAGAATTGAACAAAGGATGCAGCCCAGGCTGCCTGGCCCTGGAAGCTTTTTAATCAAGATTAAAGGTTACATTGAGGACGGGGCTGTATTTTCAACCCACCATGAAACTATCCGTTCACCCATTCAGAGCAAGGATTTCTGTGGAACTGGCAGCTTGTGATATGGGGAGGCTCACACCAGCATCGATCCTAATCTCAGGAATGGAGTGCAGTGATGGAAAGGGAGCATTGTGGCTGACAAGGCAGCTACTGAAGACATCACCCCTCTTGGCTTGTATTGCTTCCCAAGCTGAGAGGCATCATGGCACAAGACATTTTCCTATCAGAGCTCCCTTGGTGTGTGGATGACAGGCAAGCCTTGCCTTCAAACCCCATGGAACCCTCTTTGTCAGGCAAAGGATTTCCATTCTCTCGATGGATTTGGTAACTTGCAAATAACATCCATCCCTACCCCTCATCTCCACTGGTCCTCTCGCAGCGAGTCCCCACTGTGCACCCAAGGCAAGGTCTGGACCTGCACAGGCAGTAAACAAAAGTGCCTGCAAATAATAAAATCCCATGTCAGTAGAATTTGTGGTTTCTAGTGTTTTACCAACATTATTTTCTAGATGCATTTAGTAAAAAACTTTTTACTTGGGAACATTTGCCATTTGTTTGTGGGATGAGAATTGACAGATTGAACTCTTTAGCAACAGCTGCTGAGTACCATGATCACACTTGGGGCTTGGACATACATTTGTGACACTTGATACTGAAGTTTCAATGCCTTGAAGTCATGTGTCCATTAACACAGCCACAAGATCACACTCAAAGATTTGGAAAAATCAAACCCTTTAGTTTTTGCAAGGAGTAGAAGAATTGCTCTGACACCTACCTCAGATAAACTCTCTAAAACAGCCAGTTTTCACAGCCATTCCAGCTGTGGCAAAGTGGGTCTCGGCACAGGGAGCTGAGAGAACATTCAGGCTGAGCTTTCTTCACCACAGCAGGGCTGCTGCTGGCCCCACAGCCAAACTGGGTGCAGTGTAAAGTGTGTGTACACCGAGGGGTGTGCGTGCATGTGTGCACACATTACTGCACGTGTGGCACCAATCCTCTGTGTGCTTTAAATGCCACCCCATCCATGTGATATGCTGAACGACGAAAACAGTAACACATGAAGTTACACGCTGACTCTTGTCTGGATTTGAAGCTGGTTACACCCTGCCTTTGGTTTCATGCGGTTTTAAATGAAGGTTTTCTTCCTCATCCTTAGAAGTTTGACTATAGGCAAACAGGAAAGGGGAGAGAGCAAGAAAACAGACAAAACCAGGGATGGCTCAAGGCACCCACCAAACGCAGCTGTCTCTGGTTACTAGGTGCCTGTTATCCTGTATCAGTCATATGTGGACAGCCATTAAGTACATGTGTAAATAATCACAACTGCTGAGCCCCTTATGGGTTTTAGCGAGAAAAATTGCCTTTGTGAAATTGCCACAGGATGTGCCTTATTCTCTGCTCTGTATTCATTATTCTCTTGTATAAAAATTTCATTTACGTAGTCAGAAACAATGCCGCGAGATCTAGGCCAGCAACCACACACCCTAACTAACCAGGAAGAAAAGCCAAAGCAAATATTCCTGGGCTCTGCAATGCACAGTACAGACTGGATAATTACCCACCCAAACTATTCAGAGGATAACAAATACAGCATTAAAAAGAAATAATGTCGGGATTGGTCCATGAGCCATCCGGCGGCCAAACGCTGAAGTAACAAATTAGGATTTTGGATCGGTGGCTCGCGGGGGTCTGTTCAGCGCCACAGGGGCTGTGGGTCCTCCCCCACTGCTAGCACCCGCCGCAGGGCTGGGGGTGCCAGGGCAGAACACCCTTCCCATCAGCTCTGGACAGCCACCCTGCCCATTTCAGCACAGCCTGCAATGCAAGAGCTCTCAAAAGCCAGCGCTGAGGACAGCAGCTGCCCTGAGAACCCCAGGATGTCACCCTGCAAAGCGGCGCCTGGGCTTGTGCCAGCCACGCAGTGCTGGACCCGCTCCCATATGTGAGTGGAGTGACTTCCTTCAATGCAGTACATTTGGTCCCTCCCCAGGATGCTGAAATAAATAAGGTCACTTGCACAAACACACCCTGTTTATCTTCCTCACTGCCACCAGCTCTCACCCTCTTCAAACATGACTTCTATGTCCCCACTCACGTACCCTGCTCCGACACCCCTACTCTGGTCTTCCTCCTGGCTAAACAAAGCTGGTTTTGCATTGCAATCGAAAGGAATCCCAAGAAGTGCTCCCACAGATGCTAAGAAATGAAATGTTACAATGACTTAAAGGCTTAGGAGAGGGCAAGGGTCAAGTGGATTACCCTCCTCATATAGCTCACAGGTTTTCTATTAGGAAAATCCCCCTCCAGTTGTCAAGAAGGCAAGTTATAGAGATCACAAACACAGTTTATTCTCAAGGCAGCACCTCCCACCTCCTCCCTCTGTCCCTATCTCCCACTGATCTCCAACAGCTAAAGCCTCTGGGTGGTTTACTTCAAAGCAGGTTGCAATTTCTAACTCCAGTGCACTTCCATGGACTCTGGGTGCTGGTTATGGTCTGAATGAATAAATCATGTAAGCAGACACAGTTAGCTCTGGATTACTTTTGAGAAGAGAGGTGCAAAAGCATTTCACCAAGATATACACCAAGGTGAATGGGAAAGACAGGATCTAGACACTGTCTTCCAGGCTTCAGTGCTTTGAACTAACTTAATAGCCTGCTAATAGATTAAATGTTCATTAAAAAAAAATAAACAAAAAACCCACAAAAAAAAAAAAACCCTACAAACAAACAAGACCCAGCAAACAAACACAAGCAAACAAAAGACCCCTAAACCCAAGCCATAGATCATATTACTCCAATGCATCTCAGTGCTGATATCTCAGCATCCCAATATAAAATTTTTACTGCCTGTTCTTCCATTTTCAAATCACATTTCCTCCAATTTTGTGGCAAAAATTTCCCAAATTCTGCTACGAAATCCTGGATAGCTGTGCCAAAGCCACTGCCATTGAATGGAAGTTGCCAGTGGATAGGTGTGAGTTGATTTGGTCTCTGAAGCACATGATCTGCCCAGTGCAGAGAAGCTTATCCAAGAGAGCACTGTGATAATTTGTATTTAACACTCCAGGACAGCCCATCAGGCATCCTGTAGCAAAGAGAAAGGAGAATTAAAACTGACATGACAGCAAAAGGTAATTTTTCTCTTGACGCAGACATGAATCTAATGTTGCAGATCAATCAGGGGCTACTAACTGGCCAGATCTGCACTCAGAATGTTTACACTGATAAAATTGAAAGAATCTTCCAGCTCAGCTTACTCTTATAACAGACCTGGCACATGCAGCTTTTGTTTACCTACAGACTTTCTGGTGAGAAATATGTTTGGAAGAGGCTTAGTTTGCTGTGGTTTGCTTTTACAGTGCTCTGCTGCTGTTTTGCTAGTATACAGAGGAAAACTTCCTTGCAATCTGGCATGGCCCCATTTCTCAGTTTTCCTCTTCCAGCAGAAATTTTGAATTCATGGTTATTCCTTATTTTCCCAGCTTACCTTGCTATTGCTCAGGGCTGCAGCTTGGCCCTAGTCTCTGAGAGAAACTCATGCCTTGAAACGTGAGTGTGGACTAGGATTTATCTATCTCCACCAAGGATGATCTCTGGAGGAAAAAAGCAGGGTTCATCTGTAAGACTTCATCAAGAAGCACCTTACTGAGACAGTTTCACTAGAGGTGAAATACCTCTGAAATGGGTGGAACTGCACATGCTGAAAACTGGAATGATGCAGCTGGATACTCATCCCCCAGTAACCCAGCTGAGGGCTGTCCATGGGCACACACCTTGAATATCCACACAGGGAATGACAGATCACAGTGCTGCAACTTGCAGTAATAGGAGAAAACAACAGATCAAAGGTGGCCTCTTAATCTGCTTTGATCTGTGCTCCCCTATCTCAGCTCACAAGGCAGTACTTTGTGTGCATGGCTAGAGGGGACCATCCAGCATTTGTGCTTTTATTGTCTAGGAGACTTAGTGTCCTGCCTGAATGCTGTCCAACACGCATTTTACCATCTGCTCTATTTCCTATGTGCCTATGAGATCATTTTCCTACATGTGAAATTATAACATGAAGATTCACATATGCTTACACAGCTTATATCTATTATTATTTGTTAAACACTGAGAAGTTCCTTGGCACAATACAGGGCCCAGCATGAAGACATATCAAGCCCTGAAGCCATACTTCATGTGAAGTACACCCAAAATGGCTATTCTGGCTGAAAGAGCAGTGTTAGGAATTTCAAACCACTTCCCTTCCTTGGAGTTCTGAGCAGATTCATGACATTTCTGGCAATGCAGCGTAAAGAGCCATTCACAGAAATTTGTGCTGCAGTCATCACAAAAGCTTTCTTTTTTTCCACTCATGCAAAACCTGATTTTCAGTGCAAAATATACACTTCAGCAAGTTTAAGATAGTCCATAAAGATTTTGGAATGCAATTTTAGATCAAAATTATAATAATAAAATGCCACTGTTCTTTTTTCAGTTGATAGTTATAATAATGTTGGCTGTTTGTGAAGAAGCTCACATCTTAGTGAAACTTGTAACCCACATTTTCCTATTTCTAATTTATTGTGTTATTCTCCTCAGCCTACATCTCCCATTTTCCTTGCAGGGGCATTTAATGAGAGCTGAAACAACATGGCTGAAACAGAGTTCCCCGTTTTCTTTCCTTTCTCTTCCTTTTTTGGTTTCCATCCTCTCTTGTTCTGGTTCCTCATCTCACCTGAAGACAAGGGCAGAGGGTGACTGGATGCTGTCCCAGATTCACAGGGTGCCATGTGGCCATCCATGTCCTCTCTCCCGGTCCCACTCCATGTGCAAAGGAGGATTTGTCTCGCTTCCCCTGACGTGTCTAAAATACAGGTGTCTGTATCTAGGCTATGTGCCTGAAGCTCTCTCAGTACCAAGAGGAAGAAGCAGGCACAGATAAAGTGTAATTCACCTCATCCTAGGTAGGGTAGTGCCCAAAATAGGTCAGATGAATCATGGCTTCAAAGTGCTCTGCTGACCACAAAGAGAGCCTAGATGACTAAATGTTTAGTGTTAGCTGAGACAAAGCCTGTCCTCAAGCATCTATGCTTTATGCCATTATTCTGTCTATTCTCCTGTTGCTCCCAGCACGTTATCCTCCTGAACTGTCCACCTGGCTTTTCTCCTTGTCAGTGGCAATGCCCACAGAAATGGTAACTTTGTTCCAGGTGCTGTTCTGAAGCAATTCCCCAGCCTGGGCTTTCTTCTCAGATATCTCACTGACATAGCATTTCATGGACTGCCTTACAAGAATCATTTGCAAAAGCTCCTAGCTTATATTTCACGTCTCTTTTCAGAATTCACCTCTACCAGGATGCACACGCTAGAGATTGCCTATTGCTAGCAGCCAAGTAGGTGGTCTGTTGGGAATCATTAACATTCTTCCTCTTGTGCGTTAACCCCTCCAAAAGGACTTTTAAGAGTGAAAGCTGCTATTATCCAATCACCAATATTCTAGGGCTGGCAGAGCCATGGACTCGAGCCCCTCAAGTCTGCAGGGTGGGTTTATACAAGGGTTTACAATAGCTTTCTGACACTGTGAATGGCAGCGTAAGTTACAATGCAGAAATAGATTAACAAGATAAAGTGGGTTTACTTCTTTAAATAGCCCTTACAGGCACCAGAGTTCCTCTACAGATTTAAAGGAGTCTTTTCTTCTTACTTCTCCACCTTCCTCATTTTAAGCAGGTAGCCATGAATGGAGTACACATTGTGAAATGCCATTGCCTCTTCATCAGGTTACAGCACTAGAGAAGAAAAAAAATGAAAATCCAAATGAAAATCACTTCTCTTTCCAGTCTCATTCTACCTCAGGGTAACCCCTAAAAGCTGAAAGGGATTAAGATCTTAAATAACTTGCTGACAAAACCACTGTACAATGGGACCAGTTGGTAACATTGGGAGGAGATGTTCAGCTTTGTTTTTCTTCATGCTCATAGTGGGTCTGACTAAAATCAACTATTCTCTTAGCCCATAAATAAATGCAAAGCCTCATCCAGTTGCAGGAACTCCCAGCACAGGGTTGAGGCTTCTAAGAGAATGATTTCTGGAAGCAGCTCTTCCCATGTGGGCACAGCGGGTGCCAGCAAATATCTGCTTTGGCAGGAACAGAGCTTGTTAATCTGAAGTGTCAAATGCCCACACATCTCACGGAAATCCATGAGATCCCAAAATCTGAGAAAATGGGAGATGGGGAAGATCTTTGCCTTTGGGAGTAAGCCCATTAACAGCATGCTTCTGAAGAGGCTGAGAGCTCACAGAGAAGCTGCTTTCATCTTCTGCAAAATGTCAAAAGCAAATGTCCAGTACTATGAGCGTCATCCGATCACTGCAGCACCTACACATCCCAGCTGGCATTAGGACATGGCTGTAGCAGCTGGCAGGGATCCCAGATCAGAGTGAGCATGCAGGCACAAGCATGGAGCTGAAATAGTGCTGAAACTAATAGGAAAGGAGGCAGGACGGCAAAAGCACAGAGATCTGTACTGCTGCCCTTGTATTCTAAGGTTGTGCAGACTCAAACACAAGCAAACCAACTCAATTTTGTATACAACAAAGCAAATAATTATAGGAGAGGGATTAAACTTCTGCCTACCAGTCTTCGAGAGTAAAAAATACCTGTACAAGGCTCCTAGAATATCCCTTAACATCAGCAGTTTTTGCTTAGCACAACCGAGTGTAAAGTAATAAAAAAAATCACTAAATTGTTGCCAGTTGCACTTCTGCTACAATTTGGAAAGCCAAGACCAGCTCCATGGCAGGATCAACAGCTCCAAGCCAAGGATCAGCATTTTTGATCCTATTTGTAGCTCAAATTGGTGGTCTCCTTTCTACTTGGGTGGTAGGAACCAGCTGGTCCCACTTAGACATTTATAGGAAACATGTCCAGATCAGAGCAAATTGTTTCCAGGATATTTTTCTAATTGAGAAGCGGAAAGAGGTACTTCCATTGAGAAAGCCATCACAACCTAAGGTAAGCTCAGCTAAATGAAACTTGCTTTCCATGGATGCTAAGGAGAACCTCAGACCCATTAGATTGACAATGGGTGGCACAATGAATCCTTCACATGAGACCTAAGCCTTCCACACCTTTGCAACACCATTGCTGAACCTTTTAACTGCAATTGTGTTTTGGAAACTTCAACCCAAATAGATGAGATTCCCAACTTCAGCATCTTCCACATATTACCAGCCACACATGACTATGCTTAGGTCTGTTTCACTTCAAAATCCTTATTTCTACCTCAGCTTTGGAGGTCTAACTCCTCTGTATGGCTATCCTGGTGCATGGGCTGCCCTAGACAAAGAGGTCCAACCCAGGCATTGAAGAACAGTGTCCAGATGAGTGTTGCCCTCAACCTGTACCTTCCTATCCTTTCCTCTCCACTCTGACAGTCTGGTATCTCTTATAGAGACAGCAATCCTAAGGTTCACTTTTCAGATTCCACCTGGCAGGGTTGGCTGCCTTCAACCTTCATCCAGAGGTCAAGATATGGCCTTCAAAATACCTTGCAAACACACATCACCTGAGACTTCAAGCTGCTCTGGCTTGTGCCTCATTAAGCTGCACAGTGATAACAACTGTGAAATCCACATCTGAAGCCAACTGGTTCTTGTGAGATGCACTTTTGCCACTGGCCTTATGCTGCCTGCAAAGAAACACTAGGCTGGAGCAAACAGAAGAGCAAGAAAGCATCATTACCAGGCAGGCACTGAGCAGAGAGTGCCTTTTCCCTGTGGTAATTTACTCTGTAGTTTTCAGATTTGCTAGTCTGTTTCGGGTCATGTTGTCTCAATGTCTTTTCCCCAAGAATAAATACAGCATGAAAAGTCTGCTAATGGACCCCTGTAGACAGAGTCTAACTCCAGGTCATAGAAGCAGCTGGCAAACATACTCACAAGCTATAATATCCACATGACAAACCTCAATATTCACTCATGCCCCATTAGCTCCACCATCAGCACGAGCCCTGTGCTTCCAAGAGCATGGGTGAGGGACCCTTGGGGAGCCAGGTGGAGATGTCCCAGCCGTGTGCCTGGGTACACCCAGCAGTGGGGACCAGGGCTGGGCAGCAGCATTCAAATGATGGTACTTCCCAGCTCTGTACAGAAATCCAGCTCTGCATATTTAGAGTCATAGAATCATTTAGGTTGGAAAATACCATCGAGTACAGCCATTAACCCAACACTCCCAAGGCCACTAATAGCTGTGTCCCTAAGTGCCACATCCTACATGTCCTTTAAATACATGCACACCTTTTCTAATGTTTGATAACCCTTCTAGTGAATAATTTTTCCTAATATCCAATCTAAATCTTGCCTGACACACCTTGAGGCTGTTACCCCTTCTACTGCTTGTTACTTGAGGGTGGCTTGTTACCCACCCCCCTCTTTCTACAACCTCAAATAGTCAGAGAGAGTGAAAAGGTCCCCTACAAGACTCCATTTCTCCAGGCTAAACAATCCCAGCTTTCTCTACTGCTTTTCATAAGACCTGGGCTCCAGCCCTTCTCTGGACTCACTCCAACCCCTCAATGTCTTTCTTGTAATGGGAGGGTCCAGAACCAGACACAGGATCTGAGGTGTGGCCTCACCAGTGCTGAGTACAGGGGGCAATCACTGCCCTGGCCGTGCTGGCCACAGGATTGCCGATACAGGCCAGGATGCCATTGACATTTCTGGCCCCTTGGGCACATCTGGCTCATGTTCAGCTGCTGTTGACCAGCACCCCCAGGTCCTTTTCCACTGGCCAGGTTTCCAGCCACTCTGCCCCCAGCCTGTAGCACTGCCTGGGGTTGTTGTGACCCAAGGGCAGGACCTGGCACTTGCCTTTGCTGTACTTCATACAAACGGCCTTGGCCCATCGATCCAGCTCACCCAGATCCCTCTGCAGAGCCTCCCTACACTCCTGCAGATCAACACTCTCACACAATTTGGTGTCCTGTGCAAATTGACTGAGGGAGCACTTGACCCATTCACCCAGATTGTTGATAAAGGAATTAAACAGGACTGGCTCCAAAACTGAGCCCTGGGACACCGCTTGTGACCAGCCACGAGCTGGATTTAACTCTATCCACCACTCTCTGGGTCCAGTCATCCAGCCATTTATTTACCCAGCAAACAGTGCACCTGTCCAAGCCTTGAGCCATCCTCCACGAGGACGGAGAGTCTCCTTAGCCCTCCTTGTGTTGCTGATTAATTGATAGAAACATTTTTATTGCTTTTTTGCCAGTAGCCAGAATAAGTTCTAGCTTGGCTTTAGCCCTTCTAATTTTCTCCCTGCATAAGCTCACGACAGCCTTGTACTCCTCCTGAATTGCCTGCCCCTTCTTCCAAAGGTCATAAACTCCCCATTTTGTCCTGAGTTGCAGCCAAAGCTCTCTGTTCATCCAAGCTTCTTCTTCCCCACTGACTCATCTTTCAGCACACAGGGACAACCTGCTCCTGCACTTTCAAGATTTCCTTCTTGAAGAATGTCCAGCGTTCCTGGACCCCTCTTCCCTTCAGGACTGCCTCCCAAGGGACTTGCTCAACCAGTATCCTAAACAGGCCAAAGTCAGCCCTCCAGAAGTCCAGGGCTGCATTTCTATTGACCACCTTCCTTACTTTCCCAAGAACCAAAACCTGTGTCATTTCATTCATGTTTCCAAGGCTGCTTCACAGTGACCATAACATCACCCACCAGCCCTTCTCTGTTCACAAAGAACAGGTCCAGGGACACCTCTCCTTGCTGGCTCCCTCACCAGCTCTGCCACCTACTTATCTTCCACATGCTCCAGGAACCCCCTGGACTGTTTCCTGTCTGCTGTGTTGTATTTCCAGCAGATGTCTGAGAAGTTGAAGTCCTTCACAAGAAAAAGGGCCAGAGACTGTGAGACTTCTCCCCTCTGCTTACAGAACATTTCACCTGCCTCTTCACCCTTGTCAGGTGGTCTGTGAGAGACTCCCACCAGGATACTGCCTTGTTGGCATTCCCCCCTGACTCCTACCCATGGACACTCAACTCTCTCATCACCATCTTTAGACAGAGAGAGAAGACAAGCAGAGCCTGGGAGTGATGCTGGTACAGTAAACTGCAGGAATAGGTCAAGCTGTCAGCTGTTATTAACCTTAGCAAAACCCATGTCTTCTAGTTCAGCCTCAATTAATTCATAGGGTGTTTGAGAGCCTTCCTATTACACTATGAAATTGCTGGCCCTATCTCTAGCCCAGCTAACCTGCCTGTCTCTCCTCCTGCACCATTTAAATGTCAGTTATATTTTTCTGGTTGAGTGGTTAGTGAAAGGATGAATGAATAAGTGTTTGTGCTAACTGATCTATATGAAGATGCCTCATTAAGCAGAAATGGACATGGTTTGATATGATTTTGATGTGGTTTTGGCTTACTTTCAGAAATTTATTTTCTGCTAGAGAAGTATTGAGAAACACGAGATGTCAGATTTGATCCTGTTTTCCTCAGCACCTTGCTCAAAGTGTATCAAAAAATGAAGCACTTCTAGAAGTCAGAGTTATGGTACATTCAAAACAAAAACAATTATCTGAATTCCTTTATTGATCAGCATGGAGCAAGCAAGTTGTTCCGTCTCATTACTTAATGGCATCATATTCCTGATATAAAATCTATCCTCTTACTTCTTCAAGAGAAAGAGAACCCCAGAACACCTTTGTGTCCGAGTGTAGCATTAACTAGCATAGTACCAAGGCCAGACACCAAGAAACAAGCCCCCATGTCCACACGAACGCTGCAATCCCCTGCTCTTCCTGATCCCACTGCTGCCTAGACAATTCTCAGTCCTCAGACCAGAAAACAGGCTACCCCATACAAGGCCTGAGAGGAGCTGAGCATGCCAGGTACATTCCTTGCCCTTCCAAGGACTAGGAAAGAGCAGAGGTCCTGGAATCCAGCAATACTCAGCTCCTAGCTCTGCTTCAGTCACTTCAACCAGCTCTCTCCAAGCCAAATCTATTATCCTGGGCAGCAGCTGTGAACAACAGGGCTCCAAACTAGCCTGTCACCGGGGAGGCCAGGTTCAAGTCCTGACTGAGAAACATGGAGACAGTCATCAAAATGCAGCTGGTTGGACTGAAACCACAAGGCTAGACCAAGAAAAGGTCTTCCTTTGCTTGGGCCCCTACAAAGTGAGTGGGAGGAGCCCAGGCTCAAGCTATGGACTTGAGTCAGAGCAGAGGCTTGATATGTCTCTGAAGTCTCCATTAATCGTTACAGAGCTGTGTGCTGTGGCTGGAGAGAATGGCTCCAAATCTCTCATTTTGAAGTTTTTTGATATTATATACACTATTAAATATTCATTGAACAGAAAAAGAAGATTTATCAACTGATCAAATATTAAGGAAACTTTAATGAGAGATGGGACTGGTTGACACTGGTGAAATATGAATCAAGATGTGCATTTAGACCATAACCCAGAAAAAGGAAAAATTTCTAGCAGTAACCTGCCCTTTTTCCTGCCAACCTTAAAAGGAAAACCCGGGTCTCCAGGCCAGACAACTGCCACTGCAGACTTTGGCCAGAGTCCTGCTGATGACAGATTATCAGAATTTGGATGGATAATCATTTAGATCCACAGGTCAGCATAGAAATTTCAGAAATAATTGTCTCAGTAGCAGTCCAGTGCCAACAGGCATTGAGAGGACTCCTTTGTCTTCTTTCACTGTTGTGAGGTGTCTGTCTCAAACATCCTCTGAAAACAGACCCAAACAGATGACTTTTTTAGTCCATACAAGTGACCACATTTCAGTTCTTTCAGGCCATGAAACTGAGAAAGTTTGCAGGGCCTGGAACCTTCCTTCAAAAGGACAATAAGATATCTCCAGTACTTTTGAAAAAAAAGAAATGCCCACTTCCATCCAGGCAAAGCACACATTAACTTGCATGAGAAGGAATGAGAAAAGCCTTCAGGAAATAGCTAACAGTTTCCAAGTCTTTCATTTTCATAGACTCTGGCTTTCTTCAGGGGAAACAGTGTCCTTTTTAAATGTGCCTGACCTTGGGCTCTCCTCCTACAAACATTGATTCAAGGAGGTACTTTGTTGTTATTTATTCTTAACTAATGACTGAACTGGCACTGCTCTGAAGAAAGGATATATCAAAAGCCCAGTGTCCTCAGGCTTGTTCCTGTTCCGTGCCCGAATTCTTGCTGCCCTTGGCTAATGCTGAACTGCCACAAACCTCCATTTTGGCTTAGCTGGGGTAAAAGCAGCCCCAACATCTCTTCTTTCCATGCACTCCGAGGCAACGTGTACAAATTTGCTCCCTTCATACACCTACTGAAATCCACACAGATTTGTAGGGCATTACCTCACTGCGTATTTCTGGGAAGTATGGCTGCCCATGTTTATATATATACACAGAGTCCTTTCTCATTTGAGTGTACCTACCACCTCCTGGAACACGGAACATGCCCATGCACGTTGTCTGACACCAAAGCTGTCCTGCACAGAAGGGCCTCTAGCACCTTCTTAAAGGCTCCCATGTCTCTTGGCACCGCTGGGGAGGGCAGTAACTCACACAGACTCCACCACCCCCTGGACCAGCACAAGGGTTTTGCAGAATAGACAGTCACGCTCCAATGTTCAAAACAGTCCGAGGCTTTGTTTCATCTGCCAGTCTAGGGACAGCCTGCAAGATCCAAGTCACAACCGACTCCTAAATGAATTGAATCCAAAGCCCAGAAGGAGCCAAGAAAACTTTTCTCAAGAGACTGGTGCCATTTGCTAGAGTGGGAACTGTGGGTCCTGGGCTTTTTGGATGCTTGGGCTCAGTGCAGCTCGCAGCAGAGCCTTACTGTTTTCATACTTGCAGCTCAACATGTGGCTGCCCATGTTTGTGGCTAAAAATGTGCTTTCTCCATAATGAAACTGGAATCAATAACCAATCAAGGCAGTATGTGCTTCTGTGGAACAGCTTAAAATAGGCTTGCTTGCTTGCTTGCTTAGCAACTGCTCTCAGTCAGCCCAACCTTTCATTTCTTCCACTGAGCTGAAAAGAGCTCTGCAATCACATCATCGCAGCACAAGGCAGTCACAAATATTCCACATTTTTTAAAGCCAGAGAAGCACAGGGAATTGAAAGGCAGCAAAACACTCTATACAATAGGAAAAAACCCACTCTTGTGCCCAGAGAGCAGCAGCAGAATTACCAAGTTGAGCACTCCAGAAGCAAGGCATGTGTAAATTAAGATTACTGGTGTAATATCACTTCACTCCCCCACCTCCCTCTCTACATTTGCATCCTGAAACAGCCTTTAATTGCAAGAATTGCCTGCTACATTTTACCACTGCACCCCTCTCACTCTGTTCCCAGCACTTGATTAATGAGCAGCTATTCAATATCTTGTTTTCTTCTCCAGCACGAGGTCTCATGCTTCATCTTTACTGCTCAAACCCTGCTCTGGAGTCAGAAGTCTCCATGAATCATGTAGGGATGGATTTTTTTTTTTTTTATAGACACTTATTGCTCAGCCAAATTTGGGTAGCTTTTCCAAAGAAGGGGAAGAGGTCAAGCATACGACACAAGCTCACTGAATCCATCTCTCTGTTCCAAATTGTAATGGCTCGAGCAGTCCTCAGGAAAAGACAGCAGTGGTTTTCCCTGAGGACAGCACAGCTCAGTTTTATTCTAAGATGTGTGTGAGATCATCCCAAGGGAGTCTCCTGGGAGGATCTGACCCTGATGAGTCAGGTGGAGATGCTGGATCTGAAATGGTACCCTGGGGTTTGCTCCCTGCTCTGGCTGAACGTGCCATCAGCTGCTAAGATCACATCAAACTCCCACTGGGAAATGTGGTACAGGTGTGCTCACGACTGTTCTTCTTGGAAAATTGCCACACAATCCTGCCTGCAGATGCAGGTTGTAACACCCTCAGTAGAGGAGGCAGTGACATTTAAAAGAGCAGGAAAAATATGTATTGAAATACAAATATCTTTAACAGCACTGGCTATTTTTAAAACTTCCAAAAAGAAAAAAATTGCCTTCGTTCTACTCAGGATCAAGGGCCTGTTTATAACTAATTCTCTTCATTAAACCTTTGCTTTATAATATATGATTTTGTCAAATACCAACACTCAGTAACATTTTTTGTGAAAAGGGAGGGAAAAAAACCAGTCATACTGATCGGATTGACCATCAAATAACCACTTGATAGATGAAAAGGAGAAATGGAAATGCCATCTGCATTTCCAGTACTGCCCAACTGATCATCCCACTGGGAAATAACAAGGGAGGGGGATTCAATATTCCCTATGTGTCTGCAAATCACTATTACACACCAAATTTTGCAGGAGATCAATACCCCTTTAACAATTCTGCAACAGATGCCAGAGCTCATTAGTATGATGTGAATAACTATGGAGGTTGAAAATCCTATTTCACTTGTCTGTCTGAAGGATTTTGATTTCTTACCAGCTTAGCTGGGGATTTCATGACCAGATTTCACAGTTTATGTTAAGCCCTTACTCAGGTAAAATTTCCTTACCTAAAAGTGGAGTTTTGCCTCAGCTGACTCAGTAGGAGCCTCAGAGTCCTTTCTTCATTAGTTATTACCATTCCACTGGAATGAAATGCACAGGAGAGCATACTAACCTGACCAGAGCTACTGGTGGTACCATTCTGATCTGAGAACTGCTTCTTTTGATCATCCGGAATTTCTTCTTATCCTCAAAAGGCCTATCCCACTGAAAAAGAAAACCCAAAGAAAGAAAGGAAACCAAACACATAGTCACTTTAAAAAACAAAAATTAAAGAGTGAAACCAAACCCCACTTCTGCATTCTTGCCTTGGTATTTGAACAATGTTTTTTTCTTTTTTTGATTTTACACATTTCTCCCTTCTGCCTGTTGCAAATGCAGATTCCACAGAAGTCGTGTCATTCTGACTTGCATCCTTGGTTCAGCTTTCAAATCAAAATATCTTTCAGAAGGCATTATGGTCCCAGAAGAGCTATGAATAGGATTTTTCTTAAATCTGGTAGTAAAATATGATGTTTCCCCTTTCACTGCAGGGCTCATCTGTCCTTTAACTCTGGAGGAGCTCTGGAGGAGCTTTGAGAGGCATGCACAGGACACTCCAGTTGATTAGACCAACGAGTCAGTGCTGCTCAGCTCACCTGCTGCAGCCAGGCTGCTCAGACAGGACCCTGCAGGATGCTGAGCTTCCTGCCACACATCCCAAGCCAGACAGGGATACAGACTTTGACAAAACCACCCAGGTCCACAAATCTTCATTGGTGCTGAAATGCTGTGCCCAGGGAGCAAAGCCTGGCTGGCAAGATGTGGAGCTGTGGTGCACAAAGGGCAGGAACATCAACCCAGCACAGGCACCTGCACAGGGCTGCAGCCATGCCTTGGTTAATCCATTCCAGAGTATTGTTTAATCCCACTGCAGTGTTCCCAGTGGAACAGCTTGCAACAGGGGTGACTGGAGGATATTACTGACATGTACCCTCATTTTGCAATGGCTGGGAGCATTCACTCCTGCTGCTTGTGCTGCTCCCAGAGGAAGGGCCTTTCCCCATGACTGATTTTCAGGGCCTTTATACATTTACAGGAGTTTTGCACAACAGAGTGGGGCTTCATTTTCCATGTCTGCAATGTTTCTCTGTCCCTGTAAATAACTGGCCTTTCCAGGCTTGTCCCCAAAAAACAGTGCACTCAGGATATTGAGACGATGGTAAAATTGCCCATTAGTTTCTCCAGAAATTCACACTGTGCATGTATTTCTGGTCTGCAAACACATGTAATATGAATGCAAATATTTTCATGCAAAAGTCAGGGGAAGGGGGAAGGGGAAAGGGGAAAAGGAAAGGGGAAAAGGAAAAGGAAAAAAGTGATTTAATTAAGAGGCCTTTGATAAATCCATCCATACACATAACCAGAATGATCTAAAACATACATTTTAGACAGTAAGCTATGCAAAACCTTCACCCAAATGTAAATATTTGCTTTATGCCAATTGGATGTTTTAATCACAGAGGTCAGCAGACAATCTGAAATTACTTGGTTTTTTTCTGCTTGTATTAAAGGGAATGAGAGGGCAGATATTGAAGGGGTAGATTTTCAAAGACATATTGGCATTATTTGTGTAATTACATCTAGGTGCATTTTAAAACAGTTCTGAATCCTGGGCTAGGCTCTGCAAGTCCTGTGACCTAAACTTTCATCAGAATCCAAATTTCACTTTCCCAGTTTCATTAATTTAACCTTTTTCATTTTGCCAGGGAGTTTTCAAATGCTTCTGGAGGATCTAGGAGAACAAGTTCTAAGGAACATTGAGAACTTGTGTTAAACTAAAAATCTTACATTTTTAAATCTTTCCCAACTAATCTATTTCACATGCCTAGAGGTTTTTGCCCACACCAGTATGAATCTGCTCTTCTTGGACCTCAAAACCCTCAAGAGAATTTTATTTGATAATAGACTTTTGAAATTTGGTATAAACTTGTCCCAAGTCCTGAAGAAGCATGCTTTTACAAGTCTTGCATGTGAAGGAGTGTTTTGGCAGAAGAACTCCTGTCTCTGAGGCTGGGATTAATTTAATTTAATGAAGTTAGTTAGGTTGGCAGTCTCAGCTAATCACCAGGGCTCCCTTGTCTGGCTTCACTGGTTAGAAACAGGCACCTACTGCAGAGATGGGATCAATTCCTTTCAGATATTCCTACCTGCCTCTTTTTCTCACTTTATTAATTGAAAGAGTCCAAGGGACTCCTAACTGGATGCTCAGCTTTCAAGTAGCCAATGTTAAGGCAGATCATCCCAACATACATTGTTATTTGTAAGGCATTAAGCACTATGCTGTAGGGAGATCTCTATCACTGAGATTTCTGAATAGGACAGAAGTTCCCAGAAGTGCCCCATGAACAAACCTTTAGGTCAATGCCCCTGTCTGGATTCATTATCCACTCTGCAAAAAAGGTATCAACACCATCTTTTCCAGAGCACTGTTCCTGTAGCTCCCAACTCATAAGGACTATTTTGTTCTCCGTTTAAGCTGTTTCAGGAAGAAACTTATCTGAACCAAAATCTGAGGCTCCACACAACATCTGCAGAGACGTGAAGCCTAGTCTGGAACACATTCTCACTCCGTCAGCAAGTGTGCCCATCTGAACACCAAATGTGTATTTGAAAATTTGAGAAACAAGCAGGTTCTGCATAGGCAAGTGTGTATTTGAGGGTCTAATACATTTAGTCAGCTTCATCCAGGAGTAAATTTGTCATTGTTGGTTGCAGGACAAAATTGACTAGGAGTTTTATCGTATGTTCACCACATCTTTTATTTTCATCAGCTGCAGTTTGGCTTGCCACAAGTTAATGCGCTTATGCATTAGCTCAGGTTTCTTTTATTCAGACTGTTTTAGCACCATCCAAAAAACAAGGGTAAAAATACTTTTGGGAAAATCAGTATAGAATCTGTATTTATATTTGCTCTGGTGCAGCACATTCAAGTCTCTCAGAAAAATCCTCAGCTGCCAAAACTGCGAAGAAAGATGCGTGACCTTCTGCTACGTTTCCCATGATTTTTGTCTTAATTAAACTTGTCATGAGTCATGTTTACAACACCCAACTTACTGCAGTCCTAAACAAACAAAGGCATTCAGCCTCTGATGTGCGTGTCCAAACTCACCAGGGATTACTGTTGCCATTTTCATCACTTCCTGTACGTGGAAAATGCAAAGGCCAAATTTAGAAACGGATCTCAAGTCTCTGGACAGGTTGTTTCCAAGAAGGCCGATGAAATCTGCTTTCTTATTTAGCTTAAACCTGTCTTCCCAAGTATTATCTTCCTGGAGACTTTCAGATGTGTTTCCATCCCCTAAGCTGTTAACTCCTGCAGTATTAGGACAAAAAAAAAAAAAGAAAACACTAACCTTTCCAAAGGACTGAAAGACAGATGGGGGATCAGAGCTGCCATTTTTTAGCTCAGAACCTATGTGTGTGAAGCCAAACAGGGTTTCCTTTGTGCACTGAAATCTAGGAAAATTATATAAAGCAAGACATGCTTATTATTGTAGTAATATTGAGCTTGAAAGAGTCACTACCCCTTCCATCACGCTTTAATTTGTCCATCTTCCCTATTTAGTAGCTTCAGACTTAAGATCATTAATATGGTTATACTGGGTCAAAGAGTTGGTTGTTTTGGGGTTTTTTAAAGAGTTTATTTTTATTACTATTTGGTCAAAAGACTACGGAGCTGTGTTTGAGTTATCCAGCAGTCAATCCACGCACATTTCAGATTACCAGGGCAACTACTTTTTAAAGACAGGTTTAACACCACTCCATGTGAAGCAAATAAGTGTGATGAAGTGCAAAAGGAGCAGTCCAAAAATGTCAGATATAGAGGAGCAAGAACTGCCATTGTCTTGGGTATTGCTATGATTAGCAAAGCCTGGAGATGCTCTCTCACTGCACAAGACAGAAGGTAAAACCAGCCACTGTCATGAAGAACATCATTCTCTGCATGAAGAAAAGAAGGAATAAAAAGTTTGGGGAGGCTAATTTTTGTTACTTTATATTTGTATTTTTAATTCTTACTTTAAAGTCTTCGTTATTATAATAGTTGTTTTGTTTGGGGGTTTTTTGGGGTTTTTTTTTGTTTGTTTTGGTTTTTTTTTTTTTTTTTTAATTAATGTGTCCCCATCTTATTCTTAACTCCAGGTGTTGTTATCCCTCTGGAAGAGGGTTTGGTGTCAGGCATTGCCATGCCCAGCCAAGCCCAGATACCTGGTGGGCTCAAACCAGGCCAGAGCGAGGAGGAGGGAGCAGCCGATGCTGGCAGCCAGGCCCCCGCAGGACCTTGTTTTGACTTGGCTTCACCAGCTGCATCTTGCAGGGATGCGTGTGAGCTGCGGGGCTTGGGGCCAGGCAGAGCCACAGCCCGAGGATCCCCCGGGCATCTCCAGACCGTGTCCGCAGCCAGGGGAGGAAATGGACCTTCCCTCACTTCCTCTGGGGGCCTGGCGCCGGTGGCCAGCAAATCCTCTCACTCCTCGGGATCTTTATGAGAGGCTGCAGCTCCTGTTTCTGAGCTGCCGCTGCCCGTGTTTAATCCACTTAGCCTGTGCCCACCCGCATCAGCTCCCGCCGCACGGCGCAAGGGGAGGCTGCGAGCCGCTGCCCTCCGCCCCCCTCGGGAACGTGTGTTTATAAAGAGCTGGATTAGGAACATCACCAGGCAGGTCACAGGGTGTCAAGCTGCTCTTTCAGGGCTTAAAATCGGAGGCTCACTCAAGAGGGAGTGCTCGGCTCCTGTGAAAGCGGCAGGGATGATTGCTGCCGTGTACTTGAAATTTACTCTTCCAGCAGCACCGGTGCTTCAGCCTGGGGCATTTAGAGACACAGTTCCCGTAAACAAAGCAGTCGGGATATGTAGAAATGCTTTGCTTTAATTTTCCTCTTTCTTTTTTTTTTCCTTTTTTTTTTTTTCTTTTTTCCTTTTTTCCACGTGGGGAAATTTGAAAAGAGTCTTTTTAAGTGCAATGGATGAAGTTCAGAAGTGGTGCAAATCCACCTTGCAGGCAGTGAGCGCTGGGTGATTTGTATCTGCCAAGGAGCCCGGAGCTTCATCCCCTCGGCGCTGGGCACCCCAAGAGCCACATGTCAGCTCTCATCGGGCTGGGGGAGAGAAAGAAGAGAGGTGTCCCCAGAGCTGTCACCTGCCAGGCCGCACGGGAAGCAGAGCGCTGGCTCCACGATGATATCCCAATGCCTGAGACCACGCGCAAGGTACTAGACACCTCAAAACCACGTCAGGCCAAGCTGTGGCTGCAGGCTGTGGAGGAAACACCCCACCTCAGTGCACTTTATTGCAAATCTTGTAAATCAGAAGCAGCCATTTCCCTTTGGTGCGCTGCGGGGATCTGCGCGAAGGCAAATCCCAAGTGCTTCGTCATTCTGCTGAGCTCTAATCCCATCAGCATCTCTGGCCACTCCATCAATCGGATTAGAATAAGGCTGAAAGTCAGAACAGGGCCGGCTGGCCCACGGGGAGCAGGCCCTGCGTGGGCAGACACAGCCGTCACCGCTCGGCGAGCCCCGTGCTGCCTGCGAGCGCCCAAGGCTTTCGCCACCCTGGCCATTTGGGGTGGCCAGAGCTGCAGACAGGGCAACCCACGTTCAGCATCACCACTGAGAGGTGGGACCTGTGTCTTCAGCCCCCTCCCGCCCCTCCAGAGCCCCTGTGCTGCTAATGGATGAAATAACTGTGGCACGGCTGTCAGAGCCTTTCGTGTTCGTGCCCAAAGTTAGCCAAAAATGTTCCGGCAGAAAATATTTTCCATGAGAAAATGCTGCTTTAACAGAAACTAACCCTCCTGGTGGAAACCTGTCAACTGCTGTATCCTGTGGTAGAAACCAGATGGGTGTATAAATAAGGATCCTGCTTTCATCCTGGGACCATTGGCAGCAAAAATAAAGATCCATTCAAAGTCTCTCTCTTACTTTCTCTGCCTTTTCCCAACTACAAAAATATTTTTTTTTTAATCTTTCTGTCCCATTTTTGGAAGTTTTAATTCCTACTGCCACCCTAAGAAAAGCACAGCATATGTGGGATTTGGGTTCTGCCTCCAGCAGCTCATTTCATGATCCAGATGGACACATCCTTTCCATCTCAGAGAGGAACCAGGTCTATGGCCTCACACCAGCTTCACCAGCATGGCTCAGACGTGGACTGATGGGTTGGATTTGGCCCTAAAGCCAGTTTCAAGTGTCCAACTGCTTTTGCCTGACTGGTCCTTGGGAACGTATACCTCATCATACCCAAAACCCCAAAACAGCAGGTCCCCAGGGCTGCCACATTGTGTGATGCACCAAGAAGGGCTTAATACCAGACTCAAGCCCCGTCATCCCAGAACACCAGCATGAGCACCTCTACCTTTTCCTGAGGGTTTGGAACATCAACAGGGGTCAAAACTGATCTCCCATCCATGAATACAAAAATTGAGACCACACCTGTTTGATCTGCTCCCTAGGGGACACCATATGGAAATCTGTCAGCCCTCAAAAGCTCCAAGGATCTCCACAGCAAGATCCTGTCTGTTTTAAAAAGTTATCTTGAGACTTCATCTTTCCTCAGGGCACTTAGTGAAAAGCAGAGCTGACCTTCCTGGTGTTCACAGGGGACAGTCCTTGCTTTTGCACAAAAGCACATAAAGACAAGATTAGGTGGGCCAAACTACCACCTCTTAATGACTTACAGAAACCCTCACTCTTTCTATTTATAAAATCACACTGTCTTGGCAATAGGAAAGAGCAAGTTGGCATCGTTTTTATATTTTCTAGATCTGTCTAAATTCAGCCTTACTGTTTTTTCCACTGTGCTTTTCTCCAGAAATCAGCCCACACTTCCCACTCACCTATAGATTTTTCTTTCATTAATTTTCCCAGTAGGCAATTGCTCACAGAAACTATAGGAAATATGAGCCTTCTCAAGATGTGAACTGTAACTTTCTCCAAAAATGTCCAGACTCTACCAATCTACATGCACTCATCACCTCCATACAAAGATAACAGAACTCTAGAGCCTTGAGGACTGGGCTGTCTGCACAGTAGGTGACACCCTGGACGGTTTGGGAAAATCAGATACATCCCTCTTTTCCTACTTTTTAAAATGTCAGTATAGAGAATTAAAGGCTGTAACTGAGAGTTTTCAACAGACCTGTGAAAAAGCCTACATAATTCACTTGCAGGGAGATAAATTCTACATTAATTTATTCCACTAGGTTGATTCAAAATTTATATTAAAGAGATGACCAAAGTGTGATACAGATTATGAATCATTCTATCCAGATTGCAGATGCCATATTCTTCATTATCTCTAATTTGTCTGAAGTTTCCCCACCCCTTCCCCTCTCGTTTAAGAGACCTTTTGCTGTATGAAGCACTGCTTTCCAGCTCTGCCCTGTAGGTAGGGGTGGTGATCCCGAATGCAGAGCGACAGGCCTTGCAGCTGACCTGGCAAGCTCCCTGGCTAAGGTCTGAAACTTCCCCCGATGCAGCAGCCACCCAGTGTCTCATATGTGGGGGAGAACCAGCACAAATGTGTTTGATTTGTAACTTTACAAGGACTTTCACAATGAGGTTTAAGTTTCTTTTATTAGTAGACCTAAAAGAAGGACACCATTAACACATAACAAAGGAGGCAGAACTAAACTATTACCATAAGAGCAGTGTTTTAAAAACTCCACTTCTTAGAGGTTTATAAGGTTCCTTGGAAAGGTTATTGCAGAAGCCACAAAATAGAAACAGAGGAGAGAGTTTCTCAGCTGCATTGTGCCTTCCCATGTGCTTTTAGCCCTACACAGAGAGACCTGCCTGGTTAAAACACAACTGAAGCCTCTCTTAAGGAACCTGCTCATCTTGGGGCCACCCAGGAGCTTTCCTTGCAACAGGAGGATGTCCTGTCGAGATTTAGGAGCCCACTCTTCCATTGCTCCAGGAGAGCCTTAGCAAAAAAAATGAAGGGATAATTTAGCAGCTGAGACAGCCAGTGTTCATCTCCCAACAAATTTCTATCAAACAAGATCCTCTGTTCAACCCATTTTTTTCTGTTATATTTTTCATGTTTTACTTTCTAGGTATTTTGAATGAAGGGTATCCGGGCCCTGAAAATTCACCAAACAAAACATCACAGTGTTTTAACATGTCTAAATGAAATGCTGTATCTTTTCTAACACTTTCATATTTGTTTAATACCCTCCATCAGAAAAAGTGTTCCCAACACTGTTTATCCGGTTCAAGGTCTACACACTCTTAGCGGATCATAAAATAAAGACAACATCAAAAGCTGTATTATTTCAAGACATTTCCTTATAAAGCAATGACACTGTGTATTAGCAGCCTTTATTCTTTTCAAATCCCTGTCTCAGCTGCAGAGGAAGGAAAGGGCAGACTGGTCCAGGAGAAGGGACCTGGCTGAGCCTCTGCTAACTCGTGCCAAAGCACATCCCCATGCCTGCACAGCCAGCACAGTGCCATCCTCACAGGGGCTTTCCTCCCTCTCCTCCAGTAGGCAGACAAATCTGGCACTCCCCTTGGGGCACTGAGCCAGAGTCCCCTCCCTGGCTGGCCCAGCTGTGCTGGAGATCGGAGGGGGAACTGGACATTGGAGAGGATGAGTAACCATCGAGCAGGCAGCAGCTGCCTTTCTTCTTCCAGGAAGAGTTATTGCTCTGAGGTGGCATCCCTGCAGGCAAGCCAGATTTCCAGTCTATTAAGCTGACTACTTCCTTCACCACCTGTGTTTTCCCTAAGTTTTTTTAGGAGTTGCCTTAGCCTTTGCGCAGCATGACTTAATCCACTGGTTCTGGTGATCTAATAGATTCCAATCCTCAGACCTCTCTCCGTGATTTCACTGCTCTGCTGTCTCCTCTTTGCCTGATCTCCATCTGACATGGAAAACATCCCTTTCTCAGCCTTTCCTCACCCTTGCCTCATCTCCTGACCCCCCCATGTCCCCATACCTGTTTGACAGAAATCCCACCATGCGCTCCTTGCGCACGTGAAGCCTTACCCCTCCTGGCCCCCCCAGAACAGGGAAGGACCTCAGCCTGCACCTTCTGGCCGGCGAGAAGGCTGTCTGGAACGTGAGCTCATGTTTTCCTAAAATAAGCAGGAGCCGTGCACTTAAACTCAACGCCTGCGGCAAGGCGGGAGCGGCTGTTAACGCTGTGCAGCATCCAAAGCGCTCCTCGCACGTGGCGTGGCGTGGCACGGCGCGAGCCAGAGGCACGGAGCAGCCAGCAGCCTTCCAAGGGTGACTAATGCCTTGCTGCTAAAAACAGCTTCCAGGGGTTTTCCATGAGCAAACCTCACTACAGGTCGAGTATTGGCTTTTCACCTGCTAAATACAAGAACTTCACTGTAAAGTCCACATAGCACAACTGGCAAAGGAAACCGAGCTCTTTCCTAAGTGATGGCAGCATTTGATCCTTGTTAACACCACTCTTAAAAGCCAAAAATACCACCCTTTAAATAGATTATGTGTGAGTGTAGAAGCAAGGATGTGTGGTAGACATGCAAGAGAAGACTGGAGCATAAAGGATATTGCACGCATGGACGCAAACGTGCAAGGGCCAAAGGAAAGGTATGGAAAATAACATCCTGATACGGCTTCCCAGAGAAGCACAGCGTTACATCAAATAGGTCGTCTTGTCAAAAACACATGGCACTCAGCTACTTCACAAAAAGACCAAGCAAAATTCTTCAGAGCCTTGTTTCAGAAAGAAACTGATAAGAACTGCCATCAGTCCTTTGGACTTACCAGGGTCTTTGTCCCTTCTGGCCTGCAGGGCTTTGCTGCTCTTCTCTCAGGCCGCTGGGTTATTTCATCGCTTCTGTGTGAATCAGAGCCACATCTCCAAGAAAACTGAATGAGCACACAGCTCTGCTCACTGTGGGGACAAATGTATATCCAGGGTGAATTTCTGGACTAATTCAATTAATGTCTTGCCTAAACAGGCTCCAGAGCTATGTTTTCCTGCATATTTGAGGGTTTCAGTTAAGCCACTGAATCATGTAATCCACCATCTCAGACATGACATATTACTTGCCAGTTCTGACTGTCCCTGACAAGTTGGTTCATCTTATAAACCATTTGGGGCTTCCAAATGAAATATAGATTGATTTTATTTTGCTTACTTCATTTTAGGAGCAAGCAGCCTAGAGCTGGGTGTGTCAAAGTTCCTTCGCAATACTGTCCCTAGGAACAATAAAGTCCTTGCACAAACATTAGTGGAAAGTAAAAGGCAAGTTGTGCAATTGCAATTGAAATCAGACTGCCCTGAGAAGTTGTCAAAACATCTATGAATACATCACTCCCATTAGCAATGTTATACCAGCTGCTGAGTTTTGTGGGAAACACATACACGCATCTCCTTCTAGTTTAGAGGAACCCACTTTCTCCCCCTTAGAACTTCCTATTTTGACTTTTGTTCAATATTAAACACCACCAGGGCCAGTGTGAGCATGATGGCAATGACCACAGACCTTCTCCTAGGTGGCTTCGCTTAGTTCATGCTGCTGTCAAGGTGATGAAGAAGAGGTACAAGATGTTTCATTTGACAGTGCAAGGGGCACTGCAAGATTGGCATGGGGCAGCTCACTGTTTCACTGTATCTTCATCCTGAGGACTCCCCAGAATCCCAGTGTGAAAAAGATGGATGCCATGGAGTGGCCCTGTCCTGGTCTGAGTAGAGAGAACATAAATTTTCTAACATGGTCTTGACTCCACAGAAGGGTCAACCACCCCGGTGAGGCAGAGACAAGGTTTCAACACCCTGAAGCAATTAATTGTAGCGTGTCCAAGGGGCAGGAAACTGCCTTCAACTTACTTCTAATTAATTTACAAATTAGCCTGCTGGCCCATAAAGAGCATCACACACTAATTAAGCCCAGCTGCTTTATGGGAAGAGTTACAGGGAAGTCTGTAGATTTCAGGTACCTAAAGGAAATGTCCTATCTGCAATTTATTCAACTAGAACTCATTGTTCCTGGAGGTTGTAAAAGGCGAGAACACATTCAGTCACAAAGAGTTAAGCATGTATATTAATTGCTGGGGGTATCCACAGTTATAATCAATAGGAGAAAGAGATTGCACCATTAGTGCCAGTGGCTACCTAGGATTTGCATCTCATGTTGATGGAGAGCCATGGTTGAAGCTTTTCCCACAGATGGAACACTTCTAAGATGCTCTCCTGTGTGCTTTACCTGGTTTCTAATGAGGTGTAAGCACACCTCAAGCTGGCATGATTACCTGTCTCTGCTCACTAGGGAGCAGTTTATATTCATGAAACCTGTAGGAAATTAACTGTTTGTGAGACCTGCTCCTCTCTGCTCCATGAGGCAGAGTTTGGACATGTTCAGGGGTTGCTGGAGACAAGGGAATAGACAGAGGACTTGGAGATTTGCACAGCCAGGCAGCACACTGGTTGCATAAGCCCTGTGTCTGTGGGAAATCAGACTAAAACCTTTTCAGAAGCAATACAAACATGTAGCCTTTTAGGACTAAAGTCATTTATGCAGAAATTTCCCCTATGGTCAGACTATTTCATAATTATCCACACTGGGATGTCTTGCATTTTGCTTTGAAGCATCTGGTTCTCGGCATGTCACCATTGGTTTGATCTAGCAGTTCCTATCCTTATATAATAGCAAACCACTTCATGGCTATTTCACACAAAATGTCTCTCTTTCTGCCCACTAAATGACCTGGAACTAGAACACAAACATTCTGTTTGCACAGTTTTACATAACATTCACCAGAGTTTTCACACAACACTATTAAAGACTAATTTGTTTCTGTTCCCAGGCTGATGGAAAGCAGTTTTTTTGGTAGCTTGATTGCGTCAGTGTTCTTTGAAAATGTAAATAAAGATACTGAGATAAGACCTGTCCAACTGCAGAGCTCTTTTTCTCTTTATGTTTACCAGACACTTCAAGCTAAATAAAATTACTCTTTGCACTTGTTCTGCCTAAGAACATGCTCAACAAATAGACAATCAAATTTTCTTGGCTCTCACAAGCCCTCCCCAACATATCGTGGTCACAAGCAGCATCTAAGAGGTGTCATCTACAATGACACATTTCGAAAAGGCATTCTGAAAAATGACTCAGGGTCCCAAATACACCATTTTGCAAAGCAACTTAACTCCCAAGGAATGGGATTTTCAGGAAGGTTTAGATTCCTGAGCATTTAATGGCCAGCTTAGAAAGAGGAGCTCCTACTTCACAGAATGTGAAAGGCAAGTTACCTTGCCAACTCCTATTGATCTTGACAGAAATGCATTACTGCTTGGCATCTGACAATGTCACCCTCATCTTCATTGGTACAAAACACCCCTGCAAAGTGCTTGAAGGATGCTTTTCTAACTGAAATGTTTTCTCTGCCTGGATTCTTTAGGTGTAGTGACTTGGAGGTCCATTTCCTTGGCAAGACTTCCTGAGCTGCCTGAGTTGTCAGTATAGACAGACGATTTTGGAACAATATCTTGCAAAACTGGCCTTATCTATTTAAAAAAGATGTCGAACATCCAACGTGTGAACCACTCTCTAGAGATGCCCAGTTTTGAAAGACATGGGGAATCAGTCAGCTGCATGTTTACTTCTGATGCTGCAGATACAGGATGGATGCAGCCCTAGACCTCAGACACATAACCTCAAAATATGAAAACAAGCCTAACAGTACAGACTCATCAAATCAGCTCATCAGATGTTGGGGACATAGAGCAGGTGAGCTGCTAGGAGATGACAACAGTTAAAAGGAAAAGGTCACTGGCTTTCTCTGTCTTCATCTCCATCCCTGCCTTCTTTTCCAGTTTCTTCCCTCCTGGACTTTAATTCACCAGATGCTATGTATGGATATTCTGGTCTCAGAAGCAGGGAAATCACCTCCGTTTAGAATAATATGATGATATTACATTCATTTTGCCAGAGTTAATTTTAAACAACTACTACAGGTTAAAGTCTTTTATGTAACATCCCCAAGAAAAAGCAATGTCAAGAATATCATAGCACAAAAATAAGTAAGAAGAAAAGTAAGAAATTCAGGAGGCAGAAAATTATTCAGATCACATTTTAATTTTTTTTTAATAATAGATGAACAGAAGCCATGTACCAGACAGGTACAAGAGTGAATTAGAAAGGCTCATGTGCCCTTCAGAAGGGCAAAGAAAGATATCAAAAGAAATGTTGTCTATATGCAATTGCTACCTTACACCACAGCCCAAGAATTATTATTTTTAAAAAAGATCAGCCAGAAAAGAAAGATTATTGGTCGCTGATATTAGTCATTGATAGAGGAACACGGTCACTTTAAGGTCAGAATATTTCAGTAGCTACAGGAATTCTGCCTAAACTACTCAGCATGCCATCCAACAGTGCATGACAAGAGGTTCTGGAGGCAGAATGGCCCAGAGAAGCATTTTGCTACCACCAGGTTTGTGATGCTGCTTGAAGCAACATAGAGTCTGATTCTATTCCATGGCATCAGCTGTTGATGGAAATGTGTTTAGAGGAGCTGAGAGCCCACCAAAGCTGTCCCAGAGTACTGCCACTTCAATATGCAAAAAAAACCCAAAAAACAGCTCTTAAAAACATTTTGATGCAAAACTGAAATCAGTGGCCTTTATGAGGAGCTCAGCACTGCCCAAGGCTCTCCAAGAGCTGCTCTGTCTTCCTCCTACTTGGGAGAGGGAAAACCCACATGGCCCACAGAGGCATGGATAGCTCAAGGAAGCAACAAAGGCTGTTCCCTTTCCACCTGCTACCCTCCTGGGACAGCAGCAGAAGTTATGCCTTGCCTTAGAAATCCCCACACCTTTTCCTCTTCTTTTCCAGCAAAGCAGCAGGAGGGACCTGAGCCAGGATGTTCCCACCACCCTCTGGGTCTCAGGCACCTTTTCCTGAGCACTTCTGCAGGCATCATTCCTCTTGCTGGGAAGGAAAGCAGCAGCAGAGTCTGAAGCATCTCCTGCTGGCACAGTGCCCCAGGCAGGCAGCGTCGGCAAGCGACAGTCCCCACCACAGCCAGCTCAGCATCATCTCCATATTGAATAAACAACCAAGCATCTGCTTTAGGATATCAGCTGGAACAAAAGCACTGGACATTTTGAGTGCAATTTAACAATGTCTCTGACCTCAGACAATTTGTTGTTTCTTTAGCGCGTGCAGAGCCTGACCCCATTCACATCCTCTAAATCCTTTTGCTGTCTTCTTCTTTTCCTGCCCTCAAAAAGGCCACAGAATCAAAACAAAACAAAACAAAAAATCCAAGGGGAGCTAGTATTAAATTTTAAGTAGCAAAAACCAAGCACTTCATCAGCGTGAACATGGTATTCATAAATCTTTATCACCAACAATTTTTTTATATCTGGAATCCACTATCTTGTAAATTAGTCCCATTTGTCCACTCAGTGCTAATGCCATTAAAATCGACCTCATTTGTCAAAGCGCATGAATCGAGAAATCCGTGGACTTGTTAATTTCTCAATTTGAAAACGTAATCTTGATTCATAAACTAAATTTTATGGAAAGAAATCTAGTTGTATTTGGAAACTACACCCTTGTCACTCCAAGGAAAATTGAGCACAGACCACCTTTTGTTTGGGTTGGCACTGGAGGACGCTTTAACACCTGTGTTATTTTCTTTTAGCCCAAGAGCAGCCACTCATTCCTTTCCATTCCAACCCAATATTTTTCACCTCTGTCTCTGGCTGTGGTCACCACAGAAATTTCCAAATGGTTGAGGTGAGGTGACAACAATATTTGATTTATCACAGTTTCCCAGAGACTATTCTGAAGAAAAGGGATACTTTTCTTTTTCACAGAAGGGTAACTTTGGGTGTTGGCAAAGTATTCTGAAAACTTACCAATGCTTGGGGAAAAAGAAGAAACAAAAAAAAAAAAAAAAAAAAAAAAAAGAAAAGGAAAAAACCCCTACAGCAACAGTTTTCCTGAAGCTTATTATTTCTATTATTTATTTTTATTCCATATTTCTTTACTAATTCCACCGCCTCTTAATGCAACCAGTTCTTTTGCAATGAAATCTAATTTCTAATTTCATTTCCCATTTCTGAAGTAACTCATCAAAATTGATCTTAGCTGATTATAGCTGCTAAAATGTTCAGCTCTTCACCAGTGGGCTGCTATAGGAAGAGGTGAATACAAATCTTACTTTGGCATGAAGAGACAATGTGAGTGGGGTATCAGTGGTAGTACATAAGTGTGGGTGTGTATTTGTAAAACAGGGAAAGTAAAAATAGAGAATCCTAGACTCATTCGCCTTGGAAAAGATCTCCAAGATCATCAAGTCCAACCATTAACCCAGCACTGCCAGGTCCACCACTAAACCATGCCCCTAACCACGTCTTTTGGCTATACACACTGGAACTAAAGGAAAGACAAGGATGAAAAAACCAAAACAATGCACCAATTTCCCATCTACTCTGCATTTACTCTGCATCCTGTTTGGTGAAGAAAATTCTGCAGTGTCATGCAAGAAGCCTTAAAATGGATACTGATGACAGGTGCAGTACAGCAAAAAGACAGAGCTTTGCTAACAAAGTATTTCACAGCTGGCTGTTGCATTTACAGAGGGTGTGCAGCCCTCACAGATTGCTGAGGATGCAGCCAGGTGGATGAGATGCACACAGTGCATGAGAACAGGCACAGATAGCACAGGCAAGAAAACAACTCTTGAAAAACAAGTTCTTTTTCCTAGGGGCTTTGGCAAGAACCAGCAGAAAAGGTTAAGAGCCACTGACCTTGGTAAGCCCATATTTTCTTCCCTCTTGTGGGCATCTCTTAAACAGTGACTCAAGTTTATGTGGTCACCACACCATCCTGATGTAGGTTCATGCACTGTCCTCCTACACCTTCAAGCCAAATGCCTGCAAAAGTATTTGGTATCCCACTGAAGTGCTACTTTTCTTGATCAGACATGGATTTTGACTTGCTGCTCAGAGACTACCAGGTGCTGTGGAAGAGGGGAGGAAGACCCCAAGGACCGTAGCTCATAGCCACGGCTCCAAAAACCTGCCCTCCAATACTGCCTGGGTGGCACATCGCCCATCCCCGCTGAGGGCAGCTCACCATCCCACCAAACATGAGCCTCAGCATCGCTCCCGTTCCGCCTCCCGCCCACGGTGCCTTTGTGGGCAGCTGCAGCATGGAGAGCAGCTGGCAGGCAGGCAGGCAGGAGGCTTCAAAGGAGCTTCCTTCCCAGGTCACTTCAAAGGAGTCACTTCCCAGGTACAGCACAGCCACAGCCCACCACAAGCATCAAAAACCGATGGGCTTTCCTGGCCTCCTCCAGGTCCACTTCTCTTCCTGCCCACCACCAGAGCAAATGGGAGGAGGAGCCCCCACCAGGGCTCGTTCCTCTGGGCAGTGTCATGCAAAATACAGGACAGCAGATGAAGCAGCTGGCCCCAGACTGGGACATGGTGGTGGGATGCAGAAGGCATCTATGTGCAATTGCTCTTTGATGCATAGAGGCTGGGGAGCACGGAAATGAGGCCAGGATTGTGGGGATGTGGAGACAGCCACATCCCATATGAAAGCAGTCTGTTGGAGCTGGAGAGATGTCCCCACTAGTGTCCAGGCGAGATGGAAGAGAGTTGATGGAGGAGAGTTGCCCATCTGGGCTCAGCATGGTCCCACCCCCTGAGTTGTGATCCAGGGCAGCCTGAACCATGCATCATTGCTGCTTTTCCCCATAAAAGCCCCAGCCCATGTACTGCTCAGCCCACCCACGAGCAGCTCCCATGCTGCTGAGCCCCTGCCTGCCAGGTCAGCAGGGCTGGGATTCTCTGGGACAGCTTTGACCTGGCTGCTGCACCCAGCCCCTGTGCCTGCCGCTCCAAGGCCGCCTGCTTCATGTCACATTTCCCGGCTGTGCTCCGAGGGCCGTGTCTTTGGGAAGTATTTTTGCAGCAATAAAGCAGCATTTTCACTGGGCAAAGCTGCATTTTAATAGTAAGAGGAGAGGACTGTTAAAGGCTGCAGCAGGCCCCGTTTGGCACCAGTCACTGCCTTTTTTTCTCTCCTCCATATGTACCCCATATGCACATATAGCTGAGGAGCTGACATGGAAATTTTTTAAAAAGGAGAGAAATATCTGAAACTGCCCTGAAAAGGGGATTTGGGGCTTCTTAACTCTGCTTTTCCAAGAGCTGTGAAGACCCCAGAGATCTCTTACCTCTGTACTTTTCTAATTCCCACCTTGCAGGTAATTAATAACACAGGTGGCTGTGATGTGGGTGTAGGGGTGAGAACTTTCCACTCTTTTTGCCCTCTCCACAGTGCAGCTGGTATTCAGTGTTTTGGTCCTGTGCCGTGAGAACACATCTATGGCTGACATGGCACAGGCAGGGGCTGTCTTAGTAAGTAAGAGTAGCCCACTGCTTTGTTCACATTTGGATGGAGTGATGGGTCTCAGGTAGCAGAGGTAGGTCTGTGATGGGTGTCCTATCCCAGCCTCTCCTACAGGCCCTCCACTGTCATGAGTCTAGGGTATCCTGGAGAGAAGGAGACTCAGAGGTGACCTTATCACTCTCTACAACTCCCTGAAAGGTGGCTGTACTCAGGTGGGGTCGGTCTCTTTCTCCAGGCAGCAGCTGACACAAGCAAAGGACACAGTCTCAAGCTGTGCCAAGGGAGATATAGGTTGGATATTAGGAAAAAGTTTTTCATGGAAAGAGTGATAAAGTACTGGAATGGTCTGCCTGGGGAGGTGGTGGAGTCACCATCCCTGGATGTGTTGACAATAGACTGGCTGTGGCACTCGGTGCCGTTGTGGTGTTAGGGCATGGGTTGGACTTGATGATTGTGAAGGTCTCTTCCAACCTAGTGATTCTGTGATTCTGTGTGATCCAACACTGCCTAATGCATCAATTTACTCTTGCCTCAAGAGTTCCTCCTAATGCAGACTACCAGGTCAACCAGGACCAAAACCCTCTCTAGACTGTGTTTTCAGATGCAAAAGAGGCATGGCAGTGCCCTGCTGTCAAGGAAGCCGTGCTCACAAGCTCCTTCTCCGTTTCAGCTGAGAAATTCACTGCCTGTACATCCATGTGTCCTTTGCTCCCAGTGTGAGAGATAGAACTGTTAAGGGATAATGACTCAAAACATTCCCCCCTTTGTGGAGATGTCGGGTGCTTTATTGAAACAGAGGAGCTGAGCTCCTGGGTGTGTGATGGCCAACCTCTGATCTGCTATTTCAGAGGGTGAATGATGGGCTGTGAGACAAGAGGCAGATCCTGTGGAGACGATGTGGTGTTTCTCCTCTTGCACAAACCTCTGGGTTGTGGGGCTCCCTCTCCTGCCACCAGGAACATACCCACGCTTTTTCTTCTCTGCTGATGGGCCGAAATGGGCCATAATGGGCCATAATGGGCCATAATGGGCCATAATGGACTCAACTGCAGCTGGTGTGATGGGCAACTGTGTTGATTTAGAACGTGTCAAGGACCTCCAAAGTGTCCACAACATTACATCATCCAGTGTGAAGCTCCCACCCCAGGGGAGGTGTGTGGGCGTTCCTACACCTGAGTGAATCTAAACCCAATAGAGAGTGTGTTCTGTGGGGTTTCCCAGGGCTTTTCCTCACCACTGGTTTGGATATCCCCCAGCACCTGATGGATCAGGTCTGCGACCAACACTTCAAATCAAGACTGTGCGGCAACCCAGTCTCATCGCAGGGCCTACGGGTGCTGAGGTCTTCACACACTTGTCCTTTCACCTTCTTTCTTTTCACTGCTGCATGTCCTTGGGTGATGTTGTTGCGCATTCACATTGCAAAGATTTTGTGTTTTTATATTGCTATGGACAATAATAACCAAGGTGGCTGCATACCTGCTTTCTTTTGGAACCAAAGTGTTCTGTAATAAACCCTACGTGTGTGTGTGTGCTTACAAACACTGATCATCCAGTGTTGTTTCGCTCTAATCCACCCCAAGGAATCTGTTAACAAGAACCTGGTTACCCTTGTCTTCTGCAGTGTGTTGTAACACCCTTCGACTCACTGCAACATTAAATAGCTGTTATTTTTCATATATGCATGTGAAATATATCTTGAAATTTTTAAAAAATTACATAGTCTTTCCACTAGAACAGACATTTCTTCAACTTCTTGCTTTCAGACCTTGAAGCACTCCCAGGATTTACTTTGGTTTCTAGGCAAAAATATGATCTTTAATCAGGTAGCATGAGAAATACATATATCTGTGGGTGAATAAAATCTACATCATTACATTTCTTTGTTGTACTTTTCTCATCATCCTGGAGAGCTCTTTGGCATTAGGTGAGAGTCCCTGAAAGTATCCAGAATTCTGCTTTTGAAACATGTGACTTGTTCATCACATCTCCAAATCTGACTCAGCCTAAGACATCCTCATGCTTGCTGTAAAAGGGGTTCCTCCCTTCATACCTCCTCTCCCATCATTTCCTAAATTTCACTGTGCATCCTCCACTGAGCAGATACATTATGGTCATGTGGTGGCTTGCCATGGACTCAAGGCCTTTTTGCTCCCCAAAAGCTGCCCTGTGTTCAGGCTTCTGATCAAATGTCCTTCCATGAGAGCAGTTGGAGAGGAGATTGGTTCTTGCATGCATTTGAAGAAATTAATATTACATTCCCAAAACTAAATATATCAACCTTGACAGGAGCATTTAACATGTGGACACATTCTATGATGCCATCAAAACTTTTTTAAAATATTTGTCAAATGCATGTTAGCATAGAGGTCTGCAGCTAAGGCAGTCACAGTATTTTCCTGCCCCATGTCCTAGACCCAGATTCCCACCCTTGTTTGCTGCATCCTTGAACTTCCTCTGGGAAGTTATTTGGTATTGCTTGTATTTCAGTTGTGTTCAGCACCATTATCATGCCAGACACAGACAAATCAGACAAAGCAAGGGCAGACATACAATTTCTACCTCCCATTTTATAGCTAGGTCAAGAGAAATTATGGGAAGATCTTAGCCTGCAACTTAAAAGGACCCAAACTGCAGCATGAAAAGTTCTCTGTAAGCTGCTCAGGCTCCTGGGTGGCCAGAGTGCCTGTGTTTCCCCCAGCAAACATCTGCTTTCTTGAAGTTCTGGTCCTCGTTCCCACATGGACTGCAGGGTTTGTGGTGCTTTCAACACCATGCACATGAAGAAGCAGGCATCCCCAGGCTCCCTACCACCCCTCTCAGCTGGTCCCTAACCAGAAAGGATCCCTGCTTCCCCAGTCTCCCATTTCCCAATGCTCTGTGTCAACAGCACCTGGCTCCCAGCAGCGTTCTCGATGGGGCCAAGTGAGAAACACTCGCTGCCCTTTCCCTCCTCACAAAAGGCACGAAGAACAACAATCACCTGCTGCCTGCTCTCCTCTGCAGTGCACTCTGAAACATTTAAAACATCCCTTTTCATGGCCCATCAGGTCCCCTGAATCCCTTCCTGCTTGTCAAAATGTACCAGGAGGATGGAGATGAAGATGTGAGTCCTCTAGGCTTGTTTCTCAGCTAAGAAAAACTGGGAGCTGCTTCTCCCCATGCTTCTCTGCCCATGGGAAGAGGAGAAGGGCTACCAGGGACAGACACGAAGGCCCTTTCTAGAACCAACTCACTGGGGATCATCACCCTCTCTCTGCAGTAAGATGGCAAAGAGAAGCAGACAGGAAAGGAATATACATGGTAGAGAGTCAAGCTGATGAGTGACGGACTCGGGGAGTGGACTGTGGCAGGGAAAAGTACTTTTTACAGGTTTCTGTATTACCTCCTGCAATATTACCTACTGGAAAAGATCCTTTTGATCCTACTTTAACTGGTTTTTACATCTCAGTAGAGCAGACAGTGATGCAGTATATGGTTCTCTTACGAAGAGTGAGTTTTCTGCACTATAATAAACACTCCATTGATGGTACTTGGGTCGCTTTTCCATGGGGAAAAATATTCAAAAACCTGTGACAATATCTTTTCTGTAGCTTTGGGGAGTCAGCCTTGAACAGAGACACAATTCACTGGAATATCCTATAGGGTAGAAAAGGTAAGAATTGTTATTTTCCATTAAAATCTTTAGGGCATTTTCTGCAAAAAACTCTATAAAGCTATTAGTCTTTGGGAGATCTGAATGACCCTGAGTTTTGTTCTACCACTTGAAGTGTTGTTTCAGAACTACTTCAGCCCTTTAGATGTGTGTCTGCCAGACAATACAGCTGATAAGGATTTGCCATTAATTGGAGAGTGGGGCATGTACCAGACTAAGTGATTTACTTTCAAAGTGCTGTTATTATGGTTGTAGACTGCATTTGGTTGCTTAGAAACCATCCTTATTGATGACTCAAGTTTTCTCCTGATAGCATGTGAAGAGATAGCACCTTTCTTTTTCACTCAGCAGTTGTCAGGAGGAACTGTTTTGTAAAAAACCCTCTGCAAAAGGCAGTATCGTTCCGTGGACAGGCAATAGCATAGCCAGTGTGTTGATTTTTGGCTGATTTGATCCTTATTCCAAAGGATCAAATAAGATTTTTTAAAAAACGGCATTTGGCAATACAATGCTTGGAGACCTATTGTTCAGCTGGGGAAAGAGGGAGAAAAAAAACTTGCTCATCAAGTGGGAAGACTTATCTGACAAACAGCATATCTAACAAGCAAAAAAAATACTGAGAAAAAGGTCTCTGTAATGTTTCATTAAAACCACAGACACATTACCAGTGTGGACTTTTAGGCTGGAACTCATTAGTAAATGAATTCTATCTGTGACAGCCTTGTCAAACCCAAGCTTTACTGATTACATTTGGCTTTCAGGCAGTAATCCTCAGGGAAAATGATTTATTTCAGCACTTGATGAGTTACTTCATCGATGGCAGTGATAATGACATTATCTTGACTTAGGTTAGCATTTATGGGCCTCTTGGAAGGACTGAGTGTTCAAGGGGGATTTGAATGAAGACAGGTGGGAAGTCAAGCACGATGGTGCACAAATAGTGAGCAATGTTTGGAAAGCGCAGCCTACCCATAATAGCAAAGGGGTTCACCAAACTGGGCTGAAGCAGGGAATGCTGAGAGGAAATGACCCCCAGGTTGGGCAACACGGCCACAGTGGAGAGGGACTTTTGGCTGCCTGCCTCCCTTGTCCAGCCCAGTGCTCTGCTGGCATACACGGGCTGAGCCATGCTGGCTTTGACTCCTGTCATCTCACAGCTAAACCTGGAGCTGCAGCAGGGAATGGAGCCCCTCTGAGAGCAGCAGCTCCCAGATGTAATGAGAAAATGAACGGGTGATGACCAGAGGTAATGATGTGCAAAAGCAGAGAGGTAACAGACACGGGCAGAGCTGAGCTGGGAGGCCTCAAGGAGTAGAAACAGGCTGTTAATGGATCTGGCCAATGTCAATGTGCTTTCTTAGCAGCCAAAGAAGAGAGAAAGGGAAGAGGAATGGATCAAAGCAGCAGCAGCAGCTCTGACTCCTCTTTAGACAATCCTTTTTTTCTTCCACTGTCCTTGGGTCAGCAGAGATACATTGGGATCCTTAGGATCAAGGGAATATCTCCTTGAACTCCAGGCATTAATGCTACCAAAGGAACTTCTACCTTCACACATCTGCCATGGCAATTCATACAACACAGATCTGGTGGACCAAGATGCCTGTCTTAACTGGCCAGACATGGAACAGGAGCTCCAGGAGAAATCAGAGCTACCTTTAAGATATGTCTGATACAGGTACCACAGGTGAGATTGTACCACAAGGTCCCAAGGCTTGCCAGTTTGAACTTTGAAGATATTTTCTGAAATGCGGGGACAAAACCTGAGCCCAGGAACCAAGGCTGTTCCAGCAGCAGCTGTTTGGAAACCCCTTTCTTTGGGAAATCTTTTCCAGTTCAGAGGACATCAAACAGGGATCTGTAGACACTTGACAGGCCTTTAGCATATCCAAAGGGTTGCTGTTAAGGTTTCCATTGGCATCCAGCTGGCCTGGTAAGGCTCCTTCTCTATGAGGAAAGGCACAGAAAACCATCCTGTGTGTGCCAGGGACATGAAATCAGAGCAGTAACCCATTTGAGGACTGATGAATACATAACCTCTAAGACAACATCACATCACCATTCTCCTGATCTGTTTGTATGGAAACTTACTCTGTGGTGGGAGCATCCGCAGGCCTTGTGCAAGTGCAGGAGAGGGTTTTATGTCTGCTGAAATTGTTCTGTCAATTTTCACTGGAGAATATGTCTCTCAAAGTGCAATGAGCATGTACCAAGTCATACTGATCCAGTATCACCCCAGCTGTAACAAAAAGGAAAAAAAGGGCAGCTTATCTTTCCCAGTAATTAGCTCTACTCTGAGAAGACATAGGTGAGTAATTGCAAGAATAGAGGCTATTACATTTCCAAGAAATGAAATTTGATCTGCCTTTTTTTCAGCTCCAGTCTTCAGCTGGACCACAAAGTTGTTTCTGTTGCAAATCAGAAGAGTGATATGATTAAACAGCAAATCTATTATTACTGCTTTTAAGGCAATACTTACTTTTAATATCCTAAGCAAGTAAGCTTGTGATAGAAGCTGCAAAGTTCAATCACAATTTCTGGAACAAAGTCTAAGCCATCGGGAGCAAATGGCTTGACCTTAGAAAAGCTTACTTTCGTATTTAGGGAAAAAGGGGCTGAGTGTTAGGCTAGTACATAGTCCTGAGATGCTGCTTCAAAGCACAAAAATCTGCAGATTAAGTCTTTCAATCTGTATCATACATATTGTCAAAGGAAAGGAGTGGACTTCAGTTTGCTAAATGAATATGGTTATGAGGGAAGGTTGCAATGAGACCTTCTCTCAGGGAGTTTGTCATTAAAGAAGAATCCTGCAGAAATTTCAGGAGAAGAAAAAAATGAAGAGATGTTTCCTCCAGCACACCTGGTTCTAACTGGTATTGAGGACACTCTATCAGCACCACACTGAGGGGCACCACCTCCTAAATTCCCAGGAAAATAACCTAGAGAACAGCTGAGCTTATAAAGCACTTGGAAGTGCTGTGTGCAATTCAAAACAAAAACTATAAGGCTAAATGAAGTGAATTGTTTAGCCATAAGCCTAAATTAACAAATAATGCTGAGGATAATACTTTTCACCATGTAGCCATATTAATTTCTATACACAACAGTGTATTTTGAAAGCAACATGGTTCAGAGCCACCAACAACAATACGTGGCTGCTGTGCTATTTCAAATGGCCTGTCTGTGCTGAGGACAATGCAAAATATGATTTTATTAATCTTTCATTCTAATTTCATGGCACTCAGCGGTGTTTGTGACTGCGCACAATGGCAGGCACCAATCCAGAGCCTGTACTGGCACAGGCTGGGTTTATTCCATTGACCCCAGCAGAGCCATGCTGATTTACACCAGCTGAAATCTGGCCCATGATTTCTGCCTCAGAAGGATTAAACTTAATTAGTTCTTTATGTGTGACCCACAGCATGGGGATATCCCAGAATCACAGAGCCGAGGGTGTCCATCTCTGCCCTGGGCTGTAGTAAAACATCCCCATGCAGGCCAACCTCATGACAGCTGCCTGACAAGAAGCAGAAACTCTGCTGGGGCACCAGGCCCACTGACTGGTTGGGATAGCCACGAGGGGATACACAACAGGTTTTTTGGAGGTGGGAGGGCTTCACAGGGGTCCCAATTCCTGCCCTGACAGAGGCAGCTTTCAAGACCAGCGCTACAGGACAGCAGCCCCTGAAAGCCAGTTCCTGAGACTTTCTCCACAAGGAAGAGGAGTTTGACCCTTCCAAGGGATCCTCCTCATGCTTGGTCTGGATGTGCTCTTGGTCTGGCAGAGGAAAGGTGAGTGTGGGGTCCTTGTCTGCCTTACACCATGGCACAGTGTGTTGTGTCGCTCCATCACATCACCCTCCCTCTGCCTCTTGTTTTTCTACTGCTAAATTACCCTTCTTGAAAGCTAACGTGGAGTGTGCAGACTCACACAACTGCTAGCTTTGTGGTATGCAAATCTGAAAATTTCCAAATCTCTGAGCAAAGAAGCAGAGAGCACTTTGCAGGGAATGATTTAACACCCAGGTCCTGCCACCCAGACAGTGCCCCTGCTGCTTTGACCAAGACACTCAATGCAGAGCCTCTGAGGATATCAGAAGACAAATAATTTGGTATTTTAGAGGTTAAAACACAAGCACCTTAGCTTGCCTTGCTGTGCCAGTACCCAGCAGCACTCTGCCCAGTTCCCAGCATGATCCATGGCCCGTGGGAATTACTGCTGAATGAGGACACATTGCCACACTGTCCTGTGTTCACTGCAGTTTGACAAATGCTTATAAGGAGCAACTTACATAGAACCCATTGTAATGATCATGCCTTGGGGCTGTGTCCTTCCAAGCAGAAGGAGCTGAAAGAATGTATGGAAACTATTTCTCACTGGGCACACTTGGTGCAGAGAAATCCAAAGGCCTTTTTTCCCTGTGCATCTCAGCCTGCACACCCTCACTCACACTCCTCTCAGCCTTCTGGTTTATGAATCACAGCATCATTAAGGTTGGAGAAGATGTCTGAGATCATCAAATCCAGCCACTAACCAGCTGCACTCAATATGCAATTATGCATTTTGAGCTTAGGGCACCTGCTGCTGAGCAATTTGCAGTTGAGGGATTATTTTCTGGTCCTCAGTTGAAGAGGCTCCCTGGTGATGGGGCTGCACAGTGAACAGGAAGAACAATAAAAACTCATGGCGTTCAACCCAAGATGAGGCAGCCTACGAGGGAAATCCTAACTCTGACAAAGTCAGTGATCACCTGCTCCTACTGCACTAGGATTTTGCTCTTTTTTTTTTTTTTTTTATTTTTATTTTTTTTTCCTGTATGGAATTGAGCAATGTGTTATGCCAGGAATGGTGGCTGGGTTTGTTTTGCAAAACATAGCTAGGAATGTCACAATGCCTGCCTTCCATGTAGGCACAAACAGCTTCAGTATAATCACGTAAAAATCTCCTGCTGCTAAGCTGTACCTATATGGTGTTGATTTCACTGTGTCCCTTCACTTGAAGACTTGCTGAAATGCAGCTGTTAACCCTAAGGTATATCTCCTTACAGAACTGAAGAGTATACACTGGTTCAGTAATTTTGTCATTTCATCTGGGAAAGATCAAGTCTGGAAACTTTTTTATTTTTTTTTTTCCTCTCTCTGTTCTCTTTAACTTGGTAATTACACTGTCTGTGAGAAAACAGAGCAGAAAGGAAATTGCTTCTAAAGGACATGGTAATAAACGTGTCACGTATATCACTTAGCTGGGTTGTGTTTATTATTAACTCAGAATGGAAGGAGACTCGAGCTGTGGCGCGGGAGCGTGATGGACTAGCTCTCCCGAGAGTGCAATTCCAGACTGCACTGATTATCCCACATTTGCACCAAGGGGACCCAGCCCATGCCGTGCACCTCATTAGCTGAGCAAGGGACCTGGGAATCCTCTTTCTGCGCACATTCCTCCACAGATCAGCAGCAGAGAATTCCCTAACATTTCCCTCTTTGATAATTTCCACTGACTGAGGATAGGACTAATTTTAATTAAACCAATATGTACTGAGGATAATTCCTCTGACTTCACAGTAATGCCAGCCAACAGAGATGAAAATCCTCGTTGTGGGAACTGCTCCTTGGGAGTTGTCAGCTCGATGAACTTCAGCTGTGAGGTTCATCTGTAGAGATGAACCTAAAGATGTTGGCTTGATGGTGAATCTCAGACAGGACTCAAAGGGTAATGAATGCAAATGCTCATAAATTTCACTGTAAACAGGATTTACCCTTTATATCTTAAAAATATATGTATGCAGGATAGCTATGCTATGCTACTGCTTTAGATCAATACCAAGCTAAACAAGTAGCTACTTTGTGTTTCCCACTACTTTGCATAAACAAAGTGGCAAAAAGCAGCTTGGATGTGTAGTTGAACCTGGCCAAAGTTTGCCCATAATTTTCTGTTGGAATATGTATGTTCCTATGTAAACAGACCATGGATGGGCAGCCAAGTAGCTGGGCTTTTGGCTAACACTGGAACACTAGAGAAGTGTATTGTGGGCATCCTTAGTTTTGAGCAAAACCTGAAGTAGTCCTGCTCAGAGGGGTAAAAGTCAGGCAGCTGCACCAGGGCATGCAGAGCAGACACTCCTTTTGGGCTTTGAAAATGGGGGGAGCCATCCCAAGATGCTGAAATATCACTCATATTTAGGGAGGACTTTCAGTTTAGCTGGGTTTGGGTCACTTCAGGGGGGGTGAGTGCAGGACCAGTGCTAGGTGAGGAAACATGCATCTGATGGTGCACTGGGTCACAGTGACAATCTGATCAAATAGGGCCAGTTTAGTATCTGTGGCCAGTCAAAACAAAACAAAAACAAACAAACAAAAGAAGACACATATATCTATAGCTCCTCCCTGGTCACATAAAGCCCATTTCTTAGGGCACATATTTTGAAAGCTGTATATTGGCTTTTTTTTTTTTTTTTTTTTTTTTTTTCCCCAGGAAATTACAAAGGTGTCATCCATTCACAAAATCTCTTTTGGCCTGGTTTAAGTTAATAAGCTCCACCAAGACAGCAATTATTGTCCTGTTTGGCTGCTGCCTGTATCCATTAATCCATTATGTGTGTGTATATTATTGTTATTTATCAGCAATCTCCTTGGAGCTATACAGTGATATTCAAGATTATGACATTCGCTGCTCCCAGAGCTTGCTATACCAATTACAAACAAATGATCAGCAACAACCAGAACAACAGAGCCTCTGACAGAAGTCAGCCAAATTTTGAGCTGTGGTTGGGGATTCAAAAAACCAAACTGTGGCTTGTCAGATTATCAGGACCTTGAGGAGTTTTTACATGATCCATCAGAAAAAAACAGTACTTTGGCTAGAGCACATTTGATGCACATTCTTTTGAGGGTGGTAAAGCTTTTTCCTTGTTCGGTTGGGTTTTTTTTCCCCACACATGGCATTGGTTTTAAAGCATTTAAGCAGTGATTATCCTTTATTTTCCTATTTTATTGACAACAATGGATTGTGGGGATAAACAGAATATATGCAATGGTTAAAAGAAAATAAAAGCACATTTCTGAGCTAAAAAAATGAACTGTGGAGCAAAGACCACAGCGCAATTACACAAGCTTATTCACTGATAGAAGTAAGTGCTGTTGCAGGCAATTATTTCCAGATTCTACCACGCAAGAAAGGCAAACTGTTTGCTGGAGAGTATTCATGAGGGTCAGATGATGGAAGGAAAGGCCAGGAAGACAAGAAGGAAAGCTTTCACATCCCTTTTTCAAGCTGTCACATGAAAGAAATGCCTGTAGTAACATTCAGTGAATGTGAACAGGGGGATATTTGCAAACTGCCAAAACGTCCCTCAGTGGGGCAGAGAAAGGAGGGAGAAGAAAATTATCATGAAATAAAACAATAGGAGAACTGTCACCATTTTGTGTTATTTTTGTCATCCGGAGCTGTGGGAAGAGAAACAAGCTGTGCCTATCCAGTGTGTTCCACCCTGGTGCTGCTACAGCTGCTGCACAGACTCCTCAGGTGCTGCTGGTGATAAACCTCCAGTGCTTGATGGCAACGAGGAGAAATGGAGAGAGCAGAGCTAACAAAGCTCTGAGACCTGACTCACCACCACAGGAGATAAACAGGAGTGCTAAAAACGTGTGCCTGAGCCCCATCCCAGCTGCAAAATCACCCAGGCTTCTTCGGAAACCACACTGGTCCTGGTAGCACGTGTGCATACACCAAATTAGCCACATGCTCTCACAGACTTCTGCTGAGCTGAGACTGTTGCTATTTGCTGTTCAGCCCTGAGCTGGTGGCTGCAGGGCCCCTAGATGATGGCATCTGCCCTGGACGATGGGCAGACACCAGCCCCTTGGAGGGCCTGGAGTTGTCTGCTTTGGCTTCAGGGGGGACACAAAACAAGTACGTTTCTACCGAAGACGCCAGGGTGGTGGGGTGGCTCTGGACCTGCTGGCACATATACCATCATCCCAAGGCTCTGCCTGGGAGCTGGGACCAGCACACCACTCTGGTGGGCACAGAAAGCTGCTCGGGATTACATGAGGCTGCAGAGGCAGCTCCTCAGGAAATGCAGCCACTCAGGCATAAGAAAGCAGGTCCTGCTATCTACAAATAATGGGCTGAAAAACAGGAAATGGAGATCAGGAGAAGACAGCCAGTTCTCATATGGCAATGTGATAGCAGTGACCTTCCATGGGGTCTGGGTCTGTGCAGTGACCTTGGCTGCTCAGTCCTTCATAGAAGGCCAGGAAGAGGGGTGAGGAGGGAGGGGAGAGAGTTGGCCACTGATAAGGAGCTGTCTGAGGACAAGGACAGCCTGTCAGAACTGCAGACAGTGAGGGCTCAAAGGGCAGATAAAATTCAACACATGCAAATGCAAAACTAGATATTTTGAGGGGGAAAAAAGAGTCCTGGACTCACATGAGCTCTGCACAGACCACTGCTGGTTCAGAGCCGGGTCCTGTGTTTAGTGTCCACCAAAGCACGAGCTCAGGTCTCAGCAGCAGTCAAGAAAGCAGGTCAAGCACTAGGAACCTGCAGGAAGTGGACAAAGATCTCAGAGCCTGGCAGAGGAAGTATTACAAACCCTGTTCTCCCTCCTTCCAAAACATCTGGCCACATCTGGAGATGGATGCTGGGCTGGATACCAAGCCAGCCGAACCCACACAGCCTGGATTTCTCCATCAGCCACGCTGTCACCTCAGTGTGCATCCAGGGTAGGATCCCTCTGCACCACACAGTGCACCACAAAGGACACAGCCTTTCTCTCTCCATGCCCAGTAAAATGAGAAAGCGTGCAAATAATACGAAAAGGAGGCCCCTACACTTTTCTACAAAGATAGCTCTGTCCCAATCAATAACTGATTTTTTTTTTTTCCTAGCCCTTAACAATGGGATATGAAATGTCAATACCCAAAGCAAACACCAGAATACCAGCCTTGGGAAGGTCCATCACCTTCCTTGTTTGCCAGCCAAAAAGTTGTCCTGAAAAGCATGTAGCAATAGGTTTATTGCTTTTTGGTTGTCAATAACAATCTACATTAGTTACAGTAGAAGTCACCTGGACATGGAGCTGTGCCATGGGGCACCCTCCCTCTCCTGCCAACTTTAGTCATACTTTCACAATACAGATCTTGTTGCAGGGCTACTGCAAGCAGCTGGACACTTTGCCATGTGTTCCCTTGCTACAGCTTGAAATAATTCCTGGGGACGTGTTATATCCTGAAAGGTGAGACAGCCCCAGACCAGAGCAGCCAGTGAGCCGGCTGCACTCTTATTTCAGGAACCAGTTTATGTGTCACAAGCAGGCAATTTACACCAAAACACTCAAGACTGTGCTCACACAGGCTTGAAAGAAGTCGTGTTTGTCACAAGAGGAGAGGGGTTTTTGCTTTCATCTGAGATGGTAACCTTGCTTCTTCTCCCAAAATCAGACAGTGACACCTCAGGGTTTGGTAGCACATTGTGCCAAGATGTCAGCAGACTCCACTGCCCAGGGACAGTAAGGAATGGGGCAGCTGGGAGAGCTGGGGAGCAACAAGGAGGGTGCAAGGAAGAGTTATGGAGCCATAGTGGGACAAGCATTGGGGACCACAGGGGACGTGCAGAGGGTTTGGTGGGATGTGTGCAGGGTGTGGGAAGCACACGTGGCACACAGAGACACTCAAGAAGGTGCAAAGGGACAGGTGGCATGTAGGGGAAGTGCATGTGAGGGAGACCCGTGGGCGTGTGGTGGGGCACATGGGAGCATGGCAGGACGTGTAGGAAAACATGGAAGAACAGGTGTGGAAGGACAGCAGGACACACGTGGAGAAGAAGTGAGAGATGGGGGCACATGGGAGAGCGTGTGGAAACATGGGGGAGATGTAGGGGTTTGGGGACTGGGCATGGAGTGACACAGGTGCCAGGAGGATTGGGGGGTCACAGAGTGGGGACACACTGGGGATCAAGGGGACCCACAAGGCTTCTCTAGACAAGTGTCCTCACCTCCCATGGGTGGTGGCCCCCCATGTGTCCCAGGAGGCAAGGGGACTTGGGGGGATGTGCATAATTTTAGGGCCAGAGGAACAAGCACCAGCAGCCCCTTCTGCACCAGCCCTCCATAGAAAAGGTGTGTGTGATAGAATTATACCCAAAAAACATAGATAACACATATATATGTAATTATCGGTGTATAGGTACTTACAATTAATTAATATATACATTAAATTAGAAAGCAATGATGTCCAGACAAGGGATCTGGAAGGCAAGCGTGAAGCACGGTGGACCTCCACCCACCAGAGAGGAAAGATAGCCCAGCCTGGTGAGGCAATGCTGAGGTGGTGTGGCGAGTGGTGGGGGCATTAGGGGGGCTCTCAAAGGGTCACTCAAGTATGCTCCCCTGCAGCTTGGAGAAGGCAGAGCTTCTTTTTCCCAGACATCCTCATGGAAAGGGAGGAAAACCTCCTGCCTGCTCATTGCAAAGTGTATCTCTGACCCAGTGAAACCAGTAGAGGAAGTGCCAAACCACACCCTGCAAAAAAAACAAACCCGTGTGAATGTGCACATCTGTATCTACACACAGAGGCACAGGGGAGCGGAGGCTTTGTGGCTGAAGGGATCCAAAATCTCCCCTGTGGCCACAGTGGTTGTGCCCAGGCTCAGGCTCTGACCCAGTTCCACGGGCTGAGAGCCCACCCAGCCACAAGGGCCCACTAGCACTTGGGCTGCTGAAGTTTTTGGCAATAGCCAAAAGCTGGCTTGGGAAGGAGGGCTTTTAATTCCAGCCTAGTGGGCCTTGACTCAAAACTCATTTACAGTTCTTCCTTGGTCTAAATCCACCAAGAAAATGAGATAGGTGGAAAGTGCACGGATGTACTCCTTTCCCTTCCCTCCATCCCGGAAGTGGAAATGAGGAAATAAGATTTTCTGGTGTCCCAAGGGGGTGGAGAGAGACCCACAGCAGAATTTTTGTGTGGCCAGGCAGAATGACCCACTACACCATGGTAAGTGGGACTTTTCTTCAGATGAATTTGGCCACAATCCAGCTTTACTGTTGAATCATCCTCACATCTCTGAAGACAAACTTTAAAATCAATATATTACAGCTCTTGGCATTTTCCAGTCCATAGGAAAAACTGGTTGATTTGCTTTTCTTACAAAAAAAAAAAGGGCAACTCAAAATCAGCTATTATAAGCTAGTTAAACCCACAGCATTCCTACAGCCTGGTACCTTTCTGATAACACAACGTGAGGGTTTGGGTGGATTTGTTTTTCTCATGTTTACTTTAAATCAAGTCAGTCTGTTTTTCGCTTCTGCTGCTTGTTGATGTGTGAGGCACCATTTTTGCTCAAAGTGCCCATGACTAACAGCAGGAGCTACCACAGCATAAACAGCCTGGGATTCTCCATTGCTGCCCACAGCCCCACGGCAGCTCCAGGTCTCACCCCCTGGCGTTAAGGTGATGTTCCTGCTGAGTTGCCCTGTGCTGGTTAGTGGGACTTCGCACTCCCTGCACCAAAATTGTGTTTGAAGCTCAGTTTCCATGCTTGGCATCAAGCAGAGGTATTGTCCTCGGTGGGACAACGTGGGTGACACCCCTCAGGCTGATTGCCCTGAACCTCCTTCCCTGCTCAGCCGCTGCCCTGGGGACGGGGTGGCTTTGGCAGCTGCCCCAGGACCTGCCTCCACGGCGTGGGTACCTGGGCAGGGGGAGAGGAAACAGAGGCTCCTGGAAGGCACTGAGGAAGCTGCAATTAAAAGTGGCAAGGAAAAGGAAGAAGAAAGAAGAAAGGGACGCCAAAGTAGAAATTCAGATAGTTTCTGGAGCTGGAGGAAGGAGTCTGTCTGTTAGTCAGCCTTTACTCTGCCGCTGTTAAGCTCTACCCACTGAACGACTCCAATTAGTAATTATCAGTATATGCCAGCTGTTATTTCAGTCCTGGCAACATCTGCATTTAGAGAACATCTGTTTTTTTCTGTGAAGCTGCAAGTGCTGTAGTTAACACATTGGTATTTAATATTTTGGGTTTGGTTTTTTTTTGTTTTTCTTTTTTAAATCTTCAACCTGTTCTGCAGTGCCATGCTAGCAATACACTTGAAAATAAAACTCAGCAGTTCAAAATTACTATAAATTAATGAACTTCTCCTTTCCACGTTTGTCTCCAGCCTCAGAGCCCTGTCTCAATGTACTCACTCAAAATAAACCAAATAGAAGTTGCAACATTTTAGCACATTTCACATAAGGCTATTCCTGGCACATGCTGAAAAGCATCTATTTTAATGGGGCTTGAGGGGGGTGGGCAAACCATTTAGCCGGTTGATGGGAGGAGGTGCCTGTATCAATAGCAACTGAAGCATCTCTACAAGAGGAAAAGAAAAGAAGAAACCTCTGGAGGGAGAGATGCTATTCAGTTGTTGAGGCTTTCAGATCTCAGGGCATCTCCTATTTTATTTATAGCTCCTCTGTGACTAAATATTATTTTTCAATTACTATATTGTGGGTTTTTTTCAGTTGGGCTTCTTATCCTTTCTTTGAAGCAACGTGACCACATAGTAAACTGTTTTTGAGGAGTGTTTGCTGTTTGAGGTTACAAGATGAAACCACAGAGTTCCTTATCTTGTCTCTCTGCATCTGTTTTTACATGAGCTAGCAGAGCAAAAGAGCAAAGCAGTAACAACCGAAAACTCCTTTTTCCCCTCTCCCCACCCATATTTTTGAAGCCACGGGAGAAGTCCCCAGTAGGATCCAGCTGCCGGCTCTCGTTGGGTTTTTTTGTCTGCAGACCAGGTAGGAACATGCTTCTGAAGGGTGGGAACCGAGGGAAAGCAGGAAGGTGGAAAGCAGTCACCAGCCTGGCATGGTTCCCCCTGAAACTTGTGTTTGTGCCTTAGGAAACAGCTCTGGAAATAGCAATAAAGTTTGTTTTGCTGCCTTTCCTCCCCAAACTTTCGGCCTTCACTATTTAATGGCTGCTAAGTCTTGACAGAGAACATGTTTGGACATGGAAGCTGGTGGGAGTTTTGCTCGGTACGTGGAGTCCTGGGGCAGCGGTGCAGGGGTTGGGTGGGCTGTTCTCCCAAAGGCTGTTATCCAGTGTTGGGAGGGCAGTGACTGTCACTGCTGCCATCTGCAATAGCTTTAATCACTCTCAAGGGAAGACTTTTGGGTGAGCCCCGGTGACAAAATCTGCTCCTGTATTTATAGTTTTAGGTTACAAGCTCATTAGAGACATCTAATAGGGATAACTGGGCCACCTTTTCTGACAGGGATGTGGGGTTTGGGGGCTGGAGCATCTGGTCCCTGAGCTGTGCTGTGCTCTGCTGGTACCTGGAGGCCTTTCTGACCCACTCAAGCTTCCACAAACTTTGAATTGCTTTCAAAGGCATGTTTTACACGTTCCAGTGATCACACTGGATGTATCCCATCATGATGTTTCTATACAGGTGTGCTGGTACAAATCACTGTGTAAGGCTTTCCCCTTGCAAGGGTTCAGCAAAGTCTGGCCAAGCTGAGATTGGTGCTTAGTCCTGAGCTTTAAGAACAGCCATACTTGGACTGCTGGGGCTTTTTGATCCTGTGACATTTAACTAAGAGGGAAATTATTTTAAAAACCCATTATAAAAACAGCTTCTTATACATGTGTCTTAAGCTATCATTATCTCCAAATTATTGCTCCATGTCACAACGAGGTGCCCAGACTCAGAGCTGAAGGAACCTTCAAGGATCCTCGGGCAGACAGCACAAAGTGGCCTCCTGTGCTCTCTGTCTGCATGTTCATCACACTGAACCAGCCCTGTAGGAAATCAAAGTCGGGCCCAGAGCACCTGAAGCCCTGGGATGCCGAGGAGGAGGAGGAGGAAGCAGTGGGGGAAGCAGTGAGCACAGGAGCTCAAGCGTGTTCTGACCAAGACCAAGTCAACAGCACACATCTGACTAGGCAGCCTCCTCTCCTAAACTCATGGCTGGATTTGGGAGACAACACAATTTTTATAGCACTAAATGACCTCCTCAATCAACAGATTGATTTCTAAGCAAAAAACATTTGCAGTATCGAACTCTGAGGGATGCTCATTATTTGCGCACAGCCTCCAGCAAATCACACAGAAATTTTGTTTGAAAAACAGAATTAGTGTCATTATCTAAAGACCCATCTTGAAAACACAGCACTGATAATGACATAGGTTTAGTGCTGACTCTCAGAAATTTCAACTTTCTTCTTGAATAAGATGGTTGGGGGAGCTGGGTTTAGACAAACATTTCCTGCTGGCAGAAGCCATTTCTGAATCACTTGTCAAACTCAATGTAAGTCCAGGAAGCTTCACCACAGTGGGTGACTTCTCACTGCTCAGCCCCTATCTCAAAGTCTAACCTGAGCCCTGCTCCTCCATCAGCTTCAAGCCATTGCTCCTAACCGGCCACCTTCAAGAGCAGAGCAACAGCTTGCTTTTGTTTCTGTTGGTATACGTCACTGAAAGTGATTTCCCATCCTCTTCCTGCTCACTTCTTCCCAGGGAGGACCCTAAGTGACCCCAGAGGTTTTATGCACAGGCCTGTGTCCTTTATGTATTAGAGGTGGTTCTTACAGGCCTTTTCTAAGTACCAGAGGTGAAAAACACACATTGCATCTGAGATTGGCTGTTTTACCTACAAACCCTTTTTCATAGAATGATAGCATGGTTTGGGTTGGAAGGGGCTTTTAAAGATCACTTCATTCCAACCTCCCTGCCATGGGCAGGGACACTTTCACTAGATCAGGTTTCTCAGGGCCTGTCCGACCTGGCCTTGAACACTTCCAGGGATGGGGCATCCACAGCTTCTCTGGGGAGCCTGTGCCAGTGCCTCACCACCCTCACAGGAAATAATTTCTTCCTAATACCTAAAATAAACCCACTCTCAGTTTAAAGCCTTTGCCCCTCATCCTATCACTACATATCCATATAAAAAATTCCTCTCCAGCTTTCTTGTAGCTTTCTTTCCCAGCCATCATTTCCCTTCCCAGTGCTTTTTTCCACACCATTTCACCCAACATCCTCTTTGCTGGTAACCCCATCCCATCCCCCTGGGTTCACAGCCCCAGGATCCCATCCGACAGGGGCCTGTTACACCCAGTCCCAAAAGGTGAGGGGAAACCAGGATCTTGTTTACAGATCCCTTGGGGCAGATTAGTGAAAGGACATTGGATGATCACTGTTTATAAATATATATATATATATATATATATATATATATATACACCTAGGGTTTATTTTGGAACAGTTTGGTTGCAATGGAAAGCAGGTATGTGGCCGTTTTGGTTACTGTTGTTATCTACAGTAATATGGCAATATGAAAGCATAAAAATATCACTCACTCAGGAAAATGGTTAAGGGAAAAGAAAGAAAGAGGAAGAAAAAGTAAGAGTAGAAACGCATCACCACCCATGGATCTCACGGCAATACTTGATTGTTGCAATTTAGTGTCCCTGGATCAAAGTGATGATCACAGCCTTGATCTGTTGGGGGTGAGGAAAAAAACCCATAAAACACAGAGTCCGATGTGTTCAAATAGACTCAGGCCCGGTGGGAACTCCCTGGTGGCTCCCCTCATGGAGAGCTTTCAGTCCTCTGGTGGAAAGCCTCAGAAATGAGTCTGGGGGCACTTTGGGGGTCTTTGATGGTTTGTGACACCTTCTAAGACATGACAGCTGCCTCTCGCATCAGCGCAGTTGAGCCAGGAATGTCCCATCAGGAGGGATGAAAACCCTCAGGACCTTTCCCAGGAGGAGCTGTGGGGGCAGTTTTGCAACTGGGTGAGTTGTGTAAGGACAATTGGATGTGCCTCTTATCAGCCTCAAAGATGTTTGGCTTTGGTGATTGTTTGGTGATTGTTCAGCCCCTCTGGCTTATGCAGAGCAGAGGTTTGCCATTACACACCCAAAAACTCACCTCCTCTCCCTCGGGGGGGTGCAAAGCACCCAGCCGCCTCCACAAATGGGCCATTGTTTTGAGTCATTAACCATTAACATTTCAGCCTCTGGAAGGGCTGTTTGATTGCAGGACTTGATGGTATTGTCTTCCCACCAGACACGAGTGGTAAACCTTCCCCCCTGGACACTCTTGACACACCATGTCACACCTGAAAGGCATCTTCTTCATGACAACTTCATCTCCTACACTGAGTGGCTTTCCTCGCTTTCCTTTTTTTTTTTTTGGTTTTTTGTTGTTGTTTTTTTTAGGGTTTTTTGTTGTTTTTTTTTTTGTTTTTTTTGTGTGTGTTCCCCCTGATTCACCTGCTGCGCGGAGGGAGGGATTGACAGATCTTGCAGGCAGTGCTCACTCTTCTCCCTGCTTCACCCTGAGTGTCTGGGGGCAGAAGGTGACACAATTGCTTTTGCCAGTCCCAGGGGACATTTCCCCATCTACATGCCTGCTGTGCCTCTCCAAGGGCACCCAAAATCCGGTGCTGCTCATAAGCCCACATGCAGGGCTGAGCTCAGTGCTCTGGCCTTGCCAGAGGTAGAAAGCATCCATCCCTCCATGTGCCCTCTTTGCCTTGACCCATTTCACTCCCTTTCTCTGCTTTACTTCCTGTGACAAATTTGCTGTGCCGGGTCTGTGGAAAGCAGCTGGAACAGTTTTATGCCGGCGCTGTTTTTCTCCTTTATACAGCTCAGCAGGCTTGGATCCATTCAAATCTCCCTTTCTTTTCTTTATTTTTTTTTAATCTTTTCAGTGCAGCTTCCTACAATTTCAGCTTTTTGGCTGACTCGAGGCTTGAAGTCTGTCTTTCCTCTTCCCTGTGCTTTCTCCTGCAGTAACCCCTTATGTGCCATGGCCTTGCTTTCCACAGGCATGTGGAGGTCTGCTATGAACACCGGAGTGGAAAGCTGCTGGCACCCAACAATCTCACAGTGAAAAGCTTTCAGGACACACTGCGTGCTGTGCTGGCTCCATCCTGCAGACAGGTATGGCAGGTAGATGCCCAGCATCTCAGCACACAGGAGGGCTGGCTACAGGCTCAGGCAAGCCCTCAGGGACAGTCAGGAAGCAGAGCCATTCCATGTCACAGCTGCCTCTCCTGACAGCACAGCTGTGCCTGGGGCTTGGACAACCCCGGTTTTGATGGCACAAATGCTAACACATTCCTGGCCATCTCGTGGACTTGCCACAGTCTGATGCAGGAAGGCCAGCAGTCAGCTGCTCTTGCATTTGGCAGATGCCTGTGCAGCTGGAAGCCTGTGGTAGGACACCGGTGGGATGTCCCACCACCAGCCAGCCATGCTGCTGGCAGCTGCAAGCTCAGCTGTTGCTCTACGGTTGGACTAGATGGTCTTTTCAAACCTAAATGATCCTAGGATCAGCAGTGATGTTCACATTATTGGATAACAGTTAAAGCAGGGCAGGATGAGTTCTCAGAGGGGAAGGGGTGCCCTCACTGAGCTTCTATCAAGCTCCCTAACCAAGGCCCTGCAACACAAAAGGACATTTTTGTTTTATACTGATTTAAACTGTACTGGTAAGCCAGCCTGAAGCTGAGGTGAGTTCACTCTGCTCTTGCTGGGGAGCATTTGTGTGATGACTCTGTGTGTTTATTTCTGGATGCTGTTCACTGTGTGCACACTAGCATATGATTCTGTTTGTTGCTTGAGGAATAATAATAATAACAATAATAATAATAATGGTTATTGTTATATGCTTACAGGTGTGGTGTGATGCTGGCACCCGGTTCCCAACTAGCTGGAGTCAGACATGGAGCTCAGCACACTGTTTCCTAGAACAGATCCCCAAGTAGCACAGGGAACTGTCTCAAGTTTATGCTCCAGATCAGGCAGCTCTTTTGGGTTTTATTTTTATTCAAAAAACGTACGTGCCAAGAATAGGCATATTTGCTGATCTGGAATATTTTCTTGGACATTAAACAAGCCAATGGCAACAGTGCAGGAGTCATCCTTGTCCCATGGGTCAACCTCCTCTCTCTTTTTAACCAAGTTAGGCATTTCCAGCCTCACAGCCCTGCCAGCTCCATGCACCCATCCCAGCGGCAGAGCGCAGGGCAGACTCAGTGCCTGGCAAACCCAGCCTGGTCAAAAGCAAATGACAAAGGAAATACCTTTAAAAAAGGTCACTTTCTCTTAAGAAATGCTCTTTCCTGCCTTTTATCTGTAGTTTAGGGTTTTTTTCATATGATTTCATGGCATTTCATTTGTCCTGCATATTATATAGGAAAACCTTATTTTTTTATTCTGTTTCATTTTAAAACTATTAAAACCATCTGCCACTTAGTAAATACTAACATACTTTCTTTTTTAGATCAAAGTGTCTCCTGTCTGTGTTGTAATGGAAGTTTGACATTATTTTTTTTACAAGACAGGCAGGAGACACTTTGATCAGGTGCCAAACTGTTTCACTACAACAAACAGGCAACACTCTGAGCTAGAAATGATAAGATGTTATTATGCGCTGTGATGATTTCATGACATGTCGGCCATGATGTTAAAAAACCCCACAGAACATATAACTTAAAAAGTATCACTGTGAAATTCCAGCTTTTTTAAAATGAACAACTTATGAACTGAAAGCATTCCTATTATATTCTCTCTCTACACATCTAAGATCATTTTGTAGCATTATTTTTGGCTACTTTTTTGTAATTATTTTAATTTCAATCAGAATCTTCTGTCAAAAACACTTCACTAAAAAAATTCTGATTGATTCAACTTTAAAAACTTTTTTTAAAAAGCCTTTTTATAGACAAAATATTACTGTCCCCATCAGAGAACAAAGGAATCACCTGCTAGCTCTTTTGTCATTCCTAAATAAATTAATTGCTTGAGGATTATTTCATCCTTGTTTCTCAAATGCACTGTTCTGACCAGCCCCCCCATACGTGTTTGCCTTTTATCCTGGGATGCAGGATGACTCCAGAGAGCCCATGGCTTTCCAATAACATAAATACTGCAGCTACACACTGTGGAAAAACAAACAAACCCATGCACATTGTAATTTCAGTCTTGATTTGCATTCTGAAGAGGAGCTCTTCCATAGTCACCTATGCCAAGCACATGGACACCACAGACAGTCTGGGTGTGAGTGTGCGGCCCCTGAACACGAGAGCTGCAGGTGGAGCAGGTAAAGCCAACCAGCCTCTATTCCTCTCCCTAAAAGCAGGTTTTCTCCTGCTCTGTCGGCAGAAGCTACCCCAGATTTCCATGTGAACAGTCACAGCTGAGGAAGGATTGATGGTCTCTGATGGACACGGCAGCTGGAGGAGGTGTCTGCAACCCAGGATAACTGGTAGTAGAAGGGAAGCAGCATGCACAAGGTCTCACCAGTGGGAAAAAATGGTGCTTCTCATCTGCAAGTTGCAAATTATTTCACCATAAATGAGGTGAGAAAGTTCACGGGCCAAGACAAAAGTTGCATCAAAGAGAGGTCTGATTGAGTGCTAGGAAAAAACCCAAACAACTTTGGAAGAGATTCCCTAGGGGGGCTTTTTTGTCCTTGGAGGTTTCTAAAACTCATGCAGACACAGTCCTAAGTGATCTGCCTTCATGCTGAAATTAGCCCTGCTTTCAGTGAGAAGTTGGAGCACATGACCTTCCCAGGTCCCTTAAGGGTTTAGTCACTCTACATCTATGCTACTATGTCCCTGCAATCATGTTATGAATCCCAGGTCAGGAGATAACAAGTCTCAGGGTTGCCCAAGCATGGTCCTGTATCCTTATCCTCAGCAGCAATGGCATTTGCTGTGCTGGTGGTGCAGGTCATCTCCCGTTCCAGGCATGTGCCATCGGAGGCACAGCATCCAACCCTTCTAGGAGAAAGTCATTGGCTTCCCAAATAAATGCATTTCAGGCATGCATTTGAACCAGTCTGGGGTTGAAGGACTCATATCACACCACCAAAGGTCAGGTGGAGATCCAGGGCAGCTCCAGTCTGGGGGCATTTTGGCACAGCGAGTTGTTTGTCCAGCACAACCACATGCTGGTGTGGCGTCAGCACACGGAGCATGTCTGAGCACAGCCCAGGCCGCTGCACACCGGGGTTCTGTGTCAGTATGTGCTGCACAAATAGGCACCAGCACAGGTCACTTCATGTCTGGGTCTGCTTTCATCCCCTGATGCTTCGGGTCATCAGGTGTCACAGCCCGGAAAATGATTTTCCAGCATTTGTGGAACGAAGGCTGCTCAAGAAACAATTAGATCAGCCTCTCATCTTTTGAAAGCAAATTGTGTAGAACCAAAAGCCATAGGATTGTGTACATTTGTCATTTCAACCCAGCAGTAAGTATGTTAATGTGCAGTAAATCATTACTCACAGAATCTCAGAATATGCTGAGCTGGAAGGAACCCCTGAGGATCATGGAGTCCAGCTCCTGGCCCTGCACAGCACCATCCCCAGGTGTCACACCCTGTGCCTGAGAGCATTGTCCAAAAACTTCTTGAGCTCTGCCAGGCTGGAGCCGTGACCACTTCCCTGGGGAGCCTGTTCCAGTGCCCAACCACCCTCTGGGTGAAGAGCCTTTTCCTAATGCCCAACCTAAACCTGCTCTGACACAACTTCAGCCCATTCCCTCAGTCCTGTCACTGTCACCACAGGGAAGAGATCGGTGCCTGCCCCTCCTCTTCCCCTCACGAGAGGCTTGGAGACTGAAAGGTCTCCCCTCAGCCTCCTCCAGGTGAAGCAGACCAAGTGACTTCAGCTGCTCTTCATATGGCTTCTCCTCCAGGCCCTTAAATCCAGAATCTGGGAGGCGAGAGGTTTGGGTTAGGTGCTGCAAACCAACCAGAAACAATGCTATTATTCTGTGATTCCAGTTTTTCAAATAACTCTCCTGAACTTTGCTATGCTCCTCATGAAGTTCTAAAAGGATGATTTGTAGTAGACTGGAGATGGGACCATTACTGCCACTGGTTATTTTTGCTGGAAATGGCTGTTGCTCTTTTTCAGTCTCGTTGATTTAGCCAGCAGTTTCCGGAAAACAGACAAGTCAGTGCTTTCTCTTGACCCTTCAAAACACAGCCTAAGCTTTAGGAATCCCATTGGAGAGGTCTGGATGCACAGACCTGCCCCCACTGTTGGGGCCACTGAGGAAACACCGCTGGCTGTAGGGCGGCCGTGCCCCTGGGCACTGAAGGGCATTAGCCCTGGTGCTTGGGCAGAGCCTGCAAGAGCTCCAGGGAAGCAATCTGCTACAAAGCAGCTGGTGCCAAACACTGCCCAGGTTGTGGAGCTATAATAAAAGCCCTACAGATTCTTTTGGGGTGAATGAATGAACACCACTGCCTCGGAACTAAACGCTACTTTGAATAGGCTCAGTAGAGCCGTAGCATTCTATAACCCCACTCTGAACACTGTTTCTCCTCACCCACCTTCACAGCTGAAAGAGTGGCCCCTTGCCTTCCCCGTTTTTATAAACAAAGCTGCAACCTTTATTCCTGCCTTGAGGAACAGATTGAATTGCTTTTGATGATCCAGAACAATGTCATCCTTTATTCCCTCTTCAAAAGCAATTAGTATTTCAGCTTGATTATTTGCAGATAATATGAGTCACCAGATAAAACACACTGAATACAAAATGCTCCCTGGGAATGAAAGAGATAAATGGTATTTAAGGTCAAAAATTTATCATATGCTTAAATATCACAAAACTGTCACACATCATAGAAAAAAAAAAAATCAGTCCCTCTTTGTGAGACAGAAAGATGGATCCTGTGTTTGTTTAACCTCAAACCCTTAATTAATTTGTTGCAGGAGCAGGGCACCATGACACCAAAGGCAGATTGTGTCAGTGTCACAGCACAAGAACAAGTTTGGTGCATCACAATTTCAGAGTTGTCAAACTATCCAAAATTTCAGGCCAAATATGTCATTTAATCTTAAAAAACTATTTTAGATTTTTTTTCTCTTTTATTTGTTTCCTGATTTCTAGCTTGTTGTATTGCAGCTTGTTGATATTTTCAGCTCTTTTACCCAGAAACCCAAGGCTAGAAGCTGACTCATTCTTAATAGAAGGTACAAGCCTCACAGGAGCAGCATTATTTCAGGAAATCACATTTTAATGGGAACATCAAATCTATCTGGCATTACAATAAGGTCATCAGAAATTAGCAATACTGAAGGTTTATCCTGGGTTTGCTTCTAACACAGATGATAGCTGATATATCCATTCTCTGTACTGATGTTGGCAAGTAGCTTCATTGGCAAACGCTGAAGTATATATAGAGTTTTGTGAAAATTTAGATCAAAAATAAAGTTTGCTTTTCTTTTCTCTTTTTCTGAAAAGAAAATTAATGTCTGAGAGTTTTAATATACAGCATCATTTCAACCTTTCCCTAGACTGGTTGGTCTTCCAGGAGCTTTGGAACAGCCACAAACTGCCAGGCTTTGCTGGAAAGATTCTTTCTTCCCCCTGGGATGTACATCACTGTGTAGAGAACTGCTGTGGCCTTCCTCAGAGTGTTTTATATTTACATTAGATTTTTAGCATTGATGCAATAATGTTTTCTTCTCTAAATTACTAATAACTGATACCTGTACTTTCACATCCCCAAAAAGAAACTTTTTTAAATAAAGGGTGCTTGCCACTGAACCAGTGTAGTGAAACACAAAGAGAATTGTGGCACATACTAATTTTACCTCCAGATTGCCTATGATCAGCCATGCTGAGATGAAATTAGAAGATCTATGGAAAGTGGAAGTGTTTCCCCCTAGGCTACAGGGTGCAGAGGCGCAGCACTCTCCTCACCCCATGTGCCTCACCCGTGGCTGGGGGCATAACCCTCACGAGGAGTTCCTGGAGGGCAGGGTGGGTGGGCAGCTGAAAGCTCCTGTATCACCTGTCTTACAGGCCTTCCACCTCCTGATCCAACAGGCTTGGCATGGATGGCCTGGGGGATCTAGGCACATACATGCACCTGCCAAAACCCAGATTGTCCAGGAGCAAGTTAAAACACCGCAGGCTTTGAGGATGCTCCAGTAGAAAAGCAGCCCTAAACCTCCTCACTGACAACTCTTTAAAACAGAAAGGGACCCCTGCTAGACTTAATGCCTTCCCCTGCAAGATTCAACTAAGAACGATATTGTGAAAGGCAGATGGAGAGCCCATGGCTGCAGGCTTCTCACCAAGGCTTTGATAAGCCCTGTGCTCAGGGGCAGACAGGTACAGCACTCCAACCCATCTGCTACACTCAGCTGCATTGCTCTGACCCCCATTCGGTTTTCTCCCATCCCAGGCAAGTATTCAGTTTTCCCTTCTATCAACTGGGGGCCACTTCTCCCTGAAGGCAGGGTAGCTTGCAGTGAGCTGCAAACCAAATCCACTCTTCATGCTCACCTTCACTTTTCATTTCTCTTCAGATCTGGGGTTTTCATCAACTACATCTTTTCTACAAAGAAGCCCTTCTGGCTTGTTTCACTTGTGATTTTGCAAGTCTTTATAATCACTTCTTACAAACGCTTTAAGCAAGACCACCGAAGCACTTTGTAACATCCTTCTGGAGTATTTATAAACAAGGTTGTGGTTTGTGTCAGGGACCAGCCTGACATCACTTAGAGACCAATATTTACCTCTAGGGTCATGGAAATATTTCCAAAGAGCTGCTTCTTGCAGGGGTTCAGTGGCCTGGCGTGCTCAAATGTTTGGACCTCACCTCAGACACCTCACAGGATCATTGCAAGCAGGAATGGTGGCCCTGGAGCAGCTGGCACCAGGGAACAATGCCACTTACAGCACCAGAGACTGAATTAAATCAGCAAAAAAGTCCAACTTCTTTTGGTATGGACACTCCTGTAAATTCATAATGCTTTCATGTCTATGCAAAAGATGCAGTAAGTTATCTCTGGAGCACCTTTAGAGCTCCTTAATATCCTACCTCCCATGGCAGAAAGATTCCACTCTGCAGCAACCATTTCAGTACATTATAAAGCAGGTTTCACCACTCCTCAATGGTGCCAAGTTTCCAGCTTCTCTCCCGCTTTTCAAGGAAGAGGAAATGAGCTCCGACGAGCCTCCTGTGGGGAACAGGTCCTGTCTGAAGCACCTGCAAGCAGGGCCAGCAGGGCAGGAGGGGGAGGAAGTGCAAAGCACCGCAGGCTGCAGCCCCAGCGAGCCAGCCCATGGAGGGCACGCTGTTCTGGCAGCAGCCGGTTTCACAGAGATCGGGAGTTTAAGCACAGATCTAATTGAATTGCAGATGTCTTTTCTGATGGCTATCTGCTAGCAAAGCTTCAATTAAAGCAGGAGCAAAGAGGCAGAAGGGGGAGGTTCTCAGTAATAAAACTAATGGAAGGAAGAGTGGCCATTGACAGCAGCCTCCACAGAGAGCATAATCCAGGTGGATTCTTTTAAGATTTTTTTTGTTTTGGGTGGGGGGGAGAGGTCTGAAACCTCAGCACAGATGCCCAGCTTCCAAATCCTAGAGATCCTGAGTGTATGCCGGACTGGAAAGCAGCTAACAGTAATACAATACACAAATAAGCTCATCTCCATTGCTCCCAGTACTCCCTGATGAACAACTTCATCTGCTTTCCATTCTGAAGGCCATTGAGGTTTGTTATTGACTTTGGTTTTAAAGGCTGAAAAGTTTTACTCACTGGCCTTTTGTTACTTCCAAGATTATGGTGGGTTTGCCCTGAGCTTGCACTTGCCAGATGAAGACCTCTTGTCATTTTACAGTGCCTTTAGAGCTCCAAAGTGGGAGAACCTGAACAGAGCTCTCAGTGCACCCAAACAACAAGACTATAAATCAGAGCATTATGACTTTTTTTTTTATTTTTTGCCTGTAGCTACTTTCTCACGATGACTTGAACTGCATCCAATGTGTGTTACCACATACACGTCACTGAAAAACCACCCCCACCCAACACAGATGAAGAATCAAAATTAAGCTTTAAGATGGCCTGAGAATCTGGTTTAGCTGAGGAATAAGGTTTTTGAGAACTGTTTTCCCTTTCCTCAGCCAATTGTTACGCTGTACCCAAATTCCTGTTGTGCAACAGTTTGGAGGCCTCTTGGCCATGTCCTACCCAAACTCTATTGCTTGTTGGCGCAGCACAACTCTCCTGGGGGCATCTCAATGGACAATCACCCCCTGGGATTCAGTTTCAAGGAAAATAATCAGAGTTTGCTCGTTTTCCCTTTTGAACTGCTGCCCTTTTCCGATGTATTTACAATGTAAGGAAGTCAGTTTTTTCATGGTTTGGCTTTTAACTTTGTTGTTGAGCTTGGCTTTGCTCCTGTTGGAAATTGGACCCCAGTTGAGGAGGGCAGTTGCCAGTGTCTGCTGGAAACTCCTTGCCTGTGATTGTCAAGCAGGCCGTTTGTTGACCTAGCTCAGCACATACTAAACAAATGCAGTCAGAAGAGTCTGCATACTCATTGCAGGAAAAGGACTGGCCCAGCGGCAGGAGTTTTTCAGAATATCACCAAACATTTCAAATGCCCAAGTTCACTCCAGACTTCTCAGAAGGTCCCTCCAGCAACCATCCTGCAATTAATTTCATGCATCTGAAGTAACACTGAACAGCAAAGGTTGGAATTGGGCTGAGTTCCTTGAATTTCTGACTTCTTTCAGGTTTACTCCAGCAGAAAACTCACCAGGAAGTTAAAAAACATATTCCTAAAGAGAGAGGAAAAAAGTGAGAATGCATCATCTGTAAGATGTGACCTGTTACTAACATGCTCAGGATGCTTAACGAGAGGTTTTGCAAATGGCACATATTAAACAAACAAGTATGCCCTCAGCCAGCAAGCTGCTATTTCTCCCTGCAAGGAATAAATAATAATTAAAATTCTTTGTATTGAGACTTGTAGCTACAAAAAAAATCATGGGTGGTAATTCCTAAATACACTTGTGGGGTTCTTTCTGCAGCTGATCCACAGGAAGCTGCCTCCCAGGCATTGATTTATTCCATGAGAATGAGGGAGAGGCATCTCTAAAGCACTGCATTTACTCCCCTGCTGCTGAGAGGTTTTATTTGGGTGCTCTCTGGACAGTTTCCAGGCATGTTATTGAAGAGTATTTCTCTCTCTTTCCTCAGCAGTCACTTGCTCACTCCCCCCCACTGGGACAGGAGAGAGACTCAGAGAAGTTAGAAGACTTACGGGTTGATAACAAGACAGTTTAACAGGTAAAGCAAAAGCCGTGCACAGAAGCAAAGCACAACAGGGAATCCATTCATCACTTCCCATGGGCAGGCAGGTGCTCAGCCATCCCTGCAAAGGCAGGGCTCCATCACACGTAATGGTGACTTGGGAAGATGGACTCCATAATTCCGAACATGCCTTCCTTCTCCTTCCCCCAGCTTTATGTGCTGAGTATGATACCATGTAGTCCAGGATATCCCTCTGGGGTCAGCTGTCCAGGCTGTGTCCCCTCCCAGCTCCTTGCACATTCCCAGCCACTCTCTGGTGGGGTGAGAGGCAGAAAGGGCCCTGACTCTGTGTCAGTTCTGCTCAGCTGTAATAAACACATCCCTGTGTTACCAACAGTTTTCTGCACAAAACCAAATTACAGCCCCACACCAGCTCCTATGACCAATCCTAGCTCTATCCCAGCCCAAACCAGTGTATTCTCCATTCCTGATTCCATATTATTTACATCATGCTCAGGTCCCACATACAATCCAGTACATCCTCATTACCACTGTCACCATCCTCTGATACAATACACAGGTATCATTTCCTTAGTCTATGGATCACCCCTGTGAAATGTCTGTCAAGCATCCACAAACATCCACAAAATGTCCTTCGAATTCATTTAGTCCATGACTTTGGTCAGGACAGGAGACGTGGTGAGCTGTGTGGAGTTAGTGGGCACCAGAGGCAGGTCAGGTCAGGTCAGGTCACTGCTGCACTTGCACTGCTTCCTCTAAGGCTCCTCCACTGGTTTGGGTGATTCCTGCTGTTGTAATTCCTACAATACACAGCTCAAATTCCACATTACAACAGCGTCGAGATGTTTCCATTACAAGCTCCACCTCTGGTTCATTCGGAGCAGATCATGGGGTATAAAACTGCAGTTAACTCTTCTGCTTTCCCTGCTCTGGCTTGGACTTCTCCACAGACCACAGTCCCTTAGGAGTGTACCTGCTCCAAGTGAAGCCTACGAACCACAGACTCTTTGGGGGTCTGCATGCTGGGGCATGGACTTACCCACAGCCACAGCTGCTTTGATGTAGACCAGTTTCAGCATGGTCTTTTCCATGGGCCACAACGCTTTCAGAGATGTTCCTGCTCCAGCATGGCCTCACCCACAGCCAGTCCCTTTGCAAGTAAATCTGCTTCAGCATGGCCTTACCCATGACTGCAGTCCCTCCAGGGGTCTATTTGCTCTCTCCTGGGCTTATCACAGCCACACACTTTGGGGTACTCCTGCAAGACCTCAAGCACAGCCCCTGATGTTTTAAGGTGTGCCTTCTCCAGCACAGACTTTCCCTTGGGCCACAATCCCTTCCGAGGTCCAGCTGCTGCGGCACAGACGTAACCGCAGCCACAGATGCTGCAAGATGTACCTGCTCTGGCTTGGCTTTATCCAGGACCACAGATGCCTCAGGGTGCCCAGCTCCCACATGGGCTCACCCACAGATCACAGGCCCTTCCACTCGAGTTCACACTGGAGCTCCAGCCTGTCCAGAACAGCAGCAGCAGCTCTGGCCATCTGCCAGCCCGACACATTGCCACTGCCCTTATCGAAATGTTCCCAGGCACCGCAGAGTAAGGTGATAAGCAGCACAGCAGTTCAGTGAGCAGCCACTAATGAGCACTAGACTCAGGCAAGCAAGCCCTATGGCAAACAGGAGCCTGTCAATTAACAGCAAAAAAGCAATAATAGCTATAAAATTGATCCAGCACATTCCAGTAACATCTGGTAGTACTTTGAGGCCCGAAGCAGGTGACAAAAATGACTGTTGTGGCTTAAGGAGGCAGCTGCTAAATACCACAACAGCCACTTGCTCTTATTTCTCTTACCTTCCACAACAGTCACTCCTCCACAGTGGGATAGGGGAGAGAATCAGAAAAGTGAGAAATTTCCTGCGTTGAGATAAAAACAGTTTAACGGAGAAACAAAACAAGGAATCCCTTCACCATTCCCCATGGGCAGGCAGGTGTTCAGCCATCTCCAGGAAAGCAGGGCTCCTCCACATGTAACAGCGATTTGGGAAAACAAACACCATCATTCCGAACTTCCTCCCCTTCTTCCCCCAGCTCTATATGCTGAGCACAACACGTATATTGTAGGATACCCCTGTGGTCAGTGGGGGTCAGCTGTCCAGGCTGTGTCCCCTCCCAGCCCCTTGTGCACCCCCAGCCCTCTCTCTGGTGGGGTGAGAGGCAGAAAAGGTCCTGGCTCAGTGTCAGCCCTGCTCAGCTGTAACAAAAACATCTCTGTGTTATCAACACTGTTTTGGTCACAAATCCAAAACACAGCCCCATACAACCTACTCTGGGGAAAATCAGCTCTACCCCAGCTACAGCCAGCGCTCTCAAGCATTTATAGAGACCCCAGAATGTGAATCATCTAGACTTGCCTCAGAATTGTTTGCCAAAATAGTATTGGTTTAAAAAAAAAAGGCCATAAGAAGAAAAAATACCTGGTCTGTGACAATGTGTTTTGATCAGTTTATCATATTGCATTTATATTTAAAAATAAAGCCAGTGTGCAGCTAATTGACAACAAGAAATTAAACGACAGACAGCTTGAATACAGCCTGAAGAGTTACTGGAGATACGCTGCGAATAAAAATCTTGACATAAAAAGATACATTTAATATGACTCTCAGCGCATTTGTAAAAAGAAAAAAATTTGGTGGAAAAAGACAATGCTCTTGACCACTGATAACATTTGATTTAAAGTTCTCTGAAAAATTGTTTCTTCTAGTACAAAAGCAAAAATCAAAACAATTAATTCCAGAAGTATTACAACATAACGGACAAACATCTACTCTTTGTCTGGATTTCAAGCACAATTTTAGTCAATTTGAATCCATTTCATGTAGAGGCTGCAGCTTTGACAGAGCTATTGCTAAAATCATCTCAGCAACAAAACATTGCTCATTTTAGCAATAAATATGCAGCCCCAAGAACCAGCTCCAGTTTAGAACTACTCAGTATATAAATGATTAGATTTGCCACTGTTTAGTACAGTGTACCAAAATTATTAATGTATTACCTAACCAAAATCCTGAAGCCTTCCAAATCCTTTATTAAAAAACAATTTTAAAAAACCCAAACTTGAATTTAGAATATGTTGACGCAGTTCTTCAAAGAAATAAGCCCAGAAGTCAATTTCATTTTTAAACAAAAAAAAACAACCAAAAAGTCTTCACAAATTTTGGTAACTGAAGCGAGTGAAAAAGCTGAGCTATCTAAGTATATAAAAAAGTCAATTTTCACAATATTATGGCCTGGAAGCTCTAAGAGACAGTCAGAATATAAAGGCAACTGGAGACAATTAAGCCCTTTAAAAAGCACCAAAATTAGCATTCCTTTTGTCAGATCCAAATAATTCAAGTGTTGTTCTGCCACAAAGGCCATCAACAATTTCTAATTTTAGCTTAATCCATTAAAAAGAAAAACCCTGCATCTCTCTCTGATATTTCCTCATTAAGAACGCTCCTGAATTGTACACTGAAATCTCAAGAACACAAACTATGAATTCAAGTTCACACTCCCATGAAGACACACTCACACAAGCACTTTAATATGGGAATCCCAATAAAGGCAACTATACTTGCGATTCAGCTAAGCAGTGTCTGAACTGCTACATGGTCAGCATCTACCAAAAGCGAAACTTCAGCTATGAATGACACAAGAATGACCTGTCCTACCTTTGAACCCTCAGCTTTCTAGTTTCCTCTGCTACACTTGATTAGTCTCAGTAACAAGAAGCTCCAGAAAAATAGTATCTCCTGATTTTCATTACATGGAGGAAGCAGTCACATGACCCTAGAAAAAACTCTTTGTGATTAACCCTCACATTTTAAGTCAAATTAATTTCTTGTATTCACATTTTAAGTCACCACTGTAAAACTGCAAATTTCTTTGCTCCCCTGGTTGCAGTGTATCAGTCACACCTTCACTACTCATTCACCTAGAAACTCTTAAGCTTCAAATCATTTTTAATCGGTATTACTAAAGAAGCATTTTTTCCAAACTTACACACGCAAAAGTGGAAATTATTCTCAACAGTTTCCAGAAGGCAAAATTAATACTGTAATACAGGCTGACCTGGTGGGATAGCTGCAGTGCTTACTGCCTTTGTCACCCTGAGTTAAGGGTGGGAACTGTACCAGCATGGGACGAGCAGTGCACAGGCAAGGGCAGAGTTTGCCACTAGGAAACAACTTATATATTCATATAAAACAGATATCTGTGGCCCTACAGTCCTAACCATATAGGACTGGACCAAACCCAGCATTTCGCTTAGGCTCCCTACTACATCCTCCTCCGTTTAACTTTAGTATCTACCTGTTTTTAAAGAGCTGTGGAAAGCAGGCGCTGCATTTTTAGCTGAAACTTAAGTTTTACAGCCAACAGGCAGCATCTTGCACCAAGACTTGGGCTTCCTGACCTCACCACCCATGTAAAACTGCACTGCAACATCCTAAAAGTGTCTGCGGTTAACACCAGTACCATATACAAACAGTGATTTATCAATATTGTATGCTTTATTGAAAGTTGACAAGTGCAACAGTTAAATACATTGACGTGTTACAACTGTAGAGAACATGCACAAAAACATATGCATACTACTATACAGATCATATGCAAAAAATCCATACTGGGAAATTCAATTTATTTTTTTTCTTTGATTCATTGCTAGCAGGTCTTGATAATTTTTGGAGTGGTTTTTCCCATCTTGAACCAAACTACAATGAACAATGATTTACTTCAAGATAATCAGCAGCCAGGGAACTTCAGAAGTTACACAAACAGCATTAATTTGCCAAATTCTGAACAGTTGCGTAGGTGCATTCTTATTTTTGTAGCATAAAAAAAAACTTCTCAAACTTCTTCAGATCAGCCAATGAAACAACTAGACTTCAATCTGTACAACCTAAATAGTTACAGTTTTCTATTTTACAAAGTAATTACACTAAATACACAAATATACAGTAGGCAAATAACCTTCATTGTAATTATCCTATGAACCAACAACTGTATTGTCACCTACCTGTTTTCTATATATAATACAGCTTTATGCACCTGTCCACTGCTTCAGAAAACGGTGCAAATATTTGCACTTAAGGTTTCAGGTGACAATTAAGTGTTAAACACTGAGATTACCTTTCTCCCTCTTCCTCTTAGATCCTATGCACCAGTCCACACTTTGGAACCCCAATGCACTACAGGGGGTTGAGCCATCACTTCTTACTCCAGTCTATTTCTTCACGTTTCCAAGCTTGAAAAGCACTTGTATCAGCTGTAGCACTGGATGAGTGGAAGATTTAAAAACAAACCCAAAAAAAAATCAGGCATGCAGCTTCGTTTCTCAGCCATTTGCAGAAGCTGCTCGAGTTCCCAGTGTACTTGTGCTAATTTTCTGGAAGAAGTTTATTTTATTCAACCAACCTAAGAACATAGACTCCTTCAAGCCAAAGGGGTAAGGGAGGCAAGAGAGAGACAGATGAGTGTGTAATACAAGGGGGAGAAGCCTCTCCTGATGTGTGCAAGGCATGGAGTCCTCAGTCTGGGTTGCAATGTGCATTGAAATGGATGAAGGGCGGCTGTGGCGGATTCCCGCTAGTCCTCCTTGCTCTGGGCAGTTCAGAAGCCAGCCATCATGACGGCGATGACATCTTGAGCTATGCTGAAGGCCCTGAGCCCTGTGATGCCGGCTGAGCAGGCTGCTGTGTTGTTGTCCCTTGTGACTGGGAAGAGGAAGGCGGAGAACCAGTCTGCAGCTGTGCTTGGAACTGGGCAAGCTGCTCTGGGCTGGCAAGTGTTTTTAGCAGAGTGTTTTCTTGCTCCAGCTGCGAGTTCTTCTCTATCAGTTCTTTGATTTGCTCTTTGAGGACCTCCACTTCCTCCCTTACTGCGTACATCAAGTGACTCTTTACCAGATCCTGGAACACAGAAGAGAGTGCGGGCGTTAGGCTGCCAGCCTGTCCGGCCGGGGACGCAGCAGACCCTGCTGTGCGGAGGGCCGGTGTGACCGCTGTCCCCGGGCAGCGCTGTCCCCGGGCCGGGCCTGGCTGTCACCGCCACGCTCACGTGCGGCGCGGGCTGCACCGGGGCCCCGCCCCGCGCCAGGCCCCGCCCCCGCGCGCGCCGGCTGCAGCCAGTTCTGGGCGCAGGTTGCCGCATTTCCCTCCCTCCCGCCGTCCGCGCGCGACCGCGGGTGACGTCAGAGCGCGGCGCGGCCAATGGGCGGCCGAGTTATTTATAGCCGGGAGTTAAAGGCTCGGAGTTTGCCTAGCAACAGCCGGAGAGGCTCCCGGGAGAGCGGCTCCAGGCACCGCTCCAGTAACAAAGGGCGGCCGGGCCCCCGGCTCCGCGCCGGGCGGGGGCCGGGGCAGCGGCCGCGGCGGCCCCGAGGTGAAGCCGCCGGCTCCGGGCACCGCGGCGCCCGTGGGGAGAAGGGCGCAGCGGCGGGGGATGAACTCGCTAGGCTTGCGCTCGCCTGCGCTTAGGGGAAGAGTTAAAAAGATAAAATGAAAAGTACCCCAAAACGCCCCCTCTTTGGGACTGTAAAACCCCACAGATACGCTCCGCTTTTTGCCCAGCAGCGCCCCTCCGCCGCCGCACGGAGCCGGAATCAATCGTTCGGGGAGGCAAGAGCCAAGAGCAATGCCGTCATTCCCTACCCGGCATCAATACACAAACGTGCGCATTCCTCCCCGCGGGAAGACTTTGATCAATTAAAAATAAAAATGAATTTTAAAAAGCTCTCGAAACCGACCCCGTGCCTGCCCTTCCGTCCCCGGCTCCGCTACCGAAACGCGTCCCCGCACGGGTTAACCATCGCCGCCGCATCCCCATATTGTTTACCGCTTCAAGCACGAACAAGGTTTTATGCCCCATCGGTACGTACCATCGCTTGCTCGATTTTGTTGTCGATAGCTACTACGCTTGCACCAGAGGAGCTGCAAGAGAGAAAGAAAGAGAAGAAAAAAAAAAAAAAAGATACAACATTAGCAGCGGCTGAATTATTTAAGAGACAAGAGACGCGAGCATTGGTAGCCAGTTGGCTGAGAAAGTCATCCTCACGCTGCCCTGCCGCCGCCTCACCAGGATGCTCTAATGCAGCAAAGCAACCTGTAAAGCCCAGCCGAGCCCCCCGCCCGCAGCCCGACCAAATATCCCGACATTTTGCCCCTCGACGGACCACAAAGATGGAGCTCAATTTCAGGCTGCGGCAGAAGCGCTGGGCGCCGAGGAGGGCAGCACCTCCGGGGGGAGAGGCGGGCGCCGGTGCCGCCGCTGCGGCTCCCCCGGACAAAGGAGCCAGCCCGGCGCTCACCTGCCCCGCTACCGCCGCGCCAGCAGAGCCGCTCGGACACAACACTTATTTACCTACTGTCGAGCCTCAGAGACGAGTTGTCGGTGCCCAGCAAGGACGATAAGAACGAAATCGAGAAGTGTCTTAGTTGATAAACTCCTAGATCCATTGCCACCGGTCTACAACATTGGGCATTCATGCAACCGCGGCCAGAAACGCTCCCCGGAAAAAAAAAAAAAAAAATCGGGTCTCGCTCCTCCCGGAGGCGTGTGTGCGTGCGGGGCCGCTCCGCCGGGCGAGGCGGGGCCGGGACCCTGCGGGACCCTGCGGGGCTGCGCTCGGCCGGCTCCGAGCGGGGTGAGCGCTCCGCCGCGCAGCACAAAACCCGGGCATCCCGGCCCCCCCCATCATTTATGCGCCGGCGCCGCCTCCCATTGGCTGTGCCGTCCGGGCCCCGCCCCGCGCGGCGCATCTCATTAGCGCGCTCCCCCCGCCGCGCGCGGCGCGGGCCGGCGGTGCCCACGCGGGACGGTCCCGCACGCGCGGGGAAGGCTCGGTCCCGCCGCGTCCGCGAGCCACAGCACGCGCGGTGCCGCAGCGTCGCTCGCGCTGCCGCCCCTCCCTCCCCGCAGGAACGGAGGGGGATCTAGAATAAAAAGAAAACAACAATAAAAAAAAAACCCCAACAAAACCGAAAACAAAATAGGAAAAAAAGAGAAAACAGTAATAGTAATAATAATAATAATTAGCGGGCCGGGGGAGCGGCGGGGAAACCCCGCACGGCCCGGCGAGAGCGCGGGACGCGCCGAGGGGCCGCCCGTGGCCGCGCCGACACCGCCACCTATCGGCGCGCGGCGGCGGGAATGTCCCGGTGCCGGCTCCCACGGCTGAGGCAGCGGGCCGAACCTCTGCCTCGGCCCGAAATCCGCACGTTTCGGCCCCGCAAAGCGGAGCCCGCACCCGGCGGCTCTGCTCGCTTCGCCCGTGCCAAGCAGGAAAAGCAGGATACCCACGCACTGCGGATGAAACCCTTTCAGACACCTACGACCCCCCTTTATTCCTTACACACACCTTACGAGACCATACAGCCATTTATGAAAAAAATACTCAGCCACCGATCATCTACAAAAGCACATACGGCACAAACCTGTGGATTCCTAGCTAGCCAGCTGATACTATTCTACAGGAACAGGGAAAATGCCTATTCACTTCTTTTTAAGTTGCACCATAAGGCACTTAGTCTTAAAAGTTGCAGCACATGCATTAATAATTTAGGAAAAGATCCTTCTCCCACCTAACTGTGGTGTTTTTCTCAACAAATACTATGCTCTCATGTGTCACGGAACACAGCAATTACATTCAGTGCCTGTCCAAGTGATCTTCTCTACCAGTAACAGCTTAGAAAGAGAGATGAGACCCCCATGAAACACTGTCACAAGAAACAGCCAGCCTCTAAAACCACTCTTTTCTAGACCTGCACTTTCAGCAGGTATTACATTGCTTGAAGGCGCAAAAAATTAAGTCAAAAACCTCTTCCATTCTCTACAGCAAACTTTTCCAAGAGCTACAAGTCACACACATCACAGGTGCTGCTCACAGAGAAGTGGGAAAGCCAGGAGGCACGGAATAATCATCTTAAAGCTAAATTTAGCATTTGCGTATCTGCATCATCCTTCTTAGTTTATTTATATTGTCCTAGACTACTATTCTTTCATTCAGTAATGCCAGCAGAGTAGTACAAACTAATCCTGTTCACAGGGAGGTCACATTTAAGAACAAGAATTCCACACAGCCCTTTCCCCCTGCCAGAGAAGGTTCACATCCCACAAGGGTACAGCTCTCATCTCACCCTTTGGATATGTGGGGCATATCCAAGGCACTGCACAGGATAGCACCGAACGGGCTGAACATTAAAGGAAGAGTTTTAGAAAAACCCTTCCCTGTACTTGCAAACGTGTAACAGCGAGTGAACTGAAGCGACACCTTTGAAGGTGTGCATCAGGCTCCAGCTGCCTCCTCCTGAGGGACAAGCACCAGGAGCTACGTGCTGTACCTGCACTTCCCCACAGCACTTTCTCTGCAGAGGTTACTCACTACACACGATGGTGCTCATCGCGCTCAGTGATCAAGTGAGCTGGCAGCACATCATCTGTACTGGAATCTCTATCAACTCCTGTCCTCGACTTGGTCTAAATTCATGGTTTATGACAGGCTGGGCTTCAAAATCAGTAACATCTCAAACGACTCCTCGCCATGGCAGCACAACTAATAAAACTGCAGCTGGACAAAAGCTCTGGGACAAACTGTCCCGTGTATTTCTTTATCAGAAAAAGGACAGAGTAGGTGTAAAAACAGGCAAGTCCTACCACTGCTAATCAGGCTCTTATAAAAGAAGTTGGAAGATAGCAAACTCACAGGCCTGGACAGCCATATCCTGAAAACTCCTGCTTTGCTGTTGCAGGATAGGCAGCAGACAACTGTATATAGTTCCACTCACACATGTAGAAATAAAGTCATGGATGCATTCCAAGATGATTGTTGGTTCTGCTGTAATGACTGATAATTATCAAACGCCATTATTCTGTTTACAACAGAAAAATTATACCATTCTCAAACTAAATTAACAACACTGCCATCTTTAATCTATATTAATCTACACAAAGAAGAGATAACACGTATGATCCCAAATCAAATTCCCACTAAACTCATTAACCATCTTCCATTAACTTCAGTGGGTTTTTAACAAAATCTGTCATTTATTTTTAGATGCCTACAAGCAGAGTTGTGATTCAACAGAAAGCTGTCAGCTGCGTAACTAGAACTGCATATTAATATGCATGTTCTGCTTTGCCCACTCTATAAAAAAGCAAACCATGAGTGTCCCTTTATGGCAGATCATCTAAGAAACAAAAACCCCATGATATGAATTACTTTAATCTCCAAAATTGCAGTGAAATTTTTTGGGAGAAGAGCACTGCTATCTCTGATGTTCTCATTTCAACACCGCATCATCTGCCTGACAAGGACAGACAACGAACTCTAAGGACTGTGCTTTTGCTGTTGGTTTTAACAAATACTTCATTTGTGAAATAAAAAAGTATATGCAAGATTTAAGACAGTTCTCCAAACTCAGTTTTCCTTTAGAAGGAGGTCAAGATTACTACTGTGTTACTCAAAACCTTATAACCACCTCATTAACAGATAATGCACAGTATGTACTCCTCAAAAACCTTAAAATCCTGGGAGTAGGGGTGAGAAAGGCTTCAGAATTCCTTCGTTTGGTTAAGGCATTCTAGGTCTGCAGTGGGTTGGACAAATTCATGCCCCAGGTAGGACACACATTAGAAGCCTATCTTCAGAGCACCCCAGAGCACACAAACTGCATGAAATGACAGAAAAAGCCTCGAGATGGGCTCCTGAGAAATCAGTAGACTGGAGTACAATACAGCAAACAAGTAGCTCACCAGCATCTTTGATCCTCAGACAAACTGACTTCTTAAACTGAACATATATACAGCAGTCAAAGACTTTTTAGTATATGTCACCTTTTGTAATATTTCAGCTCTTAAACACCGCTCCTCTCAGTAAGTAATCTGTTGTGTCAAGCTATTTATGCTAAGCACTTGAAGAAAGTGCTTTTCATTTCAAGCACATAATGAGGTAAACTACAGCACAGAATCATTTTGTCTCTATGCAAGTCTGGTTTGTCATCTTTCTCCATGTGTGTTAAAAAGTTCTTTAATTTAAACCATTTCTCTTTTAAGTACCTTGTCAGTGTATGCTGCTTTCAGATGACAACATTAAAAGCTCTCAATAAGCATCTTCTGAACATAAATGTCATCTTTTGATGATGTTACAAAGATACCACACCAGAAACCATATTAGAAAAACAGCAATTGCTGTCACAGCACATTTGCATCTTAGGCTCAGATCTTGTGAGCTTCAATTATGGTTTTCAATTGCAGAAAGCAAGTAGTGAAGAGGTTAAAAATAAAATCTGCTATTTACTCAAGAAAAGGGTACAGTAATTAGATTCTACCTGACTCTGCATTCCACTTGGCATCTAAAAATGGTGAATAAATGGCAGAGTACTATTCTGCTTTAAAATTCATAGATTCAAAACTCTTTGTGCACTGACAGCAACCTCCCCAGCATACAACTTTTGCGAAATTGTGCCAAGCGAATAACTGAGAGAAAGCTCTGGCTGTGCTTGACATCAAGGACTGAAGGTTTATTTATTTCAAAAGGCCATGATTTTTTTCTTCATGTCAGTAAAGGTACACAACTGGAGAAGCTGTCCAACAAACTTTCTTTCCCACAGTAAATCATATTTTTAACAGAAGACCAAAAAAACAACCAAACAAAATAACCCCACCCACACAAGCCCCATCTTCAGATAGACTAAATAAAGATCACAAAATCTCAGCCAACTTCCTTTTCTAGCTCCAAACCTTTAGCTAAGATCTTGATATAAAGAAGCCAAGCTGCTAAGAACTTACTGCTCAGCTCCAAAAGACGTGTATTTTATTTCTAGACTGAATTCTGCTATTTCAATTTATGTACTTCTGCTAAATTGAAAAAGCTCTTTCTAAGGACAGTACTCTCTCAAGTTTTTCTAAATGTGAGCTTTTCCTCCCCCACAGTAATATTATTTGCATCTATAATTTAGTTTATTCATTTGCTAAAAATTGGAATTTAGTTCCATGAAAACAAGCTAAAAGGGAAAGCTCTGCAGGATGCTAGTGAAATGAAGTGCTGCATTTGTGGGTTTTTTTTTTCACCTGTGTCTTGATTTCAAAAGACACATGTCTGCTAAGAAAGGCAGGAAACTCCCTTGAAATGGAAAATGTAAACCTCCTCTCTCTGAATTATTATAATTTTGAAATCAAAGGGCTCTCAGGAAAAGGTATAGGAATAGGAATAACAGTTCTTTACTAGGAAAATGAAAATAAAAATGCAGTAGTATTAAAAAAAAAAACAACTAAAAAGCCCCACTGAATATAACCTGACACGCTGTTTGTTGGTCAGGGTGTTGGTAGCAGTCCAATTAAATGGTGGCTGCAGTCCTCCTGCAGTGACAGATGTGGTTCTGTTAAAGCAGTGATCCCACAGAAGGCTGTAGTTTTCCTCTGGAGGTCCACTGGAGGTGTAGATGGGTCTGGCCTTCCTCTGGGAATCCCCTGGAGAAAGGCTGCCTGTGGTGTTCCCAGTCTCAGATTCTATCCAGGTAGGAATGCTTGGCTCCTCCCCCTGGGTGGAGCACCTCACACTGGGATGATGTAATTTTATCAGTCCTGCAGTGAGACTCACTGGCCCATTAACAGAAGAGATCCCCCTGGAGTTCTGAGGGATGGGTCATGGAAGAGATAAAGAACACTGCCCCAGATGGTAACAGAATACATACTCCTGGTTACATCTTGCATTGCAACCTAAGACATCCAGATGTGCAAGCACAACTAAATAAACATTTACTGGAAAGAATACACACACACACCCTACTGGGGCTCTGGAAATAGCCTGACAGTATCTCTGATCGCAGTGTGTACACAGAAGTATCATGCTGTGAGCTCTGCACAAGAGACAGAAAGCTGCATTTAAAGCAAGAAGATAATCATGTAAGATCAAAAGAAAAAGAAGAAGAGGTTCTCACTGGTTCCTCTGAGGATATCCTCTTTCTCTTTGACAGGCAACTAATTGCCAAGTCAATCCCAGTTATTTTTAATGAGAATTATAATGATTCTACCAATTTTAATGCTGAGAAAACAAAACATACTGTCTATAATCAAGTACCTGGATATAGCCAAACACAGATGACCCACTTGTTACCCATCAGAGAGAATTCTGCAGGGAAATATGAGCCATCTTAAAGCAATTTTGATGCTTGGAGAGGGATGTATGGCATCCCCTTTCCTGAGATCATCCATAGATAACCATCTAGCAACGGAGTTGAGATGAAGGTCTGTGTTCTGTACAAATCCAATGAGTTTCAAAGTCCCCTCACAGAGTCAGCTGAGGTCTATCATAACTCAAAACCTGTAATTACATCCAGATACTATTCCACTTTAAGAAGTTATACATTGCAGCAACACGCAGCTTGTGGATTACAGGCTTTCCTCATTTCAGAAACCGTTAAATGAATAGCTGTGAATCATTTTACTACAGGTGAAAGCCCTCCTCCTCAGCATCCCATAAAGTGCCCTTGACCAAGGACTGCAAAGGAAAGACTCCACCACATGTTAGCATCCTGAAAGTTTTAAGTGAGACACTTGAGCCAGGAATTGATTTTCTTTCCTCCAGAAAGTTGCACACAACGTCACACTGCATGTTGACACTGTCCCCAGAATGGATGTGGGAAGGAAGTTTAGTGTCATAAAGTACCATATATAGAAGAGTGATAAAATGTGACAACCTTGAAGTTTCACTAACCAAATTTATTTTTCCTTTATGTGAAATTTGGCTTCAATAATTTTAGATTTAATGAATAAAACGAGTATTCAATTCCCTGGTCTTCTGCGTACCTTTCATGTGTAAATGCTTTTCTCAAAGGCAAGAGCACCCTGAAGGAAAACCCACTTACACAAATATTTAATCCCACTTACTCTAACTGTACAACAGATTTTTCAACCACATACTCCAAAATTAAATGAAGAGGGAAGGAAAGAGTCACTGGAGCATTTTAAGTTACACTTAACATAACAAACATGGCAAGTGTACGGAGTGTTTTGGCACACTGACACAACAAGCATTTGGAGTGATGACATTCTCTGCATTAAAAGGCATCCCTGACCCAGGGGACAAACAGCCCAGGAGGGACTATAGGACAATGGCTGACACCCACTCACCCCAGGTTACCTTCAACAGTACACAGTGGGTTTGGTAATCAAATTTCTAAAAAAGACAAATTAACCTGTAACTAAGAGGATCATCTTTTATTTTTGAACTTGTATTATTTTGATTATTATATCCTGAAATTAAGCCTGGATTTTCCACAGAAGCCTATCACACTAGCAGCCAACTAAAGGTTGCCAGGAATAAAGCCAAAACCTCTGCAATTAACTAGAGTTGTCCTGTGGTCTTCGAGAAGCTGAGAATGAAGTTCCCTACTCCAGCTTTTACAGAAATTATTAAGAACAGCTGATGAAAAGTACAGAAACAAAACCTAAGCTCTCAGTGTGGGAAAGGAGCAGGCGGGATGTAGAATCCCAGCTGCCTGAACGAGGATGAAAATCGGCCACTTCTCAGCTTTTGTGGTGGCAGATCCCTCGTCACCACCCTGCTGTGCAGAACCATTTTAAGGTCATTCTGTTAAATAATAATAATCTCCCAACTCTACAACTTGTTTACCATATAGGAAAATAAAGACAAGCTCAGAGCTCAATGCCACTTTTCTTCCCCAGCAAGTATGTTAAGACAACAGACCTCTATCCAGCTGCCCATTTACACTCCCACAGTTTCTGTCTCTGCAATCACTAGCAAATGCCTTTGCATGTATCAGCTGTATCAATGAACAAGTAAGTGACTTTCAGATTAACTCCCCTGGCTCCAATGCATGCATATGACACAAATTTGAAATGCTGTATTTCCTAATCTCTGAGCGGTCAAAATACTTTACATTAGTAATGCCACAACCCACAGTTTATCATAATTTGGCAACTTCCTAAGAAAATACAGGAAAAATTCAAGACCTTCTGTACCATCCATGAACTGTACGTTAGCAGGCTGAAATTACTATAGCCTATTTAAAGGTATTGTTTTATCTGAATGGAGATTTTCATTTATAGAAATCAAACCCTATGTACCTCCAACAATTCAGGAAGCACAGGGAGAATTTCCACAAACAAGTAAGAATGTGACCTGATTTATTGCACAGTGCAGTGTACCCCAAAATCTTACTTTCCCCTTTAACAGCTACTGAGCTGAGCATTTGTGGGATAAATTTCCTGCCTAACCTGTACTTGCCCTCTGGGATATTCCTCCCATTTGAAAAAACAAGCATAGGATGAAGCCCATGAATGCCCAATTTGATGGATGCCTATGCTGCAACTCAGTACAGCATTAAGAAACAGGTAGAGCTCAACTCTGGAGTAGGAAAGCACTCCCGGGCTTCTTAATCCAGGCACAGCTACAGTGATTTAAGAGACACAAATCCTGCTGACTCACAATTGCAGAAATCCCAGCAGAGCATCTCCATTTACATTCTCCTTGCTGAAGGAATAAATTGTAAAGCAATACTGATTTGAAAGCAAATACAAGATACCTGGGAAGGTATGTAAGACTATGAAATGAGGTTCAAAATTTAAAAATTACCTAAAGAATAGATTGATTGAAATTTTAATTTGAACTGACTGCCTGGTGGCTTTAGGGATGCATTACCTACTTTAGCACAACGCTTCGTTCTTGAAACCCTGCCACACTGTAAACCAAAGAGAACAAATCACAGATGTGCTGGCTCAGCGTATTTTGAACATGTCCCTGGAGCACCTTCTAGGCCGGAGACTGCAAACAGCTGGCATGGGTCCAGGTCATTTACAAAAGGCTGTATATCCTGAAGTCCTGGTTCTCCTTCAAATGGGATTCAGCCTTCCTCAGTACCCTACTAATTCTGCAAAGGGACCTCAGGCAGTAAGAAGCTGTAATTTTGCACAGGACAGCATCTTCTAGCTTAAAAGCATCAAGCACCTCAAGACTGTTGGATCCGTGGTGGCTGTGCAGAGCGCACACCACTGACATTTAGCTGCCCTTGAGCCAGACATTCTGCAAACAGCAGAAGACATTCTCTTTATCTTTTAACACACAACTTGTAAAGGAAAGATTACAGCATATCGTTTCATACCTAATCAGTATCTGCATAATTATCTTTATGCAGTGACGGCTAAATTTACAAGTGGCACCCCGTTTATGAAGCATTCCTGTCCTCTCCCTAAAACTGCTGATGAATGTTTTTTAGTGGATATCCACCCAAACCATTTAATTAGATATCCAAGGGTCTTTTGTACATACAAGGTCCAAGGCTCATGTATGTATTGTGTCAGGCACCTAACACTTCTGAAAAACAATTACTTCATCCTCCAGAAACCACTGTCATTATAATGAGACCCTGAACCTCTGTGGCTTAAAACAATTCAAAACAAAACCCAATCCCAACAAAAACAAAACAGAAGCAACTGCAGTATCAGAAATCTGAGTAACCCACTCAGTAATCCATGGGAGTCCGAAACAGCTCCCACCAATGTTTCCTCATTCTTACACAGGGTGCTAGCCCAGTAGCCACTCTTCTACAGCATCAACAAAATGAGCTGCCACACTGCTCTCAATATATGGGAAGGAGAAAAAATCCCTACTGCAACACAGAATTTAAATCCCCTCTTCCAGCTCCACTGACAGAGCCACTGCTGACAAGGAACCACTGCTGTCCACCAAGCACAAGCAAGAAGACAGAAGGATCTCTTCTAAAACCTAGATGGGCAACCTCTTATCCAGGGAGGCATGCCTCCTCCCACACAAAGTACAGAACAGGGGAATTTCTCTCTGACTCTTCCCAGCTACTACTAATTGATTGAGGCCCTTGCCAGGTGGTCAGTAACATCAATCAGCAGCTCAGGCACAAGCATTCATGACATCTATAAACAAGAATATTTGTAAGTGAATGTTTGAGTCACAGAGTAGCACTGCTGCCACTCAGATAGGCTCCTGACTTGAATTAGTTTGCCCAAACCTGTTTTTCATCCCCATTTCTGAAGAACTTGTCATTTTAAAACAAGCTGTCAATAAACTGAAGCAGGTAGAAAGGAGACATTAAACAGATTCTGAGGCTGGGGGAATTTACTTATACTGAAAAGATGTCAAGGTACTTGAAAGGATCCTTTAAATACTTGGGGGGACTGAGATGTGACTTGAGTGAAAAATTACCTTTAAATAGAGAAAACACTAGGTTTAAGGGGCTATCGGACTTCTGTTTTATTTCTCCATATTGGAGTACAACTACCTAATGTTTCCCTAATGATGAATTAAAGCCTCTTTTCTAAAAAGAGTAAGAACATTAGCTCATAAATACAGTGGGTTTTCTATCTCTTGATATCACAGAATCATAGGATCATTTAGGTTGGAAAGACTTTTAAGATCTTTGAGTCCAACTGTAAAACTTAACATTGCCAAGTCCACCTGTCAGAGGCTAGAGGCCCATCACTCGGGTATGTTTTAAATAAGTTTAAATTACTGATGTTCTAATAGGGGTGAGCTAAATATAATAGCAAGACAGATGTTTTCATGCCTGCTTTTACTACTCATATATTTTAGCCTGTGTTTATTTTCCCCCCAGCCTCCCTGCTCACATCTCCTGCACTTCCAACCAAGTTTCAAAAAGAAGCACAGAGGATGACATACCGCCATGCAATCGCTATGAATATGGAAAGATGGTGGTATACATCCAAACTGGACACAGTCACCTGTCTGTAGTCTGCACTACATACACAAGAGGCTGGAGCTCCTGCACACCCCTACAATCACCATTTCCAGCTGTCTGGCGCTAGACAGCTCCCCAACACCACACAGACATTAGGGATTGTTTTTCCAAAAAAACTTGGTGGAGCTCCAGAACATAAACTCTGAATCTTGGACTTCATTCTGGCAGCCAAACTTAAAATGAAAAATATGCATGAAGTATTTAATTTTATTAAAAGTACAAGTCCTTCTCAGTATGCTGCAAACTGCCCTTGACCAAGGATGGCAAGTAGGGAAAGATTCATCAACTGTATCCATACCCTCCTAAGTTTAAAATAAAACGCCTGACCCCAGAATTGCTTTTCTATCCTCCAGAAAGCCACATACAACTGCACTTGCTCTCAAACTCTGCGACTACACCAGAAAAAGCTAAATGCCTCTTTATATTTGACTCATGCATCCAGCAGGGTCAGTTTTGGGAAAAAACATACAGACATATACAGTATTTGTCAAGAAAGGCTGCCATTTGCAATCACCATTTACTATTTATGATGATACGACAACCAGCCAACCTGAATTCACAGAACAATAACCAGGAGAAAACGAGCATCTCTGCAAGAGAAACTAGAGGAAACAAAGGCAAATGAAAATTAAATAGAAAACAGCTTGCACAGTAAGATTACAAGAGAAACTGTCCATGTTTTCTGTATAATGTTAACAGATGAAGACTTAGGTTTATGACTAAAGGTGCTACATCATGCTCCTATGTGTATCAGTAAAAGTCAGTCACAACAAAACCTTTTTAATAATGCAGAAAGGTTAAAGTAAAATGACATGTCTACTCCACCACACTTTTTTCATTACACATCCTTTGGAATAGCTTGGCTGATGGTAGGAAACAACATCCTCCACATTACCTCCCTTGCTCGGTAATATATGATAGCAGTCACTGCTGTATACATGTGCCGCTCACACATATAACATACCTGCTGCCATTATGCATCAATTGCTGTTATAGCATATTTATACTATTCTTATCCTTAAGCATTCAGATTAATTTACCACAATTCTATTGTTCATTTGAAATTTCAACATGTTTTGAGAAACTGTCAATTACTAAAAAAAAAATTAAAATTGACCTTTTAAAAAATGTTGTTCAATGTACAATTTTAAATTTTAAAAAATGACACCATTCACAGAGCAAAGCTGTTCTCTACAGGCAACACCACAAACATAACATGACAAAAATATGAAGCTAAATGTGTTAGTTGATATATGTAAATATTTATATAAGATCAAGGGGTTTAGATTTTAAGGGTGTGGTATAACTAAGGCACCAGTTCAGAGATCAGAAGTTAGGAACAAATTCCATGCTCCCTCCCACAGATGGGTATTTTCCTTCTGCACACAGAAAAACAACTCTGCAACATGAAGAGTCAGGGCATTTTTTCCCCTCACTGTCATATATTTTCAACTCAGTAAAATAATTCTTCAAGCTACTTGGTATTTATTTTAAACACTAGAAAGAACCGCATCAAAAACATACAGTTAATATTTCACTGTTAATATGCTAAAGGAGGTTACAGAAGCCTAAGCTGTATTTCAATGCTCTCCAAACATTTAACAAGACTGATTAACTAAACTTTTCTTTAATCATGTGACAGTACAGAAGATAGTGCACATTATATATGAAAAATATTTGAATTAATACAAACTTACTTGATAATGAGTTTCAAATCCTGTTTTTTTCCAAATTCTCTTTTTTGGTTTAATATTACATTACTTAAGATTTGTAATAACTGGAATGACTTTTTTGAAAAGAAATAAAAGCACTGTAGGAGCAAATGTTTTATAATATGGATTATTTTAAATACTGCAGTAAAGATATTTCAAGGCATGTAGATTTTCACTGAATAAGTAATCAACTCTGCATGGCAGTACTCTCAAGCAGTATGATGTTCCTAGCTTGAAATGTTTTTAACAAGTGCCAAGCACCTTGATTTAGAAGTACTAAATACTTGTGCAAACAAAATAAAGGAACCTCCCCCAAAAAGTAAAACAAATAAATCAAGCATCTACATATTAAAAATTCTACAAATACCTCTTCAGATGCTGTTCCAGTTCCAAGAATAACACTTTCATGATTATTTGGTCAGGCACTTGTTTCTGGAGAAGTGCCACTTTCATTGATGGATCTATTTAGTACCTGCTGATTAGTTTCCCCCAGATGGAGGGTTAAAAGAAATACCTCTCAGTCCTTGGTGGCTGCAGGATTAGCATTAGCATTCCACTATTAACTATGGGTCCTGATTTCTTCAGCACTTTAAAGAATTGCAAAGCCTTGCCCGTTAAAGATTATCCACTTGCTTCAATTCAAAGTTTGCTGAGTTTAATACTAGTTGGTCACGATCAAGAAAAACAAGAAGGGTGAACAGTGACACCACAGATCCTGAGGTCACATGGTGTTCTGTTACATAAGGCATCAAAAGAGATTAAAATCTTCATGATTACGTTTTCAAATCTCAAACAAATGCATCTTCTCTCAGCAGCGCCAAATTTGCCATCTCTGAAGCTGATTCAACCTGCTTCCAACTTTTTGTGAAGCACATGTTAATCACTACAGGTAGCTAATTCTGATTATAGAAAGGCAGCTCAAGTTGTACTGTTTCTCAAATCAAAGTTCTAAGGCTTAATGACATTCTAATTAGATACAAAAGTGACAGTAGCCTGTTTGCCAGAAAATATTTTACACTGACAAATCCTGTCCGTCACTGCTACTTTAAAAAGAACCAGTGATGAGAGTTGGAGACATGTATCTAGTTAGTCAGATAAAGATAGCAACTCATCATGTATCAAGCCAAAATTCAATCAAATACTACATGTTCTTCCTCACAGCAACACAGATTGCCATAAGGAGGTTCTGGTGCATTGTACTAACTCTGCCGTATAACTATGAGCCTATATGCATAGATACCATTATCCAGCATTGCTTCAACATAAGCATGTTCCTTCCTTGTCCTTGTTGAATTTCTTTCAGTGGGAAGAGAAGTTGACTGCCCACAGGACATTGTAGAGAAGCAAAGAAGATTAATTTCCTTACTCCACAGGAAAGCTGCAGTGTGAGAGAGAACCCCTCAGCACAGAACCAGCCAGCCACTTGTTGTACATGCACAAGAGCTCCCAGCACACCAGAGAGCATGGACATTGATTACAATGCTTACACCCTTCCATCAGACCAAGACCACACAAATGCAGAGACAAAACCAGAAACCCAACCTAGCAAATGTTGCTTGGGCTTACTGCTGACTGCTAAAGTGATGTCAGATGTGTCTCTTCAAGTAGATTTGCCTTGCAAGAATACATTGGAAAGAAACCAAATGGAAGGGTCAAACAAGTTCCTAGAATTACAGAATGATTTGGGTTGGAAGGAACCTTAAAGACCATCTAGATCCAACCCCCCTTACACAGACACCTTCCACTACACTAGGTTGCTCAAAGACCCATCCAACCTGACCTTGTACACTACCAGAGATGAGGCATCCACAGCTTCTCTGGACCTCCTGCACCAGTGCCTCACCAACTTCACAGCAAAGAATTTCTTTCTGTTACCTGATCTAAACCTGCCCTCTGTCAGCTGGCTCAGAGCATGGCCATATATTATTTACCTGCTCTTCTGCTGCACCTTGCCAAGTGAAGAGGTAGTTGAGGTAATTGACAGCAAGACAAGTAGGTATAATACAATTAAAAAGAAAGGGGTCTGGCTTGGGTGAGGGAGAGTTAAAACCAACTCTACTTAGAGCTAAGACGTCTACCTTCACTCACAAGGAGTATTTTCTTTAGGAGGTAGTGAGGAAGCAAAGAAAAGAAAAAATGTAAATTGTTTCCCCCTGGAAATGAGGGGTGCAGTGGGATTAGTTCCCCATTCCCAAAGCCTAGAGGGAATTAATTTAAATTAAGCTTCAGATGTACTAACTGTGAAGGAGGGCGGAATATTTCTAACTGGTCTTCCCCAGATCCTTGTACGCCTGTCTTACAAGGACAGAGCATAATGTTCCTTTTAAGGCACACCAAGGAGTTGAAGCTGACAAGTTACTCTTTACAATAAATGTTTCTCTAATTACATCAAGTCCATCTCTCTCAGCACAGCATGGGAATTGGTAACAGTCAAGGCTAATTTTAGCATTTTCCTCTCACTCCCACTGAAAAGGCACAGAGGTGGGACCACTCAGATGGCAGAGCAGTTGTATTCCTGGATCCTGATCCTTGGAGAAGAGGCAGACTGACATAACAGCCCTAAAAGAGGGACGTTTACTCTGAAAGCAGAGCTACTCTTGAAAACTTCAAGCGCTTTCAAACCACATATAAGAGGGAGGTGAATCCAAGTCAACAAGTTTCAGCAGAAAATAAACAAGGAACAAAGGACACAGCCATCATACCAATAAACAACTACTGAGAAAGTCTGACCCAGTATTATTGAGTAACTTCAGTATTCAAAATGAAATATGACTTACAGCATGGAATCTTGCTTATTTTAGAGTTGAAGCATCAAGTCGACTAGAAGAATGCTCAAAACCAGTTCCAAAAAGCTGAACTAAAACAGAAATACTACTTTGAGTGGCATCCTTATATACCCTTCCAGAGTTGGAGACTTGGTACAGCAGTAATTCCTAATGAATCCTGCTGGTTACACAGTCTCAGATATGCTACAGCCTCCGTCGGACATTCTACACAGTTGAGCCATGGCAGTCAGGCTCAGCTAAGTCCGTGTCCCACGGAAGTGCACCAAGAGAGCTGACAGACTTTAAGCTGCCACTCCCCTAATGCAGTTTAACATCCTTCTTGCCACCTCTGTTGCCTGTAAAGCTGCACAGTTGACACCATGAAGGAGAACAATCTTTCTCCATACCTACTGCGCATACAGTACACGTGCACTGGTCACAGGCGTTTTCCCGGACACCTGAAACTACAAATACACGCTAACATATGTTGGAGTGGGAAAGGGATGAAAACAATGACATTAACCTTTCCAGTCTTTACTTTCTCCTTTCCTATTCCGAGATGCCCACTGAACAGGAGTTCCATCAGCAGCAGTGTCACAAGAGTTAAAAACAGAGTCCATTAAGTTGTGCACATCTGACTAATACACCACTCAGCTCCAAAGCTGTTCTGACTCAAATCTGGGTTTCCCATATAGCCAGAAAGATCACTAAATGATAGATTACATGGTGGGGAAAGGAATTTCTTAAAATATACCGTCTAATCACTGAATAAAATTTATGGAAGATTAATAACTGTACTATCAACTCACATCCACACACAAATAAAAAGATACTACAAACTGTTATCTTTGCAGCATCCTTCTCATGAATTTCTGCTAAAATTCTTGTAATTTGCTCTGCTTATTAGAAGAAGCCACATCAGAATCAGCTTGAAAGTGAAAAGCACTTTCAAACTACATATACACACCCAAGCATGTATGATACGAGATTACAACATATATGCAGCTGCTTCATTCTGCAAAGCAGCAAGTTCACTGCTGGGCCCACAAAGAAAAGCCACAGGTAGCTCCATCTCTGGTAACACAAATCACCTTTCCTCATGCTGCAACCCTAGTTCTGGAGATGACTTTATGCTAAAGCAACACTCACAGACTTCATTTGATGCTACTTCTTTATGTCAGGGAAAATGGTTTCTGATCTAAAAGCACCTGATTCAAATGAATCAACTTTTTGTTTGGGGGGTGGTTGTGCCCCAGAGGAATCGTTATGACTTCCACTTCTCACCTTCAGGAAAAACAGCAAAGGATATAATTTGTCAGTTACCAGACTGAAAACAAATTAAAGTGAAAACACAACTGCTTCAGAGGCAGGTATTCTGACAACTATGTAATTTTTCTCATAAGCATTTCCCATAAATTTGACAAAGTTGGTTCAAGTGCATTCAAGTAATTAAAAGCATTACTCAGTTATGTGTAAGTTAACAACTTACAGGTAATAGAAACCACAAAGAAACTGTAAACTAACTGGATTAACTAAGAGATTGAATATTTTTATTGCTTTGAAAAATAGCCTCTAGCTGCTACTGAAAAATGCCTGAAGTACAAGGATCTCTGTTCTTCTGTCACATTCAAGAATTCAGCATCAAGCTATGCTTTCCTTCCTTTGTCCTGAACTATCCTGGCTCTTATATAAAGTGACAGATTGCGCACAGATGAATTATCACTCTGGGTACATGAGAATGTCAGATACAGGCAAATTTTAACATTTAATGAAACAAAAAAACAAGATTTCATGCATGAGAGCATCAGGGTACCTAGGTTCTATCCCACCCATAGCTCTTATGTCCAAAGGGGAGGAGGGAACCTATTTCAAGATTCTTGATTTGTGGTACTCCTTAATAGCTTTGCTTTAAAAAAATAAAAAATACATCAGCTCAAGTTTAAATCTAACCTGTAAGTGAATGAATCTGGCACTCATCCAGCAGAATTTACTGTTAATGTCAAGTGTAGCACTTCAGCCCAAATTCCTCAGCATGTCACACATCACAGATTTAGCTGCCATACCTTCACGAGGTAAACATTTAGTAGGTTCACTTCCCACGTTCTATAGAGGACTTCAGACACTGTTTGAATAAGGCAGGCTTCACCATAAGATAAAGCAGAAAATAAAGCCAACCTTTAGACTACAGATATAAAGCACCCTACGGTAACAAGCATCAATTTTGACATGATGCAGCCAACTTAAGAATAAATTTTAAATTCGCATGTGCCTATGAGTGCTTGATAAAGCACAAAATATACCAAAATATTCAAGCTATTCTGGAAACTTTAAAGTTACAAACATGCAATCCTTAAGATATTTAGGGGTTAAAAAATACTTTATAAATACAGCAAAGAAACCTTTATATGAAGTTACAGTGCTCACTGTTATGGGAGATATCCCATACATAATTTGCATCCTAATCCACAGGATTTTTGATGCCCTGTTCGCTAGCACCCTCATATTTTAAATCAATCTTTATAGAGTTCTTTGGCATAGGGTTTTGCAAGGCTGCTAGTCAGCAGCAGCAGCACACAAAAACTAAAAGTGACTTCAGAAAATATTAGAACCCATGAGTAAAGCAATGCATGCCAGATTACCAAAGGAAATAGTTTTGATGACAAGGAAAAGTAAAAAGCACCAAAAATCCCTGTGAAAAGACACCTGCACTGTAGTGAAAACCAAAGCACTGAAGCAAAATACAAAAACATGGACAAGAAACTCAAGTATCTCATTCCCAAATGCTTGCAGCAAAAATCACTGATGTACTTTTGCTATCTTCATATTTTGAATGACTATAATGAAGTGCAGTTCAAGAAGAGCTTTCAGTCCATCATTATGCAATTTTAAAAAAAGTCCTTAACTATTAACATCCTAATTGAACATCTGAGGAATTTCCTTATACATCCCTCACAATCATCACCACATGATCCCAAAGGTATGGCATTCAGTTACACAGAGATAAGCACTACAATCACACATGTTTAGCCTGTTAGTTTATACTCAATTTTTATTTTCATCTTGGTACCCCTGTACACACTGCTGAAAAGCAAATCCTCCACAGGGAAGATCTCACTGGATTAAAACATACATTTAGCCTGGGAGCCACTTCTAAGCATGGCAAGAGGCATATATTTAGGTGAACACCCAAAAAGGCAAGCAGATAAATGCAGCTTTCCTACAGTATCCTCCAACCTGCCAGCAACCAGCAGCTTGAGGAGTTCCTGCACAAGAAGAAATAACTTAAGTGTTTAATGATGCAAGGTAATTTTTTTTTCCAAGCACTGGTCCACTTATTTTCCTTTCAAGAAATTACTTACATCACATAGTTCTGAAGTTTTCATAAAATTCTGGCTGGTTTATTTGTAGTTAACTACCGAGGGGAGAGACAATATTTAACTATCAACTATGAAGCATCAATCACCCTAGCTTGGTGGATATGGAGATATGATTTTGAATCTCAAGAGCAGTCCTGATTTAAGAACACACATTAGTAACACCTGGAAGCCAGCACAAGCATGAAAGAGCAGCTGCAGGAGCCAGTCTTCTCCAAGAGCCACAGTGAGCCATCTGCAAGTGAGGGCTTTACATTCCACTAACTGAAAGTCACTGAACTTCTGTCATTTAATCATACAGAAGAGCAAATGTCAAAGCACCTTCAAAGTGCGGAACTCCGTTAGCATTGGTACTGAACACACACTGCCAATTAGAATGGTTACTGGTTAATGATTTTTGTACTGTGAAGATCAGTAAAATCAGATTAAGACTACAGGGGACAAGCACAGTATTTCTTTCACTTTTACAAGTAAGGCATCTCTCCACCCTGGCTATGCTTTGTTTCCTAGTCTAGAGAGAGTGCTCCTTTCCTTTGCTGTAGCACCTGTGAAACACAAACCAGCAGAATCTCTGATTAACAAGAAGCCTGACGAACATGAACTGGCACAGCACTTAGCAGCAGCTCAGCATTTTTTGCTTCAAGGGTTTGATAATTTATTTTTCATCAAACAACATCATACATCAGCCGAATACAGAACTAAAAATTAAGGATTTGCAGACAGACATTCAGCCAGACTTGGAGGGGAAGGAACCCTGCCCCACAAAACATACCAGCTTTTAACTGAAGCATACTAGAGAGAACTTGAAAATACTATGAAGTTGCAGTTGCTAGTAGTACAACCTGTGAAATGAAGCCTCAACTTCAACAGATAAATGCACCATGAGGAGAGACTCAAAGCTTCCTATTGAAAAGAGCCATCCAAAACCTTCGCAGGAAAACTGCAGACTAAATCTCTGTCCTGCCCAAACCTCCAAACTGAGACTCATTATTAGGTGTGAGCTAACAGGAACCAGTTAAAGCTGTGCTTATGATATTCTTCCTCAGTTATAGTGGAGCTTTATGAAACTAAATTACAGCAGACATTCCTTGAGCATTTGGTGACTTCCATATTAAAGGAGCAAATTAAAGATTTAGAATAATGTATTTCTAACCTTTATCAAGATAGGAAATTCTGGTGGGGGAGACACCTGTAGAGCAAAAATTCTTCCTTTTTTTCAGATTTCAGAGAGGAGCATGTACTCAAGCAGAAGTTCAGGCCCAATAAGCTTTGGGAGCCATAAGACTGGGATTCTCTCTGCTATGTCAAGTATTTTCCCACAGAAGGAACAACACTTCGTTATCCTGCCTCTCTTCTTCAGTTAGGCCAGAAATTCCACAAGGCAAGTTCTAGCTAAAAAGTGATTCTCTGATGTTTAAACCCTCCATTAAACACATCACTTCCCAAGAGAAGGCCATTCCACCAGGACCAAGCATTTGGCTCCTGGACTACCCCAGGGCCTCTCATAAGCAACACAAGGCAAGAGCTGTGAATGCAGAAGAAAGAAGGGTGTAGCTTGCTACTGGAACTTTAGGGTCTGACAAGTGTTCTGTGTATTACCTGTTCTTGTACAAATGACTTCCATCATGCTGTGAAACCTACTGAAATGGTTAGAGATTTGGCAGGGAAACAGCATCAACGAAGCAACACCACAGGTGACAAACTAAATACCTTGTCATTTTGAGACACTGATGCCACATAGGTCTTTTCCTGTAATGAATCCCATCAGTGGTCCACCAGGAGTGATTACACTACATTATTTCAAGTGTCAACAACATCCTAACATTAAGCATTAGCTCGTTTAGCAGGCATTGGAAGACAGCACTAGTCCTATACTTCATTATTTTTACTGTGAACATTTAACTTTTAACCTGTGTCTGTTTTGGTATACTTCTAAACTGACTGCCTTTGCCAGTGTTTATTTCAGAAAAGACTGAAAATCATCACCTTCAATTTACTTATCTGGCTATGTAACAACAGCCACCAATTTTAAATTAGCTGCTTCTGACAAAGCATTTTCTTCAGAGACCTTCTGACAGTATTTTCATTTCTTCCCTTATCAGTCAGAAACACAGTATGTGACAACATTTCAGATGCGCTGTAATGCCCCTCAAGCCAGAAACTAGGACTTCAGTTCCATAGCCAGTAATTATCTGTGATTTTCTTGAAGTGAATTGCTGTAATCAGGTGAGCAAAAATCTATGAAGGTTATTTGGGAGACCAAAATAAGCACTTGGAAGAGTATCACTGCACCTCAGAGGAAGAGATTATTTTTATATAGACTAGAATTGAGACTGAAAAAATGTATTTATAACGAAATTAAATATTAAATAACAGAATCACAGGAAAACTATCAAACTACAGATTTGGAAACTAGAAAACCATGTCAGTGAACTAAAGAGAGATGTAACAGTAAGAAGCAAAGATTAGAAATAAAAAGGCAAGTGGAAGCAGGGAAGAAAGAAGGAGAAAAAGTAATCAGGGCAAGCCAAACAGTTAGGAGAGCAAAGCATTAAAGAGAGAAGGGTCAGGAACTGCATGAAAGAGCGAAGAGGATAAAGGAATTATTGGCTAAAAATACCCAAAAGAAAGGTAATAGCAGATGGGGTACATTTCATATAACATCTGAAAAACAGAAAGAGCATTTCTGGAAATGCTGCATTTTTCAAAGAAAAAAAAAAAGAAATATAGGAAGAGAAGAATCAAAAAACTAAATCTACAGCAAGCAACTGCCAAAGCCCTGCAGTTTCTCTTGGCAGAACAGCACTTTCACTGATAAACCAATGCCATGGGATCACTGTCTTATGATAATAACTTTTAGAAAAGACAAAGAAAAAGGGGAAAAAATAATTAGACGTTTCAGACTCTCAAGTTCCTTTTTCCACGTACAAAAGCAAAAACATCCAGTCTGTGATGACTCTCCTTAGTTCATGCTCCAAATACAGCATACTAAAGAAATGCTTTAACCTAAAGTAGCAGAAGTACCAGTTACATTAGGCAAGACCCCTACAGGGCTCATCCTACCCCTCTGGAAAGGGCTAAAGTGACAGTGCTAGGGTAGCTCCTCCTTCCAAAATCACGCATCCAGCCCTCAACTGTGCTGTCCTGCCTTTTGCAGCCATGCACCAAAGCGCCTCCAGCACGCAGGATGTCCTGCCAGGGGCACTGCAGCTCAGCCATGCACCACTACCCCCTGGTGTAGCCAGCACAGCAGCTGCCCTTCAGTGCAGGTTGGTTAAACACCATCCAAAGCAAAAACCCAATCTACATCCATCTTTCCACAATCACAATTGATTCAGTCACCGCACGCGTGAGGATTTTTTAGGAGAGCAGCATTCCCATGTGAGCTCTGAACAATGTGCTATTTTCACTCCTCTTCAGAGCACAGCCATTTTGAGTGGGAAGGACAGATGGATGGATGCAATGCCAGTTTATTGACCTACGTGCATTTCAGCTGCAGCTAATAATGACTAACACTTCATATTGTTCACTGAAAAATGCACAAGAAGTGGCAAAGATGATGGGTTCTAAATGTACTCCAAAAACTCTCTGTACTTCTGGCTTCTGAATATCAATTTATCAAGTTCGAAGAATCAAGAGTTTTGTTTCCCAAGGCATCTGGGGGGAAAGGGAAAAAAACCCAAACCAATCAAAGTTTATTTCTTTCCCCTTAGGTGAACAGTTCAATATCCCATTAAATCTTTGCAATGGTCATTATCAGAACATACATAGTGAGCTAAGTCCAAAGATGTAAGCAACCTGCTCAGCATTCATGGCAACAGGCCTTCCACTGAGAAAGGCTGAACTTTACGTGTTTTAATAAAAGGCACAAACGCAGCTAACAAGACAAGTTGAATAACATTTCTTTACTCTCACTCTATTACACATATTCCACTATTGTATTTCACAACAGGCTCCAACTTACTGCCATGAAAGGTTTGCCTACTTCATCCTGCCCACATGTTTTTGCCTTCTCCTTTTCACTTGATCCAAAGGAAAACCAAAAATTACCACCTGCTACTTCATGTGAATAATATGAAATGAAGGCAGAAATGAGTGACTGGTAGAGTGGGAAGAGTGAGACTGTATGAACATTTTCTAGGCTGCTTCCCCTTTTCTTACACACATGCCAACTCCATCAGAAGCCAAGGTCTCCCAGGAAACACCAGGCAGGATACACGACCACCAAAAAGCAAATATGAAGTTTTGTTATTTTCTATCTGGATATTTTACTGTTGTTAAAGTGGGGGAGGAATAAGAAAGAGCAGATAAGGAAATAAATATTCCTGGCTAATTATCTTTTCTAAAGATGCACATGATGGCAGTAGCATTTCGCTTTCCCAGTCCACAGCTGTGTGGCATATCTGATTCAAGATGCATTGTGCACTACCAAGCAAAGGGCATACTCAGTAAATACAGATACAAACAGACTGGTATTTACCTGTGTCAGAAGTTTATCAGAACAATTGAAGAACCACATTCCAATGAAGATAAGCAGGCAGGCAGAAATGACAGCAGAAAAGAGGAAAAAAAACCACCTCAGTTATAATCCAAGTTATCGTATTAAGAGACACACAACAGCAAGTACAATTAACATTAAACCGGTTATTTCAGGGTCACTGAAGAAGTGACTGAATTACTTTGTGCCTAGGAAGAGAGGTATTGACACAGATACAACATTATCCAATTATTTTATTCAAAAGTACTGTTAGAGTCATGGATTTGTCACATATGACTGTGTTTGGACCATTCAAAGAAACCCTGCAAGGTAAGTGCACGGTTAAAAAAAGGTCTGCTCGCAAGCTTAGTAGAAGTAATTCACATATTGGATATCAAGTAATGTTTCTAAACCTCACTTTAGCTTAGACAAGGTTAGATGTCTAGAGGATAGCACCCAGGGTAACTGCCCTTTCCCCACTAATCACAGAAAAAGCCCTTTCCCCCCAAAATCACAGAATGAATATCTTGAACTAAGGTAAGCATTTTTAAATATCCTTCCCTCCTAGAAAGCAGACTTTTCAGTGGCCAGCATAAGCCAAAAGGAAAGCTCATAAAACAAAGAACAAGCACACAAAGCCCCCAAAATCATAAAAGAATTCTGGTAGCTAAAATGTACTATGCACTTCAGCTACTGGTACTATGACCTTACAAGGCTACTCAAACTGAGACCCTTACTGGAAAGGATTTTAGTAGCACCTTCTGTGTTCCTGTGCTTTGTGCTGGCTTCTGAGCCCATCTATTTCTCCATTCCCACCTCTCCTGTATTCTTTATTCTTTCAGGTACTTTTCCCTTTGGATTACCCAACAAGCACACAGTAAGCTTTCCAGGTGTTCTCCTTTCCCCTACTCCCAGAAAACACAGCTGGCAATGAAGTGCTCAGCATGAGGGAAGCGTAAGAAGATGGGTAGAAGGTGAAGGCAATGGATACCAAGCATACATAATTAATCTGAGCTGCAGATGTCTCAGCAGAGAATGCAGAAAGAGTCTTGTAGCAGCCCATACTGTGAGGAAAGCTGAGATCTATGGCCCACACAAAAAGGTCAGTCTGGCAACCTTTAAAAAAGCCAGAGATAACAAGATCCAAAAAAATAATAATAAAAAAATTGTTATATATTATTCCAAGCTGCACAGAATAACCTTAAAATAATTTTAGTTTCAGATGTTTTTTACATTTATTTCAACAACTCAAAAAGAGTGCTCAATATCTAGCAAATCTCACTGAAGATAAAAAAATTATGTTTAAGGTTTGAACACAATTACACAGCAAAAGGTACCTTAAGAAACTGGAACATTATCTGACTATTGCTGTTTTAGCATTTATCCCAATTATTTTCTTGTCATCCTGAATTAAGAGAAAATTAGACAGTTTTCAGTCTCAAATTGCCACTTGTGCATAAAAAAAAGTTTTGACTAGGATTAAAAGGTATTCCAGATTTTTTTCTTAAAGCAAGTGGCAACTCAGGCTGAATTGAAACTCCCTTCACCAGTTAGGTGCCTACTTTTTTTCTTCAAAGTCCCTATTGTATTAATAATTCAGCTGCCTATAAAACGCTCATTTCCATACAACAAGCATAAAAGACAAATAATCCATTTTTGCAACAAGCAGTCCTTTGTTTTATTTTACTTTTGCACCAACTTAGAGCAAGATGAAGCTGCCACTAATATCAGTGCTGCAAGTAGGTATCAAAAATACAAATGCAGGGTTTTTTTTAAAAAAAACACAAAACCATAAACCAAACAAAATCCCCCAGAACAATGAGAAGCTATCGTGTGACCATATGCATAAAGTAATGCTTGGAGAAAAGCAAAGAAGTCACAGAGATTCTTAAACTTCCCATACATCACACTATCCCCAAAAAGAGGAATTAAAAGTGCATAATGCTTGCTTGCATAACCAGAAATTCCTCACTCTCAGCACAGAAAGGCTCAACGTTATCACCACCAAACTTGCCTCCAGAGGGCTCTTTATATGTGGAATTATCTGTAACAGTCACACTAAGTCAGAAAAGCCTCCCTTGTTTATTACTGGGAACTTAAACAAGAAAGATAAAAAGTGTAAACATAGGTCTAGACCATTCACTGTTTTTCTCACAAGCTTCATCCAATTTGGGAGTTGTTCAACCACTGCAATAATTAAGGATACTTTGAGAGTACCATACCTGAGCAAAATTTATTCTCATATACCATACTGCTGACACTGCAGATTCAGTTGAACACCACCCCACCCTGGAAGCTTTAAAGCTTTTTCTGCCTTTCCTTCCCTCGATGCTTCCCTCCTTTTGTGGTCCATGGGCTTGGAGAGGCAGATGCTTCTCTGGTCAGACACACAGCTATCTTGTAGAGGGTCAGGCAAACCCCTACTGACAACTCTCCCCCAGAAGTCTAGCTCTAAATAGCTTTTTAAGTTAAAAGCTGAATCGAGGGGAAATTTAAATAAGAAATATCAGCCCAGGACTCTGCAGAATCAATCTGTAAGAAAGTGGAATAGTCACCATGACACATAAAAGCAAAAAGTAACTTTAATGCCATTAACTACTTCCATCAACCCCATCCTCCCAAGAAACCCATATGTATAAGGTCAGTGAAAGCTGTGTCTAACTTACTGAGTACATTTCACAACTATCATGTACAAACAGAACCTGCATTCTTGTGGGGCATCACTGTCCATTGCCCTGACCCACTCCCCACTAACCTTAACTACCCTCAGTTTGGCCAGGTGTGGATTCAGCTTCACTTCCGACTTGCAGACACGAGTCGTTTCCCCTATGTACATTAACTGGACACAGCAGGGAGCAGCAGAGCCCGCTCCCCGCAGCTCCCCGTGCCGCTGGGATGGGTTATTTCAGGAGTTAACTGGACACAGCAGGGAGCAGCAGAGCCCGCTCCCCGTGCCGCTGGGATGGGTTATTTCAGGAGTTAACTGGACACAGCAGGGAGCAGCAGAGCCCGCTCCCCGTGCCGCTGGGATGGGTTATTTCAGGACACGGCGGCGCTGGGCAGGGACAGAGGGGAGGCGGCGGTGGCTCAGCCGCGCCACCTGCCGGCCGCGCCCGCGCCGCCGCTGCGAGTGGCACACACCGCCGCACCCGCGCCGTCGCCGCCTAGCTCCGCCGCGCCCTGCGGGGCGGCCCTTCCCGCCCACCCCGCACAGGGACGGGGCTGGGGAGGGAAACATCGCATCCCTCCCGGAGTCGCCGAGCCGCGGGCGGAGCGCTCACGGCCGCCGGGAAGGCGGCACCGCCCCGCCGCGGCCGCCAGGGAGCGCTGCGGGCCCGGGCGCCGCCGCCGCAGGGCCCCGGCGCAGGGACCCTCCCCGTGCGGGCCCCGAGCCGCGCTCGGCGCCGCCGCACACCTGCTGCAGATAAAGAACTACACACATAAACCGTGAGACGCGCACACAGAACGGCACGCAGCGCTCCAGGCTCCCGCTCCTTCCTCCCTACAGAAAACGGCTTTATCTCCCTGAGAACGGAGGCACAACCATTGATATCTGGCCTTCACCCACAGCGATAACTGCTAAGCGCGCTGGCACAGGAATATCTCGGGTTTACAGAGACTGGGTATATAAATAAGAGCATCAGAGCAGACAAAACGCGACTGAGAGCGAAAGGGGGTTTTGTGGATGCCGGTGGAGCACAGCCGGATATGGGAAACCACGGCTTGCTGGGCACATGTGCTCCCATCTACTGTGCATCGGTCACACTTAGGCCAGGGCCACACACCTGCCACCGCTTTATACAGCTTTATACATCCCCACCCAGCAGCCTTCTGTTACTCCAGTCCCATCGCATAAACAGAGTGCCAAGGGAAAGCTCACACAGACAGTCCTACCAGAATTCTGAGAAAGGGAACCTTTACTCTGGGATGTGTTCCCACCAGCAACTCATTTCACTGACTGCCCTGAGAAATGGGGTGTCTCCAGGACGCTGTAGCAACCCCCCAGCCTCTTCTCCAGGACATCCACCAGTCACTCACTACGCTTTCAGGTCTAAAGAGACCTTGGGGCCAAAACCTCTATTGGTTTTTCCCTCTAACCAAATATTTAAGGCACGCAGGAGAAGCCCAGAAAAATCTCCACGGCGCTGCCCATAGAGGAAGCCAGCACAGCTTTGATTGCTGAAGCCTGCTAGTGAATGGAGGCAGAGACAGCGATCTGAATCAGACTGAGCACACCATGTTTTTCTTGGGAGAGTAACCTGCAGAATGCCACAGCAGATAGGCTGCCAATTCAAGTCAAGCTAAAGCAACGCGCTCCCCTCCCCTCAGTCCTCTCGTCAGCAAAAAAACCACAGGCAAGGGTGGAAAGATACTGGTGTCACACCAGAAAATCCACACTTCATGGGAAAGGGGAAAAAAAGATAATTTCAATTTATGAAAGCATAATGTGTATTATTATTAGACCTATTTTTTGTTTTCCTTTCCAAACACTTAATTGACAATATATTTAAGCAACCTTCTCTTTTTCCCCACTATAAAGCCATTGCCATTTCTCAGACTGAAACAATCCTTATCAACTGGATTACCAGATTCCCTCTTACGTTTTCCTGAAAACACCCCTAAATGTGGTCCTTTCTATTGCTAGGAGGTCATTAGCCAGTCCACAAAAAATGCATGCCCACTGCATTGCAGCTTTATTGAGAAAGGACTCTTTCCTTTGGGCCAGCCTCATAGCCCATGACAGGAAATAACAACCCAAAGAGTTGTTTTAGCAGAAGCTGCCAAAGGGTCATCACACTTTCACCTCCAACCCAGTCCAGCTGTGGTAGCTGGTGGTTACCTGTGAGCAAATACTAAATCAGTGAGTGAGATGCTGTGCACTCAGATCCTGCCACTGTTCCCAGGGATACCACAAGAAACAAGCCCTTGCTGAACCTAGCTTAAGAAAATATACACAAGTGTATGTACACAATGCACACAAGTGAGGTTTTATGTCAGAACACAGAGATTTTAGAGTCTTAATTTTCAAGACTTTTTACTGCTAGAATATACTTTTAAAAATTTGGTTTGGTGGGTTTTTTTAGTGTTTCTTTATGAAAAATGTGAAGCTTAAACAGAGTGTACCCCCCTGTGCAAACATTTTCAGTGCTAGTGAACATGCAGCTTAGTGTTTTTCCTTTTAATGAACACACAAACACTTGAAGGTATTGTTGTTTGGTTTTTCCCTTCCTTGTTTTTTTTTGTTTGTTTGAACAGCACATCAGCCAACATGGCACAGACTTGTTCTTCAATTGCCAAAAGCATCACTAGTATAAAAGTGATGTCAGCACTGTTTTGTTAGTAACACTGGCCTTCCCTCTGAACAGGCTGAACATACACATTGCCAGGTCAAGCATTAATGGAAACTATTGTTAGTTTTCTTAGCCTGGCAGCGTGAAAGCTTGTAAGACAAAACAACATCATCAAAAAAGATCTGGATTCTCTTCAGACAATCACTCCAACTCACATGAAGACCCATATGGGTCTGAAGAAATGGACTGAAGAAATGGAAAAGGTAATCACAAAGAACAGGGATCAAGCCTTGATTTTTTTAAAAATTTTTCTTTTTCCCTCCTTCACCTCACCTTCCCCCTAACTGACTTACCTACACCTGCACTGAAACATAGTATTTTGCAGAAAAAAATATTCCTGCAAGATTGTGAACTCAATGAAAAACAGGTACTTTATGCAACCTACTCTTCCAGATTTAGTATTGAATCAACTGTCATAACAGGATTTGATACAAGAGTCTGAATCTTTTGTTACTGTGCCAACCTGGAGTTTTGTCTACTGTAGTAGTTTCAATACAGCATGTAGACTCCACAAGTTATCTGATCTAACCCAAATGTATACTTTTAAATTATCAAAGCAATGTTTTATTCAATTATTTCACTGACTCAGCTTTCCTGAAGTAGTCAAGTTCTTTCTACTATCTACTTCACAAAAGAGTGAAGCAGGCAGTGAGTTTTCTTCTTGAGAAAAATCTCTGAAAACTGACCTTTGCCAGGATGCACAGGGAAGAACACTGATGGGCAATTCTTAATTCACAAAATGCCTCTTGCTACAGGTTGTACATGTTAGAGAATTGAAAGTTTCTGCCTTATATGAGTATAAACAGTAACACAGCAAGTCCAATAAAAAGAAAAAAAGAATGAAAAGGAGTAGGCAAAATGTAAGACTTCAAAACCACTTAAGTAAGTATAATACAGGTGTTACCAACCACAAAATAACAGAAAAAAATTAGACTGGAAGGGTCCTTTGGCTTCCATCTAGTCCAACCTCCTGCTCAGATGAAGGTGAGCCTCAAAATTACATGAGGCTGCCTTCTGAAGCAACGGTACAAGAATAGACAGAGCCCAAAGCTCATGAGTACTACTACCCTGACCGACCAACACAAGCTGGAAGGTGCCATCCAAAAGACTCGGCTTTAGGAATGCTGAAGAGCAGTGAAAAAGAAAAGGTGCAAATTTCATATGGACCTTGCAATTCAGACCAGCAAAAGCCATGCATTTGTGACCCCTCACCCTCAACTAAAAAAAGCACAAGTTATTTTCTGGAACAGCAGAAAGGAAAATAACAGAGTATCCAAAGAACCAGCAATCAATTCCCAAAATATTACAGCTTAGGATAGAAGAACCAGGAAAAACTGGTTCCAGGAAAAAATGGCTCATTAAAAGTACAGTTACAAAAGTACAGCAGGCAACTCGTCAGAACATACCTTACATTAAGCTGTGTATGAAAAATTACTTCAGCTATTTGGTTTCTGAACTCCTTGATGGAGAGCAAGCCAGAATCTCAGCTCTCTGCAAGCAGTAGCCTTTAGTGTGTTATATTCATTTTTTTTGTGATGGTTTAAGGTAAGAGACCACATCAGCCTGAAAAATAAAAAGTTTAACTCTCGTCTCTCATGGATGTTCTTAATTAGGAAGGTCTCATGCCCTCAGACTTGTAGTAGCAAACGTGATCACGGCAACAGCCAAAGACAGCAAGAAATTCAGTACATGAAACCTTTTCATAAATGCCCAAATTGCATTTGAACTAGGGCAGGAGCGGTATCAAAGGGAGAAATGACAGTGACAACATCACCAAGTACAGCAGTCACACAGATGGCAACAGATTTTGTATTAGTGTCCCAGATGAAATCCTGCTCCCTTGCCTTGGAAATGTAAAAAGGACTAGGTCTTAGCTCCCAAGCACCCTGAACTTCAAGAATTCAACACAGTGACTGTATCAGTAGATTGTGCTAATTAGATCCAATTATATATTTTAAAACAATGGTCACAAACAATTATGTTGTAATTAGGTATGATATCATGATCCAAGGTGCAGACAGCATTGAAAGAAGGCAATATCCAAACTGACAAGAGATGCTATCTAAAAAAGAACCCCAGAGACTGATCCAAAATATTCATGCCAAGTAGAATTAATTTTAAAAATGCTACATCTGTAATACATGTACACAGTATCACAAAGAAAACTTAAAACACAGGCAAGATTTAGATAATTTGGTCTTAAATTAAAACCAGGCCTGTGAATCTGCACAAGTTTTATACGCTTTGGTACCATTCCGTAATACTCTAATGACCACTTTTCACAAAGCTTATCACCTGCATAGCTCAGGACTGCTTTAATTTATCACTCTGAACCACTGTTTCAGTCCAAGTGTTTAGATGAATGCTGCCTGAATTCAACCACTATTGGCAGTTTGTTAAAGTTTAAAGATATAGATTTAATTAGTAACTCAGTGGGTACAGCTCTGTACAGCCACAAGTCAAAAGCAAAATACAGCAGAAAAGAACAGAAACATTAGAGATGTAGAAATCAACATTGCTATTACTACAAGAGAAAAAAAACAAGCAAGTTACATGAAGACTAAGTGGAGATGTATCTTAACCTTACATCATCTTCTCAAAATGTCTGTGTTACTTAAGTATTTTTGACGTCTATTAAGACCAGTTACTTTTTTTCTACACTCACTGCCAACACTAAACACACCTTTCCATACTACAGCTTCTAACCGTTAAAGGCTGATTATTTCTAATGTTCCGAAAATTTGATGGTCACAAAGTTGTGATGGAATTTTCCTTTTTTCTTTTTTTAAAAAAAGAAGTTGTACTCTAGACTGAGCTGTAACAGCAAGGTTAGACATGCTGGAAATGTTTGCAATACATGTTTGCTGAGGTTAAGAATAGCCCAAAGATAAGCAGTTGCCTAAACTTGGCAGTTATGAACTGGGACTCTACACAGGCACAAAACATTCTTCTGATGCTCAGACTCATTTGTTCTCAAACACTGACTGTCCTGGCTCCAAAGCCATACAAAAGTTTAATGAGGTGACAATCCCCTGCTGTCACAAAGTTTTGAGAGATTCAGGTCACAGGGGGAAAAAAAAAAAAGTAACAAACCATGGGTAATTTGACACAACAGGAACTCACTGAAGAGAATTAGATAATAGGTGCTGGGACTTGGGTTTTTCCCATCATCAAGATAAAAATCTTATTTTCTTCCCAACACTAAATGAGAAGCTTACACTTGGTATCAGAAAATTGTGTATATATTTGATCTCTGAATCTTGGGTAGAATTTAAAGAAAACCTGATAAAACACATTCTTTACAGGGGACTCACAGTCATTTCTTTCCCAAAGCTTTCAGAAACCTGGAACATCTTAAAGTAGTCTTACCTTTATATGCATCCATGTAAAACTAAACTTGAAGGAGTAGGCTAAGTGCAGAAAGAAGAGTTTTAGCAAAGCATGTAATGTTATCCAAGGCAATTAAGTCTGCCTTTCATCAGCAATACTGTCATATTAAATCTGCCTTCATTAACAGCATAGAATTTCCCATATTTGTCAGAAATATAACTGCAAATTTAGTATTATTTAATCTCACATGCATTCTGTACCGTTTCTCTTGAAACCACTGTCTTATACTGAAAAAATAAAAGTCTTAGCAGCAATAATTCTCCCAGCCCCTGAAACACATCCATCTTGTCATCTTGTCTACAGTAAAACATGTTTTTTAGTTTTGGGTGAATTTTTTTTAACATTCCACTCTGGAAAACAAAGAATACTGAATGCCTTGTTTTATACCAGTAGAGCTCATCAGACTCATTATTTCTATTTAAAATTTGATGAAGTAACACTCAAACACTCTGAATGAATTCATACACTAACAGTAACTTAAGTAAGAGTAATTGTACCTGCCTGCTCTGGATTAATTTTATTTAACACCAGTTAGCATAATATGTAAGGATCCACTAAGTTCAAATGATTCCCTATTAGGAAGCTCCACTGAATCATTTTTCAGCCCATTTTAACTGAACAAAACTTTTCCCTAGAATCAGTTTCTGAAACCTGATAAGGTACAATTATGGACAGATTCTTCATCTATATTAGTCAGACATTAAAGTATTTCATATTCTTTCTTTTCATCATGGATTCTTACTAGAAGTACCTAGGTTTCCACCCATTTTAAAAGCAAAACCAGAAACAATGGTATTTTGGTCACTGAAAATCTAAGAGGCTTCTGCATTCAGTAAAACAATGCTGCTTCACAACAGCATGCAGGACCACTGCAATGTCATTACATTACACAATCATTAAATAATTTCCAGATTAAAAAAAGGGCGGGCACAACAATCTGCTATTTCCTCATCACATGTAATGGACAAAATTTATATGATAACAATTTAGACTCAAACTTTACATGAGTAAAACTGTCCCCTTGTCTGTGCACAGAAGACAGCTTTTCTTTCTTTGCTAAAATAGCTTTGTCCCAGAAGTAGCTTTCAATGAAATGTTCCCCCATTAAAGGATACCACCACTATAAATACTTACTGGAAATAAAGTGTTAAATAAATTATGAAGGCTTAATAGAAGACTTGCCCTCTTCCTCAGATTGACTCTCAAACTACTCATAATTAACTACAACAATCAGTATGATCCTCAAATATTAGCTAATAAAAATGCTAACAGAAGCCACGAGAATTAAGAAAAACTTACCAGTCAGAAAGGCAGAATAAATATTCAAACTATACCAAAACACAGGAAAGCATCATAACCACAAAATAATCAAAACCATACATATAGCTTGAAAGAATCTCAAAATATTTTTATTCCTTTCTTACTCTAAAGGACACGGAAAAAAGAACTTCAGCTTCTCTCCCCTCCGTATCATGGGAAAGAAGTTTTATGTTTCCATCTTCATAATTACTACTTTTATCTTTTCAGAAGTACAGTCACCTATTTCCAGCTGAAACCAATGCATTTATTATTAACTTAAGCAAGGAGAATTTGGACTTCAAGTCATTAACGATTTCAAAAATATAGGTTGGATGATCTATAATTAGCATTCCTGATGATTTAAACATGGTTTGATGATTACTAAATTCATCATCTTTAAATAAACACTTCTGACTCAGCATCAGCAAAATAGAGACATTTTCATCAACTAATTTAGCCTAAGACTTTTTGGCAAACAAGAATAGGAAAGAACCAATAGCTTTATAAGATCAGTGAAGGCAGGAGTAGACATGCAGCTATGTTAACAACTAGAAGGGAAAATATTATCATGAAACTGAATCCAGAATCACTGCAGACGTGTTCCCATACCCCAGTGCTTTGCATTTTAAAGTGACTAATCAGAAAGCAGACACTACATAGACAAGAAAAAAGTCCTTATCTAAATATTCAGGTAAGTGACCTGCCCTTTTTTAATTATGATTAAATACTAACACACATTACAAGTCAAGCTGTATCTTGTAGAAACTCACAGAATATAAAATGGAAAACATTTATTTTAGTACTTAGTGGTCAAAGAGGATGAAGCTAATGACTTCAGAATCAAAGTTTAAATCCTATAATGGAGCCACAGTATTCAGCTGCCAGTGATGAGCAGGAGACTTCTCAGGAAGTCACCTGCTAAGTGAGCCAAGAAACAAAACAAATTAAAAGCACTGTGTACCCATAGTGGAAGAATGTACAAAGGGTGAAAGAACACATGCCCATTACGATCCTCAGCAAACACACAAAAACCAGAATGAGGCACCACAATTATTTCATCAGTTCACTGTTGTCCAGAACTCAGACCTTCTCACAGCTCTCAAAGATCTGACCCATGTTTAACAGCCAGAGCCAGAACATTACAGGTCATCTGAACTTCAAAATATTTTTTGCAATACACTGGTGTCACACAAGGTTGACTGTCAGTCTTTCTAAACTCTCACACAAGGATCTGTTCAAGGATAAATATAATCCTTTACACTAGGTAACTGATAATATACACACTCCCAATAATTAGTTGCACAAATTAAGAACACAAATCATTTTGCATTTCAGGTCTTAAACTCTGTTTTGCCTACAGACTCCTTAGAAACCTGGTTTGCACACATGTTCTTTCCAAGAGATTCTTCTGCTGAAGTTAGTATCTGTTTGTTTGGCTTTTTTACTTACAGATAAGGCACTTCTAGTTTTCAAAAACTCATCTAAATTCTTTAAGTTCAGCAGAGGACCCTTCCTTCCATCTTCATGATGCAGGCATTCCATCCTACGTATTTTGAATGAACTCATTCTTTTCAGATTCAGTAACCCTCTCAACCTTTAAATATTGCATTAACTTACCCCACATTAAGATATCAGAGACTTTTAACTCTCTTTTCTACTGTGTTAAATCAGTCTTCAGCCACTGGGCCAAACCATTCCTCATTTTCCCCCTACATCAGTTGCTTTAAAACAGACGAGACATTAGAATGACGCCAAATGTCTAACGTGAGCTTCTTCAGAGATCTGACCTGATTTCAAAAACAAAATAAATAAAAAAGCAGACAAGTGTCTCTCTACTGGGTACAAGAATGTGGCTGAATATACTAGCAACCTATAGTGGCTGTGACATTTTGAAACAGCCTTGCAGCACAGTGTCTGAAGCTTCACAGAGCACAACAGCATCAAACATTTATTCATGATTGCTTCAAGTAGCTTTCCACTTTTCCTGGTTTCCTGTATCAAGGCTGTTGAGATTTTTTTTCTTTTTTTTGACTGATAGGTATTTCCTCCAGCCAAACAGATGGCTGAGAGAAGTCACCAAATTATTTTTTAAAAAACTTGTCAACTTGTGTAAGTTTAGACAATATTACTAACTAACAGTTTAAATATCTGGAAAGTTTTATGAATGATGGCTTTTCTTCAGATGAAGTTTCTTACATCATTGCAGAGAAACTTATTACAGACTTAATACAGTTTGCGATCTTCACTAAATCAAAATAGAGAACTATCCCAGAAAATGGAGACACTTAAATATATGCTGCTTGTATGGATACTGCTTGAGGATACACATACATGGAAAAGGTTTCAAGGTCAGATCTAGGACCCTGAATTTCCCTAAGTTGCCTCAAAACAAAGTGCAACAGTAATAAATCACAATGTACTACCAAAAAAATTTCATTAACAGTCTGAAAATGGACTTAGTAGAGTTCTAGCAGGGGAACAATGCTGTCCAACACCATGTGCCGTACTTCATAGCTGTATTTTAAACCAGATTTTATATTCTGAATTGTATATATGTTCTAAATTAGTTATAAATGGTGTACGCTCAGACTTCTGACTTTCTGTAAGCCCCAGCATCTGTAAGTCTTTACACTGAAATTATTTCCCATTATACTACAATTTCTCTTACGTGGTTCACCAGTGCAGTACATTTATAAACCGGAATCAGTATCTCCTGAAATAAATAATCTCAGAGAATCATTTTGAGTTTTGAATAAGGGGAGATTTTTCTCAGACCCACAGCCCTTTACTAGTAGCTGCCGAATCCAGCAGCCCAACAGAGGCGCCACAGCCCCAGGGTCTGGCCTGGCAGGGAGGCTGAGCACAGTTCCCCACAGGCACACACAAAACACGTGCACAGCACACACACGTCTGGCAGCACAGGTCACTGCAAACTCAGCACTTCGGTAAATAGAGCCAGCACCAACATCCTCTTCCCGCTGCCTGGGGTGAAAGTCCATTGGAAGAGAACGCACAGATGTGCGCCTGCACTCACACAGTATAAGCGGCCCTGTAACTGGCCTTGGGCTCGCTCGCAGTTTGCCCAGCAGCTGGGGTCTGCCCAGCTAGCAGCACAGAGCACACCAGCCCTCATGGCCCCACTCTGGGTGCTGGTACTCAGGCCCCCTCACAAACATGCACACACTCATTACAGAGCCCTCTGGGATGTGGCCTTGGACCCTCTAGCCCAGTGCCTCCCGTTACTTCATGCACGGATACACACACTAACGGGGCTCTCAGCCCAGAGTCTCTGCAGCACTTGGCCTGGACTCCCAGCTCCTCCAGCCGTATCATACAGATGCACACAGGTTTTTTTCTGGACTTCATGGCCACTCCCAGGTCTCTCCTCCTACTCCCTCTCCCCTTCATTGTCCTCAGTCATTGCACTGCACGCACATCCCCTCACCTGACCCCGCCATGTGGGTCCTTGTGACCCATGGTCAGACTCGAGCTGCTGGCACTGAGACCCCTACAGGCACACAGTGTTGAGCCCCTTACACAATAAAACAATTAAGAGTTTAATGAGACTGCACTGATGAAGCCAGGGCACGGCCTCACAAACATACTGACCAGCCACCTGCTTACACACAAGCATCTCCCTTTGCTCCTCTACTTTACCCATGGTTCATTCCCCATAAAGTCACTGATCCCTCCTTTCCCCAAGCTTGTCCCTTCCCCAAACATCCCATTCTGAGCTGTGTACAATTCCAAAATGTTCTTACCTGCATCTCGCCCCTTTCCAGTCTGCAGCTAACCTCTGTTAACTCAAGTGTCTGTCACCCAGGTCCCCACGGGCTGATAATCTCCAGTGACAGGCAGTGGCAGGAGCCAGGTCATGAGGCTCACTTATCTGACGAGGTTACCAGGCTCCCCCCGCCTGCTGCTGTGCCTCAGGGCTTTGCTGTGCGCACGGAGACAAGCCTTTTAATCACATAACCTATCACCCTTAATATTTCCAGGCTGAACATCCAAAGCCATTATGAGGGTATTTATCAAAGCCATGAAAATAACATTTCAAAGTTCAAAGCTAGTGTATTTGGAAAACCATCATGTTCACCACTTGCTTCAAGTTGTGGGGGTTTAGATTAAAAAACACAGGCATATAATTTATCACATTTACTTATTCAAGTTGTTGCTCTTAAGTGTCAGGTGCTGGCTCATGTGTAATCCCAATAAACGTTTTCCAACGGTTATCAGGACACTTAAGTAATACAAAAAGCACCACATACCTTGTTGACCATATCGTATTATATTTGCTTTATAAACACTCAGGACTGTTAATGTTATTGCTAAGTAACTGGATGATCTACCATACAGTATTTGCATAGCACTGTCTATCAGCAAATAAATGACTTTGAACTCTTTTAGTTCACAATTCACAGAACTACACACCTAACTAACACTGAAGTTTTTTTAAAACTTTTGATAAATTATCCAATTGTCTGGATGACAAGAACTTATTCACCACTAATATTTAAGAAATTTGAACTGAGATTAAAAAACATGGGAGGTTTGGGTTGTATAGGAGATAAGAGGAAAGCTGAAGTTTAATTAGACAGCAGCTCAGCAAGGCAGAACTAGAACCGCAGACATAATCTGGAATTCACGAAACACCATTTTATGCCTAGAAGGTGAGAGAACTCATCACTCCTTACCTAGTGGTTACAGTAGCTGCAAAATGCAAATATGTTAATGTACAGAAAAACAGTTAGTCAGAAGAAAAATAATTAATTAGAAAATGGAAGAGGAACAGACAAAGAGGAAGCAGGGCTGGGTTTTTATGTTACAAGTTAAAAGCTGTTCCACTGCCTCCTACATATGGCCTTCTCCAGTAAGCCTGTGCTCTCCTTCACAAGTACACGTGGTGATAGCTGATCCTTCTTCCTTGTCATTTTCTCTGAAAAGCAGAGGTTTTATTTGAATCAAAACCTCACTATTTCCAAACTATTTGATCCCAATGACATAATGTACAACCTAGCAAAAGAGCTACTGTTACTGAATTACTTTTGACACTCCCCCTTCCCAAGTCTCACTCTTAAATGGCTCATTGCCTTGTACAAAACATTATACAGAAATTCATATTCTGAGGGAGCAATGAGCTTGGCCAGACAAGCTGAAGGAGAAAGCATGGCTGGACAAGACCACTAAGGGCAAGCAAAACAGGCTTTTGTATGGGAGCAAGTTTGTAAAGGCTGAACTTCAGTGAAGGGCTTTGAAAATCTGACTTAATAAACAAAACACACTCTCAGCACTGCAGTGATGAGCTGAAACCCTGTCTGACACTGCTATGGAAAGGTCAAACATACAGCAAGAGTCAGCATATGGTTTTAAATGCCCCATTCCTCCATGCAGAAGCATCATCTCACTTCAGTGGTGTAAGCAGCCATACACCAGCTGAACGGCAGCAGGAGGAGCTCACATATTCCCATTTGTGAGGTCAAAACAGTGGGTAATTTTAGAACTACTCCACAAGAGACACATTAAAATAGATGAATGACAGGAATTTGGAGCAGTGGGTGTGACTACAAAAATTCTGATTACCAAGTGTCTGGAATTGAATGCTCTACTAGCTAGAGAATCATCCAAATATTAGTTAGGCAGGTTTTCTAAACATGGAGCTCCAAAAAGTCTATGGCCACCCACACAGCCATATGTTTAGGTTATACCAGACATTCCTAACAACCTGCCTTATTTTTTTGTTTGATCTTTCCCTCATCATTATTCATTTCCCACCTGTACTATTACCAGAGAAGCTGTGGCATCAGTGTTTGCAGCCTAAAGCTCAACACAGATATAAGCACAAAAACCTCGCACAAGAGGATAAGATAACAGATTTAAGCTGCTTTTGCAAAACACATTGACCTCTTAGCATAGTTTGGGAAGGTCCAAGGACACAGAATTTCTTTTCTATATTAAACATGAGAGAGGAAGTTTCAGATTGCTTGCAAAGTCAACATTACAACAGCTGGGGCAGCTGGAGGAAGAACTGGCCAGAACAATGTCCTACCCACCAAGTGGAAGTGGGCTGCCTAAACAGAAGAATATTGCTACACTTTAAAAAAGGAAAAAAAAAAACTTCCAGGGCAATGCTCTTAAAATCTTGACCATCAGCAAGAATCAGAAGTAGAAAGAGTAAGGCTGAATGAAGAGAAAGGACAACTCCCTACCTCTCCCAGCCCTACAGTGCCTACTTAACATGCACTGCGCATTAGCAAAAAGACATTCCAAGCAGATGAACAGCTTCTTCCAGGCTAAACAGTTCTATAAAACAATGCACGTATTAAATTATATATTAATTAATATTTATTAATACATATATGAAATCTGGCATCACACAGGCCTAAAGTCTCTGTGGATAACAAACTATACATCAATTCTGTCTCTAAGTTAAAATGTAAGCTATTCTAGAGACTACATCTCTGAATTTTTCCAGGGAGAATCAGAAGGAAGTGATACAAGACAGAAGCTTTTAAGTACATTATATATGCTTAATCAGATGAACAGCCATGGGTTTTTAAATCCTATCATAAACCAACATTATATTTCAATATAACAATAAAAGAGAACGGAAACAAAGCTCCCACCATCAGTGTCAATGGAGAACTACTCACATATTGATAAACTAGGATTACTTTAGAATTTGAATGTGATAGCATCAAATTTGTAACAGTTTAATGCCATTATCAAAGTAACAAATTGTACCAAAATTAATGGCAGGTCCTGACACATCCAATTATGCTAGAACTTGGATATCACCATGATAACATGAAGGCATAAAAAGAAGCCTTTCAAAAAACTATCTTTAGATACATGTAGTAGTTATGCATGGCCTAAAATACTCAGAGGGAAGTATTACTGAAAAAAAAAGAATGTTATCAATTTCTGTGATGATGATGATGATCAGAGAAACACAAAATTTAAAATTTTCAAACTGCTGAGATTTCAGCACTCCGAAGAATGACTGTCCACCAAGAGCCTGTTATATCAACACTATTTTCATTACTATTTGTGCAGACTTTCATATAAAAACATGTGTGCTACGTGGTTCAAAGTAGACATATGATGGAAGGAAAACAAGTCTAAATGGCTCAGAGATCATTTCCTATACTGAATTACACTTTCAATCCTATTTTAAAAGGCAGTCAGCAAGACAGCAGTAGATTTCTTCAGTAAATTGTGATTCCTTTGTTTTAACAACTAACCTGTTAAGAACTTTTAGCTGGTCTACGTAATGTCAAAATAAGCTTTAGAAAAAAAGGTTTTTTGTCAAACACAAGAACTCCAGTCTCAGATGTGTGCTAGCACAACTCAAAAGTTACAACCAAGCTGTGTAACGTTGTCATGCATCTGCATAAGCAGAAATAATTTATTTCAGCTTGTGAAGCACCATCTGCAAGCAATAAACTTCTCTATCTTATTCTGGCATCCAGAAACATGACTAATGGCCTTTCACACAAAAGATATGCAGCTGGAGAAGGTGCCAAGATAAACCTGGAGTACTTGTGTTTATTGTACCACATCTTACACAATTATTAAGAGTTCCCAGGAACTCTTAGCCTCTCCTGAAGTGTCTTCCTTCTCCCTACACATGCTCCAGTGACAACATCTATTCTAACATGCTGTAACAAACAGGTTTATTATAATCCAAAACCTGTTAATATGCTCCAGATTTCTAGGTGAAATGTTAGAACAGACCCGATTAACAGCACAAGAAGGACTGCTTAATCTGGGGGACAAATTAAGCATTTGGGGGAAAAGCACTGCCCTATGTACTGCCATCCTTCCAAGTAAGAGCAACGCTAATTAAGCACATGTTTAGAGTCAGAAGGTACCATATAATTTGCAAGAGGTACGTACCGCAGGTGACTATGTCAACCAGAAACACCAGCCTGCCCTTCAAGGGTACATCAACTCACAACAGCATAAATCAAAACAATGAGTACTAAGAGGTTAAGATTCCACAACTTGGTAACAGTGTTGGATAGTACCTGTCCATCCATGAACACCATAACATCTCCACAAAAATTCAGCAGCCGCCTCTCAAGAAGGCTTTCTTTCACTTTCAACTTGCAATAGTCTACCATTCTATGAAATTAAGAGTGGCATTAATGACTCCTCTTGAATTCTTAGATGAATAAAGATCTTTTTATGAAAAATCTTTTTACGAATGGCTTCAGGACTAAAAAGCACCTTCTCAAAACAGAAACCTTTAGTTCATGCTCTTCAGCAATTGAATCTACTTCTAAAGCATAAGGATTTAAAATTATTCTCCCTTCCAGTGGGACCTTTAGTATTGATCTTAAACACTGTCATGGCTGTAACGGAGAAATACTCCAAGTCCACTGTATCTGAAATTTAGAAAGTATGGAAAAATTAGGTTGTAGGTTATGTTATTTCAGTACTAGCTATAGGACATGGTTCTCACCTTCCTCAAGCCTTAGCCTACTTTATTTCAAGTTTCACTGAACTAACACTCGGGTATTAAGCCACAGGAGTGGCAAAGCCACCTCTTGTCTAGCAAGTCTAGCATTGTTTTATAAAACATTGTTTATAAAACATTGTTTATAAAACATTGTTTTATAAAAACATTTACAGAACGAGGCTTACACACTCAAACTCATTTAAAAGCTTCACCTTTAAACAAATTAGTAACATACCTGTTGCTCATTACTGCAACAGCTACCATGAGCAAGCAGATTCAGCAACATTATTTCTGTGAATTCTGCAGCTTAAGACTGAGGACTAAAACCACCAAAAAACTCCAAATGGTTTAGAAATCCACACTGCTTACATAAGGCATCTCTTTAACTTGTAATGCACATCACTGACCACCAAAACCATGTTAATACTTTGTTTAAAAATGAAAGAATTAACTGACTTAATGCCTCGTTAATCAGTCTGTGCTCAGCATTTAAACCTCAGTGCCCTTACAGGTCAAGACCATTCAGGACAAGTCAAAAAAGCAGCACATATGAGTTACAGATGGCAAAAAAAGCTTCAACAGTCTTAGTGACAGAGGGACACCACTGCTGCAGAGGCTGATCACTGCTCCTTGTGGGGACAAACCCCTTTGATTGCACACTAGTGCAGAATCATCAAAAATTAGATAAATGTAGTATAATAACATTGTTTAGAAAAGCTGGGGAAAGTTATTTTAAAGCCCTTACTACATAATTATTAGAGGCTGGTTTTGACAGTCTTTAAAGTCAAATGGAAGAAACAGAAGCTCTGAATTTCCAAAGCTGTTTACAAAAATTATATTCCACACCAGCTTACTCTATTTAGCTGTAGAAATAGATGAACATAGCTATGGATCTGTTTATCTACAGACACATAATCCCATTTCCACAGACAAAATAGATCCAATACTCCACTTACTCTTACAAGCTGCAGGAGGTTGGAGTTGAAAAATTCGGTTTTTTAACTTACTAAGCACTTAAAAGATACCAAAAGTAATGGGTCTGAAGCTGAAAAGAACACTATCCTCTCTCACTGAATGACCTCACTTTAAAAGTAGTCATCTGCATCCTTAACCCAATCTCCTTACAACCACTGGAATTGCTTCTCACAGAATCCTCACAGAACTCATAATCCTGGTCTGTTTTTTTTTGCAGGCAGTCGTGTTAGTTGCTATAGCTTGAGCTTATTTGGGGTTTAGCTTTCATTTTAAAGGTCATATGAGTGCCTAGTGCCATGAGGCAGTTCTTTACTGCTTCTATAGACAAGAGCACAATGTTTATAAAAAACATTAAAAATACACACCTACTTCCTATATCTGTAAGAATGGTTTAATTTAGCAAAAGGCTAACAAACAGCTGAAGCTGTCACTAACAGCACAGTAAAAAACAACATATAAACATTCAAATATTTGACAAAAAAAATCTACTGTCTTTAGATGAAGAAGACACTAATACAAACACAGTAAAAAAATAAGGTCAGTGTGCTAAGACAGCAACTAGGCAACAAGGGCAGAGGGCTTATTAAAAATTGGTGGTCTTCACTAACAAAGCTTCACACTGTTCACAGGTACAAATTATTCCTTTCTAAAACACCTCAAGCTGTGAGGAAAAAACCCAACAAGGTACAATCTCCAGTCTCTGAAGGCAAATTAGTTTTGTGTCATGTTAAAAAGAGATGGTGTATCACATATTACACCATACTTTATACTACAGGGTTATACCTTAGGGGTATTTCTGTCAAAGCAAAATCCTTGTATGACAGACTATGTTTAAGTCATAATTTTGAGGGAACAATATTCAACTTTAGGTGCATATGAGGAATTTGAATTCATTTGGGGTGTAAATAAAATCCCTTGCCTTATAAAATAAATCAGTTATGTTTGTACTGAAACACCATCCAATGGTCTCATGTAATAAGCAAAGTCCTTTTCTTGGCATAGAGAGAAAAAGGAGAAAATAATTACATCCTGAATTTTATACAGACTAAGCTGAAGTTCAGATTTGAGGGGGTAGGTGGAATTTATAACACATTTATAGCTATAAGGTGCATTTATAGCACATTACAGTCACTGTAATTTTAGTTGAAAGGTAAATTCCTATATTTTGGTACAGGGTGAGGCTTTATTGATATTAATGTATTTTATAAATTAAGTAATGGATCATATTGAAATTAATTAATTTTCTAGGCTTATCTAACCAGCACAGATTCTCTAAATGGTGGATGGAGTCTGCTAAGTAAATAAACCTCTTAATTGTATCAGAAATTGATGAGCAAAGGAGCAAAGAAGTGGGGGACAAATACAGGGCTTTAGCAGTTCTACTGTATTTTCTTTTAGGTAGTGCAGAAAAAAATTCCTTCAGGCAACAAGAACACCTGCCCCGCAGAGAGACAGTCACTACGTGATTTTATGCCAGTGAAGTCCACATAAAAACAAAGCTCCAAAAAGTAGCAACCTGAGAATAAGCAAATGTTACACATCGATCAAACTGATGAGACTATTCATTAAATCAAAGGATTACACAAAGTGGTTCTCAAATACCTAGTCTAATTCTGCATTTTGTGCTAAGAACCAAACGGAACAGCTAGTCAAGCCATAACAGCTTGCATATACTTTGGTATTTATAGAAAGGCAAAAAGGAGAATTTCATTAGGAAAAAGTACATAGAATCAAAAAGCAAGCCAGATTTTGCAACAGCAGACACTTAAGGAGGGACACAAAACAGATGGCAGTTCAGGGTGACAAAATGTGGCAATACAAACCATTCACTGCTTAAGTGCAATGGCAAGTGAAGATTCGAGATTTATCTCATCCATTCATACATGGCGCTAAAGCCAAGAAAATGGTAAATAGGCAAATTTGTATAGAATGACCAAAGAGCAGAGATAGCCTTCTGCACCATTATTACACTGTCATCAAAATTACAGTTTTTAAAAAGTCTTTGAAGGAGGCAGAAAATTAATGTGAAAACGTAACCCAAGTTCAACTACAAGCAGGAATTTGGGTGTTAATGTTGCCTGAAGAGACAAGCAAAATGCCCTGTAGCTTCAGTACTGCCACACTGGAAGCACTGGTTTGACTGCTAGAAGTGGAGATACAGTCAGACCTTCCAAGTAGCATGTATTTTTGGAGAATGATGTGAAGACTGACATAGGAACAGAAGTTTCTATTCTCTGAACAAATGTAACATTACTGAATATTGTTCTCATCTGCAATGCTGCTTTATAAAAAAACCCAACAGTTCTGAGTTAAATGAAGTATCAAAGACCTGACCATTGTACTCATTCAAAAGGAATAAATGGGAGAAACCTCCAGAGCAGATGCAAGTATAGAGAAGAATAGCTAAAAAAATTTTATAAAATTTAGCACTAATACAAGGGAACAGATACTTATAAGGTATCACCTGTACAAGTATAAAGAGAAAAAAAATATCAATACAAAAATGACTTCTAGGAACATCCACAGTATAATATATAACAGAAGAAATCACAATTCTTCCCTAAACTCTTAAGAAATTAGTTACTTTGTGTGCATAGTAAATACTGCTTACAAAGTTCAGAAACCAATTAAGCAATTTATGAAAAACATTAGTTGTATTCTAGGATAATGTAAAGGTAAAATTGGGCAGAGATTAACACATGGAAAGATAAAAAGTTTGATGAGAATGTGCTACAACAAAAGTTTTACCTTTTGATGTATAGCATATCCTTTTTTTTAATCACCACTCTTAATTTATTAGGAAACTAAGGTAAGTTCTTTGAATATCCTCTTATGCTCTTATTAATTTTTTAACCTGTTTCTAATTTCAAGCAGCTACAAGTGTTGCAGCTGCCAAAGATATAAAAGGTCTAAAAAAATTACTTAAGAATAAATGTAGAAGTCCAGAAGCCCTTCTAACTTGTCCCTACTTTCTTCCCCTTAAAAAAGCTGCATTGTTAACACAAGTTTTAGACACCGCTAGGTGAGCAACACAACTAGTACCCAAGGCATAATAAAGCTTCAAATCAGCACTTACATTCTATTATACACTAGAGAACCTAACCATACAAGCTGTAAATCTATGAGTCCGGATTTCTCTGTCATTGCTTCTAGAGGGGAAAAAAGGTTTCAAGCTATTTTCTGTCACATCTTCTGCCTGTTAAGGGAGACTTCCTACATAAGCCAGCTGCTTAGTCCAGTTCCTGTGCTGCTTCAGTATCCAACTAAGCCTCAATTTCACTGTAATCCTGAAGTCACCCAGGAACATTCCATCTGTACACAGCAGCTGTGCTGATGTCAGCTGTTCTTCATTTACTCTTACATACTTCCCTCTGATTTCATCTCTCCATTGCTTATATATGCACACAAAGATTTTGCAAATCAATTTTTCATGCTTTCTCATCTAATATAAAGTACTACCAGAGACCAGGAAACCATTAAAAGAAATATTACAAATTTCACTATTCCTAGAAGTTCTAAACACATCAGCAGCAGGTATGTGGAAGTTCCTCTGAAACATTCAAATGGATAAGGACACTTTAATGCGAGCTCTAAAGTAATTCCAACCAATGAAGAAACCGCAGTTCAAGTCAGGACAAAGTTATAGTTAGGGAAAATCTATATAAATCACATTTCTATCTTCAAAGCCCAATTATGAGCTCATTAAATCCATTTATAACCATACAAGTTGTTATTTATTCAAAAGTTATTTTCTTCAGAATTACAGGTGATATCTTAACCTGAATCTGGCAAGAGGAGGTCAGATACTAGTATGGTTACAATTGCTGGAGCAGTTATCCAGAAGAAAACCACCAAAAGCCATACGCCTCCTTAACTGTGTAACCTCCTACAACCCTCTCTCAAGATAAAATATTATCTTGTCCCCATGAAAGTGACACCCTTTTGTACAAGGTATAATTTCTTCACTTACTGTTCCTTAACACCAGGCTAAAACCCACACATTTTCCTGATCTCCACTTCTTTACACAGAGAAAACAAGAAATGTCAGTTTCTACCAGGGAGAAAGCAAAGCCACTCATGGGAGAGCAACCAAGGAAACAAAACAATACAAAACAGTTTATGAGAAGAGTAAGTTTATATTCTTAAAAAAAATTAGCAAGATGCTGTCATCAGCAAAAGAATCACAAACTTCATATGGTCTTTAAACTGACAACCCAACTTAAATAGCAAAACACAGCAATTCCTGCAACAACCCACCAACTCACCTCATGTTGCTGACATCAACTTACGGACCTGTCCTAGGAGCCGTGCAGCCGCCAATTCTTCGCCAAGTCCATGCAACAAACAAAACTGGAATGGCTCAACCATTTGTCACCACTGCTTTCAGAAAATGCCTTTTTCTAGATTTTAGTTAAGACCATTTTTTCTAAACCTACCCCTAAATCACATTCATTTCTTTCAAGACTCAGGGATGCTTTCATGTCTGATAAACCAAGGTATGAGCAGACTTTCTCCAATTAAAAAAAGAGCTGAAAAAATATTTTTGACACTGCTCAAATCCCCTGTCCTGCAAACAGGACTGAAATCCAACTTAAAGCACACTACTGCTGAAGGAACAAGTCTGGCTTGCAGAAAATCACAGGAAATTGTTCATGTTTTGTTACCCACCTCCTCAATGTAAAGTAAGGGATACAAACACCCCAGAACCTGTGCTCTTTGGTCTCACTTTCTTGTTTATAAAATCAAAATAATTTTCTGGTTTACAAAAATAACACTTTTTGATACATCGCCCTTCCTGAAACTAAACAGACAATGCATCACTCACACAAAATGACAAGTTTAGCTCTGGCTGAAGTAGCAACATCAGCAAGAATTTCCCCCAAATTTCCTGATCTTTACAGGGTATTTCCTCAAAGCATCCTGTAATAGAGAAAGAGCTGCAGCATAAGCCACAGAGGGTGGACAGAAGGTGAAAAGAAGAAAGCAAAACTTTCAAGTTAAACAAGATAGCTCTTCTGGGACAGGAAAAACAGTATCAAAAGCCAGGATTTTATCGACCGGCTATGAAACAATTAGGAGGAGCTGGTATCTGGTCAAGAAGACATTAAGGATTATATGAAGTGAGTTAGGTAGCTCAAATGCTCAAAGAAATCTTTAAGAGAATAGAAAGAGGAAAACCAGACACATTATATGCCTGTTTTCTGAAATTCTGTTAGTACCAGGCATTAAAAACCTTTGAAATCATACAGTGTTTTTCCATGTTTCCTGGCATTCTGGAGTTTGTCAGAAGAGTCACTTGGTACATACACTTATAGCAAGTACAATATAAACAAGAAGAAAATTGTTTCAGATATCTTTATTATTTAATAACACAAAGGCAGGAGTTATTTTTCTAAGGAGGTATCAAGAACCCAAGATTCCAACTGTAAAACTCAGAGCATGACAGAAACACACTAACGCAACGGTGATAGACAAGTATCAAAATACTGACGGTAGAATCGCAACAGGCTTTTTAGTTTGGTATTTGCTTTTGTTTTAGTGGTTTTGTTTCCTAATTGTGATGGGGAGAAGTTAAGCCATTTTAGGAACTGAGACAGTAACATAAACAGTTCTCAGTGCCTGTTTCATAAGTATTTGAGAGTCCTAAATTTACCTACTACAGAACAAAATGACCAAAAATTCTGTCTGAGGCAAGTGTCAGTATACCTATTAAGGCACAAAGGATATCAGACCTTAAATGGACTAGAAATTTGAAAAACGGGTATTTTCAACTAAAAGCACTGCTGGCACAGAACTCTAGTCACAGATGTTAGAATCAATTTCTGAGACCCACACATCTTCAGCTATTCACGTCTAGATTACTTCTGTTCAGTACACAATTAATCTATACCTGTAACAACTACTCCTTTTTAAGTTCATCACATACATATTTCCACATATTATAATATGATTGAATTTGATACATTAAACCGATTTCTTTTTAAACTTCAAAGTTAACAAGCGTTACTGTGCTTGCATAGTTTAACACAGTCATGTGACTTATCAGTTCTCTAAAAATACCAGGTTATAAATTCAGTGCTTTACTCAATAACCACAGAAGCAGCAAGATAAACAAGTTTGATAATGACAGCAAAATAAGATATTAAAAAGCCATCCAACAGAAAGCCAATTTCAGAAAGTCCAGTGAAAATGGCTCACTACATAAGTATGTACTTAAGCAGCACCATCTGAACAATTATTTTTAGAATGTACTAGGACTGCAATGCATTCCAGAATAGTAAGAAGTCACAACTGCCATGAAGCAGTAGCCTCAGGTTCACATTAAGGCTATTAAATAATTTAAACAAGATGGCAAATTTAACAAAAGATCTAGACATTAGTTAAAAAACAATGTTTTGTGGTAACTGATTTAAGAAATTAATTGGATTCAAGTACAAGCATCTGGCTAGTTTACTTCAACTGCCAGAAGCAGAAAACAGCACAATGAAAGCGCTCTTCACCTACTGCCAGAGGGTCTGGTACACCTTCCTGCCTCCTATTCTCACACTCGGCTTCAGAACAAAACTTTCCCCTTTTCTAATCTGAACATTAGAAGTAGGTCCCATTCTTCAAAACTAATTTCCTACAGTGAGAACAACACAAGTACACAGGCGTGTGTGTGTTGCTCACTACCTCTAAAAAAAAGTTTTTATTTGAGATCTTGCAAGACATTTAATTAAGTTTGACTACAGAATCCCTTAAGGGGAAAACAATTAAAAGCTTTCTACTTTCTAACAAACAACTTCTCACTCTTAAAGAAAAATCTAAGATTTCCACTTTTACAGCTCTCAACAGTTCCAACACACTTTTTTGTGACACAAAGCCACAGGAAACCTCAAAAGATGCAGTATTTTCCATATTGCCCATTATGACATTTTGGCTCAAATTTATTTTTAAGTAAACCCGGCAAGGTAGAAGTCTAAATACCATTTTCACAAGAACCTTTATTATTTCTAATTACTTTAATGTAAGTAGAAAAGGCGTTACAAATATAACAGTCTGAACCACAGCAGAACCCTCTTTCACAGATTCACGTGGCATCTCCTATGCAAGGGACAGCAAGACCCGACCACATTATTAAATCTGTAAACTCTTAATGTTGGATTCATTGGCTTGATCTTCAGATAGGAAGATGCCAGGTTTAGATTTTATAAAGGATATCTGTATGACACTGTAACAAAAGGACCATGGGAGGCTAAACACATTTCCTATAGAACAATGTATTAGGAGCAATTTTCTGCCTAGGCCTCCATTTCTAGGGTGATTCTGTGTGATGGAAAAAGGAGTCATTTCTTTCCCAATCCCATTTTTTGCCAGGAGATCCTGCTTAGGGAAGGCCAAGATCCAAACCCAGTCATCTTCCATCAACATAAGATCTTCTGCCGAAGGCTTGTGATGCAGTATAAAGGTTAGAAGGTGTCCTGAAGCAATTTGGAGGGAATGAAGAGGAGAGAGAGTCACAAGATGCACCAAAGTAATAATGCATGTAACATAGTTCCAAATGACTTCAACTCAGCACGAAAGAGGAACTGATAAAATCTCCTTAGAATTTCATTGCCAGTTTTCAAGTGATTTCTTTTGCCAAAAATCAAAAAGGAATTTAAAAAAACTTCCCATGCCAGCAGTGACACAGCTGGAAAAAGAAAGGTCTGACTGCGGGCTACTGATGTTTGCAAGGAAGAGGCTGATGCTCTGCACAACATGAAGCGAGAAAGGCAGAATTTACCTGAGCTGATTCCCTTTCTCTGGACCTGAGGGATTGCTGATTGCGTGGGTTAGCAGCACATCCCCCTAATCAGTGTTCCAGTCCATTTCCTTCACATGGACAAAAGAACAGGACTTTACAAACCCAGCAGCCACGGGCTCCTCTAAAGGAAGAAATGTATTTACATGTTTAGGACTGGAAACTTTTTCAGTGCTGGGAATCAAGTCAGACTTCAAACCCATTTGACGATCTCCACCTTACTGCACATTCAAACCTAGCACTAGTGTAAAGAGAAAGGGAGGAGATGAAAACTGTGTGGCTATGGACCATACCCAATCACTGGCCTTATCTTGGCTCCAGCCACCAGTTTCTGCTCTTGACTTACTTTCCTGTCAGGAGAAGGGTCACACCAAGAACATCATTAGTGCTTCACAGAACTGAAGTTCAAATATGACCCATGGACAGGAAGCTTACACAGAGGTATTATTTCCAAGTGCCCAGAACATTTTTCTCCTCTCTCTCTCCCCAACACTTTTCTTTACAATGTTCACGCTCTTTCCCTCTCTCAGCCTAGAGAAGTGGAAGACAACATCAACAAAAAAAACGCACAGAGAAACAGCATAAAGTCATCCTTCACACCTGAGTGGACGGCAGTTCAAAGGGGCCCTACCTACCTGCAACCCTGTTGTTTGCTTCAAGAACTGTTTGCCCAAGGAAAAAGAGACGAGCAAATCCTGGAAGCAGATCCTTCCCCAAAGGAAGTTTCTTTCTGAGTCTGCAACCTGGAGCTTTTGCTTGAGACTCAGTCCTCTGAGTGGATTCTTTCTTCAAACTCTCACACTGGTTTCTTTACTTTTGTGGGCAGCTGGAAAAAGAATGAAGCCGTAGGCTGAGGCAGGGACTCCATACTTCCAGGATAGGGAGGCAGAAAGACTGGAGGGGAAGGAAAAGTGCTAGTTGGTAACTTCTTGAATAATGATCTGTATTCCCTCATTTTCTGCCACACAGAGACATACACATAGTCACTGCAATAGGGGAGGATGACAAGAGATGAGTACTAGACATGCAGTTTTTTCATGCTCTGATGCCAAAAAAAACCAACCCCAAAGTGTTGAATTGTGAACTTTCAAGACTATTAAGACATCTATCAACAGATGAGATCAATCATAAGATGTTTTGTCCAGAAAGTTCTCTCTGTCTACAAGTAGATGTAGGTAGGGGGGAGGGGAGAATTAAAGTGCTCATTTCTTGGAAAAATAATCCAAATCTCTCTTCTGTTCACTTTTTCTCAAGTGAATTAAAAATGGCATCTATTGCAATGCAGTGAACATCTCCCCATAATCTCTTTTAGAATAAATGGTCATACTTACCTGAACGTTTCCCTCACCAAAGGATTCCTAACACCACTCCTAACTCCTCTGCAAAGGACTTAGTCCAATCTCAAGTCTTCTACTTTATTTGCCAAAATCAGACTGATTGAATACTAGCAGCAGTTCAATGCTGTTGTGACAACCTTAAATTTAGCCTAAGCAGATTATGATTGCTGTGGAAGATAAGAACCTATTCAAATTCCTGCATCATGTTTCTGGATTTCTAAAATACTCCTCTTTTTATTCCTGAAAACCCAAAAGCCCTAGGAGTTGTCATTACATGAACAACAAACAAAAATAATGTGTAAGAGAGCTGAAATTTTCTTCTTCACAAACCCTGAAAACTAGTTAAGACTCCTGTGAAATTTTGTCAGTAGCATGGAGCCCACATAAAACAGAACCAGAAGTCACTGGACTTCCAACAGCTACAGGAAAAGCTGCTCACAAATGCATTTACTAGTTATTATCCACTGCAGTACCTTCTCCACAGCAGCAGTGTTAGACATTTGCATGTGGGGCAGTCATTGTGCTGAAGCACGTGAAGCATCATAGTTTTACCAGGAGGCTCTTCTTTGCTCTCAAGACATCAGGTAGAGCATGATCCAACAGTTAACTAAGAAGGTACATTACTCATTATGTTTGAAGAATTTTGCTTAATTCGTTTTGGGGCAATTGGTGGTGTTCCTTCATCCTCTCTTCTAGAGCACACACCTAAACAAAATAGTTTCATATGATTACATACCTAATATGTTCTTCAATTGCAAGCTTTCCTCTGTTCAAAAAAAGCTTTCTTTCTTTTTTTTTCATTGTGCATAATACAAGAAAATAGGGAGGGGTGGGGAAGGTTTGTCATTAAAACCACAGCAATTTTGCAGTTAGAGTAGCATACAAGAAACATTTTTGTTCTTTAAGCAAGTGACAGATAAAGCCATCAAGGACAAATCCTGATATTTTAAAGTAATTAAAACAGAAAAATCAGCAAGTTCTTTTCAGAGAAACTGCTGGGGAATGCAGAAGGATACTCTGCTTCTTTGTTCCTGAATATGGTTACAGTATCTCAAGCTAAGGTAAGAGGATGTAGTCTAACCAGAAGGAGTGGTTCACAAAAATAGGGCTCTTTTTTATTGTAATTTCATTGCTTTTCATCAGCTTAAGATCAAGACATGTTTCTATGCCCTTCAACTGGACAAAACATTGTCTTTCTCATTATTTCAAACTTTCAAAGATTAGAAAGCGAAGCTCTGTCTTTTCAGACCACATATATGTTCTTGTGAAAGGAGGCCTTCCTATCCAGAAAGAGTGTGTGACCAACAGAAATACATAAATGCACTTGGCCAAGAGATGTCTCCAGGCTGATGTTTATACTCTCATCTTCCAGTACAGAAGACAGAAGAAAAATGAAAGAAGATAAAATACAATAAAAATAATGTGTTCAATGCAAATTTCTACTGCTCTGTACCTGCTGGCTAAGAAAAATATTATAAAAGGACAGTAGCAGTTGAAAGCATTATTTCTCCTTAAAGACTTCCTTGTGAACAGAAGGTTCTTTTAAACCAGATAATTTGGTAAGTTCCTGAGATTTAAGGCATTGCAAATTGCTCTAATACTAGTTATCATTCATAACCACAATGCCATACACAGTACCACAGACTTCATTTCAGGCGATGCATTGAAGCCTACAAACACTACTGACTTCCAAAGTCAGTATTATTTTCCAGCAACAGAATGTATCCAGATATTTAAAACAACAGAAGGTATCAGAGCAGATCGGCTCAGACGAAGCAGCATGACCCAGCTTACTTCGAGTTCCTTTTGAACAGGAATCTGTCCAGGGCCTCTGTAAGAAACAGCCTTTCACATGAAAGACCCTGTTCAATGGAAAAAAAACTCCAGATCACTTTCAACACATAGTCCAACATCATCTATTGCAGCTTCAGGACCACAGGAGAGAGGAGTACTTGGTCTTTTTTGATCCATGTCCTTTCTTCAGCAGAAGGCACAAAGATCCAACGTCAAATTTAAGGGGAAAATAAAAGACATTATGAGGATTATGTCCATTGATGTTCTCATGGAAACAGCTAAACAGTTTCTGAAAGATCAAGCTGAAATAAGCTGTTAGGAATGATTTGTTTTTAAATTCTTTTTCTTACATCAAAATGATGGTATCTCTCCTTTTACACAATCTAGGCAAAACTCTTATTTTTATCCTTTCATACATAATTCTTCCCTTGAGCAGACTTGTCTTGAACTGTAAAGAATAAACAAGGTTGGTAATTTTTGTGTTCTAGCTATCAAAAACCCTAGCCTGATTGATTCCTACACAGAAATATGTATTTCAGGCTGAAACAACTAAATTTTTCTGCATTTTGAGATGAGAAATGTCAATGAATACTCCATTGCCCTTATGAAGATTCAAAAGAATGAAAAAGAAGTCTAGAAAAGACCATCCAAAGTACCTGAATCCCTCTTAGAGGAATTCTGGGAGAAGCTCTTTTTGTTGCCTCACATCAATCACCAGAAGTGATTTGTACTGCCTAGCTGGGATGTTAAGTAAGCTTAAGCAACAACAGCTCTTCGCAGTCTGTAGTTTTTTATTTACCACAAGGGCAGGCTCTGATCGGATCCTTTGAGCTGAAGCAGAAAGAAATTACGGCCATGATGACACAAGAAAAGCACGATGGTGATCAGATCATGCAGATATAGATGAAGTCAGGAAAGCACCTGTAATTCTGTTTGTGAGCATATGAAAGGTGGTAAGGAATCCTAAAACCAATACCCTCATCATCTTTGGGCAAAGAGAGGAACCTCTGTAATGTCTTTCCACAGTGCCCTGACTGTTGATAAATACACCGGGAGGAAACCTCCCTTCAGTGCTTTCTTCCTTCTCTATAAGGCATGTTCCACAGTGAGGAGTGGTCTCCATTTTTCTGCATCAGCGAGCAGAAGCTCAATAGCCAAGAAATTGAAAGTCTGAACAATTGTGAGTAAATTGTACAGGATACCATCTGCAAAATAAGCAAAAAAATTGAATCTCCATATTTGGTTAATGGTATAGAATATAAGCAACAATACTTTTCATATCTCTAATACTGCAGCTCCAACAACTGCAGGATCCAAGTAGAAGAACATAAAAAACAGGACAATTGCCATACCTGATTCAAGTTACCTGCAGCCAGGTCAAGTACTTCTCAACTCTCAGACTGAAATTTTAAAGCATTATGAAATTATTTTAGGTGCAAGGTGCAACTATCCCTGCAGAGCTTTTGTAGCTCCTATAGTTGTTGTCCTGCTGCCATTAATTACACATCCACAAGTATGTGCAGGCTACAAACCCACCACGGGATCTACACACCAGCATCCAGCTGAACTGTTATTCAAAATAAACATTACAAGAACAGAAAATTTTAGTAAAACATCTCTTTTCTGGAAACCAGCACCAACATGGCACGTGCACTGAAGTATCAACAGGAGTGATATAAGCTGTTTAGATTCCAAGCTACAAAAAAAACAAGTTTCCAAAGCTTTACTTTAGGGCTTTTTTGGGGAGGAACAGGAGGAGATTTGACTGAAGAAAAGGGTAGAAATCACTGAACATTATAATAGCTACATGAGATAATGTTATTTAGTCCCAAGATGGAGAGAAAAGGCAGCAAAAATCCTGGCTAAAGTGTTATTTTTAAGATTATCAAGCAACCTGTCATTAAAAGTAAAATATGCCAACAAATAAAATGGTAACAAATCTTGACTTTCTAAATTTCAGAAGGTGGTTTAAAAGCATTTGGCCTCTCTCCAGAAATGTTTTGTGCTAAACTTCTTTAAAGGCCTACTAAAACCCAGAGGGTCACGGCACTGTCTAGATTATCAGACAAGGCATCAGACAATACCTACTTAAGACTGGTATGGGTACCAATCCCTGAAAGACCCTCCATAAACTCCTAGTTTAGGAGTGGCAAAAAGCCCTGGCTTTTCTGAACCCAGCATGACACAGAATTCTGAAATTATATACAGCTATCACAACACCACACATTTGAGAAACATAGCCAGTATTTCTTGGCACATATACAACAACAGGAAAATACTGGAGGTATAAAATTGAATGATTGGTTGATTATAGAAAATACAACCTTGTAAAAACAATTCCCATTAATAGATGCATCAATTTTATACAATTAAAGAAATGGGTATTTTCTACACAAGGTTATAATTATTTTTTCCTTTTTAAAACTGTTTACATTGCAAGAATATTTTTAAATGTCTTCATTAACATGCTTTTTACTTCTTGTCAGCTTTTATGCCAAGTACAGTTGAGAGCAAACCTTTTTTGGCCTAACTAAACCACATTTTAATCAGATTAACAGACTTTATTGGCACTAACATACATTTCTGTCATAAAAACAGACCTTCTTTCAGTCATAGGGAAATTCTTTGCTTCTGGGCAGAGCGCATGAGCCAATATCCAAAAAAAACCAACAAATTGTTTTTTTTAAGACATTATATGATGACAATTTGTTTGCTTTCTTCTGCTTAAGAAAGCCAGCTACAGATATAAAGGTTACAGTATTTCTGCATATCATGAATTTACTTGAAAAAAATTACATAAAACTTTTAATATCTTAATGTTAACAATGGTTTTTGTACTTTGCTTTGTCATTCTTGATGCATGGCTTGCTTAAAATAATTTGATTCTATTTACATACAATTAGGTAACAAATTTCTTACACTTTTTTTTTTTTAAAGCACCATTTCTCTTATTGAGTTTTCAGTCTTCACATAATTCCTACACTTCCCTGACCAGACTCTTCTAGACTGGCTCTCTGTAGAACCTGGAAGCTGAAATACCACATACAAGCCATGCTAGGAGGAGTGATTTTAGTGCTGTTTAAACAGCCACATCAGACTGGATACTTTGACTTTGTGGGGGTTTGGGTGGATTTTGTGGCCTTTTGTTGGGCTTTTAGGAGGTGGGGTGAGGTCCGGTCTGAATTTCCAGGCAAGAATAGCTCAAGGCTTTTCTCTGTAAGTTTTGACCCTTCATTACTTCCCTCTGGTGTCTGGGATCTCTGGAGAGCTCAAACACAGCAGAGAAATGCCCTTTTAATGCAATATTTACGCCAATATAAATATTTAATAGACTAATGTTAGGAAAGGGCAATATGGACGCACTGATAAATAAAAGCTAAACAAATTACCTGGGTTTTTTTTCAGACATAAATTTCACAAGGTTTTCTTTTGGAAAGCATTCAAAACTTGTATTTCATATTTGAGCATTTATGTTACTTTCCATATCAAATCCTGACTTCTACAAAGGGTGTCCTTACTTTTAGAGTTTATAAATGTAGCATGCACTCAGAGCAACAGGCTTGATTCCTTCTTCATTTTCAGAAGTAGTAAGAACTCTACAGGCAAAACTGGATTGAGTTTTCTAGGAACTGTTACTGCTCAGACAGCAAGTGATGTTAAATGCTACTGTAAGCTCAGTTCTTCCACATTGATAGGTCTGTGATGCAACAGAGGCTTATTATTGGGGCTTATTATTGTCTAACATGAGCAGTTGACAGTGGAGACAAACTGATTCAGTCATGACTTGCAAATGATGTGCAAGCACACTATAATACCTCTGTAATACAGTCTGAATCTCAGGTTCAAAATACAAGTTAAAAAGTCTCATGTGCAGTCAGTGATGCTTTAGATCAGAATTGCTTTTTTGTATTTTTACCTAGTATGTGGTACCAGTACATGAAAAAAGCATTCTAAATTGTCTTGTACTGCTACCACCATACAAATATGCTGTCTTTAAGTAACCAATGAAATGTTTTCTGCAGACTTGCTGACTTAACTTTCCTTATTGGACTAGTACCTCAATTCACTCAAATTTCAGTATTAAATTAAAATGGTGTCATTTTTCCCAAACGACTTGGAATAAGGCCATCACAAGTTTTATTATAAAAATGTTTCAGTCAGCTGAGGTAAAGACCATTTGAAATGTATCATTTTGTTCTGCTTATGTAAAGCTATTTGCATTGAGTTGTCCCCTTATCTTCTCTCCATGCAAGCACCTTCACACCTACCTGCTTTGATCAGCCAGAACTCCAAGCTTTTGCACTAGACACAATTAACTTTGGCAGTGCCTCTTCATAGGCATACCAGTATGTAGTGTTTGACTGTCATTCTGTATCTGTTGAAATATTAGCACTTGGTTTAGGTTGTATACAAGGAAAAAAACAGTATCAAGTCATACATTAAAAGAATACATACAAAAACACTGAGATCTATTTCTAGGCTAGGCATACTGTCTTTACAAAAATTATTCAGAACAGGGAAAAAGACAGACATCAAATAACCAAACCAAAATAGCAACTTACCCCACTGACTGATCTGGGCTGGAGAGTGTTTAACCATACACTGAATCTCACAGGACCCTCTTTCCTTCATTTGAGTTGAGATTTCATTGACAAAAATAACCACAATCCAGGTCAGATAAAAAAGAGCTTCTCACGCACTCGGGCACACACGCAAGATGGAATCACAGAATCATTCTGGTTGGAAAATTTATGAACCCTCTTGAAAACAACGCTATCTTTTGAATCACTACCTAACATTTCTGTATATGATTAATATCTACAACACACAAGTTTATTCTGAAGCAAATCTCACAATAACATACAACAGAGATATTCTTGGCACAACTCTTTTAGCATTTAATTAGTTGCTTGATCTCTGATTTCTGTACCAAATATATGTAAAATGTTTCCTCAGAAAGAGATGTTATAGTTAATAAAATTCCTTTGCCTAATCCTAAGATCAGGCAGATCCTAAGAACAATTCTATGGAAGTCCAATATACCTCCTTTCCTTCTGTTTTCTTTTTAAGGCAAGATTCTAAGATAGGTTTGCAGCAGGACTGAAAAGCCATCTGCATTTAAAGTTATCAGGTTTTAGCTGTATAATACATGCAAAGTATAGTATTTTCTACTCAAGAGCTTTTTAGCCACCTAAAAACACCTCCCAAGCATCCATGCAGCTGCTACTTCTACATACTCTTAAGCCAAACTCCATCTTCTAGTTTACCAATATGTACCAACAGGAAAGTATAGTGCATGTGACAAAGCTTGGCACAGTTGACAAAGAAAAATGCAGAGTTCCCTAAGAAAGTGAAAGTCCCTAACTGTTGGCATGTGTTCAAAAGCCTCTGCTTTTTTGAATCTCTAGAGGATGCAGTTAAGAATTACATTCTACAAAACTCAACCAAGAATTAGTCTGTATTTCTTAAGTATAGTTATTCTTCCAAACAGCTATTTCCCCAAGTTTCAAATTGTTCTTAATTTATAGTTTAGTATCTGCATAACTGAAATCCCCATAAGCATTTTGCAAACTAGACCAGAGTTTAATATTGCATAACTGCATTTTTCCTCCTCCTTTTTTTGATGGCCAAGCATTATATTACTACTTCATGCATTTTACATGTGAACCATCGAGGAATTTCTATTTTTTTATTTCTTAACTGTTTTCGTCGTAGACTTCAGTCCAACAGGAACACAACTGTCAATTTCATACTTCAAGATGCAACTTAGTGTAACAATCTAGCTGGCCCATATTTGAACAGTCTTTTTCCAAGTCAGAGAATTTCTATTTACCAGTCAGTTTCTTTCATTTTATTTTTTAAAATAAAGAATATATATCTATCTCAGAATCCTGACAGAAGACTCATATATGCTACCCAAAAATATGCACTCTAACAGTACTTGCATAGGCAACTGCACAACTTTGTTAAAGAGAAGCTATAGGAAGTATTAGGGCAAGCTCATAATGTCACACTGCAACACAGCATTAAACTTTTTTCCCCAGATGAATTGAATACAGGTTTCAGAAATATGACATATTCAACCTATGCTAAATGTCTGCTTTTCCAGAAATGTATCATATCATGACTCAGTATTTTTGTTATTTTCTCTCTTGTACATGTAAAATACATAGAAAAAGGGGTGCCACAGAAAAATTAGAAATTCATTCACAATCACAGCCAAGTAATAATTTGCTTTCATTGCTTTTTTTACTACAATTCATTCCAATAATGTGGAATAAAATATATTCTGCATTTAAAAAGTTACTTGGAAGATGCTTCCCATCTCCAAAGGTCAGAAATAGAGCACTAAGGCAGAGGAGGACATGAGGAAGGGTGTAATTCCACAACTCCAGTGGAATCACTTGATGACCTGTTAGGAGCATGTGGCAGACTGTTCTCAAAGAGCTAATAATTTCACCAAGATAATCTTGGCCTTTAAGGAAATGAATCATTAACTGGATAGCACAGATTTTTGAACTCCATTGTATCTAGAGTTCCTTAACTGCAGCAAAACAATACTGACTACAGACTAAAATAAAATGTATGCAAATATATGACAGGCATTGGAACTATATTATATGCAAGGTCCCTTGCAACACAAACCATTCTGCAGTTTTATCAATCTAACAGCAACTTAGTAACAGTGGTAACAGACATTGACAATAATAAAGCTTAAGTATTTTAAAGGGAACGTTAAGAGATAAAATGTAAACATTAACATTCTTTTTACACACTATCAATCCATGCTTTTTACCCACTCCATTCCCCAGTATCCATAAACACACCTTCCTTTCATCTTCTTCATCACTTACATCTGAGCAAATGGTTATTCTGAGTAGTGTCCCAAATAACGTAAAAAAATTATGTCTGTGCAGCAGCTCGCAATCAGAAAAGCCAGTATCATCTAATTACACCGTTCTCCAATTACCATAAGGCAGATTCAAACTATCACTACACACTCATCTGCATAATGAATATGTAGTGAATCCAAAGTTAGTATGATGTAAAAACATGATACTATGGACAAGGACATGGGTAATCCATCTCCCTGTGGCCCAGGCAAAGTACACAATACAAAGGGAAGAACCAGAGTTACTATGAGAAAGCCAAATTCAAACAAGCTTCACAATCTGTTTTAGAACTGGAGCTAGCACTAAACACAGAAACATACAAGTTGTAGGAAAAGGGGGCTCAAAGCTAGTGCAACCACTAAGTCATCTTCGTGTTTGTTTAGAATCATTAACTTTGTTCAGAAATTGACAAAGTTAATAGAAATTTATTTAGTTTACACACACAGTCTGTAACTCCATAAACTTGCAAATTTCTACTTACTACATTTGAATAGTTTGCAATCATAAACCTCGCATACTCAACAAGATTACTGCCTACTACACACATATCGATCACAATTCTGTGTCTTCGAAAGCAAAACAAACCCAAAATAACAAAAGAAAACTAGTATTTCTACTGCACATTCCCCACAAAACCACTTTTGAAGCCACTGTAAATTTTATATCCAGTGTCTAACCTCAAAGAACAGAAGAATGGACCAATGGAGTAGGTGAACATGGCCCTGTTTTTGCCTCCACAAGCACAAGGCAAGGAATAACAAGAGGCATCCCCCCACATTATTCATTCTGATGGACAACCACCAACTACCCAGGTAGTACACCCCAAGTGGAGAGAACAGCAGCAGCACAGCCAGGGTTTCTTTTCAGACAGTCAGCAAGCCAAAATACACAAAACAAAAGGGAAACTACAATGGGGAACACAGGAAAGAGATACAAAAAAAATTGAAATACTGGGAGAAAGGGAAGAGCAGCAGGGCAATACAAAAAGCATAACTGAAGTCCCACAGTCAACAAGACTTTTGACAGAAACCTCTGAAAGACATGCATACACTTTTTTTTTTTTTTTCAACTCCAGTACTCATGGATCTTTTTGTTTGTTTCTCAATTTTAAACCAAAATACCTAGCGGGGAAAACATAATTGAATAAGATCTGTCACGGCTGGTTCCTACATCCTACACTAACCCCTGCAGCAGAACCACTGATTGGATTGAACTCCACTGAATTCAATGCTCCTGAAATATTAACTTTATTCATTTATGAAGCCATGGCAGGACTAGAGCCAGTGCTATGGGTACAAAACTTAGGCTTCAATGTTAGCCTGACTACTGCATCAACCACACTAATTTTTAAGTACAGTTCAGATTCTTTCATGATCTGATGCAAGTCTATATGGTTTTTATTTTTTAAACACTTCCAATGCAAGTTGCTCAATGCCATCTTATTTGCCAAATATTTAAGAACCATTCTAATATCACACAACAGTATCTACTGGCAAAAATATTTATTAATAGAAGTGGCTGCTATGCTTGACAAGAGAGCTAATATTAAAAGCTATCCTTCTAAGTAACACATAAAGCTGGCAAAACATTTTTTGTTATTAGTTCCATCTTACTACTTTAGGCTGAATGAAGGATAGTATAAAAACATCTGGCATCACTGTGCAAAAAAATTTAAAAGGCATCACAGGTACCCTGCAACCGAAACTTTTCTAGCAGAGGCACACAACAAAAACAAATAAAAAAGGGCCCTAAAATTTACTGTGGACATTTGAAAAATCAGACTGTATTAAGTTTTAAACAAGCAAAGCAGGGGATTCACAGGAAGACAGCTTTCAGTCTTTAAAATTTCCATCCAGTACATGTCTATTTGTGCTGTACTTCAAAGAGCCTGATCAGTTGAATTTACAGCTCATAATTTTAAAGGTATTTTTAATTCTGAATTTCTACACACACTTTTTTTGGATGATCAATGAACACATCAGCACTTAGCAGAGTTGGCAATCAAGTACTTGAAGAAATTAGGCCCTGTCAAGAATATTTTGAAATAGATACAATTTTTCTTCCCAACACTTGTTTTAATTGCTCATATTGGGAGAGAAGAACATTAAGTTCCCAGTTTTTATGTACCCAACATTTTAGAAATCTCTTCCTCCACCAGCCAAAGCAGGGAAAAATGTTTTTAATGTCTTCTCCAATTTCAAACGGTTTTGAGTGAAGAATCCTTGTCCCAGTTTCAGGAGCATTCTTCTTTTGAGACCATCAGTACAAGAGCATTTTAGAAAAAAATTAAGTGAGACTAGTCTGTGCTAGAATTAGTAGCATCCAAAAAAAACCATGAATCTGAGAGTCAATTATAACTCAAGTAGTTTTATTAGAAAAACAAACCTGTGGGGGGAAAAAAAAAGGTATGCAATAGTTAAGTCAAAAGTACAACAGAACTACACATGACCGTATTTTTGTTCCGCCCACAGAAAACAAAGTTCAAAGTATTTCCAAAGAAGCAAAATCACACTTAAAAAATATTTATGAAAGGTAGTGCCCATATCCTCTCAGAAAGAGCTCAACATTAAAAAACGCTCACCCTAAAAGGCTAATTGAAAAGAATTTGGGAATTCTCAATCTAAGACTGCAGCAGAAAGGCAACAGAATCCTATGCTGTGTACTCAAAGAATGCCTTCCTACAATTTTCAGATAGCTTGCAATCTCAGAAAACATTTTAGAGTTTGATTTTTCAGGTAATTTAACTCAATTAGGAAGCTAGAATCATTGGTTTGTTTCTCATGCTGACTTGATCCTTAGACTTGCTTTCCTTTTCATCAAGGCACATTCAGGATATTTGCAAGACTAGCAGTTTGTCAGCCATAAAACTGCTATCTTTCAAAATATATCTTGAAAATGCACATGGGAAAACATGTTCAGCATTTGTAAAACACGTTCAGCATTTGTAAAACTACTGTTGTCATGATGAAATCATTGAGCCCCCAAAATACAGAACCTGGCAAAGGGAAGACAGACTTCCAGACACCTCCCTCTCCTGTTTCTTTTGATTCTCAACATCCAAGGTTTTTGAAAAAGTTTCGCAGTAGTTCATGAAAAGGTTATCAACAGACTCACGATAGGGTGTTTGAAGAGAAACATGCAGCTGCCAATTCCTCCACCTTTGTTTTCCCTCAAGTTATTTACCAAAGCTATTTAGCAATTCAGCAAACAGGAAAAAGAATAGTTGGAATAAACACGAACAGCGGTTCAAAAGCATATTCCATTTCCTAGGCTCCAACACACTCGCTCTGGTCTGCTTACTGGCCAAAGCAAACCCACACGAAGACCTAACAAGTTCTGAATTACTGGTCTAACGATAGTCTGAGCATGTTATTTTCACTCCACATGCGTTTACACCACATTCTCTACCAGATCAGAAGACACAAAATGAGAAAGCGATGAACAGAAACCTTCCAGTTCTGGAATATCCAGAAACAGTAAGTCTGAAGTACCTCACTAGGCCTAGTGAACCCTTGAGAGTTAGAGATGTGTACAATGGATGTCTCTCCCCTCCCGTGACAATCCTGCCTATCCAGCTGCTGCTCACTCTGGAAAGAGTATTGCACCTGCACAGGTTGTCAGCTGTCCAGAAGCTTCCCAAAGAAATAGGTTAACAGTGTACCACAAAAAGTGGAACTGCTGACAGACAGCTGCAAATTCTCTGTCAACTTTACAATTCTTTACTTCAAGTTTCTCTTCCCTTCTACTAACACCAGTGAAAAGGAATTCAAACACAGGAACAAAACCAAGACTCTCATTCCTTAGGTATCTCCCCAAAAATATGCATAGCATAATTCAAAATCCTTCAGTCACAAACGTTTGAGCTCAGAGCAGCTTTGCCAATCTCACTGTAGATTCCAAGACTCTAAGAGCCAGAAAAAGGAACATGATATGGCTATAACCAAAGGGTACAATAGGCAAGCACTATTTTGTGCTAGTTACAGATTGCAGAAGGAACAACTAGTTTTTTCATGGTCCTTCCATAAACTTTAAAGAAAGCTAGATGCTCTCTCTCTCTTTCAAACTACAGTGCAGTAAATTAAATTAATTTAAAATGTATGTTCGCCATCATAACATAGTTTTACATACTGATGGCAAACACTCATTTTTATGATGTGTTATATAAAACACAAATTCTGTCACTTCCTAAAACTCGCTAGTTTTAAGTTAAACTTACGATTGTATAATGTATTAGAATAAACTAAATATGGATAGTAAATAGTGCCACAACCATGGGCTTAAGAGAGACAATGCTACAGTGAATTCACCACATTTGCTTTCATCTTTCCAAAACATCCTATCTGAAGCCTTTAAATAAAGCAAACCAACAGTTTAGGGAGAAAGGCAAAGGTACAGACAGAAAACAGAGAAAGGTAAAGGGACTTTAGGAAGGAAGCAATCTGTTTGAAACAAGGCAGCCACTGGAATTTGCAGCAGTATCTATATAAAGTTTCATGAAAAATGTTCCTGGGGGGAAAAAAAAATTTAAAAAAACTACAGGCGTCTGTCAGGAGTAAGTTAAAGGTGTGTTCTAGAGAACCAGTAATTAACTGCAAGCTTAAGAGGATTAATAAAACACTGGCTTGCAGTCCATACATCAACCTAAGACACTTAAGGTTTCTGGTTTCAGTTCTGTGATTGAGGAAGAACATTATTTGTTTTAGTGAAGCACCACCTTCAGTTCTGGTTTTACAATCATTGGTCCCAGTTTCTACGTCCATTTTTTAAAAAAAATAAAATAGAACCACCAAACAAGTATCTTATCTCCTCGCTTTTTAAGTAATAGAGTTTAAAAGAAAAATTTATGGACGTATACGGAATTTCTCACAGGATCACCAACTAGCTGAAGCGATCTCTGGAGACCAGCTGGTCCAAACCCCACTGCTCACAGCAGGGTTAACTAGCAGAAAGCAGTAAGAAGCTACAAAAGAATACGCTGCAAGATGTCCCAGTGTGCCAACTTCTGAGATGCAGGAACAAGCAGGGCTAGCAACTAACAGACCACCCTCCTCAACTCCTGCCCATTTTTTAGGAGTGTGTAATAATGGTACTTCCTGGTAAGAAACAGAAGCTTCATTTTTGGGTCCTGGGTACTACTTTTTGGAAAAACAGGCTTTTTCTTTACAGGAACTATCAAACGTTCAGTGATGCACAACGTGTCACCAGCCCACAAGATAGTTATATTTAACATATCATTCTGACACCTGATTATCAAATTGGTAAACTTTCTTGTTTACACATGTCACAATTTGGTATTTCCCAATTTAGGGTAAGTCCTTCTCTATTTGTCAACCATTTCTTCCAGGCCATTTACCATGCCTGCACTGTCACAAACTGTCTATAACTAATTTGTCACTAAAGAGTTATATACAGCAGAATTAGGGTATCACATAAAAAGCTTGCTCTCTTAAAGTCCTAATTTCAAGAGTGTAAAACAATTAGTGAAGAAGTTAAATTATTTTCCAACTGATACAGTCCAATAGCTATATTTCTTATTTAAACTACTTGTTTTGAAACTGAAGAGCAAAGAGACAGCTACAGAAAATGTGTAAATTTTCTTCTATCTGCAAGACCTAGGGAACACCAAAAGGCATGAAAAAACAAAGTGTGAACAGACATAGAAGATTCAAAGAGCAAGTTCCAAAAAGTGCAAAGACAGCAAGTAATGTTCAGGGACACGATTTTGATTTTGAAATTGGTGACCCCTGATGTCATTGCCCTTAAAAAATGCAGAAGGGAATAGAAAAGCCTGCATGTTATGTAGATCTTGACTGTAAAGCTTGTCATTCATTCAAGATTTTGACTGACTTCAAGAGATTTTCATCAGGATGCTTTGGGACACATGGGTTTGAAGAGAGTACATGGCAAGACTACTAAATAAACCAAAAGAGCAAGAAAGCAAGTAACATATCCACTCTGGAAGCATGAATATTAGCATGAGGGATTTTTTTGGTTGTTTGAATTCATTTCTTATTGCAGCATTCAAGCATTGAGTCGTATTAAATCCATAAGAAGAATTAAGGAGACAAAGTTGTTCCTCCCTAGCCATCAAGTAAACATTGACAGTTACTTGGCACCTACTAAAGACACCAACTTATTTAAACTGGACCCAAGACTGAAATTGTCATGGACATTCCATATCACACTTCTATATTATGTATTATAAAATAAGATTTTAAAAATCAACAATTTTTTTTAAGCTATCTCCTAGCTTTCATAAGCTAATGGCCACATTAATAATAAAGAACACATACTGCAAACACACTAGGACAAATGTAATACAAGATGTGCAATTCCAGTGACTTCAGTAGTCTCTTGAACATGTTTTCAACTGAAGTTACATTAATAAAAATCTTAAATACATAATACCTTCAAAAACTACTCAAATGTCAAAGTTATGCGAAATCAAAATCTTCAAGGAATGTATCTGGATTCCTATTTTTGAGTTTCATAGTTACTAGAGATAGATGAAGTTCAAAGAACTAATATAATCAGCTCTACGTCAGAAATTCAAATATCACAGCAATTCACATTTTCCTCTGTCTTGCAAATGTTCCTTACAGAGCCATTCTGACAAAAAAACCCCACCAAAACACCAAAGTATTGATAAGCAGTTGTAATACAAAAATCTCAATGAATTTTTAGCCAGCTATGAGTAAACTCCAATAGAAAATTCTTCCCTGGATACATCATTCTTCCTCCAGGGAAAAATGGGCTCCGAATATCTAGAAATAATAGGCATTTGTCAAAGGCTTTGAAATTCATGCTGCCTAGATACAGCACAAAAATAATCACATTCAAATATCTTAAGAATGCTTTTTCTAGATCTATCTAGGACTGCAAGAATCATTAAATATAAATTAAAAAGGAAAGTACTTGTTCATCTTCCTACAGCTGGACTTCCATGCATTAAATCTGAGGTTCAATGGGATTTTATTAATTACTAAGTATGTTTTCTATTACATAGCTAATTATTTGAACTGATTACATTAACCTTTAAAGGACAAAAAGTATTAGTACAAATAAAATGCAATGTTAGGTTCATTTGTGCATCGCTTGAAAACCTTAAATTACATGGGGGATCATCCAAACCAGAACAGAAAAATTAGCATTACACAAATATCAGAATCAGGTCCCACAGCCCTAACAACTGGTCACATATTCCATACTAATTTCAAACAGTGCAAAAATATTTGCTTTTCAGTCTCATATTCCAATTTCTACACCTATTCTATTCCATCTGATGACTCCTTAAGCTGTTAGATTTTAGCAGGTTATAATTTTTTCAAGTAAGAGACACTGGAATGAATGACAAGCTTTACAGTCGAGATCTACATAACATACAAGCTTTTCTATTCCCTTTTGCATTTTTTAAGGGCAATGACATCAGGGGTCACCAATTCCAAAGCAATTTACATTGCATAAATTATGCACTGAGCTGTTCTGGCTTATTTTTTTCCTCTGAGTTTTGTGTTCATCCTTACTCTACACTTACATATTAATTTTTTTGTAGCAAAAAAACCTTCAGTACCATCTTGGTACAGTTTTTAAAACTATTTAATCCACATCAATTAACCAAACCTAAATATCTAAACTTGGCAACACTAGAAACTCAGCAATCCCTTTCATCATTTCCTTCCATTAGTCTCAAACCCCTAATTACAAGAGCATGAATGTTTCCAAAGCACAAACAGCAGTGACAATTCTTTTCAAAGGCAAAAGAGAGTCAATACAATTCTTGGTTCTAAGTAATTAAAAGGAAGAGCATCAGGAACACCTTTGCTTAAAGTCCACATCCAGCAGAAATAAAATTCCATCCATCTCCAAAGCCTATTAACCAATATTGCATACTTCAAACACTTATGCTGAAATCCAAACTGATTGCATAATAGAAGGTTTTGCAAAAGGCACCTATTAAAATTTCTGGCACTAAGTTATTAGACTAATTAGATTTATAAACTTATCCAACCCAGCAGCCACTGTTCTGCGGAATTACATGGCTAGTTCAGAGTAGTTTAGTCTCTTACTGTTGGAGTGTTCATCACAAGCATATCCTGCTACATCCAGGAAGCAGCACATACACAGACATTTCTTACACGCACATCTTAAACATCATACAGTACCATAAATATGGAAGACAAAAAGACAAGATTAACACTTGAAAGTTCAGCGTGATGCTCTAGTCAATGACAGTATGGAAAACAGTTCTGAAATATGCTAGCCAGTCTAATTACATATACCTAAACATACTCAGTATAGCAGCTTAAAGTAACAGGCTGAAACACATACTGTTAGAAAGCAATATCTGGAGGAACGGGATATACTTGCAGCCTTGGCTTTACCTTCCTACCTGCCCCTTCTCACTCACCAGTGTTTAGAAATATTCATGTGGGGAATGTTTATTTCTGAAGAACATACTCCTTTTAGTCATAATTATCAGCACCCTTTCTTTATCCTGTATCTTGGGTACCTAACCACCTTCATCAGCACAGTCCTCCCATGCAGTCAAGCTTCTGCTCCTGATCTTCAGAGGCCATATTGCTCAGCCATATATAAATTGCTGTCTCTTTCAGGATATAAAACAAATCCAAAGATCACAAATCAATGAAGCCACAACTTCCTCAGGCCCCTTTTTTCTTCAGATGCTTTACAGATGTATCAACAAAGCTATGTCAGCAAGGATCAGGTACATTTTCTGAAGAGTAGAGCTGCACTAGTAGTTTATACATGTAATTGCATCACCCTCCTCAATCTTTAGCAGTTTTTCTTCCAAGAATATAAAATGTTCATGTCTGTGCCTCTTCCAGTAGACATTAGAAAGATGTGTCACATGGTAAGGACTAACATAGTAAGAATTTTAGTCATTATTCCTTTATGGATATTTTATTCCATTTTCAGTAATACTGCACATATTTTCTGAAAAGTTTAACATATTCAAAACCTACTGAACAAGTAATCCATCACCTTAGTGTTCCCAACAAACACAGCATATTACAGTACCACCCAAACAATAACATGGTGTAAATGACAACCCAGCATGAGGAAGAAAAATTTCCTGAATAGTAGTTAAGGTATAAATAAAACACTTGGCTAATCCTATTTTAGACATGTTAATTAGCATATTCTAATTTCATATTCAGGACACTTTACTAAGGCTACGGAAAGGTACTATAGATCAACTTATTACATAAAATAGGTTACAGACATAAAAACATGCATGAAGACTAGAAATTCAATTACTAAGTAAAAGCACATTTGCTAACTGGCTTCATACATTAGCTATATGCCATGAAAAGACTTGGAATCTATTACCCTGGGTTTTGAATTTTGCATTTTCAGAGTAATGCCCTCAAATGTTACCTTATGTGGCAGCAAACATTTGAAGTAACATTTTCTATATAGTAAATACATACTACAGTTACTTAATGACTTTAATAACTGCAATATATTTTTTAAAAAAATAGATTTTAGTTTTACCAAATTTTTATATTTAAAACAAGATCAACAGGCTTCCTGCACTTCTAAACTTATTACACTTTTTACTGTTAACTTGCAACACCATGCATTATTTCTGTATAATCCACAGTAGACTCCACTTTAAAACCTAACCAAACATCCTCTCCAAACACCAAGTATAACACCTGAAAAGTCTGCAGACTCCTCCAGCCTCTGAAGTAGGGGTCAGGAACAGGTGGTGGGGATCAAACACAATACTAATATTTACCTGGAGAGAAATGGCAGATCCATTACCTGGAACTTGTCTTAACACAGGTTTGGACACAAGTTCTTCCCACAATGGTACCCTTTGGGGGATCACATTCAGGTCTTGTCTAAGCACAACACTTGTACCCACAACTGGACAAGATACAAACCTCCTCCTCCACTGTTGGATGGATTAAAACAAAAATACAACACAATGAAAAGAAAGCTATTTTCAATGTATTTCAAACTAGAAGTTATAAATAAAGTCAGAAAAAAATAAACCATGCCTAAGTAGATTACTTGTCTCCTTTAGGGTTTAGTGACCTGTGACGTGCTTCCTGATCTGCAGAGAATCAGATATGCCAGCAACTCTGAAGTCCTGGAATATATGCTCCAGTACTTATTAGCAGCATAAAGTCAAATTCCTACTCTATGTTAATTACTTAAAACATTTGAAAAAGGAGCACTGTGATGAGGACGTATTTTTAAAACTTATGCCAGATCTCAGAGTCCTAGTTAACTAATTTTAAAAAAGTAACTCCTAGTGTCCTGATTGCAAAAATGACCACAGAGAGACTAATCAACCTAAAACGTCCTATTCTCTTTTTTTTGTTTTGGCTTGTTTTTGCTTTTTTTACTGTGAAGACCATTCACAACAACTTTGGTAATAGCATTTACCCAATGCAATTACACATGGAAGCACAGGAAACATTTACCATCTTTTATTCCAAGTCCTTCCCACACAGCAATAAAATTGAGAACCTTGTAACATTAAATCTTGCTAGTTGCCTATTTATTCATTAGCAACAGCTAGGAGTTATCCAAGAAGCCCTAAGAGGGGTTTTTACAACAGAAGCATCTTTCCTACCCCAAGGCAGGATGTAAGCACCAAGAGTAGGGAAAAGCAGAGAAGGAGGCTGCTAAAGGCCACCCCTCCCTCTGGTACCAGCAGTGTCCTGCAAAAGGACAAACACACCTCAGTTGTATCAGGCAACCAACAAACCTACTTGTATGTTTAGAAAGAAGAACTGACCTAGAAAGGCCTACACTGTAACCTGACATGCAACTAAGAATTTGAAAAATACACAAGCAGAGAGGGAGAACAGAAAAATACAGCTACTGAAATTATTTCTTTTTATTTCACTGTTACAGTGACCACTTGACTCTGTACAGTTGAGTAATTCTTTGCAGCTATCTACCTACATGCACTCCTATAATCAATATAGTTATTTTGTGCTGCAAATAAGAATTCTTTCATGTTTCCACAGGATTTTAAGCTCACTTTCAAATATTTTACTAAATAGGCATATAATTGGAAAATTTCAGAAAATTTAAACTTAAACAGAAATTAAAATTAAATTTAAACAGACGCTTTTGAAGCTTTAACATTTAAGGCACTTTCTTCTTTTACAGGCCTCTTGGATGTTTGCCAATGAGGCTCTAATGCCAGTGCTATAGCATCCAAAATGCTATTTTGAGCCATTGCTGTGCTGACCATTACATTTTTCAAGCACAAGAACAGCTTCCTGAAAAGTAATAATTGTGAATAAGTGTTTTTGTTCTTAATGAAACCACAAATATCTTGCTTCTACTTACACAACATCTTAATTTCTGCTTTGACAGAGTAGGGCAAACTTTAAATGTGCAACAACCTCTAAACTTTTTTTTTCCCCTGTAGGTCTCCACAAGATCTTGGGGCAATGAGCTCTACAGACAAAATCTTAATATTAGCCAAGGCAATTTTACCCGTAGCCTCTTGTTCTCAAATTGTTTGAGGGAACATAGGCACACACAGCCTAGATCATAATATAAGCTAGTCCTCATTTATAATTTAAAGTACAAAAAAAAAGTGAATGTGCCATCACAGCTTTAAGGCTCCTTATGAGTCAATGTCTCAGTCAAAAGTCTGATGTAGGTTTATCATTCAACTTCAGAGATTTACTCCTTGGTTTAGATATTACTTGATTGGTTAATTTTGAATTCCAAAAGATAATGTAGATTATCTTACATCATTTAAGAAAAATACACCACAACTCTATTTTGAAATGTTGTAGGACAGGCCTCAGCAACAGCAGCTTTTTGTTTTCAAAGAAATTATATTACCTTCTTAATTTACAACATGGACATTCTGTGCTTTTTATCTGTCCAAAACCAAATGATCCTTCTGGCATATTTGACAAGAGATCTGAACTCTCAAACATACTAATTCATCACAGTGATAGTGGGTGAGAAAATCCTCGGGAAGGCAAAAATCACCAGGGTAGGACACTCCACTGAACTTGGAGAATATATGAGTGATGAAAGAGAAAAGGAAAGCCAGTGACCCTGACATTGGCTCCACTTCGTACAGACACCAAATGTTTGGAGCAAGCAAACCTAGTCTACAAGGACAATACAAAGGCCTTCTGGTTCAGTAAGAATTTCTCAGAAGATTTTCTGAGACTACAAAGAAGTGAAAATAATACAAATGGAGGTCTCACAATCTGACGAAGAATTAACAGCGCACCAACTTTAGTTAATCCCTTATATCATTCTTTTCCTTACTCCCTTTTATTGCTTCTACTCTTCATACTCAACAACAGAAGGGTCACTTTCCTGAACCCAAGTATTTACTATTTATCAGCAGTCTTCAAGTAAATAGCAGATGCTGAACCAAACTGAACAAAATGGAAAAAGCACACAACACAAAGGTGAAGCAGAAGAACTCTAAGACATGATCCCAGGCTTAGAAATGGGATGCATTAGTCCATGCAGCATAACCTAGCTCAGCAAGTTTTGCATTTTGCCAACATCATCAGTAAAGAAGCAGAACAAAGTTCTGAAGCCTGTACTTCAGCAAGTAAGCAGAGCCATGTAATGAAGTTAAAATACCAACAGTTCACACCAAGCAAACAAAATACACAACATAAAATCTTGCAATACAATTTGTACATACGAAACATACTAACCTAGAAAACCTACAATTAACATCAAACAATTGCTTCTATTGCTTATAAATCTGTATTGTCTTGGCCTCAGCAGTTAAGCATTGATTAAAGCAGTCACTTTCAAGGACATATGGCATCCCTACAACACTGTCATACCAGCCAGACTCCACAAAACCCACTCCAGCTGGCCAAATGCTTCTCCACAAGCCACTTCTCCCCATGGCAGTGGGCCTCCAGCCATGAACTATTAAGATAATATATTCTTCCACCCCCTCCCAAGAAATTATACTGAAGCTAACAGACATACATACATTTCTACACACCTTTCTTCTAGGTAAAGGTTCAAAAGGTTTTAGTAGTAAAAGACTTGGAATCCATACAGCAAAGTGCTTCAAAAGGCAGACCTCAATCCAGGATTTCCAAGCCCTTCACCTCACAGGGTTCTTATTGAGCCTTCTCTTCAGCACGTCTTTTTTCTATTATCAGTTACTCAGTTGGGTGAATTAACTTTATCATCCTTCAAGGAAAATCTATCTGCCAAGTCAACAGCATCCACAGTGACATGTCTGGTGTTCACTGCTATGTTTCAAACACACCTTCTATTCAGTTTTCATTTTCAAAACAGCCAGAAGCAAAACGTTCTAATTTTCATGTTTCCTATCTGTGCCATCTTCGTCAAATCCACATCAATACTTAGAGAAAAAACTGCTTACTTCACCAGAAAAAAATGCACATCTCTTCAGACACAGTATTTCAAACCATTTCTTACCAGTTTGAGATTAAAAACAACCCTTGTTTACCACTTAAGAACAATCTCACAGAAACTAGTCACATTCACTGACAGACACTGTAATTAAAGAGTATTCAGACATGGCTGGATCTTCTTTCATGAAGAAAAAAGGCTACTTTCCCAGCAATTATTTTTGGTACAGTTTTCTTGTGGTCACATTAGGAAGATGAGAATACCAATGATAGTTACTTCTCTTAACTCATATTTCTGAAAGAAAATGAAAATCTTTCCAGCAATCTCATGATTTCTGAAACGGCTTTGATTTATGTTGTCTGCTTCTGATGAAGAGGCAAGATTTAGAAACAGTCGTGAAAAACATGTAACAGATGAGGAAAAAAAAAATTTAAAAAGGGTTACCCATATGCTTGAACAATTCTGTAATGAAACAAACAATTTTAACAATATCACTTTAAACGCACACCTTGGGTTGGAGTATTTAACTTAAGTTATAAAATGCTACAGAAAATATTTGTTTAATTTAATGATTTTTCATATTATAATTATTTTTTTTGAGAATGGTATCCAGAACAGAAGTTTTTAGTAGAAAATGCATTAAGAATTTCTAGCATAAAATTTACAGAAACCCTACGTATTCATATTACAATGATACAGACAACCAAAACTTATATTTGACCAATTGTGAGCACAGACCTCACACTGCCAAGCTGCACACAGCTACATGGCTATATCATTTGATGAATACAGTATGTGTGACTCTAGTGATCACAGTAACAAAAGCACAAGATTTGCCTGCACTCCCAAAGGCTACAAGGCCTAATCCAGAGCAACCTGACAGCAACTTCAAGAAAGGATTTTTAAAGAGTAAATTCACAAAATCACAGGATTTTAAAGCCAAACTAGAAGGATGGATGTCAGGGATTTAGGTAATTGCATGGCTCTTATATTGATCTGACTTATCTTCTGGCTAACATATTACATAAACTTCATCATTTAACAAAAAGATATCCCAGGGCTTGAGTGCATTTTTGTTCTTTATTGTTGTTCTTGCAATATAAAATATTAATATAAAAACAATTAGAACATTTTAGATACTTACAAAATGTACATGTTTCAAAACCATTAAGAATGGTTTAGCCTATTATGTTCAGAGCTTGGAATAGGAGGAAACTTTTTTAAAATAAAATTTAGAAAAAGAAAAAAAAAAACAAAAACAACCCAAACAGGTTTCCTTTAAACATCTCTCCAGATAAAAAGTATTAAGAAGGAGGCATGCTTAAATATGTAAGTATCAAGACAAGCCTCTATCTGAAAATACATATGAACACTTCATACTATTTCAATGTCCTTTACAAAATTCTTTGAACTTTTTCAGAGAAAATATTTTTATTCAGTAACTTCAGATGAGTTAAAAAAAAACCAACAACCTGTTCTAAATATTTTAAAAATTTGGACGGTAAACATACATAATAAAGATTCCACTTTGGTTTCTGATGGTCAGACAAATGCAGGAAGTGAAGATAACTACACCTGTCTGCTATAACATGCTAGTATTTCTTTTTCCTCTTCCACAGACCACTGTGCTCTAGAAGCTGAAGGTATCTTTATGCAAATCATTATCTTCCATTCACATGTTAAATTCCAGTGAAATAACTGGAATAATAATAATAAAACTCTGCTCAGTTTCTTCTCCACCTCCAATACTACAAAGCACTACAGATCTACACACCCCAAGGGCAATTGGTGAGACCTCCTGAAGAGGCTGACCCATGCCTCTGGCAAAATGGCAGCTCAATTTTCAGTGCAGTGCTATTCCAGAGATGATGCACTTCATTAACATGGGTACAACTCCACAGGAACACAGAGATTACTAATCCTGCTTTGCTGCTCTGTTTCTACATAAACCACTGAAAACATTTAGGATTTTGCACATTTTAAAGCATCACTTCAGAAGCTGTATGGAAATCAGACACCAAGTCCTTCGACATATTTTCTGCTCTGTGTTATAAAGCAGCCAGCAAAACAGAGCACCAATTCACAACATGGCCTTTTAGCTACTATCCCACAAATAGGAAGAGGCTGTACTGCCAACTGCATATACTTGACTGACACACTGCATGTCTGACAGTATTTCAAAAATTGAAATGCCTTTCCCCACCAGAAAGAAGAAAACCAAAGCCAGCATCATGAACATTTCTTTCACACCTTCTACCCTCCCATCTCTCTCTCCAATCAAATACAGGCTCAGAAACTCCTCTTTTTCACAAGCAATTACAAAACTGGAAGGACTCATACACTTGGAAAGAAAAAAAAAACAAAACATGGAGGCACATGCACATCCTACACCAATCCCTGAACATTTATGAGCAATTCGACATTTCACCCAATTTGGGATATTAGGCCTACTAAAGAAACACTTGGCAGTGCAATATGCTGATCCATTCTTAACATAATAACCTCATTCAGAAGATTAAAGAGGTACATTTATACCTTGAATTCATTTGGGTGCTACAGTAAATTATTTAACAAGTACTTAAAGTACGTACTCATTAACTCATGGTCCCTTTTATTTTCACTTGGTCTTACTTTGTAAGACTGCAAGAAATGAGACTGTAAAAGCAGCAATTCTTTCACCAGTACGTTTACTTGGGGTTGTTTTATTTAAAAAAAAGCTTTATATATTCTCATATGCATACATACAGATAAGGAACATTAAGAATTTCAGACCAAAGGATTTCAAAAACAAATAAAACAAGATGTTCAGGAGACATTTCAAGTTAAGGCTAGGTCAGGATTTTTCACTGAATAGCTTATAACATAAACAAACCATAATGCTAAATATAAACTAATTATTACCATAAAATCCTTCCTTAACAGATTTCAGAGATGCTTATAGTCTGATAATCCTCTACTGAAAGTGACATCAAGGAAGAATTACAACTAATACCATGCACAAGTTGACACACAATCATGAAACATCCTAAGTTGTTCTCCTTCCCTTTACATCCCTTTTCTATATGGCAAGCATTACAGCATGAACCCTCACGAAATCCTAAAGGGAAAGAAAAGCATTCCACTTCTGTCAGGCTCAATCTGGAAGTACAAATTAAAATGCTGTTTATAGTCCACAGACAGACTTCCTCAGAAAAATATGGAATCTTTCATATGGTACAAAAACACATTATGATATTTCAACACACATACATCCAGTAAAATTATGAAGCTTAAATAATCTTCCAGGAAATCTACAGAAGCCTTTTTTCCCTTTTGCTTATCCAGCTCAGTGGCAATATATGCCAAACAAGTCACTCATTATTCAGATTCTGTCTGAGAAATTTTTGCTTGCTTTTCTTATAAAGAAAATTATTTCAAAACTGCAGTCACAACAGACATCAAAGCAATCATACATGAATTACTGGGTTAATTTTTAATCACAATCTTCCTTAATAGCTATAAGAGCACTAAATATATAGAAACACAAATTTAATACAGTTACATTCTGACTTTTTGATTTCTACAGTTTCTTATATATAAAAGCTGACTGCCAGTCATCATGTCTGTCATCTATCCATGACTGTGATGGAATTGGGTGAAATGAAGTTCAGAGGAAGCTTAAGAAGCATTTAAGTTTTCTCCTATCATGACAGGGATTTCATCCCTCTACATTGCACAGACTTCAAAATGACTGGAGAAACATTAAGAGCTATTTCTATTATTATATTTGTTTACAAGGATTTAAAGGCAAACACCATTTATAAACCAGCGTAAGCAACACTTAATGGATACCAAATTCAGAACTTAACACTTACTCAACTAAAGGACTACTGACTAGAAATATAAGCACCAAAGACAATTAACATTCAGTTATTAATAACTAGGACCCACAACACAATGAATTACAAATAAAAAAGACTAACAACATCTGCAAAAAGATGATGTAACTCGCATTTGATCCACACCTTGTGATCTTGCAGAAGGAATGCACCAAGTGTAACACAGCGCATAAAGAAACAACCATACAATAATAGCACTGCATGTTGAAATTATGTTACCTGTGTAACTCATCATTAAGAGCTACACTGCAGTACCGTAGGAAAAAAGAACCCTATTATTAAATGCATTAAGATGCTAAGGCTATTGTTGAATGTGTATCCACATTTTCAGCAGCTTTCAGTACTATCCCTAGTACTTAGCACAGTACTTTGACACTGTTGCTTAAACAGCGGCTGAAGAAGTTCAAAACTCAGTAACACACCAAGAAATCAGAGTCCTGAAAATTTCCTGCTGATATCCATGCTAATTAAAACAACCAAACACATACAAACAGAAAACAAACAAAAACAAAACAAGACCAAAGAATGGAAAAAAGACAAGACATACTAACAAGGCTGGAAACTATTTAAATTTCAGAGAAGCTCAAACAAGATGCCTGGCTGAAGTTTTAAAACACTCTACAACCAACTTACAGTTGCTATCAAATCTATACCTTAGTAGAAGTACTGCCTGTATTTTTTAACAGACTGTGGTCCCATTCACCTAGTAGTAAGTTCATCTCTAAGTCTAAACTTAGAAAAAGTCCTTCTGCTGCCTGTTTTAGCAATTTATAAAATGGTACTTCTCTACACTCAAAAGAATGGATTATTCACAAGCATGTAAAGAGATGAACAGGATATCCCCTAAATTTAATTAAAACAACTACAAAAACATTTTCTGAGAATTTTCTTGAGGAAAAAAAAAAGCATTAGTTGTAAGTACATTTGTTGCTCTTTGAGAACTACAGTAAGCTCCAAAACTCTGTTAAATTTCCAAGCCATAGGGATAAACAAAACTACTTCTTACTCTGCTCTTCTAGCATATTTTCAAAATTGTACACCCATTTCAGTCTGTACAATACCTACAAGCCCCAGCAAGGAAGGCTAATTATAAGGAATAGTTTGCTTTGGTAGCTATTCTCTGTTGAACAAAGAAAAGTTACTTTTACTGTTCTGGACCATCACTAACCCTGTGCTGCAAAAAGAAACAGTAACTGGGACAAGAACTTCAAGCCTGAATGCCCACAATTCTTAAATTTACATCCTGATTGTCAAAGGTCATCAATATAGGAAGCCTCACCAACATTTCAAAATAGTGTAATAAACCATTAAACATGAGGAACAAACTTCTAACAAAACCCAGTGGAGAAGAGTAGGAAAAAAAACAACTCGGGAGTCATTTCTGGTACACAATAATGCCAAAATAATTTATAATCAAAGTAATTGTTTGCTCAAAGAAAATAGTGAAAAAGTTCACTGTGGTTTTTTTGTTTTACGAAAATATGTTAAAGATCTTACTTCTGCAAGTATAAAAAACTTCATAAATTTGAACAAGTTCCCATTAGTAAAGCATAATTATGTGCTTGAACATGATGAGTATCATTCTTCATCTCTGCACAGCACCAATAACAGAAGTCCTCATTCAGTAGGTACTAGAGCAAGTCACTTCATCCATATGGTAACCAACAGTGATACAACACCTAAACTACCACAGGCTCTAACACTTGCATGTATGGCATCATTATAATCCCTGCCTGCCAAACATTCATAACCTCTCAATATCTCTCTAGGGAAAGTCAGCTCCAGTGGAAGATGGAGATTTTTGCATATAACTGCAGCCACAAACCAAATCCTACTTCCAACACTCACAATGTACAATGGGTGTTTGGAGGCTTGCACAAAATGAGCTGATAAGGATTTCAACACCACTGACTGTAGCACAATTACTATCTTTGTTAGCAAATTCCAAAGGCAGACAAAGAGTTAACGTGCTCCCAGACATTAAAGCCAGAAGGATGATCAGGTGCTCCAATTTGATACCATAATTACGCTGCACTTCCATCATGCAATTCCTAAGTCTGAATGCTTTAGAACAGGCTAAAATAAATAAAGTTCTGTATCTCCAGTCACTCAGGAACTCTTTCCATCTTAGCTTTAGGCTATGGTTTCCTGTACAACCATGCTGAGAACAAACTGGTTTCTTATTTACAGTGATCATTACCATGAAATAATTTACTGAATAATTGTACCCCTAGTCCATATTAACAGCACTGCTTTCGGTGGCGTAAATGCAGTAAATAAAAAGTATAGGCCCACTTAAAAGAAGTTTTCAGTCATTTGTTAAAGTATAATACGTATTACACACAGTACATTTTAGTCTTATAAATTAATCAAAAGAATAGAAAAAGAACCAGTGCATCAAGTCAATGAGAACCAAGACACACTACTCCTTTCTAGTCATTTTTATGTTTCATCTACATCACACTGCAAACCCAGATCACAAATTATTCCCAGAAAGGTCATAGCAAGAATATACTTGCTATAATGGCACTGATATTCAGGTGTGTGCAGTTTTTTGTTTAAAAGACCATAGTAGCAATACTACTGTTTACAATTAGATGTACTTCCTAAGCTGTTAGGAAACAGGCCTGAAAAGGCTTATTTACTTTATTACCATCTGTAAGATGAACAGGTTATAAGGGGTCTTTATGTAGCACAGGTGTGTTAACCATACCCCTTCTTATTTATGCCTAAGCAAGATACATTAGCATATTGGGGGTTGCGAGGTTGGGCTGGGGTTGTTTGTTTAGGTTCTTTTGGAGGAGATGGTGGTGTTTGTTTTTTAATTATTTTCCCCTCCCACTCGGCTAACTTTGCTAGCTTACCACCACTGACACAGTCATTACTCTGTTCCCCATTATCTAGATCACAGTAACTTGTAAAGACTGGAACACTTCACTACCAATCCATTTGTCAGTGGGTTTAATTTTCATTTTCAGATAAGCCTGTAAAGAATGCAAATACTGAGACGGTAACAAAGATTGTTTTTCAACATTAAATACTTTAAAATCTTGCTTTCTCATTTTCACATACGCAGATGGTTTCATATTTATGCACTGCTCCAAAGAGCAACCAAAACTCCAGTGCTAAGGAATGGTTTCTAGAAATCAGTTGAAGAGATTAATTTCTCAGCATCTGCCTGAAATGCTAAATTACTGCTTTTACAACCTGTAACCTGGTATCTGTTGGTTCTTCCTATCTTGAAAGACAATGCAATAGCAAGCACTGCAGTAAACCTTAATTCTAAGTGTATCATGGCACACAGAAAATGCATCTGTAAAAGACGCTAGGAAAAGCTCCATCAAAAACGGTATTGCCACCCCCAGCTGGTCAGCAGACAGACAAGGTGCAGACTCTAAATTCCACATTGTTCTTTACTTAGAGCAGAGCTAACGAAGTCAATTCCACCGATAACAGATCTTTTACTCCATCAGACGAAGTGAGAAACTGGACTTGTCAGCATGACACAACAGCAAACACATTTTCTTCATCAAAGTTCTCTCTTTCTCCTCACTTGACTTGCCGTTAGTGAGGTTAATAATTTTTTCAAGTTACTCAGAAAGCTCAATTGAAGATATGAACAGATATTTTCAACAGTTCATCTCCTAGAACTCAAATCATGTGATTTTCAAAATGGTAGCAAGACTATGAAGCAAGTTTAAAATCTGTAAAACAAAAAATAACACCAAAGCCCCAAAGATGCAACAAAAAAAACCAAAATCATTCTAAATCTATGCTAATCTACCAGAAATCCTTTGTTGTAAAGTATCTATTCCCTTTCTCACCAAATATAGAGCAGCAAAACTTCCAGAAAACAAAAAACCCCATATAAACGTTAAAACCACTTACAAAATCAAAGTATGCAAAACTTCACCAAAAATATAATTGATGCATCCAGTTCTACTTTACTTCATTCACTACTGCTTACTAAAATCTTCAAAAAGTATTGAATTAGTCCATATTGTAAATGCAAAAATTTCACTTGTAAAACTGTAAAAATCTCACCTCTACCTGGTCAACCTTTCCACTATGTAACTGCATACATGATGAACGTTAATCCAGCTTCCTGACTGTACTTCACTTCACAATCTAGTACTAGTTACTACTGCTAGAGATTTCTCAAAGGCTGCTCACAAGTCTTTTGATTCTCATATTCAGCTTTAATCTTCCAGCTGCTCTACAACCTTAGCAGAAAGTAAAAACACACATCCTACACAAAAAAAAAACATTTCTAAATGGATCTTTTAATAAAAGTTTCTCTTAAAAAATAATGAGATTGTCAGATAATTAAAAAAAAAAAAGCTTTAAATCTCTATGCCTGTTTTGCATTTATCATCCATCATCTTTTTCTCCTGTCTCTTCAGCTTCACTGAATGACATGCACAAACAGGTGAACAAAACTTGCACCAGCCTAAAGAATGCAAAGAATTCTACAGGAAATGTCAAGGACAGGGAGGCAGTTGTTAGTTCTCTTATCCTTCATTCACAAAATCTGCTTTTGAGTAATGGCAAACAACATTTCAGATTAAGTTATTTTTAAATTCACTTATAGCAGCCTTTGTAAATGCTGTAAAACACATTAACTTTTAAAGTCTTCACTTTACAGGTAAATTAAAAATTATGCAAGTCCATACAAAATCTTAATACGTGCCTGTACAACAAAGCATTGTCTAAAAATATGTAAAACTCATTTTGCAACACTAAGTATAAGTACACAAAAAAATTCACTGTGATATAAACATGCGTTCTTCCATGCTTAAATATCAAACATGTGAAAATAAAAGTTCTACAGTTCTAAAGATGAAATACTAAACTCAGAAGACTCTGTCTAAAACTAGCAAGATTTAAAAACTGTAGTGAAATAAATCAAGGTAACCACTCCAAATCCAAGAAACTATGTAAGAACTATGCACTGAGACCATACCATGGCTCAAGTTAAGGAGAAGAATAAAAAAAGTATTTAACAGCCAAAAAACTGACCTGCATTTTTGTAAACCAAAAAATTAAGAGATGATGAATCTACCAACACACACACAAACATCTATGGCATACCCAACAGGCTTAAGAAAGAGTAGTCATAAGAACTGTTTTTTTGGTGATTTTGTTGGGGTTTTGGGTTTTTTGTTTGGCAGTTTGATTGTTATTTTTCTAATACAAAAAGTACAGAGAGTAGTATTCATATTCTCTGTTTATTTATTAACATTTGATAATTAATTTTCTACATGGCATTCTGCCAAGTACCTAATTTTTAATATCTAATCTTCACTATGACTTGAAATAAGTCATTCATACTGGGGAAATAAAGGTTACAGTTCTCAAAGGAGATACACGCCACACTGTCTATATTTAAAAGGCCATGCCCTGATAACAGGCATAGGAAGAGCTGCAAATGGTGTTCTAAAAACTGAACAGACTTAGAGATACTGGCATGGCCTTAAACGCAGTTATATACAGGTTTAAGGAAAGCTGGGAGTTAATCTATACAAGGTATTACATGGGTCAGATGCTTTTTCAAAGGCACGCTAAATGGAATTTTACAGCTACTTCGCTGGCCCAATTATGTCATCACTCACTCCTTTTCTCCTACCTTTTCCTTTGCCAGGTTTAGAATCACTTGGGATGTATTGATAGAAATCTTGAGTGATATATGCGTGTGCACGTAAGACCAAGAGAAATGGGGATTTCAAACACATATATTTACAATACACCTGCTTCTGAAATCCTTACATCCTTTTACAATATACTTCACTTTACCTCCTGTAAAAGGGGATAATCTAACAAACCAGCAAAAAAACTAACTAGAGAGATCCCACGGCCAGAAAAGTGGGGAGACAAGCAGAGTAACAACATATCTTGCACTGCCTTTAGTGAGTAACAAACTTTAAGCTCCAGCCCTGAATTCCAGTGAAGATGACAATAGAAGTATCCTGCCCCGAGATCCCCTGGAAGCAGAAACAGAAGCAATCTCACTAGGTTTTTAATGTCACATACATATATACAGGGAAACGTGCTGCTGTAAATTGTCTGATTGTACACAAAAATGACCTGGCCACTACTGCCATGCCAAAAAACCCAATTATTTTTTGTCTCCATTTAATAGAGTCATATCCTGCTTTGTGTAAAGAATGTAAATGGTTTTCCAACTGCAGCTAAACAAAAGTGTAGTCTACCTGGAGATGACAGATTGAACAAAGACACAACGTGCATGGGAGAAGAAAGGATATGATCTTTGGCTAGCCAAACAACAGAGGAAGAAGGTATTTCTGGCTATTGTTACCCTGAGGGATTTAAACATTCTGGAAAAACTACCATTCATGTCAAACTGTTAACATATGCTCTTAAAATCAGCGTACAGACATATTCTAGGTGTCATTTTCCAAAACACTGAGTATCGATAAGATTATGATTCTCCTATTGGGCTAGGATCCCCTGAAAGCTTAGGGGGATTTTCTGGTTGATAAAAGAAAATAAAATCAAAAAACAACAACAACCACACAACAACAACAAACAAGTAACACCACCAAACACCAGTGAGGCCTGTGAAGAGAAGGATTAGTGTCTTGGTTTACAAAATTCAAATGAAAGAAAACCAAAGAACAGTTCTGAAATGTTATGCTAGCAGCATAATGGTGACACTGTTGGCTTTAACACCTCAATCTGCCTTCTACCACCTTCATGCACTTATTGACTAAAAAAACATAATCAGAATGCAACAGTGTTGGAACTTGTCTTCTAGCACTCCTGGAAGACAAGCTGCTACTCATTATAGTTCTCTGGCATCTTAGAAAGATGTGATGAAAGACACTACAGCAGTCAACACCTTATGATCAACATAATCAGAGACTGCTGATAGAGTTAGGACTTTCAATGTTAAGAAAAGAATCCAGCCTCTCCCAGCAACCCATTTTATTTAAAAAAAATAAGTAAAGTCTAGCCACTGGTATCACTCCTGATTTAAGTTATGGCACCAAGAAGGTATTTAAAAAGTGCTTCCACCTCCCATTGCTATGGCATTTTTCCCACCTTGTGTTTAGTGCCTTGTCTCCTCACCCTAGCCTCAGTTTTTCTAGGGTTTTCTGTCCTGCTCCACATTCCCAAGATGGGAAGATTTATCTTAAAAGTTGTTTCTCCCATTCATGTAGCTTCCTAGAGAGGAAGTTCTTGGGAAGAAGCAATGGTCTTCCTGGCCACTCACAAACCCGTATCACAAAAGGTCCTCAACACATTGAGGACTTCCACACATAATTAATATCAAACCATCATACTTTAAAACTGATGTTTTAATCAATTCAGCCTGCACACACAACAGTCTCAACTTCCCTGCGTACACTGTGAAAGAAATGAGAATATTCATATGCATGTACTGTTAAGACCAGGCAGTGGTCATTTACTTGAAAAGGTGAAGGTGAGAGAATACATGTACTTGAACTGGTGAAAATGGGACCAAAATATGCAGTTTTCTTACTCTAACTGCACAGAATTGGTGCACCAGATTCAAAGGTTCACCACCCTTCAGCAGGCCTGTGTGGATCTCATCACGCATTAATGCTTTAAAGCAAAGCCATCAAGACCAAAAGTACCCCATGTTCAATTCAAAGAGCCACAACAATGTTGGTGAACATCCCTTATCCCACCATACTCATTTTCCTTAAGTGTCTCTTGGCTGTCAAAGAGATTTTTAAATACACCACAGAATCACAACAGGTTCAACCTTAGAAAAGTCAATACTCTTAAAAAGAGAATCTAAAGCAGGATGAAGTCTAGACTTAATCCTATAAAAAATATATACCTAAGAATAAATATTAATTATTTCTGTATAATTAATAATCTAAACTGCAATCACCACTAGTATTTTCACACTCTACAGTATTCTTGTCTTCCTCAACACAATGGGAATATATACACTGAACAGACTGTTAAGCACAATTTATGCACACAGTAGTTTCAAACCATAATCAATACAACCCACCCTTTCAGGAGAAAATTAAGTTCTTTAATACAATATCTGCATGTGCTGAGACCTGAGAAATAACATTTTAATTAGACCTAAACATCACACTGCTTCATTTCACAGAATGGCTGTAACAAGACCTGCAAGTTAGTGCAAATCAAACTATCAGAGAGTCCATCTTTTAATAAAGTTACAGGCAGTCTTACCTCTCATCCTCACCATCTACAAGAGGCGTTGTCAACGGCAGCACCTTCAGCGGGAAGAGGGACGCCGAGGATGGCATGTTGCTGCTACCGCCGTCTGAAGCGGCTGATGTTCCACCACCGCTCTCAACGCTGGCAGCTTGAGGTAAACCCACCAAGGAAGGTTCTGTAGGCCGTCTACCGTCTTCGATTTGGCTTACAATGGACTGAGCTAGTGATTGTGCAGGGAACTGGGTAGAGCTTAGTGGCATCTGTTGCGGCACACTCTGTGCCACTGGCATACCTATACTTGTTGATATCAAGGGAGGCTGACTAACACTTTGAGCCAAATTGCCATTCTGCACAGCTGAAGCCTGTGCTATGTTCTGTGGCTGTCCCAAACCTACAGAAGCAGAAGGTATGCCAGGAGGCACAGCTGAACCAGCTTGACTCGGTGCAGGAACAGTACTGGCAGAGGGTATAGGGCTTACCGCAGGCAGCTGCTGGCCAGTCATCCCTTGGACTACAGATTCTACTCCTTGTGCCTGTGGCTGTACAGGTAACAAGGTGTTTTGCTGAGCAATGACCATTTGTTGAGGAAGGCCTGCAGCGCTAGCCTGTAATCCCTGCTGCATTATTCCTGTCTGCACAGGCTGCACTACTTGGGAAGATGGAGGAGCAGCCGTTGATGGCATAACTGGAGGTGGAATTTGGTTTGTAGCAGATGGTGGTTGCACCACAGCAGATACGCTTCCTTGCTGCCCAACATTTAGTATTTGACCACCGGCAGCTACACCTGGTATTGCTGCTGGAGCATGTGCAACAGGCTGAGCTGGGGCAGCAGCTGGATGTGCTTGCACTGAAGGCTGCATGCCCTGTGCCTGGGCAACAGGAACCGGTTGCCCAGCTCCTACTCCTGTAGAACTTGGTTGCATGGCAGGGGCTGGAGTCTGAAGGATCTGCTGATGTTGAATGTAGTCTGGCATAGCCCCTGTGACAGAGTTCTGGTTCACCGGCTTAACGTGACCCGCGGCCATCTGCGTAGGAACTGGCTGCTGCTGCTGTTGTCCGTACTGCAACTGCTGCTGCTGCACCACTGGCAAAGTCTGCACAGGCTGTGCTGGCTGCGAATACGGCAGCTGCTGTTGAGCCATACTCTGAAGAGCAGGTTGCTGGTGGCCCAGAGATGGGGATACACCTAGTATATTAACTGGGGCTGGCTGAACCCCAGTAACAGTGGTTAGACTGGCCTGTGCAGGAGGTTGGACCCCTGGCTTCTGCTGTGGATAGTTTCCTTCTTGAGAATGCAGCTGGACTTGTGCAAGCTGTGATTGAGAAACACTCTGTGGTATACTAGATGCTGGAATTGCTGGAGGAGCAGCACTGCTAAAATCCATCTGCTGCGGACCCACACCTTGAAATGCTTGCTGCTGTACCACAGTAGGTGCTCCCATTTCTCCACTTCCCACACTTTCTGTATAGTGACTCAGTGTGCTTACATTGCTGCTAACAGAACTCCCACTGGTGCTCTCCCTTTCAGAAGTCACTTCAAGCGGGTTTTGTTTTATCGTCTCTACTGCTTTGTTTACTGCTACTCCCTCCGAAACTGCAACAGTGTTTTCTTTATCATAGAATTCAGTGCATGTCCATCTACCTTTTTTGAAAGGTTCAGAACTAGAATCTAATTTTACAACTCTAAACCTTGATGTGCCAGATGCAGGCTGCTGCTGGCTTGATCCCACTGCCACTCCTGCAGTTGGATTAGTAACATTGTTAATGACACTAGAGGAAGCACTCGTACCATTGCCAACACCACTCAAGATATTCACATTAGCATTGCTGCTAGCTCCAGACAAAGCATTTACATTACCAGTACTCATGATGTTGCTTAAATTGATAGTACCAAGCACATTGCTTGCCACACTAGAACTACCACCACCAATATTACTTAAGGTACTAGCTCCAGCAGCAGGACTTATACCTAAATTGCCAGGAGTACTTGTAGTGCGGATATTAGACACGGCAGATGCCGGGGAACCAGTGGATGATGCAGCAGAAACTGGTGCAGTTGATATAACATTGTCAGAGCTTCCAGTTGTTGATAGTTTTCTAAACGATGGACTGGGTGGTGGTCCTCCAGAAATTGGGGCACTACCCACCCCAGGATGCGATGGATGATGGTGTCCATGATGGTGGTGGTGAAGATGGTGGTGATGATGAACATGATGGGGATGAACACTTCCATTGATCACAACACTCTGCTGTGGGTGATGAGACAGAGGAGCATGCTGCTGAGGAAGATGAGGCTGGTTTGGAGAAACAGCCCCAGGAGTCTCTGCCTCTTGGAAGTTATTTAGAGTTTCTTCAGAAGAACTCCTCTCAGGTTCTCCCAAGTCAGTGGCTCTGGATAATGACACATCCAAGATTTCTGAAGATGACAGGTCTTCAGTGTGAGACTCATCCAGGTCATCGTAGCTTTCTGTATCCTCGGCTATGCTGTTATTAGAGCTCATACTAGCTGATATTTGGGCAGGGGTCACACTAGTAATTTGAAAGCCACTTTTCTTTTTCATTTGAGCTCCAGTCTGTGCAAGGGGCTGTGGCTGGAGCTGAGACTGCGAGAGGAGGTTCAGGCTTTGTGGATGAGGGGGTGTCGGCTGTGGACCCGCTGTTGAAGCTGCTGCAGGAGACGGAGGCGGCGGCTGGACCAGCAAAGGCGGCTGATAATCCTCGGCGGAGAGGGCAGCGCTCCCAACGCCGGTACCTGGTGCAGTGGGAGCAGTAACGCAGCTGCTGCCGCTGCTACTGCTGCTGCCCCTTCTAGGAAACATCGCCGGGTGCGCCATCTTCCTAGCACTAATGTCTGCGGCTGAGTCAGGCTGGTGCATTGTATCGGGTGTATTTTAAGAGTGCAATCCCCCGGTATGGAAAGAGACAGACACACACACACACACACACACACACACACAGTTAGCTGTATGCTCAGGGCAGGGCAGACACCACCACGCACAATCCACCCCCACCCCCCCCCGACTCCCGCAGCGCACGGGCTGAGGCGGCTCGGCACCGCCGCTCACCACCACCACCACCACCCCCCTCCCCTCCCCTCCTCCACCCCTCCGAGACAGGGAGGGGGCGAGCACCGGTCCTCCGCCGCCTCTGAATGTGACACTTTCAATCCTCCGCCATTCACTTTCTTTCTCCCTGCCACCCTTCCCCCCGCCTCCCTTTGATTTCTACCACCACCTCCCCGATCGGCCGCACCCCCCCCCTTCCCCAGCCCCCCGACTGCGCCTCTCCCGGGAGGGCAGTCGCCCGGCCGCCCCGGGGGCGAGCCCCTTCCTTCTCCCGGCGGAGGCTCCGCGGGGCGCCGCGGCTCGCCGGCAGCCGGCAGCACCGCCCTCCCTCCCTCCCTCCCCGCCTCGGCGGGGCGAGGGCAGCCGGCGGGCCCGCAGGGCAGCCCGGCGAGGCGGCCGGCGCCCCTCGCCATCACCGCTTCTACTAGTAAGAGGAGGAGGAAGGCGCGGATACGTACAGGACTGGCGCACAGCAGGGCGGCAGCGGCAGGCTGAGCCGGGCAGGGACATCCCCGTCAGTGGCAGCCATGGAGCTGAATCATTTTGGGTATTATAGAGACGGAATAAGGACGGAAGAAAAGCAGCAGCAGCAACCCGACAAGAGAGTCCATGAAAAGGAGTGAGGGAGGAAGGGAGGAAGGGAGAGCCAGCCAGGCAGCCTCTCTCTCCTCCCTGTGTCTGGCTGTCTCTGGAGGAGGCTCCGCTCCGCACGCTCTTCCTTCCCCCTCCGCCGCCTCCTCCCCCTTTATAACAGGCGGCACCCGCTCGTCCTCCGCAGAACCGCGCCTGGAATCCGTCCTCCTCCTCCCGCGTGTGCGTCCGCCCCGTCCTTTCTTCCCTCAGGGTCTACTCCCGGCTTCCCCGCCGCCGCGGGTCTCTCCCTCCCTGTGCCTGCCCCGTCTCCTCACGGAGCGCTGGAGGAGGCGCCGCGGGGGGGAGGAGGGGAGAGCTCGCCAAAGGGGAGGGCGGGCGAGAGACAACGTAAGATGGCGGCGGCCGCTGCGCACGCGCGCCCCGCCGGCAGACATAAAGCCCGTCTGGCCGGGGCCGGCGGAAATGGGGCTCGGCTCGCGTGGCGGAAATGGCCGAGCGCCGCCGAGCCCGCGGCGGGTGGGGGTGTCCTGGCTGGGGAGGGGGCGAGGCCGCGGCCATGGCGGGCGGCCGGTCCTCTCCCCGGCCGCGACGTGTACCCGCCGGGTGCCCCCTCTCTGCCCGCAGCATGACTGTGCCTCACATGACCTGCCGCCTCCCTCCCCCTCTCCTCAGCTCCGCTGCAGATTTATTCAAGTTATTCATCACCTTCTCTCTTTCCTCCCCTCCCTCGGTCCAGAATATTCCTGCCCGCTCCTTCCCCCGCGCATGGGGAGGGAAGCCGAGTGTGCGCGCATCCCGCTTGCTCGGGGCCGCCTTTCCCTTTGTGCCCGGGGCGGGCGGCTCGCCCCGGTGCCCCGCTCCATCCCATCCCCGGCGGGGGTCGCCGCCCACCCCGCAGGCGCCCTCAGCATCGCCGGTGCCGGGCAGCGATGGCCGGAGGTCAGGGGCAGTCGATCGAATCGATCACCTGCATTCACATGCGGCGTGTGTATGTGTGTGTATGTGGAGGAGCTTCTCATGAAAGCTCCAGACGAACCGTACCGAAGCACTGATCAGGAAAAAAAAAAACCCAACAAAAAAACCCAAAAAAACCCCCAAAAAATTACTAAACGGGATCGAGGTGAAATCAACCGACGACCCTTCACTGTTCCAGTGCCGGCATCCTCAGAGCCAGGCGGCAAAGCTCAATACGCCCACCGCCCTTCGCCCCTTCGGTGAGCAGCAGCCACCTGATCTCCAGAGACACTCGAAGCACAAATACCTGCCAGGAGATTTTCCTTTGCATCCTTGTGCCTGTTGGCTTGCACAGAGCTGCCTGGCAGGTATCTCATGGCCCAACCATGACCAATGGATCCCCACCATTGGCGTTGCTCTGCCTCTCCCGGCAGAAAACCCCTCTCCAGGCAGACTTTCAGAGCGCCTTAGGTGGGGTGTCCTGCATTCCTGCGGAGACAGAGACAGGTTCACACCCTCTGCCCTGTGTCTCCAGCAGCCTGGTGGTACTTGGGGTGTGCATTGTGCCTGGAGAGCTGCTGGTGTTCCCAACCCCTGGCAGCATGGCCTTGTCTCCAAACAGAGGCATCCATGAGCAGGCAGGAGGTGTCTCAAGTCCCTGCTTTGAAATTGGTCTGGCTTGCCTGGAACGGTGAAGTGTTTGCAGGACTTGAAGGGCTCAAGCTAATGTAACCTGACTGTGGAGCCCACTGGTCAGGAGAATCAACAGAGCATGGTGAAAAAAACAGGGCTTGGCTCTTGCTGCAGTGAATATTTAAGCACATAAGGAAGAGTAGTAGAGCTTTAATGGGAAAAAAGGTTGTGAGAGTCCAAGGTATTATATCATATAGCTGAGTCATTAGAGAGTTCTTATGGGAGATGTAAATGTTCCTTCAGGCAGAGAGGAGATTTGAGTCTCCCATGTTTAGTGTGTGGCATTTAATCACCGAGGAACTAAAAAGCTGCTTTTCTTGCTCCATTTTGTGAAAAGGGCAAGGATTTAAGGTCACACACACTGAGAGCTTTTGCTGCCTGTTCCTGAATTTCACCCTTCCATCTTGCTTCTCCCTGCTAACCTGGCTTGTCTGGCTCTCATTTGGTGTGGGGATGAGGTGGCTTTTGAGAAAACCCTGTCTTTTGAAGGTTTTTGCAGTTTAATTCCTTTTATCTGGAATGCAGGCATTCAGCTCAGGTCTCCAGGTACCTGAAAGGTAGACTTGCAACCCTTGCTCCTTCCATGGCTGTACTGCCCTTATATAGACACTAATGAACAATTGACACATAGTTAAATAATATTCTTCTTTTCCTATGGGCAAGACAATATCATCTTTTTAAAACTAATAATCAGATAGAAGTCCATACTTGCAGACCACACTACCTGAGAATGAGCTGCCTACATGTAACCTTCGCAGATTTCAGGACATCATCACAAAGGTGCCCACAATCTGTCCACATCTTGATCCTTGGTGCAACACTGAAATCTTAGATTGTCTTTAATGAGATACTCACATGTGTAAACATTTCTGAGATAAGAGCTCGACACTGCAAGTCAACTGCCATTAAAAATCCTTGTTCTGTCTGCTTATAACTTTTCCAGAACAATTTCCTTTGAGGAATTGAGTCTTCTATGATGAGTTGCAGCTCAAAGATGATTTTTTTTGAATGTTTGAACAAAGTCCAACTACTTTTAAAGCACATAGGCTATGAATACAGATGAGTTGGTTTCTAGACTTAAAATTTTGTGTGAAAGCAGCCTAAAAAGGATTGAACTGTAAAGTTTGTATGCACCTAATCAGTATCAGCAAGGCTGATAAATAATTAAAAGAACAGTACTGTTATTGATTAAATGTTTGCTTTACTTATGATAATTAAGTTATATTCATTTTGAGTAGCTGGGCTGCTTCACAGTACAGTGTGAGAAATTTATTTTTTTTTAATTTGGTCTATATAATTCTCTTCTTATAAAAAACTGAAGAAAAATGAAATTTAGATAACAGTGTTAACTTATCTGTATAATGTGGTCACAGGTCTGTTAACAATCAAAATAATGGTCTAGACTAGATAAAGCACATCGGAAGAGGCACATTTAAAAATATTTTTTTTAAGCTGTTTGTAAATATGAACATTTTCATGTTACACCCTTTTTCTTTCCTTATCTATTTTCTTCAGGTATAAGCTTACTTCTGTTTCTTTCATTTTTTTGGTAAGCATTAGTCTAAGCATAAAAATGGGATTCTCGGATTAACAATTTTAATTTCTTTTCATATCCATTAAACCATATGAAATTAAAATTAAACCACTGAAATTTATAATCGTTACGGATTGTGTTCTTTAGTTTTTCAAGGTGGGAAAAGAAATTTCATCATATACCTAATTTACAAAACACCAGACATTTAAAAATGCAGCCACCACACAACTGGCCATGTGTAGAAAGTAAGTGAAATTACACAGTAGTTATTCCAAAAAAGTCTACCTGCTTTTTTTAAAATTAACTGTATTGATCAGCCAGCTGGAACCAGAGTTACTTGTGTCATCACTGGATGAATTCAGCAGCTTGCGAGCATGAGCATGGTCACTGCTTATAACTACAGGGCAGACAGTCCTGCAGTCCCATCATTACCTCAGCTGCACACCAAAGACTGCTGGAGGGCTGCCAGGATAGAGGAATCCCTTTGGATTGCATCTCCTACATACATGCTTCCCAAATGAACAAGCACAGATGATCTTGATGCAGTCCTAGCTGTCAGGCAGGGAGAGTAAGTGTCTGGAATAAACCTTATTTCAACTTTAAAATCTTATGATTCAGGCTAGTGCAAGAGGACAAGATCTTCACAGTGTAAATATTTAGAGATCTGTCTCCTGTATATGTAATGTTTCTTCAGACAGAGAACAACAAGCCTTGTTACCACCACAGATTCTCCAAGGATACCAAAAGAAGCAATATTTTAATATTTTCTTTCTTTGGCTCCTTAACTGTTTGACACAGTTGTGTGCATTCATCCTAGCGTATGCAGTAGTTTATGTCTTTGTACTGAGTAATTATAAAGCCAACAAGCAGGAATACTATAGGGTTTTTACTCAAAACAGTCAGAATAATGACAAATCAGTCTGATGCATGCTTTAAATCCTGTGTGACTGCTTCATAAATAATTTTTTTTAAAATTTAATGAAAAGAATTTTTTCCCCATGAAGCTGCCATTGTTGGTTTAGGCAGAAAGCTCCTCTGTTCATTAATATTGCTGACTGCAGTCTCTAAGTTGATTTGCAAGGATGTATGCAATTTTTTCTTCCTTCTAAGTAGTCATAAGAAAATTCTCACCTTTCAGCCCTGAAAAAGTGGTAATTCTGCTTCTGCATTTTCTTAGAAAGTTCAAGTCAAGTCTTGATCTTCCTTTCTTGTTTTGTTTTTAGTTGGCCGGTTAGTTGGTTGATTGAGTTTACTGATTCCAAAACGCCTACTGAGACATTTTTCATCTCTTATTTTAATTCTTATTAAGTAATGTTGAACATTTGGGAAAGGAAAGTTTTCTCACAAGTTTTTTTTTAAATAAATGCTTGCAGAAATCAACAATTCTGAAGTCTTGGAAAAAAAAAAAAAAGAATATCAGTTCTCTTTAGACTAATAAGGTATATTCCAATGCCAATATACACAAAATCATCTTTCTTGATCACCTGGAAAAGTTGTTTTAAAATATTCATTATTACCTGCACTTGGGGAATGTGGCCAAGTAGGTAGTCTTTTTTTAATGGGGATTGCATTCAAATTCAGATTTAATGAAAGATGCTTAGAAACTTTAGCATTGCTTTAAACTTTATAGGTGTGTAGACTACATACAGGAATATATAGACTTCATTGTGGGAGTGAGGGTTAAAAGTAAATCCTCCACCAGCCCATGACCAATGAATTAACAGCCAAAAGATCACCATGATTTTATCACTGTATTCATCTTGATCTCCTTTATTCCTCCATTTTCTCTTGCATTTGTAGTCAACTGATGAACTTGCATCTTATAGAAGTGCCAAGTTATGGAAAGTATTTCCCAGATACCTCAACATGCAACTGTAATGAATGCAGTACCACTGTAGTGTGAGATCATTTATTTAATTAAGTGTTTGTAGAGTACAGGTCTTAGATTGCTAACTGTTTGATCTTTGATTAGTCAGCCAAATGGTATATATAATTAAGCTGAAGATTAAATAGAATAGATGATCAAATCAATGGAAAATGGTCCAACAGTTAAATAGAGCCTCCCCCATCCCCCCTCCCCCTCTTTTTTATTTTTGGTCTGGTAAATCAATGAGAAAAGCAGAAAGTCAACCATATTTTTTAGATTAGGTTTAGTTTATATGAATTAATCATAAACATTTGCATAGGACTGTTTAAAAATTACGAAAATGTGAGCTCTTAGTTTGTAGTTCTCGGTTGCAAAGATTGTGCAGAATTGTTCTCTTTTGACTGATCCTAACCCTGATAGAGGAAAGCACTTAGGAAAATGCTTTGTTTAGGAACATTATTTGTGTTGCCTCACTATACTGGGAATTTTGTGGTGTCTAAAACTTCTGTGATTTATGTGTGATTTTCTTGAATGGTCAGGACTCAATGTATCTGTTGAGATAAGGCAAAAATTTTAAAATCTCAGCCTAGAATTAAATTGTGGTTTTCCCCTGAAGAGAGGTTTCTTCGATGCTGAATGCTTTGAAAAAATAGACTGTATAGTTAGTTAGTATTCAGTACAGCCACACAATTTTTGTCATATTATTACATGGTAACTGGAGGCAGCTTGAATGTTCTGATTGTGGAGGGTACAGAGAAATTCTTCTTGAACTCATTTAATTGTCTGAAGCTTGTGTATCTAATTTTCATCTCCCTTTTGGCTGTGTCAACAGTATTTCTGGCCATTTAAAACATATTCTGTGGAAGCAAGTATTTGTTTGCAGAAATCCAGAATTTTCTATTGCTATTTCTAGTACTTGAGCAAACTTCAGCTTTGTTTTTTACATGCATTAGTTGTAGTGTAACTGAAGTGCTTACTGAAAGCAAGCACAGACTGGTCATGGGCACAGCAGAAGTAAACACAATTTTTATCAATAGTCACTTGATATGTTTCCTGATAACTGCAATAATAAAAGTTATATATTCTACGCTATTTCTCTGCTAAAGGACTTACAAAGTCATTCACAATAACAGTAAATTTAATAATTTAATTCTTCTACATTTGTGAGGTCTTTGGTTGGTTTTCCTACGTTATGATTTTTCAGGCGTCTTGTCTCCGATTATCCATGCATTCTAAATACTGTATGTCACTTTTGCTTCTGCACACATATGCTGACAAGCCTTGAAAGTCATATTAAAAATGCCCTTGTGACAAAATTCAGTGGGAAACAGGTTTAGGATTTCCAACTCAAGCACGAGGAAAAAAATTGCCTTTATCACTTTCAGTAGAACAAAAGATGTGCAAAGTCCTGACAGTTCAAACACATAGTCAGAGGCTTAACTTCAGTCATGTGAATAGTCCCTTTGACTATTAACTTTTGGTCACCAAACCCCTAAAAACTTAACATTAGATGTGTAAATATTTGTAGGCTCAGAAGACAAAAAGATGAGGCGTGTGCTAAGGTGTGGCCTTATGGAGACTTAGGATTTTGTTTACCTTTAGTTGGTAACACTGTTGAGTCCTTATCAAGAAGAAAGTTACTCCTTGTGCTGCCTATATTTTTTTGAAAGATGCTGACATTATTTCTGATAGAGCTTTGTATCTTAGCTTAAAAGCCAGCCCTGCAATATTTCATCTTTAGGATCAAGCTACATTATCTCGTTTCCAGTTTTACCTGTTATCAAGGCATTTTAGCTGTTGTTCATAAGAAATTAGAAAATTCCCTATTTTAAATAGGTCATCAAACAAAGATGCATGCTGCTATTGATTGGAAAGGGCTTTATTCCTGCTCAGTTTTAATACCTTTATTAGTAGTTTCAGCATGGAAGCACTGATGAGAGTTTAAAACCCACTGGGGTTACTTGCCACATCTCACTGCTGAATGAATTCTTAGATAACCCATGAGGAAAAGCAGAAATAGTGTCAAAACACACCTCAGACTGATGGAGCCCATCCTACTTGAATAAAGGGCAGTGTGTCAGTGTGTCTGTCCTGTGAGATGAAATATGGTAACATTTTAAGTGAAGGAATTGCTTCCTGCAGCAAACACCCCCTGCCCAGTGTCTCCCAGTTGCCTCTTTTAAACCATCTGTGGGAAGCAAAAGACAAATCCTGGTCAGCATGTATGCTAAATTGAGCTCAGTAACATGCAGAACACTTGCTTTCAAATTGACAGGTGCCTCCTCAGCAGCCTAGTGAGGATGGTCAAAGGGGAATCCTTGGTGAGAGGACTTCTAACAACTCCCTCTTGGCGTGGGCTGCAGGAGATGGTACTTTTTTCTTGGTGCATAAAGGAGGAGGTTAATAGGATACAAATGAAATTCACAGACATGCAGATGAGAGGTGGTGTGTCAATCACACAGGTCCAGGAAATAACATGCAGGCTTAGTGTTTCCAGGAGTGTTTGCTTGGTTCATGCGCTTAGTAAACACAAAATTGGATCTGATTTTGGGATATAAAATGGATGCAAAGTAACATTTTTAATGTTTGGTGACATTTGTGTAGATGGTTTTGCTGGTACACCCTATGAATTGTAATAATTTAAGAACATTATGGTACTGGAAGTATTTTGGTCAACAGGAAGTAGCTCAGAAAAATGCAGCAAAAAAGTGATGTTGGAAAAAGCAGGAGTTTCAGTCATAATGTGTGTTTGTTTGTGAGTGTCCTCAGGTTGAGGCATTAAATCCCAAGATAAGCATCTGTGACTATTTAAAGGGGAGGGGTAGTATTTCAAAATCCAAATTCAGCTCACCACCAGTGAGGTACCTGAATTAGAAGTGTTGCTGTAACATTGCTCATACAGCAGGAACATTCACCTACAAGCTCTGCATCCTCTGGAACTGTCTCTGCTGACTGCTCGGAGAATCCAGGGTCCTTACATGTCTAGCGTGTGTCTATCACTGGGGACCTTGGGTAAGGTGGGAGGTATGTGAGCCCATGGCATCAGAAAAAACATATTTAGACTGAAAATCAGAACAAATGGTTTGGAAGGTATACTGGACACTAACAGTGGAAGATACCCCATGAGGAAAGGGTAGAAAATCAATTACAGTGACACTCAAATTTAGCCAAGATAAATTACTAAAGAATTACAGAGTAATCCTATGCTTACCAAGTGACGGTTCGTATAATCTGTAAGATTATTCCTACCATTAATATATACAATACTCTTATCTGGCAAAGGACAACAATCAATAATTGAAGGCTCTTACCTGAAACCGGGATTAAAGTGACAAGTGATTATCCAGAGCAGGAAAGAATGTGATTTTATTCTTTAACATTATGCGGGGGAATAAAATCACATTCTTTATACAGATAAATCTATGCATGTATATAAACATGTGCATACATATGTAAGTATTTTTATCTGTGGTTTTATATGTGAAAATATACACTGTATTATTTTATATGTATAATCTTAATGTATGTTTCCTAACTGAAGCTTGGTGGTGTTCTTATTGTCTGCTAATTGACACTTCCGCCTCCTCCTGCTGTCAGATGCTATTAGCCAAGGGTGCTCTGGGCTTGGTTTGGCCTGACCTGTGCAGCTGACAGCTCCTTCCATATTTCTTGTCTTCCTTCTTCCCAAACTGGACATGTCTCTACAGTCCATGTGAACATGGCCTCCCAAACCTAGCACTGGCAGGGAGATGAAAGCAGATTTGCGGTTCAGCCCTGGCTTCATGTTACTGATGTTGTCGTCTTTTCTCTGCTCTGGTATCCACTGCGTTTGGAGGCAGTGACGCTTCATGTTGATTTAAAAAGTGTTTAAGAACACCAAATCTGTATTGTACAGATTTCTTCACTGTACAGCTTCTAACAACTATCCGAACATACCTTTAACCTATCATTTAAGTTATGTACCATGTTCCTTAGCACACTTAAATGCATTTTTTAGGTGCTGATTCTGGGGTTTTTTCTTCATTTGCCTTCTATCCTACTTCTCACTTACTTTCTGTGACTTTTTCTCCTTTCTGATGTTCAGAGTATTTTCATTCTCTGCAAAACTTCCCCTTAGTTTTAATCCTAGAACAGCAACACATAGCTGCCACCGCTTTCAAAATACTGCTTTCAGGCTTCCAGTTAGACCAGCTTCTTCTCGGGTAGGGTCACGCAGAGGTTATGCTGCTTCTCAACTAATCCTCTGAGGCCTAGAAACAGGTTTTTCAAGCAGAATAAATAACTCTGCTGAGCTATTACACTCATTGCAAAGTGTTAAATAGCTGATTTCAGTGTTTTTGTAGACAATGATGAGTGAATACTGCATTTTGTTTCTTTTTTTAGCCTGCTTTCCTAACGAAACAAAGCTTACACAACTGTTCTGCCTGGCTGTCTGTCTGCTTGTCTGTCAGCCCCTCTTTAATAATCTGAACCTGTTCGTTGATTTCAGACTGGAATAGAGATCCCAAGGGTATGCTAGCACTGAAGAGCCTTCACTTCTACACCCTAGGAAAGGATGAGGCCCTAACACAGGCTCCAGGGAGCAACAGGTGACTCCATGGCCTTTTGGGATGGCAGTGCCAAAGCACCGCGGTTCAACTGGCAAGGTTTGGCCACCTACCACACAGCCCTTTCTGGGGGCAAAAAGAGCTTGAAGAGGGGCAATGTTCTGGTGAGGAGAAAATTGTTGGTGAATTGGGAAGGATGGTGGCCTGCTCTGTAGTAATGCAAAAGTCTGTAGGCAAGCAAGTATTGTTATTGCTTTTATTCATGGAACAAGTGCATTTATGACAAAGAAAGATGCATGCAAAAACAGTTTCCTTCTCTGGAGTCTTTCTCTTCATGTGTATGCACATCACGGACTCATGGTGCATGTGTATTCATTTTTCAGATGGTTGGCTTAGTCTTGGATTTGGGTCACTAGGTGCCACTGATATATAAACAGATGTTAATAATATTGCAGCAGGAATGTGAGATTTCATTCTCTGGTACCCCAGAGATGGAGCCTACAGCTTGCAATTTTCAGAGTCCTCATGGGCATTCAAGTTTCCAGCTCCTCCAAGTCTTAAATCTTCTCAGCATTGCTACAATTTTCAGCTGTTTATCCTTGCAGAAGCCTGTTCTTCAGATATCCAGTGTGCAGCTACTTGGTATTTGTCCCCTGTCTCTCTTTGTGCCATGGAAGATGAGACTTTGCAGCTGCTGGTTAGCAGACTTCATACTCTAAGATTTTAACATCTTCCTGCTTTAGCCATGGAGGTCACGGTCTGAATTCTCAGTTGCCTCTACTGATAGCAACTAAGATAAATCATCTGATTCACATGTTAAGCAATAAAGGTGCACATAATTACAGTGTCTTTAAAAAAAAATAATGGTGGCAGCTACTACAAACAAAACCAGAGAGAGAACAAAATCTGAACAGCTAAATGAATACTAAAAAGAGAATACACGTGCATCTGGCATCCAGGGCTGAAAGTTTCTGTATTTTATCAAAAATGGGCTGCTAGTGAGAGTGAATTCTAAATAAGGTGCCATCAGCTGAACAAGTCATTCTGTCAGAAACAGATTTAATGAGGCCTATTTCCTGGAGGTTTGTACTTTGTACCTGGATTCTCCTCTGTCTAATATGGTAGTGACCTTGATCCAAGCTCTTCTTGTGGATGGGACATTCTTAAACCCATCCCTTTCAAGCTTCTCTGCCAGTGGCTGACATCGAACAGTCCCAGGAAACAGTTCTGGCCACTCAAATTCAATGCTCTGTACTGTCAAATTATCCAAATGGTGCTTGGCGTGGTGCTGACCTGTGTAACCGTCCCCCAAACGGATCCAGAACACAGTGAGCTTTGGCCAACACCATTTCCATCAAGTAGCTGGCCACCATGTTTTGGAAAACAAGAGCATTTGGTAGTACGTGGCATGGGCTGTACACAGCCTGCTGCCCTTAATAGCAGAAAATGGTCCTGGAAAATAAAAAGGAATATAGGCATATGCTATATCAGTTACACCTTTTCCTTTGGACTACTGATACACTACCAGAGCTTTTATCCATCTGCCTATTTATACAGACCCATAGAAAATAAGCATGTTAGAAATCTCTGCTCTGCCATCAGATTTGGCTGGAAGTGACTGAGAGCTTCAACATTACTAGTGGGTGATGGACAGCGATGAGAAGGGAAATTCATAGACATGCAAATGTACACACACATTTATGCATGTATGTGCCCTTGCATGAAGGCTGCAATCACAAACCTTTCCTAAGGAAATCAGGCTAGAAATGCTGTGGCCAAATACAAACTGGTCAATCTGGTGGAGTGTGCTCTGTCACCAATCTTGGCAGTTTCGATGGGGCTTAGGTAAAGCAAGCTGTAACCTGGGAGCCTGCCCTTTTGGAGCTCCACATTTGCTCAGGCCCCTGAAATTACTTTAGTCGAACTGAATTTTATGTGGAAAAAGGCCACTGAGAATTGACATACACTATTTGAACACATTTGACTACATTGCTTAGCACACCCACAGCAATACCTCGGCTGTGGGTGTGCTGGGATGTGCAGGAGCTCCCATTAAGCCATCTCGGAGTCTCCATCGGTGAAGTAATCCGAAGCTTGACACAAGTACTTGAAGCCACTTGAAGAATGGGGTGTATTCTTGGCTGGTGAGCTTGCCCTGAGCTAGTGTACATGTTGGCAAATGCAAGGTTCATACAAGGTTGGGTCAAGGACACTGCAGTCTGTCAGAATGGACTACCCAGACAGTGCCAGTTCTTGGCACAATCTAGAACTTGTGTGCTGTTAATTTCCAGTCTGAAGTACCCTCCTGCCCTTTGAAGTTTCAAAGAAAACTTTGAAAGCATGATCTGCTCTAAACTTGGGTAGCAAATCCTCCTGAGTATTCAAGTAGCTGAACCAAAGGCTGCTAGTGGCAAGAAAATAGCCTCTACTTTCTGTAGCATGCCATCTTCAAGGGAAGGGTTTAAGAGGTGGATATTAGCAGGTTACATCTCGTCTTTTCCGTAGGTATGGTTTACATTCACAGCCCAAACCTGCTGCTCACGCTTCCCTTGATATACTATCCCTCTCTTCATCCTGCTTCCCCAATGCTGGAATGTGGAATTGTTGATACTCTACCAGCTGGGGGGTGGTTTATTTGTCCTGCACAGGGGAAAGACATTTGCACGTTATTTTTTTCACCCGCTTTCTGAGGAATTTCCAAACAATCTGTGCTGAAAAAAAAAAGTTTCCTCGTGGACTTCCACAAAAACTCATGAAAACCCTGGTTCTTAATAATTTGGATGGTGATTATTATTTTTTTCTCTCTTATCAGCCATCAACAGAAGATCAAAGTGGCAGCCTTAAAGACAGGGTGGTATAGCTAGCAAGGGTACAAGACATTACAGGTTGTCAAGATGGTATTGTTCAGGGCTGTCAAAACTAAGGGCAATTTATGCATGGTAAGGGCAAGCTAAAATCAAGGCCTTGCAGAAGAACCTAAACATTGTAGTAGTATAGCTTCTAGAAATATTTCATTGACTGAATGTTAATGTATCTGTGGGACTTTCAGGAGTGTGCATTGAGGGCAGCAGAAAATGGAATGGAGTTTAATCTGGAAAGAGACAAGAAAATTATGTCTTTCCCTGTTAGAATCAAAGCCAAAGAGAATTTGGACACTTTCCATTACTTAGAACTGACTAAGCCTCTCTTTTGAATTTAGTTTAGTGTCTATTGCAGAGATGCCAGCAAAGCTATCCATCAAATGCTGGAAGGGAAAAAACACAGGTGCTCTCCTGACCCAGCTATTTATAGGAAAGGCTGGCAATTGCATGTGATACAAATGCCCTGGTTGTGTTTTCTACATTTCAGAGCTCTAAATCCAGCTCTTTGGCTGAAAACACAGCTCAAAAATGATAATTGGCTACCAGTTGTTGCTGTTTAGCAAAGTTGAAAAAACAGGAATTAAATTTAGCAACTGGAGACTGGGAAAGGAGAAGAAAATCTGGGCATCTTTGTAGAAAACTTTCTGGTTCGAGACAAAGGTGTAAGGGTACCATAGAACTTGCATGGTATATTAGTGTAAGTATAATAGTATTTTATCAAAACCTGTACATCCAGTCATATGCATATTTAGGATGCAGAAACTGCTGTGGCTTCTAGATACACACCAAGATTTGAATTGGCAGATATTTCACTAAACTTCTCAGAAATTTTCTGTTTGTTCTCCTGCTATTTGAGGAAATCCCAGGTAAACTATTTTTTTCTGAGATAATGATTGTTGCCATAGGTTTCTGAAAGTTCTCATAATTTGTTAATTCTTAAGGCTAAAAATTATAATAAATATGAGAAACATCTGGGATTAAAGCAGAAACATTTGGAGCCTACTGAAGGGATCATTGAGAGCTTTGCATAATGATATGAGCATGTTGCTTCCTTTCTCAACATGACTGCTATTGTCTCAGTTCCCATAAAAACTGTTTCACTATATTTTTAACCACTTTTTAAAGCAAGTCTTAGCAGATTGCAAAGCCAGCAACAAATAAAGCAGTTTCAGATTCTTACCTCTCTCAGGAATCTTCCAGCAGTTCTGCTAAAACTGATGTGCGAATGCATTGACCTACTTTGGCAGAGATTTCCACAAGTCTTACAGGACTTAGAGTTCTTCACTCTATTATTATTTCCTTCTATATGCTTTAAGCAAGGGATTTGTTAGAAAGTCACATAATCAGCAACATAAATTGCTGCTGGATAAAAAAAAGTGCATATTTATGAAATAAATAAATTTTTAAAACCCCAAACCAGCTCTTATTCTGTATTGAATAAGAGCTTGTTCAAAGGCAGCAGACTCTATGCAGACTACCTGCTCACCTGATAAGTTAGTGGAAAAACAGTATAAGCAGTGGGTGTGGACAACAAATCCAAGAATATTCCATTTTGCTGGAATACCAGAAACCTAAGAGCCTCAGCTGATCTAAAGTAACAGAAAGAGTTTAAATGGAAGGAGTGTAGATTTGGATTGGATATTAGGAAGAATTTCTTTACTGTGAGGGTGGTGAGGCACTGGTATAGGTTTCCCAGAGAAGCTCTGGATGCCCCATCCCTGGCAATGTTCAAGGCCAGGTTAGATGGGGCTTTTAACTGCCTGGTATAATGGAAGGTGTCCCTGCCCATGGTAGCAGGGTTGGAACAAGAGGATCTTAAAGGTTCCTTTCAAACCAAACCATTCTATGGTTCTGTGAAATCATATCCCAGCAGTACTCCATTCTGCCTTATGCAAACCCCATCTTTCATAAAAGCACTTGAATACCTTCAGGGAACTAAAAAGGTGGCTATAACTACACCCAGATTCTGGTCCTAGCACCCTTTCTATAAATAATGTGGTGAGACCATTTTACTCATCTTGTTGAACAGCATGGTAGAAAGTGAAAGCCCTACATCTCATGTAGCATTTTTCTAACCTACTTTCCAAAAGATTTGAAATATCTGTAAGTGCATGTTTTTCCCTTTTTTTTCTCTGAACTCCAGCAATTACATGTATTTCCAAACAATATGGGAATTTTAATGTATTTGATAAAAAGATAGAGGTTCACCTTTAGTTTGCACAGGCTTAACGGTGTAGAGGAGAAAGGCTGTAGTGTAAGGAGATTCAGGGGTGACCTTATCACTCTCTACAACTCCCTGAAAGGTGGCTGTACTCAGGTGGGGGTCGGTCTCTTTCTCCAGACAGCAGCTGACAGAATCAGAGGACACAGTCTCAAGCTGTGCCAAGGGAGATATAGGTTGGATATTAGGAAAAAGTTTTTTTACTGAAGGAGTGATAAAGTACTGGAATGGTCTGCCTGGGGAGGTGGTGGAGTCACCATCCCTGGATGTGTTTAAAATAGACTGGCTGTGGCACTCGGTGCCATAGTCCAGTTGTGGTGCTAGGGCATGGGTTGGACTCCATGAAGTCCAACCTAGTCATTCAGTGAATTCTGTGAACTTTTACTCCTGATATGACATGAGGATGGAGAGAAGTAAGAAAGAAGTAAGAAAGAGAGAAGCCCTACTGCATAAAAGACATAGAGTAATAGCCATAGCTCTCCTGAGTTTCACAGACACAGAGCTGCAGGGAGCCAGGGGCTCTCCTAGCCCTGCTTCAGACCAGCTTGCCACCCTGAGCAGCAGCAGCTGCAGAGGGAGGTTCTGTAGCCATTACTAATGCAATAGCATATGTGACGATGATTTTATAATACTGACGCAAGGTAGGTGGGGAGGTGACACACCAAGCCCCACACCTGCCCCAACACTGTAACGTCTCTGTGGAAAGCCGGTGCTAGTCACTCACAACCCCAGAGGCTGTCAAAACGCTCTGAATGTAATTCTCTGTGTGATAAGCAATGTGTACATTGCTATGACACTGTCGGAAGTTCTCCGTGCAAGTCGTGCCATCTGGGAAGGGCAGTCTCATCCTGGAAGGTAAGCCTGGCACTGGCTTACCCACATCCAGACCATTTTTAAAGTATCCTTAAATGCTTGCAAAAATAGTTCAGGGTTCCTTAGTAGCTTATATAGAAGAATAGTCCTGTGAACTTTACAGTTTGTTGGCCCATGGTGAAACCCTGATACTGTGGAGTCCAATAGCAATCTGGGAAGATCAGGGTACCAAACAGAACAGCATCTCAGAAACCAGCTGCTCACCAGTTCTGGCCTGGACTCCCGTGGTTAACATGATGCTTCAAAGAAAGTTTAAGTGACAGCTTGGGCATAGGCAGCTATCAAATCCTCTTTAAGTTCCTGGGGAGTTTTTTTGGGTTTTTTTAAATGCTTTACTTCTGTAGCAATGTTTCCAATTCATAACCAAAGGTGAAAACCTTTCCTTAGCAATAGCAAAACTACTTTTATTTGGAGAGTGTCCAAAGCATCTAAAACGGATGTGAGTGAATCTGTTGGGGTGTGGCACAATTTTTTTTCTCTGGTGGAACCAAGCCAAACAGAGAGGTATTTTTATGCAGAGCCTGTGGGTACCTTCAAGCCCTGAGCAGTTCATCAATCTCAGGATCCATCTCCAATCAGAAAAGTCAATTTAAGAGCTGCTCTTGTTTTACACTGGGGAGAGGTACACAGAAGCCTTTTCTGTTTTATCTAGTGTGTCTCTGTAAGGGGCAAGCAGTAAAATAACATCCTAGAACTCTGAGAAATATATAGCATCACACTGTATGTTCACAGTGTTTATGATGAATTACTTGAAATACATAGACCAAGAAATGCAGGATTTGAAAGAAACCTAAGAACTAATATTGGTTTCTTGGAGTGCTGAAATAGCAGAAGATAAGCTTATCAAGTGAAAGCCTAGCTCCACTGAAATCAGTAGGAGTTTTGTTTGGGCTTTCAAAAAAATGATAACTGCACTGTGAGCTAGTTTATGGCTTTCACTAGGTAGGAACTACAAAGTGAAACCATATCCTTATACAGTAGACAGGTATTTGCCAATCATGTTTGGGCTAGGATCAGGAACAAACAAAATTTGCTCTGTTCTTTCTTTTTTGGTCTTCTAATTAATTTCTGCTTCGTTCTACTGCTGCAAAGAGCAGACACTGAATTGGGATTGTGTGTGTTGACAGTCCTGGCTTGAGCCTTCCCGCGGGTTGGCTGAGATTTCACAATACATTTTTTCCCATGGTGTTTTCTGTCACATATTTTTTTAAACAAGCACTATTCTGTCAGCTATAGAGGACAAAAAGAAAAGATGTGCTGTAGAACAGCAAGCAAAAGGCAATTTCAGTTTTAGGATTTGCAAGATTATGTAATGGTATTAGCAATCCTTTTCTGTAATCTCTTTATAAAATGTATATTCTATTTATTAAACATGCTGTTCAAAGGAATAAAGGCAATTAAGGAACATTTCATTACAAAGAATGACGCAATTTACCTTTGGCCACAGAAGCATAAGCTCTACTGACATTACAAAGTCACTGCCAACAGATCTGGACTTTGGCTTCAATCTAGAGGAAACAGACACCTGAAAATGAGCCCAGCTGAGCATCTACTTGCTGCCACATTAGCTGTGAAAACTATGACGGACATGCGGATCCACATGAAGTCATACAGCAAATATTTGGTGCTGTTACATGTACTGTGGTTCTTCCTGTTCAGAGAACTCCTGTTCAGGTAATTTTTCCAAGAGAATAGCCTTCTGATGCAGTTGATATTGGCACCATTGGTATGAGCTTGTCCCCTTTGAAATCACTGATAAAATTTCTGTCCTCTTGGACAGAAGCAGTATGGGGCCAGGAAGCTATAGAGATAAAACACCAAAATCTACTTTGAAAGTTAAGGAAGCATTAAGGTCAGAAAAATAACTTTCATTAAGTATGATAAAAATCAATGCCATTTGCACTGTCCAGCTATTCATCTTTGTACATGCAGATTATCTGCATCTGGTTATCACACTTCATAATCCCAGCCTGGCTCTGATTGAAAAAATGCTTTACAAAACATACAGCCCAGGGCAGAAGACTCCATAAAGTCAATGTTTTTACTGCTTTTCTTTTCTTCTTGATGTAACAACCCTCTTGTCATGGCTTTTTTTTTTTCTTTGTTCGTTTTTCTTTTTTTTTTTTTTCAGAGGGGGAATAAATAGATGATATAAGATGATAGCATAAAATTGATTCAAAATTTGGAACACAGCCAAGAAAACTTCTGAGAAGACAGATCCTTGGTATCATGTGCTGAAGGTCAGCATGGGAACCATTGCAGAGCTTTTCTGTGGACGCTGGCTTCATCCCTGTAGGCACCAGTGTCTCCCTGTATAAGAACCACTATATTAGACACCAGGAATCAGCTCTTTAGGTGGGAGAAACGTACTTGCAATTAAAAACTTCAGAGAGGTAGGTATTAAAAAAAGAGATGGGGTAGAGGATAGAAGAACCATCCAGAAAGAAGTACTACTATGTCTGCCACCCCAAAGATCTACTGTAACAAACAAAAAAATTGAGAATAGGAACAGAACCGAATCAAGTTCTACTCCAACAGGTCTCTGTTGTAGTGGTAACAGTGAATCTCTTGCTGCTGGTCCATTAGCTGGCACACTGCTGTAGTTACTGATGGCATCAACATTTATTTTGGGATGATGTGCATGAAGGGAGGAGGAAGGAGTGATTTTGCTCACAGCAGCTTGCCCAGACACTCTGGGTCTTGATATTCCTGTCCTGCAGTCCATTACTTCCAGAAGAAACATTGGACAATCATTTGCTCTTGGGCTTGCAGGTTGAAGGAGGATTACAGGTCCCTTCCCTTTGGCCTGTTTGTTAAAAGGAGAGTGGCACAGTGCCTGCTGTAGACTGGCCACACGTGCTGCAATGACGCAGCTGCCACTGGGTTGCAGAGGACAGACTGGCCAGGATGGAGCTGGCCCCCCCAGCAGCAGCAGTTGTCCCTGCAGCTCCCATTGCTGATTGCAATGTGTGGCAGCAACCACAATCTCACCTCATCTTTCTGCTTCCCACCTGTAGCATCCCAGACTTGACCCTCAGGGCTGATGAGGAGGAGGTGAAGGCTTGCTAGGGATGAGGGGGAAGAGGAAGCAACTCCAGATACAGATTTCAGAGGAGAGGATGCATTGCAGTGTGGGCATGAACAATCCCAATTCTCAGGTCCAGCTGTTGGCTTCTGAAGTCAGACTCCTTCCTATTCAGGAAGGTCAGCAATGTACAGCATTACTCAAACTACAGTGACAGAAACCTAGTTAAACAGAAGTGATGAGAAAAGCCTGGTGGAACGAGCCCAGAAGGAGGAGCAAAGCCCTTAAACTTATTGGGCAAAGGCTGACTAGCAGCTTCCCTGCTTGGCCCAGAGAAAAGGGAAAAGGTGTAGTATGTGCCCCTGAACTCTCCTTCCAAAGGTCACATACTGAAATAGTCTTTTGAAAGGATTTACAAAAGCTGAATAGCCATGTTTGATATCTCTAATAACACCAGTATTTGTAACCAACTGCCACAAAGCCTGTAGTATAAAATACTGTGGCACACCACTCAAGGTTCCTTCACAGCAATGACTGTCCATGCGAGCTGGTTGCATTTTTATGTGCCAGGAACCTGCTTGCTGTAGGAGGTATTAAGTTGCAGTGAGCATAATGAAATGCTATAATGTATGAGCCTGGATGGATGGGGCAGTTCCAAGCAGACATCCCATCAGCAGCAAGATTCAGGCTGCTAAGAGGCACTATGCCACGGGCCTCTCCTGAGCTTTTGGGTAAAGTAGCTTTTTAATTGCTTCTTCCCCAGGCACAGCAGAAAGTCCTTAGTGGTTATGTCTCTTAGCTGAATTAAGTTGGTGCCTGGCCAACCTTGGTCACAGAATTTTTTTTAAGAAACCTCGTGCTGTTGGCTGCATTAAGTGCTTCATAAGTGGGTGATCATTGCTGACACGCATTAGGTAATACAGGAGTTATCTATCGTTCAAGCAGTGTGCTCAATAAATTTGATTGAACAGGCATGGCTACAACATTGGCCAAAGTATAAAAACCTCTCTCTTGCAAGTTTCTCTTTTTCTAGTGTCATAAAATAGGAGATTGAGTGTAACATTAATTTTACAGACCAGAAGAAATATAGCTTAAATAGTAGTTCATTATTTTTTAAAAATAGCTTTGATTCTTTAAAAAACCCAAACCAAAACCTATCTGTTATTTATTACTGCATTACATACTGTCTGACCATACAGCACAGCTTGCTTCTGACAGCTTGGTTCTAAGGCTTTCTTATGAGATGGAAAATCCTTTTGGACCACAATCCAGAGGAGTCCCAGCCCACAGTGTCCACATCTCAGGAGAGAACACAGCTCCACGGGTCATCCAGTCTCTGTTCCTGCTGAATATAAACCTCCCTGGAACATTGGTTTGTGGATGCAAACTGGTAGAACTAGCTGAGAGCAACTTTAAAGGCCCAGGATTTAGGAACACAGATTCCTAAAAGAGTTAGGACTCATTTTTTGCTTTACCCAAAATTAAATGCAGGTGCTGCCCTGGGATCAAGGACCTGATCCTCAGGCTCTCCTTTCCTATGCAAGTTCTTTGCTTACTGATGTTATTGAGAAGATACCTCCATGGGTTATGCCATTTCTTATATAATCAGCAGAAACTATCTTTTCAAGGTCATTAATTGCAGTCAAGCTCAAATACTCAATGTTTTTTGGTGGGGCATGCTTATGTAATCTGGAAGTAGTTTTTATTGAATTATACCTTTCCTAATTGTGGCTCCTAGAAAGTGAACAATCATTTCTGAACTTGAGGAAATCAACAGCTTAGTGTCCCAATTACAGGCCAAAGTTTTATCCATAATGTTGAACAGAGTGTTTTCCATTTGTGTTTGTATAAACGCAGAACTGCTCAGTTAAGGTGTAGTGATTTACAGCAGAGGTTGCTTCACACAATTTTAACCAGTATCTGTCTCCATCCCAGTATTCCACACTTCTGAACAAAACTGAAAATAGTTTTTTTACTGAAATAGTTCTGCAGGAGGCTGAGTATCCTCCCTACCAGCTGAAGGTCCAGCCCACCGCTTGCTGCAGTCTCTAGGAAGTTTTCCATGACTTCAGGACGCACTGGGGCTGGCTCGGCGTCTGTTCCTTTAAAGCAGCAAACTGGTTTAGCTAGCACAACCAGCGCTTTGCAGACAACTCAGCAATTACGGGATCATGTAACTACAGTAAGAGGCTGAGCTGCAAATTACTGTAATTATGAATATTTCTGTTGCAAGGCAAATTTACAGCCAGATATGTCACATCAAAATTATTTTATTTTATGGGTAATTCTAATTTTGCAATACATTTCTAGAACTTCATTTTCCTGTTAAACAGCATTTTAATTTGAAGAGTCTCCTACAGTGGTTGTGGTGGATTATTTTAGAATTCAGAGGCAGATTATGAAATGCAAGCATGCTAAATCCTGATCTGAGACTGAATAGCACAGTTGGGAACAGTGATTAATATCATCATAAAGGTATTGGACAGTGTCTCAGAAGAGGCTGAGTTGTCTCCTGTGCCTCCCATGTACCCAGACGAGGCTCAATCTGCCATAAAAGGGAAGCACCTCCAGAGAGCTCAGCTTCTGGGGGTTTTAATCTCAGAAAAGAGAAGGAATGTGGGGTGAGACTGCTCCCAGGTACATGTGTACCTGGTTTGAATGCCAAAAGCAAAGCAGCCAATCTTTTGTGTGACCTTGAGTAACTCAATTTTCCAGTGCTTGTTTTTATTTAGTTCTCCACCTGTACGGCGGTAAATACAGAGAGGATTGGGCAGGATGTATTCACTGATGGCATTTAGGTTCCCAGAAACTTTGGTAAAATGGTCTTGCTCTTTAATAAGTTGACAATTTCCCAATCATTTTTTTATTACAACGTAGTCTCAGGTAATCTGCATCACTGCTACCACCTCTGACCTTGGCTCCAGGATTCTGAAAGCAGTACAGACTGCAAAGTAGTGATTTCCATGGATTTAAGTCTTGTGGAACATTCCAGATTCCAGCCATAGTACCATTTTTTTAAGTAGACCTCCATGTTTCTAAAGCGCCAACCTCCTTAGGGGGGGGCTTAAGTGCTCCGAAGTTTAAGGCACAGCTCAAATGTTACTGAAGGTGATGTGCAGCACAGCTTGTCTTCTGGCTGTTCATGTTCTCAGCATGAACTCTGTCCCATCCCTGATTGACACTGGGCAAGTGCAGCAGCTTCGCCCAGCTCCCTGCTCAGCACCAGGCTGTGACCCACTGCCAGTGGAAAGAGCTGTGACCTGGGGCCGCCAAAAGCAGGAATGACCTGCTCACCTTTGTCTTCGTATTCAGTCATGTTAGCCTCCCTCTCAGGAGGAAGCCAAAAAAACAACCACCTCTCTTGCCAGCTCGTTCATTAGCACTTAATGGGACAGGCTCGACCCGGTTTCCCCGCTGTTGATGGCAGGGGGCTTGAGGCACGCGTGGCATGCAGGGCCAGGCTGGGGGCATGCTCTTGTCCGCTCCCAGGTGGCACCAATGACCTGGGCTGTTTTCTTCAAGGAACAGCTGCAGGCTGGGGCCGGAGCTGGGAGCTGGCTGCAGCAGCACACTGTGTTCCGCTGCTGAGGTGTGAGCAAGAGGAGCTACAATCTTCAGCCCCCCTGACAGGGTGATAGAGGGTGCTTTTGCTCTGTATCCCTAAAAAGGCCTCAGCAGTCATCACTGTGATACTCGGGAACTCTCAGGTCTAATAGCCTATCCCTGAGAAATAAAAGCTTTGTTACGTCTCCTCTTCCTGTTGCAGAGATAGCTGATAAAGATGTGGGGTGGATTTACTTCCACCTGAGTCTGTTTTTCTGCTGTCTCTGGTGTCTGGCAAAATCTCTCTTCTAAATATTAGGTGCACACAGACAGATCCAGAATATGGGAACCAGACCAAGGTATGCAGCCATGTCATAGAGTAGCCTCACTCACTGCCTTCCCGGTTCACACCTATTCCCTGCAGTTTTTGTTGTACTCACAGATTATTTTCACATCCCTCATCTAGACTCTAAGTCAAGTGGCAAGGTACTGACTCTGACCAAATGGTTTGCAGTGGGATTTTCTCTTGGTGAAGTGTTTGTCCCCAGCCCAATACAAATGAAACCTCTGGTTACAGGCTTTCCTGACGATGGATGCATAGCAAATTTTCCCATCCAAAGTCATGTCCTTATGTACAAACCGGTGGGTGGCACTGAGCCACCCAGTTTCTGAGGTGCCATGGACAGGATCCTGACCCTGAGCCTTTATTTTAAAAAATACTTTTAGTATTTTCATTCCCAAATGCAGAAACATCCAAGAAGCTTTGCAGTGGAAATAGCCTGTGCAGTGTCTCTCTTGCCCGCACGCTTTTCAGAGAGCTGTTTTGTTCTAGCAGGAATGTCATGACACCCTTGTGACCGGGCTGCTGGGGTCAGAGGGCTCCAAAAACTGCAGTGGTGACTGGAAAGAAATTACTTTTCAGACACTGGAAGGGTTTAATGAAGAGCAGAGAGTAAAATGGTGTAACAAAATACTAACATGTCATTAACTTCTGCATTATGTCACAGCCAAATTGCTTATCAACAGTATTGCCCATGGTCTGGCCTTGCAAACATCCCCTCCAATGAGGCTAATTCCCATCAGCTTGACGGCTGAGACGTGATAGTCCCCCTGGTGAGGTATCAATTATTTATTCCGCGCACTCCAAAAGTCAGTGGGTCCCTTTGATATGCAATATGACTGTTAAATTAGCTGCTGAAGGACTGCCGCTGCTTTTCAAGCTTCAGCCTCAGCGAGAGACATTTCCACCTCATTGCTCCTTATCTCACTCATTTCCTCATGCAGCAAAGCCCATTTAAGTGATTTCGGCCCCCGGGTGCGCCTTCCCACCTCCACACTGCAATTCACTGTCCCGCACTTGTGCCGGTGGAATTGTTTTGTGTGGGCAAGAGGTAAATCAGTCCTCTGAAGTATTAGTGCTCCTCCGTGGGATGCTGTCAATTATTTCATCCAGGAGCTGACTGTCCCAACATTTCCTTCTGATGTTCCTCTGCACAGACAACTTTTCAGCCCTTCCCCAACCAAGGAGGTCCACTTGAACCACCAGGCAGGAGACGCCTCCTGCATGACTGTTGTCCTTTCTCATACATGGCAAACTAGATTAAATTCCTCATGAAATTCACTAGCAATTTAACTGAGAATTAATGCAAATAGCCAATTTAAAATATGCCCATGAGGAGATATTTAAATACACACTTACTGGTCATTTATATTCTATTACATTACATTAGGCTGGAATATCCATCTGTTATTTAGCTTGCCCAAGACTTTTCATTAAATAAAATTATAACAGTTGTTATAATGCAGAATTTGTTAATGCGGGTTAATAGCCAAATATTTTATTACCTATAAGAGTAAAGATAGAAAAAACTGTGTGATCTCATGTGAAAGAAGTATTCCTTCTATTTCCTTGGAAAATATAAGGTGGAGCCTTACACATTTTTTGAATTTTAGAAGTGTAAATGAGGTCAGTCGTCTTGGCTTTGTCTCAGACCTCACATTTTCAGTGGACTGCTCAGACTGAGGGATAGGTATCAAGGTAGCTATTTCAGCTGTATAAAAATTATTAAGTTTAATTAAGGATTAATTTATAATTAAGGATGTGTCTACAATGACACTTTGCACTGGGAAGTATTTCTGAAATGCATCCCCTAGGCACCTCCATTTTCCCTTCTAGGGTTCACAACACGGGGTAGTCTCAGAGACCCCAGCTGCATCCCTTGCTGATAAAACTCAAGGAAAAGGTGTTCCCTAGGGACACATCTGGTGTGTTAATGGGATGAAACTAGAATGAGACCAATATATATCATGTAAATGTCAAGTTTCCAGCATCTGATCCCCTTGCACTGAACTATTTGCTTAACTGTACATGGCCAAAGTCAGTACCAATCCTCAAAGCTCACCTTCCATTGTGGAGATGTCTGGATACATCCTAGGAAACAAACTTAGAAAACTCAGTCCTTTGCAATTCTGTTTGAAGAGCATGATTCCACCCCAGCCTTGCATCTGTCTAAAGTTCCATCAAACTATCTCCCAGTTAGGACCGTGCCTGTGGAGGCAGCTTGACCTGCTTTCAGGCTCCAAAAAGCGCTTTTGCAAAACATGTATCCGCAAGCAGGAATCTCTGCTCTCTAAATTGGAGTCACAGCTCATGAGTCCTGTCCCTCTTACATCCCGGGAATGCCCAGAAACCTGTGTCCTGGCATGGCATGACATGTTGGCACAAAAAGTAGCTAGGACCCAGGACTTGAGCAGAAACACCTCCTAATGATGCTGCGTACCAGAAAGTAATTTCTGGAACCCAAACTATGTAAGTAATGTAACGTCTTCTACTGACCTCTCTTTCCCCTCTCAGCTCCCAACCTTATAAATAGCTCTTACTTCCACCTTAAGGATTTTTCCAGAGCCCTGCTGAGGCTGTTGGTCTTCCTATTTTTAGCTTTGCGTTTATTGACAGTGGTTTCCTCCTTCTCTGCCGATTCAGACTGCAACCTAGAAAACAAAAAGGTTATTTGATTCCCAAACTGGCTTTCTGTGGACAGATCTTTAAAATTTCTGAAGACAAAAAGAGAGGTCACGGTTACTTTCCGTCACAACTGGCATATACAACTTCTGTGAGTCACCAAGGGAGCCTTGTGTTGTCTGCCCTCACACACTTCCTGAGACCCAGGAACACGCTCTCTGATATCCAAATGCAATCAATTATCCCTGTGGAAGCCAGCAGTGAGGCCTGTAATGGACATGACTAGGAGTAAGAGGGCAAGATGCAGTTTAGACAACTCCAGCCAAAAAATATTGTCCCTAAATGCATAGGAAAAAACTTCTAGATTTAATCATACAAGCAATTTTTCCCATTTTTCAGCAGGTGCCATGGAATCACTAATCTTGATCTTCACACTGTAGCAGTATATGCTAGAACTAGATATAAACTAGATATAAGCTAGATATAAAATTGTCATTTGGACAAATTTCTTGCCATGTGTTTGGATGTAGTGCGTGGTAGGCTTGGTGGGATCATGCCAATTTAGGGTGTTTGTGATTTGCAAACAAACTTGTGAAGCTGAATGGTATGCCCATACAATTTATGGAGCTTAAGGGAAGGCATGGGAGTAAATACATCCCGTCAAATGTGGCTTTTACTGATGCCCTGCTTTATTCTCATTAACCAAAAAGAGGAAAAAACCCTCAGACTGTGGGTAGTTTTAGGAGCATATTTTTATAATTTACAGGAAAAGTCCTTTCTTGTGGGGTAATAATCCAGAAAAAAAAAATGGAAAACAGTGATAGTATCACTTTAAGCCATCGGCAGATAACTGTTTGACAAACATAATCATTTATAAGAACTTGTGTGTTTCCTTGGTGTTCTGCTTCAAGCACGGAATTCCAGACAAACCCAGCAAGAGAGCTCAAATGACAGAAAAAGCCACAAACTGCAACAAAAATTGATTTTTCAGAGGTACGTGACATAAGACTTGATTTTCAGAGACGTGCTTAAAGTGGGACACATGATTAAAGAACTTGCTGAATCAGAGATTTTGTGTACAAAAGACCAGTTATGCAGCTAACGGGCTGTGCAAATAGGCTGTGGGATGTCCTCGAGCAGTCGTAGCTACGTACAGAGGAGCTGCACGTTCATTGCTGCTACAGCTTACATGAACGCTACCCGGGAAAATACAACTCACAGTATGGCAGCAGCTCCAAAGATTTTCAACTGTGAATTGAATTTTGACTTCTACCTTGCCTCCACAGGTAAGATCTGCCTTGAAAAGCCAGCAGGTTAGATGTGGTCTGTGGTAGATTGATCCTCTGGGACTTGAAGTGACTCAGACACTTGATCTTGAGGGAGTAATTGATAGTAGCGATATGTTGCCATCCAATCTTTGGGCCAGTGAGAAGATGAGGGTGATAACACAGTTTGTGGGTGAGTTTCAAGGCTGTTTCTTGCCAACGGAGGAGTGCCAGGGTGGCTTTTGTCCAAGACCATGGTGGAAAACATGCTCCAGCCTCTCCCAGCCTCTGCTGTTTCTTTTCTCATCCATGCCTCCTTCTCCTGGTCTCCTAACCATTCTGACCCTATTTCCCAGCCTTTGAGCTGTTTATCTTTCACCCAGCCTTCTCTTCTAGTCCTTGGTTCAGTCTCTGCAGCACCACAGGGGACAGAGCCAGTGGCCTTACTTCAGTCATAGTCTTTGTTCCTCTTTCCCTTGCTCACCTTACAAGGCTCCTAGTTCTGATGCTTTCACCATGACCTCCTGTATTTGTGCTGCTGCTTGTCTTCTCTGCCACTGAGGTGGGCACCTCCTCCTCCAGGCAACCTGGGCATCAGGCAGTGGAACGCCAAAAATCCAGGAGACACAGGCACCATGCCCTCAATTTGTGCACTGAGAGCCACGCTGGCCACCAAGAGCAGAAAGGTTTGGTATGAGAGGTGAAACATACTCAAAGCAGGTGAGACCCCAGGAGAATGTAAACAACCACAGTTAGACAAGATGAAGACATAACCACCATCTCCCCCACAAACGAGTCTGTGAGAATAAATTGATTAATAACTGCATCGCAGTCATGAGTGACACAAAAGGGACCATGAGGAATGGAACAAATCTGCCTCTGAGAAAGGCTTGGATAATGTGTGGTCAGTGGAGCAGTGGGCCATGCACTGGATAGTGAGAAACAAAACACAGAACAGCTGTTCTGCGGGTGGACACCATACCTTCTGCACCACTCATCACAGCGACTGGAGGATGTCACAGCAATCTGCCTTGAAGGCAGTTTAGAGGAAGAGATTAGAAATTTAGTTGGTGTGGACAGGTTGTGTCCTTGTAGCCTAAGACAGGAGGTGTAAGTACTCCTTTACCCCATATTTAATGATGTCCAGAGGCTTCTTGCAAAGCTTCCAAACTGGAAATTTTGCCTCACTTTGCAGGCTAGTGTTCCTTTAGCATAGTTCTACCTGCATGCACAGCATTGTATAGATTCAAAGCAGCACCTCCCACCACACCCTCAAATGAATAGCTGGGGCAGACGACAAGGCAGATGTGTAAGACATTTGAGGTATGAAATGCTACTGAATAAGCAAGCAGCTGTATACTGATCTAGCTTCTTTTTCCAGATGGTCGCAGCGAGCAGCATCCTGCAGGGAGCGTTATAATGGTCGAGTCCTGAGCTGACAAAGGCTGAGTAAGTGTAATAATATCTGCGACTTGAAAGAAAGGATTGTACAATTCTTGCCAAGAACAGATGGCAAGATAGTGTTCTTAGCCACAACTGATACCGACCTGCTAGCAGGAACCACAGATCTTTATTGCAAATATATCTTATAACAATTGATGCAATCCCTTAATCAAAGAGCCTTGACTGCTCCTCTAGTTAATTCCCCCATCCAGTCGGCATTACCGGGCAGTGTCTGGTATAAGGCTTAGCCACATAAGCCGCTCCTAGATTCCTATCTCGTGAAGATGCTGGCTCGTATCGTGCATTACATCAGCCCAGTCAGATTAGATAGAGAAAGGGGCTTTATTCAGACTGCCTATCAGCAGTGCCTCACGTAGATTCTGTGACTCTTAAAGGATCAAAGGACTGACGAGTGATCCAAAACCCAGACGTCACGACATCAAGAGACGTACTGTGGCACAAAACCTAGGCAGATCTTCTGCTGAAAATGCCAACCAAGGCCACAGCAACCACTCATTTTGTACATCTTAGCATAAACTGTGACTCAGATTTTGCACAAGGGTCCCCTTTGGGAAATTACGTGAATTCAGTGTTGTGGTGAGTTCAGAGTAGATAGGCAACCAGTGCTACAGGTCAGCTGATGAGGGAAACTCAATCAGCTAGTACAACTGCTTGCAGTCATGGACCTGTGACCTTAATCTAGACAGGGGAAACTATTTTAGCACAGATTAGCCAGCTAGAGCTAAATTATCTCCTCATTAGCCTGCATTTCAGTCTGAGCTGTACCTTCAAATATTTGATAACATAAATTTAATATCAATATAAAATAAAATTTAATCTATTCTTTAATATCAATGTTAAGAGGTAGCAGTTAGACTGCACTAGCTAATGGATTTTACAATAACTCCTTTTGTCCTAAACTAAGCAAGTACTCACCTGCCATAAGGAAATCACCTCTGGTGTTTCATTTTTAATTCATCCTAGCTTTCCTTTTTGCTACAGATGCATTCCCCCTTCCTTTCCCATGAGAACTTCCATATTTAGACTTGCTTCGGAAAGCTGTTACTCTCCAGCATGCCATACATAATATCAAGACTGTGAAACTTTGCCCTTGACCATTCACTATGAAGTCAGCAAAGAAAGAGATGGGAAAGGTGAAGAGAGAAGGGGGGAAGTATTTTTAAAACACCACTGCTGTTTTAAAATCCACCCCTTTACCTGTTATTTATAATGGTTAGGGGAATGGTGAGGACATGAAGATGAACCCTGAAATGGAGTTGGGGAAAATGGTCCTCTCTAAGGGGTAAAGAGGATTCCCATGCAGAGGGAATGGCAGTTTCAGACATGGGCAGTGACAGAGCCCAGGCTGTTTCACTGGGCAACACCTTGAGTTGTGGACAGACAAGGTAACTGTGAGCAGTTTGAACCTGTGCTCTATAAATATACCCCAGCCAATTTCTAAGCATCCCCACTAAATCCAGTACCTGTTAGAAAAGTTCTGATGGCCTCAGGGAGAGCCCAGGGCTCGTGTTTGGTTTAAAGGTCAGCTGTGGGTGCCCAGAGCAATGTCAGGTTGAACGTATACCTCCTGTGGGCAGGGCTTGTTCCTCACTCAGCTCCTCCACGCACCACCAAACTTGCCCACTCAGCACAAGTCATCTCTTGTTACAGCAACTGAAGTGCATTCTTCTCAAAATCCCACAGATTAAAAGCAAAAACAGCCTCTGAAATGCCAATTGCACTTTTCATAAGAATGCCTTTTCTTCTTCTACCTGTATTGCTTTTCATCTTTACTGCTGCACACTTATACAAACCATCAGTGCTGGGGGTGGTACTGTCTTTGCTGTTTTCTTTTCAAACAGATTAAAAACTTTATCTTTGCAGATCAGATGTAAGCTCAAATGCTCTCCGTGCCACCAGAGTCTGAACCACCTTTGTGTCTGTGGGCAGAGTGTTTGCCTTCCCTTTTCCTTAACTCAGAGGTTCCTACAAACCCAAGCAGTTGTGTTTGATACTCTGGTTTATTAAGATTCACAGACATTACTGTTGCAAACACCAGTGGGGATAGATGGAGTCTTATCATGTCAGCTGAAAAATAACAAAGTGACATTCACTGAGAAAATGAAACATAATACATCTAGAGGAAAACCAGATAAAAGGCCGATGTTTGAGGCGACGAGAAACCTAGAAAGTCAGAGCTTTGGAGGAGATCTGGGAGCGGCAGAGTGTGAAGAATGAGCTTTGCAGGGACAGGTGAAAGGAAATGAGCAGGACGATTTTGACCCAATGTTGCATGTCCCTGTGGGCAGACAGGGCAGTGTCAGTGGAACATGCTGGAGCCGGCTGCCCTGTCACTCGCACAAGGTGCCAGACCATACAGCTGAAGGCACAGCAGGGTGAGGCATCCCCATGCTGGAGCCAGGCTGCAGTTTGCTTTCCCCTGAAGCTTTCCAGCATTATACACCTACTCCCCAGCAGTCCGAGTAATCCTGTCTTCACCCGGGTGTCTTCCCACCTGCCCGTCACTGGCGACTCTCCCGGCACTGACAGCAGCACAGGTTCAACCAGACGGGTCCTCAGACTGGCCAGATCCGCAGAGGCTCCTTGGTGCCTTCTGTTGAAACAAGAGCAATTCGCTCAAGCAATAAATCAGGAGGTGCAATGTCTAAATGTTGGTGTGCTGCAACACAGTTTCAGGCATCAAAGGAAATTTGCCCATCTCTACAGCTGCAGATGGAAAGGCTATAGATCCAAGAGTAAGATTTATATAGCTCACAGTGCCATTACTTTAGGTTAACCTTTTGCTATCTCCCTTGTGCTTCTTGAAAGTGTTGGAAAGTGCACTTCAAAGGGGCATTGATTTCAGTGGGACTCAAAGCAAAGCATGTACTCAGGGGGTGGGCTGAGGCAGGACCTGTAACTTCTTTGAAGAGTAGGTCTGGCATGCTGTATTTAAAGTGTATTTTGAATGCCAACATATTTGCCATTCCTTAGTATCTGCTCTGTGCAGGGACACATTTCCTTCAGCCTTCTCAAATGGGGCAAAGACAACTTTGTTGGTCAAAATCGTCTTGGGAAGTGTTGGCCTCACGGAAGCTGACATCTTCCTTCATCACCTCTTTCTCTTTCCTACACAACAAAGAAACCCAAACTGTGTGCAAGACGTCAGCAGAGAGGCTCTTACACACTCCCCTTTCATAATCTAGCACACTGGAATCTTCTAGTGAAATCAGGCCACTGATGAACCACTGTGACACCTGTAGAAGTCAGAAAACTCCAGTGAATCCTGGCCTCAAGGAGCTGTTGGCAGGCTGCCTTTGCTTCCATCACTACATCTGGTCTCCAAGCAGAAGGCAAGCACCTCATTTCCCAGGTTGATTTTAGGCCATTAAATAAGAGCATTTCTATGACATGAGAGGAACAAAAAAGGAAAAAGCGTACTAAAAGCTAAGTCACATGCATATTCTGTCCCTCTTGCACACCCAAAACATAATATAAAATTAATAAGAGATTTTTGATAAAGATTCTTTTCATTTCTCTTGCCAGAAGCTCAGCATAATTCTCCTTCTCCTTGGTCTGCCCTTGTTGGTTCCCTCTATCCATAGCTGAGGTTCTCGTGTGACACAAGCAACTCCCTGTGTCTAGATGTCTGGATGTCTTCCCCAACATCTTTAACTTGCAAGGACTTTACAATAGCTTCCCTTACAGCCCTAAATCTACATCTGAACCTCTTTCTGTGCATTTTCTCATCCTCACGCTCGTATTCCTAAAGCTGCCTTGCTCATTTTGAAGAAGTTTTTGAATCATTTCCAATGCTAATCTACTTTCAAAAGCAGAGCACATGGAAGATGTTATGTATAAACATGGTTCAAGGCAGTTGGTGCATCTACCTTTGATCTTATCTTTTTTCATACTTTCCTAGAGGAGTCTGGATAATGCTCTCTTTCTGGTGGATGTTTTCTGAGATTTTTCATTTTTTTTCTTACATTATTTTAATTTCCAGATAAAGATGGAATCCATTACTTTTTAAAAATTATTTTGATTTACAGACATGTATCCTGCAACTCTGAAATAAAGAGTTCAAGTCTACTAAAGGTTCATTAGTCTTCACTGCTTTTTATTAACTCCTTCGCTGATACCCAGGAAGACCTTGGGCTGAACCATGTTTTGAAAAAAACTGAAGATGATTCTGTGTTGATAAACATCCAGTCCCAAGACGTTTGAAGGAACAATGTCCTCTTTCTTATTCCCACCATGGTTAGCATTCGTCTGGCTGTGCAGGGGTCTGAACATCCCCATGGCCCAGATTCCTTTCTTGACTTGCAATTGTTTTGCTGCGTGACCTATCTTTGTCATCAGCCCCCACAGCCCTTATTGCTGTCGCACTCCAGTCCTGGGAAAGGCACTTAACCTCTGTGAGATTCAGCCCTGACCTCTGCAAAAGAAGGAGTGCTCTGGAAACTGGAAATGAGCTGGTTTCACTCATTAATGGGAGCTCAAAGGAATTAAAATGGCCTCTGGTCTCGATAATTCTTCCTGTTTTCTGAATCATTCCAAACTACCAAGGAGTGGTGCCTGCTACTTGACATGCATCTTTTCTGGCCCCTGATAAAGAATCTGATGGAGCCACACATTCCCCTGCCACAGCAGGCAGCTGCTCACAAGGCATTTCAGCTTTTTGCCCTGTGTTGTCCAACATCCAAATGTTGGTGGGGAAAATATTGAACACTTTCATATGTTTTCCTTTGTACTGAGACTTTGCTGGACAAGCTAAATTCTTCCCAACTGGAAGAACTGCTGTTCTGTTGGAACAGCATCTTCTGGTGTGCTGTTTCATAATGCGGATTAAACCCTCATTGCCTACTCTTAAAATTTCATAATTTCTGCGTAAAACCCTCCCTGCTACAGAAGACATTTTATCTTCTATTTAAGGACCACAGCACATTGGTTTCATGTTAAAATGTCTCTTTCCTCCTCATAACCCTTTATATTCTCTGAGGCTCCTCTCTCCATCCAGGCAAACAAGGCAGGTTTACTCATCACAGATTAGAGCATATGGTTAATAACAACTCATTCATCTCCAAGGAGCAGAGTGAATGCAAGCAGCAATTACCCTAACATCATTTTTTATCAATAGTCTCTGTTTCCGTGTTTTACTGTGTCATATACAGAAGTGCTTCTGTTTCCCCATTGAAGACTGAGGTGAATCAGCTGAGGGAGGGGAAGCACATGTTTAATTTTAGCTCCTTAGTATATTTTGAAACGAGACACAAATACTTCTGTTGTGATTCCTCAACACAGGCTATGATTTATTCATTGTGCAGGGGGTCTTCCACAATGTGAGTATATGGGGATCCTTGACATAGACAGAATAGTCCTTGAAAATCAGTCTATTACAATTTTTTACATTATCACACACTTTTAACATCCTCTTTTTTAAGATTTTATAAATTATGCCATCAAGAAACTTGTAATTTCTTCTTAATGATCACTTTCAGTAACAAGATGATGTTTTCTATTTTGCTGGATGCCAAAATAAATATAGAAAATAATTTAGCTTTTCTTGCATCCCTTCTGTGTGAACTGTAAGTGAATGAGGCCACTGAATCTGTGAGAGTGTCAGAATATTTTAGCTATTCAAGCAAAAGAAAAAATAGCAATAATTATTTTAAATGTCCATTGAGCCACAACACATCAAAACAGGAGTGAAATCTCAAACAGAGAAGCATTTTTGGAGGAACATAATGATGCTGCTGCTGCTAGAAAATTAACTGCCACATATATGCAGACTTTTCAATTTCTATCGTCCTTCTCTTACTTCTCCCTATTTTGTTTTCCAACTTCAAGCGAATATCAAGGAAGCAGTCAGCCCCATCATGAAGGCTAATATTGTGTTAGATTAAAGATGCAACATCCAGGGAAAAAAAAAAAACACTATGAAAAATAAAATCCCTCAACAAATAGATTTTCTTCCCACTTGAAATACAATGAATATGTTGCATTAGTTAATAATCCAGTGGCTTACAAAGATGTGACTGTTATAATTAAGAGGTAGGAAAAAAAAACCACCTGTATAAACCAGCTTGAGGTCAGTAAAATATTACTTTACAGCTGGATGAAATTAAATCTCAGGATCATAGTTTTTATATTGTGGAGCTTCTAATAGAAGTTACTGGGTTTTAAAAAAATTATATTGTCTATTATATTTCTAAGAAGGGAAGACTCAACTTTTAGAGCATCTCATTTCAGCTTGCAATCTGCATATTCTGTACTTTTCCATTTTCCTCCTGATTTTTGATAGTGTCTTTGAAAAGATAATTAAAATGTATGAATTAGCTGAGGATGAGCATTATGACCAGTGAGCTCACCAAGAGGAAGATCTTTAAACCCACAAGATGGATGAGAAGTGGTATGTACACATGATAGCATTATTATTCTTTCCATTAGGCCATTTACTGTTCTTGATCTCTGACAGAGCTCCCACTGATGTCAAATGAAGTTGTATGCATCGATCCAGAGGGAAGAAAATGCTCTTGTAGGAGGAAGATTTCTTTTCCTCACTCCGTGTGTGACAGAGAATTGATCCAAGCATAAATGCTTGAGCTGAGGAGTTTGGCATGGCAAAATCAAGCCTGATTGCAAAGGGGCACTTGGGAACCTCCTGGGTAGGAGATGTGGTACCCAACGCTTGTGTGGCCACCCACCAGCTATCTCTGATGGCCCAGATTAGCCTTACCCACACAGCATGTTTAGCCATGGATTCAGTGCCTACAGCTATGCTGATGAGCCCAGGGAACAGCCTTGGGATTGTCCACAGGTAGAGGGAGGTGAGGTGAAAGAGTTCAGGCAGAAGGACGGAAACTGTGTGTGCCATCAGTTTTCAGCAGCCCCTTCATCCTGCCAGTACAAATGGCACCCACTGATGCACAGGCCATGCTCCTGCACCTGGTGGGGCTAAAAGAGCTCTCCAAAAGGCTCCAGCCCTTTTGGTGGTGACACTGACAGTGGCAGAAGCCAACGGCCAAGGGACAGCTCTCTCCCCAAGGTGAAGGCATTCAAGTCACAGCTCCTCAGGAAAGGAAATATCTGTAATTCTCCTCTTCAAACTGGGCCACTAATGGAAAGGGAGATGTGAGATACGGGGGGCCAGAAGGGAAGAGAGCTAAAATTAATAGGCACTCAGGAGGTCCCTGTTCTCAGGAGTGTCTCTGTATTTAACCTCCACTGCCCTTGCCTCAGTGAGAAAAAATGTGGACACCACAGCAGTGGCTGACTGAAGCCACTGAGGTTGGGACGGGAGTACTCAGGGTCTGAATGTGGTCCTCAGGAGGCCTCAAGGATGGGAGCTTTGGTATGCAGCAGTAAGGAGCACAAACCACATGATACAAAAAAAATCAGATATCCTGAGTCATTTAAAGACCAGCCCTGAAAACTTGCTTCAACTCTAGCCTGGCACTGTGTAGAACTGGACATAGCCAAACCAGGGAGGAGAAGCAGAGTGCAGCAGCACAGCCACACCCCCTCACAATACTGCTTGGGCTCCAGAGATTTTCAGGCACAGCAAACTCTGTTAAACCCCTTTGCCCTTTGAGTCATCTCTGATTTATACTCATCCCCCACATGTAAAACATTTGTTTATTTCTGTAATATATTAAAATACAGTAACATTCCATACTTGGGGGGGAGCTTAGAGGGAGGGTAATGACTTACATATGTACTGTGTTACGCTGGATTTTTTCCAGTATCATAAATAAGAGGGAAAGCAAGATTTTACAGCTCAGCCATTAATAAGAACAGTCCACTATCACATATGGAAAAACACTTTAGTCAGTAAAAGCTGACACAAAACGGATGGCATTTAGCTGTCCAGTATGAGTCATCTTCATAGAATAAATTCCAAGAGAAAATATTATATCATTAGTTTACTTGTAACATTATTGCAGGCAGCTGCAAATAAATGTTTGCTTTGGTCTGCTCTAAAACAGGATAGCACAGTTCCAGAAATAAATTATTAAGCTGTAGATACATGACAAACACACTCTCTCAAGGGTTAAGGCTTGCAGGCATTCCTTTGCATTACCTACAGATAAGTCTTTTTGTGCTTTTTTCCTCCTCTCCATGCTAGGTGGTTTGAAGAAATGAAAACAGAACACATGATGCATGGGAGTCAGTGCTCTCGTAAGAAATGGATATAAACTTCTTCACAGCATAAAAATCCCCAACATCCTTGGGAAGACACTCAAACATGAATGGAACAGTCTGAAAGGCAGAAATTAAGGTTCAACAGCCATCCAGCTCCCAGGTGTGGGTTGGAAATCATAGAACAGTTACACCAATGTCTCTGTTCCCCACTTCTGGAAGGTAAAGCGCCGTCTTTCTTTCATGTTTGTGCTGCTAACTGAGGTGCTCTTCAATCTCTCTTGCACAAAGCTCCTCTCCGGGCTTGTTTACAGACCATACCTGCCCTCGGGCACCTGTGGCAGCACAGCTGGGAGCCCATTTGAAGTGGGTGTCCTGCATGGAGATGTGTGGCCCTGAGAGGTGGCTCAAGTCTGAGTCACCCTCAAAAACACTGATTTTTTTCTTGCTGTCTTGGGTGACTAAGCTCCAAGCACATGAACCTTTACAGCATGCCTGGTGTTAGGTGGGGAGGGTCTGGCTGCCAGCGCCTATTTGGGATGTAAGCACCTGAACACAGGTATGGCCCCAGCCTGCTGGCCTTCCCTAAAAAGATAGGTGAGCTTGGTGCCTGTCTGTGTGTGCAGCGCTCTCAGTAAAATAAGAGCTCAGAGTCATCGACACCTTTTGTAGCTCATCATTAACACTGCTTGGTGCATCTACCCATGCCTTGGGAAAATCAAAGGACAGGTTTTGCATAAACATATTAGCAGAACCATCATCAGTAAACAGCTGATTTTGTCAGCACTCAGTGCATGCCTTTAAACATCCTGCAGGCTGTGCCACTCCGAGACAGCACTCTCCTTTGAGTGCAGTAGCTTGCACCACCGTAAGTGAATGCAAAGCCTGCGCCTGAGATAAGGCTACACCTGGGGCTCAGTCTTTTCTCACTAATTTATTCTTATAAGGATTTCCTCTCCTTAAACTAATCAAGAGGGGGTGGGGGGGGAAATCATGTTTTAGGAAGCTGCATGCTGTTAAATGCTTGTTCTGGTAAATAGCAAGTCTCTTTTAAAAGCTGAAGGACCTGAAATCATCCGAGCTTCCAGAAGGAGCTGCTCACACCCACAGGGAACATTGATCTTCAGCAGCAAACAGCAGAGCAGGCAATGTGCTCGTCACCCCTGTTACGTGCATTTTGGTGATACCTCGGGACTCTGGGCCCAAATCTTTCGTTCCATTGAGCTTGAAGAATGAGTGAATTCAGCTGTCCATGATCCAGGGTAACAAGGGAGTTGGGTTTGCCAAATAAAAAAAAAATCGCAGAAAACAGGGGTAGGGCGAGAGCGTCTGCTGGGAGGTTTGAGCTTTATGTAGCACAAAATCAATTCTCAGATATGAAGTGACCTTGAAAGTCATTCAGCTCATTTTCACATCAGCTAATTAGCCTAACTGGCTCCTGCATGGGAAGGAGCTTGTGCCTCTGTGTGTCTATCCAGCACCTTGGATAAAACAACAGGAAATATTAACTCTGTTCCCTAGACCTGGATGTGTGGGGAGTCACAATAGGTGGGGAAAGAAGGAAAAAGGAAGGGATGTAACAATAAAAACACAGCTATTTCTTCATGGTGATCCTCCATCTCAGCTTTTGTGCTGACTGCAGCAGATTAGGACAAGGGCTGTCCTGCCCTGGGCTCTCAAATGGCTCTTGCTGCAAATAGTCACTATCTGTGCAGCTACAGGAAAGCCAAGCCAAGCATCACTAAGTGGCTGTGGTTATCATGGGAGCAGAACTGTCTCTGAAGTGCTATGAAGGTGACAAAAACAGGAACAGAAAGGTTTGGAATATAGACAAAAGTAAACAGGCCAGTCTCTTGGGCCACAGTACTAACTTGTTTGAACCCAAGCCAAGGGACTCCTGTCTAGTGAACCTGATTTATCAGCAGGGACCATCATAATCTCAGCCACTACCCAAAAAAAAAGCAAAAAAAATCTCAAATAGCTTCTTTTGATAAATAAGAGGGTTACAGTGCCCTTCTAACCCTACCACACTAGCACTGGGAATTTCATCTGCACAGAGACTGTAGAATATTTTGGGCATTTGAAGCCTCTCTGTTCTTTTTAAGTTGACAGCTTTGCTCTGCAATAGTCTTACTAAGAAGCAGGTAGCAATACCTTTGCTTGGATACATAATCACGTTCTGGCAAGGTTTCCATATAAGGGCATATTATTGATTAAATTAACAAAATAATTTTTCTCTACAGTCATATCGATATGTTATGCCAGACCTCAGATTTATTTTGCATACTGCCAGCAGGAAACTTCGTTAATGAAATAGAAAAGAGAATTGTATAAATTCTTACATTACACTTAAGAAAATATTCCTGAGATTTGCATCCAAATCGTACTGGATTTTTGAGAGATTTCAGCACTTAACATCTCTTTGTTCCTTATCAACATATAGTAGAAAGGAATAAATTAGCTTCCCAGAAATTGCCTGATGGTTCTAATACCACTGACGCCAGAGGAAATGTCAAGCAAATCAGTCACCATATTCCAGAGGAATTACTGCCTGTGAAGCAGGCTATTAGACACTCAGCCTTCCCACACTCCACTTTGTAAGAATATAGGGACTGGAGATTGACAGGAATATATCAGTTTTTCACCCAGACATTTTCCTCACAAACATTTCCTAGCTAATTCATGGGGTAATTCCTTCCCCTCTCTAAGTCATTCAATTTGTTAGGTGCCTGAATGCTCTTCTTCTTTGCTTAAGAGTGCAAACTTTGAGCGACAAAAACAATATTCCCTTTGTCTTTGTGCAGCACCACACACAAGAATAGGCCTCGATAGGTAATTAGAATAATGACCGTAATGGCTTAGCAAACAGAATGAACTCTTGACTGCAATTGCAGAGGATCTCTCGCCTTAGCTATTAAGAGGGTGCTACAGAATCGAGGTCGTTGTCTCTGCAGGTCAATCAGCAATTTAACAATAGTGCATTGCACACGGCTTTCATCTCGGAGATAGCCAGGCGTGCAGTATATTCTTTATGAATCTAATTGGAACAACTACAAATCTCTCTTTCAGATCATTCAGATAAACAGAGATGTCTCGATGTATCAGGAATATTGGCTTTCCTCTGGCCAAGTAATAAGCGAGGTGATACCAAGGTTTGGTTCAGGGCCTTTGATCTGTAATTCATTAAACAAAATTTATTCCTCCTCACTAGTGAGAAGCATTGTTACAGAGTCAAATACATTGTTCCTGTGATGTTTGTGATGACATTGGCTGTTTCTCGTGGGATCAGCAGTTTGAATCATTTTGCATGTCTAGATAGCAGTGGAAAAGAGGGATGAGTCTCTTTCAAACAGGATATCTGCATTCAAAAGGAAAAGCAGATACATTTTCAATTCCTGACCATGGTGGCTTCATCTGTAAAGTTAATGCTTGATAGGGCATGCCCTAATTATTGTGATTTGGGTATAAGGTGAATGGAAAGTTTGCTATAATGCCAGAGTGGTGGGCAGTGGTTCAGAGTCCAGCTGGAGGAGTTTGTCAGGTTTGGATTCAGGAACAGGACCTAACAGGACAGCTTGCCTCATCAGTGAGGTCACCAGCGGTACTAAGCCGTGCACAGGGACATAAGAGGAGGCTGGAGAAGTGGTCCAACGGGAACATTAGGAAGACAAGCAGGGGAAACACAATGCCCTGCCCCTAGGGGAATAACCCTGTGCACCAGTGGAGGCTGGGAGCAGCCATGTGGAAAGCAGCTCTGCAAAGAAGGATCTGGCTGTCCTGGTGGCCAGCAAAGTGACCGTGAGCCAGCTGCACCTTATGGCAGCAGAGGAGATGAGCCTCACCCGGGGCTGCATGAGCAGGAGCACAGCCAGCCTTCTTTTGCCCTCTGTGCTCCATGTTGGATTAGTTGTCCTGCTGTCCACGGCTGGTCTGTGTACCCAAGCATGTTCCAAATTTACACAATCCAGCAGATGCTACTCTGTGCGTGGCGATTTCCTCTCGGTTTCATCAGGTGCAGTTGCTGCTCGTGTTGCAATTCTCCTCAACTCATCCCAGGGGGTAACGAGGAGAGAGAGCTGTGCAGCAGGCTGCGCTCGCTCAGCCTGCAGATTCCTTTTGCACGAGCTAAGTTTGGGCACAGAGCTCTTAAATAAGCTCTTGAACTTTCCATTCCCTTTTTGGGCTAGATTATCCCAGAGACTGAGGCAAATAACTACCTGGCTCTTCTCATCAGCGAGGGATGTTCAGCATCTTGCAGACTCAATCCTTCAGATACACAATCACAGAATCACAGAGTGGGTCGGGCTGGAAGGGACTACAGTGGGTCATCTGCTCCAAGCTTCCTGCTGAAGCAGGGTCATCCCAGAGCACATGGCACAGGACTGTGTCCAGAGAGTTCTTGAGTATCTTGAGTGAGGGAGGCTTCACAACCTCCCTGGGCAATCTGTTCCACAGATTACACATCTCCGATGTGGAGAGCAGGCCTGGTTTTGGCTGACATGGGAGCTTGTGCCTATTGCTCATGCGTGAGACAGGAAAAAACTCTCTATTCATATCTACTGCCAATGGGATGTCACAAGGAATATCAGACTAATGAGGAGCTTTATAACAAAACCCAGTTGAGACTTTTGTTATGGCCAAATCAGTCTCAATGTTGACAATTCCCTCTGGCTTGTACACGCTCGTGATTATCGTGGGTACGAGTGCGGTCACTGACTCCAAACACTGCCGTCCGTTTGCATCCCCCAGCTTGGAGGCATCCTGTCGTAACCCCCAGATCTGCTGAGAATCTGCAAATGGGAGGCAGCGAGTTCTCACGTGCAAAAGCAGGGAAGTGGAAAGCATTCAAACCCGCTTGGGTATGCTTGCATAAACCTTTTATGGCACACACTAGCAGTTTGCAATTAAGCGAAAGGAGGAGAATCTGGCCCCATGATTCAATAGCAATGGCATTTTATGGAGCAAAAGAGGTCTTCGATGACCTCAAGGGGTGGGTGAGAAAGTCACTCACTTTTGTTCACACCCCAGAGCACACTTGGTAAGATGCAGTTTGGCCAATTTAAGCACTTAGTTTGTACCTAGGTGCAAGATGCACGGTTTCGTCTGTTCAGATGCTCACTGTGGCTGCCTATGACGTTGCCTGGACTCATAGAGGAGAGCAATGAGCTTATCTTAAGGTATGGCTGTCCTTTACTGAGGCAGTTGTGTTAAACAGGTCATGAGAATGGCTTCCTAAAAGGGCCTATCCCTGGCCATTGGCTAAGAAGTGTGACTAGGTCTGACCAGATGACCTACCCAGAAACAGATTTTATTAGAAGATGAGGAGAGACAAATCATATCATAGTCCCTTGAGCATCCTGCAGTGTCAGTCCTTAAAAAGCTCATGTCCCAGCACAGTGGCCTACACTCATGTGAGACATCTCTCTGGCTTGTGCTTGCTGTGGGTCTTCTGTTGATTTTGGAGGGCTGCTTCAGTGAGTGTCTGCAGTATCAGCACTATCTAAGGGTTTGAAGGAGGCAGGCTGTTTCCCAGCCACTGACAGTCAAAAATCAAGCTAAAAGGAGAGCTTTATCAGCCATTCAGAGTCATAATTGTATATGGGATATGATCCAGCAAGACAAGTTAAGAACCAGAACAAGTCAGAATTATCACTGGACTTATTGGAAAAACCCTCTATCCACTGATAACCCAGTCCTTTAGAACTTTTGCCACATATGCAGCCCTTTATTCAAGGGGTTAAGTGGTTTCTCTGTGCACACAGGACAGGGTTGGCTAGATTGCATCTCTTCTTGTAGAAAGACTGTGCTCAGCAGTTTGTTATGGCATCCTCTTGAGTGCAAGTCATACAGCAAAAGTTGCAAAAGTAGTTTCTATTATAAAGCCTCGCTTTCACGCCACGCCAAAAATGTTGCCTTTTCAGATTGGGCGTTCCAAGGTTGATTGCAATCCAAAGGTCACTGCTGAAAAGTCAGAGCAAAAGGATTTGCTTAGTTGTGAGCTGTGATTGTCCCTGTGTGTGCAAGGAACTCACTCATTTTCAACATCCTCTACTGTCCTTTGAAGCATGTACCACAGACCGGTGTGACAGATCCCTGATATGGGATAACATGAACCACCAGGATGAGCTGATGGATTCATCATTATGTTCTCAAAAGCCTGTCACATTTGTAAAGGTTGTTGTGAACCTGGGACCAAACCTGAAATGGCAGGGAAATTAAAGTCTAGACATTCTTCATATCTTTCCTGATAAGGCTGCATATGAGACACCAACTTGTAGGACAGCATGAACTTTAAGGCGACATCGCGTACGAAGTGCCTTTCAACATTGCATCCTTCCCATGGAATCAGCAGTCATTCTAAAAAGACTTAAAAATGGCTTAAATGCTTTAAGCACCTAGAAGACTTAATAAGGATTTAAGTTGGCTCTAATGCTTACATTGTGCTACCTTAAAGATTTAAGGCAGCTTAAATGCTTATGTGCCTTAAGACGTTAGAGTAACAATCACTTTGTCTTCACAAAGCCCAAATAATCGGGATTTATTTGGTGAAACACTTCAGGGAGGTCTTCAAATCACCTCTTTTCTGAGTCTACTAGAGACGCCTTCAGAAAGGGTGACCTGGCACCACCTGCTTCAAGTTTTGCCTGTCTATCTGAATATCCACCTCTTTCTCCTGGCACCAGCACCTCACGACTTAAGATTTATCCCATCCTAGCATGTACAATGCTATGGGCCTGAGAAAGGTTCTTAGCTCCCTTTTGTTCCTGTGGGAAATGGAGGCACTGTTTGGCAGGATTTTCCCAAGGTGGCATAGGAAGCCTGATGCAATGAAGAAACTTGAACCTGGCTCCCCCGCCCAGCAGGTCCCTGTGTGCTGGGTCTACCTCTAACCATAACAGCTGTACTGTCTTCCCAACACTGCTTTATTTTCTTTTCAAGCACTGCCCTTAACTCAGCTCCATAGGCGAGAATGAAGCTGTGCTGATGGGAGTTTGGACTATTATTGCTCTGACTTGGGGCAGCCCCCCTTCTCTGGTATCCATCTATTTCTCTGTTGCCAAAACCCATTTCCACTTAAACCCCAGTCTTTCCACTCCCCCCGCTTTCTGCTTTATCCTACAGAAGTCATGAAGGCATCTTTTGCCATCTGGGCAGAGCATCTTCTGAGAATTTCTCTTCCCTCTGAGAAGCCAGCTCGCCTCAGGAACTTTTCCTGCTGTTGGAGTTTGGGACTGCAGTCTGGACACGGGCCTGGGCAACCAGCCCTGTTTCAGCAGGGGGCTTGAACTAGATGATCCCCAGAGATCCTGCCCAACCACAACCATCCTGTTATGCTGTGATGCGTCCCACATGCCTCAACATCTGGTCCTCTGAGTATTCTGAAGTAATTATAGAGGAAGCTCATTTCTAGGGCCTAGTTTTACTAGTCGACAGTGAAATTCCACAATATCTGTTGGATAATGATTGCAGTCAGCCTGGAGAGAAGAACAAACATCACGGGATGGGAATGTGGTGGGTTCAGGAGGCACAACTCTGGGAGTAATCACTGGCAGCCATCCCTGTTTGCATGCACTTATTTGGAGTTACAAAGTCACTTCTTCCCCTTCTCTGACACATTCTCTGGCCTGCTCTTCTCAGAATTATCTTTTATATAAAACAATAAATGCAGCCCCACAGAGCAAGGCCAGCTGAAGACACAGATGAAGTGAATGGATATCTGCAGGGGAGGGCTGTCATGAAGCAGGGTGGAGGAAAGGGACTAGCTCGAGGTCTGGGACCCTGCTCTTCATTTTGGCTCTGTCAGAGCCCTGGAAACCGAAGAACTGCTGCTGCTGCTGCTGGAGGAGGGGTTGGGATGTAGTGATGAGCAGGGGTGCAGCCTCCCATGGCAGCAGGATCTTCTATGTTCAGTACTCATGCTCTATAGGCAGATGTAACAATCTCAGCTCTCCATCTAGACTCCTTATTGGTTTTTGACCCTTGTCACTTCATTCAGCCTTGGACTGGCCTCTGTTCCTGATCTTTGGAGTAACAACATTCATCTTTGCATGTAGTGCTGCTTAGCTTAACCAGGTACCGCCTCAGACTGAAATTACAGGGCCAAATTCAGCTCTGATGCTTGAGCGCTTTGCTCCTCTGCAGCATTTCTGCCCAAGGCCAGAACCACTCCAGCCAGGGGCACATTCAGTGCACTGAAGTCCATTCATTAGAAGTTTGTTCTTCATCCTTGTCTGTTCAAAGGCAGGGGGACGGGGAAACGCTTGGGTCTGCACAACCGATTTGCTGTTGCCTGGCTGGCTGCTGAAACAGCACAGTGCAGAAAGCTTCCCATGGGATTAGCCATGCATTCAGCGTGCTGGGAGTTCTCACAGTTTTAGGATGGGGAAAGCATCCTTGCAGGCAGCAGGACATTCACAGAGCCCAGCCAGAGTGCCCCAGCAAGGACATGACTTGCTCTCCGTGGACAGCACAAGCAAGGATTTGTCAACATTGTTTGGGTCAGATTTCATTTGTGCTGAATTTGTTTTGCAAATGTTGCTTTGAATATGCTACCAATAAATGGCCCTTTTCTGGCTTTTCTCCAGTGCCTGGGACACATCCCGTTCCCAAGCAGGCCACGAATGGAGAGTTACGTGGAAAGTATTGGCACCATGAATAGCCACTGCACAAATTCCTTGTGTCAGGTCTTCTGTAACTTATGTCCCCTTCGTGCCAAATGGCACCGGTATGCTTTTCTTCTGCTTAATGCTTTTCTTCTGAAGAGAGGCTTCAGATATAAGACAACCACTTGGGTATGTAAATAGGGTGTTTACAAACTTTTCAGATTTAATTTTAGTTAATATTTAATAATAACCATTAGCTATAATGTCTTCATCTTTACAGTTAGTACTTCACTTTAAAGTTACCTACCACTCTGGTATGACTTTTTCTATTTTTTTTAAATAAGCAGCTTTGGAGGAGCAAGCAAGTGTTGAGTGCAGATGTTTATCATAATGGCCTTATTTTCTGTGTTTTAACATACAGGATAGACATCCACTGTGTGGGCTGGGGAACAGGTGATACACATTCAAGTAAATATATACACACTGAAGAGGAATGTGGAAACTCTCCTAAGGTTTATTTAACACAGTACAGAGCTATGAGGGTACTACCCATCCAGAAAAACTAGAGAAACTAGCTCCAATCCTTTAGAAAAGAGCAGATGAATGAGGCTTTGAGTGTTTTGAAAAATAATGTCAAGAAGTGAGGGCTCTAAATAACTTACCGTCTTCAAATGTTGCTGCTAAGCTGCATGGGTTGGGAACCAGTTTCGTTTTGAATAGTGCCTTTCATGCAAATCACATCTCTGTATGCTTCAAGGCTCTAATTAGAGTGTTATGACCAAAAGAAAAAGAGAAATCGGAGATATGAGCAACTGTGGGTTTAGATAAGCTTTGAGTAAGATGGGAGAGGCAGTGAAGTGGAGAGCTAATGTCATCTCCCAGTAGGGGTCAAGAATTTAAGCTCAGGGTATGCAGGATGGGTGGGCCCAAAAGGAATGCCAAGTGATTTAAAACAGCAGAAAGAGCAAACGTACAGGATGAGCTGCCATGGGGGAGAACACAAGCACTGGTAGAACAAGATTTTTTTGCCATCTTTTGTTCAAATGAGTTGCAAAAAGCAGGGAAAAGTACTCAGAGGCAAATGCTGAGGGGACAGATTTGTGCAGACTTCTAAATGCGGTTGTTAGATGGGCTGTCTTCTGGAGCATGCTGCTGTGTGATTAGTTCTTGAATTAATTAGAAAAATAACAAGTGGCCCATCCTCACTGTGGTCAGTGCTCTGAACCTCATTAGCACCAGTGCACAGCCCATTAGCAGAGGGCTTGCAACATCAAACCTCCAAAGGCTTGCTGGGGAGCAGGATGAGACCTGGGAGTCTTTAGCTAGCACAAGAGCCACAGGCATCCCAGGGGAGGAACACTTAAGCCTGTGAGGATCAGACAGCATGGCATACAGGAAGGAATTCATGGACTATCTACACCAATGGACAATTCCAACAAATTTCAGCGAGCTTGTATTTTTAATCACACTGAAGAACTCTGGCATTGCTTTGAGCTGCCTGGTGCTCATAGTCTCGGGATGTGCTCTTTCCCAAGGGCCAACAAGAGGGAACTTGTAAACTGCTGATAGCCAGGCAAAAATAAAAAAGCGCATGCAGTAATGTTTGGCTTTGTAGCTTATTTTCTTATGAAGGTGGTTTGGGGTTATATTTTCCCCTCGAATTTTCACACATAACTACATTAGTGTAATGAGTCATGTCTGTGTATTTACAAAGAAACAGATCCCAAAGGAGTTTACGGATTTGTCATCCCAGTGCTGAACCTCTGAGAATGATCCTTCCAGATCATTATGAGATACGGTATCCTCTTGTGGAGACAAAGCTTGTTCAGCTTTTCCAAAGGAGTGAATAAGAGTCATGTGTATGTAACCCTTCTGCAGGACTCGATGGGCAGCAGCCAGGGCTGCCTCCAAGTGTAAGGGCGTCAGTACAAACACTCCAGCTTGAGCTCAGATCCAGCAGCCTGGGAAATACCAGGATATGCTGTCTGAGGGGCAGTCACTCTTAAAACATTCCCAAATGGCAGTCAGGTGGGTAACAAACAACGCACTTATTAAAGGGCAAAAAAAGGAAATTTGAATGAGACAGGTGAACAGAATTGTAAGAACAGGTGTCTAAACGACGACACTTTCTCTTACTTTGGGTTATAACTGCTTGGCAACTTTCCCTCTCATGTTCTCCACTTCCCTGGTGGATTCAGAGTTAGTCTTGCAGGACTTACTCAGCTGGGAGTCTATGATCTGCCCTGTGTCTGTGGCTGTTGGCTGCTCTGTCAAAGGTGCTACAGTGTCCCTTTGCAGCTGAGGTGCTGAAAGCGACAGGGTTGGGTTTGGTTGGGTTGGGTGGAGAGACCCAACTCTGCCACTATAGCCACTGGGCTCCTCATTTCTCCCAAGGGAAACAGAGCTCCACTGGGTTTGGGTCTGTTGGCCTGTGGGAATATTTGGGTGTACATGGAGGGAAGGCTTTCACTGGGGTCTCATCCATCAGGTTTGCATGTATTTTCACTGTCTTAAGAAAGGCTTTATAAAATGGGATCTTATTTCGCTTCCTGTAGCATGTGCACTGCATCCCACATGACTGTAGAGGTTGCTAAGGACATAGGTCCCAGCCTGCTAATTAACTCAGTCGATGTATTCGCTTCCAGAAATGTTTGGTGCTAAAAGAAAGTGAAAGGATCCTAGAATCAGGTACATTTGGAGTACATAGTTCATGGGATTTTTTCCTGCTAATCTTAGCTGGTTGTATCACTTCAAAGTAGGGTGGCTTTTAGAGCATTTTTTCTCTTGACATACCTGCTGGGCCTATTAGTCATGTAAATGCAAGCTGTTCCTGGAATTCAAATGAATTATCTGATGAATTACCTGATGAAAACTATCCCCATGCATGAAGCATTTTCTGTTAGTGTTGTGAGAGAGAAAGTCACACTCCTTTGGGCATCGCCCTGTACTTAGGCAGAATAAAAATGCCCACCTGTTTAGTTATGGCATTGGAGGTGCACACTGCTCTGAAAAGCAGTGTTTCCTTTTTGGATTTTTATACCCATCATCTTTCATTTTCATCTGATGTCACTTTTCTCTTGTGTTAAATAAAAGGAAATACTGTGTTCAGCTGAAATTCTCTGTGTTACTTCAGCTGACATATTCTATATTATCTCAAGTCATTCTGTCAGATTCCTTCATATCTACCATCACTCTCACTTGAGCCTTTTCACCTTTCAGTCTCTTCCGCTCCTCAAATCTTTTTATTGCTCTTTCTAGGCTTCTTCAGACTACTTTGACCTCATCTCTGAAGTGCCTCACAGGTTTTTCTAGTTTCAATTAACCTGGACAAATTGATGTCTTCAGCATATTTCCTTCTCTCTTCCCCTCCTCCTGCTTTCCTCATCAGAACACCAGTAGCCATGTGCTGCCTTTGCCACATTGCAAATGAACTCTGCTTTACACTCTCACTGCCAATTTTTATCCGTGGCTGAATTTTACCCACATGCCTGTCCAGTTATCTCAGGAGCATTTTTTAAAATGCTACTAAGAATGTAAGTCTGGTTTTGAATCAGTTTTCTCTTTACTGCAGGGGAGCTAACAGGTGATGGGAGAGGAGCAGCCCACCCTCACTTAAGCCTTGCTGGCCTGCTGTGTTCACCAGATTGTTTTAGCGCAACATCCCAGTTATCAGCTCAGCCAGTGCTTCCTGTTCCTGATGCAAGGCTTTGGGTCTGCAGCTTTTATTTTCCAGACTGGTACAATTGCTGTGCTTTGCAGGGTCTTAGCAGTCCAGAAAAAAATAACCCACATTCCTTCAGGACTTAGTGGGGATGTTTTTACTGGCAACTCAGTATTGTATTGGTTCCAGTCCTTGGTTCTCTGATATGTGGTGCAGGAAGGAGGAAAGAAGAGGCCTGATCCTCCAAAGTGTCTGGGCTTTCAGGCTAGAAAATTATATCTGAGGTCCTGCCTCACAAATCATCCCAAGAGAGCTTGGGGTTGTGATGGAGAGTGCTTCTGGAGGGAGAAACAGCTGCTCAGAGGGCTCCTGGTGATTGGAGTGCTTGGCTCCACCTGGGACCAGTGAGGACATGGGCCAACACAGAGGTGAGAAGAAAACTGAAGGTGTCACCAGGTTTTGCTGCAAAAATGGGCCCCATTTGCTTCACCCAATGAATCCCATCCACCATGGCTGAGGATAATGGGTCTTACAAATTCCTCAGCCTACCGGTTTTATCTGTTTCTCCTGATGAATTCAAACATAAGAAGGGGATATACCAGAAAGAGTGGAAAACTCATGGCTGGAAAAACCTTACATCATGGTTTCCCAATGGATGCACACAAAGGACAGAACTTGACTAAGAAGGGGGCTCTTCAGTGTGGTTTGTGGCTGTGTGCTTGGGAACAAGAGGCACAAGCTAGAACTTCTGTACGATAGCTGGGGTTTACCAACCAGAGATTCTCAGGCAGGGCAGTTGATCCTGTGAAGACAGAACACAGCAGAAGCCATCCAAGGACATTCCCATTTCATCATTTCTGTTAATACAAAAGTCAGACACAGAGCATTGAAACCATCCCTTCACGGTGAGGTTGCCCATGGGTGTATGCAGGTGGCATGACTGCCCTTGCCCTGGGAAAATGATGGACAATTTAACCCTCATTTGCGAGCTGTTGTTAAAACCTAGCCCCATGGACACCTCCTGGTTATGGTTGTTGCAGTATAGGATTTTTTTTCACTATAAGAAAGAAATTAAATTCCCTCTGTCTGGTGGACAGTTTCGACAGAGGACTGGGACAATGCACGCAAACTCCTCGCTGCAGTATCCAAAGGTTTTGGCTTTGCTACATGTCAGTAAATAACTGAAATGTCCCATCAGTCCAGTAGCATGGGGAGTGAGAACAATGTATGACCAGATCATTAAATATCTTTCTTTAAACAAGAAACAAAGTAGTTTTCAATAGAGGCTGCTAAACCAAGTACCATTGCTCTTCTGACATGATTTTGGGGCTGTGCTTGGTATTCTGTGGCGAGTGATTGTGTGGGGATTTTGCAGATGCAAACAGTGAAAAAGATGTTGTTCATTCTACTGTTCTGGCTTACTCATCCCAGATACGACTTCTCCAGTCCTGTTGAGACCTCAGAGGCCTCAGAGCCCTGTCCTGGGTCAGCATGAAGAAGAAAAACCACACAGGCAGCTCCTTGGAGGCAGAGGTATTTATGTCTTTGTGTCTCACAAAGGAGGGAAGGAGAGGAGCCATTCTCTGCCTCCTCTAGGGAAAAAAAGTGCTGTAGGCCACAGAGAAACACCCCTTGCCTGGCTTTACCCTACAGATCCTCCACATGACCACTCTGAATTGCTCAAGAACAGCCTTCAGGTAGAAATGCAGGAATTTGAGAATGAACTGCACACGGAAATCAGATTTCCACCAGTGGCCTTTTACATTATGACTTACATGGTATCAGTTATTTTATTTATTTTATATTTTATTTTATTTTATTTTATTTTATTTTATTTTATTTTATTTTATTTTATTTTATTTTATTTTATTTTATTTTATTTTTTATTTTATGCAGCAAAATTGGCCAAAACACTAACTTAATTAGTTAATCTCAGGAAGATAAACAGGACACAGAAAGAAGAGAAAACAACCAGCTGTCAAAGTCAGTCGTATACAACTAATTTACTATAATTCTTTGCACATCTCAACAAATAAAAGCAGATGTATTATTTTGGCTTGTATGTTTGTGAATGAACAGTACAAAACACAAACTCCATAGAAGGGTTAAATAGTGAGATAACAAAAATTGCTAATTATCCTTTACTTCCAGATGAGTGAAGGCTGTAGGGAATTATGCAGGGACTTAACAACTCATAGTCACCAGGGTAGCACAATGCTATATGAAGTCCCCAGATGCCAAAGGCAGCCTGGTGCCTGCTGAGAGGAATGCCAGGAATACTCAGATTTATCTCACACAGGGTTTGACGTGCATCAAACCCAGTTCTGAAAACAAAAGCAAAGGAACTCTCCTATTTTTCTTTCATGCTGCCTCAAAGCTTCCCGTCAGCCACACAGCTGCCTGCTAGAAACTGCTCCTGAAAATGTCTTTTGATTAACACAATTTTTTTCAAAGGTGGCAGAGAATAGCCTGCTCACACTGCTCTCCTTTGTGGTCCTGTGTCTGACTCTGTTTTATACCGTGAGCTGGTGGGTTTGTTCTACACAACTGCAAAACCTAGATGCATCCAGTCCTGCTCCACCGGCTGTGACTCCTGGCCAGCACAGTGATTATGAATAAAGTTGCATGAAATTGAAGCACAACAACTTGAAAAGAGATTTGAGGAATTTTTAAAAATATATTACAGAATTACGTGATCATCTTGCATCACCATGCCATAAGGAATTACTGAGATAGATGGCTCTTAATAAGGATGAGGGGTTCAGAAATTAAAATCTGAAATTCTTTCTTTCTTACAAAGTAAGCTTTTATCTCATTTTTCCAATGTCACAAAACAGTTGTGAAAAGGAAGGTAAGGGAGCATCACCTGAAATGTCCCTTTCAATACTTCTTGCATTTGCCTTTTCAGTATTTGTCTCCAATTACACTCAGCAATTGGACAGGGGAGTAGATGGATCCTGGCTCCACGTGAGATGACAATTCCCCTTATTCCCAGCAAAACCCGTTTGGCTACATTCGCTGCTTACACCAGATACTTCGTGGTCCCCCTAAATTCCAAATTATTGAGCCGCTTTCCAGCTATTTGGGGCTGTCACACAATGTCACTACCAGCCAAATGCCGGCTTCCGAGCACAGCCACACCTGCAGCCGCCCAGCAGCGGTGGCTGGGAGTTTGCTTCTGGGCTCCCGACTTCTTTCCAGCCCCTCTGCAGCTCTGTGAGCAGGCGGGGGACAGATCCGCGCAGGGATGCCGGGCTCTCGGTCGGGCTGGCGGGCGGCACCCGGCGCACATGGCGGTCCCAGACCGGAGATGCCATGCGGTGCCCGGCAGCCCCAGCATCTCCCGCCAGCTGCCTCCACGGGCAGAAGTGAGAATGTTAATAAACAGCCAAATGAAAGGAAGTTGTTGGGTTGTAATTAACATATGCCATTAGTATCTGTCGCTTCGGCCAGCCGCAGCAGACAGGCTGAACCCATACATACAAATGAGTGTCTGCCCGAACTGCGGGGAGGGGAGGGAGAGATGATTTCATTGTGAGCGTCTGGTGCTGTCAGCAGCTTTAAATCACACGGGTACTTACCAACAAAAACAGTAACAGCCATTGTGTCCCGGGACAATAATACGGCTTTTCAAACCTTGCTTTATTCAATAAACAGATCTAAATGTTTGCTCGCCCTCTTCTTTTCACCGGAGCTGCTTCATTTAAAAGACATTCCAAGGGGGGGAAATGAAGGTCTGGCCCACCAGAGGTGTTCCCGACGCGGTCCATCCGCACCTCTGGCCCCTTGGCAAGGCTCCCTGGCGCTGCTGCCAGCGGGACAGGTGATGCCGGCAGTCCCGTGGGAATCACACCAGCCCGCTCCTGGTGAACCTCACCGAGGCTTTCTGGAAGGTCGATAAGGGACCATATCGATAAGGTCGATAAGGAGCCCAGAGCCTCCCACGCTGCCTGGGATCGTTTCGCTGGAGCGGTGGCTGTGCTGCTCAGTTTTCATTACAGTAATTACCTTTGCTGGGCTGTGCTCTGCCTACCTCACCAATTCCTCCCTCTTAGGGGGCTCAAAGATTAAAATGCACAGAAAAGCCCCCGTCCATGGGCGCTGCCAGAGATCTCCCTGTCAATTGCTATCGTTCTCTTCTTGCTCCAAAGAGATGTGTCAGGAACTGGAGGCTTAGCAGGTTTTATCCTCTCTGAAAATAAAGCCTCTGTGAATTCAGTAAAGAATAATAATTTCTAACCCCCAGATAAATTGCTGGAAGTTGATAGTGATTTTTTTTTTTTTTCCAAGTGTCTTAGTCCTCCTCCTCTATGTTTTTAAATGTTTATTTATGTAAGCATAAGGTTCAAGGACCACCACAACCAAAAGCAGTAGATCTAGGACTGCAAACGTGATTCTGCTGAATTGCTAAACTGCTGTGAAAAACAACAAAGTCAGAAGCATCTGGGCTGTGCTCCAAGACATGGGATTTATATGATCATACTCTGCATCTTGGTTCATTCTGACAGAATACTTTCCTACTTTCTGTGCTAAAAGAGCTTTAAAGGTCTCTGCAGGGGTTTCTCTTTAGAGGCATATGAGATGGCAGATGATAATTAGATATTTCTATAGAGCAGAAATTATTTTCTTTTCATTTCCCAGTTTGCAGGCAGAGCTGTGGTCAGCAACCCTGTCTGACTCAGCCTCTCATCTTCTTGCTTTTAAAACCCCACAGTTCTCTTATTTATTGACATATTTGAAGAAAAAGTTTTACTGCCTCTGAAAAAAATCTTGTTTGGTTGTCCTTGCTTCCAGCTTTCTGCAGCAAAGCTACTGCTGTCTCCAGTGGAATTTATGTCCAAGCAGGCCCTGCAAAGGACCCATAGAATTCATCCCCGGCCAAGAGGTCCAGCGGGATGCAGCTGATGCTCTCTGAAATTGCCTGGGAAAAGCTGTAGGACCATTCCCTTCAGCTAGCCCTGTTCCCGGGGAAAAGACAAAGTCCAGATAGATGAGAGAGCTGGCAAAGGAATTGTTCCATTTGGTGGTTTTCCTGATCTTCATTATGAAATCCCTAAATGTGGTTGTGGCAATACATCCTCCCCTGCACACAGGGATGGACCAGCCAGCTTCGACGTGCCCAGCATCACAGTGGAGTTCCAAAGTGGGTTTTTCCCAGCCTTTAGACCTTCCATTTTATCCTTGCATGTAATTCCCCAGTTTTCCTTCTGTTTTACATCATGTGGGCAAGAGGCTGGAGCAGCTGCTCTGCATCACTGGGACCATGGCATGGCTGTGCTCACCACCCTTTACCCTGCCTTCATCAGTCAGTGCCGTCCACTGGAAACCAGAGCCAGGCTGACACCCAGACTTCTCCGCCACCAGATCTGGCCCTACCTGGGGCTAGAGAGAAGTGTAGGGGTGGCACCACCCCTCAGAGGGGACCAGAGGGCTGCAGCCTGTAAGGACAGTCTTGCTTTGCTGACCCTGCACCACCACACTGCTGGATGGCACCAGAATGGTGTCTTCAGATGGGGCCCTCAATACGCTGTCAGATTTTGTGGTCAGGAAGTGTCTCTGTAGCACCATGTCATGAAGCTGCTGCCTCTTGTCAGAAGACTTCAATAGCATTTCATTCTACGTCCAAAAGCAGGTTGGAAAAAAAAGTACTGGATTGGGCCCCTGCAGCTAAAGCCAAATTCTGAAGTCTTCAGCCAGACTGAGAATAGAATTCAAAAGCATTTTGTAACATCAAGGAAAAAGAGATAGTCTTGTACTGTGGCTATTTTCTCCTCTGCAAAGTCGCCCACTTGTAACAGGATTCCCAGAGAGAAAATAAGATATAAGCAGGAGATACATGAGGTGAAAGCAGGGACAGGCCACCTGAGAAGATTATAGTAATAGTGTCATAATATGCAAAAATTCAATGAAAAAGGCCAAGGCTCATTTGGAATTAAATCTGGCTAAGGTTGTCGAGGATAAGAAGCGCTTCTTCAAATACATCAACAAAATTATTAGTAGGGAAAATGTAGGCCAACAACTGAATGGAAAAGGGACTATTACAACATTGGTTGTAGAAAGGGCTGAGATATTGCATGTCTTCTTGCTTCAATCTTCACTGCCAAGGCCAGCCCTCAGAAATCTCTGACCCAGGAGACCAGGGAGGAGGTCCTGGACAAAGGAAGGTTTCCCCTTGGCTGAGAAGGATTGGGTTAGAGATCATTTAGCCAAACTCAATATCCCTAAGTCCATGGTCCTGGTAGGATGCATCCATGAATGCTGAGGGAGCTGGCAGATGTCATTTCTAGGCCACTGTCAGTCACCCTTGGAAAGTCATGGCAATCAAGAGAGGTGCCTGGGCACTGGGATAAATTAAACATCACTCCAGTATTCAAAAAGGTCAAGGAAAAGAACCTAGGGAGCTACTGGCCAATCAGACTCACATCAGATCCTGGAGAGGTGATGTAACAGCTCATCCTGGACGATGGATGGATGGATGGATGGATGGATGGATGGATGGATGGATGGATGGATGGATGGATTCATGGATTCATGGATTCATGGATGGATGGATTCATGGATTCATGGATGGATGGATTCATGGATCCATGGATTCATGGATTCATGGACCAGCTGAGGACGTTCTGTGAAGCTGTCCATGAGCCAGCATTGTGCCATTGTAGCCAGGGAGGTGAATGGAATCCTGGGGTACATTGGGAGGAGCATTGCCAGCAGGTCAAGAAAGATGATCCTGTCCCTCTACTCAGCCCTGCTGAGGCACATCTGGAGTGATGCATCCAGTTCTGGGCTCCTCAGACCAAGAGAGGAAGGGATCTCCTGGAGCAGGTCCAGTGGAAAGCTACAGAGATGAATAAGGGACTGGAGCATCTCTCCTGTGAGGAAAGGCTGAGGGAGCTGGGACTGCTCAGCTTCAAGAAGAGATGACTGACAGGGACCTCCTCAGTGTGACCCTTCATCAAGTGTCTGAAGGGAGATTGCCAAGAGGATGGAGCCAGACTCTTCTCAGTGGTGTTGAGCAATAGGATGAGAGGAAATGGGCAATAACTGGAGCACAGGACTTTCCACCTGAACAGGAGAAAGAACTTCTTTACTGTGAGGGTATGTGGGCATTGGAGCAGATGGCCCAGAGAGATGGTGGAATCTTCTTTTCTGGAAATACTCAAAGGCCACCTGGACACAATCCTGAATAATGTACTCTAGGGGACCATGCTGATTAGGAAGTTTGGATCAGATGACCACCAGTGGTTCCTTCCAACCATACCCATTCAGTGGTTCTGTGAAAATTCATCCATTTTAAACCAATTTCTCAGATCGAGAGTTAAATCTGAGCAAGCTTTATGGTTTCATTGGTTTTACCCATACAAAAAAAAAATCCAAAATATTTTCTGGATGTTGTGAATTTTCTTCAGTCTCTTGATATTGTTATTTTGACTTGGGAAGTTGTTTTCACCCAACAGCAGTTGTTCAGATACATGGAGTTCCAAGGCACAATAAGAAAAGGTTGCCAGCGAAAAGTTCCATTAGGAGGTAGATTTAATCTTAAAATATGAATATTCATCATTGCTTAATGTATTTAGTGCAGTGCCCAGGGCAATCCATTATGTAGGTGGGGATACAGCTCCAGCCTCACGCATTTTGCTTTCCACTGCGTGAAACTTCCATCAGTCTGAGCCAGGGCTGCCTCTGTCCTGCTTCCCCCTCCACCCCCTGGCTTCCATTTGCTCCACAGGCCAGCACCAGTGTGTGCCTGGGCCCATGGTGTGCACCTTCAGCCCTCCCAGCACCAAGGAACGTACCTGCAAGTGATGGGTGGTGGTTTTCTGCCAGTCTGGTTCAGTGGCTCAGCGGCTCATCCCACTCCTGCACTGCCAATGGGGCAGGGACCAAAGAGCCATGGAGCCACACCCTGGGCTTTGCATGGAACTCCTGTGTGATGCCCTGGGCTCCTGTAGGCTTCTCTCATGCTCCAAGTTAAGCAATCTGGAATGTGAGATTTGTAGAATCAGTCCCTACATTTCCACGCCCTGGTTTCCCCGTATTCTGTTTTTTTCAGGATTTGGGGAGCAATTTGTCCATGCTGAATGCAGCACCAGGGAGCAAGCAGCTCTGTTAACTTCAGAAAGGGTTCAATGTTTACTTTTCCTTTATTTTGCATATTTTAGAGTATCTCAATGTATTTCTCCATCCAAATTTTTGGCATAGCTTAACATATACATTTATAATTCCAAAGGGAGTGATAAGCTCTAACAGAGTGGAAACCAAAACAATCACGCTTTTCCCTTAATGCCAACCATCTGCTAGAACCAGAAGGCACGTATCAGTTTCCTTGAACTGATGCACCCCCACAAGAAAATGCACAGAGAGGCCCATTTGCTAATCTAGAGATAAAAGCTTCATCTCCTTGTGTTTGGCACCTTTGTCACACTGAAAATCCCAGCCTCTCTGCTCTGGGGCACTGCCCCCTGGAGCCTTGCCGGACACCCTTTCAAGGGCAGTGTTGACACCCCAGGGCTGGAAATGTCAAGGTGATGGCACCTTCCTGGCAAAGTGCCACCTCTACTGCCCATCAAAAGCTCTTAATAAGGCAGGCAGAGCTCAAAACAAAGCCAGGCCTTTTGTCACAAGGAACTGATTTTGTTGTTCTATTAATGTTTTTTACATAGAAAAAGGGGACTTCAGAAAGGAGGATAAAAGGTGCCCCTTAAGCTTTTTAATTTCATTAGGGGAAACTAGAAGGCTGCAGAGTCTGGCATAAGAAGAAAAGCAAGAAAAAATAAAGAATTTCTAGCATTAACATATTTTCTTCATTAAGTTCTTCATTGCTGTGAAGAAAAGTTGAGGGTCTTTGTGATTTGTTTGCATTTCTGTAAGATAATCATGTATCCAGTTTCCAGCCTCTAAGACTCACAAATTAAATACAAGTATTGCTTGATGGATCCCATAAGGCATCATTGTCTGGAATCACAGGATCGCACGAAAATATTACATTTGGGGTTTATTTTAAGAAAAAATGAAATTTAAAAAAGCTACTTTAAAAATTTTAATTTTTTTTCTAATGCTGCGACTCCCATGTATGCTGAGAGAAAACTAAGTTCCCAACAGGTCTGGGTTTTTCTTCTTGAGAAAATGGATACTTTTTAAAGTTCATTTCCTAATTTCAAAGGGACATGACTCAAGCTTTCTTGTGTGCTTGGGTGTGACAATACTGCATGGGAACACACAGACACAAGTGTGTCAGCTTGAAAACCGCAGATCATGTAAGAGAGAATCAGTTTTAACAGATTTTTTTTATCTCTATGATGTGGCCAGCTGCTGTGTGAGGTATCTGGACATGCGTGAGGTATGTGAGTGTGTATTTTTAAAAGTGGCACAAACTTCTTCTCCCATGAGAATTGACCATTAATCAATCTCTGCACATACAATGGCCCTACAGCTCAAGCAGATGATGTATTTCTCCCATGAAAAGTGTGTTATGAGTAATTTCTTCCAAAGGAAAAGGTGAATTCTATACTCAGTCTGAACTTCATTTAGGTTTTGTTTTTTTTTTTTTTTGTGGAAAGCCTTTATTTCTGCCCGCCACATTGAAGAATCTTATTAGAAGAAGATTATTTGGCTTCTTCCACAGCTTGCTTCTGAAAGTATCAGAAACCTCACCTCCTTTTGGGATGTCACTGGCCAAGTGATGGAAATTTCTGGTCACCTTTGAAAATGTGGCTCTTCTGCATTGTCTGTGTGTGAGGATGACCAGGAAGGCAACAAGCTGAGACCTTGCCCTGGGTGGCTGAAGTGTTCCTCTGTGAACAGTTACAGTGTTCCTCTGCTGCTGGAAGTCCTTCCTCAGTTGAGTCTTCCTGGGAAAGCAAAGGAAATTTAAATTTCTAGTGTAGCAAAACAAGCAGAGAATCAAAAATAAGTCTACTTTTGCAGACCCTTTTAATACCTCATTAAAAAACTGGAAGAGACTCAAGTGAGGTCTCACTGCTCAGTCCCTCTAATCTCCTTAACTCTGTCAGGAGTTTGTTTGGGTTTTTTCCCCCAGTTTGTGACGGTGATAAGTCCTGTCAGCCATGAGACAACATTTCTGAATACCTGGCTTTGCAATCAGCATAAAGGGCTGGAGAGCAGGAGGCGCTTCTCCCTCCAGGTTTGTCTGGTTGGAGACTGACTTTCTGCTCTGTGCAGTTATCCATGTATTTAGACAAATTTTATTTTTCCATGTGATCTCCAGCACTGCCTGAGATCTCCATCTCAAGTGGTTTCTGTCTCTGAGGCATCATTTCTCAACAGGAACAGACAAGTTGCTAGTGGCCAAACAGGAGAAGAGCTATAAAAGTCATAGGTTGTCCACAATAATATTAAAGAGCCAGGCTCTCCCACGACCTTTTAAACTCTATATCATTCAAAATTTATTTGAGCTTTCTGGCTGATTTTTTCATATATAGATCCTGTTTGACAGTTGTTGTTCCCTTATATTTTTGAATGCTTTTACACTGCAAAAGTGCATCTCTTCTCAGCAACCAGATGTGTCCTCCCAATAACAATTATGCAGCACAGAGGAAAAAACCTATTGTTTAGCCCAGTAAATCAAACTGTTTAACCAAAGAAGCCAGATAGTTATTTCTTCGCTGCACATTTATAATGCTTTGTTTGACTTCCAATCTGTTCGTGTCTATATACAGACACAAATATATAAGTTCTGATGCTTCCAGCACTGTGTGCACTTGCTCCACAAGCAAAGTGGAGCGCCCATCTTGATGAGAGGCTGCAGATCCATCAGAAAAGCGTCCTCTGAGCACACCAGTCCTGGGGCTGACTCTCACTAAGCCAGGATCCCCAGGGCTGGGGGCTGGAGCTGCGGCAGCACCTCCCCATCTCCCTGGCAGGAGCAGCACTTCCCCTGCGGTGTGCCACAGCTCAGGGCACACCTGTGCTGCTGCTCTGAGCCACAGCTGCAAAGTAGGGAAAAACAGGTGTTGCACAGGCAGCACAGAAATTCAAGGGGTGTCCTGGCCCCCAGCTGAGACAGCTGGAAGGGTGGATCACCAGCTGTCACTGGACTTGCAAGGAAGCTTGGAGCAGCCAAAAAACCAATTCACAAACATGAGATGTTTATTAGCCACTGGCACTGTTTTCCCACTAAAGTGGCAACCAGGCAAGAGATGTAAAGCTGCTTTTCTGATGATCATTACAATGACCCGTTCCTCTTTCCCCAAAGCACAGTGGTAACCACTGAGAACATTTCTCTCCCTTACCCTGAGGCGACTTACCTTACCCCACTGTCTCCAGCACACAGTTCCCCTAGGCATTCTCCCCAGCCCCACACCGTGGCAGGTGGTGTCAGAAACACCCAGGCTTCCTTGTGCTGCTGCAACATCCTCTGGTTTCTGGTGTGCCTGTGGAAGCACCCCCTGGAGCACCCTCACTCCCGTATGAGAAAAGCTATCATCCCCATTAAATGCATTTCTATAGGAGTACCTCTCTCTGGGATGCTCCTGGTGGATAGCTCTTCATCTCATAGGCTTCCAACACCACTTTAGCTCAGCTAAGCCTTTCCCGGTGCCAGTAGACTGTTGGAAGATAAAATATGCAGAGGCTGTGTCCTGCCAATAAATCCTGGTTTCTGCTCTGCATATTCACCTAACCCTTCAGCAATTTTTCTTCCAGCCAAGCTTTTGCAGAACAGCCTTCATCCTCACCTCAAAGCTGCCTGTTGCAATTCTGTAATATTCTGTGAGAATAGGACATATCCAGTTCTTTCTCTGGGACTCAGAAGTGCAGAAAGCTTTTTCTCTCTTTTTTCTGGCTCCCTTTAATGCTACCTGACAGTAGGCAAGTAGCATTTGATGTGCCATTCCTTGTCTGCCTATTGAAATTCTCATTTTCACCCACTATAATCTTTCTGGAGTGAGCTGCACAGGTGAACTCACATCAGGCTCAGACAACCTGCACTGAAAATAATAAAGGTTTCAGCTACTGAGTTTTTTTACCAAAAGCTAGTTTAGGCCATTTCCCTATTAGAACTTCAGGCTTAACTAAAGTCATTGCAGTTTCTGCACTGCAGCCAGCTGCATTAAGTCATATAAAAAAAATCTGATGAGCTTTTCCAAGATGCAGCCACCAAAGTTTCCTTCTGCGTCAGCTTGGCTGTCCTCTGCCCTGGAGATAGGCAGTCCCAGAGACCGAAAAAGTGTGTTAGGTTATTGCCAAAAAGGAGAGAGCACAAAGAGTCAAGAGATTCAGGCTTATTTCCCAGATTGGAAACAGTTGTCCTTTATGGCCTTGTGCAAAAACACTTTTTCTCAGCTTCCTCTGGGTCCTTATCAGGAAAGCTGGAACAGCATTTCCTTACTCCCAACCTGTTCTGGTCACCGGAGGGTAAAGTTTTACAGTGAAGGGGCTGAGCCCTGCTTCAAATGGATCAGCACAACCAGGCTGGGAGGAGTGGGGGATGTCAGGATCGTTTTCTGAATGCAGAGAGGCATAACCCAGCTGGATGTTTCTTTAAACTCCCTGGTACACCATCAGATGAGGTTAGAAACAGCTACAGTTTCCCCAAGATCAACAGGGATCATATTCCCCACTGAAAAGCCCCTCTGGGGTCACCAGAAGTTTACAGCCCTCCAACCTTAAGATGCTTTGCCTTCTCTGGTGAGGCCATGGTTTTATGGGAATAGAGTGTTTGTGGAAGGAGGATGGCTTTCACCTGGCAAGGCTGGGAACCAACTGGCAGCAAGGCTTACACCATTTTGCATACACAGTTGTGCACAATTCTGTACACAATTTTGCACGTTTTACTCGTCAGTACTACAGCTTTCAAACCCTTGAGGGGAACCTCTCTTGTTTCCCAAATATTTGTGATTTCTGCAATGCCTTTCAAGAAATTATAATTGTAAATTCCACCAGGTGATTTTCTTGTGCTCAGCCTTCCGAGATTTCAGCACCTGAATGAGTTTGGCTTCATGCTGGGAAATGTGCAGCTCTTACACCAGGCTGCACACCCAGCAGAAATATTGCCATGGGATGAGGAGGTTTTCTTTTCACCCAGGCATTAATTTGAGTGGATCCTTCCTTAAACCAGGCTTTGACTGGAGATATTTGGAGGAAGTGACTGACCTGCATACTGACAGCCTGTGCTGGCATTTCACTGCAGAAATCATCCTTGTCTGTGTGTCTGATGTCTCCACCACCAGTGAGCTGCAAGGTGCAAATTTCTGCTAGGACCCAGCAGAGCAACAACACAAACAGCCCAGAAAAACAGTACTTTAATTTCAAGGAGCTCCTTGGATGACCGTGTTTTGCATGTCCCCAGTGAGAGACAAAACCATTCACGCTGCTGTGCCAGTCAGGGCTGCAGCCAAGTGGACTGGAGAGCAGGAACAGCTGGATTTCAGTGTACTATTAAAGTGTTGCAGCCGAAAGCCATCACTGTGGACCTGCTCACATACCACAGACCTCTGGAGAGGATCATCTGCATAATTACAAGGATCACAGATCTTGCACTTCCCCTGTCAATGAACATTTTCCTTTTGGGTACAGTACGTTCCTGCAGATTCCAATGATAAACTGCTCTAATGGTCTTTGCAGTCATCTGATTTAGCAAGAGAAAAAACGTCCTAGAGCTGAGCTGGAAATACAGCTCCCTGCCGCATGAATCTGCATGGGAACAGGGTGTGTGCAGCACGTTCCATCCACAGACAAGCTAATCCTTTCTGCAGATAAAAACTGCCTGCAAAACCTAGCCTGAAAAAGTAGTTGTTGCACTGAGGTTGTTTATTTTTTTTAAAAAAGGTTTCAGAGTGATAAAATAATTTCCTTGAAATATTTTCATTCAAATTATTTGCTTCCTTTTGAAAGGCTTAATTTTTCCTTTGCTGAACTTTTTCATTTTTTATTTTTTTTTTAAATTTAAACTCCTGAGTGGCCTGAGAAGCTACAGGAGTGTTTTGTGATAGGGGAGCACGTGCCATGCCAGCTGGAGCTGACACCCATGGAGGGGGGACAGCTCACACCCCACGGCCCCTCCAGTAAATGTCGCATTGTGCTGGTAAATGTCTCATTGTGCTGGATGTCAGGAGTCCTGCAGACTGCCACAATGGAAGTTGTTGTGTAATGCCACGGCTCAGGCGGCGTCCCCGGCTTGGATCGTGTTGTGGGGGCTGCACCTTGCAGGGAGCCGGGGAGAGGTGCAGGAGGGGCACCCTGAAGCTCCAGGTTTCAGACTCAGGGGTGGTGCTGGGCATGTATCCTACAGCGAGGGATGAGCTGCTTTCACTAGGCACGTGTAAGTTCAGGCAAAGCAGCAAATAGCGCAAGATTTTCTGTAAAGCCACTGAAAAGTTGGCAGCGCTGGAGAAGTGCTGAAAAATGAATTGTTTTTGCAAAGTCACATAATTACTTTAGTAAGGTTGGGAGCCAAAGACCGGAAAACTACAGGGCAAAAAATCAAAGCCGCCGGGAAAATAAAATAAATAAATAAATAAAGGTCACAAAATCTTTAAGTGCTGCCCTAGACTTCGTAGGGCATTCTCTACCCCTCACTGAGCAGAGCAAGCTGTCTTCTGGAAAGCAGATTTGCAATGAGGAGGATTTACCCTGGTGGCTGTGGAGAGCAGTGAAGTCCCATGGGATCCAGCAGGGATCAGCACTGGTGGGCTTGTGCCTGCCCGTGGGATTTGAGAGCACAGTGCTCCCAGGCCGTCCTGCTGCCCAGGAGACCCAGGAGACGGCAGTAAAATAAAGCACAAAATGTTATGCATAAAAGAGGTCAAAAGAGAGAGAAGTGGGTGAACCTTCTGCCCGGGTGCCTGAGGCACGCTGCTGCCTGCAGCAAGCGAGGACATCGCATCCAGGTGTCTTTGGCCATCAAACTTCTCACGGATGGTTTGGTGGCCAGTGCCTTTCAGCGGGCACTTTAACTGACCTGCAGAGGGGCAGAGAGAGTTCATCTCCTAAACAACAGCCAAGATGGAACAATTATTCATCACCTCTCCTCTACAAGGATTTTGTAGTTTTACCTGGCAAAATACATCTGTGAATGCGAGTTTATATCAAAGCCTGGGAAAGATTTAACGGGAAAAGAAGAGAAGGAGGGGTTTAATGCCTCCTCTACCCCTCCCTGTTAGACACCAGATATCAACACCTGTCCCTACTTCTCTCTCAAGTAAAAGAAATGGACGTATTATATATTCCTTCCCAACCCCTTCAGATGAGCTGAATCTGCTTATATCTATTTTTGGGTTGTCTGCTAGCTCGTTTCCTGGTACTCCCAGAGCACCCAACAAGCAGAGCACTATAAAGATCTATAAGATGAAAGAAAAGACATGAAAAATAGCTGAGGAAGCTGAATTACAGCAAAAGTAACTTAACAGGATTTGGTGAAGCTGTCATCAGATTAATTTTCCACCAGTGTATTTCCACCAGTGATGCAAATAGCAAGTAACTCACACAGGAAAAGATGCTAATTGAAGCTGGGTCCATTGCTGGAAGGTGGTGGAAGGAAGGCATCTCCAGAAGCTAGGCATTTTGCATGTTTCCTGGAGAAAACTTCAATACAGAAGCAAACAAACCAGATCTAAAGTAAACAGAAATGCAAACATATCTGGGCAGGGGCAGATCTGAGACCGAATGAGAAAATCAAAGTGCACTACCTGGGGCTCCCAGAGGGCCTGGTGAGAGGCACTTATCCTCTATGTCACAGAGAGGACAGCAAGGTAATTCCTGAAAAACAAGGTTTCTCCTTGGAGTAACTGTGTTCTTGCAGCTTGGATGCTCTAAGGATGTAAACAAGGAAAAGCCTATGGGGAGAGATAATACCTGTCAGTAGATCAGCTAAACATCATTGAGGGAAAGCGGCACATAAGCCTCCTGTGGGTACCTCCTCCATCAAGCACTCCCTGTGTAATTTAAATTGGCTTAATATAAATTATATTAGGAGAAAAAAGCATAAGTGCCTGACAGGATGATGGCAGACAATTGGCTCCATGCAAAGGCAACAGCAGCAATTTGGTTGTAGCACTGGAGGTCTGAAGATATGAGCCAGGCAAGGGTACAGGGAGAGGTAATATTGTGCAGTCTATATATATAACTCCACTGTGAAGCCAGAGACAGGGTTTCTGGTCTATGATCTCCTGGGACAGAACCATGTAAAGGTTTGTTTCTGTTCCAAGACCTTTTAGAATAAATTGCTCTAGAAATGAAAAATGAAATCAATAAAAATACAAATAGGTGGCTACAGTTTATGTGATTCCTATCTCAATTTTTCATCTCTGGTAGCCTTTTAACAAAACTCTGCATCAACTGTTTCAAGCACACTTAAAATAGGTACTGATCAATTTTCTCAGCACTCCAGAAGAACAAGGTAAGTTGCCTCATATGTTTTAGCAGTTGAAAAACACTAAACCAAAAGGTGATAAGGTTTCTCCAAAGGCTCAGGGCAAGATTGTGGCAGAGCCCCAAAGTACACCTTTGAGTTTTTACTATCTTACTATCCCACCAATTATTTGGCCACCTCTCTCTCTCCTCCACTAACATAGGAGCTAGGGTTCAAGGTCTCTCAGAGCACTTACAATTTGCACAAGTGTTTTCTTATATAAAAGCACAAGTGAATATTCTCTGTCCATATTTCTGAAATGTGGAGCTCTGCAGCTGAGAGGAGAGATAAGGAAACCAGTCCCAGACGTGGGAAATCTCTCCTCTGTGGCTTCTGATGTGATCTGAGTGAGTTTAAGCCTCAGTTGTGTTAACTCCATCTTCCCACCACTAAATTAGTATTGAACCAAGAAATGAAAGAAATGAACCAAGTGAATGTTGTTAGAAGAAATCCAATGGTTTATACTTCATATGCATACAAAATGTATGCACAATGAATATACTTTATATCATGTGGTTACCTCAGTAGATAATGAGGAGATCCTTAGCACTAAAACCCAACAATAAGGGGGAAGCTCTCCTTTTCATTTTTTTTTTAATCTGGGGGGTTTTGTGTGTGTATGTGTGACCATCATTTCATTAATTAAGGTTTTTCTCTTCCTTTCTTTTCCCAGTGTTTACCTTCCACCAGCACAGCTTGTTTGCCTGTCTGCCATTAGCTGTAGTGTTTGCACATCAGTAGCTGCCTTTGGAATTACTACTTGCTTCAGTAATGTGGAGAAAATGCAACTTTGTGGCCTGTAATGACAAAAAAAGAAAAAAAATTCCAGAAGCCTCTGGATTTAATAAAAAGCCCACAAAAATCCTTCCCAGAACTCAAAGCATTTTCTTCTGATGGAGATTTTTTCCAAAAACCAAAAACACCAGAACAACTCCCCACCCCCCCAAAACCCAAGCAGCTCCCACGCCTGCTGTAGGGCAGATTAGCAGATTCTCTGCTCACAGAGCTAGAAAACAGAATTCCTACCTGGCCATCCCAGTTACAGCTGTGTAAAAGTGCTGCTGCTAAGCAGGGTCACAGCCCCCTCAGTTACCAGCTCACCCATGCAGGTGACAGCTTGAGAAGAAGGGTTGGTTTCAGGGGAAGAGCTGATTGCCCTCCACAGCAACAGCATTAGGTACTTCTGACATGAAATATTTGATGTTCCTTATCACTTGGACTGAATTATTTCTCTTCTCTCACAAGTCCATCATGCGGCAGAGATGACAGCACAGTTAGGGAGCAGTTATTAGGGAGCCCACCTGCATGAGCTGCTGCAGTCTCTAAGCAAAGGGTCAGAGCTCTGCTCACCAAATAGTTCTAACCTGCTGCCTGTGTGAGAGACATGTCTTGTTTGAGCTCTTAGAAAGCTAGTGAGCCTTTTTCCCTCAGGTGAAGCAAAGGAAAGGCAGGAAGAAAATGGTAAACACACTGCTGAACTAGATAATCTACCCTTGGCAGTGGGCAGTGTCCTCTGTTTGGCAGAGGATAGAGAATACTCTGTCTCAGCAAAGGAAAAACATGAAAACTTCATTTGCAATGAGGGAATTGCATGTCTGCTTCTTGAAGCCATAAAACACAGAGCTTTCTGCCTAGCTTTATCCTTGCTGAAGGCAAAAGAAAGCTTCAGGGAAACCCCTGGAAGCCGCCTCAGCCTTAGGCAAAAGCTGAGTGACTCCCAGAGTAATGACAATGAGAAGGAGCACAGCAAAGCTTTTGAAAGTGAGGAGTGGAACAGAGAGAGTAACCAAAAAACAAACAAATAAGCAAGAACCAACTAAATCCCTGGGAAAAAGAAATGAAATGAAACCCCAAACAAATCCTGCTCACACTCACAGCTAGCTCCCACTGTCCTGTCCAGGTACACGGGTGTAGTGCTCTGGGAAATGGACTCCTCCTTGGGCTTTAAGAACCCAAATGCTGAGAGCTAAGGGAGTATTAATTATAAATTAGTAATCAGAAAAAGGTCTCCTCACCATTAGAAGTCAACTTAATGGATTCCAACCAGAAGTGGCAAACAGCATTTCTTTTACACCAGGAGGGCACAAGGGAAAATTATTGTTGCTTCCTATTTCTCCGTAAGTAGAGCCAAAGGGACCTAGGGGGAACCAGCATCCTAGGGCACTACAAGACAAACACAGAAGCCAAGGGAGACTTCACCCAGACAATTTTAGGTGCATGTTTAAGCTCAAGACTCGAGAAGCCAAATGGATCCTCAACAGTGTAAGAAAAGGGACAGAGACATTAGTTTATGCCATTTTTATGTACATTATTCCTTACCTTATTAGGACTGATTTTATATTATGTAATTATGTTAAAATATCCCGCATTTCCCTTTACCTTTGGCTTGCCTATAGTGCAAATTCCAGAGAAGGGCAAAGCCAAGACTACTCCAAATCTGCTTTGGAGACCACCAAACCTACTATGATGTGCCCTTTGAAGAATAACTTGGATAGTCCCCAGAAGCAAGAGTACAAGGCAGGCCCTGTCACCAGTGCAGGACAAAAAAGCACTTCCCACTGCACTGGAAGTTCAGGGACCTGAGGGAGGAAGGTTGAGAAAATAAGGTGGGAGACCATGATTCACAGGACAGTCCTTGCAGGGCAGACTAACCAAACCTTTGTCATGTTTAGAGCTCATTTGAGATAATATGCAGTTTTTTCTATCTGTATCTACAGCATTCTCAGTCAGACTGGAACTTGAATTCATGGCTGAGTGGCCAGGGTGGCATCTGGAGAGCTACATGAGCAGGATGTCAAAGCTGGATACAGCTGCAGAGGGGCAGCTGCAGAGCTTCACATGTCAACCTGTGACACCACCCATGTGCTGGATGGTGTTAATGGAGAGGAATGACAAAGGCTCACTTAATCCCCACCAGTAAATCTGCTCCTGTAACGCTGCCAAGCCAAGGTCTCCGGCCAAATGTTCACTGCAGCAGTTCTGCCTTGTGCAGAAAGGCCCTCAGCGGGGCCAGATTGTTCTGCCTGCCCATTTCTCTGCAGCATCTCCAGAGAGGTGGGAAAGAGGTGCTCGCCTTGCTGTGGCCATCCCCAGGCTCGATGGAGACGTGAAAACCACCAGCACTGCAGGCAGGCCAGCTATTTCCTTCCAGAGGCCCCTCCAGGCAGTTTTTTGCCTGCCATCAGCAGAAGCATGGCAAAGCTTGCAGACACCCACCACTGCAGCAAGCCAGCTCCACACACTAAGCACATTTGACATGGTAAGCTAAAAAGAAGCCCAAACACTTAAACAAGTGATGTTATGAACTCTAATGAGCCTCAGAGCCCCACTCAGTAGCCTGTTGTCTGTGACAGAAAAGAAGGGTGAGGTATTGCTCTGTAAGGCGCTCAGAAAACATTTTGTATTGTGGGGAGCAAAGAGCTAAGAAACTCTGGCTATGAGAGAAGTAAAAGTAAAATACGGTGTTCACCAAAAGGGTTTAGGAAGTGACAGCCCTAATGGAACAACTGACACACTTGAAAATCCATAGATGAGTGATAATATAATATCAAGACAAACAATTAATTTTGAGCAGCACCTGCTGCACAAAAGATACTCACAGAACTTGAAGCAACATCCGGAGCTGAACGTGCTTAAACAAAAAGAGATGCCCAGTCTGGTCGAAGGTAAGAACAGCTATAAATAACACCAGCAGCAAGAGAGCCATATCAAACAGGATTTTGCTCGTGCAGAGAGCAACAGCAGTCAGCTGAACAGCTGAAAGACAAAGAGGGCCAAAGGCTGATGCTCAGTGACAGGGGCTCTCTGGGGAAGCAAGGAGACGAGTTATCTTTGGGGATTTAAACAACCTGCCGTCTGTGCCGCGCTGGTTTCCTGTGTGACCTTGAAGAAGTCACCCAGCGTGTTTCAGTGTCCTGACACAAAACAGTCTTTCTGAGTGTGTGTCTGGGAAGGTTTGTAGAGCACTTTGTGATACCCAGATAGAAAGAGGCACTTGCTTGTTGGGATTGAGTGTTGGTTGGCATCTGAGGGCATTTATGACCATCTGTATTTATAACCACCCTCCAGAAAGGAGAGCTGCAGCTCTCAGAGCTCAGTCAGCAGTGGAACAGTGCTGGGAACAGTGTGGCTCTTGTTGCCCTCCCACCTCAGAATCCAAACTAAAATTCAGTTTTAAATAAACGCAGCAGTAACCCTCACACCAAGCCTACATCCAAGCACCTGCAGCAGTTGCCAGAGACAACTGAGAAGTTTGTCCTCGAGTCCTGTCTTTCTCAATGCTTCTTGTGTCTAAGTGTCCTATCCCTTACCTGAAAATCCTCGGGGGCTCTCTCCAGAGCTGTGCAACCAAAACCCCTTTGCTCCTTTGTCTCTGATCCTGCATGGCTCAGTGGAGGTGTGGATTGCCTGTGTGCAGATAATTTTAAGTACCTACAGAGCTCCTTAGAGACTCTTCAACCACCATCAGAAGCCACCGTCCTGCATTGTAGGGCATGGACAATCCCACCTCCACTCCTTGTCACCAAGAGCAAATCCTCTCAGGGAAGAGATAAATGGGTCCTTTTGATTCCCTGAGACAGCCCAAAAGTGAGGCACAGACCAGTCCCCCAGCAACCTAAACACTTTTGTCTAGAAAGAGCCAAAGGTGAGACAAAGGTTTGAGCTTGAGCCTTCTTCCTTTATCATGCTGCCTTTCCACAGCTACTGCTCACCACATCAGAGACTTGCCTACTCTTGGTGTTACCCCATTTCCTAATTGATCTGGATCCCAGCTGCAGATATTCCCATTTTTAGCTAATCCTTTTTGTTTATAGCCAGCGAAAAGCAAGATGTGGTTGGAATAAAAAGCACTGGATTTCCTCCAGTGTGTAATGCTCTCACAGGGGTGATGGCATCCCCTGCCAGAGGAACCTTGAGGCAGGACATTGCAGTAATCTAATCAGAAGGAGATAAGGGACTGGATGAGCTTTGCAGAGTCTGATATGGATAAACACCAGACCAAAGTTTGTCAGCATTCACAAGAGAATAAGCTAAAGCGTTAGGATAGCAGCAAAAAACAATTTTTCAAACTATAAGAACTATTAAAATGAGATGCAATTGGCACCTCACATTTTAAAGGCAAACCCAAATTCATTTCATCCATGTCTCTGTACTTGCCCACTTCCTTTGGCAAGAGAAAAGAAGCTTGAGTTCGATTAGCTGACTTGACTGCACACAGCTGAGCTGAGAGAACGCTTCTCAGGGACTAATTTAGTCCACAAATATATTATTTTTCTGCTCACAAAAACCCACAAACACATTGCAGTTTCTGTACATATTTTTCTTTGAATTTTTTGGCACATTTTCCTGAATTGTTTGTGAGCTCACTGCAGTGTTTAGTGCCTGGAATCCAGGCGGTTGGTCAGGGGCAGTTGGTCACGTACATCACATGCTATTATTTCTGCTGGTCTCTGGCAGAGACAGTCCTTCATGGGGTCCAATTCAATGTCCTTTGATGTCAATGAGAATCCCTCTCTGACTTCAGTGCACTTTGGGTGCAGCCCTTTGTTAGAGACCTCAAAGAAGCCACTGGGCTTTCAGTCTCTCAGGCTGGGCTCAGATTTATTTAGGAACTCAGCAAACATTCATTCCTTCCCACACAGGCCTTTCTCAGTTCCAGTGCTAAGAAAAACTTAAGTTTTCCAAACATCTGTTGGAGCTAACATTTTCTTTCCTTGCAGCTTGCATGGTTGTCCAGACCAGTGAAAAATGGTCATAAAATGGTGCCCTGCTGAACTTCACACAGTCAGCAAACATCAGGTGTGTGAAGGCTGAAGGTCATTGCCTGAACCCGAGGTTTGCCAATTTAATTTCAGTTTTGTAAAATGAAAACCCTCTCTCACCCCATGAAGTCCACAATTTAAAAGTTTAGAACCCTTCTTTCTCACCAGGAGTCACAGTCCCCCGTCTTCCCTGCATTCCTACCTGGCCATCTCCCTGGGATTACTGGCACCTGCCTCCAGGCACCTCCAAACCCATGTCTCAACAATGCCAGGCAATGACCTGCCCCAGGAGGACTGCTGGGAGGAGCTGGCAAGCCTGTGTATCTTGAGGTGCCTGTTTTGATCTCGAGCAGTCATGGTGCTGAGAGGAAGCAGAAGAACCAGAAGGACTGACACTGAGATTTTTCTTCTCCTACTCCTCCAGGGCAGTGCTGTACTGGCAGCTCATTTAATTTTAAGACTGTCTGCATATAAAAATATAAATTGTCTTCCCTTCAAAATCTCGTTTAAAAATAGCACTATTTGAGGAGTATATAAATAAGTAATCATTTGGAACACAATATTAGAGCTCCCTTCTTTAATTAAATGGTTGCTTGATGCATTTCAAAGCTCTGTTCTGACTCAGTCTTCCTGCATCTCTGTACTTTTCCTGTTATGAACAAACCTCAGCTAACTGCACCATGAATTTTAAAGCAAACTGGATGGCTCGGAGTAATAGGACTATTAATATCCTAATTGCTGAGTTGTGTTTGGGACCAGCCAAACACAGTCAGACAAAGGAAGAAGCAACATCTCAGACACACTGTTAAGCAGGAATGGAACAGTGGCCATCACTGTCTTCTTTTGACATCTGCCTTACAAGAGAACACAGAGAAAATATTCCAGTGAAAGAGCACTTTTTTTTTTGTCTCCTCTCAATCCACATAGCATTTGCTAGACACAGCCAGGAATGTAATCCTGACTATTCAGACCAACCCCTCTTCTGGTCCCAAATGCCACTGGAGGGTGAGTAGAAAGGCCATGCATTTCCCTTTGTTGGAGCACATTCTTTGTGTAATCCCTGGATTGGGTCAGACTTTTTTTTAGAATCCCAGAAGTGGGGAATGGAAAACACACATGACATGAGGCCAACAGTTCACCCCATCCCCAAGCGGGATTATTGACTCGGCTTTATTTGCTATCTCTGCCTCATCTTCATGGGTTTTGTCTTACCCAGTTTTAAATTTTTGAAGTCACACAGCTTTTGCTCTTCTCCCAGGGTGCTACTAAGAAGTATATTCTAATAAAAGCTTCCTGATCTCCAGGTCTATAGCTTGCCTTTCTTCATTTCACCTGACTACCCATGCTGTCTACTTAGAGGATAACAAATGCTTTCCTTGGTGTTTTAGGGGACCATTGGCGACTGTTTAGCTCTCCTGTACATATTCAGCAGTTCTTTTTTTGCTTGCAAGTCCTTGTCATGCTGGGAATCAGATTTCCCCAGCACATCACTCTTTATTTCTCATGTAAGCTTGTGAGCAGCTGCCAGACAACCAGAAGCAGTACTTTTATTTTTTTTTTTCCTGAATGACATGAAGGAAAGGACAGGAGGTCCTAGCTAGAAGAAGACAAGGAAAATCACAGCCGTTGCCTCTGGCTGGCTTGCTTAGACACTTGCTTTTTGGGAGGGAGAATGGAAGGAAAATAAATTATGTCTGAAGATGACCATTTTTCATCTGACATGAATGGACCTAAAAATTCCATGGAGTCTTTCCCCCAGAAGGCAACTCACGCTGTGTGTGACATGGTATGGGGTCTACACAATGGTTTTAGAGGCCTGTTTGATGTCTAAAGCAGCACTGGGAGGCCACAGTCACATGATGAAGCTGGGAAGGAGAGGGAGCATCTTCATGGGAGCCCTCCCAGTGCAATGTCTAACTTGCCAGGGTATTGTATACAGGCCAGCACATCCTCATAAGCCCTTTGCTGCCTCCCACCCTTCACTGCTCCAGCTTAACTGAGTAAATGTTTCTTCCTTCTCTCCCACCTGAGATCAATGCCCACCACCCAGGGCTGATACAGCTCTAAACTGGGAGCCACCACCTCAGCCTCAGAGGGATGGACTGGTGCTCACCAGTCACCATGGCACTTTCATCCCCGAGGCTTCCACAGCAGCGTTTGGTCAGAGCTCGTGTGGGACCAGCCCTGCTCAGAGTGTGTTGCACACGTGACCCTGACACAATCCTGCAAGAGGCTTTGGGGCTCTGCAGCTGGGAGCTTAGGAACTCCTGAAAATTCTAGTTAGTAAGGTTTGTGTTAAGATTCATTCAGATATCCCACAGAGATGAGCTGTTTTTAAACCCCAAGTTTAAATCCCCTTTGGATTTACAGAGGGCTGTTTTGACTCACCAGGCACCTTCTTTTCACCCTGTAAGATACAACCTCTGCATTAGGAGGACAATCACACGTTGCATGTGAGCTCCTTTTCACATGTTTTCCTTTGAATTCCTTCTGAATATGCAGCGATACTCAGCAGAGGAGCTGATGTTCAGTGTGAAATATGTGGACATTTCTAAATACACCTTGTAAAGCCATCTTGAGTTTTTCATGACCTCAACTGATTTGTGTGGCTGCTTTTGTTGTTACGAACATGAATCAGCCTGGATGCCAGGTTCAGGTCATGAACAAGCACTGGATGAAAAGCTGCTGTGGGAGGGAGAGAAGGGCTGCTTTTGAATTTTCTCCTGCTCTTTTGGGCTTGGGAGGGTAGGAGTGACTGACCAGCAGGTGTGATGTAGCATCAAAGCACACCATGGGTCTGTGACAGAGCTGGGAAGGAGCTCAGGCACATAAGAGATGCAGCTGGGGAAAGGAAATTTTCAGAAGAAAATAAAGTGGATTTATCTGAAAGCTTTTTTTTTTTTTTTTTCAATTAAAAAGAGGAAGGAGAGCTACTGCTTCACTCATTTTAGTCCTTGAAATGGAGTAATGTCATAGGAAGGTTTTCAACATCCAGAAGTGGCTCCTCTCCATTAGACAGGATCTGTTAAGTTGCTTGAGGCTTGTGTGGTAATGACATTATTCAAAATAGCAGTGGTCCGTCTTTAATCAATTAGGAGAACAATGGCAGAATTATCTTTCACTAATCCCTAATCCTCTCCACAACTGCTTGAGATCCCCATTCACAGGATCTTTGTTTTATTTACATGTTTGTTGAGATGGCAGCTGTGGGATTGAATCAAATAACTTTCAGATTCTGGCACATTTTGAGCTTCATAATGAGAGTAAATAACAGGCTTCAAGAAGAAACATTCAGGGAACAGTACATGAAAATTTCTGTTTAAACTTAGACAATTTAAAATTGTAGTAGTTATGAGATAAAACATAAGTGAGGTACCAGCCATGCTGCCCATATGAGGGACTGTAAGGACTTCATGGGACTTATGCCTCTGTCCAAAATGGGCAACAGGAGCTTTGTCATTGCCACCTCAGGTTTCCAGGCTGGGTGGAAGGACTTTGACTGTCTGACAGGAAAGCACAATCATGGAAGCATTGAAATCTATGGGCACTTCTAAATAGCACAGGTGGGGTTTAGGTACAAGGCTTAGAGCCATTTGCCAAATTTCAGTTCCTCTCCAGTTACAGGTCATAGTCCCCTTCCATGCAATGCCACATTAAAGTGCTATCTGGAATTTTGTGTGGGCACTGTCCCCAGGATTGATGATCATTGTTGCACAGAAACCAAAGAATGATGGGCAGAGACTTCTCCTGAGTGCAATGCAGGACAGTCTTCTTCTTTACTGGTCATAACCAATTCTGCAGGTTGGATGGTTTGGAAACAAAGTCATCAAAGATGGTCTTAGCACTGGCCCTTAGCAGCATTTTAAGAGTTTAATCACAGAGGCTCTTTTCAGATATTCATTTATACCCTGACTGTTTTTCCAGACAGATTCCAACTGAGCTGTGTGGTTACACAGTAAACACCACTAGAAGCAGGCCAACATATGGTATCATTTAGGTACAGAGCAGTCCCAGCACTTACTGTAAAGGTAAGTCACTATCTCTGGTTCTCTTTCTAAGCCAAATCAGCCCATTTAAACCCAAAATTAGGGGGAGCAGGGGAACAAGGCGTTAAAGAAACGTTTATGACCCATGAAAAGAGTTTTCATCTGATATTGTGTTTCATGCCTTCAAGAGAAAGAGACCTAAGGTCAGGAGGAGAGCAGTGCCCAAAAAGCAGTTGGCTCTGTAGTCATCTGATTGCTCTGCTACAGGCTAGATCAGTGAGATGCCAAATAAAAATAGCTTTGAAGTCTTTACAATCAGACTTCTATACAACCTTACCCAGCTCTGCTGACCTAACATAGGAAATGTGAGCTAGAAACAAACAGATTCAGCAAATGTGAGCCACTGGGATCTAATGGAAAACAACTAGTCCCGCTGTGATTGCTTCTTAGTGTTGCAAGCAGCAGCTGAAAAAATGATTGCAGGCAATGCAGAGGGGATCAGATGTGTAAGGGAAGGAAATTCTGGTTTTCGGGCAAAAGCAAGCTACTTGGGAACTTGTCAAGGCATCTTGTCTGCCTGCAGGACTGGAGCAGTGTAAAGTTACTGAAGACCCCACAGGGAATCCAGATGTTTGGCAAAAGAAATCGATGAAAGCCTCCAAGCCTCCCAGAAAGTGCGAGGAGGCTCCACTGGTGAGGAGCATCTGGGTTTGTGGCAGCAAAAGAAGTGTGAGGCAGACTGCCCATGCCAGCGTGGGGTGGCAGGACAGGAGCAGTGGCTGTGTGAAGGGCAGGGGGAGGGTGTTATTTGTCTTTTGAGGAGCATTGCTGTGTTTGGCAACCCTCTACAAACCAACTCTCTGCCTACCAAGTTGCTTTTACCCAGCATAAAGCACCAGAAGCCTCAAGCTACCCACAAACCTCTGGTGGGCTCCTGGCAAAGAAGGGCTCTGAGCCATGGGGAAGTTTGAGGGGCAGGTCTGGTCCTCTGGCTCAGATGGGAACGTGAAGTGCCGGCTCTCAGGCTGATGCTGCTATGCAGAAGGGGCTCCAGGGCCCTGCTGACACGGGAAGAGGAACACAGGGATTATGGTTTGGGTTTGGTTCCAGCTGAAGCCTTAATGAAGGCACAGACTGTGGCAGCTGCATCTCCTCTGAGCAGTGGGATACAAAGCCAAGGTGAGGCTTTTGGCCTCATTTATGACAGCAGTAGATACCATCCCTCACCAAAATGAGCATGTGGGAAATGTGTAATAACATGCAAGATACACCACACAGAAAGCAGAACATCCCTAAACTACACAGAAAAAAGAATTGAAAGGTTGTTCTTGCACTGTAGTGGTTCAGATGAGCACTGGCAGGAAGAAAATCCTTTGGAATTTTTTTTTTAGAAGATCAGTTTCCCTCAATAGAAAATTAAAAGGTATTCAAAGAACTCAGACTCTCTCAATCTCAGCAGTGTGCTGTCCACATTTGCCCCAGCACAGGCTTGCTGAGGTATCACACACTCCTCTCATCTGCAAATTAAGCCATTTGTCTGCTTTAGGATCATCAGCTTCCAACACCCATGATTAAACTGTGAGGCTTCTAAGGTTTGTTAGACATCCTTACACAGGGAGGCCAGCACAGCAAAATTCAGCAGTCCACCTCCTCTGCAACAAGATCATCACCAATGTGAATGTGTTACCTTGCTTTTCTCCAAATCAATTACTGTCTTGCTCATTTTTGGGTCCATAACTTGAAGCAATTTGAAGTCATTTCTGTCTTCCAAAGATAGGTGTTCAATATCTTAAAAAAAATTTTTAAAAATCTAACTTATTTTAAAAGGACATTATATTGGATGACCAAAACTGGCTGTCATAAGGGAATGGTCTCATTCATTTTCTCACTGGAGTGCTTTTGCAGTGACTCAGTCCTAAGCAATGAGATGCTAAAATATATGTAAGAGAGGTTTGATGATCTCAAGTGAGATATAAATATTGTAGGTTGACCTGCTACCGAGATATTTACTGTGCAGGTGTTTTTCTAAAAAACTTCAAGACTTAAAGACCAAAATCAGCTCTTGAAGGCTTTAAGAGGCCACATGAAGACTGGATACTGCAGCCCGTGTCCCCACCACCTGAAGTGGACATTGAATTGGTGGAGCTCCATATCAAGTGCAAAAACAGCTACTGTGGACTTGCTGGGGGAAAAACCAATGGACTCCAGCAGCTCAGGGAAGTGCATGAAGATAGTCCTGTTGGAGGCATCTTCAGGAGGGTGCCACAGACAGTGAGGCCCGGTTTTGCCGATGTTTTTTTTCTCTAAAAGCCCTGTTCATGCAGTAGTGGAAAAAGTGCTGACATTGTCACTTGGTTCATTGGTACGCAGATTCAAAAAAGGAAGGAAGGGCAGGTAGCAAAGCAGAGGACAGACATTGCCCAGGGCTACAAAAAAATAAAAGAAAAAAGGAAAAAAAAGAAAATTAGACTAATTTTTAACAAGCAGCGCTATTTCTGTGTTGCACAAGAGCTGCACAAGTCATGCTGAGCCTTCTATGATTGGTATGCGTATGTTTAGACTGGTGTTTCAGGAGAGGGCAAGAGAGAGTCCCAGGACTGTGGGAGACCTTCTACTTATAGCAATGAATTAATTCTAATTAGCCCTGGAAATGGGTCTCTCTGGCTCTTTGTTCTCTGAAATTGTGCTTTTCAGATGCATGCTTCTCAATTAGCAGCTAATTATGATGGTCTTGCCTCCTTGAGGCTAGATGGGGTATAAAAAACCACACACACCCCTGACAGCTGATGGAGTTTTGCCTTCAGCTTGAGCAGCAGAATTATTGATATCAGTTTCAAGGGTCTTTCACTCTTGTCCAAAATCCCTCAGACAGCTGAAACACTGCTATTTGTGACACTACTGAGAATTATTTGATGCTGTGGAAAATGCATTACATTTCCAACCCTCACCAAATGTAGTGAAAGCAAAAATAAGCAATATGTGTGTCCAATAGTCTGTCCCTCCTCTCCTGGAGCAGAGGATATGAGGAATCCAGATGCAAACCTCAGCAGGTTTTGGGAAATAACTAGGGGTTTGTAGGCTGTCTTGCTATCACAAACCTTCCTCCAGAACTGTTGTTGGATAAGGGTAGAGGTCTAACCTGGACACAGATCTAGTTTCCCTTATGCCAAGGACCCCAATTATTCATTTCCCCATAAGCTAATTCCAGTTTTATAGAATATTGCAAGCCCAGCAAAGAGCCTTTTTACCCTTGTGAGTTTGGCTCTGGAGTCACAGGCAGAACAGATAGGATGGGGAGGAGAGGCATATGAGTATCAAACTCGTGCTGCTGGGTCAAGACCTACCTTGCCCCACATCCTGCCTCTGTTGGTGGTGGCAGGACATGCTACAAAGGGAGTTGAATGAGTATGACCTTGTTTTTTCCCTTTATGGACCTGCTGTCCATGAATTTATGCAACAGTTTCCTGAACTAGCTGGTAGTACCAGTACCCACTGCCCTCTGCATTAACAAATCCCAGAAGTCCATAGCACATTGTGTAAGAAATAGACTTTCTTTCATCTGTTTTAAGATGACCTCCTAGCTCAAGCATCATTTTTCCAGCATCACCCCCTCTTTTAAGCAGCTTATATTTTCTTCTATGTGCAGGGGAGAAAATGTTTCACTTGTTCTTTAATCTCTCTCTTTGTACAAAGGTCTGTGCAAAATGTATCTGCTGAAGGACGTGACAGGACCATAGAAGGATCACAATTTTCAGCTACTTGTGGATGCACAGTTGTTCTCAGATAACAGGAAATACAGTGTGCTCAGCAGTTCTCACGTTCTTCTTGCATGACGATTTCACTTCAGATCTCCATGAATAGTTATGGTCTGATATTTCCTTGGTAATACCAAGGGGGATTAGCAGTACTGCAGGGACCCTGCAAAAGTAATGTTTCAAGATAAAATTTCTTTGCAGTAAAACTAGAGATAAGACCAACCTCATCTCGAATCGGTCACAGGCTTTCCACATCTGGGTAAGAACTCCATGCAGATGCTAATTATTTCTCTGCTACAGCAGACAGGCTCCTGGACTCAGTTTCAGCTCCGACCAAATCGCACATCCGCAGCCTAGCGCGCATCTCTGGGAAAGGAAGAGAGCCGCAGACCAATAGCTACATAATAGCCCTCCTTAAACACACATAAAACACATCTATGAAAAGTTGTTTCTTTGTTGCAGACATTAAAGAAATGCAGTGTATGCATTACTATTGTAATAGATCTTGGTTGTAGTTATTCTCTCATTGCAAAAATCTGTCTCCTGAAAGGATAAGAATCATCTTTAGATGATTCTTAGATTACAGAAGTTATGTTATCAAAAAATCTCCATGAAGGTTTCTTAGCATTTCTCTTTCCTACAGAAAATTGAAAGGATCACAGCAGCAAATTAATGTAGTTTGGCTGGTTTAGGCTTAATTGTGTGTTAACTTGTCCTCAGCTATATATTTCAGATCAGATGGAGTGGTCAAATGCAGGAAAGTACAGAGAAAATTTGTCTGGGGGGCTGGGAGTTTGGAGAAATGCAGGACTTCAAGTTAAGCAAACATCAGCCAAAAGGGCAGGGGTGGATTTGATCCTGCCCTGAGCACAGAAAGGAACCAGATAACTTCCTCAGGTTCCCTTCTGGACTAATTTGTGTGATGACATAAAAGAGTAACAAACCAACAAAGCAGAAGTCTCTGCTTCCATTTCACATAACACAAGTGTGTTTTGCCTGTGAAGCAAACTTGCCAATCCTGCTGCCTGTCTAGATGGCATGCTGGAAGCAAAAGGATCACCTGCTTCAGTGGGACAACGGAGACAGAAGCACTGCTGTGAACAAAAAACTTCCCAACGATTGCAACATCCAAATGTTCATCCTCAGCCACATAATTCAAACTGTGATAACAGTGGAAAAACAACCACAAAGGAGAAAAAAGAGGAAGGGAGGAAGGGAGGTGACAAGGAAGGCAGGGAAAGCAGGAACCTGGAGCACACCCCACACTTAGCAGAACCAGGAAGGTTCTACTCCAACAGCTACTACTTATCAGAGGAAGAAGGCAGCTCATTGAATGCAGAAACAACAACAGCCATCACTGATGGCAAAGAGCAACAATTGGAGAGAACTGTGTGGATGTGAGCAAAAAAGAACAATTTACTGGAAAACACTAAAAAAAAAGAGATACTCTTAAAACAAGGGTGTGTGCAGCTGTAAGAGAAATCTGCGTAGTGCTCTATAGAGTTCTTAATGCTATGTTTTTTAAATCACCATATTACAAGCCTTCCCAAACAAAAACCCACTGAAATCTTTCATAAAATTCGGTGTTATCACATTTCCAATACACTTGTATAGAGCCCCTTTCTATTGACATAAGCCTGTGAAGTAACACATTCATGTATTTAGGTCTGCTTTCTGCTCCTCCTCCCTTGCCAGCCCCATTTTATTATTCCCTGATACAACAGTGCCAGCGTTATCGTTGTTGAGCACTAAAGAACAAGTTTCCATCCCCTAGAAGTCACCCCTCCATCAGCTGAGCTGTAACCATTGACCCTATATAAGCATTTGGGCTGCCTCCTGCAAAATAGAACCCGAGTATTTAAGTGAGGCCGTTTCATCTGGCAGTTGAGGCAGATTGAGCACACACATGGTTAATTAGTATGGTTCAGCCAGCAGGCAATAACTCATTAAGCTACAGTAACTCAACTATGTTTGATCATGTGCTTTATGCCCCAAGGCACTTCATAAGTAAAGCAGTAAAGTGAACTTATCTACCATCTCAATTTCTGTCTCCCTTTCTCTTTTTTTTTTTCTAACCACAGAAAACCGTGGTTAAACCACAGAGGAAAATTTCTGGACACAGAACAGCTCACCACCTTCCTCTTTTTGGCAGACTGACTGCTCTTGAAGACTGTTATTGTGTCTCCCTTCAGCTTTGCTTACCCTAGGCTAAATACAAAGCCTTTCACTCTTCTCTCTGGAGCCTTGCTCTCCTTGGGACTTGCAGTCACGCCTTTCCCAAGGTGTAATGCCAGAAACCAGTCCCAGTGATCCAGCTGAAGGGCTTATCCCCTGTGTTTACCATGCCACATCCCCATCTGTCCAACCCAGTCCAATGTTTCTTCCTTCCTTCCTTCCTTCTGCAGCTGAGTCATTGCTCCATCAGAATCTCCTTTGCAGCAGAGCTTTACCTGGCTGCTCTCTCCCACCGTGTGCCTGTGGAGCTGATTATTTCAACATAGGTGCAGATTTGTGCTTGTCTTCACTAAATTGCATCCTGTTTCTTTCCAGACCATTCCTCTAATTACTGAGATCTCCCTAGCACTAATCCCCTCCTCCCTGGTGTCTCTCGCTCTTAGCTGAAACTCTAACAAAAGAGCTCTCTACCCCTTCATCCAAATTATTAATGAAAATACTGAATAGGCCTGAACCCAGCCTAGGGATATCCCATGGGATCCAGCTCAATAAATCTTTCCCATTTGACAGTGTTCACCTGGTAACTGCTGTCTGAATACTCTGTCATTGCATGTAAACCTTTCCTCTTTGATTTTTGTATAAGAATGCTGCATGTCTAAAAGCAAGATATTGTAGCTACATCTTCTCCCTCTTATATGGGCAGTAAGAAAATTTTTATTTTTAATGGTTAATGCAAAGAAAATATGCAGAAGGGAAACTAACATCCACATGTCAGAGCAGATTCAGCTGGCTGCTGACTGTGGAGGATTAGGATGTGACCAAATGTCCCAGCCTGACAGTGGCAAATCCATTCCAGCATTCACCAAAAGCATCTGCTGGTGATACCCTATGCACTAAATAGGATGATGGACTAAATGGATTTGGGAATAATTCAGTGTAACAGTTGCTAAACCGTGGGCTTCCTGATTTCCATGAGATTTAGATCAGGCCTGTATGAGTCCAAATTCACTTTCCAGAATCAAGTATAAGGAATTCCACCAGGAATCTCCATTCCCACACAGGTAAAAATTGCTGAGCTTCAAACTCCACATCAGAGAAGAATGTTTCTTTTATACAAGGGGGAAGGAAGTCACCTAATTCATTCTCTTGTGCTCTACTAATTTTGTGATTTGCATAATGAAATATTGGAAGGAACAAATCCAGATATACAAAGAAATTCTTGGTTTTGCTTTTCACATCCTACTGGAGAACAGAAGCGTGCAGGAAGGCAAAATAAAATCCTAAACACCTATAACACTGTATGGTGTGGTAATAAAATATTGCTTGCTAAAGCAAGAGCCTTTGAACTGCTTATTAGAGAAGCCCTTCCCTCTCCACTGGTTTTTAGAGGCAGCCTAGGGAGATTATGTGCTTAAGTTAGTCATTTAAATTTAGATACCCAGAACAAACATTACAGACTCCCCTCCTCCCTTCCCAAAGCAAACTCTTCATGACGACACAAGGATCATTCTCTTTTTTAAAAAGAACTGGTACCACAAGAAAAAAGTTGATGAGAAAAGAAGTATTTCACTCGCTCTTCAATGTGAAGGTTGTTTGTTTGTTCTTCTCATGTCAGTTGTGCCTAATAACTGGACGGGAACCGATGCAAATTAAGCAAGGGCATTTCTGATCACTGGCTGAGAATTCTCTTTGTGCTAACAAGAAACTGAACTGTAAAATCAAGTCAAAATATTTTTTCTGTCGTTCCCAGTGGAAGTCAAAGCTAACACACATTTGTACTTCCGCTTGCTCCGCAGGCGCCTTGGCGCCCCTCTCACTGACATTGAGTCCTGCCAGAAAAGCCCATCAGGTCTTTCAGGTTCCCACTGGCAGGAAAAGTGCCCCTCTCATTGCACCAACATTTGGAAAACAGAGAATGTGCTGAGTCTCAATGTCCTTCAAGCCTCCATAAATCACTCATAGAAAAGAGCGGAGATTAGTTGGGCAGCACTTTGTATGCCCAAAAACCAGAGCTGAAGTAGGACCTCCAGAGTCGCTATAGAGGGATTTCATCACGAGGGAGAGAGGCTGAGCAAACAGCAAGGATGCCTTGTCACAACAACATCCTGTCCTTGCAAAAGGGAGAAAGGCTTTTGAGGGAATGACAGAGCTTTGGATCTCAGCTCCCCGAGGCAAGTTCAGGCAAGTTCAGACTCATTACTTTCATGCAATGGATGGTTTGGGTTTATTATTAGATCGAACGCAAAGAGCCTTGCCAAGTTTGAAAGTTCATGATGTTTCAAGCGAAGAAAGGAAATGTCTTTACCTCGTAGAGAGGCTAGTCTCTCCATTATGGAACAGGCCAGGAGTTACTTAGCTCTCATTCCAAAAGATGAATGGAAGATGGCTGAAGAATAATCTGCTGAAACTCGGAGGCAGTTCTGCCCTTCAAAGCTTGTGAGTGAGGGCACTGCAGCATTCTGACTCCGACTGAAATTCCCATTTCCCAGGTTTGCATTTTCTGCTGTGAATGAGATAAACATTGATATAACACAGAGCAAACAGAGTCCACTGTGAGGCTCATCAAGGGATTGTTGCCTACTCAAACAGAAGAAGATAGGGTGGGAATTAAATGTATAACTTCAAGTCTTGTCCCCTTGCTTACAGTTCTTTTTCACCCTCCTCAAAATCCGTCTTCATGACAGCTGGGCATTTGCTTCTGTCTGAAGGCTGAGGCTATCCCAGAGCCTTGCTGCTCTAAAGCTGGAGACATCCTCTCATTTCTAGCCTTAGCTAACAGCAGACACTTCAGACACATTTGCTTTTGTGTCGACCCCCTACCCAGCTTAAATAATTTGTATCCCTCCTTTGGGGCTACCTGCCTTATTTTAATAGACAGCAACATAACTATTCATAGCCCCAGTTTTGCTAAGGAAAACAAGCCAAATATTTTATTTACCTTTCATCAGTTAGGTCATTTTTCTCCCATTAGCCCAGTTCTATATCCTTACCTGCACTTGATTTCAGTAAAATATCTCTCTCCTGCAAATGGGTTGTGTAAGTCAAGGCTTGCCATCACCTTTATTAGGGCTCATTATGTCCTTCCTCCATGCTAGCTTTTGTACCTATTAGGTCTGCTTTGCATTTTCACAGCCACCTTGTGTTTGCTCTCCGTAGTCAAGTCCAGTGCTCAGGTCTCTCCAAGCCAGGTGCCTTTCAATGGACAAAGTTCCCAGAGCATAGCACAAAATTTCCTTTCTGCATCACTTTGCAGTTGTGTTACCCTGTCTCATCCTGCATATACTAACCAGCTCTGCAAACTCAGACAGTTCTTCACCGACACTGCCCTGATCCTGCTCTATCGCGACAGTGCAATAAAGAAGGGTTCACCAGAGTGCTCCCACTTGTCTGTGACAAAAGCAGTCCTGTAAGTATTTCAGGAAAGCAAATCCAGGATCAATGTGCAAGGAATGCCACTGGCAGGTTCCCTCCAGTTTGATGCTCCTGTAGAACACAAAAGCTCTTTCTTACTACGAGCCATACCTTTACCCATCTCATCATTCTTACACTAATGCCCATCTTCTTTAGCTTCCCCAATATTTTTCCAGGTATCTACATGTCAAAATCATCTCTTGAAATTCAGCTGTACTGGATCTATTCAATCTCTCCTGTGTAGAAAATGAATTATCTATCAATTATCTACCTATCTGTTGTTTATCATTCAGACTAGTCTGGCTTGAGCTACCCCTGCTAAACCTAGTCTGAATTTCATGGGTGGAGGGTTCTTCTCACCTTGAACACCCTCTTAATTTTTATTTGCCCTTCAAATTCTGTTCTGGGCCTTTCCTAGCATCCAGGCCACGGTGGCCAACTGGCTAGGAATAGTTTCCCATTTTCCAAATCTGAGTTAGCACCTCTGACTGAGTAGGTTTAAAGAAAGAGTAGTTAATGTTCGATTTCATGCTGACTAGTGAATGAGGCTGTAAGGGTTCTGGCAAGGAGATGGTCTTACCTCTGTGGTAAGGCACACTGACTGGCTTTGTTTTTACCCATGGTGTCAACCCTTGAATTTTCAGGTCTTAATTCCTAAGAGCTTCCCTGGTTTTACCCCAAGTAATTAACATCTGCTTATAGCAAACTGAATGATGGTGGGATTTTAATTTGATGCACTATCTGAACATCTCCTGCCTCTTCCCTCACTGCCTCATTTCTCACCTCTTGTCTGCCTTCTGTTTATACCACAGAAAGATCTTAGCTTCTTGCTGTGCTTGCAGGGTCTAACTCAGCTTGATTTACAGCAACTTCCTTTTTTAATCAACCCATGGGGGCTCCTTCACTTTTCCCAATTTGTTTTTGGTCCTTCTTCTTCACCAGTGTCCCTCTGTTGCTTGTCCAGGTAGGTTTGAAGTCTTTCCTTGCAAAGTCCATTCCAGTTGAAAACTGGAATGTGTGACACACAGCTTTTGGCATGCCTTGTTTTACAAAAAGCAGTGACAATAACAGACCAGGGGTGGAGGGAGGGTCCAAGAGGCTGAGCGCATGGCCTCTCCGTAGATGGGGAGGTGCCACCTCCTCCTGAACAGCTCTGTGACACCTGTGCTAGCCTGGGAACAGCCTGCACCCCGGTGCTCCCCAAAATTTCTGGCTTTTCTGTCTCTCCAGCATCTCTGGCTCATCTTCCACAGAGCAGCCCCCGTGCAGGCATTAAAGCTAAGTGTGGAATGCATTTCCCTGCCCGGCACTTCCAGGTTTACTTGCTCAACAAGGTGCTTCCTTCTCTGGAATTGCTTTTCATTCCCACAGCCCCCAGACTTGGCTGAAGAAAAGGGGAGCAGGTGTGTGTGTCCATAGCACACATAGGGAAGTGAAAGTTGCTTTTCCTTGTTGTTTTGAAAGCACTTACCAGTGGCAATATAACTCCAAGAGAAGTGGCTTGGAAAAAGGGTCAGCTACGGAAGACTGAAGAAGTTGAATCCTCCTCTTGAAAATTGGGATGCTCAGAACAGCCAATAGAGCCTCACACAAGGCTGTGCCATACATTTTGGGGAAATGTTTCTCATCTTCTCTGTATAGGAAGCTCAGACCTAAAATGCCAACCAAATGAATGAGGCCTGACTCAAATAATGCAAGATTTTACATAGGAGCTTGTGCCACTGCCATCAGTCCTTTTCTATCTCAGCTGCAGCTGCCTCTCCCTTTTTTCAGTGGCTGTTCCTGCAAATTGCAAAGGGTTTGTTGTGTTTTTTTTCTGAGGACCCCTTTCCATCTGCTGCCCTGGATCTGGGGAGTGCTCCTGCTTAGAGCATCCTTTTCTGTGGTGCAGTATCTGAAGCAGTGTTTGTCTGGGTTGCAATGCAAGATGTAACCAGGAGTATGTGTTCTATTACCATCTGGGGCAGTGTTCTTTATCTCTTCCATGACCCATCCCTCAGAACTCCAGGGGGATCTCTTCTGTTAATGGGCCAGTGAGTCTCACTGCAGGACTGATAAAATTACATCATCCCAGTGTGAGGTGCTCCACCCAGGGGGAGGAGCCAAGCATTCCTACCTGGATAGAATTTGAGACTGGGAACACCACCGGCAGCCTTTCTCCAGGGGATTCCCAGAGGAAGGCCAGACCCATCTACACCTCCAGTGGACCTCCAGAGGAAAACTACAGCCTTCTGTGGGATCACTGCTTTAACAGAACCACATCTGTCACTGCAGGAGGACTGCAGCCACCATTTAATTGGACTGCTACCAACACCCTGACCAACAAACAGCGTGTCAGGTTATATTCTGACTGTCAGTGGTTTGGTTTTTTTTACTACTGCATTTTTATTTTAATTTTCCTAGTAAAGAACAAGGAAACTAGGTTATTCCCATGTCTTTTCCTGAGAGCCCCTTGATTTCAAAATTATAACAATTCAGAGAAAGGGGGTTTACGTAATCTATTTTGAGGGAGGCTCCTACCTTGCTCTAGCAGACACCTGTCTTTCAAAGAATGACACTGTCCCACAGTAGTGTCGTGTTCTGGGGGGGCTGAGCAGCAGTTGGGTCTCTGCTGGTGTCTCCTTTCCAGCATGCTAACTCTGAATAACGATGTGGCAACAGCACTGGTGTTACATGCCAGACCAAATGAATGGGAAAGAAATATTTTCATCATTTTGAAATGCCAGATTGATTTCACATCCAGCTGGCACTACTTATATATCCTGCTTTCTCCCCCACCTCTTTTTTTTTTTTTTTTTTTTTTTTTTTTTTTTAAATACTGCCCTGATTTCCCAGGCAGTGATTGTTTCTGCAGCCCCTTCTCAGGCCAGAGCTTTTGAGAGAAAAAAGAAAACAAACATGCTTTGGGTTTTTTCCTACACTGACATCATTAGCTGCCCATCACTTTCACAATGAATGTGCTAGCACTGTCATAAGGCATATGCTGTCAGTGGGGCTTTCTTCCCACCCCTGCTCTTTAAACACAGCACAAGTTCCCTTTTTTCTGTAATGAGAAGCTGAAAAAAAACCAGCCAGGACTGGCACCAGCACAGGCTCCAGATACATCCCCACTCGATAAGAAGCAAGCAAGCAGGCTCAGATAAGCTGAAACCCTTGCAAATCAGACCCCGGCTGTCCTTATTTGGTGCATCCGCTGGTCCTGTGTCCAAAACAGGGTTGATTTGGGGTTTATTGGGTGCTTATCTTGGCCCCCGTTCCTTCCTGTGAAATGCAGTGGGCACCCCGCCAGCCTCCTGCCAGTGTGTCCCCCGGGAGCAGGAGAGGCTGAAGGCAGGGGAGAAGTGCTGGGAAGGGAAAGCAGATCACCAGGCACCAGGCTGGGGCCCTCAGACCCTCACCTTCCTCCTGTGCCACCGCACTGCCAACGCTGTGCTTCAGGAGAGCTTATCTCATCTTGCCATGAAGACATCTCCTGTTTGAATCATAATTACCTCCCTAGGCAGAGGGCTCTGTTATCTGATGTCCTTCTGGTGGGCATTTTTTCCATGCAGTGTGAAGTCAGCTGGGCTTCAGTTATTTATTCCTCCTTCTGCTTGTGGTATCCAGCATCAGAAGTCACTTTTTTCTTCCACTCAAGTGTTGCCCACCAAGTAGGTGGTATGATCCACTCCAGTGTATCAACGTGGGGGAAAAATGAGTTTGTAACTGATGTTTTACAGGCTTTTGCAGCTGCATGTCTTTTATCCAAACAAGAAACTTCCAAATTTCAAAACTGTAGAAAGGACTGCATATGAAAATGGAGTTAAGACTTTCAAATCTGCGAAGGCAGGAGATTTTGGATATATGGACAACAGCCTTTATAATAAAATGCACTCACATACTTTCCAAAACTATTCAACACCCATGCCAAAGTTACACAAGCTGAAATATCAGAAAAAAAAATTACTAGATGAAAACAGAGTAAGAATGAGAACATGAAATATCTCTTCTTTCTCAAACAATTTTTGAGGTTTCAAGATAATGCTGTTAGAGCCCTCAAATTAATAGGAAATTTTATAGCTAACCAATGAAGAGATTTGAAAGCCAAAGTAATCTGATTAAGTTATCTGAATACATCTGGCATTCTCCCATATCGCTCTGTATCAGCTGCAATTTTTTAATAGCACAAGCCATGCAGTGCAAAAATAATGCACCACAATGGCATACAGTTCTCTGAAATACAATTAATCATTCATTAGTCAAATAATCCCATAAGAATAATAACTTTTGGATGAACACAGTCATATTCCTCAGTGTTTTTTATCTTTCTGGTCAAAAATATCTTACATGATAAAAAGGAAAAAAAAATAGAGTAAGAAAACCCTCAAATACACTGGTTACTAAAATCAGACTTTTCTTGAGGATGTGAGAAGGGGGAGGGAAATTACCTATAAAGAGTGTTTGGAAATTCAGCACCTTGGCTTCAGATTGAGCAGTTTAAGCAATCATAGAATCAAACCGTGGCTCACTTGCCTTTCTTTTTTTCTCCCCCTTTCATTTTTTTTTTAATTTTTTTTTTTTTTTTTAATTTTGATAAAATCCCACTCTGTTTACAGGGAATGAGCACTCCTACATGCTGGTGTACTGCAACCTCTGACATGAGAACAGAACTGTTTTCATAGTTCAGGCTTGATCTCTCCATGTCCCCCGGATCCTAACCAGGAGGCAAAGGCTGAGGACGTTGCCTGCCTTGTCAAAACCTGGCATTTGGCACAGCAGAAACCAGATTTTCCTCTGAAATCCCCAGCCACAGGCTGCAGAAGGCAGGTCCCCTTGTGCTTATGTGGGAAGGGCAGAGCTCAGTGCATCCTGCTACACTACAGGAGCCAGGATACAATACAGGAATTCAGCTCCAGCTAGCCTGCTCCTCTTTCATGGCTTTAATAAATCCCTATCAACTAGATTTGCCCTGGGACTTGGAAGTTTTACACTTATTTTTGGATTCCTTACATAGTTTCAGCAGCAGCTGAAGGCACCTGTCATGGCTGGATTGCACAGACCCTTTCATGGTATTGATGGTGTGATCCCCTGAGAAAAATATGTAGGAACAAACACACCATGACACAGAATAAAATTTAAAAAAAAGTAAGAGTGTCCATGCTTGGTGTGGGAAAACATCAGGAATGAGAAGCTGAACCACACCAGGTGTTTGTGAGTGCTGTAGAAGGAGCAACATGCTCATCAGAGCAATTTACTCATCCAGGGTATTTTCCTGCCGCAATTTAAGGACCAGAAACACATTCTTAGGTCAGCATTAAGAGAAACAGAGGAGGTAGTGCTTATGGAAGGACTATTTTTTTTTCCAGGCCAAGCTGTTGGGGCAAAGTTGGGATGCCCCTGAGGGCATCCAGCTGTGCTGGAGGCAGCCATGAGATTCCTCCATGTCTACAAGCCTGAAACAACAAATGGATCCTCCATTTGCAATAATTATTCAGACATAAAGGGATTTTTTCTCTCTCAAGGCCCATATCTGCCCTCCTTTGTGAAGAACTGCAGTCCCTTAGGAGTACATGACAGATGTGCAAGAAAAGGTTCTGAGCCTGACACCGGACCTGTGGCCCTGGACACCCAGAATCCGTCAGACCGAACAGAAACATTCAGTCACTGTCTAACCTCCAGAGCCCTGTTTGCCTTCCAAGAAGCCTGGCATCCTATTCCTCCTGCATGTGACTCCAAGGAGCCCCACTGTGAGCAAGTCAGGGCTTAGTTCCACCTAAGCAGGAGGTGAGTTTAGCTTTGCCACAGCTTCCAGGACTGCTCTAGCATTTCCTATTGAACACTCCTATTCTGCCTGCAAAATACTTATGGCACATTTCTGCATGGACAGGAAAGATATTTGCTTTAATGAAATATCAAAGGTCCTATTATTTTGCAATGCACAGAAAATTCAAAATCTCCAGGTCCTAAAACATGTCTTTGCCCATAGTTCTCCTAACAGAGGCAGAGTATCATGGACGTCAGGACTCCAGCTGTAACTCTGGTAGGTAATAACTGCTCAGTAAACTTCCATGAACCCTCCAGGAACAAATCACACATAATTTTGTAAATTCTTGGGAGAAAACAAGATTATTAACAGCCAGCATGCATCAAACAGATCTAATTGTATCAGGTTCTGCCAGACCAATCTAAATGTTTTTTCCATGACAAGTTAGTGGGAGAATTAGTAAATATCACATGCCTTAACTTTTCACATTTGGGACAGTATTATGTAGATAAAATTATTTGGGGTGGTTGCAAAAGTGTCTGGGAAATCATAGCTGGAAAGCAGTTCTCAGTGCCATAGTCTCATCTCACAGGCTGAAAGGATGCTCAGGCAGTGGGTCTGTGGTCTGTGCCAACTTTAATGTCACTTCCCATTTTCAGTAATAATCTGGGAATAGAAAAGAAGGGACTTTTGCTAGTGAGATGTGAAGCTAGAAGAGTTTGCAGGTAGTTTAATGCACAGACTAAGAGTTAAAAAAAAAACAACCAACAATTGAATAAATATCCTGACTCACATTTGACTGGTCTAACCCAAAATTCTGCACTGCAGAGCAAAAACCACCTTTGCACAATCACACCAGGGAATTACCAGGTCAGCAGACATTTTGGGGAAGTGGGCCACAGGCTGAACACAACTCAAGAATATCTTGTTGCTGTAAGAAAGATAAGTCTTGTGCTGGAAGTATGAACACGTGTCCCAGTATGGAAACACAAGGTAATTCTGCACTGCTCCACTTGATGGTCTTCTCTCAAAGCCATCAGTGGGACTGAACTGCACAATGTGGGCAGGAGTGCTGCAAAGACAAGCTCTAAGATGGATGGGCCAAAGGGGCAGTCAGAGAAGGACAGTCAGGTCTGGTAGAAAATTATTGAATGGCAAAAGTGAGAAATTAGACCAAAGGGAGTGGAAGGCTTTTGAAAGTGACTATAAGGAAACATTGGAGAAGACCAAGGGAGCTGTGGTTTCTCCATCCCTGAAGGTCCCCACTTATGACAGAAGGGCAGACATCTGCCAGGAATGATGTTGCCCTTGTGCAGAAGATGGACCAGAGAACCTTCCCCTGCAAAGTGGGTGGATGTCCTGGGAAAGGCAGCATTTCAGAGAGGTCACTGCATGAAGCCACAGTCTGGGTTCAAGGGAGCCAGAATGCCAGTCTTAGAAATGTGGTAGAAGCTCTCCATCCCTACCTTCAGACATGCTGCAGATGCAGCTTGCTGCAGCTGTGTGCTCAGTAGAGAGCAGATGGACCACCTCCAGAAGATAGCTGCTGATGGACAAGAAGGGCTGTTAGCAGGACAAAGAAAAGCAGTAGGTAATCTCCAGGGAAGCACATAACTGGTTCACCTTTCCCAGAATGTAAAGTCTGGGAGGACTGTAATGTCCCACAGAGCTGTGTCAGCAAAGAGTCTGAAGTTTTTGCCTGTCTGCACAAAGGCTGGCTGATTCTACAACAGAGCAGATACACCAAGAGTTTGGTGATGCCAAATCTGACAGTGCAGAGTAGGACTGAGGCTCCCCAGGCAGGGATAAAACAAGGGTTGATGTCTCTCCAACTCAGCTGTAGACCTTTTGGGCAATGATTTTCTCCATGACAAGGTTTTTATTGTGCAGTTAATCACTGCATTTCACCACTTGTCAGCACACATCCAGGAGCATGGTCTGCAGGTCGGCAAAGATGGGATTTTCTCTATGTCTGTATTGGGGATGGTCACCTGCAGCCCCCTCTGTGCTCAGACAACACGGCCCTTGTCTCAGGGCCCATCCACCTCCATCCCTCCTGTTAGGTTTTTTGGCTCAGATTTCAGACCCTTGTCCCAAAACACTCTTTGAGGATCACTTGTCACAGGAGGTAGAGGTGGCCAGGTAGAGCTCCTGCCCTTGCAGGACACTCTGGAGAGACTTCTGAAAAATAATGTGCATCATTGTGGTCTTTGCAATTCAAACTGCAACAAGTGCAGAGGACACGGGGGGAGGGGGGGGGGGGTACAGATGGCCAGAAACATTTTTTTAGCCTCCTTTAGCAAACACATTATGAAAGATACATGAAAGATACTATGAAAGAGATACCCACATGTCTACATCCAGACATATTTTTTATCCTGAAGGAAAAAAATTGATCTGGTTCCAGTCTGGAAGGTGAAAACCATGTGGTAGCTCGTTGAAGAGCACACGTGATTAATAATTTACTATTTAGGAACTATTTAGGAACTGAATTAGCTATTTAGGAACTGAAGCCTTCACACAGGTGATAGCAGGAAAAGGAGCCATGCAAGCTGCACTGGGACCCAGCGATAATGCTTTGCCTAGGTCAGAGGGGGAAATAATTTACAGCTGTTTCAAACTGGAATACCAAGTTTGGAAGGAGCATCAAACCTTGCCAACTACCATCATTCATGTCTCCTATCTCTTGCATTAGTCTCTAATTTTTAAAGTCAGTCTGTTTTAAGAGCCATCATTAGCTTTTCAATCTCCAAACCTTTCAGTTTCTCTGGAGAAACAAACAAGGAAAGAACCCCCAACTTTTCAGAGCTCATGAGGAAATGATGGGTTTAGTGTGATCATTTCCTTCTAGGAGGTGGGTTGATAAAGGATTTCCAAAAACAGACTCAAATCGGTGTGTGCTTTGTGTTCAGCAGTACTGCTGGGGAATTTACACACCTGTCACCCAATTGCCACTTCCTTTGTAAAACAGAAATGACAAGCTCAAGTAATTTACTTTTATTGTGGGGTTGTTTAGGGGTTTTTTCCTTTATAGCAAAGTGCTCAACACCCTTTTGAAAAGAAACAGCAGATTTTCTCCATGCTTTTGGATTCAGCACAGGCTGCAGTTTTCAAGATATGAGTGAGTTTCCTTTGGTATCAGACAGTGCAATGTATTATTAAAATCCAATTTAAACTTCCTAGTCTCAGGTGCCAGATGGCTAAACTATGTTTGCAGTCCTGGAGGAAAGCTAGGATGGGCCTCTCACGTGCCTCTGCTGTTGTCACATCTATCTAAATAGAAATTTCTAATGTTACTTTGGTTTTTAAATAGTTGGAAGCCTGTTGGTCATTTCAGCTTTTGCACACATAAATACTTTATGGGTCTCCATCACAATGTACAAACATTCCTGAGATTGTAGCTTACTTCTTGCAAAACTGAGGCTTTCCTTAGCCAAATGGAGGCACCATTAATATTTCTGTATTAATATTAATTTGTATATTGCACTGGACCTTAATATTTGTATCTTGTTCCACTGCAAAGCCATGAGAAAACAAGCAGAGACACAGAGACTACATTTCCAAGGTCTGAGCAGCTTGAAACCAAACATGAGGGTGGAGACTGCTTATTAAATTGTATAAGACATGGCTTGGATGGAATTTAGCCCAGTGACATCCTGGCTGCATTGCAACCCCTTCCAAAAAAAAAAAAAAAAAAAAAAATTAAAAAAAAGAGGCATCCAGAGCACATGGATCATGGCATCCTCTCTGGAGAACTGTCCTGTGGTTGTCCCTGGGACAAATGGGATGGGGCTGCTGCAACATGATTACGGGGAGGTGGGCACAGGTTCAGTCCTATGGCTGGAGTTCCTTTGCTGCGCTCAGCCATACTCCTTACTCCTGCATCCTCTGCTGCTCTGAGCCCATAAAAAGCACACAGGCTCTTCACCACTGAAGGCACCCTCACTTCTGAATACTGTCAGCATCTTCCCCAGAGAAAGTGACCAAAAAAATCTGCCCTGTGAGGTTCTTTTATGAAGCCTCCTGCAGGTTTTCTCTGTGTATTTCCTTCAGAAAAAAACCACCACAGTTCAAACTGGATTTCTCATCTGTAGTTGGGGGAAAGGCAATCCCCCACGGGAGGGAGAAATAAGGAGAGCTGCAATCTTACACGGGGATCATCGTATTGGATTGGGAAGCACAATCTGCCCCTCTCCCAGCTAGCTCAGCGTGCTCAGCAGCACAACACGACCGAGTCACCCCTCCTGAAGCTAATACCTCATGGGGGGATTAACTGCAAGCAAGCAGGCAACAATCAGGGGCTCATTGAAATTCAGGGAGAGCTCTGTTTGACCCACACTGAAATACCCCTTCTCCATTTGGAGCTTCTCTCCCCGCTGCAGGAGTAGGTGCCCTGCCTGCGTGGCACAGGCCAGAGCCCCCCTTATGTGCCAGTTGTCACCTGCATCGTGCCTGCACACAGGGTCACAGAGCGATGGGAGACTGTGGGACAATGGCAGGAGAGTCCCCAGGCCTTCACAAAGTTGGGGCAGGAAAAGGAGAGCGGGGAGGAAGTGTGAAACTGGCAGCAGGTGGCAAGGCGGGATGTAATTCCCAGCAGAGAAGTCTGAGGGACACGGTGCGAAGAGGGGATTTATCCCCCCTCCTCCTCCTCCTCCTCCCCGCAGGCCCCAGAGTAAGTTAAACAAGGCGTCAGATGTTTCTATTTTAAGAATAACCAGGAAGGCTGGCAACTACAAAAGGAAAAGGAGGGGAGGGCAGGAGTTGTCTAGTAAAATTAGCAACACATTTTCCTGCCTGCCTTCCAGAGAGCATGCCCCCTTCCAGCAAGCCAGGGTCTGCACAGCATAAATTATTGCTGTCTAAATTTGAGCCTGTGCTGTTGTTTCTGCCAAGTGTTGACTCCTGAACGCTATATTTTTTCAGCTGTGGATGACACTGGGTGACATGTGTCATTTCAGTACGTGCCCCTGAAGAACAGGCGCTGTGAAATTGCTGTGACATTCTCCAAGACGGGCTGCTCACGTGTGCAGGGACAGGAGTCAGAAGGTCCTGGTGAAGAGACGAGTCTGTCCCACTGTGGCTAAACGGGACAATGGGCTGGGGAAGATCCCTGCTGCACGTGGCACTGAGTTCATGGGTCATCACTGAACTCTGCTTGGGCAGATAAGATTTCTGGGCACCTGCTGCTTCAGATAGCTCTGCACTGCTGCTTGCCCCTTGAATGATACTTGTACTCCTCATGGCAGTGAGTAAAGCCACAACTTCATCATCTGTCACAGGCTCCATAATAACCAGAAGCTGCATCAGACACGGCACAGTCATTGTGCACCACTAGCAGTGGCTGCAAGGATGAAAGAGATGCTGGAAAAATATTTGACAGCTATTTTCATTCTCCCAAAACCATGTTACCATTAATTCTTTTTGGCCACATGTCACCTCCCAGCAGCAAGTCCAGAGCTCTTTGAACAGATGGGATGATCCCTTTTTGGTCATGTTCAAAATATTGAAAGCCCAGATCTGTGCAATGTGATTGACAAACCAAAGCAGTCGAATAGTCTGTTTTTGTTGTGTCAGGCAATAGATTTTTATGGCTGTGGATGCAGTGGCTGTATTCTGCCATTGAAACAAAGACCTCTGGCCTTGGCATGCTCACCTGGCTCTTAATCAGCTTTGGCCTCCACTTACTCGCTAGGTTTCTGTTCAACCTAAAGCACACAGATTAAAACAAACCACACATTTAAAGAGAAGGCTTTATAACCCCAGTTAGGGAAAAAAGTTTTACGCTGGTATCTTAAGCCCTGGCACGTCAAGGTTAGAAACGTTCTTGTTTCATTGCTCTGACAACATATGGCCAAAGTCAACAAGAGGCCGATGTGAGCACTTGATATACGGCAGCCCAGCATGATCTCATCCTCGGCAGGTCACGGGAACAGAGCACAAAACAGACAGATACGATCAAAGTTCGGTGCTGTATCTGCGTGAAGAGGTACAGGTCTGTCACTGCGATTACGGATAGAAAGCCAGAGCTGGATGAAGGTCAGGCTGTTTGGACAAAGCCTGTGGAATCCCACCCTGTGTGGTGCCACTGGAAGAGGAAAGCCACTCATCCCAAAATGCCTCTCACTGCCATCAGCATTACTGTGCTTTGCAGCTCAGGCTCACCCAGCACACCTGTCTGCTCGAAGAGCACGCAGCAAATGGAGCAGGACATCTGTGCCAGGGAATTGGCTTCTGCCATCTTCTGCTATTTTTACATGGTGGCTGTGAAAGCTTCCAAAACGAGACGCATTGCCACAATTAAACGCGTTTAATAGCAAACTCTATCACAAATTGCAGAGTGAAGCCACTTCATATTTCCATGGGGCTTGCTAGAAAAATAGCTCCAATTAATGAGGCACATTGTAGACTTGTTTATATTCAGCTGACTCTGTTCAAGCACCAAATTATCTGTGTGTGATTAGGAGGCCAAATTCACCCTGTAATTTTTCATTTAGCAGTATTTTACTGCTTGGCCTGTTCTGCTGAGCCGAGGAGTTACTCATGGAGCAAAACCTCCCTGTCCTCACTCCCAAGCTTCAGGGGACTTTACAGGTGTTGCACAAAGTCACAACCTCCTGTAAATAGCCACCACTTGGTAGTATCATCTTCCAGGCTCAGAGTTAGCAGGCAGAGGGCCGGGTCACCCTTCTGGCTTGATTTGCTTCTCCCTGGACTCCGTAACCAGAAACTAAGCAATGAGGATATTCTGGAGTCAGCTTGGATTGGTAAAATTAATTTCACAAGCATGAACCAGCTCCAGGCAGAATTTGGGCTTTGACATTTGGAGGGAAAGGGACTGATTTGCTTTATGACCTGCCCCATGACATTCCTGGTGCAGCACATCCCCAGTGTGCCCAGGCCATCAGGATCCCAGTGCTGTAAGTGAAACCACCATGCCATGAAAAGCAGCAGAGGCTTCATTTCACCCCTAATCTGGCAGTTTTACTCACAGCAGCAAGTAGTGTTCCCAGTGAGAGAGGCATAGGCAAATTTTTGTGTCCCTTGTGCAGCCACCTGGGAGGAGCTCTGGGCAGAAGCTTGTCCAGTCTTGAGTATTCTGGGGCAATTCAGGCCTTGTGATGATGTTTCACTACACTTTTTAGAACAGGCCATGTCCCAGCCACTCATTGCCATGGGCACTCTGAGATTTCTGTGCAAGCCATGATGGAGCAAGGACGAAGAGAGACAGAATAGCCCTGTATTGCAATTCCAGATTAGGAATTGTCTTCACTTGTGCTACACAAGCAGCACCAACCTCAAAGCATCAAACTTCTCTTTTCCCTCCTCTAAGCTGCTGGAAGGCAGAGCCCAGCAGCGAAGCCCTCCATGAGAGCACCAGCACCCAGTGCATACCACAGGTCCCAAGCACAGGGACACGGGACCGCTCAATTCCACAGTTACAATTGCACAGGCTGCATGTTAACAGCCTCCCACAAGAGTTCTGAAGAGGAAAAGATCACATAAAAGTGCCCACCACAGGCTGCATCTGTGTGATTCCACTTGTTGCTCAGATGCCTTTTATTTTTGGTGCCTATCCTAGCAAGCAATCTCCCCTATCCTATTTCTACCCAACCCTTCAGGCACAAACTGTGAGGACAGGGTCAGGCCATCAGTACAAACAAGCCTGTACTTATAATCTGAGATGTGAGTGAGGCCGGGTCACTGGAGCAGGCTACACTTTCCTGAAAAACTAAACGATACTTCAGTGGTCCATGGGGCAGTCAGGAATTGCCAGTCCAGTCCTGTGGGGCTGGGTCTGCACGCTGGCACCTCACAGAGGGGCTGGGTGGGAGACACTGGCACACTCACTGCCACTGGGCACACCTCACCCCCTCCTTGGGCAAGCCTGAGCCTCTCAGCAGGACTCAGCAAGGGACAGGCAACACTGCCTAGTGCTAAATTCAGGTCAGACCTCCAGTCTTTGCTGTTTCAGTTTTCATGGAAATGCCCCCATTTTGTTATACTGGTAAAATCATGCCAGATAACATTCATCGTTGTTACTTCCACAGGATTCAAGCGTGGGTACTTTTTTCATGTAAGACTTTCCCCTATATTACAATTTGTACAGTTTAGCCATTTCTCTTCAGCAATAAAGTAAAACACAGGCAGATATTAGCAGGACATTCCAGGAGCAAACTTACTCAGGAGCATTTCTACTGGCAAAGCACACCCAAAGTGCTTCCTTTAAATAAATGTATCTTAGAGACATTTTAATGTGTGGGGGGAAATCCACCTCTTGTGGTTCCACAGGTTCTGTCCGTCTCTCACTTGGAGCCATAATCCTTTCCAGTGGCAACTAGTTGGGATGTTACAAATAAAGGATTATACCTTCAGGTGAGGCAGAGCTTCTTATGAGCTTACAGCTTAGCTATTACAGATCCTGTTCTCATGCAGAAATTACACGCACATAAGGACGTGTGCATTATTTAAGATGGAGCAGCAAGACTGCAGATGGATGGGTTTTCTAGCTCAGGAAATTCAAATTATTGTTCCTCCCATGTAGCCATCCAGTGCTGAGGTGGGGGAAATGATGCATGGGGCATTAGATGATCTCACAGACACACTTCTAAAACATATTCTTCAGCAGGGAAGCTGAAGTTATTATCAGGATATGTTTCTCATAGTCAAGTGACCAATGCTGTTTACAGGTTGATGTTTTGACAGATTGCAGTTGTTAACCCCACAGTTGGGCTATTCCATTTGGATATTTCTGGCATGTTGCAAGATTTCAAAAAGTGCACTTACATTTTTAATGCACATCCTGCTGACACCCCACCTTTCCCTGTGGGAGAAGCAGTGCTTGAGGAGGGAAGACTAAGAAAGAAAAGTAATTCCTCTCAGTTGGATAATTCATTGATTTCATGTGCACAAGGCTAAAAAAAAAAATAAAAATTGAAGTCATTGCTGTAACGTGTTTATTATTTCAGTGAGTAGCAAAATGTCATTCTAAAAATAATATCAATTTACCATGGGAAGCCACACCATTTTTATCAGGATAATTGATAAATCAGACCTCTGTCTAATGTTCCCCTTCACAGAAAATTACAGCCTTGGAGAAGAACATTTATTGCAGAGAAAGGGTACGTACTGAAGAGCTGACAGCCCAGGCTGGAGACAGAGATCGCTTTTCATTGACAAAACAATGTTTTACCAGAACTAAACTGATTTGGACTGCATGAAAATCAAAGTAACAGCATGTACAGAGCTCAATCTGCTCTACAAGCCAAAGAGTTACAACAATATTACATTTTCACGCTTACCGTTGAAACATGTAAAATATATATATATATATATATATATATATATATAAAACCACAAACTTAGGGGAAGTCCCCAATAATGCCTTGTTTTCCATCCTCTCTCCCCTGGATAAGAAGGATCTGTCACTCTGACACCAGATGAAGCCATTCCTGGCTCCTGTTTTCTTGCATCACCTGGGCACGAAGCCCACTGTGGCTTGTCTGCAACTGGTCCCGACAGCCTCGGTCATGGCTCCTGTTTTCCATTCCCTCCCTCCAAAAGGAAAGACAGGCAGCTGTTTAGGGAGCCTTGAAAAAAATCTTGTGCAAGAATTTCAAAGAAGAAGGGGATGGTGTGAGAATGAGTGTGTGTGTGTTTATCCAGGTGTTGGCCCATCTCCAGCTGGCTGATGGTATGGTGCTGGCTTTCTTCTTTGTTTCCAAGATGCAAAGATAACCATAAAACCTCCAAAACTTAAATAATGCATTCATGGCTTGATTAATTTGACTTTTGTTCATGTATCCCAGTATGAGGGCAGCCCCAGAGATGTTTCACCGTGTAACTCTAAATGAAGGAGTTCTGTAACTGTGAAAGAGGACAGAAGCCTTGGTGGGAATTCACAACAGCAAATAACACTCTGCTCTTCTACACCTAAAACTTGTAAAAAAAATATTAAAAAAATAAAAAATAAAAAATAAAAAATAGAGACATTTCATTTCAAGGAGAATTAAATGTTCTCTGGATTTTTTTTTCTGAGTGCCTGAGAGCAAAATAAAAAACAAATAAACATTTCCAGGAACACTTGAGAAAATGGGTATATGCCACCTTGGATTCCTAAGCACACTCCTGTTTCTTCATGGGCCTGGGTGCTGCACAGTAGAAAAAGATGGATTTGTACTGTTCCTGTTGATCTTAGGATGGTCATTCTGAAGGCCAGGACTGCTTTTGAGAAACTATTTTCTTAAGAAAGCAAGTCCCAAAGAAGGCAGTAGGGAATAGTTTTTGTTTTGCTCCATTGCTTAGCTTCAATTCTGGTTAATATTTTAAAAGATCAATCCAGAATCAGTCAAAATTAATGTTGCTGTTCAGCTCTTCATAAGGCAGCACAAATATTGCATCTTGTCCTTGACCTGCCACTTTGTAAATTCCCCATACATTTACAAAACTAAACTAAATTTAATTCTGTGGAGGTCTTAGCTCTGTGTCCAGCAGAACATGCACAAGCATGCACACGGCATTTTCAGGGACACAAGAGGCCACGGCTGTGATAGGCACCACAGGCAAATATCTTTCAGTGATGCTTTTCTTTCTACTGCTTGCAAATGATTGCTTCTCACGGTGCATTCCCCAAATCTTACTCATATCCTGTCACCAAGCTGCAAGAAGTCATCTGTCTTCTTTCAGAAGAAATCTGCAAAGAAAGACAACCTAAATCCTGACTCTGGTCCTCCCACAGAGAGTGGCTGTGTTAAAGAATCGTGGTTTGACATAGCCTACCATCCAGCTGCATTTTGTGCTTTGCTGGCTCTATTGGTAGTGAAATGTCCCTCCAAAGCTAAAACACCCTCCCAAGTGCCTTATTTGCTTTGCTGTGAGTTTTTTTATTCTGCAGAAGACCAAATGTAGAGCAATGCTAGACAAGGTACCCAGTCTTTCTCAAGACATATTCCTAGCGCTTTCAGAGTTCGCAAGAGCAGCATGATGCCCTTGCCTTTTAATTAGATTAAGCCAGAGGGAGCAAAGATCTGAAGTCTGAGGCTATACCAGAGAGATTGAGAGCTGAAAAGCTGAGGCAGAGCTGTTGCCACATGCCCCCCACCATCAAGTCCCCATCAGTTTGAAAATCAATGTGTTTACTTCCCATCATTGTGTGAAATCAGAACCCTCGTGCAATTTCTATCAACAACTACCTGATCACCCTATTTTTGTGCAGGTCTGCTGATTGCAGTGCTGTCAGGGGACGGGTGAGAGGCTGGAAGGGATCAGCCCCATTGCTTTAAAACAGAGTGCAACAGCTAGAACAACTGCATTTTTGCAGAGCTTTTTTATTCACAGACTAAGATTGTTTCACGTTAAACAAGCTAGGCTAATAGATGTGGCAAATTAAATGCTAAGTCAAGCCTGCCTTCACCCGCCACTGCAGCTGTGAATCTGATTTTTGCAGCCACCAGCTTGCTGGGCAGTATGAACACAGTTTGCTGGATGCTCTCATGGCTGGTGGTGCAATGTAAGCACAACACTTGGAATACAATCCAGCAGTGTCTCCACGCCAGTTCCCAAAACCTACTTCCTAGGCCTGCTGCCAGTGTTGTGCTATGAGTCACGAAGAGAAACAAACACAAGGAATGTCAAATTAAATAGGACACAACGCTTTCGCAGGATTTAAAAACGGAGCAGTTGTGCTGTGGAGTACAAACCTCCCCGGACTCCTCTTGGACTGCTTCTCATCTTGGTAATAAGAAACATCCCTTTAATTAGTTCCACCTAATGAAATTCATAAGTCAGGGAGTGGGAGTTTTGCTCCTGGGTAGAAACCGAAAACTTCTCTTCACTTGATCTGCCCATTTTCTGCAGCAGTCATTAGCAAATTTTATCAAATCTCTGCATTAAACAGTAACAACTATTGTTCACTCAGAACACAAGTCCATTTATGAGCTGCAATATGACACATCTTGGAAACCCCAGACTGAAAGGCACTTCTAAAAAAAAAAACAAAACAGATTAGGACTGGCAAGAAAAAGTAGTTTCAAATTGTCAAGAAGAAACAATAGAGAAACTTCTACCTGATCTTTCTGGCTGCTGATATCAGAGAAGTTTCTTTACCTTTCTGGGCTTTGGGTAAAATAATTTACAAAATTTGTCTTTCCTTACAATTAAGGGATTACCTCTCCAGCTGAACCTCTGAGTGCTTCATTCTCCTTGCATTAGTGACAAGTAAAATAATAGTAGGAAGCCTCAAGCCGTGCATTTGCTCCTATGGAAATACTGACCCACAAACATCTGTTTAAATTCATTTTGGTTATGTGTCTCTCAAGACAAAGCGATATCCATGACAACAAACAATTTCACTGCAGAAGAGGGAGCACATCCAGAAGGAGCATGTAATCGCTCTGTTCATCGACGACTGAAAGCTTAAAAGCACAAAGTTTGGGATCTCAGGCACAGCACCAGTACTCAGCAGTAGACCTGGGCCTTTATCAAGACACTTTTTGATAATGTCTGTCATAGAGGACAAAGAGGGAAACTGAAGCCTTGCTTGCTGTTTTATTTTCCAATCTTTTTTGCAAAGAGACATGGCTCACTGTGCAGTTGTTGTTGCAATTGCCCTTTGAGAAGTTTTACAGAGGAGAATGGGACAGAGGAAGATGATGCTCTCCTGCATTTGGAGACAGCAAAAGCACGAATCACCACAATAAAACAAACTGTTAGGACAGTCTGGATTTTGGTACAAACTGTTTTTAGCACCTACGGGGGCCCCTTGGTGTATCTGCATGTTTCTCTCGAAGTGGCTGCTGACCAACATGTTCATCCTGTTACTCCACACTGGGCCCCATAATTACAGAGCTGATTTGCAGGGTTGGTTATAGCTGCTATTACGGGAAGGTACAGTGTTGGACACTGTTGACTGCAGTGCTGATGGGGGAAGGAGGGAGGAAGGTGGCACGTGGCAGCTCTTGCATGAATTCTTGCTGCACTGAAAAGTGTCGGCAAAGGAGGAGGAAGCTGCAGCCCTCCTAGAGTCTTCCCAATAATCCTTCCCACTTATAAAGCTATCTTGGGCTGCATGGAGTGATTTTCCAGTTTAACACTCAGGGGCAATAGCTTGAACCATTTCTGCTCTCAGGCCCTCCAAGAGAAAGGTGTTGGTTGCAGGGCACACCTTGCAGGAGCTAATGGACTGCTTGGCAGGCTCGGTGCTTTCTAAGCCAGGAGTGTCTTTCGCTGCCCTGAAACCCTTCCCCTCCAAAGCTGGCTGCCAGACAAGCATTTGCTCTGTTCTCCAGTCTCCACTGCCTTGAGACAAAAAACTCCCACCAGCTTTGATCAAAGCCTTCAAGACAATTTCCTGAGCTTTTGGGATCCTGCTACCTGCAAACCAGAACTAGCACTTAGTTTTAGCCTTAAACATCTGTGGAGGGCAATATGAACCTACCTGACAGACACTGCTGTGGAGACACCCAGAAAGAGACCCAGGGATAGATTTTTCAAGCAATGTCTCGGTCACATAATCCATGTAAACGCTACACAGTCACTTGCAAATGATGTGATTGATTACAAATTACATCAGCACCATCCCATCAGACCTTCTTGTCTACAGTGGTGCTGACAGAGCACTCACCAGCTTAATTTCTGAGAACCCATAAATGCAAGAGCTCTAAGGTCGTAACACAGGCAAAAGAAGGAAGCCTTGTTTTGAGAGCCAAAGTAGCTCTATTAGGAATTCAAGGTCAAGGTACTCAAAGGGGCACACACTGTCCCCTGAAGGTGTATCCGAGCTGAGCAAACCACCCATGGAAAACACAAAGTATGACACTTGATCTGTCAGGGAGAAAGGCTAATGGCTTCTTTCAGGGGGTTTGCTTCCTACACTGGGGCTTCCTGTCCCAAAGAGAAACAGATCCTACTTCTGGAGGCCAAACCTCATCCACTGAGGGCAACAAGTTATTTGAAGATCTATACTGAATTTAGTGTCTTTAGCTGAGATCAGGAGGTGATTTTAGGGATTAGCTTCACATGAGTGAAAAAACTGCAGAGGCACTGCCTCCCCTACCTACCCACTTGCAAGTACCTACAACTGACCCTCCCATATCCACCTCCCCTCACCACCATCCCTGGGAGAAACCCTGTTACTGCTGGGGTTTCCATTTCAGCTGCAATAGAGGATCTCCTCTCTCTCTGCAGCAGTGGTGATGTATTACCCACCCAGGTACTGACCAGGCTCCGCACATCAGCTTATCTGCCAAGGTCTGCTTCCATGACCCTTTGTCCCTGCTGGCCTGCTGAATTTATGCTCCTCCTCTGATGTACTGCTACATGTAGCTGAAGCAGTGATGAAGGTGGTGCAGCTAAAACCATGGAGAAAAAAGCAAAACTGTCTCACTTTACCAAGATCAGGCGGGATAAAACCTTACTCTCTTTTTTGGAATGCAGCAAACATCAGTTGATCAAAATGGCTTCAGGGAAAGCATTTTTAACACAAATTTGAAAAAACTGTAAGAAAGCATCCACACTGTCTAGGGAGGATGCTGGCTTGAATTTAAAGAGCCCTCCAAGTGAAATGAACTCAACTACATGCTCCAGAGTGAAACTCTCTCCTTCAGTGGCTCTCAGTGGAAAGATACAGTGCCAAGCTAGGGTTTTATTATGGTTAACCCTTTTGACGCTTACTGCTACGGATTCAGATGCATATTTAGAGATGCTGGTGTAAACAGCATCTTCTTGAGTGCAGAAACTGATGGCTGGTCACACAAGTGTGCCTTGGATGTTTTCTCCCAAGATATAGCAGGTATTTATAAGTCATCGCTCTCTCATTCACTTGCCCTTAATAGGGCAACGCATCCCCAAAGCCATCTATCAGAGCTGGGCTGGCTCTGGAGACTGTGCCATCTCCTTATCTTCCCTCCCCTCCTCTTCCACATCATGCCCTATAATGCTTCTCTTAGTGGTGGCCATGATGCTGCTGAAGGTGACCGAATTTCAGACTACTCAGCAATCCCAGCTCCCAGGGGAGCACAAGGCACAGGCTGGAGAAGCCTCTTCTGTCATTGCTCCCCGGAGCTGTTAACAGCCAAGGAGTGCTTTTGCTGGATCCCAGCTCCTCTCCAGTTACAGCCCCACCACCCGTGACCCTACGCAGAAATCCCAGGCTTATAAAATTAAACAGGCCTTTCCCATGAGTCACTCTGGGACTCCATGCTTGGATGGGATCAGGGAAAAGAGCAGAGACATGTCTGCTCTGGGAGCAGTGCAGAAAAAGCGGTGTACAAATACGGGCTCCAAGACTCCCTTGTCCCACTTTTTCTCATAGCTGCTAGTCAAACCGGACACAGATATAGCAGAGTAACCTATTGAACCAGATCTTGTTAGCTAACAACAGAAAAAGTCTAACAGACCATTAAAATTAAACTAAATATAGGCACACATCAAAAAAACCAGTGACTCTAAAGCTCTGTGCCTAATTCGTCAGGGAGCAGAAAATCCCAACACATGGCATGTTCTTCAGACGGTGGAACTGCAGCTCTAGCGAGACAGGAAGCTCTCCCCAGAACTGCAGGGAGGATGCTGTACCTCTGCTTTGCTGCCAAGAAGATCCAGCTTCCTGCGTGCCTGGTTATTTTCCACGCTCAGACATGTGCAAGTTCACACAGCATCCTAGGGATGTGCTACCCTTTCCTTTTTCTGGAGGCTCACTTTCATTTCTGCTTTCATGGCTGGCTTTGGTAGCACAAAGGACAGAACAGTTAATTTCCCCGAGACCAGGAGTGTTGGTGGCAGTCAGTGGTGAGCAGGACAGGCAGCCATGGACAGCTTTTGAACAGCTGATGTCATCAGGACAACCTCCTGGTCTAACCCTGTGAAGCCGCTGATGTCACTCCTGCTTTTGGCTCTCACTGAGGCGGTAAGGACACCTGACCAACAGTGCAAAGAAAGCATCTTTTAACTAAGACAGTGTCATGCAGTGGTCTAAGCACAGGGTTTGGCAGCAAGAGCTGTCCCCACCTACAGTCTTTGGCTTTTATCAGGCTCTCATGGGTGCAGAATGAAGGAAGGAGACTGTGGAGAGACTCTACCAGAAATAAAACAGGACCTTCATAGAGGTCCCACGAGGTTAAATTAGTTTGTGTGAAGACTTCGGAATGGCAGATAATCTCCTGGTTTAAATCTCCAACATTACATGAGGCATGGTGCTTTGATAAGGGCTGAATTACTCCAGGAAACTTCAAAGCCATCAAAGAATTGTGCTCGGTGACGTTTGTGTGCAGTGCTTTGAGTGAGTTTTCTCTGCTTTCCCCAGTCACCGCGCAACAGTCAATTAAAAGCGCTGCTCTCTTTGTAGCCTTCACTGCAGTACCAGGTTTATTGTCCTATTTATCACCATTGAACTGCCTCGGGCTGAATTATTTATAGCACTGGAGAAGACGAATTAAGTGGTAAATTCAAAGTGGGTCAGAGGGATGTTGACTTGGCCTTGAGACACAGATGGGTCAGTGGGCTGATGTCTTGGCCTGCTTTGCTTAATGGGATGGAGCATCATCATCTGCACTCCCACCAAAACCCTGGGCTGCCTGCATGCAGCCAGTGCTCCTGTCCCTTTGAACCAGAAGGGCTGGAGGCAGGTACCAGTAGCCTGCATTTTCCTCCACAAGTGACTGTCCCACACTTTTTTTTTATCTGTGCATGCTGTGGTGCTTTAATTAAGAACACCATTGCAGCACCCTCATCAAAAAACTCCAATACAGAGCTGCATTTTTAGCACTTGATGTGGCACGTTGGTACATCACACTGCCATTGACGTGATGCAGGGTGTGCCAAAACACCCCAAAAATTCAGAAAAAGGCCCACTAGCCCGAGGTTTTCAGTTTTCAGTGTAGCAACAAAACAGCTACTCAAGCACAGGGCTTTTTAAAGGAAATCCTGCATGTATTTCCGTCCTTAAATCCCAACAGAATCTTGTAATCCTCCACCAAGAACAGCCTGTGCTCCACATTGCCTCTAGCTTTAATGATGACAATGAATCAGTTGTTTCCCAAAGAGGAGACTCACTTTCCACATTACTGCTGTTTTTATGCCACATCTGACTGCATAGCAGAGGCTCCAGCAAGATGCTTATGCCAGGGTTCCCCCAGTATTTTCCATGGTGGAAAGTGAGGAGCAGTCCCACAGGCAAAGGGGATGGGGGTTCCTGTCTGGCATGGCTCGGGAACCACCAATATGAGGACGTTCATCTCATAAATATTACAAATTTACATTATTTTACCAATATCTATATTCAAATACATTACCCAAATACTATTTATATCCACTTTAAAATATAGGTACATACAGGAAGCGAAAGGATGCTCCCTCCACACACCCTTGTTCTTGGGGAGCACCAGATATTGATTCTGGTCATCCTGGACTATTCTCAGGGCATGTCACAGAAGCTCAGACACCAGATCTGAGCTCCCATGTGTGGATGGAAGTCATGGGCTCACAGACACCATGTTCTCTGAAAGGGTCGTCTGAAACTGAGATGGAAATTGTGCTCCTGGCCATGAAACCAAAGGGCAATAAAAGACGCTTTTTTACGTATTGTTATTTTCTCTCCGTGGTGCAAGGGAAGACAAATTTCATTCTCTCTTGTGAGAAAATATCTATAAACAGTATCACCTAATAACTCAAAAAAACAGGCAGCAGAATTCATAATGAATTTTAGAAGGGTGGGGAGAATACCTCTACTTTTGAAAACCTGCAATAACATTTTTCCACTATATGATGCAATCAGCTTCCCTCCAATGTTGCCTGGTACAATACTGACATCTTGCCCTTGAAAGTCAAAATCTCCTTGCTAAGGGACCAAAAGAAAATAAAGAGGGTTTAGATTTAAGTACAGCAGAATTAAGAGTTTTACAAACCACAAACTTGCTGAGGAATGTGGTTTTAAGTAATCCCACTGCTATTTTCCAATTCAGGTTGGGTTTACTTAGTAGCTCCAGCAGATGAGAGAGAGTGTGGACTACGCACTCCATCCCTGGCAGAGGAGGAGCAGGAGCAGGAGCAGGTGAAGGTGAAGGTGAAGGTGAAGGTGAAGGTGAAGGTGAAGGTGAAGGTGAAGGTGAAGGAAGCATACAGCTTTGATTAACAAGAAAATTAACAAAAGTACTTGCCTGGGAGATGGGCATCCCAATGACAGGAAGCCTTCATGTGTCCCTGACCAGGAATACTCCAAGCATCACCTTGCCTCTCTCCAGCATCCAGTGAAATGATAGGTTTCACCTAAAACAAATGTTCCACGCATGTTATACTCTGGACAAACATAAGAAAGAAATCTCTTCTGAAATCATTACAAACAGGTGTACTTTGGCATGTTTCAGGCCATTTCTGGAGCTGAAAAAATATCCTTTTTGCCCAGATCCATCCGTAAGTCAGTCCAGTGGGAAATCTAGTTATTTTACCCCAACTGTTTGCCAAGGAAACAGAGTTCAAAAGGCACCCAGCTCTGAACATATCCACTAGTCAAGAGAGCATGGATCAGTATAGGCAGATATTGGTGCAATTTTCTTTCAGCTTTCCCAAAGCCAGTGATATACTTCCACCATTCAAGCACATCAGCCCATGTTTAGAAAGCAAGATAGTGAGACTGGAGTGGGGGAAGCAGGTTTAACAACTCAGTACATGGCTTGCTGTGACAAATAGAAAACAAACTTGTTTCCCTCCAACTGCACATTGCACTTGTTCCAATTTCTTGTTTCCTTTTCCCCAACAAGTACCCGCATCAGTGTTTTCATTAAGACTTTAGTCAGCCTGAAAGCAAATGAAATCCACACTGGATTTCCCCTCACCCAAAACAGCTGCTCCTATAACCGCTTAGGAGTTTTGATGTGTCAGATACTCCTCAGCACAAGTTTTATTTTACTGAGCTGGTATCGCCTTCATACAAGAGCCCATGCTCACACACAGTCTATACAGCTTCCTTTAGGTATACAAAAAAAGATGGAAAAATTATGCCCTGCCAAGAAAGCTGTCTTGCCAAACAAGAGCCACCCCCTGAAGGGTATATTTAGAAATCAGAGGACAATTTAGGAAGAGAATCACACAACATAAGCCAGAAGAGTAATGAAAAGTAGGGAGAGTGGGAGTTTCTTTCAGGTATTGAGCATTCCCAGACTACACCAGTGAACACCCAGACCGACACGACTCTTTTTCACCTCACCAAGTAAAAGCAAAACCCAACACTTACACAGCATTTTTCATTCATCTATCTCAAATTGCACCACAAGGAGAGTTGAAGTGTTGGATTTGGCATCCTTCTCTGCAAATTGATGCACAGAGCTGAAGTTCAAGGTTGCACAAGGGCAAACACTAGGGACAAATGTAGGCCATGGAGTCATGTCAGCTGTCGTGGGTGATGAGTTTGGACCTTCCCTTCAATACTTGATGCAGTCCATCAGCCTTGTGCAGCCAGGCCAGCCCACAGGGTCTGTCTGCCCTGTCATTTCATCAGGGACTACCTTCACAGCAAGGGATTTGCACCAACAAGCAAATCTGAGCAGCACATCCACTTCAGCCTGCAGAGTCCCAGCACAGCTGAAGCTGGTGAGCAGCTCTAGAGATCATCCCTCCCAATTCTCACTCACAGCAGCCTGCTCAGGGCTGCATCCTGCATCCTGTCAGGTTTTGAATATCCCCAAGGATGGACACTCCACATCTCTGGGAAATCTGTGTCAGTGTTTGATCCCTCTCATAGTAAAAACGTTTCTTCTGATATTTAAAAGAAATTTCCCATATTTCCATTAGGGGTGCTTTTCTCATATCTTGTCCATGGGCACTACTGAGGAAAGCCTGTCTTTCTCTACACCTTTATTTCCCCCATCAGGTGTCTATCCACATGGATAAAAGCCCCCTGAACCTTCTCTTTTCCAGGCACTCTCAGCTTCTCCCCATAATGAAGATGCTCCAATCCCTTCATCACCTTTGTGGCCCTGCACTGGACTTGCAGTATGTCCATGTCTCTCCTACACTGGGCAGCCCAGCACTGGACCCAGCACTCCAGATGGACATCACCAGTGCTGAACAGAGACAAAAGATCACTTCTTTCAACCTGCTGGTGGCAGATCACAACCCTTTGAGCCTGGCACTTCAGCAAGTGTTCAATCTACCTCATCATCCACCTACCCAGCCCATACCTCACCAATAAGGATTTTATAGGACACAGCATCTAAAGTCTCACCAAATCTACAATGAGCTCCTAATATCCACTGCTCTTGCCTCAGACAATCAAAGAAGTAATCTCTCTGTTGTCGCCCTGAAAACTCAGCTTTTTGAGCTTGCTGACATAGTTTCTAAAGACTTTCCCAGGACAGTAACTGTAAACATAGATATGTGTACATTCTTCCTGATACACATCTTTTGATGGACATCTCTCATGGCCAGTGTGGTTGAAAAGGTGTTAACCCGACTATCTGATCCCTGGCCGTGGTCAGAAACTTATAAATACTGAGAAAAGAAAATAAAGGTCTCTTTCTTTCACCACACCTTGAGCTGCATCTGTGTGACTCATTTCGTGTCGAACAGCGACACTCTGTAAAAGCCTAGCTGATTGATAAAGTATAAAATTTCATAAAACACTGCTGACTAAACCCAAATGCCTTCTTGTGTTTTAGATATTAGGAAGAAATTCTTTACTGTGAGGGTGGTGTGAATTAGAATATTTTGCACAGAAGAGCTGTGGATGCTTCATCCCTGGAAATGCTCAAGGCCAGGTTGGATGGTGCTTTGAGCAGTCTGGTCTAGTGGAAGGTGTCCCTGCCCATGTTAGGGGCTTCGAACCAGTATAAGGCCCCTTCCAACCCAAACCCAACCTTTACAATGTCTGGAAATAGTTTCTAGATTCTGCTAGTATCTACTCCACCTTCTGTGAGGTCAAGGTGAAGCTGATGAAGCCGTAGGGCCTGAGATCCTCCTGAACTGATACTTGTTTTCTTTCCAGTCCTCATGAACTTTCTCTCTTGTGCTTTCACAGATGGTCAGAATGATGCCGGATAGACACCTTGGGGAATGCAGCATTCCAGTGCACACTTCTGCCTTTGACAGAACCACCAGCCCAGAGCCTGTATTTATTCCTCAACATTTTTCAAACATCTGAGATCTGCTAGGACTGCATGGCTGTCATTCTGAATAATGACTGCACCACATGACTTGGATTAGCAGTTACAGGAACAAGGGGAACCGCGAGGGACACCCAGTTGTGACACAGAGGACCAGAGCATTGGCAGCAGGGACAGCACCTCCCTTTGGTGCAGGGCTAATCAAACCACTCCCTCTCCTGTGCTTTCAGTGCCAAGGACTGCAACATCAACATGTAAAATCAGTTGCAAAAGCCCTCACTGACCAAGGAGTCACACAGATTAGAAATGCCCACCACTCGTTTCCCTTACCCTCCCAGGAACAGCTGTGTTGTAGCACAAATGATTTTCTTCACAGACAAGCCTAAACTGACTAAGCTGCACCTCCACAAATGAGTAGTCTTGATTTTTTCTTCCCTCTCTCAACTCTTCTAGCTCAGTAGGTGAGATGGGTTTAAAACAAACAAAAAAACAGCAAAGCCCAAGGGAACTGAATTTAAACTAGACGCCTACAACTACATTTTCAGTAGCTAAGTTACAAAAGAAGAAAGATAAAAAATAAAATTTCAGAAGTGTGAAGGTTGTCACTGGAATATTTTTATCTAAAGTGAGTCACAAAGACTGAGCAGTAGGATTCTTTTTTTCTTAATAACACTGCAAAAAAAACTTAAAGAAACTACCACCCCAAATCAAGACAATGAGAAAGCTAAAAGCTACACAAAGCTTACTAAAGGCACAGGCTTCAGCAGCATGCCAGAAACAACAGGCTCTTCTTACAGACACAGAGAGGTATTTTATTTGAGTGAAAACCTACCTCTGCTAACCCAGAGCAGATAAACTGCAGGGACCAGAAAAGCCTGCAGGCATTTGACAGTACCAGAGAAGGTCATTATGGCACCTTTCCAATACAAAGGCTGAATCCAAAGTACTAAGAAAGCACATCCTTGATGAGCAGGAAAGGGTACGTGAAGTCTGAAGTATGTGGTCTGGAAGAACAGGAAAAGAAAAGTGCAGGAGAGGAAGGGACAGAGACCACCTTCCATTGACCAAGACTACAGTTCAGGGTTTGACATCACTGCACTGTCTGCCTCCACATGGCTGCTATAGTAGTTGGCAAAAATGGCTTGCTATGAGAAAAACAGCAGTTCTTCATGTATGCAAGAAGTCTTAGGTTAAAACCTCTGGTTTATGCCTATAAAGAAACTTACTTCTTTCTATCTATATGAAACAAACTTAAAAATTTTTTTTTTTTTCTGACAGTTTTTGGTTTTGTGCAAAAGTTTAATATTCTTAAGTCATAATGACAACAGTATAAAGAATTCACGGTAAAGGTTCTGTCTTTTTAAACACAACATCAAAGGGTACAGTCAAAGAAAGCTCTGCCATCACCTTGATAGGACACAGGATTGTTTAAAGTGCAATTTAATAGCAAATTCAAGACATCAATTTATTTTCCTGCAGCTGTTACTTATGCTTTCAACAGCACTCGTACCACTCCACTCTGAAACCAGGTTCTGCTCGAGTGCCAGATCTCCGTGGCTGAGTGTTCTTCACTGGTATTTTCATTGCAGTAAAACTGTAAGAGCCAGAGGCAAGTCAGTGAGATTGAGATGGCTCGTGAGATCATCATGGGAAGAATGAATCATCTGCCTTGGAAATATAAATGTTTATGATCGCTGCTTCTATTCTGCAAATATATCCTTGAGACACACGACTTTTATAAGGGTGTTGGTATTTATATAATTCCATAAATTTAGACAGTGCATTGCAAACACAATATGCAATTGTAGTTATAAATAGCGGAGCAGCAGGATAGAATTTTCAACTACTTCTTGTTTCCTATACTCCACAAATGAGATGTGTGGCACAAGTTAAGCAACTGAAGGAAAGAAAATACAGCTATTAGTCAATAAAAAAATGCTATGTGAGTCTCCCTATTTCAGATGGTGGAATGGAAGGCCAGACTTCTACCAAAGAAAAAGAAAATGAAGCCAGTCCCTGAGAGCCAAGTGCAACATTTAATCATGGCTAAAAGACAAAGAGCAGATTCTGAAGCAGAGGCTTTGAGAACAGATTATTTTTGTGGCATGTTTTCAGTGTCAATGTAACAAACTAACACCTGCCCTTGATAAGAAGCGCTCTGGCAAACAAATGCACAATATAATCAAAAGACTAAATTTGTTTCTAAACCTTGGCTGATGCATTTTTTAGTGCTCGTAACAGTACAAACCCACGAAAAAACCAATCACTGGGTGCTGTAGGAGCATCTTAACAATGTACCAAGGCATTCTTCCAGGCCAACTAATAAATTCCCAACCTATATGCAAAAGGTAACCAGTAACTCTTGGTAAGCTTTCTAAACTTTGATAGTGATATTGAGGGCTTGCTTCAGGGGTTGTCAGGCAATAACTGTAACAGCAGATAAAGCTCAATACTGGGCACCAGAGGTCAACTAGCAACCCAGCACTGATGCAAGCAGTTAATAGTATCTTTATTTTTTTATCTTTTTAAATAAATAAAACCTGCACCCTAGTTTCAATTTCTCTGCTCCATTAACAACTTAATTCAGGGAGGAAGAGGCTCCTGGTACAAGCAGTACTTTTTGAGCCAGGTCAGTTATATCTTCCATATTTTACATTGGATGTATTAGATTTATATTGGATATATCTTATAATAGCTGAAGTAAAATAATGTGTGCACCGAATTGCCATTTTGAAACTACACTGAAATATTTCTGGATGCTTAAGATACTCCATACACACCAGATCATGACTTCACACAAGGAAGATCTATCCTGCTTTGCTCTGGGGATGGGCTCACACACGTTTCCTAAGAAGGTAAGAACTCTAAAGCTCTAGAGCAGGGATCAGCACCTGCTCTAGGAAAGGTCATACTCTGTGCCACTGCTGCCTTTGTGCCATGTGGGAATGGAATTACTTGACATGTTTTCCAAGGAAATGGCCACCTAGGGCAGAACATATCAGGAAAGTGGTTTTAACAGCTCTCAGTATGTACTTTAATGATTCTTTGTTATACTGATGTCTTTCAAAAAGTATCAGTTGGATAGAAAATGTAAGCTTTTGCTTTACTGTCCATAAGAGACATCCTCTAAGGAGCTCCTTCACACTGAATTGATGGGGTTTCCCATGTGTCCTCATCTGCCAACTGAGCCATCTGTGAAGTCTGATCCACAGGTTCTTTCTCACCCTGGGCTATTAATAATGCATCTTCTTCTCCTCCTTCTAACTGAAGGTCAGAGCTACAAGAACAGTTAGATTCATCAGGTTTGTCCATAGAAGGATCTGCTGTAGGTGTAGAAGACTGTTCAGTTTCTGCTTCAGCCTGTGGTTCTGTTTTAAGATGAAGTCCAAACATATTATTTCTGATGAGGTATCGAACACACTGCAAAATCACATTCCTTTCATGTCGGATGTCCTGGGCCAGTAACTGGAAATCAAAAAAAAAGAGAAGATGATGCACATTTCCCTCTATTGCTCTGTAGCTGATAAAAGCATAGCGCAATATACTGATCTACTCAGTAATTTCCAACACCTCTCAAGTTTAACAGCTGGCTCTCTCACACAGCTCCTGGACACATGGGGCTGGAGATTGCCATACCAGAGACAATGATGTTCTCATATCATGGACTGTATCCCTAACAGTATGTAATACCAGGCCATGCATTCTAGTACATCAGGGTAGCAGGTCTATTATCATTTTTCACACTTTGAGTTATACTGTATCTGCAATTTAATATCCCATACATTTTTAATTTAAACCCCCTATGAGTAAAAGATAAATACAAGGAAAGGGCATCCTTCATCAAGTACCAGGCCATGGATTTAAGCAGCAGTAACTGGCTCGGGCTATAATACATACACCAACCTAATTCTAGTAATCAAAGTGCTGGAGGCCTTCCTCATTGACTTTAACCTCATTGAAATTCACTTTGGTAGTAGGAAAAGGAAACCTATCAGCCAGAGAACTAAATGAACCTTTTTCATTGTGAGTGTCAGCAGAACTCGTAGCATGAACAAACAAAATCTGAGCCAAGTGGCTCAATCTGTAACTACCTGATCATTTGCAGGAGAGCCGTATTACACACTGCAGATTTGGATATGTTTGGCTTGCAATGTCACCAAGAAGCTTTTTTCATTGTCACAATCTTGAACAGTGGTTTAACCAGCCACTTTTAAGTCTGAATATTTCTACTTAGATCAGTTGCTAAGAGGTGTTACAAGCAGCTGACACCTAAAACGAACCTTCAGGAACCTTCTATCTGAACTAAATGTACTTCAGGGCAGACAAGGGACAGCATAGCTATTTCTCATAGCAAGTTCTCTTTGTTCAGCTGGGAGAAACTGGTTAATTCCCAAACGGCCAAATTAGGGCCCAGTTGGGCTGCAGCAATCACCTTATCAAAGACTGTATCTTTGTATTTCATTTTTTAGTACAGGGATGGGTATCTCTCCACTGATACAAAAGCTTTTGATTTTGTCAGCCTAGAGAATGACTAAATATACATCAGTGTTTGCATGTCTACAATAAATATGTTTTAGTAGTGCCCAAGCTCACTGCTGAATGACTGCCAAGAGATACCTACAGCTATTCTCCTACTTTCCTTTCTTTCTAAAAAAAAAGTAATTTCATTGATGCAACAACCTTTCTTTAGTGCTCTAATGCACCTTCTGGATCTATTTTGTAAAATTTCCACCTTGCTCCCACTCAAGGTTTTTACACACTGGCCATTTCTAATGATAGTGAAACCTACCTGCAAACCTCAGGCCCTCCTCTGTGATTCATAGCCACAGTACACATTCTTTAAAAACAACTCTGAGCAATTTGAAAAGGCCAAAAAACTTCACTAAAGTGCAATTTTAAAAATGGACTATACTGGCAAGCTTCAACTCGGGTTTCCTATGTACTGCCAGCTTCTCTCAGCATGTGGGACTTCATCTGACGTTCTTCCAGAGTCATCACTGCTTTGATCACCAACAACTTTGAAGAGCAAGTGATAAAGGCAACCGCATGCTTAGCGAGCTACACAAAGGACAAACACTTCCTTTTCAGTCACTAGGAGCTTTAATTCTTGGCAGTAATGGTACTATGTGCTAAAAAGACTACTGAGGGATTTCTCCCACATCTGCAGCTTGGGACGTACCTTATCAGGTATCTCTTGCCAAAACTTCCTGTGCTATTTCAGAGCTCTGATGTCAGTGGCATCCTGCTTTCTCCTGTGTTTTGCCCACTGCAAGTTTTCCCTTATGCTTTTTATGGAATCATAAGAGTAGTACTGCTTTTGAGTAATAAATACAATAAAAGCTCCAAGGTTTTGTTGGAGCTTTCTAAAGAAAGACACCAAACTTTGCAGCCAAATGGGTTGCTTTTCACTGCTACTGGGAATACCCTGGACTCAAGCCTACAAACATCTTTCTACCCTTCTGAGACACCAACCTGCTGCTCTTCAAGGTGCTGTCCCTCAGATTGATCTAAACATGCCTAGAGAAGAAACCCTTCTGCAAACAGGTTGCAGCTCAACACCACTCTGTAGTTCAAATCACCAACACACTTCTCAACAAGATCTCTTTGCATGTGGAAAAAGAACTGTGTGCTCCTCCAGCAGAGGAACATGGCTGAACAGCAAAGCTGGGGGCAAAAAGATCAGACCATGGCTGCTGGGATTACACACAAACAAAACCTACTGGATACTGCCACAGGGAAGAAAGAGGAACAAAGGGCTTGCTCCTTGTGCAGCTCATTTCAGACACATGGTTCAGTTGTTATCTCTTGCTTACCAGTCAGTCATTACCTGAATGCATCCTAGAGTATTTCTATTTATCCATTAAAGCATCTTCACCTTCTCCAAGTGAAATGTTCCTTTTTACTATTCTTATACTATAGCCCTGTGCTAACTAAGGGCTAAGACTGCTCTAACTTCCTCAAGGGAAGAGAAGAAACACTGACAAACAGTTCTACTCATGTACAGGAGGCATTATTTTAGCCTCTTACCATTTCCAGCAGAGTTGGACGGCGCTTGGGAAGGCGAGGTAATGTTTTCCTGCCCCACTTATCAGGCCTTCTGGGGGGACGCGCTTTTGAATTCGAGCTCTTTAACGTTGTTAACGTTGTGCCTGAGCATTCTGGGCGGTTTTGATTTGGTTTCTGACTCTGAGGAGCAGGAGTAGTTTGAGGCGTATTTCTGAGCACAGCCTGGTTTCTCTTAGCTTTTGTTGCAGTCTTGACAGGGATTTCTTAAAGAAAAAGAACACACTTTCATCTCAGACTTAAAAGCCTCTTCAACAGGCTCATATCCCCATGCACTGGCAGTTCGTTAGTATTATTCTTGCTTGCACAACCTGATGCGGAGATGTTAAAGGTTTACTTGGAGGAAGGGAGGGTTTTGTTTGGGTTGGGTTCTCTTTTCAAATAAAAAGAATAATCTCTAAACATTCACAGAAAGGAAAACAAGTTATTTCAATTCTACAGCTCAAAAAGAAAAATAAAAGGAGTAAGACCTGATCAAGATTTTCAAACCTCTGCCTTCTTATCACTTAAGAAGTACATTGCTTCACAATATAGCTTGCTGCAAATTTGGCTGCTGGGAAAATCATGATACAGTTAGGGCAGAGGATGCCCAAGTTCAAGTCACTGTCTGCTAGATGGTCTCTTAACTTTGGGTAGGCCACCCAGGGCAAGTAAGGAATAGTAAATATTCACAAAAACAAGCAGCAGCAGCAATTCCTCCCCACACACTGATGCATACAGAGTAGCACAAAATCCAAGTAACAGAGAGTTCAACACCCAGCAGCCTTCTATGGAAAAAGCCCTTAAGGATGTGGAAACTAGCTCACAGAGGGACAATAACAGCTTCCCTATTTTCCCCCAGCTACTGGAGAAAAGGCTTGGGAAATTTGATGACACACAACCTAATCAAAGACATTTTACACCTCCTCTCTCAACCCAGGACATGCTGCTGGGAAAAAGAAAGCAAAAAAAGCCATAGTCCTGCTTGCAGTCCCCACCACCACAGTGTGACACAGGGTAGAAGGGGAGAGGAGAAGGGCAGAGGTTGTTCCTACACACCTTTGGGCTCGCTGTCAGATGAGCTGCTATAGTTGACCGACAGCGCGGTAAGGGCAGAGGTCACCTGCCGGGGGACAACTGTCATTCCCAGTCTCCCATCTTCCTCAGCTGCCTCATCCTTGTCAGATTCTGCAGGGAAAGAAAAGGAAAGAGGGATTTTTCCCAACAATGCTGCCAACAGCCAGCCTTGCTGCTAAATCCCTGTCTTAGCACCACACACACCTGATGTTGGGCACCACTGCTCAATGCTGTGGACTGACAGAAAACCCCCCACATTTGTCTACTCTCTACAGATAGGTGGTAGTAAACTGGTACCTCCAATGGTTTACAGTCCTGCCAGCAAAGTCACTGAAACAAAAAGTTTCCTGAACACAAGCTTCAGCTTTCTGATTCCTTCTCTGCATACCAAATACAATTGTAGGTTTTGTTATCAAGTGTAGGTAAAAAGAAAGAGAGGATTTCATAGTATGTTCTGAAGTCTTGCTGAATTTAGTTCTGAGATGGAGGAGAAGGATTTAGAAGCCAATCAGAAGGAATTAAAAAAAAAAAAAGAGGTGAACCAAAAATATGTACCTATACAGTAAAATAATGTATTTGGGCTGTTCTGTTTGGTTGCTTGTGGTTTTTTGTTGGTTTTTTTTTTAATTCTGCTTATTTATACTGTGTTTATTATTATTTGTTTTGGCTATGTTTCTCAATTGTATAAAAGGTTGCAACTAGCATTAATAATGTGTAATAAGCAAGTACTACATTCCTTCTCTACCTACTGTAACAGAAGTCACTAGCTGTACTTCGGCATAATTAGACCTTTTATCATTAAGTAAAACACAGATGCTGCAGGGAAATACAGATATATTTAAGCATACTTAAGTTTCCCAACACGCAAAGATTAATGGAATAAACAAATTGCATAGGGATGCTGAGTTCTTGTTCTCACTAATTAAAGATTATGTTTTCAAGAGGAAAAATTCAGCATCAGACGTCTTTCCAGGGAATGTCTACCCTTGTTGCTAAAAATAGCCAGAGTACAAGTCAGCTTACATGCCATATTCTAGGAGTACTGCATCACTGCTGACTATATTATAAATAGTTAGATCTGAAGAATTTACATTGCTGCCAGCATGAGGAAATAAGACATGCTCACAAAAAAAAAGCAACAAAAAACCAAATCCAAAAAACTAAGCAGCAATACTTCAGAGAACACACACATATGGAGAATATCAAGAGTAATAATACAGCAAAGAACAGAATTAAAAGTAAAATACTGACATTTTAAGTAATTCACTTAACTCATACAAGGAAATCCATTTGTTTTCACTTTCTAAATATTGTCATTTTCAAAACCACAAAGGGATATTTAACAGTCTTTGAGAATAATTTGGCTGTTGAAGTACTTAATTCTTCTTCTAGTTTTGTATTTTTTTATCTCAGATGTTAATTTAGCAACCTAAATTGGTGCTGCATGGCCTTTAGACTACTGTACAATATTTACATCAGAACATGTAAGAACAAACTTCATGTCAGACTTCCAAAATGGTGACTAGCAAGCACAAAGTCTCCACATCTGAACTTAAAACAACTATTTAAAACAAAACCTTTTTAAGCTCCTTCATCTTACCAACATCACTGTTTGCCAGAAGACCAAGAGGGTCCACGTCTTTCTCCACATCTTTCTCATATGCTTGGCCTGCCAAAGCATTTTGTTTTTCATGTTCCTTTTCACATGTGCTGTTTTCTGGTCCATTTGTTTCATTTTGAGTTGCATGTTCATGATAATCGCCGCCGTTTTTCCTGAATTTCTTCCAGAATGGGCGCCATCGTCTTCTCTTGTGTCTTCCTTGATGCCCACGGGCCTCTCCATTTTCTGGAGGTTTCCACATCCCCTTCATTTTGCTGACAAATAGAAACAGAAAGCTCATACAGATGATAAGCTATGAGAATAAAAACAACTGATGTAGCCAAATGTCTGAGGTCCTTGTTTAAGGTTCAGCAATACAGAACGATGCCAGGACTTACACCAGCTCGGCTAACACGAGGTGACAGACCACAAAATCAGTCACACCTCATCTCAGGCAGGGCAATGGGACAAAACTGGAACCTGAATGAACAGTTTGAAGTTTGTGACTTTCAGTTTTTAGTTTTCAACAAGGCCAAGTGTATATGGGCTAAGAAAGTTCCTCGATAACCTGCAACATGAGGACATGATGTTTTCATTTCAGATAACACAGTCAACAAATACTATCTTCACTTAAGCATTAAAGTCATTCAGAACAGTGGCAACAAAAAGTTTAATGGAAAGCATCTACTATAAACATTCTTTCACTGCTGAAGTCTCTTTTTTCTAGTTACAGCTCTGACAAGCATCTTGCTGCACCATATCCATTCAGCCATCTGACACCATCAGCTGCAATGACTACCTACTCCCGCCTCCAACTAACATGCCATTCAACTTTTCTATTCCAAGGAAAAGGAATAAAAGAAATGTCCATCAGGATAATGCATTTTTTAAAACCTGAAACAAAATAACAAGTCCTGAAATACAGGAAGAGCACAGCATGCCGGTTCCACGTATCCTTCATGGCTCCATTATCTTCCAGGTTATCCTATAAACACATGTTGATAGGAAGATACCTGGAAAGCTTAACAAACTCTGGTCGAATTCTATAGATAAAAAATAAATGTGACCAAGAGAGAAAAGCGAATACAGAAGGGACAACTGAAGCCTCCTGAAAATATTTATTTCCAAGCAACAGAAACTTAATTCAGCTAAACAAGACTGTAACTAATTATCAGTACATTACAACAGCAAGTACTACACAAGATCTCCTGTTCTGAATAAGCCCCATGGTTGATTCTGATCAGCCTTCCCTGCCTCAGTCTCACCTACAGCACGGCTGAAGTCCTATTATCCCATGTCCACCACATGCCTCATGATGCGGGATGCTGTGCTTGTGTCTGGCATCCCTAAAATCTTACAGCGAGGTGTTACTATTTTGTGACAAAGGACTTCTTTTTGCCTTCATTCTGAGGTCTAAACAAGTAATTTAGTACCCCATCCCTCCTGAGTTAAGAGAAACAGTGTATAATCACAATTTATTCACCTCTTCCACCTATGCAATTTTTCTAGGCCTCCATCACACAGCCCTTTCAAGCCACCCACTACTTTGCCTGTTCAGATATGTTCTTGTTACCAGCATTCCTCTCTTCCATCCTTTTCTGGCCTTATCAAGTCCTTCTTGAGAAGAGAACAAGGCCTGTCATAGCACTCAAAATGACTTTATATCACAACAAAGTCTATTTAATGTCATTCTCCAGTCATTTCGCTAACAGTGCCCAACACTGATTGCTCATGCCTGATGGCATCACCCACCACAGTGTTCCTGTGGCACAAGTGGCAAGCCACTGCCTTCCTGTGCATCAGTCTCTCACCCACAAAAGAAGGCTAATATTATCTCCTATGATTCAACTCCAACAAGAGAGAAAACTGCATTTCTGAATTTGTACAACCAGGATCTAAATTCAGCATGTTGTACAACCTAGAAGGTATCAAGCAAATACAGGCTCAATCAAAGCTGTTGTCCTTGACCAAGGGTTAAAAACTCTCTAAATTCCCTGGGGGTCAAACACCCAGAAATAAACCTCATGGTCAAAAACATGTCCCAGCAAACATCAGCCTGGCATCTGCCTTCTGCCATTCCCTCATGGAAAAGACCCTGCTCTTCACTCTCCATTCAGAGGTCAAGGATAGCTGTGCACTATTCCTCAGGTGTTGTGAGCAAACAGGCTTCCAAAGAGGTCCTTCTGCATCTCTGATCTCACACACAGGGATGTTGAGACTTAAGAGTTGCAAAGCACTTCAGAGAACCACAAATGGAAAGCACCATGGAAGTGTTAAGCATCTAATCCTTTCTAAATATTACTTAGCTATTTGCTTGAATAGTACAGCTTGCAGGGAACAAGCTGTATTCTATTTTTTCCTCACACATCAGTAAATTTGCCAGATAAGCACCAATTCCAGAATCCTTACTGCTGACATACATAGCAGAAACGACAGCTTATGGACAGTTCACCAAGTCTAGAGTGCTACTAGCTCAGGGGGAGGGAAGGGAGAAAAATAAGACATTTCTAGAATCAGACTGCAATTTTGAGGGCTTTTTTTTTCTGAACAGTTTTCCAGATATTAAGTTACTAACAAATGTAACAGCATGGAATTGCTGATGGACATTCAAGACTACTTGATTCATCTGACTCAGGGCCACAGAAGTTAGCAAATAAAATGTGTAGACGTTAAACAGTTTGTTACTGTGACAAAGAAAATCCACCTTTGCTCCTAAGAATCTCCAAACATAATATCAGATATGTTTGCTGCTGTAGTTTCAATGCCCAAGTTTGGTTCCTCGGGGGCAAAGCACTCCTGCAACTTTATATCCTTTGAAGGAAGTTTTACTTCAGTCCTCTATAAACCTTTCCGTCAGGAAAGGCAACTGGCTGGGTGGGGGCAGGTAAGTGCCGGATATTCTGATGCACATGCTGCAACAAGATAATCTGCACTGTCCACATTTAATAAATTACAGTAACTTATTTTCTTTTTCTGCACTAGCTCAACCATTTTACCATGGCACAAGTTTTGTTTTGTTTGCCTATATCCTCTATACAAAATGCTAGGCAGACCCCAGCTTCACTTCCATGCAGCAGAAAATGGCATTTACCAAGAGCCCCTTAGGACTGAGTCTGCTCCTGCCTTCCAGCTCAGTCACTCTAGTTTAAACAAATGATATTTTAGGATTGTGGCTCATTATAACTTTTTTTTTTTTTTTTTAAAAAAAAAAATAATCTTCCTACAGGCCCGAAAGCAGAGCTAATAAAGTTAGCTGGTTCCATCTAACAATGAAACTGAGAGAGAACAAAACCATGCTGGAAAATAATTTATAAGGCAGAGAACAGACAAAAATCCAAGACAAGTAAGTACTAGCTCAGAACAATGGTAGCAGATAGGTTTAACTTTATTTTCATAGAGTTCTCATTATACCTTCAGTAGTGCTGCTTCTTTTTTCTACCCTCCATCACCTTTATCATTTTCCCTTCTTCACTTGACTACTGATTTATCATCAGAAAGGAGAAAGAGTAAGAAAAAAAAATCTCTGCTGGCCATTTTCAGGCAATAAAGGTTTAAACAATGTGGAATCATTATGTTACATGACTTTTGTCCCCTGCTACCTTTTCAGAGACCAAGGTTATGATGATCTAATGAGTGGCCACTAGAAAGTGGATTTCTCAAACAAGCCAGAATACCAGATTTTTAATGTAGTTATTGTTTCATTTAAGTGAAGTGGGCTTTGGAGCACTATGAAGTAAACAAAATAATATTACATCAGCAGTTTGTCAAATGGCCTGTCTTCTCCTAAAGGGCAACCAGATGCTGTATACAGTGGAAGCAGTAAGTACTGGGAGACCACAGTAGGAGAGCACACTTTTGAACTCAGTGAGAGGAAAGCAACAAGCTTGGTTCAAAACGCTTACCCAAACTGCTGGGTAGTCAGAACTTCTCCCCTTTCCTCCTTCTGCATCTGCATTTCCTTCTTCCTTTCAATGTTTGCCAACGTAGGAAAATTTCTAGAAGAAAAAAAAATAGTTTCACTGGCTCCTAAAGGCTACACTGTAGTTTCTCAATTCTCCCTTTACCAAACCAGCTTCCTCTATAAACACTGCAGATTTTTAAAACTTTTCAAGGAAGTTTAACAGACTGCTTCTTTCTTAAAAAGGCATTAGTGTGGAAAAGAAACCTGAGTGCATTTATAGTTACATATCCAGATGCAATGAACAAAACAATAAAAAAAATTAAAAAAATCTATCACATTAACATTCTTAGATTTACCAAACCATCAAGCAAGGTACAGACAAACAATTTGGTCGTAGTCATGGATCCTCTCTTTGACCCAACACATAACAGCATGATTTAGTCCTCCTATTTGATTTCTATGGAGCTTCAACAGGATTGTTCGAATGACATGCCTTCAGTAAACTAACTGCTGAGCTCTTGTAAACTTAAAAAAAAAAAAAAAAGGTTATATGAACAGCTTCTGGGTGCACAAGATTCCTTTAATGTGACAGGGAAAAGCACACAAGTTCCTTCTTGAGCAATAATCAGCATTGTGCTTGCACACTGACCTCAAGTTCACTGGAATTACTGTCCCTTTTTTATTCCAGGTTCAAGAAAAATTGCCAAATCATGCAGATGAAAAGAAATCTACTGTTACAACCATCTCCCAAACCATCCCATCTCTTCCATTGCCCACCTCCCTTAATGTCCTTCCCTCCAGACAAATGCCTTGCTGGTTCTAACACACAGAGCCTGGGCAGCAGGCTTTTTACCATCAAAGCCCAAAAATGGCTCACTACTTGCTCTGCAAACATTAGTTAGCTAAATGCCAGTGCTTTGAGATAAAGGTGGTAAATGAGAAACACATGCTCGTGCTCCCCCTGCTTCTGGATAGAAACACAAAGTATAAATATTTGATGTCTATTAAAATGGAGTAAAGAGAAACGTAGAACAGCTTCTCACTAAAAATAGCTATCAAAAAAGACACATATCTTTCTTTAAATATTTAATCTTATCACATGCATTTCCCCCATATTACAACATGAATGCTAAGCGTCACATTGATTCAAGACAGCTTCAACCACATACCAAGGGAAAAAGAGAAGCATTTTCTACAAGACAAACCTAAACAAACTACAGAACTTGTCTTATTTAAGAGGATTTGAACATGAGCTGTCAACATCTATTTTCTTTGGGTTTCTCCCAGAAATCTGCCATACAGCTCAAGTGAGCACAGGGATATGATGTTTTACCTCTGTTCTTCCCTGTTAGTTAGATTTGTTCATCCATGTTACAACACTCCCAGCACACAGCAAATGTGCAATGAACTCTTTAATCTCAAAAGCTTTGCATTGACGAAGCCACCTGTGCTCCACAGTTTTAGGAGAAGGTGCTTTCCTTCAAACACAAAGGCTCCCAGGAGGACAGCAAGCTATAAAACAAGTAGTTATGCTCAAAAAATCCCCAAGCTTATTGTAGAGATTGTGGGGCGGGGTGGGTGTTTCAAATACAAGGGAAGACCCTAAATACAAGAGCAAAGGAGTCTTCAAATGCTCCAGCACTTACGCTGATGGAGGACATATTCAGACATGCTCTCACAACACGATTTGAGACATGAATGCCTCCCACTTTCATTCCTGTGAGTTACCACTCCCTCCACGAGCCACCATAATGGACTGCACCAACACTTTCAGTTCCATTTACTGCCAAGACTGACAGATTTCTCCTAAACCACCCTTCCAGCTGACACAGGCAGTAACTGACAGCTGGCGAGAGCTCAAGTCACAAGTCCCAGTATGCCTGCAGAAGCACATCTGAAGACATCTATAGTGGCTGTGTTTATTTTCTCCAACTCTTCTCAAATGTTAAATAGCATTTTACTCACTGCCTTTACTGACTGAGTCTCTCCACATAAAAGGCCATATGCTTAAATCCCAAGAGCTGACTTGGATTTGCACCCTTCTAAGATGGCAAGTCCTCCTCCTCTCCTACAAAAATGATGTTTCTAAAATGTTACCTACAAACACCACTGAAGTACCCCAGCACTTATGCCTTGCAAACAACTTGTCAGAGCTTGAATACAAACAGCTTCATCAGTCCCCACAGGGCTTTATAAACCTAAGCAACTTACTGTAAAAGGGAGAGTTAAACTCCATTAAGCTAGTACAGCCTGAGAAGGCAGCCCTCTCATAGCAGCTGCAGCTCCCAACTGCACGCACTTCAACAGTCCAAAGTTTTTCAAAATAAATTGATAATATCAGAAAACTGCTTTTCAAGCTAAGATGAATATATTAAATATATCCCAGCAAAGGGAGACATGCAGGTAAAGGATACCCTAAAGCTTCTAGAGACAGAAAACAGTGACACTGAGCATAATCAATAACACGTGTGTCTTAGTGAATAGATTTTTTTTGCAATAAATGAGCACACTAGCCAGAGCCATGCGTTTTTTTATAGGCCAGCATACTTTATCTTGCTCTCATAAACATTGGAGTAAAGCAGCTCTTAGTGAGCAGCAAAGAAACAGAGCTTTGCCAACATCCAGCAGAAAGGAGACCTGTTTCTATGGCAGTTTACACAACGAATTCCTGAGTCAAGAGCTATACAAGTTCATCATTTTAATAGGAACAGCACTGTGAGCAAAATGCCTCAATAATTTCTTGAGCTGGTCTTAATTGCATATGCACAGCCAACAGCAAAGGAGACATGAATAGCCCAAAGGGAACAAAAATGACCCAATAGCGCTGATAAAATCTTGGCTTAACTTTCCCACATCTGATTTAACCATATGTTAGCTGAGGCAGTTTTACTGCTAATCTATCCCAGCAGATCAGAGTAAACTTCATTGTATCTATGTTTACCTTAATCTACCAACACATCCCTTCTACTTTGTCTTCTCTACTTTTACCAAGTTATAAGAAATTATTTTCCATATTACATACTTTACTACTACGAAAGCAAGAAGGATTCCAAACTACTCTAGGATTATCATTATGCAACTAGAAAACCACAAATTAATTAAAAATGGTGTGGTTAACAGTACTGGACTTCAAGCACTAAGCACATGCTCAGCCTGTGCGATGCACTGCAAGGAATTACAACATACAATTCCTATCTGAACAAACCAATGCCATGAGATTAAAGAAAACAGGGCAGAAAGGGGAGAATTTACAAGCAACACACAGGCTCAAGAAAATCCCCCAATGTTATATTAGGAGCTAAGCAAAAGTAGGTTTTAACACTAAAGCAGTCTTGCCACATTCTTACTAATAACCATTGCTCAAGAAATGTTGGTGAAAAACAGATGGGCTGGCAGGACCCAGATCTCACTTGTGGAGTAGGGAAGACAGCAATACCTCATTCTGACACATCAAGGAAATGCATTGCAGATAATTCTCTTTAAGCTCATGTTAGAGAAAAAATATGCTGAAGACAGCACATTTCTCAACACTTGGAAGGGACAGGACAAATCAAAACAAGAAAAGTTGATGTCAGACTTCACAACCATCTGTCTGAAAAACACAGGGAAACCCTGAGATCCCATGAAACTTCATCTCTATTGCTCTTTGCTTAATTAGATTTCTTGGCTCAGCAGGTTCAACGGGAAAACAGCATTCCGACCCAGCATGCTTCATCCAGAGATAGTCCTTACCAGCTCTCCTCCCCCTCCTCTTTCCTCTATGAGAGTAAGGCTACACTTTAAACACAAGCCCTTTCTTGAAGATTTTAAGCAGGATACACAATTGAGCAACACAGCAGCTAATTAAAAAGAAAAATCTCAACTCTGCAAGTAATTATTTATAACGGCTGAAAGAACAAGCAAGACAGGATGCAGCATGGAAACACACGTATTAAATCACTGCAACCTAATTAGAAACAAACTATTAATGACCTAAAAAGATTCATTCTTAGCTCTGATTGGAGCTGCTAGAAAGAAAAAGGTTTCTTCCTGTCACCATAAACCAAAACTGCTTAATAGCTCAGACTCCCTCTGGTGTCCCTTTTTCCCGTACAATGCCATGTTTACTGTGAGTCAACAACAAACCTTCAGTGCTAAACTGATGCTTTGCTGGTGACCCAATTAATGCTGCACAAAAGTTCCAGCTGGATTTCTCTCTCTGCCTGCCTCCCACCCCCTTTTTTTTTTGTTTTAATTAAAAAAAGAAGGACGCTCATAGAGCTTCCTTGCTGTACAAAGAGTAACAAAAGCCACCCAGGTAGTCATTCTACACCCATCCATCACGGCTAAACACGATGCCCACAAAAGGCCTGAAGTAGAGATAAGGCACTACTCCATCTAGTGGCCTTGGCTCAGGCAGTCCTAATCCCATTCTGCCTTGTTGGTGGCTGTGACCACTCGACTTTATTTCCTTTGATTTTACTGTGGTGCAGCAAGCAAAGGCTTTCAGCAATGATGAATCACAGACAAATTACATTCATCTATAAAAGCAACACGAGACCCTTCAGAAGCTCAGAAAAACCATCTCAGGCAGAGCATCACCCTTACAACTAAGTGTAGATAAAGGCTGCTGTGGTTTGCAGCACCCACTCCCCAGACAAACGATATCTTATCCATAATTCCATAATTTTACATTAAATTCCCACTTCTCTAATGTTCTAGTAGAGCACATACTGACATATACATCTTAAACATCATTTCAACACTTAAACCTCAGCATCAGCTGCTAGACAGGAACTCTCCTGAACACCTCCCAAAACAGAGAAGTGTATGAAAAGTTGAAAATTAGTAGCAGAAACACTCTCAGAGACTGCATATGAGTATGGATCTTCTTCCTTGGAGCTACATTAGAAAATTAGGTCACCAAAAAAACCACAACAGCAATATGTAGACTGAAAACAAATGAAAACCAAGCCCTCAAGCATCTTTTGAATAAAAGGAAACCTTGGAATGAAAACTAATCTAGCACCAAAATTTGCCTAATCTAACTCCAAACTCATATTTGCACTGATCACAACCAATTTTTATCTGGTTAATGATGGCATTTTAAAAATGGGAGAAAATAATCTCTTGTTTCTGTATTAAATAAAGCTTTTTTTTTTTTAAGAACCGATGGATTATTTCCATTTGTAAAAAATGAACAGCAGGTACAATTCTTGACTGCTGTGATGTGCTGACATAGTGGTAAGATTCCCCTTTGCCTTCCTGAAATTCTCAGAAAAAGCTGAAAACACATCCAAAAAAAAATTTAAATCTCCAAGAATGAACTCACATGGGGAGAAATTTTGCCTCTCCATATAGGAAAAAAATGGATGAGAGTCAGTTAAAAAATTTTACAATCAATTCCATTAATTTTTCTTTTTCAACAAAAACAGTGTAAAGAAGTATTAAGTGAAGTGAAGTCCAAAGCAGGAATTCATTAGCATTGCCTTCTGACATGGATGCAAGGTGGATACATCAGTAAGGTTCCATCAGACCACTGAGTTTATTTCACTAAAAAAAAAACCCATGGGACTAGTACACTGCCCTAGTGCATCACCACTGATCTCAAAATTACAGTTACATCACTTCCCATTCTGCATGTAGCACTCTTGCTCATGGAAACAAAACTCATGCACTGGTCACTTGCAAGACCATGCTCTAAATTATGAAGAGAATTGAGGAAAGCCTGCAGAATCTTTCTCCTGCTGGGAAAGCATAGATTTTAACCTGTTGAACTCTGAAGGAAAAAAGTAAATCTGGAACATAAATACTTCAATCCCAGTAAACAAAGAAAAGTTATACCCTGTTACATTACAGGGTAAGAAATAGTGAGAAATACTGCTTATAGGAGAATTTTACCTTGCACCCTGCATACAATGTAAGTTAGACTACCTGAGAACTTATCATTCATGGTTTCTGTTCTCTTTCACTAGAAAAGCATCAAGCAACCTGGAAAGCCCTTAAAAAATTAGGAAAACTCCCTGGTGTGGTCTACTGGGACAACTTAAGCTGGTGAGATCAGCACACAGTATTACAATTATAGTCAGTACAATAGTTCCAGATTTTTAAGCTATTAAAAACCAGCACACAAACATTTCTGACCTAAAATGTGATCAGTGACCAGGCTAAAAAGAATGAGACATTCAGCTAACCTAGGGTACCACATCAAGAATCTGGGAAAGCTGTTTCCTTTCTCAGCTGATACCCTGCTTGGTATTATAAATTATTATAGTCTCTGCAGCTCAAATTCTTCTGCCTCAGGCATTCTGACACAGATCACTGCTGCAAGTTTTGCAGGGTCAATGGAACAGCGTAAAATACAAGTTATGTGCTGCTCCTGCCCTTCAGCTAATACCATCTAATGCTCCCAACAGGGAAAATACAGTAAAAGAAATCCATCGTCCACAAGTCTTACCTTTTTCTTTCTTCTCTCCATCTAGCAATCTCTTCTGGACTATCTAATTTTATTCTTTTAGCATGAGGTGCATGTGCCTAAAGAAAAAGTATTTCACAGGTGTTTAAAAGTGGAAGGAAAAAAACCCACAAGTTAAAAAACATCATTACATCAACTACAGTGGTATCACACTGTTTTCATCTCCAAAACTGGTGAGACTGTACATGGAGATGATAAAATGGATCCATTAAGAAACCTGCATAATATTTAATATATTTTCATCTACAACATTGTCTTGAAACAGATTCTCCTCAGAGGTGTTATATTTTCTTTACAGATGCATAAAAGGAAACCACTGAAGAATGAGAAAAGGGGCTATGGCAAAGATAGCACAGACTCCTATTTTGGGCCCAGGGGGTTACCTACATTCTTCCAGTGTATCTGAATAATCTTCTCATGTGCACTGAAATTGCAACCTTCTTCTGAGCACTGCAAGACAAGAGGGTGAACTTTAAACATACCAGTTTACACAAAGTGCAAGCAAGCTTTTGAGCACAATTCAAATAAACTCAGTGCCTGTGCAGTTTGTGGCACAGGCTGTGTAAGCTACCAAATTTGCTAACAAAGGTGATTGTAAAAACAGCAAGCAGGATAATGTACTTTTAAATTTCATCTGGTTTTTAGAATAACCAGTGTATGCAATGTATGTGATAACTGAAGAGAAAGTGAAGTTTACCTAAGATAAAAACTTGCATCACTCTTCAACTTAGTACTTGCAAATTTTGGAAATCTTCAATAAAGGAAATTGTTTAAGTGTTTCCACACAAAAACTGTACATACTATAGTGGTGTCAATGAATTAATTCCTCTGACTTAGTAATACTTTACAAGGAAAACAATTTAAAAGGCTTCAGTAATAAAACAAAAAATACAACTGAACCCTCTCCTACAGAGAGTATCCACTAACACCTGATATACTCTGGAATCTCTTTCCTATGTCTTCTGATCAAAGAGTGACTATAACTAACTGCTTGTCAGGCACAAAGGAAAAAAGTGTGAAAAAAAGCCAAGCTCATTAACCTGTTTATGCTGTGAAATGTGCTCGTCATACTTCTCCTGGTTTTTATAGCCACGGTCACAGGTATCACAGTAATGAGAGAAAACTGGCTCTTTTTTCTTTTTGGTCTGAAAAAAAGAAAAAAAGAAAAAAAAAAAAAAAAAAGAAGAAATAACGTCAGGATTGCAGTTCCAAGATGTTCCTGTACTTAGTCATGAAACACTATCAGTATTTTTTGTTAATAAAGCAGTTATATGTTTTAAAAGTTTCAAAGATAAGCTAACAACACGAAAGTTCAAATTACTTATCTTCTAAACAAAGCGTCCTGCACTCAGCTCTTCCCACTATCACATTTCAATCAATCATCGCTTCTGCAAACACACCAGTGTGCTGGCATGGACTTCCTAAGGGCTCTGAGCTTTAGGCTAAAGCCCCAGGTCTCTTCCCTACCAAGACAGACCATGACTGTTCTCCCACGACATGTACAAGTTCAGAGGGCAGCACAGACCCTGCCTTCTCCCACTAGACACATCAGTGTCATCTGGCTGGCTGGTCACATAACAGAGCATTAATTTAGGCAGTTCAGCATCACCACAATAAGGTGACATACACCTGTGTAAGAATTTGGTTGTCATGGATCTTTCAAGAGTTACAGACTGTCTCGTGTTTGCTCTCTTCTAAGGACAAGCATGTTAGACAGGAGAATGGGATCCCTATAGTGCCTTGGACCAAGTCCCATAAGACTGACACCATCACGGAATGGTTTGGGTGGGGAGACCTTCCAAGGTCGTCTGGTTCCAACCCACCCCATCACAGGCAGGGACAATCCATGACTAGGTCAGGCTGCTCAAAGCCCCAATCAATCTGGCTTTCAGCACTTCCAGGGACGAGCCATTCACAGCTTCTCTGGGCAATCTGTGCCAGTATCTCATTCCCTTCAGAGTAAAAGAAGCCTTCCTTATGTCCAATCTAAATCTACTCTGATTCAGTCTAAAACAACGCATTACTCTTTGTTCCATCACTACAGGCCATACTATAAAGTCTGTCCCTGTCTTTTTCCTAAGTTCCCTGAAAGTACTGCACGGGTGTTGCAAGGCTCTACCTGAACCCTTCTCTTCTTCAGCTGAACAACCCCAGCTCTCTCAGCCTTCACAGGAGAAGTACCCACCCCAATCATTTCCGTGGCCTTTCCCTGAACCCACTCCAACACTTATATGTTCCTCTTGCACTGGGGACCCCACTCCATACCTTTGGCTTTTTTCCTTCTGGACAGTGTTTATTAAATGCAGGCACTTGCTTGCCTTGCCATTTCTGGGAGAAATCACCATTTCCACCTTCAGAACAGAGAAACAAAAAGATGAGCCATTTGCAGATACAGCTGGTAAAACACACACAACACACACACACACACACAAACCTCGGTGGGCAAGTGAGGGATCTAGGGAAGAGATAAGAGAGGGCTGCATGTCCAACATGCTTGGAGGAGAGTCCTGCAGCCCCAAGGGTTCAGGACAGCCCCGGGGCCCCTGCCTGTGTGGGATGGGAAGGAGCCCACGGGCCCAAGAGACGGCTTTCCCCCGGCCCTGCTCCTCACCAGCGTGCGGGCCCTGCGGTCGCGCTCCGTAGGCGGGCGGGAACCAGCCGGCAGGCGAGGCGTAGCTGTGAGGGGGAAGGAAGCTCTCGGGCTGCGGGTAGCCCGGAGCCGGCGGGTAGCTCTCGGCAGGTTGGGGATAGCTCTCGGCAGGCTGGGGATAGCTCTCGGCAGGCTGGGGATAGCTCTCGGCGGGAGGGGTGCCCTGGGCGGGATCCGAGCTGCTCTCAGCGGGCGGGTAGCTGTCGGCGGGTTGCGAGTAGGAGTCGGCGGGCTGGGAGTAGCTCTTGGGCCGCGAGTAGGTGTCGGCGGACGCGTAGGTGCTGTAGGGCGGCGGGTAGGGCACGGGGGCACCCCAGCAGCTCGTGTCCCAGGGGGGCGGCGGGAAGAAGAAGGGCGGGGGGATGCCCGGCGGAGGCAGCCCCGGCGGGGGCGGTGGGTACCAGGCGAAGGAGTTCACGTCGGGCCCGGAGAGGCCGCTCGGGTGCAGTCCCCGCTCCGCCATGCTCTCGCACTACCACGTGGGGCCCTCCGGCGGCGGCCGCTGAACGCGTCACGTCCGGGCTGGGCAAGGCGAACCCTCCCTCCCTCCCTCTTTCCTTCCCGGCGGCCGCGGCGTCATCCGGGAGCGCCGCAGGGGCGGGAGCAGCCGAGCGGAGCGGGACGGGGAGGGCGGCCGGGCTGCCCCCGCAGCCGGTCTCGCCATGGCCCGCCAGCTGATCGGCCCCGCGCTGCCGCCCGGCTTCCCGCGCCGCGCCGAGGCCGAGCCGGGCGAGGACTTCAGCCAGGGTGAGAGCACGGGGACGCGGCGGCGGTGGGATAGAGGGGCTCTGCGGCCCTTATGCCACAGCGCGGGGTGCTCCGTGGGCGGGAGAGCGGGGCTCCGGTGTGTCACAGCGCGGGGTGCGCACCGATAGTGCGGCACCTGGATGGAGCTGCACTTCCCGCCAGGGTTACTGCAGTGACTTTTCCAGAAGGAAAAAAAAAGAAAAAAAAAGTCGACACATGCAGTGGAATGCTACAGATATGAAACGCTCTAAAACTCGATTTAGAAAAATTGTGCTTTGAGTCGCTTACTTTTGCCCGCTCGAGTGTGGCGTGCGCTTTGAAGCCTGTGCTCTTCAGCAGCTCCAAGTGTGAAATTAGCGGGCAGAAAAGGAGGAGGCTGGGCCTGTGCAGCGCGCTTTCCTCTGCCAAGCCAAACCACTTCATCAGCTGTGGCTTTCCATGCAGTGTACCCCGGGATGTGGAGCAGACTGCCGGCCAGTAGGGCTGTGCTGCCTCGCCTGCCAGGCTCTCTCATGCTGAGAGCCTTCAAACAGAAGCGGGATCCCACCGAGACCAGCTGACTGCCAGGCTGGCTCTTCTGCACTGGAGCTCACTTCCCCCACTAAAATTCTTGAACGTTCTCTGTCAGTAATATATCTGGAAGCAGCACTTTGAGTGTTTACGCTCCTTTCCTTTAAAACAGGTTCAAGGCACTAGTACATATATTCAGTTTCTAGCAGTCAGTGACCATTTGGTTACTCCAAAGGAAGTCTTTCTGGCTCCTTTCTGACGAGAAGGGTTTGTTGTGCTTGTCTGCTTCTAATTTTTTAATCCAGAAGAGGGAGCACTAGCAAGAGGGACAGAGCTGCTGCATTAGCTGACACCATGGCAACATCAAGCTCTGGGTGCAGATCTCAGCTTTGTGCAGAAACCTTGCTACACGAGCTGGTGCCATTCCTGGCCGTATCTGTGTTAGTGGCTTATTCACTTTCCATCAACACACTGATGCATGCTGCAAGTATCTGTATCGTGTATGAGCAAAGCAAGTCAAACTTATCCTTAGGCCATGGGTTTGTGACACTGGGTGTTTTGACAGTGTCTAGTCTAGGTTACTGAGCTGAATTTGTCCCCTCTTTGTCCCAGTGGAAATGGGTTCCATGGTATTACAGTTGCACTGGCGACTGATCCAAGATCTGCTTGGAAATTTCTGTGTGAAGTGGGTGAAAGAGTTTATTTGCCTTTGAAAACAAACAAACAAAAACCCCAAACTCCAGCTACTGGCAGGTTGTTTGTTTTTATAATTTTCACAAACTTTTCCTGACTTCGACTTACAGCAGCTAAGTGTCCCTGCTCACCTCTTGAGGGAGACTGCTGCAGTGCAAAGGAAGAAAGGAGAGCAAGTACTTTGGCATAACATGCTTTGCTGTACAGAACTACAGCTCCATCTGGAGCCCTGCACCTGGAGTGACAGAAATCACACGGTGGGCCTGCCACCAGCACCTTCTGTGCTGCAACACTTGCTGGCTCTTGAGTCAAATGGGCCTAGAATTTGTTCTGTAACAATTTCCCTTGTGTTTTCTAACTGTTTTAAGAGATGCTTCACCTTCTAAAGCTGAACAGCTTTTCCAATGATTTTCCTGTTGAAATAGTCTTGCTGATATTTGAGCTTCTCATTGAAGCTTTTCTTGAAGAGCACTTGTCTTTTTAGTCTACTTTCATAGTTTCTGTCTCCCAACAGCAACAGAGTAGGACTTTGAGCAGCCTGTGGCAGGGAAGACTCTCAGGCACAATAGAACGCTCTCAGGCACAAGAAATGGGAGAGTGATTATGTATAATTATGATTAGATTTATTGCTAATGCATTCCTTCTGGAGGCAATCCACCTGTGAGCTGCCTGCAGCCTTGAGAGGCTAGTTGGCCCAGTTTCCAGCAGCATTTTGTTCTCTTGTGCAGGCTGATGTGTGCCACAGTCAGTAGCAAATATCTCAGCCCCCTTGAGCCCCACCCGCCCTCTGGATACAAGCATCCAAACACGTTCTCCTGCAATACCCACTGGTGTTCTTACCATGGGACAAACCACATTGCCCATGGACTACCTCTGGTGTCAGAGAAGTGATGCTGGTAATACTTCTGTGACCCTTAATCAGGAACAGGATGGAAGCAAATGGTAGCTGGACTGACCCGAAAGCTCATCCCTGGTAAATCCTTTACCTTCTTCAGCTTGTCCAGCCCATGGGACGCACTCATTTCCTGATTCTTCACTTCATGACAGTGCTTTGAAGCTGGACTAACTGTGCTCCTGCTGGAAGAATCATACTTCCTTTGGCCATTTGTCCCTGCCTCTGGGCTGTCCTTGTACCAGCAGGAGAGATGTGCTAGGGAAAGGCTAAAAATAACCGGAGACGCAGAAGGGAGTTTCGTCTGTTTCAGCGTGAGGCCACATTTGCTACAATATGCATGCATGTGTTGATCTACCACTATGCTGGAGCTGAAAGGCCTTTTCTGTCCTTGAGAGCTTCCCAATATGTGTCTGATGGTGTGGTAGATTGCTTAGAATCCTCAAATACAGCAGAAATAACCCTAGCAAAACAAAACAAAAAGTAGCTTTTAATTTGGTTCCTGAATTGAATTGACTTAATTTTCAGGCAGATAGCCACCAGAGCCAGCTCATTAGTAGGATGGTCACTTCTAGTAACTGTGAAACATTCACTTCAGTCTCAGTTGGTCCTGTTCCTCCTCACTATCCCCAAAATTTCCTTCTCATACTTTTTTATCGTACTATTTTATTTTATTGTTGTATTTTCCATTGTCCTGCTCTGGATTGTTCCAAGCTCTGGTTACTTCATCACTTTCCTGTTGCCCTGCCATTGCTACCTCCATTTATTCTTCTCACCTCATTAGGTTTAGTTTCCTGACTCTTTGAGCTCTCCTCTGTTCCTCCTTTGATCTGTATTTTTCCACTTTTCTGTGGCTTCTGGGGAATTTCAGAATTTTCTGAGATCTTTGCCTCGTCCTCACCCTTTTCTTTCTTTGCTCCGGGAATTTTTGCTTAGCAATTTCCATTCCTGCCTTTCTGCTCTTTCTTGTGGCTCCCCAAACCATCCTGATCCATAGCTGTATCTTTGCCTGTGCTGATTGTTAGTCTCAGTGCCATGGTCATATTAATTTTTAATCTCAAGTCTCTTTCCCCTCCATTTCTTTTCACATGTCCAATGACTTTTTCTTCCTCAGGCTTTAAATGCCATTTTCCCTTCATTAGTCACTCTCTGTCTTTATTTAATTTCTGGTTGTCCTGCTTAGGCTGCAGTTCCACGAACAAACAGTTCTTTCAGGGGAGTGCTGTGGTTTGCAGTGTTATTTTTATGCCTTTTAAATTCCTTGATCCAGCTTATTGCACAGCCCATGCAAACCATTTTACCAACATAACAGAGAGAAATTGGGATAAAAATATGTGTTATCCCTGGTGTTTTGAACAACATGCCAGTGGGACCAGACTCCTTCCTTAAGTCGTTTTGGTTTTACTAGTTCTGTGCAGCTCACAAAGCTACTCCTGATTTCTCTCTTCCTCTCTATTTTCAGTCATCAAATTATATCTGAGTTTGTTCCTTCCACTCCAAGTCTTTTCTTTTGCATTTAGAGCAAATGAAGTCTGATTGCATGATGTCAGGGCACCAAGTGGATGGAGAAAGCAGTTGTGCAGGATTTGTCTGGGGTTTAAGTGCTTTTATTCAAGTGGTGCTTTTTGTACCAAAAGAGGACACTTCTTGATAGCAGATTTTATTCCTGCTAAACGTTCATTTGTTTCTTTCCTTTCATCTTGAACTTATTTCACCTTTATAGGCTGAGGTGTTATGTTTGGGGTTTTTTGGAGCGAGAGAAGTGGTTTGTTGATTGGTTTTTTTTTATCTTCCTAGTGCTGAGATGGATTTGTATGTCCCAGCTGAAGTCTTTTCCATTAAAACAGGAAACAAAGAAGTGGCAGATCTGCCTGGATGCTTTGTAACTAGAGGACTGTCCTTGTGTCTTGCGCTAAAGATGATTAAAAGCTTTGTGATTTCTGCCTAGCCTTTGTCACCTAACAATGGGACCATAATATGCATCAGTTTGTATTTTGTGCTGTCAAAAAGTTGTAGTTCTTCAACTGGAGATCTAATTTCCTGGTACTATTTATCTTTTCATCTGACCCTTGACTATTCATAAAGGGAACAATGTCTTTTCCTCACCAGAGCACCTCTCTGTCCTGCAAATCTTGTACTCAGTGCTTGAGGTATTAAGAGGAGGAGTGGTGTCTGTGTCTCAGGCTGCTAAATCATCAGTAGAATCAGATCTCCATTACATGGGAATGTGAGCTGTTTGTACTGTGTTTGTGTAAATAGGGGCCTTGTCCTGGAGTGGGAAGGCCCCTTACCTTGGGACTGGTTTTTGCTTGCTCCAGCTGACTCCTTGTTGATTGAGCCTGTGAGGGTAACAGTGTTAAGGGTCTTGTTTGGGGGGCTGTTAGTATCAATGGCTAAGCTGCTTCTGGACCCACTGCACATGGTACTATAGCCAAATAAATCTATAAAAAACAGTGTCTGCTGGTGAGTGCCAGCTCAGGCCTGTTAGCAGTGTTAGTGTCTGAAGTTTAATTTTGCTGAGATATTACCCCAGAGGGTGAAGGTTTGAGTGGAGCATAAGAGCTCCATCCAATACCCTGGCCTTCTGACAGCAACAATTCTTTGAATTCGTTCTCTGAATGCCTAAGTCATCCCTTCTTCAGCAGAGTACTTAAATCTGTCCCTGCTATTCACATTTAGTTGAACTGAGAATAACCTTAATCATTAAACCATTCCTAAAGCAGGCTGGTAATTAATTTAATACTTTATGGTTACAAATGCTCCCATTGAAGAATTTATGGTCTCCCACACTGTGTATGTGCAGATGATGTGTTTCTTTACTAGTAAGCTTCAAATGCTTTATTAAAGATGGTAGTTTCTTTTAAGTATACTGGTTTATGCCACATCCATTGTATATTTGTTGTTATATAAGACAGGGGTTTCTAGTCCTGTTCCAGAACACGCTTATATAATAATGTCCTAAGTCAGAACAGTTCAGAGTAGGTAGTTGATGGAAATAAGGTAATGAAAGAAGTAACTTCTAGAAGTCTGTTTAGATATCTTCTAAATGCTAGAGACAGCAGTGATTGAGTAAGCTTAATTCCAAGTAAATATGTTTCGGAAATGCCACCATGGATCATACTTATTTGAAACATTTAGCAGGTATCCTTATTAAACCTGGTCTAGTAGAAGGTTCCCTGCCCATGGCAGGGAGATTGGAACTAGATAGTGTTTAAGGTCCCTTCCAGTCAAAACCATTCTGTGATTTTATGATCCCATATAACTCTGGATGTTCAGTTGCAGGACCAGCACTGCCTCCAGACTACAAAAGCAGCTGTAGCTCAGAAACTCCTGACAGTGATGATGACTCAGAATCTCTTCCTCTACCCAGAGACACAAACAGAGATTCTGAAGAGGAGACAGAAGGAGATCCAGCACCCAAGTGAGTATGGTTTTGGATTATTTTTGTATTTTCAACTTGTATTGCAAATGTAATGTGTCTAACTTTGGAAAAGGGGACATTAATTACAAAGCTGTGTAAAAAAAGGTGAACTCTCTACCTGTGTAAAACTTCTGATTACATGTTCTTCATGGCCAAGAATGTTCATCTGACATGTCTGACACCCTATGGTGGAATTAAATTATTTGGGGCAGTCAGATCTCTGCATTTATATGTTTTATTTTAGTTCTGCAAATTTGCATGTTTTTGCTAGGGACAGACACCACTTACCATGTAGATAAGTATTTGGTACTTGAGTTTTGCCCTGGTTTTGGAATACTAGCTCTCTTTGAGAGTCTGTAAGACCTGTTTATGGACATGGATTTAGGCATTCAGTTAAGTCAATTCTAATGAAAAAAACCTGAATTGTTAAACAAGTAACAGGAGTCTGCAGATACTCTCATTTGTTGGGTTGATTACTCACAATTGCTGTGTTAAGAATTTGTGTATGTTTGCTCTAAGGCTTGTATAAGAGACTTGAAGGCCATTATGGCATCTTAATGAGTGCTAGAGTAATTATTATTCAATTTTTTTCTTGTTTTCTTAGTCAATAGTTTTTCGGCTAATTAGAATTGAACAAGAAAAATACTACTCAAAATGCAGACAGTGTATAAAAATGGAGAAAGAAGTGTACTGAATTTTAAATTAATTTGTGACTAGAAAATGGTATTTCAACATTATACTAAACTTCTTTCTCCAGCAAAAGCATTCTTAATGTTGTTTTTTAATTTTTTTTCTTTTTTTAAATGTCAGAACATTTTTGAAGTGAATCTTATACTCTCAATTTTTTAATTGCTTCAAATAATTTTGGATCCTTTTGCACCGTTTCCTTGGTAACAGCAGGATATTTAGTACAGAAGACCCTATGAAATAATTTTATGTGATTCTTTTCCTTTTTAAAATGTAGATAATTGCTATGCATGTCAAGGTAATTATTAAGTGAAATCTGTATTTGCAGGAAGCCAAAAAGAATTCATGAAGACGATGATGATGATGGCTTTTTTGGGCCAGCTCTTCCTCCTGGATTTAAAAAACAGGATGATTCTCCAGAGAGGTAATTAAAATGGAATTATATTCAGATTCTTTTCCTTAAAACACAATTATTTTTAGATTAAATATTTTGTGTCACTATTACAGAACATTTCAGTTGTGCACTTGAGATTCAGATGATTAGAGGTAATGCTTTCTCCATGTTCTGAGAACAAGAACAGCATTCCCTTGAAACAGAGCACACAGCCCTCCTAGACCAGGTTGGAAGGAGAGTAAAAGAACTAATGTAAATTTTCTGAGATATATTTTGAATGTCAAATTTCCTCCATTTCTTTTGATAGGCCACAGATCAGTGGATAAAAACAAATTACAAGTACGAGGACCCATAGTTCTCTACTCCATTCTGATCTGTGAGGGACTGGGGCAGTTACCTTGTGTGTGGTGCAATACCATGTCCTTTGCTAATGCATCAAGGATTGTTGTTTGCATGTCTCTAGGTACAAAACTACTCTGAACACTCTAGGTTTCTAGAAAAGAGGCTGTTATGTCTACACAAATAAGCATTATTTATGGTCTCTGTCATGAGGCTTTGAAGCTTTGAAGAATTTGATTGCTTACAGTTATAAAATACTTCCCCCCCAAAATATTACATGGATTTTCTGTACAGAACTGAAATGTGTCTCGCAGCCTTTTAGTCTTTACATCAATCTGTGCACTTCATTCTACAATTTGAAATTATAATTCATAGTGGAATTGATGTTTCCAAAGGGATACTTGCTAATGAGAAGTACAGTGGTCCCTTGATCACTTTTATCTACCTCAGAGTAATAGGGAGTTGGTGGATAGAATAATACTTGCCTGTCAGGTATGAGTTTTTAGTTCCAGGAAAGTGACTCAATTTACTGTTGGGCTGTGTGTGTAATATACCATCTCAAATGAAATATCAAAGTTGGTTTTTTTTAAGTTTGCATAAATTTTTATGATGCTTGGCAGCATAAAATATATGTAACTAAGCAAGAATTTATGTAACTAAGGTTATTTGGAAGTATCTTTCTCATGTACATTTGGTTACACTTTGCTGTAATCAAAAAACTTTTGTAGCTGTGGGTATCATGCTCAGTGGGATCATTTAGTGCTTTGATGGTCCCACAAATAGCTGATTTTTTTTTCTTTTTCTTGTGTTCTGTATGCACAAAGTATTATTTTAATTAAAAAATTCAGCAGGTAGGTAAAATAATGTATTCTCTATTTAAAAAAAGAAAATGCTTGCAACTTTTAATATCAGCAGAGATAGCCTTCTTGCTTTCTTGATTTTTGACGTGAATACTGGTGGTAAAATGGAAGAGGAGGGGGCCATTCACCCAGGAGTTGGACTTGATGATCCTTGTGGGTCCCTTCTAACTCAGAACGTTCTGTGACACAGAAGAGGAGTCTGTGACAGGCAGGAGTCTGCTCTGTGTCTGTGGTAGATTAAAGCAGTAGAAGGCACTTGGCACTCGCTCTATTGTTTTTTCCTGCCTCACCATACAATTGCTCCTAGCACGCACTGAGAAAGCAGATTGAGGAGAGCTGTTTTGCACCCAGCCTGGTTCCCTGAATAGGTGGGAACGGTGTGATGTGTGGGAAGATCCTTGTCTATCTTCCACCCCCCCGCACACCTGGGAGTCTGGGAGGCGTGTGAGCTGTGCAGGGCACAGACACCGTGCTGCTGTCTGCCTGCTGCATTGCCCTTAAGCCTTGAGCAGATTGCCAGCTGCCAACTGAGCCATGAATAATTGAAACAAATGCAGGTCGTTTGTTTCAGTGTATGGACAGGCTGTTTATCAGTTCTGTGTGACATACTCATTCTTTTATAAAGCTTTTATTCTCTTACATCTTTTCCAGACTTGTGAAAGCAACATGGTCATGATTAGGGGCAGCTCGTGTGGCAATCTGCAGCTTGTTGAAAATGGTTTGAATCATTCCAGCATAAAATATATATGTGAAAAGATTTCCTTCAGTTTTGAAGATTTTATTATTGTTTATCAATGTTAGACAGAAGTGCAGCACTCATAAATATTTCTGAAGTGTTCACACGTCAAGGTAAAGAGTGAAGGTGATCATAAAAAATTTTATGTTATAGATCAGAAGAGTGCTGAAACACCCATCTTGAAATTAGCATTAGCAATGACTTCCAAGTCCAACAGCAGGAGAGTGTTCTTTGCCATATATGAAATGCAGTAGTCCCTAAATTAAAGCTTAGCCCATAAGTTTGGGGGATATTTTTGAACATGTATAGGTACTTGTTATAAATGCCACGGCAAATTAAAGATTAACAAAGATTAATTTATTATAAATTAATAAAGCAACAAACAGTGAGGAAAAAACCATAATAAATGGACAGCGCAGCGCTGGGTGGACAGGGTCTATACGCAAGGTATAGGTGTTCCCAAATCCACGTCTGAGGGTCCCCTGGCCTGGGTTTTTATAGGGATTTTATGTCCTCAGGCTAGAATTCCAACCAGTTTCCATTCACCAAATGTCCCTGATTGTCGGGTGAATGGATTTCCTGGCCTAGAACATTGAGTCAGTAAGTATCCGGGCAGAGTCTCCTCAAATGTAAAGTGAGTCTGTATGTATTTTAACATATTTCACCACAGCAGGATTGAGAGATCCGGGCTGGTGCCGATGGATATCTCAGAGGAGTAGTCTCTTCTTTGTCTTTCTTGATTGAGTTTCTGTAGTATGGGTTTGGCAGGTGTGGTGTTCGATTCTGGCAACGACCGTCCCTTTTGTCTTGCTTGATGGTCTCCGGCCGAAATCGGCCGGGCGTTGCCTTTCTCTGGAGGTAGACTTTTAGGCTGGTTCTTTTGTTTCTGTGATGGCCTGTGTCCTGTCTTTTCCTCCGAGTTGATGAGTCTGCTGAAACCTGTTATCTGGGGGGGTTCTTTTGCAATTCGTGGTTTTTGGAAAAGGAATTCTATCTCGACCGGGAGGAGAATTCCTTATTCCATACTTACATTTAGTTATAATTATACATACTTTATTTAAACTTCTTATTCCGAATTTTTATTTACCCAATTCTTTATTACAGTCCCCCACCTAATAATTTGAACACATTAAAAATTCGTGTTTTCATACTTTTTCCAGAGGAATATCAGGTTAAATAATGTCGTTTTCTTCTTGGTCTAATTCTTCTATATTTTCTGTGGACAACATATGTTTATTTTCAAATTCCCTCAATGCCTTAACCGCATTTCTATTCTCTTTTTCTTCCTCTAACTTCATGATTTTTGAAAGAAGGGTAGTGTTTCCCTGTGCCTTTTCTGGGTCTATTGGGAGAGAGGCAATCTGCATTCCTTGAACGACAGAATGTATCAGTCTGATCAGACAAGGAATCAGGCAGGGTAGGAAGATGACTCCGGCAATAGAACATCCTATAAAGAATACTAGCTTTTTCCACCATGCCCCTTGCCCAAAAATTTGATCCCACCAAGAGGCTTGGAGAATCGAATTCCACTTCTGGACGGGTACATGGGCTACTTTCTTTATTTCAGCGGCTAGACCCTTTATAGTTTCTCCGAAGTCATCTATCTCCATGCAACACTCTGACTCGTTATATCTGCCACACACTCCTCCCTCCTCAGCTAGCAAATAGTCGAGAGCGAGTCTGTTTTGGTAGACAAAAGCTCTCATCTGAGAATGTTGTTTTGCTAGGAGTTCCAGGGCTTCTGAAGTGTGATTTGAAACAACTTCTACCACAGCCTGTAACCGAATGAGCCGATTAAGGAGGTAGATTGGGGTCCTGTATCCCCAGCTGCCATCATTTGCCCATGTTGCCGGTCCATAATATTGTATGATTCTTTCGGCGGGCCATTCCTCCCCCTTCCACTGGTGGTTACCTCCGGCTATTGGTAGTTCTCGTTTCAATTCCCTCTTTTGTCGGGCTAGGGTTTCAAAGAGGGGAGCACCTAAAGACCTGCTTTCATCTTTAGGTAGTGTAAAGAAGAAAGGCCGAATTATTCCGAGTGTGCATGACCCTTTTCAATTTCTGGGCAATTCACTGTATGCTTTTTTCCCGCATATCCAGTAAATCCCATCCGGTGCCTTCCAATCTCTGTTAAGTTTTGCCGGGTCCTCCCAATATTCTCTCAGGCCAAGAAAGGCATGGAAGGGATTTGCCCCGTCCTGTTTGTTCCAACATAGACCAATTAGATCTATCCATTCGCAATTATTTTCCCGAGATTGGCTCCAATAGCCCTCGGGTGATTCCGGCTGCCAAATTTTTGTCTTTTTATCTGAATTTACCGAGAGAGTTTTTACACACGGGGTGTAACCAACTAGCTCGGTGAATTCCCTTCCTTCCCGACTGACACAAAAAGTTCCAATGATCCTCTTGTCAATTACCCACCCCTCTGGTCGCCGGGTTGTTTTGGATAATTTTAATCCTGTCCACTTAAGTAATTGTTCTGGGGTTAATCCTTCTCCCTTCCATGGCCATCTTTCGGCTGATTTCAGGCCACCACATATCCAACAGTTAGTCAATCCCAATTCGGTAGCTATTTCCTGCATCAGATCTATGAATAGATTCTGATTAGGGCTAGGTAGCTTCCAATTATCGTATTGTTTTTCTAGTTGTTCGTATTGTTCACTGAGAGAGTTTAACCTCTCCTGTTCGAGTCTTTTTTTCTTATTTTCCATTTCCTGCCTTTTTAGTTCAATAGTTAATTGTTTTATTTTATTTTCGGGGTCTGAACCATCCTCGTCTTTTGCGAAACAGATCACCTGATCAAACTGCAGACACACTCTATCATCGTCATTTTTCAGTAAATTTAAAACTATCGGTTCATTACTGAATGACACTTTTGTTTCATGTTTCAGGTTCTTCCCTTCCCAGTACAATTTCCCCCCCATGGCACAATATTTTAAGTTTGCTTTATTGTAACACAAGGGGTTGACTCTGTGGTACGCAATGAACGTTGACTGTTTCTTTCCTCCAATCCAGACAGTTTTATTACACTGCCCGCAGACCGAGATTGGGGAAACCCCTCCTATATCTCTCTTATTTCGTAGGTGGGTCGCTTGGACCTCTTTTTCCCCTGTGTTATGGGGTTGCCTTTTTCCAGCACCTATCCCCGGGATGGAGCACCAAATTTTTCCTTCCCGCTTACACAGGTCCATTTGGGTACCGTTTGCCCAACATTCTCCTGCGTGCAACTCCGGAGGGCAGGCAATCCATGGCTCGGTTCGCGAGACAGTTGGGCACTGCTCACACTTCCCCAGGGAGGTCGTCCCCGGAGACGCCTCGGGGCCCGTTCTCTCGGTCCAGCACATGGCTAGGTTCAGGATCGTCAGGATTCCCCACAATCGCATCCCTCTGCCATTCCCTCCGCCCGTATAGGAACATACGGCGGGGATAACCATCTTCTCGGCAGCAAGGACTGTCTTCAGGGGCCCTTGACGTTCTGATGGCAAACCTCCTTTTAAAGGTTGCCCACCGAGATGCCTTGATCGTGCCGCTCCTGCACGGTACTTTTACGTTCCGGCGGCACTCTATTATTAGAGGTTCCGCCTTACAGTCCAAATGGCCTCGTAATCCTTTTTGAAAAAATCGGAACCACTCAGGAGAGTCGAGTTCCAAGATACCCACCCGGGTAGCAAGTGCTAGAAAAAGGTTGGTCTGTTCTAATTCCTCTTTGTAACACGCGGCACACAACCCTTTCGGTTTTTGCCCTCCCAAACAATGAGTCACCCACGTTTGTTTACAATATGCACACTTAAAATGTACAAAAGGAAAACAATAACATTCAAAATTGGTGCAACTTATCCTGTCTTCGTTGCTCATTGGTTGTTCCGCTGAAGCCTGATTTTCAAATCTCCCGGAGGGGTTACAATTTTCCACTCGGGGGAGTCGCGAACCGAAACTTTCTTCACTCGGGAAGAGTGTGTCCAGCCCTTTTCAGCTGTGCGAACCGCGGTGTCTGTAGTCAGGAGGACGAGGAATGGTCCTTCCCAGTGGGGACTGAGGGGTTGCTCTTTCCACACTTTGATCAGTACCTTGTCCCCTGGTTGAATTTGGTGGATCGGAAATCCCAACGTGCTGCTTTGAGGAATCAATCCTCTTCTCCTTAACTCCTGTAAGTTTTTATTTATAGAAATGAGATAAGGTTGGAGTTGAACATCCTCTGTTTGAGGATGTTCAACCGGCATACCATGCTTGTACGGCATTCCATACAACATTTCAAAGGGGGACAGTCCTGTTTCTGAGTTCGGCATGGTTCTTATATTCAACAATGCCAAGGGGAGACATTTGACCCAGGACATTTTTGTTTCAATTGTCAATTTGGATATTTGTGACTTCAATGTCTGATTCATTCTTTCCACTTGCCCCGAGCTCTGAGGGTGCCAAGGAGTATGATATTGCCATCTGATCCCTAACGCATCGGACAACTGTTTGATAATTTTCGAGGTGAAATGTGTACCCTGATCCGAATCAATATGGTCTACAATACCATACCTAGGAATTATTTCCTCCAGTAGAATTTTAGACACTGTTTGAGCCGTGGCCTTAGCTCTGGGAAAGGCCTCTACCCAATGTGTCAATTTATCTACTATAACCAATAAATATTTATTTCTGCCAATTTTCGGTAATTCCGTGAAATCCACTTGGATTCTTTCGAATGGTCGATATGAGATTGGCCGACCTCCCCAATTGGTTTGCCGAAAATTCGCTCTGTTTACCTTTTGGCATATCACACATCCCTGTACCTCTTGTTTTGCAAGCTCGAAGATTCCCTTACACCCGAAGAATTTTAAAAATTGTTCAGCCAATGCCCTGGTTCCCCAATGGGTTTGTGCATGTAGTCTTTTGAGTATCCCTTTTGCTATTCCCTTCGGGACCAACTCCCTCCCGTCAGGTAACCACCATTTACCCTCTTTGAAATGTCCCCCTACCTTTTTGAAGTCTTCCTGCTCCTTTTCTGAAGGAAGCACTGAAACCTCTGGGGGTTCCCTTGGGACTAGCTCAGAAATACTTACGGTTAACAATGCCGCTCTTTTCGCCTCTTTATCTGCTAAATTGTTTCCCCTTGTATGGAATTGTCGTCCGGTCTGGTGTCCTTTTACATGAACCACAGATATCTCCAGTGGCTCCCTGACTGCTTCTAAAATTTGTCTAATTATTTCCTCATGTACCAATCCTTTTCCTTTAGTGTTGATCAGACCCCTTTCTTCCCAAATTTTCCCGAAGGTATGTACTATCTCAAATGCATATCTTGAATCGGTATAGATGGTTCCCCTTTTTCCCTTCAAGCCTTTGAGGGCTTTTAGGAGAGCAAAAAGTTCACAAGCCTGTGCTGACCAATTTGCTTTTAGGGGACCCGATTCTACAGTCTGTCCTGTTATACCATTTATGATGGCATAACCCGATTTACGTTTTCCCTCCATCATTCTCGAGGAACCATCGATAAACCATTTTTCTCCTCCTTCCAATTCCTGATCCTCCAGATCGGGTCTTACTTTAGTTTGTAATTCCACTGTTTCAATACAATTATGTAGTAGCTTTCCCGTTGGTTCCCCGTACAAAAATTGCGCAGGGTTTTGTGCAGAGGTTGTCCTTAATTCCAATCCTGGCGAACTGATTAACATGGCTTCATATTTCAGAAGCCTTGAATCGGTCAACCATTTCTCCGCTTTTTGTTGTAAGATATTTCTTACATCATGTGGAGTATAAACTATCAGGGGAGCTCCAAACGTTACCTTTTTGGCTTCCCCAACCAACAGTGCTACTGCCACAATTGCTTGCAGACACGTGGGCCAGCCCCGACTGACTGGATCTAGGATTTTGGACAAAAACCCTATAGGTTTCTTCTTTTCTGCCCATTCCTGGGTTAAAACTCCTTGTGCTGTTTGTCCACTTATGTCGACAAACAGTTGAAACTCTTTTCTGATGTCTGGTAATGTTAAAACTGGAGCAGTGACAAGGGCATTCTTTAGTTCTTGAAATTTAATTTCGTCTTGCCCTGTCCATTTTAATCGATCTGTATTTAGCCTTTCATACAGAAATTTCACCTTTTCACTGTATCCCTCAATCCACTGTCTGCAATATCCCATGAGCCCTAAAACTTGCCTAATTTGTCTCTTGGTTTGTGGGGCAGGAAGTTCAAGGATTCCCATCACCCTTTCGGGATCTAATTTCTTTTTCCCTTGTGATATCCAATGTCCAAGATATTTTACTTCGGGCTCAGTGAATTGCAGCTTGGATTTAGACACTTTCAACCCCTTTTGTCCCAGAAAATTCAGCAGGGAAATGGTACATTTCTTCACCTGCTCTTCCGTGATCCCGGCGATTAGCAAATCGTCTACATATTGTAACAGTTTTGTCCCTTCCTCTGGAGTGAATTGGGTGAGTAGCTGCTCTAAGGCTTGTCCGAACAAGTTCGGAGATTCAACGAATCCTTGTGGAAGGACCGTCCACCGCAATTGCTGATTTCGATTGGTATCTGGGTCCTCCCACTGGAAAGCGAAAAAATCCCTACTCCCTTCATCTAGAGGACATGTCCAGAAAGCATCTTTTAAATCAATTACACTATACCATACATCCTCTGGTGAGAGTCTGTTTAGTAAAGTGTAAGGATTTGCTACTACCGGAAACCTGGTTCGGGTTCTAGCATTTACAGCTCTCAAGTCCTGAACCAATCGGAAGTTCCCATCGGCTTTCTTTACTGCCAGGATGGGGGTGTTATGTGGGGACATGCAGGGCTCGAGCGTGCCTCCTTTAAGCAGCTCGTCAATTATTAATTTCAAACCCTTCCTCCCTTCGGCGGGGATGGGGTATTGTCGGATCCTTATCGGATTCTCTGGATTCTCAATTTCAATTTTGATGGGAGCAATATCTAATTTTCCCACTTCCCCCTTTGAGTGCCATACTCGGGGGTCAATTTCCTTTTCATCTTTTGAAGTTAAATGCAACACCTTCACTACTAATTCTGAATTTTTCACAATGATATTTATTCCTAAAGCTATAATCATATCTCTTCCCAATAGGTTGTAGTCGGCTTCTTCTACAAGCAACAAATTTCCTAAACATATCTTATTTTCTGACTCGATTTCCACCTCCTTGATTACCGAGACTTTGAATGGATCTCCTTTTGCGCCAATTACAATTACTTTTTCTTTACTCGTTTCACACCCTATAGGCAATTTCTGCAGGGTGCTTCTCTCAGCCCCGGTATCAACCAGGAAACTCATTTCCTGGCGGTGGGGACCTACCTTCAATTTTATCAAGGGCTCCTTTGCTGTTATTGTCCCCATTTGGAAGAGCCCAAGACCCCCCTAATCTTCTTTAAATATTTGTTCATCTTTTATTCGTTTCCTGCAATCCTTTTTTATGTGTCCTACTTTCTTACAGTAGAAGCACTCAGGAGGATCCTTTCGAGGAGGAGTTTCCTCCTTTTGGGATCCTTTTTGTTTTTTAGGTATCGGCTTTCCCTGTTTCTGTTCGTGTTTTTGAACTTCTTTTACTGCAGCCACTAATATTTTGGCTTGAAGTTTCTGTTTTTCGTCTTCTCTCCTCATATAAACCTTCTGAGCTTCCCTTAGAAGCTCTTGGAGACTCTTCTCCTGCCATCCATCAATTTTCTCCAATTTCTTCCTAATGTCCTCCCATGATTTAGCCACAAACTGCGTTTTCAGCAGGACCTCCCCCACCGGAGAACTGGGATCAGTCCCGGAATAAATTTGCAGACTTCTCCGCAGCCTTTCTACCCATTCGGTAGGGGATTCCTCTTTTCCCTGACATTCCCCAAATACTTTGCTAATGTTCTGTCCTCTGGGGACCGCCTCTCTTATTCCTTGCACGATGATATTCCTCAAATCCATCATGCTTCTTCTCCCTTCTTCGGTCTGGGCGCTCCAACTCGGGCTTACGCTCGGCCACTTTTGGTCACCGGGTGTTCCCTGCGGGTGCCGCCTTTCCCAATCCCTGATGCCCGCCTGTTTAATCATCTCTCTCTCTTCCTGGCTAAACAGGGATCTCAGGATGGCCATGAGATCTTCATAGGTGTAAATACTACTCCCTAGAAAATCGTCTAATCTTTCGGCCACTCCAAATGGGTCATCTAGCAGTCGCCCCATTTCTTTTTTGAATGCTCGTACATCCCCTGAGTTAAGGGGCACGTTTACAAATCCAATTACTCCGGGGGCGGTTGGCACTTCCCTGAGAGGGAACATTCGGTGCCCACTTTCTGTCTCTCCCCATTCTCCATTCCCTATTTTTGATTTCCACCGAGTCCTGCTTGCAGGAGGGGAACTGGAGTTTGCGGGAGGGTTTCCCCTTGTTGCTGGCGGGATGTCTGCCGCAGCTAAATGACTCAGAGGGTTCCCTTCGGATACTTTCGGTGGTCCCAGCTGTGGTGGCCGGACCGGGATTTGTGGAGGGGGTAAGCCCCATCCTTGCGTCAACACCGACTCCAAAGAGGGTGCGGTGGCTGGGTTTTCTGCAGGTGGGGGGGTAGTGAGGGTTTCTGGCACTACTCCCGGTGGTTGAGGGGAGCGTGCCTCTGCTAGTTGCCCCATGGAACCCTCGGGTGCTGATGGTACTACTTGGTCCATCACCGGAGGCTCTACTGGCCCGCGGTACGGAGGGGGTAAGTGATCCAGGGGTTCCCAGGTCTCTGTCTTATGTTCGTTTTTCTGTTTCACTGGAAACAGCCGCACTCTGGTATTTAACCAGAGTTTGGCATACTCTTTCTCCTCGCCGTCTGGCGAGACCTTTTTCTCTACGTGTGCGAGTAATTCCCTGCACGTCCATTTATCAAATGTTCCCAATACTGGCCAAGTGAGACATTTTCTCAATTCTTGTCCTCCCCAGATCTCGGCACAGTAGTAAATCATTTTTGCCTTTGATTTTTCTCGTCTCTCGGGACAAATTTCCCAATTTCTCAACATCCACCCTAAAGGACTCTCTGGTGGGATGTCTAGCATTTGCTTTGATTCTTCTGATGGACTTTTCTCGTTATCTAGTTTCTGCGTTCTACTTTTTCTCTGTCCCATTTTCTTACGATTCTTACCTGCTCTGCGTTGTGTTCGTCTTTTTCTTCGTCTGAAAGTCCTAGATCGCACCAATACTTACCTCTCGGTTAGCTGTACCGGGGTTTTCTCGATGTTCCGACTTTCTAAATCTTTTGGCTGAGAGAGTTTACCAGTTCCAGAGCTCGACTGGACGTCCCTTCCTCTCTCAGCCCCCTTTGATCGGTCCCCTGAGACTCCCTTTAGCCTCAGGCTTTACGAGTAAGGAAAGAGAGACACTTTCACACAGAATCGCTTCCTTCGCGGCCGGCCAATTCCCTCGCGGGAGGATGGAAACGCGGCCTTGAAGTCCACACTCGCTTCGTGACCAGGTCACGTCTCTCACAAACTCGCCCGATCACCCGCTCAACCTCACAGTACTTACAGCAATTTCCTGCGAGGGCGTCTTCGTGCACGTATGACTTTTTATGAGCTACCAAGCCGCGGCTTTCCCGAAGGCTCCTGCCTTCCCGAGCTCTCTGGATCCGTTCCTCTTTATTATGGTTTTTCCTCAGCCTAAATTTGGTTCGGCAATCGGAGCGAACTGCGGAGGGTCTCTGCTCCCAGGCCGCTGAAATCAGCGGGGGTACCCCCCTGGACAGCGAGATTCTCCCACAGTTTCTTCCGATCCGAGTCACGGCACCAATCTGTTATAAATGCCACGGCAAATTAAAGATTAACAAAGATTAATTTATTATAAATTAATAAAGCAACAAACAGTGAGGAAAAAACCATAATAAATGGACAGCGCAGCGCTGGGTGGACAGGGTCTATACGCAAGGTATAGGTGTTCCCAAATCCACGTCTGAGGGTCCCCTGGCCTGGGTTTTTATAGGGATTTTATGTCCTCAGGCTAGAATTCCAACCAGTTTCCATTCACCAAATGTCCCTGATTGTCGGGTGAATGGATTTCCTGGCCTAGAACATTGAGTCAGTAAGTATCCGGGCAGAGTCTCCTCAAATGTAAAGTGAGTCTGTATGTATTTTAACATATTTCACCACAGCAGGATTGAGAGATCCGGGCTGGTGCCGATGGATATCTCAGAGGAGTAGTCTCTTCTTTGTCTTTCTTGATTGAGTTTCTGTAGTATGGGTTTGGCAGGTGTGGTGTTCGATTCTGGCAACGACCGTCCCTTTTGTCTTGCTTGATGGTCTCCGGCCGAAATCGGCCGGGCGTTGCCTTTCTCTGGAGGTAGACTTTTAGGCTGGTTCTTTTGTTTCTGTGATGGCCTGTGTCCTGTCTTTTCCTCCGAGTTGATGAGTCTGCTGAAACCTGTTATCTGGGGGGGTTCTTTTGCAATTCGTGGTTTTTGGAAAAGGAATTCTATCTCGACCGGGAGGAGAATTCCTTATTCCATACTTACATTTAGTTATAATTATACATACTTTATTTAAACTTCTTATTCCGAATTTTTATTTACCCAATTCTTTATTACAGTCCCCCACCTAATAATTTGAACACATTAAAAATTCGTGTTTTCATACTTTTTCCAGAGGAATATCAGGTTAAATAATGTCGTTTTCTTCTTGGTCTAATTCTTCTATATTTTCTGTGGACAACATATGTTTATTTTCAAATTCCCTCAATGCCTTAACCGCATTTCTATTCTCTTTTTCTTCCTCTAACTTCATGATTTTTGAAAGAAGGGTAGTGTTTCCCTGTGCCTTTTCTGGGTCTATTGGGAGAGAGGCAATCTGCATTCCTTGAACGACAGAATGTATCAGTCTGATCAGACAAGGAATCAGGCAGGGTAGGAAGATGACTCCGGCAATAGAACATCCTATAAAGAATACTAGCTTTTTCCACCATGCCCCTTGCCCAAAAATTTGATCCCACCAAGAGGCTTGGAGAATCGAATTCCACTTCTGGACGGGTACATGGGCTACTTTCTTTATTTCAGCGGCTAGACCCTTTATAGTTTCTCCGAAGTCATCTATCTCCATGCAACACTCTGACTCGTTATATCTGCCACACACTCCTCCCTCCTCAGCTAGCAAATAGTCGAGAGCGAGTCTGTTTTGGTAGACAAAAGCTCTCATCTGAGAATGTTGTTTTGCTAGGAGTTCCAGGGCTTCTGAAGTGTGATTTGAAACAACTTCTACCACAGCCTGTAACCGAATGAGCCGATTAAGGAGGTAGATTGGGGTCCTGTATCCCCAGCTGCCATCATTTGCCCATGTTGCCGGTCCATAATATTGTATGATTCTTTCGGCGGGCCATTCCTCCCCCTTCCACTGGTGGTTACCTCCGGCTATTGGTAGTTCTCGTTTCAATTCCCTCTTTTGTCGGGCTAGGGTTTCAAAGAGGGGAGCACCTAAAGACCTGCTTTCATCTTTAGGTAGTGTAAAGAAGAAAGGCCGAATTATTCCGAGTGTGCATGACCCTTTTCAATTTCTGGGCAATTCACTGTATGCTTTTTTCCCGCATATCCAGTAAATCCCATCCGGTGCCTTCCAATCTCTGTTAAGTTTTGCCGGGTCCTCCCAATATTCTCTCAGGCCAAGAAAGGCATGGAAGGGATTTGCCCCGTCCTGTTTGTTCCAACATAGACCAATTAGATCTATCCATTCGCAATTATTTTCCCGAGATTGGCTCCAATAGCCCTCGGGTGATTCCGGCTGCCAAATTTTTGTCTTTTTATCTGAATTTACCGAGAGAGTTTTTACACACGGGGTGTAACCAACTAGCTCGGTGAATTCCCTTCCTTCCCGACTGACACAAAAAGTTCCAATGATCCTCTTGTCAATTACCCACCCCTCTGGTCGCCGGGTTGTTTTGGATAATTTTAATCCTGTCCACTTAAGTAATTGTTCTGGGGTTAATCCTTCTCCCTTCCATGGCCATCTTTCGGCTGATTTCAGGCCACCACATATCCAACAGTTAGTCAATCCCAATTCGGTAGCTATTTCCTGCATCAGATCTATGAATAGATTCTGATTAGGGCTAGGTAGCTTCCAATTATCGTATTGTTTTTCTAGTTGTTCGTATTGTTCACTGAGAGAGTTTAACCTCTCCTGTTCGAGTCTTTTTTTCTTATTTTCCATTTCCTGCCTTTTTAGTTCAATAGTTAATTGTTTTATTTTATTTTCGGGGTCTGAACCATCCTCGTCTTTTGCGAAACAGATCACCTGATCAAACTGCAGACACACTCTATCATCGTCATTTTTCAGTAAATTTAAAACTATCGGTTCATTACTGAATGACACTTTTGTTTCATGTTTCAGGTTCTTCCCTTCCCAGTACAATTTCCCCCCCATGGCACAATATTTTAAGTTTGCTTTATTGTAACACAAGGGGTTGACTCTGTGGTACGCAATGAACGTTGACTGTTTCTTTCCTCCAATCCAGACAGTTTTATTACACTGCCCGCAGACCGAGATTGGGGAAACCCCTCCTATATCTCTCTTATTTCGTAGGTGGGTCGCTTGGACCTCTTTTTCCCCTGTGTTATGGGGTTGCCTTTTTCCAGCACCTATCCCCGGGATGGAGCACCAAATTTTTCCTTCCCGCTTACACAGGTCCATTTGGGTACCGTTTGCCCAACATTCTCCTGCGTGCAACTCCGGAGGGCAGGCAATCCATGGCTCGGTTCGCGAGACAGTTGGGCACTGCTCACACTTCCCCAGGGAGGTCGTCCCCGGAGACGCCTCGGGGCCCGTTCTCTCGGTCCAGCACATGGCTAGGTTCAGGATCGTCAGGATTCCCCACAATCGCATCCCTCTGCCATTCCCTCCGCCCGTATAGGAACATACGGCGGGGATAACCATCTTCTCGGCAGCAAGGACTGTCTTCAGGGGCCCTTGACGTTCTGATGGCAAACCTCCTTTTAAAGGTTGCCCACCGAGATGCCTTGATCGTGCCGCTCCTGCACGGTACTTTTACGTTCCGGCGGCACTCTATTATTAGAGGTTCCGCCTTACAGTCCAAATGGCCTCGTAATCCTTTTTGAAAAAATCGGAACCACTCAGGAGAGTCGAGTTCCAAGATACCCACCCGGGTAGCAAGTGCTAGAAAAAGGTTGGTCTGTTCTAATTCCTCTTTGTAACACGCGGCACACAACCCTTTCGGTTTTTGCCCTCCCAAACAATGAGTCACCCACGTTTGTTTACAATATGCACACTTAAAATGTACAAAAGGAAAACAATAACATTCAAAATTGGTGCAACTTATCCTGTCTTCGTTGCTCATTGGTTGTTCCGCTGAAGCCTGATTTTCAAATCTCCCGGAGGGGTTACAATTTTCCACTCGGGGGAGTCGCGAACCGAAACTTTCTTCACTCGGGAAGAGTGTGTCCAGCCCTTTTCAGCTGTGCGAACCGCGGTGTCTGTAGTCAGGAGGACGAGGAATGGTCCTTCCCAGTGGGGACTGAGGGGTTGCTCTTTCCACACTTTGATCAGTACCTTGTCCCCTGGTTGAATTTGGTGGATCGGAAATCCCAACGTGCTGCTTTGAGGAATCAATCCTCTTCTCCTTAACTCCTGTAAGTTTTTATTTATAGAAATGAGATAAGGTTGGAGTTGAACATCCTCTGTTTGAGGATGTTCAACCGGCATACCATGCTTGTACGGCATTCCATACAACATTTCAAAGGGGGACAGTCCTGTTTCTGAGTTCGGCATGGTTCTTATATTCAACAATGCCAAGGGGAGACATTTGACCCAGGACATTTTTGTTTCAATTGTCAATTTGGATATTTGTGACTTCAATGTCTGATTCATTCTTTCCACTTGCCCCGAGCTCTGAGGGTGCCAAGGAGTATGATATTGCCATCTGATCCCTAACGCATCGGACAACTGTTTGATAATTTTCGAGGTGAAATGTGTACCCTGATCCGAATCAATATGGTCTACAATACCATACCTAGGAATTATTTCCTCCAGTAGAATTTTAGACACTGTTTGAGCCGTGGCCTTAGCTCTGGGAAAGGCCTCTACCCAATGTGTCAATTTATCTACTATAACCAATAAATATTTATTTCTGCCAATTTTCGGTAATTCCGTGAAATCCACTTGGATTCTTTCGAATGGTCGATATGAGATTGGCCGACCTCCCCAATTGGTTTGCCGAAAATTCGCTCTGTTTACCTTTTGGCATATCACACATCCCTGTACCTCTTGTTTTGCAAGCTCGAAGATTCCCTTACACCCGAAGAATTTTAAAAATTGTTCAGCCAATGCCCTGGTTCCCCAATGGGTTTGTGCATGTAGTCTTTTGAGTATCCCTTTTGCTATTCCCTTCGGGACCAACTCCCTCCCGTCAGGTAACCACCATTTACCCTCTTTGAAATGTCCCCCTACCTTTTTGAAGTCTTCCTGCTCCTTTTCTGAAGGAAGCACTGAAACCTCTGGGGGTTCCCTTGGGACTAGCTCAGAAATACTTACGGTTAACAATGCCGCTCTTTTCGCCTCTTTATCTGCTAAATTGTTTCCCCTTGTATGGAATTGTCGTCCGGTCTGGTGTCCTTTTACATGAACCACAGATATCTCCAGTGGCTCCCTGACTGCTTCTAAAATTTGTCTAATTATTTCCTCATGTACCAATCCTTTTCCTTTAGTGTTGATCAGACCCCTTTCTTCCCAAATTTTCCCGAAGGTATGTACTATCTCAAATGCATATCTTGAATCGGTATAGATGGTTCCCCTTTTTCCCTTCAAGCCTTTGAGGGCTTTTAGGAGAGCAAAAAGTTCACAAGCCTGTGCTGACCAATTTGCTTTTAGGGGACCCGATTCTACAGTCTGTCCTGTTATACCATTTATGATGGCATAACCCGATTTACGTTTTCCCTCCATCATTCTCGAGGAACCATCGATAAACCATTTTTCTCCTCCTTCCAATTCCTGATCCTCCAGATCGGGTCTTACTTTAGTTTGTAATTCCACTGTTTCAATACAATTATGTAGTAGCTTTCCCGTTGGTTCCCCGTACAAAAATTGCGCAGGGTTTTGTGCAGAGGTTGTCCTTAATTCCAATCCTGGCGAACTGATTAACATGGCTTCATATTTCAGAAGCCTTGAATCGGTCAACCATTTCTCCGCTTTTTGTTGTAAGATATTTCTTACATCATGTGGAGTATAAACTATCAGGGGAGCTCCAAACGTTACCTTTTTGGCTTCCCCAACCAACAGTGCTACTGCCACAATTGCTTGCAGACACGTGGGCCAGCCCCGACTGACTGGATCTAGGATTTTGGACAAAAACCCTATAGGTTTCTTCTTTTCTGCCCATTCCTGGGTTAAAACTCCTTGTGCTGTTTGTCCACTTATGTCGACAAACAGTTGAAACTCTTTTCTGATGTCTGGTAATGTTAAAACTGGAGCAGTGACAAGGGCATTCTTTAGTTCTTGAAATTTAATTTCGTCTTGCCCTGTCCATTTTAATCGATCTGTATTTAGCCTTTCATACAGAAATTTCACCTTTTCACTGTATCCCTCAATCCACTGTCTGCAATATCCCATGAGCCCTAAAACTTGCCTAATTTGTCTCTTGGTTTGTGGGGCAGGAAGTTCAAGGATTCCCATCACCCTTTCGGGATCTAATTTCTTTTTCCCTTGTGATATCCAATGTCCAAGATATTTTACTTCGGGCTCAGTGAATTGCAGCTTGGATTTAGACACTTTCAACCCCTTTTGTCCCAGAAAATTCAGCAGGGAAATGGTACATTTCTTCACCTGCTCTTCCGTGATCCCGGCGATTAGCAAATCGTCTACATATTGTAACAGTTTTGTCCCTTCCTCTGGAGTGAATTGGGTGAGTAGCTGCTCTAAGGCTTGTCCGAACAAGTTCGGAGATTCAACGAATCCTTGTGGAAGGACCGTCCACCGCAATTGCTGATTTCGATTGGTATCTGGGTCCTCCCACTGGAAAGCGAAAAAATCCCTACTCCCTTCATCTAGAGGACATGTCCAGAAAGCATCTTTTAAATCAATTACACTATACCATACATCCTCTGGTGAGAGTCTGTTTAGTAAAGTGTAAGGATTTGCTACTACCGGAAACCTGGTTCGGGTTCTAGCATTTACAGCTCTCAAGTCCTGAACCAATCGGAAGTTCCCATCGGCTTTCTTTACTGCCAGGATGGGGGTGTTATGTGGGGACATGCAGGGCTCGAGCGTGCCTCCTTTAAGCAGCTCGTCAATTATTAATTTCAAACCCTTCCTCCCTTCGGCGGGGATGGGGTATTGTCGGATCCTTATCGGATTCTCTGGATTCTCAATTTCAATTTTGATGGGAGCAATATCTAATTTATAATTATTATTATTATTATTATAATTTATTATTATTATTATTATTATTTATAATAATATCTTCTTTTTCACAGATACAGCCTACAACAGAGATATTCGTATATATTTTAGTAGAGAGCTTTTTTTATAGTTTGGTTTATCTGTTTCTCCATGCAGAATGAAAATACTTGCATGCTAAAATAAAAGATTTTTTTTTGGCTGTATCTGTGTAAGCTTAAACTCTTTACATTACCTTAAGAATTTAAAACATGGTCTTAACAAGAAAGTAGTCAGGAAGGAAAGAAGGAAGATAAAACTGCAGCAGCTAGGTGGGGGTGGAACTTCAAAATGAACTCAGACTTCTTGCCTGCGTTTAAAATCTCACCAGTGCCCTTGTCCTGGCCTGAGCTCTTATTTATTGCTCATGTATGTATATCTGTGGTTGGTTCTTCAGTGAGAATTTGTGTCTTTTATTTCCCCTCTTTAAACACTGACAATAATATCACTAGAGCAGGTCTGTACTGATTAGATTACATGGGATCGAATAAAGGCCATAATTAGCAAATTCAATTTAGGTGTTGTTACTTTTACTAACCTAAAGCTCACAACTGAAGGTCAAAATAAACAAAGTCTGCTGTTACCTTGGGAGGATACAGGTGACAGGTGTTTGGGTTTGTAATTAGCTTTAAAGAATATTATGGTGGATTATTAAGAGGAACCCACATTCAAAAGGCTTTCAATAGAGTAAGCACAGTTTCTTTGAGCGCAGTTTGCAGTATTCCTTTCATCACTGAAAAGAGATTCTCACCTTTCTGTGTTTGTGGAGACAGCTGAGTTACATTGCTTGCAGAGCTGCTGCTTAAAAACAAATCAGTGAAGTTACCTGGAATCACAAAGCTTTTCTATTTCCAACTCCAAGTAAAATAACAGTTCACTGTTTCTGCTTACCAAAAGACAGTGAAACTGAGGTGCAAAACAAGAAGATTGAAATTGGGTTGGTTGAGTGAGAAAGAGTGTATATTTGTCTTACCACCTTCCATTGGTCTTGAATCTGGTGAGGGAAGCTAGGGAAGAAAAAAGTGTTTTTTCTTGACTAAATGTTGTAGCTGGATTTTTTTTGCATTAAAACTGTCTGTACAGGATCTGCTAGAAAATGGAGACACTCAGTTATTTCTACAGTATGTGTTCATGGGGGCACACTTGGCATGGGGAGAAAGTCACACTTCTCATCAATGTTTGATTTTTATTTTTATATTGATCTGCTACATTTTTTTCCCCTCAACTGAAAAATCAAGATTTTTTTTCCTTTCTTTTTTTCCCTGCTGTCAAGGCCCATTATAGGTCCTGCATTACCACCTGGCTTTAGGAAACCTTTAGAGGACACCAGGAGTAGCAGATGTCTCATAGGACCGTCCGTTTCATCAGAATCCCGTCCCCAGGTTTGTGAAAAGAGAAACCTTTTTGTTTTAGCACAAACTGTCTGATCTGAAATGGTTAAACAAGTTGCAGCCTGAAAGAGACTACCAGACATCTCAGGATGACAGTTTAATTTTGGACCAGAAAGTGTATGGCATGTTTTTGCTAGAGTCAAATCCTGGAGCATAAATAAGCCTTGAGAAAAAAAACAAAAACAAAAACCAACAAACAAAACCCAAGAAGACTGGTCTGGTTTGTTGTGCTTTTGCTGTTGAATAGATGGTGCACTCACTGAACACAAGCAATCTTGACATCCTAAATTGCAGGTAGAAAACACATCTTCACCTCCTTAAAGATGTTTACTAGCAGCTACAACCTTTAAATAAGTTTGTCCAAAAGAATACCATCAAGAATGGCATTACAGTGTCACTAAATTGTTCCTAAAAATTGCAGGATGATACCTGTAACGGGGAGTGAGGTGCAGGATAGAGACACTGACACACCTTTTTGGTTCATGTTTTCTGACTTTTCTGGTCATCTTAGGTAAAAGCTAGGTAGAAGTTCTGTAGTCTGCCATCCCTGGTTGCAAAATACTGCATATGCTACTAAAGAACATTCAGGAACAAGATGTGGGGTAATATACAGCCATGGGGAAGATTGAATTCCCTAAACATGGGCTTCCAGTACCATTCTGAGGAATCCAAATTGCCTGTGGAGGGGCCTGGCAGGTAGGGAGCAGCACTTTCAGAGAAGGTCGTGCACTTCTTACGCAGCACCTCTTAAGCCAGGCAGGAGACCCTAAAACACCAAAAATCATGCTGGATACCAGTGCTTAAGCAAGTGAATCTTTCTCATGCTATGATAAATTAAATATTAGTTCTTTGGGAGAATTGATGGTTATTCTGCTTATTTTTAAAATACTTACATTTTCACATTTAACTCCTAGACACTATGGGAGATGCTAGACACTCTAGGAAGGAAGGATGCAAAGGCTGCTCTGAAATTTCACTTTCTTGGTTAGTAGTTGCAAAGCATATAATTCTCCAGCCTCCTACAGTGAGTGGTGTTGTAATTCATCATGCAGAAAGATTATCTGACATTTCTGAGGTACTCATCGTCTTATAACTCCAAATAACGATTAAGCAATTTATCATAGTGACAAATCTCTTGAGGCAGAGATGTCAAAACTGGTCTGCTTTTATATTTTGCAAACAAAAAAGTCTCTTTTTTCATAAAAACATCTTCTAGCATCAGCTTTTTTACAGGTATTACAGAACTTACCATTTTTCCCCTTCCTAATAATTACATTTTTATTACCTCTTCCTAATAATATTCTTTTTCTTATTTTTGAATATGAGTAATTTCTTGTTGGCTTTTTTAAAAAATTCTTTAATTATTTTGTATTCAAGTACATCTTTAGAGGCATGCTGACTCTTCACTTTGCTTTAGTGAATCTAATGACTCACCACCTTGTGTATTCTCAAGTAATGCTTCGTGCTTCCTGGCTACACAGCCTTGTCATCCTACTCCCATTGCTTTATCACGCACAGTCAGACTGTAACAAAATTTTTACACTTCTGTAGATATTGGGCACCTTAGCTTTGCTCCTGAGGTACTGTGGCATCAGCATTTTCTGTCTAGTTTTGCTTCCATCCACACCTGTACTGTTTGAACTTGGAGGGAGGCACCAGTGAGCTTTCTGTACAACCCCTGGCAAATAGGAAGATTTTTATTGACATCTAGTCCCTAACAAGCTTATTTTTTTAGCCCTTCTCCAAAAAATTGCTTAGAATGTGATGTTAGAATCATTAAGCTGGAAAAGACTTCAGGATCATTGAATCCAACCTTTGACTCATCACCACCTTGTTAACTAGATGTGGTACTAAGGGCCACACCCAGTCATTTTCTGAACATTTCCAGGAATAGTGACTCCTTGGCAGCTTGTTCCAGTGCATGATAACCCTTTCAGTGAAGAAGTTCTTCCTGAAGGGATCCAGGAGGGATCAAAGAAGTGAATGACAGAGCCGAGGGATTTGTTGGAGATGCTGTACAGAGAGAGGCATAGTACCATGTGTGCCACTGGTACCCTACCCTGCACTTTAATCTTTCTGGCATCCTTACAGAATCTGAGCTCGAGACAGTTCTTGCAGTGTGAAATTGTGGTCCTTACTAGGGAAAGACATCCAAATATTGATAGTGATGGTAAAGCCCAAAATATGGAAGCTGTATGCTTGTGTGTTCCAAATTTACCCATGGCCAGAGAGGCTGTGTGGCTGTGTGCAGAGCAGTGCAAAGTAGCAGGGCTTTGTGTGCTACCACTGCCTTTATCAGCAGTCTTGCCTCAGATGAGAGACGCTGCTTTTGGCAAAATGGAGATGAGGTATCCATGTTCAAGTGCTAGAAAAGGTCTAATCTGGAGTTCTAATCCAGGTTTTTGTTGTCTGGGAGAGACGTTGCATTGGGTTTATATGCTCTTCTAAACAAAGTCATTCTAATTCTATAAAGCTAAAGTGTTTCTTGATGCTCTCGACACTATGTTTGAAAGAAATGTTTTATTTTTGGAAGCTAACAGATAGTAGCGAGGATGAAGACAATTTTATAGGCCCAATGCCTGCAAAAGGACCAGTGGAATCTGATGTGGCTCAGGATTTTGAACGCAGAGCTCAGAGAATGAAAGAAAAGCTTACTTCAGCAGACAGCGTAAGTTGGATTTCTTAATTTCTAGCGTTTTGTTTCTGGAGTGTATTTGTCTTTCTCTTCACCTGTTTCTTCATAAACCTGGTTGGAGTTCCACTTGGGATGCTATGTGTGTGCAGGTGTTAACACAAAGGAAAAAAAAAAGTCTGTGATTTCTGCTGGAAGCCAAGAGATTCAGACAGTAATTTTTTATGTTTTTTTTCACTCTTCCCTCCACCCCTACTTCTTTTGCAAAGGATGAGCCCAAACAAGTTGCCAGGGAATCATGGATGACAGAGCTTCCACCTGAGTTGAAAAGCTTTGGATTTGGCCCAAGAACATTCAAGAGACGAGCTGATGACAAATCAGGTGATAGATCTATTTGGACAGATACTCCAGCTGACAGAGAGAGAAAAGCCAAGGTGAACATTTGTTTATTCATTCATATGCACTTGCAGGCAGTGAGTGTTACTGATGTTCTGTGAAAACAAAGTAAAGATACTGTGGGATGTTCAGTGAAATTTTCTGTCGCAGATTTTTCTTTGTTATCAAGATTTACTAATTCAGGCTTTACTAATAAAGGCAGTGAAGTAACAAAATTAAATATCATTGATATGCATTTATTTATCCTCCCTTTTTGCAGTAGTCAGATACTCTGTATCGGCTCATTGACTTTCCAATTAGCATGTCCAGTTTCTTCTATCAAGCTGAGCAGAAAGTACCTGATGGCTTCTATCATGGTGTTTACCCTCCAGATTTAATTAAAGTAGATATAGATTTGCTTATTTTTTACTTCAGACATTCTGAATATTATAGCATGTGCTTTTCTTCTACTCATCAGGAAAGAGAAGAGACAAAAATGTCAAGCAGCAAGGATAATGAAGAAATAGTATTATCTGGAAGGGACAAGAGGCTTATTGAGCAGGTGACTTCATACAATGTAAGTGTAATCACAAAATACTTTATTTCCTTTAGTTCTTCACTCTTCTTCTGGTTCTCATTTCTAGTGCTGCTGGTTTCCATGGTGATGCCACTACAATTTTCCCTTTTAGTGCCCAAACCTACTGCTGTTTTAAGGCATTAGAACACTTTGGCATTAATGCCAACAAGAGCAGGATTGGGTACTCTCCAAAGTGACAGAATTTGGGTCTGTATGTATTGCCTCAGTTTTCGATGGTGTTTCCCTTCAATCATCCTCATGTCAGGACATGGTTGCTGGGACTTCAGATCAAATATTACCTTGCTTCACCCAATTACTGACATCCCAAGAATAAAACAATAGTGCAGGTATGACTTTTAGGCTAACATATGCACTAACCTAAAAGAGGTCTGATGGGTCACTGCATTAATTACCCTCTGTCATTAATTACATTAACTACTTATTACAGTAACTTCATTACATGTAGTTTTTTTTCAGTCTCTACAGGAGCAGATAATGTTCACAGACTGCTGTTGATTACTAGAAATCTGAAATCCATGTCAAATTTCCTCTCACTTTTCTCTCTGTCTGCCCTGTCCCTCAGAGTGTATAGACCACTGCCTGCCTTACAGCTCTTACTTCCTTGATGCCTGAACTCTTATGGAAAGCAGTCTTTTCTCTTGAGAGGACAGTTAACTTGAGAATCATCTTAATTGAATCATCATCAAATCCATCTTTTTTTAATCACATCTTTGGCTTATTTTATGTGTTTATCTGGCACTTCTGATAATTTATTTGTAGTTCATTAAATCATATGTTTCTCCCAACTTAGAGACTTGCAAATCCCGAGCTATTAGCATTCTGTCTTAAGGTTCTTCTTTAGTGTCTGTTTCTACTGTCACTATGAATACAGTAGAATAATTTTCATGTAAAACTATGGTTTTGTTCTCTGCCATTGCTGGAATAAAACATACCCAGGCCTTTGCCGTTTCTACAGATGATTCAAAGTTAGGAGCACACATTTAAAAACCCACCATAGTGCATAAAAGATTAAAAGGGTGTCTAGCTTGTCCCTGCCCCTACCAGTGACCAAATCCAGGTGTTTAGGGAAAGTTTATAGGAAACTAGGTCTGTACTTAGAGGTATTTCTTTTGACATGGAAAAAGAAAAGAAAGTGTCTTCATTCTGCCAATAATGTCAGAGCAACTTTTATATTTCTTCTGCGTTATGTATATAATTTATCTGCATTGTCTGCAGTGATTCAGCAACATCATAGCTATCTACAACATTATGGCCATCTACATCAGTGAGTTATTAGTATTTTAGCCTAGACAAGATTGCACACACTTTCTATTCCATGTATGCTAAATTTGTCATTCTATATCCAGTTACTTAGCTGTCTTCTTTTTCTGGAATTTTTAGCCTTCCTGACTTCAGTCTTTCCATTTGGATTTCCTGTATGTTGTTGTTGATATTTTTTAAGACTTTTCTTCCTCTTCCTCCTCATTTTTTCCAGGAGTCAAAGAGGTCAGAGTCTCTCATGGACATACACCAGAAAAAGCTGAAGAGCAAAGCATCTGAAGAAAAGAGCAAACCTCAGGAAAGAAGGCCATTTGACCGAGAGCAGGATCTCAAAGTCAATCGCTTTGATGAAGCGCAAAAGAAAGCTCTTATAAGAAAATCCAGAGATCTGAACAGTAAATTTGAGCACAGTAAAGGCAGCATGTTTTTATAAGGTGAAAGCATTAAGCTTTTTTGAAGTGAAGTCAATTAAAATATGAATAGTTAATTTTTGTAAGTATTTTTCTGTAAATATTTGTATGCAAAATAAATATCCTGATGTTTAACTATTTTTCCTTGTCTGTAAATAACCTCTTAGATCTGTAAGTACCCTCTGTATTAAAACTAAACTGTTAAAGAAAAGTTCTGGTATAAAAAACAAAAATATGAATTTGCTACTTTAAAATTTTGATACAATATTTTTTTTTTCTTGTTAGCATAAAAAAATTAATTAAAATAGGTGTTTTTTTAAGGAGCTCTAGATTTAATCTTGCAAGGGGGTTGGCACTTTTCCCTTTTCTCCTGCCATGCTGAAGATACTCTTTCTGAGCCTGACCTGAAGGCCATGAAAAAATCACCTTTATGTGCAGAACATTGCCTGACTGGAATTCCCGCTGGAGAGTATAAACTCAAATGGCAGCTTTTACATTTGCCCAGTGCTTTCATTTCTGTGATTCTATGTCTGTACATAAATACAGGTTTATATGTATGCAGTATAGTTTCTGTACTATAGCAGAAAGAGCAGGAGTAGTAAAACCTCAAGGTTTTCAGAGTTAGTTGTAAAATGGTAGTATATGAGAAGAGAAAAACTAATTTGAGTTTCAATCTGTAGGGATTGTCATCAGAAATCCATCTTTTTTTAAGCACATACAAGGTGAAAATCAAAAGAAGGCTTATTTTGTTCATTAATTTGCAGACCAGAACAGCTCTTCTGTAAGGAAGGAAATAAATCTGACATTTGAAAAAGTGTACATTCATGTTTAGATTTCTTTACCTCTTCTGTGGGTGAGCAGCAGAAAGGGTTGTTAAACCTTGCAGTGGGCTGCTCGGAGAGGTGGTGGAATCAGCATCCCTGAAGGTGCTCAAGAAACTACTGGATGTGGCATTTGATGCTTTGGTCTACAAGGTGGTCATTGGTCAAAGGTTGGACTCAACGATTTAGAAGTCTTTTGCAGCCTAAATGATTCTGTGTTAATTATTTAAAATTAGACCCGTGTTTTTCCCCTTTGTCTCAAATGTTTAGGATCTTTCTTAAGCAGTTACTGAAAGTATCTATACATGGAAACAATTTTATATATGAGATGCTGGTAATTTGTTTGGAAATATAAATACTGTGGGGTTTGCTGTAATTTGAAAAAAATTCCTGTAATTTGGAAAAAGGCTACCCTGAGAGATGGTGTCTGGGTTACTTCATGTTTAATAGAGCGGTGACCTAACAAGCTCCAGAAATGAATAGTTAAAAACTTGGTGTTATCTTATTACATTTGTGTGTGAGCTGGAGACACAGGCTTCATGTGCTGAGAAGTCTTGGAGAGTTTCCAGTATTGCAAATGAGTGCTTATGTGGAATGTATTTAGATACCTTTTTTTTTTTTAATGGACGATTTATTTTGCCAGCTGAAAAATCTGCTGCCTTCAGGAGAGAGACTGATTTTGTATTGTCTTCACTTTTTATCAGTTTTCAGTTTCTGAGCCTTCTGTTTTGAGGTGAAAGGAGGGTTTAAATAGGGGCTATTTATTTTTCTTCTCCTGATACAGACTTCTATTGCCTCATGCTTTTTTAATTCAGTAAGGCCTCGTTAAGATTCTACTTTCTGAGCTAATGTACATTTCTTTATTGGAAAAGCAGTATTAGAAATGTCTGGGATTTTTTTAGGCAACTGAAGCGATGACAGGGTGAGCATAACATGACTAGCTAAATCTTCACAGCTGAGAAAAAAATTACTTGATGAGCACATCATGCAGTCCTTGCTCATTCAAAGTCTGGAGCAAGGATGAGGGCTGCTTTTATAAAATTTTTGTTGTTGTTGTTCTGTGCTGTTTTGATTTTTCTTCTTGGATCCGGTGGCCAGCTCCAGTTGGCTTCCTGCTGTTTGCTGTCTGCCCTGCCTGGCCTCGTCATGATCTCCTGCCCTGTCCAAGGCCATGTTTGAAAAGAGGCTTTGCAGTGTTGCTCAAGAGGAGTGCTCTCATAGCGGGGGTGCAGCAGCCCCTTTGCCATTGTGCACTACTCTTCCATCTCTGGGACACGTGGTTCTAATTAATGAAGCCTTGGTGTGAGCTGGGAACTTGGTTTTGACTCTTCTGTTTTTCCCCCCCCCCCGACTCTCTGCAGCAGCTTCTTAGAGATTTGATGATATCAGTGTTATGAACTTGAGGTGGGAAAGTGGAATTGTTGGGAGTTCAAGTTAAGCTTTTCATTACTTTGTGTAAATTGCATGAACTTCTGCTCTGACTTAATACACAAACTCATCTCTTACTCATGCCAAGCCATTCCCTCAAACAGTCATTAGAACAAACAGTAACTCAGTAAATTACAAGCTCTGTAAGCTTTTATGGGAAAAGATGAGACATCTTCTACAATTTGGACAAGTTGTAAAGTGTTTCTGCTGAAATGTTAGGAGGTGTTTTTTTCAGAATCTCATTTGAAAAACCAGAATCTATTTCACAGAGAATCTTCACCATAATTTCTATGCAGTGTTTCTGGTAACCAGCTCCCAACACAGATCTAATGTATGCTATTGCTATTCTGCAGTGCCAGCCCATGTCACAGCATGCTGACTCCAGGCATATCAGGAAATCCTGTTTTGTAAAACAATAATGTCAGGGAGGCTTTCCTGGATGTGAAAAGTCTACTAGCCTAGATTTTAGTGTGCTTGCCTTTGATTTGTGCTGGTGTAGACGTCCTTTAGCTATACTGGTTTTGAACATTCCTGTTTGAGAGAGAGGTCTCCTGCCTTCTGAAATGTTAAATAGGTGTGTAATTCATAGTATAGTCAATAAAAAGCAGGTTTTGCAGTAGGCGTATGATAAATTGGGTGTTTAAAAGGAATTTTAAGGAACATTTTATGTTAATAAAAAAAAGAAAGGGAAGAGAACCAAAAAACAATTGTTGAATTTGCTGTTACCAAGGAACAATTAAAAGCAATAAAGACATTTCAAGAAAGCTTACTAATTTTTTTTTATGTGTCTTCAGGACAAATATATTGAGCTACCATGCTGTCTGAGATGGAAAATTTTGTTAGAATATGATACAGTAATACCTGGCTAAAATCTCTGTCTATGCTCTTCCAATGCAAACACCTATTTGGGGTGTTATTTTTTGCTTTTCCTGTTGTAGAATGGATATTTGTGGATCCCCTGTGTGTGTTGGCTTTCCTGGGATGACTGCATTACCCAAATAATCAACATCAATAGAAATGTCTTTTATTTAGGGCTTTGATGGCATCGTATTGGTAGCGCCAAAATGGCACTGTAAAAATATCTTTCTTCCAGAAAGAAATACTGAGATGAAATATTGACATATTTCTGTCCAATAGGAAAGGGGGTTTTCTGCAGAATGCTCCAGAAGATGCTGAGAGTCCAGGACTAACTGAGCTTGAAACGTAAATTTGTTGTTATTTCTGTCCAGCCAATTGTAAATCACATGTTGATTTAAGTCATATAGCATTAAAAATCAGAATCTGAAAAATTTCTGTGCATGCATCCCCAAGTCCTGCCACCCACCTTGTGTACAGTGCATATAGTTTCTAACTACATAATTACCTAATTCTCAAATAAAAAATGTGCATGTGTTTTCCTGTCCTTATGAATTGTGTGCAGTGGTTTATATGCTGAGAGTGGAAAAACCCAATAAGTTATGCAGTGTCTTTCAGACAACCTCTTCAGATCTTTCTCGTGCTCACAAAGATGGTTGAGGAACACAATTGCGGTTCCCTGTTGTTGTGCACCTCTGAAATGCATCTTTCTGATGTTTCCAGCTCTGGCAGATGTATGGGAAGTGGTGGCCCACAACAGTACCTCACACAAATGTGGCATTTCTGTTCTTTTCAAACATGACATGAAGGCTGCAGCATTACCCATGCAGAGCTGGTTTTTTCATAGCAGCCACTTCTGAGTCCTCACAAAGTGGTTGTCACTTGCAACAGCCACTGGCTTAGTGCATCTGTTCTCTTAAAATGGTCCTTAAACCCCTAATAAGTCCCACTGCTCTTTGAAATTACACCCATTTTGGATCAGCATGGAAATCAAGCCTTAGTTTTAAAAACAAGGTCTTTCTTTCATGGAAGGAATTTAAAGTCTCTTGGAGACAGCAGTACAGATTGTCACTTCAGCAAGAGCAGATGCAGCTGTGACTTCTTCCAAATAATTATTCCAAACATAAATATTAAAAAACAACTCGCATAAACAAAATTAGAGGAAGGAGAAAAAAATAAGTTTCTGACCCAGGCTCTCAGCTGCTTAACATTGCAACCACTTGCTTCACTTCACAGAGCTGTAGCCACTTGTCCTTGCACATGTGACACCTGGCCAGGAGTTTGAGAACTTGGGGCAAATTATGTCTTCTCTCTGTCCTTACCTGTCTCTCTCAGAGAGCCTTGCTGGTACCTGGACATGCAAGCCCCCAGCTCACAGCCCTGCTGCAGCTGCACCACTCAGCCCTTTTATGCTGCTCGCCAACCAGTCCAGCATCACGTTGGCTGTGCTCACACACACCCACTCAGATCAGAAAGAACACTCTGGTTTAAACCAGATAAAAATAGGTTTTAATGAGAATACAGAACAGATTGGAGTATTCAAGTGCAGGCAGGGCTCAGGCAAGCACAATGACCTGCTCCTTTTATACTTTTTCTCTCCCACACTTGCTCCTTTCCAATCCACCTGAATTCCTTCCTTGTCCCACTTTTAATCCATCCCTAACATCCTGAACTAAGTCTTGTACATTCCCATGGCTCTCCCAAAACAAGTTGTAGGCAATCCCAAAAATGTTTTTCCCACCACATCCCTCAGTGAGCCTTATACCCATCATCTTACTGTAAATACCTCTAGGTGTCTCTCCATGACCCACAAGAGGCTCATGAGTCTGCTCTGCAAGGCCTCACACACCACTGGCACTGAGGCCATGGAAGCCGAATGATCCTTTCCACTGCCTGGAATTCCCCCTTTTTCTGTTCAGCTGCTTTGCACCTCTCCTGTCAGAGCAATGAAGGGTTGGCCTGACCTAGAGGGACATCTGAGCTGTGTGAAAGCGATCAAGCTAAGCTGCTGCTGCTGCTTGCCAGGGCTGCACCACTCCCCATCTGATGCCCCACAGCACCAGGAGATGGTAAATCGAAGAGATCGATTCCCATCAAGACAGAAAAGGCACAATGGAAAATCAGCAACTTCAGGAAAAGGAGACCAGCTGGCTGCTGGTGTGGTACAAAGCCTGTAGCCAGGGGGAAGCTGTCTAGAATCCATAAAGGTGTTCCTGCTGTTTCCAAGGTAACTTCCATCTTCTGCCACCCAGGTGAGGCTCAGCCTTTATCATCATGTGAGCAGAATACAAATAATGGGTCTGATGTGGAAAACAAAGTGCACACAAAATGCCATGTGTTACCCCAGCTGCTCTGATAGTGGTTTCTCACCTTCCAGCCTTCCACATCAGCCTACTGAGGCAAAGTGGTAGGAACAAGAAATTCATCCACTGCAGCTGAACCTTCCTGACTCACTGCCAGATGGAAGTCAGCTAATTCAAAATTATCATAGGTGGCTTTCCAACTGGAGTTACAACTCAAGAGCCCAGGAACCTCAGCAATGCACAGCTCTTTTGTGCCCATGCCACATGGATCTGACCTCCTCTGCATGCTCATCTGAGAGGAGCCATTAGTTCTCCACCTTGCATTGGCACCAGCTAAGCTTGGCTGTTGCCTGAAAGGCCATCCTGGGATCATCTAGGGAAATAATGGAGTGAGAGCTTCTCACACTTCATCTCTCTAGCATGAGAGAGCTGAGCTGCTGTCACCGAACCAAGTGGCACTTCTTGTATGGAGTCACAAGGGTCAGGTGCTATTGACCTCTGCACCACCTGTGACAAAAGTCACTGGGTTTTAATTGCCTCTTCAAAACCAGCATGAGAGAGGAAAAGAGGAGTGAGAGTATGTGCCCACAGCCACGTACTGAGTGCAATACTTTAACCCTTTGATGTCATCATTGTCCACAAAGGGAGTTTCCAAGAGCAGAGAAATCACTGAAGACTTTGTGTAGTTCTTCATGTCATTATTATGCTGTGCACTGGCAGGGAGCCCACACCAAAAATGCCAGCCTTCCACATAGCCCTCCCAGGACATAATCCCAGGCTGTGGCCCTGCTCCTGCCCCTGGTCCAACATCTTTTCTCCGATGCCTTTTCAGAACAGAGACCTCAGCGGGGAGAGGGACACAAGTGCCAGGCTGAGCTGTTAGGGCAGAATCTAGCACCAGACCATCACCACAGTGCTGAGGGCTATGTAGGATAGTCTTGACGAGGTTTCCACTCAGTATTGATATTCTAGCAGGACAAGTGCATGGCCAGGAGCCAGAAGGGGATCTGCAGTGACACTAAATTCAAACATTATCTGAAAAACTTGGCAGCAGGAAGCCCTCCTCTCCAGGTATTTGCTGCTTTCCTGGAAGCTGGCATTATCTACTCCAGGTGTCAGCTCTGATCCGCCCACAAGACTCTGTGTCACAAAATGTCATATCAATGTGACTCTTCTAGAGTATTTCAGAGCACAAACCCCAGAACTGTCAATATTGAAGAGTCCCTAGCACTGTGTGCTAAAAAGCTCTGGTTTAGAATATGGAATTAAATTTGGGATTTTTTTTTTTTTACCAAATATACCCCCACCTACAAGCCTTTGACCTTCTCAGATCAAAAAAGCTGAGAAGAAATGTGTTGGTGCCTAAGAAGCAGCTCCCCAGGACCTGCTCTAGCAATGCTGTACCGCAGGCAAGGAGGCTGGCTGAGGTCCGCTTCCCCATGCAGGAGCTGCAGCAATGCCAGGATGAGCGGATCTGTGAGCAGGATCAGACTTTTCCATCTGTGTGACTGACCTGACCAGGAGGAATCTCATGTCATGCTCCCTTAAAGGATGTGGAGAGACCCACCTTGCCTTGTCAGCTTCTGGGATGAAATGAAGTATCACAACCAGCAGCTGAGGCAACCAGTGACACTTCTGTCCCATACCTATTTGTCAAATCCTTCTCATCAGGGTCCTGAAAAATTGAGTGTGGAAGGACCTGCGTGGTCACCTACCAGCTGGTGGTGATTTTCTCTAGCACTCAGAGGTGGGCATTGCCCAACAAACTGGTATCTCCTGACACATGGACAAGAGAGCTTGTAACCTCTTATCTAGGCTTAAGCACACAGAAAAAGCAGGAATCTCAACCAATATCCAAATAGCAATAGCAAGTGAGATGATACAGGCAGCTGAGGCATCATCCTATTTTGACTGCTGTACCCCCTCAATTAGCAATTGAGTAATCTTGGTTACAAAGTCATATTAAAAAATCTTCACCAGGAGGAATTCTTGGTTTAGCAGCTAATATGAGACAGTGAAAATCTGCCAAATGCTTGGGAATTTGAAATGCACTAGGCACAACTTTGCAAAGGCAAGAGAAAGCTTCTTTCTCAGCCTGTCAAAAGATAGTCTTCAGCTCTTCAAAAGTGTCAGCTGGGATGAAGTGCTTCCAACAGGCAACATTTCTTACAGTGTAGTTGTTCCATTTCTGATCTTCCAGCCCTTATTCTCAAAGAAAATCCTACAATATCTTTGTGAGGTAAATCTGGGAACTGTATCTCATTACTTTCCTGAATACTAATGTTTTAGAATACATTACTTCCTCTCTGCACCTTTCCCAACTATCAATCTCCCAGTGCTCTACATCATTCTACTATTATTCTACAAATTACCTGCACCTCTTTTCCCCCTAGGATATAACCACCAATATAGTCTTTACATTCCACAGGTGCTGTCAGATGTCTAGCTCAGACACAGGTTTAATTAAACCCAGAACAATTGTTCCCAAGATGCAGTTAGTTTGAAATTCACCTCATCTTTCCTGAGGAGCGTACACGCCCCAAAACTCATCTGCTCTCTTCAGAGATACTAGCTGGCTCCAGAAAAGCTATCACACCTACATAAAAATCTTTATCTTGAAACCTTTGGCTCTTACAATACTGGCATGCCAAAAGGCTTCACAGACTGCAAATAGGAGGGGCAGAATGTGACAGGGTCTGGTTTCTAAAAAATAGAGGTGTGACATTATGACATGCTCCACAGAAGATCTTAAATTCTGTTTCACAGGACACAGTGGGGTTTGAGTTTGGGTTATTATAATTTAATATTGGTGCTCACTTTTGAATAGCAACAATGATCCATAGTTACAAACTCCTGCAAAGCTCAAACTCCACTCTTTCAGCCCCTACCTGGAAGAAACACCTCTGCACTCCTTCAAGAGGCTCTTCTCCATAAGGGAAGCAACATTTGGGCTGCCCTTTCATGGAGCCTCAGTTTCCCATCTATAGAATAAGGAAGGGGGACAGGCTCAGGCTTAGCCACTCCAGGCTGCCATCTCCCCACTGCTTATCCATCACTGCTTGAGTTTGCTCCTGGCTGTGGCCAGTCTCTCTCCAGACATGTCCCCAAGGGAAGTGCTGACAGTGTGGGAGTGAGTCGTGCAGAAGAGCAAGTAGCTCTAGGACCAGCAGGAACCCAGCCTGCAGGGTGACCTTTTGAAGGAGAATCACCACAATACATATTTATCCTATTTAGAGAACAGAGGAGGTAAACTTTGACTGTGGCCAAGGTTTTAATAAAGCATGAGACCAGCTGAGGCCTTTCTCATACCTGTAGTATTTTAAGCATTCACCTCCCTCATGTTGCTCTGTTAGCTCTTAATATCTGGGTTTACACTGCTCTTGTTCTCTCTCACTGCATCTCTAGCAGCATCTCTTTCCTCAGTTGGGCCTCTAATTTTCATAGATTTATGGCAGTATATTACCTTTAGGCTTTGTTTGAAACTGATGGGTGGTTTCAAAAGTTTAGGGATGGAGCCACTTTCAAGCAGACACCTACAGAGACAATGTGACCCCAAGAGCTTCCTTCCTGCAGAAAAACAAACTAAATGCTATGTAGTTATGACATTCAAAGCTCTATTATAATGCATAAACATAGAAGTACAGAAATAATGGGGTGAGAGCAGCCTAAACTTTGGCCTTCTTTAATGTTTGGATACTTGACTTTGCAATTTTAATGACTCTTTCAAGGAATTACTTTTATATTCAATGCAGCACTTTGTGCGATGGCATGTTAAGTTTGATGGACTCTGTTTAAGTGGGGGAAGATGCCTTGTAATTTTCTGTTGATTTTCACCTTTTTTGCATTTTTTCCTCACACACTCTCGCCCACTGAGAGTAGATTCACAAATCTATGCACAAATATGCAGGGGATCAGCAATGCAAAAGCCATCCACATCCTTGTCCCCATGCCATGGATGACAGGAGGCTGATGAATATGATCCTGAAGCCTTGCACAGACAGGCTTATTGAACTTGAGAGTGCCACTTGTGTGCAGGGAGATGATTCACTTGAGCAAAGGCTGTGGGATCTGCCCCTACTTGTTGAGACACTTTCTTCGTAGCAAATGCTGGCTGTTCAAACAACACTCACGTTTCTATTTTGGGTCACTGTTTACAAGTACAGACTAACAACAGTTGGAGAATGGAAATCTGCTACCAGCCAGCACTCTCCTGGCACTCTCAAAAGCAGTTTACAGAAACTACATTATTGGAGAGGATCAGAATGGACAATTGCTCTAAATACATTAAAAAGATGTTATTATCTGCCAGAAACTTCACATTTCCTAAGAGGAAGGTGAATATCTGGCACTTTCTCTAACAGGTTAGAGGAGTAATTACTGGTGCAGAGACTTAGACTCTTATCTTTGACAAGTTGTCAAGGATTTCTGAGACCAGTGAAGTATCACAATGTTTTCAAAATACCAGCAAATTTTCTAGTGAAGAGCTGTAGGTTTATGGGTGCTTGACTGAAGCACCTCTTAAAGGCTGTCAGAAGTAATTTGCACTGTCGCTCAGCAGAGGCAATGGATGGTTTAATATCCAAGCCTTTTGCTCTGCACAGGCATGTCACCTAAGTACATATTGTACCCCAAGGAAATTGCTACCCATTCTTTGTACATTTGCTCCTCTTTGTGCGAAATCGCCTGCTACTCCAACAGGCCAGTTCAAAGACCCTCATCAAAACCATAATTTGGGTTCAGTCAACAGGGTTTTACAAGAGGGAAAATTTCCTTATTAGAAGTGTTCAAAACAGATGTCATGCCAAACTTAGAACTCATCAAGGTGTGAGGACACTTCACATGACGTGCCTTCATTTTCAAAAGCTGACTTTTATTGAGCAGTAATCTCAATGATTTTGTGTTGCTCTCCTTTCTAATATAGCAGTGGGTTCCTTTCTGTGAAGGATTCTGTATGCCTTGAATGCCCATGATGAGCTGGCAGGCACAAGTGGCTTCTTATGTCTGGGTTTTCTTCAGCAGAAGCATGGCTGATATGTCACTGAGATCAGAACAAAAGGTCAAGGAAAGCATTATTAAGAAATTTAATCTTGAGTCTCCTGCTCATCTCTCTACATGGTGAGAAAATTGGTATTTCCCTTTTTCAGTTTCAGCCCTCTACATGTTGAAAAGTATTATACATCTGTTAACACAGTATTAATACCTAAGACTAATAATGAGGGAAAAGCCTATCTCAGCCGAAACAAGGACTCAAAGTCAGTCTAATGAGATTCCAGTGGAAGAGAAATCAGATTTCGTTATTCTTAGCATTGTTAGAAAGATACCTTCTCTTTCACCCCAGAAGTTCTCCATGTGAGCAAAGAAAGTTCAGGTAATTTAACGAAGAGGTTAGCATTCAGCTTTGTTAGAAAGAGCTTTAGTGACTCATCCTCAAGAGTATATGAAATTAAGAGTTGACCTGATCATGTGGGGAGTCCAGAAATGGCAAGTGTGTGTGAAGCAGGGGGTGAGCTTCGGGAGGGAGGCGGACATATCCTACACCTGCAAGTGCTGGTTTGAGGACTGCTGCTGCCAAATGCTCAGTCTCCAAAAGAAAGTGTTCTCAGTGGTAAATCTGCAGTTTTTAACAAGAAGCAGGCTATCAAGAAATGGCCTCTGATAACAAATAATCCTAGAATCCTTGTGTTTCTTCCCCCAGCCCCATGTGCCATTTGCTAGAAGATAAAATGAAACAACAGGAGGCCATCAGGACTAGCTCTGTTCTCTGCCCCTCTCATGACCATTTGCCCCCCAGGTTTTCATTGGATCTTCTTAATCTCATTGGATTTATTTTCTGTTTTCCTTGGTTCCTTTTCTGATAATTTTCCCACCATTTGACTGAAATGTCATTTCTGTTCTTTTTTTTCATGTTCAAGCCATAACTATTAGCTAGAAGGCAAAATTTCAAACCTTATTTCTCCTCACCCATCAATAGAAATCCAGTAAAATGTTATGGAATTGCAGATGTGTTACCCTTTCTACTCATTCCGGTTTATTTATTTCAGTTTGGTGGTAAAGCTGTTCTTTGTGGCAAAGAGAATGTATTTTACTCTGCTCTGTAATAGCATGGTTAGCTTATGCTGAAAGGAGAACACCACTCTTGCATAATCATATTTATCAGATCATTAGCACTGTTTTAGAGAAGTGCCAACAAGCAACACATAAGGAAAAAATCGAGTTATCAGCAAAGGCCATTAGGTGGAAAAACTTTGGAAGGAACCTGCAGGCAGCACGCAGCAGTAATGAAGCAGACATCTCTGATGTCTCCAGTTAATTATCTTAGTGAGAGTTTGTTGTGAGACGGTGCTGTGGCTAAGCTGCAGCTAGGTACAAGGGTGGGACACAAAGCTGGATGTAAATGCATGTGGTTTGTTTCCTTTAATGACAGCACTGACACACGTGCCACTGAAGGGTCCCAGAGTGATCACTTCTGAGGCTGTGACACACACAAACTAGATGCCTTTGTTGCATTTATATATACACACGATCTCAAAATTATATATACCTCCCTATGCTTTCAGGCTGGCAGGCTTCCCAGCAGAAGTGTCCTGTTTTTCTTTAGGAGACTTGTAGATTTGTTCTTCTGGTCACTAATGTTGTTTTTGCTCAGTTTAGTCACACAGCCTTCTAGTCTCATTGGGAAGCTCCCTCTGCAAAAGAATAGTTCATTAGGAGATAATTTATGCATCAATAACATACCTAGGTGACTGTGCATTGTCTATACCTACAAAATAAGGGGAATGAATATCAGTGGCATAGAACCAAGTTTGTTAAATTATAACACAAGGGAAATAAATCCATTGAAAGCAATTTTTTGGTAGCTGAACAGAAAATGCCTTGCTCTTCACCAACTCATTAGTGGAAAGTCCAGGAGATGAGTGACTGTAGATGCTGCTGACCTTTTGTGCTGAGGTAGTACATTACCTGAGAAGAGGATCAGAAAAAATGTCAAGGAGTGCAGGAGAACAGGTAAAACTCAGTTCTATGCAACATTCTCTATACACCTACAATGAAAAGGCACTTTAGAAAGCGACAAGTTGCTGAGACCTCACATTACCTTTGTACTATTACTAGGTTGAAAATGTTGCATGCTTAAAGCTCCTTCTTCAGAGATACTGGTGAAAAAGGCTAGATAATACTTTTTATACTGAGAGGCACAAAAAGTACCTTGAGTTAAAGAGATAATGCCAATTTTATGGTCATTTAAAAAGAAATTATTTTAAATTAGGTTCAAACTAAGGATCTGAAATTCTCTGACAAGTGTTTTCTTCCTTTGAAAAAAAAAATAATTTCCAGTTGTGTCTTTCAATTCTCTCTCTTCCCCCACTCCCGCTCCTTCCTTGATATGGTGAAAGTCCTAGCAAGCAAGAGTCCAAGCTGCCTATAGTCAAATTTACTGCACACTGTTAATATGATGGAAGACCTGGTATGGGTTGGAATGTAAGCAGAGGTGTAGCACCATGAAAACAAAGTGTTCTCGAATACACAGCTTAGATAAAAATTTGTGGCTGTAAATGTATAGAAATAATTAAAAACTATCAACTAATGAATGAAGGCTGCCCTCTGGTCAGAAGTGCCTTTTTGTGTTGCGTTTTACAGCAGAAGTGCCATGAAGATTTCATACTGCCTAGGATTGTACTGAAATAGGAGCTCAGCCCTGTGCTTGATGTTTTCCAACTCTTTGCCACAGAACAGCTTGGAGTAAACAAGTCTGTTATTACAGTTATTTGCTCAAAAGCAGTTTGAAAACACAAAAGCTCCAACATATATGTTTTTGTCTTAAAAAGACACACTGAGAATTCTTTGCTGCCTCAGAAAATAGTTATGTAGCTTGATGGGGCATGCCCTGTTTTGGGAATAAGTTACACAGAATTTCTTTTCTCTCACTACAAAATAAATGATCATGATCTGCCCAGATGTGCTTTTTGTCTTTGCAAATTATTTCTTCTCTTTTTTCCAGTTTACACAGACCTACTGCACTACAAACGAATGAAGCATTACAGTTGAAGATGGCAAAAGTTTGCCTTCCTCTTACTCAAGTAGTTCAAGCAATAATGGTAGTTTTGAGATTTTATTTTTGCATCTTTTTAAGTCCATGAGGCTTTTGCTGGCTGAAAATTCAGGCATTCAGTATACAGGAGAGGTGCTTGCTTGCCGGCAGAGCTCTGCTGTTGCTGTGCTGTACTTGTTACAGAGTACGACAAGCAATGCTGTAACAATTACCCTCCATTAGTTTTCCTCTTCCAACATGAGTATCTCGCTCACCTTAATCTGTAGATGAGGAGGCTGGCAGGCATGAATGAGTGAAGGTAGAGCATCAGCTGCTGGTGGAATAGTCTTCCTGGCTCAATGCTCCCAAATCAAAATCAGCTTCTGCAGGAGATTCCCTCTGTGCCTTGCAGTGGATCTCAGCTCTGGCTCCAGACCCAAATATTTAGACCCCATGAAGGTCCAGCACATCTCTGCTGTACAGAGCTGAACTCAGGGACCATCCAGATGTGGGCAGCACTCAGTTCCTCCAGCACATGGAAATCTCTCTGATGGTGTCCATCACTGATATCTTGTGGGACCACCAGCTCCCTGGAGCACATCATCCCTAGTTCTTGCTGGGCTTTGAGGAAAGTACATGGGTTCCTAAATGCAAAACTCCCATCAGCTTCAACAGGGAAGCATAAGGCCTTTTGCATCTTCTGCTGCACTGGTTTTCACCCAGAAGCACCAGGCTGCATCAATTAGACTGTTCCTAAAATGGATGAAGAGAAATTTTGTGTGGCTGCTGATGACACTGCCAACTCTTCATCTCACCTAGTTGAACAAGGGGAAAATAAAGAGAGAAAGACTGTACAAGTCTGAATTTGGCCATCTCTCTTCTCAGACACATCTGTTTCCATGCAAGCAGGAAGAAAGTGGGTGACTAACACACAGCTTTGTGGCTCAGCAGCTGGCCCCTGGATCCTCCTCCGTGGCACTAAATGTGTCCCTGGCAAACACAAGGTTGAAGATTTTAAATGAGGAATTAATGAAAATGCACTCTTTTTCCTGCTTGTTGTCCCTTTAAATTCAGTTTCCATGGAAACGAATATGGAAAGGCTGCCTGGAGGAAGCCAGGAGAGATCTCTGCCTGGCCGCCTTCCCCTCTGGGCTGCCAGCTGAGCCACCCTAATTGTCAGGCTTTTACAGAGGTTTTTTGCTATTGTCATTTACACTTGGACTATGAGTGGTGACTCCTCATGGATTCCCTCTCTAGAGGAGTCCTGAGGTGGTCAGCCATGCTCCTGTCGCCTGCTGCTTCGCTCTTTGCAAGTGGAGCTCCTCTCCTCCCATCCGGTGGAGCACAGGCTCGTCTGAACTCCCTCAATGCTGCTTTGCTGCAAATGTCACCCCTGTTAGAGACATCCATTCCACTGCTTTTTTCTTTTTGAAAAGTGCTGGTGCGTGTGATCTGAGTACACAGACTGAGCTGGGAGCAGTGGCAGAGGGACAGCTTTGCTGTTAATTCAGTGTTTATCCTGGGGGAACATTTGTGATCCCTCCTGGCATACTGCATCCAGTTCAGCAGATGCCAGCACAAGGCATACATGGACCTGTCGGATAAGGTCCAGGGGAAAGAAACTAAAATAGTTAGAGGGCTGCAGCACCTCTCCAGTGAAGTCAGGCTAAGATATTTGGGCATGTTCAGCCTGGAGAAGCAGAAGCCCCAGGGAGACCTTTCAGTACATTAAAGGGGCTTACAAGAAAGAAAGAGAGACACTTTTTTATTCAGGGAAAGGACAAGGTGTGATGGTTTTAAAGAGGGTAGGTTTAGATTTGACATCAGAAAGAAATATTTCTAAATGTTTCTAGTGAAACATTGGAACAAATTGTCCAGAGAAATTGTGCAGTGGATGCCTTATGCCTAGAAGTGTTCAAGGCCATGTTGAATGGGACACTGAGCAACCTGATCTAGTGGAAAATGTCTCTGCCCAGGACAGGGGGTTTGGAATTAGATGGTCTTTAAGGTCCATTTCAACCCAAACTGTTCTGTGATCCTACGAGCAGGATCTAAAGCAGACTGTAAAGTGATGGTGTTTCTCTGTGCAGATCCACTCTTTTTCCAGGTGAACAAAACAAAAGGGTCTTAGACCTACAATATCTGGAGGTGACATAGTCCCAGAAAATGGGGCTGGTCTTACAACTGTTGAGATGCATCCACTTCCATTTTTATTAGCATTTGAGGAGCCTCTAATGCTTTGCCTCTGTGTCTACGTAAGGTAGTCTTAAAGAAAACTGAATTTTCAGTGGAAATTGACTAACAATATAAGATCTAACTACCCTCCCAGCTGAGTTCTGCAGACAAACACAGTTCCAATGTAAAAACAAAAGCAATTTTTTAATGTAATTAATTTTAAATGTAACTAATCCTAATCATCCTAATAGTTCAGTGTTAGCTGTTATTGCTTCAGATACATATAAAAATATTGTCCTCCTTGGTTACCTAGATGCTTGCCTATAATTAGAAAGGCAGACTATCATATCTGAGATGTAGTACTGAGATCATTTTTTTGTGAGCCAGATGAGCAATTTCTTGCATATTGTACCAGAAAAAATCCTCTGCTTGCTGTTAGTATGGTCTCAGATGGAATATAACCTTCACCGTTGAGCAAACAGACTTCAAAGAGGATATAAACTTGTACTGGGGGGAATTCAGAGAGCAATAGACATAACCAGAGGTCTAGAAAATAGACCTGAGAGACATAATTGAACAAAGTGAAATTATTTAGTATGAGAGGATGCAAATCAAAGGGCTACATCTCAGTAAAAGGACAAAGTAAGGAAGAGAGGAAGATAATAAAATGCTTTCCGTGCCACAGAATCATAGAGGGGTTTGGATTGGAAAGGACCTTAAAGATCATCTAGTTCAAACCCCCTGCAGTGGAGAGGGACACCTTTCATTAGACCAGGTTGCTCAGAGCTCTGGCCAACCTGCCCTTGAGCACTGCCAGGGATGGGGCATCCACAGCTTCTCTGGGAAACCTATGCCAGTGTCTTCAGCACGTCTGTGTCTTTCTTGTGGACAGACAGCGGATAGAAGAGATAACAAGGTTAAATTGTAAAGGGGAAAAACTTCTCCAGGGATAGAAACAGCCATAAAATAAGGACTTCGGTTTTTCTAAGCCAAATACCCCCATCTCAAAGTAGGAAGGGCAGGCACTTTCTCTCTCCTGACACAGGGTATCTTCAGTGTTTGAGATGCACTCCTATCTTCAGACAGCCTGTTCCAACACTCCCTCGTGAGCTCCCCTTCTGGGAAGTTAAGCTTAATTCTTAAATTTTTATTCCCAGTAAACAATTCCCCAGCTGTGTTTTCCTCACTTTGGTGGCCTTTGGGCACACCATGATGCTCAGATCCCTTTCACAGGAGCTGCTCCTCTAGCCACCATTTCCCTCCCAGGGAGAAGGGCACCATCATGGTAGTGCCTCCTCTCTCCAGGCTGCTCCTCCAGCTCCGCTTGATCATTTGCATGCTGCTGCCTTTCTTCAGCATACTGGGATAACTCTTCTGGTACAGGGAGGGAATAACTTCCCTCTCTGCTCCGGAGCTGCCTCACCTTGAGCCCTATGTGCAGTTTTGGGTGCCACAGTATAAAAAAGACATTAAGCCGTTAGAGAGCATCCTAAGGAGAGCAATGAAGATGGTGAAGGGCCTTGAGGGGAAGCCGTATGAGGAGTGGCTGAGGTCCCTTGGTCTGATCAGCCTGGAGGAGACTGAGCGGAGATCTCACTGCAGTTACACCTTCCTCGTGAGGGGACCCAAGGGAATGGCCTGAGGTTGTGTCAGGCGAGGTTTGGGCTGGATATCAGGAAAATGTTCTTCACCCAGAGGGTGGGTGGGCCCTGGAACAGGCTCCCCACGGGAGCGGTCACAGCACTGACACAGCTCAAGAAGCATTTGGACAATGCTCTCAGGCACGTAGTGTGACACTTGGGGATGTCCTGTGCAGGGTCGGGAGCTGGACGCGATGATCCTTACGGATGCCCTCGAATCCAGGATATTCCGCGGTACCGGATCTTTCTGAAGCCACCATCGATTCCCGCCCCTTCCCACGGCCCTGCCAGGGCGGGGACCCGAACGCGCGGCCCCGCCGCGGAGAGGGCCCGCCCCAGCGCGCAGTGCGAGCGGAGGAGGTTTGTCCCTCACGGGCCGCCGTGTCCCGGTGCGCTCTGCTGCCGCGCTCGCTGCTTGCTCGTCTCGTCCGCCGCCGGCCCGGCCCGGCCGCTGCCCCGCCATGAGCGACAAGGGCGAGCTGGACCTCACCGGGGCCAAGCAGAACACGGGCATGTGGCTGGTGAAGGTGAGGAGCCGCGGCCCCGGACCCGGCCCAGCGCGGCCTGTGGCAGGCGGGCCCCTCCGTTCGTCCCCGCCCCTCCGTGCCTGGGGTGGGCGCCGTGAGGCCGGGGCTGCCCGCGTCAGGCTCGCCCTGTGGCCCGGGACAGCCGCTGTGCCTGTTCCCCTTCTCGGGGACAGCGCGATGTTGGGCCCGGATCCCTGCTGAGTAAAGGAGACAGCCCAGGGAAAGTTGGGCTACCGGGGAGCTATCACAGAATCAGAATGTTGAGGGGTTGGAATGAACATTGAAGATTATTCAGTCCCAACCTCCCTTGCGGTGGGCAGGGACATCTCCCATTAGACCAGGTTGCCTTATCCGGCCTGGCTTTGAATATTCCAGGGATGAGGCATCCACAGCTTCTCTCGGCAGCCCGTGTCAGTGTCTCACCACCCTCACAGTAAAATATCTCTTCCTTGTCCTTACTTGTGGTGTGTGATGTACAGCAAACACGGCAGTATAACTTTTATTTCCCCAAAACCTTGAGAGTTGGAAAAAGTTTTGAGTGTGACTGTCCACATCCAATAAGGAAAGTGAGCGCCAATGTCTTGTCATTACAGCTGCCTTTGGTGCTAGTGAAATACAGCTGTAGTGGGGGGGCTGTGAAAAGGTAGTGAGGGTGTCAAATAAAACCTGTTTGGTGCAGGGCCACACTCCAGTCTGGTGCCACCACTAACAGGCTGGCACTGCTCTGTTCCCTGGAGTGTCTTGCCATCAAGACATTTCGCTGCCAATACCAAGCATCGTTTCAGAAAGAGGAACTTGAAGCTGATGGGGGAGCATGTGCCCTGCCTGCTTCGAGTCCCCTCTGGGTGTTCTACTCTTTTTCTAGGCCTGTATTTATTCTGTCTTGGGAGAAACAGTTCCTTCCTCCCCTTCCTTCTTTAGTAATAGGTTCAGACCATCAACTTGAAAGAACCTGTGGGGACAGGGTGGTACCCAAGTACTAGTCCTGGATGGTGAGGGGAGTGTAACACCATCATACTTCAACCACCAGAACTTCTTACTGTGACCCTTTAAAGTGGTTGGGGATTTCAGACTTGCTTTGCTGTGCAGAATTTTTGGTGGGCAAGTTGCTGCATCTGGCTTTCTTTTCTGTACTGACACCTGAGTGTGTGGTACAAAGGCACAACAAGCACTGTGCAAGTGCTCTAATTGTAGTAGCTTTTCCTGGGCACCGTCAGTGAATGCTGACAGAAGAAAGCTGCAGAAGGATATCATGACACGCTCAGTGACAGGATGATAAAATGGCAGATGAAATTAAGAGTTGAATGATCTAATCTGACATGCATAGAGAAAAACTATCCTAATTATATGTATGCAGCAGCTGGGTTTCTACTGCTTCTTGTTCAGGAGTATGTTTTTTCTATATATGGGGATAACGTTATAGGAACATATCCAATGAGCAGAGTCAACATCAGACATGATTAAAAAAGACACAGAGAACAAAAGAGAAAATATTATTGTACCATCATGTTGCTTCTATCTGGAATGCTCTGTGTACTGTGGTCTCAGTGGTCCCATCCCCCCTGCTGTGGAAAGTGTACAATGGACCTGGGAACAGTACAGAGGAGAGAACCAGGTATGGTCTTGGCAACAAGGAATGATGGCTGTGGAGGGAACTCATAAATACGTTGTTACCTTTTAGGCTGGCAAGAGGATTAATTTGGAAATCTGATAGAGATCTGAAGCAATGAGTAATGTCATGGGTGGATAAGGAAGTAGTGAATAGGCAAAGGTGAACAGGAAAGAATCAGTTCAAGCACAAGAATTGGAGGTGTGTCATTCATTGATGAGACTCAGCGCATGCAAAGGAGGTGCTATTTTGCACAATGTGCAGTTAAATTTTGTAACTTCTTGCAGTTAGAAGTTCTGAGTGTCAAAACTTTGCAGAAACTCAAACGTATTTAGTCAAAATCGGGCAAGAAAATTAAATTGAGACATTAAAAAGTAATATGATGCCAAGTCCCATGTCTGCTAAAACACCCTAGAAATTAGAAGAGCATGCTGGGGAGATATGTTTTCTTTGTATGTTCCTCCTGAAGTAACTATCATTGGCTGCATTTGGAGACAGGACACTGAACTTGCTTGTCCTCTAGTCTGATGCAGTTTGGTGTTTCCTGAAGCAAGGAATCTTCAGGCCCATGTGTTCTTACATACAGTTGGTACCACTGTGTTTAATGAGAAAACAGGACTGAAAGGAAAGCTGGAGTATTACTCTTCTAAGTAAACGTTGATGTAGTCCTTCATGCATGTGTTCTGAACTTATATCTGTCTTCTTGTATATTAATGGTAGTAAAAAATATTGAAAACATACTAACACTGATAGACCATAACATGGGGTATGCAGGATTTTATCCTTTGATTTCCTTCGGACTTGAACTTGGAAACAACCACATCTGTTAGTAGGACTTCCAACTCAGAGACATAGTAACTGTACTTTTTATCTTCACTGGCTAGGACAACAAGGCTGAATTTATTTGTCCTTTGAGGGAGAGAGCATTCAGTTCTGCTGGAATAAAAAACCTGGCTTATTTGATTTCCTTTTAGCATGCATTGTGCTAGCACAGGAAGTATTCCAGAGAGATTACTTAACAGGCAATAAAAAAATGTAGTGATGAGTATTTTAGAAGCATGAGCAGTAAAAGGAGGTACCATAAAGAGAGTGAGTTGTTTTAGTACAAGTCCAGAGAGCAACTGGATTTTTATTTCTGTGTTTTCAGTGAAAGCTAAGGTAGAGAAATAGTAAGAATATTTGGTTGTGTAGTTGTGGTAAAGTGAAGCCCATTTAGTGTTAGCCATGAGAATATGAACTTCTTATTCCTGAGTGTGTTGGTCCATTTTTTTTTATTTAATCTGCTGCATTGTTCTATATGATATATGAAATATGATACATTTATTTAATTACTTTTTGTATGTTCAAAGAAAAATTGAAACATAGAATCTGGAATCAACCTTAGTTTCTGTTGTATGCACTGTGTATGGCTTGCTATATAGAGAAAGAGCTAATTTAATTTTTTGCAGAAAAGTGGAAGTAGTTTGTTACAGAGAGATGCTGCTTATGTGTTCCCTTCCAAAAGGGGGTAGGAGGCCGTGCCCAAGCTGAAAGATGAGTGGAGCAGGGGCCCTTGTGTCCTACACTGCCTGCAGCGTGCCTTGTGTACTGCAGCCTGGGCAGCTGTGTGATGTGAGTAGCAGGAGAACAGCAGTGGGAAGAGCTCTTGAAGTGATGCTCCTTAGTACGTCAGATTTGTTCTAGTGATTAAATTGTATTTTTTCTTTTTTGGAGAGAAGAATGTTCTTACCTTCCCAGATAAAAATCCCAGAATAAACTTGTCCTGTTGGGCAGGCACTCTGTCCACAGGTCACTCTTTCTGTGGATATGTATTTTTAAAAATCCTTTTGTGGGATCAGTGAAAATTCTGGCCTATAAAAAACAGGTTGCTCTTGTTTTCTGTGTGTTCTTTAAAGGATTGTTAAGATTTTGAAATCTGACTCTTTACCATAATTATGATGTTAAAATTAAAATAAAGGTGGAAAACAAGATGTCTATGGCATTTAAGACTTTGTTTAGTCTTTCCAGATTGTTTACATCATTAGCAATTAGCATGTGGGTTTGTGAGTACGCCTGGTTTTATCTGAAGTACCTATGGATAGCTGGAAGTAATCCTTTGATCACAGCCCTTCATAACCCTTTGTCTTTCTCTGTATAGCCCTTGACTGCAGTGGGCCAGCAGAAAGATGATTAAATGAAATCTTTGAGACTTTCCCATGCAGCTGAAAGGAGTATAATTGATGTGAAACCTCTTAATCTGACTAAATTCCCAGTCTGAATGTATTATGTAGCAAGTCAGTGACTTTAACACCATGAGAGCCCTTCAATCCTTGTCCACTCATACTGAACGTGCATCTACCTTATTAGGTGGCAGTATGAATAGAGATTAGGTGCAAACATGTAATAGTATTTCTGTTGAGTCAGCTGGAGCATGTCATAGCAATTATCTTGACTTCAGAAAGAAAGCTAAAACTGGAATCTACTGTAGAAAGTTACCACTTTGAAAACTGAAAAAATATATATCAATAGATTGTGCCAATTCATGACTTTCTTTCTGCTGTGCTTTTGTTGTATTTTTGACCAAAGTTGTCTGAACTTCATGGGAACCTGGAGTGCCATTTAGTTTTTCTGAGTAGTTGGAGGCATCTGGATTTTGTAGTTATTCTACATGTATTTTATGGGGTGCCGTGAGTGTAATGGTGTTAACTAAGCACCAGTTCCAAGGTATCTTCTTGAGTTCTTGAAGAACTGATAAACTAATAAATGCAAAGTGAGTGTTAATTTAATGTAAGCTTTAGGAAGTTAGGAGGTTGTTCTTTGTCAACAAGTTATTGGAACAGGCTCTTTTTCTCCCCAGCTTCGCTTAGTTTTACTCTATGCAAGACAAAAATTAGGCTTCAAAGTGCTACTTTGCTGCTTGAAACAGAAAATGCCCCAGGCATAGCTTAGTGCATTTATTTTCCTTCCTGGCTGTGTCTCACAACATTTTTCCACAGGGACACAGGTGTTTTCAGTAGCTGTGGGACTGTGTGAGCCAGGACAAACATTGCTGTGCCAGTAAAGAATATGGCTGTAAAGTTCTGAGGAGTGTGCTGCTTGCCAGAGGCCTTTACTGTCTGTTTTGAGTCCAGATCACCCAATGCTGCAGTTACTACAGCCTTTGCAACCAGAGGAATTAGTGTGTAGGTGAGGTAGCAGCACTGCAGCAGCTTTTAATCCTCAGTTTATGCAGGTCTTGCTCTTGTCCCTGGACTAATCACTACTTTGTGCAGCTGCTCTGGAAAATGGGTTGGGGAGCTGCTTTGGTTGCTCCACCTGCTAAACATAAAATCAGTACAGCTAAAACACAAAAGTCACTCACTCCTCCTAGCTAGATCAGTCTGCTCTTTCCATATACTGACCAGCTGCACAAAGACTTTTCCCAATGCAGCGAAGAGCTGGGAATGAGTGATGAGAGGCAGATTTGCCTAGGGTTGTTCTGCTATTGGAGGAGTGGCAATAGTCTGTGGTCTACTGCTCAATATTTCTGTGGTTCCCAGACTCTTAAGCCTTAAGACTCCTTCCCTTCACACCAGAAATTGCTTAATTTCTTATCACTGTGATTGGTTGGTTGACTTTTCTTTCCCAGAGAAATGATAATTTCTAATGAATATTTAAAAGTATAATTTTACCCAATAAAATATTAAGACTCCTTAGTTTAAGAGTATGATGCTGATCTTTTTCTGCCTTTTGTGATTGCATAGTAGTATTTGAGATTGGAGTTACTAAGATTTTTCTCTCATTTGAGACTCTATGTTGGTTTTCTTTTTGTGCTGTGATTCTCCTTGTTCTCTCTAACACAAATGTGTATATATGTATGTATATGTGCATGTGTATAACAGCTCAGGAAGTGAGCTTGCATGAGCTTCATAAAGTTCAACAAAGCCAAGCACAAGGTCCTGCACCTGCATTGGGACAACCTCCAGTACCAATGCAAGGTGAGGGAGGAAAGGACTGAGAGCAGCTCTGAGGACAAGGACTTGGGGGTGCTGGTAGATGAGAGGCTGGACATGACCTGGCAATATGCACTTGCAGCCCAGAAAGGCAATTGTGTCCAGAGCTGCAACAAAAGCAGCATGGGCAGTAAGTCAAGGGAGGAGATTCTGTCCCTCTGCTCTACTCTGGTGAGATCCCCCCTGGATTGCTGTGTCTTGCTCTGGAGCCCCCAGCATATGAAAGATGTGGACTTGCTTCAGCAGGTGCAAAGGAGGCCACAAAGATGATCAGAGACCTGGAACACCTCTTCTGTGAAGACTGATTGATAGAGCTGGGTCTGCTCAGCCTGGAGAGGAAAAGGCTCCAGGGAGACCTTCCAGTGCCTCAAGGGGGTTGATGAGAAAGATGGGGACAGACATTTTAGTAGAGCCTATGGTAGCTGGACAAAGAGTAATGGTTTTAAGTGAAAGGAGAGTGGATTTAGACTAGATGTAAAGAGGACATGTTTTATGATGAGGGTGGAGAGCCACTGACACAGGTTGCCCAGACAGGTTGTGGGTGTGGCATTCCTGGAAGCATTCAAGGTCAGGTTGGAGCTCTGAGCAAACTGACCTAGTTGCAGATGCCCTTACTCATTGCAGGGGATTTGAACTAGATGTCCATTAAGGCCCCTGCCAACCATAACCATTGATGGCTCTCTATTGTCTAATATGTTTAGCTCAGACTTTATTCTGGTCAGGGTAAAACCATTTAAAGTATTTACACATACACAATTTATATAGAATTTTAAAATCTGCTTTTGAAATCTGTTGTCTTTTTCTAGGTCCCCAAATACTTGTCACAACAATGGAGTAAAGCTTCAGGAAGAGGTGAAGTGGGAAAACTAAGGATTGTCAAGTAAGCCTTTACTCTACATTTACTGGGTGCGTTTCTTAGAAGTTACCTGCGTAAAATAAGAATGTGTTGCACCTGTTCTAAGACATAGTCCTGTTTCTTGCCAACAGTGTGCATATTTCTCTGATCTTTGAACATTATTTGCTTGTGTAGTGATTAGGAATGTAAGTTGTACAAAATTATACTAGGGAGTCACTCTGTCTCGTTACATGAGGTTTGATTTCCTAGGTTTAGGGAAAACTAACTACTGAATTTGCTTTTATTTACATTTGTTATTTTGCTGCTTCTGTTCTCACATGCTGACTTTTCCCATTTATTCTTGGGCATCAGCATAAGAAAAAATTGAACAGTTCAGGAGTGAAGATGAATAACGAAACTAGAATTTGAATTTGCTTTTTTATTAGGAAAGTTGAACTTGAGGAATTAGTTTATGGTTACATTATTAAATATTTTTAATATTTATATATTTATTAAATATTAAATATTTTATTTTTCAGAAATCAAGGAAGAACAGAGGTAAGTAATTGCTAAAGTTTATGTTTTGAGTTCTAAAAACTGTTTAGAATGTCCTGGTTTCTAATGTCACATATTTTTTGCTATACCTCTAGTGAAGTGTTGTACCACAGAATCAGGAAGAGAGAATTCTGTTAGTAGCTCTGCCCATAGATGCCTGTGGGACTTGCATCAGGTCTCTCTGTTCCCTCACTTTGTTTACTTTCTCTTCAAACATCTTGAGATGAGTTAGTACAAAAGGCTAAGGAGGATGCACAGGAAAAGCATGTGGTACTGGTGTGAAGTATCCCTCTTTGAGTTCCTGGCTGTGTCTGTATCTAGGGATTCTGGTTATCCAGTCCCTCCTTCCTTAGCTTCTGTATTGAGCATACAATGTGAACATGGCAAAGGAGCTGTGGTTAAACCTCTTCTGGGCTGTTTGCAATTCAGGAGTCCCGGGCTAGTAACACTTGTGGTACTTCAGCACTTTTTCTGGAACTCATCTAGCTGTGCAAAACATTTTTCAGCACTCACACTGAGCAATGGCTGGAAACCTATTATGCTGTATGTTTTAATAAGTAAAATCAAATTGTTCTCTGACTTCAGGAGGAAGTAATTTACAATTTTTTGAAACTGAGTAAATTTTATCAAGTACATGAAAGCTTTGAATTCTGTATTTTAACAAGAGATCAGTGTGGAAGGACTCTTATATCACCCTTTATTTTTGGAATAGGAATGTGCTATACGACTTGTGTTTTCTCTCTTTTTGTTTCCCCATAACTTGTGAAACAGTGTAATTGAGTCTGTTTGGTAACACTGTGCAATTGTGACTGCTAGGTGTCATTTACTTTGAATGAAGAGCTTGCAAGCATCAATGATATTGGAGGAAAGCCTGCTTCAGTCAGTGCACCCAGGGAACATCCATTTCTTCTACAAAGTGTGGGAGGACAGACCTTAACAGTGTTCACAGAAACTTCAGTAGGTAAGTTAGAATTAAAGTTGTTATGACTCCAGTATGTCTGCTTTCAATAAACTCAGTGCTGTAAGAGATAGAAGACTTGGAAGTCAGATTTTGGCTGTTTTGTTGTTTTCTGTGTAGATAACACCATTGTAGTTTTTTTGTGTCTGTCCATTTACTTGGTGTGATTGAGTAACTGATTTAAGTTCTCAGGGGTTATCATGTACATTTCACCTCTGAGTCTGCCGGGGAGAGCAGAGGGAATGTGGAATGCAATACAAAGTGCAGGACATTGTGTACATTCTCCTTTAGGGTTTTGACTGAAAAAATATATTTTTGTGTTCCCATGTGTTATTTGTATGAACTAGTATTTGGTTTTTTCTCCTTGAATTGGTCTCTGTTGTGAATATGATTTTATAAAAATACTTATTTTTCCTCTGCCCATTTTTTTTTTTTAATAAATTGAAATTTTTGCATTTCCTAGCAACTGGAAAAAGTTATTTGAGGACTGTGGATTTACTGAGTAGAAATTATTGTATTAACTGGGAGCAAAGGGTAGACAGTTACATGAGAAATGATTGGGATGAAGCACTGAATAAGCATAGACCCTGTCAAAAATGTTTGTGTTTGAGATTAGCAAGCATAACATGCAGTCAGTGAGTTTTCCTGAAACTGATTTAAATCCAAAATGGCTAAAATATTTTGCAGTTGGATTTAAGTTGGTACAGTGACAGTACAATCAAAAATATACTTTATTGTGCTTTTCTTGCTTGACTGTTTTTTGCTTTCAAAAATGAACGTGACACAAACATTCCAAATTCCTGTCAGATTCCTTACAGGTACCATGTTTCTGAAGATACACTCATGTGCTTTAATGTGTAGGCATATCTCGAGCTGCATGTCCATTTTCAGCAAATTTCCAAATGAATTATGGCTAGTAGGAAAACAGGTGTCTGAAGAGTGGACTGTACAGATGTCCCAGTTGAAAGAAGGGCTGCTACTGTATTAGATGCTAGAAAATCCCCATGGAAAAACCCACTATATTGACCATGGAAAAACACTCAATAAAAACTTACATATCTTTGCACATCAGTCAATCTACAGTAAGGCAGTAATAGGAAATTGAAATTCATTCAGTCCTAGGTTCACAGACCAGTATTAGTTTTCATATCATAATTAGCGTGTTTTTTTTCTGAGAAGCATCTTGTTCCTTTTCTTTTTTAATATTGTACCATGTGACACAAGCAATATATCAGTTTGAACCATGGGCCAAAGATTAAACTGGTATGGAACTGCAGATGTCATCTAGAAGGGTGCAGTTGAGGAATTAGGAAAATGAAATATGGATAAAAAAGTGCTTCTTGCACTATTGTTCTCAGTCAATACCCTTACTGAGGACTGACTTAAATCAACCTGAGCAAATGGTGTAAAGCAGTTGGGTTTGTATTATACAGGGTGGGGTTTTTTTTGATTGTGGGTTTGTGATTTGGTCCCCCTTCTACCCTTCTTTTTGAGTACACTGAATGCCCTGAGATCTATTCTCTGTGTAGTCCTTTTACCCTGGGATCCTTATGTTGTAGTGGCTGTTTTTTGATGGCTTTTCTGAAATATGCTGTGGTCTTGGAAGATGCTGTAGGCAGTTTATATATTCTGGATAATTCAGCACTTCACAGTGACTCATCAGGTCATTTAGAGCAAGCAAAAAAGATCAAATTTGACAAGTAATTTAATATTTTCTGCATGATATAATTTCTAGTCTTCTGAATGGATTTTCTGTGAATTTTGTTTTGCTTTGTCTTAACTGAACTTGCTTAACTGAACTTCCTACTTGTAGTGTTGGAAGAAATCCTTTAGTTCTTTCATTGTAAATGTCTGCATGTCTGGTGGTCCCATATTTGTTAAGGGACATCAGTATGCTCGTCTGAGGTGCAATTTATTGTGTCCAAAATGTAATGAATTGCAGTTTCTTGCTCTTCTGCAGTGTGTATCTGAGCTAATAGGAAGCCTGGTAAAGTGGCTCCCATCCCAGATACTGTTAAAAATCTGGCCAGTACTGGCTTTCACACATGCTGCATCTTCTGTTTGGATTAGCTCTGAGATTTCTCCCATTTATGTTTTCTTTCCCTTTTTCTGTGTTTTGAAATAGCCCGAGAGAATAGTACTGAGTACTCTGAAGGTGGTAGTTACAAAATATCTCCCTAGTTCCTTTGCAAGGTTGTTGCACATGAGGACTTCGCGTTGCTGCATGGCTGGGCAGATCACTGAGGCCTGTGGTGGTGTTCCTGAGCAAGAGTGTAGCAGAGCTGGTGGGAAGCACGGCTCCTGTCGTGTCTGCAGAGGGATCCAAAGCACACTTGTCTCTTACTGTCTAGGTCTTGCTGTCTAGTCTGGTTTTGGTATTATTTCTGCATTAAATATGAACTACATTCTGTTCCATAAACATCACCATATGTACATCAACAGTTGCTATGCAACAATGCTATTTGTGCTTCCAGTCATGTTATCTTATCTTTGTCATCAGCTATCATAGCTGTGGTTTTTTGGCGGGTGAAAAGCAGAAGATTTTGCATATATTTTAATGTGTCTTACTGAACAAAATTAATTCTTCTTATGTGCATATAGCTAGAAACTATTGAGGGGCAATTCATGGGCCTGATACATAGGGTATATTTGGTTAAAATTGTTTTCTGAGCTTCCCACTGGCAGACACTCTAGCATAAGATAAAGCTGTAATTTAACAGTTTCTTTCTTGGTTGAAGGAATGGGAAAACACTTTTGTCAAACATTTGACTGCAAACTTTTCTGATTATGATTATACATTACTTCCCTTACTGCTTTAATTGCCCAGTGCTTAATTTTTCTACCTGCATGTAGATTAGGTTTGCTGGTTCTTAATATAAGTTAAATTGCAGCTTTGTTGGAGATAATGATAAAAGTTTCTTATTTAACTGGTTTTTGGAAAAATGTGCTACTAATATGACTTGTGAGAACACAGACCTTGGCAGGCAATTGCATCCCAGACTGTAAAGGACTGATGGGTGGAGGAGAAGATTTTACACTGTAGACACAAATAAAGTATAAGATATTTCTGTAAAGTTGGATGACATGATTCATTTTATTTAAATTTTGAATATGTCTTCACAACTCCTCCTTTATAAGTGGGATAGCCGTAATGTCTATTTTTGCATCTTTAAATTCTTTCATGATCTTTCCATCTTACTAAAAGTAAAAAATGTTCAGACAATTCCATTGACAGAACACAAACCAGAGCTTTGGTTCTGAGCAGCATTCATGCATGGATTGTCTCACTCTTTCATGCTTCACAAAACATTGCTGGCTTTTAATATTTTGTTTTTCTTCAGTTTCCTGAACCTTCTCTCCTTCAGAAATTCAATTAATGACACTCAATTATTTTTTGTGTTCTTGTTCAATAATACACGTAACTCAGCGTATATACGCAAGAATAGCTCCTTTATTCCCACATTCCTTGAAAATTCTCCCATTGTTTTGAATTGTTGGGGTTTTTTTCCTCTATACAGCTTTTCATATGTGAAAAGACCTTTTCTGAGTTTGCACATGAATCACATGTACCATATAACGTAGAATGTGTGTTTGTATTCCAGTGAAAATGAATATTCAGAGGTTTTTATTCTCTATTTTGTATATATGTATTTTTAAATACAAGCTATATCCAGCATTAAAGAAATGTGAAGGGAACAAGCCATAATAAAAACCTTTCATTAAAGCACTTCTTTAATTACACTTAATTATTCTCAGTAAAATGCAATGTGCTCAGAATCTTGATGCCTTGTAATACTGTTTCCAATTCTATTAGATAAGTGTTTGAATTCTGAAATTTCTCATCAAACTGTTATTTAGGAAATAAACACCCTCCCTGTTCTGCCATCTTAGTGCAGCCTGATGAGTAGTTTTGACGTGTATCTGTCTATGTTAACAGTACTTTCCAATTGTTTCTGTTCAGGCTGTCACTTAACCACATATTCTAGTCTCCAGAAGGTTTTGGGATCTAACCTACTCCTTCTTTGTTCTGTTGTGTACTTCAGTCTTTTCTGGACTGTTAACAGAAGCAGAAAACCTATCAGCAGCCTCAAAATCAAAAGAAATAGAAGCAACACCAGCCTTTCAAATTTATGGCATTCATGCAAATTTCCAAATGTTTTTGAAAATCATAAAGATGAAGCCCTTGATCAGAAAAGGAGAATTTGTGGCTCAAGCTAGTTTAATTACAGAATTAATTTCGATGGCTCAAAATTTTGTGTGTATTATTGAGACATACAGTCCATTTAGAAAGTAATTGCAGTTGCTTACATCATACCCCTTCTCCATCTCAAAAAAATGGAAATTATATTTATTTAATTACTTCATATGCTTGTTAGAGGATTGGACAAGCACTGTAAAGCAGCTTCAGCTGGCTGGCAGTGATAGTTAATTTTATTTTCATTTCTGTTATTAAAACTATAGACTGTTAATTCCTGTACAAATTTAAATAATTGAGGATATAACACACAAAATATACAGACTGTTAGAATGGGCTCAGTGTAATGGGAATAGTCTTTTTGCATACTTCATTGATTTAAAATCCCTTTTGCTTTCAGTCTCACTGATGTATGTATAACAAGCCAACACCCTACCACCACCGGCTACCATAATGACAGCAAAAAACCCACTAACAACAAAAAACCCCCAATCTGTTGATGTTTATCAGTGATGTTTATCAACTCTTGCATGTTGTAGAGGAGGCTGAGCAGCTGTAGTCTGCATTAATGAAATATACTAAGTAGACATAGTACAACTTCCTTTACCTTCTTCATTATATTAATGCTGAGAAGATTTTTAAAGCAGAATTTATGACCTAATCATAACAAAACAGAGTTGTCTAATGATGAGGAAGAAAAATGGCACTTTTTTGCAAGATTTGAATTTTGCCTCGTTTTTTGTCTTTGCTGTTGAGGGCAGATACACACACACACTTTCCCTGTAGACATGAAGTACCTTTAATGCTATTTGAATCAGAGATGCTCTTAGTAATGTTCAAGTGTGAGGTCTTTGGCAATAGTTTTGGTGAGGTAGCTCTGGTCTTCCATTGAAACTGAGTTGAAATTGAGTAGCTTAAAGTCCAGTTGCATCTCACTTCTCGCTTCAGGCAGGTGTTCATATGTTTGTATGTTCTTCATTTTGTCCTCTCTGCTTCTTGCATGTGTACTGAATGTTTCCTTCACTGAGCTACAACTGAATCAGGGTATTGGTTGGGCATTTGTTTTCTGCCATACTGTAAATGTGCCAAATATGCACAAAAAGTAAAGTCAACAAGAAAATACTTGGTTTTCTGCAAACAGGCTATCCTGGATGTATGTCTGAAAGTTGGTAGGGGTCTTTACTCACTTGGTGGATACTCATGGCTGGGAAGGGGCCATATTATGACTGTTTCTGATAGAAGTGCCTTCAGCTGCTAAGACTAATGACAGGCACCTGGTGTAAAGAAAGAAGGAGCTGTAAGATACTGGTTTTTATGCTTGTATTTAGTCCTCAGGCTCTCAAGCCATCTCAATGAGAAAAGAGGGACAGAAGCCTTCAAAGCCAGCAAAAATCAGTGGCAAGAAAAAGGCCTTCTAAAATATTTTGTATTTTCAGTTTTTTTAATACCCAGCCTGTAAATGGCAGAAATTATCAACCTAACTGAACTCAAAAATTACTCTCTGAGTTAGAGCAGTAATTCACTCTTGCCTGTAAGTAAATAGCCTGTAATGACAGCTGTAACTTGTCTCAGTTGAAAGCAAAGGACAAGTATGTTTTACTATTTCTAGCTGTGTTCTAGGGAAGTGAAAACGTTCTTTTTGTTCTCTGCATCAAAGGATGCATAAAAAGGAGAAATATAGGAGGAACTGTCAAATATAATGCTGACAAATTAATGGAGGGGTTTAATCTTGTAGGACTTAGTAGGGGTTACAATTCAGGTTACCACAATAAATCTACTGCCAGCCATTCCTTGAAATGAGGGATTGGAATTTCTTGCAGAAAGCTGTTTCTGGATCTGACTCTGCCATTCACCAGAGTGATAATTTTTTTAGCAAGTCGCTTTGCAAAACTGTGTCTGTTTCATACATACTTACGATTCTCTGCTATATGGAACAGGAGATTTTTCTGATTATATGTATTTGTTATACTTGACAAGTACAAATACTTGACAAAAAAATACTAATGGACTGTAGTACCAATTGAGGACAAATAATCAGAGAGGAAAAAGCTTGAAGAAATAAATTCTTCCATGGCCTGTAGAAAGGGTAAAAAAGAGGTTGATCAAGGTCAAAAATTTACCTAATACCAATTAAGAAAATTCTTTTGCAGAACCCTGATTATTTTTGTAATATATAAAAATATTCATTTGTCTAGACTGACCAGTGAGATAAATGAATAATGTACATTGCTTGAACATAATCCTACTATTAATTTTATATAAATGTGTAACTTTGTTCTCACAGAGCTCAGTCATAGGTGCAATAGAATTCTCTCATTTAAGTTGTGAGTTTGGGCACTAAAGGAATTTTTTTTTTTGTTGCTCCCGGTAACAAATTATTCCTCAGAAGGTATATTTATAAATATTAATCAAACCTGGTGATTTTATCATCATGTATCATTATTTACTTTGCAACCCAGTTATTAGATGTAATTTCAAATAATCAACACAGAAACATGATTACTTTTCTGTTTATTTTTTTTCCAGAAAACCAATCAGAAGAAAAATCAGAGAGTGGCAGTGCTGGTGAGTACATTATTACTGCAGATTTTGAGGTTTGCTTCTTAAGAAATTGGTAGATTAAACAAAAAAGTGTCTTTTTTGTTATATTTTGTAGAGTATCACAACATTAAAAAATATCTTCATAAACTTTATCTGCTGTGCCAGAAAGTTTAAATTATTATTTTTTATTTAAGAGAAGGGGACTAAAATGATGAGGCAGAGGTTTAGAAATGTAATGTTCTTTGCTATGTTGTTCTAGATTTTTTAATTTATTTTTCAATTTTTTTTTTTTTGGTTGTTGTTGTTTCAATTTATTGCTTGCCTACATTTTAGTTTGAATTCTTTTCTTCTGGTTGGAAGATTTGTAATGCATTTCTGCATCTTTTGTTATTTGATTGCAGTTCCATAAACTAAGCAGTCATAAAAATAGTCCATTAAAAATAGGATTATCTCTGATGCGCATGGGTTAAATAGTACTGGGATTGGAGTGGCACTTGTTAAGTGGTAATGGCACAGATAGGAGATGGCTCATGTGAAAGAGTTTCAAATTCCTACTTTTCTTAAAAGCATTTCCTAAACATAAGTCTAGTGCTAGTGGGTGTTTAAAATATCCTCTTGAAAGTACTTTTTGGACACTTAAACGTGGAGACGTCTGCTTTTTCTCATGTCTGACTTTGAATTGCATTTCAGCATCAAATATTGTGAAAAGTATATAGTTTGTGTCTGGCCAGAAGTAGGGTTTGGTTTGTGTTTTCTGTAGCAGGGAAATTTTTGTAAAATGGGGATTCCTTCCATTACACTGGCCTAAGCATGTCAGAAGACTGGTGTTAGGAATGTTATAGTCTGCAGGCTTGCATGGAATCCAGGGTGTGTTTTATAGCTTGCAATTCTTCTCAATTAATTGGTAAAACCTGTTCACTCTAATTCTGTGTGAATCATGGTGCAGTTTTAAGATAAGAAGGGCTACTTCCTAGAGATTGGTATCTTATACCACTTGAAAACTGAGATTCACTGCTGTGCAGTGTCTCGTGTAAATCAGGTATGGAGATTTTAACTGCTAAAATGAATCAGATTTTTGATACTTCCATTTAGTTGTTATTTTAGTTGTAAGGACACACTCTTGGGTTTGCTTGGCTTTTGTGATTTATTTTGTTTTGGTTTGTGTTTGAATGGTTGAATTGTTTGCTCTTCACTCTGGGTGCCTCCTCCTTGTTCTGCCAATGTTGTGTAAGATGCCCACGTGCTTAGTTGTTTGTGTTTTTGCTTCGGCCAGAAGAATGAATTACTGTATGGTGAGAGCTGTTTAAATATGCTGACAAGATGAGTTCTAAACCCATTTCATGGAATCAAACTGGTTATGGTTTAACTCTCTCAGTGATGGTAGTAGGTTGCCCTGGGGCAAGGGTCCTTACTAAGGACCTTACCAACCTTCTTACCAAGGAGGACTCTCAGCCGTCAGTTACACTATTTGTTTATTCACTTTTTTCTCAAAATCATTGTGGAACTCAGATGACCTTTTCCAAACTACCTCTCAAGTAATTCAGGTTATGTAGTACTCAACTTTTCTGTTAATCTACTGTTTCTCGGCCTGCCTCAAGTACTTCAGAGGCAAAGATGATGATGTTTTATGTATTTATTTAGGATGTTGTCATAACAATATCCTTTGGGGTATTACTGTAATAAAAATATGTAAGGTTTATTAGTAAGTAAAGAAAGTAAAAGAGATATGACATTCAGAAACCATTTGATTTACATCCTTAAAAAACTTTTACATTGGTAAGGTGCTGTCAAACTTTAGAGCTTGTGTCATAAATCCTTGACAATTTTAATCACATTTATTGTTAGGATAGCTGTAAACCACCTAGAAAAGCCATGGTAGTGTTGTGACTCTGCATGATGCTGTTTGAGAGAGACTGTGGGTGATACTGGATCAGACCAGAGGTCATCTGGCTGGTGTCCTGTCCTCAGTGGTGATCAGCAGCAGATACTTTGAGATGAGTGTAACACCTGTGCCGAATGATATCTCCCCAAGACACTTCTCATAGAATCATAGAACAGCTTGGTTTGAAAAGGACCTTTCAAGCTCACCTAGTCCAACACCCCTGCAATGAGCAGGGGCATCTTCACGTAAAACAGGTTGCTCAGACTCCTGTCCAACCTAACTTTTAATCTTTACAGAACTGAGCATCCACCTCCTCTCTGGGCAACCTGTTCAGCTTCTTCCAGCCTTTAATGATTCACAGCTCAGGGAGTTCCAGAGCCAGAGTGGTGGTGTTTTACTTAACAGGATCTCATGGATTTTTCTTCTATGAAGTGTCCGTGTTGGTTGAGCCCATGTAAAATCTTTAGTATCCATGATATCTCAAATGAAGTTTACAGTCAAAATACTCAGGAATCAAGACACACATGTGAGAAAAGTTTCCTTAAACTAAATTTGAGTTCCTTTTGCATTTTATCATTTTAAATCAGTTTTTCCATACAGAAATCCTATTTATTTAGAGCTTGTTATAAACAGTGCTTGGTGATTCAACTAGTGTTGTTTAGTGCCTGAAGGCTGATTTATGCTAAAAGTGAAAGGAGCATAGCAAATGACACACTAAGCTGAAGGAAAAAAGAAATGAGGATTGGCTTTGCTTGGTCCTATATGAGGATGAGCAAGCGATTTAAACCCAAATATGTGTATGTGGCTCTTGTTTGTTTATGGCATTGCTTGCACCTACCTGAAAGTGCTGTCAGTGGTGACAGAAGCTGTGAAAATCGAGCATTTGTGCCAGTATAAAGTGTTACCTGCTCCCCCCCCAGTAAAAATACTCAGAAGCTGCTGCTCTGAGCCTGTGTAGTCTGCTGAGAATGATACAGTAAAGAAATGCATTCTCATGTAAGAGCAAATGCAATTAGGTGCTGTCCTTGTGGGAGTGTATTATATGGAAGCTGCATGGGCAGCAGCTGAGTATATAGTGTTGCCCAAGCTTTTGAGCATGTAGACAGACAATATAGAGTGAATTTAGTGTTAAAATTTTACCAATTGTGAGTGTATGAGTATGACTGCAGACACAAATATACAACACTCAAACTGTTTGTAGATACCACTTCCTTAATTTCTTGATATTGTAGTAAAATAAAAGGATTCACATGTTGATTATATATATGTTGGAATATTTGAAATTCATAGTAAGAGTGATGATAATAACTAAACTCCATGTGATAAAATCAGCAATTTTTTGTTAAAGGCAGAGATTTCTTATGGTATAACATGGGATGGTATAAAGCTGCTAAATGCACATTTGATTTTATCCTCTTTCAAGCAGTTAATATATATTAACTAAACTTAAAAAGTGAAACTCTTAACTGAAAAATTATTGTCTGGAGGAATAAAACAGTAACTTTTAATTTGAATACTAGCTTACAACTCAGTGTTGAGGATAATTTAGGTGTGGATTCTGCCATTTTCAAGGCACAGAAACAGTTTTTGTCTTGGAAATGTAACTGGGTTTGTTGGCAGATAAATACAACACAACTTAAAATACAAGCTTCCCAGTTGCTTTCCAGGAGCTGTAATCATTGTGAGTCTCCACTGGTAGCTGTTGAAACACACAAGGAAGCAATGATTCCTGCTTTAAGGAATATGTAGTCAAGGCCTATGGTGCTGGTTATAATAAATATTGTGGAAGAACAGGGAAGGTGCAGTGGTAGAATTACAAAAAGATACAGATTTAATGCAGGTCAGCACCAGCTGGAGTTAAATTTTTTGAGAATTTGCATAAATATCCGTGGTGTCCTTAAAGTCTGGCTATTTCAGTATGTTGTATGAGTAGTCTAACATGTATGTCTGAGCAAAATAATGTTCTTATTGTAATACAGTTTCTCACCTGAGAACAGAACCTGATACAAAACAATGGGAGTTAATCCCAAGAGTGTATTTTGTCCTTCTATGATGTTCACATCTAACTTGTAGAAGTAGTAAACTAAACAGAAATGTACTTTTGGCTTATACCAGTGATCTTGGTTTTCCGTGTGACTCTTGAGGAATGCCAGGAATCTTAGCCGTGCTGGGCATTGCAGATCTTGACTTCACAAATTGTGCTTGTTTTCTATGAGGTATTTTGCTGATTATTGCAGTTTACCCACTTACCAGCATGATCACATTTGATGGGTTCAGATTTCTGTAGTATTGCAAATTCAGAGCCTTGAATGATGAATCAAGGGGGCAGAGGAAAATCAAATGTCTTCTGTCTTGGCCAGTACAAGACTGACATGTAACAGATGTAAGGCTTGCAGGAGTCAGTTTCAAAGTAAATAAAATGAGGTGGTTCTGCACTCAGAATGTAATTGAATTCCTTGACAGAAAATGTGGACATAAAGGTGGTATTTGCTTAAGGCTAACATGACCTTAGAGGAGAGCAAAGGGATATGAAAGATTGTAGAATGATACAATAGTTTGGGTTGCCTTAAAGGCTTTCAAGACCATCTGGTTCCAGCCACCCTGCCATGGGCTTAGGGATATCTTCCACTAGACCAGTCTGCTCAGGGCCCCATCCAGCCTGGCCTGAAAGACTTCCATGGATGGGGCATCCACAACTTTTCTGTGCAGCCTCTTCCAGTGTCTCGCCATCCTCACAGTAAAGAATTTCTTCCTAATATATAATCTAATCCAGCCCTTTTTTTCTTTTGAGAAGCCTTTGTCCCTTGTCCTATTGTTACATTTCCTTGTCAGAAGTCTCTCTCCTGTAGTCCCCTTTAGGTACTGGAAGGACCCCTCTAAGGTCACCCTGGAACCTTTTCTCCTGGCCAAACAACCCCAGCTCTCTCAGCCTGTGCTCATAGGAGAGGTACTCCACCACCTCTGATCACCTTTGTGGCCCTTCTCTCGACCTGTCCAACAGGACTGTGTCCTTCTTATGCTGGAGATCCCAAAGGTGGAAGCACTATTTCACATGGGGTTTCAGGAGAGGTGAGAGGGACAGAGTCGCTTCCCTTGACCTGATGGCCACTCCTCTTTTGATACAGCTCAGAATACAATTGACTTTCTGGGCTGTGAGCTCACATTTCTGGGTTATGTTGACCTTCTCATCAACCAAAATCCACCTAAGAGAACTAAGATCAAGAGGACATCTGATTTGAGAGACCCCAAGCCCCAAAGCCAGATGGACACTGGGATGCACACCCAGTAGGATAAACATACATAGCTGCAGTGTCCTTAGGTTTCTTCATAGATGTCTGCTTGTGACCTCTTTACTGGAGTCATGATGATGAGCAAAGCAGACCTTTAGTCTGATCCAGTACTGTTACACTCAGGCTTTATTTCCCTCTTTCTCCTGCCTGCCTTTTTTTTTTCCCTCTGTTCTATGCTGCTGTTACACAGCTTCTACCAGGGATATTTAGTTAAAACTTTCTTCTTTTTGACCACGAAAATAATTCTTTTTGGGGAAAACAATTAAAGCAAAGGCAAGATCAGCTCTTCCAAGATTGTGTGTAGTAATTTATCTTTGGCTTTGGTAACGGCAGCTTCAAAACACTGGAGGCACTAGTGCAGTTGGTGGACCTGAACTTTCTGTGTACTTGAGTCTGGAAACAGTCTAGCAAAACTCATTTTGTGCTCTTCCTGAGCTGTCAGGCTTTTCCTGCCCCAGCATCTTGCCAATAGCGGTGGTGATGCAGGAACAGCGTGTATCTATGCTACAGCATATTGTCCTACTCATGCAGGTTGTGGGCAAACCCAGAAATCATAATCTTGGTGTGGCAAGAAAAGTTATAGAAGTGGACTTTTATCGTCATATGGGAAGGCATGAGATAGCCTACATGTTAGATTTCTACCCTGTTGGGAAAGAACTTTATTTGCTGTTCATTTTAGAAAATGTGTTGGAAATGCCACAAGACCTGGCAGTGCTGCAGGCCTTAGATAATGTTAGTATTGATGGGACTTCTAACCTCAAGAGTACCTTTTCCTCTCTTCAGCTGATTCTTATCAACCTGGCTGGCAGGACCTTTAATTTGTCTCCTCTGAGATTACCAGTTTCAGCACTGAGAAAATGTACTGCTTTATCTCTAATACTTGCCAAAGGCCTTAAGTAGAGAGGCAGTAAATGACTGGGTTTGGTGTTACAGTTGCTTGTTCTGTTTACATTTTTTCTTGCTTAGCCTGTTCATTGCTAGTTTGTTTGCTTATTTTTTCTTCCTAATTGAGAGAGTCTGTATCCACCTCTGACCTGTTCTTTTTTTTTTTTTCACTTCATCTGCTCAGTATGGTACAAAATCAGGAACCTCCTAGGAGTTAACAAATAGCTTTCTGTGAAGCTGCAGCAGGAGATTTGTAGCTTGAAGTTTTCTATTAACATTTTCTTAAAAAAGTTAATTCCTCTGACTTTGGCTACAATAAAGAAAATTGCCTCTTTGAAAGCTGGCATATGAAAAGCAGAAAGAGAATTTTTTAAGTTTTTTTCCCCCATTATTTGTTTATTAATTTCAGGATTATTAGACATTACTTGTATTGTCTAGCCTCAGTGTTGCATTGTGTGGGCATCTGTCTTCATCATAAAACCAAGACCCTCAGCTGACACCGAGTCCCTTTCTCTTCATCTCATAGTGCTCATAGGCTCTCTCACCACACTTCCTCCCCACTCTCACAGCTGGGGGAGTTCAGCACTGCAGACTTCCCTGAGCATCAGGCTCCAGACTGTAGCAAGACCCTTGGAACTTCGTCTTCCTTAGGCAATTCCCCAGCAAGCAGCCTTGGGTTTTTAAATCTGAATTCTCATCTCCTTGATGTGTTTCTGTTGCTGGTACAGTGCCATGCCCTTACACAGGATGCCAAATCTCTCTTCAGGAGCTGTGAGCAAGACTTTGAGCTTTGGCTAGGGCAGGTTTTCCATACCTAGAAAAAAACTGCCACTGAAAGTTTGGTGGTGTCAAAGGGGAAAAAAAGGATGTAAAAAAAAGTGTAGAAATCAAGCTTTTCACAAAATTGAAATAATGCCTGGAGTGGAACTAGTGGAATCTCCCTTTAATGCCCAGAAAATTATGGCTTTCGTGAACTGTGTGTAAACCAAGGTTATGTCCCCCAAAGTCACACCACCAGCGAACAAGGCAATGTTGTGGTAATTTTTAGCATTATCAGGAGAAGCTTACATACATTCAGAATGACTCAATTTACAGGAGTCATCTTCTAACAACTTGGTTTTGGAATCCTAGCATGTTGAGCTTGCATATCATCATGTCATAATAGTGTTTTAAATGAGTAACTGCTGTTTACAGCTATAATTATTGTACCAGCTTTGAACAGCACAGATAGGCTTCCTTGGGAGACTGTTGCATTAGCTGTGTGTGGTACTCCTACTATGAACATTTTTGGGAAAAGAAATCAACTGTCTAGTTCTACAGAACATTACGCAATTTCAGAAGGAAAGGCAACTGCTGTTTCTTTTTCGGAATGCTTGCTCATCCATGTTCCTCAGGTGTCATCATACATCTTCCTCCTACCTTCCCCAGTCCTTGCCATGCTGCTTGTTTTCTGGCATTTTATTGGGAATGATGATGATTTACAGAGGCAGTGTTTTGAGACAATGTTCTCTGATATACCAATACATAGGAACTACAGAATGCCTATTTCAAATGTAAATAAAACCCAAAATGTTATTTTTTCTGATCCTAAATTTCTTGTGCCTTACTTACTGCATTTGTTTCAACACAGTAAATTATGCAAGCCTCTCTCTTCAGATAAGAATTCCTTCTTTTTTTTTAACTAGTAGTCACTTTCCTGTCAATCTACCCTGTATTGCAGGGCAGCAGACAACGTTGGGTTTATGTAATAGTTATTTAGCAAAGATGATCCAGCCTAGGAAAATAGTATTTATTTTGTCACAGACCCAAGTGAAAATAGTATTTATTTTGTCACAGACCCAAGTGAACTTGTGCTCTTCATCCCCAATCCTGATTTATCAGTCAGCAGCATTAGGGCAACATGACCCTTCTACACAAATAAAGGAATGGATTAGACACTGCTCTTATTAAATTTTATTATTTGTTGCCTGCCCTTATTCTGCTTGTATACTAATGAGGAGTGGAGGAAGAAGGTAATTTTCTTGACATCTTCTTGTCTTACTGAGTGGAAACCTTTTAATGCTTTTAAGAGGCAAAATAACAATGCCACCGATTTTCTGCAAATGATGATGTAATTTTTACTTACTGTAGAAAAGAAGTGACCTGTTGTCATTTAAACAGTTGTAATAGGTACAAATGCAAAAAAATAAATAAGACATGAGTGTTTGAAAATATCAATAGTGCAATTATGAGGCTGTGAAACACTAATCAGTGAGTGAGTCAGTACTGAAGGTACAGGATTGGAGCTGCAATTTGACCTTGTTGTGCAGCCTCTGTATTTCACACCATCAAGACTAATTCCAGAAATCACATTTGACTCTAGAAGTCATTGGGCAGTAGGTGGTTAGAGACTGAAGAAATACTTCAAGCAGGTATTGTATATGTTTTTCCCAGTGTTTATTCTTTCCCAGGCATCCCACAGCTGGCCTGGTGAAAGGAAGGGGTGTGGTGAAACACAAATGAAAAATGGGAGAAGAGAACAAGCCAAAGGAAAAGATGTGAGGGTCAAGGATCAAAAATGTGGATTCTCCCACACACGTGAAGTCTCTGAGTTTAGAAACATTTCCCAGTCACCAGGGAAAACAGGGCTAAAACTGGCCTTAGTCTGACATAGTGCAGCCACTTGTAGGTTTCATTTTCATATAGAAATCCATATAGTTGGTACCTATGCCTGTGTACGGCCAAGTGTGATAGTCCTTGGCTTCTCCTCCACCACTGGGGAAAGATGGGCATCTAAGTGTCAGTATTTTGGTCAGTTTGGCAGCTATTTATATTTTTCCATGAGCAGTCATTCAACAAATTAACAGGGGCAAGGACTTTCTTTTGTAGACTATGGAATTTAGTCCTGCTTCAGTTGCCTCTGTCCTTTCTACTTGGTGACACCTTTTCTCACCTGACAAAACAGGCAGGGAGGCAAGTGGAGCTGACCAAGCCATGTAGCTCATTAAGTGCCTCCTTGGGGGAATGAGAGGAAGTTCCTTCTTACTCCTACCAGAGCAGTTGAAGATCATCAGAGAAATTATTGATATTGATTATTATTGATAGAGAGTAATTGTCATTCCTTCCTGATACTTGTAGGACAGTTCTGATAAGCTTTTTGTGATCCAAGTTTGAATGAGAGAAAGGAGAATATAAATACTTTGCATTAAGTAATGTTAATGTTGTTAGAACAACTGTGGGTATTTCTGACTTAAGCACTTGATTTTGCAGCTTCCATATTGTCATAGTAGTTATTGAATATGAATTTCCAACTTTAAAGAAAAGACAGAAAAGGTAGCTAATGCATAACTGGGTATTTTTTCTGGCTCATCCTACTGTGATGGAACTCAAGTATCCACCTGACTGACTGAACATATGCAAAATATATTTATTACAACGTTTAGGATGTTTATGGAGTAAAAAGGAAACATCATTCACAGTATTGAGGCTTTATGTGATCTTTTTGTTTATATACCAAAGCAAGACACTTCCACTTTGAAAAATTGCTCAAGTTTATATCTAGTTTGAGGTCTCTAATTGTAGCTGATATGGCATGATTCAAGACAGTTGTGGATTTGTTTAGCCTGAATAGGGGAGGGAATTAATTTTTTTACCTCCATGTTCCTCTCTGCTGTGTAATTCAGTGCTGACTGAGGTCCCTTTGATCAGAGGTAGCAAGTAAAAATTTCAAACCATGGCACTTGGAGAAATGCATCACTGCTCATGAAAAATGGAAAAGAAACAAGATTGTGGTTAGTGTTGCAGCCGATGACTTTACATGTGTGCCATAGATGTCAGTGTTACAGAGAAATACACAAAAAGTACAGTAAAAATTATATAAGGTAATGAATCATTGAATTTTAAACAAACAAACAAATCAACCCACAATAAACCAACCAAACAACACAGGTATTTATTTTAATAATGATTAAGTGGTACATTTTTCACTTAAAAAAATCTTTTCAAGTTCTCTTTCGTAGGTTGAAATACTCTGAACCAAAAGCCTGGCAAATAAATCTTTCATGAATAGCTGTAGAATATTCTTAGAAGATGCTTCAGGTGGTTTCCATGTTACCTGTGATTATCAGCTTATGAATAACTTATATTCTGAAAGTATTTTCTACAATAAATGCAAACCCATCAAATTCTCTACTGTTTTTTCCTGAAAGTCAGGCTCCAGTAAAAAAACTGGTACTGCCTTCTGATAGGGATGTGCTAACAATTGATTTCTTGGTGTTTGGCATCCTAAGAGCGCAACTGAAAGGCAAACAACCACAACATATTTTATTTAACATATATTAATTGTTTGAAATAAAAATTGGGTTTTGCTTTCCTTCTTTTCAGCTGCAATTACATTTTAATCTCAGCCAAAGACCCAGGACAAATGAAGGTTATAATCAAAAGTGTTTAAGTGCAAATGGATGATTTGGCATCCCAGGAGCAACAGCCTCCTCCAGACTTTGTGCTGATGCAGGCTGTGTATTTGACAGCACTGTAAGCATGCTGCTTTAAAACTTGTGGATTCTTTATGGAGTTTTTTTAGATTGCCTTGTCACTTTATCTTGCTCGTGTAGAGAATTGTCTGCAAAGGGCTTTTCATGTAATTGTTCTGTGTAATTGTCTTTCGAGTTCTTGTCCTAGAAGATCAACAGGATTTTGTATTTCTTTTAGCAAAGCTTTCATATTTGCTTTTCACAGAAGTCCTACGGGTTCTTATAAGCACAAGATTAGTGGTTAATGAGGATTTTTTTATATATCAATTTGAAAATAGCTTGGAGGGAGAGGAGAGAAGATGACATGTGCTGGTGGCATATGTAAACAATAGTATTTTACTATGTATCTTTTCTGTGTATATAATAAATGCATTTGGACAATTTCACAGAAGTTTTGGGATATATGAACAGTTCTTCAGCTTGTATGCCTGAAATGTAAAGTGATCTGATTTTTAAACATTAGTCTAGAATAGTTCCACTTAGAACCGTATCTTTTATAGAACTACATTTTTTATGAACTGTAAGTCTCTAACATGAAGATAGAAAACTTCATGGTTTCTAGACAGTGGATTCATTCTGATGGAGTATTCTGGAGAGATTGAATTCCCCCATTTGATAAAATTGTATTGGAATATGTTTCAGTCACTGCTGCCTGGTCTGGAGGCATAGCATCGCTGTATTAATTCATCTCTAGCAAGGGACCTACTTAACAACACCTGTTGGATGTTAAAAGTGAAAAGAGAGTTTCATGTTGAGGGATAAGTGGACCTTGCATTTGTATTCTCAGCCTTGATACTAAGGATTGATTTGTTTCCCCTAAAGTCCGAACCACAACTGTTCTCAGCCTGTCTTGTGTTAGCTGTTTTCCTTGTCTGTCACTTCTAGTATGGGTTGTACGGCCTTTTGTTGACATTATTTATTTCCTGTACAAATTCTATGTTTTGGGAGAACTACTTAGTTGGTTTTCTTCTTTATAAGCATTTTACTTGAATTTTGGGTGAGCTGTGAATGATGATTGGTTTCAATGACAAACAAAGCTCAGGGTTAGTGCTGCTTCTTCTTGCCTTTTGTGATGATTTTTCAGTTTGCTTTTGTGAAGTGGCTGGTTTGTAATACTTGTATTTAAATCAGTTACTGTTGTTCTATAGAAACTGTTAAAACTTTGTTTAAAATATAAATTAAAATATTTGATAAATAGTGGAGATGAGGAGAATGGAGGTATTTATTCCATTACTTAGAGTAAATTGTCTTTAATGCCAGCAGGTGGTCTGTTCAGAACTGATAGTACTCATTGCATTAGTAAGCCACTGTGCAAAGCAAGGGCTCTGTTCATTGCCTGTCCTTACGAGCACAAATGATTGCTAGGAAGTACTGATTGTGGCATTGTAGGATGTCATAACTGGAAACCTGTTATGCTAAACTTTGTGTCAAATACTTTTGTTACCTATTTGAGATGTATGTATGATTAGAAAATTTAACATTCAGATTGGACCCAATTCCTAAAATAAAATTAATCTCCCCCAGCATTATTTTGTTGGCTTATGTGTTTCTGGCAATTGCTATTAGTGTAGCAATACGGTATAAATTTGGGGTGAAGTGAGTCGAGAAACCATTTAACTTAATTTTTAAGTTGGTTATTTTAAACTCTCTTGCAATCTTGTTTTTTGTAAATTCAGTACAATAGATTACCATAAACAGTAACGAACAGTCAAAATCATTTATTCCAGTTAAAATCCATTCTGAATTTGTTATAAGCAAAACATACTTTAAGCCTGCTTATTATATGAAAATACTCTCACTGCTGTTCAGCAGGGCAGTTAGGTATATGCACGTTCATCACACAGGTACACAAAAATTCAGCTAGACTCTCTGGTTGAAAGACAGCATTGAGAAAACATATTACAAAGAGCATAAAGCATTCCATCTGTGTTTACAATGTTAGCAGATAATTCTTGTTAAATTCAGGCAAAAAATTTTCATTCAGCTTAAGTAAGCCAGAGATAGATGTCATTATGAGATTTACATACCATTAGCTCACATCGGTTGATTAGCAGCTGAGCTCTGTGGTACAGGGCTAGTTAGATGCATTATTTGTGATGCCAGGAGGCTGCAGCTCAAGGAGGTTTACTGGCTGCGTGCTCGTTTCCTTTGCCTTTGTGATTACTTGATAAAATGCAGTGCATCACTGTGAACAATCGACCCTCTTGAACAATCCAGACTGGTCAGCAGTCTAAATCCACATTTTAAAGCTGTCATTATAGCCTCAAATTTAAGAGTTTCCAGGGTGCAGACAAAGGTGTTGTCCTCCTTCAGTACCAATCGTGTACCGTTTTCAGACTTTATGAAGTACTTGAATTGAATGATATTTGAAGATACTGAGAACTCCTCTGGAAATCCATCCAGCCTGCTTTTGGATACCAGTACAATTCTGGATTTTATTTTTGCAATGAATTCAGGAGCATTACAAAAGATTCTAAGTCCTTGTGAACGGTCGTGGCTGTCAGTTATTTCCAGGAAAGTAGTCTCTCGAGATGCTAGCTGTTCCTTCTCCCACCTTGATTTCACTGCCTCTGAGAGTACCTTAAGCTGGAAAAATTCAGCTTCTTGTGCCAAAAGTTGATTTTCTCGAAACCCCTCTGGTAGAAGAAGTTCTCCGTTCCGTAGGAAGTTGAGGATGTGTCTGAAAAGGAGTCCATCTCTGTCTATGAAATAATGACCATCTGCATCAAATGGGCACATTATTCTTCCATTTATGATCCCCTCCAGAAAAGAATCTGGATACTTGGTTAGTGTCTGTTTTTGTGTGATGTATAGATAACCACCGACATTCAGAGTAATCAGAGACGTTTTATAGTCCTTGTCTAGCTCGGAGCTTTCAGAGTTGCTGTTTTTTTCTTCGCATTCGTTTTCTCTCCTGCTTGCTTTTCTCTCCATTATTGAAGCTAGGACAGCAATACAGCTATCCTGCTTTGCTCTTGTCAGCTTGCAGAGAGGATGCTTCTTGTTAAAAAGCACCTCTATTCAGCTCCAGCTCGATGTTGGAATGGAAATGCTGCTCGCATTGCTCCGACTGTCAGCTTGGGTTTGCAGTAGGTGGCGTATCAGCTGTGTGTGCAGGGAGATAGCAGGAATATGACTGTAAGAGAGAATTTGCATTTAACTGTGTAAGGGAAGAAGTGTTTAACAACTGTTTGTTTTGTTTCTTTCCTTTAAGTAGTTTGCATAGCTTAAGGAGTTCTGCACAGAAATACATACTGATATACTAAATGGCAACTTATTTTTGATATTCGAAGATGTATTTGTAGTGTCATCTGGTCAAATCACATTTTATGGTGTTAAACAGCTTCATTTTTGTTTGTTTCAAGGATTTTTATTTTCACAAAGCCTATTTTTTCACATTGTTTTTTAGTACTGATTACAGTACCTGATGCATACAACAGGACAACACAGAAACAAAAGGTGTCCCTGTTTGTATAGGGGGGGTGTCATCTGTGGAATGTGCACACGCATGTCACTCATTTATCAGGTACATGTGCAAGCAGTAAGATGTTTCCACAGAAGATACTCTGGAAGTGGTGCTAAGGACTTGTTGGTCTAACTCTTTTAAGTTTGTGGCAAAAGCTTTTATTTGCAGTCAAAGGGACTATCCTCACCACAAGAACAGCAGCCTGATTAGGTTTTGCTTTTTGCTTTCCTGTGTGCCATAGACAAAAACAGTCTTACAGGGAGGATTTACCATTTATATTGATGGCTTTTAAGTTACCAAGACTGTCTAGCATCAGTTTGTTCTTTCTCGATAGAAAAACTCAGCTGCCCTGTGGAACAAAGGGCTTGTGTGCTTACAGATAGCTTTGAACATCACATAACACCATAGCTTAGCAACACTGGGGTAGAGAGAGGCAGAAACATCGGCACAGCACACTGGAATATCTTCTCTCCTGTACTTTAAGCCTCCCAGCTGGGTCTTAGAAAAAGATTTCCCCTTTAAACATTTGCAGTTTGGAGAAGGAAAGGAAAAGCTCTCCACACATCTCTATGGGTGTTTCCTTGGGGAGTGGACAGATGGGAGCCACTGCATGCATTCCCCAGCACGGGTGGGAGCAAAGGCTTTCCTTGGGTTAGACCTGGAGAGATGTATTTGTCACTTTACAGGTAGATGTAGCCTGCTTTGTCTGACTAGCAGTGGAAAGGCAGATTATTTTTCTGAAAATCCTTCTGCTCTAAGTATCTTATTCCTACTGATCTCACTGTCTGTAAGGTTGTTTATTGATACCACAGAGTAATCACTATAATATTTTATTATTTGGTAACTGACTAGTGGAAATAAATGTTTTTCTCTCATTCTTCTCCTTGCCAGGGTATCCTATCCCTAGCACTGATATGCTAAATTTTTCTGCTACTGCCTGTGATATATTAAGCAGGTATTATTAATTAGGTTTGATTTACCAGGAATTGGTAATGGTTTTATTTTTAACTCTTTGATGCCATGGATATGTTTAACATAACTTCAGTCAAAGAGATTTCAATCAGTTTATAATTTTTAAACATTTGGACTTTTTTTCAAGATTTACTCCTTTCACTGATTACTAAGTTATTCAAGTTCAAGTTACTGAATTAGTAATTGAGAAAATGAAAATGCAAATTAGTTTCAAGTAAGTTTTTTTTTTTTTCCATTACAGGAGCCATCCATTCAAATGTATTTTATTGTCAAGTGATGGAAAATTCATGTAATGTGTTTAGATCGTGCATAGCTAAAATATTGAACCATGGTATTGTCTGTTAAACCTTAAGAGAATGATTGGTGGTGCTTTCATCTCACACAGTGAACTTGAAATATTTTGAAGCTGAGCTGGGAACCACTGGTACAAGTGAGTAGGGATTTCCTAGGAGAGAAGAGATTTATAAAAGATAAGAAATTTTCCATGTCCAGTTAAGCTGTCTGCATTTTAATAGACAGAATTTACAGAACAGTGTGTGTTCTCTTTTCATCATCTTCTCGATGTTCTAATACTTGCAGCTGATATTTTCCACTTCAGTGAACGAGTAAGTATTCTTTGAAAGATCATGCAAAATCATTTTAGTGGTTTGTATGATAAAATATTCAAAATGGATTTGGTGTGGAAAATATACTCTGTGGAGTTCATGAATATTTACACTTAAACCTTTGAGACTTGAAAAATTTAGAGCTGCTGTAAAATTTTCATCCCCACAAACCCATGTAGCTTTATTTCACTTCTGCTGACAGTCATCTCTAACACAAAATTAAAACCTGGCATTTCTCGGCGAAAGTTTTCCACTTTCTGTGCCATACTACAAGACTTTCCCAAAAAGCTCTCATTCTTCCTGTGCACTTGGTGATACATACAGTATGGTACTGCATGTAATTTTTTTGGGATGGTTTCATATAACTTACTCTTTTTTGAAGGTGTAGCTATGCTGGATTTCCTTTTTCTGTCCTTTTGTCCATGCACTGACAGAACATTCAAAAGTTCATTTTGCCAAGATATGGAAGCATTTATTGTGATCAAGTTAGAGACTTTGACCATTTTTGTGCTCTGGGAGTCTTTTGTGTTGTGTACCAGTGTGTGATAGCTGAGACACGCCAAGTGCATCCCAGATCTTCTTGCTTCTCACTTGGATTGAAAAAGAGTAACGTGCTGCTGGGTGCTTTCCCATGTTGCTCGTGAACTGTCTCTGCCCTGTCCAGCTGAAGTGTCCTGCTTGCCAATATGGGTTAGCAATCCTGAAGTGACTGCTGCTTCACAAATTATTAGTGTCACCTGTATGCTGGGATTGCCATTGAAGTGGTGGAATTGCCATTGAATAGTGCTGGAATCCAGCAATTGAAAGGACATTGTTTTGGTTTCAGATTAAGTCAGAAAATACACCGACCACCCTTGTGCACACTTAGGAGAGTGGATATAGTGTAGTACTCCCTTCCCAAGTTACACTTTGGGTTGCACCAGAAGGGCAATCCACAGAGATTTTCAGATTCTCAATCAGACAAGCTGTCCTGGAGACAGTGAAAATTCAGTGCTGGTGTCTAGCAGCTACACAGAAAAACAAAACATAGGAGGAGGGGGCTAGGCATCTACCCCTCCTTCTGCCCTACATGTTTCCTTTTGGAAAATAACCTCACTCCCACTCACCTTCCACCCTCTTCCTGAAACTCCTGGTCATGAGCATGCCATAGAGCTGAGAGTTCAGGACTGGAACACACTCTGGAAAAGTTGATGCTTTACCAGTGGTTCAGCTTACTTGCCTATCCAAAGAACATCAGCTTTACCGACAGTCTGCTGTCAGTGAAAACAACCTGGTTACAGAAAACAGCTAGATATTTTTATTAGAGTACAAAAGAACATGAGGAAAATTCTCAGCTACAAAGAGGGAGAGAAATTTAGAAGTGTGTTAAGAAGCCATGCTAATGCAATCTGTTAGGGTTATTGAGGCAGTTTGCTAGTCATTTAATGTCATAATACAGAAAATTGGCCAGGTTGTTGGACAATTAGATCACTCAATAGTTCCTGTCTCACAGTGTTGGTAGCATAGAAATTCTCATTTCAATAATATCTCCAGATGCTGATTAAAAGCTATTGAAGCCAAGCTCTACATCGTAATTAAAATAAAAGTTTTTCAAATCAGCAAGTCTGAAAAATTTGCATTCAAGGGTTTCTAAAGGGCTGTCTAAGAAACTGTCAAAGTTGCTGTTGATATTTTTAATAATTTTTGAGCACTGCAATTCTACAAGACTGGAAAAGCAAATGTGGTGCCAATATCTGAAAGATGAATTGGATGAGCCAGGTATTTAAATATGAAAAGGTTCTGTATGAAAAATTATAAAATATCCGGCTTGGAAATCAATCAGTTAAAAATTAAGGGAGGGTAATATAATACCAATCAATGTGGATGGAGAGAAAATGGGTGGTGCAAATTTGTTTTGCCCTTTTTTTTTTAATTAGAATTTGTTCAGAAAAGCTGGTGATGCTTTTTTCTGTTAAATCCTTCAGTATGTTTCATTTGTCATTTTGTAGTAGAATATATACCACCTTAGTTTCCCTATCATTTAGCTAGACAGAGCTTAACCTGCAGGCTTCAAACTGGCAAATGTGAAGCGGAAAGTTGTCACTCATATGTTGCTGTGACTTGGTTCATGGTCCAATTTTTTTCCAGTGAGTGATCAAGGAGGTAGTTGCTGATGGTTTTGGAGATGATACACATGAGAATACAGTTAGTAAGGCAATACATTGCTGATGCAGAACCATTTGGATAGCTGGTTTGGATAATGTTTCATTATCACCAAATACAGAGTTTATATGCCCAGGAATACACTGTAGACAGAGCTTGCAGTACTTACGTTTGCAGGAGAGTTAGGGCAGAGGCTCTGAACTATGTATAATACATCATTGACAGCTGAGCATGAGGTCATTGTTCTGTACAGTGGTCAGTAAAACAAACATAGAATGTATCCCTGGATGCCTTAGTAAGGGAATGCTAAGTCAAGACCTGAAGAATCCTGTTCCGTAGTTGCATAACTACCAGGGAAGGATGTCTGAGAAGGGCACCAGCTTTGAGGCAAGAGAGGTGCCACAAAATGCCTTTAGTCTGTAAGAGTAGAGCTGAGGTCTAGTGAAGGAAAGGACTGTTCCTTCTCCAGCCAACACGTGCAAAACATGCAACACGTGCAGCTGGGAAGGTTAAGTGAGCAGTGTGAGCTTACCAGGGCTTCTGACTTGGATGTTGGTATGCTGCTTTTGGCTGGGGTAGAGTTAATTTTCTTCACAGCGGCTGGTATGAGGCTCTGTTTTGGATTTGTGCTGAACACAGGGTTGAAAATACAGAGATGTTTTTGTTATTGCTGAGCAGGGATTACACAGAGCCAAGGCCTTTTCTGCTTTTTGTACTGACACACCGGTGAGGAAGTTAGGGGTGCATGGGAGGTTGGGAGGAGACACAGCCAGGAGAGGTGACCCAAACTGACCAAATGTTCCAGACCGTGTGACATCATGCACAGTGTATTAAGAGGGGGAAGGTGGGGGACATCTGGAGTGATGGCACTTGTCTTCCTGAGGAACTGTTATATGTGATATGGCCCTGTCTTTGTCCCAGCCCATGCGTTTTCCAGCTTTTACCTTTCTGATTCTATCCCTGATCCTGCTGGTGGGGCAGTGAGTGGTTGTCTCCTTTTTCCCTTGGCGCTGCTCACAAGGCAGAGGAGTTGGTAAGCTCCAGAACCTGACCCGCGTGCTAGCAAGTCTGCCTGTGAGAGACAGTATCTCAGGAGAAACATATATGAACTGGACTTTCTCAGGCCAATAAGAACGATTAAGAAGCTGAAGAATTGGCATAATGGAAGGTTCAAGAAAACCTTGATTTTATTTTTATTAGGCTAGATGAAGGTGGAGACTACATAAGTAGTTGGATGGGCAGAAATGCTTTCCTAACAGGCTCTTCAGCTTAGCAGCAAGACAGTGGCTGGAAATCAAAGCTGAGTGCAGTCAGACTAGAAGAGTAATACATTAAAATCTCCAAGCCAGTCCATCTCTCTCTATAAAAACTACAACAATCCAACCCCTATCAGACCATCTACTGCACAATTCCAGTAAATTTCTCTCCTGCCTATTAACATTGGCTTAAATGTTTCTTCTGTATTCTGTTCTTTGATAATGATTGTCAGCAGGATTCCAAGTTGAAACTGTATCTCCCCAGCATATCTATCATCTCATTGAGACAATAATTGAAATTGCTTTATGAATTGGCACCAGGGCACTCAGGCAGGGAGGTCAGGGTGAGCATGCATTTGGCAGCTAATGATGAACTCATGGATTCTCTGGAGGAGCCTGTCTGGAGCTGCACCAAAGAGGGTACTTTGTACCTGCCAACACAAGATGGGCAACTGAGAGCATGAGACTCTTGGGAAAATGTCTTATTTTCCCTTCTCAGTACTTATCTTAGCTAGTCTTTCAGACTTATTTATTTATTTTGTACTGTCTGCTTTGAGTAGGTGTTTTTAACAGGGAACTACCACTTTAATGCCTAATTCATCCATAACCTTCTAGGCTGATGTGACTATGGAAACATCAAGGCAGATGTGTAGCATTTTGGATATCTTTTCATTGCATCTCTGGTCCTGCAACAGTTGAAGACTGACCCAAGTCTCTGAACTTGAATTTGGTGAATGAGGTCTAATTAGGTTGCAGAAGAAATAAAAACTGTGTTCCCTCACTGAAGTCTTGCGTCCGGAGGTTTGTGTGCGTGTTTGTGTATTCTGCTAGACTCTGAGGTTGTGTTGAAATCTCTAAGAGGGTCCAGGGAAAGTGGGACATAAGCCTTGGCTTTTGCACTGGTAGTGTTCTTAGACAGCAGACAAGCTTAGCTGCAAGGCGGTTTTTGGGAGAGCATGCACAGCCTTGTACAGGAAGTGATTGGAACATTTTGTCTGGACTTAACCGCAAAAGTCAAAAACGTCATTTCGACATTGAACAAGATGCAAATAAGAAACCCAAGACTAATTTAAGTATGGCAAAAATGTCTTGTGATGAGATAATGCATGAGCTTAAATTGGTTCATTTATTGAAAAGATGATTGAGAAGCTGCTTGATTACAGTTTATAAGTACTTTCAAAGGGAGAAAACACCAGGTACTGAAAAGCTCTTTGCTGTAGTATAGAAAGTCATAAGAAGAACCAACTGCTAGAAGCTGAAGTCAAATTCTTATTAGAAATTAAGCAGTAATATTAGTACCACTTTATCCACAAATAAGTTACTAGGTTCTGTAAAGAGGAAAGACCATAAAATTTTTCTGTTCGTGAGACATAGGAAGTCAGGCAAATTAGCCAAGTTGTCTCTTCTGACCATTAACCAGGGAATCCACAAAATCACAAGTATTTTAAAACAAATTTTCTCTGTTTCATTCAAACCTATCTGAAAAAATATGGCATTCTTGCTGCTATCAAAGGTTTAGTTGGAATCAATCCAAGAAATTTTTGTTTAAATCATTTTAAAATACATGATATCTATGCAATTGCTTCTGGCATTATTCAGGGATAACAGATGTAGTAATATTTCAGTCTATAAGGTGATAGGAAACCCACAGGTGTCTCAGAGTGCGTTGGGTTACTTGGGCATCAGTATTTTGTCATCTTGCGTGACATTGCCAGCAGAAGGTAACAGTGACAGTGTAGTGCCCTTGGAGGGACATTTTAATTCTGAGAGCTAACCAAGCCTTTAAAACTCATCCTTTCTTTTAATGCAAGGCTGATCCAGAGGTGTTTGTTTAACACATATTTCACTGGCTGTGCCCAAAACAGATGGATAAATTGACATGTGGTCCTCTCACATACACACAATATGTGCTAGAACATCATAGTAAAGTGAAGAAGTTTGCCCACCATCACTTCTCTCTTCATTTCTGCATTAAGTTGCTCTTAATCTTTGGGTTTACCTACCTTTATGGTGTAGGCTGGTACTCTGTTAGTTATTGTTGCTTTAGGCAAAAGGTAACAAAGTGACTGTGTCACAGAGGTGAATATACAGAGGAGTGTTACCTAAATACAAGTATGTGGTGTCCTAGATTGCTAACTGAAAGCTTTTGTGTCTTTTCCCTGACTGTTATCATATGTTGTATTATTACTTTTTTGCACTGTGTTCCTTTAGTGTACTTTTAAAAAAAATTATAACAAGAGAAAATGTGGTACTCTTTTTCCTGAGAATAAGAATAAAATTAGCTTTTGTTTTATCTTCCACTAATTTTGGATACTTTGATTATCAGGTTCTCTTTGTAGATTATTTTTTTATTGTCACTGATTGTATTAATTGCCCATTTACAGAAAACTTCCTAGATAATAATCTGGGTGCAACATCTAGAGAAAGGAGTTGCAATCTCTTATTCAAAATTTGATCTCTGTGATTCATTCTTAATATGTAAAACACCTGAAGAGAAAACAAGGAAGTGTAGGCTATACCAGCTATGTAAATATGCTTTTCCTGCTTATTTCTTTGGTGTCTAAATAACAGAGATTTTAGAACTTGATTTGAGAACTTAGAATTATGTTATATTTAGTAAATTCTTAATTAGTAAAAAGTAGTTCAAATGTTGACCATCTTGGTGGATCTTATTTTAACATCCAGTTTTACTTTGTTTTCTTTTCATTCTAGATAAACTTGCCCTGGAAGGAATAGTGGTGCAACGTGCCGAATGCAGACCTGCAGCTAGTGAAAATTATATGAAGCTGAAAAGGTAGGAGTCCTTCATGACAAATGATATGTGATATCTGACTTTGGTGCTTTTATTATTGCCTTACTAGGGAAGGATGATTTCAGTATTATCATGGTCTTACACCAGATTTACACAGAATCAGAACTGATCTTGCTTTTGGAGTTGATTTACTGGGAGGGAATGGAGGCTACTGTGGGAGTTTTGTCTCCCTCTGGTTTTGTCTGGTATGATGTATGATGTCTCCCACTGTATTTGTCTGGGATGATGCAGACTTCTGCATCCCATCATAAGCAAATTTCTTACTAGAGCACATGTACCGTTTCATATCTGAACATATGACTGTATTCAAATGTGATTGAAGCTGAATTTCCTGAGGACTTAAGGAATTACATTGTTCTGCTTGGGATGCACTTCTTGAGTGTGGGTTTCTGTGGATCACCCAAGTTTAATTTCACTTTACACTGTGCCATGCTAGACAAAAAGGATTTCTGAAAAGATATTTAAAATGTCCAAAATAGGAAAGAGTTTCTGGAGAAGTGCTGTACCTAAACTGGCATGCTTCTTAGGAAAGGTAGTTACTGAAAATACTAGACTTGACATGGAAATCACAACACACACATTTAACAGGATCATTTAGCGACTTCTGAAAATTAAAGCTAATACCTCTAGAATTTACCATGTGATTCATATATCTTATGGGTAATTAACTTGATGATGTTCTCTAGTAATCAGATTTTGGATTGCATTGTGCCTGACATTAAGTGCATCTTTATGTATTTTAAGCATGTGACTTTTCATTAAATCACCTTTTTGTACTGTGAGTTTGTTGTAAATAGAGAAACTCAAAGCAGGAAATTTCAGGAAGAGAATTGTCCATGACTGCTTTCAGAATTGTAAAAAGAAACACAGAAAATGCTGTGATGTTTTTCACCAATGCCTGATCTGATTTCTGTGTATCATATATATTTTCAGTATCTTGTATTTTATTAACCTTCTCTGTCACCTAAATTGCTCCAGTATTTCCTCAGTGAGTTCATTCAGTTTTGACATTTTATGTTCTAGCTGTTGGCAAATTAGTACCATAAGCTTGTTCCTGTATAGTGAACTACTTCATTTCAGATGGAGTTCTGTGATTGCTGTCATGGCTTTTGTCGTCAGTAGGAAATGGAGTATGAAGCAACTAGAATATTATAGAAAAGGACTCATTTCAATCTGGCAGTTTTAAATATACATGAATATAGACTGTAAGATGTATTTGCTTCATAATTGTTCTAATCACAGGTTTCCTGATCCAAGTGCTTTTCTTGCATTTTGTACATAGTTGATCAGATAAGCTTCTTCTGGTAAGGCCCCAGGAGACTGAGAGAGAACTGATAGCTTTAATTAAGTATTACCCAAACTTTGAATTTTTCAGCATTCTACTTTCTGTCATGCATGCATGAATGCAGCCCCTCCTGGTCTTCAGTTTTGTCATGTTTTACTCCTATAGGAGCAACAGAAGTACAAAAGCAGATTTTTGTCTCTGAAAACACTGACAGGTGAAAACAATGGTACTGTTGTTTTTTCCTTCCTCTAGAAAAATTGTCAGGCTGCTTATTCCTACTTTCTAAGTTTCCATGTTGTTAAAGATTTTTTGCCTTCTACCAAGAAGTTAAAAAAAAATAGTCTGATCTGTTGAGAATCAGCATGAGATTTAGCACATCTAGCAGTCACAGCCTCAGAAGGAATTGGTTTATATCCAAATACTGTATCTGGTATTTGAGTAGTAGGATCTAACTTTTCACTCCCTTTATGCTCTCCCACCCTCAACATGCTACAGTCTGTATATAAAAAAAGGTGACAGCATTAAAGAAAAAACACATACAGAACATAGAGAACTGTGTTACATTAAACCATTTTTTTCATTTTTCTATTTACTGTTGTGCTTTGTATGAGAGACTCTTCAAAGATGGAATTTATAATATTGATAAAACAATAAGTCTATTGTGTAGGCTTTGAGTGTTATAATACTAAGTTGAGTTGGGGAAGAAATAAAATTAAAAGATAAATGCAGTTGCTTCAAATGTTTAAGATCTAGAAAATGAAGCTGCACACTCTCAAAATCTGTAATCTTTTTTTTTTTCTGAGAGCTGGCTATAACCAAAAAGGATTATATACTTCCTGGTATTAAATGCAGGTACGGATCCTATTTTGCCGTGTGCATCTGGGTCAAGGAGATCAGCTGATGGATGCATGGCGTGGCATTGGTTTCCTTGCTGCTCTGTAGAGTTTCAGTGTGAGGATGAGTTGATGGGCTTGTGATGGGCTTGCCAGCATTTAAGTGGGACATAAGTGTGACGTGTGGGTTTAAGGATGGATGAGGAAACTCCAGAAACTGATGACATGTGTGAGTGAAAGCATTACCAAATGTACTAGTCAGGAGTGCTTTTTCTTCCAGCTTTTGATTTGATTACAGAAAGGATGGAGATGACTGATGTTTGCAACATGTTGAATACAAGGCACAAATGTGTGTCTAGGGATAACTGCTCCCTCACTAAGGTAAAACGGAGGTTGTATGACTTGGTATTCCATTTTTCAGGTTTGTAGTGGGTATATTTATTTAAATTTTTTCAGTTTTCCTTTCCATTCTAGAAGAGGGACAAATGCCTCGAAAATCCCACTATCCTGCGCTAGTAAAGTTTTGTGCTATTGAACTTCCCACAAGATTTTTATTAGCAGTGTATTTCGTCTTCATAGCACCTTAATGATTTAGTTTACATTTGCAGTTATTGAGGCTAGCTGGAAAAAATGTGGTTTCCAAGCACCCGTCATGGTTTCTGTCTTGTGGGAGTGGATCTCATGATCCCATTTAAAAATATTTGGACTGTGTAGGGAAAAAAGTAGGCAGACCATTTCTAACTGCAGACAGCTTTGCTGTGCAGTGTCAAAGAAAATACTGTGCCTACACTACTCTATGATAGTTGCCTTCTTGCCCCATGGAGCCTGTCAGACAGTGGGGGCACATGTGAACTGTGGTAGCAGTGTGTGTGTGTGTCACAGGTGGGATCACACACATGGCTCACTGTGCAGCACACTCTGTATTTGCACCAGGCTTGTGCCCGCACCATCCCACCATCCATGTATTCCAGACTGCCTTTCCCTTCTGTCACGCTGCCTTAGGCAGGCTTCACATCCTCTCTAGCCAGTCCCACGTGAACTCAACTATTTTCTTACTGTAGTCAACTTTCCACCATGAAGATGCATTATCTGTACCTTAATTTTGTCTTTCTGAGGCTTAAGAGATTTTAATTTCATGATCCCAATGTTTAACCACCTTGGATTAATGACCCTCCCAAAGAGGGAGATTTTCCAAGCAGCTTGTCTGCGCTGGGAAACATAGGGCACAGGAAGAGAGGAGTTCCTCAGACATTCAGGATCCCTTCAGGCTCCAGATGACTTGAGAGAAGATGAGAAGAAGATTTTGATACTCCAGATGACTTGAGAGAATATGAGAAGAAGATTTTGATACTCCAGATGACTTGAGAGAAGATGAGAAGATGATTTTGATACTCTTAAGGGGTGTTTGCTATTCACAAAAGAGGGAAAATGGAGAGCTGGGGTTGTGCAGGGGGGAAAAAAAGAGGCATAAAGATTCCTTTCTTCTTTTTTTTCTTTTATACACTTTCTGGCATATGAATTATATTGGTTATGGGAATTTATACTTTCTTAAATTTTGGGAGAGGCTATTGATCTGATTACTGGATCTCAGCTTCCTTCTTTCTTTTGTAAATACCTGGAGACAGAGGATAAAAAAATAAGGCTTTGCTGGTTGTCTTACTGTTCTCCTTTTGTTTTACCTTCAAATGGCTTCATTACAGCATGGCATGAAATTTGCCTTCTTTCAGTATTTTAAATATCATTGCACCAGTTGTAGCCATCTCAGATTCTTTTCTGCCACATTACCTGTTTCCATCCTTGCACTGGTCCTCACATCCATTCTCTTTATCCCTCTGATCATAGCAAACTCTCTTCTTCCCCAATACTTTCTCAGACCCTCTTTCCCATTTCTCTTCTCCATTTCCTCACAGAAAAAAAAAACATTTTCAAAAGTATGTGGAGCACATCAGTATCTTGTATATTTCATTTTAAGATAAAGTTAAGAAGAAAAAAAATCTCTGAGAGTGACTTCTGCAATGCTCCAATTCAGATTGACATTGTCAAGTTGAGTAGTTACAGAAAAGTCTCCAGGGCTGCTCAGGTCCTCTTCACTGGGGTGGCTGGGCACCAGGCTCGCAGTTCTCAGAGGAGGTTTTGAAGGCACAAGGGAGGTGCAGCTCAAGCAGTTGATGAATTGTGTGAAGTATTGGTTAGCACTTCTGCAGCCATGGAGGGTGGCAGGCAAAAAAGGATTAGTTCAGTACCCTTGTTTCATTCATCAAATGTGATGCTGAAATGCTGCTCACCTTTCCCAATGGCTTTTGGAATACTCTGATTTGACTGTACCTAATCTGAATTACTGAGGTCTCAGAAACCTTACCCCAAGCGAAGAATAAGAAGATGTCCTAGGATTACCAAAGCCTAGAAGAGCCAACGTTTAACAGTGCAACAAGGCTGTAATCCCTATAGCTCTCTTAAGTAGTTTTAAAATACACCTTGAAGTGTCACTAGTGAAAATAGTGATTGCCAGTATGACAGCTTGTAACAAGGCTGCAAGAATTCTTTGTATCTTCTTGCTTTTTCTTATAAGAGTTTTCTACAGAAAATATAACGAAAGTCCTTAGAAAAAGCTGCTGGAAGAAACGTGCATAATAGACTTTTAGAAGTAATGGGTTGTTAAATATTGTAGAATAATTAATGAACTTCCACATTTGAAAAGTCACATTTCTTTACAACCACATAGTGGAGGCCTCTAGAAGTCCTGAAGCTTGGTGTTCTAGGTCAAGCAAGTAATATTAAATTAGTGCAGATGAGTTGCTCACCTTTCCTAAAGTACTGACTGACTGACAGTTCAGAATATTGCTGAAAATGAGCATTATGCCAGGGGTTTGGGGTTTTTTTTTGTTTTGTTTTTTTTTAATTTGGGTTGTTTTGGTTTTTTTCCTTTTTTTCCCCCCCACAAATACTTCCTACTAGCAGAAGAAAATGAGTCATTTGACCACCATGCCACTTATATATTCTTGTAGATATGCTTGGCTATGAATTCCTTTCCAAAATATGTATGTATGAATACATTTGTGCATTTTCCGCAAAGGCTGGCGTGCTGCACAAATGCTGCTCAGTTTGTTTGAGGTGAGAAGCCATTTTTATGCAGGGCTGAGATTGCATCTGCCTGTCAGTCAATGCGACCTTGATTTTTCAAGTATTTAAGATCCGTTTCTCTGGCTTGAAGCAAGATTCAGCATAGTACAGAAACACATTCCTGGGATGTTTTGAGTTACTCACCAAGTACAAAAAATAATTTTCTTTTTATATGCTAGAGTATGTCCAATTCACAGTTTTTCCTGAGGAGTTATGTGTAGTTTGTAGAAAATTAATGTTAATCATGTTCATACAGCTTATGCTGTACTGTTATGTATTTTATATTATTCATTTGTTCCTGGACACCCGCCAGTTTTTAACAAATCAAGCAAATAACACTAATTGTGAACAATTGGAGTGCAAAGTAACAGGCACACTAGTACTTCAGTATCTGTGTCCATTTTTGATACATTTTTTTCACATTTTAGTAACAGAGTAGTGGAGAGAAGCAAGTAAGAAAAACAAGGTTTAAGTGAGATGAGCTCAGCAGCACAGAGAAGTCATTATTCTCCATTGCAGAGGTCAGGAGTGTTGCTTTTGTTTGTTTGCTATATATATATATTTTGTGATCTTAGACTCTTTTCACCGTCTCTTGTCCTTTTCATTTTGTCTGCCATTTTTTGTTGTTCTTACAAGTGGTGTTCTGAGGCTGGATTTTAATAGGTCTTTTATATTACCATGCTTTTTTGTTCAGTGATGTGAAAAAGGTTGTCATTTTGATCGCTGCTTCCAGGCATTATAATGATGCTAATAAATAAGGCATAGCCTACTGTTGGTAATGCAGCAGGTATTTTATCGTATTTCTCTTAAATCTGCAGATGGATGCAGAATATGTTCTTTTTACCCCACTGTTGTCTTCAGCTTCTAGCAGCCAAATGTATATGGGCTAATCTGAGAGGGTTGTTGGTGGGGAGAGGGGAAGAGGCATAAGACATTCCTTTCTTTTTTTTGAATAGAATAGAATAATAGAATTATGTTGGTTATGGGAACTGATACTTTCTTAAATTTTGGGAGAGACTGTTGATCTGATGACTGGATCTCATTTTCCTTCTTTCTTTTGTAAATGCCTGGAGACAGAGGATAAAAAAATTGGGCTTTGCTGGTTGCCTTACTATTCTCCTTTTGTTTTACCTTCAAATGGCTTCATTACAGCCTGGCATGAAATTTGTCTTCTTTCTTTTTTTTAAATATCATCATTTCCAGGTGAGAGTCACAGAATCACAGAATTGTTGAGGTGGGAAGAAACCTCTGGAAGTCATCTGGTCCAAACACCCCTGCTCAATTAGGGCCACCTAGAGCTGGTTGCCCAGGATTATGTCCAGATTCCTCTGCATTTCTCTGGAACTGAAATAGCTTCTAAATACAGAGCATAGTGAATGTGTTCTGTGCCTTTTTAGAAAGGTATATTGTTGATAGAAGCCTAGCATGAAGGTCATTTTCAGAAAGAAGAGAGCTGCTTTGGGATGCATATTTTAGAAGAGTTTATGGCTAACACTCCATGAATTTTTCCTTATACCTTGGGGAAGGAAATCAATAGTTGTAATTGGAGAGTTCTCATTGTCCTGGGTTTGTTTTTTTTTGACAGAAAGTTCATGAAACAGCGGCCCTGCACTTAAGAACATATCTAGTTTGCCTTTATGGTAATTAGCAAAATAGCATCCATTTCCTTTCTATCTGCTGAAAGCAGTGAGGCTAAAAATAGTCACCCTGGAGTATGTTCAGACTTCAGTCGTAGCCAGCTTCCTCAGACTGGAAAAAAGCTTCACTCACTACCAGTGCTCAGCACCGAAAGTTCTGGATATTTATACTTCTGGTAAACCTTCATGTAAGTGGCATTGATTCTTTCTCATGCAACCAGAGTCCTTGGTGTTGTACAATGCTGGAGATCTTTTAACCTTACTGTTTACCAGGGCAACAAAAATTACAAAATGTCTCTGCGGTTAAGGTGCTTTCCAGATTTCAGTGAGGGACTTGTTCAGTATGTACGAACATCCTTCCTCTTCCCAGAGTAGCACATTCATTTTCATCCTCTTTTCCATCTGTAATATGAAAGTGGGTGAAAATGTGAGAGTTCAGTTTTAAGTACCATGACTGATATAGTGTTACTGATGTAAATAAAAAAGCTCATTTCTTCATCGGTGTCAGCATTTCCTCTGTTGCAGAGCTCACCAATGCTCACAGATCTTACTGGCCACCATTCCAAGTGCTGTGGTCATGTTAAGTACTGCCAGTGTTTTGGGTTCTCCAAAACTGCTTTGGCAGCTACCAGCCTGACAAATGCAAATTTTCACAATATGTAAAATGTCAACACCATACCACATCTACTCTTTTTAAGCCACTTTGTTCACACCATACTGCTGATATTTAGACTTTGTAACAGATCAGTAGACAGGCATTGTCCAATAGTTCCCTGCTGCAAAGGAGCTCCAAAAATTCTGTGATATCGTTGAGTACTAAAAATTACCTGGTGCAGAATCAAAGATTAGAATCATCAGGTGGAAAGTTCTGTTGCTGATGTATTGATTTCCTGGCTTATCAAAACATTCCTGAAATATATGAAGCTACAGGAAGGCACTGAAACAATAGTCTGAAAGGTGGCAGGGTGCACATGTGTCCCTCCAAATAGCACCTGTTACTTGGGATGTCACCAGCTTCAAGGAAATTTATAGATAACAAACCGTCCATTCTGTTTCTGGTTCTTTTTTGAAGGAATGTCTGTCTGTAGGACTCTAGTGCTTATCAAACTGGGTTTCCCTGTGATTTGTAGGTGATTTAATTCCTGGAGGCATGGCAAAATTCCAGTGGGAGCTTAAGCCCTTGAGTGTCATAGGACCAGCTACACTGTGGGGGAAAGCAGTGGAGGCACCTCCTGTGCTCCTCAAAGGCTCTGTGGGTGGAAAAGATGCCAACTTTGGAAATTAATCACAGCATTGCATTTTATGGAAGACTTTCATTCTCTAAATGCTTCAGATACTAATACAAGATACTGAGGCAACAATCAGTTAGTACTCAGTCACAATCCTGGAATGTTTTCCAAAAGAGAGGATGTTGTGCAGCCACCTGCTAATGCTTGAGTCTGGGATGTTTTTAAAAAGGCTTAGGACTTGAATTCAAATTAATGCATAAAATGGAAAAGAACAGTAAATTGCTTTATTTTGCTTTAAGCAAGAGATATAATGTAAAATTCTTTGAAATTCACTCATCTAGTCTACTTAAAATCACTTATTTTTCTCTTGAATCATCTGGATAGAAAAAATGGGATTGCCAGTATCAAAGGCCAACAAATTATACTTAAGCTGCAAATACTGTGAAGGAACTTTAAGGTCATAGGAGGCTTATTTACACTTCAAATCAAGTGCAAATCATTTTCAGTAATATTTTTCACAAAAGCTTTTCTACAGACTGTTACTTCCCATAGCTTGAAAGCAGCAGAAATTAATACAAAGGGCCACTGTCTGAAATATTTCTTATGTCCATTCATGTGCTTGCACAAATTTAACAATTTCATATAAAAACAATGGCTTGCAAATTCTTTGTTCTTTTCATGGCTTCATTTAAATACAGATATATCTGCTTATGGCCTTAAGGAAAACATATGCTGCTATTTTAATTCAGTTATCCTTGCAAGACTGACATGACTGTGAGAGAATGAGGTGGTTTCTCTTTGAAATGGTATTTTATCAACATAATATGACTTAAATGTCAGTTCGAGTGATGTGTAAATCCTGAATGTATTCCTTCCTTTCAAGTCTACATTGAGTTTGAAATTTGCAAGTTGCTTTGTGCTTTTTAATGAAATACATTTTTTAACTGAACCTTGTATACAGTAATTGCACCATTCCTGAAGTCTGCTATGATGCTTTTCCTAGACTGTTGCCTCCTTTGTTTGCAGTCAGTAGATTTGCTGGGCTTTTAGTAATTGTCATTTTGGTATCTGTGATACTTCAGTGAAAATATTGTACTGTACACTAAGCCACTGCCACTGTGAGGACTCAACACAAATGCCTCTGTGCTAATAGGAAGAGTATTACAACTCAAACCTGGCTGTATATTTGTTGAATAGTACAGTGAAACTCTTGTAGGGCTTTATCCATACCTGAGACTGAAATGAGTTTTTTCTGAGCTAACCTTGTACCTTGAATGTTGTGATGACCCCAAGAGGAAAGCATGAAGAGTGCTTATGGACTCTGCTGCTTAGATCTTTCCCTGCTGGTCCTGGCAGAAAGCTGGAACTGAGGCACCTTTGTGACAACTACCGGTGATCATTAAGATTTAGGGTCAGTGTTACTTTAGTTTGCAATTTTGTATAAGTTTTTTCTGTAGTATGTCTTCTGTAGAGCACATAAATGTATGATAGCACGCACGGTCTCAGTCCCCAGTATAAGTGCAAACAAGGTGATTGGGAGCAGTCTGGTGGAGAAGGACTTGAGAATATTGGCAGGTGAAAAATTGGACATGAGCTGGCAGTGTGGGCTCACAGCCCAGAAAGCCTCTCGCACAGGAGTTGTAAAGATCTGTTTTACCTTGGAGTACCATGTTCCAGGTGACTGCTCTGTGCTTTCTCAGTGCCTCACAAGAAGACTGAAATGTTCAAACCCAGAGTTAAAATGGATAGTGCATCACTTGAGGGCTGTTAGCTTCTCCTGTTAAAGGTGCTTGCAAGCCACAAATTGAAAGCAAGGTGTAGCATAAAGTAGTGAAACTTAGAGAGATTATATACTGCTACTTGAAATTAAAGTTTCCAACAGAGTGTAATTAATATAGCAAAGCCACTAAATGGAAATTATTTTTAAAATATTCTCATCTTCACCTGAGTTGCTGACAACCCTCAAGGCTGATAATGTTCTGCACTAAAAGTGATTCTGCATGCCTGAATTAATATCCTATTGATATTCAAACATATCCTGTTGGTAGGTATTGATATATGTTACCTGCCCTATCAAAGTTATTTAATTTTCTTTTCTTTGGGATCTGTTGTCTCTACTAGTGTGTACCATAAGCTATCTAAAACCATTTCAAGTTGAGCCATCTCTGAACAGTTTAGAAACCGCTGTGTGTGCACTCCAGAACTTAGGTTTAAAAGGTGAAGAAGTACAATAGTGAAACCTGTAGCATCAGACTGATGAGATTTGGGGTGTTTTGGAGGACAGGCTGATTTTTTTTTTCAGTTGGTCACTCTCTGTGTCTTCTTTTATCCTCTACCTTCCCTTCCCTCATCCAGGGTACTTTTCTCACTCAAATTTTATGTGAGCTGGATGCTTCTGGCGTTGTCAAGCACTCAAATACTTGCTGGTAGAAGTTTAGGGTGGCCCTTTCTGACTAAGGTGAAGTTGCAGGTTTATCCAGGTGTTATTTTCAGCAGCAGTTTTAAAATAAAAGAAATTTAAATCTGTGCTCAACTCATACAGTGCATTTTATTGATAACTTTATGTTTGATTTTCCAAATGCCAAACCTCCCACCTTATCAATGTATTAGTCCATCCTGACAGACAGTTCTGAGAATTAATTCTGCAATTCCAAAAATACCTGCCAGAAACTAACAGGTACAGCACTGTCTTGCAGGTCTTGGACACACTGAAACAGTAACTGAGAAAAATGTGAACAGACTGGGTCCTAACCAAAGTTAATGGCAATGAAATCTTTATGTTAGGTCTTTGAACAGGTCCATATTTTCTCAGAAATATCTGACTAACCCCTTTCTTAATGATAGTGGCAAAATCAGGAGGAACTATACCCTGTAGCTTGTAATATAAATTTGAATTACTGCCCTGCTGTTCCCTCAGATTATGTGTGTGTTCTTGAGTGCTGAGACCCTGCCAAAGAGGAAGATAAAGAAGAAATAGTAATGAATTAAACAAAGAAACAGCTCACCAAAGAGCTTTCCTCTGTTACTTCTGCTCTTGGTTTTATTCACTTCTGAGGCTTTGTGCTGCATTCCCAACAATAGGAATGGGAAATTTGGGGATTTTACGGGGTTCCTTTTTGTTTATGACATAAGGTTCTTGACTTAATGATTCCAGTCTGCAGACAGTTGAGATACTCAGGCTTCTGTCCTTCTTCAGAAGTGGTTGACTTCAGAACAGTGTTAACTCAGGGTAGAGTTAGTCAGGAACGTGACAATACCTTTAAGTTGACGAATCTAAGTGTAAAAAAATAGCTTAACATGAGACCTTATCTTCCCATGAACTCAGGCACTTGTTAGCCCTTAGACCATGATGCCTGTAATAGTGCAACCACTTCAGATCTAAAACCAAAAGGAGGTGAAAAAAATCACTTTCAGAATGGTTCAGATTTTTTAAAAAGGTGTTTAATTTGGCCTAGAAGTACTGAGACACACATTCTGTCTGCTAAGCTTGTTTTTGAAAGTTCCTGTGTCATGTCTGAAAAGATCCTAGCTCTCCAGCAGTTTTAACTATAGCTGTTTCTGAGGTTAAAGAAAGCCCTGTGTTCAAAACATTTTACAAGGTTGAATATTATCTCTATCATACTCGACTCCATTTTTTTTTTCTAACTGGAAAACAGACAGGAGATACAGGAGCACAAAAATATCCATAGCCAGATTTGTTTTTGTGAAAAAAGAGAAGAAAATCCCTGCATTCTGGGATATATTCTGAATTGTGAAGTCATCTTGAAAGAGAAATTTCACTGTATGTGAGTGTAGGCGGGAGTAGAAAAATATGTGGTAAAAATAGCAGACTACGTGGAAATTAACACCAATATGTGGATGCATACCTGAAGATGTTAAATGATAATATCTGAGAGAGAATTATGCTTTAGATGTATATTTATATAATACATTTCAAACTAAAATTAAAAAAACACAAACCAAACCACCTGTATATAATTTTCAAATTGCATTTCAAATAATTTCTGTATTTTGAATTCTAATTTCAGCTTAGATACTGGCTTCTGTTTTGACTTTGGGAACTGCTTAGAAAAATCAAAATAATTTTAATTATTCTGTAGGTGGTGGCTCATGTTGACAAAGAACTTTTCAGTGAAGTCCATGAAAACTAAGTACTCTTACTCTGAAGTAAAATTCAAGGAATAAGTACTACATCCTGAAAGTATGAAACTATGATCAAAATGCTGAGAGCATTAAGAAATCTCTGAAGTGCAGGAAGGAAAGACTCGGTTAATAAGAGGTTAATTAGTCAAAACTATGATTTTCAAAACAAGAGAATGTTTTTGTAGGCTCTCATGAAGCACATTATGGGTACAGCAAACAGAATTTTTTCATATGCCATGTTTATGGTATCAGAAGCAAAAGATACATCTTGTAGATTGACAAAATATAGAACTTCATGAGGTTAATTTGTACTGTATAAAATAAACTGCCTTCTAAGTCAGTATGGTAAAGCAACTGGGAAAACCACTGATACATTGAGCTCTGTTTTTATTCTCTTACTGTACCTAATGTCGTCAGAAAACCACATTTCAGATGTGCTCTTAAGTGTCAACTGGTCTTTGTTATTATCAGCAGGAAGCAGGAGCAGCATATGTCTATGGGAATGCAATTTATGATAAAGTACACCTAATTAAATCTCTTGAGGGTTTATATTCACACATGCTGTGAAACTGAATCATATTAATATTTCCTAATAAATTGTAGCAGAATTAAAGCATCTGTTTTAAATTTCTAACTGTGCACCTAAATCTCATTTCCCAGTCTTTATACCACAAATTTACACTAACATGAAATGCACTTTATTACTGCCATATCGACCATGAGGGGTACTCAGGGCAGCTTGGAGAGAAACACCTGCAGCGTAGTTATGCTGCCACATATTAGAGTAGGAGTAATGGTGTAGGTTTTATAAATTGATGCTTAAATCACCCAACTGGAGTAGATTATTAAAGCTGTTTTTATTGCTGTTTCTCCTTATAACTCTTTTTAGCCCTTTTTCATATTAGTAGACAAATATCTGATGTAGTAACCACTCTAGGGGTGAAAGCTGCTTCTCACAATTTGTGGGATCTTAGCAAGGACAAAGCTAGCAAACAGATCTGCCAGATTTAAGACATTTCATTGAAGTATTACAGAGTATTTTTTCCCTCTTCTCCATCCTGTACTCTCAGATTTGCATGGTCTGTTACAGAAAGAATTAACAATTAATACATCCTTTTTCTGCTTTAAAAAATGAAAAACTAACTTTGAATGTCACTTGGATATTAGTCTGTACTCTGGAGGTGGTTTATTATTAGCATTTAGATTTTTTTATTCTTTCATTAAGCTGTACGCAGGTGAAATGCTCCGTGAGTAAATGATAGATGAGCATGCACAGTGCGCATGTAGGTTTTTGTTCCTGACATGCCTACGAGCCAATGCTTATGGAAGGTGAGCTATTGTTCTGTGTATTCAGTGAAGTATATTAGCTGCTGCATAGTCTGTGCTTGTGTTACAAAATCTGGCAGAACATAGATTGGAACATGGCGGTTATTTGTTTAATTGCCTTATAGGCTCTTAAAAATATAGGAAGTTTTCTGTTACACTCTACTTCATGTTTGTAAGTGTGCATAATACAGCTGAAAGAAATATTTCATATGTTTCAATTACCTAAGCATAGCATTTGTGGAAGTCTAGAAACTGGCTAAACAGAGGACAATAAATAGTATTGTACTTTTGTCTTCTGTGTATATAATGAGACTTCAGCTGTATGAAGGAAAGTAAGACTTGTGAAAGCTGCTTGAAAAGCAGCTGCTTGGTCTAAACAGACACAGTCATTCATCTAAATTAATGAAAAAAGAGCAAACAAGTGATAAATGGATCTATTGTTACTATTTTCCGACAAGGATTTCAAACTGTAATTTCTTTTAATATAATTTTTAAATAAATACTTCAAAATTATATATAAGGAATCACAGGTACAGCGTTACCAGCTTTAGTGAACCCAGGCTCTCATGTTTTAGCTATAGATACACAAGTTAGGAAATAAAATGGCAGACGTATTTTAGTTGTGGTTTTATTTCTCTGAAAGGGTCAGTAAATTCCAATGAGTTTATACACCTCAGGGACTTTATGGTCCCTGAACATCTGTGTATGAGCCTAGAACATGGCCCTTGAAAACCATAACCTCACTTGCAGAGGAATAGAGCCAAATGAAATGTATGTAATTAGTGGTGTGTTCCAATCTGTACATGGGCAGTTGTATGATTGGTGCTGTGTAAATACTGCAGCGATGAACATGAGTAATGAAAGTCAGGAACTGCCTAATTATGCATGGAGTAATTTGAAGATTATGGGCAGATCCATTTCAGAAGCTGATGAGTGAAACACAAGTGTCCTATGTATCATCCAGAGAAGATGAAGAAGAGTTATAAGCCTGTTTTCCCACGTGTCACATGTGCCACAGTTTTAATAAAAGAATAAACACAGAATTCAAGTCTAGGATTTAGGAAGTCTGGCGAGTGCAAAATAGCAGTAATACTTGGTATAGATATCTGAAACTTGCTAAAAAGCAAGTGCACAAGCTCTTATTAAGTTCAGAAAGACCAGTGTTCTTTTTGGAAGCAATGGAAGCATCATGTTACATGGGCAGCTTTGGTGTTTACCGGGGTCTTTTGATGTATTTCTGTACCTGTGTAAGAAGTGACTGATGCACAAGGCATTTATTTAGCAAAATTTAAAAGGCGGAAATCAAACAATGTTGTGAATCCATGTCATGCTGCACTAACAAGGTAGTTACTAGGAGCTTTTAGGCCCTGATCCTTAAATCCTATCAAATGGAGGAAGGCTTCCATCAGGTGCAGCAGTTATTAAACCACCTCAGTAATGGTGGTGCGGAATCCCAAGCGTTAGCTATGTTTTGTGATCGTATAGTATTTGGTTTGCTTTTTCTTTTTTTTTTTTCCTTTTCTCATGGGTCTGCTCCCACTATGTAAGCAAAGACAATGCTTCCATAAAAGTGAGGATTTTTCCCTGAAATAAAATGCAATGTGGAGGCCACCCATTCTGCAGCACTGCCTTCAGAGTGATTAAATGTTGTTCTGTCTCCCAGGTGCTCTTCAGATAACCTGGCTTCTCACACTGGCTTGACAGTTACATCTCCTCTCTTTATTAATCTCTATGAACACAAGCAAGTGCCCTGGACTAAGTTAATGTCAAAATAAAATAAATTGAACCTGGCCTTCTCTTCAGTTTTGTGTGAATTGAAAGTCCCCTGTGAAAGGAATTGAGGCTAAAAAAGTAATCTGCTCTGAGCTGTCAGGGACCAGGCAATTAGTGCACCCTGCGTTTTTGCCTTCTATTAAGGTAAATCAGTAGCTTCATTCACAGTATAAGCATTTTCCTTACTTCTAAAAACATAATGTTTTGCTTTGGTTTTGTTCAGAATTTTTCTGAAGTTTAAAAGATAGTTGAAGTTTTGGAAAAATGTAAAAATACTTCCAGTTCATTACAACATTAATAAAGAAGGGAAAGAAAAATCTGTTTTAGAGGATTTAAAAGCTAGATGACAAAATTATTCTTGTTCAGATACAGCTTCTTGATGAAGCAAATAGAAGTCTTTTAGAACCAACTCTCTCAAAGTGACTCAAACCAGACAGTATCCTGTCTTCAAGGAAGATGAAGCTCTAGATATTAAAGAAAAAATAACAACCCATAAAACACCCCTCAAGATTACAAGAAAGATACACTTTAATCCATCCACAGTTTCTATTCCTTGTTGAATTATCCTTGAGGATTCCCTATTTTGGCATCTGGATGGAGATTAGAGTGCAGTAGTAGTTTCATTGCGTCCACCAACAAATTAATGTGTTTATCTAAGAACCCCAAGTAGAGAAAATTCTATCTTATGTCCCTCTCCTAAGTGTATCACAAGTACAGGAAATTAATATTTTAGGGAGGCTGTTCAGGGGCCTCTCCTTTTTATTTGTTGGGTTTCTTCCTCCCTGTTTTGCCTTTATTCCTTTTTGAATAAATCCTTTTTATTTATGTAATTCTGACTTCTAGGTTATTAAAAAAAAACCTCTTCCAAAACCCTTCTAATTTTGTCATGTGTTTCTGTCTACATTTTCATTCTTCATTTTCTCTAGCTTTAGGAGGTGGGCCTGTCTGAATGTCTGTTTGGATGCATAGGGTTCCCTGCCTGAGACTATCTTCATCAAGTCATGACTATGTTACTTCATTCTAAATAATACACTAGCTCACAAACTTTAGGGGTTTTTAACTCTGTTTTTTTCTTGTTGTTCTTTTCTATCATGGATGTAAATATCCATATTTGTCATGCGTGTCCATCTTGAAGAAGTAATTTAATTTCTTTGCAGTTTCGTTGTCCAGCAGGAACAAATGATCCACATTTTTCCTCTTCTGACTGGTTTTGGCTTAACTGTTTAGCTTGCACTTTATTCCAAAGTGGTACCTCTGTGTTTATTCACATGGTCGTGCGTGGCCCACTGGGGTTTCTTAATACTTTCTGTAATATGCCTGTACCCAAGGGTCATTAAAGGCTTTGCACTTTGAGTGGTCAGTTTTATGCTGTGATTTAGAGTAGGGAAGCTGACTAGTCCTGCTTTGGCAAGTGAACTGATGGTGCTCTTCTGCATGTCCTGACAGAAATTCTGTGGCATGTTCACTTCCCGGTTTCAGACAAAGACCAGGTTCATCTTATTTTCCTTTATCTGTATAGATAATATGAGATGCTTCTTCCCCTGCAAAACTCTGAAGTCAAAAGCCTTGGTTTTGAAATAATACATGCTCACAATCACATACTTCCTTTCAGTTTTTTTCAATATCTTAGATTTACTTCCACCAACAGGATTGCAGCAATATAATGCCTTTGCGTCCTTGTATTGGATCCCATCCTTCTCTTAAGAGGTATCTTTGAGTAGAAACTAAATATACACACATTTAGTGTGACTTTAAAATTTTTATTTTTTTTCCTTATCTGCAGCAGTTGTTTGTGAAACATGATTACTGTCCCAGTAATTAATATTTCTCAGGACTGTGAGAAGAAAATCACAACAGTGTCTGATGTGTTTTTCTTTATGGAATCTCAATTTTATTGAGGTGTAGTGAGTGCTTGTCACATCCAGATCTTCAGACCTGCATGGAGCTGTGCTTAGTGACACAGAGCAGGCTGTGATTTGCTTGCTCTTTTACTTGTGACTTGCTTGTGACTTTTGTTCACTTTGGATACTGGTGGGGGGGCCATGGCTCTGCTCAAGAGAAGGAGAGAGTGCTTATCTTCTCAGTTTTCCTGCTAAATCCAGCACACTGTGCTTGTCCTGTGATACACATATATTTGGGGTGTCCTGGTGTTTAGCAGTCATCAGTAAAGTTACTTTTTGGGAACCCATATGCACTTTTAGCATTCGTAATACTCTGCATCGAGAAGTTCCGCCATTTATTTACAAGTTGTGTGAAGAACTGCTTTCCTCAGTTTGCTGTGAATTTTTCTGTGACTTAATGCCTGCTACTTCTGGTATTCACATAATACAATTGTTCCCTATTCCTGCACTGAATGAATTCATTCACCTCAATCATACATTCATATCTCGTTTTTTATTCTTTGGCCCTGAAGAGTTCTACCTTTTTTTTTTTCTTAGAATGTAACATGTTACATTCCTCTGTGCATTTATACTGTGTAAAATTAATTCCCCAATAGTTCTTCTATTGTCCCTCCAAAGAGAAGACCACAATTTATAATGAAATACTGTTTCATTAATTGCAACTGGTATATTACGCTCCTGGAAATAACCATCCTTGCTACTAAGGATATATAGAATAATAATGGTGAAATCTCACACTGGCTTCTCAAGCATTTTCCTCAGGTTCATTTTTGTGTTGCTGTTCTATCAGTGTGCCACAAAATGTCACACCAGTGTGTCAGCCTGACTTTTCAGGTGCTTATAAGAAGGGGTCTTGTGCGTGAGATGTCAGTGGCTCTAAAGTCACCTGTCTGTCTGTATGGACCGTGGGTGTTGTGGAGACCCAGCTGGCCTGGGAGTGCAGGGCTCTGGCATTCTGAGCAACTCACGTGGCTGCACTGTCAGAGAGAAGGTCCTGCAGATGCTTCAGCAGCCCCTGAGCTGGAGTCTAAGGTAGATTTTGTCATTATTGTCACCACAGCAAGCCATAAAAATGGCAGTTGTGAAATGAAAGGAATTGCATTAATTTCAGTCAGCAGCTGCTGAGAATACTGGTAAAGCATATTTTGTTTTGGGAACATCATGTTTGGATTTCCAAAACAAATTTTTGCAGGATTTCTGTTCCATGAAAACTTCAAATGTTGGCTTACCTCCTGATTCAAATCTGGGTTTTTTTCTTGAAAGCACAAAAAAACATGTAATAAGAATTCAGATTTCCAGACAGCCCTACTTAGGCTTCAATTGAAAGATTATTTCTTTTTTTTTCCTACATGTTATTAGTAAGAAACTTTATTACATCTATGCTTTTTGCATTTGTATTTCTCTCATCACTGCAATGACTGGTAGTGTCCCAGTGTGCTGCTTAAATTTTCTTTTGCCTAATTTAATTTCATTACTCCATTGCACAGCCTTCAATAACCTAAATGCTTTTCTGTTTACGCCCTTGACATTCTCAGATTATGATGCTTTTCAGCCATTCTGTAGCTAAGCTACACCTATTTGTCTCATAGGCTTCTGATTACAGTGTAAATATGCAGCTATGGAAAATACACATTCTCTAATGTATATTAGTAGAAGCAGATGGTGCAATCTGTTCATTGATGGAATTCAGTTTCTAAAACTGATTTAATCTGGTTTTCAGCAAATACCATTCCAGTACCGTCTGTCATGGAACATGTGCAAAGGGAGATGTCCCATTTCATGTTGTTTGTATTTCATTGCAATGAAGTGTTTACTTCATGCCTTACATGGGGTATGGCATAACAGAACACCTCTCATAAAGGCACGTAGTTTCAATGACAATACTATGTTGTTCTTTATTTGGTATTTTTATATGCTAATATTTTTCATTGCCCCATTTTTATTACAACGCAATACGCTGCTGGTCCCCTTTGTAAACCTAATTTTCACACCATTAATAGAATATGCCCTTCAGAAGAAATGATGGACAGTTATTTTCTTCATTTATCAAGTGGAGAGAGATCTTAAATTAATTATAAGAACATTTTGTGTAATTTGGCATTTTTCCCTTTGTGAAAAAGAAGTTTCTTGTTACTTCAAAATGTAGGATTTTCTGAAATTATGAAGGCCAGATAAACTGTTTGTGTTCTTCTTCTGCTAAGCCAAATGCAGAAGAGAATACAACGCATAGTACTTGCCTTCTTTAGCTCAGAGATCCTGTTCAGCAGGAGGTACTTGGCCTGAAGTGCTGAATAGTCACAGAAGTCTTGAGGCTCTGTATAGCTGGAGAAACAGGCTTGCAAAGGCAGTTGTCTTCTCCCCACTTGCCACAAAACATTTTCAGCTCTAGCAACAAAGAAAGGAAAGTGGTAGGTAATTTATGTTTCATTTCCTGTTGCAGTGAAGGATGTGTGAATCCTGAAAAATCTTGTGGAGTTATTAAATTAAAGGATATGGTGGAGTAGAGCAAGTAGTTCAAATGTATTGTAGAACTAATGTGATATAAAAGCATCTGTTTGGAAAAAAAACTGTTTGGCTTCTTACCTTTCTGAGTAATTGCTTGACTGTTCTCTACATTTTGAAAATTAAATATTTGCTACAGCTGTTTTTTGGGGGGATTTTTAAGTAAATCTGCTTTCCAGTTCTTTTCTCTAGAATGTCTTCATCTCCTCTAGACTTAGAGCTAGAATCTAAAAACTGATCTCCCTTGGAATTTAAGCCAGTTCCAAAGAGCTTTCACAACTTGCACAAAAGATGGTTTGTTTCTCTTTTCCCCTAGAGATGCTTGTAACTTTGTTTTTGTATGAAGCCATTAATAATAATAACAAAAATTAATATATGTCTTTCCTGATGACTATGTAAACCAAAAGGAACTTAATAGGAGACATGTCAGTAGAAAAAAGAACATTTCCTTTTGCATCTAATCAAAGAATAGCTTGGGTTGGAGGGGACCTTAAGTATCACATGATTCCAAACCCCTGCCATAAGCAGGGACACTTTCCACTAGAAGATGTAGTAAAATATTAAGTATATGTGATATCTCATGACTGTTCCTGGAAGTATACCATGTATGCCACTGAAGAAAGAGCAGATATCCAGCAGTTCACATCATTCTGAGCTGACCTATGTTGACTACTGTGTGTACTCTGCCAACAGCAGTGCTTGTATTGTTGAGTCCAGAGAACTTCTGTTGATGTTAAGTGTTTTTAAAACATTTACAGCACTAAATATCTCCAATACTGAGGTAACATTTCATAAAGTTACAAATTTTTTAGCATTTTTTGAATATGATGGGTTAACATTAACCTTGCCTGGTACCAGATGCCCACCCAGCTGCTCTTTCACATTCTACCCTCATCAGAGCAGTGGAAAAAAGTAAAATGGAAAATATCATGGGTCAAGTTAAAGTCAGTTTAATGAAGGAAAGCAAAGGCTGTGTGTGGAAACAAAGCAAAAATACAGATTTAATCTCTACTTCCCATCAGCAGGTGATGTCCAGCCACTTTATGGGAAGCTGGGCCCCAGTACACATAGCAGCTGTTTCAGAAGAGAACTTCCTCCTCTCTCTTAACTTTTATTGCTGAGAATGACACCATATGGTATCATTCCCTTTGATATCCCTTTGGTCAGCTGGGGTCAGCTGTCCTGGCTGCATCCCCTCCCAACCTCTTGTCCACTCCCAGCTTCCTGGCCCCTGGGGTGTTGGTGCTGTGTGGGCACTGCTCAGGGGCTGCTGTGGGGAAGGCTCAGCCCATCCCTGTCAGATTCAGTGCACTGATACACTCTGTTTTACACTGCAATTTGAGAAATATACACACGTTGAATTGAAAACTACAGAAGTTTTTGGAAAATGGATATTTTTCTTAGTAATAATGATTTCACAGTTTATTAGTATAGTAATAATGGTTTCACAGTTTATTAGTATAGTAATAATGGTTCATGTTACATTTCATGTTTGAATTACTGACAAATTCAGTTCATGACAGAAGAGTGAAATTTGTATAGAGCATTTCTCCTTGTATGTATGCATTTTTTAAAATTGAAACCCTAAGTTTAATTAAGAAACACCTTGCAAAGCAAGCTTAAAGTACAATGGTCCTGAAACTTCTTTCATGACTTCCCCCCCACCTCTCCCCCCTCCCCGCCCCGCCTTCCCTGTGGAAGACATACTCAACCAAATGACACATGAATGGAGTCTGCTTTCACCCAGATCTTAAGGAAAACCCAATTATCCAGTTTCCTGTTGGGGAAGCTAGACAATGTTTGTGCTTCAGCCACCAACTGTTTTTGGAATTTGTCATGCCAGACAAATCTATAATCAGATTTTTGGGGTTTTTTATTTTATAACAGAATAGGTATGTCTTCACAAAGTCTGGGTGAGTTTCTTTGTGCTCACAAATAAGATGCACTCTTGTGAAAATCTCTAATTAAGAGAATACTAATGTAGCAGACCTGAAAGTACATGGAGCTAAGTTTATTTCTTAAGAAGTAAGCTCTCTTGGGGAGCGTTCCAAATATGATGTTCTGAACAACTAAGCTTATGTTGGTTTCTTCTTCAAAACAAAAGCAGAGTTATTTTTTAAGTTCTATTTTTCAAATGCAAAATGAAATCTTGCACTTTCTCGACTCAGTTGCCTTAAAACCTAGTCATGTCTTTGTTGTGCCTTGTGGTTATCAGTGTGCTTTTTAAAGAAAGATATTTCGAAATAACTTTGAGAGTTGCTGGTTTAAAGCTATAGCAGAGCTTGAAGCTGAGTCTTGAGCCACAGTCTCCTGATCCTGAAGGTATTTTCACTTTACTGAGAGCTTTTATCAGGGCTAATGGTAAGACAGCTGTGGCTTTGATAACTGCCCTGAAGGTGATGCACAGAAGCCAAGTTAAAGCTTTTAAAGAAAATACATTTTTAAAGAAAAACATTCAGGTTTGCCCTCTGCAGCAGCATTTCAAAGACCAGAACTTGAGGAAGATGACTTGAACCAAACTGAATGATTCAAGGCTGCTATAAAACCTTCTTTCACAACCTGGCGAGCAGGTCACCTCCTGTGGCAGGTGACCCTTTGATGGCTCTTTGTCCCCCCTGCAATCACCTCCTAGCTGCAGAGCAGCCCTGCAGCTGCCAGCCCTATTCCTGCTTGCTGGGCGCCTTCCACTCAGCTGATTTCTGCCTCTGGCTTTGCTGTAGCTCCATATTCTCTTGCTCTGCTTGTGGGAGCACAGTTCCCACTTGAACAGGTGAGGGACATCCAGCAATGATTTTCCAGTGGAGGCGGGCAGGTATGTAATGTATTGGGAGAGGGAGCTGGGGGAGCACTTGTTTTGCAAAATAGGAGGAGGTAAAATGTAATTTAACTACTTGAGCAAATACAGCTGAGCAGTAGTTCTGTACAATTGGCAAAGGAAATACAATTGGCTGAAAGAATGATGATCAAAGTTTAAAAAAATTCTCCAGTTTTCTGGTTTAACTGGTATATCTTTTAGTCTGTGCTGTGTTACTTCTTTTTTTCCTGTGGCTTGCAGGAGAAGCTGGTAAATTTTCCACTTGGGAGATGAGCAAGACTGTTTTTTTGCATGGACTGAGGACAAATACAGGTTTCTTTCCTGCATTTGCTTTGGTTTTCATAGTGTAGGGTTTCTAGGCTGCTGAACCTACTAGCTCTTCTTTTTAACTTAATGCTGATTTTGTTTGGATCAAGCATAATTTCAGAGTTCAGTTAAACTAATTTCATTCTCTTTGCTTGTAGGAAAGAGTGTTGGGTGGGTTAATTCAGCAGTTCAGTGTGAGCTAACTCTGCAGTTTAGTGCAACCATATGTTAAACCCTTGAACAGCAGGTGAACTGTGCCAGCTTCTCCTCTAAGCTATCAAAGGCAGTGTATAGTCATTAACCCATGGGCATGTGCAGTACATTCTCCCAGCAGCTGCCTTTCAGTGCCCTTTGCAGCACTTCCCTGACACTTTTTTCCAAGCATATTTTAACTGAAGGGAGGGCTGGGCCTCAAAAAGGTGTTCTTGGCTATCCAGCATTTTAGGGTCTGCAGGCTAAGGAAGGAAGAGACAAAAAAAACCCTGAGGATTTGAGCCAGCTAGGTTTTCTAGGGAAGCAGTTCAAATGTTTTCCAGATTGTCACAAACTGTTAAATTGTTTACAGTCAATTTTAACTGGAAGATCCCCAATTGAGCCAGATGCCGTGGCTGTTTGCAGAGAAATGAGGAAAGTGGTGAAGTATTTGGGAATTGGAGTTTTAGAGATGGCAGCATGTAGTTGGAGGCAGAGTACTGGCAGCTGTAACTTGATAAAGAAATTTTGCAGGAGAAAGGGAGGAGAGGTTCAGATTGAAGAGATGTAGCTGAGGTGCTGTGGGGATTTTTTTATTTTTGCGTTTGAGGACTTGTACCAAGAATCTACCTCTTTCTTTCCACCTCCTTACCTGTGAGCAGTTTCATTGTAGAGTGAATTGACTGAGCTTGTAAATCATCTACCCTTTTACCAGTAATTCAAAACCTAGGCCTTTCAGGGTATGGTTAAGCTGTACCTTTTCTGTCTAACAAACTACTTTTCTTGTCTCCGTTAGCAAAGTGTACACAATTTCTGCATCTACAGACTGACAAGAACTATTTGACTTTGTGTTGCCCAGACCTAAAAATCCCTGTTAGTTCTACCATTGGTTTCAAAACAGCTCCAAGCACACCAGATTAGTTTTGGCAGAAAAACCAAGATTATGTCATTTTGAGACAAGTCTACTTGTTTTACTTTTAAAAATAATAGTTCAGAATTTAGAATTCCTTTTCTAAAATCTAAGTTGAAATAGTATCTAGTAAGTAAATCCATTTGTTATGGAGAAATTTGAGGACTCGGGGGAAAATAGAAGTAGGAAAGGAAATTGCATCTTTGAAAATCGAAGTGAGAAAGGAGACTTTATCTGGCTTTAATTCAGGAGATAATATTCATGTTAAAATTAAAGGGCTGGGCTTTTTCTGTCTTGCTTAGTTTGCTAATGAGTCACTTTTCCTAGATCGCCTAGATCGCCTTCTCTAGCATTAGTGATGGGCTTGTGAGGCTGCTTCCCCCGGAGCCAGGAACCGCTCCGTGGTTACTCATCCCTACGGTATTTCAGATGCTGGCGTCTGCCTGTGCTGTATAGACCGCAATGCCAAAGGGTTGGCTCAGAGGCAGAGGCCTGTGGATCGTCACCTATATGTTTTAGCTGAACAAATCCAGAGGCTTTTCAGCCTACATTTTCTCCTTCTTGCTGTTTTTCAGGAGTATGTGCCTCAGACTCCTGCCTATCCAGCCATTCCTATTGTGTTGTCCTTCCCTCTCTTTTTCCATGTGGGACTGATGCGTGTCATGTACGTTTGCAAGGTTCTTTACAGCTCTCTTCCCTGAAATCTCACCTGCATTCTCATTGCTTCTGGCATGTTGTCCAATTTTTTGTTTGGTGTACCTTACCACTCTGCCAGTCTCAAACCTTGTCTCATGCCTGTGGTCAAGGTACCCTTACATGCTCCAGACAACACAAATGGACATCCAGGTTTTACTTTTCTCTCACTGGAATAAGCCACAAGTACAAGCACCCAGCTATAAAAATCTGCTGTGTTTTATCCATGTAGACATTAAGATGAAGTGCCCCATATAGAGCTACAGCACTTTTACCTTAGTCCTCAGAGAAAGCCACCCCTTTAACTTTGCTTTCACTTGTTCTCAAATTTGATCTTGTCACTTGTACTGGGCAGGAAACTGGGCCGAACAGACATGTTTGTGTTATGCGTATTAATAAGAAAATATTGAAAGTATGGCAATAATGGAGAGTTCTTTTCCTTTTGGGCACTAATAGATTGACTACGATGACCACAGGTTGGAAAGGACTGCAAAATCCTGACATTTTTAACAACTGCAAAACTACAAACTTCTCTTCCAGAATACATGAACTGTAATAAGAAAGTGTTCATTTCTTTGCAATAAATGGTAGGAGAAGAGGAAAAATACTCAAGCTGTACCAAGGGAGGTTTAGATTAGATTTTAGGAAACATTTTTTTCACTGAAGTGAATGTCAAGCATTGGAACAGGCTGCCAGGGGTAGTGATTGAGACACCACCCCTGGAGACATTTGAAAGGCCTTTAGGGACACTTTGGGACATGGTTTAGGGGTGGATTTGGCAGTGCTGGGTTAGTGGTTGAAACTGATGGCCTTTTCCAACCAAAATGATTCTGTGGTTGGTTGTGCAATTTTCTACCAATCAACAGCCTAAATAGTGCTGAAAGGGCCTTCTCACCTTGGGGGCAACAGGGTGATGCTGTGACCCAAGTCCTGACCTAAGTCCTGAAAGGACAAGGAGGATGCAGAGGCTGCCTTGCTTCACAAAGGTGAATGGGAATGTCTGCCCTTAAAGAGATCTGATCATGGACCCTTTTCACTGCAAAAGAGGGTGGGTGCTGAGTAAAAGGGCAAGGCAACAAGCAAAACATAGAGACCCAGACCTGGACAGACAAACCAAATGGAGGCAGAGACAAGAAACAAGCCTTGTCAGCCACACTAATGGAGAGGCTACTTATAACCTCATTTAATGCAGATGATAGAATGTAATTGTAGAAAATACCTCTGTGGTATGAAACCTTTTTGAACTTAGCCTCAGATAAAACTCTTCCACCTTGTCCCCATTGTGGACCAGGTAGTGCCAGAGCCTGACTTCATCGGTGTCAGAATGCTTCCAGCAGAATTATCTGTTGACATGTGTGAGCTTGATTAAAACTATCTGTGATGTCAAGTAGCTGTTAGAATTTTCCTCATGCTAATTGCATTAGTGCATCACTTAACATGTTTAAAATTGTACATCAAACAAATAGAGAAAATTATTAATTATATGACTCCTAGAATGCTAAAATAGGTCTTATTTTTTTATCTTTACATTATTTGTTCACACAAGCTTAGCTGAGGTTTTAGTCATTTGCAATACTAAGGTCAGAGAGGAAAACTTGGATTGGTTTTAATCAATTATTCATTTTTTGTCAATACAGAAAATAAAATGCGTAAGAAGTTGTTACTTATTGTTAAATTGCCATTTATATCATCTGATATTTTGTACTGGAGGAAGATATGTAGAATTGGAGTCTTTAGTTGTGCCTATGATGCCTGTCTGAGTATTAGACATGAAATTATCGTATATTCATATGATTCATAGCTTATTCTTCAACATATATAGTTGAAGGTGTCAACTTCAGAAAAACCTGATATGTGAACACACAATAATTGCAGCACTTTTCTTGAAATGCCAGGGTTTCAGGACTTAAAATTAGTTATAAATCATATCCTGTATTAATAAGCTGAAACATTTTGTTATTTAACGCTGGCAAATGCACTTCTAAGTGCCATTTTCATTCAGCTCAAGCTCTTCTCTGTCTGCCTGTCTAGTCTTCATAAATGGGGACAGGCTCACTTTGCTTTGACTGTGCTGGAGTAACAGTGAGTGTCTGAAGAACAGTGGATTCATCTGCAATGGAGGCTGTCATCCGCCTCCATGGAACGTGAGACAGCAGAGTTCCTTGCAATGAAACACAACGTGCAGAATTTGCATGTTGTTCTTATCTTTGAGAATATATGACAGATTGTTTGGTGTAGCAACAGATTGTCATTTTTATTATTAGATAGTTTGTGTTTTTACTGGTGTGGCCATTCTGGTAATTTCCTACGTTGTTTGTGCTTGAGCACTGCCATGGGGTTGTATTAGCAGGATGTGCACCACAGGGTCATGAAGTCCCTTAGTTCTCACAGAATTACAAAAACTTTTTAAGTTTCAGTATCTTACAAGAATGTTCACATCTTGTTGATCATCTGCTTGCTTCTTACATTACTGCTATTCTTTCTTGGAAGGAAACTCAAAAGAGATGCTACCTGAACCTCAGCAAGGTGTAGAAGTCCAAATAAATACAACAGTAGATGTGAGGCTATATTGTTACATTAATTTTATTTGTTTTGGATGAGATTTTTCAGGATGTACCTACTTCCGGCATGTTTGGGATACTTAGCAAAATAAGGAAGCAAAGAAAAGGCTTCATGGCCCATACCGGGTATAATGAAATTTCAAGCAGCTGTCAATGCCTGATTCTAGTACAGAATTACTGAGTAAGGGATGATGAGAGCATTAGTCCTTGGCTTTCAGTTCCCTGGTATTGGGCTGGGAACTTCTGTGAGCAATTGGAGAAAAGCTACAAAACTGTGCAAAGATGGAGAGTTTGTGTTTCTTCCCCTCCAAAGCTTTGGACAATGGGCCTGCTCTTTCCAGTGCATCTCTGCTGGATGATACTGCAGACAAAGAAGAAACACAACTTTTCTTTTTTGCGACAGTAAAGCTGACTCCTTACTTACTGGTGTCCTGTGTATATATAGGCAAGCACAAGAAGGTATATAAACTTTCCTCTCTCACCTGTAAAATAGTTTCTTTAGAAATGCAAAGTATTCAAGCCCTAGCAGTGTTTCTGATTAATACCTTCTTCAAATCTTTGAAACATTTGTTTTGTGACAAAAGATTAATCACAGTAGATTATCAGTTTTAAAGGTCTTCAGTTTATTTTTTCCCTGCTGAAAATTGCATGTATTTAAAAAACAATGAATACCTCTTCCTAGGTATGTACATACTCTCTTTATCTGTCTCCTTTTATGAGCTACATGTTGCCAAGTCCTATGGAATTATTTCCAGTCTGTTTGAATGGTTTTTTCCCCTTATTCAATTGTAAGCACAGTGTCAAATCAAAGCTGCAGTATGAAATGTGTTTTGCTGTGAAAATGACCATGATGAATTCAATGCCGTGCTGGTTACTTGCTGTATTTCAAGGTGGAAGAGCTATATTTGATCTTGGGGGTGGAAGAGAAAACCACAGTGTGCAGGCTGGTGGCTGCTCTGTTGCTAATTCATTGGCAGTTTTGGGGAAAAAATATCGGCATTTTCTCTCTATTTTTTTAGACCAGATATTAGCGTGAATTATGGCTCTAGCTATTTCAGCAAGAGTTCAGGGTAAAATTTAATTCCTTCAGGATTTGTGTATTGTTCAGAGCCATAACTAAGTCTTTTGATTCCTACAAATCATGATAAAGAGTAATAGGTAAAAAGCCACTGCTCCTTTAAATCAGTGTCACCAGTGACTCAGAATATCTATTGATTTTTTTCTGTATTCCTGCCGGCAGTTTCAATTAAGATTCAGCAGGTCCACTCTGAGAAAATTCTACATAAAGTACTGCCTGATTTTCTTGGTTAATACTGCTTTTGAAATTCTGTTTAAGAAATGAACACTTAAAAGTAATTACATCTGTAACATGTTAAAACATCTATCTAGTATAATTCCCAATCTATAGTTTTTGTTATGTATTATTAAGTGTATAATTACTGGAATGTATAAATTTATATATTTCATCAATTTTTTTCAGACAACAGCTATGCAAATTTAAAAAGTCAATTATATTCTCCCAGATGTAGACTTTCTGAATATAACAGAATTGCAGCATCATCTTGTAAAAACCCAAACAACCATGCTGTATTTTCCCTGCAGATAGTGTCTGTATCAACAAATCATCTCTACAAAATTATTATGGGCTATTTGTCTTCACCCTTTGTAATACACTAAGCAAATTTCAGTGCTTCACCCCCACGTCAACCATTTGCTAATTTGATGTTTATACCTTGTTTGTCAGTCCCTTTATTTGTATGTTTTTGGGAGGCCAACTCCAGATGTGCATCAGCTATTATTCCTCACAGGATTGTGTGACAATATTATACCTGGAAGCCCGGTGGAAGGAAGGTAAAGGGAATTAAACCTGAGGCTCTGTGAAATCATGAAAGCTGCAGAAAGATAAATGGGAAGGGCAGCCATTAGGGAGAAGAGCAAGATGCATGTGTAGAATAAAAGCTATAATAAAAAGGTTTGCCTCTTGAGTCACCATCCTTCACATATAAATTTCCATATTGGCATGTGGCCACTGGTGTAATTGTTTGCATTAAAAAGTAGTATCAGGAAAGCAGTATATTTTTAGCTCGCACTACAGTAGTAGAAACAAAAATAAAAAGGTTATTTTACTGTAAGCCAGTTTTCTAAAGATCATCTGAGATTTGTGAGATCTGTGGTTGTAATTTGGAAACCTTTCACAAGAACTACTGAAGTACAACACAAATATGTCTGAAATTTCAGAGAAATACATTTGTAGCTGATGTATTTTTTACTTGCTATGTATAGATCTTTCTGAAGTCTTCTGCCATTTCACAAACAAACATAGGTGATCCCTTTCCATTTTCACTTGGTTGGCTTCCATCCTGTTTCCTACATAGGCAGTAAGTTTTTCTTTGTTTTCAAGATTGTGTGCTGGAGAACTTAACTTGTTAAGTGTACCTTCACTTCCATCAACCTTTGGAGGGAGGCCTCTGGGAAGTGTATTAGCTCTCTTACGTGTTTGGTTTTCTACTGGTTTGGAAATTGGCAAGTTAATATATGCATATCCTTCTGCATGGTGAGTGAAAAATGTTGTTTTGGTTTGAAAAGATAGGTGTTTGTTAAGGAAGGTAGGAGCTTTTTTTGAAATGGAAAATCTAATCTTTTTAAATTATAATTTTGAAATTAAGGGGCTTTTAGGTAAAGATATTGGAATAGAAATAATATGTTTTTATTAGTATGTAAAAAAAGTATAACTTAATAGGAAAATTAAAATAAAATATAGTAATATTAAAAAATACTGATAGAGTTAGTTACATTTTGTTGGTTAGGGTGTTGGTAGTAGTTTGATTAAGTGGTAGTTGTAGTTTTTCTTGAGTGACAGATGTGGTTTTGTTGAAGCAGTGATCTTGTAGAATGATGTTGGTTTTTTTCTGAAGGTCTAGTAGTGATGTAGAACAGTTTGTTTTTTTTTCTGGGAATCCAGTAGAAAAAGGCTGTCTGTGGTGTTCCAAGTCTCAGATTCTATCCAGGTAGGAATGCTTGGCTCCTCCCCCTGGGTGGAGCATCTCACACTGGGATGATGTAATTTTATCAGTCCTGCAGTGAGACTCAGTAGCCCATTAACAGAAGATATCACCTTGGAGGGACGATGGGTCATGGAAGAGATAAAGAACACTGCCACATGTGGTTTTAATAGATGGTAATAGAATACATACTTTTGGTTACATCTTGTATTGCAAACCAAGACAAATGTTAAGAAATAAATTGCTGGTGTACTTTAGTGCAAAGAAGTATTCATTTAAGGAAGCTGCACTGAATGGGGGTTGGAATTTTCTCTATTGTAATTTTAAAATGCCAAATCAGGAAGAGGCCTTGAACATGAGTGGTGTCTAAAGTCCATGGCTTCATCATTGAAGAGCTAATGTTCTTTGGCTGTTTACCTGAAGAAATGGAGGATAGTGTAAACTTACATTGTAAAGAGTAATGAATATAAATAAAGCCCAGTGCAAGGAGGATTAATCATGAAGAAATGCCACAGTTGAATGCCTGGTGCTCACTGAAAACGTGACACCATCTAATGTATTTAAGTATTGTTACGACCCTGTGCCATAGCCATTATGAGAAGGACTCTGGAGCAACATTGTAAATCAAATAACTTAATCTGGTGCACATGAAGTTGGTGCAGTGGCCTTGGAGGGGAAGAGAGTGACAAGAATTCCCAGTTTGTCTCAAGGAGCCCCTGTCTCATGAACAGGAGCAGTATCAGTAAACGGGTTGAACAGGAAATCTCCTTCATGAAAAGGAAAAATGGGGGAGAAGTGAGATGAAAAATAGTTAGAATACGGGAGAAGGAGGACTGGAAAACTCCCCAGATCAAATCAATAGGAAACATGATGAACTGGGAAAAAAAAAATAAAGAATTAAAGCCAAACTATTTAAAATTTTAAAAAGTTATTGAGACCAAAAGGAAAAATATTAAGCATTGGAAAAATTGAGAAAAAGACAGATTCATAGAAAAGATAGTGATTTAGTTTTGGCCTATGCCTCTTTGTGAAACATGAGTTTAGAAGACCTTTGGTAACCAGATCAAAAAAAAATCTTTAAAATAATTTAATTAGATAGAAGGCCAAAAGATAAACTCCTGTGATAAGCAAAAAATATTCACTGTTCATTTACCTTCCAATTGATTTTCCTTCAAGCTAAGAAGGAAACATGCTACATTTGGACAGAAGGCAGCCTTGATATAAAAATGTAGAATATGAAGCAATGATTGCTTAAGAGTAGTTAAAGCTACAGAAAGAATGACAAGTCTGCAAAGATTTGAGAGGAAGCGTGTTTATCTGTGTATGAGAAAAAGCCTGTCCCCACCTGTTGTTGTCCAGCAATACCAGCTATGAGGGATGATTTTCTTTCAAGTTGCTACAACTAGAGAATGTATTTCTTAATTTAAGACTTCCTTCAAATGTAATTTATTTTGGTTGTTCAGGTGTTAAATCAGAAACACACTGAATTTAAATTTTATCTTTTTGGGTGTAAATGATATCTTTACAAAAATAAATCAGTGATGTCACACATTTGCAGTTGTTTTTAAAGAACTGTCAGTTTTATCTTTTTATGTTTTACACTAGCAAACATGCAGTTGTTATTTGCATTAATGTCACCATATTAATTTTTGTTTGGAAAGAAGCAAGCATCATTGTCCATTTATTGGGCTGTGTTTTACTGTGTTTAGTGGAAATTGACTCTTCTGCCTACAAGATACACCTTTGGAAACAAAACAGCTTCACTGATAATTAACATGTTAATCAGATGTGCCACAAAGCCATTGTGTCTGAAGGGCCGTTGTCCTGTGCTTTTTTAGAGCTTGGTTTCTTGCCTCTTCATTTCAAATAGAAATTCTTGAATGCTAAATCTGAATTAAATGGAACGCTCCCTCTACATCAACATACAGAAGCTTTAAATTACATAGGGATGAGATTGACAAGATGTCCTCAACCTCTGGCCTTCTGAGAGTCTTTCCCAAAGAGGACTGAAGGTCACCTATTGTTTTCTGTGTGATAGAGACTTGATTGCACATTGATTTGAAACTGGGTGGAATTTTCTGTCTTCATGTCTTTATAAGGCTCTTGAAACCATTATTTGCACTCTCTTACTATACTGTAATGCCAAAAGAAAGGTCACAGAAATTTATGTTTTTACATTTAAATATCTAAGAGAAGTTCATGAGTTAGCAGAGATGGATGACAAGCTTTTTCATCCCTCAGTTGAGTAAGCTGTGAGATGTTACATTAGTTTGGGTTTGATCCTTTTTAAGAGAAAGGGCTTTTTCAATCTGAGCATTAGGCTTTTGCAGTGAAATTGGTGTTCAAACTTTGTTTATAGTATCTCTTCAGTTGTTTGATTTCCAGCATTTCAGTATCTTCTGTAGCATAATATAATTAATATAATAGATACAATATAATATAATTTATATATATATATATATACACACACACATATATATATTAAAAAAATAAATGTAGCACCCTAATAGTTTACTGTCCTTAGGCAAAAATACAGTAGGAAGAACTTAATTCAGAAGAGTGCATCTATTTTGCCTTATGGATTGTTTGCAACTGACCTTTGATAATGGCTGGTTCATAATTGCAGATTTTTAGAATTCACTTTTGAGTGTGTGCTTGTCTAAACTTTTTATTCTTGTTTTCTTTTTTTGTAGATTACAGATAGAAGAATCTTCTAAACCTGTGAGGTTATCACAGCAGCTGGACAAAGCTGTAACCACAAACTATAAACCAGTGGCTAATCATCAGTATAATGTAAGTTGCTTTTGGTATTTTCCCTTCTTTTCTTAAGGAGGAATTTGGCTTAGGACTCCAGGACTGCTCTGCTGCTGTCCAGCAGTTCTTTTGCTCACAGTTGGCCACTGTCTTTGGCAATGTTTTATGTCGTCTGGTTTCTCCTTGATTTTGTCTTCCCGAGAACTTCTTTCTGTCTCAAGACCGATATCACCCTAGGGGCTAAAGTCTGCTAGTTGTAACTGTCTTGTGTTATCTGATGGAGGGCAGACCACCTTCGCCCAACCCTTTTTAGTGGCTTTATTACATTCTTCCTCTAATTTTTTTTTTTTTTAATGTAATTTTGACCTTTGTGGATGAAAGACAGTTCTGGCTTTGTGCTATGAGATGTGGAAGCACTTTTGAGCCAAATAATTTATCATCTGCAGGAGGGTAAAGGACTTGAAAAGAATGATTAGTTTCCAGTCCTTTGGAATAATTGGCAACAAGTAGAAAAGAGTTACAGCTGATAATTTTTCTCAGTTTCATACCTTCACAGTGCATGTTATTGGCATCATTGGCTTTGTCAATATTACACCCACACTGGTGTTCCAGATCAGTTGATGTACATATAAACTGTAACGTCCTTTTCCTTAAAGATCCTCTTGACTATGTTGAATGTGAGGAACATTAAGTCATACTGAAAATGAATCACTGTTAGTCATTTAAACTTTTACACTTTTTATTAAGATTTTATTTACATGAAACAAGTGACAATATACTGGGTGATATTTTAGCATTAGTATGAACACTAGTCTATTGCCACAGAACCAGAAATAATCATTTCTCTCTCTTGGGGCTGTTTTGTAGTAGTTACTGTTCAAAGTCTTCTCTGTACGTGGATGATCATACCAATATAACTATTGCAGCTGAGATAATTTTATTTAACCAAAACAGTCACACTGATGTGTCCTGCTATGCAGATGCAGTTTTACATGGGTATATTGTTTTATGATGCTGCTGGTGTTCTCCTTTTCTAATTTGGGAGTAAGCTTTGGTGGGGTACAGCTTCTCTTTTTAGTGTGATGTTGTTCCATTTCCTTAACACCAGCATAATCACAGCAGTATGACTTCAAGCTGGAGATAATCTTTATATCTTTATTCCAGCTGCAAACTGCAGGTCATCATATCATTATGGAAGTTTAAATCATGTGTGAGATTTCAGGGGGTATTACCAGAACATAACCAGGCCTGTTAAAAGTGGTGGTGCTCTTGTGTCCTAATTGTAATGTTTTTATTGGTTACATAGCTGTCCATAGTCATGGAAATCCATCAGCAGTGTGTTTAGTTTTCATGTCTACCTTAAAGGTGTTTTGATGGGAAAAATCTTGTAAAACATACTTGTACTTTAGTCACCTTGACCTTGCCTTGACTCTAAAGACCAAGGCATGACTACTTTCTACAAAGTCTTTATTTTCACAGAGTCTTTTGTTAACGTTCAGGTTAGATGGCTGAAAGGATATGTAACTAGGATAAAAAGTCTATGAACTTGTAAAACCTCCTGGTTGAATTTTTCTGCTGTTTTCAAGCAGCAACCGCTTTCTTAGAACTTGCTTTGCCTGTTATCATATGGGTGCTGTGTTGGGGACAGGACTTTCACAAGAAAGAAATAAAAATCTACAAACTGCTTATGTGCTTATGTGCTAATACAGCCATCATCTGGGCAGATTTTGAGGGAAGAATGAGGATTTACTAAGTAAGATAGAAAGGGTTAATATTTCTGGAAGGGAAGAATATAAAATGGGGCTTAAGTGTGGCTGCTCCATGTACCTATAAATGAACATACAACAGGAAGGAGGAGGGAAATAAATTACATGTGGATGGGGAATAGCAATAGCTTGTTTGAGTTCAAGGACTGGGAAAGTGATTAGGTTATTTTTCCAAGAAATCATATTAAGCCCACATTTTTATTTGAAGAAATTGCAATTGCATTACAATATATGCTAAGATTGTAACTTAGATTTTCTTCTTGGGACAAGACCTCCATTATATCTGTAAATATTAAATGTGTTTACAAAGTTGCAAGGTTAATATTCTTGCAGCTGGAACCTTTCTGTCACTTAATTACTTTTCATAATACAGCAGAAAAGTGGTTCTGGTTATCCCTTTAGAGGCTTCTTTTAGTGGTTTCTTTGTGGTTCTCTCTTCCCAATATCCTGTACTATAGAGGTTGATACCCATGCTCCAGGAGACAAGAAAACCTTTAAGACTACTCTAAAGCATTGGTGGATGAAATTTGGATTTATTCTAGCTTCTCTATCACCTTTCTATTTGCTGTTTACTAAAGCAGTTACATCAGTTTCAGTATTAATGATACTTTCAAGAAGGCAATTTTGGCAGCTTTTCAGCAAGCTTAGCAACATCCTGGGAAGGTAAACAAAGAAAAATTGATTTCAGTATAAATTCTTCTGGGGATAAACTCACAGCTTCTGTGCTAAACAGCTTTTTCTAAAATGGTTCTTCCTTGAAATCAAATTGTATTTGAATGTTTTTTAAATTAAAAAAAGACACAGAACTTTAAAGAAAACTAATTAGTTTACAGTGTAGGTGCATTCTATTACATGGCTATTAAAAAGCGCATTACACATACATTAAAGATCCTGTTTGCAAAGAAAACAGGAAGGAAAAAAATGAAAGGCTGCATTGTAACTTGCTATGAGCAGTGTACTCACAAGACGAAAAGGAAGAAATCAGCAACAGAAGACACAAGGCTTATTTTTTATTTTTTTTTTTAGCTCTTCTCATTATGCTTTGTTTTTAGGCAACAGTGGAAACTGTTGCTGAAGTTAGAGGGAAATGCTAGAGTGTTGGTAATTAGAGAGTGGGCAACTGGGGCAGCAGCTGCTAATAACTTTTCAATAAAAGGGAGGTTTGATATTCAGTTTTCTATGTGAGTTGATTTTTTACATTAATGAATTAAGAATATTGGAATATTCACATAAAATTTTTATAATAATTGTCTGTTGGACTTCCAGAAGAAGCAAATGTTTTGACATGCTATTGTTTAAAGGAAAGCCAGCATCATAAGTTTATGTTCCTCCTCTTGTGTCTGTGGTGCAGCATTTCTGCTGTGGATCATGGCAGCCAAGACAATTTACTGTCAAGCTGGTTTGCTTGATGTTACAGTTTGCTTATGTTGCAAAGCCATTACTGTTTTGAAGATTTATTCTTCTTTAAATGCAGTGGCTAAATAGTTAAATAATTACACTAAACTCTTACTGGATAAAAATCCAGCATGATGGGTTTGTGTGGTGAGATTGTAGCTTTTATAACACTACATAGAATTACAAAAGCAGGCAAGTATTCGGTTGCGCACCCATTTTAGGTTTAAAGCAGAAGTAAGAGACTTCAAGCTACAGGTTGGGAACAATTGCTTTGCATCCAGTTTAATGATGTACATCCATTTCAGAATACGAAGGAGGTAGTTGGCTGGCTGGAGACCTGGGAGCTATGGCAAAGGTGGCAATAGTCTTTAGCCACTTTGGGACAGCTACCAAGAGACAAGCTATTTTCACTCTGAGAGTAGGAGGGAGTTAGCTGGCAAGGATACATAGGAAAAAATAAATTGTGCCATAAAACTAATCTTTCTTCTTAAAAATAAGATCTTTAGTATCCAGTAGATCTCTGCATTTTTATTTCTAGGCTTTTCATCTGAAGGTCTTCTTTTTGAGAGTCAGATTTGAGCCATCAGAAGCAGAATGACTCCCATACAGAATTATCCCATTTTCAGCCAGGCATGTGTCCCTTATTGATCACATGCATCTTTTCTGCTGTACATTGTGCCGCTATGGATTCACCCACGCAGTTTGCCTGAAAGCACTTGATAATTACATGACTTACACTACCTTCTGGATCACTTTTGTTGGTTCCAAGGAGCTGGATGGATGGTTTTTTGTTCGAGGGTGGTATTGGGGGTGGATAGGGTGATGTGCTGGCAGGTGTCGCTGTTGCTGCTTTCTGGTGATTGGGGTTTGTTTGGGGTGAGTTGGTCTGTGCTTCTGATGATGAATCAGAGGAAGTATTTTTGGAGGTGATAAAAGTTTCTGTGAAAATATATAGTCATCTGGTGTAGATTATAATGGTTAAGTAATTTTTAATGCACAGTTTGAAGTAGGATGATGTGTGGCAAAAAGGGGCCTCTGCCTGCTTAGAAACTTTGGTTTTCTGGGACTAGTGTAACTTCATGTGTGCTACTATGGTTTCTCCTGAAGGGAAACCATCCAGATTCTCAGTGTGTCTTTGAAGATTGGTTGTATATTGATGGAGATGATGCCTTGAGTGCCGTTTCTGGAGAAAACAAGACAGTGTTGAAGGGCTGTTGGGAGCATCCTTTGGGCAGGTGCTTGTTACGATTGTGGATGTAGCCATGTAGTCTGTGGATTTTCCCAAGCTTGGCAGTTTGGAGGCTGTTTGGCATTTGTCATTGTACCTCAGAAGCTGATACCAAAGAATACTGTCAGTTTGGATTCCTGTGCTCTTTCCTTAATTCTCTTTCCAGATTTGGGCACCTGAAAGCTCTGTTTCTGCTTTTTTTCTTTTTTTTGTTAAAGCAGATACATTCATCTGAGAAGCTTATTGTGCTGAGGACAAAATGCTTAGTTTATGTTCATAAAAAAATATTTGAATGTTCAAAAAAAAACTTTCCAGATGAAAAGCATTGAGTCATTAAACAGTGTTTTATTAAATGGAAGAGGTTTCTTTGTAGCTTAATGTTCAGCACTGAGAATTATACAGCATTACATATGAGTGTCTTTAAATCATGTTTTATGACAGATTGAATATGAGAAGAAGAAGAAAGAAGATGGAAAACGAGCTCGAGCTGATAAACAACAAGTGTTGGACATGCTTTTTTCAGCCTTTGAGAAACATCAGTATTACAATATTAAAGACCTGGTGGACATAACCAAACAGCCAGTGGTACGTACTGCAAGTCTTGTAAATACAACCATTTTCAGTAGTTACTAGTGTGTGTATTTTACATATCCAGAAAATAGTTTAATGTATATTATATGCCTTAGAAACTCCTCTCTAAATATGTTTACAACAAACTGAAATCACCAAGTTTTAGGTTCAGCATTGTAGGACAGTGTAGAATGCCAAACATTGGTATGAGTGTCCTTTTTCTTGACAGAGATGGTTTAAATAACCTAAATGGTCTCTTTTTTATTTAGGTTTGTTTTAATACTAGGAACCAAATTCAAAAATGCTCTCATGTCTCCCCTGCAACTCCTGTCCTCACTGAAGCCTAGTTCTCTTGGCAGTAGCAAGCTTGTGTTAATCTATGGTTGGCCCTTCCCTCAGCTTCTGAACTTTATTTTGGAACCGGGGTTGCTCTTTTTCTATATTTCGTGGGATTTGTATTAAATGCAGGGATTATCCATGTTAGGAGCTCAGGCATTGTGACAATGGCTCCAAAAGTCACTGGATTTCCTTGACAAATAGGGTAATTTTTAGGTTAAGAGTTTAGGTGGTTGATATTTAGGATTTATTTGGGGTTTTCTTTTAAAGAGTGTTTTGATACACAGACAAGAGAAAGCACCAAGACATCTGCATATGTGATGGTATTGTTGTCTTGCAATGTCTGTCAGCCTCTTCATGTATGAACCATAACTTTCCAGTTCTTTCCCTTCTTTCCGTGTTCAAGCTTTCCTTGAGCAGACCAGGCAAGAATGGGTGGGAGACACTGACATGCAAAGGACCTTTGGTGGTTTTGATGCTTTCCACTGCCAACTTCATTATCTATCCTCAACCCAGCTGCAGATTTCAGAAGACTTTAAGGAACTTAATTATGTTTGAGTCTAAACGGAGCAACAATGTCACAAGCTGTTAGAGCTAAAACAGAAGAAAGAACAGTAACAGCTGGATTATGGAAAAATACTCTGTTAAAGAAAAGGGGCAGAAATTAAGATGCTTATTAGTTTTGCTCACTTCACATTTAGAATGAAGTGTATCTCTGTCAGCATTTGTGTAAGTGAATAATCTCTTTGGTTAGAAGCTGCATGAAGATGTTACCCAAGTCGAATCCATGTAGGTTCACTGTTTTCTAGTGCCTTGAAAGAAAGTTGAAAGTTGAGTACCATATCTTCCATTCATTTATCTCGAGTCAGCTCCTTATCTCTGTGGCAGTGAAGGTGTGTGGGTCATGGGAGCTGAGAAGGAGGAAGGAATAGAAGGAAGATATGGAGATACGGAGGAAGTGGCAAGAAAATTTTAAGTGGGTTGGTTTTTGGTTTTTTATTTTTGGTAAGAGAAGTGTGGCAGTCACTATCTCGATCACTTTGAATGCAAGTCAGTACAGATATATCTCATCTACCATGACATCAGCTTGCAGTAGTCACCCACAACTCCCACTTAAGCCACTGGAGAACTTGAAGTTACAAATAAATACAGGTATTTTTCCTACATAATGGTAAATGTAAATAGTAAATTTAATCATTGCTACAGAATATGTTACATATTACACAAGAAATTGCTGCTATCTTTTTTTGTGTCATGAAATCATAAAACAAGTATTTTCTAAATGTAAATTACTGCTATATTAGGGAAACCTGGATTTCTTTTTAATTCTAATGCAAAATAACAATTTGCAGAAGTAGGCAAATCTTTTGCCACCTACCCAGATGTAAGTATTGAATGCTCCCTGGAAATACTGCAGTAATTCCAGACTTGGGCTTTATGGCTGAGAACATAATACAACTCTCTGTGAGGAATCAAATATTTGTGAAGAATGGAACCAGGATGGAGCCAGTGGTCTAAGATGAACTGTATTTTTTTAAAAATTGAGTATATTGTTTGGATTTTTTTCTTCTATTTTAGCTTTAAGTAATGGTTGTCCTAAATACAACGGGGTTTGTTTCCTCCTCAAAGTTTCAGGATTTTCAGAGCTTGTAAATTAACTCCTCAGAAATTTTTATCCCATAATTCCATTATAACACTTCATGTGGAAAAAAATCATGAGGAAAGGTAGAGCAGAGCAGAGAATGCTTTAAATATATGAACAGATCACCTACAGATGAATGTCTGTGCTAGAATTAAATGTACACAAACACACTGCATCCCTTTCTGAGAAAAAATCGTTGCTCCCTGATTAGCAATCACCAGGCTCTAAAATTCAGTATTTGGCATCACACGGAGTAGTGTGGGGTTTCTCTCCGTGGTACATTATCAGAGCACTATGCTTCAAGATGTATAGGCCAGCCTGGTGCAGTGTAGACCCAGGTGGGGAGTCCTGGTTTCTAGAAGGAGAATTGATCCTGCAGGAAGAATCATAGCATCCCCTGAACTCATCTCTTCAAACCACTTGCGCTCAGGTACAGTACAGCACAGTGGGATTATCCATGTTTCATAATTGTCTAAAAACTCCAGCAGTTCAGCGTTGTCTGTGCACACACAGTGGTGTTTTGGGGTTAATGCTCTCAGCTGCCCTCCCTAACACCTCTGCTGCCTGGCTGTCCCCTGCAGGACAGATGGGAAACAGGAATATGTGGCAAATCCTCAGCTGCTGCAGTTCATGGTTCCAGCTTGAGGTGCCATTATCTGTGGCACAGACCTTACCTTGCTTTTCAGTTTGGGTGGGTTTTGTTCCATTTCATTACACTCTTGGAAGTCTTTCCCTGAGAGAAGCAGAAGTGCCTGGGTAATTAGGTCTGAAAAGTAGTTGAAATTAAAAATAGCCTTCATATAGCTGGGTGGATGGGTTTGGGTGAGTGCTGTGCAGAGTTCATTCACAGTGGTTTCACTCTGCCTGAGCCCAGCAGCAGCATCACACGCTGTGACCCAGCTTCCCAGGCAGACCAGATCTGCCAGCTGAGGATTGCACATGAATGTTCCTCATGGCACTGAGTGCAGTTATGGTGGATTTTCTCCAGTTCTCTGTCCATGTCATCTAGAGCAGAATTTAACCTTGCAGCCAGGTGTTTCTCCCACCCACTCTGCCATGCTTTGAAGTGTCTGTTGATGACACTGCCTCGTGTGCAGGGATTACAGAGCAGACAGTGGATATGCAGGTGTGCACATCTGCACACACCCATGCAGAAGTGGCTGTTTCACCTGTTCCCAGCACCTTTTACACGGTGCGTGGTGCATCGCTGTCGTACCCGGGTACCTGACAGGAATAATGACGGCATCTCTGCAACAGACGAGGTGTGTGAGGGGACGTCGGTGATCTCCTGCTGCCACCTGCTGGGGTTTGCATCTGGCACCCCCGAAGGCCGAGGAGCCATCCCTGCACAGTGAACTCCCTGCTGCTGTGCCCAGCTGCTCTCCTCAAAGGAAACACCCTAAAAAGACCCTAAGAAAGTGGTTCATATGCACATCTGTGACAGTCACATTTCTTACATGTTGCGCTGCTTTGCATACTTTTGATGTGTACCTGGAGAGGGAGAGGAAGGATAAGTTTCTGTAAAAGACACTTCTTTTACTGTCTGAGAACTTTTTTGTTTATGTATTTCCTAGCTTTTCCATTTAGCAAAGGGGGGAAGAGTGTAACGAACAGACCTTAAACAATCAGCCTTTCTTATTTTCCTGTGTCTTCAATATCTGCTGTTTTCTTTTTTAATGGAGTATGTTGACATTTGCACTTAGTGGAACTGTAGATGAAGGAAATACAAGTATTCCAACAAGTCCAGTTCAACATAAGCACTCCAACAGGATTAAATTGCTCAAACTTGAGGAATTATGAATTAAATGTGGGGATTCTTAAACTGTGGTCTGTGGTTGCTATGACAATCCACTCATCTCAGTCCCAATTAATAATTAAACAAACAAGCAGGCTCTTGTGACTCCTAAGAAAATTACTGGTGTTTATTATAAAGAGTGAAGGAGGGCAATATCAGTGAGTTGTGTTTTGTCAAGGATTATACCACTGGTATAATAGCTCTACTTGTTTTGGTTTTTTTCTTTCTCTTCCAATCCTTAATTTTAAGGTATTAGAAAATTCTCAGATGTCTACTCAGCTTTCCTCTAAAAATGAGACCATAATAAAATGCTTAAAGCTTTGCAAAATGGCATGAAAACCAACAGCTTGAGGATTTGAAAAAGTGTGAATAAGGCAAGGATTTTCAAGATAATCCCAGCCCAAGCAGGAAGAAAGGTCAAGAGCTTTTAGCTCAGTTGGAGGAATTCTAGCAGGAGGAAGATGTGTGAGCTAATAGTTCTCAAGAGGTGCTGGTAACTTCATTTCAGCAGCCCCTGGAGTACTTGCCTCTCAGAGGGACTGCCTGGGAGCTGTCACCCCTGGGACTCAGGTGCTCCCTGCTGCATCTCTGGGGCTTCCACTAATCCCTGCTGGTGCCTGAGGGTCCAAGTCTATCCCAGAGTCCTTCCCACACCAGTTAGTGCCCATCAGCCAGCTGGGCTGTCTGCCCCTTAGGACTGTATCCATGCAGTTGAGCAGGTATGTAGGAACTGTGGCAATTGTCTGCCTGTTTAATTTGAACTTTTGTTTCCTTTCAGATATACTTGAAAGAAATTTTGAGAGAAATAGGCATCTACAATGTGAAGGGGACCCACAAAAACACATGGGAGCTGAAGCCGGAATACAGACATTACCAAGGAGAGGAAAAGAGTGATTAACAAAAACATTTATGATGTAAGAGAGACTGCACTGAGGAAGCTGTGGTGTTTACAGACAGGACTGAGCACAGTGCAATTCTGTAAGGATGAAGATAAATTAAAGCAGCTGATAATTTGTAATTTTCTGTAGCCTTTTTTCCCCAAGGACTATTTCTTGTATGTTTCTATATATGCTTTGTCTTTGGACAGGAAAAGTTTATAGATTAAACTTGTATTAGAGGTATCTTTATTAGAAATCTTTTGAGTTCTCCTCTTACTTTTTCTTGGTAGCTTTGTGGCTTTTCCAAGCCTCGGTAACTTTAATGGAAAATGTGTCTTAGAGGAACCCATAACTTTGTGGGCTTGCATTCCAATGTAAGCAGGTTAATACCCTTGGTTCTCCTGGGGTCAGTCAGGGCTCCATCTGGAAGCCTGCAAATGTGCATAACCTTTTGTGCAGTGTTTGTGTGGAATGGACAGGATGCTCCTCTTGGTATCAGGCTTTGGGGAAAAACAGCCACAACCATGGTGCTCATCACAATCCTTAGACTCCCTGGGAACAAACCAATGCAGTTAAAAACCCATAAAATCTGTGGGAAGATGTCAGTCCCCTCCATGTGATTACTGAGAAAAAAAAATGAAACAGAAATGTCGGTAAGGTACAGCAAGGAATAGTTTTATCTTTTGTTTGATTTTTATGCTGATACCATACTGTTTAAGAATATCAATAAAAATATTATTTTAATTTGTACCACACAATCTTCTACATTATTGACTGAACACATGATTTAGGTGGCATAAGTCTGGTTTTTTTTCAAAGCCTGTTTCTATTGCTGGCTTTGTCACTGTGTTCCTCTGTGGTTTGGGAAAGATTGCTAAATGTGTCTGTCTCTGTTCCCCTGTTTTTGGAATGCACACTGCAAGGGTTGTCCCTTCAACAATCCTTTTTAGGAGGGAGCAGGGAGGGGACTATTTAATTATATTCTCAAAGGTTCTATGTTAAAAAGCGAAGAACACAGAGTGGGATAACCTCATTGTTATATCTGTAAATGAAGGTGAGGTTTGATAGCTCAGCTTTTACATTCTTTCATGTCCTTCAGGTGTATACATCATTTCGCTCACAGGGAATGACACAGGGAAGGAAACATTCCATTATTGGTGCACTTGGAAGCAATGAAAGGCTCAGGGAGTGATCAAATGCTTTCAGAGGTTTGTAAAACAACCCTTATACATAAGTCATACGATTTTGCTCAATTTTTTTCTAGAGCTGTCTGTGTAGGTATCTCTCCACAGCTACACTTCAGGCTGGTGCTCATTGTCCTGTGGCATTAAATGCCCAGTTCCCAGGAGAGGGACTGCTGAGAGTTTTGAAGAGCAGATCACATTCCGGGGGGGGGGGGGGGGGGGTGTGCTTTCATAAATTCTGCCACTGACTTGTGTCTCCTTGGGCTCTACAGCAGGACCCAGCTTGCAGATGGCTGCAGGAGCCATCTGAGGATGCCGAGAGGAACACAGGAAGTCAGCCTTTGTGTCTTGCTGTGGAACATGACGTGCTCCCCGGCAGTAGCCAGAGCCTGCTCACACTGCTGTCCTCATCGTACTGCTCAAGTCCTCTGTGGATTTGTGTTCAGGGATGTGTAGGATGAGAGTTCCTGCCTTTCATGAGCTGGGCTCCTTGGTGGGATCCGTGTCCTGTTTCAGAAACTGAAGTACCCAGCAAGTCTAGGTCAGCTTCTCCCTTGTGTTGCTCCTTGCAACCATTCAGGGGGATGCCATGCAATACTGATTAAGCAGTAATTAAGTAGTAAGTGTAATTCAGGTAAAAATGACTGTGCCATTTCAGAGGGCAATGGTTACCTTGAGTGAGATCCCCAGCAGGATTTAGTATAGCAGGAAAGCTTTAGATATATTTCTGGTTTTATGTGAGCTGCTTCAGTTTGTCTTTGGTCGAGAGGGACATAGTCAGCATGAAATGCCTGAACATGTAACTAAAGGAAGTATTTCATTGATCTGCACTGCCTTTGGACAGGGTAAATAAGCTCTGCTCAGGAACAATGGAAAACATGCAGAGCACTCTATTTTTCATGGGGTTTATGGTTTTTGCAAAGGGCTAACTTTTTATGGGTGTCATTAAAAACATGTAGGGTTAGAAGTAAACAGAAAAAAGCAGTGAGTTTTCAACCTGCAAGCAACCAGGAAGTTTGAGGAATGCCAACGTATAATGGTTTGCTTGCAGCCTTCTGTGGAGTAGCACCAGTTATACTGAGGAGCAGAACAGTGCTCAAAAATGGACTTAGGAAATGCTGTATCAGAGTAAAGTAAGAGAAGATAACCAGCAGGTCTAGAAGCCAGGCAGCTTGTGAACTGCTTTTTTTACCTGCTTCCTGCATGATTTTGAAGTTTTTCTAGCATGTTAGGTGCAATTGGAATTTTAACCTCAAAAGCTGTCACAAAATCCAAGTGGTATGAGAGAAAGGAACAATAAGCCCACAGAGGTGCTGATCGAGAACATGAAAGATGCTCTCCCATGCTGGCAGCAGAACCTGTGTCATTCATTCAAGGGCTCTGCTGGCTCCTGCCTGGTGGGAGCACATGATAAAGGTGAAAGTGGAGTTTTTAAATGCCCTTGGCCAGGTCATCATCCAGCCTCCAGCTCAGCTATGGGATCTTGCAATATAAACCATCATAGACACAGAAGCATCAAGATAGATGCTGCTATGGGTCCCATATGGTACCTTCTGCAGTAACCCAGGGCACTGCAGGACTAGTCTAAATTCATACAAGGCTGGTATGATTGAGAATTTGGTAGAGCCTCGTTTGGATCCATCCCTTAATAAGCAGGAAAACCTCTCCTGCTCCACTGTGCTGGTTCTGCACATGGCCCTTACACAAGTGCTGTTGGCAGGATTTCCATCTGCCAGAAGAGAGGCTCAGAGGTGCTCAGGTCTGATTCCCTGGCCCCCCACTTTTGGATTAATTTAAACTCTGGACTTGCAGCAGTGATGAACAATTCTCTGCTGGTCTTCCCAAGTGCTGTTGTCTCTGCTTGATGCTGAGCTTTGTTCATGCAGATGTTCTTGAATATTAATGGTCAAAATGCTGCCGGGCGAGCAGGTCCCAGAGGCATGAGCAGAAGTTTCTGTGTGCTAAATGCCACTAAATGAGATTAAAAGCACATCCACTCTTCCAGCACTGCTTGTCCAATATGACCAGTTTGAATCACTGGAAATTTCATACTTGGTAAGCTCAGGCAGTACCAGCAGGGACCTGAGCAGACACAAGGTGACAGCCAGCCCTTTAGAGATCCCCTGCTCACTCAAACCCCCTTCTCTTTCTCCCCACCCCAGGGCAATGAGGAGAATCCAAGCAAACTTTGTATGTTGAGAAAGTTCAGTAACTGAAAATTAGTAAAATATAGTAGTAATGGTGAAAGGTTAAAAAAATGACCATAGAAAAACAAGTGATGGACAATACAAGTAGTCACCCTCTGACTGATGGCAGACCCCTCTTCCTGAACCCAGGCAGGCCTCCCTTCTGGGTAAGCCTGCCCCATTTATATACTGGGCATGGCATTCTGCAGTATGGAATATCCCTACTGAGCACAAGCCACCTATCCCAGCTGTGCTCCCCCCGTTCCTTTTGCATCCCTTCTCACGGGCAGAGCATGAAACAGCAGAAAAACGTCCTTGACTTAGGGTAAACACTGCTTAGCAGAAAAACAGAACATTAGTGTGTTATCAACACTGCTTGGATTCCCAATCCAAAACACAGCACTGTAACAGCTACTGAGAAGAAAATAACTCAGCAATGAGCACAGTTGAGTCAGGACACAGGGGGATTCGGGATGGCACCTGCTGCCAGGGGTGGGCTGGGGCAGCTGCAGCCAGTGGATGAAGGGCAGAGTTCACTCCCTGAAACACTTTTTTGTGGGCAGCATGAGGAAGCACCAGAAGCTGCAGGCAGTTCTGTGGCTGCAGCAGAAATCATCCCTCCCTGCTGCCACAGGAGGGGTCAAGGGCACCTGGCTTGAGTGCAGGCACAGCTGGAGGTAGAGCAGCTAAACCTCAGTCCTTGAACCAGATTATTTCAGTAGCAGTAGTGGGGTTTTGTTAGCTGAGGTCCATTGTGAGGAGGGCAGGAGTACTCAGCTTTACATGGCCATTTCTTGACTACTCTGTTACAAAGAATTTGGGAACCTAATCTCTAAAAAACTTCTTGGACATCTATGTTTGTGGGCATCCCCTGCTAAAAAGAATCAAACAGCTGGTCTGCTTTGTGCCAGCACACCTGCACCTTGCTGAGGAAAAGAAGAAAGAGGCTTGCTCACTTACATGCCAGCAGTGCTTCCTTCCTGTTGCTGGTGGTTACAGATGGGAAGGTGAATCCCAGCTGTTAGCTCCCAGGATAAAGTGTGGGCTGCAGAGAAACAATAGTTCAGCATTTTTATCAGTGTGTCCAGCTGCTGCTACATTGGCATCACAGAACCAAAATGGTCTTTAAAAGGTCTTCGAGGATGTTTGGCTCCTTTCTGCCTGAAGTGGAAGGTAATGAATGCAGCTCTAGTGGATTAAAATGCCCAGCAGCCATGTGCATCAACAACATCCCACCCACTCCTGCAGAATACACTTGCAGGGTTGCCAGGATTTGCTGGCATCCAAAAAAAAGCTCCCTCAAGCCACCAGCCCTGGCCACAGGTGCTTGGCTGTGATCTTTGCTCAACAGCTTCCAGCTGCAGCTTCAACCAAAAGGCAGCCAAGACACAGGGACTGCAAGCCAGCAAGAGTGTGATCTTGGGAATAGATTTGGTACTGTTTAGGCCAAAAACTTCCAGGCTTGGTTAGGGATTTTTCCTCCTACCAAAACATTTATCCCTGAGTTAATGAACATGGTGTTCACCTGCTGCACACTGCCGCTGCCAGCTACAGAGATTTCCTGGTCCAGAGCAAAACACCCCAGCTCACAATGGCAGCGACACCCCAGGGAAGTGGCTACAGAACTAAACCACAGATGGAAGTTCACAAGAGCAGAAGGAAGTATCCTATCTGCTCCAAGCGAGCAGCAGAGTGTGAGAAAGCAGAAGTATTTCAATGTAGATACCACTGCTCTTTAATGAAAGCATCCTCTCTGAACGGCTGTCATTGAAAACACTGCCAAGATTGCAGTGGGCTGACCTGTGCCAGCTCAACAGCCAGAGACTTGCTTAGGGAAGAAAGCAAATTGCCATTTTTCCATTTTTTTTCCACATTTGAAAAAAAATTAGTCTTATTTTATTTGGCAACAATCATGCCCTAAGCTTATCATAATTGCCTGCTGGCTGCGAGCCGAGTTAAAAAATAAATTCACAAAAAAAAAAACCCAACACCAATCAAACCCAACTGTTTCCTGCATACTTTTCATTTAGAATATTCCCTTTGCAGGTTCTCCCTCCTTGTGTCAAAGCTGAGGGCTGCACAAGGCTCCAAGACCATCACCCACTTGGGCTCTGGCACCCACCCCCAGCCCGTGCTCAGTGGGCAAAACTCAGGGCTGGGCACCCCAGAGGAGACAGCAGTACCTCTCCCAGCACACCAGATGCTCCCTGCACTGCATGAACAGTCCCAGGTCTGCACCCTTTCTCCTCAAAGCAGCTGGCCAAGCAGCAAACCACTGCTGTAGCAGCATTCGGACATTAACATCAGCCACTGGCACACAGAAAGTGTTTGGGGTTTTTTGTTTGCTTCCAGAGGGCAAAAATAGAGTGGATTTGTGGGTGGGGTAGCAAACTAACACAAAAAGCAGGCATTGAGGGGCAACAGTGTTGGGGGGAGGGCAGAAGGTCAAGGGGATCATGGGACATCTGCCCAGCAGAGCAGCTGCTTCCCTCAGCCCCAAGGCATCACTCCTTTAACCACAGAAGTATGAAACTGAAAAGGCTGGTTTTTCCTCTCCATAAGCAAATCAGCCTTCCTTCCCCTGTCAGCATCCAGCTTATAGTGGGTGCAGGAGCAGCCTCCTGGCCCCACAGAGCCCGAGACTTGAGCCAGCATAAGGAAGGTTTCTACCCAGCTGCTTAACCTGCTCCACGAGGCACAGGGAAAATAGAGTTTGGATCCTTCCCAAATCCACTGAGAGTATCCTTCCAGGAATGAGAGATTCAATCCTGATAAGCACATTTTAAAACAAGGCAGGGCTAATAACTCCAAAGCTGTTGTCTGAAGTATGAAGTCTTTCCTTTCCAAATCACTTCAGCTTTTCAGGCCCAGGAAAGAAACAGCTGCTTGAGATGAAGATGGGCCAGAAGAGTAGGAATTACGCTATGAGGAACTACGCCAACTTCCTTCCCAGTGCAGAACTGCGTCATGGGCTGTGGACAAGCACATTTACCAGCACCAGGCCTCCCCCTTCACAGCATGTAGTGACTCCCACCTCTCCCTCACCCTGACTTCACAGCAGCCAGCTACCACAGCAGTGCAGCTGCGACAACTGCTTGTCACTGCCGCAGTCCTTCCCTGCCACACCCTCCCTGGTGCTTCTGACAGAATTGATGCTGCAGAGCAGCAAGACTTATCCTCTCCCCTGAGAAACTATAGGCAGCAATGCATTTTTGGGAAGTGCAGTGAGGGCAGCAAGAACACTACTCTTGCAGCTCACTGAAGAAACAAAATCCAGCATCTCCAGAGCCTTAGAACTTGATACTTCATTGCAGCAGGCTGAAAGGAGTCTTCCCATCAGAGGCTGTGCGGTGCAGAAAAGCACACCTGCTTGGAGCACAGATCTCCCTAGTTAGGAGTGTTTGCACACACAATTAAGTACCCCAATAAGCCTGGTGTACAGACAGGATGACACACAATTTGCCATTCAACCAAGCAGCAAGGCTGTGCTCATCATGCTTTGAAACACCTGCTTTTCAAAGCAGCACTGCATCTGTACACAGGTGCCACGTGGCAATTTGCTCCAGGCTGGTGCCCAGGGCTCCCAGCCTTGGCAGGACCAGCCAGGCAGGGGGAGGAGTCATTTCTACTCCCACATACCAGCTACATGGAGTTTTAAACTTTAACTCATAGGAGGTGGGAGCCAGACTGAGGGGCAGCACAGTTATACCAGCACTGCCCTGCCCACACTAACTTTACTCAGCTGAGAAGTAAAATTCTCAGCTGTTTCCCTCTCCTTTAATACTCCCATTTTTAATGAAGATGCAACAGGAAAGGGAAGACAACATCCTTACCTGGCCCAAATAAACACAATCTGTAAGAAAAGCTAGACTTTAGGCTTTGAACCTGCCTCCCTGCCTTTCAGCCCCGCTGGGTACACCAAAATTGTACCTTATCCAGAAGAGAACTAAAATGGGGTTTATTTAACCAGACAGGAACCTGAGAGATAACTAAGGCACACTCCACTCCCTTCTCCAGTCTCTCACTCCTCCCAGCCTGCTGCCATATCTATCTCACCCCTGCAGAAACCCTCCTCCACCTCCACCCTCCAGCACCAGGGGCCAAACACTGACACAAAGATGTGAAAAGTCTGAAGGAGATAAACAGTTGGCAAGAGGGCCATGCCCTCCCCTTTTTGGTACCTTAACCTCCCTATCCCTCTGCCATCACTGCAGCAGGAAAAAAGTTAATGATTAGCAGTCCAAGGTAACATCCCTGGTCAGGAACACGGTCAGCAGCAACACACTCCCTTGCTCCAGGTGGGGCTCTGAAGGAATTTGTGTTCCTTTATTCAATCCAAACTGCCATGAGGTCAGACAGGTAGAAAGCGCAAGGAACTCATTACTGTTGCATCTCAAGAGAGAACCTAGGAAGCAACAGTGTTTGCTCCAGGTCTGTCAAACAGATGCATTCCCCAACAAAGCACACAGCAGGAACTAAGTTACAAACACTGCAAGTCTGACACACAGGCAATCACCCAGTTTGGAAGCAGTCTAGAGCAGGGCTAGGCTGCTCTAGAAATTCCAACATTTCTCTCCAAGAGGCCAAGTACAGAAAACCCCCAAATCCTGCCGCTTGACTGAATTCTAGTTCATATGTTCCCCAACAGCTGTCAAATACAAAGTACCACAGCCAGGCTGTGTTGGAAAACTCAGCCATTTTACCTTCCCTCCCCAGTATTCCTATCCAGCCTCCTGCCTTAATATTGGAGACATCCTACAGCTCAGAAGAGGCTCAAGTACTCATGTGACAAAGCAGCTCAGCCAGCACTCCACCTGAATAGCACATATTCCATTCTGGGATGTTTTTATTATTCACTTCTTACCTCTTCCAGAGATAAGTCCCTGCACAGTCACAAAAGATGAAGGTGGTCCATTCCATTAGAACAATTCTTGGACTTTGCCTTACTGACCTCAACCTGCTTCTGCACTCCAGTGCCACAGGCAAACTGAAATCTGTCTGGAAACAGTCCAGTTGTAATGCACTAGCAGCAGCCATGCTACTGACAGCACCCAATCCATGGCGCAACCTGTCCTTTGAGTGACCTTGAGAGACACATCAGACCAAAGGACACCACCTAGAATGAGTTTAAATGAGTTTTATTTTAGACAACCTACATGATAGATGTTTTTTTGTTTTTTTAAAACAATGCCTCCACTCCAAATCAGGGTCAAAATAAGTGAATAAAGCTCAAGATGACATCAGTCCAGTTGTTAGACATTGCTGATTCCTGGTGTTGTGCCGATGAAGAAACAGCAGCCAGCTATGAAGACAAGTGATCCAAAACCATACCGTTTGATTTGTTACTGAAACAAGAGTAGCAAGTGTTAGTTGAAGGGCATGACAGTAACAGCAAGTTTCTGTAACTTGTTTGTGTATTCCCCAATTCAATCTGAGCTGCCACAGTCAGGCAGGCAGAAAGCGCAAGGAAGTTATTTTTGCATCTTAGTGCAAACCAGGGAGCAACAGGAAAAGTGCTCATGGTCTATCAGAGGATGCTGATCATTTTTACAATTGTACAGAGCAACTGGCACCCACCAGCTGCTGAACAAGCCAGGTGGAACACTCATTCACACCCTTCCTGTTTGACACACCAAGGTTCAGATTTCCTCTCAAGTAAGAGCATATCCTGAACAAGTACCAGAGCTTACAATATACCTGCTGTCTCTGAAAACAGCTGCACCAAGAAGCTGAAGCAGGTTTTACTGCACATGGGAACACCCTGCTACTGTTCCTTTACTCCACCTTAAAGTAGACAGAGTTATCCAAACAACATATCCAAAAGATGTGCTCCCATAGAAGAGATGCACAGAATCTTCTCACAGGAGGTACCTTCCAGCTGATCCCCTATTCCAGGGCCAGGACAGACATCCATCCCCCCTCCATCAGGCTGTGGGAGGTGCTGAGTTTGTCTGGCCAATTAAGTGGATTCCTTTCATTGGGCAACTGCTCCACACCAGAATCTGGCTCATCTTTACATGACTTGCATAGCAGAAAGACTCTGAGAGGCTTTACAGATAAATTTAGCTGTCTATATACAGACTTCACAAGTCCACAATGACTGGGCAGAGCAACTGGTGATCGATCCCACACTGCAGTGAATTCCATGGGTCACCAAGCAAGGCAAAAACCCAGAAGGGTTGGGATCCAAATACTGTCCTGTGGCAACCACATTCCAATACAGAGTAGTTAAAGCAGACCACAGGAGCTGTCCTGAGCTCAGGTAGAGTTAGAGATTCTAAATAGAATAAGGTTAAGTACCTTTTATTCAAATATTACTATGTTTCCGAATTTAGGGCAACATTTAAACTGACAGTTCTTGTACAAGGACATCAGATTAAGTGAAAGATGGAACATGACCATGCAAGGTACTTCACAATTAACTCCCAGAAAAGGGATCAAAAGAATGCTCCACTTCAGAGGACCTGCTCTTGAATCTAATGGTTTAAGCCCATCCCCAATTATACACATCTCACCAGGGTCATTCCTTCTGCATTTCTTAGCCATTAAGTCACCATGAATCACTGCAGTGACACTATATCCCTTTAGTACAACTGAATAGTACTCAAAGAAAGTTTCAGTCACTTTGTAGAATATGAAAGCACCAATCAGGCTGTACTTACACAAAATTTAAAGTTTTCAAACCAGCAGCTACTGTTCAACTTTAACAGGGATACAGGAGAACAAGAGATGAAGGAGCTCACCATGTAATTGGGCCCATTCACCCAGTTCAGTACTTACACATTTCTCAATTTCTAAGCCATCCTTAAAGAAAATCATATATGGGGTCACACCGTCCTCACGGAAATCCAGGAGAGCCACCATTCCATCTGGATTCATGTTCTCCCCTACAAAGAACTTCAGAAGAACGTGCCACTAAGACATTTGCTAATGCCAGGAGAAAATAACTTTTTATACACAAACAATGCAACATCACCAAGTTCAGTTTAAAGGTATCCCTGAACAGCCATGGGGATTTTCCTTCTCTGCAGCTCATCCATCTTAGTGCCACCATGGTTAACACACCAGAAGAAAGGGATGCCATCCAGAGGGACCTTGACAGGCTGGAGAGGTGGATCCATGGGAACCATGTGAAGTTCAGCTGGCCAAATGAAATGCCCTACACATGGGTCAGGGCAACCCCAAGCAAAAATAAGAGGCTGGGCTCGAGAACAGATTGACAGCAGCTCTCAGGAGAAAGACCTGGGGTGTTGGATGACAAATAACTCTGTGTAACCCAGCACTGTGAGCTTGCAGCCCAGAAACCCAAACGTATCAAGAGGAGTGACCAGCAGGTCAGGGAAGGTGATTTTGTTCCTCTGCTCTGCTAAGACCTCACCTGGAGTTCTGCATCCAGCTCTGGAGCTGGGATCCCAACTCAAGAAGGACATGGACCTGCTGGACCAAGCTAGGTGGGCCATTAAGATGGTCAGAGGCCTGAAGCACCTCTCCTATGAGGACACACAGAGTTGGGCTTGTTCACCCCTAGAGGCTCCAGGAGACCCTACAGCACTTTCCAGTACCTAATGGGGGCTACAAAAAGTCTTGAGAGGGACTTTTGACAGGGGCACGTTGCAATAGGACAACAGGGAATGACTTTGAAACTCAAAAGAGGGTAGATTTAGATTATATATTAGGAAAAAATTATTTACTGTGGTGGTGGTGAGACACTGGCACAGGCTGACCAAAGAAGCTGTGGCTATTCCATCCCTAGAAGTGTTTGAGGCCAGGTTGGATGGGGCTCTAAGCAACTGGGTCTGGTGCAAGGTGTCCCTGCCCATGGCAGGGGATTGGAACTCAATGATGCTTTTCAACCCAAAGTGTTCTGTGATTCAGTAATTTTATCATGCTGCTATGAACAGAGTAAGAGATAGCAAGGGCCAAAGTGATCCACCTTCCAAGTCTAACTGCACAGTCTCTGAATCACTGCAACAACAAATGTAGCTAACTACAAGCATTACCAGCTGAAACTAGATCCCCAAACTGTTAACAGTCATTGACTTGTTTCTCCTCCCTGGCTCTCAGGGCCCCTAACACTCTCAGAGAGGGTCAGGTTAGCACCCTCACAACAGGAGCCCTCAAAATTCTCAATAAGCTGTTCAGCAAATGAACCAATTACAGCTTATCAATACTGCTGTAAGGAGACAACTTAAACTTACCTGGTAATTTTTGAAGTTGGCAAGGATGTGTTTGATTTGTTCTGCAGCCCCAGTCATGAAAGGCTTTACTCTCTCTGGCTTGTGTTCCTCGAGTCTGGCTTTGATTCTGGAAGGAGAAAGAAAAAAATGTCCTGAAAACATGTTCTAGTTTAATAACATCTCTGTCTGGCAGGATTTCATAGCAGAAGGAGTAGCTACCTGTCAAACTTAGATTTTGCTGCTTTTCCCCCCACCTTCCTCTCAAAGCCCACAAATTTTAACTTAATTTTCCAAGTAAAAGCACTGAACAGCACCTGCCACTCCTACCAAGGTCATTTTATGACCAGGCTAGTGATAGGCAAAAATCAGTAAGCCCTTTCCACAGCAGCAAGAGTTATCACCCACCCATGTCACAAAGCTTCTTCACTTTCAGTAGTAACCCCACTGAACACCAACCAACAGAAATTACACTGTGAACTAGCAAAAAGCCCCATTCACACACATTTTTTTAGCTGTTTACATTGTCATGCTAGAAAAGCTTCAGAAGCTTTTCTTTACCACCTCAGTCCCTTCCACATGAAGGTTTGGCATGGAGAAATACAAAAGAAAAGAGCAAGGTTACAAGTAAGATCCAAAGCACATGATCAGGTCCTCTACCTCAGCCAAGATAAACACAGAATATTCCAGCACCCATTCTTTGGGACTCCAGTTCTGCCAAGCACTAAGACATCACTGACGTTCACAGCCAGTTTCACACCTGTATGGGAACTAACGCCTACCAGGAATAAATCCAATGTTGTTTTTATAATCTCAAGCACATAAAACCACAGCAATCCAACTGAAAGGAAATGTCTACCAACACTTACGCTTTCATGTAATCCTTGATGTACTTCTTGTAGGATTCTTTTGTGAAGCTGGTCTCCTGAAGGTGGTGGTTAATTACTATGTCAACACCAGTTATGACCGTGGCTTCTGTTCCATCTCCCTCAGGACCTTCAGCAGAGGCATTGCCACCAATTAGAGAGTCATCAATTTGACCCTCTGTCCTGGTGACCATCTAGATTTAGAGACATCAAAAAACTTAACGGCTCTGCAAAAAACCTTAACGCTACCGCTCTTACACACCTATGACCTGACAGCAGGGCACAACTCCAAAGACACAGTGCAGTGCAAGGAACCTGGCTGCAGCTTGAGCACTAATTTCCCAGTGACAGGAGAAGGGGGAATGGGTTCAAATTGAAAGACTGTAGGTTTAGATTAGGTATTAAGAAGAAATTCTTTACGTGGGAGGCACAGGCTGCCCAGAGAATCTGTGGATGCCCCATCTCTGGAATTGTTCAAGGCCAGGCTGGATAGGGCTTTGAGCAACCTGGTCTGGTGGAAGATGTCACTGCCCAAGGCAAGAAGGTTGGAACTAGATGATCTGCAAGGTCCATTCCAACCCAAAGCATTCTATCATTCTATGACTCCCAAGCACGACTCCCCCCACGGCGCCTAAGCCAAATTCCATTACACTCAGCCTAGCTGACCCGGGTTCTCTCAGGCACCACCCACGGCAGCACCAGGCGCTGGGCCGAGGTGGGTCTTCCCTTCTCTCCCTCCCACCTCGGGCTCTTCGCAGGGACGCCACCCGCCCTCCCCACCGGCCGTGAGTCACCGCGGCAACCCTTCCTCCCTCCCTCCTTCGGGCCGGGCGGGCACTCACCTTCCCCTCCACTTCGAGGCACAGGCCGTCCGCCACCTCCCGGATCTTGTAGATGTCCGAGAACATCTCATCCTCTGCGGGGGACACACAAACACACACACACCCCCAGGCGCGTCAGCCTCCGCCTCCCGGCACCCACCACTTTCCCCCATCGCTCCCGCCCCCGCGCCCCCCCCCCCGCCCCGGCCCAGTCCCGCACATGCGCGGCGGCACCACCGGGCCCAGCGCCCGGGCCCGGCCCGCGCTTACCCCCCCCCCACCCAGCTCCGAGCGCCACCCCAGCCGCCCCTCCCGGCCGCGGCGCCCCCCCCCCGCGGCCTTACGGCTGATGCAGTCCCGGTAGATGATCATGGCGGCGGCGGGGGCGGCGGGGTCTCAGCGCAGCGACCCGGGCGCGGGGCGGGAGCGGGGCGGAAAGGGCCGAGTCAGCGCCTGCCGGGGCTCATATAGCGGGCACGGCCCCGCGCGTCACCGCGCACGCGCACTGCGCGCCGCCCCGCCCCTCCGACAGCGGCGCCCCCGCGCGGCCGCGCCCGGAACCGCCGCGCGAGGGGGGCGCGAGCGTGGGGATCCCGCAGCGCAGGGCGAGGCAGCGCCTCAGCGGGAACCTGTACCCGCACCTCGTACGGCTTCCACTGAAGGCCCCTTCGCCATCGTCACTGCCCTCCTTTGGACTCTCTAATAGCTCCATGCCTTTCTTACATTGGTGGCACCCAGAGCTGCCCCCATCACTGGAGGTGAGGCCGCCCCAGCTCAGAGCAGAGCAGGACAATCCCCTCCCTTGCCCGGCTGGCCGTGCTGGGCCTGATGTCCCCCAGGACAGGGCTGTCCCTCCTGGCTGCCAGGGCACTGCTCAGGTTCAGCTTGCAAAGCGGGGAGCAGCGTTTCATCCTTCCCGAGTCAGAGGGGGTCAGGGATGGCAGGGAACCCTGGAGAGCAACCAGTCCTGTCCCGTGCCAGAGCAGGGCTGGTGCCTCTCCCTCATTGCCTGTGGTTGCATTTAATGGGTTTCAACACCAATTTTCCTCTTCTAATCATTTAATCTCTCAGTAACACTTTTCTTCTTGTCTAACTTCTTAAGAGGTGTCTGGGATGTGTGATCACTGGCCCTTTCCTGATTACCCAGAGTCACTGAGCTGGGATGATCACATTTTTCACTTTCTTTTTTGACAGCTGGTGCAAGGTGGTACAGCTTTTGAGCACATCTATGCATCCTTTCTTTTTCCTCAGTTTTGTTTCGTTTTGTTTTGCTTTGTTTTGTTTTGGTTTTTTTTCAGGGAGGCAATAATGTATATCCACTCTCTTTTCCTTGTGTTGTATTAGGAAGCATCTTTGCACACATATTTTCCAAACTAGCCTCCCATTTAACACAGGCAGCCTCATAAATCCACACACTGACTTTCCCAGGAGAAATGCTCCCAGCTTTTCCCAAGCACGCTGGGGAAACACTGCTGCCAGGGTGTCCCTTCTGAGGGCAGCCTGGCAGGTGTGTGTCTGTCTGAGCTCTCCTGGCCACTTCCAGCTGCTGCCTCCTTGATCCCCTTGTGTGATCCCCACACACTGCTGAGGGGCTCTGCACCTTGCAAGAGCTGTGACATGGGGACAGAGAAAGTCATTCACCCTACTGGGTGTACATGGACATACATTTGTTCTACTGGGTGCTGCACCTCCTCCAAGTGAGTGATGTTTTCAAAACAGGGAAATAATTAGGAAGCTGTTGGACTCTTCCTGTTATTACTCCCTCAGGGAAACTGAGTTGGGTATGTTCAGAGACACTGCTTATGTACTTGAGAAAGGGCTGGCTGGGGCAGGGATATTTTTCTTACTTTTCTATGGATAAGTGAGATTTAGACCAGTAGTCAGGGTCGAGATGAAAGACAGAAGGACAGTTATGCCTAGACCTCTTTTTCCGCCTTTGGACATACTTTTCTGCAGCAGCCTGTCACAGCTGAAACAAATCTAGACCTCACTTGAACTCTGATTCTTGAGAGACATTGATAAAATGCCGTCAAAAGACATCATGGGACCTGAAACGCTTAATGTTGCTAATGATCCTGGACTTGGCAGAGACATCAGGGCACAGGACACAATTCCCTGTCCCACACCTTCCTTAGGCAGTAAATTACTCATTGCTTTCTATGTGAGTGCCAGTAGAGCTCCCTTTTTATCTCCTCCTCCCTTGCTCTTCCTTCCTTTGCTCCAGATATCAGTGCCCTTTTTTTTTTTTTTTTTTTCAGATAGTCTAGCTGCTTACATAATCTAATTAAATTTATAAGTTGTTCTCTGCTGGTTTTCACCTTCAAGACTACTGCTGCTATTTCAGACCTCAAGAAGGGGCTTCTGCCCAAAAGCTTATCCTGTTTTTTTCTCAGTGGCAGCTGGCCTGATAAAAGATAGCCCCTCTTTTTACAAACCACAGTAGAAAAAGAGCAACTTACATCTTTAGCAGTGTGTTGAGTGACAGGGGAACATTTGGCTCCTTCTATGTAGTGTAATATGCAGCTAAAAACATCCAGTTAGTAGGTGTGCTTCAATTTGGTTTTATTTTTGAGAGACTGTTCTAGAAAATGGATATTTCTGCAGTAGTCCGGAAGCCTCTTACAAATTCATCAGTTGACTCAATTTGCTGAAGTCAGGCTAGAAAGCCTTTAGCACAGTGTGAAGGTAGATGGACCTTCAGGTTTCTTTGCCTTGCCTGTAGGTCTGTATTAAGAGTTGCAGGTGTAAAATGTGAGATGTCATTGTAAAATGTGTCTGTTAAATGGGTCAAGGCTCCTGTGTGAGCACCAGTTTGATGTGGAGTTAAGTTAAATCAGTATCAAGCTGAAGTTAGCAGTGTTTTAATTGGCATAGGCTTCACTGAGGTACCAGTTTTCCTGTGATGCCATATAAACTGAGAATTACATCATGTGCTGATACTTTGTGAAACAGATTTGAAAATGCACTTTTTTCCCTTTTTTCTGAAGCCAGTGACATTTGAGAAAACCTTAGTGTTCCTCACCTGCTTTCTGTCCAAGCAGCCTCTTCAAGCACTTCTCACATCTAGCCAGAGTTGGATTCACATTTCAGAGCGGTAAGTTAAAAATGTGGTCCCTCCCTCCACCTTTTTAGTTGCCGATTGACAGCCAAAATGATGTGACAGGTTTTCCTGATAGTGCACCTCACCTTTGGTGTTGTGTAAATCCCGAAGGACTGATGGAAATCCAGATGAGTCTTCTAATAGTATCTGAGGAGGATTTTCTATGCAGGTGTCTGAAGAGTCTCACAAGAAGCCTTTTTCATGGAAAGCCACACTTCAGAGAATTGTGAATTACTGCAGTATTACTTCCATCAAGTATTAGCATCTGGATATGGCTGTGCTCAACTAATTGTGTCTTGGATTAAATTACCAGATGACAGCTGATACTACACCATTCTTTCCCTAAATACAAGTACATTTTCAGCCCATTGTGTCAACTCCCATTGAGCTGTAAGGAAAGGGAGGAGATCCTGCCTTCAGCTATGTCTCCTTCGGGGTGCAATCAGTGGAAATAAAGCAGAGGTGAGGCTGAAGGAAGGGAGGTGATACTGGGCTATGACATAAGGGATGGCACCAGTGTATTCTAACCTTTGTAAATGGCTGTGAAAGTCACATAATAGTGGTGATGTTTTACATCATTTGCTGGGTGTGGGGGAGAGAATCCTCCACACACAGACACATACATATCTCTTGGCAGAAAGAAACTGGAAAAATGAAGATTAAAGGATTGAGCAAGCCCTGGCACTGCAGAGAGGCTGTCAGGACAGTCTGTGCCCAGTGCCCAGTGCTCCCTTCCCCAGTGCATCTCCCAGCACAAAGGCTTTGGGAGAGGGGATGCACGTGATCAGCTCATGTCTTCACAGATCTGTCTGAAATTTACAACTGAGACAAAGAGCTGTGACTTTGTAGCTCCTCTTTCAACATACACAGATGGAAACTGTAGTTTTTAGTAGTTTCCTTCAATTTCTTTCCCCGGGGCATTTCCAGGTAATAAAGATTTGATCACTATATTTTACCCCTTCTTATTAATTGGGAATTGATCTTACAAAAGATCAGACTATCAGTTCGATTCTTTCAGGTGAATTATGTTATGAGTATAGTCAGTCTTCCAGTGCTTGGCAATTCTTCGACTGTTTTGGATCTCGAGCCAAAATTCATAATTTAGATTTACATTGGCAGTGTACTAAGCCTGAATCCCAGATCCCAAGATTACTAGTTGAAGGAGTTAAGCTTTGATCATTAGTGTAGCTTATCAGCACAGATCTATTCACAAATGATAGATCATGTTAGATTGGACTAGATAAATGAAGGCATTCCAGACAAAGGCATCACTTTTTAGAATACAAGGAAGGTCGTCGGTTGAGCAACAACCCCTCTTGCGCTCAGAACAGATGCAGGTGTTCTTATCTTGGCATCTTCAGTATTTACACAGTTCCTGTGGCTGCAGCCGGGACCCTGAGCGCTCTGTTCCTCTCGCTGGCTGCTGCACTTCTGCGAACAGACACAGAGGTCACTGCGCAGCCATAAACCCCTTATATCTGTGGCACTGTTTGCACCAGGCTAGTTCACTCAAACTCTGCCCCAGGGCGTGTGAGGCTGTCAGCCGGCACTGCAACTGCTGCATTTTTAGGAAAAACTATGAAGCAAGTTGCTGCCCACCTGGAACTTTATACTTACTAACCTTATAAACATCCCTGTGACTGAAAGGGCTGTGGTAGAAAGGCCTGCCCCTGATCTTTGGGTCAGTGTGTCCCACTGATGTGCTGAATGATGGAATAGAGGAATAGAAGGTTCATTCATTAAAGTGGCAGTAACATTACATTGGGAAGGACCACAAATGTATTGGAAATTAAGATTGGAATTAAAAAGTGATCTTGGCACACTGGACAAGTGGTCTGAATTGTTAGAAGGCATTTGGACAAGGCCAGCATGTCAATGAGCAGTCAAACATTTACTAAAGGAAAAACTGACCAAAGGCTTTTGAACACAAAGATGCATCATAACATTCAAGTTCTGAGCCACACATTACTAGAAACTGAAAGAGTGCATAGGGAAAGTGCTGCCTTTTCCTGGCCCTGGCCCTCTGCTCTGTTGTAGGCTTCTGCTGCTGGCAACTGCCTGGGAATGCTGAGAAGATGATGTGCTCTGTATGGGTGCTCTGATGTCATGCTCCTGAGTGCAGAGCAAAATGATCAGCCATGGACACAGGACAGGGAACTGGGCAGCAGTTGTACAGAAAAGATTTGGGATCCTGCTGGATTCAAAGCTGAACCAGAATCACAGAGTCATAGAAACATTTAATATGGAGAAGGCCTCTGAGTTCATTGAGTCCAATTATTAACCCAACACTGCCAAGTCCATCACTAAACCATGTTCCTAAGTGCCACATCTACTTATCTTTTAAATAGTTCCAGGGCTGGTGACTCAACTACATCCTTGAGCAGCCTGTTCTGATGCTTGATCAGCCTTTCAGTGGTAGAAAATGGTAGAAAAAGTGGTAGAAAAAATCCTAATGTCTATTTCACATGTTCTGAGAAAAGCCCACACCACATTAGGGTACATAAGTGGTAATGTTATGTGTAAGAAACTTGTGCTGTCATAGATATGAGGGGCTGAGCTCTGTTTGTTTGTGCTGGTATGTCCTGGGGCACTGACTCCGGCTTAGCAACACACTTTGAAAAAGGTATGGACTGATCAGCAAGGGTTCACAAGAGCAGAGGGAAAGAGTAGAAGAAATATGGGTAAGTATGTTTTGCTGCGAGGAAGATTTAGATTAGCCATTGGAAATGCTTTGCAGTACAGCCAATAGAGAAGCAAAGAACAAACTGTCTACCTGGATCTCTGTCCTGGCAGATTTTTGAGAACAGCCTAGAAACCTGCTCATGGGAGATCAGAAAACATGTTAGATCTGTTATTATTGACACAGGTAATGGCTGACTCTGCCCCACAGCAAAGGGACAGGCTGCCTCTAGGTCCTTTTTAACCCTATTCATCACCAAGTGATTCTTAGATGAACTGTGTGTTGTCATTTATACCTGTTCAGAGTGGTTACATAATTAGGATAAAAATATTATCTTCAAATCCCTATTCAGAATGAACAAGAGGTTTGGAAAAGGGACATTATGAGAAAGAAATGTTGCCCTGCATGGCAAGATGGATCTGCATGGAAATCACCTGTACACAGAAGGAGAAACATTCAGCTTCTGCAGTGTCCAGAGCTTTAATCCTAGCGAGTACCTATTTTAATCCTATTTAAATACAATGTGGTACAGTCCTTTGACTCAGATTAGAGGTATGCTGCAGAAAGGGCTCCTTCCATGCCAAACCTAAGGCAAAGGTGAGCAGGGATCTAATTTCATGTGTTGGCTGGAACTCTCCTTAGTCCATGGGCAGTAAACAGCAGAGTGGAGGTTTTATAAAGTCATCCACAAAAAAAAAAAAGAAAAAAAAGAAAAAAAAAAAATTACCAGTGCATACCTGGCCAGTTCAATTGTTTTGCAAAGAATGGAAATGGAATGTATCCTATTTTACCTCCACAAGATAGATAGCTCACGAGTAGATCCCTTTGTTAGGAGAGCTCAAGCTGACTTCTCACGGAGCAGCAGCCAGGCTGGCTACATAAGGGAAGGGGAGCTGGAACTGCGGGCAGGGGAGGTGTCCTCCCCAGCAAGGGCTCAGTCCCAGGGTGCCCCAGCCGGGCCAGCAGTGTGGGACATGTGTGTAAAGCCACACCACGGCTGGGATGAGCCACACATGGGGCCGGACACAGCGTGGCTGCAGCACAGCGCAGGTGAGGAGTGAGGGACAGGCCTGAGCACAAACACCTGCTGAGCCCCGGGGAAGAGGGTCCCAGCAAGGCAGCTCACAGCTCTATCCATGGAGCTGGTTTTAATGCAACCTGAGCCAAGGTTACGATTTCTATCCACAGGCACCACTTCAAAGTTAGCCAGTGCTTCTAATGCAGACGTCTCTGCTCAGTTCTTCACCCTGAAGACATCTTCAATTAACTTAGTGATCCCTGTTGAGCAGACTCAAAGAAGACGTCCTCCCACGAGCTCTCTGTTTTCGTGCCAGGCTTAAGGCTTTCTGAACGCCTGTGCCATGTGGAGACACCCCACTAGATGGCGGGACAGGAGCCGGTGGATGGCGGGCAGGGCTCTCCTACCTTGGTAGGAGGCCAGAGCTTTTCCCACTGCAGTTGGTGCCGTTCCCATGTCACCTAAAATGCCCCAGGACCAGCACAAGTAAAAGTCGATCTTGGGTCTGTAACTGATGCAGCCGCTCTGTGCTCCTGGCCAGCTGGATGCTGCACACAGATACTATTCACTCCAGATAATTAGCTCGTGATGAGCTGGGGTCTGCTGAGTTCTTAACCATTACAGAGGATAATCCTGCCATGCTAACCTCACTCAGCTGACATTTTTCGAAATGGCATTTGCTTCAGAAATCTTACGAAGTCTGAAATTGAGTTCTGCCATTTTATTCCATCCCAGTGTGCTTTTTAGGTCATTGTTACACAATGAGCGTGAGCCCTCAGTCTAGTCAATACGGAAATAACCATCAGAGCACTCAGCATAGTAATGGTGTTATCCCTAGAATTCTGACACTACCCGTGGGTAACACAATTACATTTAGAATGCAAACTTTGCTGCAGATGCTCCAGGAAAACGGCAGGATTTAATACCCATTATAAGGAAATGGGTAGATGAACCTTTTGGTCTCTCAAAACATCACTTTAATATACTGTAGGGGACAGCAGGCAACAGAACTAAAAGATTCCATTTTGGAAAACAGCTTCTCAAATGGCAATCCAGTAACTTGAGGTCATAACACATGTTGGCTGGAAATACAAAGCTGCTGTTATTTTCAAAGATCTCAAGACAGATATTTATTATTTTCTGATAAGAATTTTGTGTCCACTGCATTCTGCCCTTCTGTGAAAATCAGAAAGGTACCTGGGTGACCAAGGATATGTTGGACACTTAGGAGGTATCTCCCAGCTTCTGAGTGATTTTGAATTGCTCTGTTGTTTCAGAAAGGTATGGCAGTACTGTTGGAGCTATTCCAAAAGGGGAATTTTAAGAGAAGGATGAGAGAGGAAGGTGTTTTCAGATTTTATCCCCAAACATGCTCTGGGGAAATAGGGACCGATCTGTTTAACAATCTGTGAGAGGGCTGATAATCTGAGACACTTCAAGATAAGGGGTGAGAAGGACCTTGAGAGTTCAGTCAGCCAGTCTTCCTTCATCAGGGGGATTAGTTAGACATGCACTTCTCTGGGGAGATGTTTGCTTACCTTGTTTTTCGGATTTTCTGATGCTGGAGATTTCCATCATCCCCTGCAGAACAAACGCTTACTGAAATGGGGTCTGGGCCCTACCATTCCCCTGTGAGTGTTGCAAATATATGATGGATCATAATCTGTATTAATGTGGATTTAGAGGTCTGTCTGATGCTCAGATCCTTATGGAGCTCAGTGTGCCCCATTCTACACAGACACTTGGCTACATAATTTCTGAATTTATTTAAAACACCAACTATATTATTTGTGAGTACTTTCACACAGGATGAACAAGAGTGTTTCTTACTGTTTGGTTCCTTCACTGGTCAGTGGGCACATGGAAGTCTCTCTCCACAGCCGTGATACTGTAGGTAGAGAGGAAAAATGGAAGAAGCAGCTCATCTCATGTATTTCTTCAGGGGCTTTACATAAAAAAGCAGTTTAGCTAATGAATACAATTTAGGGCAGGGTTACCTGAAGTGATAAATAGATACTTCCATGAAAACATAAGAGCATCTCTCAGTGCTGATCACAAGACTAAACTGTTAATGAAATTTTAAGAAGGAAATAGAGAATAAAACCAGAAACATTCCTGCCATATGATGTCTGTATACACACACACAGTAAATACACACACACACACACACACACACACACACACACGTTTTGTATATAATTGTTGTGTGCCCAAATGTCAAGTGTCATGTGCAGGACTGGCTTCCCAGTATCAAAAAATGTTATAAAAGTGGGACCAGTACCAAGAAGAGAGGCAAGGAGCAAAATATTAATCTGGAATAGGACACACCAACTTTAAAAAAGAGATAGCTGGGATGGTGGGTATGATGGCAATCTTTGAAATCAGCAGCAGAGCTAAGAAAATTAAAAGAGACCAACTGTTCACAGTCTATCAGCACACAGGAAATATGGGAACATCAAGAAAATGATAAGGTGAAAAGTTCAGAAGGGTTGAAAGAAGGCTCCTTTTAACACCCTGTATACAGTTACCTTATGAAACTTACTGCTCGAGGATGCTGTGGATGCCAAAAGTTTAAATTATTGCAAAATCAATTAAAAAAATAGCAGAAAGGGCTACTAAGAACTTCTGGCTCACAAAGAAGCCCTACAGTTATTGCAAAATCAATTTAAAAAAAATGCAGAAAGGGCTACTAAGAACTTCTGGCTCACAAAGAAGCCCTACAGCCAAGGACTTCTGGAGGTCAGGAAATTTAACACTGAGAAGTTTCCTTCCTCTGCAAAGATTTGTATGTTTTTCAGGTAGGAGTTTGGAAGATATTTCTGTATCCTTAAATGTCCTTTATTAACTTGTCAATCATATGCAGCCTTAGGGGAGAACATTTCTAGAAACACTGAGGGGGAAAGAAAGTCATGAGGAGACTAGGGAACCATCTCTGTCTGCTTCTCTGCCCTGAAATAACCCTTGGCAAACCGTGGGGCCATGCTGAGGTGAGGGAGGACTGCTGCCCATTCTGCCTCACCAGCTCCCAGCTATGCCAATTACATTAGCTGCTGCCCTGAGCATTTCTCCTCGTCTGACTCTGCTGTCTTATAGTTCTGACCTGGTTTTGACATTTGAAAGAGCAAGCAAAAACTTCCTCACATGTGACTGGTGGTTTAGCTGCCACCAGCTTCCTTACAGTTTAATGACTGTGCTCAAATGCCCAGCCAAGGCAGTGTTGGATATCCCTGAGTAAGCGAAGGATTACAGAGGTGCTGTGAGGTCAGGCTGCCTCATTTCAGCAGTGACAAGATATCACATCCACCCTCTGCACTGTTTTGTACAGCCACAGGCTTCCTCTGTGTGTCTCATTTTTTAGTTGTTCTGCAATGTGGTCTAGTCCTGTGTTCCTCCAGCTGTAGCTCATCAGGCATTAAATCACAGCAAATTTCCTGTTTGGGACATCCTGCCACACGTGATTATCTCAACCCACAAACATGGACATGTGTACAAGCAAAGTGCATCAGGACATAGACAGCACATTTATGCACATCCAAAGTTGAGCACACATATTTTTCTCCTGTAAATAACAACCAGTGTGGCCATGATGCACACAATGCCTGTTAAGTTTGGGTTTGTTTTTTCTAAAAGGTTCTATCCTTCAGTTTTGAGAAGCTCAAGAGCATGGGTGGGAGCACAGTACACACCTGTGAGCCAACAGAGAAATTCCTGTGTGTCAAAACTGGTGCTTACTGCCCCTCCTCTCTGCGATGGCAGTCTGTGCATAGCCTTCTTGTCTCAGACTCTCCATGCATGAGATAAGGCCAGTAATGTTTATGCACCTACTGCAAGGCTTCATAGAACATATCATTACTACTCTATGGGGAAGAAATGCCAATGAAAAAGTTAATACATATGGAAGCAAGTGAATGCAGAGAAATGAGGGAGACGTGGAGGCGTAGCTCTTATAGCACAAAGCAAATGATTCTCCTCTGAGAACAGCATGAATATGGAAACCATGCAACAGATGCACTATGCTGAACATCAAATATATGCAAATTATTCTGATCATCTTTTTGGTGTATTTTCTCCCTATTCACGGATGGGTTTTTCTGAACATCGTAGAGAGAAACTGCTTTTGGGGAGAGTGGATGTTGCAGACACGGTGAGAACGTGCAGGGTGTGATGTGCTCATGGTGCCCAGAGCTGTGCTGGGCCCCTAAACAGCAGGATTGAAACTGGCTGCTGCTTCAGAATCCTCTGGGGCAAGGCAAAGGGGTGAGCTCCCACCAGGCATGTAAGATCAATGCCATGAAAATGGGGATAGTTTTCTTTCTTTCTGTTAATCTGAATTTACTCTCCACTGCTTTGGATTTCTGCTGGTAGCCAGTGCTATTTAAAGATTTGGCTTTCATCCAAGGCCCTCAGTCACGTGCTTGACACAAAAAAACACAGACAGAAAAATAGCAATTTCTCCATTAGTTTATTGAACAGATCTCCTGCTGCTGAACACAAAAGGCACCATTTCAGTTTCTGTGTGCAGTCCTGTTTATTATGAGCAAGCTGCTTCCCTGAGAGTCAGCTTTTCCAGAGGATCACTTGTGGGTGTCTTTACTACCTGGAGTCTGACCTAGGCAGACAGAGACTCAGGGAATGATTTTTATTTGCAAGGTGGGTTTTTTTGGTGTTTTTTGTTTGTTTGTTTGTTTTTTTGTTGTTGTTGTTGTTTGTGGGGTTTTTTTGTGTGTGGGTTTTTTTTAGCATTTCACATGAGAAGTACAAATATAAAGGCAAAGTCTTCTGATTTTTGTAGCCCATTGAAAATTAAGGACCAGGAAAATTCTTTTTCATAATTTCCTTGATTTCTGATTATATTCTCCATTCTTGAACACACCCATGATGGCTGGTAGTTATATTGGCCAAATGTGTTTCTTCATTCATAGCTTCTCTTCTGGTGTAATGCAGTTGTAACAAATTATTGCTTATTTCCATAGGTAGGGAAACAAAACTGTGGAGACCATAGATATTCAGGATAGCTAGTGAGAACCTGATAATAATACTTCAGTGGTGCTAATGCTGAAGTTTGGCCTACAGAGAGGTACAATGTTTGTTTTCACAGTGTGGCATTTGGCCCAAGTTACAAAATGTTAATCTTTAAAGAGAAGCATGAAAAAGGGCTGAGTTTTGGACTGACAGTGGGGAACTCCTGTTCCAGCCCTGTTGTAGCCATGCCAATTTCTAGGATGTTCAGTCTTAAGCCTGAAAGTATGTTTTTCAGAATCAAAGTACTTTTCTGCTTCCCAGCAGAGGCAGGAGCTTCCTGTGATACTTAGGTCTTGTTCTTGGCATGCAATTTGGATTTCCACATTTTGGTTTCAGTCCCTTTATTCATGATGTGTACATGTGGGTAGTAACAGACCACAAAGAAATACCCTGAAGAGTCATTGCTAACAGCTCACAAGTGCAGTCTATGGGATGAGATCCCTTTAAGGCCTTGAGGAAGGAGACTGAGTATTACAAAGCATGTAAGAATTGCACCCTCTTGTTCAAGTCCAGTTGCAGAGATGTGAACATCAGGCACTGTTACAGCCTTTTTTCACAGTCCATGCAATTTCAGTCATTCAGAGTTCTGAAGTCCTTTAATAGGTTTTCTATATCATTAATGTCAAGGGCCCACTAGTTTAAAAACTGCAACAAAGAATAGCTATGAATTTACCAGAAAGGCACAAAGAGGAGAAGGACAGACTTGTATTATCTCCACAACATTTAAACAATATATTATCATCTATATATCTACCCCAAAGATTAAAAATTATATAAAAATGCACACCATGGTAACTACTGTTAGCTTATATAAAAACAATTTTTATATGAAAAATATGAAAGCTACAGACAGTATATACTGCACACCTGGACTTGCATATTGAACTCATGGAGAAAGTACTTTATTCTTTTAACACAAATGTCCAGTAGACATCTGAGAGCTAAAGACTGTTGAATACATGAGTTCTGGTTTTGCCTAGTGTGTGATACAGTAGTAATATTGAGCTGGCTGTACTTGGTATATTTTTTAATCACATAGTTTGCAAGATGAGAGCTGTGATTTTCAATGCAATGTTTTCTTTTCCATGCTCTGGCAAGTGACACCATGGCTTTGTTTTAACTTAGTTCAAACACCAATTCTTATATTAATAGTGTATAGTAAGAGGAAGTGAAACGTTCATGGAATTGCAGAAGTGAAAGGCAAAAAAAAGAAGATAATTATTTTTTAATACATGGTCACAGAGTGACCCCACAGTAAGGTCACGCTGCCTGCTCTGGCTCCTGCCCATGGTCTCTGGAAAGGTCTCTGGGAGCTGATTTTGGAACCTGGCACAAACTGGCTCTGTCATGTGCTGTTTGAGGGAAAGTTCAGATGTTCAATTCTGGGCTTAAAAACAGAGGCAGTGAGAACTAAGGTGCAGTTCTGACAGAAGAGATGTAATATAATCTTTTTACCTGACCCACAGAGCTCCTGAATGCCCTTTTGTCTGTACTTTTTAAGGTTCATGTTTGCATGCACTTCTTCAAACATGAAGTAAGGTTGGGAGTGGGTGGAGAGTATCTCTATTTGTGTGTGTGTTCTGTGATGCAAATGGAAATGGAAATGGAATTGGAAATGGAAATGGAATTGGAAATGGAAATGGAAATGAAAATGGAAATGGAAATGGAAATGGAAATGGAAATGGAAATGGAAATGGAAATGGAAATGGAAATGGAAATGGAAAGCATTTCAGTCTGTGGTCCAGAAGGTTTTAAAAATGAGACATACTGGAGCCAAGCTGGACCAACCTTTAAGTATAAATAAAACCAGCCAATCTCAGTCATCAAAATTGCAGAGTGACTGACTACAACTGTGCCTTGTACCATTGACTCCTCACCCCAATGGCCACAGTCAACTCAAATCAGCAGAGCAGAGCCTCTGTGAGCTCAGAGCACTGTTGGAACACACATCTCTGTATTTACAGTGCAATACTAACTGCCAGTATCACAGGGTGTCTCTAGGTATAATGTACTCTAGGCAGGATCATCTGTTTCATAAATTCAGCCACATCTTTTAAGTGCTGGTGCACATGGAGTATTTTGACATGACTGTGTCTGACCTAATATAGGAAGATCAGACCATTGATTCAGGATGAGCAGACAATCTCCTTGCAAGAATATTTTGCTCCTGATTTTCATTCAAGGCTTCTTCCCCCATTTTTACTACAATAAAAGTTATGGTCTGTGAACATTACAAAATAATAATCAGCCTCCCACCACCACCCACTGAAACTAAACCGGCTTTTCAAGAATTTTCATAGTACATTGCTCACAAGGCTGAGAGAGATCCGCTAAAACTTGGAGGCAAACCCAGGTCCGATTAATGAGCCTGTAATTCATTAACATTTATATGGCCATTCGTTTCAGTGCGCTTGAAGTAAACAAAACAGGGAAAAAAAAGGAGAAAGAACTGAATGTCAGAAACTCCAGGGCCTGATGCCATTGCCACTTGTCAGCAAACGGCAAATGCATCCAAACCTTGCAAATGCACTCTAGGGTTGTTGGAGCTGTTGAGAGAGTGGATGGGAGCAATAATGCTGTGGCCTGCCTGAACAATTGTTTTCCAGAGAACTGATGTATTTTGCAGTGGATTTAGAAGATTTAATAGGAAAAAACCAAAATGCTATTTAGTTGAGCTTTCTGGGTAAAATGATTTTGACCAAGAATGTTAATTAATTCAAATGCAAAAATGTTGCTCATTGTTTCTTATGCAAAACAGCAAAACAAAACATCTGTGGCACAGGCAAAACAGCTTTGATTGTAAGAGTCCCAATTCTGATTTTCCTGCTGCAAGGAGTGCTGCACTTCTGACAGCACACCAAGAATTCATTCCTAATACTGTCCTCCTGCAACACATAAAGGAAGTTTTGAAAGTCTCACGCTACTGCTGCTCTGTCTCCTGTCACAATTGTTAGGGGATTACAGCACAGTGCAAAATTTAAGAAAATTCTTGGAACTGTTTCTGGGCTGGTATCCAGAAGCCTGTGTTTGGCTGTTTAGAGGGCTTTTGGGACACAACTAATCTGATACTTGAAACCCGTGAAGTCAGGTGTGTTAACTTTTACATGGAAAAGACAGACACATAACTATGTGCTAACTTGCTCAGATGAGCTTGGTTTGGGACCTAATTCCTTCTGCACTGGTGACGTGGGCAATGGTTAAACTAAGATCTCTTTTGCTGATTAGAGACTTGCTGAGCTAATTGAATGAGCTCTGTTCAGATAAACCAGATGAAGCTGCAGGAGTTTGCACACCACTGTTATTTTCCCCACCTAGTCTTTAACCACACCATTTAAATGCCTCTATCATGTACTGGATTGTATGGAGTGAGTAAGATCATCTATACTGTACATTTCATTGCTCACACTTTCACCTCTCCTATTACTTTCAGATGCCGTATAATTACTGATCAAAAGCCATTTTCTGGGATTCCTCTATTTCTGGAACCACTTTTGTACTTCAAGGTTTTAGAAATAGAGAACAGCCTGTTTATCATCTCCAAAATTCAATGTTGCAATGGAGTCTGCAATGAAAATCAACATAAGACAAAACTGCTGACATTTGCATATTGCTGAGATAAATTTGGAGAAAACAGTTGTGTAGCTTCTATAGTTACCTCATTGTCATACGCACAAAATTACCTCCATTATAGAAGACTTTCAGGTAGGGAGTGTCATTTAAGATATAAAAATATATAAGATATAAAAATAATAATAACAGTGGATCTTTTGGAATCACATAACATCTGGGATATGTAAGAACTACAAGAGTTGGGCTAGTTTCCTATTAAATTTACAGATATTACAAATCCACAAAGTTTAACTTCTTCAAGGGGGGAGTACATAATCTGTTGCTAAGTCCTGCACTCTAAGCAGCCTGGAAGGATGGTCACGCTGGGTACCCTGAGGTGTGACTGCATAGTGCTGTGACCTTACAGGATCCCGTAACACTTCCTCCAGGAGCTGGAGACAATCACTCAATCCCTAGACACCTTCCTTAGAACATTTATTCTCTCAGAATCCTGCAAGTGTCTGAAGTAGCTTTCACCTGTAGTGCTTTCCTCTGGAGCAAGCTACCTAGATGTCTTAGTCCTCACGGTAACTATCACTGAACTGGCAAACCATCTGTTTTCAAAGCATCACATATTCTTTTCACTTACAAAAACCTCTCTTGTCATTTCAGACAGTCTAGCACCCTAGTAAAACCTTCTGCGCAATTTATACAGGCCTGTTCTCCTCATATCTCTTGTCTCAATGTTCATTTACACTATCTTCTCTTGTTCATCTTTGTTATTCTTAATTGCATTTTTGTCTCTCTTCTCCCTGTCTTCTTGCTGGCTTTGTATTTGAAATGAAAAGCAAGGAAGTTTGTAGACTGGTTCTTTGATTAGGCAGGACTGGATTCCCCATGGCCTTAGAGCTGAAGCAGGGCCAACCCTTCTTTGGCATGAATTAGACTCTGCATTTTTAGGTTGTAGTTGGTTAACTAACTGCATTGTTAGTGTTGTAGGAGGCCATCCAAAGTTCCTCAGTGAGGTTTTACACATAATCCAGCTGGCAGTGTGCAGGCTGCAAGGTGGCTCTGCCTTGCCTCTGTTCTCTGGTCTTGAAGGTCAGGAAAAATTGTCAGCACACTGTGTAAAGTCCAGGCATTAATGCCACCTCCTGTTCTTACTGCAAGCCAGACAGAAGGCCAGAGGTATTAGGATAGGGTGTTAAAGGGCAGGGTGCATATTGCCACCCCTCAAGAGGTTTTTACTCTGCCAGGTACTTATGGCTAAATCCTGTGAGATGTTGAGACAGTCTGATATTGCAATGCTTCCAACAGGATGAACCTACTTCAAGCCATGCACTGCTACTGCTGTTTCTTCTGTTATGCTGGTGCTGTTGCCAGCGTGAAGCCAGTTCAGCTCCCTCAGCTGGCAGAAGCCTGGGGTTTGGTGGGTGCATTCTGTAATTAGTGAGTTGAACCCACGCGGGTCAGATGAGGTCAATCACCAGCCTGAGCAAAAAGCCAGAACTGTGTCTGGGAATAGGAGGGGAATATGGAAAGGTAAGGAAGCATCTGCCTTTTTGGCAGTGAGCTGCTACATCAGTGCTGCCTTGTTGCAGCGCAAGGACTCTTTTTACAGCTGTGAGGCACATCACTCTGCTCCCTGGTGCTGCCTCCTAAGGCATGAACACAACCAAAAGTTGACATCCACTGAACCAAGCGTAGGGAAGGATAACTGTGGGACATGGTGGGACATGAGCATGTCAGCATCCATATTTCATGTAAACCCAGGATGTCTATCACTGTAGTCTGTGCTTCTCCAGCCTCTGAAGCTGAAGGAAACAAGACAGTTGTTTTCCCACTCTGCCAAGCTTTGTTATTAGGAGCAGTAGAGATGAGAGTTCCTATCCATGACTGCTGCTTTGCAGTATCAGCAAGGAATCCCACTGCACATTAAAGATCCTGAGGGACTTGTTCAGGATGTGGTTTTTGTGACAGAAAACTACTACAATGACAAAATCCTACAGCTGTTTTTCCCTGCTGTGCAGAATAACCTGTCTTGATCAAGGTTAACAGCAATCAGCTCATCTCAACCAAACACTCTGTTAGTTCTGATGTTATTATCCTGTGGATCAGCAGGCCTGTGAAACAGGAGATTACTTCTTCAGAAAGCATCCTGCCTTTTCAGACCTTTTTATTAAAAAAAAAGTTACTTCAATGCTTTATTTGACAAAATTTTATACAGTGCATTTTTCAATTTAAAAGGAAGGTAATGGTATTCAGATGCTGAATAAGCTAGTGAAAGCTAGGTTACCCAAAGCCAGACTGGGGTTACCAGAAGAAAAGCTGTACTATTTGAATAATGATTTAATGAAATTCTCTAAACACTAGAGGTAAGCCATCAAAACTTGAGAACTGGGAAAGAGAATAGTGAGGCTCCTTTAAGAAGTAATAGCACTGAAAGCTTGAAATTTTCCTACATAGGTAGTTCATTGTTCTGATCAACCTTAATCCTGTGAAGGACATGGCTTGGGGTCACCTGCCAGCACATTTCCCTGACTGTTGTCTTGTTTGAGTCATGTTTCTTTTACAGTAGAAGTACTTCAACTGAAACTCTGCTTCTACAGGATAGCCCAGTGCAAATATGTATTTCCCCCAGCAGACGCTCCCACAAATATTTGTTTCCCCCAACAGATGCTCCCTACTATCCCTGGATATTGAGTACTGCCAGCAAGGGGTGTACTGAAAGTGACAGAAAATGTACCATATGCGAGATGTTACTTGGTGTCACTTCAACCTCTCTGTCATTCATTCAAAGTTGAATCATCTCCCTTGGGGGAAAGGTCAGGCTGTATCTTACACCATATTTTGTCTGGTTTATAGTAGGACATAGAAAAATGTTTGCCTTTCCTTGTGTTCCATCTACGAGCATTTAAATTGGCATTGTTCCTTCCAGTTGCCACTGCTTTAGTGCAGTGCAATATTGGACAAAAGCCTCTGTGAAGCAACTGTGACTGATCTTTATTTAGCAAGGATCTGGAGGATCACCTGTTGAGGTTGGAAAGTATTTCGTAGTAGTGAAAAGCCTCCCGTAGTGCCTTCCTACGTGAGCAACTTCAGTAGCTTTTCATTTGCTCATTCAAATAACATCAAGCCCAACACTATGACGTACATAGGAGTTATTATCTCTGTATGGAGTCTCAGAAAAGAAGGCAAATCAATTTCCCAGGACCTGCTGCAAGATTGCAACACTTTCAGAAAAATTTGCTTGGTTTACAAGTTTACATTTACTAGAACTGCCTTGCTGGGACCCGTACGCTGTGTGACTCTCGTCCACTCAAAGCCTGGAACTGCCCTCTGTTCCTTCGCCCTTCACCCATTAAAAACAAATAATGTGACCCTTTTATATGCACAAAACAATGACACAGTAAAGACCTTTGGCTCCTGTCAATGCCAGAGCCCCAGTCAGATTATAAAAAAATATTTATTAAAAAAGAGATGACAAAATAACATTTACTGTTACTTCTGATTTCACTTTCCTTTCTCCTCGACTTCTGCTCAGGAGATTCCGTTACTAAGTTAGAAACTTCGGTTGTCTTGTCATTGTACCTGACATATGCTAGCAGCTGGAGGAAGAAATGCCATTGAATAATTACAGAAAAAAAGGGCTGGAAAGACCCTTGAGAGTCCATCCCAATGCTTGGACTGGGTAATCCAGATTGTAATTATGTCTCAAAAACAGCTGTTTAACAGTTTTTAAAAGTTTGTGATGATGAAGATGGAAACTGCAAACTCCACAGTCAGTCTCATCTAGCACTGTCCACACCATTAGAAAGTCTGTTCTATGTCTAATGTAAGTGGTGGACAACAGATAATTAAGTTCCTCTTTATGGAAATTAGTAATTAAGTAATTAAGTTCCTCTTTCAGACTTGAAGATTATGATATCCTAATCTTTTTTTTAAGACTATTTCTTTCAATTTCTTCTTACAGACTATGTTTTGTATTCCTAGCCTTTATTTTCCTAGCTCTTCTCTACAGCCCTCCTGAAATGCACCCCACATAGCTGGATGTGGTGCTCCAGGCTGAGGCTTTGCCCCTGGCAAGCACAGTGGAAGTACTGTTATAATGTCCTACATTTTTACACATGCCAATAGCACACTGACTGTCTATTTTTTCCAACAAAGTCATCTGCTGTATAATTGATGGTCAGATGAAATGCTCTTCAGAGAGAAAGTGCAAACAACTGAAGGTGAGGAGGCTGTGCCAGGGCAGGGAGCTCTTGACTCCCGTGTCCTGGACTTGCTTTCAGCACGCAGCCAATGGAATACGAAAAATGCAGATCAATTATGTAACAAATAACTGCAGAAGTTTCCAAGGGAAAAAGGTAGCTCTCCAGTGGTTACAGCTACCAACAAAACAACAAGACAGTGTGAACAATACCTTTAGCAATCTGTGTCTCTCCACTAACCATTCATTTAAGCAGTAGGAGAATTGGCAAAACTGTCTTCACCACTGCAGAGACCAGAAATGAAATGATTTTCCATTTTAAGCAGCAGGGGAAACAGCAAAACAGGAATGAATGCACAAAAACCAGAGTTCCCTGGTAAAATGGTTTGAGGGCTGTCTTCTTTGCTTAAAAAAAAAAAGAAACAAAAAAGTATGATGAAATTTAGGAGCAGTAATTTTAGGGGTCTGGGAATTAATTAATTAAACTGTAGCCCTACACAGCCCATTGGGAAAGAACTGGCACTTGGATAAAGCTGTTGTAAGAGTGTGTAATCAGTAGCACATGTGGAAAGATGCTGAGCACCTAAGTCAGTGCTGGTATGACGCAGATGCCAGGCTCAAGGCAGCTTGCCAAAAGTAGTCCACTGTCTGTGGACAAAAGCATTACATACCTCATATGTAGTATGAATTGGGTTGAGACTACAACAAAAGACATTTGTCAGAGGACCCATACAAAAGCCACTAGTGGTAACAAAAGTTAACCTGAATTCTTCTATATTCAGAAATACACAGAACAAGCAACTAGGTACTTAAGAAATGTGATTGGGTGCAAGATATGACATGTGAACAGGAACTGATTTTCATAAGAGGTAATGAAACCCATCTGCCTGCAGAAGGAGCTACCCAACTCAAGATCAGAGTAGAGCAAGTCCTCCTTAAAAGGAGGCCGAAATTCTAGAAGTCAGAAAACCAAAGCAGCAGCACTGAAGTGAAAAATGACTCAATGCTAGAAGCAGTGTCTCTGTGCAAAAAGAAAGAAAGGAGCCATTCAAAGTTTATCTCAAGTAAGATTGTACTACTACTTGCTGTAGGTATAAGGCCTGTGAAGTACTAGCCAGTTGCTATGAGTTTCAGGAGGGGATTATAGCTTGAATACCAGTTCTGAGGCTGGAGTTTGTAGCAACATTCTGTGAAGTGCACCTGCAAAGACAACTTTGCAACACTGTGGTTAGAGCATGAACTCTGTAGGCTATTCATCCTTTAACAACTGAAATGTAAAAATTGTGTGAAGTCTGTAATAGACTTGGATTGCTTTAGAGAACTATTTTCATTGTATGAAGCACTTACAGCATACCAGAACCCAAATTCTGGATTCCTTTATCGAGGATTGCATGCAAAGCCACCTCCAAGTTCTTAATCAGGGCTGAGCAGGTGTCATCCCCTTTCTCCACCAGCCAGTAAATTTAAATAAAGATTCTCAGCCTCCAGCCTCGCCCCGAGATTGGCGCGGGGAGCAATCTCGCAGGATGCTTTGCGTTTTCCGGGCATCCGCCTGCAGGGCAGCGGACTGAGCGGCAGCAGGGCTCCGTAGGGGCAGGTCTTTACAAGCACTCCTGGCAGCTCTTCAGTCAGAAACAGAAAGCACCGAATTGCCAGAACACTCTGCCTTTAGGGGCAGCAAAAGAGCTGATTCCAACTATTTCACAGGGAGTCCTGGGCTTTGGAGCAGACTGGTACTGGTTGTCATCCAGTCTTCACGGACTGGTCACTGCCACCTGCACAGCGGCTGAGACCTGCCCTTTTGGAGAGCCCCTTTCCTGGACAGGCGCTGGATATGTATAACAAAACAACGTAAAGCTTATGTACTGAATCCATCATTTCTGCCCTAGTAATGCCATGAAATATAGTGAACTATGTACTACTACTACTACTGAGCCATCTGTGTAACCCTTCTGCCAAAAAGATTCAAGAGGGTATTTTAAAGAACAAAGTAGCTATTTAAGCCCACCCTGCTGATTCGGGTAGATAAAGGTTTCTGAGCCGCCTCAGGAAAGCTCAGCCGGGGACTGCTGAGTTGTCACTGGCGGCACAGGCGCCCCTATGATCGTAAAGCGAGGGGCAAAAATCAATGTCCTTACAGGTAATGAATGATGAGGAGAAACCCTGCGGGGCGAGCGAGCTGCTCTCGTTAACCGGGGAGCGCTGAAACAGCCGACACAGCCGCTCCAGAAATGCTGATGGAAAATGCCAGCCTGCCCCGCCAGCCCAGCAGCCTCCCAAGGCCAGCGGCGAGGGGAGACCTTTGACTGTAAGGTCAGCGTGGTTAATCTTTTCCCCGTGTAATTACAGCCGGCTCGGCGGGCCCTTCGATACAACTGCGGCTTTGCAGCCACCCCTTGCACACCCCGCTCCAGGCTCGGCCCCTCGGGCCAGCCCGCCCCGGGGCGGAGCCCCGCCTTCCCCAAAAGCCGCCGCGGCCGCGGGGAGCGGGGAGCGGCGCCGGGATTGGATTTGGGAGCGGCGCCGGGATTTGGGAGCGGCGCCGGGATTGGATTTGGGAGCGGCGCTGGGATTTGGGAGCGGCGCCGGGATTGGATTTGGGAGCGGCGCCGGGATTGGATTTGGGAGCGGTCCGGTCAGTACGGCGGGACGGGCGGTCGGGCACGGCTCGGCGGTGAGTGCGGAGGCTGCTGCTGCTGCCCTCAGGTCTTGGAGGGTGGGAGACCATTTTTCCTGTGAAGTTTATACAATCGTTGTCTCCCTAGACCCGAGTCCGTTTAAAATAGTTAAAACTACTAAAAGCTCGAGTATAGTACGTGCTTAGTAGGCTAGCGGTGTTTTCAACCAGTATATAATTCGGTGTGTGGCTTCTCAAGCCTGTTCCCCGCCGAGGAAATACCGAGCTATTTTAGTGATTTGTCCTTTTATGGAACTCGGACTTTTGGGTTTAGTCCAGTTACGCTGTGGTTAAAAGAAAGAAGATTCTCTTCTGACCTCTGCAGAAAGTGCGTGGCTGAATCTCTGTATTAATTCAACCCAAAGTCCTTTAGTGTTGAGTATCCCCTCTGACATCGTTGGTACTCAGGGTACGGCAATGTATATTTTTGTAAAGACAGTATCTTTCTAGTAAAAGTAGGGACCTTAATGTTTTCTATAATGATGGCTTGATTCTCTTTTTAACTAGTTTGTCACTCACACAGCTGATACAGAATTCTTCTGAGTAGACACTTACTATTTTTATTGATATAGGGAAGAAGTTCTGACTAAGAAGCAAACCAGGAATTTGGAATATAAGCGGGAAATAAGACACCTGAGGTCATGGGGCGAAATTACTGGCTGGTGTGTCTTTTTTATTTTTTATTTTCTGATAAAAAAATCTTCCTCTTTGCTCTATTTTTTTCTTCTTCATACTTCTTTCTAAAGTATGGAAATCTAGAAGAAGGGGGCTGGAGGTTAGAAGTTGAATGGTTCATGTGGTTAGTTTAGCATACTGGCAGGAAATGAGACCTGAAAGCCTTTCAGATGTACCCACCTTGACCTTCACCTTTGGATCTGTCAAAGGAAGAGTGTGCTATAAAATTTATGCATTAGGGTATCCTATTTCTATATTGAAGCTTCAACTAATATTTGTAAGTCTGCGTGCAAGTTGAAAGCTTATTTGACTGTGCTCAGAATTACATAGAAAAAGTGAGTAGCCTTCATTGCCTAGGCAGAGTGAAATGAAGCAAACAGAAAAAGGATCTATCTTAGTTTTATTAGTGTTATGGTTTTTGTGATAGATGAAAACTTGTTTTAGTATGTTGGGGTGGCTTAACTATCAGTTTTGATAAGTTTCTCAGGACTTAAAATCAGGTGGGTAGTGGATAGTGGGCAAACTGAGCTTAGTTTTGTCTCTGTTAATTGAATGATCTGCCATTAATCATGGTAGAACAGGATTATGAGGAACTTGGCTGGAATTGGCCTCCCTCTGATACAATGTCATACCCGTGTGGCTCTGCCTCCTTCGTATTGAAAAGCTGGCATGGTCTAAGCCTGTGTGTCTAGACCTCTGCAGTGCCCTCTTTTTGGCAGTGTTAGTGGGGTGACCTTAGATGCCTTTTCCTTAGTTTTTGTTTTGTGGTGTTTTTGGTTGTTTGCTTTCGTTTGTTTGTTTCATTTTTTTCCTTCATCAGTGGTGTACTTTGCAGCAGTCTAAAGAGTGAGATGGATTTCTGTGCGTGTAGCTGTTCAGTATGTGAAATTGTGTGATTTTAGCTTCTTTCTTTTCCTCCTGTGTCAGAAGGCCCAGGTACCCATCATGAAGTAAAGATGATTTAAGGAAAATTAGAGCTGCAGAAACTGTTCAGGCCTGCTGAGTGTCTGCAACTCTGAAAATTCATTTAGTTGCTGGGTTATTGGTATTTCTAGAGGAAGTGACTAAAGAAGGTTCAGGTTCAGCTGTACAAAACACAGGTCTAAGTAACTGGTGTAATTGTGATATTTTCCAGTTGGGCACTATGGGTGATTAAAGAGGGGATAATAATAGGGAGTTTGAGTGCCAAAGGAAGTATTTTCAAATACAATTTTCCCATAAAATTAATTGGCAAAAATAACTGTAGGATGCAATGTTTAGGGGGATATTATAGAAAATGGGGAAGAATAACTATTTATATTGTGAGGAAAGGGAAAATAAGATGTTGAGACACGTGCTTGCTCTTGGGAAGGGCAGTCTTGTATTGGCTGGAATAGTTTGGTTTTAACGTTCTTATCTCTTTTCTAATACAATTGGATTACATTAATATCTTGCAAAGCATATGCTATAGTTAATCATGAATTGCAGTCACTTTGTCAAATTCACTTAATTGACACAATATTCATGTAACGTTCACAAGAATGAATATTAGGAACACTGGTAGCAGAAATAGGTCTGAATGGAAGCAAAATGGTGCATGCACCTCTATTTTCTGTCCAAGTGTACCAGCTTAGCTCATGCTAAATAATGTTGGTAACTGGAAAAAAGGAAGTTCTGTAATGACTGCAGGATGTAGTCAAACTAGTTCGGCTTAGGGAAAAAATCCTTGGAGACTGTTCACTGCAGTGCTTCTTGATATTGTGCATGGGAGACAAACTGCTTTAACCTTTCATGGTGAAGGGAGTGGTGTCCCAAATACATAAAGGGTACTGACTTGAACCCAGTTGCCTTTCTAAGATATTCCTGTCTTTCTTCTGATTGTCAAAGGTATTAAATGTTTTTTTTTTTCTCTTATGTTTTTTTTTTAATCTTTACTCATGTTTGAAAGGCCCATTTTAAATGGACCAGGCATAAAGTTTTTACTAAGTGTTGGCATGTATATTTATGGCATGTACTTACAGTAGTGTTAAATCTTCCTCTTTCACAGAAAGAGGAACCAATAATGCCGGCACTGAACTGGAAGCCCTTTATCTATGGAGGTTTAGCATCAATCACTGCAGAATGTGGTAAGCTTTTGCTTTAGCTCTTGACATGATTTCCTTTACTTGGATAGTCTCTACGTAAAGCAAGTTTGGTTCCATGCTGCCAGTGACACAGCAGTATATGGTGGTCTGCAGCATAAAGCTTTTTGCTTAATGATGACTGAAGAGTTGCTCTGATCTTTGTTGCAATGTCAGAACAATTGTATCTGTAAACTCTCATCCCTGGTGAATTTATTTTTATACATATTTTATCTTGGTACTTTATTATTTGGTGTTTGTTTGATATGTTCCTATACAGTAGTCATAAGTAGATACAGCCTCTGCTTTGCTGCAGTAGAAAAGTTGCACCCTTAACTTGTAAACTTTTCTTTCAGCTTTGCTGAGTATCTATGTTGCATTTTAAAGTCTAAATAATCTTTTCTTGAATGTAAGTGGCTGCTTAGATTTGAACACTTAAATTCAATAGTGAGCAACACAGACTAATTGCTGTAGTGAGACAGTGCATCTGATGTTTTAGGCCTGCTCTAAAGGGAAACCTAAAATATCGACATCTTTGTGAAGTTGTATCTGAAATGCATGTACGTGAAAATAAAGGAAATCTGGATTTTCATTGTAGCAGGACATGATTTGGCATGTGGTGGGCTTGCATGCAAGGTCTGTCTAGAAAAGTAGATGCAGTGTAAAATTACACTTCAAACTACTATTTTGTTTTCAGAGTAAGGTTGAAAGGTCATCTGGTCCACCCCCCCTGCTTTGAGCGAGAACATTTTCAATTAGATCAGGTTGCTCAAAACCTTGTCCAATCTGACTTTGAATGATTCTAGGGATGGGAAGGATTTCTACTTAGAAAATCTGTGCAAACTTGAGTTCAAAACCTGTCATTATTTGACTTGACTGAATATGGCAAATAATGCCAGAAGCTTTTAAGGAAGACAAAATTCATGAAAGCTTTGCTTGTTTGGTAAGCCTCATTTGAAGAGTGGTAGTTAATCCTGACTCCTGTTAGTGCTTAGGTGAGTATGGAATATTGAGGTGGTCCTTTTTCTGGATGGATACAGTTTCTGAATCCTTTCCTAAGGGGAGCATGGAGAATATGAATTGAACATAACATAGCAGAAGGCTACAGGAAGGCAGTAACAGAAGTAGGTACTGCTGCTATTGCTTTTTCAGATACTAGGCCAGAATCTGTGGAGCATATCCTGTGGCATTTCTTTGCCTCCAGTGATGTCCTCTTCACAGGTGTTGGTAGAATACATGTGCAAATGCAGTGCTTGATTGGGATTGCAGAGTCCTGTTCAGTGTGGCTGTTTACAACCAGGCAGTGCTGTGTTGCCTGACAATATAGTGAATACGGAATGTAAACACAGGAGGTAGGCAGGGCCACTGACAGGCTTCAGAAGAAGGTGAAGGTGATAGAATGTGAATCGCTTCTTTAAAAGAAAGTCTTGGTAAGGAAGGCTTCTTTCCCATGGGAGTACTTTTATATATTGTGATATATAATAAATGTTGCTGTTTCTTATATGATGTTCTTTGTTGTCTTTGGTTAGTAGGTACTTCATTAATTTTCTCACTGACTTTCCTTTAAGGTACTTTCCCCATTGATCTGACGAAAACACGTCTCCAAGTTCAGGGTCAAGTTAATGATGCCAAATATAAAGAGATCCGCTACCGTGGAATGATGCATGCCCTGGTCAGAATATGCAGAGAAGAAGGATTGAAAGCCTTATACTCTGGGTAAGATTAACTGGGTTGCAGCAATGTCTTATTGTTATAAGAATAAGCCCATTGTATGTGAATGTTCGGGTTTTAGGATTACAAGATATTTGGCTGGTCTTAATCTGGAAGTTGGAAGACCCAGCTTCGATACTTTCAGTGCTGCACACTGCCAGAGCATTTCATGTGTTAAAAAAAACCCCAGAAAACCCTCAAACAACAAAACCTACATGAAACAAAATAGCTAAACATAAGGTTATTCTCTACAGTGCTGCTATGGTTGTTCCATCTCTCAGTATTAAAATTGAATTTACCTTTGTCTATAAATGAGCATGCTTTTCTTCTTTCATGCAGGATGGTGGGGGAACTACATTTCAGACATGACTGCCAGCTGTTTTATAGATTACAAGTTAGAGCATGGTCTAATAGTAATAAACCCTTCACAGTTCATTCATGTTCTTGCAGGCTCTATTTAAAAAAAAACCAACCAAAACCCAAAATCTAAAAAAGCTCCAAAGCTTGTTTTGTTTATAGTGAGTTTAAATTGTTGATTTAAATGTAGAAACTTTTGTCAGCTAGATAACTCTGCACTAGGAAAAATTTTCAGATGAATTTTGAGATCTGGAGCATAAACATTATTGCTGCTTGTTTTTACAGGATTGCACCTGCAATGCTACGGCAAGCTTCATATGGAACTATAAAAATAGGCACTTACCAGAGCTTAAAAAGAATGTTTGTAGAGAATCCAGAAGGTGAGTAGTTATTTTCTGTTTAATTGAGGACTGATTTGCTTGAAGCTGATTGTTTCCATTTGGTGTCTTACTGTAGAATTTGAACGGGTCTACTGAGAAAACGTTCCTTATACCAGTTACAACAAAGTTAGCAAGGGTAACTCGTCAGAGCAGGTTTTATGGCTTCTGTAACTGGCACTTTCTGGTTAAATGAGGGGAAACATATCCTGTCCTAATGCATCTTAAGCTTTGTAAATCTGCAGCTGAAATATTTTTTTGTGAAATAGATGAAACCCTCATGATGAATGTTCTGTGTGGCGTTCTTTCGGGAGTCATCTCGTCATCTATTGCCAACCCTACAGATGTCTTAAAGGTAATTATGCAGAGCTTGTCTTTTTAGTTTTTGTTCTCTCCTGAGGTAAAAACAGTGTCCTGATGAATATAGGATTTGTTTTGTAACCCTATTTATTCTCCTCTCTTAACTTTTCAAAAATCAGTAACATCCTGAATTCTTGGAACCTCTTTCTGGTCCATAATAATCATTTGGAAGTATGCATGGGGAAGGTGAAGGCTGGGGAGGTAGTTAGATCCACATTATTGAGGGGGGGTGGGAAATAACTTTGATGCTGTAGTGTTTGTGTGGAAGCCATGCTGCATATTTCATCTGTACTTCTTGGTAACACTGTTACACTTAGATGTTTCTAGAGCTCAAAATAGGTGACGGTCAATTAAGAGGCAAGAGTTCCACTGAATGCTGTTTGCTACTCTATGATTCCTTAACACTGTAGAGAGGCCTTGCAAACCTGTGTTCCAAGAAAATGGTGTTCCAGCATCAGTCATTTAAAGTGAATTAATAAAACAACCACCTCTTTAAGAAATCTGTTAGCTTTGTCACAGTCAGTTACTTGCAAGGGTTGATGGTATTTATCTTATAAAACTGGAGCTTGTGACTTACACAGCTGCTCCTAATGAAAATGAAGTCAAGAAAACTCTCTATGTTCTTCTGAAACTACTAAAAATCTTAATTAATCCTTCATAGTGCTAGTGTGGTTTTGTAGTGGCATTTCAAACAGAAGCTTGTACTTCAATTAGCTACTTCCTAAAATTATGTGCACTTACCAAGTCACTTGTTGACAACTTGTATTTGGAAGTTGCTGTGGTAGGTTCCTAAAGATGTTCTTATAAATCATGGTTGAAGACCATGGCTCTCAGTGGCTGAAACATGAATCCTTTTAACCTTTGATTTCACAATATTCTGTGAGAGCACTGTAAAGGACATCCTGCAGAACCCATCTGCCAGTCTTATCTAAATGGAGCCATGTACCCATACAGAAATAGAAGTGACCTAATGCAGCTAAGAATTCTACCACATACTTGTTCAAAATTAGCAGCTGCATTTGGATATAGTTAAGGCAAAAGATTGCACTACTGTTGTGATCATGTCAGCTCTTGGTTTTATACCCAAAGAGAAACTGACTTTACTACTTGCAATTGTAACTTATACTTTAATCTAGTTTTACGATTTTATTGGTTATATTTATCTTTTAATTGTATCTTCAAATGAATCTCAGATCAGAATGCAAGCTCAAGGTAGAATGATTCAAGGAGGAATGATGGGAAACTTCATAGAGATCTACCAAAAGGAAGGCACTAAAGGATTATGGAAGGCAAGTCTTTTTTTAAATGTATCTTAAACTTCAACTACACTTTTTTGCTTAGCTGAATGTCATGTATTCCTACAGTGTTCTCAGCTCAAATATGGAGGATGTAATGTCTATCATTTGTCACGACTGCGTCACTGCTGGTGTCTGTGCTTTTTGGTGAAGGGTTACAGCCAGTCTTGTGTGCGAGGATTAGCTGCCACTTAGGAAAGACAAATGTAGGATTCAATTTGGGTGGCTGGCTCTAGGAATAGTTCAACAACCCTTTGCATGACACCTCTCAATCTGTATGCTCTGTCTGTTCTAAAACATATGCTAAAGAACATTTGGAAGCAAAGGAGCTACTGAACATCCCCTCTAGCTCAGGAATTTTCGTTTTCAATCTTACAGGTCTTACAGTCTTACAATCTTGGGCCAGTTATAGTCAGTGACAGTATAACAACTGAAGAGCCAAATGGAAAATTGTTTTGAAACAGCTGGAAAATAGGAATGTTTTTCTATTAGTGTGCTCTTTCTCACAAAGTTTCTTGATCTACAGTTTTCTGTTCATCTTCCTTCATCATCAGTTTTTCAGCTAGCAGCAAAGGAATACTGGTTTTGAGGTTTTAGCAGACTGTTGTTGAAAGAATTGAGGTGTTAAGCAGAGATAGAAAATTTACTTAAAAGACCTGAAGTTGCCATTCTATATGGAGAAGTGATTTAGCTGTTATTTAAAATTTGTGTTTTTGGAGCACATACATCTAAGACTTGTACTAATTAGCCTAATTTGAATTTGCAATGTTCTTAGTAGCTCCCTGTAGTGTTTTGTTTTGTATTATAAGAACTTGGCTTTTCTAACAGTGCACAAAGGTTGACTTTAAACTTCAGCTATATCCTTACTTTTCCCAGGGAGTATCATTGACAGCACAGAGAGCTGCTATTGTTGTTGGAGTGGAGCTGCCAGTGTATGACCTTACCAAGAAGCACATAATTATGTCTGGATATATGGGAGATACGGTATATACTCACTTCCTGTAAGTTTGTATAATTGGTTGTACTCATGTAGCTCGTGATTTGTTAGGTCCTGCTACAGGGGAGATGAGTCTTTTGATTTATCTATCATCTGTCTAGTTGTAAATATACTTCTGATGCGTGTATAACTTTTAATGTAATAGCATCTCAAATGGTAGCATGGAAGCTAATTTTATTTAGCATTTGGATTTAGCTTTCTTTTGAAATATGGAAATTTGTTTTGTGGGTGGTCTGAATCATTCAACTGTGTAAATTGAGGTTAGAAGAAATTTATAGTCAAATATTACTCCTAGGGGCACAAACATCTTTTCAAGCATACTGTATGTAAGGGCTGTATATCAAATCTTCAGAATTACACTTTTATAGTAAATGAAAGTAACTTTTCAGAGATTTAATTTTTAACTAAAAACATCAGTTATTATTATTGTTTCCTGGGAAGGGAAAATTCTTGTATATCTGTGTGGTAGATAAGATTTCATTAAATCCTTCTTTTATTAGTTCCAGTTTTCTTTGTGGGTTAGCTGGAGCCCTTGCATCCAACCCAGTTGATGTTGTAAGAACACGCATGATGAATCAGAAAAGCCAACATGGGGGGCACTCAACCTACAAGGGCACTTTGGATTGCTTGTTACAGGTAAGTAGTTTGTGTATCATCATAAATAGAAACTGCTGCCACCAAGCAATTATTTTTGCTGGTGAGCTCAGAATTGTTCTGTTTTCCGTAATAACTTAGATATGCATTTTGCCATAATGTTTAAAAGGACTATGCTGTCAGCAATGCACTCAAGTGTGAAAAGTATCTACTGTCTTGACAGAAAGGCAGGAAGAAAGTTAGTGTCTGCTGCAGAACCCTACTTCATTTGGGTGCTTGGATGAGGAGAGGAAGGCTCTCAGCAGCACTCTCTCTTGTTCAACTTCACACTGTATCAGGCTGACAGGAAATTATAATTTCATAGGTCAGTCCTTGAATAAGATCTTCAGGAGCAGATGGTTTTCCATATTTCTTGCTGTATAATGGAAAGTCTAGTACAGCCAGAGGCAAGGTCAACCTCTGATTTTGAGTACTTTGATTTGGTTTCTTAAGTCTCTAACTTTGTATGAGGTGAGACCATGATGGCCTTTTACATGGAGAAGAATGGATAGTAAGCTGTTGCTGTCTACCTGTTGACTGAACAGTCCAAGTCACATTGTCCACTAAAGTTTTTTGACGTCCATAAAGCAAGCTGAAATATATCAAGGGACTGCCAAATGTTAGCTACCGGTTTACAAATGGCAAATTTCAAGGGGCTGGCAAACGTGAACTGCAAGTTTACATCTAATTAAATGTATTTCTTTGTCCTGTCAGACAATAAATTTAAATGAAGGCTACAGGACTAAGCCACCCCTTTGTATGGTACAGTTTTGTTTGCTGAGATGCTGTCTGGATTTCTCACTAAAAAAGAATTGCAGAAGTGTATTCTAATGTCTTTTGTTTTGTTTTTGTTTTTCCCTAGACATGGAAGAATGAAGGCTTTTTTGCGCTGTATAAAGGGTTTTGGCCAAACTGGTTAAGACTTGGTCCTTGGAATATCATTGTATCCTTTCCACAGGTGTGCAAAACTAAGTTAGCCATATAACAGCAAGTATTGTGTTTTACAGAATTTCTCAGTGTGGGAAGTGTCATATCAGCACAGATATTCCCTTTTTTTAATGAATGGAAAATTGTGCAGTTGACAGGGTTTTTCTGAGTCAGCAGCTTCCAGTCAGATTGAATTTGTGATTTACACAGAGTCAATACTGAAATATGAGCTTGCAAAATAATTTTCTGTTCTTCCAATTTCACACCTGTCCATTCCCCTTTGTTATGAGCCTAGTATTAATCAAAGTTGACCAGGTGAATTAGGAATGGGGGCTATTTCCAGAACTGGGGAAATTGTTGAGAGTTACTGATACAATCTTTTTGTTTATCTTAGTCTCACAATTTTGGTTTCAAGAGCCAGCTGATCAGAGCCCTGGGAAGTTGCGTTGGTAGAAATGTTTTTTACAGTAAACAAGCCTTCTTTAGCCCATCAAAGATAAGTAAAGACTCTTAAGGGCTTTAGCATTGTATTGTCCTGCCTCCTCAGTCCTGGGTTTAAGATCCTGAGGAGGAGGGATGGAGGGATTACTAATACAAAGTAATTTGTATGACCAGCCTTAAAGCAAGTTCCATTGTTCTGCCTAGTGTTGTGTAAAAAAAGTGGCCAACCTGCAGCATGGCATAGGAAGAACAAGGAGTGGAGCACAGTTGCACACAGGTGCAGCTGACCAGTTTTCACTGCATGATCATTAAAGTTTTCCTTAATCAGCTGTGCCAGTTCTTTCTGACATATGAACAGCTGAAGAAATTGGATGCCTGACATGCTGTGCTGTGTACAGAATTCTGTGAATGTACTGAGTTCAGAGCAATGTGCAAGTTGTCTTGAGTGTTTGCTCTTTATTGTCTGAACTGCTGGCCAAAGGAAGAGGTCACTGCAAGACTGACTGAGAGGAATCTGGAAGTGATTTCAAGGCAAACTGGCTCCTGTAACCATGGTTTGTGCACGTGATTCAGTGGATGTGTGCACTGTTTTTCAGACTGAACTTAACATGGTGGAATACCTTCTGTCGACTCTGTTTCAGTGTCCTGATGCAACTTTGTGCATCTGAGTCTCAAAGCATAGTGTTTTATAAGAGTCAAAGAACAGGTTTTTTCCCTCTGTATTTCCATAAGGGAAGGAAAAGAAAAATATTTCTGTAAAGGAAAAATGTATTTCTGTAAGGGAAGAAAAGCAGAACCAAGGAGCTGGACTTTTCCTGCATTCAGAAATGTATACAATTTGTATATATATTTGTAATAGCTTAAAGCTTCCAGTTAACTGGAATTGTCACAAGACATCTCTGCTGACTTTCAGGTTGGCAAAATAACTACTGCAGTATAAAATCTGTTTCTGGTTTTGAAGCTTTCCTGTGTTCTAAGTCCTGAAATGTCTGCATAATTTTCTGGGAATAATCCAGCTTCATTAGCAAGCGTGGTTGCTAGAGTTGACAGTTTTTCATAGCTTGAAGAAAGTTGGTTTTTTTTCTTCCAATGTATAATTCTTGATTTCAGCATAAGTGATTCTTCAACATATTCATATGGAAATTGCAAGTAGGAATGAAGTTCAAACAAGTTCATGCCCATCTGCTGATCTTGCAGAGAAACTTCCCATGCCTCTTCCATTCCTGGGAAGAACTATTGGTTACTGTCTGTTTGACACGGAGCAGTCAGGCTCTGTCATGTGGGTGCCTATGTGACAAGAACCAACCCCTCCAAAAGTGAATCTAATAGAAAGACTGCTTTCCTTCTTTAAAAAGACACCCAAGTCCAGAACTAGTGAACACTTTCTTACACCAAAGAGGCTTAAGTTGCTGTTACATGCAAGGAAATACTTGATGTAGAAATCAACCTACAGCTTCTATAAATGTTATCTTTAGGCTTAAAAGTATATCAAAACTTCAGGGCCATTAACTCAACAGTTATATCAAGCTTCTTAGGTGCTGTTGTTCAATTCCAGGAAGAAGGAGGATGTGAGATGCAAGTCATAGGAGGGATCTTCTGTATTTGCAGAGTGCAGCAAAGCAGGATCCATAGCTTTGGATTTTTGTGGCCTTGTGTTAATATTTTACACACTTTTCATAGACTCATGCATTCCACTTAAAGAAGTTTTGTTGAGATATCAAAATTGCTATAATCACTTAAAATTACTAATTTTGAATTCACAAATAGATTTTTTTAAATGCACAAGGCACTTTCTTTCCTAAGGTTGGACATTTTCTATATATAGGGATATGCTGATGTACAGTGTTTTCCCTTAGAGTTGTTTCTGTGCTTCAATAAAAAAAAAAGTAAATATTTTTGTATGCTATGTAAGTGAAGTATATGTTTTACATTTCCAAGCCTATTAAAAGCATTAAAATGTAAAGTGTGATGACTTAGAACTGCTTTCAGTTTTGAAATTTCAAATACTTCAATCTACTTAACAAAGGAAAGCTGTTGCTGCCATTGAACTGTTCCATGTTATTGGTTATTTAGCCAAGGCATACTAAAGTTGCTTTTAGTTAAAAGCCTGTGTTCCTGTGACTTGTGGCTGAACAGCATGTGCTGTCACCACAGGTTTTTGGTGTTATTTGGCATATCTTAACAGCAGGACCATTTCCCCCTCTGTTACAGAAACTGGTTGGTCTGAAACAGGTCAATCAGCTTAGCAACAGAGTAAGTTTATCACCTTTGTAGCCAGACTGTATTTTTTGAGACTGTGTGTGGTAGGACAAAGGTCATGGACTAGCTCAGAGGGGGATGAGGAGTCTGCCACTTTGGAGTGATGGTGACTACACTGTACCAGTTAATCTGTGGGGAAGCTGAAGTGGGCTAGCTGGACAAGATGGACTGGAATTGACTGCTAAGCCCCAAAGACAACAAAACAGTCTAGTTCAGACTGTGAACTAGCTGTGCCCAGGTGGCCAAGAAGGCCAATGGCATCCTGGCCTGTGTTGGCACTAGTGTGGCCAGCAGGAGAGGGATTGGCCCCCTTTACTCAGCACTGATGAAACTGTGTTTCAAGTGTTCTGTCCAGTTCTGGGCCCCACAGTTCCGTGAAGTTTATTGCATTGCTGGAGTGTGACTAGGAGAGGGAAGCAGATCTGGTGAAGGGTCTGGAGCACAAGGCCTGTAAGGAGGAGCTGGGAGACCTGGGGCTGTTTAGCCTGGAGAAAAGGAGGCTCAGGTGCAACTTATCTCTTCTAAAACAGCCTGAGCCTAAAAAACAGCGACGGGATGAGAGGACAAAGCCTCCAGTTCTGCACCAGGGAAGGTTTAGTTTGGGCACCAGGCGCAGTTTCTTCTCAGAAAGGGTCATTTGACAATGGACTGGGCCGCCCAGGCATGCGATGGAGTCACCGTCCCTGGAGGTGTTTAAAGAATGACTGGACGTGGCACTCAGTGCCATGGTCTAGCGGACACGCTGACGTTCGGTCACGGGATGGTCTCGACGATGCGAGCCCTTCTCCCGACGGGTCCGTGATCCTGTGGGCACACCTCCTGTGGGCCGCCGCCCGCGCTCCTCCCAGGCGCCAGGGGGCGCCATCCCGCCCGTCCGTCCCTCATGACGCACTTCTCTGCCCCGTGCCCGTGACGCCGCTGCCACGCGACGCGGCGCGGCGCGCTCCGAGCCTCCCCCGGAAGCGCCGCCCCGCTCCCGGCGTTCCGCCGCGCTCCCGGCGCCGCTCCCGGCCCGGCCGCCCGTCCCGCTGCCGGCAGCATGCTGGAGCCGCCGCCCGCGGAGCCGCCGCCCGCGGGCAGGGACGTGCGGGACCGCCTCAGTCTCTGGGACCGCCGCCCGCAGCCCACCGCGCCGCTCAGCGACCGCCAGACCGACTCGGTGCTGGAGCTGAAGGCGGCGGCCGAGAACCTGCCGGTGCCTGCCGAGGTGAGGCGGCGGCGCTGCCCGGCCCGGCGGGGCGGAAGGCGGGAGCGAGGGCGGGACCGGTCGCGGTGCCACGTCGCCAGGCGGACGGGGATGACGGCCCGGACCGGCTGGGCCTGCGGGGCCGCGGCCGCTCCCGGTCTTCGTGGGGCTAAGCAGCGATTTGTGTTCTGGGTCGCGCCCACAGCCGCGTCCCCAGCCTGCCGCCCTCCCTCGGGAGAGCTCTCTCTTCCGGGAGCCTGCCCCAGGAGCCTCACACCGCCCGCCTGCCCTGGCTGGCAGGCGTTTGTAGGCAGCGGTGGGAGCTTTCCCCTGAGAATCGACGGGCTTTATCTGCCTGACCTCGCTGCTTCCCTCAGTCCGCCTGCATTTGTCCTCTTGAAGTTGGGACCTTTAGTCGTGGAGTTAATTCTTTTGGCCCTCTTAAGTTGATCCTTACCAATGCAGAGCTGCTGGCGCCAACGTTATTTCCTGGTACGAGCTGTTTCCTCGAATGAACTGAGGAAAGCCAGGAATAGTGGTAAAAAGCTTAATAATTTGTCAGCACCATAGGGAACATGGTCTTCCACTGTATAAAATTCCAAACACTGACAAGGTGATTATTTATGAACACTTCCTTGTCTGCAAAGGGAGGTGGAACAGAATGCTCGCATTCCTAACTTCACTTTTCAGGAGGGCGTTTGTATTTAAACAGGATGGTAGTGCAAGATACAGTGCCATAAAATCAACAAAGCTTGCTTCAGCAAGAGTGTGAAAGCTCAGAACTGCAAAAGGGAGAGTGTAGAGCAATTCTTTCCTCAAATGCACCTGTTTCATTTAATCCTTCCTTGTTTTTTTTTTTTGTGTAAGCAGTATACAGAAAGTAAATAGTGGCAAGCATCCAAAGTGATTGTAGAAGGATGTCCTGTTATCAGAGGACGTTCTTAAGGATCTAAACCAGCTTTGCAGTAAGGCAGATACTCTGTTTTCCAGTGGGGACAACAACAAAGCCAAGACATTGAGTTCTTCAGGGAACTGAGACTGTGGTGTCCCAGCTGTCCTGAAACAGTGCGCTCTGATAGATTCACCTTTCCCTCTGTATTAGATATGAGAGAAACCCTGGCAGCCCTGCTGGGTTCAGCCCTGTTTTGGAGGGGCAGGGTAGAGAGGTGTGTGGAAGTTGGACAATGTATGTCTTTTTTTCTCAAATAGTTGAAATCCTGATGGTTCTTTTTATTATTAATGGTTCTTTTTATTATTAATATTACCAGGCAGGGGATATTTTACTGAGTTGTTTTCTACAGAGATACCAATTTGTAGTTAAACAGAGTTTTCTGGTTTTACCCTACTGATGTTCTCAGAAAACATACAGTTCATCATCATGTAATTAAAGAGGATATTATATTAGTTAAGTGTATATAACATTATTTGTCTTCTTGAATTAATTTCTTCCATATAGGCTAATTAATAGTCTCTGGACATACTTAAATAGAATTTATCTCAAGTTAATTTTTTCCATATTTTTCTCACTTAAACAAAATAATTATGGCTAAAAAATAATTCCTGTTCAGCAGAGCTATTCTTTGTCTTCTGAATAAATTATGTTAGCAGTCTTGAATTTTCCTTAAATGTCTGGCAAAAAATCTTGATGGTTCCTGTGTGGTGTTTCTAAATGTATGGATCTGTAGTTGTTGGTGTAATGGCTGGACTCAGTGATCTCAGTGTTTTTTCTAAACTTCATGATTCCGTGATTATCATGTTGATAGATACAATGCCAGTTGCATTTTTTTCTTCAGAAGTAGATGCCTGTAATTTTCTCATCTTACTGCTTTGGATTGCTTTGTAGTTGAGCTGCACATACGAATGCTCAGTGAGTTATCTGACCCAAGTTTGTGGTGTTTTGTGAGCAGCTTCCCATTGAGGACTTGTGCAGCCTAACATCCCAGTCGCTGCCTGTTCTGCTGACAGCTGCGGTGCCAGAATCCACAGAGGATGTCCTTTTGAAGGGATTTGCAACACTAGGGATGGAGGATGAAAGGATTGAAACAGCACAGCAGGTAAGTGAATGACCTCCAAGATGCAGTAATCTTCAGAGAATTCTGTTAGTTTCTGTGTGTCTTGCTTTTGGTGGGTTTGCTAAATCTTTTGGGCTGTTTTCAAGATGCATTAGGGACAACTTTGGGGGGAAAACATCAATGTAGTCTTAGCTTTGAAGTGACAGGTACGTTTTACATTTGGAATGGAATCTAATGTGAGAATAAGGTACGCCTTCAGTAAAGTGGTGCTGGTCTTGAAGTAGAACAACCCCCACTATCTAATGTGATACCCTTGTTCTTGTGCAAATAAAGCCCAATGAAATTCAGTCTTTCCCATTTTAACTCAGTGAAGGAATAGAATGGAGTATTTTACTTGGAAGAGACCCGCAGTGAGGAATTTGTTTCCTAGATCAATAACTGAATTCTGAAACAGAAGCTCATCTTCATTTCATAGATCATAGATTTGATTTTTTTTTAATTGATTGCATGTGATATCTATATTGTTCACACCATAAAATCTCTTCTAGTTCTTCTCCTGGTTTGCTCAGGTGCAAACACAGATGGATCAAGATGAAGGTGCCAAGTATAGGTACGTGCTCTTCCTCAGTTCTTTTCACTATAAGGAGTTCCACCCTTGAAGGACTTCATCTTGTCCATTAATGTTAGCACACGTTCACATTCAGCTGGTGGGGAGTGGGGAAATGTGTTGGGGCAGCTGAAGCTTTCCAAAGCTGTGTGCCTGACTCCCAAAGGCCATTGCCCAGGTGACAGAGCAGTTAAAGGGGGGTGCAGATTTCCTTCTGAACTGCCCAGTATATTTAGACAGATGGAAATTAGTTTTGGCTTACAGAAGGGGTGTAGACAAAGGCAATCTAAGAGCTTTCCTATGATTTTTCGATTGCTGCTGCTGCTGTTGCAATGGCATCCTCTGAGGGTGAGACTGTGTAAGATGAGGGTGGTGGTCATTTCTGTCCTCACCATTTGGCTCACCAGTGACTGTGTTTCTCATTTGGTACCTGCATTCCCTGCATTCCTTGACACTTTGCTCAGCTTCAGTTTTGAGTCTTGCCATTCTCATCTGTTTTTGTGTAACTGACTTCCCATCAGGCTCAGAAGAATCCCTTCCCACTGACTTTGACAGTTACTTCTTGGGAGTCTGAAGTACAGCTGAAAGGCTTAGCTAGATCAGCTGGTGGCTTTTATGGAAACTGGCTTCTGTTTTGAGACTTCACAAACTTGCCCTTGGCCACAGAGAGATGCTGCTGTATTCTCACTTCTGTTTTTCATCTGCTTTTCTTTGGGCTGCTTCTTTCTCTTTTGCTCTGATGTATGCAGTCATGACTTTTCTTAAAAGCAGAGGGTGAGGCATATACTGATCCCGTGATCTGATCATTAGGAACCTAAAAGGAGTAGCAGGCTTGCACTTGACATGTTCATAATGGTGCACACAGGTGCTCAAGTGTAACAAAGATGCACAGTGGTTTCACTACTAGTCAGCAGACTACTGTCTGCAGGAGGCCAAAGGTGCAGGAGGAAAATAAATAAGTTCTTTGCCTGTTGCATGTGGATACAGGGAATTGTTTTATTTGCAGCTTTTTAAATGGTAAAGTAGAACTCAGAAGTTTTAGCTGACATCCAAGAGTAATTAATTTTTAATATGCTTTAGATAAACTGAATGCTTGACATAACAGCTGTCATTTAGAGATTTTGTCTGCATTGAGCCTTAGGCAAATCTGGTGACAGCAAACACCAGATCTGTTTCTAAGCCTCTTTCAGTCCTTGCAGTAAGTTTTGAATCCTCTAGATAATTGCAGCTGCTTCAGGAGAGAAAAACAATTTCTAAATGGAAACTGAAAATTATATAGAAGAGACCCAAATTTACACTCCAGTTGGGAGCAAGGCCTAAGGAATTTGGCTGCTTGCAGAAGTCACTGTGTTTGTGCTGCCCATTTAGACAGAATTCACATGCTCCAGACCAGCTGTGGTGCAAGCTGCTCCTTTCTAGGTAGGCTTGCTATGAGGAATGTCAGGGAGATAGAGTGACCATTCCAGACCCTTCAGCTCTGTTATTTCTGAGGAGATGAAACATCTGGTTGTTGTGCACTCTTGCTTGATGCAAGTGATCTCTTATTCCTAGAGAGAGAAAAGTGGTGGCAGTGTCCCTGCAGGCAGCTGGATTTGCAAATACAGAAAGGGAAGTTTTATTTCTGTTATCTGTTGATTCTCTTTTTTTCTAGACAGATGAGGGATTACTTGTCTGGCTTTCAGGATCAGTGTGATGCTATCTTGAATGATGTGAATAGTGCCCTTCAGCACCTGGAGTCACTGCAAAAACAGTATCTTTTTGTGTCCACAAAGACAGGAACGCTGCATGAGGCCTGTGAACAGCTTTTGAAAGAGCAGGTAATCTTTGATGGAAGGATTGCTGGGAACTGCTAAGGCATCTTAAATTAAAGTTTATTTTTCTTGGGCTGGGAAAGCATGTGAGCTGTGGTAACAATCCATCCATTTGCTTTGGACCTAATTTCTTGGGTGTGTTTCACCTGCAACTGGGGTGTCAAGCTCTGCAGTATAAAGTTCAGGATATGCTTTAATGAAGAAAGCTAGCTGAGGGCAGCTTTTGTAACTGAGTCCTGACAAGTGCAAACTGTATTGGAATTAATAATTCATATCGCTTGCAGAAGTATTTTGAGCTGGTTAGTGCAAGATCCTTAAAGTTGAGAGCTTATTTCCCAGATACTTTCTTTTTCCTGATGAACTGCTGCAGCAGTGATAGAATGAACATATTGTTTTTATAGTCAGACTGGATAAGTGAGAACTTTTTAAGACTCCATTCCTGAGATACAGGATTTCTGCAATTCTTCATAATACTGGTGGCAGCTCTACTGTTTGTGTGCAAGATTCTGACAAACCTGTAGTATATATTATTTTAAATACACTACTGAAAATAATGTGTCTGGTAAGAGAGCAAGAGAGCACTGCTGTATTCTGCATCTTTTGTTGTACTTAATTAGTTGCAAGTCACTTGGAGCTGTTTAACAGTGGTATGTGCTGAGAGCTGGAAGGGAGGCTTAATGATATAGTTGTGTGTATATATATATATATATCTTAAGCTACTTGCTAGGTTGATGATTTTCTGATTTTCTTTTATTTATTGTTTTTTTAATAGTCAGAACTTGTTGACCTGGCTGAAAACATCCAGCAGAAACTTTCATACTTTAATGAGCTGGAAAACATCAACACTGTAAGTATTGTTTTGTTGTTAGTAGTCTTAGAAAACGAAAGTGTTCCAGTCTTTTGAACTTAGTCACCAACAGTAATGTACTTAGGTTCCTTACAATGATGCTTTGTCTTGTTTTCCAAAGAAATTGAATTCCCCTACGCTGTCTGTGAACAGTGAAGGATTCATTCCCATGCTGGCTAAGCTTGATGATTGTATTGCATATATTTCATCACATGTAAGTCATTCTGTATTAATTTTAGTTAAATTGTCACAACTATGTGTTCATAGTTTTTAATGGTTTTTTTTCCATGAAAAAAATTTCTCTGCCAAATACAGAAAGAAGTTAAAGATGGTGCTTTATAGACTTAGGAAATTTTGATTGAATATGTTTGTTATTCTGCTTAATTTTTGGAAAACATTGCTTTTTGTTTTGTAGGTAGTTACGTGAGTATTTTAAGTTTTGATAAACTTTTGATGTACTATTTCTATTTAAAATGGATTTTCTCTCTTTCTTTCAGCCAAATTTTAAAGACTATCCTGTATATTTAACTAAGTTTAAACAATGCCTTTCTAAAGCTATGCACCTTATCAAGACATACACTGTGAATACACTACAGAACCTCACAACCCAGTTAATGAAAAGGGTAAGGTGAATCAGTAAGTGGGAAGTGGAGCTGTACTGAAATGTCTATTATAACATCACACAGTTCTCTTTTTATTTTTTGAGGGTGGGATGTGTCAGCAGTTTTTTGTGAAAATAGGTCAGTGCTATGGTGTTTGTGTAGGTTGTCCAATACTCAGCCAAATGTGACAGAGACCTAGTGATCCAAAAGATTTAAAAGCAGTAATAATTAAAAAATGATGTAAAGGATGATTGCAGGAGGCGAAGTTGGTGAATTGAAGTAGGTGAGCAGTAAATGAGTGAAGGCCAGGGATGGATGAAGGATTGTGTTAGAGACACCAGATGGCCAGACAGTTTGCTTTCCTGAGCCAGAGCGTGCACTGGAGCTCTGAACTGGCTCTTGGTCTGTTGCCAAATGGGGAAGATACACAAGAGAAATAGAGGTACTGTGGTGTTTTGTTTTGGAGATGGTTTGCTTTGGAGACAGAGAGATTGAAGGGAATCCTTGAAAAAAATATACAGGAACTGGGTGTTACAGGATGGTAATTGTAAAGCACAACTCTGAGTTCAAGCCATGATCATTTTATTATTATGTTCCAGTAAATTTTCTTGGGTGCTTTTGGTCATGTAAATGTTCGTTTATTCTGCAGTGGTTTGTGTAGCTGCAGACAACAGCTGTGCCAGGTTCCTATTTAGTTTTGACAGTACTTCTTGTTTCATTTAAAAATGTTGACAATGATGCTAGAGTGTCCCAGGGAAGAGACACCCTGTCCCAGGTGTTCACTCCCCCTCACTCCAGTGAGATTTAGGCATAAATGTGAGCAGGGAGGTTTTTTGGTCTCATTATAATGTTGATAGTCTCATGCTGCAATATTCTGGCAGAGCAGAAGTGAGAGGGGAATGTATCTTCCTACGCACTTTGATTCTTGCTCCAATAATTGTTATGTACCTCGTGCTCAGTTCTATTACAGGCAAACTTGGTGTACTGAGGGATAATCAGTGAAACTGAAGGATGCTAGAATTGAGAACTGGCACACCTAAAAGAAGGGAATTCTAGGCAGTGTTCATGGAAGCTTATGAAAGGGTAATCCTGCAGTGAAGATCTTGGTTAAGTGGCATTGAACATCTTCTGTGTTTGGATACAAAACTAGGTTTTATGAAAAAGAAAAGCTATCGTAACTTGGTTTGATGCCAATGGATTGCCCTGACTGAGCTGAATTTAAACAAAACTGACCATCTCTGATAATCAGCATGTCTACAGAAAGAAGTGTGTAACCTAATTTCTGGATTTGAATTGCTGCTTAGGAGTTTTAAGTCAGGAAGGATATGTGTTTTAAGAGTCGGATGACCTTTTCCTTTCCATGTACATGGGGATTTTGTGGATATTTTATAAACTTTGAAAAATCAAATTGCTCCTTCTGCTGGAAGTGCAGTACTGGACCAGTGTTTTTCAGTTGTGATCAAGTGTTGAGTTTTCCTATTGTAACAGAGTAAGAGTGTCAGGACTGGAAAGGGACAGAGATCTGGATGTTCTTTGGTGATGCACACATGTGAGTGGAGGTTTTGATGTATGTTTGTAACAGAAGGATGATGAGGTTGCTCACAGGGATGAAAATAGAAGGTGGGGATGGTGGATTTGCTGTCCCCATCATGTTTCTAAAGAAGACCATCTCTTCTGTCTTGCTTCAGTAGAGATAAGGGGAAAAAAGCTTGGTGTGTACATTGGGTCTCTGCTGTGCTTTGTTAGTGCTAGTATTTATCCAAGTTCAAGCTGTCTGGCCTGCTGGGCTGGGGAGCCATAGGGGGAGCTGCCTGAAGACTTGATATTCTGCTTGGAGCTTGAATACACGCTGGAACTTAGCTTCTCTGCCTTGGGACCAGCAGATAAAAGGGAAATTTGTTCCATTTTAGTACTAAATGTTACAGACCAACAATCAGTACTACTCTGGCAGGTCTAGAGAAAATCGTTTTCTTTAATTGAGAATGTAATAATTACTGAAAATGTTCCTTTTTCTGTAGAGGCTGTTGGATGAAACTTTTGGGTTGGGTTTTGTTCTTCCATCTGACTGAGTTCTCAAACTAGCATGCCTTTGTTAGTGAAAAGTGGCAAAGAGCTGTTCCACTGGAAGCATAAGAATAAAGAACCAATACCCTGTTTCAGAGTCTAATTAACTCAGCCATTATATACTAGAAGCCAAGTATAGTATTTTGCTTTTTAATCAATTACTCATCTCTTCTTTCAGGATCCTTCAGCTGTGCCAAATTCTGACAATGCCTTCACGTTGTTTTATGTGAAATTCCGAGCAGCTGCTCCCAAAGTCAGGGTAAGTAGCTGGTAACTAACTTTTAAAAATGAAGTCATGAAAACGAGGCTTGAATTTATTAGTGCGAATGGAAGAATTGCATATTGTGCAAGTGTGAATGTCCAAAGATTGCATATTGTATCCATGGAAAAATACTACAAACTCTTTTCCAATTACAACAAAAAAAGTAATTTATTGTTAATACTTCTTTCTCTTTTTTTTTTTTTTTTTGAGTAGACTCTTATTGAACAAGTAGAGCAAAGATCTGAGAAAATGCCAGAGTGAGTATGTCTACATAATTTATCTTCAACTGTTTTAAGTTTTGAAAATGCTTTTGTCTAAGTACTGTTAAACACATTATTTGTTTAAAAGAAAGTTTTAAAAATTGAAATTACATAGACCTAAAGAGGGTGTTAGAATGCATTTAATGTGTGCCAGAAAATGATCCTAATGATGCAGTTACTGTTTTAATTTCTTGATTAGATATCAGCAAGTTCTCAATGAAATCCATCAATGTTACCTCGACCAGCGGGAGCTTTTACTCGGTCCAAGTATCGCTAGCACTGTTACAGAATTAACCAGTCAGAATAATAGAGATCATTGTGCTCTGGTAGGTAAAGTAGTCATGTGTTGTGTGGGTTTTGTTATGTTTTAATTTCCTCTCTCCCAGGCAAAATGAACTTACTTCATTCAGTCATTTACATGGAGAATAGTTACTGTTGTCTGTGAGTTTGAATCATTAACATTCTACTAATATTTTCAAGCCACACATGTTTTGTTTCTGTAAAAACTCCACTTTGTTACATACCTCACAGAAGGGGGAAGATAAAAAAGAAGCATAAAATATGGTTACTTAAATTTCAAAAACAAAAAAGAGACAGAAGTTGGCAGTGAGCTTTTATTTGTCTTTTTTATTTGGCTAGTAACTTCTTTTCAGCTCATAGTCTTAGAGTTCGTCTCGTTACTTTTGAATTTTACAAAGCTTCAGTTTAATCATAGCTGTTATCATCACAACACAATACATGATATATAGTAATAATACCTGTAATATCTCTTGTGATACTGATTCAAGGAAAAGAATTTAATAATCAAGTATTTGTATTTCTTTGAGTACAGGTACGAAGTGGTTGTGCCTTTATGGTCCATGTATGCCAGGATGAACACCAGCTTTACAATGAGTTCTTCACAAAACCAACACCAAAACTGGAGTAGGTGGTACATGCTGGTTTTGTTTTACTGCATGTTGTGTTTAATGTGTTGTGATGTAGCAGACAATACTATATGGCAAGCAGGGCTGTGTTCAAGTGGTTTGGTAAGAACTAGTAAGATAAAAAACCAGCTTAGTCACTAAGCGTCAGAAATTGATGTTCTTGTGTTTTCTTTTTTGTTCAAGCAAAAGCTTGGTAGCTCCCATTCTCCATAAATAATCGTTAAAATGCTCTGTAAATAGTCTGAAAGACTTAAAGATACTCAGGTTCTTTGAAAATAGCTATAGAAGTTTACAGCTCTCAGCTGTTTTTGTACAGCCTCTTTTGCACAGCCTGTTGAACAAGTACTTTCATTTGCCTCAGTCCAAAATTAGGCTGCTGAACTCCAGCTGTTTTTCCAGAAGGATTTAATGACCTGCCCTTACTGTCAAGGAATATTTGCATGTTGCCTGTATTTTGGCTGAACAGAAGGCAGGGTAGTGGATGCCTGACGAGAACAGTGTCCCAGTTTCCTCTGTCTAAACCGAAAAGAGGGACAGGTTGTTGCTTCACACAGTAATTGCATTGTAAAGTATTGTTAAGTTTTTTTGCAACAGACCTGTAATACTAATGCAGTTGAATAGATTATGCCCCTCCTCCAGTTTTCTGGTATGTTTTAGTAATGGTACTTGATTTTGAAATTCGGGTAGGTCACGTTCTCGTGCTAGAAAGTTCCTAACTAAAATTTATTCCTATTAATATAACTGAGACACTGGTTTTGAGTGTTGCAATGTCTTAAATCGAGTGCAGCTTGAGTTGGACAAATGTGTAACCTGAAAAAAAGACTGCCTGCAACCCTCCCCATCCTTCAAAGCTAAAGGAAAACCAAAACTGCATAAAGCCTCACTAGAGATAAACCACAGTGCCAGAGTAAGCCCAGTCTTTTCTGAGGAATTGTGGCCTCAATTATCTGAGTTATGGGCATGCTCAGATTTTGAGGTGACCAAAAAAAATTTGGATAAGAATCAGTTCAGCTATCTCAGTGCAACCCTGGAGTAAATATCCCTACTTGAAATCAGTGTAAAATGTTGTTCAGCCAGAAATTTTGTCACTAGGGCTATTCACACCAAGAATGAAAATAGACTTCCGATTTTTTTTTTAACTTTGATGGAATGTAACTACCTAATTTCATAAGAACTAAATAAACATTAATACATATAAATAAATATATTTATATTAAGAAATATATAAATATATATTTATATAAATAAAAATATTTTAAGAAAAATGTTTCAGATAGTAGCTACATTACTAGGTTTCTCTAAGCATAATACATAGCCACATTTTCTTTTCTGCAATGCTAAGCTGCTCTGAAGAAATTACAGCCAGGTGTCTATGTAGAGATAACAGTTTACCCCAATTTCTACCTATTCTTACCTAAGAGTAGAGATCTTACATTGAGTATTGTATTCAATAACAATTATTGTATAGTAATTGTATTTAATAATAAGGCTGGTGAAACTTTCTCTTTTGTTTCTGCTTTTAACATGGAGAGTTACTCTTTTAGCAAGTTGCTTATAGTGCTATAGGATGCAAAGGAAGAGGCATTCAAAATGTTTCTTCTGAGTATTTTTTCATGAGCATTTTTGTTCCCTGTCTGAGGAACTGAAGTATCCTTGTCCTATTGACAGACATTCTTAGTGAATAAAAAAAAATAAATTGTGCAATAAATTCAGTATCCTTATCACATGCAATTACTTCAGTGTTCTTGATGTTTATATGTCCATCTCTAATTGGGAAATTACTTGAGTTTTCAGGTACTGGCAATAGCATTAGTGCCTAATATATGATTAGTGAAGGGAGCATTGAGAATGGCAAAAATGTCTAGAGTGAGTGCTGTTGGTGTCTTTAAACAATATATGCATCTCTTTGAACATGAAAGAAAAAATAAATTTAAGTGGGATATCTGGTGTGTCACTGCATTGATATTGTAACTTCTGTTAGATTGGAAAGTGTGCTCTGAGGTGTTGGTAGCTATTACAGAAAACATTACCAAGCTTCTCCTCCTGCGTCCCTCTTTGTGTGTTTCTGATTCTAATACACTGTTGAGTACTTGGTATCAGATGAGTCTTTTTTCAAGGGAAAATTTGGGTTATGATTCTGAGCTCAGCAGGAGCATTTTTTGACACAGAAGCCAAGTAAACCACTTTGCAGCATCTTCCCTTTGTGACAGGTTGAGTTGGTGTGTGTAGGTTTTTTGTTTAGTCTATTTGGGTTTTTAAAATTTTATTTTAAAATTAATTAAAAGTTGTAACACCATTTTTAAGCAATTGGTATGCCACATCTTTTAAAATGAAAACTTTTCCTACTTTGTAGGAAATAGTGGGCTTATGTTTTAAACAGTCTTGTCTGAAGTCTTCTGTGACACTTGTTTTCTCACCCTCCTTTCAAAAATCTTTGCCACAAAATAATCTATGTTTGTGATAAAATTTTCTTTTGCTTTTGGGGGATCCTGAAAGTATTTTGCTTTATTTTTCCTTCATAGTGAACTATTGGAGAAGTTGTGTCTTTCATTGTATGATGTGCTGAGGCCAATGATCATCCATGTCATTCACTTAGAGACACTTTCTGAACTCTGTGGGATTCTCAAAAATGAGATGCTTGAGGATCATGTACAGAACAATGGTAACTCATAGATTTAAGATGATCGTTTTTAAGTGTTTTTTTAACTGACAAAATTACTTAATTGCATAGAAATTTTAGATGCTTATTTCTTTCTAGTGGATCTCAGCCTAACCTCATCTTTGACAGGTTTGTGTAAAATTATGTGTTTTCATTTATAGTGAAGTTCTGTATATTTGGGTCTGTTCATAGCATCATTTAAAGTAACATACTGATATTAGTCATGTTTTCTCTGGACTGTACAAATGCTAGCAAGCATCCACCCAGTGTGTATGCATGCACCAGGGTTGATTTAAATTAACTTTTCAAATGAGCAAATTGTTTCACCTGGCCCTGCTAATGCATCATCCATGTAGAGCTTTCTGCATAATGAGGATAAAACGAAGGAATGCAAACTGATTTTTTTTTCAATTCTCCTTAATGTCATGTTTCCCAGACTAGAAATTGTAACTTCAGCAGAGGAGTTAAGTAGCAGTGTATATTTTGGAGTTTTGTAAGTATGGAGAGCTCAAAGTATCATGGGAGTGAGCAGACCTGGTGTCTCATTTTGTAGTATGACCAGTGCATAATGGAATCCTTTCACAGTCTTTATTGCACCAGGCAATAAACAGAAATCATCCTTGGTAGCTGGTATATCACCCAGAGTAGCTCTTTGTCGCTGAAGCTGTGCCAATAATCATGAAGAATTGTTCACTTTCCTGGAAGTATAATTGCAACACTGTTGGGAATGAGCAAAAACTTGCTGACTTAATCTTTTGGCTTATTATAAGAAGTGTCTTCCTACTACTTAAATTTGGGCTGATACAATAATTCTTACATTTGATGTGAGCTTTGTTTCTTAAGTTTGATGCTTTGGTTCACCTGTTTTTATCACCTTCCAACAGCCACACCACGGGTATTGGTTGTGATAGAACCAAAGCCGCCTTGCTTTGTTGTTCCCACCAAAATTCCACTTAATGTACTCAGGTCTGAAATAAGCAGAGCCCTTAATTCTAACAAGGCATCTGATGTCATCAGTGTGAGGTTGCATTTTCATAGGCTAATGAAAATCTGGAGAGCCAAACCAGCTGCAGTATGGAGTAAATTCCTTGTTTGTCACAGATTTGTCTGCATGCCACTGTTCCAAAAACAGCCTGACTCCCTCTACAGCGAGTCAGGTTCTTACAGTCCTGTATGTGATACTTCAAACGTGTGTTTCTGTGATCTTGTTTTGTAATTAACAAGTTTGTGCCTTGTCTTGCCTTTGTCAGCTGAACAACTGGGTGCATTTGCGGCTGGTGTCAAGCAGATGTTGGAAGATGTACAAGAGCGCCTTGTCTATCGGACACATATTTACATTCAGACTGACATCACTGGCTACAAGCCTGCACCAGGAGATCTCGCCTATCCTGACAAACTGGAAATGATGGAGGTACAGCCTCAGCTTTTTCATTCTCCCTGACTTTGTACATGCAGTGTATGCAGTAGTGCAGTATGGTGCTTTGCAGCTTGGGTTTTCCTGCTCTTAGGTGTATTTAGGGTTACTGGCATTTTTAAATTGACACCTGCTGATTAAGTTATGACTCTAAACTAGATGTCAAAGTTTTATGTCAAACTTAGTGACAGTGGCAATAGTTCACAGTTAACAGTTTTATCAAAACTTGAAGCTTCTGAACTTTTATTTACCTTAATAAGTTATAGGTATTACCCAATGTATTTTCTAGTTGAGCTGGAATTGAAGAGATGCTTTAGACAGTCACAGTTAGCTGCAAGTTTGTTTTCAGAATTACTGGTCAACTGGCTTTTGGTAGGCATGTGTGTACCCTGTGCTCAGGCAGTGTGAGAGGAGACTTGCTTTAAATGATTAAACATGTTAGCAATGGCTTCCAGAAGCCTTTTTCAAGTTCTTATCACTATTAGCTGTTATTTTAGTCATTCCAAGCCTTTTGAGTCAATGTTCCTGTTGAAATGTATCAAACTAATTCTACTTACTTTAAAAGGTTAATATTATACTGATGAAAGTTTCAGAATGAAACAACTCACAGGAATAAAAAAATGCCCAGTGAGAAACCTTTAATGGGTTTTTGACTAGAACAAGCTGCAACTGCATGAGGACTGCATGGAAGCAGTAAAGCATAGTTAAGATCCCGCTCCAAATAACTATTGCCATTCACTTTATAATGGCAGGCCCAAGCTGTCAAAGTACTGAGGTGACTGAGACTGGCCTTTCCAACATGGACTGGCAAATCCAAATTTTATTGCTATATTCTGCTTTGCACCTAGCTGCCAGAATAGCTGGGGGTGCTTAGAAAATTGTAGGACTTAGTTCCACCTGGTACCAATTGGCAGAGAAACTGCTGTTTGACTTCAGAATCAGAACATTCCTTATAAAAAATACAGAAGCTATCTGTCTGTCTGTCTATTAATCTATCTATCTATCTATCTATCTATCTATCTATCTATCTATCTATGTCTGTCTGTCTGTCTGTCTGTCTTATCTATCTTCTCTCTCTCTCTCTCTTCTCTCTGCCTTCCTAAAAAATATGTACTTTGCTGTGGGCTGAAAGAAGTTAACATTGTATAACTGTACCTGTGCTCAATTCTTGCCTGCCAACAGACAAAACACTGTGAGAAAATTATCAGTAGTGAACCCATGTTGCTATGATATTGTCTTTATACACATCTAAAGCTTTTACTTTGCTATAGTTTGTACTTTGGCAATTTTGTGGGATGTCCATAGGGTTTTAAACCCTGAAGCTAGTGAGTTTGTTGAGTACATGCTGTTTGTACTGAAAGTTTAAGGAGTAATAAACATCTTCAGGCAAGTGATTCTGATGTTTGGTCTGTATGAGGCCTTACTTTCTAAAAGTGGTCCTATGGCCTTTCAGCTAAGCAAGGGAAAGTTCATGCCAAATTGAGAAATGATGCTGCTCTTCATATGTCCTCGTAAGACATCAGTTTTTGCCTCTTTTGAGATTCATTTTTCTACTGATTGCTTTTAAACCTCAAAACTTTGCTATTTAGAGAGACCTTCTGTCTTAGTAAATGAATTATTAAGATGTTAAAAGCACAGGGCAGAAGTGTTTCTTGTGCTGTTCTGCTCAGATATTAATGCAGTTCTTTGCCCATTCTTGCTGCCTCTTGTTGCTTTGAAGCAGACCAAGCAGTGGAAAAGGTTGAAGTGTGGAAATGTTGAGTAATGTTAGGAGAAAGCTTTTGGTTGAACTCCTGCAGGGAATAAACTAGAGAGTACTTCTGGGCCATTTGCACATATCATTTATGGAAATAAAGCCATCAAAAATGATCTGTTTAAAATCCAAGTAAGTGTGGAACTGGGTTACCCTATTTTGACCTTTCCTTTCTAGATAGCTTTATAGGTCATTACTGAGAGATCAGTAAAACAGGCAAAATGAAAGAACAGTGCTTTACACAGATATGTATTTGTGAATCTTTATTGTATTGCAATATTTCTGCTACTATTTTGGAAACATCTGCCTTTTTCTTCTAAATGTGTTTGAAACACTGGAAGCTGAGTGTAGCTGATTTCCTTTGCAATTCATTATGCTTCTATCTGTGAAGTAGTGTTATGTGATATTAAAATATTATTGTGTATCTTTCTTTGCAGCAAATTGCACAGAGTTTGAAAGAGGAACAGAAGAAGCTGCCATCTGAAGCTTCATTTTCAGATGTCCGGCTAGAAGATCCCGAGTCCTGCAGCTTAGTTAAATCTGGTATGAAATGCATCTCATATTGTCAGTTTAATGCATAAAGCTCATGGGATGTGAGCATTAACTTGAACCATCTGTGAGAAACTTGCTTGTATCTTAAAGGGTTATTTTGCTAGACAAATTCATAAGCGATTTTGAGAGGTGAACTTTGTCTCAAAGTTTTAGTTTTGTATTTTTTATGAGAAACAGCCTAATCTTGTTCTTTTGGTGCCATTTCTTTGTGCTTCCAGTGCAGTCCATTATGTGAAGCAACTTCTTTTGCAGCCAACAGCATCTGCTGTGCTTAGTATAAACCTGAGCTTTGTATTCTCCACTGGAAAGTATCCCTGCTATCACGATGTGTAGTTGGGGATGCTTCTGTTTGTCAGCTGTGCTGAGAAAGGTGATTTAATGTGTCAGTTACATCTCTTAAATTATAGATATTTACAATAATTCAGAATTTAGGACTTGACATTTTAAACATGTGACTTATGTGTCTGTAAATTACAGCAAACTGCAAAAAAAAAATTTCATCAAATGTGGCTGTTCTGATGCCAGTCATTTGAATGTTACAAATTTTTAAATTGCTGTTGAAGATCCATGAAGAATTTCTCCTTTTATTTTATCAGTGTTCAGAGTGGTACAGTATTATTTCCCCAGCAGCATCTTTCTCAGCTCTTTATCACTTGTTTCTTGTATTCCTTTTGATTACATGGTGGTTTCTTGCTTTTGGTTTGGAAGGTCTGCAGAGGTGTTTCTAGCTGGCCTCCACAAATCCCATTGAGTTCATCATACTTCACCCCAGGTGTATGGAACTTGCAAGTCTTGTAAATCTCACATGCACACAGGAAATGGAGGGAACCTATATGGTATAATTTGAAGATATGTGTCTGAGATAATTGGTATTATTTGCCCTTCAGAGGTGCCTCTCTCATTTCAGTACCTGGAGGAGTAGCTGGAGTGACTAATAAATGGCCTAGGAACCTCAAACTGATAGCATAAGATTTTACAGGCTTCCTAATTACTGTGACGATAAATTTATAGTTGCAAAAGGTAGAAAGATATTACTGGATTATTTCAGATGATTTCTGTGCTGATCACATAAACACAAGTGCATTTTCCATCAGTATATATATATATATATATATATATAGTTGTAAAACTATAAAAATTTTACTTTTTTTAAATGGTTGGTATTTGATGCTATTGGTTGGTTCTGATGTTATTGACTCAGCTGTTTCCCAGCTTGATTTAGGGACAATGAAAATGTAAGCAGACTTCTGTCTGTTAGGTGTTGTGAAAATCTATTTTGAGCATACAGAATTATTAAGAAGGTTACCCAGGAGGAGAACTTTTTTATGTTTATAACAACCTCATCACAAAATTGGTTTTGCCGTTATTTTTACAATTATTAAAATTATGTTTAAACCCTATGTTTTCTGCAACTGTATAATCTATGTAGGATTATCCCCAGCAGAAAGAAAAGCATGAAGAAATAAAATAGATTTTTTTTTTCCTTTTTTTTTCTAAGCATTTCCTGTAATTCTGTGATCTCTAACCATTTATTTTTCCTCTTTTCTCCTATGCTATTCTTTTTTCATCAACTGTTTGATCATTTCAGCTGTTTAGTTGAGTGAAAGGTGTGTGCCATTGGAGACCTGCCTGTAAAACTAACTCATTAAAAAAGGTCGAGCTGGGCCACCCCTGAAAGCAAATTCATGTCTTTCACAGGCTTGTGCTTTCTTCACATCAGAAATCTAGTACTGACCTGCTCAGAAGGAAAAAATAATTAACCTGTTTGGGTAAAATAAAATGTCATATTTCTGTGTAGAGAGTATAAAATGCGGTTGATATTACAGTCTCCTTTAGTTGAAAGGACAGATGGGCAAATTTTTCATGTGTGTATTTACTTTTAAACAGGTTCAGCGGAATCCCTTAATCCCAGGCATCAGAGCACGATTTCACCTGCAGATCTGCATGGAATGTGGTATCCTACTGTCAGAAGGACTCTAGTGTGTCTCTCAAAACTCTACAGATGTATAGATGTATGCAAAAATTTATTTTTCTAATTTATTTAGGTGAAGTTATAAAGTGTGGGGAGCACCATGTCTAAATATTTTAATATAAACTAGGAGTGGACAGTTACTGGCCTCTAACCTCTTGGTCCTTCTGCTGCTATCTTTGTGTAAAACAAGGGAACTGACAAATTTAGGTCATCATTTCCAAGACAGTTTTATATTTGTAGAACTAGAAAAATGACACTGATTTATACATCTATTGCTTTTGCCGTTAGAGAAATAATTTAGTGTCTGATGTTCAAGATACTGGTCTCACCAAAGCTGAGGAGTGAATAGGACAATTAAAAATAGAAAGTTCTGGGTCAATTACAGGGACTGATTTTATTGCTGAAATTACTGAATGAATGTGTTTGTGTGATGTCTCTGGTCTCAAAAATGGTGACTCTACTACTTCTACATTTTGAAAACATTGTGAAATTTTTTTTTGTGGTGCATCTCTTCATGTTTCAAAACAGAAACCCATTTCCAAAGTTTATAACAGTGGAAATCTTCATGTCTAGCAGAAACAAAAGCAGTGCTTACTTAACACATATTTTAAGACTTTCCCATTAGAATCTGTTTTGTGTTGCTCACTTAACAGCATATAAAGCTGATAAGTCACTGAGGAGACTAATGCAAGTATTTCTGCTTTTCTGCCTGTGTTGTATCTTTATTAGATACATTTAATGGACTTAAAAATATCTTTGGTGGGTGTTACATGAAATTCCTGCCAAGATGCTATTGCTAAAAAAGAAGCTGGAAAATGCTAATGCTTTATTGCTTAAAATGTCAATCCTGCTAAAGATAGATGAATATTTCCCCTTGTTTTCAGCTAGACCTTTGTAAATGAGGTGATTTCTGCATTGTTCACAAGGCTCATTTACTGTGTGTCTGCACAGAGGTTAATTTAGTTTTCCCCTGAGACACTGTAGCAAGAACTAGTAGCCCTTGCCTGCGCAGGCAGTAGGTAGGGAAGACATGAATTCAGTGGAGCTGGCGAGTCTGGGGCAGTCAGGGCTCTCCTGTGCTCTGTTGCAGTGCTGGTGGGGGCAAGCTGTGTTCCTATGACTGGCTCAGCTGTAGGATCATATTGCTGCCACTTAAGGACTTGCTCTGTGTCCCCTGGGCCATGGCAGCTGTCATGTTTGTTTACTAAGCTGTCACAAATGTGAGGTAATTTGAGTCTGCCTGAGGTTAAGCTCACTCAAATGATCTCGTGTCTATTGCAGATGAGGCTTGCACGCACAGGTAGTTGCCCTGACATACAAAGAGGTGTCTGGTCAGGTTACCCAGCACACACCATTCATGCTGTTGGCTCTGAATGTGTGAGGTGTCACTGACTGTGTTGCTACCCAGGTGCCAATTCAGAGCTGCAGGGTGAGCAGGGCATGCTTGTGTGGGTACTTGCATACAGCCTGAGTGCTTGTAGCAAGCTTTTGTATGTGAGTGTTCTGTCCTGCGTCACTGCATTTAGCCAACATGTATGTAGCTAGTTAATACGGAGTTTTATAAACTGGTAAACACATTGCTCACAAAGTGCAACTCTTAAAATTCTGCCTAAGCTTTGCTAAAACCTCTTTTGTTGGTCTGATTTCCTCTTCCCTGCAGAGGGCAGTGTTTCAGGGATTATCGCAAGAGGCCTTATCTGCCTGCATCCAGTCACTGCTGGGAGCTGCTGATTCCATCAGCAAAAATAAGGTCAGAATCTGTGCTTTGGCTATGATTCCCACAGCCCCCAGCCCCTTGTATGTCTAAAGTCACGAAGCAGTGGTTCAGAATTCTGTTAAAATCTCAGTCAAAACATGTTGCTCTGCCCTCAGAGACTGATGGATTTCCCGGTTCTTAGTTATGGTTAATGTATTGCGGGGCAAAGATAATGATTCACATGCTAGCCTGTCTGAAAAGGTGGAATACAGATCATAGCAATCGTGTTTACAGGCTGCTCTAACTCATAGGAATTCAGTAAAGTGATGCCTAAAGAGAAATTTCTGCAAGAGGACTTTGCTCTCTGTATTTATTTATTCTTTTTTTCTCTGCCTTCATTATTTGCATTTTCAAAAATCTTTCTGTATTATATTTACTAGGAAGAAATTTTAAGTATTCTCTGCTCAGAATTGTATTATGAAAAGATTTGATCTCGTGTGTTGCTCAGAATTCAATGCATCAAGTCATTTAAACTTCAATTGTGTTTAAGTAGTTGGAGTAAACTTTCTTTTTCCTGTCACAATTCATTTAAATCCTGTAGTAATTTGTGAATTCCTAACAGCCAGGAAGTGAACTAAAAAAAATAAAAAATCTTAGTAGGCTAAAACTGTTGGATTTTTATAAGTGGTAAATATTTAGTAATGAAAAAGGTTCTGGTTGTGATTGGAAATGAACAAACAAACCCAAACTACTCAAGAAGCCCTTTCCACCACTCATTTTTAGTGAAATTTCTGTTTCTTGAAATTGCAGATTTAAATCTGGTTTCTCCTTTTCTGTTTTATTTAACATCATATCAAGGAAAGGTCTCTTCCAGCTTGCAAAAGCGAATTTGAATTCTAGAGTCCTTGTTTTGTGTCAATGAGCCATGAACTTTAAAGATTAAAACCTGCACACAGTGTAAAGCATGTAGCTAAAATAACAAGCAGTACAAAGATGATCATTTTGATGGTGTGATCTTGGCCTTCTTTTACTCTTTGTATCTTTGCTGTACTGTTTAGAAATTAACTAAGCTTTGTGTTTAATGACATGAGAAAAATGTGTTGTAAGACCTTTGCAGAAAAGCACAGTTAATCAAGGTTATTACAGGAACATTAGCTTTTTTTAGTCATTGTCATGATGAAAACAAATTTAGAACCTCATGTTTTTCAACTTTATATGAATTACATGAAATAATTCCTCTCTCTGAAGAAGAATAAATTTTTATCTTTCAAATAGTGGATATCTTTACTTAATGAGGACATTTAGTAATATGGCTGTATAATCTAATTCTTCTAAGAAATGGGAATAAAATCTGCTTCCATAGTGCAGTGTATTAGGAATAGTACAGAAGTGGGATTTGTTGATCTCAGAGTGTAATTAATGACTCTACAGGCTAATGGAAAAAGCTTGTTAACTAATAAAAGTGGAAACGTTGAAACTTTGCTCTTCATTTAATTGTTTGGGGTTTATTTTTTACGTGTAATGCATATTCTTTTTTTTGTGCTGTAGACCCAGGTTGATGGACAGCTTTTCTTAATAAAACACCTTCTGATTCTTCGTGAACAAATTGCTCCTTTCCACACAGATTTCACCATTAAGGAGATTTCCCTGGACCTTAAGAAAACTAGAGGTACTAAACAGTTGCTGGCTACAAAATGGGATGGGATTGTCCTCCCTCTGTGCCAGCAAAAGTTTTGGGTTTATTTTATGTTCATTTGCAATGACCTGTGTGCTTTTTCTAATCTCTTGCTTTGTTTCTAGCTTCTCTGAAAAAACCCAAAACCATTCTCCTACTCAAGGCAATTCAAGATGTGTCTAATAAATTCTTTATTTTTGTATGAAATGCGTTTGCCTGCTTTCACTGCTGACCTAACTCATTTGTCCAGTCTTTTTTAAGAGCAGCTAAGTAGTCTACAGATCTATTGCACAGAGATGTCTTTCCTCTTTTCTGACTTGTTAAAGGACTATCTTTCCTTACTGCTGCTTACCAGGTGCATCTAACAATACGTAGCCAACTTAGCAAAAGGAAATTAAGATTTCCTGGACCTTTCTGTGAGGTTTTTGATTAGAGAAGGATTTCTTATTTTGCAAGTTCAGTAAACAATGTTGGTATTATGTAGGAATCATCTCTCTTGTAAGAAAATAGAAGTAGTGGCCATGTTCATGGTTTTTGAAATTGTACTATTGTTCCTTTGTAAAATTCAGGAAAAAAGCTCTCAATACAAAATTGAACTGTCATACACTTTCCAAGTTGTAAGGATAATGGGAAAAATTGTTGGAAGCATGTCAAGTTTCTCTCCTTTCATTCCAGAAGTAAGAGCTGAAGAAATAACTTCTCTTTCCTGCTAATATGCTGCAGTCTTTACTCTGAAGCAAGCATTTCTTACACTAACCATTTCACTTGTTGCATTTGAACATCAATGAAACCTCCTACCTGTTGAGTGGTTTCTAGTTGACTGGAGGGTAAAGGGCAAATACATCCTTTTGGTGTCTTGCCCTGGCTGACACACAAATTTGTTCTCCATCTTCATTTAATGGAATAAATTTTTGTGCCAGCCAGTGCTTTGCAGGTGATAGTGGTAAGTAATGAAAAATTCTTTATATTGGCTGGTGGTGGCAGTGGTATTGAAAAGATGTATGTTGTGCTTAATTCTTACTGTGGTTTAGCATAGGCCAGTAGGGCTTTTATGTTTGGGATGAGTTGTAGAAGAAGAATAACACGGCTAATAGTGTTTCTGTGTTCTAGCCAAACTTGCTGCACACAAGTTTAAGTTTTTATTTGGTATTTACAGATGAAGTGATACTGCTTACTCTAAAAGTCATGTGTTTGCCCCATTTCTTTGAAGTAGTATAATGTTAAGGTTCATGGAACTGAAATATTCAGTGGGAAAAAGGACTAGCTCATAATCTTCTAATCAAGAATTTGTGAAATTTTGGGGTTTCTCAAATTGCTGGTAAAAAATTCAGAGAACAGAAATAGTCTTGCTCTGTGTTCACCTTTCACTGCATAGGAGTGCAGATTCTTAGTTCAGTGCAATAACTACAAACCTGTATATTTGGTATTCTCTGTTTATTTAATGCCTCAAAGAGCATTTCTTTTACTCTTATGTCTTTTTTTCCTCCCCCTGTTTTATATAGAGTGCAGAATTTCTTTTGAAATTAAAAAAAAAAAAAGCAGATGGGTGTGTAGGATGATAAATGGCTGACAGTAGGGTAAAAAGCTATACTGCAACTAATAATTTTCTTTTTCCCAATTTAGCTAGATTTCATCTTGACAGCAACCTGTTAGGACTATAGGTGTAATTTCAGTATCTTGTGTTAATTACAGACATTATTGCTTTTCATTCTTGAGACTTCTGTAGAGAATATAAACATGAATTTATTTCAACCTTGTTGTTTTGTTGTTTAGTCCTAACTATAACAGCTAATTAGAGGAAAAAAAAGTGCCAATTCAAAGTTATTTCATGCAACTATAGTTGGCTTTCCCAGGCAATGTGTGCAAAATTTTGTATATTGTTTGTAAATGCTTAACTAGCTTCCACATGTAAAGGTCTTCCACTAGAAGATACAGTAACAAGAAGAGGAGAGCTCACACAATTTTCATGCTGCACAATTTTCAACTGCAGATAATATCAGCGACTTGTTAGTTTCCTGTAATGTGTTTATCTGTTAAGACTGTGCAACTGTTAGGTCTAGGTGTATCATAGGTGCCATTGAAAAGGAGTGAATTAAGCCTTGTGTGCTTTTGTGCTTGTGCATCCACCCCCAGCAGTGCTAGAATCATTAATGTTACAGTCATAATCATTCATGCTGGGCCATTTTTTATGCATAAATAAGTGATTAGAGTTTGTAGATTCTGGAGCTGAGTGGCATTGACTTACAGTGTGAGTGACTTTCTGATTCACAGATGCAGCATTTAAAATCCTGAATCCTAAGGCAGTTTCAAGATTTTTTAGACTAAACAGCAACAACGCCTTGATACAGTTCTTACTGGAGGTAATGCAGTCTTATTGCATTAAGAAAAATTGGGTCATGTAAGTGTGTGGTGATCTCTGGCAAGTAAAAGAAGAGAATTGTCGTTCTCTGTTCAAGGGTACTCCAGAAATCAGAGAACATTATATTGACTCCAAGAAAGACGTAGATCGTCATCTGAAATCAGCTTGTGAGCAGTTTATTCAGCAGCAAACCAAACAGTTTATAGAACAGCTGGAGGAGTTCATGACAAAGGTACAAATGTGTGTATGTTTGCTAACCTAACTGAAATACTGGTAGGATAAGGGAATTGGTATTTAAATGGGGTATATGACAAGCTGCTAGTGCTATGTGATTAGCTGAAGATAATGTGATTTCCTTTAAGTTCCAACAGCAATTTTCCAGGCATTTTTGAGATTAATGAGTTAAAGTAACATGTCATTGTTTTTAAAAGCAACCCTTGTGTTCTTTGATCAAGAAGCTTTAATTTTTCCTTGAATTTTAACAGGTGTGTGGTAGGAGCTTTTCTTTTTGCAGAAATTACTTTTGACTGCATTTGTAAGTCTTCAAAATCACCCTTGGGTCATGTGTGTTCTTGAGGGAGATCTTAGAGCATTAGATATCTTATAATTTCTTTCTAGAAACCTGCTCTAGAGGTCAGGATTTCTAGGTACCTTGAAAAAGCCTCACAGTAGGATCTATTCTGAACCTTAGGTCCTGAGGGTAAGTGACATGACCTCTCAGCAACTGGGGCTACAGCATTGCATGGACTGCAGATATCCCAGCTTCTGTTTTTTTAGAATTTAGAAGATTACAGTATTAAATTTACTCATGCCCATCATGCTGGGGTAGGGGTCAGTGGCATGCGTAAAGTATAGATGGGTAACTGGTGAGATTGATAGATTGTCTGAGTGATCTCAATGATTCATTTGGAATCTGGGGAGTTTCACTAAGCTGCTTAAGGATAAATCTCTTTTGAGGTTTTGTATCCTTAGGTGCCTAAGCATCTTTGTAAATTTAATCCCATTTTGAATTTTACTTTCAAGAATTGATCAGGGTTGTAATTTTGAATTGCATTTCTGTCAAGCTGCTTCCCCTGTGTGTTGTTAAGTCAGGTCGTAGAGGAGACAGAGCAGTGAAGATTCTGTACACAGTGGTATCTAAGAGAGTTGTGCAATTTTTACTTGGTCATTTTGTTGTGAACTCAACTGAAAGAAAAATGATTTTGTTGATTTTACTTGTTTTAGGTAGCTGCTTTAAAAACAATGGCCACTCAAGGAGGTCCCAATTACAGCCTTTCACAGCAACCTTGGGCACAACCAGGTATTTACTTTGGTTTGTATTCATGTTACTGTTAGGACTGAAGAGGTGGTCAGAATAACTTGGACTGAGAGACTGATTGATTTTGAAAAACTCTACATATAAGAACTATCTACCTTTTTCTTGCAAATCCTGACTTCCATTTTAGCCTCTGTGCTATTTGAAATGTCTTAAGCCAGCTCTAAAAACCTGAAAAACTTCAGAATATATATTCAATTGGTGCAGTAGATGAATGCCTCGAGTATTTCTCAAGCTGTGATTGTTCTTGCATGTAAACAGCATTTCTGCAAGTGCATACAGAATGTGCTTAAGGAATTAGTTGATTACATTATGAAGAAGCTTTTGTTTTTGTAGGAAAGAATGAATGCCCATTGAAGCCCTTATTGTCTGTACGTTTGGTATTTACTTTGTTTTCAGTTTTCCTGTCACTACGCAGAAATGGAATCTGGGTTTCTTTCCCTCATTTTAAAAATTCAAATATGAACACTTCATGAGAACATTTGGAGCAGTTTTAGATGCTCCTTGGTTATTTTGTCTTCACATGACAAAGTTATGCTTCTGGGTGAAAAAATCTGATTATTCCAAATCATATATTGGAACCTTCTGTTGCATCATTTTCTTAAGATGCAAAGCCAGCCAGCTATGTTCATACATAATTCAGTGCTGTTCCATGGGTCAGACACTCTCAAGGGCTAACTCAAGTTTCTACTTAACATCTCCTGCTTCTTCAGGAGTATTTTTAATGTTTGTTTGGAGATAATTATGTGTGTAGAAGCAGATTGAAGCAGAGCTTCTGCTGTTTCCTGGAGTCATTTGTCTGGGCAGTGAGACTAGGCAGAAAATTTAGATGTGGCAGAAGCTGAGGGAGGGAAAACCCACATAGGATATTAACTTCAGTACTTTGAAACTACAAATATATTTTTCCCCTGGCCTTTAAGCAATGATCTTGTAAAATCATTAAAATTCCTAACAATAAAGAAAGAAGGTCTTGTCTGACAGAGGATTCCTGTCTGGTTAATTCAAAATCCAGATTTCCGTGCAGCCTTTCCTCTCACAGACATGGCCTATAATCAGTAAGGAACATTTGTGATATTCTGTTCTCTTTACTAGCACTGTTTCCCAGCAGTTTCTTTTCCAGGTAAGTTTTCTGGGTTGTAGCCTATGTAAAACTTCATTGCTATTGGAGGGCTGTGGTTTCAGAAACCTCAGGAGGATGTGGTAGCTTTCAGAAATGGGGTGGGTACATTTTCTGCAGGGAAAGGCAGCAGTGTCTGGCAGGCTGTGTCCTGTGATGGGTTTGACACTGCACATCCCAGCACCCCCTCTCTCCCTTCCACTCAAATCTGTGGTAATGATCTGCCCCAGGAGAGCGGAGGTGATTTTCTGGAGTGTAGGTTTCAGCAAGCAGAACTCCATTTTAGCCTGTTAAATACATTTTCTTTTACTTTCAGCAAAGATCAACGATCTGGTCTCTTCCACTTACAAGACAATAAAAACAAAGTTGCCATCAACTTTACGAAGCATGTCCTTATACTTGTCCAATAAAGATACAGAATTAATTCTGTTTAAGCCAGTCAGGGTGAGTATTGCTGCCATGTTTTCCTGCAGATGTTTCATGGTGATATCATCAGTTTAAAAATGCCAAATCCAAACAGCTGTACTGCTCTCTCTTGTTCCACACAACACACACGTAGTACAGGGTGTACTTTGCTGCTCTTTGCTGTGTAAATCTTCCACTTGGCACCAAATGAGCTACCATAAGGAAAATCAATGCTGTCCCACACCAAACCAGTCAGTTTTGGTCAATTATGCATGGGCAGGAGCGTCAGTGTCAGAGAGGATGATACAGATTCAGTGGAAAACCTGCTGTAAACCACCTGAAGAGCCAAGCTTGAGTTTTAAGCTTCCAGGTTAAGTCTTTAGGACTCATTGTTTCACTTCAGCACATCTTAGCTGAAGTTTTTATCACAGGACTAATGTGGATTCCTTGTAGCTGTTTTGGGGCTTGTTTTAGAAGAGTTCTTGAAGCTTGACTGCTTTTCCCCACCAGGTCACTTCAGTAGCTATTGTGTGTACATTGTGTTTGTTCTGCTTCATGTTTAAGTTGGGTGTTGTGTTTTTTAATACTGATTTTTCATTTCCTTTAAAAGAATAACATTCAGCAAATGTTCCAGAAACTCCATGCTCTGTTAAAGGAAGAATTTAGTAATGAAGACCTCCAGATCATAGCTTGTCCTTCAATGGAACAGGTATATATTGAAGCTCCCTATTTTATCAGTTACTCTTTCATGTGACTGGCTTTCATAAACATTGATTTTTTTTCATTTTTCGTATTTCTAGTTTTCAGAATCATTATTTATTTCTTATCCCCCTTAATCCTGGATGATTAAACTTTGGGCTTTATCTAATCTTAAGACTCTCAGCTAGGAGAGGACTTTGTTTGGTTGGGGTTTTTTAATGAATGTCTGATAGATTTTCTTAAACCAAGGTGGTGATTGATGTTGCTGGGGATTGAGTTGTACAGCATTGTAGAAGAGTCTTGCCATTTCCTGGCATTGTTGTCTTGGAAAGGTATCAAGCCAGTGAATATGCCTTTAAAAAAAACCTGTGCACTTGAAGGCAGTCTTTCTTTTGACAAATACAGAAAGCAGCAACTTGTACATTTAGGAAGCATGAGAATGAATTACTAGAGTGCATTTAAAGTGAATTGTATTGAGAAAGTGTGCAGATGTTTATGGAAGTATAACCCTATGTGGTCTTTAGTCTCAGAGATAATTTGGGTTAAGAATTCCCTGTATTGGGATTCCCTGTCAGAAACCAAGTAGGCTTTTAAAAATGTCACTTTGACCTTAGTAGTCTAGGAGATGTGGGTAGAATCTTGATTATCACAGGATGCCAGTATTTAAACAGGTAATCTAGTTTATGGATTAGAGGATGTTGCTTGCAGTGTGTGCGGCCACAGCAATGTGTGATAACTGTCCTGGAGCACTGAGTGGGAATGATGCACCATAAGGAGCTGGGCTTATCCTGAGGGAGATGGCCTCCTCTAATTGTTTATCTGATGAACCTTAGGATCACTTACTCTACAAACTGAAGTGTGTGGGAAACCGTATTGTAATCTGTGGGAAACGAGTACTATGAAGGATCCCAAATGTGTTTCAGATATTTGAAGTGAATGGTAACATTTTTTGCCAGTGTGCCTGTGTTTTGGAATTTCTTGACAACACGTGAAGTTATCTTAGGAAGTTTATCACAGTAGTTTGTGACTGCTGAAATAAGTGATCAGCATGGTCAACAGTTACATTTTAAAAAGCCTGTGAGTAGGCATTTGACTGGAAATTTTGGCTGTTGCTTTGTAACTGTCTTCTGATTAATGTGCTTCCTAGGAATCCTATTTAAATGTTAAAATATGACACATCAGTTCTGAAACTTGGCTGCTCTGTCTAACATAGGCTTTCTTTTTGTCTTTCAGGTGAACTTACTCTTGTCGATGTCCAAGTAGCCCAGCAGTGAGGCTGCTTGGAATAAGCTTCAGCCAAATGCTAGGCAGTGAAGGGAATGCAGAGACATTTGCTTGAAGTAAATGAAGGATCCCACTGTGCAGTCTGGTCTGCATCAAAACTATCCAGGCTGCTTAACCCTGTTTTAGGGAAAAAAACCAAAATGAACAGGTTTGTTGATATGGCAAAGGTCTTCTTGTTCACTGGGTTGAGCAGTGGACAGAAGAAAATGAAACAAAAACCCCTTTGCTGATCACTCATGTGAAAGCTCAGTTACTGCCTTTTCCAGATATTTTCAAAACTGAAAACCTTTTTTATTTGTTTTTTTTTAATGTAAAAACCGTTGCTGCTTTCCCTTAATGAGCTGATATATGCAGTGGGAAGCCACACTTTCAAAGAGACGCTGGAAATACAGTGCAGGGAATCAAATGAGAGCAATAGATATATGTGAGACTTGGGAGATGACCACATTGGTATGACAATTCGACTTAAGCAGGCATACTCTGAATTTTTCTTTGACTTCCCTGAAAATCCTAGTAATCCACCATGTGCTTGAAAGTAATTCAGAGGTTCTTGCTTGGGAAAACCTAATTTCCCACACGTGAAGTGTTTCTTGAAACACAGGATGGGCTGTCTTTCTTACACTCTTGTGACTGGGAGCTGTGAGGTCTGACCTGAAGTGTCATACTCTAGCCTTTCTCCGTGTGAAGAGTCTCAGATCCTTGGGATTTGCAGTGGAAAGCTGTGCAACATAACTTCTGTTGTTTCTGAGGGAACCACATGTTTTCAGCTGCTTGACAGCAGTGCTTAGCATTGAGGTTTTCAGCTACCAAATTTTAGGGCAGAGTTAGTTTTTTTGCCTTTCCCAAGATCAAGTGGTGATGTCACATAACTTAAAGTGGGAATGAGGTCTGGAATTGCACAGCCTTTGTGCCGTGGAGAAAGTGCTAATCAGGGGTTGTGGGGACCTGAAACCTGATGTGCAAGGCTGTCAAATCTGCATTGTGAAGAGAGGATAAGTACTCAGTAACTTGTAAACAGTGCAACTGTTGAGTGAACATTAATTGGACATTAGTGTGGAAAGCTGGATGCTAAATGCCTGGCTCTTAATGGAATGAGCACTTCAGGGTGTCTCAGTGTGTAAATCTTCGTTGTGCACCACTGAAAAATGAAAATGTAGTGGGTGATGTGACAGATTTTTAACTTATTTATAAAGCCTGCTCTGTATACGTTTGAATATGAAGAAATTTCCTTGCACATTGGTGGTATTTCAATTTAATAATTTTCCTGTTATAAATAACAAGGCTGGAGTATAAGATGGTGGGATTGAAAGGTACCACAAGAAGTGTTACAGCAGTAGTGCTGAGATACATAAATGGTACTCATAGGACCTTATATGACTCCTTAAAAATTAAGTAAAGGAACTAACAAGGAGAAAAACTCGCCCTCTCCCTTTACTTATGTAGAAATACAGGCTGTAAAATAATGTCCAGTGCATTGTAATATATGTATATTTGTTTTTTATAAAGTTTTTCAGAAGGACTGCATGGTCACTGTACAGAGTTATGACTGACTTAATACAGACATTGTACAGAAGAGACGTGAAGGGTAGACCATGGCAGCAGTTGCTCTTGTGCTTGGGATCTTTTTCTCTCTTAGAGTACCCAAACAGCTCTAGGACAGCTGGTGGAAGGATTAGAAGAGCAATCAGTTTATACAGCCTGTTTGCTAAATGAACATTTGTTTAAACATGTACAGTTTCAGATATTTACGTTTACAAATAGTGTAAGTACTTTCAAAAGATTAATTTAAGATGCTTTATATTATCTGACTAGAAACTTGCCGTTTTTAATTTTTTTAAATAAAAATGTTGCCTCCTATTTTGGTCCAAGAGTAAAGCTTTATTCTGTATCCTGAGGCTTGTCTGTCAAGATAACTGTAATACAGAGATAATAAACATCTTGTAAGCACAAGTTGTGCATTGCTGAGAAGTGTTCTTTTTTTAGCAGTAAGAGAATTGAGTCTGTTTGGCACAGATATATACCTGAGTGCTGAATGTACAGCTAATTGTTAAATTAATGCCTCTTAATGGTTATAATAAAAGTAAATTTGTATTTTCTTTACTGACAAGCAGTCTTGTGTGACTAAATGGTCTCTTTCCTTGCAGTTTAGTTAGGAGGAAGAAACCACAGGTTTGAACCACAGCTGTAATATAAGAACATATTTTAACTAAGTTGGCTTTTACTAAGAGAGCTTGAGAGCTGGTGGCAGAAAACAAAAATACTACTGTGTTTGATGACTGTTCTTGCTTGGTTACTCACAGACTCAACTGCCCAGAGTTTCTCACTACCCTGTGGTGCTCTTCTGGCCCTTGGTGGTGTACACATCATGCAGGAGCTTGTGGTTTGTCCCCTGTAATGTCAGCATGAGGCTTCCCTTTACCCTCTGGCTTTCACAATGTCATTTGAATGAACTATCGATGTAAAAGTTCCTTCCCTGTGGAATTTAGCTTCTATCTGAGAGGTATGGGGCAGTGATGTGTGACTAGAGCTTCCTGGTCATTTGGAGCCTCCTCTAGGGGTCTGGCCCTTTGGATTGCATCTTGTAAATGAAGTGAATGCTTGGCCAGCTTTTGGACAACAGCAAAATCTTAACACTGTGCCATGTGTTTTCCAAGCAAAACTTAATAGTCCTTTTCTCAAAATGCATATTTGATATTGACAAAGTGATGTGGGTGTGAAAAGGGGGAAAAGTCTGTGCTGCTGACGCAAATCCTGGTGACAGCAGGTAGATCCAGCTCTCTCCACAAATGCTGTTTTCTACTCTTATGCATTTTCATTCTCATTGAGCCCTAAAACCAAGACAATGTGTGGAGCAAGTCAGGTCTTCGATATAAAGACCTCAAAATAGAGCAAAAGGAAAAAGAATCAGTTGTTCCCTTTCAGTGGTGGCCAACGTGCCACTAAGCCATGGGTATTGTCATCAGCTGGAGCCTGAAAACTCAAGAGACACCTCATGGCTTCCTTCTCCTGGATTGTCCCTGGTCCCTGTGCCCAGGCTGCTCTTTGCCATCCCCTCTGCACCAGCCCAGGTGTCTGGCCGAGAGCCAAAGCGAGCTGGTCGGTCACACTTGGCACAACCAGTTCCCAAATTTCCAGTTCCTCAGCTGCAGTATGGAAGCCATGTGCTTCAAGGCACCGTGGGTTTGGTGTGTAACCCTGCTGATCCATCACATGCTGTCAGCTGAGGCAATCCTGCTTACAAGGACCTGGGGTACAGATGGGCATTGTGAGCTTGAAGAAAGTAGCTTTGTTTTTATTGCAAAGTGACTGTTACCACCCTGATAAGGGAAAAGTTGGTCTGAAATGCTGATGTAGCTGCTTCCTGTGAGCACTGATTTCTTGCGTTTCAGTTATTTCATGCAGGTAGAAGATAACGAAATGCAAGGCGTGATATCACTGAGAAAGAGATTGCCAAAAGTATTGCAGCACTGATTATTGGAGAGCAGGCTCATGAGCTGAATGTTTTTAAACTGAAGGAGGAGCTCCTCTTTGCTTTCTGGCCTCCTAAGTGGTCAGATCCTTTCTCTGTATCTTTCAGCTGCAAAGAGAGGCCGTGCAGAGTGAAGGATGTTAATGCTAGATTCTCTGAGGGGGCTGAGAGGGAGAGTATCCTGCATCTCTTGTAACCCAGCCTTTCACCATGCAATGTGCCCTTTCCCTTCATGCCCGTGGAGCACACTACCTACAGCTTCCCCTGGGAGCTGATCCTCTTCCAGCACATGTACCAGGGGAAAAGGAGGAGCAAAGAACTCACGGCTTGAGCCAGCTTGGGTGGGAGTAGGCTGCCCAGAAGTAGTGGGACAAGGAAGATGACTTCCTTACCTAACAAAGCAGATGGTCCTGAGAAGAAGTCTGGATTTTGGGGGTCAAAGAGCAGTAGCCAGAGCTTTATGGTTCTGCACACCTGGAGCCTTGGCTCGCTGCCACCCTCCTGAGCAGCCACTGCAGAGTTTGTTTCCATTAACGATGTGCCTATGACCACGTACAGAGCATTGCTGTGAGGGCTGGCAACATTTGGTCTATGCCTGCACCAGGGAAGACAGCTTGAATCCTTCCCCCTGAGGCCTCAGCCCCCAGCCAAGCGTGGACAATATGTGATTTCAGTGCTGACCAGTCGTGCTTGCCTCTAGTAAGGGACAGGGTTACGGACCAGTAGTCTGGGACAGTCACACTGGCACGGAACAGCATTTCCACCTCTAAGGGTCAGAGGTGGGAAACCTGAGTGGGTGACAACAAATAACAAAGGACTTTGGTGTTCTTCTCCCCACGTGCTTGTTTCATGTTAAGTGAAATGCTATTTAGATAAAATCAGAAGCTTTGTGCTTATATTGACATTTAATATTAATGCTTTGAAAAGAAACCATGTTTCAAAATGGATTTGTGAGTTTTGTTCTTACCCTTCAGTGACAGCATCTCAACTTCTCTTAATGCTTTCCTAGGAAGGAATTTCATTAAGAATCATATAGGCAGGAAATTTAGTTTTGAATGAAACAGCGATTTTTCTGCATGAAAATTTGTGACCAGTCCCATGCAGCAGTCCCAGGTTTATCTCCACTGGTGGTTTCCTTGCTGCTCTCCAAGGAGCTGGTAGGCAGGAGCTGGCCAAGCAGGGATATCACAGCAAGTGCTCACCAGGAGCTGGGACCCCGCATTGAAACGGACAGGATTGTTGTGCCTGAGGAAAAGTAAGTCACTTTGATCCTGAATCTGGGATTTAATGGTGATGTGGCCTTTCTGTTCCATGGTGAGGGGCTGGAAAGGAGAACTGTGAGAGTGCTGGCTGAAGTCAGGCCAGATCAGTGCTTCTGTTGGCCCTTTCCTGCCCTAAGTAGATCCCAGTACATGGGTCCCGGGTGGCTCTGGGGAGAAATACTCAGCTGAGTGAATTTAGTCCAAACAACTTCTGGGTCCCAGGTCCCACATTTTGTCTGCAATTGGACCAAACTTCCAGTTTTCCATTCAAGAGTTGCTTCTGGGACTTGATGCATCAAGTCAGAGGCTGGTTTTTGGTAGGTTTTTGTCCTTTGATAAATGCATGCTACAGAAATGGGATGGCCTCTTGGAGTACCATGAGCCCATACTCCACCCACAGGGCAGAAAAACCCTGTGGGTGGAGTATGGGCTGTGTGTGTAAATCCCTGTCATGTGGAAAGCGGAGATTAACTCAAACCCTTCGTATTTGATTGGTCTGCCAACACCCTGAGAAAGCTAGGACCTCTGTGATGGGGACATGTGCCAGTCCGAGGAGAGTGATTTCACCAGTGTTGCTGATTCAACAGCAGGACATCTTCCTTTATCTCCCTTGGTTTTCAGCTGCTGTGGGGCTTATCAGCTGGAAACCAGCACTGAGTTCCCTTCTCTGCAAGGGTTTCAACACAGCCTGGCCATGGTACCTCCACTCCACCCTCCCTTAGTCCCCCTTAGATGGTGCTGTGTTGTGTGTGGAAGGTTGGGTATGCTCACCATGTTCCATCCAGGGAGTAGCAGCTGTGCTTTCCTCAGCAACTTCCACACTGTTATCTTTTTTACCCTGGTTATTTTTCTACAGTCTGTCTCTCCCTATTGCACATCTACAGCTGAAAGTCCCTGAAAAGAGGTCTTCCACAGATGTGTGTATGGTTGTGTGTGTGGCTGGGTGTGGGAAATGGCCCTCTGCAGTCACCAAACTACAGAGGAGAGGGAAAGGCAGCATTAGAGGGAAAGCAGCCCAAATTTACACATACAGGTACAAACTGGTGCTCCCCATCTCATGACAGCCTGGGTAGATGGCTCCGGGTGCTGGAGCATCCCCCAGCTGTGGCACACAGGGAACTTTTATCACTCACAGCATGTGTTGCATTGAGTTTTTCCTGCCCAGGCTTGAAGAAGTGGATTCCCACCAGGCTGCAAAAGTGGCTTGGTCTCCCTCGGTGTTTCCTTGTGCTGCAGCTCAGAAGAATCAACAGGAAGGAAAAACTCTAACTTTGCATCTGTGATGCGTTACAGCACCGGTGGGCAAGGCTGAGCCTGTCTGTCAGCAGGACAAGCTGGCTGTTTTCTCTTTTCCTCCTATCCCAAATCTCACATTCTATTCACAAGTATCTATCAGAGTGGCCACTTAGCCCTGCCCTTAATTTGCAGGTGCTGGGTGAGGCTGTGTGTGTTGCAGCAGCCAGCCCCAGCTGGGAGGTGAGCCAGCAGCCGGAACGTGGCTGGCACCGATGGGCAGCGTGCGGTCCTGCGAGGTCGGGAGAGACTCGTGGCAAGTCAGCGGTGCTCTAGTGCTGCCCAGGATCTCCTCGGTGTCAGGCTGTAAAACCTGGCTGCTGAGTGATGGATGGAACACCAACATGTCTGCAGGCAAACGGCAGGACTGCAGCAGTCTGATGGAAGCATTATTGCAAAAGCTATTTAAAATGATTTGTTATAGCTGGTTAGACATTTAAGATGTCCATTAATTAGCCTCAGCACAGGGAGGACTTGTAAAATTGAGATGGGATTTAGTGATTCCCCCACATACGAGCTTTCTGAAGGGAAACTTTGGAGACTGGGAATGGGATGTCAAAAACTATTATTTGATGGCTCAGATGCTTGCAGCTTTTACTAAAGTCATCACTCACCTCATATAACAACGTAGACTGCAAGAAATTGGTCACCTAAGTCATTCTTTAGCGAGGAGCACTCACTGGAGATGAGAAACAATCCAGCAGCAACCTAAAGGTAACCAACTCTTGCAGCTTCCCCTCACAGGTGCTGGTAACAAGGCCACATTTTTCCATTCTGGTCACCTGGGGCTCCACGTGGAAATGTGTTGGGGATGCTTGCCTGGACAGAGGGGATGGGAATGTGATGCCCCAGGCCTTCTTCCCCCCTCCACTGGCACCAACCTCAGAGTTCTGCCAGACCATCACACTCTGTGCTTTCTGCCTCACCTTGGGTATTTTTGTTTGTTTGCTTACTGTTTATTAAACCCTTTCAAATAACTGAGGGAAACTCATCCTTCACTTCTGTGTTTTCACATCTCATATACAAAGATAACTCTTTTTATTCTATGTTATTAGCTGCTCTCTGATGATATAACTTGCTGAGGGCCCTCTTTTCATCAGACACAAAAGTAATTTATCCTGCAAGGTACTGACAAGGAACATAGAAACATTTATTCACTAAGGGCTTAGCTCCCAGCATTACAAGGGAGCAGGGTTTAATACTTTCTAATAGAAATAAGCAGCATTAGCACCTGCTTCTCTGGGAAGAATGGGGAGCAGCTAGGAGAGGGGGAAGCAGAGAGATCATTGTTAATGCAGCAGCCAATTCTCACTTGCAGAAAGGGACTGTGCTCGGGCTGTGTCTGTGGCAGGGACTTGAGGCACTGGTCCTCAGCAGCTCCCAGGGGGAGGCATTTTGCATGCTTGAAGTGGGTGACTCCAGCCATAGCTCTGGCCCCGATTTCATAACCTGAAGGTGCAGCCTTTGGCTCTGCAGAGGTAAGAATTCCTTCCTGCTTATAAGGCATAGAGGGGAACAAAAAAGCAACAAACTGAGGATTTTGTTCCTGCTTTCATTTTTTCAGGCTTTTTATGAGGCTAAAAAGACAGTCCCAGACAGGCAGATTTGCTACCCCTATATTTCAGTGTGGGAGAGCAGTATAATATGCTTCTATGTCCAGAATAAAAAAGCCAACAAAATCATTGATTGTGTGATAAATCACAGGTAATTTTCTTGCATGCTGACAGAAACTGCAGTGCTGTCTGGCTGGGGAAGGGAGAGGAGAATCAGGCAGGGAGGAGAGGAGCCATGCTGCAGGGGCCTGAGCTGTCAGGCAGATCCCTTCCAGCCCCTGGCTCACTGGGCAGAGCTCCAGTCCTTGCTTGCCCTTCCAGGGTCACAGAAGCTGGGACAACAGGGCCTGGGGAGCTGCTTCTCTTGGAAGCTGGGTTGGAGGGGATGTCCTAGGATACCCATCCCTTGCTGGACTCAGTGGTGGTGTCCTTGCTTAGGAATTCAAGGTAGCCTGAGCCCTGGAAAGCTTTTGCCTGTGTTAAATTGTTGGCCTGGAACCAGGAGCACTTCTCCTTGTGATTCCTAGCTGAGGAGCCTGGGTAGTTTGAATGGAGCAACCTGGTTTGGAGGGCAGGAGAGGTGAATGGTGTGGAAGTGTGGAGAGTCTGTTTCCCTGCCACTGCCTTGGGATGGTCACTGTCCCTTTTTACCAGGGAGAAACTTGTGCTACAGCCATGCTCACACAGTTTGGGTAGATTCACATTTTCCTGGTGCCTGTTCCTTCTGATCAACCACGGTAGATCTAGACTGTGTTCATAAAGGCATATATATATATATATATATATATATATATATGTAAAATGTCAGGAAATGTAGGTTATATTTAATTATCTGTGCTCCTACATAAACACAGTTGGCATGTTTACACTTCCTTAAGAGCTCAATGGAAAGTTGTAGCTGTTTTTCATATGAAAATGTGGACAACTTGGGAATTTGGCCTTCTTTTAACATCCTGTGAAGCAGTGAGAAAGTGGGAAGAAAAAAGCTTTATGCCTTTTTAAAAGGCTTAAAACTTTAAAATATTTTTTTTTAAAAAAAGCTCCTGACTCTTCTTTAAAAATAAAACCCTGAGAAACTACATTGGAAGTCAAGACACACTCAGTTTTTAAGACAACATTAATATGAAGAATCTTCAAGGGAAATTAGAAAATTTGCATTTTGGAAAGTAAAATAGCCTGCACTTGCAAAGCATTTGCAATGGAAACATTCATGGTCAGCTCTTCTCCTTCCTGACTGGGGATTTCCCAAGCAGAGAATGGATTGTGAGCAGCCCTAGGGAGAAGTACCTGGGGGTGCTGGCTGACAAGAAGCTCAACATAGCCCAGCAATGTGCCCTTGCTTCCCAGATAGCCAAACCTGTCCTGGGCTGCATCCAAAGCAGTGGGGGCAGCAGGATGAGGGAGGGGATTCTGTCCCTCTGCTCTGCTCTGCTGAGACCCCACCTGCAGGGCTGCATCAGCTCTGGGGGCCTCAGAGCAGGGAAGACATGGACCTGTTCCAGAGAAGGGCCACAGAGGTGGTCAGAAGGCTGGAGAACCTCTTCTATGAGACAGGCTGGGAGAGCCTGTCTCCAGCCTGACATTCAGCCTGGGGAAGAGAAGGCTCCAGGGACACCTTATAGAACATTCCAGCACCTAAAGGGGGCTCAGGAGATCTGGAAAGGAACTTTTGACAAAGGCATGTAGTGATACAACAAGGGGGAATGGCTTGAAACTGTCAGAGAGTGAATTTAGATTAGGTGTTAGGAAGCAATTCTTTATTGTGAGGGGGATGAAGTACTTGGAACAGATTTTCCAGAGAAGCTGTGGATGCCCCATTGCTTGAAGTGTTGAAGGCCAAGCTGGGATGGGGCCTGGAGCCACCTGGTCTAGTGGAAGGTGTCCCTGCCAACAGTGAAGAGATTGGAACACATGATTGGAATTTCATGATTGGAATGACATGATTAATGTCCCTTCCAACTCAAACCATGCTGCCCTTCTGTGATTGTATGATAATGGCTCAACAGCAGTGAGGGCCTTTTTCCTCTCTGTAGTATTTATGGTACTGGTATAGTACTGGCCATTCTGGTGCCTTCTACTGTGATCAGTCCTGTCACCTAAACACAGCCTGTCTTTCCCCAGGACTCTTTCCAGATGGGTTTTCTTTATCTGTCAGCCAGCTGTGGTCCAGAGCTGGGTGAGCTGGCTGGCAGCACAAACCCTGGTGCCACCAGGACCAATGGATGACACCTGCACATTTTGCATCTTCCTCTGGCTTTATTTGCAGACATGGTGGGTCTGTGCTGGCTGAGTTGCACAGGCTGCTGCCACCTCTGCTCATACAAAACCTGTGCTCTGTGTATGATCCACAGCTGCCTTTCTGGTGGTGAGAAGAGCTTCATTTATATTCATTCTTCCCCAAATCCTCCCATTGAGAGAGACAGGCAAAGACCCTCCAGTTCTGACCTGAATGAAGAGCAAAGTTTGTAACAGGAGCCAGAGGGGCTGATTTTGTACCTGTTTATGCCTGTTGTCAGTACAGACAGTACAGGGCTGTGCAGATGTGTGAGCCGTGCTGGGCTGGCACTGGGCACACCACACAGTTCCCAACCCAAACCTTACCCTTACAGAGGTGAAGGTGCTGCTGGAATCCTCAGCCACTCTGGAGGAGCTCTGGTGACGTGCTGATCCTCAGCTTCAGTCCCTGGAGTGGGCAGGGGCATGGCCAGAGCAGAAAGGCTGGGATGGAAAGCAGGACTTGTGCCTCGGTAGCTGAGCACCTTCCCCACTCAGATGAGCAGGGGGTTGGCGGCTGCAATATTGGTGAGTCTGCCACTGGCTTTCTTTTAGATTTCTGTTTTGCCCCCTGAATCTGTGAAACCATTCTGTCTTTTTTTTTTGATGTGCACAGACATCTTTTTGCTAGGAGACTAAAGTGTTCCCACAGCACGAGAAACCCTTTGTGCTTGAGTCACTGATGCCTGCTCTTTTCTTTTGTTAGCAAAAGGGTTCTGGTGCTCTGATGGTCAAGCTTAATTCTCTTAAAAGGGGAGAGCCTCTGCCCTTTGAAGCAATTTTTGCTCTATCATCATAGAAGAGGCACTTTCTTCTTCCCTTTGCAGGTGCGGGAACATCAAATCACTTCCATAGAGCATTTTTCTGAAAGCCATGTGCCTTTTCTGAAAGGCATCTCACCAAAGAGATGGAAAATCCTGCACTGCCTGGCTCAAGAGGCTACAACATGCATTTACTAGGACCAGAGATCAGAAGGAAACAAATTCTGTGTGACCCTGTGGCTCTGAGTAGTGCCACTGGACAAGGGTGAGGAACTCTGTCCTGTTTTTTCCCTCTAGGTGAATTAACTTCATGCTCCCCTGCAGTGCTGGAGAGATGCTCAGTCTGTCTCCTTTTGCCTACAAATGGAAGAGGCAACTGTCCAGCCTCTTCCCCCAAACAAGGACGCCCCCAGAAGATAGAAAGGTCCCTGTTGCTGCTATCCAACTCTGATCCCCTGCCAGGCACTGCTGCAAGGTGCTGCTTCCCAGGGAAAACACACCACTGGGAAAGCGCCCCTCACTGATCGTTTCTGGTTTTATCTCACCAAACAACTAGGGCTGGGTCTCACCTTGCCTGGGCAGAGGGCAGTGACTGCTCCATCATCCCATGGAGAGAGGCTCCTTGTCTGTCTCTGGCCTTGGGCTCCCTTGGGCAAGCTTAACAGGCTCCCAGAGTGAGCTTTTTGTGAGGAAGAGCTCCCAGTTAGCTCCTGTTTGTTCAACACAACTTTGGGTGCAGGGGTTTTCCCAGAGAAAGGCTTTGCCATCCATTGCTTCCCCCCTGCGCCCTTTCCTGGGGCCCCAGGGCTTCTGCTCACCTCCTTTGCTTGGGCCCATCTTAGGCTGGTTTGGTACAGGGCAAACACATCCCAGCAAGTGCCATCACCCCCCATCCTACCTGAGCAAGGGGAGAGGTAGAAGTGCTGCTTAGGCACAATGCCATTTACCCCCAGCTGCTCTCCAGTGACACCCCAAGAGCTCAGGAAGTGGCATTTCTCCCCTCTCCCTGGGAGCTGGCACTTCAAATCTGAGAGGGGAAGCTGTTAAATTAGCCAAAACATTGTCCCATGTTTTCAAAATATTCAGAAATAATCCCTGTAGCAAGCAGGGAGAGGAGAAGTTTGCTGATGATTTTAAGGGTGTTTGAGGCAAAGGGCTGATTGTGAATAGTTTCAGAAAGATCCTTTTGGTTCGGAATGAAAGGATAATAAAATCACAGATAAAATCTGATGAAGATAAATGTAAAGTGATATGCATGGGAAAAGACAATCTTACCTTTACTTCCAAAATAATGTGCTCCAAGATGGCTACTTCCACTTGGGAACAAAATCCTCAGGTTATAATAGATAACTCTATGCAAATGTCAGCTCAAGACCCAGTAGCAATCAAAAAAAGCAAACAGAAAACTAGGAATTATTAGGAAAGGAGGAGAGAGCAAAACAGGGGAAATCACTATGCTGCTGTATAACTCCATGGACTCCCTCCCTTTGAATGCCATTGTGCAGTCCTGTTTCACTGATCTCAAATGTGATACAGAAGAAATAGAAAAGTTACAGAGGAAGGAAATTGAAGATGATCAAAAGCACAAAAGGGCCTCCATTCAGGGAATGACTGAATAGATTAAGACTATTTATCTTGGAGGAAAAAAATGACTGAAGAAGAAATATGACCAAGTTTTGTGAAAGGGAGAGCGATGTGACTGGGGAACAGCTGTTCATATTATTCAGTGCTCTTCAAAGGAAGAGAGTGAACATCAAAGAAAACTATCAAGTGACAAGTTCAAAATAAACAAAGAAGATTTTTAGCTGTGGCACTCCTTGCCATGGGGTACAGTGGATGTTTAAAGTTTGTGTTGGTTCAATAGGGTGTAAGCCGATCGATAGAAGAGGAATGCATCAAGAGCTATTAAATGCAGAGATGGCATCTACAGTTCAGAAAGTTCCTGAGTCACAAACCACTGGGGAAATGGAAAGTATTCTGGGAAGTAAAAAGAAATTTTTGCTCTATTTTTATATTATTTCCTGAGCATCTGCTGGGTCTCACTCAGGGCAGAATGCTGGGCCAGGTGTATTTTGGGGGCTGGCTATTTTCAGTCATCCCTCTGTCGTGCATTTCACACCAGGGCATGTATCTCACTGAGGGGAAGGGCTGAAATGAAGCCTGGGGTGTCTGGTGCTCTTGCCGGTCACCATTCCCATATGAGGCACAATTTTCACTTTAAAAAGTCTTTCCACCAAGACCCACAGGCAGGTGCATCCTGTTTTTCTTTAGCTCCCAAAGAAGAACTTTCACTTTTCAAAGAAAGTCTTCAGCTGCACAGACAAGCTTCTCAGCTGGAGGGCAAGATGTTCTGGAATGCAGCAGGTAACCAAGGGCTGCAGCCTTGTTCTCCATGCAGACCTCTCATGTGCATCCCACTTTTTCTGGCCCAGGTCACCCTGGGTTTATTGTTCCAAGGCACTGTTGAAAGAGAATGCCTGGGTATGAGCAACAAGTGATGGAGGAGAAAAAAAAGCAGTGGTTCTAATGGTCAATCCAAATCTGAGTGATTTGCTAAATTTTCCCCAGTAAATTAAAAAAAAACACTTGAATGCTGCACTGACACAATATGCAAGTGACCCTTCTGGTTGAAATCTCACTGCCTTAGTGACAGAGACATTTGTGTTCCTGTGCACTTTTCCAAGGTTGCCTTAAAAGCCATGCCTTGGCAGTTTACAAGCTGGTGGATATAAACCAGCAAACTCACTCTGCACCTCCTTCCCAGCTAGAAATGAGAATGAGGGATAGTGGCTATTTCAAGATAATCACACCCAGGGAGAAATTCCTGAGCTCAAGTATCTCTGTTCCCCAGATCAGGGTAATCTCATTGCACTTGGCTAGCCACTGGCAAAGTTTATCAAGCCAGGCTGGCTTGACACTCACAGATTTTAGGAGCCTGCCCTGTTTCTGGAGGCTGCTGCATCTCCCAAGCAGCCTTGTGTTGACATGCTCAGTAATGTGAAGGTGAGGCTTATTTTCTGAAAACCTACCATTTTCACCTATAAAGCCTAAATGAAAGTAAATGAAAGTCCAAATTCCATTTTTATTGACACCTGTGCTATTTTGCAGCAGCTCCGAAAGGAGTAATGATGATATACATTGGAACAGGAGGACAATCAGACATCTGTCCTGTTGATTGATCTTCAGCAGAGGGAACACAAAAAGGTCCATTACACACACTGAAGCAACTACTCTGAAAATGACTGTTACGGGAAAAAAATCCCCACCCACATTTCTTGCTCCCAGATTTCTGCTAGGAAGGAGACCCTGCTCTGTTTGGCTCTGGATGGAAAACAAAAGTCTTGGATTTCAGCGTGAGCTACAAATGGGCAAGGGTAGGAAACCCCAGATTTTGACTGTAACCTGGAGAAACCAGGCAGTTTCCTCTTCCTCCTCCCCTTTCTTCTTATCTCTGGTTGTTTATATCCTCTCTGCTAATTCTCCTCTTCAGATCTCCCCATGGATCGCTGTTGGGGTCCTGCCACCCCAGATAACCCCTGGCACCAGAGCCAAGCCAATGATCTGGGGCAAATCCCGTCCCAGATCCCATCACAGAGGCTGGCACTGTCCTGCCTGTGCTGCAGGGAGTTTTTAGCCCCAGAAAAGCCAAGCCCTGGCGTCCCACAGTCACACACCTCATGCATGGGCTGCCGGTGTGGCATCTGTGACTTCTGTGGCTCCTGTGACAGCCTTATTTTAATATATTTGTGCTAAATAAAACACATTTCCTGTGAAGGAAGGTGGGTATGTCTGTGTAGAGGGAACTTGGCATCTCTGAACACTGAGCAACCGTTTTCTCAAAGCTGTAGTATTCAACCCAGTAATCAACCCTATTAGCACTAAAAGGAGCTGTCTAAATGCCAAGCCAGGTTCAATAAATAAGCACTAACACATTTAGAAACGGCTTAGAAAGGAGAATTAAAAGTTTTGCTGCTAATTATGTTTCTTATTTTAGATTTTCTGCCAGTTCTAGCTCTTCCATTCAAATGAGACAATCGTTTGCTGCCAAGATGAGGGAAATGAGATGACCTGAAAGCGGGCAAAACTGTTCATCCATAATAGAAAGCTAACAGGGGCTTCAGCTCCTCTTGCAAGCCTCTGGAAACACCATGAGGATGGCACCAGCAGACCTGTAAGTAAAGGTGCCTCCCAGCCTTCTGTTGCAGTGAGTCCCAGGTCCACTGATAGCCCAGCAGTGATCCCAGCAGAGCCAGGGAACCCCAGGAGGCAAAGGAGGGGAGGAAGGTGTGCGGCCCAGGAGGCAGGCAGGCAGCAGCAGGGAGCACGGCTTGCTGGAGGCACATTTTGTAAACAGCTCCAAAATCTGTGTCGGGTTTGACAACCAGCCCTGCTCCTCCAGACCCAGCTGCCTTCCACTGCCTGAGTGGGAGCGGGCTGCTGCTTTGATGTGGTAATGACATCTAACTGATACTGATGGCAAAGGCTAATCCACTCTGCCCTGTAATGTTCCCAGTCAATCACGCAATATTCTGTTATTGGAAAAACTCATTTTTGCCCCTCTGATGGTAATCAGTGTATGCCCTGAAGCACGAGCCTTGATAGCCTGTGTAATTTGCAACCTAGCTAACTGTAGCTGTGGATGTTAATCCTATTTATTCAAATGCCTGGCAAGCAAAAGTGGGGCTGCTGGGACAAGCTGCAGGGCAGGGCAAGGCATAGAGCCAGACTTCCAGGAATTCTACCTCAGTGGATTTCAAGCTCTTGCACCCCAGTGGTGGGAGACTGAGAGGTTTGGGGTGGGCAAAAAAAGTGGCACAGGCAGTGACTCTGCAGCTGACACTCCTGCTGCCTGGTTTATTCTGGAATATGCTGGAGCAGACTTCACCACAGTGCACATCCTCTGCTTTGGACAGCCACTCTGCCTGACAAATGCCATCCAGAGGGACCTTGACAGGCTTGAGAGGTGGGTCCATGTGAAACTCACCAAGTTCAGCAAGGCCAGTGCAAGGTCCCACACATGGGACAAGGCAGCCCTAAGGACAAACACAGGCTGGGCAGAGAGTGGACTGAGAGAGGCCCTGAGGAGAAGGACTTGGGGTGTTGGTTGAGAGAAGCTCAACACAACCCAGCAACGTGTACTCACAGCTCAGAGAGGCAAACACGTCCTGTGTGAGCTGAACCAGGGCCCAAGGTCAACACCCAAAGTGAAGCTTAACCTGAATTAGAAGCCTAATATTGTCAACAGCAAGGAGCAGACAACTCCAGCAAGCAAGTCAGAATGGGAGGCAGTCAGCCTGGGGAGAAAGAGATGCAGACATAGCTCTCTAGCTGCCCACCCTAAAAGGGCAGCAAAAGACATTTCCTCACCTTACCAGGGTGCAATGAGACCTAGACATGTTAAATGGCATATTCTGGGGGGACCAAGCCCTGAAGTAGTGCTCAGCTTCTCTACCTGGCTGCTCAGTACTGAAAACATTCTCCAAGCTGCCTGGTGTGGGACTAAACTGGGAGTTGAGGTTATGTGTTTAGACATAGAGGCACCAATTCCCTCCCATCACAGGTGGGTGCTCAGGACAGACTTGAACTGGTGATGGGTACCTGTGCCTGCCATCACTCACTCCACCTATTTCACCAAGGGCAGGGAGAAAGGGAGGTCACTCTTTTCCAACTGCAGGAGAGCCCCAGTTCCCAGGAATTCATGGCTTCAGGTGAAAACTCACCAAAGAAGGCTCCCAGGCCTCTGAGAAAGGTGTAATGCCACTGAGCCTGGGCCTTGCAGGAGCTGTTACCTGCCAATGACAATGGTACATTGTCATTGTACAAACATTGTACATACATCAGTGCAGTGGGACCCAGTGACACAGGGACCCAGCCATCCAGCAGCATTTCCAGACATGGACTTCCCTGAGCTTGTTCCTTTCACAAAAGCCCTGCAACACCCAGCACCTGCACCCCGATGTGTTACTGCTGGCACCAGCCCTTGTCCTTCAGGATCAAAGAAAAAGCAGCACTTCCCTGGTCTTATTTCAGGTTTAGCTAACATCAACTGAAACCCAAAACCTCCCCAAATCCAAACCAAGGAAAGCTGAGCTTCATGACAGTTTCATTAGGAATGATACCTCTGGGAAACACAGAGTTTGCTGTGCCTTGTTTTCCTGCTGTTCTTCTCTAGGAACGTCTCCTCCATGGGCAAGAAACACCAGGCACACTAAGAGCACACACTTGTGGGTGCATGCAGCACTTACTACACCGGCACATCCTCTCTGTTCTATGACATCCATCTGGTTTGGTTTTTGGAGCAAGGCTGTGACAGCTTGGCCCTGTCACACATTCTATAGCTGCAGGGACCCCGAGGGTGGCCAAGAGACCCCACTTGTGGTTCCAGCTGCAGGTCTGAGGTCAGCAGCAAGGATAGGCTGGCAGAGGATGGAAATATATTTAATTGTATCAATCATCATTAACATAAGATGGAAAAGAACAGAGACTTGTTTATGCTCATTTGTTTTCTCTCAGACCTGAGAAAGACTTGGTACAGACAAGAACACATTTTCCTACCCAACCACACGCTACAATTGGTCTAATAAAAATGTACTTCATTTGCCTACAAAAATCACCCTTCTGGGCACATTATAGCCATAAAAGATGTTGTTTTCTATTCCTGGCTTCTTTTGAAAGGCCAAGTCTTGCTGCTGTATTATTGAATTCAGCAGACACAAGGTACAGCCCAGTGAGCACTGCTGTAGGAGTCTTCACATTATAGTTCTCTAGGCTTGATCCTTCACGCACATAAATGGATTTTACACTCATGGTGCTCCTGGGATACCCAGGCAGCTGCTTCAGGTTTTTACCAGTTTAAGTAAGATTATTATCGGGCCCAGGAGCTTATGTGCCCTGCAACAGCCTACGTATTGTGGGCACTTTTACCTCGGTGAACTCGTATCTGTGACAAAGAGTAGGAGTGGGATACACAACCGGTGTGATGCATGCAAAACTGATGGCTAACTGTGGGCGTGGATAATCCAATCTAGATGAAAACAGGCAAAATTGGTCCAGGATCTGGTTGTGATGCACATGCCAGCAAGTAAGTTCCAGTCCTTTTGTCATTCCTGAGACCATGGCAAGAGGATGGTTTGGTCAAAATGATGTATTAAAACCAGAACCTTATATGCCCTCCCTCGGTATTTTGTGGGCTTAAGGCGGCTCCTGCCACCCACTGCCTCTGAGCTCTTATTCTCCTGTGCTATTACTGAAACAGCCTAAACATCATGTTTTAGTTATAAAGTGAGTTTAGTGGATGGAAGGGCGGGAGGAAAGGGGGATTAAATTTACTGCTTCAGTGACTACAGATCTGAAATAAATCTCCAATTCAATGATAGATCAATAACATCAAGATTGGGTTTAAATTATTAATAAACTATGAGAAACAAGGATAATTATTCTATGAGTCACAGCTCTCTAATGCACTGCACATTTTTTCCCTCAGACATCTGCATTGAAGCACGACCTGCCTATCTTTTGGCAGAAAGCTTTAGCCGAGAAGTTAATGCTTTTTGTTTTGCAAGCTAAGCATTTCATAAACCCTCGTGGGCTGAGACAGCCTGGTGACTATGTTGTGCTTCACTCCTGGAGAAACCCTTAGGCCAGGAGCCCCTAAAACAATGGGGCATCTAATGAGCCCCTGGAAATCAATGTGATTGATTTGAATCACATTTGTGAATGGTTCAGAAGGCCCTCAGATGTCCTTTGAAATCTGGATGTCAGGAGTTGTGCTAGCCTAAAAGAAGATGCTGGCCTTGAAGCCCGCCTTACCTGGTGGCAAGGAGGAGGCACAACCTGAGGACTGGGTATGCCAGGGGGGAGAGGAGCACGTTGATGGATGGGCTGACAGCACCATCAAACTGATGGTGAATTTCAAATGAATTAACTTCCCCTTTACAGGCAAAAAGTGAGGGAACCATCAGGCTGAGGAGGCCTGTTAAAATCAAGAAGCTGAAGACTGGAATATTCTTCCTCCATTCTGGGTCACAATCAGCCATCTCTGCTGGCTGAGACAGCCCACGCTGTCTCAGGCTGGACGAGCACCTCTGGGCATCCTCCCACCTCAGCAGCTGTCATCCCTCAGCTGTGGCCTCATGGCTTGGGGTGGTGATGGAGAGCAGCCTCCAGGAGCATCTCACAGCAAAATCAACCAGTCCCTACTCTTTGACAGAGTGGACTGGGGTCACATTTCCTCAGAGCCCTCTTGATGATGCTCTTCAGCTGCTGGGCTATCAGGTGAGGGGCTTAGCATTGCCCTGGCTGACCAGGAGGGTACTCTGCTTAAGAGGAGAGGAACAGAACTCAGGATACAGGTCATGAATAGCATTTATCCCTGTGAAATTAGCTCTGCAGCAAACAGAGGAGAGAATTGCCCTCACAGAGCTAAGGACAGCACACCAGAATGGACAGAGAGTATTGGTAGCAGCTGTGCAGACTCTTTTGTGGTCTGACTGCTTTCCTTGCCACTGGACAAAGCAACATTTTATCAGTGCTAAAATCACCCTCCTGCCAATCTCAGCTTACACAGTTCTGCAAATGGCAGTAGGTGTCCCCCATTCTGCTGACAGTATGGTATCCCTCTGCATGCACTTGGGCTGGGACTCTGCTGGGACACCCCTCTTTTACCACAGCATGTCCAGCAGCAACTGAGGCTTTCCATACACCCTTCCACTCTCACCTGAAGCTGTCACTCAGGCTACAAGATCATTCTGAGCCTACAACACAGAACTATCAAGGTGTCCAGCCACAGCTGTCTGTGTTATGTAGGGATAATTTTTTTACAGACCCTGTGATATACTAATTTAAAGATACCTGTGGCATTGTCATATGAAAAAAAACAAACTGCAAAATCATGAAAATAACATACTGGGCAAACTGTGTTTGGGGCTTGACTGTGATCTGATTCAAGGTAAGGAGTGAAGCATGTTTTAAATATTTATTAAAATCTGTAACATATTTACAATTTATATGAATGTAATTTATAAGATACAATGCAAAAACCACCTTGCAGTCTATTCATGTAACACTGTAACAGCTTTCCCAAAAATAGCTGCTTATATCCATTTCTCTTGGTGCCAAGGGAAGAAAGAAGTCTGAAAAAAAATCATTTGGATATTTCTATAAAGATTGTTGTTAATGAACTGAGTGCTGCTTAAAGTCACTGAAAAGAAGAATTTGGTCTTTGTTTTTTGTTGTTTATTATTAAATTGAATCAGCTGTCTTTTCAATGTTCTCTCTCTACCTTCTCTCTGCAGGGAGGATTAGATACGTCTGTATGTTTATAAGGGGCAGATGGGAGGAGGGAGCTACGTCTCCAAGATGGTGTAAATCCGCCTTTCTGCAGCAGCATTGGTGGTGGGATGGGTGGTATTATGGTGATTTACTGTGGCTGGGGAATCAGACCTATTTTTTGTCCTCAGCTGGAAGAGCAGCCTGTAAAATAAAAATCACACATCTCAGTTGATTTGAGAGATGCTGCGTAGGATTTATCTGTCTAGCAAAATAAAATAAAAAATTAAAAAACCCTTCTGCAGAGGCTGGCAGCATCCCTTTTAAAACAGCTGATGCTGAGGGGCCCAAAGACAGCCCCTTGGACAGACATAACTTCCAGTTTATTAATAGCAAGGGCACAGCGGAGGCTGCCAGGCTGTGTCTCAGGCACACTGTAAATTTCCAGTTGTTTGGTGTTCCTCCTGTGTATGGCATAAATACAGCCTAACGTGACTGAATTATATAGAAAAATGTTACCAATTACTCTGCTTACCTGGATTTCTTTGGCACAAGTCTTGTGGGCTGAGTGGGCTGAGAATACAGTGCTGGAGGGGAGAGAAAGAGCTTTCTTTAAAAATTAAAAAAAAAAAAATCCTCTTTTTGTGTAGAACAGTGGGTTGGTTGGGGTTTTTTCCTGCCTTGAGATTTCTTGCCATTTCATTATTTTGTATTTCAGATAAAACCCTCTCACCTTAACGAGGAACATTTTTCTCCATCGGTTTTAATGGTATAATAAATTGAGGGAGAGCAAAGAAAAAGGTCCTGAAAATGAACTGTAAAAAAGGTTGCTGGAGACTGAGGGCAGGTTTTGCAGTGGAAGGAGCAAGAGTAACAGGCTAATTTACTTTGCCTTTCTGTTCAGGTTTCATCTGTAAACAGCTTGGATCTCCTTATTTTAGAGACTCTTTGGAAGGGCACATTCCCACGGCTATTTTACCTTCCCTGTGTGGCTGCACAGGGGCAATGGGGTGAAGGGGGCTGGGGGTGCCCCTCTGTGGGAAAGTCACGATGCTGCCAGAATGGAAAGTGAACCCAAATGGGTGATTTTGGCCCAAACATCCACGTGTGGATGCACAACCACGTGTGGTACCATGAGGGATTTGCTGCCAGAGCAGCACCTTTCTCCTCCAGGTTTGCCTTGATTCTGAGCACAGCAGACCTGGGGTCTGTTACACCTTCTGGGTCAGCTGAAGGCTTGTCTCACATGCTCTGTCAGGTCATACAGATCTCGTGCAACCTACCTCAGTGTCTCTATAGCAAGTGGTCTTATTTCCAAAAAAATCAGAGGGGACGGAGGGAAGAGATGTAGGGCAGGCATATGCAGAAGGAGATGGGAGAGAGGGGAAGTGCCTGTGGACATGAAGAGGAAAGAGGATGGACAAAGAAGCATTTGGCAAGGGCAGCAGGGGGGCAGAGGAGACGGTAGAAAAGAAAATGTATAAGAGTAAGACACGTGGCAAAAAAGAGAGGTATAGATAGCTGTGATGGGGAGCCAGAAAAAGCATCAAAATGCAGGTTACTGCTCAGATTACATAAGCCACTCTTATGAAAGACAAAAAACAATGAAAAGAGATCAAAAGAAGCCAAAAAAGCCCTGTGAACCACTGAAGTGTACAAATTCTTGAAGACATATTAAATGTTGACACTGGGTCCCTAATGAGGCATTCCCATATTTGATTTTCCTTGGTAAATCTTCCTGTGTCTACATACTAACTCTCTACTGAAACAAACTTCATATATCATCTGAATTTTAATTGTGATGTGCAAATCCAAGAAATGACTGCCTAGGATAGCACTGAGAGAGGTTTCTGCATGCATTTGCTTCCTGTCTTTTGTGGTAGTTTCTGACTCTCAGCCTCTTGCCAGGATAGATTTGTCCTCAAGGATGCAGCTCACATGTATCCCTGATAAGAATACTTGATTTCCATGTGGAAAGCTCTTTAAAACATTAACCTTACGTGTGTGAACAGTTTAAATTTCTCATTCTCTGGAGCTGGAAAATTTGAATTGAGAAAAATGCAGAAGTGAGCAGAAAACACTTCTGTTGATAACCCCCAAGGAGAACCAATGTATGAATTCCTTAGGAAATAGGTAACCCTTTACTTCAAGGAATAGCCTGACTCTTTCATGCTGGCTGTGCATTTCTGACTGTACCAAAGCAAACTGTGCCAGGGGCTCTCCTATAGCAGGTGAGATCCCTGCTCATACTATGTTCAAAGAAGAATTAATGGAAAAAGTCCAATTTTTCCTCCAAAAACATGGTTTAGACTCAGACTAAGGCCAAGCTGTCCCACCTGGACCCCAGTTTGTTATCCAGTCTGTGTTGCAGAAGGCCAGACATCTCTCTGTACAATCAGCCGTGGTTCCCCAGGGCTGCTGTGTTGTCCCCTTCCCGGCGTTTTCGATGGAGCCCCTTGTCCCTTCCTCACCCACTCACAGGGGACAGCTGTGACCTTGTCTTGGCTGGATTACTGAATGAGCTGTAAAATGTCATTAAAAGCAGGATATCTACCTATATCCACCTACCTGTATATCTATTTATCTATCTATCTATCTGAAGTAAACAGAGCTTGAAGAGTCTTGTAAGAGAGATAACTGTCTATTTGCTGTCATTTACATGCAACAGAGCAGCTCTGATCCAAACAAAATTAAAAGGGATGCTCCTAAAATGGATGGGTGGGTTTTGTGTTTAAATTATTTCTTGGTTGAATTCTGGTTTTCCTGTCTTTACAGATTCATACTTCACATTTGTGATATCGGCTACGATTAAGGTCTGGATGCTGGTGTGCCTTACCATGCTCTCACAGCTCCGTGTTTTTTGCCCAAAACATGGTACAAACCAGCCCAGCAGTCCACACAAATGCAGCCCCCACTTTCAGGCAGGGAAAGGCAGGCATGTATTGTTCCTCACAACCCATCACCAGGTTAGGTGTCCAGGCACTCATATTTCACCATATGATGGAACGACTGCAACACTCAACAAGGAGAGAGAGACTGAGGCCTTTGACACAGATTCTTCTCTCCAATTTGGAGAAACATGGATTTGAAGGGTAAACTATTCAGTGGATAAGGCATTGACTGGGGGATGCAGGCAGAGTTGTACATGGCTCTGAGTCCAGACGGAGGCTGGTGACAAGTGGTGTTCCTCAGGGCTCTGTCTTGGGACTGGTGCTCTTTACCATATTCATCAATGATACAGTGAGATGGAACGCAGTCTCAGCAGGTTTGCAGATGGAAACGAAGCTGAGCAGTGCAGCTGACACAACTCAAGGGTGGGATATCATCCAGAAGATCCCAATCTTGAGAAGTGGGCCCATGAGAGCTTCCTGAAGTTCACGTTCAAGTACAAGGTGATCCAACTGGGTTGAGGCAATCCAAATAATGAGTACAGATAGGGGGAAGAACTCATTGAGAGCAGCCCATGTGGAAGAGAGCTTGATGTTCTGGTGGATGCAAAGCTAGACATGACCTGGTTGATGTTCTTCTGTCGTCCTGAAAGCCAAACACATCCTGGGCTGCACCAAAAGGCATGGTTGTGCCAAGTAAAGAATTTCCTCCTAACTGATGGAGGTGATTTTGACCCTCTGTCCTTGTGAGACCCCACCTGGAGTTCTGTGTCCAGCTCTGGGGGCCTTAATACAAGAAAGACATGGACTTGCTGGATTGAAGCCAGAGGAGGGCCATGAAGATGATCAGAATGGTGGAGCACCTCTCCTATGAGGACATGCTGAGAGAGCTGACATTGTTCAGCTCAGAAAACAGAAGGCTCCAGGGAGTCTTCTCTAGAAGTCTTTCAGTGCTTAAAGGAAGCTTATAAAAAAGCAGGAGAATGACTTTTTAAATAGTCAGATAGGACAGGGGGGAATGGTTTTAAATTGCAAGTGGGGAGATTTATATTAGGTGTTAGGAGAAAATTCTTTACTGTGAGCATGGCGAGACACTGGAACAAATTGTCCAGAAAAATTGTTAATGTCCCATCCCTGGAATTGTTCAAGGTTGGATGGAGCTTTGAGCAACCTGGTCTAGTGGAAGGTGTCCCTGCCCATGACAGGGATGTTGGAACGAAATGATCTTTAAGGTCCATTCCAACTCAAAACATTCTATGATGGTTCATTCTATGATTCTATGATATGCAGAGAGAAATGTAGGAAAGCTCCAGAACAGATGACTTCTCTCTCCTTCCTTGTAACAGATTGCTAAAAATACCTGTCAATCTCTCTTCTTTCTTCAGAGGTCTTTGAGAAAACTCAATTACAATGTTTGCTTGTTTTGCAGGAAGAGATGATGAGGCTCCTTCAGGCTCTGCATCACAGACAAAATCTCTGCTGGTTGTCCTAGTTGTCTCTTTGTTGAAGAGAGCAAGATTAACCTGCTCAATATAATCTTGCATTCTCTGCATTTTGAAGGCTTTTTTAGAAGCTGCATATTCCTCTTCCAACCTTTTCAAGTTTTCCACTGTGAGAACAGATCTGGGATATAATGACAAAATCCGAAAGGGAAATATTTTTGGTTGGGACTGGTTACTGCGAGAGTCTGACAGCTTGTGTCCATGAAACATATCTGCAATGCATTAAGGAGATGAGAATCTTTAGCAACAGGCAAAGTCAATTCATCATTCTTGCAACAAAGAAAGAAAGGAGAAATCCCATTAGTCACTTACTCCTGATGGGCATATTGATTGATGTAGTTAAAATGTTCACACTAAGATAACCTTATTAGATTGAAAATCACTTTCTTTTCAAGAGGATCTACTAGGCTCCAATTCAACAAAGCACTTAAACAAATACCTGATATTAAGGGCATGATCAGGTCCTATTGGTGGGATTTTCTTAAATTGTTCCCACCTAATACTTATAGCCAAAGCTTAAGATAGCTACAAAGGATGACATAATGCCTGTCTGTGTTTCAGATATGCCCAAAGTTGAGCAATCAAATATCTCATATCATAGTGCACTGTGTTACCCTCTTCCTCACTAAGGCTGTACTAAAGATTGCATCAGTGATTTCATTATTAACCCAGTTTGCTTTGGCTGTAAAATGCTGTACAGCTGAAACTTACTGTGTGCAGGCTGGAATAGAGTGCACTTTATATTCATTACTAGTACTCAGACAAATTATTTTGGACAGTTTTTGCTACACACTGATGGGGAAAAAGAATAAAAATGTACAGTGGAATCTATTGAATCTGTTTAATTGGACCTGCTGGTGGCCATCCAGCCATGCCAATTAAATAAAGACAAACAAAAGCAGCTCTCAGAGGACCTGCAGTGAATAAACCCAAGGTAAATACTGCATGGTTTTTCTTATTGCATTATTCTGTATAGTTGTGTGTCTGAAACATAAACTAGCCATAAAGAGCAACTCACCCTCCTGTTTGCAATATCTGCTTAATTGTGTCTGCATCTTCCATTCACCCACTCAGTCTGTTTAATGTCAAAAGATAAAGGAGGGAAAATAATAAGGTTAGTTTGGCAGAACTAGTGCTTTGCAACCTCCTCTTTCCTGGCCTGCCCCTCCCTGTCAATTCCCATCAGGAAAGATGCTCCTCTGCTCTGTCTGACTGCAAACTGAGATGGCTGTTTCCAGGTGTTTTATCAATGCAGAAGACCCAAAACTTTCCATTGCCTGGGCAGAGGGGTCTCTGCCAGCACTGTGGGAGCCCACAGACACACACAGTCACTGCAGGTGCCCTTGGGATCCCTCAGTGGGACATGCTCCTCACCCCTAGGCTGGGCTTCCCCAGTGGAGTAATTTCTGAGAAGGGAGTAGGCAAGGGCCAAGCAGGACCAGCACAGCACTGTCCAAGGTGAGGACCCTGCCCAGGCAAGGTCCCAGCCAGGGCTGTTTCTGAGGTACTCTGGCAATGCTCCTCTGTCACCATTTCTTGTGTACTGAAGGCTGCAAGTCTGAGACACAGTGCTTAGCATGTTTGAATCCACAGGGCTAAACTGGTCTACTTGTGTAATACAAGTGCCTGACACAATGAACTCAAGCACTATGGAGAAACACATATATGGAGTATCGGTATTTTCACCTTTGTCAATCAAACTTATACCATATCTCATTAAAAGCAATCACTGAATTAATTGGTCTGGCAAAAGCCATATTCCCTAACTCAGTGTTGAATTCACATTAAGGATGACATTTAATTCTCCTCTTATCCTTCTCTTGGGATAATTTTCTTTTCAGTTTTCTGGAACTTTCCTTCTGATCCAGGTAATGGTGAAAACTGATTGTAAAGGACCGAGAAATATCCTCAAAGGTTTCTCTCACTACTGTTTGGTCTAAATTAGCTGGCAACACCTGACTGTGAAGAACCTAGCTTTACACTGCATCCCTCATTGCTGGGACATAAAGCATCTTATTATCATGTAATCTAATTATGTTTCTTAATTTTAATCTCCTTAGGGAGCTGGTTTTGGAAAAGTCTGTCATTTCTGCCTTTCATGAACAGTTCTGTCATTTCTCTTGTAACAGACTTTTAAGAACCCTTTGCTTTTTAATCAGACTTTAAGACATCTCTATGTAATTTGCTCTGCTGATCTTTGTACTGCTGTCATTCTAACTTTCCCTGTCAAGTTTTTGTGGTCACAGAGCTGTAGAACAAGCAGGGCTGGAAGGTGCCTCTGGGGGTCACCAGGGTCCAGGACTCACCTCAAAGCAAGTCTACTAGATCAGTCCTTGGGTTTTCTTTCGCCTAGGCAAGTTCTAAGTATTTCCAAAAGCTAAGATTCTACAACCTTTCCAACTCAAATATTTAACCACCCTCATGCTGAAAATATTTTTGCTAATATTTAATTGGAATTTCCCATACTCCAGTGTGTGTCTGTTGCCCCTTATACCACCACAGTGCAGCTCTGTGAAGTCTGTTTCGTCCCCACCCTCTCATTTGGCAGCTTCAGGCAGCAATGAGAGGAAACGGAGTATTTTCTCCCCCAAGCTGAACAGACCCATTTCTCTCAACCTCCTCTTGTGCACATAAGCTCCAGCCTCTACCTGTCTTGGTGATCTTTTGCTCCAGTATGTAGTCTCTCACACTGGGGAGCCCCAGACAAGACACAGCATTCCAGATGTGCCTCTCCATTGCTAAGCAGAGGGTAACAAGTGTGTTTCCCCACCTTGTGTTTGGAAGTCAAATCTAACCCAGCTGTTTTGGCTGCAGCTTTCTTCAACTCAGGACTGCCCGTGTGCCTGCTGCAGTGCCCTGTAATTGCCATTTGCCTGGGATTGCAGTGCATGGATCTGGGCAAGCTCAGAGTCTGCTCTGGGGCAAGCTGGTGCCCCTTTCACAGTGTCTGTGTGCAAGGGCTGTCCTGGCCTTGTGTCTGTGCACAGAGTTTCACTGATGTGCATCCCTGCACACCACCATCGCTTATCACTGACTGCTCTCCTTGAACTCTTCCTCCTCATGAATGTTTTAAAGGATGCTCTATAATGTATTATTAGTAAGGCTTTTAAAATATTTTCTCTCGCAACCTTGAAAATGGGGAATTGGAATAAATGAAAACACAACTGAGCTGAGCATTTCTCAAACCCAGTGGAAGAGCATGAGCTGTGAACCTGGGGGTTTAGCTCCCTGCCTGGCCCCATGCAGCAGCAGCAGTGGGACAGGATCTGTCCTTTATATGTTGCCTTGTCACCCTTTCTATCCTGACTTTCCCCAAAACAAAAGAGAAAAACCACCTCATACAAGAGGTGCTCTTCCAGTGGTGGAAAAATGTTTTGAATGGATTATCTCATTCTCTCTGTGTCACTCCACACAAAAACAGATACCTGACCCTATGGGAATCATAGATCAGGAGGGTAAAGCCCCCAGCACAAAAAATTTCTGTCTCTGTTCTTGTACTGTGCCTGCCAGACTGAGGTTTCCCCCCCTCCTCAGGACAGTCCCACTGAATAATCTGAATTACAGCAGCTTTTAGAGTACCCTCTCTTGGCATTTGGCACATGAAAGCTGCACAACTCCCGGATCAGCAGTTTCCGCACAGTTTGAAGGAATGCAGCACTTGAGTGTTCATGTTGAACTTTTCAAAGAAACTGAAGAGGATCAAATGAAGTATTTTATTGAATTCTAAATGTGGAGTGGGTCTTTTTTTTTGTTTCTATGCTTCTTTTCATCAGAAGAAATGTTTGAAACAAAAAGCCCATGGCAAATTAGAGGGACAGAATGCCACATTTTGAAAGTGCCAAAATAAAATATTCCTACTTTGGAAGTTTGCCTCACCCTCTCCATCATGAGCCATTCTGGGATTTTGATATCAAACCTTCACATTTTTCACTTGACCCGATGCATATTTTTCTTACAAAGTCCAATATTTTTGTAAAATGCAAATAGAACATTTTGCTAATCTGGCCAGATAGGATTGCAGCACAAAGAAGAGTGCTTTTGCTTTTGTAAGCTCATCGTTCATGGGGATGGCATTAAATAGAAGAATCAGTTACATCCAAATGGCAGGCTTAAAAATCTCATAGATGATGGTAAGCTGCCTATTGCAATGTCACAGGAGATTGTCACTAAGTATTCACATCTGCAGCACTGCAACACATCTTCTCCAAAGCCCTATCTGTCCCTGACATCAGAGTTTGCCAGAAAAAGCAAGAGAATTCAAAGCAACATTTACTGGCTATTTCCTCTGTGAAGCTTCACTTTCTCTATAGCTCTTCTGTTCTCTTAATAATATGCTGAGATCTCGTCAGAATATTTGAATCTTAGAGAAACAAAACACAGCTGAAGTAGCTGGAAGGCGAAGGGCTCTGGAGGCAATTTCCTCTGATTCATCGGGAGACAAAGGCAGAGCAATGGATGTTTTTGTGTGAATAACAGTGGAATTGCCTCTCTGGTGCCGTTTCCCCGGTATTTCTTTAGCTCTTGTTGTCATGCTTCATCTCACAGCTCCCCACTCCTGTGCTCTCAGACACAGCCAGGCTGGATGTGTCCAGGGGAGGCCACAGCAGCACCTCCTGCCATCCCCATCCTGTGGCACTTCCCTGAACAAAGTGAGGCTGGCAATCTGAGCTGGCCAGCCTCACCATCAAAGCCTTGTTTTCCTTACTCTGAGCTCTCCCATCATCCCCCATTAAGAATCGAGCTGACTTGACCCTTTCTATGACCACATCCCTTGGCAAGCTCTTTCACTGGCAGCACCTGGTGGGACCCAGTATTCCAGGCAGGCTCTGCAGGATGCTGCAAAAGAGAGCACACCTTCCCTGTGGGATCATCTCAGGGGAAATGGTTTTATTTGTATGTCTGTAACTCCCCAGGCAGAGGCAGAAGACAGAGAGTGCAATGCCATCAAATGAGAGTTAAGCTCTGTCACACTTCAAAATGTCAATTAAATTAATTCCGATTGTAAGATGCCTGCACATATCCCGAAAGGTAGAGTAGTGCTGTGTACACAGGACTAGAGAGACATCCACAGACAGACATTGCAGTGGAATTTCTGTACCACAGCAGGTCTGGAGAGAATACTGTGTAAATAGGAGTTTATTCAGCCTCTGCTTTCCACTGCAATCTTCAAGGTATTTGTGCTTGTAGAGGGAAACTTGCCCACTGAGCAATGCCTGCTTGATCCTATGGGATTTATAATCTCCTAGTTTATAGTCCACTGCAATGAAAGGCATCTGACAGAGCCTCGACTTTATTTAGATGTGACTTTCTGTCAGGACTTTCCAATGCAATAGCTGATGTCAGGAGGTGCCAGACCCACAGTCCAGCAAGGACTGGGGTCTCCAGTAAAGCGTCACTGCAGTCTCCCCGTTTTGTTGGGACAGAGGGACCTGCTGGCACCACGGGTGCTGCGATGCTCAGAGCTACAGCTTAGCACCACCCACCGAGGGCAGCTTGGGCTGGGGGACTCCACACTTCCTTAAGTGCCAAAGAGGCAGATATGTTTGTGTATTTATACATACAAGTGTGCATTTATTTACAGACTGAGAGTAGTGTGCACATTATGCACACTGTACTGTTGTTATTATTACACACATTATATACATAATATACATAAATATACATATACATAAACACAACATAATGCAATAGAATATATATCTCTCTAAAAAACCCCAACACATTTATGGACTTCAATTGCCAAACAAACCTATTAAAAACAAGCAGGTTGTTTCATCTACTTCTGCCATTGCAGCTGTGTCCAGAACAGGTCTCCAAATTCTGAGTTATAACCACAACTCCTGTAGAGAAAACAACCTCCTAAAATAACTCTGTTTCTGTACTTTACACTTTGAAAGATGTCTGGAAAGCAATTGGTTGCTGTAAATCACACAGAAGACCCTTGAGTGGTCTCCTGTTGTGCAGCTCTTGTGCCTGTTGCATCCTACCAGTCCTGTAAGCACCAGCAGAGCCAGCAATACTCATCTCAGCAGTCTTTCCTTTCGAAGGGCTGTATCCAAAAGCCTGGGTCTCACCATGGAAGTGACATTGGCTCCAACTGAGTGGCTGATTACCTCTCTGTAACATGCAGTGGCCATTAGTAGACTTACAGAAATACAGAAATATATGGCAAATTTGTGATGACCCAGGCCTCAGAAAATTCACTCAGCCTCAAGGTCTTAAAGGTCATGCTAGTTCTGCAGGTGCAGGGATGAGAACCAGCTGCCTCTGCTTGCAACCAGCAACATCCACAATTAAGAAAGGAACCCATTTTTTCTGGTAAGTCAGAAAAAATTACATTTGTAACGTGTAAGCATAAACAGCTTAAGAGGGGTATGTGGAATCAGACTACGCATCTCTTCTGCTGGGATTTAAAACCTGACTTTGGCAGATGCCATTGCCTGGGCCACAGAGCAGGCAGAGCACACAGCTGAGGAGCTAGAGTCCATGAACGCTCTTCCGAAAGCCTGGCACTTCAAGAGCACAGCAATTACACTACACAGAAAAGCAAAGCAGCTCCAGCCATAAATCATGGTTGTTTGTGTGTGCACTGGGACTTGTGGCGTGAGACACAAGAAGTGGTCTGAAGTTGGCCTGTCTGACAGCGCAGAAATCCCCGATTAACTGCCAGTGGTGCCGTCTGTTTCATGCTCTGGAAGAATAAAGGACTCATCTGACAGCAACGCCAAGGGATTTATTTGGTTTGGCTCTGGGTAACACGAAGCTGAGGTTACTGCTGGCTGTGGTTTTGATTTCTAACACTGCAGTGAACTGCAGGTAGAAACATTTTTCCTCATTTTGGCTTGCAGGACCCGATCCTCTCATGGACACAAAGGACTTTTGGCAGGACAGTCTCTCCTGCTTCATGTCTTACAGTGCAAAAAGGGAGCCCCAGCTCCACTGCCTTTTGTCCTGCCCTCTTCAGCTGCCGAATATTTTAGTGGAGATGAGAACATTTCTAAGAGGTGGCAAATAATACATAACTAATCCATTGGTCCCTGAACATAGAACTAAAGATCATAGTCACAATGCACCCAAGTCAAACCAAGTCAATTTATACCAGTGGTATAAATTTGCAGTGATTCTGAATAACTAAAATTGTTTAGGTTTAGAGCAGAAAAATCACAGTTATTTTGAGCCAGTTGTACTGAGAGCTGAGAAGCTCTCTGGCGATTCAACAGAGCCTCTTATTTATGCTGCACATCCAGATATTTTAATGTTGTGTTACATCAAAGGTAAAAATATTTACATTCACAGAACTGTCTATTAAAACTGCAAGTCCTGAAATAGAAATTTGTGATGAAGAAAATCAAGAGATAAAGGAATGTGAATATTGTTTACGATGAGAACATGGAGAATGAGAAAGATGCCAAGGGACAATGCTGTCAGCACTGATGAGGCACAGTCCTACCAGATGCCTTAAAAACCTCTTGCCTACCTTGGCACCTTGGCAAAAAGCTACATGCCAGGATGTGTTGTCCCCATGTGCCATTTCTAGGGCCTGCCAACCTGCGGGTCTGTGGCAGTATCTGCAGCCACAGCAGAGTGGGCAGAGGGTGCACTGACTCCAGCTCTCCCAAGGATTGGCTCAATGTATATTTGAGAATGTTTTTCTTAGTTTTCCCTTTCTGTTTTTAATTTTTGTTAAGCTATAGTGTGGTCTGCTCAACTGCTAAAGTACATCTCAGGAAAGTCTGATCTCAGGGATGCTTGAGGGGCTGAGGGAGGAGGTTAGCTCTGTATCTCTCCACTTGCCATTACCCACTCTTTTGTCTCTACCCCTGCCTGCAGCAGGGAAGCGATGGCCCTTGAGGCATCCTGCAGCTTCCTCCTCCTCCATCCTACCTAACTCCCATACAGGATGGGGTTTTTTCCCACCAGAGGTTTGGTTTTCATCTCCCATGTGAAAGGGAAACCAGGGAAGGAGAACAGCAAGTTTGGATTCAACAAGAGTACATGGGGGAAAAATAATAAAGCAGCATCTGATAGCCACAAAAAAAGCTTTTTCCCCATCAAACCCTGCACAGGTGTCAGAGAGCAGGCTTACCTCTTTGGGCAGGAATATCCAGGAGGCTTCTCACCACAAGGACCAGGAAAAGGTCTGCTGGCTGGGAGAGGCCTGAGGCACCCTCTTTGCTCTCTGTGTCCCTGGGTGTTGTTGGAACTCTTCTTGTCACTGTTTTGCGGGGCTGTTGGCCCCCCACCCCCACACATTCCATTAGGGTTCCACTGGGGTTCTGTTGGGATTCTATGGGGATTCTGTTGCCATAGTTCCCACACTGACACATTTCTCAGTCAAGGAGGTGGGGGCTCCTGCCAGATTGCAGCCCTACCTGGATATTTGGGTGGGGCTGTGGGAGATTGGCCAGGGCTGGGGGATGGAGGGGACAGTGACTTGCAGTGGTGGAGGACGTGTGAGATCACATCCAGAGATGTCACACCTGCCTGGCATGCTGGAAGTGGCCAGATGTCACACCGGCCTGCGAGCTTGTCTGGAGGAAGGATCATACTGCCGGCACCTGAGGCAGCCTGGCCCTGGCAGGCCCTGAGGGGAGGTGGGTGAACTGCCCTTCTGTGCTTCCCCTAAAGGAGAGCCTGGGTGTCTCATCATCTCAGTCATGGTGGGCAGGTTCCACCCAAGGGTGCCTTGCTGTTCTTTTTTCCTCTGTGCTACATCTTGAGCTTCTCTGGCATGAGCTGCCCCTGTGGGCCACAGCACACCAACATCCTCACCCTCTCTCACTCAACATCCTCACACCTCTGGAGTGTGTCAGTAACCCCTGCTGTCCTCAAATAGAGCTCTCCAGCTTGTTGGGTTTAGGTCTTTTGTATATGTGTCTTTTTTTTCCCTACCATCCAGAGGTGAAATAAGGCTGCTGTTTATTCTGGCAGCTGAGTGTCTGAGCTGAAAGGGCCTGGGGAAGTTGCAAAGGCCAATGACTTGGGCAAAAACTGCTTCTACATTTCTCCCAGAGATTTCTGGAGAGGAGAGGAGAGGGGAGGAGAGGAGAGGAGAGGAGAGGAGAGGAGAGGAGAGGAGAGGAGAGGAGAGGGAGAGGGAGAGGGAGAGGGAGAGGGAGAGGGAGAGGGAGAGGAGCAGGTTTAAAGGGAATGTTTGCCTGAGTCCAGCTGTGAGAAGAAGAAGGAAGCCCCAGCCCCCTGACTGGGGCTGTCAGGAAGTTGTGCATCTCTGCCTCCTCCAGCTCTGCTGTACCCTCTGCAGTCAGTTCCTTTAAGTCCCTCCATCTGACTCTGTGGGGTATTTTCTACTCTGGCAATGAACTGTGTTCATTGTGGACCCAGGGGTTGGTCTCACAAGACTCAGAGAGAGGAATTTGCCTTCTGCTCAGCAGTGTTTTGGTGTTTCAAAAAAATGTTTTCGGGAACAAATAAAAATGGGTGAAACAAAAAAGCACTTAAGCAGGTCAGCAGTCACACAGCTGGGCTGCCTGTTGAGCCCTCTGCTTTCTGTGTCCTTCTTCAGCTGAATGCCACAGCCTGATTTTCCTCACCATGGGACAAGCCATAAAAATTGAACCAAAATGCCAATGTGTTTGATGTGCAGTCCTAGATGTAACAATTGTTCTGGTGGGGCTGGAGGAGCTCTCCTCCTCCTGGGTCCTGCTGCAAAGGGTAGAAAGAAAACACCAGATGATGGCCAAAACTGATGTTTGGGTCCAGGGGCAGTACTTGCTTCCTACTCAGAGAGCTGTGATGTTAACTTTCACCTTGTGTCCCCAATATTTCCTTAAGGGTATGGAAGTATCTTATGCAATAGTACTGTCATACACAGGCTGGGGCACAGAATTCCATTGCAAAACAAGAAGTGTGGAGGCAGGGGACATTTCTTAATTTACAGTTATTTAAATTAAAATATTTTATTTCACAGAACATACCTGTAATACACTATAGATTTTATAATTCACTTTAATTTCTCATCAGGAAAAAGTCAATTCCTGCATGGCAGGGAGGCCAGAGGTAAGAATACTTTAGTCTGCTCAGCAAACAAGGACCTATTTTTAATCCAAAGGCCCTCTGTTAGCTCTTGCCTATTTAGTGTAAAAGCAGGATTTACTGCACATACAACTTAATCTCCCTTTTATATTTGCATAGGGATCCCAGAGCATGTGTATGAACAGTTTTTGAGATAAGAGAGGGAAGGCCTTGGGAGTCAAAGTCATTGTTTTTGCATGAAGTATTTAATGCTAAACATAAATATTGAGAGGACTGAATTCCCGTGCACTTGCAGACTTCACTCTTGTGCTCCTGAGGATTTTCACTTTATATCCAATTATTAAGAGCCTGGTTGTAAGTGAATGGAGAAAAAATACAGGAAGCCTTTACTTACTGGGCTTCATTTTCCCATTAAAAGGAGACACTAGACAAAACAGAAACAAAGGTGCTCAAAAGAGTGTGGCTAAGGAGGGAGTGTGCCCAGCAGTAGAAATCAAGCCCCGGGGAAGGGACTTTCTTCAGTGGTGACCTCGAGAGGGATTGGAGCTCCTGTGGCGCACGTTCATCAGCTGCGCTCATTGTAATTCGCATGATTTACGTTCTCGCAACTATGATTAGGTGAGGAAAAAAAAAAATTATCTACATGCAGGATGACTTCAGAAAGTGACAGTCTTTGTCCAAACCCAATCAAGCCCCACAGCATGCGGTCCTTTGGATTTAGCATTAATTTTAATATTTGTGTCCCTGAAAATAACCCTCCTGGCTTTGGAAACCTCAGAGATGAAGAGACTCTCGAGCAAGTGCTGGGCAGAAAATTACGTCTGAGAGCTGTCCTTGCTTTCTCCGAAGGCAGTTTTGCTGGAGTGAAGAATGGGATGCACTGGCATTAAATTTAGTTTTAAAATGTAGTCAGAGACAACTTGGTGAGGAAACTTACTTCTCCAGACAAAAGAGAGGTCCAGAGAAACCACCAGAATGGCTTGTGGAGTTGCTGTGATCTCAAGTGCAATGCAGTGAGCAGCAGACTTTTGCCTTACTGTAGGCAGTGTAATCGGATTAATTTTCTCTCTTGCTTCTAATGGCTGTGATAAGACTGGCAAAATGTCTCTCCCTTTGGATGTAAAATCCCTCACACATTTGATGTTGTTGTGACTTCAACAGGCCAAGGTTTTACACTGAAGCCTACTTGTTGCTACCTCTCAAATCTTTACAAGATAGTCAAGTAACAGTCTGATTTTTACCTGCTGACATGCTTGGGCTCTTCTTTTTGAGCCAAAGAACAGAAACCAGCAAACTGCACGGGCAAAATAAAAAACAGGGTAAAATAGGAGAGTAAATCCCTAGGCAGCATCTCTCCATCATGCCTTTCCACATCATATTGCAGTATCAAACTTCAAAAGCAAATCTTGCTTAATGAGCAGGAACAGTCTGTGGCCAGTCATCCAGGCAAATGGCTCATGGGTACAGGGGAGCAGAAAATCAGAAGAAATCTGTTACTTAACTGGAGTCTGAGAAAATGAGCTTGCACCCAAAACTTGTGTGGGCTCAATCAGACAGACAAATGAGCAAGAACATTTTTATTAGCATGCTACATACCTAATAACATTTTTAACCATTAGCCAGCCACAGTACAGCAGTGGTTTCCTATGCTCTTGAGTGGTTCTCCCACCCTACAATTTCACTCCTATGAACAGAAAGCTGTAGTGCTAATTGCAAAGGACAGATACCTAATTATACGGCTTGTTATTAGCAGAGTCTGGGAAATCACAAGTCTGCAGCTCATATGATGTAGAGAATGATGGAGCATCTCAAATCACTAATGTGATTCAAATTAGGGTCTCGGAATCTGCACATTTATTTTTCCCATTAAATCTGTGGGAAAGCCTATTTGCAACAAGATTTGGAAGGCTTTCAACTTCTTTTTCTCGACTTCTGCCAAAAGTAAATTTTGAATGTTTTCCTGACATCTTTATCCCATCAGTCTATCAGTCAGTCTCGCAATGTCCTTCATGCAAACCTACCAGGGCACTCTATAATCTAGTGTTAAATGAACGTCTTGGAGGAAAACAGTGTTTGACAACACCTCAAAGACTTGAAATCCTGCTGTATTGCAAGCACAACCCAGCAAGCTACTGGGACATGCTGTCTCTTTGCTACCCTTGGAGCACGTTCTTGGCTGATCACAGTACTGCAGGCTTGTTGTTCTCAGGTGTGGTTGGTGAGGAACGACCTTGGGAAAGGATGGGAGCGGAGCCGTTTCCAGTTGGCACACACCTCTGTCCCTGCTAAGTGTCTGCTTTATAGTCACACTCAAACCAGATATATTGTTTAGATTAAAATGGAGAGAGAGACAGAGAGAAAAGAAAGCATTGAACAGTAAAGATGTGAAATGAGGGAAAACAGGCACTTCTTACTCTGTTGCTGAAGGCTTCGCATAGATAACAAGCCATTAAACTTTATGACCAAATTCTTGGAGTAGTACTGTTTGGTTGTTTTTATGCTGCTGTTGCCTGCACAGGTTTTGGACTGTTTCTGACCCCTCTCCCCTCCTGCATTTTTGTCCCTTCCCCCTGTCCAGTTTTGTGAGATATTTGGTCCTTTGAATAAATCACACATCTTCATTTTTGAACCATTTTGGCTGGTTGTCAAGTGCAGTGTCTGTCTCTTAAAGACAGTCCATCAGCACTGTCCATCAGTCATCAGGAGGAGCTGATCTCATTTGGAGATGGTGTAAAGCACATCTGAGCTTTTATCTTTCCAGTGCACCTTGCTAGAAATTTTCTATGCTGGTACTCACTAATTTAGTGAGTGTTGTGTCTTCATGGCTTGAAATACTTGACTCCAAAATCCCTGTTTTATTACTTGTGGTATACATGGAGAGAAAACTTGGTATTTCTTCATCATTTTCATCTGGGGGAAAAATATAGAAGAAAGGGTCTTTTCTAATTCTAGGGTTCTAAATTTTCCCAAGAAAAAATTTAGATCCTCCAACCCTTCTTCCTTCTCACACACTCTTTTGGGACTAATATATCTTAGCCTAGTTCTAAACTTTGAACAAACCCCAAAGGAAACACAGCTTGCAGTCAACAGCCAGACATAAAGTCATTAAGTACAAAAGTAAAAAAAAAAAAAAAGAGAACCATGGAGAAAAAAGAATAACAGTACATTTTTGAACTAGGATGGAAGAAACTAGATAGTGATGTGCAGATGCGTGAAGGAATACCAAAGCAATTTAATTTAGAAGGATGTGGTAGTTGAACCTACCTAAATATTGTGAATCATAGTCCTTGTAAGTTTTGGGGGAAACCCAGGGCAGGCTCTCAGAAGAGGAATAATGTGATCTTGATGTTGTTAATAAGCTGGTGACAGTGGAATTCTGAAGCAGCTGCAAATGATATAAAGAGCTTACCAGAAAAATTGAATATGGGAAGAAAGCTGTGAGTAGAGAGAGAGGGAGAGTGCTATAAAATTAAGTTTCAAGGATTCTGCTTCTCTTTGATATAATATGTCAAAAGCTTGAAATATCCAGTCATAGGCTGTAAACAGCTTTGACAATCTGATTGATGTGTGCATTAACTGAATTCATGACATAAAATATATGATCCTTCAAGTGCTTATTTTTCCCCATGAAAATGATTGCCACAAGCATTTTGCACGGTGCCATGTATGTGAACTTGTACCCCTGATTTCTCAGACACAGTACAAAAGATGTCAGTATAAGGAAGAGCCTCAATCATTTATTTTAAATGTATTTGCAAATGACAAGGCATTTAAAAGAACTATCTTTTTAATAAACTTATTGTGCCAACCATATTTTAGTTCTTCTGTTAACTACATCTGCTTTTCTTAGGAAGTTTTGCAGTGATTCTGTTATTTGGGGGAAAGAAAAGGTTGTGGGATGTCACTTCTCAGATATTGATGTTTCACATGCATAATATGGAAGGAGTGCTGCTTCAGATTTCTGTAAGTGCCTGTGCTTCCAGTTCTGTGTTTTCCTCATGAAGAACACAGGTATCCCACAGAACAAGAGCAGTTTCACTTGGCATTACCATTCACCTAGATCTCAGAAGCTGTTTCCTTAGCAGGCCTCCCAGGAGATCTGCAGCTCAGCCCTTGCCATCCCCCAGGTATGGCTGTCCACTGGTGGCAGCTGTGCATCAAGGATGACGGGAGTTGACAATGAGGCAAGCAATTACTGATCCCATTTGCCCAAGTGTGTTTATTGCATCTGAATTTTTGCCTTTAAACAGTACTGTCTGGGGCTTCCCCAGAAGAGGAAATATGGGGGATATGTGTAGATGTAAATGGAGTTTGCTGGCTATGGTTTCTAAAGGCTCTGTGTTTGGTGTGGTGGAGCTGATGCAAAGAAATGGAAAAAACAAAGACAAGTAAGTAGGCAGATGTCTCAACATTTGCAAGAGATCATCCACTGTCATCAGAGAGAAAGTGACTTCTGTGAGGGGTGGAAAGGAAATTTGACCTCTATAAAGATCCAGAATCCAGTCAAAAAAAAGAAGGGCCCTTTTTTTTTTTTTTTTTTCAACTTTATTTTTAGCAAGCTTTATGATCGTTGAAGGCTAGAAGTTAGCAAGGCTGAACCTAGTCAATGAGATTGCAGAGTACAGCAGATAATGGTATCTCTGGTCAATCAGGCAAAGCAGATAAAGATGCACTGCAAAAACTAGCCTGTGAGTCACAGAAATATCTCTTTTTCTGTCATTCAGCAATTCTTGGGATGAGACTTGGAGAAATTAATCAGCATTGAGGTGGAAGGTGAGGGAGATATGGGCTGATGGCATGTACCTTGTCTGTAAGGCTTTGGTTTAGTAATTTCAGATGAGCCTTCCCAGTTCACTGGAGTGCCCCTTTCTGCCTCAAAAAGGTGGTGTTGGGATGCTGTCTTCTTATTAGTGTCAGGTAGAAATCTTTGCTAGAAATAGATGGACGGTCTCCAGGTACCTTGTTAGATACAGAAGTAGTGACAATCCTGGCAGAAAATAATACAAAACATTTCATGACTCTGGAAAGACTTGGCTGTCTCATAAAAGGAGGGCTGACAGAGACTCGGCAGCCAAAACAACTGCACTTTTCTGTACATTCAAACTGGTGAATAAACATGCAAACAGGCACTCTTTTAGAGGAGCAATTGTGCAGCTTTCTACAAGCTACTAATGGCAACTTGGATTAAGACAGAAACCAGTTGCACATTGCTGTTTTTCTATTCTAAATACAGGAACCAGCATCCTTGGTGTTTGTCCATTCAGCAATTGATACCTGGTCTGTGATCACCTGGAATGCACTGACAGGCAAAACCAGTAAATCATATTCCTGGTAAAAACAGCAAATCATATTCCTGTGTATGCAGAAAGTGATTTTGGTAAGATAGGAAGGGTAACACAAGCACAATGTGTAATCTCAGTGTTTGTGTTATGCCAAACAGCACTCCAGTTAATGGGCTGGCTGCCATGTACTGTATGTTTATGTTGTACAGACAGCTCAGATGGATTATGGTTTCTGCCAAAATGCTCAGGTTAAAAACCATGCAAAATATTTTAATAGGCATTGCATATATCTGCCACCTCATCACTGCATACAGGTGGAAAGGGAAGAGCTGCCCTTTCCCTAAGCAGTACAGGGTTAGCTTTGCTTCTTGTACAGCAACTCTGCTCAGACCAGGAGTGCTCAGACCTGGTGGTGTCTGCTCTGACAGGGCTGACAGCTCAGCCACAGAACATGAAATAGGCTGTGAGCGACACCTTGCAGAAGAGACAGTGACCTTCACACTGTAAATCAGAGATAAAAAGTTTGTGTATATGTCAGTGATCTCACTGGACACTGTATCAGAAACTTCGCACAAGGGGTGGCTGCATTGCTTGAGTGCACTGGGGAAGAGCTGATCCTAAAAGGAGCCTGGAGGAAATCCGAGGGCCTGTGAAAGCTGGTAGCACCCAGGACCTTACACCTGACCACAGAGGAAGGGTCACCCCCACCTTCACTCTTGCCATCAGCAGTCTGACTGCAGTTCACATTTAGCAGTGCAGAACAGTTACAGGTTTTTTTGGGGTGTGTCTCTGCGCATCTCAGCGCACAACTTGCCACACCTAAGCCCTTTTCTTGGACTTTGCTCACTGAATCATTGACATTACCATAATATGAATTCTTTGTGGAATTTGTGCCTTTACCTAGGTGGGAATTGTGCTTTGACTGAGATGTGTGGGTTTTTTTTTCCTTCTGGATGGTTAAGAGTGAAACCTTTACAACAAGTAAGGAGCAACAATAGTAGTAAAAAGCAGTGTAGTATTTTTAAAGCCCAATAACTCTGCACTTGCTCCTGCTGAGATGCACCTTGCTATGAAGCTTATGTCACTAATGGGACTGTTCATTTCAGTGAGGCAAAGCAGCAGGGACATTATAATTAATAATGCTTAACAGGAAACAAGTTATTGTGCTTGGGGCAGAAGGGCAAAAACTGTTCTCTATTATTTTTTGAAGAGTTAATTGGTAGTAGGCAAAGATGTGCTGCGTTGAGCCAGCAGGTGCTGCTTTATGATTACATTAATGTTAATGATATCCTCTGGACACATATGAAGAGAGGTTAACCTATTTCTTTCTCATTGCATATCTCTGGGTGGATGTGTGTTCTGGTTCCAGCTATTTTTCGAGTGCCACTGCAGAGCACTTGGGCACAGTGACCCTAAATTTGCACAGAGATTTGCAGGCGATTTTGGAAAACCATGTAACTTTTGTAACCTCCATTCACCTCAGGACAGACTTTGCAGGTTTAAAGATGAGGGAAATGGGTAAAAGGGGCTGCTTTTCTGGCATAAAATAATTCCTAGGGGTTACATAATATTTCTAAAATTGCCTGTTTAATTGTTCCTAGGTGTGCTTAACAGTATTACCTGGGTTCTAACTGTTTATTCTCTTATTTCATTTCTGAAACCTCTCTTCTTCTGGCATACCATTAAAAGGGTACTCTGGCACCAATTTTAAACCCTCAGATGAGCAGATGTTAAAATTGTGTTCCTCTAAGCAAAGTGTGCCGTGGCCCATCAAAGCTTGATACGTGCTAGAAAAGGTAAACCAGTGCTCCACAGTGCTTGAAACTATCTCATTTCAGTACCACTCCACATTTAATTTTAGTTATGAGCTTATATTATCTTTTTTTAATGTGTTTTTTGCATTTCTAGCTTGGCAAAATTACACTGTCTAGCACTAAGCTTCAGACATCCTTCAAGATATTTATATCTTTCATAAGATGCTTGCTTCGCACAAGCCCATCAGCTCCAGTAAAATTCTGTGCACCATTGTAACAAGCAAAAATGCTGTGGAAGGATAGTCGTGGGAGCTGAGTGCAGAGATCTTTCCAAAAACCAGGTGACAGCGGTTTTTTGACCATTTGAGAAGCTCACTGGGTAAAGATTGATTCTGAAAGCCAAATCTGATTTTTAATGAGATTACCAGACGGATCTGGTGCCTTGTTAGAAGTCTGCTCCTGCAGATCTAGTGATAAAAAAATCGGGAGAACAAATCTTGCATGCTTGTAAGGACTGAGAGAGTTGCACTCAGCTGTGTTTGCCCATTAGAACATGGGTACAACTCTGAGTAAGCTATTTCAAAATTTCTTGGAAGGTGACACATGAGTAATCAGAAAGGGCAGCGGGGGAAGAGTCCATATAAAATCTTAGGATGGTTATAGCACAGGTACTGCACCCAGAGGTTCAGCTACTTAGGTCATGGGATTCTCTTTGAGAAACCTGAGCTCCTGAGGGCTGATGGGGTTTATCTGCCAGAGAAGGGCCAGAGTGTCTTTGCCCATAGACTTGCCGGGCTGGTGGAGAGGGCTGCAAACTAATGTTTCCAGGGGAAGGAAACTTAAATCCATCCCACTCCTACCAGTGTGATGCCAGTTCCAGCCAGAGATGCTCAGAGCCTGGAGAGACATCACAGGTCAGCAGGAGAGCACCTGAAGAGCAGCACAGGGTGATTCCAGCCACTCCAGGCAGCAAGTCAGCTTAATGGGGGCCCAGCTTAAACATCTCTATCGAATGCAAGCAGAATGGGGATTAACGCAGAGGAATTAGAGGACCTGTGCATGCAGGGCTGTGATGAGTGGGTTCTGTAGTTGGAGTGAAGGGATACAGGCTCTTAAGGAAGGACTGGGTGCTGAGACAAGGAGGAAGTGTCACCCTCCATGTCAACGACCAGCAGGAGCGCATGGAGCTCAGCCTGGAGATGGACCAGGTGCCACCTTGGAGTTTATGGGTCTGGATTAAAGGGAGAGCAGGGACAGGTGACATTATAGTAGGGGTCTGCTGTGGGCTGCCTGGCCAGGAAGACTGAGTGGATTAGTTCCTCTGTAGACAGGTAGGAGTGATCTCATGTTCACAAGCCCTGGTCCTTATAGGGAACTTCAGCCACCCTGGTGTCTCCTGGGGGAACAACACAACAGGGCATAAACCATCCAGGGAATTCCTGGAACGCGCTGATAATAACTTCCTTCTCCGAGTGATAGAGGAGCCAATGAGGGGAGGTGCTAGTGCTGGACCTTGTTTTCACCAACAAGAGTATCTGATGAGGAATGTGAAGCTCATAGGGCAGCCTTGGAAGCAGTGACCGCAAAATTACAGAGTTAGAATACTTAGGAAATTGAGGAGAGCACACAAGAAACTCACCTGGACATTGGGAAAGCAGACTGTGATCTCTTCAGGAATCTGCTTGGTAGAATACTCTGGAAAGATGATGGGCCCAGAAAAGCTGGTTAATAATCAAGGATCACCTCCTTCAGGCTCAGGGGTGATGCATCCCAACAAAGACAAAGTTGAGCTAAAATGCTGGAAGGCCTGTGTGCATGAGCAAGGACTGGACAAACTTAAACACAAGATCTGGGTTTCCAGGTTCCTAAATAGTTCCTTGGATTTTTTATGTTTGTTTTGTGATTCTTCATGTAGTGTTGTTTACGGTAAAGGGACTAGAAAGTCCTAATGGAATTCTGGTTTTTTGAGGTGATTGCTTCCTCTTCTGTAGAGCTTTTAAAATAAAATGAAATGGTTAGACTACAGTTTAACAGATCCTTATTAAAGTAGGAGCTAGTCTGATAATGACTTAAATTGGTGCTACGTGGCTATCACATGTTATTTGATAAGCATTCCATTATAATTAAGAAGTGGCTAATAGACAATTAATATACAGGATTACACACTTAGCTAATTAGATGATTTAAATTTTTTTTTTGTTAGATTAAAATGTACAGGACCCCATAAATCACTATTAGAGACTGTTTAATAAGCCTGAACCCTTAATTTTCTCCCTGTCAATCAGGAATGGAGCCACTGACTTTTCCTCTCACCAAGAGAGACTTGTCACATGGAAGAGCTGCTCTGTGTTCAGAGTCAGCTGAAATTCCCCCAAAACACTGCACCTGTTTACAGGATCTCAGAGTTCAAATGCAGTCAGCAGAGACCTGCCTGCCTATTGCTGTTTGGAGTTTGTGGATATCAGAGATCAGGGCCAGAATGTCCAGCACAGACTGCACTTGGGGTGTCCCAGGGAGGCCATATGGGGTACCCCGTGCTCACACATGGCACACTGAGCTGACTGTGCCCTTCCAAATTGTCCCTGTGTACAGAAAGGCAATGTCAGCTCTGCCCCTCTGCCCTCAGAACAGAAACAAGTGCACCAGTGACCATTTCTTCTAGTATTTACTCAGCAGTGAACAAAGGGCTGTTTCAGCAGCATGGAGTGCTCTGTAAATTTTGATCTGTTCAGACAGGACTAGGAGAGTGACATGGTAATTGGGCAGGTTTTTGTGGGCAAGGCTCACAGAGGCTCAACACATAGCAACAGCATTGACAGGAAATGGCTTTCAGTTGACCAAGAGACTGCACACGGGTTTTGATGATTTTTTTTTTTAAATATTCATAGCTAAAGTACAAAGCAAGCAAAGTGAGAATGAGATCTAAGGTGGAGCAACACAAAGCCTGTCATGTCTGTAAGATGTCACTTACTAGCAATACTAAAACGTTTTGCTTCAACCTGTAAACCATATGTGTATTACAATCAGGGGAATAAATAAGAGTGGTGTGTAGGGTTTCTTTGCTGCCATGCTTTCCATGTTCAAAGCACTTTACAAGGAAGAACTAAATTCTCTTGACAGCTTGCATCAGAAAATCAGCATCCCAAACTCATTGGGAACCTGAGGAAACAATGACTTACCCAATGTCTACAGTAAAATTAGGATCAGAGGGAAGGTATGAAAGTAGATATTTCCACCTTTCATTTCAGCTCTCAGCTGACCCAGTCCTGACAGATGAATACAGGGCTGGTGATTTGCACAACATTGTATGAGCCATACTGGCAGCAGCACTGTGATAGTGTTCCTGGAAGGACAATTAGTCCAAATAGGTGATGACATAGGTGTGTCACTCAGGCCATTTATCTGCCTGAAAAGAAAATCGTCTGGAGTTTTTCATTACTGATTTTCACAGTGCTGACTGTCTCTTCCTGGGCAGAATACAAATGCTGAGATATCGTCACCTCTCCCTTCAGACACTTCTCTGACTCAGAAACTGAGAAAACATGATTTTTACTCTCAAGCCAGTTGTTGAAGTCAGGAAATGATTCAAGAACACTCAGATATGGAAGAATCTTTTTAGTGACTAGGTGGGATTCACATCCAGGCTTATGTCCTGGAGAACAGTGGATGAGTGTGGGGTGAGACCAGCCTGCACTGACATGAACAGAGGCTGGCATTTCAAAAGCACAAATGTGTTTGGCATGGTAGAAAGTGGCAGCAGATGCTTTTGGCTTTATCAAATAAACATTTGGGACTATAGCATGCTTTTTACTAGAAATCTGCCCCCCCCCGCCCCCCCCCCCCAATTATTTTGACTTCAGACACTTTACCAGGTCTTCTAAACCAAAAGCAAAGGACGGAAAGGGCTGACATTTAGTGCAGGTACATGCCACTATCTAATAGAAAGGAGGCTGGTGTGGGGTCTTCAGGGTCCTTCTTGCAAAATCTTCATGGCAGCAGATCATACCTTGCTCTTCCCCCTGGCTTTCAGCCTGTCACTGGATGGTCACCTCTTGCACCCCAGCACGGAGCATGCAGAATATTATATGAGTGTGTCTGGGACCACACACTCCTTCCCACTGCATCCTTTCTAGAACCAGACAATCTCCAAGAAGAAGGACAGCAAAGTCAGCTGAGCAGCCTGGAATAAAGTGTGCAGGTAGGATGGGGGAAAAAGCTTGGGTTCCAATTAATATTTGATTATTTGTACAGTGAAACATCTCTGAGAAATTGAATAGTCTGAAGCCGTGGACAAAACACTCAGCTGGCAAGTTCTAAACCTTCTTACAGAGCAGGAATTACTTGTCTCTTGGCAGATATTGGAACACACTCAGCATTATTTCTGCCTTTGTAATCTTGTGAATGACACCTCAGTCGTTTTGAGAGCCCAGCTCAGAAATCAGTGTAGCTGCTATTAAAAATTCTGCTATTAGCTCTTGAAGCATTTCCAGTTCTGAGGTGTGTGTAAACATATCTGATGATATTCACTAAATTTGACCCAAATGTATTGCCACTCAAATTCATAATTTTCAGAAAAAAAATGACTTGGCAGAAGAACTTAGCAAAACTTTGAGGAAAATACTGCATAAGAAAAGCAAAGGTACACTCCCTACCAAGTTAGTTCTCTGTGGTTCTGGATCAAGCAGCTGCACTTCTCTCTATTCATTCAGTTTCTAGTCAGTTCTTAGATCCTAAAATGTTCATCAAAGATCACTTTTGGTGGTCCATAGCCCCAGTTCTGCAGAAGTTCAGACTGGACATTTCCTGAGAAGTCTCTGCTCTGGGTAGCACCCTTAAATTTTCATCTAATGGCAGGCCAAACACAAAGAGCCCATGATAAAATATTTTCTCTTTTGAGGACATTTTTCTGTTTTCCTGTACATGATAGTGGAGTTCAAATAAAGAAGGATACTCCCTGGGGAGTTGCCTGAGTAACCTGTGATGTGTTTTTGTTGTCTAAGATTAAATATAAGCAAGGGAACAATCACAGAGAAGGATTTTATACCCGAGTTTATAGTTTTCATATAACAGCAAAGCTGAACTATGCCCCCAAGTTCCTAAAGCAAAAGCAGTCACCTTGAGGGTGATGTCAACTTGGTAATTTTCACTGAAAAAGAAATTAAATGCTATATTTATTATTCAAGAACCTTGATTAAAAAAAAAAAATACACTTCTGAAAGATGTAGCAAATAAGAAAGACTTCATTAGAAATGTAAAGACATGGAAGTGGAAACAGCTGCTACAAATAATACCTAAACCTGCAATGTGTGAATCCCTTATATATTCTATTTTCTTCTTAGTAGGTTTCAGCTATAGTCTGCTCTTAAACTTACAGTCAAAAAGAATTTCATGTTGTCCTTGGAAAATAACTTCAACTCTCACAGCGCATACAAGGAAGTGATTTGTGAATGTATCAATATCAGTTCAACAGACAGAATTGAAAGATTCAGAATCAAAAGCAAAATTTGTTTTAAGAGGGTGTGATGGAGAAAGAATCTGTCCAAACTGTCCTCAGTTATGAGCATCAAAGGGAGATCAGGAAGTCTGGGTTCAGGAAAGGGCATGGGAGCTGAACTAGCAGAAAGGTCATTTCCATGAGAAATAACCCAGCAGAGCAATGCTGAGAAAAGTCAAAGCCAGTCTTGAGGGAAAGGAGCGCAGAAGTGAGCTGTGCAAGGAGGGTGTGCAGGAGCTCCCAGCCCCTGGAGGGTCGGGGGCAGGTGGCTGCTTCTGGGGCAAGGTCACTGCCAGTGGTCACATCAGCCCCAGTCCCTTGTCCCTGGCTGTGCATCCATCACCTCTGGACACCCCAGGAGCAGCGAGACCTCAGACCGGGCTGCTTCACCAGGCTCTGGAGAGAGGGAACACCGCTGGCCTCGCTGAGAAGGTGAGCATGTGCTGGGTGTGTCACATTGTGCTTCTAAACTGCCCAGCCTGTCTTGGTTTGGTGTGGTTTCCCCACAGCTGGCTGCCTTGCCCATCCACCCAGCTGCCCAGCATTTCCTGGGATTATTCAGAGATGACAGAAAAACATTTGATGGGAGGCGTTGGAAACTTAAAGTATCTCTCTAAACCTTGGGTCAATATATCTCTGGCAGTGCAAAAGAGCTGACAGAGCCACTGTCAAGTTTAATTGTCCCCTAGATAATGTCCTTCAAAGTCATATCTATTATACATTTCTGTTTGTCCTGAAAATGTGCAATCTAAACACTTTATCTGTAAGTGACTTTAAGAACTGTAGCTGCTTGTCCATGATAGGCACGTGGGTCTGGGCTTCTGATGCTGGATGTGTTCTGCATCTTCCCTGGATAATTAGGGGTCTAATTATTAAAAATTAAATAAATTAAATATTAAAAATTACCTCTGTGGCTGATTTGCTCTCTTCCCCTTCATGCCTCACCATGCCCCCAATTTGGGACTTTTAGGGGAAAAAAATGGGACTGGGCACCCAAATGGAATGGAATGTGTTGGAAAGGCTGCAGGGTTTAAGAGAGGGAGCAATGCACGGCTCTGGACATAGTGTAAGTGGAAAAGAAATGTCCAAAACAGAGTTTTTGGGGAATACCTTTTTAGCAGAAGCATGATATTATGAAAACACAAGTCTGACGTGAGATAAAGCAGCAGATGAATGTGGAAGACAGCCCTGAAATCCAGAGAGTAAACAGGTTGCAATAAAATCAAATGTTACTGCAAACAGACATATCTCCTAAGTTAAATAATTTTCATTCCTTCTTCTCTTAAATGAAGGAATTTTGGATTTTAAATGAAGTACTACTTTCATGAGTGTTTGGACAACCTTGGGAAGGGGATGCAGGATGCATCTGTGGATGTTGGCTCTCAATTTGGAGAAGCCTGAACATGCAGTGTTGTTTGGTGGAAATGACAGGGAAAGGGACAGCAAGAGGTTTTGAAAAGGAGAGGGCAACAATAGCACAGGGGGTGCACAGTGTGATGGCAGAGCTGGAGGATATGAGGGGCTTGTGCGTTGTGATCACTCTCTGCTTAGTGCTTGGGGTAAAGATATGAGGGCAAGATTCAGGAAGGTAAAACTCACCTCACAGACAGAAAGGCAGAACTGGGCTTTCCAAGGGACAGCAGGGAAGCTGGGAGGCCTCAGCAGGGGGAGGAGAATACACCTGAGTGAAATTTGGCAAGTAACTGCTTTATTTTTTCTTTTTAGCTAGAAAAAGTCACATTTGTCCTGTTAGAAACTCTGTGCAGAAAGCCAGAGGATTCCAACAATTTGGTTATAAAAAATAGTTCAACCTCTGATCAAATAACTTCATCATGAAAATCACATAAGTTAAATTTTGGTTAAAGCTGCAGAAAACAAGGGGTTTTTTTGCGCAAAACAAAAATTTTTGATTGTCTGATTGGTCTTTTTTTTTTTTTTCTATGTAAAAAACTGAAATCCTTCATTTTCCCCAGTTCACTTATGGTTAGGTAATTTAAGCTGCAATATTTTGGGTAAGGGAAAGGAGGGGAGACTGTTCAACAGATAAGTCTGAGGTTTCTGTGTCTGAAATGAGAAGCATTAGAGGCTTGGCCCTGCAGTATGGATTTTAGAGATGAGTTTTCTGATGATGTGAAAAAGAGGCAGATGGACTGTAGGAAAAAGATAAGCAATCACTATTGCAGGGCTAGAAAGCAAGAAAAATAACAGAGCTATCAAAAGATATAAAGAGGAAGACTGATGGGAGAAATGAGAATGAAAGGTGGAGAATTATCTATGGGTTGTGACAGTTTTTGGACCATGGTGATGGGAACTTGTCAAAAAAATGCGCAAAGAGCAACAAAGCTGTCTTGGTTGTGATGTCCCAAAGCTTTGGTTTGGAGTTTCAAATGATCTGTGCATATTGTGGATTTTAAGATCAAAAAGCAAAACTGTCACTGCATTTTTGTGGCATCCTGTTAACACAGGCTACTCAGCATCAGCAAGAGAAACCTGCTTTCAAGGCCAGATTTTTATATGAACCTTTAAAAATGCTTTATTCTGAAAATTTTGTTTCAGCCTCATAACAATTTTTAATGTGTTTGTGCATCAGTCATTTGGGAGCAGGCTATTCTGAGGCAGAAAATATTCTCTCATTTTAGTCCACTACAGGTCTGTAAAGATGAGGTAGAGAGATAAAGGGAAAGTCCAGGTTTTTATAAGAAAGCTTTTAATGCTGCCATTGTGCCGCTTTATCTACCAATGCCAGTTTTCTCAGCTTTTATTAGCTAGGTGTCTGGTGGATTCCTTACCTTTCAGCACCAAAGGGGCAACATGGTTACCTGTGAGAACTGATATATTTGCTTGTTCCTGTCATTAATGTAGTTTAATTCTGATTTGGAATTTTGGCAGTAAATCTACGCATTTGTGTTCCCTGTTCTTTCAGCCCTAATCAAGCTTCTCCAGCCCCACTGTGCCACCTCCTCCCTGACAGTGGTCAGTAGCCTCTTGCAGAAGCCCTGGAAGAAGCCTTTTCCCACCTTCCCCCTATTTGCTAAAGAAGGGCCATGTCTGGCTTTGACCAGAGGAACCAGAGCAGGCAGCACACAGAGCCTGAGACAGGATACATCACCCCTGGGGTGAAGCCAAGGGGCGAGATATTCGTCTTTATTGATGGGAAATGGGTGAATGACACCTGCTGCCAGCCACCCTGTCCTTCCCACCAGAGACTCTTTAGCAAGAAGGCACAGAATGAGTGGAGCATCTGGGAGGAGAATAGAGCACTCTGGCAGGAAAACCAAGTCCTCTGGATCAAAAACAGGATGCTCTGGGAAGAAAACAAGGCCTTACAGTATCTCCAGTCACAGAACAAATCTGTCCAGGTAATTTACTCTGATGCTCTTCAGCAATGTCTCAAGAGCAAAAATAAGCCATTTCCACTCTTCCAAGAGAGAAGCACAGGCTTTCAGTTCAGCCTGGACAACAAAGCTCTCCAGTCAGTCCAGAAAAAGAATAAATTATTTGAGGATTTCCAGCAGGAGAATAAAGCACTCCCTGTTACCTGGAAGGGCCAAAAGGCCATCACAGTCTATGAAGAGAGTGAAGATGCCAGCTCAGACCTTCAGAAGAACACTGACACCACTGCAGCTGTGGAAAAAGGTAACCCCAGCCCAGTCCCCCAGCAGGAACATGAAAGTAGAAGGAAGAACACTACTCCAACTCAGAATAAGATTGAGTCTGCCCCAAGTATGCTGGGAGAGCATGAAATCCTCCGAGTTCTTCAGGACCTGTGTGAGCTCCTCCACACCTTCCTAAAAATGAACCATCCTTCTGGGGAGAAACAGTCTTGTCACAATGTCTGTGATGTGAGCAGATCCTTCCAAGAAGATTACCATAAACTGAAGCTGCAGCTGAAAGCTGTGAAAAACACTGTGTCAGACATTATAGCTCAAATGGATATGCTGGAAAAGGAGATCATTGCCATCACTTCCCCAGTGTATGAAGAAGCAGGGCAAAAGCATCAGCTTGGACATGTGTGAAGCTTGGGGCTAAGAACTGCTAGCTCAGTTGACAGAAAGCTTCCCTCCTTTCTTCAGGAGCCTAATAAAATCCCAGTAGAGCCTGAAGACATCTGGGGAACCTTGGTTCTTTCTGAAACTTTCTTGCACTACTTAGAAATATTTCACCTCCTGGTTAGATGGTGTAGGTGACTGTAATGAATTTGCCTAGCCTCAGGAATAATGTTTTTCAGCATTTTTTTTCAAAGTTTCTTACAGTAAAGTCTAGGTTTTCAGAAGGCTATTGCTTGAGGATCTTAACTCTGATTACAGCGTGCCAGCTTGTAGTCCAAGGACATACTCACAGTCTCTGCTAAAAAAGCGTGGATTAATAAAGGAGGATGACTGCTCCCAGGCATTATGGTGGGGGCCACAGGAAGAAATGGAGCTGGCAGCAGGACTTCTCCTGCACAAAGCAGTGAGGTCGCTCTTGATTTCTTGGCTAGTCAGATAAAGCAGGCTTTTAGCTGCCCCAGAGTAAGAAAGTAGGTTGCCAAAAGCAGCATTTTGGTGGCTGTTCCATGGCTTAACCCAGTGTTTAAAAGGGCATCTACTCACACTATAATGGACAAGTCAATCTCCAATGATCTGCTGACACAGAAATGAGAGCCTTTTGATCTGCTCAGGTTTGAAATTCTGGTCTAGTCTCAGTTGTGTGGCCAGAGTGGCTGGAAATACATTTCCTCTGTCCTGGACAGTCTGGATGCAGTGCACTTTGTCACAATCTTTCAGGCAGAATATGGGAGCCTTTAAGTAATCTGACAAGACAGATGCAGTGAGACTTCTGCAGAGCAATTGTAGGAGCATTACTGTAAAGCAAAGGAGAGGTTACAGTGAGGTTTATCTGTTTCAACAGGACCCCAAAAGCAGGTTTTCACTCTAGTTTAAAAATCTCTAAGTGATTTGGCACTGAATTACCTAAAGCATGAACTATCTTTCACCTTGTATTTCATTCAGACAAGACCATGCCAAGTACTAGTGATGACTGTTTACTTCAGAGGCTTAAAACAACAGGTATTTTCTTTTGCTGATTTGGTTTTGGGGTGCTGAGGCCAATCTCTCATGCATGAAGTTAAATGGCTGGCTCTCAGTGGTGTTGGTAGGGCTGCATCTGTAAAGATCAGAAGAAGAGGAGAAGAAGAGGAGAGATGTTCATTAATAGGTGGATGTGCAGACAGCAAGTTGCTTCTGCTTAATGACTGGGTCACAGCTATTAATAGATAAATACCTCAGCACTGTGCTGGAGAACATTTTTTGTGCCTTCAGACAGGTTGCTTTTCTCTTTGCCATCTCCATCACCAGGTTTGAACACATGGTTTGGTAAGAGAGAGAAACTGGACTATGGAGACCCTAATGAAGAGGTTCAGAGGAAGGTAACAGTAGTAAAAAGCTCTGATCATGTGTTCATATCTTAACAAACTAATTTGTGTCCCATTAGAAGAAATGAACTGCTCTTTTGCCAGTGGTCAGAATACTGACTCCTGCCATGTCCCTCTACATGGGCAAAAAAGACATTTGGGAGTGTAACTTTCTACCAGGTGTTTGGGAGGAGTCATCTCATCTAATGTCAGGTGTCCATCCAGGCAGGACATCCAGATCTCAGCTAGTCTCCCTGGGGTTCCTTTCTGTCCTGTAGGAAGGAATGGGCATGTTCAGGCTCTGATTAATCTGCCTCCTATTAGACTAAAAGTAGGCTCTGTCACCAGCTGGAGTCCCTTGTTTCTCTCTGTTGCCTCTATAATTAATTCAAGGACAATTAACTCCAACATAGACATTTGGTTTGGAGCTCTCTGAGTGAGAAAGTTGGCAGTTCCAAGCAGAGGAGATGTTTCATCTAATGGTGAAGTGGCACAGGCTTGGGAGTGTGTCCCAGTCCCTGGCTTAGCTTTCCGTGAGATGCCTTCATTAAGCAGCTGATTCAGATCTCTCTATTGTGTAGAGAAATTATTACTTTGTGAATAAAATTGAGTTAGTTTGGGCAGAGCTTAAATATCATGCAGACACATGTAGGATCCTGAGGGGAGCACACTACTTCTCCTGAATACTAATGATGTTTTTGGAAGGAATTAGGTTTTGTGAGTCCTTTGCTCTCTGATCACTTCTTTGGATCTTCGATCATCATGGTTATAAAAAGGTCTATACCTGGTATATGTTTTTGGCATCTTTCACAGAGAAGTTGAATTTCCCATCCCTTCAAGTCTGTCAAGTGAGATGACATTGTCCCTAAAAGATTGCCCAGCACTTAATCTTGCAGAGGACTCCATGCTGTTCAAACTCTCTGTCCTGTCTTAGGGCAAATTTTGGAGGAAACCTCCAAAGGCGTCCCTCTAGAAAACAAATTCAAGCAACCCCTCCCCACACCAGTTCAGGAGACATAAATGTCCTTTGAGAAAAGTGGAAAAACCTGTTTATTTAACAAGCAAAGTACTCATGATCATGATAAAATTAATAATATTAAACAATGGAATTGTTTAATTCACTGCTCTGAAAAGATGGCAGATTCAGAGAGAGAGAGTCCTTGCCGTGGGGTGTAGTTCAGCTCACTCAGTCTATCGTCAGTCCCTCTTGAACTGGAAAATGCCGCGTCCTGAGCCCCGGTGGGCCACAGGTGTGAGCTCCTGGTGTTTGTTTCAGTCCAGTGCAGGACTGAACAGTTCCAAGGAAAACCACAGTCCAGGGAACTTCTCTGCCTCAACTGGCTAAAAAACTAACTAAAAGCAGAGAGCTCTCTCTCACTGTTCGTGCTGCAGACGGCACAGTCCAGAGAAGGAATGTGGAGGAGCAAGTGCTGCTTCTGCAAACAAACTGTGGCTTCTTCTCCCCCCTCTTTGCTCTCAGAACCAGTCTTAAATGTGCAGAACTTAAATGCAGCATAACAGAACAGACAACTGGGGATACAAGCATCATAAAGTCACCCCAGGACATTCTCATAATCCCAGAAGGTACAAAATCTCCAGTCTGGGCTTCAGTGACAACAGTGGAGGATCATTTCTCGTGCTGCTGGAAAGGCAGATGATCACGAGTATTACTTGACTTGTTAATGCTAAGGGCACAGACAGTGAGATCTGTCCGAGTGGACTGCAGAGTGCCACAGGACTGCATGGGGAGAGCCCTAAGCAGGGCCCACTTTCTGCATTGTTCCATGTCCCCAGTCAGTGCCGCTTTCCAGCTCAGTGGGAGCCAACCTACAGGTCTCCATCTCTAGAACGTGTGCTGGTGAGAATGGTTGGACTGACAGCTTTTGTACAGTTCCAGGTACAAATGGAAGAAAGCAGGCATTCACAGGAAGATCTTATTAATTATCATAAAATTTAAGCAGGTTTGGGAAAAAATGGACTAAGTTTAATACATTTTTCTAGTCTGCTCAGTGGTTTACAAGTCCCTGGAAATTGGTAGCTTTTCTGGCTTGGAATGGATGGATGTCATTCTTATAGTGCATAATTTACCTTTTGCAGGATGACAAACTTTCTGTTTCTCTCCTTATTGTTGCTGATTAGGTCCTTATTTTTTACTACTCATTTATCAGTACTATTTTTGGAAGACTGGATTTTTGGCAAGATCACCAGCAGCTTCTTACTTCCCTGTAAGTTTGATGATTGCCTCTAGCTGGGCTCTGTAGAAATGCTGACTTTCCTGTTCTCATTTCTTACTGGACAGTCTAATATATCTGGGTTTGTACTATCTTCACAGAATACCCACCATGGCCTTTTGTGCTCATCTCAGCAGCACCACTATATCTTCTCATCCCTAAATTGCAATTTTGAAATTTTTTTCAAAGTGTTATGAGCTTCCTTGAGCCCTGGTTTGCTCCTGTTAACTGCTGAAGATAATTTTCCCAGAATTTTGCTTGTGATTTCATGAAGTTGAGGACATACTACAAAAGCAGTTGTGCTGGCCAAAAGCCATGCCTTCCAGGGTGGTGCAGACTGTTTGTTGCTGCTCTCAGCAGCCCAGTTTGTTCTTCCCCAGCCAGTTCCCAGCCAATTCCAGTTTAGCTCAGAATTAGACATAACTGTACATTTAAATGCAGGATATAGTGGAAGTCTTTCACCCAGTCTTTGTGCTGAACTAGTCATTGTCTTTTTTTGACATCCAATTTGAGCATAGACTACTCAAAATATTCCTGCAGTGAAATGAAAAGATATGGGGGAGTAATTCCTCAGATAAGTTTCATAAAGGAATTCTTTCTTCCAGTGGCTGTTGGCTGGCTTTAAAGCAGAAAGCTTTAAAACTCTACCACATCTTCCAAAGCAGTATTCATCTCACCTAGGTGGAAACACTTAAATGAAATCAGTAACTGTGACCCATGGCCACCCGAGGTCACTTCTGCAGTTGTGGAGGTAGGAAGGATTGCCAGAGGGTACAGGTCTTTCCCTGCTGACTGCAGAGAGCCTGGAGGGGCCAAGATTAGGTGGGGAGAGTTGAGTCCTGGAGATGGCCACATCGCTTGATGAATGGCTGACAGAGAGCTTTGGATGGACCTAAGGAAAAAAAAAAGTGAGTTTACGACAATAAGGGGCAGGCAACTTAGGAGGAGCACTGGGATGTTGTGTTGTGATACAGGGAGAAAATTAAAAGGGTCAAATTCCAAATCAAACTTAATGTGCTTACTGTTGTAAAAAATGTTTCGATCAATTTGTCAGCAAGAAAAGGAAAACTAAGGAGCATCTTGACCCTTAAGTGGATGTGGGAGGAAACATTGTGACAAAGGATGAAGAAAAGACTTCAGCTACTCAATGCTCTCTTTGCCTCAGGCTTTCACAGTAAGATCAGCTGTTCTCTGGGCACCCAGCCCTCTGAGGTGGAAGACAGGAGCAGGGAGCAGAATGAAGCCTCCATTGTCCGAGGGTGGACGGTCAGTGCCTCATCACTTAGACACACACAGGCGTATGAGGCCGATTGGGATCCACCCAAGGATACTGAGGGACCTGGTGGAAGTGCTCATCAAGGCACTCCCCATCATTCCCCAGCAGTCCTGGCTAACTGTGAGTCAACTCTCCAACCTCCAGTCAATTGGAAGGAGAGCCAAACAGGGAAACTACAGGCCTGCCAACCTGACCTCGGTACTGGAAAATATTATGGAGCAGATCCTCTTGCATGTCATCACATGACACATCCAGAACAACCAGGGGTCTGGCCCAGCCAGGACAGGCTTGTGAAAAGCATGTCCTGCTTGACCAGCCTGATCTCCTTCTGTGACAAGGTGACCTGCCTAACAGCTGAGGGAAAGGCTGCTGTCTGTGTTGACTTTAGTAAAGCCTTTGGCACAGTTTTTCCCAGCATTCGCCTTGAGAAACTGGCTGTTCACAGCTTGGATGGGTGCTAGGTTATAAACTGGTTGGGTGGCCAGGCCCAGAGAGTTGTGGTGAAAGAGGTACCTCCAGTTGGTGGCCAGTCACTAGTGATGTCCCCAGGGCTCAGAGCTGGGGCAGGTCCTGGTTAATATCTACTGATGATCTGGGTGAGGAGACAGAGTGCACCCTCTGTCAGTTTGCAGATGATATCGAGTTGAGAGGGGGTGTTGATCTGCTGGAAGGCAGGAAGGCTCTGCAGAAGGATCTCAACAGGCTGCATCAGTGGGCTGAGGCCGGTTGTGTGAGGTTCAACAAGGAAAAATTCTGGGTCCTACACCTGGGTCAGAACAACCCCATGCAGCCCTACAGCCATTCACACAGCCTCAGAGTTAGGGATTAGCAAGTTTTTGGCATTACATCTGAGACTTCTGTCCTGTGCCTCTTGAAGCCTGTGCCAAAACTCCAGCTGAGCTGAGCATCATCAGGACAGAGGGTTATATATAGGTCGCACAAATAGCGTGAGCAAATCTCTCATAATCTGTTGCAAGTACATACCTTTTGGTTTTTCAGACTTCCTGTGCTTCTGATTTTATAGATCTTTTTAATGCTTTTGGTGCAAAAGGTAAAAATCACAAAACTTTCAAATTATCAGAAAAATATAATTGGCCGAAATATTTTCTGAATGTAAATTGAACATCTTCCTTTTGATTGTGGGCTATGCCAAAGCTTTAACATACATCTTTGATCTTATAGCAGTGTCTGGAGAAATTATGAGATTCTAATATGGAATAATAGATTCTCATCAAGACTTCTAGCTTCAGGAAATTGTTTAATCTCCATTCTCAGTGGCTGTTTCTTTGATGCAGCTGTGACTGAAGGGTCCCAAGTGCTGGAAAAACAGCTCACCAGCTCAGAACAAAGCTGATTATGTAAATTATGCATTAAGATTCAGTTTCAATTTAATTTTATTCTGTAAATAAATATCCCATTAACATCCATCTGTTAAAAGTCAGGTAAAACATTTTCAAAACCTCCATTGCTATGGCAGATGTGACTGTACCATAAATAGCAATGGTGTGGTGGTATGAGGATGTCAAAGTATAAACTGTGAAGCACGTTTTAAAAAGTAATGAAGGTGCTAATATTTAATTATTAAAAAAGAGACCGTGTCTGATTGAGACAGACGGGGCTTCCATTTCTGTTGTTCTGTTTGCATTATGCAAAATGCTTTCTCTGATCACCATCTCCAAGACCACTAATAATTACAGCTCATTAATTCACTTAAAACACAAAACCATTTCAGCTGATGAAGGTCATTACTGAATTATGTCCAAGCATTTTGCTTAATATATTTTTATTTCAACAGCTTACTTGAGAGCAGTCATTTTCCCTTGGTCTAGCTGGTACTTCACTGACAACGCTGTTAATAGATTGTAGTGATCAGGAGCAGAATGATGAACCCTGTCAGGTTCCTAAATTAGTCTTCAAAGAGTATGAGAAGGTTCAAGTGCTCTTAACCCATAGCTATTTTTAGCTATTTTAAAAGTCAGAGATTTCATATGCACTGCAAAAGAGCACTTGACAAGGAAGCAACCAGGAGATTGGAGAAAATTTCACTTATACTGGAAGTATAAAACTGTGTGTGTGAGTCAGCTGATTAGAAACAAGTTCCTTATATATTCCTAAACGTCCTGAAGGAGGAATTGCAACAGTGCTACTTTAATTCCATAATGAGAATGGGAAATTATTTTCTATGTCACACACTGTAGGGAATGGTTAAGGGTAGTGCATTGCTGTACCAAGATGGAACAAGCAAGGAGAAATTACAATCCTTCATGGTACAATCAGACTTGAGCACAATCTTCCAGTACTTTGCTATTCTACCTAAGCTCCTTGTTTATAGAAATCTGCACCATATGTGCAAATCTTCCCTGCTTGGCAGAAGCTGGCCTTAGGCATAAAATGACATGCTTGTAAATACTGAATTGTTGATACAACAAAATGCCATATGCCACGCAAAAGCTGGCATTCTAATTCCTGGCAAAACCAGCACTACACTGAAACCTTTTTATTAGAGCAAAAAAGCAGAGTCTGGTACCAAGTTTCAAGAATGGTTAACTGCTCAGTTTAAGTGTGTTTGCAAATCCAAGACAGGTCCTCCAGGTATCAGATATCATGAGGTATGTCCTCATTCCTGTCCAGTTTTCCGAAGAAACTGTGAGGTCGTGAGGACTGCAGATGCAACTGAAGAATATGGCTGATATCACAGGCTCTTCTCATGCACCGCTACACAGAAATTCTGTTTTGACTGTACATTTTTCAGCTATTTCAGGCTTTTATCATCAACTGGATTTTACAGTGGTGTGGGTGTTGGGCAAGGAGCAGAGGGCCATGCAGATTTGATCACCTCCCACAGGTAGAGCTGGATTAGAAAAAAGAGGTTGTCCCACCACGCCACAGCTAGAGTTTTGATTTGGCATAAAGACCTCCAAATGGCCCTGAGATTTGCTGTATTTCAGTTCAGGAAGTCGTTGGATAAGAGCAATGAACCATAGAATTGTTTGGGCTGGAAAGGACTTCTAAGGTCATTGAGTCCAAGGCCAGTATGGATCTCTCTTGAATATCCACCCATCTCTCCCCTCCTCCACTACACCTATAGGCATGTCTTGGACAGAAACAGCTTCTCCATCCTATGTCCTCCAAGATTCCCAGGCTGCAAAGATACCAGAAGTCTGGAGAAACTGGTCTGTAATAAGGGAAGGTATGCTGAACATCATCATTGCCAGCAAAGCTTTGCTCAGGTGTGCTCTGAGACACCTGAGGGGTTTCTTGGCTCTAATACCTGTGTGAAATACAACAGACCAACCCAATCCTGCTCACGAAGGTGTGACATTCCACTTATGACATTATTCAGGCTGATGTGTTCTGCTAAGGTGGCAGCAGGGGAAGCAGCAAGTGACACTGCTAGAGAACATCTCCAGAGCTTTAGTATTATCCTGACCAAAGCTGCCCAGAGAAGTGCTCTTTTTCTGGAACTGACACCAACTATTCTGTAAGTGGAGAAAGCTCAAACTCTTCAAGGGAGTATTAAAAAAAAAAAGAGCATGGATGCACACAGTCCATGAAGCTGCTCCAGGTAAATATACAGTCACAGACAAAGCATTTTTTGCACAATCTCTTTTACAACATACCACGTGGTCTGGTTTTCAAGACTCAGACACAAAAGTTAACTAGTCTTAAAAAAAAAGAAAAAAACATCTCTCTCTACTCTTGACAGCCCATGCCACACCTTGGCTCTCCCCTCTGCTCATGATATGATACGATACAGTGGTTATCCATTTTCTCACTATATCCTTAATCTCCCCTCAAATCCTTGTCTTCCCTTAAACCTCAAAAGCCTTTCCTGGAACAAGTTACCCATAGTCATGTAACACACATGTTGAAATTGACACTTTTCTGAAGAAGGAGGTTCCTGGGTACTCTTGGATATGTCACTGCCATTGCTGGTATTGGAAACCGGGCTTGGATTTCACATAATTTCAGGAAGACAGTTGAATACAGAACTGATCAGGGCTATTTCTCTTATATTTATTTTTTTTTGTCAGGGAATAAAGACTTACTATAGCTGATGGGTTTTCCATCTTGTGGCACGCAGAGAGCAGTCAGACTTCTGGGGCTGGGTGGGCTTGCTGAATGCCCCTCTTCACCCCACACTCCCAGAGGGACATTTCCAATTCATTACATATTCCCTATCCAGAATGAAAATCTTTTTAAAAGAGGATTTTTAGAAGACACATGTTATTCTAATCAGATGCCTCTGTGAACTCTGCAGCAGAGAGGCCAGGGAATGTTGGCAAGCTTTATTGAGTATGACTTATATGCATTAGATTAGAAAGCACCCAATTTAGCTGGTTGTTTTTCCTGATTTGCTTGGCTACTCCATCCTCCCCTCCCTCTGCTTTACTGTGATGCAGATGCCATGAGGCTGGCATGCAGAACAGGCTTCATGTCAGCATATTCAGGGTCCTAAAAGCAAGATGTATCTACAATTGCATAGCACAATGATGAACAGTATTCCAGAGCTTCCTAATTAACCTATCTAATTTATCTTTGCACCATGTGGTAAATCTTAAGTTAAATACAAGAGAGGGGTAACTCAAGGCCTCATATTCAGAAGGTCAGCCTTGCAGTGTGCATGGACTCTTTCTACTTGGATTGAAAAGCAAGCTCAGATAAAATTGTTTCCATCTTCAGCTATTTACTGGGATAAATGGCAATGGGGAGAGATGCAAGTACCCAGAGAAGAATTTTGCAAGTGCAAACATAGAGATACAAATTTTACAGGCAAAAGGGAGGGCCGGGCCTTGCCCTGTTTGAAATGTTTCCTCTTAATCTAGCTTTGAGATTACTACCACTTCAACTTGTGGTAAATCTGCAGGGTGAGTGCAGCCACAGGGCTGTCACTCCAACACAGTGGAACTTGATGTAGATGTAGCTCACAAGTGCATAGGTGTAGAGGGCTGTGCTATGCTAGTAAGACCTGCCACCTTCTTTTAAACTTCCTTAGCTCCTAGCAGGACAGACTTGCTCAGACATGCAGCTGTGCTAATTTTTCTGAACAGAAAAAGCAGCCAGGTATGGCTGAAGGCCCTTGTGTTTGCCTGAATCCAGCTGAGTTCTCCGTGAAAAGGGAGATCTCATGTTAGAAAAGTTGCTATGTTGTGCTTCACTATGGGTTGCAAAGAGTCCTTCCACCCAAAGACAAAAGGCATTATTAGTTTTGGTCTTGCAAGAAGTGATTTGGAGGATGTGTCATGATGTGAAGCATGGATTTAGGCAAAGGAACTGATGACAAGCCCCTTTCCCAGGACTTGCAACCTCCTGGCAAGTCAGCTCTCAGATTTCAAAACTTTAGCTCATCCACTCCCTCCCTTGAGACCCAGACTGTCCCAGCACAGCAGCACCCTTAGGGCCCTCCCTAAGACTTGCTTCCAGCCCTATGGCTATGACAGAGGGACAGTCAGTGCCCACTTGCTCTGGGAGAGATGGGGTGAAGGCAGAGGCAGATGTAAAAAACATTTTGTTTTTACAGTGCTTTAATAAAAGTTATCCCCAGTAACAATCTCCGGGAAAGGGATTTAAATACATGCAAAACAGTCTGAAGACCTATCTGTTTTACCTTAGGGCTTGACACGCCCTGGAATTCTGCCAGGCTCCTTGACAACTTCCAGGTCTTCAGAAAGGGGCTTACCTGCCTGCTGCATTCATTCATGCTTGGGAAACGAGTCTCGGGGCTTGGGCTGCAGCACTGCAGCCTCTCGGAGTTCAAGCATCACTTGGGATGACTTTCTTTGCTGGGGGTTGTTCATCTGCAGCCATAGCTTTCCTGTCTGCCTGGCCTCTGACCCTCCTGTTAATAACCTAAGTAATATGTGTGCCACGTGAACACCCCAGGAAGTACTATGGTTAGGGTTTTCCCAGTCATTTGAGCTGTCTTGCTTCCTCAGCACCGCAGCTTCACCATCCCACATTTATTTTACCAGGTTTTGTTTGCACTAATGCAGGCAGTAAGAGTGGAAACAAGGCACTCAGGCAAACACGTGTATCAGAGGCAAAATGAAGATGAAGAGGCACAGCCTGTGCTTCGTTAATTATTTTTCTGGATCACCTATTTCAAACATAATTCCAATTTATAACACATAAATACATAAAATATATATGAGCCATATATACATATGTGCATGCACATGTGTACACACACACACATATATATGTATGGAATTCAATATAATTAATTTCCATATCCTTTAAAGGTGTCCAGGAATAAATAAATAAATAATGCCCATACAAGACCAGGGTGGGGGAGGTTTGATGTTTACAAAGTATAGCTGTGTGCTCAAGCATGGATGAATATGACTGGCAACAGACAGTCATGAAAACACAGCCCCAGTAATACGTACACAGCACTTTGAAGCTTCACAGTGAGCTGAAAACACAAATAAATCCCATGAACTGAACAGTGTGGTAGAGCTACCTGCCTCCCTCAAAGGGATTACGAAGGAAGAAATACCGCCACTATCAGCAAACCAGCTTCATTTTTTTTCACTGAAGAAAGAAATCAACGAGCTCAGTGCTGGAAACATTTGCTTCTCAAGTTTTAAGGAAAGGATTGGCTTACCCTTGAGGAAGGCAGTGGGGACCCATCACTGCTCTGGTCTCCAGCATGCAGAGGGTCTGCAGCCACGGGGGGACCTGCGCCAGAACCCCCGAGTGCTTATTTCCTTGGGTATAAAGAAAGCCACAATAATTGCTTTAGGTGTAAACATCTACATTTCTAAGCTATAAAGCTGGATGAAAGTTCTCTGATTCCTCATGCTAAAACATTTGCTGCTGCAAAGTCCAGCTTTCTGCATAAAAAAAAAAGCTGACAACAGCAAAAAATTGAAGAGATTCACTATCGTTCACACACTACCATAAGTTTACCTCCTCTATAGGAAGAGAGAGCTTTAGCACAGGCAGTTTCCCATCCTGAAAGTGTTTACAAGAAATTCTACTAATATCCCATTGAGTAATAAATGCATGTTTGTGTACTCTGCTGATACAGGATTTGAAGCAAAAAAGTTGAGTCCACAAAAAATTCAGTGAGGGAAATCAAATTGAAAAATAAAAAAATAAATGTGGCTATTTATGTATACTTATCTGTGATAAGGACTAAAACAAAACTCTGTGGGATTATATTTCACTAATATAATACTTGCAGGAGAGCTCACAAGAAAATGGTCACGGGATAATGGCACAGATTTCTTCACCTCTTTTGGCTCCATGTGCACGGATAGGCAAGAGCTCTGCACAGCCCCACAGTTCCCCTGATGCTTCTGCTGATACTGAAAAGTGTTTCTGAGTGATCCATGTCTGCTGTGCCATTTCCTAATATGAAATTTGCTTTTAGGTAGAAACTGTTGGAGAAATTAAGTTGCAAACAGCCAAGCTCAAAGCAATACTGCAAATAGCACTAAGGGTCCTTTGCAGAATGTTTCAGAGTAATACACTCAAGTTTCAATGGCAGATGATAAAAGAACATCTTTGCTGAATTGTTCACTTCTTCTTTAGCACCTTAGATAAATGAAAACTTTTCTTACACTTCTTTCTCCTCAGAGTAGATATTTAATTTTAAATTTCATGGTATGTTGGAAAGAAAAAAACTCAAAAATTAGTGACAAAATTGATCCACTGGGAAAAATAAAATCATGGATGGTCCCTCTGGTGACTTCTGAGTGTCAGAGATGTCCACTTGATTTCGTGGGTAATACAGTTTTGAAATGGTCAGAGCTACCTTGCTGTATTACAGTCACTGAAGTCCAGGCATGAAGGTTTGGCTGAGTTTTCACTTCAATCCTTTTAAATCCAGAACAAAACAAACAAACAAAAAAAGAAACAAAAAAAAAAAAAAAAGAAGAAAAAAAAAAAAAAGAAAAGCTCAGGTAATAACATTTCCTGGATTTTAGCCTGTCAAAGCACACAGCTCCCACACTGCAGACTCACACACCGTTCAGCTGAGTGAGCAGTAAAAGTGGAGGCAGAACACTGAGCATAAAATTAACAAATCATTTCAGTCTGACAGGGCTGAAGTTTTCTGTTTATGCAAAGCATGACCAGTACTCAGAAAGAGGTCACCATAAGTGACAGTCCTCCTGGATGCCTTCAGTCTTGTTTTCTCACTAGTGACCTCGGAAAGCCATTGGATGTTCTCCTAAAGTGCGTGCCACAGCTCAGCAAGAAGTTTTGAGCTCAGAGTAGTGAGCAAAATCAGTTGGACCTTAATGTCGTCGAAGGGCTCATTCTAAGGGATTTGTTCCTCCCTTTCCCAAAAAATGTATGAATTTTGGACCAGTAGTGGCTGGCACCAGCAGTTTTAAGTCTTTGTGACAGGGAGTTTCTTCCCTGGCTAACTACAATGATCCAGCTCTTTATGGGGGACCAGAGACAATATGTCTTACAGAAGAAGTTATCCCTGTAATTAGTGCAGAGATGGAGAAGGGTGAGAGGATATTCCAGATGTCAGACTCCAGGAACAGCACTAAGTGTCTCTTTGAGGCTATGTCCTTTAAGATGCACACAGCTGCTACTCAACTAATTTTTCAGTCCTGCAAGGTTAGTGAGATGTGTTCCAAGCAGAGGCTCATGGTGATGCTGTTTCTGTGTGACAAGGGAGACATTTTCCTGTCTGATCCTCCCTACCTAGAGGGTGTTATAGAGCAGGCTCAAGCAACCTCACTTGGAACTGTAGGGTAGAAACCATCATGGATCTGTCTGTGAAACACCGTCCCTCTTGCTCTCTCCTTGGGCCCCTGGGCATTTCTGGTGCCATCAGCAGAGAAGACTGATGTAGGTCTGTACACCAGCTTCACTACAGGAGACTCTTGGGAGGGCAGACCAAGTCTGTCTGCATTCAAACGGGAAGTTTCCTGCGGAGGTTTCAAACTCCCAGTTTGAAACAGTGGTATCTCAGTGAAGGCAATCAGGCACCTTCAAGGTGCAAGGTCTCTCCTAGTCCAGAGGTCCAAAAGCAGTCAGGTGGGACAGGTGCTAAATGCACCTGCTTCTCCCTGCAGAGAGTTAAAGTGAGCTGAGAGAGATGATGGTTCTGTTGGCACCCTAAGGCAGGTGAAACAAATCCTTCCAGATCATCTTCACGGATGGACAGCTGTGATGTTAGCAAGCCCCAGCGGGGAGTGAAAGCACTGGCCACTTCCTAGAAAAGAGAAAACCTCTCTAAGATGGGCGTATGTCTGTAGGTGTAGTGATAAAATCCTGTGTCTTACTGAGTTTGTACTGAGTGCCTAATTAGGAGCACATGCTGCTGGAGGGCAGAATGCACCACCTATGCCAAGAGCCTCAGCTCCAGCTCCAAAGGAGGAGGGTAGGTGATTCCAAATATTGAAACAACTGAATTGTGATATGGTGTGTCACCAGCAGCCAATGGACAAAGCAGGTCCAAGATCCCTCACTTGCTCTTTGGTGGAAAAGGGGGGGTCAGCCTCTAGGCTTTCATCCAGGCAGACAATCTTCTGTACATCAAACCATGCTTCCTTCCCAGGACAGTCATGGCTGTGACTTGTAGTGCATCATTCACTGCCCTCATGTGCACACCTTGCAAGGGCATCATACCAAAGACAAAGCTATTCAGGGCAGTCAAATCAAGAAAATAATCATTACCTGTAAAACTACTGTAAGCTGATTTTCTCATTAAAATTTCAGTAATGTCTTTGATTTTTTTCCCTGACTGTGCTAAATCCCACACTTTTAGAAGCATCTCGTTCCATTATATTTCCATTAACACTAGCCACCATATTAATAGCCTGAAAATACAGGTTGGTACATTTGTGCTGCTAATGAGCATTGCCCTCCCCTTCTCAAAAGACTTATGCTGTGAAAAATAAATATTAATGCTAATGCTTTGTAGTCCCCCTATGGACATGTTTTAAAGACATCAGCAGGGTTTCCAGTTGATCACAAAGGTCTCATCTGTGTTTGGTTTGGAAACCAAGACACAGAGACTTATTATTGTCACTATTTGAGCACATTCACAGCTGGGCTAACAAAAAAAAATTGTCACATCAATGCAGGCTGCTACTCTGTCATCTTCTCCAGGCTTTCTGAAGGGTTTGTTCACAGACAGAGACTCATTCTAGTGCCCCTCAGCAGGTCTTACTGACCCCTACTGTGGTGGGGTTGTGGTGGTACCCCTGCCCTGCACTTCTCCAGGTGGGTTTCTCTGCTCCACCTTACACTCCGAAACTGGCCTTTTCCTGCTGAAACACAGCAGCCCCATATGGAGGCACTGGTGAGCACAGCGGCTTGAAAAACTGAGGGAAGGAAATTTGTCAGGGATGTGCCATGCTGTGAGGAGGAAGCGTTGACACCAGTGGGAGCTGGACAAAGCCCCTCTGCTCTGTACGGTCCTTCCCTGTTAGTGACCTTGCACGCCTGCCTCTGTTCTTGCCAAGGTGTCAGCCAGGAGAGAATGCACGGGGCTCTCACTGGACCTAAGGATGGCAGAGGACACCAGTGAGGGGAGTGTTTCACCATGGACCAGCTCTGAGCCTCTTCTGAATCTCACCCCACTGGCTGCCAGCTGTGTTATGGGGCTGCCTCTGTCCCTGTCCCCACAGGACATTGGCCACTGCAGGCTCTGCCATGGGCTGTGAGTGCCCTGTTACGGAACACATAATTGCATCCCTTCAGAGTGCTGCTGAGAAAGCTGCCTTCACAGCCTGTCCTGCTGACATTAAAGGCAGCTTTTAGGGATGTTAAGATTTGGTTGGATTGGGAGCCTCAGAGACATCAAGATCACCCCTGGTTATGCAGATCATGCGGAATATAATCCCACTGAAAAATTGCTCCTAATGAAGAAGAGTTCTTCCCTCCTTGAGAGAACCAAAGAGGCAGAGGGGCTGAGGTGCCCTGGCACTCTGGGGTTCCCCCTGACAGCATGCCCACTTGCTGATGATTCACACCTGTGTTCATGGAAACAAAAGTTTATAGATTGCTTCAGTGTTTTACAGAACACTCTGTAAGCCCCAAGGGCTGGAAAAAGATCCCTATGGTTGGGCTCCCTGGCCGTGCTGGTGGTCTTGGGGTGCTAATGAAGCAATCAGAGGGCAGAGAGCTCTGCTCTGGCAGTCACTGTGCAAGCAGCAGTGTTTACTTATGGTTTTCTAATTAGAGGGAGAGAAAAAGCAATATCCATGCCTGCCGTCTCCTGAGAGGAGATTGAATTTTAACATGTAATTTAAGGAAAAGATAGAGTTATCTTTTTTCGGGACCCAGACTAATCTCCCCTTTCCACGGGAGAGGATTAGGGTTAGGGTGCTGGGATTTGCAGTTTTAATCAGAGGAGACTTGACAACTTTCATTGTCTGCTCCAGATTACTCTGGTGTCTCCATATCCTCCCATCCCTTTGAATAATGAGGAGCCGTGGACTGAATCCTATCTTCGTGATACTGCTGGACTTTTATGGCTTTGTGAAAATTGGCAGTAACTTAGGCTGCTGCCTCTCCTTTCAGAGAAAAATGAAGGTTTTGTTGGCATTGAGGTCTTGCCCTGCTCCCTTCAGTGACCCAAACGATCTGGAAAACTTAATAAACCTTTTTCTGCTGGTGGTGAGAACAGCAGGTCCAGTCCTGGAAGAGAGGAGAGGAGAGGAGAGGAGAGGAGAGGAGAGGAGAGGAGAGGAGAGGAGAGGAGAGGAGAGGAGAGGAGAGGAGAGGAGAGGAGAGGAGAGGAGAGGAGAGGAGAGGAGAGGAGAGGAGAGGAGAGGAGAGGAGAGGAGAGGAGAGGAGAGGAGAGGAGAGGAGAGGAGAGGAGAGGAGAGGAGAGGAGAGGAGAGGAGAGGAGAGGAGAGGAGAGGAGAGGAGAGGAGAGGAGAGGAGAGGAGAGGAGAGGAGAGGAGAGGAGAGGAGAGGAGAGGAGAGGAGAGGAGAGGAGAGGAGAGGAGAGGAGAGGAGAGGAGAGGAGAGGAGTCTGTCTCTCTGACCTCATGATAGGTTTAAGCCCACAACCTCAGGAAGCCCAAAGAGGGAAAAAATAGCATTATTCAGGACCAAATGATTCAAGAAATTGATTAATTATTATAAATGGTTTGTTTTATGTGCAATAGTAATGTTCTTAGTATAGGTCAATATATTTTGGCAAATATCTATTTATTTACACAAAATGAAAATGAAATCTCATCCCCCTTACTGAAGTAGAAACAAACATACCTGGCCTTTTCTTGCCTCAGAGGTCTGCTCTGCTGAGTTCTGTGGCCAAACCCAGTCTCACCTCTGTCTTTGCATGGCCAGTCTGCCCTGCTGTACTGACTTCACTGCTGCCAGTGCCCTCACAGGGCAAATCTGAGGGGTCAGCTCTTCATTGTGCAATCAGAAAACCAATGGCTCAGCAATGACCAAACTTGAGATGAAGATAATTGTCTTGGTTGAGGAGCTAACATAGTGTCCATCTACCTGACAACAAAAAGAAGCTTAATTTTTCTTTCAGCTGGGATGGCTGCAAAAATACATTTAGGCTAGTGGCAGAGATTTTTTTTCTTTTTAATCAAAAAATGTAATTTTTTTTACTAGTTTCTATTATTTTTTTTGTGAAGAAGACATTTTGTGATTATGTATTGATTTTGACCGTGTTTTCCATTCTGTTTTAGTGAAGTTTGAGGTGGACCATCTGGCAAAATCGTTGAGGAAGAGGAGAAATACAGAAATACAGAGAGACCTGAAAACCTTGACCTTTTCAATCTTCCAAGGGACCTTTTCAATCTCCTTTGACATAATCCTCTGCTGTGAAAATCATCAGAAGCTATGGGATTTCTTCTAATGGGGAAATTAAAGCAGATTTCAGAACTTCAAAAGTTATCGTGACACCGAAGTGCATTGCCACTCTCCAGCCGCCCCTGTGCCGTGCCCAGCCAGGAGCTTTAACCTGACCTTCAGCTGGCCTTGGGCCTTAACTCCCCTCTGCTGGCCACCCCTTCACCTCCTCCTACTCAAGAGCACTTCAGCTTATGAGTGGCAGATCTGTCCCAAAGATGCCAATAAGCATTGCCCACGAGGGAGTTGAAGAGAGGAGGATGTAGGGGATGCTTCTGTGTGGGGTGTGTGGGGAAGAGCTTTCCTTTTGGCTCTTGGAGGCAGAACATATGCAGCAGGACCCAGCAGCTGAGGGAACTCATGGCTCCAGCTCTCTAGATTGAGGCATGGTGAATAAAAGACACTTTTTCTTTGAGCAGGGTGTGAGAGAATCTGATGTATCACATGAAAACCTCCTGCTTGCTCGGGAAAATAACCCTGAACAATTTCTCAGGAGCAGCAGTGATCCAGAAAGGGAGAAAGCACGTGCATAGTAAAAAGAAAATAATGATTCCCTCAGCATGGGCGTATTTATATGGATTACAAAGAGATGTGCCCATGTTTGAGGTTGGATACTCTCGGCCTAGGGGTACAAGAATCTCCATCCACTGTATTCCCTGAAGTGTCCTGATACGGCCCAAAATGGCCCTAAGTCTGATTATTGTACTTCCTGTGAGAAAGCACCAAAATTTGCACAAGGTTCTCTTGTCATTGTTTTGGATTAATCTCAGTCATGTCAGTGATCCTGCTGGCATGAAAATTGACCTTTTTCCTATTTCACCTCTACTGCCTGATGCAGGACTGATCAGCTTTCAGTCAAAGCCGGTATTTTTATAAACAAATCTGGGAGCAAATTGAGTTTGCGTTCAGTCTCTTGGTCTATAATGTAGTTTTCATTGATGCAATAAGTTTGCAGAATTAATTTCTTCTGAGAGTCTTTATTTGTTAACAAGAGCAAGGCAATTCCAGAGAAGCATTTCTACTATAGCATTTTAAATACAGAGACGTTTTAATCTCTCAGATGCTCTCATTAAACTTAGTAGCTTAAAATACGTGACTCCATCTGGACAGTTTCAGGCATAAAGAATTTGTCATTTGTTAAAAACCATTCATATCCTTCCTGAATCCACCCTTGCTTTGCCTTTAGCTCTGGGAAAACCAATTTTTTTTTTTATTTTTTTTTTTTACAGATGTCTGCAGCCTCCTGCATTACCTTGTCACTTCCAGAAAATAGGATTTCTCACCTACAGATGGTGAGGAGAGAGGAGGGTAGCCGTGAACATTAGGTTGAAATTACTTGTCAAGTTTGATCAATTCACAGAAAGACAAAAATCCCTTTTGAAAAGGCACAGTTGATTTTTGAAGATTAGTGGCAGTGTCCTCGCAGCTCCTTTGTTTGGGTAAATCATACAAGGGTGCAGTTTATTACCTAAATAAGGGATACATTTGCATGTAGATGGTACATAAATTATTTAATTCTGTGCCGGACCGTGCAGTAAACAACCCCTCTCCTACACACACACACACACAAACACAAACACACACACATTCACCTACCCAGGACTTATGGCACGGGGGGTGGTTTTTTACTTTGTGTTTTCTTTTCCCTTTTATTGCCTTGTAAGTATTATTATTTGACAAAGCACTAGGGAAGGAGTACATGAATCTATTAAAGTTAACAAAGCTCCATCGTGACACAAAACTCATGAAAGTAGACAAATAAATCTTCCATAATGTGGAATTGCTGGTCCCTAGCTCTTCAAGGAATGAAGAAGCAGTTGAACACTAATCAGAATCCTGCTGTTCTTGGGGTGACTTCTTGTTGCAGCAATTTCTCCTTACAACTTAGCCATGCCATGATGTATTAATTACCATCTGTGTGCTCTGTTTAATGGGAGCATTAAGAGACAATACCTGTTTTGTTCCCTCCCAGAATAGCAATTATTCCTATAAATAAGGAAGATGAGTGAGTGTGTGAGATGAGTGTGCCTGTGCCAGAAAGCACAGAAAACAGTTCTTGATCTGCTTCATGCTTTTATGGCCCACCAGCACAGACTGCTAACAGGCAGGCAGTTGGCTCTCTCTGACAGGAAGAAAAAAAAAGATATGTTTCCAGAGCACTTCTCTTCCTGCTGTGATTTTCAGCTGGTTTTCCTTCAGAGATGTACTTTACACAGGCCTACATCATTCAAAGTCCTTATCATGCCCAAGCCATTGGGCAATTTTGCCTGGGTACACCAGAGTTGGGGATGGCTCAGCCTCCCCACCAGCAGCTGCATCCCAGCCTGGATCTGGGTTCTGCTCTGCCCATGCTCCTAACAGACATCAGCAAGTCCTTCCCTCTGCCTTGTCTCCCTCCCAGAGCAGTGGGATGTCCATTCCCAGGGAAAGTCTGTGTGTGAGCCAAAGGGGCAGACAAGGAATCAGTGGTGTGCCACAAAAGCAAGCGTCCCAGGCTAACCTGCAGCTGCCAAGTGAGTTTTGGGTGTAGAGGTGACCAAGATGAAGACAGGGAGCTCCCAGTGGTGCCTGCAAATGAGGCAGCAAATTGTGAAAAAGAGTCAAAGACCCTCTTCATAAAAAATACCCTGAACCCCTGTCTTGGGCTGTGTGGAAATCCATCTGAAGTGTTATGAAAGCCTGCTCTGACCCACTTTGTTTGCTGATCACATATGAGCAGCCTCAGGAAAAATAAAGGAACTCTTGCTTCTAGTTGTTTTCTTCTTTGTCCATTACAATTTCATTTTCCTAAGATTAAGGAGAAAAAATTGAAGACCCAAACAGCCTCATGTTTCTGAACATTTTGCAGCAGCAGAAAGAAACAAAATGAAACAACCCCTGAAATTATTGCATTTTCAAAAAGAATCATCATCTCATTGTGCAGATGGTGTGCGCCAGGCCCTCATTAGCATCTTGCACTATTTTTAGTCCCTCATCTTGCTGCACATGAAATCTGGCTGTGTTAAAGGAGTTACCACAATGCCTGCCCCAAACATCATTTTGGTCCACAAAAGGCCCTGTGCCCTTTCCTGCCTGAGGTTTTAAGGCAAAAATGACTTCTCTGCAAATCAGTGTCTGCTTTGCAACCAACAGTGTGTTTGTCTCTGGGTAAATGGAGGAAAATCACCTCTCACATCTCCTTCCTCTATCATCAGCAGTTTTTTGTGTTGTGAAGAAAGTTAATCAGGAAAGGGGTGCAGCTGTCCTGTTCGAACTTTGGTGAAAGAAAGGCTAAGATTGCTCTGGCAGGCCAGAAAAATGAGGACAATGAAAATCAAATTCTCTGTTTGCTGCTGAACTGGAGCCCAGTGCTAGCCCAAGATGCTCCTTTGGTAACCTTTTGTTATTGCCAGCTGGTAAAGGAGTGATCTTCCTTGGCAATTTTAACGTATGGGAAGAGTGCAAGCACAAAATATCCTTTGCTCCTAGCCTATGGGGTTTGGGATAGGTTTCAGTCTGTTTTTCCTGGTGATCTGAACCCCCAGAGGAGCGGAGGTTGATGTGAGCAATGTAAGGATTTTATTCCTTGCCTCCCAAAGTCGATGTCTAAATACCAGAAATGTATCACATCCTCAAAGTGCCCTACCTCCACCTTCCACAAGAGAAGCTGTAGGTCACCTGAGCAAATGCAGACATCTTCCACGTGTCTAAAATCAAAGGGGGTAACACCCATGCTTCATGCCCAGTGGGTGAAGCTATTTCTTGTAGTCCCTTTGAGTCTACTTCCATTTGCAGATACAGCAGGGAATTTCAGGTGCCTCCACTCTGGATCAGATGGAGTTCTCTTTCACTTTTTTCCTGAATTATTTAACATGAGCTTGATGTCCCTTTCAGCTAAGATCCAGAGGAATGAATGGTAATGAGGCAGTAATTTGTATGAGAGACAACAGGTCAGCTGAAGGTATCCTGCTCTGAGAGGAGGGTGGAGGTTACTTCAATAAACCATGAATATTCATCTTGCATGTCTGGTCAGTTTTGATCACTCAGATGAATTTTCAAGCAATTTCTATCAAGCTTCATGAGTGCCTGAAAAAGGTTTTGGCAATAAGAAGGAAAAGAAAAAAAAAAATTATGTTAAAAGGAATTGACAGGCAATAGGGTTAGAGATCCTGCCCAAATCTGAACTTGCAAATAACCAACCTGAAATTAAGTAATTAATCTGTGAAGGTCTTTGATAACTTATGTGGTAATGCTAAAGTATATTCCCTGTTAATTGTCCAGAAGAAAAAAACCCAAACAGACAAAAATTGATGCCCAAAGCCTGCAAGAAATGAGGAGCAGATTCAAGTTGTTTCCATTTAATGAAATGACAGAAATATTAGAAAATGTCAAGAGCCCCTTTCTTTGTTTCCCCACAGGACCAGCTTTGGGCCATACACAGGTCCAAAACTCTGATTCTTACGTGAATTTTGGAGCTCCTGACACAAATCGCAGGTGGTGCTAAATCCAGCTGATGAGGGACAGTCCAAGCAGGAGTACAGGGACCTCTGTTTTGTGTGAGTGATGGTGACACTTTTCTCTTCAAACCAATTGTGACTGTAGAAGATTAAATGCAGCAAACAAATTGTAAGAAAAGCTTTAGCAGGCAATGCATTTTGGCAATTTTTTCTTTTCTTCCTAGTATTTCATTTCAAGTGTCTCATGATACACCACCCTCTTCATAAAAGTAGCCCTCCAATGCAAGCAGGTGATACAAGCTGAGAATGTCAAATAGGATTTGCATGGCACATATTGTGAAATGTTTTACAGATACCCACAAAAAGCTTTATTGCTGCTCTTTCACATAATACATCATCATACGGATTTCTAGGAGATTATATACATTGGTTCAGATTAAGAAATTCTCTCTGAGGTACCACTGCATGTTAAGTTAGAGCACTTCATGCAATGTAACATGTTAAGTCAAAGTCAAATATTTGCAGAAACAGTGGCATATGAATGGAAACAAATACAAATATATGTCAAAATATGTGTGGAGAAAAACATTGCTTAGGATTTGTACAGTAAATAATCCATTCCTATGCTACTTTCTTTACTGAAATTCCACTCTGGCATCATTTACCTGAGTTCAGGCAGGTTATTTGTGCTTGTCTTCAAGTCTGTGCTTGACCAATGGCATCCTGGCCTGTGTCAGCAATGGTGTGGCCAGCAGGAGCAGGGCAGGGATTGCCCTCCTGTACTCAGCACTGGTGAGGCCACACCTCAAATCCTGTGTTCAGTTCTGGGCCCCTCACTATACGAAGGACTCTTAGGTGCTGGAGTGTGTCCAGAGAAGGGCAATGGAGATGGGAGAGGGTTTGGAGCACAAGTCTGATGAGGAGCAGCTGAGGGGTGTTTAGCCTATGGAAAAGGAGGCTCAGGTTGGACTTTATCACTTCTACAACTGCCTGAAAGGAGGGTGCAGCCAGGTAGGGTCAATCTCTTCTCCCAGGTAACCAGCAACAGGATGAGAGGATGAAGCCCCAAGCTGCTCCAGGGGAAGTTCAGGTTGGACATCAGGAAGAATCCCCCATCCCCAGGGGTATTTGAAAGATTTGAGATGCGGCACTGAGGGACATGGTTTAGAGGTGGCCTTGGCAATGCTGTGTTAATGGTAGGACTCAATGAACTTAGAGATCTTTTCCAACCTAGACAATTCTATGGTTCTGTAAGGATTAGCTTTGCACTGTCTATCTGAAAAAAAGAATAGCTTCGATTTCTCAAAGGGTTCATTTTCTTGACATAATAGCACAGTGATACTGCTTGAATTTTAAAAGAGGAAATGGGCTTTTGCAATTCTGTCTTTGATGCTCACAGATGGACACACCTCAGCATCTCAGAGAATAATCTAAGCATTTGGATTAAGTGCCCTGAACTGTCATTAATGATGCAGCAGTCATCTTCCAGAAAACCCTCTCTTTCCTAGTCCTCTGCCAAGTTCCAGGGGTGCTCACCTTGCCAGCCCAGCTCCAAGCACTCCTTAGTGCACTCCTTGATGTCTCTTTCTAACTCACTGGAACTGGAAGGATGTCTCTCAGTCTCTTTCTGGTTTTCTGACTGCTGTGTGATTTGTGATGCCTTGTGCTAGTCTGCCTTAGGGTTCAGTGTGTCTGTTCTGGGAAATGACACTGTGTTATGGCATGTGGTATCTAACACAAGGCTGAGGAGAAGCCCAGGATCACCTAACCCTCTGGGGATATGAATGCTTGTGCAACTATCTTGACATATTAAAAAGGTGATTTGGGTTCACTTTTTCAGCTGGAAAATGTTCATTTTAAGGGAATTAAAGAGAGGGCCTTTAAGCATTGTAAGGGGATGAGATTGCTGCCTGTGGAGGAACAAGGACAGTTTTGGGGGGTGTTTGGGAGGGGGACAAGGCTGCTTGCCAGGGAAGAAATGTGGGAGTGGGCTAATGAGAGGATAGCCAGCTCTTCTTGTGGGTGGTGACCCCATACCCCATGACACTGAGCTGGAGCTGCAGCCTGAAGTCTGTGGTCCGAGGGACTGAGGATGATGCTTGGGGTCATGCATCTCCATGAACACAATCAAAACTCCCCTAGATAAAGTGATCTGAATGTGGTTATCACCACTGGATGAGAAGAGAGCAGTAAGCCATGGGGATTTTAGTGATAATGAAGATGCTTCCCAGCATCACCACTGTAATTTCTTCCTTTCCCCAGAGAGCCTGAGGCTAAAAATTTTTGAAGCTCTCCTGATCACAGCCTCACATGGGAGCTAGCCAAAAGCAGTCACTAACTACAGAGCCCTTTTCTGACACACTCCCACTTGAGTACAAATAAGTCCCCAGTCCAGTTCGATTAGTGCTTCTCTGATCAGAGACAATTCCCATCGAGTCTTTTAACATGCAATTATACTTTGAAAGGTCACTCTGGGAAAACTGTGCCATGAGGCTCCATGTTTATTGACTCCCTTCCCTGAGCAATTTGCTCAGTTTACATGTAATGAATAAAAGCTGTTCTTGGCTGCTGCCCAACCTGACTGGTCTAAAAGCCAAGCTGTGTCAGCCTTCTGCCAGGGCATTAACACCAAAACTAAAGGTTGCTCCAGAAAAACCTCTTGACCTAGGAGTGTCTTTTTCCTATCACCTTTGCATTTGAACACATTACCATAATCCCCATTTACCATAATCAGTATCAGCACTTCTCGTTCTTGTTCTGAGCTGCTGCTGAAGTCCACTAGTCCTTGCACCCAAATTAAATTTTACTATCATTTGTCCCACTGTCAATTTTCACCTGCATATTAGCTTCTAATTTAGCTGTGATGGTTCAGAGCTGTCTCTAGAACTGGCTGATGTGTCTGTTCAAGGCAAACCGGAGAGGAGAATGGGGTTTGTTTTGTTAGACAGTGTATCAGCCTTGTAGATGGGTGTAATGTGTAGGGTTAATTTAGCTCCAGGATGGGCAGCTGGCCCACCATGGCTGAGCAAATGTCTTAACCTGACAAAGGTGGGACTGTTATGGCAGGATGGCTTCTGATGCTTGTGCTGTAGTCAGACCACAGACCTCCCAGCAAAGGCAGGGTGAACATAACACCTTTTCCAGGTCTGGGGATGGGAAGGATCATTCTGATCTCGTGGCCAGATGGTGCAGAGGGGGCGTTTGCAGCAAGTCTGCACCTAGGGGAGTATCACTAAGTCTGGAGAAGAGCTACACTGTGCCCACAGAGGAAAGTCATGTCACTGAGGAACTGAGAGCTCATCTCAGTTGGCAGCCTTTGAGGCCAAATGGGGAGTGCAACCACCACTGCATGTGGAAACTTCATAAGTCATGGCAAGGCTTTCACTTAGGTTGCATTTTGAGTGAAGATGAGTGTGTTTTGCAGAAATAAATCCTCTGATATGTGGAATATGTGTGTATATGGCTCATATACAAAGATTTCTCCATATTTGAGTCAGTGCTCTCTGGTGTTTCTCTCTGTGCACAGCCATGGGTTCTCCAGGATGAACACTCTCCTGAGGTGTTCGCTGCAGGCCTCAGTGCCTGGAGATCTCCATGGCTGATGATTCAGCTGTGGTTCATCCAGGCTTCCAGGGGAGAGAAGAGCAATCAGGAGGCATGGGTGAGGTGTGATCCAGCACAGACAGTATGGTTATGTGCTTGCCCTCAGTACACTAAGGACATATCTCATGCAGAAATCCTTTTTCAACATGACTTCTCAGTGACTAGACAACCCCCAACACATGCCAGTCCTGTGTAATAGGCAGGAAGGCCAATGAGTTTGCCATAATCCACAGCCTGGCTGTCAGCATCAGCCAGTGCAGACATACAGTGCTGGAGGGCCCAGGTTTAATCTCCACTGGTTTTCAGCGTGGGAGTTTATCACTCACAGTCACTGTACAATTGCAGCAACAATTTACAGTCTGCCAGGAATCCAGCCAGTCCTCCTCATACCTGGGGCTGTCCCTGTGTTCTGCCAATCCAGCAGAGGGGCTGCGTGCAGGCTTACCCAGAGGAAGCCAGATAAATCTCCTTGGCAGCTCTCATACCAGTCACACCATCCAGTGGATATTTATACTCTTCTTTTGCACTCCTGATTAAGTATTTCTTAGCAAAAACTCTGAAAGTGACAGTGCAGTAGCTGTGACATGCTGAAATTCAACCCTCTCTGCCTACTGGAATTCCTTTTCCAAGGACACATGCCATAAGAAACTGCTGCCCAGAGGCAACAGCAATGTGTTTCTGCTTCACTCAGGACCCTTGTAGCTGATTTTCTTTTCATTCAGTATTTCTTTGAGTAATCAGGGTAGTCCTGAGACTGTCAATCTTCTGGATATCTCCCTCCACATCTCAATTACACAGAAACACACACCTCTCCTGAAGCTCACTTTAAATTAAGACCCCTTTCAATAACAGTTGCTACTTTTAAAGATGTTATCAGCCCTCACTGCGTTATTATATGTTAGTATATTATACAGTTTTTCATTTGTGTTACTGTAGTTCCCTCTCTCTCTGGAGATCTGTAGATCTCTCTCTGGATCAGAACCATACTGTGGAAGTTGCAGTAGCACCCAGCCACGTTTTGTAGTCTTCTGTCATTGTCAGAAGCCAGAGAGGAACCTGTATCCTGAAATAGGAAGTATCTGATGGTGATAAGGATGTACCTAATGTTTCTGATGTGCTAGATCCTGGTTTAATTCTCAAAACTGAGGGAGAAATTCACATTGATTTTGGTTGCTGTTAAACTGAACCACTCTAGAATGGTAGCATCTAGTTTTGTGGCCCAGCTATTTGCCAGTTTGTTGGGAAAGACCCAGACTGATCCCTGTGGGTGTATCTAGTGGTCCTGCTGTGAAAGGCAGAGGCAGAGATGTAAGGCTTGCCTGCATCATGCACTCATGCTGAGCAGCCTTGCAGAGCCTCTGTGGAGCCTTGCTGTCTCCTGCCCTGAAACCTTCTCAGCCTAAAAGTCAATATCAGTAGATATTTAGGGAACAGTCTCAGAGTCATCAAAGCCTTCAAACCAGCTGCTTGGCAGCTGCTATCTTCAGTGGCTGAAGCAGAGATTGCAACATGAAGAAAATTTCTAATAGACTGTGCTTCCCAGTCTGGATTCATCTTGAACAGGTGGAAGATGTAGTGCTTTCCCTATAGTCTGCTCACCAGGCAGTCTGATCTGAAAACAAAGATCCTTTCCAGACTTTTTTCATACATTACAGTGCTTGTTTTACTTTTTAAAGTGGTCTCACTTAGCAGAGAAAGAAAGAATATCTGAGATTTTCCTGAACTCAAGCCAGTAGGACCTGGCTGGCAGTGAAATATCTCTTGCTATGCAGATATCCAGTCTCAGCAATAAGAAAAGTACTTTTAAGATCACCTGGAAACTCTGCCCTAAATCTCACATTTGCATTTGAATAAGTTTATTTCTTTGTCTAAAAGCTCTGATTTTTCAGTCTGTGCTGCATGGATGTTGAAGCATTTCATCACTGTTGCTATGAAAGTTCAAAGCCATTTATCTTCAATAAGGTTACTTGATGCAATTTCAAACAGGAAGAACCTCTCTGTCCTGGAGCTTTCTACAAGATTAAGTGATGTATTCAGATAGGCAATGTCTCAGGAGGATTTTCCCTACCTGGAAGACATAAAGCTCATTCTGGTTGATGGACAGCAGGCTTTGCAATTGGTGTTTCCCACTTGCTTTCCACTACAGCTTGTTAGTTTCTTTCTTGGGGGCTGGCATCCTTTTGTGAAAGTACTGTGAGATGAGCCATCTTTGCAATGAAAGCTAGTCCTCATTCTTCCCTTTAAGTTCATCACTGCCTCCTAATCTTCCACATGTATTTTCTGGAGTGGCAGAGCCCAAAGGGAGATAAGAAAGCTATGCTTTAGTCTCCTGCCTGTGTGAAGAGAGAGAAAGAACGAGTGCTTGTAGTCCTAGTCAGGGGTATGAGATAGAGGTTTAATGTGATGCTTTGCCAAAGATTTTTTGTGTGGTTTTCAGCAAGTAGTTTACTGTCCTAGTGGGAGCTATGCAGGTGAAAGACAGCAAAACTGTCAGGCATCAGGACCTGGAGGAATCCTTATCAGCTGCAGGGAGCTGGGTACCCACCAAACCCAAGGGAGCAGGACTGGAGCTGGGTGTTTGCACCCCAGATGCAGCACCCTTGTGCAGGACATTCACATGCAGACCCAGCTGATCTGATCACCTGCACTGCTCCAGAGACAAGATTCCTGGGAGAGGAGAGACCCTGTAGCCAGGTAGAAGGTGCTGATGAGAAATGTCTCTACACAGAGACTCCTGCTGTTTGCTGCTCCCAGGAGGTTCGCTCTCTTTCCTGGCAGCCCCGCTGTGACTGCACTCCGAGGGGTTCCTGCTGAGTACTTTCTGTCTGGAGGATGAACTCAGCTCTCTGCTCTACGTGCACACCTCTGGAGCCTGCAGGTGCTGCCCTGTGCTACCCTGCTGTGAAACCCTCTCTGTTTCTGCAGGCTCATCTCTGCAGAAGATGAATCATATTTGTGTGTGAAGAGTTCTGGTGATGACACATGGCAATCTTTGTTTTCCACCCTTCACTCTGATGGTGTTGAGCAGGCAGAGTTTATTGAACTAAAAAAACAAAACCAAAAAACCCCAAATAAACCCTCACACAAACAAAAAAAAACCCCTTACTCTTGTGTCTGAAAAGTTCAAAATCTGCAGCTTTTCCATGTGAGAAGGTGTTTCTGATTCAATTGCAGATGAAGCACATCTGAGTCTGTTCTGACAGACTCTTCTCCAATCAAAGTGTTCCTCAGGTGTATGTTAGGCTAGAAAAACAGATAAATCACCTATACCACAGTACTGTCAACTGGATTTAGTTCCTCTGATGCACAAAAGAGAGAGCCATGCGGTAGCATCCAACAATTTATTTTAAGTGACTCATTTTGCTATAACCCTAACTTATCCAGAATTTACCACCTCTTGTTCCTTCAGTGGTTTACTGGCCTGTATTCACAAGGATGGAATGAACCAGAGAGTGTGATATCAAGTCCAGTGAGGACTACAGCCCTACTTCTCAACACTGGCACAGCAAGATCCTTTGTCATCTTCAAGATGATGAGACTCAGGATGCTTCAGCTGATTTATAAGGAGTCATGGATATATGATGTGAGCTTAATTCATAACGGGATCGAGCTGAAAGCACTAATGCTGTTTTACTGCAGATCTGACATTTACATTCACACGGTGTCTGATGGATAGTGCAGAAGAACCAAAGTAGGTTTTCTAGTGGGTCTGGTAGCAATCCATCTGTCTCAGCCTGATGAAATTATTGTTGCAATTTGCTAAACTAAGCACAAGAAATTCCATCTGTGAACAGAGATATGTAAAAATCCTAAAAATAAAACCACAAACCCAAAGCCAATATTTTGTCCATGTAAAAAATAAAAAAAATACAACTGAAAACCCACCAAAGCAAGGAGGGAACAACGCTCTCAGATAGGTAGGAAAACAGAATTTTGCAACAGCTGCATAGCAATTTTGAAAGACCTCATTTTCTCCTGCTCCACATGAAGGGTACTTCCTTACTTCAAAGAGATGTAAGTCTGTGTTCTTCACGGGAAGGCAGGAATTCAGATTTAATGCATTATAAAGATGCAAAATATTAGAGTTCAAAATTAGTTTAAGAAGCTCTGATTTCAGATCAAATTTAGGAAGCCAAGCTTCAGCTGCCTTTCAACCATAAACCGAGATGTAAAAAGTGTTATACCATGAGCACTGAAAGAATGCTTGAAAACTGAATTTCATTGTTGATCCTACTTGCCAGTATTTTAGGATTTATGTCCTGCCATGCGGAATATCTGCTTCACCTTTGCTTTATGGCAGTATAAAGTTGCTCATAGGCTTTGAATTATGACAGAATTAGAATGTCTTCTATGGTAGAAAGTCCTTAAATATACCTTAAAACATTTGCACTTCATGTTGAGACACTTATGAAAGCTGGATTTAGGCAACCATATCTCATTCTTCCCCAAAATATGTCTTCCTTTTCTTTACTGGGAGTCTTACTGGGTAGATTTTCATCAGTACTCCAATATATCTGCATTTCTGACATCAGCCGGAGCTGAGTCCTTGCAGATGTGGAGAAAACTGATAAAGGAGGTTACTTGCTTGGCTTCAGAAAGCAGAGAGAATGATTTAAACAATGGCATCCAACAGGCACAAATGGGAGAAGGCAGGAAGTGCCATGGGCTCTGCAAGCCAAAGGATGAAACCACAGTTGAGGGCTTGAGAAATGGGCTGAGAAAGGCAGCTATCACATGAAGGGAGAAGATTGAAAACAAAGTGAAATCTGAACAGTTGGTGTGGTCACAAGAAAGCTCTGGGAGAGGAACACATGGGGTGCGTGGAAGGTTATGCTGGGGAAGTCACATTCCCACTATGCCTCCTTCAAAATTAAGGTGCTGGCAAGAGATGGAGAGATACCCATTCCAGGGAGCTGATACTGTCACACTCATCCTGCCAGCAATACACTGGTCCTTTGGCAAGGACCGTGCCACAAAATACCTACACTTCAATAGATATTTCAAGAAAGAAAGGTGCCAACTAACAAGAAGTAAATAGACTGAAAAAAATGAACAACTAAGTAATATACCTCCCCCTAGAACTTGTGGTCAGGCAACAAAAACATCATTACATTTGGCCTCTACCCCAGTGTACGAAGAGCTCAGGAAGTTTAAACTAGAGGAACTGGTTTTATTGAGGTTTTATTGCTTTTGCTTTGTTTTAATTCAGCAGCAGAATAATTGTTAAAGGAGCTAGAGAAGCCAGTTTCAGTCCACAAAAACACCAATGATTTATTTATTGCTATCATTTAGGGAAAGGGCAGCATTTGCTGGTCCTGAATATTTAACATGGCAGGGAAAAAGCCATCCGCTCTGAAACCTGCCTGTTCCAGTGAGGCACTGCAGATCATTATGCCACCCTTGGCCCCCTAAATTCAGAGGTGGGAGAGTTGGGAAGCTATGCTTCAGTGCCTTCTTACAGGGACTGAGACTTCCTCAGACCTCAGCTTGTGTGGTCATGAGCAGCCTGTTGAAGAGACCCTCACCCTGCTCTGACCCGCCATGAAAGTCCAGGTACAGAGGCGAGGTGCATCTATGGCTCAGAAGACATTTACCTGCATGGCATTCATCTCAGGAAAAATGCAATTAATTTTTACTTCATGCATCATTTATAGTAATCCTCAGGAGAGCGATGGGTGGGAGAGATCAGCTTCAGTGCTTTTGCCTACCCAAAACTAGAGTGCATAGAGAAGCATTTTGAAGCACTGAAGGACTCTTCTAAGCTTGTTTCCACCCCTTCCTTGTTTTTCCAAGGGGCTCAAGCTATGAGCCTCAGTCTCTCTTGCCACTAACTGACCCAAACCACCAGATGCTTCTTGAAAAAGCATTCGGTAGCAGCCAGATCACAGCCACACACAGGCAGAAGGGAAAACAGGAAAAGACAGTTTCCCATGCTTCTCATGTGTCACACTATCTGCTGAGCCCCCTCCTTCAACACGTCACCTACTGCAGTGGGATTTCACTGCTGCTGTTGGCTATGGAGGAAACAGGCTGCATATGGAGGAATTCTGCAGATGGGAATGAGTGACAGGAGATGGCCAGCACCTGCCTCCAGCTCTACCCCAAGGAACCACCCAAGGGAGAAGCTCTTAGAGAAGCCTGTGTCTTTTTGTGACCATCACTGTTTGTGAAACACCCTCAGGAGAAGAAAGTGACAGTCACCCCTCACCACTGCCCCACCAAATATATGCAAGGGAAAAAACACTGAGGGGATTTTTTTCCAAAAGAGGTGCATGTGAAATCTCAAAGCCAGTTTGAAAACAGGTGTCCTATTTATATTGCTGTAAATCAATATTTAGCAGCACAAACTGAGGGTCTAACTGGCACAGAGTTCAGTAGCAAGGTCAGTACCCAGCTTAGGACCCTTCTTATGCTTTATTTTCTGAAAATCTCTTTTTGAGTGCTTAAGGAAACAGCAGCCTAAAAGATGAATGTCCCAATGGCAGGGTATGGTTATATCCATCCTATGGCCTGACCATCTAGCAGCCTCTCCCTGCTGTTTACGATACAAGAGTGAGATTTAACCATGCTCACAGCGACCACCCACTAACTGTCATTCCCAATTTAATGCAGGACGAGGCTTCCCAGCCCTCTGCTCAGCAGAGGGGGTGACTTTTTTCTTCTCAGCTTTCACTGTTTGGGTGAGAAAGTTGTTTCCTCTGAAGCTGAAGTGAGCTCTGAAACTGCCAGCTCCTGCAGGGCTTGGCTGAGCCCAAAATATAGGAGTTAAATCCCTATTGCTGACATGGAAACCCAGGTGCTCTTGTCGCATGGTGGAATACTTGACCTTTCATCCTGCACCGGGGCCTCTGGTCCATTAGACAGGCAATGAAGGAAAAGTATTTGCATAGCACGGTCAGACCAAAGGCTTGTGCGAGTCACCTTGGGGGCACTTTCCATTAGCAAGTGTTGTTTCCAGTGCTGCTGGAGGGCGACAATAAATTGATTAGCCTCTTTAAAATTTCTCATAAAACTGTATTAGCAAAACAGTAAATACATGACACAGGGACCGTAACCACGGGATGTTTACATAATGCCCACTGTGGACGAGTACTAAATACCATAAAAGACCTGAGACCCACCCCCCCCCCCCAAAAAAAAGTCCTCGAGTTCTGGCTCTCAGAAGGCAGATAGAGCACCATTGTTGTTGCTGTTGTTCCTCCTCCTTTTCCTCCTCCCCCTCACATTTCAGCTTCGGAGCTGTGAACTTTGCTGGTGGTTATCGCAATTCCTATCGCTAGGCTTCCGTTGTCAGAAAAGAGTTGAGCCAGGGAAGTGTTCAGCACAAGGCAATCCCCGTCCGAAATGACAGAGTCAACACACTCCAGAATCGACCTGGGGGTCGCCTCCCACTTGAGGCGCCTCTGGTTCCTGTTGAGCTCCAGCCGGTAGGTGAAGTTGTTGGCTTGGGAGGGCGTGCCGATCAGCATCATCGTGGCGAAGAACTGGGGGTGGCCCTCGTACTTCTCCTGCTTCCTGAGGACCAGCAAAAACTGGTGGCCAAGGCAAGAGTGCATGATGATCCAGTCCGTGGGTGCGGGCAGGTGCATGTCCGTGGCCAGGAAGACAATCTCCGCGCCCTGGAGGATGCTGATGCGGTGGGTCTGCCTCAGGTGGGACACCACCACCTCCAGGTGCCCTTCCCACGGGCAGGAGAAGAGCGGGCACGTGCAGGGGACCACCTGGGGGTCGTGCACGGCTTCATGGTGATGGCAGGGAGGAAGGATGCCTTGCTCCGTGGACGCCTGCGCAGCTGCACAGCGGGTCGCTGCATACTACGGGAAGAGAGAAATTAAATGTGAGGGCAAATGGACCAGAAACCAGTGCAGATATGCAAGCTGCAGACCCCACAGACATCAGTCACCCATTTTCCACCAAGAACAACACCAGTGGGGGTGCAGAGACCTCAGCACACGGGGGATCAGAGGCAGTCCCGACCTGGATCTGCGCAGCACAGGGAGATGGCAGTTGCCTTGTTCTCCAGGAGAACAGATAAACTGTTTGAGTCATGATAAATCACTTCAAATGAAAATGATGTATGTGTTTAAAGGGCAATTTCATTAGTTCAGGGGGAAAAATCTGATTAAAAGGAAAAAATAACCCAACAAAACAAGGACAGCATGGGACATTTTATACAGTTAAGACTCTTGCTGCTCAGAACAAGGGAATGAAATATGTATGGCATTATTATTCTTTAATGAAACATACGGGCAAATGCAGGCATTTGTCCTGAAACAATAGGCTTTATTACATCCATATTTTGTGAAATAAACGTCAGTTTTTATTATATATGATACCGTCACTATTTTTTTGGTCAATGTATTTGTGCCTAATTGATGCCCTCACCGCCATAAATCTTAAATTGCTCTCAAAGGTGATTGGATGGCAGATTTAGGGCATTTTGATACTAAAGTAAATTTGGATTAAGGTAGGGCAGCTCACTGAAAAAGCAGCAGCTCTTGCAGAAGAATTCCACGTGAGGACTAAAAAGCAAACTGCTCTGCCTCTCTCAAGTGGATGTTGTTGAAGAGAAATAAGTCTTACTCAGCCAAAAGTGTATTCACATGTAATGTTATTCAGGAAGAGTAATGTCTCTCCACAGTAACTTGCGCATAGACAAACCCTAAGGCACAGGCATGCTGGTCATGATTCATCTTACCCAATTTTAAGCATTTACTTCACCCACCCAAGACGGAAGCCTGGTTACCTGGGACTGCCTCTGCAGCCTGTAGAGTGAGGCAGGTCTTAGAGTGCAGGATTAAGATCTCAGCTGGAGTAGTCCAGCTTCTAAAGGTGACATTAGCTGATGCCAGAGACACTGAAACCCAGTCTCTCTAGTTGTGCCTAAATTTTAGCTGTTTAAACATTTTTTCCCTCTGAACTCCTCCTGTAAAGGTAAATCCCTTACATGCATTAATGTCCCTTATAGTAGTATGCACAGATATATAAAAGTACATTTTGTTTAACATGTCCTATGAAAATATGTTCAAGATTAATGTAATTCCCTAAACAGTATCCCACATCTCCTTATTTTATGTACCCAAAATTACATTATAGTTCTAACATTTAACAGTTGCTCTCCTCCATGCCACATCCAACTCATAGCAGATTTGGGATTTTTGAGAAGAGATTTTTTTTTATCCAGGGTCAAGCATAATCCCATATAATGGGTGGTAGATTTGCTGCAAAGGACGTATTGTCTTGTCTTGTTACGTATACCATGAAGACTTTCATTACAGCCTTGCTGTAAGCAGTTTTTCCCAACAGAACTTGCACATTTCTTTACAGGATGTTTTGGAAGGCAATCTCTTGGGTAAACTGTCCTAACTCTCAGATGACCAGGGCTTCCTTGCCAGCCAAGATGACAATTTCATCTGTTCTCATTGTGTCAGTAGCTGCCAAAGGTTGTGATGGATAGAGCAGGGTTGTGATTCCTGTTGCTGTGAAATTCATGGCTATTCCCAAGGCACTGGATGTCAAAGGGAGCTGTTTCTTCTTCCTCTGGCATTTGATGTGAAGAATAATGGACAAGTTAAGCCTTACTATTGAAACTGGCAGCTTTTTCTTTTGACAATTATTACTTCAGTAGTACTGTTCTACTTTTTCCTTCCTCGTATTTTATTTGTTTTTCTGTATAAAATTCAAGAATATAAACTTTCCGAGAAGATAATGAATTGAGGACAGATAAATGACTATTATTGTCTGGGAAATAAAACAGGTCATTATAAACTAATCAAGGTTTGTGGCTTTAGCTGCCTGCTTATCGCAGTGGGATTACTGGCTCACGCTTAATTCTACATTAATTTTTGCATCCCATTACGATGAAAGTTATGGTTAATTTAAACTCTTTTTGGTGAAGGAGGCTACAGCAATGGCAGATCGTAAAAGCCTTTTTAAAAAAAAATCCCTGAAATGCTAATTGCCTCATAAAATGAATTCTAATCTCCCAATCTAATACAGTGGGTGTGAGCAATTACTTTCTCTCACCAAACTGTTAATGCAACATTAGTGATTATACTAATTAAAACTAATGAACTCGTACTCACATGCTGATAAACCTCTCAACCACTTGACAAGTTCCAGCCTTCTATCAGTTTTATTTAACTCCCCTTTTGGAAGATGAATCTTAAATTAACCTCTTGACTAACATTCAAAATTAGGTTTTGAAATTTGAAGCTTTATAGTCTGTGTATAATTCTTCTCCAAAGATTACCCGAGTCAGAGAAACCATTTCCACTGAGGATGAAATTGAATTTAGAAATGCATTCTCCTAATTTGAGAAACATGGAGAACAATGGTAGCTCATCCATCTAAACTGCATCCAAGGTAAGAAAGTACAAATTTTTTCAAAAATCATTTTATGGCAAACATGTTTCTATGGCTCAGGAACTGGAAAAATAAATTACAATGAGCAACTTATTACTCTATACACCTTTCTTCTTTACTAAACTTGTGAATTTTTGTGTGTGTGCACATAATTATGAATTCCCTCTCACAACTCTCATTTCTGAAATATTTCCATGAATCACTTCAACAAAGGACTTCTGGTCTAACCTTGTTCATTTCAGGTTTATTGAAAATTCTGGCAACTCAGCACAAACCACGAACCATGTGATCTATTTTTATTCTTTGACTAAAAGAACCATCTTCAAAATCTGTGAAATAATTGTTTGACTTCCCTGTTTCAAAATTCTAAATTTGTAATATTTTGAAAGAAATGTTTAATAATTCCCTGACACTTTTTTTAAGTCTCAGAGAAAAATACTATTTTACATTTACTTTTGAGGTATGAGTGTAACTATCAGTGTGTTTGTGCTCTTGTTGGTCATTCATATGGCTGTGAATTGAAATGCTAAAACTGAAATTCAAAACAGGCAAAAATTGGTCACCAATTTAATGTATTTAAATGCTTGAATAAATATTTATGAACAGTTTTTCCATGTTTAATCTGCTTCAGTATTTACTATCTATCATTTATTGCCCGATTTCCTAATAAAACCAGGTTTATTATATTGTCGTATCAGTCCAGTATTATTCTCATTTATCTTTTAGTCCGTTGCCCAATTTCAGTCAAGTTGAACTGTGGGATGGAATTCTCAAATGCTTTAATTTTCAACCATTTCTGAGAGAAGAGGCATCAGGGTAGAGCAACATGACCCTTTCATGTCTCCAGGGAGGAACAGCTGGCCACGTGGGCATTATTACATTGACAGAGAGGAGAGAACCTAAACAATGGCAGTTTGATCCCAAATGGATTATAGACACCAGAGAACTCACATGAGACAGCGTCTTTATGAACAGCAGAAAAGGCTTCAGCCAGAGTGCTCCTCATTAGATGCAACATAATCCCACCATGAGGCACCAAACCGCAGGAAACCAGGCTCTGCTGCTCACAGAAAAATTTCTTTTTAATGATGCAGCTTATTACAGAGCAGTTCTTTTTAAGAACAAGTAATTTGGCAAAGAGCAATTTATAAACACACAGTGCTTTTCTTATGGAAAAAAAACCCAACCAAACCATGACTTGATTTGGACTGGGACACAGGTTGTCTGCTAAAAATGCAGCAAATTGCTTTAGATGTGACATATTTGTCCTACATTTGATCTCTGAGGGGTAGGTCCCTAACTCTGAAGACTGTCAGCTCCTTTTGCAGAGCCCTGGGGTGCAATTCACTTGATTCCAAGAGGTGCTGAAGGAACACCCCCTGGACACCCTCTCTACATGCAGACAGGACCAAACCCAACCTCAGCACAGACCCTCTCTACATGCAGACAGGACCAAACCCAACCTCAGCACAGACCCACAGAGGCTTTACCGGTTTCTAGACAGGAAGCAGAAGGACAACCCTATTTTAGTCAGGAAAGAGCTGTACCACCATGGGCTTCTCCTGCTGTGCTGGAGACAATGCAGCCCATGGAGAGAGAAATGGAAATTCACGTGAAGGTGTAAATCTGTGGCTCCCTACCATCTTTACAACTCCAATGACCTGAGAGCAAATTCAGAGGAAAGATGAATGGTAGATCCAAGAGGTAAAGACTTCCAAGAGGTAAAGAATATGCAAACACATCTCTGAGTCTGCAGCTGCAAAGCTGAGGCACTCACCCAGGAGAAACGGCTTTGCTATGGCTCCTCATGCTCTGAGGGACCTTTTGTGTTTGAACTAGTAAAGTCTTTAGACCAGCTATGGCAAAAATAGTGGAAACAGAGGCAGAAACACACAGTGCACCTCTGCTGGCTGAGCTCATGGCCCTGTGGGGTGCAGACACTGGATACATCACCGTCCCTCAAGCCTTGCTTCTCTGCTGTACATTGGCACAGCTTCAGCAGGGAGAGCAAGGGTAGCTGCTGCCCTGAGCAGCTAAATGCCCTGCTGTTAAAGTTCTGACTTAAAATGGTGAATTTGCTCAAGATAAACTCCACAGGATGAGGGAGAGTTGAAAACAGGGCTCCTACCCCATGGCAGAGGGCCTGGACACTGATGACCTGGAGTATAAGGAGGTCGAGTAGCACCACCACGTTGTAGAAGAATAAACACTGCTCAGGTCTTCAGAGTAAAGATTAAGTATCACTTTTCAGCACTTTCCAATGTTCCTCGGTGTTATACTGGAAACCTGGATGCCTCACTCATACTTTTACTTGCTGTAATGCACATAATGTGTAAAAACCAGGCCTTCGCATCCCTGTGAACAGTGCCAATGCGTGCCAAGAACATCCCAAGGAGGGACGACAGGGACTGGTTCACTGCCCAGTAAATAAGTGTTTCTGACAGGAAAGCAGGTGCTGCAAATATTCCAGACACTTTTCCGGACACTCCACACCCGTGCAACTGCATTTTCCCCAGTGGTCACGCACACTTTGCAAACACTCAGCAATTCACCCATTCGCTGGGCTCTTTGCTCGGGGCAGTGGTGGTGTGGTCTGAAGGCCACCATGGTGGGGCTTCTGAGCAGGGCCACACAGAAAACTGCAAAGATGAAAATAAAGCTACCAGACATGCTAGCCAGCCCAAACCAGAAGGCAGTGCTCCCTCTCTAACCCAGCCCAACCTTAGCACACCCTGAGACGTTGCAAACTAATCCCCCTCCCAAGAGGAAACCACTCCTTCCATGCATCCTAAGTCTTTCCTCTCCATCCACAGCTTTCTTAGCTGGATTATGGGAGAGTTGGTAGGAGCTGCACATGTTCGTGGCAGCTGCAACCTGTGGTGGGAGCCAGGGATTGAGAGGGGCTGTGCTCACACCCCCTGTTACAATCCCACCAACCTGCCTGTGACAAGGAACAACAGGAGAGGCAGTCACCCTGTAGGTGGGTAAACAGCTGGAATGAGCTGTGAAAACTCGGTGGATTTTTGACGTTGACCTAAAGATTTCTGCAGGCAAGGAGGGCCCTGGGCCTGCAGCTGTGAGGTTGCTTTGAGTGAGCAACTTCCAGGGTTTTCAGCAACTTTCAGCAACCATGACAACTTTTAGGGTTTCTGCTGAAACAAATCAGAATTTTCTTTGCCAGTGAAATGTGCGTTTTATTCAGTTTTCTTACTGTCTTCATCCTGTTTCTTGGCATCTCAGGGACTGACTGCTTCTTCTCAAATGTATGGAAACTGCCTCCAATAATTTTCTAATCCTCAGCTTCTTTCTGCCTCACAAAAGCTTTGCCACCCACTAACATCCACCTCCATGTTACTTACACCCACCTCACAGGGACAGAAGCTCAAAAGAACTATAAAGGTGACATGAAGAAAGTAGTGAGTCTTTTAATCCTGGTCTTCATTTAATTTATCTTCTGCTCTTTTTTAATATGCTAATGAGATTTTTTAAAGTCTTTCAGATGAAAGAAAAGAGAAGAAAAAAAGAACCCAACCCCCTCAACCTATTTTGTCAAAAGCTGTACTTTCATATCTGAAATTAAGAAATCCAAGCCAGGGCTCATGTTGGGGATTTATTTAAAATTTTAATTACACAAAATCCTGTTCATTACAAATGCATCAGTTGAATTTCTTAAGTACTGAATATTAGTTGCAGCTTTGGCAGTGGAAGGATTTGTTTTCCCTGCTATCAAATGGCAGTGAGAGGACAACTTCAAGCTCATTTTACTAATCTCACTTTGCAACATAATCAGGCGTGACTTGGTGACACAGCACACGGGATGTGTTAATGACTGTCCTCATGCTAATTACACACCTCTGACTATGTAGAGAAAATGCAGCTTTAGTACACATCCACGCTGTATCTCACACTTCTCCCTATCAGAAGACCCCAAATTTTAGATGAATCCACATATATAGAGAGTTTTTTTTGGAAAAAAACCCCATTGGTTTTGTGGTAGATCCAGCAAATATATTATTCATTATTTTAAATGTATTCCTGGTGAAAAGAGAAATGTTATTCTCAAATGAAATGCCCTTGCTTTCTTTTCAAAAATATTTTTTTTTTACAGCATTAACTGTCATGCACTCTTGAAGTGCAAGCAAAAAACTTCAAGAAACTCAACCTTCTTCAATATATTGAAAACAATGTAATTATAATGAAATATAACAGGATCCACACTAAAACATTTCAGTCCATAGATGCTTTCTGAGAGACACCCATGTGGACACTGATAAGATGGAGCAAGGTCAAGCTCTCCTACTTCAAACCTAAGTTTGATGAACCCTTCCAAGCCCAGATGGACACCAAAACTTCCCATATTTTAAACTGAAGGGGGAGATGCACCACCTTGCTGACCCTCAGCCAAAGGTGCAGCAGGGTCGTGGACACCCAGGGAAACGGTCCCAATTTAGCTGCTGTGTTTGATGGGTCTCACCTGAGATCACTTTCATTTTTCACTTTTTTTCATTTTCACTTTTTTTTATTTGAGAAATAAAATACACTGATTAGATACAAGCAGAACCGTGTGCACGGTTTTCCTGTGGAGCATCTGGCAGTGAAAGTAAAAAGCAAGGCTGGAGGGTGGGACATGCCCTTGGGACCTGATTTGCAACTTGTATTCTCTCTGTTGCATTTTAGGACTGGGCACAGTGCAGAGACAGCAAACCGTAGCAGGGTGTATCTAATGCTGCATTGCAACTGCTGATGCGCTGCGGTGTGCAGACATTTACCATCTTCTCTTTGGACCAGGAAATTTTATGCCTTGATTTAAGCAAGGGTGATGCCTCTAAATGCCATCATCCCCTTTGGCCACACAAGGCAAGTACCAGAAGCCAAGGCACATCCTATCAGCTCTTTCTCCACAAGAGCAGGGTGCAGCCATTGTTTATCAGCAGCTTGCTCATGAGACACTGCTGATCCTGGCTCTGGGTGAGGGAGGGAGCAGCCTGCATATGCACAATAGAGATAATCAAAAATGCAGAGTTATCTGAAGATTTTCTTCATCCTTTATCCACTTTGTATTTTGGATGAAGCCTGTTCACAAAATGCAGAGCCGTTATAGGCTTTAATTAAAAGCAAAGTGATAAAGCACTTCCAAGCTGCATCTGCTATGTCTGATAGGGAAGGCAGAGTTCACAAGTGCCTTATATCTGACCTGTTGATTTTATGGTTTGCATTCACACTGAAAAAGAAATTAATATGGAAAAGAATTTTAAAAAAAAAGGAAAGAAGAAATTATTGCCCACTGTGCTCATAAACTTAGGAGTTCAGACTTTCTCTAAATAACTCATCATCTGATATTCATTTACAAGTTACTACAGTAACAGCATGTCTCCAAGAGAAGCAGATTTGCTGGTGTCATCTGAGATAATTAGACCAAATCCACCCTGAGACAATTGAATTTCTCTCCTTCCACAGTCAATCTCCAGCTATCACAATTATATGACAAGTAAATCCATTAACTGCTCTTTCAGAGACGTACCCCAGGAGTGCCAAAGAATGGCACAAGCATTACTGGTCTGCTGGAAGGAGAGAAAGGATGAGGTGGTGGTTGCTGAACAAGCCCACAGCCTCTCTTGGTGGGACCAGTGTCTCCAATCCCATCTGTCCACGCCTGCTGGCCAAGGATTTGCTCTGTGGTCTATGTCACATTGCTCTGACAGCTCTCACAGGGCAATGTGCAGCTAAGCCTGTGCCAGGCTGGTCACAGTGGAGTGCAGACAGAAGGCTGGGGCCAGGCAGGTGTAGTGAGGAGGGAGTACATGGCTCTCAGTGCTGCCATCCCTGTCTTCCTGTCCTGTCTCATAGGCTCTGCCTGTGCCTACACCCCTGTAGCATTCACTGAGTGATGTATGAGCCATAAAACACTTCACATTTTTAGTTAAAACTTTCTCCTGAGAACTGTTTGTGAGGAAATGGACAGTGTCTTAAAGTCATGTCTGTCTCACTCTTACTGAGGCATTGCTCAACCAGCAGGCATCCCAAACTCACCCACAGTGGCCTGGTGTGGTGGGGGTCATCCTCAGGTTATAGAAGAGGGGGAAATAAACTATTTCTATCTCAGAGTAACTCTCTGTTCCCCTGCACATCTCTTCCCCTTCTCCACTAGTGACTTTCAGCTTGCCCTTGCTCTGGATACCTTGCAATGTAAGTGCAGCACTGAAAGAAACATCTCCCTGTTACAAGACAACTCAAAATTCGTTCTTATTCCTCTGTCAGATGAAAGTGTGTCTTGAGTTTGTGTAGTCAGGCTAAAGAAAGGGAGGGGAAAAAAAACCCCCAAAAAACCCAGAAAATTCGTGTGAGCTGTTAGCTTTGGGCATGAAAAATAAACAGCAAGTCTGGGTAAATTAATTTAGTTTGTGAAATGTATGCAAATGCTTCATTGACATATTTTTTGCAATAAGGAAAGGGATATTTCTCTGGGAACATTTGTCTTGTGTCTCAAATATTCTTTTAATGTTTTGCAAATCATAGCCTGTTCCTTCTTCACCCTCCCTCTCAAATTCTCAAAGAATAGTTCTTCTAGAAATTTTCTTCGTGTGGGGAGGATGCAGGTAAAAAGAAAGAACAGAAAGGGAGGCTGAGCTTAGCCTGGGAAGACAATGTTCCATTGCTATTAATAGACTGAAAATTTAAAAGGTTTTGTTACAAAAAAAGACACCAACAAAAGAATGAAAACCAAAATCCACAACAATCTTCTAACACTCCTGCTTACAGAAAGCTGCTGTCTATCCTACCCAGAAGAGGTTGAGTCAGTCAGTCTCTGTGCTGTGCCTCCTGCAGCTCTGCTGTTTTGGGGAGAATCGCCTGGCATCCCCTGGCCTGCTGGCACCTGCCTTCTGACCTCATGTGCCAACAGCATGAGTGTAAGACCACCGAGTCACAGAAGGTTTGGGGTAGAAGGGACCTTTGAAGATCATCTAGCCCCAATGCCCTGCCATGGACAGTGACATCTATCACTGGACTGGGTTTCTCAGAGTCCCATCCAAACCAGCCGTCAGTAATTCCAGGGATGGGGCATCCACAGCTTCTCTGGGCAACTTGTTCCCCTGTCTCACTATCCTCACAGTAAAGATTTTCTTCATTATGTCTAATCAAAACTTGCCCTCCTTCAGTTTAAAACTCTTAACTTCTTGTCCTGTTACTACAGGCCCTGGTAAAAAATGTCTCTCCATCTGTTTTATCAGACTCCTTTATAAACTGAAAAGCTTCAATCTGATATCCTTGGAGCATTTTCTTCTCCAATCCTATCTCTTCCAGCCTGTTTTCATAGAACAGTTCCAGTCCTCTGATCACCTTCATGGTCCTCCTTTGGATCTGCTCTAACAGGTTCACATCCTTCTTATGCTGGGAACCCCTAGAGCTGGATGCAGAATTCCGGGCAGGGTCTCACAGGAGTGGAGTAGGCAGGCAGAATTACCTCTTCTGACCTGCTGGTCACGTTTACATTCATACAGACCAGGATATGGTCAGATTTCTGGGCTGCCAGTGCATACTGTGGAGTCATATCTCATTTTATATGGCACCTCCAAGTCCTTTTCCTCAGGACTGTTCCAAACCCATCCATCACTCAGCCTGTATTGATACCTGGGATTGTTCAGGTGCAGAACCTTGCACTTGAACTTCATGAGATTCAGAAGGCCCTGCTCCTCAAGCCTGTCAAGGTCCCTTTGGATAGCATCCCTTCCCTCAAATGAATCAGCTGCAGCACTCAGCTTGACGTCATGTGCAAACTTGCTGAGGGTGTGCTGATCCCACTGCCCAAGATATTAAATAGTATTGGTCCCAGTATGGGACCCTTGTGGGACACACCAGTCAATACTGGTTTCCACTTGTATATTGAGCCTTTGGCTGTTAGTCTTTGGATGCTGCCATCCAGTCAATTCCTTATTCATCTAACAGTCCATCCATCAGACCCTACCTCTGTCCAACTTAGAGGTAAGGATATTGTGGGGGATTGCATCAAAACCCTTAGAGAAGCTGAAGATGATGGCACCTGTAGCTCTTCCCCTGTCTGCTGATGCAGTCACTCCATTGAAGAAAGCTACTAAAATAGTCAGGCATGATTTGTGAAGCCATGTAGGCGATCTCTAATCACATCCTTGTCTTTGACATGTTTTGATATCTTCCAGGAGGATCTGCTCCGTGATTTTACCAGGAGTGGAGATTAGGCTGACTGCTTGGATATCACCAGGGAATGACAAGGTTCTTCATGGGGAAAACAGGCACAATCAGAAGTGAGAGACCCATTACCCAGCAGAGCTACAGTCCCTAGAGTCTAGTTATTTTTAAAGTCAGAGATCCATTAGCATAGACTGTGCAGCTCTGGCTGTAGCACCACAGGGTCTTTCTATCAGCTCTGGTCTCTCTGGTTCTCCATTCTAAAATTTATTATTTCAGTACAAGTGGAGCACCAGGAAAAGGGGGCAGAGGACCACATTTCTTATTCAACGCCATCTCACTCTTAAAGGTCTCTTCTCACACGCTCACTTGTCTTTTGGCAAGGTTTTATGTTTTAACTTCAGCCAGGTCCTCCCCATGCTGGCAGCTTAATACATGTTCTTATAAACTTGTCTGGCTGTACAATACTCTATAACTTGCACATCACAAAAGCAAATAATTTTACAACTATTCTGATACACTTACAGGTTTTGAGGATTTGACAGCGAGATAGATTTTTAAAATATATTTTCAACTTTCTATAGAAAAAGAAAGCTTTTTAGAGAGCTTTCTGTGTGACACATTATTGAACAAGATGACAGACCACTCATTCCATCACATCGAAGGGGTTTCAGCCTTTCTTTCCCAGGACAAACTTCTCTCCTTCTTCCCAAAGGGCTGCACAGAGGAAGTGTGGTTTCTCAGGGATGGGATGGAGGGAACATCTGCTCCCCATCTCTCACAGTGCAGTGCTGCCTACCCGCACCCGTGCAAGAGAGGGCAAGAGCCTCCCTGCCCTCCGAGGGTGCCCTCAGGTCACTGAGGTGCCTGCTGCAGTCCCTGCTGGGATGTGACCCTGCAGTGAACAGCATGGCTTTGCTGCAAGGAACTGCATCGGTCGGGGTGAGCAATAGATCCCCCCTGGTTTCGGATGGGGCTGGGAGAGCTCCAGACAGCCCTCCGGGATCAGGCTTAACAAGCAGGAATGGCTGTGTGGTGTTTTGTGCAGTCTGTCTTGCCAAAATCATGGATAATGTGTGAAGTGACTGCTAGAGGGACACCCACACTCCCAGGAGGAGCCGCTCAAGTGTTTCTACAATTTCACCAGCAGCTACTTGCTCAGTGAAAGCACCTTTGTGCCCCTGTCAACAGAGCTTCCATCTGTTTTTATACCCCTTCATTTCCCTTTTGCACACTATAAGTATGCAGTGATGGCTCACCCTGTAATTTCCAAACCACAGCGAGTCCATGCTATTTCAGAATAACATCTTTTAGACCCATGGGGTTTGCAGAGACTTCAAGGATAAAGATAATATTCAGCGAAAGAAACATCTGTGACAAACAACTGGCAAGTTTTCAGGCAGGCTTTGTCTCATCTAAATGTATGTGTCTAAAAGATCAACATGTTCAAATCTGACCCGCTCATCTGAAGCTCCCTTAATAACAGAGAGAAGATGTACCTCCACAGAGAAATTTGTCATCCCTATCTTGCACATGTCCATCTTCATGAAAGATGGAATTACCATGAGCACCTGAAGGAGATGTTCACTTCTCTTGCTAAGCTAGAGGTGGAGCTGGGTCACTGGCCCAGAAGTGGGCATCAGGCTTGCAAAGTTTTGCCATGCTCTGTATATCAGAAGAGTCACTCAGACTCTGAGTAGCAAGGGTGCGAGGACACAGCCACTGTGACTGTTTAATGGGTGATTATGAGCTGCCTATTTGCCTAATGCAGAAAATCCCTTGAGCTGACACATTTTCTTCCCAGCTAAGGGCTGGTCATCCTAATTTTCAGGCATCTAGATTTAACAGTGAAATAAAACTAATTTACAGCTCTTGCCATTAGGAGGACAAATTTTCATCGCTGTCCTTCGGGTGAGAGGCACTATAACAAATGAATGATTACTGACCCATGATACCTATTAGAGATTGCTGTTAGGTCATCTCATTTGTTGTTTTAACACAAGAAATTAAAAGCCTAGCAGGGCTATGACAAAAAATGAATTGATAATAAGACGAACACTGCCTTTACCAGAGGCCCTTTCTAGAATTATATGTGGGAAAAGCTCAGTGACATCAGGACCTTGAGGTGTGGGTCCAAATTTTTTGAGCCTAGTAGGACTTTCCACTTGCACATGCTTCCTCCCATTGCTACCTGGAAGTGCAATCCAGCTGCCACATGCTGGAAGTCATAGAGACACAGGAGCAGTTGGCCATGTTCTTGCTTGGCTCTTTCCCCTCTGCCACTGCCTGCAGTGAAACTCTCCACCAAAGAGGTTTTGAATCAAAAGGAGGTAAATGCATTGGACAGTTTGCTCCCAACAGCAGCCACCAGATTCCTGTGTTCTTGGTCTGATGCTGATTGAAGACCAGACTCTGCTGTCAAGTAACAAAGCCTGTCTCCTTCAAAAGCATCCTCAGTGCAGGGAAACCAATAGATTCCAAGTTTTAGGGGAAATATTGAAGAAAGTTGTGGATAACCTGACTTTGAGCTGTGTGAAGGCAAAATTAGACTCTAGAATTCTGCACAGTCTCAAACTCAAGACGCATACGTTTGGCTTCTGCTCAGCCCCTCCTGCCCCTAAAGAGATTGTGGGGCCATCACACCCGTGTGGCTCAGCACCACAGCACCCATCCTGGTCTGAGTTTGTGCTCCAGCTGCACCCTGGGTCAGCCTTCCCTGAGCCAGCAGCACTGCTCTCCTCCCTGCAACCCACCCTGACTCTCCAGCCCTTCCCAATTGCATGACACAGTGCCCTGGCCTTGTCTCATGCAGTGAAGGAAAGAAAATTCTAATAATTGCCTGCCACTTAATTAACTAAGAGTTAGTCTTCAGCTGACTTCTTGTTCTTTTCTTGTTTCTTTTCTGTTCCAGTCCTAAGATGGAAAATTGTCCCATTGTCTTTCACTCTTAGAGGTCTGTCCACACTCTGTCACAGAGTAAATCTGCAGACACAGAAAGTACCTTCTCTACTTTGCTTTCCACATGAGCTTTCTTCCCATTTATTTCTGCTGCCTGTTTTCCATGAAGATCTGCTTTAGCTTTTGGGCTTGCTCCAGCACCACTCACTAAAATTATATCAAGTATTGATTTGTAACAGATATATTACAGGGCAATGCTAGTGAGGATACATTAAATAAATGGAGGAGCAGGCCCATGCTGCTTTCTTCTTTTTACCAGAATGGCAATCAGCAGCAGCAGCAGAGTTGTGCAGGGTCTGCGAGAGCTGTGGCTTGAACCAGCCAGAGATCATCCAAATTAATAGACTGTGAAGAAGCCTCAGTGCTAAGTGCTGTGGGCCTGGTAGTGCCCTTGGGTACAGAGTACATAGATGGTCTTGTGAAATGAGAATGGTTTAAGGAAAAAAAACCTGGTAATTCAAGGCCCCTTAGCATTCTCATGATCTGCCATACTGATCCAGGTTTCATTTTCACTTATTACTGCTCAATATTTAATTTCCTTTGTACTTAGAAAGGTGCCAAGCCCAGGTGACAGTGATGGCTGGCTACTATTTCTCAGGTTGTATAACTCAGGCAATGAAGTAGAAAGGACACTACGAGAGAGAACAGCAAAGGGGAGAGGCATAGTCACTACTGCAGGTGGTGGGCATTAAGGTGACAATGGTAGAAGATGAGAGGACAGTGAATGTTTCAGGATGAGAAACTTAGGTTAAAAAGAGTGTTAAGAAGAATTCTTTGCATTAAAATAGGGAGCAAGGTAATCTACAACTCTTTCTTAACAGTCACATGTGAAAATGAACATCGGTGACAGTGGTATTAAGCTAAACTGACTTGCAAATGCCCTTTTGCTGGAGTTCCTTGCTACTGGCCTTACACAGGTGACTGCAGTTAAAGGAATGCAGGTGGAAAATTTAGAAAAGGCTGCATAAAACGGCATTGGTATTGAGGTAAATCATCTGTAGCCATAGAGTGCCAGAGTTACAGCTAAACTTATTTCCCAGTTTGGTCTGGCGTTGCCCTGATTCTGGTTTCACTTGGCTATTTCTCCCCACTGCCTATAAGGGGACTTGGGGGTGACTAAGCTATGCTCAGATGCACATATCATGTTTCCAGTTCTTACACTAAGGTGAGATGAATCTCACTTTGCTCCTGCCTCTGAGCTCCCTGGTAACCTTCAAGCCCTTTGATTCTTTTTCTTCCTGATCCATCTCTCTGGCCCCGCACTGTCTCATCCCTAATTTATCAGCAGAGGCTACCTTTATACAGGTGAGTAAAACAAATCAGGGATCATTTCCTGGCCCTGAGATCAAGTGGAACATCTTTTGTCCATGTGGTTTAATTTACCTCTCACACAGAGTGGCCTCTGCGTTGTATCTGGTGGAAACTGCTCCTGGTCTCTCGAAGGCAATTAAGGAGAATGCTTGCTGGTATGTGCCAAATCTGGGGAGGATGCTGCCCATCACACTGCATGGATAATTACAAGCTGGTGTTGTCGCCTTGGCCTGCTGTGGCCTGGCAGATAGACCCCCATCTGAATTTCCCACATCCAGAGGTGGCTCAGCATGTGCAGGCGAGAGGTAAAAATCCCCATCAGGGGAGTTCGTGTCCTGCTTCCCAAGCCCTTGAAGGTTAATGGCTGCACAGAGACTGTCAGCCTTCAGGGACTTCTTTCGACACCTTTCCTAAGCACTTGGTCATTTGAAAGTGAAATTAATAAGCACTTTCCTCTGAAAGGCTTTTTCTTTTGGCATCTTATGTCAAGATGCAGTTACATGTCAGGTACGTGTTTGTTTTCATAAGGCACTATGTAAAAAGCCTCTCTTCCTTCAAGTGTACATTTTGTCAGCAGCTTTTGGACTGATTTCAACTCCTCAGCCATACTGCAGCCCTTCTATGTCTAGAAGAGGGCATTCAGGTTTTACCTTCCCTGTCAGCTGCAGAGTCACACCACTTTGCACGCTGCCCTTGAAATCAATGTGGTTGCTGTATTAGAAATACTTAGCACATAAATTGTAGGACATGAGGCAGTGCGTGTAACAAGGCATGATAACCATGCAGTGAACCTGCTGTACAAGCTCATTTCAAAATCTAGCACAGACTCCTCGCTCTTCCACTTGCTTGGTTCAGAGCTTGAAGGAAGGGCGTGCTTGTGAGCATGCATTGCTAACCACATCCCAGCTCCAGTCAGTCAGAAGTGGGGCTGAGCTTTCTCACATGTTGTATTTTTTAATGCTGATATACCCACACTGCAGGCTTGATGTTAAAATGAGCTTTCCCACCTAATTTTTTCACTTTTGCCTGAATCTGAGGATGTTACCGGGTGGCCAGTGGTTGAAAACAATGAAACAGGAATGGAAGTGTTGTACTCCCATTTCAGCAGGTGCCTCCGCAGGACTGTGTGCACAGTGATAAACAACTACAAAGGGACATCTTACCCTAGGGTAGTGGGACAGTGAGGGATAGAACAGGAACTAACTGGGCCAGCTTATGTTTGCCCAGGCATTTGACCACAGAAAGGATGCATCCAGAAGGTGTTTTGGTTTCCAAACCTCCCAAGAAAGGCTACATCTAAGCATGTAACAATTAAAGGTTTATCTTCTGTTTCACAAACCCAAGCCTATCAAAAGACAAACTCATTTACCAGGGAAAGACTTGCTACGCAAAAAAACCTAAAGGCTCCTTAGACATGCCAAATTGGTTTCTTCATCTTCAGGCACAAATATCAATTAAGCAGAGGTGATGTCCTAGCTTAAAAGCAGAGTGAGATTTATGTGAACAACCAATTTCAGATACAGGGAATTAATTTTAGGTGTATACTGTAGTCATAGGAAGGGATAATTTCCTTTCATGTAATTTGTTTCCTGAAACTGGCACTGGAGCAAGGGTATCTCAGATAAACTTGTCTTCTTGTTATATATCTGAATCCCATCCACACGACTACAGACACCTGGTGAGAGGTCACATTCAGTTGAACATGCTCAGCTGTGGGCAGGTGACATCATGATTCACTGGAGGCTCCTCAAGGTTTTGTAGATGTGGCTGGTAGCAGAGCTGTGGCTCCAGGGAGAAATGCAGGTGCTGAGTGGCCAGAATGAGTCTCGTTTGTACTTCTCATTTGGCAGCTTTACTGTTGTGCCATCCTCATTATTTCTGCTCTTGCTTTTTCTCCAGCACTGAGCATAAGAGGTACCTTGAAAAAACACTGTACAGAAAGGGTGAACAGCTAAAACCAAATTTTTAGCTGAACAAAGCCAGGACAGCTCCACTGCAGCCATTCCACAGAGCTGAGCTGCTAGGAGCAGGAAGACATGGGGACAGCAGAGGCTTTCACACTTTGTGTGCTGACATGAAGGAAGATAAATTTAGGACTGAGCCCTTGTTTCTGTGGATTGTTTTTTACAGGAGAGAGAAAAACCAGGCTGTGGTTCACTGTTTCCATAAGAGACATAGGTATTGAATCATATTTTTTCTATCCCAAGATACTTGTGTTTTTGCCTGCATGATGACCTTGCTTCAACAGAAAGAGTGGAAGGTGATCACTGCTTCAATCTGTTCCACCACTAGGGCACTCCTGTGGGAAGCAGCAGATGCAGCTCCCTCCATTTTGGGAGAGACTTCTTACTTGTCAAGTTGCTCTGTAAGCAAGGATGAAACATAGACTGAAAGCTGCTGCTTAGGGAGTTGCGTCTTTTCCCGTCATCTAGACTGTCAGTCTGTGTTGGGTACACCCCCAAATTAAATACAGGATCAGTCCATTGGAACTGTCTGATTTTACACCCAGGGAGGTACCAGTGGGAGACACAGAGCTGAGCAAGATGGTCTGAGGGCATCAGCCCTCGGCAAAGAGGCACACTGGGTACATTTACACATTTTCAGTGGCAGCTTTGGTGTACAGGGACTCTTGTTGACTCTAAGTGATCAGGTGAGTCTTTTGGAGTCAGAGACCAAATAGCATCTAATTGTATTTCAGGAGCTGGATCCTGCCCTGAGTCCCCAACAGGTCATGTTCATGAACAGGTAAAGGAAATAGCACAATTTTCTCCCACACTGGTTAAGCCAGCTTCCCTCATGGGAACTTATCCATCCCCTACTTACTGGGGGACCCCTGAAAACCTGGAGTATCTCAGTCTATTGACCACTGAGAATTACTCTGCTCTGTAGGGACAGGTACTTATGTAGCAACTACAGGATTCAAGAAGAAAAACACCAGCTTGGAAAGAGATAAAATCCTAGATGGCAACGAAGAGATTTGGGAACTGGAAACTCAGCAGCACTGAGAACATGTCACATGTTTGCACAAGTGCAAACCTTCCTGGCCTGATGGCTGACCACTTCCCCAGCAAGGATTCTTCAGATGTCTGATGGAGGCACTGAGCATTTTAATGCTTAGCCTGGCAACACAATAAATCCCAGATATTCCTTGTTTGTTTCAACCAATAAATAACTGTATTATACGTCAAAGTTGTGGATAACCTCGTTACAGAATCTCTGTGCATAGCAAAAGGTGCCTGAACAAAGTGACCCAGAAAAGGTTTACTATTTCCTCTCTCCAATACATAAAGCCAGCACGACCAGTAGAAGGAAGTCTGTTTACTTTGTCCTCATTCTCCCTCTGAATTGTTGTCATCTCTCCAGCTAATGAGAATTAAACACTTTCATTGTTGTTTGTTGGTGTTGAAGTTTACCACAAAAGCATATGGGTAAAAAACACATCCAAAGTTATATTTCACCTGTACATAAGTGGAAAGTGATGTATGCAGTATATCATGGTGTGGACTCTCTTTAAGAGCAAAAATTCAGATTTTAGTAAGAGCCACAGAAAAACATCTTTGAAGATGTGAACCATTCTGGTAAAGTGACAGTCTATTGGGCTAATGTGTCTACAATGCCAAAAAGAGAAATCTGGTGAAAGTTTTGTGTTCTGTGTCTCAATGTTTTGAGATCACTGAAGGGGTTCAAAGACAACCTTACCTTACCTTGCATCTGAGGTTCACAGACACCTGCTCATTACAGTCAATACAGGATCTCCCAGCTGTCAAAGTAGCAAGGACTCACCTTGTGATCTGCTTTTGCATCTGCTCTAGGCATGCCTATATCCCTCCACTGGGTAAAATGGGTCTCTCCATTTAGTCAGGCATCCTTTATATTTGGCACCAGAAAAGAACAGTGTACAAGAAGGGAGGAGTCACTAAGGGTGTGGAGTGAAATCACATAAGGAGTACTGGGTCCAGCTTGGAAGGAATTAACTTTCTTCACAGAGGCCCTTATGGTGCTGGGCTTTGGACTTGTCACCAACAAATCTGTGATTTGAACACAAATCAAACTGTTGGTCAAATACAAATATTTTTGTTATTGCTGAGAAGTTCTTGCACAACAAGGTTTCTGTTTATCACTCTGGTTTCCCCAACAAGTTTAATGGCGTTGGTTGAGAAATTTGGAAGGAACACAGGCAGGACAGATGACCCCAGCTGATCAAATGTATATTCTGGATTTTCACATTCATCAATAAATCAGGCAGAGGGTACTCTTTTCAAAGCAGTCTTTGCTTGGAGACCAGCTAGACACCGGCCTGCTGGTGGGAGGTGGCGACTGTACTTGCATCACCTGTTCTTCGTTTTCTCTCTTTATTCTCTTATTTGATTATCTTTATCTTAAGATCTGAGCTTTTCTCACTCTGATTCTTTCTCCCATCCTGCTGGTCAGGAGTGAGCAAGCAGATTGCAGGTACTTAGTTGCTGGTCAGGGTTAACTTACCACAAAGCGCAAAAAGGCCAGAGGTGGAGCGACTGCAGCAGGAGGGAAGTGGTAATTTACACCCCAGAGCCAAATGAGAGTGCCCATAAGAAAGCTTAGCGGTGTTTCTCTCCAGCCAGGCCCTCTGTAGGTGAATGCAGTAGGAGAGGAGTGATCAGCTCCTTAACCTTTCCATAAACATCCCTGCTATGAGGCTATCTCAAAACAGAGCAGATGTGGCCTGATCACAGGCACGTTCAGCATCGCTTATCTCACATGTATCTCCTCTGATGGGCTTCACCCTACAGCTCTGCCCTTCCCTCACTGCTGCTCCCTCCCCACTCTGTGACACTGAAACTCTCATGACTCCATAGCCCTCAGTGACCCTCCAGCCTGTAACTTGCTGCCCAGGACGTTCCCTGTACTTGCAGCCAAATCTTGGTCCATTGGCCAACAGTGTACCAACATATCTTTAGATCTTTCTGCCTTTTTTGATTGCTATTGTTATTTCACACAGGCTCCTCATGGTGTGGGAGCACCCTGGTGTTTTCTGACCTTAGGCTAAACTTCCTTATGACTGCTTTAACTTCTTGTCTGGTTTTGTGTGACACGAAATGCTTAGGAGCTCTGGCAACCAAACCTGTCATGCCAACGCTTCTGCAGCTTGCTCTCAATTCACCTGATGTCTTGTGGTCCTCCCCAGCACCGAGGTGAAGCTCTGATAAATCAGATGTGATGGGTTCAGCCTCAGTGACCAGGTTTGGGAGCCTCTTTATACAAGTCCAAAGTGCACTTGTGGAAATGTGGCAGCCCACTGGTTCCAGATAAATGCAGATAAATAAGGAAAGACTAGAGCGGGTTGCCCTCCCCGCCTTAGGATGTGATGAAGGACGCGGCATTAACAAGTCTGCTCACCACCGCGATAACATTTCTGAGCACGGAGCCAGCACTGGCACCCTCAATGTCTCCTTTCCCTACCTCCTCGGAGACAAATTGACCCTGCCTAAGTAAGAAAGGACTTTCCTAATCACATTAGGATCAGTTTAGATGGCAGAGAGGGTAACAAAATTAGAGCTTTTAAACCATTATCTCTTCTTAATGAACATCTGCGTTGATATAAGCCCGCGGAGAGTTAAGGAAAGCTGAGCTATGTCTGATCTCATTACAGCTTTAAAAAACAAAATATGTGATGGAGACCTGGTACATGGCTGTAAGAAAACCATCAGTCTTTTTATAAGTGGCAAGAAAGGGCTCTGCTCAAGCACAGAGTGGCTATATTCTGATTCTTGATTTAAAAAATAAAATTATTTTTGATGCTGTAAGTCTTTTCCTAGGTCCCATATGCAAACTAACATAATACCTAGTCGAGTAATGTGTCTATAATTTCATATTATGTGTGTCATGCCACAGTGTTTTAATCCTGTTGTCTGCATCTTGTTTGATGCAGTAATTGTTGTTGTATTTTACATAATCAGAATTAATATGTTGTATGGAGATTCCAGGGAGCGTGTCTGGTCTGCTTGCAACTACAGCAATAACTGAAGCGATATTGTTATTGTACTCAGAGGGAAACATGAACTCTCCAGAAAAACTGGACTGGATGAAACAGTGAGTAGGACTGGATTTTGGCTAATGTCACATAGACACCTGTGTGGTGGGTCATACAGTGGTCAGGAGGTTTACTGTCCAACATATTTTTCATAAGAAGAGTAGATGGGAACTGCTCAGATATTTGTTAGAATCACAGGCTGTTTAAATTGGAAAAGGCTTTTAAGATCAAGTCCCACCAGCACTGCCAAGACCACCATGAAAGCAGGTCTGTAAACACCACATCTACATCTCTTTTAAATACCTCCAGAGATGCTGACCCAACCATTCCCCTGGCAGCCTGTTCTGATGCTTGACCTTACCTTCATAGGGCAGAAATTCTTCCTGCTAACCAATCTAAACCTCATCTGACACAACTTGAAGCCATTTCTTCTTATTCTGTCTCATGTTACCTGGGAGAAGAGACTGACCCCCACTTGGCTCCACCCTCCTTTCAGGCAGCTGCAGAGGTAAGGTCTCTCCTGAGCCTCCTTTTCTCCAGGCTGAACACCCCCAGCTCCCTCAGACACTGCTCATAAGCCTTGTGCTCCAGACCCCTCCCCAGCTCCATTGTCCTTTTCTGGAAACACTCCAGCCCCTCAATGTCTTTCTTATGCTGAGGGGCCCAGAACTGAACACAAGATTTGAGGTGCAGGTCCACCAGTGCTGAGTACAGGGGTATGATCATGGCTTAACATAAATTAGAAAGAAAATAGTACTTCCTGTTGTCTTATCAAAGTATAATTTACTGTTAAGAACCACTGTCCTTTTATGCATCTATGTACATATGAAAATAAAACTCCTGATCATCTGCACGCCTGAACAATTAGCTCACTGCCTGCTTCTCTTTGCACTGCCCTAGCTACATCCCTCCAAGGTGAAAATGTTGTGGCAAGAGCTACCCTAACTAGCTGAAGAAGCCATTTGTATTTACCTTCAGGAAAGAGGTTGCTTTCCATCCCTCTCTTATTTATACATAACCCACCAGTCTTAGATGTTGATACTGTGCAAACATCAATTCTGCAGCACATTTATGTTGGTGTGTGTAAGGGCATATGTGCTGCACGCAGACACACACACACACAGCTCTCTCCTCCTTTCCTCCAATCTGCCAGAAACCTAAGTCTAATTTTGAAATGTCACACCTCACATATAATCCCCCAAGAGTTTGTAGTGTAGATCCCTTCAGCAATCTGGTTCACAGCACATCCCTAAAGCCAGTAATACTGGTAACAGACTGAGGTGGGAGAGCAAAATCTTTTTAAGCCAGCCTCGCCACTGAAGTCTTTTACGAAACTACTGTCTCCATGTACAGACATTTAATTGCTACCTAGCTTTTGGCCTCATTAAATTCCAGATAATTAATCCCCAAGTACTAGATATTCACTCTGCCCCAAGACATTTCGACAGGTTTTCTTAGCAGTGGCCCTGAAATTATTATTTCCTGCTCTCAGTGCTGAACATGCTGTCTCAAGCAGTTTGATGCATGTCCATTAACAGCACACCACTTGGCTATACTAAGAGCGAGAAAAAAACAGGAGAAAAGTACAAGCCTTGCACTATCATCAACTTTTCTGTGAATTTGGGTGATGAGAAAAATGCAGATTTGTCTACTTGCAGGACAATTACCCTGTTGCTCTCTAGGGAGCTCAGTTTGCAGAATGGCCAAAGAGCCAGGCTGAGCTCCAGAGCTGCTGCCATGCACCTCTCATGCCTTGGGATTGTTACCTGCCCATCCGTAGGGGAGAGAACGAAACCCAGCCCCTACATTTGGGCATTGAAACCACTCAGACTGTTCATTTTCCAGTTCTGATTCAAAGGTGGAGAAAACCTCTAGGAAATGAGCACAACGTTCTTCCAGTTGTTCAAAAGGAACATTAAGCTTAGCTGCAATTTAATCCTAAATAAATTCCACCACAAACTTAATTTAATCAAAACTCCTCTCTTCCTCCTAAATAATCAGCAGAAGGCATTTGCTGTAGGTCTCCTCTGCATGACCAGCAGCAGCAGAGGCACAGCTGGAAGGCAGCATCCCACAGGCTCTACCCAGGCACTGCCCTTGGGGACAAACAGAGGCATCCTGCATGAAATTTGCACTTTTGCCCTCAGGCATTCAACAGTGCCTTCATTTTTTTCTGTTTTGTATAACAAGTTGAGTACAGTCTTGAGATGATGCAGCACAGACTTGAAAGTAACTTTCTTAATTTATTTTCCAGATTGTTTGGGCTGACAGAAGCTGGGATGTTCTCACAAAGCCCATGGACTTGGGTTAGATAAGGAATAGTGTTTGTCCTTCAAAGGACACCTTTTCCTCACTATAAATGGCATCAGCTTACATTTACTTCTCTTCTCTTTTTTTTTTTTATTTTAGTACTCTATTGCTGTTTGTTGTATGAACAGGTGCCTGGACTGATTATCTCCAAAACCAGAATAATTAATGGCTTTCTGTAACTCCAACATCAAATGTATTTTGATCAGCTTCAAAAAAAAACCCTTCTTTCAGCTAATGGGAAGTGTGAACCTCTAAGTGCTGAGCCCGTGAGACTTTCTCTGACTTCAGAAGAGGTTTCATCTCTCATTCCACAAAATTACTGAGAACATCTTAATGAAAAGAGACTGGAGTTTTCTCTTTTCCGTGCTGCAGATCTCGCTTTTACCTCAGAAAGGCCTTGGCTTTTCCAGCCCTAAAATGCAGGTGGCAATATTTATAAGCCAACTGGGAGTTTCTACTTGAGGGACATTTTACGGAAGCCTAGCTATTTGCCAAAGACAAGCATGATATTTTTATTTTCCAGCTCAATGAGCCACAGACACTATACTGCATGTAAAAAAAAAAAAAAAAAAGTACAAGGATATCTAGTACCAGTCCCCTGAAACAGGAACTTCAGTACTTAATTAGAACAGAAGTAGCATTAAGGCATTTTAATTCTGGTAAGGCTGGGCAAGGGGAGCAGAAAGGGACCACAGCTGATCCCCATGCCATAGGGTGATCAGGGCTGCCCCAGGAACCTGCAGGAGCAGATGCTCTGCAGGGAGGGTTCTCTCTGTCCTCTCCTGGATGGGGAAGCCAGCTGGATGGGTCAGGAGGTGACTGGGGGAAAAGTAAAGGAGCAATCCAGCCAAATAGGCCAGGGGCAGGATGCTGCAGCTACCTGTGGGAGAGCAGTGGGGAGAGCTGGGACTCTGCTGGGGTAAGTGGAGTGTGCAGACATCGCTGGCTTTACAGAGTGCTGAAGCATCAGTCAGGAGGTTTGCAAGCTGGGGTGACTTTCACAAAGTCTCAGAGGGCAGAAAGTGCTGATCCAGCAGTCAAGATGAGCTGTAACTGCACCTGTAAAAGCTGGTAGGGAGAAGAGCACAGAGAAAAGGGGCTGTGGAGGGAGCAGGCTGATGTAGTAAACATCGAGGGAAATGTAAGGTACTGCAAAGCTATACTAAATTGATACAAACTTTTGCTGCTATTTTGTTAACATTCAGGAAGAAGAAAACACTGAACAATGCCTTCCCAGCTTTGCCAAAGCCTTCCAAGGTAATCAAATGTAGCCTTTTTTTGTTTTCTGCTGACAGTACCGTTTCTAAAAATATCATATTTTGCCCATAGACCTGTGATCTCTATTGACTAAAGTAATTGTGTCCAAACCAGAGGACTTTCTAAAAGATGTCTGGGAGCTGAAGTTGTGGCCTTGAGCTCCTGAGGAAAGATACTGGGTTTGGATTTGTGCAGCTGGTCTGGTTAGGCTGCCATAAGAGCCTCTTCTAGCTTTAAAGGATGTGAATTTATGTCTGTGAGGCATGACTATTTCACTGTGCCCTCACCAAAGCTTCACCCTCTGTTATGTCAGTGAAGTTTCAAATAAGAGCAGAAATGGAAGAGCCATTTAACTTGTGCAATTTCCATCTCATCTGGGGAGTTATAGCAGAAGGAACACTAGAAGGACCACACTGTTGCTAGGTCCTGATGGGTGCAAATTCCCTTTCTAATTAATATTCGTTAGTGTGTATGTATCACTTAACCCAGGTCTGAAACACAGAAATGTGCTGTTCGTGGCAACCATCTCTTCTCATCAGATCATGACAGGCCAGCAGCTTTATGGAAGCTTTTGGTACCTGCTCTGTCTAGAGAAGAGTTGATTTATGGTTCGCTTAATGAACATTCTTCTATTACATATTGATTTTCTGCGTGTTTAATAGTTTAACTTTGAAATGATGTGAAGGCTATAACTACATTAAGCCCATACAAACAGCAAAATGCCCTGACATAATAAAGCAAAAAATTGTTGCTGACCTGCAGCTGGTGCATTCTCCCTCTGAGAGCCAGCCTAAGCATCATAGCCAACATGTTCTCTCAAATAATATTTCTCACAGGTGTGCTCATAAGTGAGTTAATTAAATACCAAATTGGTTATTGTGAGTGCATTTACTGGGCATGAAAAAATAATGCATCTCTGACATTTCCCTCTGTAAATATGTTTTAAATCATTTGTTGGTAGTTAATTACCATACTGCAAAAGGCAAGTAGATATATTTAGGCAAATAGATATATTTTGGATGCTATAAGGCAGCTGCTTTATGGTAATTAAATAACACCAATAGATTATGCTTAGATAAAAATTGTGGAAAATCAGGAGCATCACATAAAGGTATAGCATTTATTGGTTCCCTGGGCATAGCTCCTGGACTAGTGTAGGCACAGAAGGGACACCCATGTTAGTGACAAGGGCAGCACGGAGCAGGAGGGAGGGAGCTGATCTGCAGGAAGCTGTTTTGTTCTGGAGTTGACCTGTCCAGACTCCCTGTTCCCTGGCCCTGAGGTCTGGGGTGGTTGCCAATACTGCAGAACACCACAGGTCCCTTACCACCATGGGTAGCACCCACATGTGAGCCACAGAGCACAGATGCAGGCTTGAGATATCAGGGGGCCCTGCACCCCTGCTGGTTTTGTCCCGAGAAGGATTTACCCCTTGAGTGCATGAATTTATTTCCTTCTTCACCCTAGGGACAGAGTTTGAGGGGTAAAGGCATCAAAACAAAAGGCTTCCTGCTCTTGCCCCTCTCTTTGCTTTACAGCTAGGGCAACCACCTCCTGTTTGGAGATTTGGCTGTGACACTGTGTTGCATCCCAGCTGGCCTTAGCCTTATCCTGCACACTGAAAGTGAAGATAATGCATGAAAAAAATATCATATGGAACTATGACAGCCTTGCTACTCATTTGCTGTGGTGGCAGGTATCAGGAAAATTAAATTCCCTGGCAAGAAAAAGGAAGATTTTTCCTTTGACTGTGGAGTACGTGTCTGTCTTCTATTTCCTGATATGCTCCTCTATTCTCATTTGACCCTGTCCTAAGGCAGTGCACAGTACACCCTTGACATTTCTGCCTGTTAAGAACTTCTTGAAGATCACTGAGGTGACAAGCTTTTTTTTTAATTTGCCATTTGATATTTGGACATATTGTATGAGAATTAACTCCCCTTCCCATAATTAAAACCCGGAGACTGGATGGCTGCACTGCTGACACAGACTTCCTCTTCAGGTTTGACAACTCATGATGCTTAAGACTGAATTAGACAGAATCTTATCACTGTTGTGCACAGGAAACCACCAGGAAAACCCAGTGTGATGAAGTCCATTTTTGTTTATTGGTGAAGATAAGGCTGGTGAATTCTTCCACACATCTATTTTTTTATCAAGTCATTGCTGTGGTGAAGCCTAGATGATTTTTGATTGACCTCCCCAGGCCAGGGGAAAACACAGAGGTTGTTGCACTGACACACACATTTCCAAAGAACTACCTTCAGCTTTGATCAAGGTGGCTGAATTTTACTCTGGTTGTGAGCTGAAAAAAAAGGTGCCACCTTTGCTGTCTTTGTTAGGGAAAAATTCCAGATGTTGTCAGAGATCTGGCCCCAAACCTCAACACACGGTGACAAGGGAGGTTAGGGGGCTGTGCATGCCTTGTGGCATCTACTTCAGACCCTCATTTTCTGACCACCTCTGCCTCCTCCTGCAGTGCCAGGCTGAGGGGGCATCCTCTGCCTCCCTCCTGAAGCCGGGCAACGATGGCACACTGCGCAACGCTGAGGCGGCATGATTGCTCCTTTCCTTCTCAGTGGTGGCTGCATATCAACCGTGGATTAATGAGCCCTCTAAGTATTACTTAATGCTCCTAAAATGCTTTATATTTTCTGCTTGCATTGTAATCATCATTAAGGGATTAAGGTAAAAGAAAAATTATAAACTTAGATGCCTACAGTTAAGCTCCAGCATCCTCATTTTGTTTGTTACCTGTTTACAGCGGTAAGATCAGTAGAGCATATCTTTTGGTCTTACTGACACCAAAAAGATTGGCAACTTCACAGCATTTATGGCAACAGCATCATTTTTGCAGATGGGCCCTTTGCACTCACACAGAAAGTGAACCTACACCACCTGATTTAACTGCTTTGGCCTCCACCCCAAGCCCCTTAACTGATGTCAGGGAATATTGTCCCTCACTAATTTACAGAGAGACAAACCAAAGACACAGATTCCTGCAGAGCATCCCAGCTAGATGATGGCTCCTGCAGCTCCAGCAGCACCATGGAGTGCTGTAGCACATGGATAGACCCATGGCCTGATAGGTCAGGTTTGGAAGGCAGATAGACCACAAGGCCTTGGCGGGATGCTGTGTTGAAGAGATCCTGTCTCCTGCAGGGCTTATTATTTCAGGCACAGAACCCACCTGATGCATTTATTTATCCCCTAGGCTCAGTCTGGCTTGTATCCAGCCTCTGCTACATCTCTGCTCCATCTATTCTTGCACCCCAGCTCCAAGACCTAGAGGTCCAAGAGACAGGCAGCCTGCCAGGGCTGTTGGTGTGTGCCCAAAGGCTCTGTTTGCACATGGAGGGGAAAGGCAGCTTTGGGTACAGAGGAAAGCACAGCAAACTCTCTGTCACTATTCCCAGTAACCTGGGCTCAGAGCACAGACTGGGTCAGTCATCCCTGAGGGATCCTGAGGGAGCTCAGGCTGATTTTGCCCATGAACTCAGGAAGAGATGGGTGGGTCATGGGGAAATTTTGGTGATGCCCACCAAGATGTAGGGTTGTTCCCCACCAGGAAAACAAGTTACCCACAAAAACCAGACCCAAGTTGTAGGACTTCTTGGTGGCAGAGGGGTAGATTTTTGCTCAACTTCTAACATTCAGCTATTTGCAAGTACCAGGTAGCACAGGTCTTCCTGGAACACCTGAGCTGTCATTATGGGTCATCCAGGGCTGAAGCAGGCTGCAACCCACTGTGTGACTTGCCTGTAGAGAGCTTCAAGGTCCTTTTCCACAAAAAATAACTCAGAAGCTACTTGGTCTGCAAGTTTCTTCTAAAAGCCAAGAAGCAAAAGTTACTATTACAAAAAATGCTGAAAGGCTGCTTTTGGCAGATTTTCCCTATGAGTGAGTAATGAAAAGATTTTCCCTTTCCCAGCATCTGCTTCATCAGACTGAGTTCTCTTGCTACCGGCTGTTCATTGGCCACTGGCAAATTGAAGTTGCTTTAGTTAAAGCAACAAATAAGCAAAGTATCCAGACACAGCCTGGATTTATCTGTGAGCTGGGATGTTCTTTTCTAATCACTGGTTTATTATTAAAAAATCATTAAAAGCTTAAAAATTATTAAGAGATACCTCACAGTAAGCTCATGTTTAGCTGCAAGTATAAATTATCTCCAGTAGCCTTGCGAAGCTTCTGGCTGCTTTCAGATCTGTTTTCTGATAGTGCCTTCATCTTTTACCAACAGCCTGAAACAAAATTCAGTTTTTATAATCAGTTATTTACAAATCAGTGGTTATGTTTGTGCAACCATTCACGACCCTAATGTTTTTGAGTCTCTTTTTTGAAATACTTTCTATGGCAGAAGAAACTCAGTAAAAATTTCATTTTCCTTCAAAGCTGTATCATTTCCCATGTGATTTAGACCCTTGAGATTCCAGGCAGGAACAGTAATTGGACAAAGGGTTCCAGTTTGGCTGTATGGGGGGAGCCAGAATAAGTGATAGTGAATTACTGCAAGCATTTGCATTTGTTTTCCTGACACAGTTTAAATCTTGACCTGGGCATAGCCATGACTTGTCTGCAGGTAGACATGTACCTATTTGTAAGGAATGTGCTCCTGCTGCATTGCTGCCTTCTTTGAGTTTGCACTCTGCTGAGGCTGGCGTGTGGCTGTGAAAAAATTGTATTTTCAGCCACTCCTTGAAGCACAAATAATGAAAAGTTTAAGCCAGAGTTGATGTCTTGAGGGAAATATTTAAATGGGAAACTGCTTGGCTCAACAGGGGTAAAGACATCCCCAAAAAGCATTTGCCAGAATGATGGCAGAGGGGAAACTGAATGAGGCAGACAATACCCTGACCACATCACAACTATTTTCTAGGAATGTGAGGAGAGAAAATAAGATCTGAACATATCTTCCAAGTCACCAAACCTGATACAAAACATTTTTGAAGGAACTGTGTCTTGGGTTCCTGTCAGATACCTTCTGGTGAAGCTTGCTATGGTGGCCTAGGACATTCCTGATTCCAGGACCAACACAGCCAGTGCCAAGGCAGCAAAGGAGAACATGTACTTGCATTTCACCTGTCTCTCTACTCTGACATATAAATTCAAACTAGTTTAATAAACCCACAAAAGCCTGTGAAATGGGGGTGGCCTGAGAACCAAGCTTTGCTTCCCACTCTGCTGCCACTGCACCAGGGCAGCTTTTAAGGAACCAACAAAGTCATGGGGAATGAGAAGATCTTCCTCCAACAAAGCCCCCCCAAACAAAACACAGGTCACCCCCAGACTTCCATACTGAAAAGCATGAGCTAGCCTAAAAAGGCTGGGAAAGTCAGCATTTCCTTGCCTCTAGTGATGCTATCTCATCCTAACTCACCAAAATCTGCACTATACCTCTGGCTTTCAGTGATCTAAGACAAACAGAAGCAGACTCCATTGAGCCTGTGAGCAGAACCCAGGCAGGGAACAGAGACAACACTACCTAAGTAACCTCTCTGCTTTGTGCCTCTTTGCACAGTGAATTAACACAGCTTGCACAGCCAAAAGCAGGTCTGAAGCATCAGGGATTCTGCCACAGGGGGAAAGTAATAATGAAGCAGTTAATTGAATAAGCCCAGGAATTTTTTTTTTTCCTGCTGGAAGCCATTCCATAAGGAGAATGAGAGGAAGATTTGTCCAAGTGGATTATTTTTTCATGTGACTTGCTCTGTATTATTTTCTCCATTCAGCACTCTTTAGGAACATATTTACACTTGTGCCATCATGCAAAGTCTTTTCTGGTAGATTTTGAACAATCTGTCTTCTCATTGTCAGAATTTGTTTAGTATTGCTTGCAATTACAAATAAGGGTGTTTGTCCCAAAGCATATTTTGGAGTATGTCTTTTGCTATCCCTCATTTGCCACAGTGACCTCCTTTCCAGTCCAGACTGATTTAATTAGCTGGTGATATCTCTGGGCTTTGGACAGCCATGAGGATTTGCATTTCTGATGAGTTTGAATTACCAGATACTTGTATAACTGGCATAGCTCCATAGTTTTTCACTGGTCAATCTCCAGGGCTGAACTTGGATTCCCAAGTGCATCTCACATGACTTTCTGCTTGCCTTCATTCTTTTCAGATACGTTTTTCTGATACAATTTTGGCTCTGTCATTGCTGAGGCAAATGTTCAAAGATTGCTCTCGCCGCCCTTACACTGCTGCACCTCCCTGTTCACACCAAGTTCTGTTCTTATAGAGTATTGCAGGGTCTGAAGAATTCAGGTGGGAAAGGAGTTCTGGGCAGTTCTGGATGTGACCTCAGAAGTTGCACTGCAGCTGGTTTACAGTCCTGCTAACACAGCTCAGGATGAGGCTGGTCTTTGCCCCAAGGGTACATTGCTGGCTCATGCTCAGCTTATCTACCAGGCAGGTGCCCTTTGTCCTTCTGGCAAAGGTAGTAAAATCCATGCTTTGTTCACTCACTTTGCCTGAAATTCTGTCGTCAACTAGTTCAAAAAGTAATTCCCTACTTTTTTCCTGGTGATGAGTTCCTTCTAGTAGAAATAAATTGAAAGTTCTCAGCATGAAGTTATATTTTTTTTTGCTATATCTGAAATGTTCCCTGAAAGCTTTCTTTCCTGGAGTGGAAAGAAAATTGTCTTACCTGAACCTGTGTTAAACAGAAAACATAGTATTTGGTGTTACTGTGCCCAAACTTTCGGATTTATCTTAAGGAGACAGCTATCCTGCTTGGTTTTTTTGGGTTTTTTTGCATGAGTCAAAGGAATTGTAGGGTATCAGTGGGATCCATTTAATTTAACTTCAGCTGGACACAATAGAAATGACTAAAAATTACATATCCATCCCAAGTTAGTCTTAGAGCTTCTTTGAGGATGAGGAATCTCGCTGATCCTAGACTCCTAAGGATGCTGCACCACAAAGAGAACCTCAGCTCTCAGGCAGAAAAAGCAGGGAACTCACAGTACTGCCCTCCATTTACAAGCAAAGCTGATCTTCCTGAATTCCCCTCCCCTGTGCTTTTTCACACAAGGGAGTCCAACCAGCATAGACAGCACATCTCTGTGTGCAACCAGGTGTCCTCAGCTGAGCATTGCAATGCAGCACTCAGACATCCCTACTGAGGAGGAGGAGGATGTCTTCAGCCTGCCCTGAACCCTTCAAAAGGGGTGGGAAAGTTTGCTGAACTCCAGCAGGTTTTTCATACGGTCTTTTGCTGGATTGAGTTTGATAATTTTCAGAATAAGTATGTCTGAATAAGTGTCTGATCCTGCAAAACATCCATATTTTTCCATCTGTCCCCCTGAGTGCTCCTGCTGAGGCTGGGGTACTGCCATGATCACCCCACTTCCCACCATCCTGCTGTTCCCATTTCAGCCTCTCATTTTCACAAAGGCTGAAGGTGACTGTAACCATTCCCTTACCCCAGCTGCCCTATGTAATCCCTGTGTGGTGGTCATTTACTCCATTTTTACGCTTATTACTTTGCTTATTTTCCACATGGTGGTTCCCAGGAGTGGAAGAACATTTTCATCCTCTGCTGATGTGGTTTTCTGCTCTGTAGCATCCACCTCCTTGCTCATCTATAGCATTTGTGTTCTGCACAAGGAGATGTTACCAATTTAACATTTTTCTGTCTTATTTATGCTCCATTTCTCTGTTTCTCTTTATATTTCAGCTGGCATTTGATGTGAAAGAGTGTGTGATCTTGTGTTTAAAATATTCACAAGGACCTGTGTCTCTTCTCAGCTATGCATTTACTGTAGCTGATGGGCACTTCATCAGCTACTCTGAACCCTAATATTTCCATGTGTGAAATACTAAAGCTGTTCGAAATGACTTATTTTTTACTGAGGAGGCAAATCTGAAAGTGAAAAAGGGTTTCAGTTTGGATCAGATCAGAATGAAACTGCTCTGGAAGAAAAGACTGGAACTGAAAGCAGTGCATCTGGTATGGAAATAGGTGATTAATTTCTTCCCAAAATTGTTTCAAACATTTCTGTCTTTTAAAAAAAGGATGCCAAAATAAACATACAAAGTACTCAAAGGTCTCTGCTGTTCTCCTCCAGTGACCCTTTCATGGTATTGCTGAGATGAGAGGGGAGAGCTAAAGATAAATCCATTAATGTTATATAAGATGCTCAGAAATGCCTCTAAATTAATAAAAGTACTTCGAGTTGTACACTTCACATGTTTCAGGAAATCTATTAGCAGTGCCAAGATGTTCTTCCCTCTTTGGAGAATGCTGTGGGAGAGCTGAGCAGGAGCACTGCAGGTGGTTATTAGCAGCAGGTCACCCAGAGCAATTTTCAGGAAGTCTCCATGCTCAAGTGAAATTTTCCATTCAGCACAGCCCACAATAATCCCAAGGGATAAAAGCTTTGTGTGAGGTTCTGAAAAACAGCTGAGCCCCTGCCCTGCCGAGCTGCTTGCCCTTGCAGTGTGGAAACAGAAGGGACATGTGTCTACTTTGGCGGTGCTCACATGAAACCGCCAGCTTGAATCCCTGCTGAAAGTGGATTTGTTTTGCCACACCAAAGCAGAGGGCTGATATTCTCTTTTGGGAGCTGGTGGGATCATGTCCACGCCTCACTGTGCTGGGTGGACAACAAGAGCAGTGGCTCCTTCAGTTGGAGTGCTTGCTCAAGCTCCAGACCAGTGCAGGATGGCAATTAAATTTTTCAGGCATATAAAGCCCTTGGCTTCCTTGCCATCTGCATCCACAGCTGGTCACACATTTCACCACTTCTGGTAGCTCTCCTGGTCTTGCCTGTAATCATGTTGAAGTGAAACTTCATCTGTCAATAGCCAAATTGGTAGCATCAAGGATTGAATGATTGTACTTTCTTCTGAAACAGCTTGGAGGAAAATAAGACATCCAAAGTTGTGGTGAAGTTAGAGATGGTTGCCTTTCAGCAGGAGCAAGAAAAGCCCCTGATTAAGTTTTTGAACAACAGATGGGGCGAATCTTTTGCTTTAAGACTTTGGTACAGCAGGGAATGGGAAGCAGGAAAAAGAGCAAGAGCAGAGAAGAAAAGATACGTAACAAAAAGAGGCAAGCTAAGGAAAAAGAGAAAAATAATGTATTCTGATAAGGTATTTAATGACTTAACATCCGTGCTTTGTTTCCCCAATACACCAGATGCATACAGAGGAGGGCTGGGAAGTTGCTGTCATGTTCAGCTAGACCCAAGCAGCTCCCCCTAGCTCCATCAGAAGTTGAAATGGCTCAGCGCTGCTCAGTTCTCCTGCAAAAATCACAGCAAAAGCAGGCCAAGTGTACTGCCTAAACCTTGTTCAGCTCTCCAAAGGAATTCCCTCCTTTTTGGTGGCTCATGTGCTGCCCGACACCCACCTCCAGGGGCTCTGTACCACTCTGTGCCATGCCATGTGTGCCAATGCCACAGGAGGTGCCAAGGGCAGCCCATCATGGCCATTGCTCCCATGGTCACCATGCCAGAGGAGCAGCAGACCTCGACACCCCAACCCCACACCTCCAGGAGAGTATGGCTGTGTCCTCTCCTGCTCCTCACTTCCTCACTCAGTTCCCAGTAAAGCTGCATAAAGAACTGTCTTCCCCCCACTGCCACCCTGTGAAATTATTGCAGGACTCAGTTTTTCTCTCAGCTGGGGGATGCCAATTTCCTGTTGTGAGGGGAAGAGTTTGGGGGTGTCAAAAGAGACATGAAGTCTCAACTCTGAGCCAGGCAGAACAAGAATTATGGGCTTTTAAACAGCATAGGAAGCACCAAAGTCCCAGGAAGGCAGGGCGCAGACACAGCAGCCCCTCTCCTTCATTTTACCAGAGCTCTTGGGATCTTATGTGTTACCTTTAAACTCAATTTCTTGCATTATTTAAGAACCTCAGATTGTTTCTAAGAAAAAAACGACGCTTTTAAATGTCACCCAGCTATGTATGCTGGGAGTTCTTTGCTACCTGGTGAGAATCTTAATGGTTAAACAAAAAAAATTATACTCTCTGTAAATTCTGACTTTGAGGCAAAATTCATGGTGTCTGGGAACCTGACTGAGGACATTTTAGCACCTGGGACTTGCAGGACCATATTCAGTGTGACTTGGTTTTCCTGGGAAGCAGACTGAGACCTTGCCACTGATTCCATGTAATCAAGCCTTGTATTAAAACACTGCTTTTTCCTCAGCACCCTCTGTGTTAGTCACAGCAATTCCTTTGGGACAGTATTTCTCCCAAGAGAGTAACCTGGGCTATTATGTCTAACCCAAAGGGCTGCACTGAGAAATTCCTGATATACTGAGCCATATCAGAGTGGGTGGATTAAAAAGTAATATGTGGCAGTGTCTGGAGGCTACACCTCATGTTGCTGTCAAACACCTTGTCAAGGGGAGAGAGGTTTCTCTAATATTAAAATAACAGCACTGTCTTCCATTGATAACATCTGACTTCAAATGTCCCACAACCAGGTCAGATTTAATATCGAATCAGAGAATCCTAGAATATTTTGAGTTGGGAGGGACCTTTAAAAGGCTATCTACTTCAGCCCCACCACAATGAGTAGGGACATCTTCAGTGAGATCAGGCTGCTCAGAGCCCTGTCCAGCCTGACCTTGGAAGTTTCCAGCTACAGGGAATTAACCACCTCTCTGGGAACATTGCCAGTGCGTCACCACCCTTATCATAAAAAAACTTCTTCGTTATATCTAATCTAAATCGATCCTCCTTCAGTTTTAAACCATTACCCCTTGTGCTATTGCCTCAAATTCGAAATCAAATGTGGCTGGGAAAGGACTCAGTGCTTGCCTTCTCTATCCCACCTCCAGAGCTGTAACATGACACACAGGACCAGCTAACAAGGGTAATTAACTTTCCACAGTGGGCTGGGGCTGTCAGGTGAGGGGAAGGAAGCCTGAGCCTATTAACACAGAAACTTCTGAGGTGGGGGCTCTTTCCCTCCCTCTCCCAAGGGGACACCGTGGTTGTGAGACCACGCAGAAGCTCAGAGCTGTCCTGCTTTGCAGCTCGCTTGCAGGGGAGCCCTTGCTGCCCTTTGCTGTATTCCATGGTCATGCAGGTGAATGCATCTGCAGGCTTAAGGTTAATGGATTGCTGGAGGGGGATTCCTGGGGCCAGGGAGCAGCAGCGAATGGAGAACTCTCGGGGAGAGCTGCCTGAGTGTGCTGCGCCTCCTCTCTGCAGGGCACCCTCCAAGTCACATCTCAGGACAGACCGAGGCTCCTGGGGTGCTCAGGGTATCCCTTCAAACAGGACTGAAGGAGGAGTGACAAAGCCCTGCCTGCTGCTACCCACATCCCCACGAAAGGATTTGAAATCTGAGGTGCCCAGTGCTCACACAGCCCTAGCCCACAGCTGGGGTTGGAAACAGGCCAGGAGCTCGGGTTTGCAGATAGCAGAGCGTTTTACAGATCCTCTCCTTGCAGCTGTCACAATCCTGCTGGACACTGGGGCCAAACAGCACTTTGTCCCCAAATCACAGCCCTGCATGGGAGATTTGGGGCTGCCTGGGCTGAGACAGTGGCATGTGGGGGTTGTTGGCAGTAGGTTTCAGAGTTGCTCTCCTCCCTTGCACCAAATAGATTTCTTGAGGGTGTAACGCACCCTAGCACTTTAATCCTCCTGGGGATAAAGTGGATTACAATGCTATTTGGCTGGCCACTGGGTGCAGAGCCAAACTGTTATAACAGGATTCAAATCCCTTCCCTAAGCCAGAGTAGATTTGCTTGCTGATTTAAAAACTAGCCAAAAGACAGCTTGGACCCATAAACCGTGTTATGACCCTTCCAGAATATAAGATTGAACTGTTTTATGACCTTGTTTGAATATTCCTTTTTGTAATTCATCAAATTCCTTGAAGTACTACAGAAGTGGAGACTGGTGTTTTTTCACAAAAATACTGTAAACACACTTTTTTATTATTTAAAAGAACAGTTTTCACACTCCCCAAAGAGTTAAAAATTGTGTGTAAAAAGTTGTAACTCCTTGAATAAGGAAGAACTGTTTTATCTAGCCATATGCAGCATCTCATGAAGCATCAGCACCTGTCTGGAATGTGATTGCACACTGCTGTCCCCTGCCATGTGAGGATGGCTATAGGGACTGGGACTGATGCTAAGGAGTGAGGATACCTCTCCTCAACTTCACCTTCTTTCCAGTTTGCAGTTCTGGGGAGAATTGTTATTGAGAGGGGACAAATGTACAGGAATTCACTGAGCCTCACCCTCTGCAGGGTCGGAAAGCCCTGCCCCTTTCTTCCATGTAAGTGGGCGACCTTTAAACTTCCCCTGCATGCTGGGACCTGCAGCCAGCAGCATAAGTGTTACTCCTTTAATCTGTATGGTTTTGGAGGGAGCAGCCACCTGGCTAGAGAGCTCTGTTGCCCAGCTGTGCCTGTCCAAGGGAAGATGTCAGGTTGACCACACGCTTTAAGGAAGACAGGTTGCAAAGTAATGGATGTAATATGACTGAGGACTAAGGTGACCTATAGAAGTGTGGTAAATAAGTGGTTTTCTCTGCTTGGCAAGTGAATTTTGATCCCAGCATAGCACTGTGCTGTGAGACGTTGCTATGTCTGGGAAAGCTTTGTAGGAGGACAAAGAACAGAACACAGCAAGAAGGACAAAGGCTCCAAAACAAACACCCCTTCCCATCCATACTCCTGCCAAAATGACACAACAGAGGGGGACAGTTGCAAAATTGTCTTTCCTTCTTAGAGTCACCCATGTCAGCCTGTGGAGTGCAGGGAAAATAGCAGCAGATCAATAGAGGTGTCTCTGCTGACACTTTTACCATCTTGCCCTTTAAGAAACACAGAAATGTTCATCAGCCTTTCCAATTAATGAGCCTTTCAGTGTGTTTCTCTCTAAGTGTGTGCTTGTCTACCAACCTCTGGATCTCTCATAAAAGCAGAGGTAAGTGGCTGGCTCTGGTCATTGTCAGAGGTCCAGGGTGTGATGATGATGACAGTGTTCTGGCATAACTTTACAGGAGTTCCCCTTGGGCTAGCCCCCTTGTCTTGGTCTGTGACAGCAGAAGCTGGTGCAAACTTCCCTGGAGAGCACCAGGTCTCCCCTGTCCTCTGCTGCTCACTGAGTGCTTTCTGTGATGCCACATCTCTGACACACACACAAATGATCACCAGCCACGAATCCTCCTGTGTGGGCTGAATCCCACTACCATCCCTGAGCACTCCCTTGGGTGGAGGAGTGAAAATGGAGGTCCTGCAGCAATTGATTTTAATGAAGTTATGTGCGTTGGCACTGATTGAGGACCTGGCCTGTGTGAAGGATGTCAATGTGCATAATCACACCGGAGTGTGATGCCTGCCATTTATCATTTGCACCAATCAGCCAGGAGTCCCCTTGCAGCAGCACTGTGGAGATACAGAGTAAAGCAATCCCTTTGCAAAGGGCTTACAATTTTGGAGTAAGCACAAACATTTAAGCCTTGAAGAAAAGGGAGAGAAATGACATTGCTCCCAGCCCTTGTTTCCTAGCAGGTTTGTATTCATCGACCACGAACCTTAATACAGTTTTCACTCCACTTGTCAATTGTTAAGATAGATTCGGGGGCTGTCAACAAAATGTTACAGTTGAAAAGACCCAGCTAGAAATAATAGACTAAGAAACATCGAAGTAGTCATAATACTGTAAACCACCACAGAGGAATAAGTTTGGCCCTTTCACCTTTCATGGTCCCTTAGAGGTCTTTTGAGAGCAGCAACAGCCTCCCTGTGCATCCCTGGAGGAGAAATGGGCACCCTGAGAAGGAGGTTCACCCGGCTTGACTTTGACCCCAGGTTTTGGACAAGGTGCCTTGCTTGCCCATCACCAGCAGGCTCCAGCTGGCCCTCAGGCTGCTGTGGGTGAACAACTGTGTCATGCTGGGCACAAAGGGACCTGATTCCCACCTCTCCTCTGGATGCTGCCATAAAGTGGTGATGCATTCCTGATGCAGCTGGAGGGAAGCTGAACACCTGGGGAGCACATCAGAGCCAAAGCCCACCATATTTATGTGGCTGGTTGTGAGCTGGGTACCCTGGGAGCACTTGCAAAACACTTTTCATTCTACAGTTTGAGGGGTTTATCAGAGCAGAGGGTTTCTCGCAGCTTGTTCAACTGAATAGTGCCTCAACAGGCTCCTGTGAAGACACCTGTGCCATTGGGTTCCCAACGAAGCCTTATCAGGGAAGCAATTCCCACCCAGGTCAAGCTGGGGCTTCACTGACACACCAGACCTTTTCCTAGAGGGTCCTGTTTGTTTCCAAGACAGCTTTGCCTTCAATGCCTGCATTCAAATGCTGCCAAGGCAGTACTGAGATTTTTGTCTTTCTGCCACGCTTTTGTTCTGAGCAGAGAAGAGCTTGGCCATGAGGGATTTTAGCAAAATGAAATGCCCTATGTGTTTAACAGAGCTGCAGCTCCTGCCATAGCAAACGTGCAACTCAGCAGGACCTGAAATGATAAACTTGGGTCTAGTCTTAGGTAACAGTGGAGAAATAGTCACCCCCCTGTATGCTTATGGGACATTATCAGACAGTTCCACTGGCACTGAAATTTTGTTGGGACCTGTTGTGTGTTGACAGCCTTTTTCCTGCTTACTTTTTTTTTTTTTTTTTTTTTTAAATAATTAAAATTATAGATGAAAGTAGCAGGAGACAGTCACATAAAAGGGTTGAGCACAGACTTGAATTCACTTACAAAAGCTCAGCTATTCCTTTTACCCATTCAGCAGACAACCAGACCCTGTCAGATGATGGCAGGGCTGTGTGTTTTTAACTTCCCTTGTGAGGAGCGCGGTGCCGGGAGAGGCGAGCCCGCACCCCAGCTGCTCATCCCCCGGGAATGCCTGCCCCAGCCGGCGGGGCTCAGAGCACAGCCCTGCGGGAAAACCCTCCCTGAAACGCTCTTCCTGCCTAAGCACAGCCTGAGACGGGAAAAGCGGCTGTGCCCTTTTTTTGTGAGGTGATGCTGTTCTGAAGAGGGATTTACTCCATCAATGGACTTCCCAGGGACCAGGAGCTCGGGAAAGATGCTTTCTGCGACCCCTCCAAGTACCTCACAGCGACCCTTGCAGAGCCAAAAATAAGTTGTCCTGAATTAAATTAATTTCTAAGCTTGCACCAGGATAGCGGAGCTACCTCGTAAGTCAGGTCAGCAAGGACTTCTCACGAAACAGAAGCCACTTCATTAAAGTTGGTCATTCACTAGTGTGATAAAGTAATTAAAGCCTCCTGATTGCTTTCTCCCCCTGCTGCTCCTTCTCTACTACAAACATGAAGGCTCTGGTATAGATGGAGCTGTTGACACTTAGTAAAAATTCAGAACTGTGCAAGTAAAAGAAAGGTTTTTATGGGGACTATAAATAGTTTTGCGTTAAAGCAAACGCGTTCTCCCTCCTAAAATAGATTAACCTTGCAAACAGCTTAAGGACAGCTTCAGCGGCAGAGGAATGCCTTCAAGTGCCCCCGGGAGACAGGAGCAGCCGGCTTTCCCCCGAAAGAGCAAACGACAGCGGAGGACATCCCTCTACTGCCACCCCCTCTCTTCCTGGTCCCCACTGCCTGGCAGCATCTCTCTGTGCTGGGGTGTCAGCCTGGGAGACCACACAGCATCCTGCTGCTAGAAAGGGACGTCAATTCATCCGACTAACTTCTCCAATCGTTTTTACCAAACGCTTGCAACATGCACGCTCGTTGTGTGGGTGAAAAGGATGAGGAAACTTTGGGGAGGGGGAGCCGCGACTTCCCACCATCGCTCGGAGCAGTGGGCTGCTTCTCCTTTGCTCCAGAGGGAATCACGCATTCAGACAATGCAAACATCCTCCCTGCAAGGGCTGAGAGTGTTAACAGCACTCTCCCCTTGCTGCCAGAGCGTAATTTCATTCCCTGCGGAGAATCACGGGTGGCGGTGGTGGCAAAGACGAGGAGATGTTAGAAGAGAAAATATGTTTTTAACTCACCTTGAGGCTGTGTGTTGGGTTGACGACGCAGACAAGTTGCCCGGCAGCTGAGAAAACCCTCTTTGCCTTGTAGTGCTGAAACCGCAGGTGAATAAGATCTAAGACAGCCCCAAAGCACTGGGTGAAGAAAAGCATCACAACTTTTGGCGTTGCTGCTGCTGCTGCTGCTGCTCTGCTGCTGCTGCTCTGCTGCTGCTGCTGGCAGTGGGCAGGGGAAGCAGCCGGGGAGCTCTGGAGTCCTTGAGCCCGGGGTGGGAGCGTAGTCAGCGAGAGCTACTCTCCAGCACAGCTTAGCATGCCTTCATATTCATCATCAAAATAAGACGGGAAGAGGCTTGCAGCAGCGGGGTGGCCAATGGAAAGGACAGGAATGTTATCCTTGAGGTCCGGAGACAGCCAATAACAAATGCCTCCCCTCCAGAAACTCCCTGATGAATTGAGCCTGGTGGAGAATGTATTATTGAACATTACCATACATCAGCACATTGCATTTATCTTGTGATTACAGCCAGTCATACGTAAGGCTGTGGAGATATGCAGGCAAAATTGATTGCTTAACATCTCCATTTATTAATTGCCTTAATTTAACAAAGGAGAGCTTGGATAGCGAAACTACGTGTAAGGCGTAGGGAAGAACCCCTCCGGTGGAACTGTTAGAAAGTAGCAAAAATAGGTTAAGCAGACTATGTTTTACTGAGGGAGAGAAATCAAATATGCAAGGAGAGTTACAGTTCCTTGCAGGGGTTAAGCAGAAGTAGAGCTTGCTACATAAATAGATTCTCGTCTGTGCATTCACAGGCTTCAATTTGGATTTTCACTGCTCTGAAGTTTTCTAAATTTTATATCCTGCTACTTCACAAGAGTCCCAGCACACAAATAACATTTTCCCCATCATTGAAAATAGGAGAGGTCAGGTCTCAGGTCTGGTGTAACTTGGAATAACTCCATTTAGAGACAGCAATGTTTTCCTGATTTACACTTGCTGGTGGATCAGGTCTGTTGGACACAAAACATGGTAATTACTGGATGCTGGAACTATGGGAGCATAAAAAGGCACAGAGCATGCTTCTAAAAATAATGAAATACGTGATGCATGAGAGCACACACACACACACACACACACAGAAACTTGCACTGAGGGAAAAGTGGCTTTTAAATCGACAGAATAATTAAACATGCAGAAGGCTTTTCCTTGTCATTCATCTGCATATCAGTGAGCAGGAAATTACGAATTAGCCATTAGATAGTCCTAGGCATTAAAAAGGAATTAGGGAAGTGCAACAAAGATAAACATGCTTTTAGGTATTATTACCAATGTGTATCTCCCTTGGTGGGCAGGGTTCCTTTTCGAGCCATTGAGTCTCATTAAACTTGAGTCCCTGTAACCTGGTGTTCTGGGAGGTGACTGCTCTGAAGCAGCTGAGGGAATCAGAAAGCACATTCATTTCATGGGACAACCCTGTGTGATACGTTGCTCTGCTTGTTAATAAATCAAAGAGAGTTAATTTAATTAGCTCTCTGCCAGAACTTCCTATCAGGGTGCTATTTAGGCTTGCTAGCTAAGTACTCGGATGGCTTATTTAGCCTTGGTAATCCTTTTTCCCTTCAAAGCAGAACAGAGAAAAGTAGCTTTTCATTAATTTTTTTTCTTCTTTTTAAAAGTGAGCCCCATGCTGGGGGTGAGGCTGCTGCTGCGGACAGAGCAACCCCCGTACAGCAGGGGAATTAGCCTGGGACTGTATTGTCACAACTGCCTGTTCCTAAATCAATACTGCAATCCTGGCTCTGCCAGACTGCAGAGAGGCTGTGCATGGAGGGAAAAAAAAAAAAAAAAAAAAAAAAGCCTGAGTAGATAAATAAGTGAAAATTATGAGTACTGGAACAGCTGATTACACAACCCCCAAAAACACGTTAAGAATGGGAGGAATATATATCTCTCAGTTCCTAACATTGGGTTATAAATGAGAACAGGAGATAATTTTTTGCAGTGCTGAGTGACACTTTGAGAATATTTTCAGACAGACTTGAGGACAAGTGAGTGAATTGATTTGCTTAAATGTATTCTTTCTCTCTCTGTTCCCAAAGTAACTGTGAGCCTCCAGCAATTTATTATTTGTTTTTTTCCTGATTTGTAGTTAGTAGCTACACAAATCTTGATACCAGGAAATTTCACTCTGCAAGTTACCAGTGCAAGTATTCTGCCATCAAAGACATAAATGAGCTAAAGGTCCTTGCTATTTACTCTGGTTATTGCCACCTGAATCCCTGGAGATCATTTCTGTTTGACTAAATGCTTAGACTTGGGGAGCACCACCATATCCATGGGCAGCAGAGATGGAACCCCCCCATCCCTGCACTCCTGCTAACCTCAGGGCTCTGGCAATGCTGTGATTCACCCCCCTTGAGACCTAGCTGCCTTACAGGATTGGCAGGAGGGGTATCCCTGATCCCACATTACATAGGATCGTCCTCAACCTGGAAACGTGTTCATGAGTCTGGGCAGGTGTACAAAAAGGGTTGTCATTCTCCAAAGAAAAAAAAAGACCAGAGTCAAGGATGGGTGAGGCACCTTTGAAGTGCCCAAATCCCTGTGTGCATGTGTGCCCATCATACTTGCTACATGTGACCTTCTGAGAAGCATCTATCTGCCACCAGTGTCTGTGGGGGAGGATGAAAATGAGCATTCAGTGCACCTGAAGGTAACTCAGTGCAGGAGTTCACAGTCATGGTGGCACATCTGGAAAATATTTTACTGCCCATATTTTGTCCAGAGACTCCCACATGGCACCTGCTTACTGCATTTCAACACAGGACTTTAAACACCTGCTTGATGAGGGACCCTACACCCACCAAGACCCAGCAGCTGGCTGTGCACTGCAACTTCTCTTGCCAACAAAGCATCAGCAGCATCGTCTGGCATGCAGGTGTGGATGCAGCTCTTCTGCTTTCACACACGGAGGCTTTGGACCAGCATAACTCCTTTAATCTGAGTTCATGGTGGTCTCATCCAGGCTTGGGAATCCAAGGTCTGCTGCCCCACCTGGCCTCACACCATGGAGCAGGTCTATAATGTCCTTATTTAGCTGTATGGATGCAGCCAGAGAGAGGAGAAACCCGTTCACCCGCAAGGGGCGCTTGGTGAATCCCAATTCACTGCCGGTCGCAAATTCCTGGTGACTGCAACCCTTACTTCCAAGATGGTTAATTCTGTGGCAGACAAGTGGGAAGTGGCAGAAGTCCATGAGCTAAACCACCATTAGGATCCAGATTTTGCCAAATTAGCGGCTCAAGTGGCATCACTGTAACACGCATGGGGTTATAATGCTCTATCCGCTGAGCTGCTGCTGCGGCTGCGTCAGGTTTGTGCGACAATAGGATCAGCCAGACACAAAAACCAGCTGCAGAGCAACAGCCTCACAGTTTTCAGGCCAAGCTGCCAAGGTGAAAGGAGAATGCTCGTGGGACACCTCAGGTGTCCAGGCACTGTGTGACTTGGCAGGATGATAGCCTGGGAGATGTGCTGCTCCGTCCAAACCCAGCATGAGATTTTGGGTTTTATCCGGATTTGTTTGTCTTTCTGACCGGGCACTTTTGGGAGTGACCTTCCTACATGCTGCTTTCTCTCTTCAAAAGCCATAGAGGAAACCTAACCTGCCATGGACAACATCAGCATTAGTCTTTATACCAAGAACAGGAGAGCAGATGCTGCTCAGGGTATCATGAGTGTCCATTCAGGCCCCTTACCAGCCTGCCCATGTTTCGGAATGCTGGTAGGATTTCTGGCAAGACTGGCTGATGCAGGACGTCCTCTGGCTCCACTCGTGTTTCCCTGAGAAAGGAACCAGGCCAATCTAACCTGCCACCTGGCTGGGACATCTGGCAGTTTTCTGCATCCTTTGGATGCAAACAATGTACAAAGCTTCGTGTGCTCTCCTGGCTCTCACAGCAGGTTTTGAGGAGAGGTGTTTGCACTGTTACCATTTTCCTGTTCACACCAGTGCAGTTACAAGGAAGACAGAGCTGCTTACAGGCATGGAAGAGAATTATAGGTCTCCCCCAAAAAATGCAGGGAGGGGCTCCCTCCTCTCATCTTCTTGGGTGACTGTGGTGATGGGAGGTGAGAATATAAGCAGATTTTTTTCTCTTATTTAATAATCATCTGCCTTTTTTCAAAAGCCAAGTGTTGTCAGAAGTTGTTTTCTTTACCAAAGATCTTTATCTGTGGTGAATTATTTTGCCAAATAGGTTTTCAGAAATCCATTTTGACTCCATTCATCGATATAAGCAATAGCTGCCCAGGAACTGTACACATGCTTTAAGAAGAAACTGATCCCAAATGTCTCAACAGTTTTTATTTTCTCAGAAGAACAGCTTTCATTGGGCAAGAACTATCAAAAGCCGCCTTTTAAGCAGTTAAATAACACGCCAATTAAGATGTCAGTGATAAATGCCACAGACAATCTTACAAAACTTGTGAGAAAACAGAATTTGCTGAACTGTAACCAATTTTCCAACTCTGAGCTTCTTCCCAGTGTTTCCTGAGCACTGCCTTTCTGCTCCCTCTGGGCAGCTCACCTTCAACCATGTATGGTTCTTTGCCATCAGAGCTCTTTTTCAACGCTGCAATCCAACACCATCCTTGGAATAACTGGGGATGCATGCTGCCATTTTTTAACACTCTTGGGCCATGTCTCCCCCATCTGTCACAGAACAGAAGTCGTTTCTGCACCCCCTGGCCACCTGCAGAGCATCATCACTGCACAGCTGCTGGACTGGTCTCTTCCCTGTTAATCTTCCCTTTGGCAGAGACTTAAATTTCTTCCTGGTATTGGAGGGCACTGATGTGGCAAGATGTGTTCTTCTTTTATTCCTCTCAAAGCCATCCTTCCTATATTAATATTAGCACTACATGAGTTTTCTAGTTGTTGGGTCAAGAGGGAAATTCTTCATTTCTCCTTGGGGTACATCTGCTGCCGAGGGAAAAATGTTTCTGCTTCTACCGTCTTAATTTTGTCCTTTCACACAGCTGCATTAGGTATTCTCTGCCTTCCTCTGCTCGCTTATTAACGGGGGAGTTTATGGCAATATCTCATGCCACTTCTCTGCAAATGTTATACCCGAGAGAGCACCTCCTTTAACTCTCACCAGCAAGCCAGCAGCTCAATAAAGGCACTTCACATTTTCATGCTGTTACTAGATAAAGTAACTGCCATCATTTCCTATTCATAGTGGTTGCCTGGTGCCCAAATTACCATAAAGACCTATTGCTTTCAATTGCCAGCCTAACAGTGCCCACCGGAGACTTCTGCTGCCCCAGGCCGTATGGGCTGGCTGGCTGGACCTTATCTGCCTTCAGTCTCCTGGCTTTGGAGAGAAAAACCTCCGGGAGCCACAAGTGATGGATGGAGGGGGCTCCTTCTCCTGCCGACAGCGTGAGCAGCGGCTTGTTCAGAGGCAGCCTCTAACTCTGAGGAGGTTCTAAGGGATGAGGAGCTTTTCCATGGCTGGGAGGCCTGCCTGAGAGGCTGTCCCTGCCCCTCTCTTTGCTCCCAAAGCTGTGCTGAGCCGGGGGAAGCGGCAGTCGGCGAAGCAGGCAGGCGGTAGCGCAGCTGCTGCCCTTTAATCTCCTCCGTGAGCTCTCAGCTCCAGTGCTGGTGTGTAATCAGGATGCTGGAGGCCTCCCTAGGAGCCTGCCAGAGTCCCAGTGGGCTTTTTTCAGCCCAGCTGCTTTAAAACACACCAGAGAGACACGCACGGGAATGTGCAGAGGATGGACAGGTAGCAGGAAGGAGATGGACTCACTGTGCTCATGTCAAAGGGTGAGAAGATTTTTAGGACTGCAGAGGAGCCCTGATGAACCAGGTACTGCTGCTCCAATCTCCCCCACCAAGGAGAAGGGCACGTAGAAAAAGAGGTGGAGGGTTGTATCCAAGCGACTCAGCAAGACAGAATGCTAAATCCCTGCACTTCTGGGTCACAAGAATGATAAATTATTCAGGCTGGGAATGGTTGCACAAGTGCCTAAATTTCAGACCCCTTTTCTAAATTTCAAACCACTTTTCATGAGACAGATTACAGCAGTAATTCCCTTCCCTTGTGGTCCTGGTGAGACCAGGGGCCACATTCACTATCAGAGGGTCGCTGCCATCTAAAGGCTCACAAATCCCACAGATGACCACTGGCCAAGAGGCACATGTAGCCTTTCCAAATCTGTGTTTAGCCATTTGAAAAATGTGCCTGCCAGTGCCAGAGTTTCTGAGGTTTTGCTGCAGAGCTCAATTAGCTAATGGTGCAGAGACTGGGGAGCAATGAGGATGAGAGGCAGCATTCAGTGCCAAGTGCTGTTAAGATGATTACCATGTCCCAGCATGTCACCAGAGGCGCCCATCCTGCATGAGCTGCACCCAGGAACAGCTTGCTTGGAATGTGTCCTTTCACATCTGCACAAGTACCAAAGGCATTCTGGCAGCTGGTGGCATTTTTCCAGCCTACAGCTAGCTTAGGTTGAGCCCACAGAGATCAGAGGTGGTGCAGAAACTGCCCAGAAACTACACAAAAAAAGATGCTGAAGAAGAAGGGCCTCACCTGGAGGACCAGATCTTCTTCCTGTGCTCACATGTGGTGCTCCCATGACACCAGTGGCATTTGTAGACAGGTATCTGATGGCAAAATTTCACTCTTAGACTGTTTATTTCACCCTCAGGGTACTCTCAGAAGGAAAAACCGAGGTGGCTCCCCTCTGTTTCATCCCTCCCTGAAACCAGTTCTGGGGCTGTCCTTCAGCTCAGTGTACCCTTGTGATTGTGCTGAATGAAGTGGACATGAAGCAGACCGATGATTGCCATTGCCAGCTGCCCAGGGCAGTGAAAGCCACCCAGCTCCCTCTGGGCAACGTTCTGCAGGGACTGTCTCCCTGTGCCTCTGGATTAACATCTCACAAGTCAGACACAGGCTGAGGAGTCCAGGATCTGCATCACACAGCCCATCTGGCCTTGGATAATCTGGCGAACACCACAGTGAGAAATGCTGGGGAGAGTTTTCCAAATATGACCTTTTGTTCTTTGCATCCCAGGAAGAAGAGCAATGCTGTGCAGTGCTTTAGGCATGGCTGGAGTCATGAACAGGACAAAGGATGTTGGTAAAGCAGTGGAGAGGGGCAGAAGGTGAGAGTTAGGGGGGCAGGAGTTCTGCCTATAAATAATTCACATTCCTCGTGTGGTAAAAGAAGATATATCTGGAGTTATTAACCTTGGTTATAAACCCTTAATTCACTATTTCTGTGGAGCAAGACAGCACTAGTTCCCTTCGTGCTGGTGGGCATGTCATGCAGAGTCCCTCTGGGCAGGTAACTCCTCACCATTACAGGCTTTCAACAGTGCTTGAAGTAAATTTAAAACATGTAGCACTGGAAATGACAACAACCGAATGAATACTTGCAGCCACATCACATTCTTGGTTTCCCTGGGGAGAGCAGTTTTCAATACTGACTGTTTTGGGGCACAGCCACATGACAGACCTTATTGCGTTTCCCCCTGTGTTTGTAAATTTAACTAAATTAATTTGATTTATATAGTCAATAAACAGGTGCTGCTGCCCCATGCTCTCAGACACAACTGTCAAGTGGACGGCTCCTGCAGCCACTTCTCCACCAATAATAATTGACATCTTTTAGTGGAAAACAATAATTTTAAGGGGCAATGGTCCTAATTGCATAATGTCTTGATGGTGGCTCTGTTTTCCAGAGAACAACTAATGTTTTTAACAACGAGATCAGTTTTCATCCCTGGGGATACAGCCACCTCCTTCCTGGAATGCTTTTCATGCTGGGGGACGCTGACTGAAACCAAGAGCAATGTTGTCAGCACAAATCCCAGCTGACACCATGCGCTCCTGGCTGTGATACAGCCAGCTCCCGAGGGGCCAGCAGAGCCTGACCTTGGGCAGAGACCAGGGCTGAAAGCTTCCGGCCTGGGATATAACTCTGAAAATTCCCTGAGCCTGCTCTCCAAGGGTTTGTCCAGCAAAGAGACTACTTTGAGTGAAATGTCTTGATGTGAAAACATCCCTCTGCTGGCAGTAATAGCTGAGGGAGCCTTCCCAGTGTGATTTATGTGCAGTAGCACTGGGACTAAAACTGTGTGTGTTGATCCCCATGGCACACCACACTTGGGCAGTAATTCAAAGCCTGATTTCCTTTCTTTGGGGGCTCAGTGTTCCAGCTGCTTTTCGGCATTTCTTACCAGGAGTCTAAGCCCTCAGTAAAACTGAGCATTCAGATGGCTCAACACAAAACCCTAAAGCAAGTTCTCAAGACTATCCTGACTGTGTCTTGACCTATTGCTAGTAAATAAACAGCTCCTGCAGATCTCTCAGCAGTAATTAGCCAGTGGACACCAAACTGCTCCTCCTCAAGCCCTTCCACCACTGCCACTTTCCCTGCGAGCTGTCGCCTGCCATCAAGGAAAGCCCCAGTGAGCAGATGAGCCCTGACCTCCGGCCTCGAGGCCACCGTGCTTCGGCTCAGGGGGTCTCAGGGGGCTTCCTTCCAGAATGCACATTGGTTTACATTTAAAATGGCAATTTAAAAACCATGATACAGCTAACACCGAAAACACGACTTGTTTGAAAGCAATCCCTGTCACGCAGCATAACAATGGCATGCCTCAGGGTTTGCCTTGTTTTGTTGTTTTGTTTTTTTAACATAAAGATATCAAATGATCAGCTGACTCTCATGGTGTTATTTCACCTCTCCATACGAAGCAAGCCCATCAGACACACTTTTCTTAATTACTCAGCAATCCCACTGAGATTCATTTATCTCCAAGGTTAAAATATGCCAGGCACTAAAAGTACAAACCAAATGATTGTATTAAAAGTTTGCCAGGAGGAGTATCAGCTTTTTACGGGTGTAAACTTCCCTGTTTGAACGATTCAGAAATGTGGCTGTGATATATTCAGTTTAATTATTTCTTTCAATGGCTTTATAAATGTCTTTTCTACTATCTGCAAGCAGTCTACGTCTCTTTTATATACGACATGTTTGTTTTTAACCAAAAGCAAATCAATAAAGGGACTCCACTTTTTATTTAATGTTACTGTTGGATGGCTGCACACAACCAAAAACTCCATGAATATAAGCTGAATCATAAAAATCCAAACAGCTACTTAACAAAGCATAAAAAATAGATGCCAAGCCTTTGTTTTTTGGAATTAGGTTATAAACCATGCCCCTGCATCTGAAATGCAAACTGTTGAAATGCAAACAGCAGAACTGGAGGATAAGGCATGAAGCAACATCTTCCTGGCATGGTGGCTTTGAATCAAAGTCCAAGAGGAGTCATCCTGCCTCGGAGAGCACCTACCAGCTGTCCTGGCCCATGGCCCATCATAAGAAAGGAGGAGATGGTTCAAAGCACAGTCTCAAAGTTCTGACTGGGAATTATTTTCCCTCAGATTTTTATTTTTCTTTTTTTTTTAATCCCAATATCATTCAGCCCCTGATCCAGTGTGCAGCCCAGGGATTGCCACTTTGTCTCCATTTCTGCTGTACCTGCTGAGGGTGAAATGTTCCAGTGCGCAAGCACAAAAGGGACAAAGTCATGAGGGAGAACCTCATCCCTCTGGTGATCTTGGCTCCTTTTAACAACATACATTTCCTTTTAGCAATGGAAATAAGCACACCTTTCTTCCTCCAAAACAGCACTGGAGGAGGCTTGGCCACCCTGTGTCTCTTGGCCCTTTGGTGCCTGCCTGAGCCTGCCTGGGGCTGAAGCCCTTCAGCAGGAGGGCAGAGCTGTGGGCTTGGGGACAGCATGGTCACATCCCCATGGCAAGCTTTGGGCATAGAGCCAGTCTGGGTGCTCCAGGGTGAGGCACCCACGGCACCCTGACCTCACCTGCAGGGGCACTCACACCACACACAGGTATCCTCAAGCCCCCTGGGAAATCCAGCCTTTCCCAGCCTGTGCACTTTTCACTATCACTGTCCCGTTCATCTCCCACTGCCAGTCTTGGAGCAGTGATTTCTTGTCTCCTGTCGCTTGTCGGGGTCCATCCATGGGTGAGAGGGGCTTCTCTACCTCAAAGGCCAGGGCAAGGAGAGTGGGGGAGGAGGAACACAGCACTCAGACTAATTCACACTTAGCAGCTGTTGCCAGTATTACTGGTTTCCATCATGAGGAAGGTGAGCAAAGAAAAAAAACTTAAATGGCTTTTGCTTCTTGTACATCTGATTTCTCCACTGTTTGCAGATCCCATCAATCCATTTCTCCTGAAGAAGAGAAACTCCTTATAGATGGTTTTCCAAGGCTTTGTGATTAATGTAATCGGAGCCCTGGTGGGGCTGATTTGTGTTAGAATGTCAGTCTCATTTGTAGGTAACGTGGGACAGAGCCACTCCACTTCACTTTGCTGGGCTGTAGCACAGTCAGATCTGCTCTAGATGCACTTTGTTACCGCCAGAGGTGCCCTCAGGGCTCTACATCAATTTGCAAGTTCTTAGTCACTGCTACCTCTTAACCCTCTGACCACCGGGATATTTGTATGTTCTAAGTTAAATAAGCTGTATTCGGCGGCTGCCTGGGGTGAAGAGCAATTTCTTTAGTTAGTGGATCCTAATTAACCAGGTCTGAGTAAGGCAGACGAACATATCCTGGTAATAGTGCCATTGCACATTGATATTTCAGCTGAGGATCTCGGGGATCTTTATGTGACATGCAGGGGACAGGGTAGGGGGGCAGGTGGACAGTGAGTGTGAGTGTCCCTCTGTGGGTGGGCACAGGGGTGGAGAGACCCATTGCTGCCTACAGCAGAAGCCTGGGCAGGGCCTGGAAGTTTCTCTCAGTGCTCCACTCCTATTTCCAGCTCCAGCCTTCTCCTGCTTCCTAGAGTCAGAAGTACCTGGGGAATCTTAGTTAGTTAGTTCCTTTTCTCCCAATCCACAAGCATCAAGAGATCCTGCTGCTCTCTGGGACATCTGAAGGATGCTGAGAGCCTTCTGCAGGGCTGAGCCAGGGAGCGCTGACCCTTTGACCACGCACTGACCCTTCGACAGCAGCACCACCCCTGGCGCTGGCAGACAGGGAGGGAGAGGGGCGTTTTGGGCACAAGGAGGCAAAACGAATGGAAATGAAACGGGGTAAGAAAGGAGCTAAGGCTTATGTGTGACTAGATCTGCCAGACTGGTGAAGAAAATTGTCCTTGATGTTTTCCAGTGAAAAGCAGCTTTTGCACTCAATACACGTTTGCAAGTACATGATTATTTTAATGATTTTTTGTGATCTAAAAAGTTTTGATTGCCAAGAAACTCCCAAATGCTTCTGTTTTGTAACCTATGGGTTTCTCTCAGAGAAACTTGAAATTCAACACAGACAACAAAAGTCCCTAATTCCACAGGGAAAAGAGACCCCCATCAGCTCTGGCTGCAGCCTAGAATAAACCCTGCAGACAGTGCTCAAGAACAATCTCCCATCCTATTTGCTCAGTTCAGTGTCAAGGAAACCTTTTCCCTTGTTTAGGGCTGCAGAGCAGGCTTCCTCCTGCCTCCTCACAAGAGGGAGTGGCTGTTACACACCTAGCAAAGGGAAAAGGCAATGACACCATGTCCTATGTCAAGGTCAGCTTTCTTCTAGACTCTTACAGAAAATATTGAGAGAGAAATGGACCCCCCCCTTGCAGCAGTTTTCAACCCATTTTTCTGCTTGAATCACATTTTGATGAAAGCTGGGTCAGGAAAAGCCCAGAAGAGAGGGGCAGTAAAACTGGGATGTGTAGCAAATGGTAACAAGAGAGCACTAAGTTAAGAGGGCTTAAATGGGCAGCTTACACACAAAGAGTTTTAAATCCGATGGTAAATGACAACTATGTTCCTTTGTGCCTTATTATTAAACTGTGTTGGATTAATTTGACATTAAGTGATATTTCTGTCTCTCTCCTCTGCCATGCACCTCAGCCAGCAGAGTGGGACCAGCTTCTGTTTGTAGAGGTAAGAAGTGGTTTTCTCTTCCCTACCTCTCTCATAGAATGTTTTCCTAGATACTATATGGGAAAAAAAGAAGTCTGCAAATGGGAATATTGACTGCTCAGATTCAGCTTGGCTGCTTCTGTTCTGCCTAATCAAAATCTGACTGTCTTGGAGAAATTTTGTACTCATGAAGATTGCAGTGTGCTGTTACTGGACAGAATTGTGATGTTCCACCTTGGAGAACACAACAATTAAGAGACAGCTCTTCGGGATACATTTTCTCAGGTGCTCTGGAATGTCTTGGTATATTAAGGAATGATGGGCCTCAGCTGCACAGAGAAACAAACATCCCTTAAAAAAATTCACTTTTATTACAGCCACACTGAAGAGTGAAAGGAACAGCCCTGAGAGCTGTGTTGCTCCTTTGAAAGTGACCCTAGGACTGTAAACCAAAAGTCATGGGTTCTCTGCAAGATTTTCCATTGATCTCAGTCATCTGGACAACTTTCAATTATTCTGTTCTAGACCTCAAAGCTAGACTAAAAAAAATAATAAAAAAAGAAAATTAAAATAGCAGCATTTCCTGGAAATTCTCCTGAGGTTTCTGGTACGGTCCTAGTAACATGTATCAGGAAGCAGAGAACGACTGCATAAAGCATTTGACATTGATTGAATATATAGATTGGTGGTGTCTCAACCTCTGTTTTAATCTTTCCATTACCTACAATATTTTTTTACAGAGAAAGTCTTATTATTTAGAAAACAATTTCTTGCAGCCTTCAAATAGACGAGAAGCTGCAGCATCTTAATGGAAGGTAAATTGCTGGTGCTTTCACAGCCAGAGCCTCTCCCTGGTCTGATGGAAAGATTAACCATTTAGCACCTCCTCTGTCTGAACACTACTCTCCATCAACAGGAATTTGGCAAAATTTGTCACAGTGTACTCCATACTGGGAAAAGCTTCTCCACATTTGCTGTAGTTATTTCATGCCAAAGGGGACTTAATTTTTAGGGGTGGGGAAATCCCATATGGGGAGAGCATCTGGTAGGGGAACAACTGGCAGGGAGCCAGTGGCCCTGGTCCCAGTGGCTGCCACTCCTGGTTGCCAGATGACCACCCAAATTCTGGTGGTCTGTCCCCACCTTCCTCCCCTGAAGCAAATGAGCAATCACACTTGAGCGCCAAAATTGGATTCCAGCCGAGGTGTCTAGGTGGGAAAGGCAATTCCTTTAATCCACTAAGCTACTTTAGTTCCCCATCTTTATCTGAAACTCACAGACATAAAGTGTCACTGGGAGCTGGATAGGCTGAACTGCTTAATGCAATCAGCATTTTGGGTGCAAATTGGGGTTTTTTGGTTACCTTTTTAAAAGGGAAACAGCCTTACCTTTTTAAAAGGGGATAAAAAAAGAAAAATATTTTATTACAACACTCTTTTGGATGTTGGAGGCAGCATTTTGGAATCAAATCCTCATCAGACAATCTGCAGGTCAAAAAAGCATCTCAGCATAGGATGGGGAGGACAGAGTGGTGTGGGGTGTTTAGTCTGAAAACAGCTGCAAGCCTGAAAGTCTGTCTGTTTTTGAAAGCCAAGCAAATTCAATGCAAGTGCTACAAAATGTGGAGCTGGTTAAATCCATCAGACTGCCATCAGACACAGTGTGACATGTTTATTTTGCTGTCTCTCCCTGTTATTTGGTAAACCACAGAGGCTTCCCACACCTCCACCCTGAATCCAGCTGTCACAGATCCAATTTTGGGAGTGCACCGGCATCGCAGCACTTGCATGACTGCAAGCAGCGCGATGCATAATGAAAGTAATTTTTGACTTCAGGCTTTTAAAGCTCCCCCCAGCTCTTCTTGTTCTTAGATTTGGCATGGGCGAACTCGTCTGAGTTCTCTCTGAGAGAGAGTGCTAAAACTCACCTCCAGCTCTTCCTGTGGGTGGGCAGCAGGTGTGAGGCTCAGGCAATCCTTCCCTCCCTCTATCCTGCACCCTTGTGCCATCTCAGCCCAAAATGTCCACATGAAAGTCACAGGGGGACTAAGGAGAATTTGGGAAAGGATGAGGAGCTGGCATTGAATGGGGCAGGGGGCTCTCAGCCAAAACTGCTGCAGCAGCACCCTGACCCGAGGGCTGAGCCTTGGGATGTCACAATCCCACCCCAGGCTCCTGCTCAAAGACATCTCAAAGTCTTGACCCGATGTCCCGGAGTCCCCCATTCCCACCCCCACCACACCAGTCAGCTTGACACAAAACTTAAAATGCTTCATTACCCTTCATGAGGTTATTAAAGGCAATAAAGTGGGGAACTCTGTCAGGGGAGGGTTACTTCCAGTGCCACTAAAGTAGGGAGGGGTGTAACAGCTGAACAACGTGCCCTCGTAAGGCTTTGAAAGTCAAAGGCAGGGGCACCAGGAAGATTTGTTGTTATATTTGCCTTTGTAATCCACTCAGGCATTTTATTCCATAAAGAGTCTTTTGCATTTTGCTCTGACATCCTGACCATGTCCAGGGCTGTCCTCTTCACTCACAGGAACAGGAGACGGCTGCTCTTTGGTAGCTTCGCCCTTGCCTGTGTTTTGCTAGGGAACAGCATTCTGCCCCATGCCCATCAAGTCCATTTCCAAACAGTGGTCATTACCCAGAGTTTCCCTTCATCCATCTCTCCTTATCTCTTTTTCCATACACATGGGATCCTGTTGCTTTTGTCCTACTTTATTTTCCCTCTTATTTCTTTTTCCTCTGGAAACTGACATTTCTGAATTTTCTAGCTCCTCTTTCATCTTCGGGTCAGATCTTTGCTCTTCCCTGGGTGACAGCTGCCAGCCTAGGGCACAGCAGAGGAGACAGGACAGTGGTGCCCTGGAGAAGAGACCACCTGGAGAACAATTTCCCATTTGTGCGGCCCTGAGTCCGGCTCCAGACCTGAGGGCAGCACAGCTCTCCCTGTGTTTCTCTCATCATCCTTTCAGGGGTCTCCAGCTGTTTCTTAACCTCATGGCTGTTACAATCATCCCCCCAAAACTGAGATGTACCACAATTTTTAGAGCAATTTCATTCCACAGCCCCTCCCAGGAGATGCAGGTAACTGCTGGTTAATGGCAATAACCCCGTGGGTGAGAACCAGGAGTAAATGGAAGCCCCCCTGAAAACAGGGCAAACAGATGTTCAGAGGGCTCACACTCCTCATCATTAACTTCAGAATGCAAATGCCTGATAATTCCTCATTTTATTTCCCAGCCTCACATTTAGCATCAGGGGATCATGCAGGGATGCTTCGTACATCAGTTCTGAAGGTCACAGCAGTGGTGGGAACATACCAAAACAGGAGAGGGAAAAGGAAGCAGGGGACCACTGTTGCAGTGGCTGGGCTGTGGTTGGAAAAAAAAGCGTGCCCTGAGCAACTGAGAAAATGAAATATCAGGGTCTGAAAGCAAAGAGGGAAAGGGGGAGACCTGTCCTGGACAAACAGGACTACTGAAGTTGAAGAGTAACCTTAGTTGGATTCCTGCTCATGGTGTTCAGATTTTTATCAGTAAAAAGACACAGCATTTTTTCCACTTAAAAAGAATACTGTAAAAGACAAGTCCCTGAACCCAACATGACTGTGTTGGGAGCTAGCTCAGTCCTGGAAAGCAAATTATTTTTCTCTGTGTAGGTTTTTACTACCTGATGAATAGAAATTTCGTAATATCTGCTCTAAAATTTTCTAACACTTGCACTTCTTTTTTCAGACATTTGTTTGTACTCTTGCCACTTGGTTTTCTTTTTCATCTTTCCCACCTTCCCAAGCACTGCCACTGTTCAGACCCAGCTGACAGAGCTTAGGATCACAGGTTAGGATGTGGTGGTGAGCTGGAAGGGGATGAGGTTTTGCACTCTCTGACCTTGTCACTTAGATCCCCACACTGAAGCTGACACTCACTTGGGATCTGACTTCTGCACAGAATGGATCCTGCAAGAATAATATTGGTAAGGAGATTTTACTGAGAACAACCCATGGACGATTTTGTGGTGTTGTGTCTAGAAGGTTCCTGCGCCTACTGCAGCAGCTCAGCTGCCCTCTGCTGCAGAAAGAAGGACCTGGCATTGCTCATGGAAGAAGGTACAATGGAAAGTAAGAGCTTAGAAGACACAGGACATGGAATGGGTCCCACAGCCCTCAACACGAAGGAGTGGCTTACTGGCCCTTGATGCACAGCAGGAAGCAGCACTGCTGATAATATTAAAGCCGGATTTACAATGCAAAGGCTTAACTAGTGAGCTGTATTTCCATGCAAATGGATTTCTATGAATGCATGTATGGAAAAACAGCAGCATGGATGAGTGGAGCGGAGCTGAGGCAGGCAGGCACATCCAGCATGAAGAATTCATGATGTTTGTTGTGAGACCAGTGGAAACTCCTCTCATGTTCTCTTAATGTCTAGAGTTTTGCTCAATAAGCATAGAAAACATGCATATTTATTCTAACCTTTAGCAGGATAGGTCAAATATATTTTTGAAGACAGCGTGACCACAGCAGTATTCCTCAGGGATAATACAAAAGCACCTCCAAGCTTTCCACTTAACAGACCTCTGTATATCATCATGGACACACTTGAAATGTGGCCATTTAATAACCATGAAGCAACTGGAAATAATAAATGAGAAAATGTCTGACTAGAGCAATATTAATTATTTTTAACAAAACCACTGTTTGCATTGCAGCCAATGTGATGTTGTACGTGTAACATTAGCTTTGGTTGCTGCATTAAAAGGTCAGCATGAAATGAGGGGTAGAAAAACATCTCTGATTTGTGAACATGTGCTGTAGACAGTCAGGAGTGAGTTAATACAGACCTCATCCTGTTTAAAAAATGTTTAAAAATGTTTAAAAAAGCACAGGAGTATGTTATTCTAATCACCCACCATCTACGAATTTCAGCTGATACTGGCCAAACAGACATCATGTACATGTGTACAGACCATTTTTGATTAGCAGCTAAGGCCCATTCCCAAAAAGACCACAGGTACAGAGAGGCTCTAGAGCTGTGCCTACAACCAGGATAACGTTTTGGCTGGGAACAAACTTCCATTATCCTTGAGGAATAAGATATGCACACTAATCAGGCAAGGGAGATGTCCAATGTACAGTTAATTTTGGTGAGGCATATTGATCATTTCGCAGCAATAATGAAGTGAGGCAATATTTAGAGGTCTCCAAGGGTTTGCTAATCAGGAAGGTTTTGCCTTGGTGCTTCAATGTGATGCATTAGAGGCAACATAGACAACACAGAGAAACCAGTCCATGAACCACTAGGTGATGATCCCTGCTGTGACCACATTCCCAAAGTGCAAGACTCTTATCAGTATTCAAGTGTGCCTAGCAAAAGACCATGAAAAGAACCTGTGAGATGTCAAAGACTGGTCACAGAGGAGTCAGGCACACAAGGATTTCATCTCTCCTAGACACGCCCAGACTTCGCAAAGGGGGCGTATGCAGTATATTAAACATGAAGCCAGCGAGAATTCAGGCAAAATAAAGCCCAAACATCAAAAATACTGGTATGCTTGAATGCATTTTTGTCATATTGCCACTTTCATGTTATAAATTCTCTGCCTAGTCCTTTTTGAGAGCATCTCATGTGAAACAAATGTAATCACACATTGAGTGTGACATTCAGATCATGGGAAGCAGGCACACACGGAGTCAACACCTCTGAGCTGGGTGTAAGGATGGGAGTTGGTCTCACGAGGGACAGGGACTGCTGGGTAAGTGACTCCAGTGATAGACTGATATCCTTTCTGAATTACTAACACCAGACACTCAAGGACAAATTATTCCTTCCCAATCTTTCTTTTTATGGAATATTTCTCTTCTCCCAAAAGATGTAACGTGTGTGTTAAAAGGGAGCTCAAGGCAGTAGGTAACTTCTCGTGCTGGGAATGATAATGCTTTCCAAAACAAATGTTTAATATTAAGTATGGGCGCCTTGCTTCACGGGTAAAACCTGAGCATTTGCTGCTAAAAATGCTGTGAAGCACAAGGGCAATCTGGTCACACTGCCTTTTACTCTGGCATCAAATTGTATCAAGCAGAGGGTTTATTCCAGTTCATTAATATGAAGAGATTTTTGATCTTGTTTGTCTCTTTAGGATAAGCAGATGACATTAGAGTTTGCGTCAGATTTTGCCTCCCTGATCAGTGGAACCTGCCTCCATCAGATAACTGTGACAAGTTTAAGTTATGTCACAACAGAACAGTGATAATAAACACTGAATCTAAATAAGATTTTTGACAAAGCTTTCTTACCAGAAGAGGAAAGAGCACAATAATTCATACTCTCACGTACACTCAGTCACACATACACAGCCACTGAATCTTACAATATTATTAATGGAGATGTTTGGCTTTGTTATTTTTAATGCCTAAAATATCTTCTTTGTTGGATGGCTAACTTTAATGTCATATTGGCCTCAGATTTCTCCCCAAGGGGACTTGCAATCTGTACTAACAACCCAGTTCAAGAGAGAGGCCCATTTAACACTCTTATTAGCTCAGTACAAAGATTAATTAAGCAATGATCTCTTCCAAACAGCTCCTCATCAGTGTTAATAACATGTTTGTTAGTTAACTTCCTAAGGCTAGATCTATGATGGGGAATGTTCTAGTGTGCTGGTTAACTGTTTTAGCAATTGTTAAAGGTTTTATTATCGATGTAAATTGTACTTCAGGATTTGTAACAGGAACAGTGTTCATAATTTTTTTATCTGGAAAAAATCAAATAGTAAATTTTACCATATAGATAGAAAGTCAGTCATTTAACCAGTGGGGGTCTGACACTCAATTAGAAGGAAAGTCATATTGAAGATAACTATATCTCTAAGATAGTCTTCACAATATTTTTACAGTATGTTTTAAGACATGCCTAAGACTTCTGCAGGCTTTTTGAATGTTTTTGTTTACAATAGCTTTCTTCTGACATATAATAACCCTTCCATGACTCCTTTTCCTGCAAGCTTCTGTGCAGCTGCCAGCCCACAAACAGCAGCACTTGCCAGTGCTGGAGGGATGGAGCAGGCCAGTGGTGACAGCTAAGAAATAACTGGGAGCAGGCTATATATTGCTCTGTCCACCACTAACCCAGGTCAAAAGCTGCATGAAATTTAATTTTGTAAGCCTGGAAAGAAACTTTCCCAGCTCTTGATCAATGAATCACAAAGCTACCCTAGTCTTGAAAAAGGAAGAGGGAAAAAACCCCCAACAATTCAAATTAATTTAGGGTTACATTGATTTCTCCTCCATCCCTTTATGGGACTGTGTCAGCATTTATGAGATTAATGTCTGCAGATAAAATATTTCTTTTGTAGCTGTGGATCTTGTGCTTTTGTGCCGTGCTTAAAAACAGCGACATCACGTAAATCCTCCTAAAGATGCTGATTGCAAACATGTTTTGGACACCTCTGCCCACAGGCAGCCTGAGGTGTGACAGCCCCTGGGGCCATGGCCAACGTGTTGGTGCTTCTCACTGGTGCACTGAGCAGCACACTGAGCCCATTGCCCCTCCATGGTACCAAAACCACCACAGGACACCCCACAGGCTCATGTATGATGGCAGTAACTCCACTGCCTATGTCCCACAGCCAGATCAGACAAATTACCCTTTGGAAACTGTAATAAAAATATATATATGTGTATTCCAGTAACAATCAGTGACAAAAGCCAAGAGAACTCCTGCTCTTTAAATAATATTCCCTTTTGATACAGAAATCAATACCGTGGTGATTAGGTACTTTCAGAGCAATACAAAATACTTCTAAAGAAAAAAAATTACCCCACGTGATAAATCCTCCTCTGCTGTTCTCGGGTGAAGAGCTGAAAACCAATTTCTACGGTTCAGAAGCAAGCAGGGAAGGAAAACATCTTTCCAGATATTGGATGTATCACTTTGGTAGTACATCAATTTTATCATGTCATTCTCTTCACACTTCACATTGGTTTATACAGGTGAAAATTAGAGTTGAATCTCCCATACATAAATGTGATATTTCCTTTCTATCCAGATGTGCATGGTTAAGCTGAGCCTAGAACTGATATATGCCTGTTGACAGAAAAAAAAGTCTGACTCTCAAACTCTATCCAGTTGCCTTATTTATTAACTTCCCAATACATTTTTTATAGGCTCCAGCAATTTAAGCAAAAGCAGGCTGATTTATTCTCTTACTGAATGTGAACAGGATTAAATTGCTTTTCCTAACGTGGTGCTGAAGTGGGACCCTAATTTGAGTATTTCCTTATGAACAAATCTTTTGGTTATGAAGCCCTCCCCTGATGACATTTCAGTGTAAATGGTGATGCCATTGGTCCTGTGTTCCAGGAAAAGGCTCGTGGGTCCGTTCAAACCTGTAGATCAAACAGAACAGCAGAACAACTCTGTTTGTCAGAGGTTTAGAAATGTTTTGAAAGTACTGTTTTATCCTTCTATTTTTATTTTTTTGTTGTTGTTGTTGTTTTTTTTGTTTTAAGGTTCAGATCTGCTAAGGTTCCATGCTTCCACTTTGGCCAGAGGATGCCATGATTTACACCAAGCTGTCATCAGGCAGCACTCCCATTTTTTATGTGTAGTTATGAATGCAGCATTAACTAGACCAAACAACAAGACAGGATTGTGCATCACACACTGCATGCACTTCGGACTCTATGATGAATAGGCAAGGCCATATTAATAATTTGTGCACTAAGAAAGAAAAAAAAGTGTGTAAGATTATAGCAATAAAAATGGAAATTAAAGGCATGAATACAGCAAATAGATTATGCTATCATTCCAGAGCAGACAGCAGAGAAGTCACAGTTGCCCATTTCTATTTTGACAGTTCATGCATCAGATGAGATTTTCAAAGAGGGGTGCCACTGTTTGGGGAAGTGGAGAACAGAATAGTTGCTGCTAAGTGTGGATTTAACAGTGCATTTATTATTTGCACAACTTGCTTTTGGATAAGCTGGCAAAAAAAGACATTTCCTAAAGAAAAAAAAAAAAATAGAAATTCAGATCATGCAGGAAAAATGTCACAGTCAGGCACGATATCTGTCAATTTATCTCTCTCTTACAGTGGTCCAAAACAGACACCTCAAAGGGAAATTCAAAAGCCATCAGAGAGAGATTGTCCTGTTTTCTACCAGAGCTGGGCACAGGCTGACAGAGCCTGCTCAGCAGCTCTTACAGTCTCCAAGAGATGAGTTTAAGCCCCTCACATATGACACCTGAAAGATTCAAACATGTCCAGGATGGTTCCCAAAGGCAGGAACATGTCTGAGTCTGAATGACTATGTGATGTAATATGGTTCTAACATGAATTTTTCCCCACCAAATGCCCTGTGTGATTTGGCAGCTGGGTCAGGGACCTTTCCCATCAGGCAGCTATCCCATTTCAGGAGTTAGGACACCTTGCTCGCCCAGAAACAAACTGCTGGATACCAGGAGCTCACAGTGCCTGACAGCCTTCCCCCTTGTGTAAAAGTTCATGTAATAGAAGCTGATTTAGACACAGTTTACCTCCCAGAAACATCTGCATATGTTCAGAGGTCCAGCATGCTTAAATCTTTTGAAGGTTTTGGCAAGTTTTAGCTTTTGCCACATCCTACAGCTTGAACTCTAAACCTAATTAAGCACTGTGAGGAAAAGAAGAATTTCTAATCCATTGTTCAGTTCTGCCAGTCTTCGGTTTTACTGAATATCAACTGAGCTTTGTCATAAGGAGCAGAAAAAAAGTATCTTCCATACTTTTTCTGGACCACTAGTTCGCATATTAATCCTTTTCTTTTTAAGGGCACCGTCCCAAGAATTTTAATATCCTTGATATAAGATCTTACATGTCTTCTCCAAGTCCTCACCTGCTTTGTAATAAATTTTCTTACATTAGGAAATTACTCATTGTGCGTTTTCTACCTCTAAATACATATTTTTTTTTTCTGTATATTCTTCTATTTTTGGCTTTACACGTATCTCTCTACATTGGATTAAAGTTTTCTGTGAGCTATAGGTTTCCTTCTGGCACCAGTACCACAAACTTAAGGCAACT